>NC_143074.1:20450000-22850000 GCF_052426305.1 Pelodiscus sinensis | reverse complement strand
TGTCTGTGCCAATCTAGATGCGGTTTTGCACAAGATGCCATTTTCGCCATCGGGGCTTTTTTGCGCAATAGTTTTCAGCTGTCTACACTGGCCCTTTTGCGCAAAAGCGTTTCTGGAAAAGGGCTTTTGCCCAAACAGGAGCAGCATAGTATTTGCGCAAGAAGTACTGATTTCAGACAGTAGGAAGTCAGTGCTTTTGCGCAAAATCAAGCAGCCAGTGTAGACAGCTGGCAAGTTTTTCTGCAAAAGTGGCTGCTTTTGCGGAAAAACTTGCCAGTCTAGACACAGTCTTTCAGTTTAGTAACATTGGGAAGCAAATCTGAATACAGGGTATCCCTGCTAAGTTGCTCCGGTATACATCCATTCCTCGCAGAAGTTACTGACGTTGTAGGAACTGATGCATTATAAGTCCTCCCATTCCCTGCTCTTAAGTCACGCAACTCCTCCCCGCCCCCCCCCAATTTGCGCAAATGGAAGTCAGACACAAGAAAAAAATTCCCCGCTTTAAGTTGTTTCACTATAAGACCAAAGTTTTTTGAATGTATCTTGGACATATAGCGAAGACGGCCTGTATGTTAAAATGTGGAGTTAAATTCTGGTTCTGCTGAAGTCAGTGACAAACTTCCATTGACTTCAGTAGGGCCAGGATTTCCCCCACGATGTGTAACCTCTGTCTTCCTTACAAATATTTTGTGAGCAATTAACGCTGCTGTATTTCAGGCCTGGTCTATGCTACGCAGGTATGTTGACTTAGGCGCCCACTCGACATAAGTGCCTTTCTATGCAGGTTTAGTCACACCACCTCCATAGAGTCATGGCTGATGTCATGGGCAGCGGATTGCATAGACTGGGAGGGGCTGTGCCTCCCTAAACAGCCAGTCATGGCCCCATCCACAGTCTACCCTACCAGGGCTCCCCGTGCCTACCATCACTGCAGCTCTTAGTCCCCCTGTGCTGTGGCCAGAGCTGGAGAGGCTGGGGGCGGTGGGCAACTCGCCTTCCCCACATGCTGTGGGGACAGGGGCCATGTGTTGCCTGCTGTCTGCCTTCCCAGCACTGCAGGGGCTGTGGCTGTGGCCATGCACTGCCCAACTTCCCTCAAGGCGGGAGGGTAGAGGGTTGGGACAACACACCATCCACCTTCCCGGCACTCCAGGGCTGGGGCCATGGGCCACTTGTCTTTCCTGTTCTTCAGAGCTGGGGGACCGGGGCTAGGCACGGTCCACTTACCCCGTGCTCTGGAGTCGGGGTGGCTGAACCCTGCCTGCCGTCTTGGTGTTGGGCGCGGGCTGGTTCATGTGCTGCCCATGGTTGATGTGATTAGGGCGACACAGTGTCAGTGTAGACACTGCATTGCTTATGTCACTTATTACTGGCTTTCTGGAGCTGTCCCACAATGCCCCATGCTGACCGGGCAATTGAAACCAGTGCACCAGGGGAAGACACACAGCTAACACAAGGAGCTGCGTACACAAGTGATTTAATAAGTGTGATGGCTGTATGCTGATTTCACATAATTTTGTAGTGTAGACATGGCCTTACTGTGGGCTAGTCTGAAGCATTCCCATGTCCGGGGGAATTTTGCTTACGTATGTAACATTTAAAAGACACTTATGTCTAGGTAAATCTTATAGAATGATAAAATTATAGCTGACTTGTAGGATTAGCACATCCCATATCTGGTGGCAGTATTCACTATGCTAAATTCTATACTGATTTACACCTTGTCTGGCCCAATAGACAATTGACTTCCCAATGGGTTTTATTGCTATAACTCTTCAGATTTTGCTCTACTTTGTGGGGTGCATCTTCCCTTGAAATTGAAATGTCGACATTAAGAATTTGAAGACAACTTATCAATCAGGACTTCATTAGTGGCAAAACTACCATTCACCTTAATAGGAATAGGAATTCTGTGACTAAGAAAGGGTCTTTCCTCTGTACTAAGCTTGTCTCCACTGGAAGGCACTCTATGCATGTTACAGAGTATCTTACATCATGCAGATCTCCCTCTTTTTAATGGCTTCAGAGTTATTTCACAATGTGATTTAGGGTTACTTACCAAACTGTACCTCTAGATTGCGTTGCTCTTTTGGGATACTGGAAATATCCCAAAATAGCAACACCATGTCTTTAAAAGCGCCTGCTATTTCCCATTATAGCGGGCACGCTATTGTGATGTCTCTGTAACCCTCGTTCCATGAGGGTTAAGGGATTTGTCGGAATAGTGCCTTATTTTGAAATTTGGCGCTCTTTCAATTTAGATCCGGAATAAGTTATGCACCTTGCCTAGTGTAAATTGTGTAGCTTATTCCCACAGAAGGGTGCTGTCTAGATGCACCCTAATAGAGAGCAAATCTTGCAAATTGTGAGTGACCCTTACTGATGTCAGTCAACAGAACTAACAAAGGTCCTGTTCTTGCAAAACATGCAAGTGAGTAGTACCCTCTCAAGTGAGCAAAGATAAACATATTGGCTATGTCTAGACTACATCCCTTTTTCGGAAAAGGGATGTAAATTAGACGTATCGCAATTGCTAATGAAGCGGGGATTTAAATCTCCCGTGCTTCATTAGCATAAAAATGGCTGCCGCTTTTTTCCAGCACGGAGCTTTGTCGGAGAAAAGCGCCAGTCTAGACGCTGATCTTTCCAAAAATAAAGCCTTTTCAGAAAGATCCCTTATTTCATGAGGGATAAGGGATCCCTCATTTCCTTATTTCATTTTTTAATCCAGAGAATAAACACCAACTAGTAGTAAGTGCCAATCTGCAATTAAAGATAAAAATAAGACTGATACATGCTCGAAATCACATGGTTGGAATTGGCTCATTGGGTGTAAATGAATAAAGTGCATAGTGGCCAGATGTTCATTCAGACTCAATAATTACATTCAGAGATGCTGTAGATTTAATGGGGAAGCTGTGTACATAAGAGCTATGTATAAGTATAGATTATAGATTTTTTTCTATAGCATCATTACCGAGTCAAATTCTGCTGAATTCACTCACCTGAGTGATCCCATTGCCTTCAACAGCATGGGGTAATGTGAATGCACTTTATTGTTGCAATTTACCAGTTGTGCAGTAGCATCTAGGAAGTGCTGTGCTAGGCACTGTACAAACACAGAACTAAAAGACAGTGTCTTCCTCAAAGAGCTGACAACCTAAGTATAAGACAGGAGACAACCAGTAGATAGATATAGCCTGGAGAGTAGAAGGAAACATTATTTTGCTTGGATTACACTGATAGGGACCTTGGACAAGTAATTTTTTTTCAAAATATGAGGCTAAAACAAAGTTACATAGAAAATGTTCTTTTTAGGTATTGTAAACATGACAGGTTGGGGGTGGGTTAGTTTTTTAGGGGTTTTTTTTTTTTTAGATTTTGTAATTTTGTTTTAGCCGTCAGATTATAATTGAGTTTTAACAGTTCATCTTCATCTGGACAAGTTAATAAAGGGAATGTTCTTATAACGTGAAGTATTCCCATGCCTTTGGTGATTCTTTAGTTCTTCCTTGAAATTAATATTTTGAACGAAATTTCTCTTTTTTCTGAAGGAAGACAGAAATCTTGTGATGTCAGCAAGATTTCATGCTTTTAGATGAAAAGATTCAGGATTATTTTAAATAAAGAAAAAAATATTAATTAGGCCTGATATCACAAACATTTATGCACGTGATCCATAGAGGGTATGCCTACACTATGCAGTTTTTAGCAACAAGTCTGTGTCAACACAGCCCTGCTGCTAAAAGTCCCTGTGTGTAAATGCTGTTTGTTGGTATTTTTGCAGACAAAATACTTCCATCCCCAATGATAGAGTTTCTCTTTGTCACTCCTGCCAACAAAGCAGCATTTGCAGTGTAACTTGCTGCAGCAAAACTTTATTGTTTGGGAAGGGGTTAAGCACCTGTGAATAACAAGCACTTGATCAACAAAATGTAAGTGTAGACATAGCCTTCTTAAAGCATTTGCAGGACTGGAGCCCTACTGAAGTGATGTTTTAAGTACAGAATATAAAAGCAAGAACATTTCCATCGTTTGGTTCAGAATATTATTTTGGATTTTAAAAAAACAAACCCAAATCCTCAGTCAGCAAAAATCCTCACTGTTATGTGAAGTGCAAGGGGTAGAGCTAGGAGCGGTGTCATGAACTTGAAGAAAGGAAAATTCAAGCCTGCTGTAAGGGAATGCATTTCCAAACAGAATCATTAGTCCAATCTTCCAAGTGGTAGAAGCTTTATAACCTGGGGATATTTAAAACTGGACTGTAGAGAATACTTAAGCATGTGCCATGGAAACACTGAAGTACTGGCTTGGGGAATCAACTTGCTGAGCTTTCTGGTATTTTTCCATTTCTGATTTATAAGATTCTGTGAAAATGCTGTTGTTACAAACAGAATAAAAAAACGCAAGGAGTTGCCAATCTAAGTAAAAGACAAGGGAAAACAAATGGATACAGACGGGGGAAACAATGAGACAGTATTGGTGGTATACTCTCAGCACAGCAACAGCCTAACTGGCCGTGTCTAGAGGCATACTAAAAGCAGAGTTTTGAGTGGGGATTTTACTTTGGATTAGGAGGTTTCTTCGCTGATGGTTATGGGGAGTGGCTCCCCTGCCGCTTTTTGAAAACTTCGCAGGTTTCCACCCACCCCAATTGAAAGGCAGTCTCATGAAGGCATGCAATCACCAGCACGCTGTGCCCCCTCCGGGCCCACTTTAGAGAGGGGCAGGGAGTGGGAAAGCCGGCGGCAGGTCAGTGGCGAGTTCCCCGCCCGACGGGCTTGCAGAGGGGGGTGCAGCTCTGCAGCGGGTGCCCCACCCTGAGCAGCCCCCACGCGCCGAGGGAATCCCGGGAAGTCGAGGGATGCATCGCTCACCACCCCCCCCCCCCCGAAAATGAGGAGCGGTGCGTGTCAAGGCCAAACCCCGCCGGTGCCTCCATGGGGTGCACGCTCCCCCCGGGCTACCCCCCCCCGCCGGTGCCTCCATGGGGTGCACGCCCCCCCGGGCTACCCCCCCCCGCCGGTGCCTCCATGGGGTGCACGCCCCCCCGGGCTACTCCCTCGCCGGTGCCTCCATGGGGTGCACGCCCCCCCGGGCTACTCCCTCGCCGGTGCCTCCATGGGGTGCACGCCCCCCCGGCTGCCCCCCCGCCGGTGCCTCCATGGGGTGCACGCCCTCCCCGGGCTACCCCCCCCCCGCCGGTGCCTCCATGGGGTGCACGCGTGACGGGGCGGGGAGCGCCTGCCCATGGCGTGACACCGCAGCTGGGGCGGGCGATGCCGGGCCGAGGGTAGCGAGCCCCGGTCGGGGGGAGGCAGCGCCCCGCAGGGAGCCGGGGGCGCGGCAGGGCCCGGGGGGGGGGATCGGCCCGTGGCGCTCGGCGCTGCTGGGCGAGGTCAGGGAGAGTCCATGTGAGGAGCCGCTGGAATCACTTCCTGCCGCCGCGCCGGCCCGCGCCGCTAGGCCCCGGGGAGCCGCCCGCAGGTAACCGCCCGCCGCGCGCCCGCCGGGCTCCCCTCAGCCTCCCCGCCCGCTGCCCCCGCCCCATTGGAACCCCCGGCCCGCCGGGTCACCCCCCCGTTCCCTTCGCCCCAGCCTCCCCCGAGCAACTCCCTCCCCCGCCAGCCCCCCCAGTCATTCCCCCTCAGCCCCCCCTCACCTCTAGCGCCCCCCCCCCCCGGCAGCCCCCCCAGTCATTCCCCCTCAGCCCCCCCCACCTCTAGCGCCCCCCCCCCGGCAGCCCCCCCAGTCATTCCCCCTCAGCCCCCCCCACCTCTAGCGCCCCCCCCCCGGCAGCCCCCCCCAGTCATTCCCCCTCAGCCCCCCCTCACCTCTAGCGCCCCCCCGGCAGCCCCCCCCAGTCATTCCCCCTCAGCCCCCCCCACCTCTAGCGCCCCCCCCGCCAGCCCCCCAGTCATTCCCCCTCAGCCCCCCCCACCTCTAGCGCCCCCCCCGCCAGCCCCCCCAGTCATTCCCCCTCAGCCCCCCCTCACCTCTAGCGCCCCCCCCCCCCCCCCGGCAGCCCTCCCCAGTCATTCCCCCTCAGCCCCCCCTCACCTCTAGCGCCCCCCCCGGCAGCCCCCCCCAGTCATTCCCCCTCAGCCCCCCCTCACCTCTAGCACCCCCCCCTCCCGGCAGTGACCCCCACCTGACAGCGTCCCGGCATCATTCCCCCTCCCCCCCGCTTCTCCCCAAGCTAGCGCCCCAGTCTCCCCTCTCCCTGTTGATATCCCCAGTCATTCTTCCCAGGGGCTCACCCCAGTCTCCCCTCTCGCTCTCTTCACCCCAATCTTCCCCGCCCACTTCTCGACAGGCCACTGCCCCCCTCACCCCACCTCCTCCATGCCCCCAGAGTCGCCCTCACCTGGGACTCACTACCTGAGCCCTAGAGTCACTCCCTCACCCCACTGAACTTTGATTTTGTACCTCCCAAATCAGCCCCCCTTCTTCCCAACCTAGCTCTCCACTCACCCTGCTTATCTCACTCCATCCTATTCTCCCACCGATTCATCCTTCCCCAGGGCTCGCCCCATTCGAGAGTCACCCCACCTACGGCTAGGACCACCCCCCCGGGACTCTCACCCCACCCTACCTACCCCACTAGTGTTCACCTCACTTTCACCCAACCCAGAATCCACACCTACCCCTAACCCTAGCCTACCTCCCCTGGGGCTTGCATCCCGTCCTGCACCCCCTCGTGAGACTGCCTTTCATCTTCTCTCCTGAAGAATTACTCGCTTTCTTTTCAAGGGAGACTTGTTCCTTAGCCCATTAGTTGCAGGGGCTTCCCCCACACTCTACACCTGCCACCAGAGAGTCATCCCCATCCCAAAGGAGGGAGTCACCTTCCTAGTGCTGCTCAATAGACAGTCATCCCTCCCCTGCTCACCCTGTTCAGCAGTCTTGCCTCCTCCCAGCCTCAGAAGGGCAGCCACCTCACACCTATTCCCTGGTGTTTCTCTCTCTAGGGGGTACTAGCCCCCCCAGCCTGATGCTTTCTTCCTATTTTACTCCCTAGAGGAGATTCATCCAGCTCCCACAGAGGCTCAGTCCCCATCTACCCTTCTCCCAATCCACAGCAGGCTCACAGACTTATCACAACCTTCCTCATACTCCTGCTTGTCCCTCAGCATAGGGATACAATCCTCTCACCATTCCAGGGGATTTCTCCCCACCTCTCCTTCCCATCTGAATCACCTATTCTCGCCAAGGGAATAGAACTTAGTCCTGAATCCCTATCCTCCCTGGGGAATTACTCCTGCCCTAGAAACAGCACGGAGACTATTCCTTTTCCCTCTGCCCCTTTGGTAGTGGGTTTTTTCCCTCTTCACACCACGTTCCTCTTCTCTAGGGATATGTCTTCCTTCCTTCCACCCTACCCTAAGAAGAACTCCTGCATTTGATAAAATAATTGTCCTGTTGTACATACCAATGCATTGTTCTGTGCAGTGCTCTGTACTCTGCTAATGCTTAACCAATAGTTATGAGCGGTATTTTAATCTATTCTCTAATATGGGGAAAACACATCCTGGACTTTTTCTCCTCTTTTCCCTAACAGCATTCCTTTGAGATTTTGCTACAGTTACTTTATTGATTCATTTCTTCTGCCCTATTTTGCTAATTCAGTGAGCATTCAGAAAACAGATT
Source organism: Pelodiscus sinensis (assembly GCF_052426305.1). Classification (NCBI taxonomy): domain Eukaryota; kingdom Metazoa; phylum Chordata; order Testudines; family Trionychidae; genus Pelodiscus; species Pelodiscus sinensis. The sequence goes on along the minus strand of NC_143074.1, from coordinate 22,842,347 downwards.
TTAATATAATACTGTACACACATTAGATTTTAACCGTGATATTCACAAAAACCATGAAAGCTTATGCTCAAATAAATCTATTACTCTTTAAAGTGCCACAGAACTGCTCATTGTTTTTGCAGATACAGACTAGCGCCGTTACTCCTCTGATACTTATCAAATAACAGGATGACCTGTGCTGTCTTTTTCTTAATTTCAAATTGTAGTTATTTGGGGATCTAGATAAGGAAGTGTTTTGTGTAACAAGGAGTAAAGCATCCATTAGTGTGAGAGGGCAGTATTTAATTTTTTCTTTTCTTTTTGTTGGCTGGGGTGAGGGGAGACGTTACTAGGAGAGGAGGGATGCTTTGGGTAGTATTGGAGTTTTAAGTCTCTCTTTAAGGAAAGATGCTGACTATTCTGGTAGAATTTGATTAGATCCTATGGTTTTTCCAAGTCCTCTTCACCCCACAAAATGGATTTGAGAAATAGGTTATAATTAGAAACACATTAATGAAGTGGCTGCATTGCCTAGTTGATTTTAATTTCTAAGTGTTTGTATAGATGTTTGCACTCTGTCGTGGTACTGAAGGATTGTATGTCTTGAAGGGAAGGGATTTTTTTAAAAAAAACAAGCACCCAAATGCATAATTTATGAATAATGGTATAACATCTTTGCAAAGGATGCTATAATTCAAAGCTGTGCGGTTTTGGGGGGTGAGAGGAACAAGCATGCATTATAATATAGCATAAAATCATACAGGAAGATTAGTTGGTCAGCAGGCTATTAAGCAGCTTGTTGATGTATAAGTGTAGGGAAAAAATAGGGGTACTTTTTGGGGATGCTTTTTTTATAAGTATCTTCTCAATACTGATCTGTTATGGTACATGCTGCAGTAGGCAGCATGTTGTAGTTAAAGTACATTTGCTCTTTTCAAGGACTTCTCCAAACATTGCCACCACCGCTATAGGGAAATAAAATGACAGTACATTCTGTACTTTAGTGTGTGAGACTCACCCATATGTATAAACAGCAAAGTACAGGAGCACTTAAAACGAAGTCTCCATTACATGCTGCTTCATTAATCTGAATATTTACTCGTGTGTTTCCTCCTTTCAAAAGGCATTTGTGAGATTGTGGGTAGCTTGATGCACTTCATGCTTGCCAAGTGTTTGTGTTGTGTCCAGAGTAATTGATAATCTGGCATGCTGTTTTACCTTTTCAAACTAAAATATTAAACAGTAGTAGAAGTTGAAATCGGTAAACAAAACTGAATTATGGCTGTCCTCTCAGTTGCATATTGACTTCCAGAAGTTAATATTGCAGTGCAGGAAGAGTGGGTTTCTGGAATCATATATCTTATGTGATTCTTGAAACAATCTAGCCGTTCTTCAGACCGTGTGTTAGGATTCTGACACTGAGATGCTGAGCATCCTCCAGACCTACTGAAATTCAGTAAGAGTCAACAATGCTCAGCACTATCCAGAAGCAGTATTAAAATGCACATATGTAAGTATAGTTAAAACAAAATAAAAATAGAAGCCCATTTGACTGCTGAATATCTACTTTTACATAGCTTTAAAAAGATGAAGGTTAAATCTTTTTGCCTTTTACTTGAATATGTGTTGTTAGCCAGGCCTAGGCCTAGGCCTGCGAGCATATATCCTCAAGCCACAAATATTAGACGTAATAATAGCTCAACCTCTAGTGAGATGCAAATAGAAGATCATTAGAAATCTTGCCCTTACTTTTCCTGGGTAAAAAATGTTATTCATTGGTCTGCTGAAGATTTCATGAAGTTGTGTAAAAACAACAAATATTCTCACAGTCAACGTTTCATGCAAGGTTCTATAAAAGAGAGGCGGTAGAATCTGAATGCCCAAGGGAAAGAATGCATTTATGGGAGTTTAAATTTTCCTTGATGAACACTTTAGCAACTTTTTTAAGTAAGGCATTTTCTTCCTTGAAATGTGATTTTTTTTCTTTAGTTCAAAAATAGATAAAAAGATATCAAACCGTATTAGAGAGATTCAAGTTAAATACATATTTCAGGTGAACATAATTTTACAAAACAAATGTAATTATCCTAGTTAATAAAACATTGTGGATTCTAAAATCTCCCTTAATTTTGTATCATGTAATGTTTATGCTTCAAACTTCTCTTAAATTAGACTGTTGCAATAAACAAAACAACCGACCAGTCTATAAAAACAAGTAGTCCTGTGGCACTTTAGAGATTAACAAAAATATATATAGTATCACGAGCTTTCATGGGCAAAACCTACTTCTTCAGATGCCCACAAAAGCTCATGATAGTATACATCACAATACTGTACATATTTTTGTTAGTCTCTAAGGTGCCACATGGCTGCTTGTTGTTTTTAAAGTTATAGACCATGGCTACTCCGCTGAGATTTTTTGACCAGTCGATACCTTCTGACCAGTGTTACCTTCTGATTCACTTGCACTTGCACAATACCACAGCGTTTGCTTTGTAAATACTATAGAGAAACACTAAAAACTATACCAAAATATTTCTATTAGAATTTAAAGAAGAAAAATGACAGACATACAGGCATTTCTACTAATCATACTTTTTGAGAAACGTACTTGCTATAAGTCTTAAATTTGGGGCATAAATTCACTTGATGACAGGCAGCTGTTTAATGGATCTTTCTGTAGTGTAAGATCTTGCTGTGCATAAGGGTTGGGTGAAAACTTCCAGTACTAGAGTCCAATTAAAGTTAGCTTTAATAATGTGGTTCATAGTATTTAAGCTAAATTCTTCCAGCTTTCCCAAATTTGATCTTGGAAGAAACTTTTCTGTGATTGTGTGGCTTACTATTGGTTACACTCTCTCTTTTTAAAGGTATGAACAGTAGTTTTCAAACTTTTTTCCTCACAACCTAGTTGAAGAAAATTGTTGATATCCTGACCCATCATAATTATATCTTTTGACTAGAATGAGGGCTATGGGATAGGGCCAGGATTGGGGGGGGGGGGGAGGATGGGGGAGAAGGCTCCATCTGGGTGTGCAAGCTCTGGTGTGGGGTAGGATGAGGGTTTTGGAATATAATAGGGGGGTTCCAGGCTGAGGGGCAGGGCAGAGAGGTTCAGGGTGTGCAAAGAAGCTCTGGGCTGGGTTTCAGGGTGGGTGCAGCCTCCACCTGAGGTGCAGGGCCTGGGGTTGAACTGGGATGAGGTGTTTGGAAAGTAGAAGAGGACTCTGGATTTGGGGAGGCTCTTGGCTGAGGCAGGGGAGGTTGGTGCTCAGGATTTGGGCATGAGATTTCCTCTGCCAGCTTCCAGTTAGCAGTGCAGCAGGTGTGCCAAGGCAGGCTTCCTGCCTGTCCTGGCACGGTGGGCTGCACTGTGTCCTGGAAGTGTCCAGCAGCAGGTCTGGTTCATAGGCAGAAGTGTACAAGTGGCTGGTCTATACCCAGGGTGGAGGCACTGCAGGGAGCCCCATCCAGCCCCACCTAGGAGCTGGACCAGCTTCTGACTGCTTTTGGGACACAGCAGTGTCTTCAGTGCCTGGACAGGGAGAGAGCCTACTGTAGCACCACTGCTGGTCACCTTGTCCCCCTACAGCAAGGCAGCCCAGTGCCTGACCCTTAGTTTGAAAATCACTGGTACGAAGGTGTGTGTGTGCCTGCGAGTGAGTGAGTGAAGTACTCCTGCAAGTGATGGTGAAAACCTTACAATTATGTATTTTTTCAGGCTGTGACAATGCCTTTCTGCAAAATGAAAGCGACTTCACTCCACAGTTTAATAATAAATCTGATCTTCCTGGATTTTCATTACCCTGGGAATCTTTTTGGCCTCAGACAGATTTCAGTTTATATAAAATGGTACCGTTAGCACCAACTTTGTGTCAATCTCTAATTCTATAAACTCTGTCAATCCGAAGATGTGATGAGCACGTTCTTAATTGCATTAATTGGCCTTTTAGTGTGGACTCTACTCATGGATGTTTGAACTGATTTGGAGAAGATAACATTCTTTCCCTCCAAATCTTTGTCCTTTTCTAGGCCTGGACTCAAAACAAACCTCTCTGTAAAGTTCAGATAAATCTTCTTAGCATCACGTTTCAGTTTGGGTCAGGCAGTGAATTGCTGAGAGACAAGATGCTGTTTTGTGGTATTTGTAGTTGTTTTTTGGAGTAGAAAGTGCCAGAAATATCACAAGAGAGCCTGTTTGACTTAGCGTTTGCAGCCCTGAAGAAATCTGGGTTAGCTTCAGAGAAACTTCCATGCTTGTGTGCGCTTATCCAAATCAGACTGCAAACCTTCACTTTGTGGAATGGAAATATTTATTTTAGACCATCTTATAAAGTATGATTTCCCTGTGAGGTCTCCTGGAGGGTTTCTGCTCTTCTGTGTGTATCTGCAGATATGTACTTTATTTGAAAGCTGACTTTAATGGCACAATAGTACTTAAATTGGTACATGACTTTGACACAATAGGCTAGTGTGTTGCTAAGTATTGTATAGAGCCATCAAATTGCAGATAAACAAAGCAATCTTACAAAATGATGATGTGACTTTACCATAGGTTATCTCTCTACTGTGCTTGTGTTTAAAAATACCCAGGCCTGACACAAGGAGATTAGAATGGATTTTCAGTCGTAACTTTTGCATTTTCCCAGATTTTGAGTTTAAGCTGAGGCATCCTGGTAGCAGTAGCTTTCTCTGGGGTGAAACTAGAGACGTCAGAGGTAGGAAGGAATAATTACTTCAGAGAGCTCTAGAGGTGATAGGAGACACAACAGCAAAACCACTTAAAGGGACAGTTAAACTGTTTTATAGGTTTGAGCAAACTCAGACTGAGGTAGATGAAAATAGAAAGCTAAAGGCATGTCATTTCTTCTGCCCAAATCCTGATATCTTTATTTATTGTTTCTTTTGATTATTTAAGCTCTCCCAAACACCCGATGGCTGTGCATTGCTGTTGTTCAGTCCCTGGAGTCTAGGATGCCAGCTGAGCTGCTCCTGTGAATTGCAGCCTTTTCATCGGGCAGAGGCCATCTCTTCTGTGTTGCTTACAGTGGTTGTATGAAGTCTTAGTGGTTGAGTTAACCTTTGCCCTTTATCAGAGCTTCACTAACTAGGTTTGATGGCAACACCTACAGTTTTTTTTTCTCTCTCACAAGCACATTGAGAAATAGGTTAACCATGCTAAAGTGGGTGAGGCTGTTCGTTTTCTTTCTACCTGACTTTATTTGCAAAGTGACAGGAATTTTGACAACCTTGTGTCTTTTTTAGCAGATCAAGTGTCATGCCACGTTTGCCTGTGGATGAGATCATTTGCAAAATATGTTTTCCGAGCTTGCTTCAGGCATAATTCATTGTCAACTGTAATTGCTCATTTGCTAAGAACTGTGATTTGTTAGCAAGTTTTAAGTTCAACTTGTTTTTTATTTTTTTAAAAATTAAGGAAATGTTTGAACACAGAGGCAGAGATTTTAAAAATGTTAAATTGTGCACTCTGTTTATCCACACCTGCTGTTCTTAACTTGTTAAATGCCTCGGGAGGCTGTGGAATCTCCATTATTGGAGATTTTTAAGAGCAGATTAGAGAAATCAAGGGCGGGTAATAAGCTGGAAGCAACTCATCAGGGTTAGCCCTTGGTGGGCCGCTGGCACTTGATTTGTCTGTGCCTCCACAGGTATAGATGCTTGAAGCTCCTGTTGGCTGCGGATTGCTGTTCCTAGCCAGTGGGAGTTGCAGGAAGTGTATGCCAGTCTGCTTCACTTCCTGCAGTTCCCATTGGCGGGAACAGCAATCCGTGGCCAACAAGAGCTTCAAGCACCTGTACTAGTGGTCACCAACCAGTAGATTGGGATCTACAGGTAGATCTTGGAGCCTCTGACAGGTGATCCTGACTGGTTTGGCCACGTGGCTATCAAATGCTGGCACTTCAGCTGCTCCTGCAACTGCTGTGTATCTCTGGCCCCTTCCTTGGAGCTGTTTCCCCAAGAGCCTCCTGCTTGCTCTGCAGCGCAGGGGAGGGAGAGGAGAGTGCTAATGTTACGGTGCCCTCTCCTTCTATCTCCACAGAGCACAACAGGACTAGGGAGAGCAAGTTTGCCTGCACTAGGGCAAGGCTGAGCTTTCCTTAACCCCACTGCACCATCACCCAGGAGCCACCTGAGGTCAGCAGTGCCCAACTGGAGTCCATATCCTGAACCCGTACCCAAGTCATGAACTGCCTCCTATACCTCAAGCCCCTGCCCTAGCCCTGAGCCCCCCTGCATCCAAATGCTGCCCCAGAGCTTGCACCTAGAACCCCCTCCATCACCCAACTGCCTGCCCCAAGCGCAGCTCAGAACCCCTCATACTCTAAGTCCCTTAACCCAAGATTAGAACCTGCACCCCAACCCTCTGCCTGAGCCTGGTGAAAGTGAGTAAGGATGGGGGAGGAAGGGAGGATGGAGTGAGCAGGGGCAGGGCCTCAGATGGAGGCAGGGCAAGGAGCACAAAGGAGGTGGGGCAAGAGTATTTGGGTTTGAGGTAGATTTTGGATTGCACTTAAATTAAAAAAGTAATCTCGTGCTTAAAAAGTTTGGGGACCACTGATCTATACCTGTGGAGGTGCAGGTAAATAAAGCACTGGCAGCCTGCCAGAAGCTAAGCTCACTGTTAGCCGAGCTGGTTATTGCCCACTGCTGGTCTAGATGGTGTTGGTCCTGCCAGGAGGGCAGGGGACTTGACTTGGCTTGAGCTCTCAAGGTTCCTTTCAGTTCTAATATTCTATGATTCCATCTTACAGAGGGGTAAAGAATCACGCTAAGAGTTCAGGTGTGGGGTATTGCACTCATTTTGTCATGTGACTTCTCTTAAATGGGGACAGAGGTAATCTAGTTGCCTGCTACTCATCTGCCAGGTCATGTGACATAGATCCGTGCACAAAGGGAATTTTCTGGGCGTGGATCTTTCCTTTCCTTTTTGAGGGTGACGCTGGCCATGTGTACACAGACTGCGCTGCAGTGCAAAGCAGCAGCATATTTGCTGAAGGCACTCTGGGTTGATGGAAGAGAATTCTTCCATCAGCACAATAAAACCACCTCCACATGCAGAAGTAGTTGGGTCAGTGGGAGAAGCTCTCGCACCAACAAAGTGTTGTTCCCACCAGCACTTATGTCGTGGAACTAATGTTGCTCGGCAGGCACAGGGGGTTAGTCACATCCCTGAGCAACGTATTTTATGCCGACATAAAATGTAGCCGTTGCCTCAGCCACCTCTGCAGTATTATGCTCTTTCTTGCCGACTATTCAAGATAGGGTGGAGGTTTCATTCCAGCATACAGAGTCTGCGTGAAAGGAAGTTTGGAAACTTGGAAGGCTTACTGTGAGGAGTGGAGCAAAGGGTGTGTGGGAAGTAGGGATGTGAACCACTAGGCAACTATCCGATAAGCAAAGTCATCTGGTTGTGCTCCCCCCCCCCCCCCCGGTGCCTCTATAAGAAAGAGGCAGCAAGGGGGGGAATGAAGAGGAGGTGCTTCAAAGGGCAGACCCTGACCTCCATGTACTGCTGCCACTTTGAAACACTGCATGCAGCCCTGGGCCAGCAGCTGCCCCTGGGCTCCATGCGGCATTGCTGCTTTGAAACTCTGTGGGAAGCAGAGGGCCAGGGGAGGACTGCTAGAGACCCCCACTGGCCCCATGCTCCCACAGCGCTTTCACCCTGGGGCTGTTGCTACATTTCAAAGGCCGGAGGTGCCCTTATCGACTAATCGAATAGTCAATGCAAATTGTATCAACTATTTGCTTAGCCAGTTAAGCTAAATTTAACATCCCTAGTGGGAAGTGAGGGAATGTGCACATTTTCACCACCAACCCTTCACAGACTTTTAAGTCCAGAAGCAGTCGTCATGATCATCTGTGTAACCTGCACACTGGAGGACACAGAACCTCACCTTTTCAGTCCTATGGATCCTGAGCCCTCCAGTGCCATGGGAATTAGGAAAGAGAATACAGCCTGGAACTGTTATCTTTTCCATGAAGCTTACTCTGTTGTGTGTTCTAGGGACAGCACAGGTCAGAGAGGAGGCACTGGCAGGGCATCTGCAAAAGAATGACAGTGTTTTGTGTAGGATACGGTACAGGACATCTGTGCCAAAGGCCCTGGCTTCCTATATATTTCTGGAGATCGGCAGGAGAAATTCCCAGAGTACCGTACTGCTGCCTCAGATGGTTTTCACTATAGAAGGATATAATTTGAGTCAATGATGGGTTGTCAGCAACTCTGATTCCTGGGAGGAAACAGGTTTTTTGGTACACTTACTGAGACCTAAAATACCTTCCAACCTTATGGGAGTACTGTGTAGGTAATAGTACTTGGTACATATTTTGTGCTTTCCATGTTCAGCATACTGTCCAAAGAAATAATCATTTCCTTAACACTCTAAATAGTCTGGGATGTTTACCTTTTAGAAACTTGCATGCAAAATACATTTTTGTTTCCTTTCTTAACTAGACAAAAATGTTTCTGTTCATTTTCCCCCCCTAGTTGAGTGGGGGTCACTGCTATCAGGCCAGCAATCGCAGTTCACCTTATAATAACAAATTAATATGTGGGCTCAGTAAATTAACACTTTTTAGGAGCAAGAGAGGCTGATTTTAAACATCCAAGAGATCATTACAAAATCTACATTTAAACAAAAGTAATTTGACACTTTTATATAAGACTTCAGAGTACTTTTAATACATTTCTCTTCATGTATCTTTTCAAAATCTTTTCAACTTTAAAAACGTTAACTGGAAAAGGGGGAGCACATGGTAACCCAGGGAGTCTGCTGACTGCTAGTTTAGTGGCACAGTTCCCAAATACTACCAGTTTGCTTTGGAAGTAAGCGCCAGGAGTTAAGGGCAGCAGAATGTAGGGGGAAGGCATGACTCCATCAAAGTGACCATATATAGTCATTGGGATGAGATTAAATACTTTACCTCGCAATTACATCCCAATGCCAATAAAGCCAATATGGGGACCTATTAATCATTTGTAAAAACAGCAAAAAATTCACCTCACTTTGTAGCAACTAATTTGTAGCAATCAGGACTCTTTGAGGATTCTATTGATTTAGGGAGAGGAGCCAGATGTTTTTCATCTTTGTGAGTCTGGAGGCAAAAATGCAGCAGCAAACTGAAGAACAGCATGTACAAAGAATTGTAAGTTAAATATGAGCATGTCTGTGCTCTCTCAAGCTAGTGGTTTGAGCACTTGTATGGAAAGGGATCATGTAGTCCAGTACCAGCAATGATTTCTTTCCATCAGTGTTTTAATCCTACAGTATTCATTAGGGAGACATGTGGCAGCCTAAAGCTACATACTTTGTGTGTGGATACGTGTTTTGCATGCCAGTTCCTTGTATCATGGGATGCTCTTTTGTGAATCATTAGAAACACAGGAGTTGGGTGTGAAACTATAGCCCCTGTAGAGGAGTCCAAAAGAGCATGTTGTAGAGTCAATGTAACAATGTCAAAGTTAAAGTAGGGATAGCGTTTCTCTTGTAAGTTCCTGTCCCTACAAGCCCCATATTCAAACTATGATATGACAGATATTATGCCACACAGGTGCATGAATAAATTATTGGAATTACAAAAATATATGTTTGAAAGATAAAAGCTGCGTACTTGAAAGACTCGGTGGGTTGTGTTGGTTTGATAATGCTTAAAATCACTTGTTTTTAAAAAGCTAGACATAACTAGGTTTGGCAAGCACTTAGATTAAAAATACCACCAAGGGAAAAAGGTCTATTGAGTGTTGGGTGCCAGACTGCTGTTTACAAGACTCAGTCATTTTAAGGCGAGATCAAGCAGATTCTCCTTTCTGTTGGGTGCAGAGGTTTATGGTTCAGTTCTTTGCTGGTATGGAATCCTCACAAATAAGGATAATCCTTCATTAGGTATTTGCTCACTTGGAAACCTTTCTGTATTTTTCACTGAGCACATCAAGCTTTGCAACCTATATTTATTTCTGGGTAATGAACTTATGCATACCTGTTTTTATTATAGTTGCTATTGTGATGGCACTTTTATTGAAAACCTGTATTGTTACAGCTTACAGAAAATTATAGTTTTTGTGTTGACATTTCTCATGCTGATTCTCATTCTAGATTACTTTTGTTTTGGAGACTGGATATTCAGGTAAAGATGCATCTCTGAAAATTTTGCAACATTTAGACTGCTCCAGTGGAGTTCCACTTGCACTGTCAAATGTTAGTATAAATCCCTGTTCCTGTTCTACATTACTGTATTCTCTAACCTTGCTTGTACAATGGAGAAGAGACCTAAGCATGTGTGACTTTTATCTTTACATGCTTACTGTGCATTATTTTCCCTCACTCACTCCCTCTTCGTGCAACATTAAAACTGAGGTTTTAATTGCTCAAAATTAGGAAATAGAGTGAAGATTCCACAACTCAACCCTATCTGTTTTTCACATACATGCATTCCAGTAAGGTCATTCTTTATAGGGTCATACAACAGGGAGAAATTCTCAGTTTACCAAAAAGCATAATGTAATAGACAGTAATAATAATAATAGAACCTTTATACTAAGATGCTGCTATGTAAATGTCTTTAAATAAATTAAACTGTGCATTACAATGTTTTAACTGTCCTTTTTTAACTTTAGGTGTCCATTTTGTAAATACTATGCTTTCTGTGGTCTTATACTGAAAGATCTTATTGAAATGTGTCTATGAAAGAGATTTAAAGTTGCAACTTTAACTTTGTTTTCATAGGGGATTCAAAAAATTCAATTTCTACTCTAATGCAACATTAACATAGTGTTCAGCATCTAATTCATTTTCCATTACAGCACTAAGTTCCTTCTGTTAAATTTTGCATGTTGATTTTTTTGTTGTAGTCAGCAGTTTTCTTTTATTCTGTTTTTCTTTTCTTTTTTCATCTAAAACCATTAGTGTAAAAGAAGATTAAAAAGATATACATTACAATTAAAATGTTAATGAAATCTGGATTGTACTACTTTTGAAACCATGTAGACATTAATCTTTGTTGGTCTTGTGTATGTTAACTTTGGTGATTTTTATTCTATACTGACCCCTGCTGAGAGAATTGTTCTATAATTGGATTTTTTTTAAAAAGAGCAAAGCTTTTAAGAAAGTAGAAGTTGAGTGTATTCCTTTGGCTTTCCATATTGCTATCCACAGAAGGTAAACAAAGAGAAAATCACTTCATAGCCAGTTATTTAAAAAAAAAAAATTGGTGGGGTTTCTTCTGTATCTATCGTGTAACTCTTCCTCGTTTCAGTGTTTTTCATTCTCTCCTTATGAATACAGACTCTACCCACTACTTCACCAAATTTGCTTTTGATTAATGGGGCTATTGTGATTTCTTCCCTAGCTGCTGATTAAGAGATAAATTTTGTTTTAATTCAGATTAACACCCTTCCCCCCCCCCCCCCAAATAACCATGTTTTGAAATGTAGCAGAGGGAAGGAAAACCCTCCTTGAAATTGTATCACTTGAGATTATAGGTTCAATTTTGTGTACTACTTGAGCCTGATAGGCACTGCTCACCTACAACTCCTGTTAAGATCAATGAGAAGTGCAGGTTCCAGGTGCTTATTGGTCAAAGGTCAAGTGTCCAACTAGTAAGTATACAGCTCTTGTAGGGCCTGGTGTTCGGTGTTTAGAGCAGAGGACTGGAATTAATAATCCCAGGGTTCTCTTCTTGTGTCTGTTGCTGGCTCTCTGATAGGACACAGATCATTACTCTGTTGTTCAGTTCACCCAAGTTTAAAATGAGAAGAGTAATCTGAGGTTCTATGCAGAATGTTTGTAAAGTCTTTTAAGGTCCATGGGGGATGGTTATAATAGAATGGCAAAGAGTTATTTCCAGTAATTACCTCATCTTTTCCTCGTCTCGTTCTTGAGGAATTTCAGTGTTTCTTGAGATTTTACAAGAACTGTGTACGGTGATTATTAGGGTTTCTGCAGAGTACACAGTATCTGGAATGAGGGCATCTTTTTTCCTATTGTCTAGGGTTCACTGAGGAGTAGGATTGATAAATATACAGGCTATGTAGTGAATTGAACCACAGAACTTTTTGATTTACCAGGCAGTTCCTCCGAATCTTGCCATGTCCTCTTCGGCATAGCAGACTATACTTGTTCAGGTTAACGTTATCAAGCCTCTAGATCATTTAAAGCATTCTATTGTTTAGTCCCGAATTTAAACACATTAAATTCCTGGAAGTTCTTTTTTAAAGTGTTCTTTTCTATAATTAAATCTTGAATCGTTTACACTTACTACAGTATATTAGAGAAGTATTAAGTACAGATTCTTTGCTAAAGAACTGAGCCATCATTCTCAGCATCAGGACAGAGTATTAAATTGATGATAGGATGGGTGTGCTGCTTAATGAGGCAATAATGCAGTTCATGAGTGAATAAACTACAGAGTCAAAGGATGAATATGTCCTGATGAGGGAGCTGGATTATTGCCTAGTGAAATGCTCAGCCCTGTTAGTGTTTATCCTGCATGAGGAAAACATCCGAAGCTGAAGTTTGCAAACTATAGATGAGGAGACCTGGTTATCGCCTGTCTGTTTGGGGCCAAGCTGCAGAATCTCCTCGTTGTGTCTTCACTAGGGATTTTACACAATTAACCGATAAGCCTGGGCTGTATCAGAGGCAGCAAGGGGTGGGGAAGCAAGCGCTCGTGCCCCTGGAGAGCCAGCTTTTAAGCCAGCTCCCTCCACATACCGGCTCTGCAGAGCAGCCTGGCCCCCTTCATGTAAACATGTAACTGCTGAAAAAATAAATGTCTGCTAACATCCCAAGACTTCACAGGCTTGTTTCATTTGGGAAATAAATGTGCATGGAAGATTTCAAGGTTGTATATGTTACTGTGTAATTCTCCAGATTAGGAAAATAGCCACCTTGGATTTGCATGAGACCTGTGCAAGGTGACATCTTCAGGCCTTCTGTAGAAAATGTCAGTGATTTCTTGGAGTAATCATGTCTCTTAATTGTGTGATTGTAAAGCAATGACCATGTTGTTGGCATTCAATCCATGGTGCATTTCATTTGTTAGGAATGAGGTGCTCGAGAATTTGGGCAATGAGAACACTTTGCTGGAGTCCAAAACAAGCTCTTGAGATACAGCATTTTAACATTTTTTTTAATCTGAAAAAGTGGGGTAGAGAATCCATTCATGTTAATTGGTCTCGAGTGCTAAATAGAAAATGTGGAGAATTTGCCTAGCAGTCTTTCATGTAAAGTTTATGGGTATCAGAGAATTTGGGATGTGGATCTTAAAGCTGCTTGTATTTTTGAATGTTTGGGACTTTAATGGAATGATGGAAGTTGTTCATTTCACACCCACTAACATCCAGGGTTGTAAAAAGGGGTTAGAAACAGGATAAGTTATTTCTACCATGTTACTGCATCAAGAATTCAAAATATAATATGAAAGGAAACAGGAGTAGCAGCAGAGTTTTGATACATGTGACCCTGTTTACATTGTGACCAGCCTATGTAACTTAGCTATTTAATTTTAAGTTTGCCTTTGTGGGTGGCCCAAAAATATTTATCAGGATTTAAAATTGGATTATGTCTGTTGTATGTGCTAAGGTATGGGCAGGGGAGGAGGATGGTTTGATCGTCAAGAGAGTTTATTTCACTGACTGATTTTTGAAGATGATATAGGCAGGCTCTGAGGATACTTTATTTCAAGAGTTTCAGAGGGGTAGCTGAGTTAGTCTGTAACAGGAAAACTTTAAAAACAACAAATAGTCTAGTAGCATCTTAAAGAATAATAAAACATGTAGATATGGATGTGCACTAATGTGATCTGTGCCATCAAATGCCAGCAGTGCCCAACTGCAGTGTATACTGGCCAAACTGGACAGTCTCTACAGGAAAGAATTAATAGATACAAATCAGATATCCGAAAAGGTAACACACAAAAACCTGTCGGAGAACATTTTAATCTTCCTGGACGCTCATTAATGGATATCCAAGTTGCTGTTTTGTTTCAGACCAATTCCACAAGCCAAATACACAGAGAAGGGTTGGAATTTAACTTCATTCACAAGTTTAATTTCATGCACATTGTATGAATTATAATATCAGAGCCTCACACATTATCAACCAACCAAACAATGAAGGTGCTAATGGTTCTTGATGTCTGTGTAGACCCTTGGTCATCTTCCTTTCCAAGTGCAAACTAACGGTTCTTATCAGCGTCTTGTAACTATTTAGTCTTTAAGGTGCTACTAGACTATTCGTCCCTCATCGAGGTAGACAAGCAAGCAGGGAAACCTGAGAACTAGCTATCTGGGGGAGGAGGTCCCTTTAAGCACAGACCTCAGATAGCCTCACGCAGGAGCCCCACACAGTAAGTCCTGACCTGGTGCTCTGCCAGAACTAGCTCTGGCCAACCTTAAATGCGAGTCAGTGTGGCCGCGCTATTTCGAAATAGCAAAATGCTATTTCGAAATGCATTTTGTGTGTAGACGAGTTATTTCAAAATAAGATATTTTGAAATAACACTGTAGTGTAGACATACCCTTACAGCCCTAGTCTAAACCCATATCTGAATTGGACGTTAGTCTGTATATTTAAGAGCCTCCTTATAGAACTCTTCTTTGTAGGTTAAGTTCTTAACCCAATGAGATGCATAACCATGGTGCTAGTAACAAGCGTGGAGGTCTTTTATGACCCCCCTAACCCTCCCTTACAAAGAGACCTGTGAAGTTGTTTGCTATCAGAGAGGATATCTCTTTCTCCTTCCTCCCCCTCCCCCCCCCCCCCCCATATATGTTGTTTGTAATATGCATTTACACATAGCGGTGAGAGCAACTTCATTCAATCAGAGGAAAGTGGTGGTGTTTGTGCAGTCTTCATTTGTAGTACTCTGGAAATGGTTTCACGTTCAATTATTTGGTGTCTGGTTACATTGTCCACGTTCACTAATGTGGTTTCTTACATATGGAGAAATCTAAGGGACTGTGGTGAGATAAAACAACAAGTAGTGAAGGTCTAGATTCTGCCTCCCTTACTCAAGTTGAGGAGTCTACCTAAGGAGCAGTCCCATTTAGATGAGTGGTAAGGTACTACTCCATATGAGCAGGGATAGAAGACTCAGCCTTTGTTGGTGTGACATTGTATTAGAACTTAGGTTTTTGATCTTCCCTTAATTTATACATCAGAAACTCTTGTGAAATCTAATGTGCAGTAGCATCAACACAGGAAAAAGCTCTGCTTTCTGTGAAGCTAGACTGTTGCAGTATCATTTGTTTTGTAAGATTTTGAAAGCCAGTGTTGCAATATGTAACAGTAGAATAGTGGGAAGATGGTCAGGTGGTTCTTAGGGCTTCAACAGACAGATTTCATGTCTGTGTGTTTTTGCAACACCTTTCTATAAAGGGAAACATAATTTAAAATATGATTACTTAGTGTTGTAACAGTCTTCTGAAATGTTTTTGCATTATGCAGAGATCATTATCAGAGGCTGATATTAACTTGCTAAGAATATTATGCAAATCATTCTGTTCTTCTAAAAAGAAATTTCCTTCATAATGCAAAGCGTAACTGACACACACACACACTCACACACAGTGCGGAAGATTTTGACAAAATTACATTTAGAAGATGTAACAGTTTTTCTGCTTACTGTTTATAATTGATATTTATAATCCATTTGTGCCTTTCTACTGGATTTTTTTCAACCCCAGATGATAAAGTATGAATTTTGAAATAGCAGGGGCTGAGATATTGCACCTCTTGGAGCTGGTAATGGACAGAAAGCTTTTCCTTTCTTGTTGGTTGTTCCGAATCCAGCCCAAGTTGGCACCAACAAAAAATTATCATTTAGCGGCTGTTCATTGCTTAAGATTTGATGGTTTTGGTCCCGTTCCTAATGAACAGATACTTGTGTCATAGCATTATCAGTAGAGCATATAACTGGTCCATCTTTTTTTGTTAATGGCAAAATGTACTAGTATCCAAAAAATAACCCACATTTTCAATACTATAAAATCACCACATTGTTAGTAGCCAATTTTATTGTTACAACTGTAGTCTCTTTAAAGTACTCCATAGGATTTGGGGTGGGTACTGTTTTGTCGATGTAGCACTGAAACCATATTACTGTTTTGAACTTTGCCCTGTCATGGGTGTTCATATTCAGGATTTGTTCATGGATTGGGATCTTGGGTTGCTTGTGTTCCTTTCTCAAAGCACATTTTAAATGAAATCCTGGCCTGATTCATGTCAATGAGAGTTTTTCCTATTGATTTCAGTGGAGTCAGATTTTCACACCCTATATTTTACTATAAATTAGCATTGTTCAGAGTTATCCCTTTCTTGGTATATAAGCACACGTCTTAACTAAAAAGAAAGCAGAGAATCATTTTAGGAACCAGACACAAAGCTTACCTGAACAATAGATAACTGGCTGATTAAAACAGACTCTATTAACTACTTAACTAACTAAAGTCTGTATAAGCTTCTGAATTATGGTGGAGATTGAGAAGGGATTTACTAAAAGACCCAATTTCTCTGGCAGTTAAAACTATTTTGAAAAACTGTAGCTTTCGGACTGAAATTTCACAGGCTATTTTTCAGCACAAAAGTGACTGAAGAAGGATCAGTAAAATTCAGTTTGACCATTGAATTACCGCACCATGAAAAAACATGAGTGTTTTCACCCGCCAAGATACTTTTCTCATGATTTTTGGGCGTATGGCTAGATAACTTGATTTTTTTTAAATCAAATTAAATAAATAGCCTGGAAATGATCACATTCTTCAAACAACGCCAGCTGAATGTTCGGAGATTGACAGGTGCTAGCTGCAGAGATGTTCTTGTTATTAATGAGTGAATGCTAAGTCTCTGCTTTAATGTACAAACAAATAGGTGGATACATCTGTGTTTGCATGTTTAAAAGAAACTCTTATTGAGAGAGCATCTGCATTGACTGAGACACATTCTGAATAGGGTAGATTTCTGTATGAACCACAGAGCTTGGCTGCATATGTGCACTTATGCCTTTGGCCATCATGAAATACATATTTTGGTAGCACAGAAGAGAACTTTAATACCCTAGAAGTGGCCCCAGGGTGTGGATGTGATGTGATAATTATACTAGTGAATGATTATAACAGTTGGCTCTGTCTCATGCTTCCTAGGGCCTGCCTGGGGCATCTCATCATAACAAATGCACCCCTTGTAATGCATCACTGATTGAATATTTAGATATACAGTGGGACCTACTTAATTAATTACTGTGAAAGGAATAAATCCAGTTTAAAAAAAACCTGGCAGAACGCATTAAAATAGTGAGATGTTTTAACCTAAACACAGTGGCAGCAAGGAATTTTTTATCTTCTGGGTTTGTGTGTGGAATAAATGTTTCCTTTTATAGACGTAAAAGGAACACTGTTAAGCATATTTTAAGAGTTGAACTTTAATTCTCCTGTGGCACTCTCACTGAAATGTTACATGTACATTCCATTTTCAGTATGACAAACTGTAAATCTTCCCTCTTTCTGCTTCAGTGACGCATTTGACTCTGCATTTGTTTACTTCTGTAACACTGTTAGGCAAAGCTGGATATGACTGGCAGCTATACCCTCATCTGCACTTAGCTTTTCAGATCCTAACTTAAGTGAGGTTAGACCGGAGGCCACTGAGGAACATTTGCAGCAAGTGCTAGAGGAAGTGGTGTTCATGATTGTTTAGTACTGTGGTGCGCTTTCCTCTGTATCAGTACTGAACCAGTGCAAAATCACTGTGCAAGGATGTACTGTGTGGCTGGAATTGCTCTCTCTCAGCTAATGCAAACTGAAGCCTTGACCGTTACGTGTCCCTTTTCATTTAGTTTAAAAGTATTAGTTGTTAACTTTGCTACCCTGGTTTAACGTAGGCAGTTGATTTTTGCTTTCCTAAATTTTGTGCATTTTGATTGGGTAGAAGAATCTCTTTTACTTACGCTGTTGCTGTAGTTTTGCAGAGTGCCATTAAACAGCTGCTTGTGCTGCACCCCAAACGTAATTACATTTCTGTTGTGGGTACTTTGATCCCCGCATGTCCTTTAAATTTTGTTCCTTCTAACTGTGCTGAAGAACCAGGTCACAAAATGCGATTCCCATGTACAGTAGTTGTGTTTAATTTTCCAGTGACAGTCTTTAAAAAATAAGTGATTCAGAATACTAGATAACAGATTCTGCCATTCAGTTTTGACCTAAAACTTTTCCATTTTTAGGTCAACCTGAAAATAGGGATGTTAAAATGAGTGTAATTAAGTAACCACGTAGCTGCTGAAAATTTCAGCAGTTACATGGGGGGTGGCAGGCAGTGCACTGGGGGTTGGCTTTTAAGCCAGTTCTCCACACGTACCGCTCCTATCTGCCGCCCCTTGCTGCTGCCTTTGTGTCAGAGGAGTAGCACAGCATGGCAGGCAGCTCCCCAAGAGCCAGTGCATGCCGAGAACCGGCTCCCTGCATATTCCAGGAGCCTGGGTTTAACCCTGTACACAGTTACACGTTCACATCCCTATCTCTAAAATATGCTAAGGGGCCTGATATGGATGTTAAATTGCGTTTAATCAGCTAATCGAGTAGTTGATGGAATTTCCATCGACTACTCGATTAGTTGATAAGGGGGGAAACTGCAGAGCTGTAGTGGGGTTAGCTCCCCACCCTGGGAACTAACCTTGTTACAGTTCTACCTTTTGAAATTTATTAAGAGCTGTCGGGGGCTACTGGGAACAAGCTGGGAATCAGCTGTCCTGGCTTGCACCCCGTCCCAGATGCTGTGCCTCTGCTTTTTAAATGTATTAAGAGACACTGCTGCTCTTAATGCATTTAAAAAACAGAGGTGCAGCATCTGGGACCAGGCCTGAGCCAGGACAGCCAATTCCTGGCTCGCACCCGGTCCCCCACTGCGCCTCTGTCCTCCCGTGGAGACGGTGCTGGAGGAACTGGCTTTTAAGCTGGCTTCCCCACCTCACTGGCTCCTGCTCCCTCCCCTTGCTGCCTCTCAGGTAGAGGTAGCAAGGGGGAAGGGGAGTGACTAGTCAAGTAGTGATTTGACTACTCATTAAGCATATGCTTATCAAGTAGTCAGCTGTTCGACTAGTTGCTTACATTCCTCGTGCTTGACATGTGCGAGGCAAAAGTGACAGCTCCATTGGGTACACTGTTAGATATCACATTCTTTTAGCCTAAATAATGTAGTTGTAGTCATATTCTGGAACATAGTAAAATGAGAGAAGCAAACAACTCACCAGCTGCACCTTGGTAGTCAAGAAAGATGTTTCAGAATTCTTGAAAAATACAGGTGATATTTCCAGGACTCCAAATTACAGGTTTTATAGGTGAGCCAAACATCTGAACCAGTCTGCAACATACAGTAAACGTCCAATAATCCGGCACCTTTAGGACCCAGGGGGTGCCGGACTATCAGATATGCCGGACTATCAGAAGGGGGGGCTATGAGAGGTCTGGGGTGGGGTGGGGGAATGCCACCCCAGACCCTTCATAGCCCCCCCTTCCGATAGTCCTCTGCCCCAGGCGTCCCTGATTCAGCCGCTTCTGGTCAGTTTCAGTAGCGGCTGAATCTGGGACGCCTGCAGCAGAGCAGCTGGAGTGCTGCCCGGTTGGTCCGGTAGCGCCGACCCTTGGCGCGGCGAGACCAACCGGGCAGCACCCCAGCTGCTCTTGGGGACGCCTGGGGCAGAGCAGCTGGGGTGCTGCTAGGTTGGTCCCGCAGCGCTGCTCTTCGGCGCTACTGGACCAACCTGGCAGCGCCCCAGCTGCTCTACCCCAGGCGTCCCCAAGTCAGCCGCTGATTAAACTTCCTGGAGTCAGCCGCTGGGCAGTTTCAGTAGCGTCTGAATCAGGGACAGCTGGGGTGCTCCCGGGTTGGTTCTGCAGCCCCAGGGGGCAGCGCCATGGGACCTACCTGGCAACACTCCAGCTGCTCTGCCCCCAGCTTCCCCGATTCAGCCGCTGGTCAGTTTTAGCAGTGGCTGAATTGGGGAAGCTGGGGGCAGAGCAGCTCCAATGGCCCGGCTGCCCAGAGCACTTCTGGGTTCCTGATGGTGCCGGACCATCAGGAGTGCCGGACCATTGGAGTTTTACTGTATAGAGATAAAGTTTAAGTTGTTTTTACAGTATTTCTGAGATGGCCACCTGCAGTGTTAATTATCAAACTCTCTCCCTTTGTTTTTCGCTGTTTGTATTTTGCCATTACCAAGTTGGCTCATTATTAGCCCTCATATTGGCATTGTATCCACTCATACTTTGCTGCAGGGAAAATCATCCCACACCTGAGAAAACACATTTCCAAAGAGAGGTTGTGACCATGCATCCAAAAGCCAAGTGATCCACAACAAAATATTTTGTTTGTACAGGTAGTCCCCGACTTACGCAGATCCGACTTATGTCGGATCCGCACTTACGAACTGGGCTTTCTCGCCCCGGAGCTCGCAGGCAGCGGTCCGCCACCTCGACCTCCGGGGCGAGAAAAGCTGCTCCCGGTGCCCCTGGTCTGCTGGGGACCGTCTCCAGCAGACCAGGGGCACCGGGAGCAAAGCTGCAGCCGCGGCGGGTTCCCGCGCCTCTGAGGCTTTGCCAGAGCTTTTGCAAAGCCTCAGAGGCGCGGGAACCCGCCGCGGCTGCGGCTTTGCTCCCGGTGCCCCTGGTCTGCTGGGGAGGGGGCGCAGCTAGTGTGCCCCCCCCCCCCCCAGCAGACCAGGCTTTTGTTGTGGACCCTGGGGCAGAGCAGCTGGGGCGCTGCCGGTTGGTCCCACAGCGCCGCTCTGGGCACTACTGGACCAACCCGGGAGCACCCCAGCTGCTCTGCCCCAGGCGTCCTGATTCAGCCGCTGCTGGTCAGTTTCAGCAGCGGCTGAATCAGGACGCCTGGGGCAGAGCAGCTGGGGTGCTGCTGGGTTGGTCCAGTAGCGCCGAGAAGCGACGCTACTGGAGCAACCCAGCAGCACCCCAGCTGCTCTGCCCCAGGCGTCCCCAAGTCAGCCGCTGCTGAAACTGACCAGCGCTGACTACAGGAAGCCCGAGGCAGAGTTGCTCTGCCCCGAGCAGCAGCTGACTTGGGGACGCTTGGGGTTCTTAAGTTGAATCTGTATGTAAGTCAGAACTGGCGGTCAGTTTCAGCAGTGTCTGAATCTGGACGCCAGTTCCGACTTACATACAGATTCAACTTAAGAACAAACCTACAGTCCCTATCTTGTACGTAACCCGGGGACTGCCTGTACTGTATATGCAAAGTGCTTTAATGGTAAATACCTCAAATTGATCCACAACGAACCTGAAGTGTAGATGAGCCCTTGGCCTACTATACTGTTGATTATATATCCCTGCTCCACGTAAATCATAGCTGCACGTTGTTGATGCAGTGCTATCTATCAATCATACATTTTAAAAAAGTGAGGTTAAAATTAGATTTTTTTTTCTCCTTTGTGCAGGGAGGCAGGAAAAGTTTTTCTTGACTAAGAGTCCACATCTCAGTTGGTTATGTAAATTCTGAGCAGGATAAATAATTATTCCAGACCAGTTTAATTTGTGTGTATGTGTAATAAAAGGTGTCTTGGAAATGAATTATAATGTTTAGCATGGGTTATTCTAAAATGAATTACAGTATGAGGCTGCTAGAAGAATGTAATTACTTGAGTAATTTTGGAGTACTTTTTTCCCTGCCTTTTTGGAGTCCTCCTTTTTTGGTCAGATAAATCAAGAAAAAATCTATTTCACCATTGAAATCAATGTGTTATTTATAGTTGTATGAAAATTGCAATTAATTTAACAGGATGACTACCATAGGTTCCGTTTGAGATGGTTGTACAGGTTGAACCTCTCTAGTCTGGCATCCTTGGGACTTGACTGGTGCCGAACCACAGTTCAATATTGTCTAGCTGTGTTACCAACACTTCCACTGCTTACTGGTCTCTTAAAAGACAGAGGTAAATTAGAGCTAAATAACAGCACAGAAGACTGAGAGCCAGGGCTGGTGGCTGTAAGCAAACTTTATGGGACCATGAGAAACTTGGCCACACCCATAATAAGTGGACATCCAGCTAACTGAAATCATGCTGACCACAGATGTTGTCAGACCAGAGAGTGCCGGACTAGAAAGGTTCAACCTCTATGAGAGTTCTGCAATCCACTGTAAATAATTGCGAAATAGAAAAATGGGTCTCTGCTCAGATTCAATAAAATTCTACAATGATGCTCCCGCTCCACCTACACAAGCTGCCTCTGGCCTGGTGTCTCCTAGGGAAGTGAAAAGTTAACTGGTTAACCAGTAATCATCATCCTTAATGGGTAATGCTTATTGGTTCTGGTTAGCTGGTGAGAGCTGAAGCAGCTTGCCACCCGCCATGGGCAGGAGGCTTCTCCAGTACACTGCGGAGAGGAGTGCTCCGCCCTTCCCCCCCTCCCTGTCCTCCCTTTAATCAGTTAACTGGTTGAACATTCTGTTTAACCAGTTAACACATTAAATGGGATTTTACATCCCTAGTGTCTTCTCAGTTCTCCAACTGGTCTTCTAATGGGAGTCATACATACTACTGCCTTGATGTGTATCTAATGGACAATATACACCACTTTGTTTCTAAAGAGCTTAGAAAAGTAGCTAGGAGCCCATAAATCTTTACTTCAGAAACTAACCTTCAAATGAAAGTTTAAAATTCATCCCAAAAGAGGTGTGAAAACTTTGAAAAATTGCCTATGACTTAAAGAACATAAAGTTTACAGAAAAAAAGATGATCCCATGTCTGGCATGTGCAGATATTTTGTTTAGTATAAAATGTCTTCACTTCTTTTGCAAAGCATTAGATGAAATCCTTGGTTGTGGGCTGGTTGTGGGTTTTTTAATATTTATTCTTGAAGTTGTTCTTGAAGCATTAGAAAATAATTGAGTAAAATAAAATCCACAAGGTTTAAAATTACCTCTAGCTTAATGTTTTATTTAAAAGATTTTCTAACTGACAATGTGTTTAATGAATTAGGTCATACAGCTCTGAAGAGTGTTTTTTCTCCTTCTCTTTACATTTACATTTGGAACTGCTTTCCTCAGCCTTCGAAATTCAAACATTGCTCTCGTGAACCATTGTACAACATTGCCGTCTCCGTTTGCTTTGTCACTCCTTGTCTCCCGAGCTCAGAGAATCTCACTCTAATTATTCTAAATCACACTAGTGCAAATGAATATCCATGTTTGGAGGATTGAGACTGTGTTGTCATGGCAATCGCTGTAAGGTCATGAGAAACTCATTGATATTGTTCACTGCCTCTCCCAGGAGACTTCCTATACACTTGCAAAAGTATGAATTTTGGTGTTTTGTGTAACTACTTCCAAGTAGTTTTGAGACAGTTATGCTCAAATGATTCTTTGATGAATAGCATGCTTATCTCTTGAAATAATTTTGTGTCAAACTAGTCCTAGTGTCCGGGAATGCTCTTACAGCCTTGTTCCCAAATAGTTGCCATTTTTCAATAATCAGGTGCCCATTTATGTCTATTCAAGTGTATGCAGATTGTGCTCTTTATTACTTGGAAACTGAAAGGTGGAATTATTTTTTGGCTGGATATCATATGTCATGTGCTAACTTGGGATCTTTCTTTGAAAAACAGAAGTGGCCAGAAGTTGATGCAAGTAAATGCTTTAGAGTTTGTATATTAGGAGACCTTTTTTTCCCTGAGGGTGGGCTATTTATACATCACAAATACTACTGATTGTAACAGTCTGGTAAATGTTGGTATTTGAGATGTGAACACACGGTAAGCATCACCCTTAACTGGTGATGCTTACCAAGTAACGGTTAACTGTTACCCGGGAGCAGCCTGCAGACTGCTGTTGGCAGGGGGCTGCCGGATCCCAGCCTGTGCGGGAGCTGGGAATCATCACCTTCGCATGGGACTGGAAGCAGTTGGGCTGGAGCAGCCACCAGCCCCCGTTTAATCAGCTAACCGATTAAATTCGACATGTAACTGTTTAATTAAACAGGCTTTTACTAGGGATGTTAAAGATTGGTTAATTGAATAGACGATTAGCCTCATGAATTCTTATCTGTTACACGACTATTCTATAGTCCCTGGGGGTAGGGCCGGCAGCCAGTGCATTCCAGCCCCACTCCTGAGGAGCCACCTGCCACTCCGTCCTGCTGCCTCTGTAGAGGCAGCAGCGTGGGGTGACAGGCAGGAGCTGGTCTGCAAGGGAGCCAGTTTAAAAACCAGCTCCCCTCGCGGACCGGCTGCCTGTTGCCCCATGCTGCTGCCTCGAATACAAAGGTGGCAGTGTGGGGTGGCAGCAGCCTCTGTCTAGGGGGAGTCTGAGCTTCCAGACCCAGCATGAGCCAGAACTGAGCTGGGCTGCCTGCCCACCTGGCATCTAATGCACTTGAAATGCAGAGCTGCAGCAGGGTTCAGTCCCAGACCCAGCGCAAACTGGGACTGAGCTGTGCTGCTGGACAGTCTGCTAAAAAAATTTAGTGGCAAGGGGGCAAAGAAGAGAATGTGTGTAGTCTATAGCATTAACTGGTAAGCTTTTGCTTATTGGTTAATCAGTTAATTAACTACACTATTACAGGCAGTCCCCGAGTTACGCGGATTCGACTTATGTCGGATCCGTACTTACGAACGGGGCTTTTCTCGCCCCGGAGGACGCGGGCAGCGGGACCGCCCAGACGCGCTGCGGTCCTGCCGCCCACGTCCTCCGGGGCGAGAAAAGCTGCTCCGCGTCTCCCTGGTCGCGCTCCCCCCCCTCCCAGCAGACCAGGGAGACGCGGAGCAAAGCCGCGTAGGGCTCGGGCAGCGGCACCGCAGCACGTCTCGGTCCTGCCGCCCGCGTCTCCATGGTCTGCTGGGGGGGGGGGGGGGCGGCTAGTGCGCCTCCTCCCCCCCCCCAGCAGACCAGGCTTTTCTCGCCAACGCCTGTGGTAGAGCAGCTGGGGTGCTGCTGGGTTGGTCCAGTAGCGCCTAGGAGCGGTGCTACTGGACCAACCCAGCAGCGCCCCAGCTGCTCTGCCCCAGGCGTCCCCAAGTCAGCCGCTGCTGAAACTGACCAGCGGCTGACTACAGGAAGCTCAAGGCAGAGTTGCTCTGCCCCGGGCTTCCTGGAATCAGCCGCTGATCAGTTTCAGCAGCGTTTGACTTGGGGACACCTGGGGTAGAGCAGCTGGGGTGCTGCCGGGTTGGTCCCCGCAGCGCCGAGGTGCGGTGCTGCGGGGACCTACCCAGCAGCACCCCAGCTGCTCTGTCCCAGGCATCCAGATTCAGCTGCTGTTGAAACTGATCAGCGGCTGATTCCAGGAAGCCCGGGGCAGAGAAACTCTGCCTCGGGCTTCCTGTAGTCAGCCGCTGGTCAGTTTCAGCAGCGGCTGAATCTGGACGCCAGTTCCGACTTAAGTACAAATTCAACTTAAGTACAAACCTACAGTCCCTATCTTGTACGTATCCCGGGGACTGCCTGTACATCTCTAAGTTTTACATTCCTAGTTGGGGTATTGTCTTGTAGAACAGCTCTGTTTAATTCTAAATTGTAAAAAGAATACACTATGCTTTGTTTTGGTTGGGAGAGGCCTTGTTTGGCTACATTTTTTTAAAAGATGTCAGTCTATACCACTTTTTCATTTACTGCTTTTTGCCCAGTTAAAAAGGGCTTTAAAGGCACTCCACGAACAGTACACTTTAAAATGACCTTTCAAAAAAATTAGGTAATGACAGTGGGTGTTTGTAATGGGCTTTACTGGACTCAAGGTCCAATCCTGAATGTACTATGATTATCAGAACACTGGTGTTTTAAAATTATAATTAAGCTGATGGCAAATGCAAGGAAAGCTCCTTTGGCCCAAGGTTTAAAATATGCCTGGACGCCGTTTGCAAGTGCCTGAATTCCCAAACCGAGTAAGGTGAATTAAGGTTAAAGTATCAGTCTTGAATCACAGTTTTCTTATTTTTGTGTCTTTAAGACCAATTCAGGGTTAGTGTGTGTGAGAAATGACATTTATGAATAATGTAGCCATTGTAGACTAATGCAAACAAGATTTTAGACCACATTAAATGTGTTATATTTACTGGGCTTTTCTCTAATCATGCAGATGCTTCATACAATTGAACATGATGCCTCAGTGTAATAGTTGAGTTGTTTAAACTACGTTAAATTGTAAAAGCTCAAAGTATAGAAATAAATGGCAAGACAATTAAAGAATCCCTCCCGATCTGTGGTTAGAGAGATTCCTCCTCATTGAAATCGGAGGATGGTTAAGCCACAAAATGATATTGAATTGTGTCTCATTAATAGAGCTAAAAGAGAAGAAAAATGGCTGGTAGCAAAGAACAAGCAGGAGCACTGAAGAAGGGCAATAAAGAGGCTCTGACGAAGCGTGCACTAGTCTCTAAATCCGCGTGAAAAAGTAAAAATGGCTAGAGGTCAAAATTTCTTTCAAAATTTATTTTAAAATTAAAACATTTTAAGAGCGGAAAAAGGATATTCCAAATGAGTTTACATTTTATATGCTTCTGCTAGTTATAAATCTAATGCAAACTTTTCCATAAGGTTTCAAAATGCCAGGGAGCTGTAATGACTTCTTTTAATACACGTGAAAGTAAGATACTGTTTTCAATTTGCAAAATGTGAAGCGTAAGAACCTGTTGCAACTCAAGCCATTTACCTAGCTCTATCAGAAAAATAAGTGTTCTGAAAAAGGCATACTTCTAGCAGTACAGCTTGCTGGTTGTGTCTATAGTTCAGTTGACAAGAGTACCAGGATCTGAAGGTAGAAGTACCACTTCAGCATTTTTTCTATCAAGGTTGGAAGAATGGGGGAAAGGTCAAGTTGAAAACTAAGCTTACTTTCTCAGCTGAACTTTTGACCTAACTGGCTCTCTAATTTACTGCTGACCTTTGATACTGATACTAGACACAAACTCTGTGTATAAAGGAGAATGTGTCAGAAGTAGCGCAGGTGGGAGTAATAGCTGCAAGATGACTTCTCACAGTAGAGGGTTCTTTGTCCAGGATCATGATTTAGTTTTCCCTTCTTCTGGCTGCTTCCTCCCCCTCTTTGTTTGTGTGGGAGGTATTTTAAATTGCAGATTGAAGTCTTCCTCCAAACCTTGGGAGTGAGCTGCCTCTGATGGTATTTTCCAGTGGCTGCAGGCAACTGACAGTGGCAGCCTAATTCTGTTTTGCTGAAGAACTGGGTAACTGACAGGTACCTATGTGGGACATGATGTGTCAGGATCTCTGGAAAGAGTGAGATCAGTCCCCCTGTTTTAACCCTTCATAGCTTGGCTCCCATGCATCTTTTATACTTCTAGGTCTTCAGCAAAAGTGCAGCATAGGATTGTAAGGAGAGCTCCAAACTGAGATGAACTCTTGTGTTATAAACTTTATCCTCTTCTCCACTTGATCTTATTTCCATTCAGTAGAAAAGTACTTTTATTTTTAAATACAGGGAATGAGTTGCTATATTATATAGGGAAATCACTGCCTCTTTCTCGATAAGAGGGAAAATGGAGCCCTTGGTACTGGAAAAACAATTAATTGCATTTTCTGTAATGTCTACATTTCTTTGCAAACCTCAATTTATTTCTTGCATGGTCTTTTGTAGATCATTTGGTTGACTAATATGTTCCTTTCTGCTTTAGTGAAAATAACATGTGAGTAAGCAGAATGCCCAAATTTCTGAACTATGTCTTGTGGTGATTTCTTAATTTCCTGAGATGAGTGCAAGGTTCTTGGTTACAGTCTTGTGCCTTAAAGGCTTGTTTGCTCATGCAGCGTTCTTCATTGTAAAGGGGGGGGGAGGGAGAAATCAATTTGATTACTTTCATGTCAGTTTGCATGTCTAATAGCTTAGAAGTTATTGCAGCTGTAAAATATACAGTATCATTTCTCTCTCACCCTCTCTCTCTCTCTGAAATTTGACAGGATTAATATAGTCAGCATGAAATCTTACTCATAAAGTCGACCGTAAGTGATGGTAAAATTAGCTGCTGAAATCCTCTGCTTATGGAAAGCATCTTCTGTTTTTTCTTCTGGGAAAAAATATCAAGGGAATGGCATGAGAATTAGAAGGGTAGTTTTCTGCATTTCAAACTCTAATACAAATATGTCTGTTTCATCTCCTCCTAGAAATGAGAAAGATAGCAAATGCTTTTAAGCTCTGTGATGTATAGAATAGCCTGCAGTACATTGGGTTTCTACAATAGATAGAGTTGCATAGATTTATCCAATGAAATGAACAGTGGTGATGGTGCTGCTCTAATTCCATTTTCATTGGTAGGCTAGAGTCTGTAATGTCAAGTGCAGTGATATTGTTAAGATCTTTATTTCCCCCCCTCGGCCCCTTGTGTAAATCATTCTAATGCTTCTCTGTAACAGCATAAGAGAGGTTGTCAGGGTAAACTAGAATGTATAAAAACATATCCCCCTTCAAAGGTAAACAGCATGTGGTATTAGAAAATGAGTCTACTTGCTGGAGCTCTGAAAGAATTCACTGCGTAGTTGCAGTGATATTTTGCTGCATGGAGAGCCTCTCCTGGAGTGAATGATGCTTCGATTTATCTCCTACCATGCTGGTTCTTCTTTCTCATAACTAGTGTCTTTCCATGCATCAGAGGGCGTGGTGATAAGGCTGAAAGTCATTGAGATCCAAGTGATCCGAGGAGTGAGAAAAACCTTTTGAAAGATAACTTAATTGCCATTTTCATGGTGGTTTGTAGAAGTGTTGTTCTTACTCCTGTCAAGGGCAACCTTCTGCTTTTGATTCAGCAGCTCGTTCCATCATTCTCTTCCACCTTTTTGAGACACATATTGACTAGATTTATCAGGCATGAAGACGCAGCAGGAAAGTGAAGTAGAAAACAGCATTCCTCTGTGGAAATGTGGAAATTCTCTGACGCTGAATTTCTTTCTGAGTGGGTTCACTTACAAAAAGGTCGCAGTGCCATGCTGAGTACCTAGCCTCATAAGCCAGCCAGTCCAGCTTCCTTTTTGGTTCCCCTTCCATCAGACTCCCTCAGAATTGTTCTGATAAGCTAAGGTACTGCCCAGTTTGAACAGTTCTGAATCTGATTATACAGAGATGTAATATTTTACAGATTCAGCTTTTAAAACTCCTCCCCATTGTTTTTGTTTAATACTTCCTTATGGATTACAAATGACATAAAAAATGTGTGATTTTTCTCTGCATAGGTCTATTTCTATAAATAATATAATTGTTCTTGGAAACCAGCAAGAAACCAGGGGGCTTTAGCATCTCTGTTATAAATCATGAAGTTAAAAGCAGGAAAGAGAGACACTCTAGTTGACCTCATATGTCCCTCTGCCTGTAGTAAATTTTCCAGTGCTCTGTCCTGTCTGTCAAATCTTGTAGAGCTTTTATCGTGGTTGGAAATGATTCCACAATCAAATGGATCGGAACCGATGATGTTTCCCCTGAAATTCTTATATTTCGGTGAATTAATTTACCCGTATTACTCCTCTTTGAACTGAACTTTGGCATAGGATCATCTATTTTTAAATGAAATTTCAAAATTCTATTACTTGCAAGCCCTGCACTTTTAAACTAGATTTGCATTGCATATGAGCTGTTTGAATGTTCTATTTTCCGTAAAGAAACGTGTAGAGTAGTTAATTTATAATGTGCTCGGTTACTGTTTTGTGTGAGAGAACTGCAGGATGGAGCCTTAGTAAGTTAAATGTGTAGTCTCCTAGCATTGCTATGATTTCTTTACAGCAATTCCTCGTCAGTGAGGCAACTAATTTTTTCTACATGTTTGTAAGATATGGATTTATTGCATACCCTCCAGAGACTTTTGTGACTTGTAACAAAAGATCAATGAAAAGGAAAAATTAGCCAAACAATATGCCCGTGTGGTTTATTTCTATTGCAGAGGTGCCTAAGGACTTCAATGAGGGAATTAGACTTCATTGTACTAGATGGTTCATTTGCAACTTGTATTCCTTGCCAGAAAAGGTCCCATGATATCTTCCAATCTGGTCTTTCCCAGGACTAGTCACCCCGTCAGTCCTGAATCTTCTCTATATGTTCACAAGATTTGACGATGGGAGAAAAAAGAGAATTGTTCACATTTGAATCTTTGAAAAACTTCAGAATTGAAAACTGGTTCTTTTGTCATCAATACCGTGGTCCCTTGTCCTTCTGTGAAGGGATTTTCCACCCTTCAGATCACAGCCCTGCACACAGACTTGGTTGAACCGGTCTCCCAACACTGGCAACGCTCATAATTAGCATACTCATAGTTCAGTGGTCAGAGTTCAGTCATTAACCTCTATGACTTTTTATGGTCCCTGGTCTGGGGAATGTAAGATACCTCGGGTATGCGCTGTCAAGGTTGTATTTGGTGATACAGCAATTACATCAACCCAAATGTATAAGCTGTACAAAGAGTGAAACAAGGTAAGTGAGGTAACATATTAGCTTGACTGCTGCTGTTAGAAGGTTCAAGCTTTTGAGCTGCTCGGAGCTGCTCTTCAGGTCTAGGGAAGGAAGCAGATTGTACTTTGCACCAGTAGAAGTTGTTCCAATAAAAAATATGAGCCAGCCTCCCTTGTCTCATTCATTGCCTGGGACCAACACAGCTGCAACAACACTGCAAGTAAATTAGACATAAGAATAGCCACACTGTCTAGCCCAATACCCTGTCTTCCAACAGTGGTCGGTGTCAAACAATTGACAGATCACCTCTCAAGTGATCCATCCCTTGTCATCCACACCCAGATTCTGGCTAATAACCAGGGATGGACTTATCCTCTGAGAATGTATCAACTTCTTTTCTTAATCCAATTATACTTTTGGCCTTCACAGTGTCCCGTAGGTTGACGGTGCATTGTGAGAAGATTTATGTTTGTTTTAAATCTGCTGCCTATTAATTTTATTGCATGACTCCTAGTTCTTGTGTTATGTGAAGAGGTAAATAACACTTCTCTTCACTTTCTCCACCCCATTCATGAATGTATAGACTTCTATCATCTCCCCCCTTAGTCGTCTTTTTTCCAAGCTGAATGATCCTACTCTTTTTAATTTCACTCTGTGTGGAAACTGTTCCATATCCGTAATCATTTTTTGTTGCCCTTCTCTGTACTTTTTCTAATATATAATATTTTTGAGATGGGGTGACTAGAACTTCATGCAGTGTTCATGGGTATACCATGGATTTATGTAAAGGTATTATGATAGTTTATCTATCACTTTCCTAATGGTTCCTAACATTCTGTCTGCTCCTCTATCTGCCTCTGCACATGGAGCAAATGTTTTCAGAGAACTATCCACACTGTCTCCAAAATCTTTCCTGAGTTGTAATGGCTAATTTAGACCCCATCCTTTTGTATGTACAGTTGTTATTGTTTTCCAGTAGACATAGATTCCCAAGGCCATCACACTAATTCTTATAACATTTATGCATGTGATATTTGCATGTTTTTCAACAAACGTACTTTCATGCTGTTTTATATACCTGACTCAGAAAATTGGTACCACACTTGAACCTCTTTAATCTAGCAGCCCTGGGAAACGGGTTGTCGGATTCAAGATTTTGCTGAGCCTGGGAGGGGGGAGGGAAGGGAATGTGGGTAGGGTAGCAGTGCGGAAAAGCTTCTAGCAGAGCATGTGGCTGTTCCCCCAGTTAGCAGGGAGGGATGCGTGGCAGCGCACAGAGCCGCTCTGCCTGCTAGGGTCCATATCACAAGTATTCCTGAATTAGGGGCAGCCAGACTGTGGAGATTCCAATGTGCTTCTCTCCTACAGTTCTTTGGCACCTGAAGGTTATTTTCCCAGTTTTGTAAGTAGGGATGATCGAGTGTGATCGATTCACCGTTTACCAGATAAGCATCAGCTTGTCGGTTAATGGTCTCGGTTACACTCAGCCAGCTCCGAGGGATGTGGCTTCACTGTGGCAGGGCAGCGAAGCCTCCTCCCCAGGGGCTGGTGGCTCCGCTCTCGGGAAGGCTTCGCTGCGGGCTCTGCCGTGTAAAGCTAAGCTCTGCATGTTGAGCTTTCTGCTACGCAGCCCGCAGCACGTGTAACCGCTGGGGTTTTTAATGGATACATGGAAGTCAGCAGCAGTTGGGGGGGAGGCCTCAGGGCAGGGTGAGGAAAGTGGGGGACTCAAGGCAGTGGGTGGAGGGTGCAGGACTCAGAGTAGGGGGGTCAGGGCAAGGGGCTAGGAGGCCAGAGAGGGGGGAGAACTTAATGGGACTGGTGGTGCTGTCTTGGTGGAGGCTTCCTCCACGGGGGCTGGGGTGGCGGATCCCATTGGGAAGGGCTGGAGCCAGCCTGAGCCTCTAGCCTGTGTGTTTGGGGGCCTCCAGTGTAGGAATGGAAGGGAGTAGTCGATAAGCATAGGGTTATCCGGTAATCACAGGCACCAAGGGCAGGGAAAGCAGGAGCCAGCACTGGGGGCAACCAGCTTTAAAACTGCCTGGGTGCCTGGCTCCTACTACATTTAAACTGCAGACCTGCAGGGGGAGCAGCGAGCCCCCTTCCTCCCCCATCAGCTAATCGATTAGTCAGTTGAAATTCCATTGACTTCTCTATTAACTAATTAATTGCAACTTAACATCCCTACTCCAGTGGCCCCCTCGCAGCCTGCAGGCTGTCTGTGGGGAAGAGCAGGGCTCCAGTGCCCCTCCCCCCGGTAGCCTGAACGTTGTCCAGGGGACCAGACTCTGGGAGTGCCCCCATGGCCTGCAGCAGCCCACCCATGGGGCCCCTATGACCTGCAGCATGGAGGTGGGGGTGGACCTTGCATCCAGTGACCTACCCTCAGCCTGTAGGCTTACTGGGGAGAAGCAGGGTTCTGGGGGCTGTTCCAGCCTGCAGCCTATTGGGGATGGATGAAACTCCGGGGGCTGGCCCTGGCATCTAACATGTCCACCCCCAGCCTGCAGGCTGTCTGGGAAGGCCAGGCTCTGGGTGCCAGATCCGGCTTCCAGTGCCCCCCGTGCCTGCAGCTTGTGGGGGGTTACGGCCAGGGCATTCTTGGTGGAGGGGAATCGGGGATTATTTACCCGTTCTGGTGACAGGCTAGATGACAGAGCCCCAGCCATGCTGGCCACTCTGTTGATGGTACGACTGCCCCCAGTGGGGTGTCTGCAGTGTAGCTCTCCCCTGGGGTTGGGATGAGGGGTCTGGGTGTGGGGGAGTGTTTGGGGTGCAGGTTCTGGGTGGTGCTCACCTCAGGCATCTCTTGGGAAGCAGTGACATGTCCCAGCAGCTTGTAGGAGCAGAGGTGGCCAGTGAGGTGGCATGCACTGACCCCCGAGTCCGGCTCTGCAGCTCCCATTGGCAGGGAACCGCAGCCATTAGGAGCTGTGGGGGCAGAGCCAGTGCTCAGGGCAGGTTATGGAGCCTCTTTGACCAACCCTGACCTAGGAGCTGAAGGGACATGTCACCTGTTCCCCGGAGGCATTTGACGGAAGCGCTGTGGGTAGGGTTGCCAGGTGTCCAGTATTGACCCGGACAGTCCAATATTTTTGCCTCCTATCCAGTACTCAGAAAATACCAGACACCTAAAATGTCGGTATTTTCTGATTATTTTTTCCCTAGGAGGCGAAAATACTGGGTGCTTACTTGGTTCTGCAGGGGAGATGTCTGGCCAGGAGCAGGAAGACAAGATGGTGGATGGCTGCCAGCAGCCTGTTAGGGCCAAAAAACCTCAAAAGCATTTCTTAAAGGGGCTATGCTGGGGTGGGGTTTTTTTTTGTTTGTTTTTGTTTTTGTTTTGCTTAATAACTCTCGGGGTCCTTTTTTTTTTTTATTATTTAACAACTTTGGTTTCCACCTTTTTTTTCTCAACAGAATTTTTTCCCGGTGTTTTTTTTGGGGGGGGAAGGGTTGTGTTCAGTATTTTTGGTTAAACCATCTGGCACCCCTAGCTGTGGGAAGCCCACACCCCAAACCCACTCCTGTGTTCCAGCCTGGCTCAGGCCAACCAGACTTTTAAGATCCCAATCAGATGTACTGACCAGAGCCACCAAGGTCTCGTTTTGACCAGAGTTTCTGGTCACACTCCAGACAGCTGGCAACTCCAGTGTTTATGGTTGAGTCTTGTAAGTGGCGTCAGCAGTGCCAGATTTATGCACAAGCTAAGTAAGATGCAGTTTAGGGCAGGGGTGGGCAATAAAAAAATGCAGCCCCCAGGGTTAGTCCCTGGCGGGCCATTGCCACTGTGTTTACCTGTGCCTCAGCAGATGTTGGAGGATCGCAGCTCTGGTTGGCCACAAAACGCCATTCGACCAGGACACCACTTCCCACCTCATGCGTTGGCTGGGAACGGAGAGCATAAATTATAAACATGATAGCATAAATTATGTTTCTGGATGAGCAGGAATATGTGTTCTCGATCTTATAACTCAGTTGGTTAGGTCCAACTATTATTGGACCTAACCAATTGAGTTATAAGATCAAGAACACATATTCCTGCTCATTCAGAAATATAATCTATGCTATCGTGCCGAAAGTGTCCGTCTGCTATGTACATTGGACAAACGTCTCAGACACTTCGCCAAAGAATCAATGCCCACAAAACAGATATTAGACAGGATCACAAAGAAAAAACAGATAGGGCATTGTCTCAACGACTTGATTACCTGCATCCTGCTTCAAAGATCTTTTCACACCAGACTTGAAAGAGAATCCTCTGAACTGTCATTCATGCTTAAATTCGACACTTTACGCCTCGGTCTAAACAAAGACATTAATTATCTTGCCCATTACAAAGATAGCTTCCCCAATTATCACCTCTAATATCATTAGCTCACAAACATTTACCTTCCCTCTTCCATCCCCCTTCTGTTCTGAAATTTGATTTGTCCTTTTCATATGTGTTCATTTTTTTGATTGTATCCTTTGGTATATATGGTCGTGCCAATTTTCTTCCACAATTTAATCTGAGGAAGTGGGTCTGGCCCACGAAAGCTCATCACCTAATAAACCATCTTGTGAGTCTTTAAAGTGCTACATAGTCCTGTTTTATGTTTATGCTATAGAGAGTAATCCAGCATTGGCCAGGATGCACAAAAATCTGTTTGGTCCCTTCTCTCATTTCTGTCCTCTGTTGAACTTCGTTGGGGTGTCAAAAGAGTGATTATCCTCACGGGAAGAATTCAAGGGTCTAAAAGCTGTTAAAACAACGAGACATGCTCCTGTGTAGCGCTGTTGATTTTTCTGCGTCCTAATCCATGTTGGAAAATATATTTCCTTGAAATATTAGTCTGTGAACTCTGTTGTGACTACAAGCTCCATTTGAAACCTAGGCAATTACTCTGTCATGGCACTATGTCATAAACAAGTGGACATAACTCCTCACTTTAGCTATCATAGGAACAGTGTATTGTGCTTGGGAAGAGTTAATTACAGAATTGTCAAAGAATAAGATTTTCCAGAAGGATGTGTTGCATAGCTCTAGTAAACAGTTACTGTCTGTAGAATGTCTAAAACCTGTGCTATAGTCCCTCCAACTTCAGTCCTTCAAATGTTCCCTTCTCTTTTAAAAGAAGAAAAATTGCTGTAGGACTCGTTTTGAAATGTAGCTGCTATAATTTTTAAATTTTAATAATAAATTACCATTAGGATGAGGCTTATATAATACACACCTCATTATTGCTTACTCAGAATAATTTCACAGCCTCTTTATAGAACCTTTGGAACTTTATTTGCTGAGTATAAAATATGCAGAAATGCATGAATAGTTTTAAGACTTGGTACCCTAAACTAATACAGTGTGCTTTTTTTTTCTCTAAAACCATGATTGAAGTCAAATTAACATATTTACCTTCAGTTCTCCCAGGAGTAGTATTAAAAAATTCAAGAGGTGATTCAGAATAGTTTCCCCATTGCTATATTTAAAGCTGGAATTCATTTCTCAATTAAAACCATGCAAACACTTAACTCCCTTTCGACTTAACAGTCTGTTTTCTTCTTTTGTGAGTCTTTGCACACTTACAGCACTATTGATAGCCTTATCTCCAGGGTCCTAAAAGGTGATGTGTGTTAGTTGGAGGTGGAAAGGGGGGAGTGATTTAATGGAAATTCTATTTGAAACTATTTATTTTGTTTATTTATTTATATAAGGGAATGAAAGCCAGGGACATCTGGGTTTCAGTCTTGACTCTGATTCAGGGGGTTTGACTTTGGATAAATTATTGAACCCACTCTCTGCCACAATTTTATCCTGAGTGGAATACTGACTTCTCAGTGGGTTTGAGTCTTAATTTTTGTGTCTAAACCACTTTGACATCTTCCGAAGGAGTATTCTGTGTCGATGAAATAGAAGGGGATGTAAGTTTATATTAAAACAATTTTTATTTGTTGTACAACTAAATATGTTATCAAATAGTTCCTATATTCTTCCTAAACATGGCCCAGACACACAATTTGTCATCTTACTTTTGCTGTGACTTATTTAGAAAGCTAGTCAGGCCCAACAAGAGTCGAGTTTAGTGGTGAAAGCTGACACATCTAAGACAGAGTTTCCATGAAGAAGCCTGTAAGAAAGGTATTGGAGGAAGGAGGGTTGAAAAGGTAGCCTGCACTAGTCAGATAATTCAAGGTCCAAGCCTGAGAGTCTAAAAAGGCAGAGAAAGCTAGGGAAAATCATCTGTGTTTCTTACAGTGACTGAAGGAGATTGTGGGGAGTTGACCTATATTTCAGGCACATCCTTAGCTGGTGTAAATTAATGGAGCTATGCTGAAAGGAGCTTTTGTCATGTACACCAGCTTCTTTCTCACCATACGCTAGAAATGCTGCTATTTCTTTTTTTCCGTACCTTCTGCCAGGCCGACATGCCTCAGCCTTGGAACCTATTTTAGCAGACATCGTTTCTTAAGAAGTGGGTTACTGATAAGTGATATGAATTGTGTGGCAAAAAAGAACTTATTTCTGTGGGTTTTTTTGGCTGATTGCCTTGTAAGTATTACAGAGTGTTGCAGCAAACTTTCCTGGATTTCACAATTGAATGGGTCTTCTCTAACTGTCCAGAAAGATTTTTTTAAAAAAAATAGAGACAAATCAATCCTACTTCTGCTTTTTGCAGTAATCATGGTTTTTTTGTTGTTGTTTGGGTTTTTTTGTTTGTTTGTGGTGAAAGAACTCCAAGCATCCAGTCTTTAGCCTTCCTTCATTGACTCGCGTTAAAATTCTTTGCACTTCTTGATCTAAGGATCTCAAAAAGTGTCATCACCTTTAATTAATAAACCCAAGCAGCCTGCTGAGTTAGGTCACTATGTTAGATGTGGGTAAACTGAGGCACAATGAAGTCATTTGCATAAATTCACACACGGCCAACTCCAATGCAGGGCTTAGAACAGTACTGTCCTGTCTCTTAGTCTCTGCCATAACTACTAGACTAGACTCCCTGATGCAGCTATGAAATGATCAATGTTAAATCAGGCTTCCCTCTTCATCAATGAAAGTGCCCATAAGAAAATCCTAGTATAGGAGTAATTGCATAATATTAGGACTACATAGCGTTTCTGCTGACATTTATGAAGGTGTTCCCATTTCCTCTTAAGACAAAGTCCTGGTCTTATCACAGGAGAAGTTAAGATTTTAGCATTGATCAGCTAAAATGGATGTGATCTCAATCCTGTATAAGAAGTTGTGCTCTTTCTAGAGATGTATCATATTTTAGACCATGTATCCTGAGTTTTTTTTCATGAAGTGAATATTCATAATTTGTATGAGCTTTTTCTAATTGTATTGAATTTTGTGCTGAGGACCTTTGTGTACTAAAGACTTAAAGCAGCATCTTCGACAGATGGTTGGACTGAGAAGGATATAGGATAATTTTATTACCAGTAATACTTGTATAATAAAATCTCAGAGCGGGAGCTGTGTTAGGCCGTGTCTACACTACGCCCCTCTGTTGGCAGAGGGATGTAAATGAAGCACTTGGAAAGTGCAAATGAAGCAGGCATTTAAATATCCCATGCTTCATTTGCATAATCATGTCATGGCGCTGTTTCGAACAAGCACCATGTCGAAAGTGAAATTGCAGTTTAGACGCGGTTTTTCGACAATGGTGAGATTTTTCAAAAGATCTTGTACTCCTCAAAAGGAGTTTCATGAGGCATAAGGGAGCAATCACCAAAGGCGTTCCCTGTCGACCGATCTATGTCTTGACATGCGCCCTGTACCGACAATCAGCTGAGCCGGCACAGCACGGTGGCCATTTTTATTTTAATGAAGCCGGGGATATTTAAATCCCCGCTAATCCCCGCTTCATTGACTATGTCAGGTAGCCTATTTTACATGCCTCTGTCGGCAGAGGCATGTAATCTAGATGTACCCTTAGAGACTA
Organism: Pelodiscus sinensis; assembly: GCF_052426305.1. Classification (NCBI taxonomy): domain Eukaryota; kingdom Metazoa; phylum Chordata; order Testudines; family Trionychidae; genus Pelodiscus; species Pelodiscus sinensis. The sequence goes on along the minus strand of NC_143074.1, from coordinate 22,804,041 downwards.
ACCAAAATATATAGAATCATGAGCTTTCATGGGCAAAAATCCATAATTCTATATATTTTGCTTAGTCTAGTTTGGCACTAGTTTGTGTTTTAATATTTGCATAGTTATTCTTCCTGCTGTATAATAGGATAGTCACATTGGCTGCCTTATACCATACTCTGATCTCACAGATTTCAAAAGTAACTACCCATTCTGCCAGCATGGTACATCCTAACAAATAGCCATCACCATTAGGATTGCTTTTTCACCTTTAGAAGCCTCCATTATTGATTGCTGTTGCACTTAGGATTACTGGGCTTGGACAGCTATTGGCTTTCTTCAGTAGCAAAACAGGATTTGCCATGTGCACCAGCAATTCCACAAGCAAGGCATGCAGTCTAGCAAATAAAGCCCTTTTTTGGTGTTAATATATGGACACGGTAAGTTTTTACTGTGCTGAAATAAAATTATTTGGATATTGGCTATTAAAAGCAGATGAATGGATGGTGAATGAAGGATCTTTTGAGTTTTCTTACTGAATACCTTTATACTCTCTGGCTTTGCGATGAGATGTTGGTTTCACAGTCCTATCACATTTAAGATCATTATGGGGAGAAAAATGGGTTCAAGCAGCTGATGCTTGGCTTTGGGGTTTTGTTCTTAGCAATCCCATTTGTCCAACACATAGATTAGAGAGAGCACTTGATTCTGAGCAAGGTCACCTGTTGTTCCCTTTTACTTTTGAGGCTGGTCACCCCATTGGAGTGAGGACCTAGAAATGTACGTTGAGAGAAGACACAGAATAAAGAGCTAACACTGCCTTATTTTGTCAGCTTGGATAGTGGCTGGAAGATCAGCAAGCGAGAACAAAATTGCTGGTTAGTTCACTTGAGACACATGTTGGCCTACTTAAAATTTGGTAGGCTGTGTCACTGACCAGCACTGATTTCTTACTCGACTGTTTAGATTGATAATTAGATTCCATCTGAGAAGCAACATAAAGTTGGAATAAATTGGCTTGGCTTCATAAATTTAGTGTTTAAATATTTTCCCAGGCGGGGGAAAAAACATTTGCTTTTCAAGCAAAACATATAAACCTTGGAAAGAATCCCAACAACATAGAACTGTTTGGATTGGTGGGTTTGGTAGAGTAGAAAAACTGTTTAATCTCCTGCATAATTATTTTACTTTTTTAAGGGAACTGTAAATGTATGTCAGGGAGACATAGTAAGTGGTGGCTGGGGATGAATCACAGTGAAGAGGGATCCATGTGTAATGATGATTGCTTCATTTTGTGCCATATTCATTTGAAAACCAGTCCCTTTCTTCATCCCCACAGTCCAGAGGAGCTAATCATAATGAGAACTTTTATTGATACATGCCTTATGCATTTTATAGAACAATGTAGCTGGTTGCTAATCTCTCCTTAAAATTTACTAGCTTTAGGTATTACTCAGTTGATCTGGTGGGATCTCTGAATATTTAAAATCACGGGTACTGTGTTAAAATATATTTATCAAATGCCTGGTGCAAATGTTTATATTGTAATTTCCTTATCAGGGAGTTGCAGGCATCTTTATTTGATGAGAAATGATCTGGAGTTATCCCTTCTTACCACACTGAATATTCCTTGATGTGGATGTGGTTGAAGCTTTAAAAACAGTATCCTTGGAATTGCCACCCTACTTAATGTGTCATGGAATGCAAGACTCTTCTGTTGAGCTGAAGGACTAGAACTCAGTTGATTTACAGGTAGATAGGTCTTGTAAAATCCAGTCACGTTGTACAAGTGGTTGGGTGGGGGACTTCTACTTCAGCCGAGAGAAAGAGGGACTGGGATAGAGAAAGGTCCTGGAGGAATTCCTTAGCAGCAGCCAGGACTTGGTCTAAGGTTTATTCTGTTTGGTTATGTACCAGTAGGGTCAAACCTGTAGGTCAAGGGTGGGGAATGTATTTTGGGTCAGGGGCTACTGACCCACAGAAAAATCTGTCGGACTACACACAAGCGAGAAGCCCCGGAATAAGAAGAAAGACCAGACACAGACACAGACACACACTTCTCTTGCACTCCAGAGCTTAGGGGGCCCAGACTAGTAGATTTAGAGCGCTCCAGCCCTGCGGGTGGGTGGCTGAGGGGGGCTGGAGCGCCAGTGCAGACTCCCCAATGCTGAGCCTTGGGGGGGCCGGATCCAGACAAGCCAGAGGCCACATCCGGCCCCCAGGCCTGAGGTTCTGTAAGTGGTACGTTGACTGAAGCAGGATCAGAACGCCATTGCCATGCACATGTACGTTACATGTGCCCCTCAAGCAGTCCTGTGACCTTGCTTCCATTACCTTCTTGTATCTATTGTCCGCCTTTGTCAATATGTCTTAAATTCAAACAAAGAAACTCGGTCACCTGTGGGTACACAGCATAAGCCTGGGCTTCAACTCGGGCTCAAGACTAACCACCTTGCGTCTACACCACAATTGCACTAACCCAGGGCTTAAACCCAGAGTCCTGGACCCTGAAGAGGTGGAGGGTCCAAGCCCAAGTTAAGCTGGGTTGTAGGCTCCACGTCCTACTGTAGATGTGGCCTTGCTTGACTCAGGTCCTGGGAGTCTGCCAAAGTATCCCACAATTCCCTGGGATGGCTCCTTAGTTCTGTCTGTCCCAACAGTCTGCAGTTCACTCTATTGAACATGGATGCCACGCCCGTCTTTTGCAAATAGCAGGGTTAACTCATCACCTTCTGATCACCAATCTGCAAACACACAGTCAGAGAGTCTCCTGGGTTTTCAATGGACAGCAAAAGGATCAAGTCTCAAACAAAGTGAGAAGTTTCCCCCCTGCGCACCATGGTCCTACAGCAAGTGGGCAACCTGTGACCCAGGGGCTGCATGTGGCCCTCAAGACATTTTTTTCCTGTTGCCCATGTGCAGAGTTGCCAGCTTTTTCTGGTTTCCATCCACGTAGTTTTGTTCCTACCAGTGGTACTAAAATGACACGCATGTAAAGCCAGGGCACGTGACGTGAGGTGCGTGCTGCTTGCACAGAACACTGACTGGGAGAGCCGTGTGCTCCCTCTGCATCCAGTCAAACCACTGCTGTGTTTCCATCAGCAGCCCACACATTTTAGGTATGAAAGCGCCGTGAGCAAAATTACCCTTTTCTGGGAGACCATCTTGGTTATGACAATCTTGCAGCCCGCTGAGAGGGTCACTCCTGAACCCACTCACTAGCCTAGACTGCCCATCGCTGACCTACAATTAGATAGGCCATGTTAGGGTGACTTTAAGATATGTGGGGAGGAGGGCAGGGGAGACAGAGCTGCAATGGCATGGAGCTGGCTAACCCCAGAGGCTCTTACTGCATTTACAAAGCAGTGCCGCAGCGGCGATAGCAAGTGCCACCCCTTATCAGCTCATCAAATAGTCAATGAAAATTCCATCAACTATTCGATTAGCTAATTAACCGTTACTTAAGCTCTCTAGTACAAAATCCGGGTATGGTCACGACAGGGCCGAAGCCAGCACCTGGTCATGGTGGGGCTGACACAAGCGTCCAGTCATAAAGGTCTGTTAAAGTTACAGAATCCATGCCCTCTATGATCAGATCCTGTCCTTAATTATACATATCCCAGCCCAGGCCAATTCTTGCTTAGACTGTAGTATAATGGCATCAATAGAGTATTTAGATTTACTTCTTTATCTTGGACTGTCATGTACTAGAGATTCAGAGTGTGTTTTATAGAACTAGTCGAATTATTTTTCTCAGTGCAGTATCCGACTGACTTTAGAGCCTAAATAAAATTTTGTTTCTTAACTAAAAACCTGAAGAAGAGCTCTGTGTAAGCTCAAAAGCTTGTCTTTCTCGCCAAGAAAAGTGGGGTCAATAAAAGACATAACCTCGCCCACTCGGGGTGTCTCATGCTAAGGGACCGACACAGCTACAACAGCACAGTTTCAATCAGAGTGATGACATCTTGTAGAAATTGGGGTGGGGATCCCCAGGAGCTTCTCTCTTTTGCAGATAGGTTCTTCAGATCACTTTTTTCCTCCATGTTCTTCTTACTGCATCTGGTCACAAGATGATGCGATGACAGATCACTGTATGACATCTAGGCTTGTCATAATAGCCACCATTGTGCACGATTCTTGTATATTTTAGTGTCATTGCTGTTTATGGATTAGCACCTGTAGCTGACTGAGAGGCAAGTAGTAGCAGTGAACTAAGTCCCAACACCATAACTTAGACCCAGTAAGGAGGTGGCAAGGTGTTATGTATGGGAGCTGCAGGGAGGAAACAAGCGAGGTCATTGGTACAAACCAGTATTCACCTAATTAACTGGTTGGTGCAAGAGGTTCTGTCAGAGAGGTGCCTGCCTTAAAATCCTGGTTTTATGTTCAAATGCAATGAATTTAGTTGTCTTGTTGTTTGCTGTGTGGGTAGAAAGTCAAAACAGGAGAATATTTATGACTTGTTCATGGTTTTTTCAGCACAGGAATAGTAAGGACTGTTGGACTGGGCTGTTATGAGGGAAGCTGGTACAGCAGGGCTACTCAACTTTGGAAGCCCCAGGGGCCACAATGATACTCACAGAACTTGTCGAGGGCCACAACTTAAGTGTGGTTGCATATACAGGCAGTCCCCGGGTTACGTACAAGATAGGGACTATAGGTTTGTTCTTAAGTTGAGTTTGTATGCAACTCGGAACTGGCTCCAGATTCAGCCGCTGCTGCTGAAACTGACCAGGGGCTGACTACAGGAAGCCCGAGGCAGAGTTGCTCTGCCCCCAGCTTCCTGGAATCAGCCGCTGATCAATTTCAACAGCGGCTGAATCTGGAACCTGGGACAGAACAGCTGGGGCGCTGCCGGGTAGGTCCCCCCAGGACCAACCCGGCAGCACCCCAGCTGCTCTACCCCAGGCGTCCACAACAAAAGCCTGGTCTGTTGGGGGGGGGGGGGGGGGGCGCACTAGCTGCGCCCCCCCCCCCTCCCAGCAGACCAGGGAGACCCGGAGCAAAGCCTTGCAGGCGGGGACCCCGCCGCCTCCGCAGCTTTGCTCCGTGTGTCCCTGGTCTGCTCGGGGTGTCCCTGGTCTGCTGGGGACCCCTCCCAGCAGACCAGGGACACCCCGAGCAGACCAGGGACACCTGAAGCAGCTTTTCTCGCCCCGGAGGATGCAGTGGCGGGACCACTGCGTGTCTGGGTGGTCCCACCGCCCGCAAGTTCTGGGGTGAGAGAAGCCCCGTTCGTAAGTGCGGGTCCGACATAAGTCGGATCCGCATAACTCAGGGACTGCCTGTACATGCAAATATATATGCAAATAGCTTATTTCACACAATGCCCTGGCGCTCCCTGCACCTCCTCCTTGGGGGCTACAAACACCGACACCCTGTACCTGTCTGTTCCAGCCAGCCCGTCCTCTTGCATCTTTCAAATGCTTACACCGCCTGAGAGAGACCTTGCTGTTGTGGAGCATATTCCCAACTAGCTGGAGTTACCTGGCGTTGCTGGGTCCTGCTCCCTGCCGGCTGATTCGCTTCCCTCTGCCTCCGCCCGCCAGCCCTACTTCCTGCCGGTTCTCCTCCTCCCGATCTCCCCCAGCCAGCCCGTCTCCTGTCGGCCCCCCCACCCCAATCTCTCCCAACCAGCTCTGCTTCCTGCTGACGCCCCCCTCCCCATCTTCCGTGGCCAGCCCCACTGCCCCTGGCCCCTCCCCCGCAATCAGCTCTGCTTCCCGCCAGCTGCCCCTCTCCCGCCCTCCCCCGGCCAGCCCTGCTGCCCCCGACACTCCTCCCGCCTCCGACCAGCTCTGCTTCCCCCCCGCTACCCGTCTCCCGCACTCCCCCGGCCAGCCCTGCTGCCCCTGACACCCCCCCCCCCTCCCAACCAGCTCTGTTTCTCACCGGCTGCCCCACCCCCGATCTCCCCCAGCCAGCTCTGCTTCCCGGCCCCTCCCCCTTCCAGCCAGTCCCTTGCCCCCCGCCCCCTATCAAGTGTGTCCAAGGTTTTTTTTAGACTACCTGGTAACCGTAGCCGCGGAGGGCAGGGCGGGTGCCTGAGCTGTTGTGCGCGTGGGGGTGTGGTGAGTCCCAGATGGTGCTGGGGGCCACAGGCGGTGGGCACATGACCTAGGGTGGGCTCAGCGGGTTATTTTTTATTTTTACTGGTTGAAATTGGGCCCGATCAGGTCCAAAAGTACCTTAAAACCTTCTCCTGCAGGAAAGGTTACCCCATGAAAAGTTTGGTTGCGGTAGGGTCCAAGTTATCAGAGCACAAACTTACAAACATTCTCCTTTGTATGTTAGATGGAGACCATGTTCAAAGGATCCCACCTGTGGGCCGCATGTTGAGCCCCGTGTAAACTCAAGCCACACCGCGGGCCTCAAACAGGCCTGCATGCGGCCCCCGGGCTGTGCGTTGAGAAGCCCTGTGGAACAGGATGTTGCTGCACTATTGCAGACTGAACTTTTATGAATAGCATTAGCGTACATTTTGAAAGAAACTAGAAAGTAAAAATACATGGCTGTGTCCTGTGTGGAGGAAAACACTACACTGACTATCTTAAAGCTTTCTCTGTGAGCCCATTCTGCCTGTCTTGCTGTCATTCACAGTAGCCATTCGTGAGCTGTAGATATTTAGCTTATTTGTGTTCTCTTAACACCTTTCCATTTGATAACAGTAATTACCTTTTACAGTTTTAGCTTAAAGGCATAGTCAGCTAAGCAGTGGTGTCTGCCATCATGTAATCCTGTAGTGAATCAAAGCAACTTTTTACAAAACAAGATTCTCTCACTGTTGCAAAAGAGCTTTGGGGAAATCTGGTTTTTGTGGTTAAGGATCTTACTCTGATGCGCAAGGAAAATTATATGTAGCTTTTATTTGGCCCAAAGGATTCTTACAACATTATCCGTATTTCCTTTAATTTGTGGGATTTCTAGTAAATGGGCTTAAAAATAGGTCTGGGCAAAATGCCAGGGTACATATGAACAGCAAAATAGCTTTGTACACTCTGAACAGCTTGCTTTCACTTCTCTCTACATGCCGATTGTACTAACTGTGAAAACCGGGGTAAATGCTCACCTTTTGGGGTGATGGGATTTCTCTGCTGCAACTCTTTTAAGGTAGAAACTACAAAACCGGTGTCCTGACTGTTGGATAAAAACGAAGAATTTGGTAAGTGGTCTAGGGTCTCGCTCCTCCATGCTGTTGATGGAGATGATGTGCAGAAGGGGGTCTAGGAGGGAAAATGGGTATGGATGCAGGGGAGGATTCTGGGCTGGAGGAAGAGTGTAGGTGGGGATGCAGGGTAAGGATGTTAAATTGAGGTTATCTAGCTAATTGTGTAGTTGATACAATTTGTATCCATACGTGATTGTCAATAAGGGCTGCTCTGCGGAGCCGCAGTGGGGGTAACTTCAGGAGCCAGCCTGGGTCTGGGAGCCATCTGCTCTGTGGCGCCCTGGCATCAGCCCCTGTTCATGGCGGCCAGGGTTAGCTGCAGCCTGAGGCTACTTCTGGAGCAGCCCCTGCATGTGGCCAACAGGGGCTGCTTGGCGGCTGCAGCTCCCGTCGGCGGGAACACCCAACTCCCCCCTGGTATCCTGTGGATAGCGGCTGCTGTTGGAGCAGCCTCCCCTGTCCTCCCGCTGCTGCCTTAGATTGATAGAGGCAGCGGGGGTGGGAGGCAGGTGACACTGCAGAGACGGTGCTGGTGGGAACCAACTTTTAAGCCGTCTCCTACCCCGCGCACCAGCTTCTGTCTCCGCCCCCTTGCTGCCTCTCATTGAGGCAGCAAGCGGGGGAGTGAGTAGTCAGTACTCCACTCGAATACCCGATAAGCTTATGCTAGCTACTCATAGCAACCCTAGTACAGGGTCTTGGAGGGGGTTATGACCTGTGATGGGGGTGCAGGAGTTTGGGTTGTGACCTGGGGTAGGAGATTGGCGTGCAGAGTCTATGAGGGGGGTTTGGTTGCAGGAGCAGGGGTGCAGAAGGTTTGAGTTACATGGGGCAGGAATGCAGGAAGGGGAGGTGAGGCCTGGTGCAGGTTCTGTCTGGGAGGCACTCACCTAGGCAGCTCTGCGTGGCTGGCCAAGAGCTGCCTAGGTGAGCCTCAGGCAGTCTCCCTGCCCTCCATGCCCCCACAGGCCATATGGTCTCTGAGCACCACAAGCCCCTGGGGGGGAGGGGAAGGCTCATTGTGCACTGCCTGTGCTGCAAGCACAGCCCAGGCAGCTCCCATTGGCTCATTTCAGGCCAATGGGAGCTGAGAGATTGTGCTGGGGATGCCCTCCCATCCCGCCGCAAGGGGCTCGTTGCGGGCAGAGCACATAGCCCCCGTACTTGATTGCTTTGAGTGGCGTACAGAGACACAAGGCAGGGAGCCTGCCCAAAGCTCCCACTGGGCCACGGAATGGTGGCAGCCGGTTGGATCTGGCAGATTGGTGGGCCAGACGTGGCCCATGGGCTGCATTTTGCTCACCCCTTCTCCATATGAATAGATAGTGTTTGGCAGGCTAATGCAGACTGGTTGTACATTCCAGTTTGCTGAGAACAAAATGTTAATGTGGACAAACCTTGAGACAGAGAAACAGTGATGGTGATTCTGCAGCATAGATTCAATAATCTGACTTTCACCTAGATCCCTCTGGTGATATTTAGCTTACTCTTTCCTTAGGATCAGTCAGCTGAGTTCTGATGACAGCAAAATGCTTTCTTACTTGAGGACAACCTCGCCGAAAGTCTAAAATCTAATGATTGGAGACCTAGTGGTGAAATAAAAGTTGCAAAGAACATAGATCACAGTAAACCATCTTTCTTTCACCTTAATCTGTCATGTACCGCACATGTTCTGCTGTTTCTTAAAATTTGTCTAGAGGGAAGTTATTTTTGTCCTAGATTTGGCTGATTTTTTTTTTTAACTGGCGCTTTGAACATAACTCTGTAAAAACGTATTTTACCTTGAGTGCCCTGGATGCTTTCTTCTTCTATTGCTACTTACTTTTGTGAGCATTGAGGACCTAAGGTCAATTTGAGCTTCTTCAGAGCAGAAATATGCTCGATTAGAGTCCCTCAATCAGGGCAGCATTATTTGCCCCTGCTAAGTAGGGAAGATAAAAATGTCATAGTAGGGTCAGGGCTGTGGAGCTAGGGTGATGTCTAAGTTTTACGGGTCACAGTTGCCATCTCTTTCTGGAGCTTTACATGCAGGAAACTGTGGGTAAAAAGTATAGCTCTCTGGGTCTTCCAGGTCACTGTTGTGCTAAAAATCCATGCTTTTGTCAGGGATGGTCTTGGCCTGCCATAAAATCAAGACCCACTTCTGCCTGCTAAAGAGAGATTATTTATGTCATTGACAGTAATGTTAGTAGTAATACTTTCTAGCCAAGAATCTTGAATTGCTTTGCAGATATTAAGCTTGAGAGCGTCTCTGTGAGTCAGGAAATTATTGTTCTGTTTTACAGATGGCCCAAGTCACTTCACCTCTCTTCCTTAGGCCATGTCTGCACTACAAAGCTAAGTCCACATAAATTACTCTGACATGTACCCACCACTGCAATTAAATCATGTTGAATGTCCACACTGTACTCTTTCTAGCAGCTCTTGCTTGGACACAAAAAGCAATGCGTGCACTGCGCAACTGTCGGCAGGATTTTGGGGAAGGGTTTGCAATGCCTCAAGGGCACGGGTTTAGCCTCACATGATGCAGGTTTCTCAACCCCATCATTCCATGGGCATCCTACTAGGGTTCTCATCATCCTACTTGTCAATTGCCCTGGTAACATGCGACCCAACCGTCTCTGTCAGAATGCATGGATCCTGCAGTGCTCTTTAGGGATGTGAATGACTAGTTGACTATCCGATAAGCAAATGCTTATCGGATAGTCGGCACATTAGTCGACTAGGCACTTCCCCCCTCCTCCTTCACTGCCTGTATCAGAAAGAGGCAGCAAGGCAGGGAGGGGAGAGGGTGCTTCAGAGCTGGGGCCCCGCGTGGTGCTGCTGGCTGCATGCAGTGTTTGAAAGCGGCAGTGCCGTGTGCAGGCCAGGGTTGGCTCCATGCGGTGCTGCCACTTTGAAACGCTGCGGGGAACACAGGGCCAGTGGGGTGCCCTGTGCTTCCCGCGGTGCTTTCACCCTTGAAGTGTAGCAACAGCCCCGGAAGCTGTTGCTACACTTCAAAGGCAGAGGTACCCTTATTGACTAATCGAATACAGCCTGTCTCCGACTTACGAACCAGTTACGGACCAAGCAATTGGTCGTAACTCAGTTTGTTCATAAGTGGGACCCCATTGAGTTACACGCGACCATGCTGTTCGTAAGCGTGGATCACGTTCGTAACTCGGGGTCTGCCAATTACGACACTTTTGGTAGTAACTGCGAACGGTCGTAAGTTGACCGTTCGCAACTCGGGGACTGGCTGTAGTCGATGCAGATTGCATTGACTATTCAATTAGCCAATTGATCTAAATTCACCATCCCTAATTCTCTTTAGTTTTGTGATGTGCCTCATGAACACAAAGCTACGAGAGGAGCTCCGCAGAGTTGAAGGAGCTGTTCGGCTGAGGGAGGCCTTGAAGGAGCATTTTAACACTGAGCCTCAGGAACGTGTCCTGCTATAGTGTGCTGCTCCTAGCCTAGTTTATTTGTACTGAGCTCTGAACCTCGTAACGATTGCTATGTGTGCCCACCTAGAACAATGCACATGCGCTTATTGTTATTGTCTTGAATCTTAGCAGCAGCCACCATGTGATAGGGAATAATAAAGTTAAATTCAGTTTCCATAAGTACACTTTTATTCCACGCCAATGCAAACAAGCCTAAGTAATGCCGAGGTACACTTCCTACATGCAAGGGAACATATCTTTAAAGGGGATAGAACAGCAGCTGTCGTGTTTAATCACCTGCAGGGTGGCGTGCCTGCCTACCACTGTAGCCCCAGAAGATGCATAGAGTGGGGGGAGGCCCTTGTCATTATTTTCTGCTGTCTCCCTACACTCCACTGGTTTCTCCCTACGGACCCACTCAGAGGCACAGCCTCCTAATGGAAAGAGTATGGAGACTCAGGATATCCAGCTGGCATGCTCAGCTGCTGTGTGAGACTGGCAACCCAGAAGAGCAATTTCAGTAGTTCTTGGGACATTAAAAGGGGAGGGGCCTGTGTGTCTGGCTGCAGGGCAGCTGAGTACAAACTGATGACACGGGACGTTGTGGGATACCTCCTGGAGGGCATTTAGGGTGATTGATGTAAGTATCACAATGTCTACACTGAAGCTGCATCGCTTTAGCCAGGGGTCACCAACCAGTCGATCGGGAGCTACTGGTAGATCTTGGAGCCTCTGCCAGGGGATCCTGACTGGTTTGGTGAAGAGGCTACCTAGTGTAGGCACTTCAGCTGCCCCTCCCCCTACTGCTGTGCATGTCCTGCTCTTTGCCTTGGAGCTGCCTCTCCCCACCTCCGGGAGCTTCCTGCTTGCTGGGCTGGGCAGGGCAGGGCAGGGAGAAGAGGGGCACTGATGTCAAGGTGTCCTATCCCAGTCCGTATCCTATGTCCACAGAGCAGGGAGGGGGGCACAACAGGACTTGGATTGGAGGGAGTTTGGCTGCTTTTGGGAATGGTGCAGGGCTAAGGCTGGGGTGAGCCTGCCTTAACCCCACTGTACCACCACCCAGGAGCCACCTGAGGGAAGCAGTGCCCCGCTGGAGCCCACATCCTGAGCCCCAAGTCATGAACCCCCTTCTGCACGCCAAGCCCCTGCTCTAGCCTCAAGCATCCCTGCAAACACCCTCCTAGAGCCTGTACCTAGAACACCAACTGCCTGCCCTATATTCAGCTCAGTGCCCCTCTCGCACTCCAAATTCCTTAATCCAAAACCAAGGCCTGCACCCCAACCCCCTGCTACTGCCTGGTGAAAAGTGGGAGGGAGGGAGGCAGGGAGGATGGAGTGAGCAGGGGCGGGCACAAAGGAGGCGGGACAAGGGTATTTGGGTTTGAGGTAGATCTTGGATTGTACTTAAATTCAAAAGGTGATCTCGTGCTTAAAAAGGTTGGAGACCACTGCTGCAAGCTGTGTCCCTCCCGTCGAGATGATTCTTTTATGTTGGCATAGCAGGAGAGTTATCCAGCAGAAGGAACACTGCAATGTGTACACCTCCAGTTAGGTGGATGTAAGCTGCTTTATGTCAGCCTCGCTTTGTAACAGACAAGCCCTTAGTCATATTACAGTAGTCAGGAATAAAACCTGGATCTCCTGACTCCATCTTATGCTTTAGTCAAAAGAGCAACCATTGAACACAGTATGTTTGGAAGTGATTTGAGAATTGAACCCCTGCCCTCACCATTGTAACGACTAGAGTTTAATCGACTTCAGTTGATGCCCACTTGTCTTGAAAGACTTTGCCTTGTCTTTTACCATTGATGGGCACATGGTGCAACATGCATGTGTGTTAACTGAATATTGCAGCTCCAAAATTCCATACAAGCATACTGGCTTACCCTGATCCCGCCTGAATGAGATGCTAAAGCACCCACTGTATCCAGGCCCCATCCCCTCTCTCTAGAATTCCCAGGTCTCTCTTCCTGGCTAGGGATCAAATCAGTGACAAGAGGAAAACATTAAAATTAAATTTTGTGTGTGAAATGCAGGAGGGCAAAAAGAGAAGAAAGATGGAGCATTCTGTATATTTTTCCTCGTAATTTCATAGAGTTGAGAACTATAGAATCTAGCCTTCTAGGACACCTGTTTTGGTTGCCTCTCTTGGTTTCAGTGAACATAGCTTAGCAGCCTAAAAGATCTTGGAGGTAGAACATTCTTCTATTTCTGGGACTAACTTTTCTGTCAGGTGATTTTCTTTCCACACAATCCTGTCATGCTATATTGGCAACCTTCAAAACTCTAACGCTTTAGCTGAATCCCAAATTCCAGCTGTTCTTCAAGTTTACCTCCCTCATGTAAGATAAAGTTACCAGCTGCACTGAAGAAAAAGGCTTCTGTTGTTTCATCCTAGCCCAAGGTTAAATTAGCAATTGCAGCTCACTGGAGTAGTGAAAGTCAGCCCTTTTTTTTTTTTCTTTTTTTTTTAAATACAGGCAGTCCCCGTGTTACGTACAAGATAGGGACTGTAGGTTTGTTCTTAAGTTGAATTTGTACTTAAGTCGGAACTGGCGACCAGATTCAGCCGCTGCTGAAACTGACCAGCGGCTGACTACAGGAAGCCCGAGGCAGAGTTGCTCTGCCCCGGGCTTCCTGGAATCAGCCACTGATCAGTTTCAACAGTGGCTGAATTTGGATGCCTGGGACAGAGCAGCTGGGGCGCTGCAGGATAGGTCCCCGCAGCGCCGCACCTCAGCGCTGCGGGGACCAACCCGGCAGCACCCCAGCTGCTCTACCCCAGGTGTCCCCAAGTCAGCCGCTGCTGAAACTGATCAGCAGCTGATTCCAGGAAGCCGGGTAAGAGCAACTCTGCCTTGAGCTTCCTGTAGTCAGCCGCTGGTCAGTTTCAGCAGCGGCTGACTTGGGGACACCTGGGGCAGAGCAGCTGGGGTGCTGCCGGGTTGGTCCAGTAGCGCCGAGGAGCGGCGCTGTGGGACCAACCCGGCAGCGCCCCAGCTGCTCTACCCCAGGCGTCGTTGGCGAGAAAAGCCTGGTCTGCTGGGGGGGGGGGGGGGCGGGCGCACTAGGTGCGCCCCCCCCCCCCCCCCAGCAGACCAGGGAGATGTGGAGCAAAGCCGCGGAGCACGCGGGCAGCGGGACAGCCCAGACGCGCCGCGGCTGTCCCGCTGCTGGCGTGCTCCGCGGCTTTGCTCCGCGTCTCCCTGGTCTGCTGGGGGGGCTCTCCCCCCCAGCAGACCAGGGAGACGCGGAGCTGCTTTTCTCGCCCCGGAGGACATGGGTGGCGGGACTGCGGCGCATCTGGGCGTCCCGCCGCTCCAGTCCTCCGGGGCGAGAAAAGCCCCGTTCGTAACTGCGGATCCGACATAAGTCGGATTCGCATAACTCAGGGACTGCCTGTAGTTAGCATGACAATCTGCTTGCCATAGTGTTGGCTGCCAGTAGATGAAGGAAATGCTTAACTGCTTTAACACCATTGAGTGTGAAATGTTGTGTCTATGAAGGGCCATCATAGCTCTGGAGCTACTGGTTTAGGTCTCTTTTAGAAGATGGTGCCATAGAAATGTCAGTTTGAAGCAAAATCCAGCCTCTGATGTTGTGGCGTTGCACAGGTGTGGCTGTTCTCCTCCTCCACCTCCAACCCCCACCATATAATATGGACACCGAACCCTTTCAGTAAAATCTCACAAAATCCTGTGTTGAAATTTCACTGTCGGAGCTGGTTCTTGGCTGTGTATTTCCTGTCCTTCGGGCCCTGCTCTGTAGGATGCCAGTCTGGAGGCTGGCTAGATGCATGAGTTGCTCCTGTCAATTTTCTGTGCTTCCTTAAATTTGCTCTCGTCAGAAAGCTACATCTTCTCACCTTAGGTTTGTCTTTATTGGAGATGAGGAAGAGGTTGGCACTGATACCTTTTGGGACTGAGAGAAGAGATTTATGGGTCTTCTATAATTAAACTTACTCAGTTTTATTTTACTGTCAGTGCCGTAAACAAAAGGCCACATTGGGTGATGGGGGAAGATGCAAGTAGCTAACAAATGGCACTAATGCTCTCCACTTACAATTCTGCTGTTCTTGGCAGAAGGTACAAGTCACTGAGTCTTTCACCTGGCATGGTGAATATTGATGTGGAACATTATGGGATCATCTAAAAAACAGAAAAGTGAACATCTAGAGTGAACATCTAAAAAACAGAAAAGGAGAAGCATCTTTTTTTTCCTCCAAATATACTGATGCAGTTTGTCAAGGACACATCAATATTGTTTGCAGAAAAGAGTTTTGCAGTGATACTTTAAATATGAATGTAATAACTTCCTTTATTCTCCTCTTGTAAACAAACAGCAGATTAGCCGCAAACATTGTAAATGGGAATAGCAAAGATTGCTTGACAATGGAAGGTTTGGCACCTTGGAAACCTTCAGCCTGAAGAATTGACAGTAACTACTAGAAAAAACAAGCAGTCCTGTGAAATCTTAGAGGCTAATAAAAATATGTAGGATCATGAGCTTTCATGGGTAAAACCCACTTCATCAGATGTGTTGGAGTGAAAATAACAGAAACTATGATTATATATATAAACAGCAAAAGAAATACCTGTCAGTTGTAGGTCCTGAGTTAACCTATCTTGGAAAATGATGGCTCACGCTCGCAGGCCTTGGGAGACAGGCTGATCCTCATCCCTCCAGAAAAAAGCAAATTCTTTCCAGCAGTGCCACATCACACCTCAGATACACTCCCCCAGGAACCTACCCCTGCAACAAACCCGGTTGCCAACTCTGTGCACATATCTATACAAGCAACACTATCAAAGGACCTAACCACATAAGCCACAACATAAGGGGCTCATACAACTACACATCCTCTAATGTGATATATGCCATCAAGTGCCAGCAATGCCCCTCTGCCATGTGTGTTGGCCAAACCGGACAGTCTCTGTGACAAAGGATAAATGGATGCAAATCAGAAATGGTAACGCGCGCACACACCTGTAGGGGAACGTTTTACCCTGCCTGGTCACTCAATCATGGATTTTAAAGTAGCCATTCTTCTGCAAAGGAATTTCACTACCCGATTACAGAGAGAGAGACTGCAAAACTGGAATTCATCTGCAAGTTTGACACTGTTACCTTGGGCTTGAATCAAGACATTAACTAGATGGCACATTTCAAAACCCATTTCTCCTGTCTTTAACATTTGCATTTTCACATAAAAAACTATGAATGGAACACATCCAGCCCACTTAATTAGCTTCATTAACACAGGTCCTACAATTGCTATTATAGAGTACTACTTTTGCTACTAGATATATGGTTTCTGTTATTTTCCACTCCAACTCATCTGATGAAGTGGGCTTTACCCAAAAAAGCTCATGATCCTATATATTTTTGTTAATCTCTAAGGAGCCACAGGACAACTCATGATTTTTAAAGTTACAAACTAACACGGCTAGCCCTCTGTGACTTAGTAACTACTAGGTAATTGAGTCCAACTAAGTAGTTGCACATCTTTTTCCTCTTACTCCCAAAGTTATAACTTGAACATGTTGACTGGCAACTTAAGCCAACACAATCCCTCATACACGTTCGTGTAGCCCTCTTTGATTCTTCCTTTTACAGATAATTGGTTTTTTTTTAAAGACTTTAACTGCAAGACAGCAAATTTTAATATTTTCGGTGTCTTGGATGTGTTATGATTTACATTTGATTTTAAGCATAATTAGAAATGCAAGTAGAGCGCTTTGTGTTTTACCTCTGCTTCAACTATTTATGGCATGATATGCAAATTAACCAAGCTATGAATATTAAAGATTAGCGTGTGTTACAAAGTATTGCTGTCTTTAATGAGTTCAGTAATGGGCACAGGGCTCTGCACACATTTTAATATGGGCGTATTTTATCTTGTGTACTGTATTCTGTGCTCTGCAGCAATTTATTTCATGTTTGGTTATATCCCATGAGACCATGGCCATTACTTAAAACATATCAAGCCCTGTATCAGCAGCAGTACATAGGTACTATTTTCAAATATGCCCATGACAAACACTGCTGCAGCTACAAAAGAGTTTAGATAGATTATTTCAGAGAGGCTGTTTCAGTTCTTGTATAGGTCAATCCGTTTCATCTACTGCAGTGTTGTAGATGGATCTGAGAATATAAAAGTGCTTGCCGACCTTTCAAGGTGCTTTGCAGTACTGGAAGGGAATCTTAAGCATGTTTCAGCAAAAATGAAACTGCTTCATACAAAAATCACACTTACCAGAGAAAATGAATTAACAGTTTTTTCACCAGACTCGTGTACAAAAAATTCTCTTGGTTTGTACCCTCACCGTAATCATTTGAGAGAAAATTTTGTCTAGTGCCGTGGTGTCCAACCAGTTCTGCAGCGGTAGCCACTAGAATGGCTACTGCTGTAGCGAACTAGCCACGCTCAACCGACCAAATAGCCACATGTGGCTGGTGGTTTGCAGGTTGGACACCATGGGAGTGATTAGCCAGGGATTGGAAACTAGGATTCATGGAGTTTAACTCTTGGTTTAACCACTTACTAAATGAGCTCTGGGCAACTCAGTTAACATATTTTTGTCTTGAAAATGGGTATCCTAGTTCTTCTTCAAGGAGTGTCCCTGTGGGTGCTCCAACTTAAGTCTTGAGGTCCCATTGTGTGCCTAGTCGGAGATTTACAGTAGCAGTGTCCTCCAGTGGGCCAGGTAGGCAGCATGCACTGTGCCACTACCACACATGCACAGCAACCGTCCCTTCAGTTCCTTCTCTACTGCTGTCGGCGTCGGTCAGAACCGCAGTTGCTCTCCTCATTCGTTTACTAGTTGAATGTTTTTTCAGTTATTAGTGAGTGTTTTAGTTAGTTAGAGTTAAGTATTTGTTTTTTCTTTATGGGGAGGGAGGCAGACTTTTCCTGTTAAACCAGACCAAAAATTGGTGTGGTCCAACAGCTCTGTTCTTCCTGGGATGTCTGGTTTCCTGAGATACAAATGCTGCCTCTCCTGCAGGCTTTCTATCCCCATCTCTAACAGTCATGCCCAGTGTGTGCATTGCCTCGGTCAGGCACACGGTACCACACAGTGCCAACATTGCAAACAGCTTACAGCTCACACAAGGAAGGCATGGGAACTTCAATTAAAACTCCTTTCACTGGTGAATACGGGTGAGAAGATTCAGACCCGGAACACTCTTCTCCCCCGCACCAACCGTCACTTCTGGCCATGTCCAAAAGACCAACGTCAGCCAGCTTGTCTTTAAGAAACTCTTCCTCTGACCAAACTAGGAAGAGATCTCACTCCTCCAGTAAAGCTGACTTTCCCGCAAAAAAATGGGAGCAAGCACCTAAAGTGCCCTCTGCTCAAACTCCGGTCAGGGTTCTGGACAGGGATGCTCTGGGATCATCCAGTGCCAATGGTCCCAAGGGTCCACGGACCTAATGAAGCCAAGCAAGGCACCGGGCAAGGCCAAGGCAAAATCCGTGCCATAGGCTCCGTTGGCACATACATCTGCTCCAAGGAAGGATGAGGTCAAGCTGGCTGCAGCCGGGGCACTGTCGGCACCGAAAAAGCCAAAGCCACATACAGTACCATTGGCACCCATGCCACTTCCGGCATCGAAGAGTTACAAGCATGCGGTACCAACTCCCTCTTAGTTGGTACAGTCAGAACTGCAGATAGCTGCCATAGTTCTATCCCAGCTACCCTCGACACCACATACGCCAGTACCGCCCCATTCACCCCGGCAGAGGAGTTCAGGATATTCTCTGTGCCCACGCCATAGCTATTCAGCACCGACGGCACTCCCGCATCAAGCAGTTTCTTACGCTCAGATACTCCAGGCTTAGCACCACCATTGTCGAGTGATGCTGAAGAGGAGACCTTGATCAGCACCCGCTCCCCAAGGCATTCCTCTCCAAAGCTGCTTCAGCCACCAGTACACCATGCGGTGGTACAGCAACAACCACTGCAATGGCTATTCCCTCCCAAGTCACTTCCCCCTAACTGGCCCTATTGGGACCCGTGGGCACCATATTGAGCTTAACACCCACAACAGGGGCAACAGCCTATGCCAACTGCTCCTACCACCAGAGCAACATCCTTGCCATCTCTTGACAGGTCGCTCTGCTGAGAGGAAGAGGAAATTGCCTCCAGTGATGAGGAGTCATCTGTTTCCTCGTCCTGCAACCCACATCCCCTCCTCCTTTTCCAGGTGACATCCTCATGTCCCTGCCTCTTATGTCCTTCCAAGAACTCTACAAACGAGTTGCAGATATCCTCAAGGTCTCCCTGATTAGCCTCCCTGAGACCCAAAACAAACTGACCAGCATACTCCACGCCTTGCCAGCCTCCAAACTGGCCTTACCCATGGACCCTGCACTTATGGACCCTGCCAAAATCATTTGACAGACGCCAGACACGATTCCACCGGTCTGCGAGAGATCTGACTATAAATACTACGTGGCCCCACAGGGCACAGATTTCTTATTTTCCCATCCTTCCCCCAACTCAAGCGTGAAGGATGCAGTTCATCAAAGGGGCAAACAGAGCGCCATTCCCACTACCCCGATAAAGAGTGGAAGCACTTAGACCTCATGGGTAGAAAGGCCTATTCCTTGGCTTCTCTTCAGTTCCGCATATCAAATTACACAGCAATGTTGGCAAAATACACCCACCAATTCTTTGAACAACTCTCACTCTTTATTGACAATTTATCAGATGACAGAAAAGAAAAATTTTCTGCCAATATAAGCAAGAGAATGCTGATCTCCCACACAGCCCTACAGCCTGCCTTGGACTCATCCGACACAACTGCATTATCCAACGCCATCACCATCGTGATGAGGAGGTCCTCCTGGCTCCACTTTTCAGGGTTTTCTTGTGAAGTGCAGGCCACAATAGAGGATCTCCCCTTCCAGGGATCAAAGCTGTTCGCTGACACCAATGTGTCCCTCCATTCACTCAAGGATTCCAGAACAACGTTGAAAACCCTTGGCATACACATACCTGCAGCCAAGCGCAAACAAAATAGATATTTTAATCAGATACAAATCCTCCCCTTTCAACCAATCTGAGGCATTTTGACAACAGGAGGAGACAACGACAAACCAGGAGCAGATAGGCCACTGAGCAGCCAGCCACGTCTCAGATGTCGACCTTGAGGCAAACGTTTTGAAGGTGGGGTCAAGAGTCCAATGTCGCCCCTTCGTCTGGAACAGCCCCAATTCCATGTGCTATTCTGCCAAAGTCTACTGCCCTTCTTCCACCTCTGGTCTTCTATCACGACCGACAAGTGGGTACTAGACATAGTGAAGGCCAGATACTTCATTCCTTTTACTGCTACCCCTTCTACCCACCCACCATCACTGTCCCTTTTCGGGGACCCAACTCACAAGAGCATTCTACTCCAAGAGATTGAGCATCTTCTCCACGTAGGTGCCATAGAACCCATACCCCAACGTCACAGGGGCAAAGGCTTCTACTCCCATTATTTCCTCACAACAAAGAAATAAGGAGGGTGGAGACCAATCCTTGATCTCAAGAGACTCAACCGTCATATACAACGCCAGTGTTTCAAGATAGTGATCTTAGCTACCATAATACCAGCCTTAAAAGGAGACTGGTTATTGACTCTCGACCTCCAAGATGCTTATTTTCATGTGTCCATCCATCCAGCACACCAGAAATATCTGAGGCTTACACTGTGCAATGCACATTTCTAATACAGAATGCTACCCTTTTGGACTCTCCACAGCCCAAAGGGTCTTCTAAAAACTTATTGCAGTGTTGATCGTCCACCTCCATGAACAAGGGAAATGTGGATATCCCTTATCTCGACGACTGCCTGATCAGAGCTACCATGAGCCAAGAAGCCATCAGCACAGTCTCCCATGCCATGTCCTTATTCTAGACACCGGGACTGCAAATAAACACACCCAAATGCAAGCTTCAACCAGCTCAGATTATAGAGTTTATTGGAACCTATGTCGACTGCATCCAGGCAACAGCCTTTCTTCCGCATCACTGATTTCAAACAATCAAGCACCTTGTCGACTAGCCCTCAAGTTCCCACAAGAACTTGCCTGCAGCTGCTAAGCTACATGGCAGCGGACACATCAGTGGTATCTCACGCCGGATTACATATAAGGCCAATGCAGCATTGGCTCAGAACAGCATACAGACTCCATTACACCAGTATCAACAAGCTGATTTCACTCTCAAAAAGTATCAATCACTCACTAGATTGGTGGGCGGATCAAAAAAAGCGTGCGCTGGGGTACCCTTCCACAGAAGTCCTCTGAAGATCACGACAGATGCCTCCATCCTGGGGTGTGGAGCACACTCAGGCCCCATCACAGTCCAGGGCCGCTGGCAGTCCCATGAACGCTCCCTCCACATCAACCTGTTGGAGCTCAGAGAGGTACAATATGCATGTCAGAAATTCCTGTAACAGATACAGGGCAACACTACAGATTTTTACGGACAAACAAGCCACAATGTACTACATAAACAGGCAGATCCTACCACCTGTGCAAAGAAATGGCCCGCCTACGGTCGTAGTGCACAGACCACGATGTCCAGATACAAGCCTCTTACCTTCCAGGCAAGGACAGTGTTACAGCAGACACCCTCAGCAGGAAGTTCACTTCCAAGCATGAATGGGAGATGGACAACAACATACTTCACATAATATTCACACATTGAGGATTCCCAGTCATCGACTTATTTGCAACCTATGCAAACAAGAAGTGTCCACAGTATTGTTCATGTGCGGGCATTTGCTCAAACTCTTTGGGGGAAGCCTTTACAATACCTTGGAACATCCCTCCTCTCCCCCTTATATGCCTTTTTGCCAATCCCTCTTCTTTATCAGGTGGTCAACAAAATAAGTGGAGGGACAGCATCAATCATACTCATTGGTCCAGCATGGCCCCACCAGACCGGTACACTGTAAGACCTCCTTGGAAGCTCCCGATTGTCCTTCATCTCCTGACTCAGCAAGAGGGTCACATCTGGAATCCATCACCCCACATGCTTTGCGTTAAACCATGGCTCCTCACTGGCTCTTCTCAATAGAAGCCACATTTACAGATCAGGTCAGACAGATCTTAATAAGTGTTTCTTGACCATGGGTTTCCTCAGAATGTTACCTCTGATCCCGTCCCCTTTTACCCCTTCTCTACTTAACACTACATTGATGACATCTTTATGATCTGGACCCATGGCCAAGAAACACTGGATGCATTCCACAGAGACTTTAACAACCTACACCCCCCCCCCCCCATCAATCTCAGCCTGGACCATTCTACATGAGAGATCCATTTCCTGGACACCACAGTACAAATCACCAGGGCTCGCCAAGTGGCGGCGAGCCCCACTCACCAGCCGCACGGTTTCGCATGGTTCTGCGCTCTGCACGTGCGCAAATTGCTCTGCGCCGGCTCTTCCGGTTTGTAATCTACTCGTCACGGGCAAGTAGATTACATTATTTGTCCAGCCCTGCAAATCACCAATGGTAAATTAGATACCACTCTCTACAGAAAACCCACTGACTCATACAGTTATCTACATGCCTCCAGCTCCCATCCAGAACACACCATACGATCCATCGTCTATAGCCAAGCCCTTCGATACAACCGCATCTGCTCTAATCCCACTGACAGAGACCAGAATCTTCAGGATCTCTACCAATCATTTATAAACCTCAATTACCCACCCGAAGAAATAAAAAAACAAATTGAAAGAGCCAGACGAATACCCAGAGACCATCTACTTAAAGACAGACCCAAGAAAACCAACAATAGAACACCACTTATCATCACCTAGGGTATGTCTAGACTACAGGGCTTTGTCGACAGAAGTTTTGTCGACAGATGCTGTCGACAAAGCTTCTGTCGACAAAGAGCGTCTAGACTACAGCCAGTTCTGTCAACAAAGCAAGCCGCTTTGTCGACATAACAGTGTGGACGCAAAGGACAGCGTAGATGCAATAATGCCTTCTATCGACAGAACTCTGTCGATAAAAGGCGTTATTTCTCGTAGAATGAGGTTTACACACGTCGACAAAACTGCTGAGTTTTGTTGACGTTATGTCGACATAACTCAAAGGCAGTGTGGACACAGGTATAGTTTTGTCGACAAAAGTCCACTTTTGTCGACAAAACCCTGTAGTCTAGACACACCCCTAGAGCCCCCAACTTAAACCCATCCAACACGTTGTCAATAAACTACAACCTATCCTGGAACAGGATACTACACTCCGAGAGGCTCTGGGAGACAGACCCATAGACATCCACCTAACCTCAGGATGATTCTTACCAACAACCACAGGACATACCACACTAATACCAACCTTGGAACTTTCACTTGCAACAAACTCTGTTGCCAGCTTTGTCCACATATTTACTCTGCTGACACCATCATTAGACCTAACCATTTCAGTTACAAGCTCAAGAACACATATTCCAGAAATATAATTTATGCCATCAAGTGCCAACAGTGTATGTCTTCTATGTATATTGGACAGACTTCTCAGACACTTAGCCAAAAAATCAATGCACACAAGACAGACATCAGACAGTTTCACAAAGAAAAAACAGTTTCTTGCCATTTCAACCAGACTGGGCATTGTCTCAACAACCTCACAACATGCATCCTGCTTCAAAGAGACTTTAACACACGACTACAAAGGGAAGCCTCAGTACTGTCATTCATGCTTAAATTTGACACTTTATGAATGGGCCTCAACAAAGATGCTAATTCTTACCCATCACAAAGATAGCTTCCCCAATTATCATCCCTAATATCATTATCTCATAGACACTAACCTCTCCCCTTCATCCCCCCTCTGTTCTAAAATCTGATTTGTCAATTTTATGTGTGTGCACTTTTTTTGTTTGTATCTGTTTTGTATATATGGTCATGCCAATTTTCTTCCACAATTTGATCTGAGGAAGTGGGTCTGGCCCACAAAAGCTCATCACCTAATAAACCATCTTGTTAGTCTTTAAAGTGCTGCACAGTCCTGTCTCTTGTGTGATTTGTGGGCATTAATTCTTTGGCGAAGTGTCTGAGAAGTCTGTCAAATATACATAGCAGAAGGACACTATTGGCACATGATGGCATAAATTATATTTCTGGATGAACAGGAATATGTGTTCTTGATCATATAACTGACATGGTTAGGTCCAGTGATGGTGTCACCAGAGTAAATATGTGGACAAAGCTGGCAACGGGGTTTGTTGCAAGGGAAAGTTCCAGGGTTGGTATTAATGTGGTATGTCCTGTGGTTGTTGGTAAGAATCTTCCTGAGGTTAGGTGGTTGCCCATAAGAGACTATGGGTCTTTGTGCAGTAACAGAGGTTCTTTGAGATGGTTGTCCCTGTGGGTGCTCCACCACCCAACCTTCCTCCCCTCTGCTTCAGACTAGTTGTTGTTCTTCCGGGACAGAGGAGGAACTGAAGGGACAGTTGCCGCGCATTCACGGTAGCGGCACTGCACATGCTGCCTGTGTGGCCCACCGGAGGGCACTGGTACTGTAAATCTCCGACTTGGCGTGCAGTGGTGCCTCAAGTCCTAAGGTGAAGCACCCACAGGGACAACCGTCTCGAGGAACCTCCGTTACTGCACAAAGCGAGTAACCTTCTCTTCTATCAAAGGAGTTTTGTGTGGCTCCATAAACATGTAAGGGCTTTGAGATTCTCAGATGGACCATGTTCTGTAGATTAAAATTATTCACTGCAAACGTAGGAAATGTACTTCGAAGAACAAATGTAGGAACATTTAAAATATAAACATTTTGGCCCTGATTCTGCAAACCCTTTTGTTTGGACAGTTTCCTATTTGATGTGATATATCATTGATGTCAGTGGCACTCCATAAGTCCACAAGAGTCCAGCTACACACAGCAATTTGCAGGATTGGGTCCTTAATAAGGAAGGGCTACGCTAATACTGAGATTCTCAGGAGAACTTCATATTTCATAAAGAACGGGAGAGGGAAGTTAAATATGCCACAGGGAGAGTGCTTTTCAACTTTAAGATATTTAAATTACAAATTTGGGTGAGGAAGATTGTCAGCAGTATTCAAAACAGCACTTAAATTCTTTTGAAACATTGTCGAGCAATACCGTAGTAGTTAAGAAGTTTGGCACACAAGGGTTTGGCCTAGAAGTAATTTACATTTACAAAAAAAAAAAGTTCATCTTTGAGTATCGCACATGTTTTGGAAAAAACAACAACCTTGGATTATACTGTTTTAAGGTACTTTCATGTTTAGGTGAAATTGGTCCATAACAGGTTTTTTTTGGGTTGTACAGGTTCAATTAATAGCTACTTAGTGATTTCTACAAAAATGCAATAGGAATTTACAGTGCTTTAACTAGCACCTGCTCTTAAAATAGTAAAACAATTATTTAGAACTTTGGTCTGATCCATTGGATTATCAATACATGTTCGATCATCTATAACACACCCATTTTTAATAGGTCCAATAAACGTGTTCAAGTAATCAGTCTACTTACAATCTAAAACTGAAAGTCTGGAGATTTCCTTACCATTCTCAGTCCTTCCTCCTGGTTTTTCTGTGCTATTACTATATATTTTAGAGCAGTGTTTCTCAAAGTGGTTCGCAGATCCACTCTGAGAGAGCGGCCACCAGGCCGCTCCAGTTTGCTTACTTACTGGCAGCCAAGCCACAGAGCTTCATGGCTCCCATTGGCTCCGGTTTGCTGTTTGCAACCAAGGGGAGCCGCGAGAAGCAGCAGCCTGGGTCAAGTAATTTCCGGCGGCTCTCCTTGGCTGCAAGTGGCAAACCGGAGCTAATGGGAGCAGCAAGGCCCCGCAGCTGCAGAGCCGGTAAGTAAACAAACCGGAGTGGCCTCTTAGCAGCTTTCTCAGAGTGGGTTCACGGACCACTTTCAGAAACACTGGTTTAGAGAGTTTGCATGTCTGTCTGTTGGTTCAAGAACTCCTCCTAAATGATAAGCGGTTAAAGGACCGTCAAATTTGGTATGCAGCTTCCTCTTATCATAAGTTAAAGCAACATAAGGGCTTGGTTGTGCCAGGCAAACAGGATGTGCCTGGCAGGGCCAGCTTTAGAAGTGCGGAGCCCAATTCGAACAGTTTCTGTGCTATTACCCAATTCGAACAGGGCACCGGCAGCCAGGATTTTTTGTTGCGGGGGGGGGGGGGGGGAGGAAGAGAACCCCACCGCACACAAAAAAAGTCACAACCCCTTTAAATCCTCAGCTACAGGGTGCGCATCTGCCCCAGGGCCGCCCCCCCCCACGGCATAGGGAAACCCGTGGGCTCAACTCTCAACTCCTGTGGCATAGGGAAGCCACTGCACTCCTTCTCCGGGCTGATGCCCCCTCCTGCAGCGTGCCCGGCATGCCACAGAGCTGTGGGAGGGGAGCAGCCAGCGCACTTCCGGAACCCCCAGGAGGTTGGTAGTGGGGCTTCTCGGCAGTGGGGGGGCCCGAATGCCTCGCGATGGACTGGTCGAGGCCTCGCAATCGCGATCGACCGGTTGTTGACCACAGCTTTAGGCGCGGGGCCCTTCTGGGCGCAGGGTCCGATTCAGGGGAATCTGTGAAATCGGCCTGACGCCGGCCCTGGTGCCTGGAATGGGATTGCGTTTCATGAAACCAAACAGAAATGAGACAATCACCAAAACAAGTGCAGTCCTCACAATTGACATAACTGAGTGAATGTTGAAAGAAACCTGAACCATGATGAGCCAGAGAAATAGGATTGCTTCTCAATAAACCTTTCAGAAAAGAGAGATAACAAGAAATGTTGGAGTAGCACTGGTTTTTGGCACAGCTAAATGAATTCTTGAAAACTAGAAAAAAATATTATTGGAAACCAAATTGACTATAGACTATTTCTGTTAAATCATAGCGAATGATGAAAGTTCATAGGGCTGAAGAAACAACATACACTTGATGGAATTCCCAAATTATGGACTTGGGTAAATCTGCTTGTTTAGAGATGATAAATTAAAAAGTATACATCTAATTTTTAAAAAATTAGGAAAATTGATCTCTTGCTTTAACCTACACAGACAATGACCACACGTTTTCTCCTTCCCCCTTTATAATACTTCCGGCACTTTTCATGGTGGCAGGACTATGGCACACCATGAAAAGTTCTCAAACATCAAGATTGCCCCCAAAATCTTATAATTTCCCCATGCTTCTTGATAGTTATCCTGTGGACTGTAATTGTTGTTGTTTCAAGGCTTCCTATGGGGGTCCTTGCACGTATGTGTCTTGAACATTAGTGCGCTGAAATTCTGAAGGAGCCATTATGTTATTTTGGATCAGTAGAATGTAGCCAACAAAAGGCAATGCATATTCAAAACATGTAAGTGTCGTATATTCAAAACACAAAGTTTTGTAACATAAACAGACAAGTCAGAAATTGAAAGTTAAAGGTGACTCTCCCACACAAATCTTTGCCACTTTTGCCTCAATCTTGCCGTTTTCATGATTCAAAATAACTCTGTGCTGATCCATACAGTAAGAACTCCCAGCAAATGGGAATATTAATCTTAATACTCTCAGCTTTTGTGTGTGGCATGAATACATGTGTACCTCTCTACCTGTCTTTAACGGAGGCAATGTTTGTCTATCGTCAGGGCTCTTTGGTTCTGTTACTCAGGGAACTGGCAAGTGACCTAATGTCTCCTCACCTGTTTTGCCATCTACATGATGTGGATCATGTGAATGGAGTAATAATGTACATAAGCTTTTTAAAACTCTTGAGATAGTCTGGCTAAATGCAGCACACGTTGTGTGAAGTTTTTGGTCCTATCCCTGATTCTAGAAATCAGTAAAAGGGGATCCAAAAGAGCTGAGCTTCTGTGCTATGACGCTAATATTTCATCCCACATTTAGTTAAAAAAAACCATCCTTGGAGGCAAACATTTGGATGGGTATAAAAAAGGTGTTGTAATTAATGCTGTTGTAATAAGCTTCATATGGTGGTTTGCCAGCTTGCTGTAATTTTGTACACAGGGCATGTCATAAAAAAGCTTTTAAAACATGTGTGGAAAGCGCTATAGGTTCATCAGGTGCTTAGTATCTCACCTAAAATTTGGCACAGGTTTCACCATGTTTGCTATCTATTTAAGTGCCGTTGATCAACAACCAGATGCAAGAACAGTCTTTGAAATAACTCTCGTGTGACCATGGATGCTGGATATGCAGTTAAATTCCTGTAGAATGTAACTTCCCTTATGTGACCCTTTAAACGCAAGCTTATATTTCCATTAACGATCAAGCGCATATGCAGTTGTAGCTTCACTTTATAGAGCGTACTAAAAGTTTAATGTATAAATTCCTTCATTGGCCAAAACTTTTTGGCAGCATTGTCTGCTTACACTGGAAATGGTACAAAAAGAGACAATGTTAATAGCTTCAAAGAGAATGCTGCTCTTGAAGGGTTAATTATATTATGCCTAGTTGCTTTTTTTTTTTTTTTTTTTGAAAGGACAGAAAATAAACTGTAGCCAGACGTAAGAAGTGATTAATTTCAGACACATATGTAAGCAAAGTTCCCGTCTTTTATGCAGTTTGGTAACTGTAGACTATGCAGTAATTGAAAAGTCAAGGCAATTGAATTACAGGCTTCTGTCCAAACGGAGTGCGCTTTTTTTTTAATACAACCTCCATTGCATCAGAACTAGGCAGTATTCCTGATGTTCTCATGTGTGTTAATGCTGACTCACAGACTAACTTGCACAAGAAAAAAAAACACACAGGCAGCTCCACCATACTAGGTAATGAGCTCAAGCAAGAAGCAGCGTCTGATGTTTTGTAAGCTCTCTTAATTGACCTTTTAAGAGATGTACTTATTTTTAAGGGTTTTTTTGTTCCGTATTGCCATGATGGTAGAACTGAGTCATGGAGGATATATACTGCTAGCAAATGCTGTTGTGTAGAAGGAGTGAGGGTAATAAAATTCAGCATGCCACTTGTCTGTTTGATGTGTTATGGATGTGAATTAATGTGTGTAATGGAATGCAGGAAAGGTACACTTTTGCAGAAAGGATGATGATAGTATAGTGTTCTCTCGGGCGATGCTTATGATTGTAAGCTAGCCTGGCACTTCAGAATACTAGAGGTTACAATTAAATTTTGCAAATAATTGTATTTATTCTTAAATCCATGCCTCACCCTCTCTCCCTTGGAGCAATCTGCAAAAATTAAATGTTTTGTTCTCCAGATTTGCTTGTCCTTGATTTGATAAGCTCTTAAAAATCTGCAGTGAATAAGAAAAAAATAATTAAAAAATAATGGAAATAGCATGCTTTGCCTTGATTAAATTACTGTACTTTTTGAAACCGAATCCAGTGTAAGCGTATGACCTCGAGCGCTAGTGTTTCATTGAAGATGTGTGAGTGACTCACCTTGCAGTATGACAGATCCCTTCGTAAATCTAATGCATGGGTGTCAGAGGCTGCCTGACACTGGAGTGCTTTGTAATTTCAGGAGGGAAGCTCCAAGTAACTGTTATCTTGGGCTTCTTTTAATAAAGGATTTGTGCCCACTTTGTTAGGCTAGATTACCAGCATTAATTTAATTAACTTCATCTTTTCCCCTCTTCCCCCGAGGTATATGCACATCTAATGCATTTCTTTCTGTGCTAATTTTTTAAAATCATAAACCAAGTATATCTGTCCTGTGTGTTGCATATCTGTACTACATGCACTGCTTATATGCTATTTATTAATATTTGCAAAATTAGTTTCCACTATCTTAATAAACCAGAATTAATCCTATTCACCAATTGTCACTTACTTCTACACTAAAAATAGAGTATATTAGCATTGGTTACTGCTTCCAGCTCAGCATTTCAAAATAAATCATTACTCCTTTTTAAATGCTTTGAAGCTACAGAAACAAATGCAGCCTCTCCCCCTCCCAAAAAGATTCTCAGTATGACTGTCAGTTGATTACTGAAGATAACCTTGTTTTCCTTCTCCTGACAGGTTCTGGCATTAAATTATACTGGCATTTGCACAATTTCATGTTTGTGATTGAGTTCCTCACACCCTCTTCGCAGAAAAGACAGTGACTTTGTAATTCATGTTCATGGGGGGCTGGGGAGGGAAGGAACAAAACCATGTACCACTGTTTATTTCTTTATTGTGGAAACTGATATCTCTGACCTTTTTTGTATCCCCCCTCTCCACGCTAACAAGACACTTTTGATATTGGTATTCCCTTTTTGGCGGGGTTATAATGATTAGGCACTTAGAGACTATAATTCAGCCATCAAGTGTTGTTGTGAACTGTTGCATATTTTCCTTAGTACTGTGTGGAAGGTATTTCCTCAGGAACACTTGTTCATGCTTCTGTTAACTGTAAGTCTCTCTCCATTCCCTTGTGGGTTCACCTGAGGAATCAAGGAATAAGGGAACCTTGTACAGTTAATTTGCAGAGGATGAGCCTAAGGAGAGCCATGTATTTTGGTGACCAAGTTTTAAAAGGGAATTAGGCATCCTGCTCTTTTACACCATTATGTTTTCAGCATAGAAAATTCTGTTCACTTTTCCCCTTTGAGGCTGTTTCTGTTGTTCCTTTGAAATGTGCGGTTAGAAATCCTCTAGCAGCCTTAAATCGAAGAGTGTGATTTTTCTTTCTCTCTCCTCATTTACAGAAGAAAGGAAAGTTTCTTTTGACCCATTGGGGCCGTCAAGGGCAGGACTTTTCAGCTATTTTCTTTTGATGAGAGGTTTGGCTGGGGATAACGGTGAAAACTTTTCTGTAGAGTTTTGTTTACAGCCCTCTCAGGGTCACTGAATCTTTTAGTTTTCTGAAGCCCAGCTGCTTTTCAGCACACCTTACTTTTAAGAAAGCAATTTGACAAGGGCCTTTCTTTTAAAATAGATAGGTTGTGTTTTGGTGGCCTCTTGAGTTTTATGTATTAACTTAGGAAAAGATCATTTAAACACATTATTTAATTACTTCTGATTCCTTAAAGGAGCTGTGATGGAAGCACCTTGTTCTAGGTAGATAACTTTTTTTCCTCTCAGGGAAAGTTAGTGTGGTTTGGACCACTGGAGCATTTAAACATGTCATTTAGAAGAAGTATCCGAAGTTCATGTGAACAGTATTGAGATATTCACAAAAACTAACTGAATTTAAGTCAAATAATGCCTAATTTTTTTTATGAATATGGTACAGCTCTAGTCTTGGCTTTCCTAAAAACACATGTTAATGTAAAATTGTTTTGATAAATGTCTAAGAGTTCCCAACAAGGGGTTTGCAATAAGAAAATTATTTTCTCGGTTGACTTGCAACCCATCTTAATAATTTTTTTAATACAAAAATCAAACTTAGTTAATTGTTTTTCATTTGCGAGAAAGTGTTGTATGTAGGAAGTGGGAAGACTTTCTTGTTTTGATTAAAGAAAAAAAGTTTAATCTAAAAGAGATATAACTGTAACCTATGTGAAGAAGAAACTGTGTTCCCCTAAACAGTGACTAGAACTTGGTTACACAGATGTAGGTCCATTTGGTGCAGTATTGTGAACTAAACTGGTAATTTAAATCTTTAACTTCTAATTTTTTCTTCTATTTCAGCACAGAGAATTCATGAAGGTCAATATGGTCCAAATCAAATTTTAAACAATTAAAAGTACTTCTTGGTCCTCTTTTTTTCGGAACAAAGTTTGGAGAACGACTAGCGTTCCTTTGGAACTCAACCATTAGATTAAGACCTCTCCTGCGTAAGACCATGTTACAGTTATCAGAAACTCTCAGTAATTTCTTCAGGAGTATATAACATCAAAAATTGTGTGAGACTTTTAGCCAGTCTTCCAGGATTACTTTAGTTAATTCTCTGTCTGCCATCTGGATTCACCATGGTAGAAAGTGAGCCATAAAAATGTGGGGAAAAGATAGCCAATGACAAAAGAACATTTTTCTGGGCCAGGACTAGTACTTTAAAAAGTTTACTGGTCCTGACTGTGTTTGCTTTGGTTTTCTCATAGAGTTTCACAATCTGGAGGTCATGAAATATCAGAAATTAAACCTGTCATTTTGATTGTCTTTTTTCCACTTTATTTTGAATTTTATTTTTTATCTCCTGAAAATGTAGATCAAGAAACTATTATTTTGTACTGTCTGAAAATCTGACTGCTAAGTCTAGTGATTTGTGGGAACAATAGCTTCTACAGTAGGCAGAAGTGGGAAAAATGTGCAATGTCCGGTATTCTCTGATTTTTCTGGCTGCGCACTGGATGAAACCCTGGCGTGGGCGGGGGGGAGAGCAGCTGGAAGGCCGGTCCACAATTGGTGCTAGGAACCTGTGATTACACTGAAGCCTGGCGGGGGAGGGGGAGTGTCTGGGACTCCCAGCCACTCCCGTGCCGCCACCAGGCTTCTGCGTAATCACAGGCTCCCAGCACCGATGGTGGCCCCACCTCCAAGCCTGGGAGTCCCAGCTGGGAGGCGGGGCTGTGATCGCCGCTCTGGGTGCTTCAGATCGCCACTCTGGACTGGGACTCCCAGCCACTTCCTCCACCCCAGCTAGGCTTCTGAAGCGCCCAGAGTGGTGATCATGTCCCCGCCTACCAGCTGGCCTATCCCGCGTTCCTTTTTTTTTTTTTTTTTTTTGCTCGACCAAAAATTACCAGGTGTCCAGTATTTTTTTGGGAGGCCATCTGGCAACCCTAGTGCTAAAGGAAGACAATGCTTTTCTACTCTACTGTACCTTTTCTTGGCCACTTCTCTCTACAGAGAGGCCTTTGTGAAGATCAGCAGTCTTCCTGTTCATGTTTCATTGTCTCATTTTCAGAAGGAGGAGGATTGTAACTAGGTAAAACAAGTACCATCTAGTATTTCCCTAATCTTTCTTGTACCTCTAAGGGAGTGCATACTAAAAGAAAGATCATTCTTGACCCAGGCTTGGCTTCCCATATAATGGTAGCTTCCTTCAGAGGAGGTTGATTGGTAAATTATTTTGCTTTCCGCTATCTGAGGGTGCTGGATTTGATACGATCCACAGAGGTGCAGTTTTGCTGAGGTGTCTTCTAGCAAGTGAGCTGCAACATCAAGAGTAGCTGTTTTGCTTCCTTGGTTTAAGGAGTTGCTATATAGTAATGAAATAAGAATACAGTCACAACGGTTTCCTTTTCTCCTTGAGTCCCAGTGCATGACAAGTATGAATCTGAAATATAACCAGTAACTTAGAGAGAATAACTGATATGGGGGAAATCTTGGTTATTTTCAGGTAGGATTGTTTTACTTTAAAAAGTTTCCCTTCTTGTAAGGGAAACTGGGGACACTGTGGCTTGTGTATGGGACTAGAAACCAGGAGATGTGGTATCTGCTTCCAGCTCTGCACAAAATTCTTGTGACCTTGGGCAGCGCTCATGGTATGTTCGGTTTAAATTGTTAATGTTCTCTCCATGCTCTCTGAGATCTTTGGTTGGAAGAGGACTGCCAAGTATTGTTATGAAGTCACTGATCCTGTAAATGTATTAGTGTCTTTTTCTGGAAGGAAAAGAAAGCCAGGCTTGCTTCCAACCTCTGTAATCTCAAAAGTGGCAGTGTTTTGCTTTGATTCTGCAGAACTGAATTAAATGAACCAAATATACATGTGAACAGAAAACACCAGGCATGCACATGCTAAATAGGAAATGACTGGGCAGAACCTAACAGATTGCATTAGCTCTGTAGCTACTTTTGACTAAAGGTGACCTGATTTAAGCTTTTTTTTTTTTTTTTTAAAGTTTTGAATTTTATCTGTGACACCCTGTGAGCAAAGCAGTTGTGAGCAGAACAGGGCAGTCACTGAAATAAACACCGTTCTGTGCAGGAAATCAGCAAGAAAAGCAAGACTTCACCCCCTTTCCCAGAAAAAGCCCCAACATGCTCAATAAATGTTAAGGTAATTTAAAATCTGGATCTGGGAGACAATGTGACTAGGATTTCATTACTTCAGCAAATGGATTTGCTTTTAGTGGATGCAGCCACAGACTGAGAAGCTTTCCCAAGGGGTAAACGTTTTCCTGTGTTTGAAAAGCTTTCTTGTGTGTTAAGGAAGGGGGAGGGGGCATGAATGTTGCTCCATATGCTCTTAGGACTCTGGAGCATCTTTATTTAGGACTGATATGGGCATCCCCCCACCCCCCGCTCCTTTACCTCCCCCCACCCCCCGGTATATTACCCTTTTAGATGCTTGTTATAGGGAGAGTCTTGTTTAGCTTTTTAAACCTCTCCTCTATTGTCGTGGGATGGACAGACTCGAGCCAGAGTGAAGGAATGAGAAGCTGCCTTGACGGGATGGGTAGTTTTTTTTTTCTGGAGCAGATGTGCTTCCTTTGACTAATTTCTTCCTCACACTGGAGGAGTTAAACAGCAGCCGTGCCAGCTCTGCAGACTGTTTGGAATAGTTTAAATGCTTTGACACTCTGGATGTACTAGATGGCAGAGGAGGCAGTTTACAGCGTAATTCATATGCAAAACTGCACTATAAATTTAAAACCTGTCTCAGTTGCCGTGGCACCACTAAGCATTTCATCAGCATACAGTACAGTATTTCTGCCATCTTTGTTTGCATTGCAGTGACTCATCAAAAGTCTGTCTTGTACCAACACTGAGAGCATTCCTCTGGCAGTGATATTCCTCTGTTTTTAAAGCTTCGGTTTGAAACTGGCATTTACTTCAGGTCCCTAATCAAAGGGCTCTATTCATTGCAGAGAGCAGCCTGAATGTTAATCTGCATCCGGCCTATTCATTTAGATGCTATGCACTGCCGTGGAGATTTGACTTGGTAAAAGCTTGAGCTACAGCAGATACAAACGGAGGTTTTGATACTATTTTTCCCCCCCGAACTATCTTCGTTGCTGCAGTTAGTGTAGCAGACCGGGGGTGATTAAAAAAAAGGGGGGGGACTTAGGAAGAGCCTTCACTGAGTGGCAGTACCTTGGATCATTCGTTGTTTAAGGTATGTTCGCGTGGTATCAGATGAGGGGGCGTAGAAGTTCCTTGCTTTGAAGAATTCTCTTTTAGACCATGCAGTTACAATTAATTTGGCTTTGAGCGTGTTCTCTTTTCTTCCTGTTTCTCAATGGCTTTGCAGATAGTACTTTTTTGCAGCAGTGTGAATAGAGTTCTTTGTGGGGTATTTTTCTTTTCAGAGGAGATTTAAAAAAAAAAAATTATCAGGTAAACTGCTTTGCATGCCATTATCGTGAAGATTTGGTGCTAGTTAAACACAGTTTCCTCAGTATCATCAAGTGCAAACATAATTTTAGATCATCTGTTCTCTTAAGGGGATTTTTTTGTGTGAAGGTGTGCAGAGGATTCTTGGGGTGTTATAAGCACTGATTGGC
The DNA here is from genome assembly GCF_052426305.1 of Pelodiscus sinensis. NCBI lineage: Eukaryota > Metazoa > Chordata > Testudines > Trionychidae > Pelodiscus > Pelodiscus sinensis. The sequence goes on along the minus strand of NC_143074.1, from coordinate 22,769,117 downwards.
TTTTGTGGAATTTTATGCACTAAAATTAAGTTATTTAATCCTACTGCTCCTATAGGGCTTGTTTCAGAGCCTGCCTCTTTCTGTACAGGAAAGAAGAAATGTTTCTCATCCCAAAAAAGTGACAGTATCCTGAAACAGCACACTCTGTGCTGCAATTTGATGCGAAGTCGAAAACCCGATAGGCTGAGAATAGGTTGTTTTTTTACTTGAGATTGTTCAGAGACATTCTTGATAGTACTGTTTCTGATTTCAGAGGATGGGCTGTGTCTGTTGCGGGGTGTGTGTCTTGCATTAGATTATACTTGTACTATGTCACCTACAGAATCCCATTTTAACATGGCTAGGAACAGAACATAGGGCACTTGCCTTAGAGGAATGTATGTGGAGACTTTGCTGCCCTAGTCTGTATTTAAAGGGGGGGGGGGGAGACTTGATGTTAAGTTTACTGCTGTACATTTAATTTGTTTGCTTGGGCTCAATTACCTAGCTTAATGTTGATATCCTTTAAATGAAACGGAGCTTTTAATTTCAGTTAAAAGTAATATAACTCTGAATATTTTCTTTTAAAAAAAACAAGTGAAGAGGCACCATCTCGGATCGTTAAAATGTGTTTTTATTACAGTGACTGCTTAGAATGTTTATTTCAGACAAAATGACACATTGTTTTGTAACTATTTCATCTCTAGTTTCAGCAGGTTCTTTTATCCATTTCCAAAGTCTGTTGAATATTAATAGGGCTACCTTACTATTCATTCATACTCTGTTACCATCCATATTATACTGTTGACTTGAAACGCCAAAGGAAAGAAACCGAAGATAATTTTTAAAAAGTCACCTTTGAGAGTATTTGAATATTTAAAAACATTTTTTTAAAAAGTTTGTTTAAAAACAGCTGTAAGTAGTTTTATAAACGGAGTTGGTGTTACACATCAGCCCTTAGGACTTCGTTTTGAATCTCCAAATGTGCTAAGATATTTTGGTTTTGGTTTTATTTGTTTGTTCCAAAGAACTGTCTAAAAATGTGTTTGGTTTTTTTTCTCCCTGCCTTCTTCATTTTTCAGATGTGCCCTACTTTGGATACTCCTGCATTGCATGTCTAAGGAGCTCCAACTCATCCTGAGCCATGTCACAGATGTTGCACATAGAAATTCCCAATTTTGGGAACACTGTCTTGGGCTGCCTGAATGAGCAGAGGCTACTTGGGCTTTATTGCGATGTCTCCATAGTTGTCAAAGGCCAAGCCTTCAAGGCGCACCGAGCAGTGTTAGCAGCCAGCAGTCTGTATTTCAGAGACCTGTTTAGTGGGAACAGCAAAAGTGCATTTGAGCTCCCGGGTACTGTGCCGCCAGCCTGCTTCCAGCAGATCCTTTCATTTTGTTACACTGGGAAGCTCACGATGGCCGCGAGCGAACAGCTGGTAGTGATGTACACTGCAGGTTTCCTACAGATCCAACATATCGTAGAAAAAGGGACCGATTTGATGTTCAAAGTGAGCTCTCCCCACTGTGACTCTCAGACCACCATGATAGAAGACCCTAGTTCAGAACCGCAGAGTCCTTGTAACCAATTGCAATCTGCTTCTGCGCCCTACGTCATGTCCCCTTCCATGCCCATCCCGCTCCTCACCCGGGTGAAACACGAAAATCTCGAGCTGCAACCCACAGCTGTGTCAGGCCTTCCTGCCAAGCGACCCTTGGAGGCCAGCACCCGAGAGAGCACGGGAGGGAGCGTTTCTAATGCTGCTCCATTAAAGTTATCTCGGGTGTCCTACTACGGAGTGCCCAGTTTAGCGACTCTCATCCCAAACATCCAGCAAGTGCAGTACTCCCAAGGGGAGCGGACGAGCCCCGGAGCCAGCAGCATTCCAACTACTGACAGTCCCACATCCTACCACAATGAGGAGGATGAGGAAGATGATGAGGCATATGATACCATGGTAGAAGAACAGTATGGGCAGATGTACATCAAATCCTCAGGAGGATATTCAGGTAATAAACCAAAACGCTCCCTTTCCCTAATCCCTTTTGTTTTTCTCTTCCTCTTCCGTCGCCACTGGGTCCTTTTCTCCCTTGTCCAGCGTATGCTTTTTGGACTGTTCATCATTTTTACTAAATATTGGGTCTGAGTTTAATGCTGTTGAAAACTCCTAGCCTGCCCACCCAGGACACTTGAGTTCTCTATCCACAGATCAGAGACAGCACAGGAGGAGAACAGTACAAACTTCTCCAACCCCACTCACTACTGTGCCTGCTCTTAGAACTGGACAGTGTAGTTCAGTGACCATAATCTCTTTAAACCGTAGCCTCCTGTTGGCAGTCTCAGCCACAGACTCCATTGGTTGGGGGCTTTTGCAAAGTGGGCAGCTATCCATTAGCTGCTGAACTGAGATGGCTAACTAATTTCACAGACAGTAAGTAGGTCATCCAAAAGCCACCTCGGCCACCACCCATCCCAGTTTGGATTAGGACAGGCAGTCTAAAGGTGAAAACCTTCATATCCATTTGCAGGTCATCTCCTCCATTTATTTCCCCACTCCTGCTTCCTCCTTTTTTTTTTTTTTTAAAACAAAAATCAATTAAAGTTTGTATCCTGCTCTCTCCATCCAAAATCCTCAAATACGTCAGATCTCTGGTAGAAACAATCAAGCAACCCTTTCTCCCCCAACCTCATCTATATCCCTGCCAAGGTAAGAGTTCCTTTTCCCCCTTCAGAACTAATTGATAGAACTAGTTAAAAGTCTTCATTAACCTAGCTCTTTACCTGGCAGTACTGAACTGTGCCAGCATTAGCTAAAGGAGACGATTGTCTTAGCAATGAATAGCTAGAGAAGAAAGGAACTTACTGGGTTCTCTTCCCAGGGGCACACAGGTGTTTTGGTTTTGCAGTCTCTGAAGGGACTTTCTCTTTTCTGCTTTCCTCCCAAGTCAATCGTGTTGGCCTTGTTCATCTTCAAGATTTTGAGCTGACACCTGGAAATGTCTCTGGTACCTGGTTTTTGTTTCAGGTTTATTGGAGGATAGAGGCAATGTAGTATCACAAACATGAGGAATCTTATCTCAACAGCTAGCATATCTGAGAAGCATTTGAACAGAACATGTATTGGAAGATATATGTTCCTTTTGCATTCCAAAAAAAAAAAAAGGCTCCTGGATGAACACAGTAGACTCTTAATTGGTGCTGCAGGTGTTTGAGAATGCAGCTTTGATTTGTATTCAGTTCCTGGGTGGAAACATATTTCATGGTTTTCTTGAGATTTGTCAAGCCTGGCAAAGCAGAATTTTCTTTAGTTTGTGCTTAGTTTTCACTGTTACTATTTCCTGTTGTAATTGCTGGATCAGAAATGACTAATTTGAAAATATTAACTCTCTCACATATGCTGAAAAGTTGGCTTCCTTTCCTTGGAACCCTTTTATTTTTAGAGATGGGTAGAAAATGCTGTATTAACAACCTCTGTTTGATCCAGTTATGCATTCATGGTGGTGGTAATTCTCAGCACCAACACACTCCCATGAGTGATTTTCCAACCGTCTCCAAGAAAGCAGAACCCCAAACTTCTCTCTGAACAGTAATGCCCTTGCTGTACAACTCTGTAAGTGGATAGATGAGATGAAATAATTGCCATGTGTTTTACTGGGGGGGAAGGAAAACTATATCTTGTTTGGCCTTTCTAGTCTCTCAGCAAATACTTCTACTGGCAGTTTTGTTGTTGTTTTTATTTTGAATATTAGAACAGTTGCTGACAAGCCAGTTTGCTTTTTCAGTTGCCGTTTCTGGGGAACGATTCCAAACTCCTACTACAGACAGTCATTTTCAGAAAGGCATAAGCGAATGTGTTCTAGGGAACGGTGTGTGCGCTATATATTTACCATAAAGTTCTCAGCTGGCTAGCTAGTTGGTGGGATCAAGTGTGATGAATAGGAATGTTTTAAGATTTCCATCTAACTGGGCAGAGCTGAGGCTGTTTGCATGGATGCTTGTTGCGCACACACACCCACACCTACACCCACAGAGAGTGCACAGCACTATGACTGAGTAGCATTTGTCTTCACAGTATTGAGCATTTCTAACATTGCTCTTTAGAGAAACAGGATCATACCCTCTATACAAAATTTTCTTTCTCTGCCCTGGGGGCAATTTATATAGTAGCAGAACAGAACTAATTCAATCTAAAACCATCAAAGATTATCACAGAATAAACTACAGGATGGAACAATATGTGACTATTAAGCAAGCAGGCTATTGCATATAATTCTTATTGCTTAACATTAAAACAGAGCTGTTCCATTCAGAAAATAGAAAACTTGGGCAGCTTTGGTTGGCTTGAACAGCCTGGTGGCTTTGGTAATTTTTCAGTTGTCTAGCCTTTAGGTTGGATCTGATGATCCAGAAGAGGAGCAATATTTTCTTTCTCCCTATGCAAATAGTGAGTAGGCTTCTGAACTGCCCGGTGAGGCAGAGCAGAGCCGGGGTTAGTTGTTTGGGGAGGTGATGGGAAGTAGTTAGGAATTCACACCCAAATAGGAGCTTGCATGTCACCATTCTAGCCAACTTGGAAGGGCCAGCCAACACCCCTCTCCCCCAGGGTGATAATCTAGATAAAACATATCTCCTATCCAAGCACATTGAAAAGGGTTTTCTGTTTTAACTACAGCCATAGACGCAGGCTTCCCCAAAATCTGGGGATGAGATTTCATTTGAAAAAGCAAATGAAGATTGTGGTTAGTCCATCCAAGTATGGGCTTGTGTAACGCTCACAGGGTTTTAATCACTCTGAATAAAAGCTTCCTTCCTTCAAAAGAGCCAGAACAAAAAAACCTACAACATGGAAGAGCGAGAAAAAGCTAATCCTGCTCCCTGCGCATTGATCTTGACAATTGTACAAAAGATAGGGGGGAAACTATTTAAAATAGTGATTAGCAAAGTTTCTTAGAGCCTTTTGAGTACAAACAAAACAAAGCCACAAAAAGAGCACACTGCCCGATCATGCATTGAATCTCATGGGAAGCTTTTTTCCTTTTTTTTTCTTCTTGCACAGCATAGTGTCGTTCAGAATAGTGCTTGGTCTCCATTGTGAGGGATGTTTGTCTGGTTCATTGTTAGGGCGACATTTGAAGCTGAAACTCAAGTTTTTGGTCAGTGTCATTGTCTTCCATCTCCGTGTTAGGGACTGATTCTGCAAGGTGCTGAATGCCAGCGATGAAGGCTCTTTGCATGGCCCAGCCCATCGGTCATTAGGTCAGTTCTGAAAGCAGCTGGGTGTTGTAGATTCTTGTGTATTTTTGTTTTCCCCTTTATACAATCCTTTTTAGAAAATCAGACTGAATCTCTGAAATGAGGCACAAACCAAAGAGAGAACATGCAAATTCATGACCTTGGCAAAGGGCTTTCATGGTAGAAAGTCAGAGTAGCGCTTAAGCGTCATTAAATAGCAGACTTAGAAGCTAGTAGAATGGGGTGGTGAACCATGAGGAATGCTGAAGTGCAAAAGAAACTGAAAATAAATCCTGGGGAAGGCTAACTCCCCTTCTAAAAACCATTCCAGGGGTAAGAATTAAGTTTAGCTGTTGTGAAAGAAGTCTCTGATTTTCAGAGGAGAACACAGGCGTTGCTATTCTGCAATAGAACAGACTTCAGAAATGAGCCATTCCTCCCATTGCATTCAGTATAGAGACTGAGTATATTAGACGTGTGTGTGTTTGGCTTTGGATATTATTATATTATTCTTATTGGGATTTGCATAATTTTTGTGTGCGCATTAATAGCATTTCCATAAGATGGCTCTTTACTCTTTAAAAAGGTCTAGGCTTGGAGAACGTTTAGGCCTCAAAGAATTTAGTTAGTCTTCATAAGTGCTCTAGCATTTGAGTTGAGACAAATGCAGCTAGTCAGATATGTATTAAACAAAAGCAAAGTACTTACAGCTTTCATTGTAGCATGGGGGACCTGATCCCAAAAGGATTTCAATGGATGCGCATTATCTTTCAATATCAATCCATGTTATTTTCAGTCACCTTACTATTCAGCTGATGTATTTAATTGTCTTCAGTTTCAAAAGGCACAAGGGAATTTGCACAAAGTGTCTTTAAATCCTCACACAAGAAATTGTTACAAGCTGGAACTGAAAGTTATGAAATGCCAAACTGACACAAGCACATGACATTAAAAATTCATCTAAAATAGCTGTGTTAGAATACAATTTTCGTAATTAGCTAAGAGAATAATTTTCTCTCCTGGCCCTCTGATTTCTTGAACGTATGTAAAGAGGGCAAGAAAGAAGCCAAAATCTTTACTTGAAAGAATACATAGTATGCAGTATGAAGATAGTCCGAGACCAAGCTTAGAAAAGAAATGTGACAATTTAAACCACAGACGGCAGCAATGTTTCTGTGAACATCTTGAAACCAGATAATTGCAATCTCTATAAAACTGTTTGTTTAACTGCAGTGGTGGTTCTTTGAGTCAGTTGCCTCTGATACAGATCAGTGAGTAGTTTGACCCTTAGGATCAGCAGGAGGCAGTCAATAGAAGCTAAGAATTAATATATTTTCCAGAAAATATAAAGTAACATCAAACTGGGCACAAACATTGAGGAAATGGAGAAAAATGGGTCTCCTGTATGAATAGGTGTCATACTCATCAGATAGAGGTGATCTAATCTGCAGCTAGTGAAACGCCTCAAATGGTGCTGAAGGAGAATGGGGGAAGTTGTAATGCCAAATAGAGAGTGAAGAAAATCTTTGACTTTGTTGGCTGCCTCCTGTCTAACCAGTGTGAATTGTTCTGAACTTGTATCTACCAAATCACAGAAAACAACTTGTGGGTAACACATTCTCCCTCTTATTAAGGGACTCAACAGCCTGTGGAAACGTAAGGTCCACATGGGTGTCATTCTGCATCAGACCTTTTTTGGCATTAAATGTCTAGTTTCTGTTTCTTCACTGTAAAACACAGATGTTTAATTTTAGACTGGCAGATGTTTCACTCCTGTCAGATCTGAAAGAAAGGGAAGACATGAGTATTTATAAACCAGTAATATTGTTCCTGTACTTCCAGATTAACTCTGTTTATAAATAGGACACAAATCATCTCTCTACATCATAGTAGACTGTTGCAAATAGCACTATTAGTAAAATGTGTATAGTTCCATGGGGGCTATTTTATCATTTTTTCTTCTTGTATGCACACATGCATGTGTATTAGGGATGTTAAATTGCAAGTAATTGACTAATCAAATAGTCAGTGCATTTTGCATCAACTATTCGATTACTTGATAGGACGCCTCTGCTTTTGAAGTGTAGCAAAGGCCTTAGGGCTGTTGCTATACTTCAGAGGGGAGCCCGGGGTCAGCTGGGGACTCCCCTGCTGACACCAGGCTCCACAGGGCACTGCCCCTCCCCCCCCCCCCCCCCCCCCCCCGCTGCCTCTTTCTGATAGAGGCAGCAAGTGTGGGGGAAGCAACTAGTCAACTAGCCTGTTGACTATCCGATAGTTGATTAGTCCTTCACATCCCTAATGTGTCATTTATCTGTAAATGTGTATATTGCTTGCTGGTAAATCTACTAAGAATCTGTTACAATCCTAATCTTCTATGAGTCTAAGAGACCTCCAGGGTCCAACACCCTGCTCAAGGCAGGGCCAGCTTCAAACCCAGGATTTGGCACAAAGTTTTCACCTAAGCAGGTAGCTCTGAGGTAGTTTTCTATACTGAAATCCAGGAAGTTTCCTCTCGTGATTCAGTTGCCACATGTTACGGAGCCCTTCCAAGTTTCAGACCCAAATATGTATTTGTGTATGTGTGTCAACAAAGTATATTGGTGCTACTTCATAGCTATCGCTGCCTTTTTAAATTATTATGGCTTTCTTCTGCTTTAGCTGGTAGGCTGCTTTCTTATATTTGTAAAATATAAAATAGCTACAGATGTGGGTACTGTTTTCATGTCTGCTATCTAGCAAGTGTGGGAAGTGGATTCTTCTTATACAATCTTTGTTTGAAAGAAAACTTCTGACTCTGTGAGGAAGGGAGGGGCACGAGGCATGTGATTCGATATTTCAGTCATCCATTGTAGGTGAGAAGAGGATGATTTTGTGGACAGCACAATGGACTAGAACTTCTGGGTTTACACTTCCTATGTGAACAGAGTGTCAAGTCACTTTTAATTGCTGTCTCTGTTGTAAAATAGGAACAATACTGCTTTCCTACCCCTCAGAAAAGTGAATGAGCAGACTTCTGCTGTTTGAGATAGCAAGAGCCAAGAAGGCTGTGGTCTTTAGGGAATGCAGTCAACAGCTTTACATTTGGATGCCTGAAACCAGACCTCAAAATCTCAGCACTGATACCCACAGGTGCTGGGCACTCTCGGTGCCCATGAAAGTTAGAGGGAGACATGGTTGCTAAGCACGTCTGAAAATGAGGTCACCTATTTAGGTACCCCAGTAAGTACCTAGCCGCATGATTTGAGCACCCCAGTGTGAAAGAGCTGGCCACTGACATTTTACCATCACTTGTTCTGAACAGAGGCCTGTCCCCTAGTCCCATTAACAGCCTGTCAATAGAAATTAGAGGCCTGATACATTGTTGGCTGGGGCTGCACCCTAGTCCCATTTCTCCTAGTTACAGACATGGGGGGGAGGGGAGCTTGGGATTCTGGTACAAGAGTCCCCCTTTTACCCTCTCTTCAGCCCTGCCAGCTTACCTGTTCCCCATCGTCTAGGTAATCAGAGTTTTGTTTTTGCTTATAACTTCTACTTTAGGTTGCTCTACGTGCAGTAATTAATTTTTATTAGATTTTTTTTAACGTCACACCAGTCCTATTCAAATGTATAGCTCTCTTGAATTATTGCTGCTTACAAATACATAATAAAAGGCAATATAAAATACTTCTAAAGATGTAATGGTTTGTAACAGCCCTTGTCAGCTAAAACTGTGAAGCTTAGAAATGGAAGACCTTGTGTAACAGGCTTCTGAGAGGCAGGGAGCATCTTAAGGGTGTGCAGCGCTCGGCACCACCAAGGAGGCGTTGCAAGGGTCCAGTGCCACAAGTTGTTGAGTACCAGTCAATGTTCCCTCTAATCTTTTCCATCCATGTGCAGAATAAGTTTTATTATGTGCGCCAAGGCAAGTGGGAATGTGCACCTCCAATAGAAACACAAAGCTAGCTGTGGGCGCTCTGCTAATCAGCTAGGAAGTATTTGAATTTCTCCAGAGTGGCCACGCAAGCTCGCAGCTTACAGGGAACACTGATACCAGTAAGTTCTATTGCTTTCATTACTTCCCAGGATTTGGCACAAAGTTTTCCCCTAACCAGGTAGCTTTGAGGTGGTTTTCTTTACTGAAATCCTGAATGTTTCCTCTTGTGATTCAGTTGCCACGTGTTACGAAACCCTTCCAAGTTTCAGACCCAATTATGTATTTGTGTATGTGTGTAAACAAAGTATACTAGTGCTGCTTCATAGAGACCACTGCCTTTTTAATTATTTCTTGTTTTCCTCTGAGTTAGCTGGTAGGCTGCTTTCTTAGCCTAGTACAGAACTATACTAGACAATACTTCCCATTGTTTGCCATTTCATTCAAAGGAAGAGGAGCTGCTGCCCTCTGAAGATACAAATTAATTAGTAGCAAATACTATCCCGTTCTGTAGAGCGGAAAGGCCAAACAGACTTTCTGTCTTTGAAAACATGGGATCAAAATGTGTTGTACTCTGCTTTTTTATTCTATAGTTAGTTTTGTGTGCTGTGGTTAATATCTGTTGGAAGTACAGTATCATTTAAAAAGGGATACATTTTTGGTGAAGTTTGTTGAATCTTGTTTGAGTTGTACTAATTCTTTAACCAAAACAAAATCCACGTATGAGGTAGGTGTCTGTATATAAATGAGAATTTTTATAAGGAGAGGCAGTAAGCAATGGAAACAGCATTGAATTATATTCAAATGGATTAATCTGGATTGTACTGTGGGGTTTTTTTTTTTCTAGCACAAATTTGGACTGAGGTTTTTTGTGATACTTCTCTTCAAAAAAGAGACTGTTAATTCAGCTATGGCCTTTGTTGTTGGTTCCTATGTTTAAAAACAGGGCACTTATGCATAAATCAAAATATTTTTTAGCCAGATTTCAGGAAATGGGACTGATACCAGCTCCAGCTGGAATTAGTAACTTTAGGAAATTAGCAGTTACTGGGGCAGTATAGTCACTTAACTGCATTATGTTGCTTTCTTTGCATGCTTTATTGTTGCAGCATCCAGACTATTTGGCCCAAAAATCAATATACTTTGAGAGTCACTTTGTGTGACATGCACAGGAACATACTGGATTTACTGTTTGCCCATCTGGTGCAGTTGGTTGCTCTGAGTGTAGTATATATTTATAACAACAAATAATTATTGTCGTTTGTTGAGTCATTTATTCGGGGGAGTCGTGTTTTAGCTCTGCCTGCTGTTAAAGCTGCTAACAAACTTTATCTAACAAGATGAATTAAATTCACATCTATGTGACTGTGGAAAATAATTATTAACCACCATTTCATGCTGAATGTTTTTGTTTATAATACATAAATATCTGGTTATATGATAGTTAGAAACCACAGGGTCTGTCTTGTGTTGTGAAATGTTTGTATTTTTGCTCTGTTAGCTGCAATTGTTCAGAGATACTTTTTAACCTTACACTAACATGGAGCCATTTCAGAAGCCCTTGTAAAAATTAATGCCAGTATGCACAACTTTTTGTTCTTATCCTTTTAACAGCTTAAGATTATCTAGTTTTTAAAGTGGCAATAATAGTTTTGGCACTTTTCACCCAAAGCCATTAATTAAAATAAAAATCACAGCTTTAAACAGATAGCGCAGGGAGTTTTGTTTTTGTGTGTGTGATACTTTACACCTTTTGCTCAGCAGGATAAACCATGACTGTGTAGAAAGAATTCACAAGCTGCTGGAACACTTTCTCAGGCAAGCTTGCCCACAGTTAACACAAACAATATGAAATTATCTGGCCTAATCTTTATCCCTTGCTGTGGTTTTTGCATTTCAAAAACATTGTGGCTACAATACAAAAAAAACCTGCTGTTCAATTTTGATATTTATTGACTCCTGAAAATATGCTATTCTTTTCTTAAATAGCATCTGCTAAGGACATCAGACCTAAGTGGTCCCTGTATCCTCTAATGCTGTGTATAGTATTTGTACTATAATTGAATATGTCCCTGCCATAAGAAATGCAAAGCTGTACCGTATAGAGTGTGCTCTCATGGACTGTAAATGGGAAAGAAAGACTGGACCCTTGTACAAGCTGTGTGCCCCTAAACCTGTCTCCAGAATATGTTTTTGCAGTGGTGGAACTTGCTTATCTGAGCAATTTTGGAAAAACCAAAGGAACTATGAGGAGAGGAGGGGAGCTTTTTGTCTGAATATTAGTGCTGGATAAAATACTCTCCAATTCTTTTAATCTCTGTCAGTTTAATGTCTTTCCCTTTGCAGGGTATGTCTGTACTACCGAGAAGATTGAAGCAGCCACTGTCGATCTAACAGGGTTAGAATTAGCAGGTGTAGTGAAGACATGCTAATTAGATCTGAGAGGGGCACTCCAGTAGATGCTGGAAGTCCTGCTTCCACGAGGAGTAAGGGAAGTCGAAGGGAGAGTGTTCTCCCTTGGACTTCCTGCAGCGTGGACAGCGCCAAAAGTCAAGTTAAGGTACTTCAACTTCAAGCTACGCAATTAATGTTGTTGAAGCTGTGTATCTTAATTTGACTTTATCCTGTAGTGTAGACATCCCTTGAGTGTCCAAAAGCATCAGCAAGATGCCAGCCCCTTTAGATGCTCCCACCACAAGAACTGGCTATTTCATTCTTTAAAAGTGCATGTGAATATTTAGAAATTCTACGTATAGGAGCTTTGAAATAGAGAGTGGTTTCTGCTAGTGAAAATGTCTTACGTAAGTGAGCAGCACATCAGCATTACAAAGTACTTCTGCTTTGCATAGATAATTTCTCCTACCAACATGCCCTGATTATGCTTTTAAAATATCATCTGGGTTGTTTTTCCACGGCTGGTTCCTCATCCATTCATGGAAATACCAGGCTGTTGTTTTAGGTGCATTGGTACTTTGAGATGATCTTGTTTAGGAGATGAAACCACACGCCTCAAACAAACAAAAAATCCTTTCCGTTTTAAAAGGCTTCACACCTAATAATAATACTGCAATATATTACTACACAATCTAGCCCAACATTTTTGTTGCCTTTTACAACTTTGTGTCCCATAATGTGCTGTCACATAACAAAGCAACGTTGCTTGACATGTCCTAGTTAGAACACTAATTTCTTTGTAAAGGAGACCTTTCTGTTGTGGTAACTGTAGCAACAACTACAAAAGTTTCCAGGTTTGCTGTTCTATCTGAATGGGAAACATCAAAATAATGAGAGTAAGATACATTTAACAGGCTAAGTTATGTGCTTATTTGATCCAGTGTGTGTGTGTGTGTGTGTGTGTGTGTGTGTGTGTGTGTGTGTGTGTGTGTGTGTGTGTGTATTTATTTATTTATTTATTTATTTATTTATTTAAGACTAAGGCTGTATTTATCCTTTTCAGGAAGCAGTCCTGGTCATATTTATAGACTTTGATATATGGTATCAAAACTTGTTAATCAAAGTAGCTCATAATACAGTTGCATATGTTTTTAACATTTATAAATGCTTAAAATATATTGTAGATGATGTGATTGACAACTATGCACACCTGTATGAGTTCTGTTTTGCTGTGGTATGTAATTTTAAGCATGATAATGGACTTCCACTATAAACATGTTTTAGAAAGCTAATCCTGTCTCCATGTTCACAAAACCTAGCACTGTGCCCTGTGTGTTAGTAGTAAAAATCATTGGGTTTAGTTTTTCAGTATTAACATCTGCTAATAGGCTGTGGCAGGCCCCATCAATTGTATGTAAGGAAATATTTTAAAGGAATCACAGCAATATCCTAGAATTTCAGTGTAATTTGTCTTTTTTTTTTTTAAGCCAGAGCTGCTTAAAACAGTGGGAATGATAGAGGAAAAGAAACCTAGGAATCCTATTTTGATTTAGAAAAAGTGAGTGCTGGTGATATTGAGTAGCTGAGAATAACTTTTGATTGGTTCAATATGTAGATAAAGGTTTTCAGCAGCAGAATATTAAAGAAAAGTACTTATAATAGTGAAGTAGCTACTAACTTAATTGGACAATTTATGGCTTATTTGAGAAACATTTCCATAACATTTTATTTTCTGTTAGTTGCATACAGCAGTTTGCCTCTTGTCTTTAGAAAGCTGATTCTGTATACTTATGTTTAGAGAGTGATCTTAGATATCCAGAAATAGCAATTTTTCTAAATGTTTAACATTTAAAAAAAAAGCGTAATTAGGTTATGTTATCCCTCTCTTGGAGTCGGTTCAGGGCAAGGCTCCTGTAAGATCTATTCTTTTTGAAAGAGATCAGAAAAAAATGAAGTCCTTGGATTTAAACTTCAAGGCAAGGAGATCTTGAAGATCACAAGATATTTGCCCTGGGTCCTGCATAACGGTGCTCATTGCCTGCAGATATAAAATGAGCGTGCTTTTGAGTAGATGATTAACCTCAAAAGCGTTGTTGTGAAAAAGATCTCGAATCATCAAAATCTAGCTGTGTTAATTTGGATCCTGCACCTTAACGTTATTTAATGGTTTTCCCTGATCGTTTTTTTTTAAGTGGCTCAAGAGAAGCCAGAGCCGATCCCACTAGAGAGTCGTTCCTGTGTCCTCATTCGACGTGATTTAGTTGCTCTCCCAGCAAGTCTTATCAGTCAGATCGGCTATCGATGCCACCCAAAGCTCTACTCGGAGGGAGATCCCGGAGAAAAACTTGAACTTGTTGCAGGTAATAACTTTAACATTTGAATGACTGAAGATTAGAGAGTAGGTTTTTTTGTTTTGTTTAAGAATTCACCCCTTATCTCATATGAAACATAGTTGCAATCATATTGTATGCAAATTTTCCCCTTTTTTGTTTTACTATGAAGAAACGTGCCCATTGCTAATCAGTGGGGGGAGGGGGAAAGATAGAACGTCTAAAATTTCCTTTAATTCACTGTTAGAAGAATGTGTCATTAGCAGGAGTTATTCAGTTGAATTAATTTAGCATTTTAATTGAATTCCCTAAGCTTGTATTCTTCCTGATTGGTATAGGCTGCATCACAACAAAATTTTAATTTTGTCTCACAGATTAAAAGAATTAGGATTTTTTTTCCAAGTATCACATTGTGGACACATCTACACTGCAGGGCAAAAGTCGAATTTAGATACATAACTTCAGCTACGTCAATGGCATAGCTGAAGTTGAAATGGCTGAATACAGCTTTTGGCACTGTCTACACAGCAGGACGTCGAAGGAAGAACACTCTTCCTTCAACTTCCCCGCCTCCTCATGAAGTGAGGGTTACAGGAGTTGGAGTAAGAAGCTTGTTATTTCGAAATAAGCGTGCCGTGTAGACATAACCTATAAAGATTATAGAGCAGTGGTGGTAGGATTTATGGAAATGAACACAAATTTGGACATTTTAGGTTTTAATTAAAACAACAAAAATTTTACTAGTGGGTAATAAAATTACACTTCTGGGCTCCTTAGATGTGAGTTTTGAGACTCGATCCCTAGGGTTGCATTTGGTGTATCTGTGGCAAGGATGAAGCTGTAATCTTCTGGCTAGTCACAGGTTGAATTGATCCCTTCTTGCAACCAGCCAGACAATAGGACCCCAAGGCCTGAAATCCATTGAACATTTTGAGGATGGATAGTGGGGGATGTTCAAGGTTTTCTGAAGCATTTCCCTCTTTCCACCAGATTTTTAGTCTTCTCCAAGTTCAGTTGTATCCAGCTACTGTTTATCTGGATGCATGTTTTGGCCAAGGATTGAGAAAGTTGGAGGATGGTACTGAGAGCTGTCGAGCTGAATGATGGAGATGCAAAATTTGCAAGACTTAAAACTGTAGTCTTGTCCTCTAATGGCCAATAAACATCTCATGGCATTGTTATATAAGAGTACTAGGTTGACCTTGCTGTCCAAACCAAATTCCAAAACCCTACATCCCATTGTAGTTTCAGTTGGATATGGTGTTCTCCACTTCTTTCCCTGCACTGTTGGATAGTGTTATGATCTGTTGTTTTTGTCCCCAGAAGTGTTCGCATTTGGGTAACATGATTCCTATGTAATATCCCTTATTCACTTCACAGGTAGTTATGAGGATTCATTAATACCTGTCAAGTGCTTTGAGTTCTTCTGCTGGAAAACATTTCAGAAGGGAAAAGTGGGGTAGCACTAGTGATCCAAACCAGTTGTCCTGTCTTTGTGGCCATTGTATATCTTGGGTACAATTCTGCGAATAGCACACATTTATCTTCAGCCCATAGTAAGAATGTTAATTAAAAAAAAACTAGGCAAGTTTCTTTCTGATCAGGACATTGTCATCAATAGAAAGTCAAAATAAAACACACCTACCATAACATAGCATAAAACCACAAGTATTTATTTTGTAAGTAGAATATTCATTTTGTATCTGCTTGCATTTTATGTGAGACTTCTTAAAAACTGCAAGTGGTGCAGATTATTTTCACAGTGAGAGCTGCAAATTGGCTCGGAGCATCTTTGCTTGATTTACATTTTTCAATTTGAAAAAAGTAGATTAATATCTCTAACTGATAGTGGCTGCCTGGGTTATTTTTTATTATAAAAGTGAAGTTACCCTTGGTAGCATGTGGCTTTCTGTGTGATGGCTTATCTCTTAAAATACTGTTACTGAATAAAGGCTTAGCAGCTAATTACTGTTTCAAACTTAGCAAAAACCAATGGGAGTGGTTCTGCCCAAAGTACAAAAGAAAAATCTTTCACTGTGTGTTTAGTAACCTCCATATATGAAACATTTTCTTTCATCTCAGATTTTTTTATGCCAATATTGATTCTGAAAACTTTGACAAGTTTCTCTAGAAGGGCCTTAAATAAGCCTTGATATGATCATAGTAAAAGTGATTGATAGATTTAAATGTGCAGCGCATAGTGAGAAGTGGCAAATTTCAGAAATCCCATAGTGCCACTTGCTGTTCTCCCATTCTAACTCTTACATTCAACAAACGTGTCAGAGGAACAGAGGGAACCATCATCTGGTGAAAGATGAAGCAGTCATCTTATTGCTTGCTGTAGAACAGCACAGATGTTTGGCTCTCCACTTCACCACAGAGGAAAAGGGTCAAACTCTGATCTTACACCACTGTAAATCAGGAGTGACTCTGTTAAATTCAGTGCAGCTACTCCAGAGTCACTCCATCTGTCTCACTAGTTTTTTAAACGTTCTTTGTTCTTAATTTTAAAGATAAGTATGGCACTAATCATCCATAGGCTTTTCTGGAAATTCAAGAAGTAACTTTATTTCCCCTGTAGGTATCAGCTTCTGCAAGGGAGTCTGTTGCAGGTCTACATATGACCTACTATTTAACCTTAATTTAAAAAAAACCACCTTTTATATTATAACTATGTGCTTGAAAAGAAAATATACATTGCCACAGCTTTGTGAAAGCAGGCAGATTTTGAAGCATATAGTAAGTTTGATTTTTTTGCAAGCTGTGCGCTATATAAGAGTTGGATAATGAAAGGGTAAGAGACCTACTATAAAACACTGACAATCTGTTTCCAAACCTCTGCACATGTAAAGCTTCCTTAGCAAGGTTGATTTCTCATCTGCAAACATACTTTAAGCCAATATATTTGAGAGCCAGCAGTTCCTAGGCACTATAGAAACTAAATTCCCAGCTCACCAAAATTACCAGCGGGGGTTGCACTGTGTTTCTTGGAAATAAATTGATTTGTAAAATAAATATATTCCTCTTCCATGCCAGCCTCCTTTTTTAGTCTAAATGTGTGTTCTACAGCTCTTTCCTTGACAGACGGAGAGGCCAAATGGATGGTTGCTCTGGAAGGATAGTAGTAGTCTATGTATCATTTTAAAAATGAAATAAATCATAGCAGTGTGTCTCTTACGTAACTAGATCTTTCACCAGACTGCAGTGGATTCTTTCTGTTTGGCTAAAATCAAGAGATGATTATTATAGGCTGTGATTCTCACTATACCCCCTCTCCCACAAGGAGTGAGGTGCCTATATGCCATAGATCCTTAACTCACTGGCTTCTTTGAAAATCCCAGCCATTATTTATATGCATTATTTACATTCTATGAATTCCAGTAGTCCTTTGAGGATGTAAGTGAGATCATGACCCTGTTGTGCAAGGCACTATATAAATGTATAGCAGGAGACTGCCCCTCCTCTGAACAGGAAAACAAAAATATTTTGTGCTTCATTCTGTAGTGAGATGCAAACCGTTGGGAAAATCAGTGTGTGGATTTTAAACTGTACATTTTAACTCTTGCAGGCTCAGGTGTTTATATCACCCGGGGGCAGCTCATGAACTGTCATCTATGCGCAGGTGTTAAACATAAGGTTCTTCTGAGACGACTTCTAGCCACTTTCTTTGATCGGTAAGTTCCTTTTTGTGTTTAGACCAGGCAGTACGAACCTCCGAGTGTTTCCTGGTTTTAAATGTACCTTACAAAATATTAATTTGAGCCTTTTCCCCCCTCCTTTTCTGTTTTTCTTCTTTGAGGGATGAATAGGAAGCACTGGTGCTGACTTTTGTCTTTGACGGTGTGTGTCTTTGGAGGGGCCTCTGCGAGTTTTGGGGGGAGGCTATTTTCAGCATATATACACCTGTCTTTCATGCTCTTCTAGTTACTGAATATCTGTGTCTCATTACTATTTTAATAATGATTAAATTGTAAAAATACCAATCATAAAATTGTAGAACTGGAAGGGTCCTCAAGAGGTTGTCAGGTCCAGTCCCCTGCCCTCGTGGCAAGGCCAAGCACCAACTGCATAATTACATTATCGAGAGTTACAGTATATAAAAATAATTGCTCTCACCTACAACCTGTCTCCACCGATGTCCCAATTTAAAGACATTACATCTCGCTGTAGCATTTTAAATAAAATTGTCTACAGTACTGTGGCTCGGGGGTACTCGGTACCGGGTTTGCTGTGGTGCTGTGATGCAGCGGCGGATATAGGGCGGCCCCGCGCTTCAGTAGGCCCCGCTTTGACGTGTCCTTGAGCGCTTTGATGCGGCTTTTGTTCCTCTGGACCCCAGTCGGGGTCCGCTCCTTCTTGATGGCCACCAAGGGGAGGCCCTTGCGGTTCCTGGAGAAGTCCACGCTCCACAGGAGGAGCTGGGCGAAAGCCACCGCTGTCTTCTGGGCGGCTTCTTTTTTCTCCTTTTCTTTTGGCTGCCTGGGGCTGCAGATGCCGCGGGAGCAGCAGCGCCTGGTTGCGCTGCATTCATCCCAGCGCAGAGGGGGCGCAGTTTCTCCGGCCGCCAGCACCATCTTCTTTAGAAGCCAGTTGGCTCTGCACTGCCAGGCGCTTCGAGCGGAGCTGCTCTCGCCCCCTCACGCCACCCACTGGAAGCCAAAACTGAAACAGGCTGCTAATATAGCCTGGACCTGGACGCAACTGAATCAACTTCCCGGACCTCCTGCCTCGTCCTCTCTGCCTCTCCTTGAAAAGTGTGTGTCTGAAACCCCAAGAGACACCTGAGGCCTCCTGTTATTCCACACCAGCCAGGCATCTTGATGGGAGCTGGAGGGTGTTTCTTTCTCTAGCCTTGCTCCTAAGGAATGACCCATCGCTTGCTTGGAAGCAAGGTGAAGGGAGAAGAACAGGGCGGGGGGGAGGGGACAACAACACCAGAGCTTTGCACACACCCACAGTTCTGCGCTCAGACTGGACCAGTATTTGATTTTTTTTCGCTCAACGAATGTTAAATTTCCCTGCCTTGTCTCTAAACTGAAAGAGGAACAGGAAGGAATTCAACAGATGATTTGGTGCCGGTGGGGAGGAATGGTTTTTAAACAAAGCGGGTGAATTTATCAGACAAGATTATCAAGGATCCAACCCCATGTTCTAGAGGTCCCTAAACTCTGAATGCCAGATGCTGGGACCAGAGGACAAGCGATAGATCACCAGGCAAGTGCCTTGTTCTGTTCATGCCTTCTGAAAGATCGGGCACTGGTCACTTCAGCTGTTTGTGTTGACAGTCGAGGTGAACAAGCTGTTGAGAGGTTTTCCTCTTGTGGGGTCTTGCACTAAGTACTAAGGCAGTGTTTTATGTGAGAAAGCACCACCTAGCAACAGTAATTACTCATGCCAAATATAATATCAGAAGCTACTATTGGAAGAAGGAAGTAGGAACTCAGGTTGTCTGGTTTTACCTTTACATCACCTTTAAAGGAACAGGTAAAGAAATGTCTCCTGGGCATAGATAGGAAGAAACTTTGGATAAAAGATTACCCCCCTCTTCACTGTAGCCAGTTTAATAGCTATGGGGGGAGAGGGGTTCTCTTTGAGTTTTACAGACTATTTCTTTCATTGATCTACATGGTCTTCATGATAGAAATCACTCCAGGTTACAAGCAATGCATATTCCACCAGATTACATTGCATATAATTATACTGTGTGCGCATATAACACATTAAAACTTTGTCTCACTTTGTGGCCAGCTAAGAAGTACTATGTAGATAGCCTGCAGGGCTGAATCTGGGATATGTTCATTTGTATGTTTCTGAAAATGTGTTCCTTAAATGAGAAATTATCACATAGATATAGATGGGAGATTTTTCTCAAAGGTATATCTGATAAAGTTGGACTTCCAGCTCTGAGTTTTCATTAGAATTAGGCTATTTCAGTTGGACCTAATTGCTATTTGTGATTTTGAAAACCATTCTCTAAAGGTCTAAAAGGATGCAGAATAATAGGAGTATTGAGAGTACAATCATGCAGGATTTCACCGCTGTAGGGGTTTAAAAATTATGTTGGCTGGTGAATGTACTGCTTAATGCTTGTAGTCCTCAGTCACACGTATTTGTCACATGGTTGCTGTTACACTTGTTTGTGAAGAAGGATTTTTAAACTTTTTTGAAAATGACCTGTGTAAAGAAATGGACTTTAATGACATAATTGAAGAATGTGCTGCCAAAAGAGCTAGACAGCTATAATAGACTTAAATACAAATGAAAAATTTTAATAATTAATGAAGAATTTTGTTTAAAATTAAAATTATCCAACTAAATTAAGTTTCTATCAAATTTACCCAATTCACAATTTACATGAAAATAGCCTTGAATTTGCGCATTTGACGCTTTTTTTCTATAATTTTCTCCAAAGGAGGCCCCACAAAATTGTGATGTCCTGGGCCCCGCAAAACTCTCATCTGCTCCTGCTGTGATGCCAAGCCTCATGCAGAAGGGACCCTGGTGCCCAGACTCTGGCCCCTCCAACCGAGACCCCCAACTCCACTCACCAGGGCGGCTGGTATGCTAGGCGGGGAAAGGCTTTGCCTTCCCAAACTGCAACCTGGCCCCGCCCACACTCCGTCCCCAGAAAGCCTGCTGTAGATGTAATGGGGGCGGAGTGTTGCTGTCTCCAGCACCTGCCCACCCCATACTCCAGTGCCAGGGATGCCAGTCTATGTGCCACCCTCACTCCCCCAGGGTGCTGGGGCCATGTACTGCCCCGTTTCCCCATGGTGCTGGGAAGGGGGGTGGCTTGGCTCCCGTGAGGGCGGGGTTGGGAGCCAATGCTAATGCTGCTCAGGTTCCTCCCCCAAAGTCCCTCTCTCCCGCTCATTCCTCTCTGCCCCTTTCCATTCCCAGAAGACGCAAGTGGAGGCTGAGCAGAGGTTTGGACGGAGCTGGGGGTGGTGCCCACAAAAAATGATCTGGCTCTGCCCATGCAAAGCACACCCTGTTCTGGGCGGGGAGCGGTGTTTGAATCTCAGAGTACCCAAGGAGTCAGCGCTTGTGATCCGAAGTGCTAGTTTTTCTGATTGCTAAACTTGCAAATATATAACTTGTTGCTGTCTGAAAGAGAGCACACTCAGCAAGACAGTGTCTCTCTGCTTCACTTTAGATGTTCACTCTTGCCTGAAATTCTGGGTCTAAGATCTGCATTTCTCTCCCTTTCCCTCAGGAACACGCTTGCCAATAGCTGTGGAACTGGAATTCGGTCCTCCACAAGTGATCCTAGCAGGAAGCCGCTGGACAGCAGAGTCCTTAATGCAGTGAAATGTAAGGGGGAAAAGATTTACTGCCGCTGGGTTAGAACAGTAGAGCAAAAATCAAAGCTTAGGAAAGAGTTGAAATTTAAACAGGGGAAGTCTTCAAGGTGGTATCATCCTTGACATTGGTTATGTGAAAATTCAAATCTTTTCACTTAAACATCTGATGCTCTTAAAAATAACTTATAATCTTTGTCCAGAGTTGGTATTTTGTGCTTAACAATATCAGTGTGACACTGTTCATGCTATCTTGCATGTTGTTTAGCAATTTAAAAAATGTCAATTTTGCAGTACAGTACTTCTATTAATAGACGAGATTTTTTTTTTAAACTGGGTTTATTGATAGCTTTTAAAAATAATTTTCTAAACTTGGAATCTGACCAAGGTTCTGTATAATATCAAGCAGTTTATTCAGTCTCTACATAGAGAATCTAAAATCCATTTTACAGGTGGTAATGTAATAGATTCTACTGTTTTTAAAACTGAAACTGTCCCAAAAGGCCATAAGGTAAGTCACTATACATTTTAAATAATAAATGCTCTTTAACTTCAGTGAGTCAATGGCCAAGGTACTAAAAGCAAATTCCTGGATTTGTGATAACCCCACTACCTGGCGCTGTGTGTTTAGATATGCTGATTTATGCTACATGAGCATCTGGCCCATGTTCTATGTTCTGACTATGAGAAAACTAATAATCACAAGCATTATCTGAAGGAAAGGATTTTTACACTTAAAACTGTGTGCAAACAAGGCACAAAACAAGTGGTTAAAAATGTGCCAATTTACAATCATTCTTTTGAATACAGGAAGCACATTATCAGGGTAAATGGTGCTTGCTATCAACAGCAAGTAAGGAACTCTGCAGATTATAAAAAGCTGGTATTTTAGTACACTGAAGCCCATTTCACATATGCTTGATGCACAGCACAAACCAGGGTACTCACATACTTTCCCCCTCAATGGAGTCTGTCTGCATAGGAAATCTTCATGTAAATATTTCACTAGAAGCTGAAAGTTGAGTGAACTATTTTTTAAGATTTGCTTAATAAATCTCCCCTCACACAACTGCTGTAGAAGCTTGATGGGCCTTCTTGCCCCAATTGCAGACCTCTGGGGCGTGGAAGGAGGTGAACAGGTAGCAAAAGACATTGATATGTGAACATCAGAAATATTAGACTGCATTAATTATTACCGAAGCCAGAGATTGTTTGTGGTGCTTTACAAAGCAAACACTGAGTCCAGGAGAGGGAAGAGCCTTCATGTTATAGGCTCAGACTTGCAATGTGCTTAGCACCTCCCCAGATGCACTCTGCAGATGACCGTCCTGTCCCAATATAATTTTGATAAATAGCCATGGATGTCCTGAAATCATAATACAGGGCCAAAAGGATTTAGGACAGTGGGGGCCGGGGCCCTCTGCCAGAAAAATCCTGGAGGTTTTAATGTGTATGTAACCCATTTCATTACTGATAGTTAAATGAAGGAGTGAGTTGAATACCCCCAGTATACAGCGAGCCCTGAATGAAGTAACAACCAAAGACTAGTCACCTGATGCAGACACTGATGAAGTATCTTTACTGTCCTAATACCATCCCATTCGTCACGGCTGTAGAATGCTCTCCTCTCCACTATGTGGCTAGTGATGATTTACCTCTAAATAAATGTCTAGTAAAGCCTTACTAGAAAATGTGACGACAATTCAAGGCATGGAGTTGCCTGTTGGATCATAGTGATACCATCTGGAATACAAACTCTCACGTTTCAGTGCTTAAGCCAGCTGGGATCTGCTTGGGTTTTAGGAATAAATTGCCCCTATGGATACGTTGTCCCATAATGGGTTTTTTTGCACCTTCCTCTATAGCATCTGGAAACGGGATATTGGAGTAGAGCTGAATCAGTGGTCTCATCCAGGATAACAGCTGAGTTCTTGTGATAAAACTATGTTTTGTGCCCGGTATAAACATAGCTGCATGTTGTTATTGTCTTGTGGTGCAGTTCTGAGATGGGACAAAGGCTCTGATCACACAGAAGTCTTTGTATTGCTTACTGGAGTAGTCCTCAGTGAAATGTGTCCCTGTCTTTGCAGTGTATTGTCAGAATTTTGCCCCGAGCTTTAAGGAAAGCGAGATGAATGTTATTGCAGCCGACATGTGCACCAACGCCCGACGGGTCCGCAAGCGCTGGCTTCCCAAGATTAAGTCCATGTTGCCAGAGGGAATGGAGATGTACCGCACTGTCATGGGTTCCACAACAAACAGTGTCCCCCTGGATCCAGAATTCCAGCCCAGCACTGCTCAGGTCTTTGAGCAGCGACTTTATGCAGAAAGGAGGAGTGATTCGGGAACGATAGTAGCGTTGAGAACTAACACAGTAAACGCAGATCTAAGCAATGGATCCAACCAATCCTTTGAACAGAGTGAGGATGCCGAAGGGGCTGGCTCTGTTATACAGGAGGCAGCTGGAACAGATGCTGTGGTGTCAGACACCCAAAGCACTCCACAACCTTTTGAACAAGGGTCCGGTTCCACTAGCCGGCCAGAAACTCCAGTGAGAAGACAAGATGGTACTTATGGAGGGACTTTATAAAAGAGAGAAACCATTTTGTGACCTATAAGGGATCTGTAATACTAAAGCTGCTTGCATGCATTACTAATACAAAAAAATGTGATCAAGCCTCTTACCTACTGAACTGCTACTGTTGCCTGAAAAAAATGTGATTTTTATTCTGCTTGTATTTAAAATTTATGAAGGAAATAATCGCATTCGTTACACTGTAAACGACTCGGTCTGTGGAGACCTACTGAAAAAAAATGGGCTCCTTTTTGATATTCCTGAGATTAGTCTATAAGATTGTAGCTTTTCTTTTTTTTTTAAGAAGGGGAGGAAAAAAGCTTGAAACTCCCTGCTGCTGCGCCATCTCATCACCACCCCATGCATTATTCAGCTCCGAAGTAAAGCCATCATTAACTTCTTCCTCTAAAGCAAGTTTTACCGTCACTTAACAGGAAAGAAAGATTGCTAAGGTAGCAGTCGCCTGTCCATACGACCGGCTCTAACAAGGTGGGGTGGGAAATTGCTAAAAATACTTTTGGTGTTAAATGATCCGCGAGCAGATCCTTAACATTAGTGTTACTAAGCATGATGCTGTAACCAAGGTGAGAGCACTACTCAGTGCCTGTCCACTGATGATTTTGTTTTTCAGTTGCTAATGGATAGGGGTAGCCATACCTTTTCTTTTCTATTTGTGTGAGAAGGGAGGACTGCATGGTGATAGCAGATTGAGTCCCTCGTGTGATATTCTCCTGTAGTATGACTGTCTCTTCTCTCCCGGAGCTCTCCCCCGCCTCTTCCCTTCCCATGGGTCATACCACTGGCCCCCCCTTAATCAGCTTCTACAACCTCCTCTCCTGCTGCCCCCTCTTTTCCCTTGTGACAGTGATGAGAGTGGACAGCCGGTCCATTTGCCAGGCAACCCCTTGGCCACCTCTTTACAAGGCTAATACCCCTTCATCTTTGATTTCAGTCCAATTGCTGAGACAGATTGTAAGAGGATCAGAGAGAAACTGAACTGCAGAAGTGGGAAAGCAGGTAGGTCTAGATGGAGATACTTTTTGTCCTTAAAAATCTTATGGGCAAAGGTGATAGGGGAATGGTGATGAAGTGGAACTGGCAGATAGAGTGAGCCTCTGTGAGGATTCAGCCTTACCTAGGAATGGTTTGAATGAACTTGGTTTCCCGTGATGTGCTTGTGAAGGGGCTTGGAGTGAGGGAGTAATCTGATGTAACTTGTCGGCATGCTCGGAGTGCACCATTGATCACACCCTCCCTCATGCTGAGGTGCACTTGATAGGGCTGAAGAAAATTAAGATTCCTCTGCAGCCCACCCATCACCTCTGTTAGAATTTCACTGGGCCCTGCAGGAGCCAAAAGTCTACAGTCACTTTCAAGAAGCTAGTTTTCACCGAGCCTCACAACAGATGCATTCAGCCTCTCAAAGGCGCTATTACTGGCAAGAGGAACAGAAAGCCACCTCGCTCTTTACGCTAAACAATAGAAAGCTTTGCTCCAAAGAGACCATACTCGCTTGTGACAGCAACTCTTCCCTCAGTGGGGTCCAGCAAATTCTGATTGGCTTGAGTAGAAATGCCTGGTTTCCCTGACAGCTTTCGCAGTCTGTAAGCTCCTAACACTCCTGCCCAGTGTTGTTAACATTTGAAGTAGATGAAATACAAAGGGAAACAAAAGATCAGATTTGTTCTCATAATTTTTGGTTCTCTCTTTCCATGAAGTTCTTTTTCCTTCTTCCCACTCACGCCAAATACCTCTTCATAGAAAGAGTATCCAGGGGGAATAGTGGATCTCTCTTATCCAAGAAATCCTTTGTGCCCTTCTGGGTACATTTCATGGCATTTGGCCTGCTTGGCCCTGTGTCCAACAAGACAGTTACGCGTGCATTCTTACGCAGTAACACACAGCGCATTGTGTCTGACTGTTAGGGCAGGATGCTAAGGGAAGGGGAAGCTGGTAGGGATGCAGGTCTATGTGCAAGTGGCAATGGGAGTTTGTCCTCCAGACAATGGGCAGATGAGTCACCGCTGAGTGCTTTTGTTCTGGAAACGGAAGGTCAGACTAGAGCAGAAATTCCCCCAAGTGACTGTAACCCTTTCCTGAAAGTAATGACCCCACCCCTTCTTTCCTCCCCCCGAGCTTCTACAGACATGTAGAGGGCCCAGCGTGGCACAGCGTTCCCAGCATGCGTGTCCCATCGCCACGCTTCAGACATCCGTTCCACTGTGGTCTTCGTCCTACTTGCAGAGGCGAGAGAGGGTTGAGAGGTTCCCCGGGTGGGAGTCAGGGAGGCTGTGAGTGTGTGCTGAGAGCCAACAGGGAGGCAGGTGTATGTTGACAAGGGAAACCCCAGACGTCCATTGGCATGGAGCTGGTGCTGAACACTGCTGAGTCTGAAATGCTTTTAAGATATTTGTGGGAGGTGGGGGAGGAAGGGGATTGATATGGAAGCCAAATGAGGCTAGTTTTGGTTTTCGTTTTACTTTTGTTTTTACTGTGACTAACATGCCTGCTTGCGAGTTACTTTCCAGTCCTTGGAAATCAAAGTTTGAAACTATGAACAAGTGCCGAGTGCACAGTCACTTCCAGAGGCTGCGGGTGGCCATTTCAAGTTGGTTTGGGCGACTGATTTCACAGACAGCGCTTTGCTCAGAGGGGTACTCCGCTGTGTAAAGGGGGAAAGGGGACAACCCAGCCTTTGCCATTTTTTTCTTCAGTACTTGAAGCTGTGTTTGCATCTTACTAGCAAGTTCTCGAACACTTGTGGTGGTCCAACCTCTTTCTCTGAGTAAAATGAGATCCCTTTGCCCTGAATAAAATACACAGTGGGGACTATTCTACCTGACATCTCATGTAGCTCCAAGTTTTGTATGATTTCAGTCTGGCTCTTTTAGATGTAATGGAGCTGGTATTCTGCCTTCCCCAGTCACATGGATCAGTGCCCTTAAGACCTATGCAAAGTGGTGTGGTTAGGTGAATATTGTTTGTGTGTATTAAAGAGTTGGGCATTCACAGGCCGTATTTGCACTTTGCCCACCTCTGCAAATAAAAATTTTCCTCTTGCTATGTTTGCAAGGCCCTTCTCTTATCCACGCCCAGTCCAGAGCTTGCTCTGTGTGCATGGTTTATCTGTGTGGCTGGCAGAATATCACACGGAGTATGCACCTTTTGAGCTGCATGGTATATTGGTGCTTATGTACCACTTGTCAGGATACGGCCCTAGGAACAAATCTTATTAGGGACCATAGAACTAGGCTTGCATGGGGCTGCTTTTTTCAAGGAATTGATTGGTCCAGTTCTTTAGCCATTTCACTGTCACCCTCGGTAAATGCTGACAATCTGTCTTGAGTAAACTGATCGAAACCTCATGGTAGGCTGTCCCATTTGACAGAGGGCCGGGGGGGTGGGGGACAGTCAGCAGCGTTCTCTGTTCTCACTGTAAAACTTTCAGCTACTTGGCAAAGTTCACTCCAAGTGAGCAACTTCGCTAAGTCAGAAATGACATGAGCTGGGAAATAGAGAGATTTAAGTCCCTGCTTTACATACCTGCCCATGGAGGATTCGGTCCTCTAATCAGAATGATCGTTTAAGTACTGCCTATCCCTTTACTTATTTTTCAAAATGATACCGAACATTCCCTCCTTCTTTGGTATGGCCCTTGTAGTGTTTGGCAAATTGAACCCTCCCTCTGAGACTCACAGTTAGTTAAAGCTCTTCTGGACCAACCGAACCACAAATGAAGTGCACGTAATATCCTGAATTGGGAGACCCTAGACGGAATTAGCAGCAGAAGTACTTGAATGATTTAGAATGGCTTAGGACAGAGAATCTGAAGAGAGTAGAGTTGCACAGTGGAAAAAAATATATATTTTTATATCTAGCACAACTTCCTGTAATTTCTTTTATTTTTATTTTATTTTTATTTTAAATTAGGAAGGCAAACTTTGAAAATGTGAAAGGGGAAGGTTGGTTTTTTTTTTTCCTTATCTGGTAGATGAGGGCAAGCATTTTGCACTAATGTTTCCTGTGTGTGAAGGATTAATGATATGTTTGAAAATGTATATGGATGATGATTGTATTCTTTGGAGGGAAAATAATCCCTTTAAAATACTGAATGTAAAGTGATAACAGAGCAGTCCAATGATTGTATGGGGCTTTCCTGAGTGCCTTAGAATTTTTTGATCATTTTCCCCAGGAAAACAGATTAAGAAAATCAGATCATAACCAAATCCCCCCTCCTCTTTGTTTACGACACCCTCTTAAATCATAGAATTTGGGGCTGCTTTATAATGTGAATATGAAACTGCATTCATCTAGCTCTGGTAGTACGAATCGAAGCATCAGTATTTATGGTATGTCTGCACCTTTTATTCGTATGCTTGACTATTAGCAATATTACATGTATATTATATATCTAAAGTTATATCAAGCACCTTTTGAAAAAAAACTGAATGGCATTTAAGCTTACAAGTTATATGCAGTTGCCATCTGGTATAGAACCCAGACTCTCTCCTCCTTTGCTAGCTCAAATTAAAAAACAATGTCCTGATGGCAGTTGCTGTGCCTGTGTAGAAAGGTAGCATGACCTTCTACTGTCTCTCTATCCACCCTGTGTTAATACTATGCAATTCCAGTTTTAGCAAAAATTGGTCGTGGAAATATCAGCATATGATGGGGTTTGACAAGCTGATTGGCAGTCGCACCATGCACCTTGTTACGGCAAGGTTGAATCAATGCCAAGCCGTCAATTTATTGTAGGTTGCCCAATCTTTCTGGGCCGCTGCCTCCTCACATATGCCGGTGTAAATCAGTAGCAACTCCACTGCGTTACATGGCATTGTACTGGTGGAAGTCCAGTGGAAGTGAAAAGAAAATCAGTCCATCATTTTTTCCTGAGAATGCTGCTCTCTGGGTCACTAGGAAAAACATGTGAAGAAATTCACCGTAGGGTCTCAAAAAACGGAAAGTAGGTCCACTTGGCCTAGCATTGTGGACTGCTTGTTTTGATAATTCCTTAGCAAATGTAAACTTTTTGCAGTCTGTTTGTGCTGGACACCTCCTAAGGGGACTAGAATGATTGCTCTATAAATTCCCACTGTATTCACACACGATCGTATACACTTTACTCGTTCTCTTTCCTCTTATTTATTCTCTTGCATTGTGCAGTGCTTTAACGTGGAAAGAGAAACAAAGGGTTAAGCTCATCTTATTCCAATCTTTCTTGAACATCGACACAAAACTGGAATTGTTCCCTGTTTAACACATGTTTAAAGGACCATAGCATTCTAGACATGGTATTCTGCAAAGGACTGATGTGTTTCCGCAGTCATTTTACTGCTAAGGTTTTGTTCAGATTGCTTGTTTTTATGGAAATATCTTGCTGCAAGTGGAGAAGGGTGTATGGCCCATTAACCAGCTGAAAACTAAGAGACAACCCCTGTTTGCTTCTACTGGCAGTAAATCCTAAACAGAAAATTGAGAGTTCATATCTGTCTTGGGCTTCAACTACTGTTTCAAAGTGTTCCTGCTGTATAAATTCGTCATTATGTCAACAAGCCAGCCCCAGACATGATTATTACCATGCCCAAGATATTCAGGGCTTGCTATGAGATGGTTATAAAAATGATGGCTTTAAAAAAAGTAAATACAAAAAAATGTTGAAGTCTAAAGCACTCGAATTGGAAAACCTTCAAGTGTTCTGATCAGTTTCTTCCATTCTACGCGTTTTGCACACGATTGTGATTTTTATGTCAAAATAAAAGCCAAAACTTGCAATACTATTTTTAGCAGACAAAAAACACACACACAAAAAAAGCCGAAGTATAAATGTATAAATATTTTTGACTTGAACATTTGGATGGCACTTGATTCAAATAGAACATTAATCCTTTGGACAGAATGTTTGGAAAAGAGACTTAAAGTACAAGGTTGTTTTTAAAGAGTCTGTATAGGGTATTAAGTAGTACTGTAATTCATGACTGTTAAAAACCTTTCTGTGCTGTAAGAAAAATTTCACAGTACCACTGAGTTATGTTTATCAACTGTCTCAGCCACAAAAGACGCTAGCTTTTTTAAATTGTGCATTATTCACTAGTATTTATGTGCTGTTACTCCGTATAGTTAAGACTGTTATTTTGTAGCCATGGCTGACACGATGTATCAGTAACTAAAATAAATAAATAACCCCCAAGAGTTCGGAGTGTGCTCATAGCTGTTTTCATATGATGAGAAATCCATTAAAAAAAGAATCCAATGTGATCATTAATTGTAAAATTCATATTTACAAAATAATAAAGTAAATTAAATTAAAAGTTCTTCTGTGTCTTATTTTCCCCTCCCCTTTTGTAATATGGACACACAGGTTGGCTAGTAACCATGAGTGGTGGGTTAGCAGTAGAGGTGAGAAATCTCAGGTGACTGCATGGTTGTCTTTTTTTTGCATCTCAGCTTTGAAAAAATGACTCAAGTCTTGTGCTGGGCTGAGGAGCTAATAAGTGCAAAGAAAAAGAGCAGATGGGCAGCAAAATGACGGCAAGTTTTCCATGTCCAGCTGTAAGTATCTGATCTGAATCCACTGAAATCAGTGGAAAGATTCCCATTGGCTTTCTATGCACTTCATAAAATCCTGCAATGTGAAAAATAGTGTTCTGCATTCTAATCTCTGCCCCATTCTTGTAATAGGCCTGAATCGTCCATTCTTAAAATTAAATAATAAAAGAAAAGCTATGTAGGCAATGACTGCTAGTGGCATGAAGTTACAAAAATCCCAAATGTGTGCAATCTAGCAGTGCTGAGGACCCACAGGAATTGTATAGCGTTGTGCGTTTGAGTGGCCGTATGCAGGGCCTGATTATCCATTAGGCAAAATAGGCACAATGCCTAGGACCCACGCAAAAGTTGAGGGCCGACAAAATGTAGGGCCTACAAAAAAATCATGATGGACTTGAAAATAAGACAGCTAAATGAAACTTAATAATTTGCTATCTTTAGTCAACACACCACACACAGGTAGAACATATTTACTATTAGGCATATAGGTGATAGGGCATTTCTCCCTTTATATATTTATATATAATCTAAATTAAAGGCCTACTGTTATGAGAGTGCCTAAGGCCTACGAAAGCCATAATCAGGCCATGGGTGTATGAAACCTGCTGTGCACTACACACTATCTGAATGGGTGTAAGGAGGCTTGAGCCCTGCTCACACCTGCTTTCCCTAGATTTCTTCCCCGTGCTACCAGAGGAAAGGTTGGCATTTTTCTTTATAGCTGCTCCCTCCCGAATCTGCCACTGATTCAGTGCGTACCTGTTAACCGCGGCCTGCCTCAGTTTACCCACCTATAAGTGATATTTCCTTTCCAAACAAGCTGTTTGCGGTTTATTTCAAAAGTACTTCTGATGGAAAGGGGTAGAAATGTGCTGTTGCTATAACTTACGACTGAAGAGCGGCTTCTAGATAATGTGTCCTTCACGAATTTGGTCGGTCTCTCTGCTGTTTGCTTCTGGAGTTGTTTGCCATGATGATCTGGATGATCTGCACCACAGGTGCCGTCTCTGGGACACCATGATGCAGCACTGAGTTTGATATTGAACTTTACATTGCACCGTTGCTACTCACTGTGGAGACTTTGCATTTTCTGAGAGGGGAGGGTTTTATGATCCTGTGTGTGGGTGGGTACCTGCCTCTGGGAAACAAGCTTACAGATTCAGCTACAGTATCTACAAAGGAGAGTGTACTACATGGTGAGACTGATAAATGTGTCATGTTTGGGGGTGTTATATAGATTCCAGCCATGAGAAATAGCACCTTAAAAATTAGCATTTGTCAAGTCAATGTTTCTTCAGACTTGGTTTTACTGACGATTATCTCACACTTCCCTGCACACCACCATGGTTTTTTATTTGCTGCACCATTTTCTATGGAAATAACTTAAGTATCAGACTCTTATTTTTAAAAGAATTGAAGTCGCTAGCCCCCAAACTTACTACCTGACTGTCCGATTCAACTGAGGTCAAAAAGGGAGTCTGAAAATTGGCTTCTTTGCTTCACTGAGCGCTTTATGCTGATTCATAGAAGAAAATGTCAAACATTTTCCAAAAACACAGACATCTGAATTACTTTTGTTGGGACAGGAGCAGCATTTGGAGTGTGTGTGCAAAACAGGCTCTTAACAGGATCTGCACACGGTGGAGCGCACAGTGGAGTCCAACTTGGAAAATCAAGACAATTCCCTCCTGGGTCCCTGCCTTGAGTTCTGGTTCAGGTTGGTCGTGTTAGATTGCTCAGTGTGCTCTATCTGAAATTAATTTACGATGTGTCAGTCTGGTTCTCTAGTGCAGTGGTTCTCAACAAGGGGGACGTGTACCCCGGCAGTACATAGCGGTTTTCAAGGGGGTACCCCTTCTTATCTAGATATGTGCCTAGTTTTACGATAGACCACCTAAAAAAGTGCTAGCAAAGTCAGTTCAAACTAACATGTCACACGACTGCTCTATATACTGTCCACTGAAATGGAAGCACAGTAAAAAGAAGATTAAGGGGGGGACATGATAGCGGTTTTCAAATATCTAAAAGGGTGTCACAAGGAGGAAGGAGAAAATTTGTTCCTCTTGGTTTCTGAGGACAGGACAAGGAGTAATGGGCTTAAAGTGCAGCAGGGGAGGTTTAGATTGGACATTAGGAAAAAATTCCGAACTGTCAGGGTGGTCAAATATTGGAATAAATTGCCAAGGGAGGTGGTGGAATCTCCCTCTCTGGAGATATTTAAGAACAGGTTAGATAGACATCTGTCAGGGATGGTGTAGACGGAGCTTGGTCCTGCCTTGAGGGCGGGAGGCTGGACTCGATGACCTCTCGAGGTCCCTTCCAGTCCTATTATTCTATGATTCTATGATCTGTATTTCAATTGATTTATAATTATGCGGTAAAAATGAGAAGTCGGCTGTTTTTCAGTAGTCGTGTGGCTGTGACACTTCTGTGTTTTTATGTCTGATTTTGTAGGCAAATAGTTTTGAGGAGAGCTGAAATGGGGGGAGGGGGAACACAGGACAACTCAACAGCCATCTGGAAAGATTGGGAACCACTGGTCCAGTGGATAGGTAGTAAACCAGCACCCATTCATACCATGCCAGATTAAGATGCAGCAAGCTGTAGCAATTGTTTGTTAGCAGTGGGTGGCACAACAGGCATTCCTGCAATTGATGGCGCTTGTGAATGCCTCTGAGGTGGAGGGCAACCAAAATGGGGAGGGGGCTGGAGCACAAGACTTGCGAGGAGAGGCTGAGGGATTTAGGCTTCTTTAGTCTAGAGAAGAGTGAGGGGGGGATTTGAGAGCAGCCTTCAACTTCCTGAACAGGAGGTCCAAAGAGGATGGAGAGAGGCTGTTCTCAGTGGTGACAGAACGAGGAGCAATGGGCTCAAGTTGCAGTGGGGAGGTCTAGGTTGGAGATTAGGAAAAACTATTTTCCTGGGGGGGGGTGAAGCACCGGGCTGGGTTCCTTAGGGAGGGGTGGAATCTCCATCCCTAGAGGTTTTTAAGTCGTGGCTTGACAAAGCCCTGGCTGGGATGATTGAGTCGGGGTTGGTCCTGCTTTGGGCAGGGGGCTGGACTTGATGACTCCTGAGGTCTCTGCCCGCCCTGTGTGTCAATGAAACCTCGTTGCTTTCCACTCCAAGTGCAAGAAGCACCCACTCTGATCTCCTTTCTCTGCTAGACACAGAGTAGCATCCCCATTTAAGGAAACTACCAAAACAAACCCCTCCACTGCAACACAGCTCTCCGCCTGGGGAGAGTATGAGAGAGAGAACAAACCACGGGGCTCAAATGTTAGCCTGCTGCTTAATGCACTGCTGGGAGGTGCTTGGAGGTTACAATGATCATGGTGGCGTGAGAGAGACCAGACTCGCATGGAGACTTTACCAATGAGAAGCTGAATGGTTGCACTTGCTTTTCACAGTTTCCTCTGTTTGCTTTGCTGCTTGCATTTCTCTCAGCAAGGACGATGAAAATCGAGGAAGTTGGTAGCAGTGTATAGTCGCATCTCCTTGTCCCTACCGTGGCAGAGTTTGGGCTGCAGACAATGAAGGAGGAAATAATCATTTGTTTGCACAAATCTCCGTTGATGCCTGAACTTAGAGAAATCGTTCAGACGTTTCCATTGGTCTTGGGGTTTTGTATAAATCTCTTTTATAAATTGAGAGCCAACATTCTGAGTCTCTTTATGGATGGAGTTCTCGTCACACTAATGCTTTGGTAGCGGACTATAATTCTGCTTTGATTAAATTTGGCATAGCAAGGGAACACACAAGTAGGGCAGTACAGGCGCTCCCCATGTGATATTTTACCTTGAGGATCATGCAAGACATAGGTGTGAATTATCAGACTGCATGGCAAGTGTCTATAGTAGGAGCGGCAGGTGTCATAGGCAAGGGAAGGTTTTGCTTTCCCCAACTGCAAGCCTGGCCCCGCCCAGACTCCGCCCCCAGAAGGCCTGCTGTAGGAGTACTGAAGGGCGGGTGCTCGGAGGAAAGTTGCCCATGTTGCTTAGTGGTACAACGCTACTCGACAGTGTACAGAGGTACACAGAGGAGTAAACCTTTGCAGGATTTGGCTCTAAGGGTATGTCTACACTTGCAGCCTAATTCGAAATAGGGCTGCAAATGTAGGCATTCAAAATTGCAAATCAAGCCTGGGATTTAAATATCCCGCGCTTGATTTGCATCTTCCCAGCTGGGCGCCATTTTTGAAATTGACAAGCCCAGAATAACTGCCCACGTCTACACACGGCAGTGAAATGGGCATTCAAAATAAAGCCCTATTTCGAAATACCTGTTAAACCTCATTGCAGGAGGAATAACAGGTATTTCAAAATAGGGCTTTATTTCGAACGCCCATTCCATTGCCGCATGTAGACGCAGTTATTCCGGGTTCATCAATTTAAAAAAAAAATGGTGCCCGGCCGTGAAGATGCAAATCAAGCGCGGGATATTTAAATCCCAGGCTTGATTTGCAATTTCGAATGCCTACATTTGCAACCCTATTTTGAATTAGGGTATGTCTATACTTGCAGCCTAAGAGTGCAAACTAGTACTGGCGAGTGTAAACAAAGCAACAACAAAAAAACATTTATTAGGGCTGGGGAGAATTTGGCATTAAATTCATAACCAAGAGCATGAACAGGTAGGCTCAAATGTGAGTCTAGTTCTTGAAACATGATTCCTTTAAAAAACAAACAAACAAAAACACCATGAGCAGGACAGGCTGTGAGAACTAGAATTCTGTTCTCTGTAAACTTTGTCTTGTTTTTTCCTCCCTAGCCCAACTGGCCCCAGAATTGTTGAAATGCTGCATTTCCTCTCGTTAGCCAAAATACATTTCAAC
This sequence comes from Pelodiscus sinensis, assembly GCF_052426305.1. NCBI lineage: Eukaryota > Metazoa > Chordata > Testudines > Trionychidae > Pelodiscus > Pelodiscus sinensis. Next base: position 22,734,013 of record NC_143074.1, on the reverse strand, counting down.
AATTAAAATGAAAACCCACCCAAGCCCACGAGCATTTGGGATTTCATTTAATTTCATCCCTATGCGGGAAGAACGCAACCTTGGATTCTTATGTACGACGTATGCTGCTGAGGGCTGTAAACCATTTCAGACTGATTTATTCTAAATGAGCTGGTATAATCAGAATTTTCCTTATGAGCAGCTTTCTTGCAAACGTCAGTATTTCAGCAAAACCATCATATGGCTGCTCCAGTATTTCAAACTGATTACTTATAAACACCATTTCTAAAATTAGGTCTTTGGTGTGCGCTTTTGGGAGAGTGGGTGTATTATGATCTGCAGAATATAAAAAGATAAATGAGTTATTTAACAAAGTAAACGATGTCACTGGAGAAATCTGGAGAGAGAAAAAGGGGGGGGAGGGAGTTGGCCTTTTTTAAACAGCCATATAATGTTCGGTTCATTATGCTGTAGAAATTTGATAAGCTTGAAATGGGCTTGGCCAGATCCCTAGCCCAGCCCAGACAAACTGTTGGAACCCTCCCGCTGCAGCTAGGAAAAAGGTTTCTTCCTCTTAGCAGTAGTAGCGTGGAATATCTGGCCTTCCTGTGCCTGTCGCAGGGAGACCGAAGAGCTGTGATTTGCGTCGATTGTGCAAGATCAACAATGCCGTACCACGTACCAGGACAGCAGGTGAAAGGAGCAGACGGCAGGTCTACAGGCAAAGGCCCCCTTTCTTTATTGGCATGGCAGCAGTCCCTGAAGGACCCTGCCTTGAGGCACTTACAGGCTGCGTAGACAAAGACTCTGTGGGGAGGCGACTTGACCAAGGATGCGCAGCAGGTCAGTGGCAGAGTTGGGGCTAGAGCTCAAGTCTCCTGAGTGCCAGTCAAGGTCTGTCGCCTGGACTTTGACCTCCACAGCAGCCCTGGGAGCCACATGAAACTGCCCTTATGTAGAGTGAGTGTGCCAGAGCCTCCCCTTCTACGCCCCTCATTCCTGAGGACCGCCCCTTCCCTCCAGGCCTCACCCATGCCCCGCCCCTTCCATTGAGGCTCCGCCCCTTCCATTGAGGCTTTTCCCCTTCCCTCTGAGGCTCCCCCCTCCCACCATTCTCTTTTCTTTCACTCTCCCTTGTCACTTGCTGCTCTTCCTCTCTCCTCTCCGCTCTTCCCCTCCTTGCATGGGTCACCTGTATACTGGGCCACCCATGGGGGGCACAGAGAGCAGCTGCCCCAGGGCCTAGTGATTTAAAAGGGCCTGGGGGGGGGGCGCATCCGCCACTGCTGTGCCTTGGCAGCGGCTGGAGCCCTGGGCTCTTTAAATCGCCGCCAGAACTGCACTGAAAGGGCTGGGTGGGAGGGGCTAATTCCAGCCCCACCCCTTCCACCCGAGGCCCTGCCTCTTCTGGAGGGCTGAGAGCCAGCCACTCCCACCCCGGGCCTGGGGAGGTCTGGTTCCTGCAAAGCCAGGGCTGAGAGCTGCAGCCCCAGCTGAGTTCAGGCTGGCATGGGTGATGACTCAGCACCTCCCTTCCCCCACTGCTGGCAGTAACTGGACTCCGGGTGCCCGCGTGGTCGATCTGACCAGATGCCACCAGGCCCCTTTTACAACCAGGCTTTCTGGTCAAAACCCAGACCCCTGGCCACCCTGCCCTTACCCAGTGGGCTGGGGCCACGCCCTGACTTGCCACTCCCTGGGTATTGGAAGGAACGTGCCCCCCTACCCCAGTGTACATTCAACCAGGCCCCTCTCCATGTTAATTTAGCCCCATGGGCATGGGGGTCGGTGAAGGTAGGACTTCGGGAGGCAGGGCCCCACCCCCAGCCCTGCCCCTTCTGCCGAGGCCTTGCTCCCACAGGAGCCAAGCCGCCTTCCTGCCCCTCCACGGGGAGGCAGGGCAGTGCGCCCCCTTGCCACGGGGAGAGGAGAGAGGATGGCCAGGCAGGGGTGTGACCACAGCCTCTCCAGCTCCGGAGCACTGGAGAGGGCAGGGACTGGGGGCAGCAGGGTGGAGTCTGGGCGGGGCCAGGCTGGTGGTTTGGGAAGGCAAAGCCTTCCCCTGCCTCGCATACCAGCCACCCATGGAACTGAAGGGAAAGATGCCTCCAACGGGGATCTCTGCTTCCAAGTCGCCTCCCCGGCTGTGGACTTGTTCCTTGCCGACGACCCGCTGTAGAATGGCCTGCGCTCACAAGGGCTGAGGCTCAGCATTGGGGCTCGAAGGGGTTCCCTGGGAAACGTGAGCTCCGGGCCGCATCACGCTGCAGAACCCTGCAATATTTTCCACTCTCGTGATCACTAGCAGCATGAATATGCATGATGTCACATTCAAATGATTCCCACGCATACATTAAGCGCAGGCAGAGGAGTTAGGAGAGAGCCCAGCTTAAGGCTGTTCACGTGCACGTATCGTATTTCACTCGTTAGACGGTTTTTTTGGCAGAGAGGCTAGAATGAGTCAGACAGTTTATAACTTGGCCTCTTCCAAAAGTTTATCACTGTTTTATGCGGCCACCAGTTCATAATGTTCCATCCAACGGGCCGAGTTTTACATTCCCCGTCTCAGAAGTGACTGCGCCACGTGAAAACTCTACAGCTTGTGCTTCACGTTGAAAAGCACCACAGACAACCACACATCCTCCCCCACTGGCTGGCTCGTGGTTTCACGTGGACACCTTCAAGCATGTGTAGAAGTGGCTGCCTCTTCCTCTGCCCGCATGCTCGTTCTGTGCTGTCGGAGCCACGTTCACTGATGTCACGGACCGATGGTTGATTTTACTCCTGTTAACTCTGCAGAGGCAAAATAGCTAGTGGAGGAGCCGGATTCTCTTCTGACACAGGCTACAGCTTGACTAAATGAACTAAATTCCGGATGCAGAATCTTTGCTTTCCGAGGTGCAGACACTGTTCTCCGCTGCAGGTTAACCCCCCTATAATACAGCTACACGCTTCCTTGCTAAATGGGTGAGCAGAAGGAGAGAGAAGTCTTGTGTGACAGCTAGATGGACTGCCTGCATTTCACCAGGCTCCCCCTACTTCGTCCCACCGACAGCTGCTCTAAACTTTTCTTGGTGGCTTGACCGACTCTCCTTCTGTGGCATAGCCCTGGGTCGCCACTGCTCCAGAAACCTGTCCTGCTTCCCTCAGTGTCGAGACCTCTGCTGCTTCTCCCTACCCTACCAGCCACATCTCCTTTTCCTCAGCCACAGGGAACATCATCTCTTTTTCCTCAGTCACTGGTGAAAATTGGCTTTTCAATCAACGTGAAATTGTTCACGGGGAGCTCTTGTCTGGGTCAAAACGTTTCTGATTTTTGAGGCAGAACCAAATTTTTTTGAGTAAACATTTTTAGCTTTTGGGTTTTTTTTTGGACCTTTGAAACTTATTTGACACCTTTTTTTTCCTTATTGAAAAGGGTTGTTGAAAAACATTCTTTATTAGACTTGGGTGTCATATTTTTTAAATCCAAAGCCACACATTTTTGCAGCAAATTAAAAAACAGAGTTTCCATAATTTCTTCTGGAGAATAATTGGTGGTTTTTAACCTCCCCACAGAAAGGCAAAGCTCAGTTTGCAGTGCGCAGGCTGCCCCCACATTTCAAATAGATCACAGGGCTGACAGGCAGAGAAACCATTGGCCACGGCAAGCTAAACACGTGTGATCAGGACTCAACAGCCATAGAGCCTCGTGGTGTGGCATGCTCCCAAGCATGTTCCAGGCTGCTGAACTAGAATTTATTTACAGATTTGACACCGTTACCCTGAGCTTGAATAAACTTACAAAGCCAATTTCCCCTGCCTTTAACATCCACGTTTTCACATCCAAAGCTCTGAATGGGACACATCCAACCCACTTAATTAGCCTCATTAACACTGGTCCTACAATTGACAGGTACTTCTTTTGCTGTTTATATATATCTTTGATTCTATTATTTCCACTCCAGCTCATCTGAGGAAGTGGGTTTTACCCACGAAAGCTCATGATCCTATATATTTTTGTTAGTCTGTAAAGTGCCACACTTGGGCTATGTCTAGACTGGCATGATTTTCCAAAAATGCTTTTAACGGAAAAGTTTTCCGTTAAAAGCACTTGCAGAAAAGAGCGTCTAGATTGGCACGGACGCTTTTCCGCAAAAGCACTTTTTGTGGAAAAGTGTGCGTGCCAATCTAGACGCGCTTTTCCGCAAAAAAGCCCCGATCGCCATTTTCGCAATCGGGGCTTTTTTGCGCAAAACAAATCTGAGCTGTCTACACTGGCCGTTTTGCGCAAAAGGACTTTTGCCCGAACGGGAGCAGCACAGTATTTCCGCAAGAAGCACTGATTTCTTACATGAGATCGTCAGTGCTCTTGCGGAAATTCAAGCGGCCAGTGTAGACAGCTGGCAAGTTTTTCCGCAAAAGCAGCTGCTTTTGTGGAAAAACTTGCCAATCTAGTCACAGCCTTGTAGTTTTCCATGTGCTGCCATTTATAGGCCTGATCCTCAGCAAAATCAGGGCTCAATGTTCCATCCTGTAGGTGCTTGTCTATACTGGGAAATTTATCAGCACAAGTGTACTGGTATCCTCATACCTCCGCATTATACCAGTAGCATCCCCGCTTACTGCTTTGTCTGGCTCAGTTCATACGGCTTCCAAAGAGAGGCGTGGCGTGTTCAGTCCTGCCCAAGATCACCTGTTCCAAAGGAGCTTGTGACCTGCACTTTGATGTCGGCTAGGAACTCATCAGTGGCTGGCCACTGTGATACAATTCAGGATGATGGAGAATTTGCAGCGTCAACTCCCCAAGAAGCCACGACCATCAGAACAGACTGGAGTGTGGACACGAGCGGTGGGTGAAGACCCAGCTGGGGAAAGCAAGGCCCAGCCCCGCCCCGTCAGCCACCTCCTTCCGTGGTGCCACTCCCCTCCCAACTCCAACCCTGAAGCCTGATCCTTCTTGGCCACGTGGAAGGCTGGGGCTGCCACGCTGCAGCCCCCAGCCGACCAGGGAGCCTGAGCAGTTTTGAGAAGGCAATGCCTTCCCTTGCCTCCATTACCTACGAGCACAGAAGCGCATTGGCAGAGCTGGCAGAGCTTAGCAGAACAGTGCTGCAGGCAAGGACTGAGGTCTACCTGAGGAGGGGTGGAGGAGCAGAAGGGCAGGATAAGATGCATGTGGAGAAATCTGTGGGGATCCTTGTGCTTATCTGGCTCCTGGCTATACTAATATTCTCCTCCCACTTCCTGTGGCATCAGATTCCACCACAGATTTGAAGGGCGTGGGGTTGCTTTCTTTCCCTCTTAGATGCTTTGCTGCAGTGGCAGTGGATTTACAGAAGAAAGAATCTGATGCTGAAAGGGACCCACTTCAGCAAGTCTTCCGCGTCTTGGGACTCCTTCCTGAAGAAAAAACCACGGGGAGCCCTATGGCACCTTAAAGTGGTTTTTGCCCACAAAAGCTGATGCCCACGTAATCGGTTAGCCTCTAAGGAGCCACAGGACTCCTCGTTTTCACAGCTACAGACTCGCAAGGTGACCCCTCTGAGACTTGTTCGGAAGGAAAGGCAGTAGAGGTTTGCAGCCACGAAAACGTTCCCCTGTCAGTGAGCAAAGAGCTTCCCCCGCACCATGTTGGATCTCTTCTCGAGGCTGTTCGGTGTCCCTCTTTTAATACATTCAATCATGATAATGTAGTATTACAGCCATGTCTGAAATTACCATGCACCATGCTCCCAAGAGAGCCCTGTAATTGACTAACAACTGGAGATGAAAGATGAGGAGAGAGAGACCTGCCATGCAGGAGATAAATTAGAGAGCTGAAGATTCTTGAATTTCCAGGAAAAAAAAAAATCATTTTTTCAAAGCTTGGCAATGACCAGTCACCCCCTGACTCCCCCCAAAAATGAAAAGCAAAACTGACTGGCAATTGTTCCATCCATTACAGTCTCTGCTCAGCTGCAAAGACTCTGGCTGCCTCTTGGAGGGAGGATGCAGGGGGAGGTTTGGTTGCTGAGTGCTCAGCTTTTCGCCCAGTGAGGTGCAAAACCAGAGAGCAGTTTGGGCTTTGCTTTAAGTGTTGGCTCGGCACAACTCTCTTGAGGGTCCGATCACCCAAACTGTGTACCCGCTCCCCGAGTGGATGGTCTCTTGAAGAAGCTGATTGGGGGAGATCATGCTGGGAAAAATGTTCCAGATCAGTTCGTCCATCTAAAAAAAAGTACAATCGCCGTCGGTGTGATGTCTGGGGCAACCTGTAAATGTACAGTGAGTAGTCCTGAGGCGCCTTAGAGACTAACAAAAATATTAAGTATTGTGAGGGGGTGTATTAACCGTGCACTGGGTCTGTAAGGGTTAACCGTGGTTACCTGGCTGAGAGAGCTCCGCCCCCACAGCCCTACTGGGCATGCTCGGACTGGAGGCCAGCTATAAAGGCCGCCCAGAGCAGCTCAGTCAGGGCTGGCCGCCGCTGGGGAAGCTGCTGTCCGAGCTCCGGAGGAAGAGCTATGGACGGACTGAACCGCAGAGGCCAGTCGGTGGGGAATGGCCGGAAAAGCCCCCAGTCCAGGGGAAAGTGGTGGAGCAGACTACAACAGTGAGTCCAGTAGTAAGTAGCCCAGGGCAGGGAGTTACCTGCCCCGAGAGCTTGCCGTATTTCAGATGGATTCCCCACTGAGCTAGTGGTGGCCCACACTACCACTGACAGAGCCCTGGGCGGGGACCCGGTGGAGAGGGTGGGCCTGGGTCCGCCTGCTCCATCCCCATGAACCCCAAGGGGAATGTTACCACTGTTGCCATTGGCTCTACCTGCTAGGCCACACATCCCTAAGTGACGGGGCCTTGCTACTGACTCTGTGATTGCAGCCACCTGGCCCTGGATTCTGTAATTGCCTGGGTGTTGCCCACGAACACTCACAATCCTATATATTTTGGTTTGTCTCATAGGTGTCACAGGACGACTTGTGGTTTTAAAGTTACAGTCGAACCCGGTAACCCTCCAGGGACCCTGCAAATGTACAAACATCGATGGCTATCCCGCTTTGGGTGCGTAGATGATGAAATCTACAGGAAAGTTAGACGGAGGAACTTCTAGTGGTTAAGAAAAGGATTCTGGCTAGTGACGCTATCTTGCCTCAGATGGTCTCCTCCCTGCTGACCTTGCGTACCTCACACCCATCCACCCACCCAAAGTCCTCAAAAAATTGTAGGCAAGAAAATGCCTGGTGCTGGTTCCTTCATTTGTTCCTCTCTCCCACGTATAGAACCATAGAATCCCAGGGCTGGAAGAGACCTCAGGAGTCATCGCGTCCAACCTTCTGCCCAAAGCAGGACCAACCCAACTCAATCATCCCAGCCAGGGCTTTGTCAAGCTGGGACATAAACACCTCTAGGGATGGAGATTCCACCTCCCTAGGTAACCCAGCCCAGTGCTTCCCCACCCGCCTAGGGAAATAGTTTTTCTTAATAGCCAACCTAGAACTCCTTGAGCCCATTGCTCCTTGTTCTGCCATCTGCCACCACTGAGAACAGCCTCTCTCCATCTTCTTTGGAACCCCTCTTCAGGAAGTTGAAGGCTGCTACCAAATCCCCCCTCCCTCTTCTCTTCTGTACACTTGCTTGAGCTGAGATGTCTCCAGGTCTCCCCTTCATTATACACATTCCTCTGTTATGGAGAGAAGGGGACTGCAATTTGCATTCCCTCCACCCCTCTGAATTTTGCCAGTTGCTCCCCTCCCCTGCTGCATTCAGATCCTACTTCATGTCACCTGGGCGTGACGGAGTCCCCACAGCTCATGAATATCAACTAGGTCTTACGCTGGAAGCGGCCGTGAATTCTGAGAAAGGTGCCAGCAGGTTCCTTGTTACATTGTTACGGATACATTATTTATTTACATGTGACTTATAGGCCTTACGTTTTTTTAATGCCCCACTGATCTTTTATTAACATGCCATAAATGTCGTATTTAATCTAAATTAAATATGTGTGAGACACTTACTAGAAAGTGTGAATAAATTTGATTCTGTTTCCACTAATGTTTACTTTCTCCCCCCTCATTCGCTGAGAACCAGATTTAGAATCTAGGCGTGGCTAAATGACCTATGAAAAACCCAGCTTGTTAAATGCCCAGACAAAGAAATGGCCAAGCAGCCAGTCTGAACAGAGACCAAAAACCAGATCTTTCTTCTGAGCACCACCTGGTGTCTTCCTGCAGATTAGACCTTTTGGGAAATGCTGAGGCTCTTTGCAGTTTATTCTATGCTATGAACTCTGTTGTAATTATCTGTATTATGGTAGGACTCAGGAATCTCAGCTGAGACCTCCACTGTGTTAAACACCGTCAACTCACAGGGCCATGGACGAACAGGATTATGGATTCGCTTCAACACAGTCGATTAGAGAGAGTTTGTTTTATTAGTCTCACTCTGTCACTGCTACTAGAGAGTTAATGTTGCTGGATTGTTGCTAGACAGCTATTACAGAGGGCACATCAGCAAGCACTTCAAAGCAATGCATATAAGAGTAAAAGGCACTTGGAACGCTTACGTCCCTTCTACCGCGGGGAGTCACGTCTCTGATCCTCACTTCAAGGGCCATGGTCGACGTGGCTCCAGTTGGGGAAATCCTCCAACTTGTCTAGGTCACTCTGGACCCTATCCCTGCCCAAAAGCGTCTCTACTTCTCCCCCTAGCTTAATACTATCTGCGAACTTGCTGTGGGTGCAATCCATCCCCTCATCCAGGTCATTAATAAAGATGTTGAACAAAACCGGTCCAAGAACCGACCCTTGGGGCACTCCACTTGAAGCCAACCAGACATGGAGCTGCTGATCACTACACATTGAGGCCGATGATCTAGCCAGCTTTCTATCCACCATGCGGTCCGTTTATCCAATCCATACTTCCATAACTTGCTGGCAGGTCTCTGTGGGAGAATGTATCAAAAGCTTTGCTAAAGTCAAGGTATATGTTGTCCACTGCCTTCCCCATATCCACAGAGCCAGTTATCTCATCATAGAAAGCAATCAGGTTGGTCAGGCAGGACTTGCTCTTGGTGAATCCATGTTGACGGTTCCTGATCACCTTCCTGTCTTCCAAGTGCTTCAAAATGGATTCCTTGAGGATCCCCTCCATGATTTTTCTGGGGATTGAGGTGAGGCTGACCAGCCTGTAGTTCCCTGGATTGTTCTTCTTCCCTTTTTTAAAGAGGGGCACCACATTTGCCTTTTTCCAATTGTCCAGGACCTCCCCAGATCGCCACGAGTTTTCAAAGATAACGGCCAATGGCTCTGCAATGACGTCAGCCAACTCCCTCAGCACCCTCGGACGCATTCGGTAATAATCTGCATGTGCATGTAGCTGGATTTACCAGACCTTGAGCCTGAGCTCCCAGTGTTAGAAGTTTCCATTATCTTCTAACGAAATGGCTGCGTTTTCTTGGGTGAGAGTTTACAGCACGAGCTGGCCTACGTAGGAGAGAACCATTCCTAGCTTTAAAGCTTGGAGTTGTAGAATGATTCAGATAGCACTCCAGACTCCAATTGCACAAAAGAGCCACCTTCTCCCCCACGACAAAGCATGGGGGCTGGACTCGATGACCTCCTGAGGTCTCTTCCAGCCTTGGGAGTCTGTCATTGTTCAGTGCGGTGATGGACCGGAGAAGTCTTCCTTGCCTTCATGGTTCATTTTAGAGCCACTTGGACTTTTTTATTGGCAGGGTTGGGTTTTTTTTTTTTTTTTTTTAAATAAAGGCTTTTTGTCTAACATGGAAATTGCCACTGGAGATGTCTGTTTTGAACCAAGTTTGGGGGGATTTCATTGAAGAAAAACAACCAAAATAATTTGGCCGCAAAGTGTAAAACTACTTCCATGGGTCACCACAAAAAAAGATTTTTTTTTGAACTCCCAAAAGTTTGGTTTTCTGCCACCATTTTAAGTTGCTAAAAGCAGATTATTTGGGGGGTGTATTTTTTCCACCAAATAAAACGAAAACTTTTTTTATTCAAACCAAAAATTGTAATTTTCAGCAATTTTTTTCAGAGGAACAAAAGACTTTTCTCAAACAACCCTCCCTGGCTTATGCCCTGGTGGGAAGAGAATCATTGTCCCTTTCATGTTTCTGATCCTGTAAACCAGAACCTCAGATGGTATCAATGAGCATAGTTTCTTTGGCTTCAATGAAGCTCTGCTGATTTGCATCCCCTGACGAGATGACCCTGAAATTAAATGTTATTCTTTTATCGTAGGACTAGCTGCTTCTTTTCAAAAACATAATAAGCTATTTCCCTTTGGAATATCTCACAGCAGTGAGTTCCACAGGTTAATTTTACATAGATCACACTAGTGTTTACTCTTAACCATGTAAAATACATTGCCTTTTCATTTAATCTCTTGATTCTTCGGCAAAGAGTGGCAGACGAAAGGATTTTCCATTTAGTTTTCATTGGCCCTTCTTAATGTCGGATCACCATTCAGTGTTTCAGAAGCCTCTGTGACCACCAGCAACACGGAACAGCTGCAACGAGGGGTGCTAGACCCTGGGATATTGGGGGTGCTGCTGCACCCCCAGCTTGAAGCCTCGATAACTAACAAATAACAAATATATGGTTTCTATCATCAGTCCGTCCAGCACCTCTCGCTGTAAATAGAGCAAGACATTCCAAATAAAAGTGATTTAAAACTGTGTTTCTCAACCAGTGATACGAGTACCCTTAGGTGTAATCAAGAAAAGTCGAGGGGGTATGTCAACACAACTGAAATCTGGAGAAAACTGAATGTTTGTTTTAAGTGTTACAGCGTTTTATTATTTTTGTACTTTTTACACCCAAAAATTTCATCGCCCGCCCAGCTCCGAGTACGTTGTTTAAACAAATGTGTTGTAGTGGTAGAAAAACATTTTGTGTGTCTGAAAACTGTAGGTACTGGGGGGACTTAAAAAAAAGCTATAAAGGGGTACTTTATATAAAAAAAAAAAAAGGTCAAGAGACACTGAATTAAAACACTGAAAACCCAATGGAGATTTGGGATGAAAAGGATACATTGGGGGGGAGGGGGAAGAAATTCCCTCTGTGTGAACCTCCTCACTTTCCTATTTAATGAGGCAGATTGGCCCTGAACCTACAAAGACACCGCCGTGTGTTTATCTTCACACAGTGTGGCTACTCAGGTGTCAAGCTAAGCTCACGCATAAGTCATAAGAACATAAACATAAGAACAGAAGAACGACCGTACTGGGTCAGACCAAAGGTCCTTCTAGCCCAGTATCCTGTCTGCTGACAGTGGCCAGCACCAGGTGCCCCAGAGAGGGTGGACCGAAGACACGATCAAGCGATTTGTCTCCTACCATCCCTCTCCAGCCTCTGACAAACAGAGACCAAGGACACCATTTTATCCCCTGGCTAATAGCCTTTTATGGACCTAACCTCCATGAAATTATCTAGCTTCTCTTTAAACTCTATTATAGTCCTAGCCTTCACAGCCTCCTCTGGCAAGGAGTTCCACAGGTTGACTACACGCTGTGTAAAGAAGAACTTTCCTTTATTAGTTTTAAACTTGCTACCCATTAATTTCATTTGGTGTCCTCTAGTTCTTCTATTTAGGGAACTAATAATTAACTTTTCTTTATCCGCCCTCTCCACACCACTCATGATTTTATACACCTCTATCATATCTCCCCTCAGTCTCCTCTTCTCTAAACTGAAAAGTCCTAGTCGTTTTAACCTCTCCTCATATGGAACCCGTTCCAAACCCCTAATCATTTTAGTTGCCCTTTTCTGAACCCTTTCTAAGGCCAAAATATCTTTTTTGAGGTGAGGAGACTACATCTGTCTTAGCAGGATCGCAACCCAGCTGCCCAACATGTTTGGACCATGTTTGAGAGTCTTTGTTTTCTGAGAGCTCGAATTGTGCCAGCCCGGTTGTGATGAGCTCAGCACCTTCACAGCTCCCGGACAGAGGAAAGCAAAAAGGAGAGATGTTGACAGATTGGGAGGCCGCCGTCCCCAGAGATGGCTGCAGTGGCAATAAACCCGAGGCGAGGGGAAATTAATATGGTTATTGATATTTATAAGACAATATAATCCAAGCGCTATAAAAGTCTGATTGCAACAATGAGTCAAAAGCAAACATCCTGTCAGGAAGAGCACGCTGGCTCTGCGGCGGAGATCAGCGGAGAATCTGCGTCTTGGAGGAGATCAGGCTTCTGGTCACTGTTGGTATCACAAGAGCAGCTAGATGACTCCGCCAAGAGTCAGTGCCTACAGTGCAAGGGGCTGTACAGACCCAGCCTCACAGACTTTGACGTCTAATTAGGCAAACTAAGGAGGAGGGGAAAGGCTGTTCACCTCATGTTCCTAGTCCCAGGAAGCTTCTGGTGGGAGAGGAAATTGGCCTCACGCCTCCCAGTCCTGTGACTTCATTACAAGCCCAGCTTTGTATTTCTCAGGTGCTCACACAGCCTCCCTTACTGCCACATCAGAGCGCCTCACAATGTTCTCAGTAGTTATCCTCACAGGAGTTCTGGGAGGCAGAGCAGTTACCGCATTGTATGGGTGGGGATCTGGTGAAGAACAGCCAACAGTGTTCCCATACAGATCGTGGAGGGGGGGGATCAGCCCCCCACCCTCTCTAAAGTGCATGTGAGGGTGAGAGACTTGAGGCTGGGGCAGTCCCGGATCGGGGGAAGGGCAAGCGCCCTGCCTGTCTCTTTCATCTGCCTGGTGATTCTGTCTCTTTTCTGTATGGTTTTATGAGAAACAATCCCATTCTGGACACATCCTGTTGTCCTGGCACAACCAAACCCTGACCTTGCTTTAAGCTACTTTAAGAGGAAGCTGTGCACCAAACTTGGGGTATGTCTACACTACCACCCTAGTTTGAATTAGGGTGGTTAATGTAGGCAACCGAAGTTGCAAATGAAGCCTGGGATTTGAATTTCCCGGGTTTCATTTGCATCTTGCCGGGCGCCGCCATTTTTAAATCCCCGCTAGTTCGGACTCCGTGCCCGCAGCTACACGCGGCATGGACTAGGTAGTTTGGATTAGGTGGTACGCGAGGTGTACCGGTAGTTCGGAATAGGAAGCCTAATGACTACCTAAAAATGGCGGCGCCCGGCAAGATGCAAATGAAGCCCGGGAAATTCAAATCCCGGGCTTCATTTGCAACTTCGGTTGCCTACATTAACCACCCTAGTTCGAACTCGGGTGGTAGTGTAGACAGACCCTTGGTGATCTTAGCTCTTACCGTTTACGAGGAGTTCTTGAACAGGCAGACTCTCTTAAATCTATAGATCCACATTAATACAACAGGGTGCGTGCCCTGACTCTATCTGGTGCTGTCCACCCTACACCTTAATAGACTCGTAGGCTGGAGCCATATCTGGGAACTTCACTACACAATGTGATGCCATCACCCGGGGTCACTCTGTCTGGCAATGTCTGTGTGAGAGACAGAGCTGTGCTGCGCATCCACGTCAAGACGTTAGCTTTGCTTTGGGCCACAACGTGAGGAGTTCCATGGTCGCTGATCTCCACTGCTTGAGACTTCCAAAGTCTACGTCCTGCAGTTGGGAAAATTCTCTCTTCCATAATGGCAATTCCACATGAGCCCTTCCCGCTCATGGACAGTTCCATGCTTCCAGTGGGACACAGGTGTGGGAGATGGAGGGAGGGACCACCTCTCAGATTCTTGGAGACCATCTCTTGGAGGGCTTTGAACATCAGAATGGAGACATCAGAAAGGGAAACCTGTGGGTGTTGCTGAGCAGAGAAGCTGCTGCATTTTGCAACATCTGGAACTTTTGCAAGGACAGAAGATTCACCCAGATAGTATCTTCACTTAATCAAGCCAGGCTTTCCCCCAAGAGAGACCACTAGGTTGGGGGACCATCTTCTGGCCAGTCACAGATGGACTTGGGCTATTTGAGCGTGCGGGGGCAATGAGGAGTCCAAAAGAACCTCAGTGCTGCCAACCAGCTTCACAGAACCCAGATGCCCTTGAGAACGGGGCATGCTATGGACCAGCCCAATGCTTTAGCATGCTTCCTGGGGACAATACTACTTAGCCCGTTCGGTAAAGTGCTTTGAGATCCACGAGGGGGCGAGGGGAATGCAATGTAAGTGCTCAGCATTGTGAGCCAGACCCTTAGATGTTGTAAATCAACAGTGATTCAGTTTAATCACACTGAGCAACACCAGCCATGCAGGTGTTCCTAGAATTATTAGGCGCTGGGTATTTCTGAGCTCTTTCTTCGGTTTCCTCCCTCCGAACTCTCTTTTTTTTGAGGGCTCTTGTCAAACCAAGCCCAATCCTTCCTTGATATCTCAGCTAATGGTGAACCTGGTACCAACGCAAAGAGATATCAACCAGAGACAGAAACGTGTTCCTTTGACACTAAACACCCCTGAAGGGAAGATACTCAAAGGCAAATCATATCCTCAGGATCTGGAGGAGTCTGCTTCCTTATTTCTTTACATGTGAACGAATTGTGAGATTTATGCCAGAAAGGAACGTTGAGCAGATGCCATAAATCACAGTGGAAGAACATTCACTGTATCAAATGCTGAGGAACACTTCATGGAATTCCTTATTTATATGCATCCATTGCACCCGGCCGTTTTATAATCGACTGTGGAGCGGCACTCCAGCACTCGAGGTGGCTGATATCTACCGCGCGTGACAGAAAATACAAATAAAGAGCGACAGGCAGGAGCGGCAGCATTTCCTCTCACACAATTATGCCAGTATTGTTCTAAGGCAGTGCCTCGGACCTGTCAAAGCCTTGAATTAGGATCGCCACAGCTCCTTGTGCAGACAAAATCTCTCTGGTGCCATTGTAGGGTAGTTTGTAATAATAATACCATAACGTTTGCTAACCAACAGGCGTGCACTTCTCAGTGACCGGGACATCTGTAAACGTACTGTCACAAGCTAGCCAGACTCATCATGAGCAACCCTACACTAACAAATGGGAGCTATGGCTAATTATGAATCTGAGGCACCCTACAAAAATAAACCAGTGAATGCACATGCTACACAGAGGTTTTGGGAGGGGAAACAGATATCAGCACTGATGAGGTACATCTAGACTACATGCTTCTTTCGAAAGAAGTTTTTTTGAAAGAATCTTTCGAAAAAGCTTCTTTCGAAAGAGATCGTCTAGACAGCCACAACTTTTTTTCAAAAAGTGATCCGCTTTTTCGAAAGAGAGCATCCAGGCAATCTGGATGTTTGTGGTCAAGACCACCTTTTTTCGAAAGAGCTCTTTTGGAAAAAAAGCATTCTTCCTCGTAAAATGAGGTTTATCTCTGTCGAAAAAGCCACCGCGTTCTTTTGATTTAATTTCGAAAGAATGCAGAAGCAGTCTAGACGCAGGTGAAGTTTTTTCGAAAAAAAGCCACTTTTTTCGAAAAAACCCTGTCGTCTAGACATAGCCTTGGTGTCATTGCGGAGTGTAAACAAGAATGATAAATTATAGAAAGTTTCTTTACTCTGCTTCTGTGGGCCTCATCTGTGCAGGCGGGACAAGCGCGCTGCCCTGCTTCACCAGGCTGTTGTGAGAGCAAATACGTTAAAGATTGTGAGGTGCTCAGACACTATGACGAGGGGGAGCCATGCAAGCACCATGGGTGGACATCTCAGTGCCGTGCTTTGCAGCATCCTAGAGCTGGGCTGTTTGCACGTTACAAGCATGGCTGTGCCAGAGTTTAGACACTCCCTGCGGCGACGGAAGGGGGGTTTCTGTTGCCTCCCCAAGCAACAAGAGCAGCCCTGTTGGTAGCATTGCCATAGCTACATCTGCACCCGGTTCGGGTCAGTCTCCTGATGGAGCTCAGGGCAGTGAATTTTCCAGGCCCCTGAGTGCTGTCGCTATGGCAACCTAACGTGGAAGCACAGACCAGGCCCTGGCCAAGTGGCACTACTGTTGCTGGAGCTAACGCCATTAGCAGGAGTGGGAAGGGCCGAAGATTTTGAAGCAGGGCCCTTATGGAGGGGAGGAGGTGGAAAGGGGCAGCTCTGGCTACGTCTAGACTATGGGGGTTTTGCGGGAAACCAGAGGTATCCCGCAAAAACCCCTCCACGTCCAAGGAATGTGTTTGCTCTTCCGCTTTTTACTGCTCTTTCGGGGAGCCCTGTATACCTCGTTTCACGTGGCATAAGGGCTCCACCGAAAGAGGAGGCTTTTCTGCTATTTGGCCCCATCTAGACAGCCAAATGGCGGAAAAAGCCTCTTCCAATAAAGCCCTGTAGTCTAGACCTAGCCTCCCGTACAAAAGTAATTTGGGATTTGACTTACATGCACATACTGAGGGGGAGAGAGGAGAAAACTTTCATCGTTCACTCCCTCCCAAGCAGTACGTGGCCTGCAGTGTCACTAAATGGACTCTGGAAACGGAAAGAAGACAAACAGGAAGCATTGGCATATTACTAGGCCCTAGTGGCTCTTATGGGACCACCAGCCGCCATCTCTTGCCCACTAAGACTACCGGCTCTGTGGGGGAGGCCCTTTTTGTTATGCATTTGTATTGCCCTGACCCCTGCCTGGGCTTCTAGCCACTACCGCCTTGCAAATAATTAATGCCGGTAATTAACTCTTGTCCTGCCCAGAATTCTGCAGACAGTTCGTAGCACCCCCGCTGCACGGGCAGCATTGCTGGGAAAGGGAATTAAATTGAAATGCTGAGACCATGAAGCCCTTCCTCAGACATTCAAACCCATTCGTTTTCAAAAGGAAGCTAGCCAGCAGCTTGAGCTAGAGGAGAGGTTTGAGTGAGAGTAATACGGTACAAATACCATGAGCTACAGATCCGTGGTGAGCACCTTGTGGCCTGAGGGCTACATACATGCAACCCATTGGGGTTCTGAGCGTGGCCCATGAAGCATTTTGTTTCCTGTTGCCCACGTGCAGGGTTGCCAGATTCTGCTGGTGTTCGTCCATGTAGTTTTTCCTACCAGTATTACTGTAGTGACCCACACATAAAGCCAGGGCATATGAACTGAGGAGCAGGCTGATTGCACCCAACATTGTGAGAGCCGGGCGCGCCGTCTGCATCCGAAGTGCTGCTGCGGTTCAGTTGACAGACCGCAAAGTCTAGCTGCACAAGCGCAGTTCGCAAAACTGCCCTGTCCCCGGAGACCGTCTCGGTTACAATCTTGTGTCCCATGGAGATGAAGGAGCCTAGTCGAGGTTGCCCATTGCTGGTATAGACAGCCCTGTGCCCTCACTGGAGGGGGCAGATTGTGGGGACCAGTCAAAGTGTTCGGGTCACTCAACTTTAATTAAACAAGGCAAAACGAGACAGGAGCAATTAAACGAGCATTGTTGGACATTTCAGGTGCAAATTTCTCTTTGCTTAAGTTCTCAGAACTGTTTAAGAGGATCCTCTTTGGCTATTCTTGCCAGCAAGTTAAGGAAGTATGGCTTGGGTAAATGGAGTGTACGGTGGATAGAAAGCTGGCTAGATCGTTGGGCTCAACATGTAGTGATCAATGGCTCCATGTCTGGTTGGTTGTTGGTGTCAAGCAGAGTGCCCCAAGAGTCACTTCTAGGACTGGTTTTGTTCAACATCGTTATTAATGACCTGGAGGAGGGGATGGATTGCACCCTCAGCAAGTTTGCGGATGACACTAAGCTGGGGGGTGAGGTAGATATGTTGGAGGGCAGGAATAGGGTCCAGAGTGACCTAGACAAACTGGAGGATTGGACCAAAAGAAATCTGATGAGGTTCAACAAGGACAAGTGCAGAGTCCTGCACGTGGGACGGAAGAATCCCAAGTATTGTTACAGGCTGGGGACCGACTGGCTAAGTAGCAGTTCAGCAGAAAAGGACCTAGGGATTCCAGTGGATGAGAAGCTGGATATGAGTCAACAGTGTGCCCTGGTAGCCAAACAGGCTAATGGCATATTGGGGTGCATTAGAAGGAACATTGCCAGCAGATCTAGAGAAATGATTATTCCCCTTTACTCTGGGCTCCTCATTACAGAAAGGATGTGGATGCATTGGAGAAAGTCCAGCAAAGGGGAACAAAAATGATGATGGGGCTGGAGCACGTGACTAACGAGGAGAGGCTGAGGGAGTTGGGCTTGTTCAGTCTACAGAAGAGAAGAGTGTGGGGGGAGTTGATAGCAGCCTTGATCTACATGAAGGGGGGTTCCAAAGAGGATGGAGAGAGGCTGTTCTCAGTAGTGACAGATGGCAGAATGAGGAGCAATGGGCTCAAGTTGCAGTGGGGGAGGTCTAGGTTGGAGATTAGGAAAAACTATTTCCCTAGGCGGGTGGGGAAGCGCTGGGCTGGGTTCCCTAGGGAGGGGGTGGAATCTCCATCCCTAGAGGTTTTTAAGTCCCGGCCTGACCAAGCCCTGGCTGGGATGATTGAGTTGGGTTGGTCCTGCTTTGGGTGGGGGGTTGGACTCGATGACTCCTGAGGTCTCTTCCAGCTCTATGATTCCATTCCTGCCACTCAGTGCTGGTAAGAGAGGCGGCTTCTGGGAGCTAGGATAAAACTCAGCTTGTGGTTTGCTCCAACCTGTCCTCAGTCAGAGATATTGATCCTCAGCAGGACGTTAAAGCCAATAGTGAGGGGGAGAGCCTCAGGAGAAGCCCAGTAATGACCACTTCCTCAGTTGGATGGAAGAGCTGGTGAGGCCAGCAGTGGCATGCATGGCAATCGCTAACAACTTCAGGAAGCAGATCTACCAACTAAGGTAATTAACGTGCAAGTCTTTCTCTAAGGCTGCGTCTAGACTGGCAAGTTTTTCCGCAAAAGTAGGCACTTGCCAGCTATCTACATTAGCCGCTTGAATTTGCACAAGAACACTGAGGATCTAATGTAAGATTGTCAGTGTTCTTGCGCAAATACTATGCTGCTCCCGCTCAGGGATAAGCCCTCTTGTGCTAATGTATTTACACAAGGGTGCCAGTGGAGACAGGGAAGGACTATTTTGCACAAAAAAGCCCCGATGGTGAAAATGGCAATCGGGGCTGTCTTGCGCAAAACCGAGTCTAGATTGGCACGGATGCTTTTCCGCAAAAAGTGCTTTTGTGCAAAAGCATCCATGCCAATCTAGACGCTCTTTTCCACAAATGCTTTTAACGAAAACTTTTCCGTTAAAAGCATTTGTGGAAAATCTTGCCAGTCTAGACGTAGCCTAAGTGTCTTGTGCGGAAGGACGCTTCATGGAGGGAATTCTGAAAGACTGAGCCATGTAATTTTTGAAACAAAATACAGGACTATGTAGCACTTTAAAAGACTAACAAGACGGTTTATTAGGTGATGAGCTTTCGTGGGCCAGACCCACTTCCTCAGATCAAATCAAATTGATCTAGACTCGGTTTTGCGCAAGAAAGCCCCGATCGCCATTTTCGCCATTTTTTGTTTCAGCTACACCAGACTAACATGGCTACATTTCTATGTAATTTTTGGACCTTCTCTTTAGAGCCCTGCAAATTCACAGGTATCTGCTTTATACCCACAGGATCCAAATCCATGGATGTGGATGCAGGTATCCATGGCTCATTCTTGAGGAGACGGATGTGGAGACAAG
This sequence comes from Pelodiscus sinensis, assembly GCF_052426305.1. NCBI lineage: Eukaryota > Metazoa > Chordata > Testudines > Trionychidae > Pelodiscus > Pelodiscus sinensis. Next base: position 22,714,515 of record NC_143074.1, on the reverse strand, counting down.
TTTTGTAGCTAGAACCCTGTGAATTTGTGGATATCGGCTTTATATTTGTGGTTCATTTTTGCGGATACAGATGCGGATGCAGCTACAAGATTTTGTATCCGTGCAGGGCTCTGCTTTTCTTCTCTCGGGACCTGGCAGCAGCTTCCCACCTGTGCTAGTGGTGAGGGTGTCGCGGGACGGGTATCCACTCCCCACAGCGCCTCCAGTTGGTCACTCTGAGAATTAGCTCTTCAGTCCCAGAGCGTCCCCTTCCTGCTAGTGCCCTTTCCTCCTAGTACTATCCTAGGTCAATGCCCCACACTCTGGGGTCCTCCCCTCCTAGGGGACCCCCAATCCCTCTACATCCACCTTGCCTCAGCCACCCACTGCCAGTCGTCATCTAACCCCTTACCTCAGGGGCAAACCACCATCCGAAATGGCCACTCCTCATTGGCAAGGGGGTGTGGACCTGCTGCCTTTGCCTGCCCTGGCTGTTTCCCTGCAGCCTTAGTACCTCTCAGGCCTTACTTCAGGCCCTGCAGCCTGGGAGAGAGGTCAGGCCAGAACTCCCCAGCCCTGCTCTGTCTCAGGAAGCCGCCAGCTTCCCTGGCAGCCAGGTCCCCCTGCTCCCCAGCTAGAGCAAGAGTGGGTCTGATCCTCCCTCCAAGAGCCCGTATTTATACAGCCCCAGCTGGGCCCTGATGGGCTGCTACGTGGCACAGCTGCGGGCTCTGCTCTCCCAGGGCTGGGTTTTAATCCTTAAAGGGCCCGTGCGGGGTCATGGACGGGTTGTGTGGGAACACGTGGACAGGAAAGCCAGAGCACAGCTGCACACTGCCCCCAGATCCTGATCACTCTGAAGCCCCTTAGCTCTGTTGAGCTCTGAGGTCAGACGGGGAGGGGGGGGGGGTGAGAGGGGTACGTAGATGGGCGCTAATTGTCTGCAAAGTTTCTGAGCCTGTGTTACCATAGGAAGTTTTCACCTCTGCACCATGAGCCCTCCCTAAGGGCGGGGCTTTGAGGGCAGCAGGTGAGGAGGACCCCATGGCAGCTGGTTCTCAAGGGTAGGTGTGAGGAACAGGGTGGGATAGAGAGGCCTTTGCATAAATGCCCCCATTCTGCACCACTGTTGGCAAAGTGCATGACATTTCCCCGAGGTCTGAAGATGTTTTCTGGCTCGAAGGTTCTAGCTCCCAGGCTGTGGGGGATAAGGTAAGGAGACCCTCCTTGCTTGCCAGCCATCCGCTGGCAGCTCTGCCAGGAGAAGCTCAATTTGCATTTGCCCACCGCACCAATTTCCACCCCCAGAACAGCAACGGATGGCAGTCAAGAAATGCGCATGGATATGGATGTGAAACCTGACTCTGCTACGCCAGGCCTGAAAGAGGTCAGGTAGTAGCTGACCCACTGTCTAGTCACTTGCTGAAGGTGCCTTTGTAGCCTTGTCTGCCATATGGCTCCGGACCGAGGTAAATGACATCCGTGTGCCGGCGAAGGAGATACAAAGGCACCTTCGAAATGCTGGCTATGGCTCTGTCTCTGTCCTGCTTGGCTTTCCCAGCCCAGCAGCTCTCCTTTAACTCGGTGAATTGGACACCGGCGAGAGCCATCCTCTACGTTTCTGCTGATTTACAGACCGAGTGCCTGAGGGCCAAATCCCTCTTCCACTTACAGCCTTCTTCCTCTTCTTGCCTTCTAACTACTTAATAGTCATCATCACTATTGTATCTCAGATATTATCCTCACATTGCTCCTTAGAGAGAAGGAGGTATCCCCCCTAGTTTACAGGTGAGGAACTGTGGCACAGGATTGATGAAGTGACTTGCTCAAGGTCACCCAGGAAGTCGGTGGCAGAGCCCAGGTCTTCCATATCCCAGTCTGGACCATGTTTCCTTCTCCCTGTTTCTTTCTACCTCACACAGTCTGTGCTGCTGGTGTCTCTGGCCTCCGCACTGTGGGAAGGGATTGTTGGTTCCCTGCACACCCCAGACAGTGGCCATAAACCATTCTCCACAGGGGAAATAAAATGAGTCAGTACAGTGAAGCGGTTCGATTCTGCAATAGAAAAGTAGCAATTCTGCAAAAGGGAAGAACATTCTGCGTCAAGGATAAGACTTCAGCTGTGGCTAAGGAAAAGGGTTCTTCTGACCTGATTATGTCGAACTTTTCTGCGATAGCTGCCTACACCCGGCTGGCTCTAACACATTTAGCATTGCAAACCCCAAATGAAGTTTGATTCTGTTCTGAAAAGAAATTAGAGCAGTCTAATTCAATGCGTGGCAGGGGGGAGGGAGGAAGTGGAATGTCGAGTGGCAAATTAAGAAGACAGATAAATTCGGGAGGTGATGTGATCCAGTGAACCAATACAGAAGTCCCAATACATAAATTATTGTGCCTAAAAGCTTCTATAATTTAACTTCTATTTGATTCACCATAAAGTACCACAATGCCCTCTGCATCTCATTGTTTGATTATACATTTGTGCCAAGACTTGGCCCATGCTTAAAATAATATTCCTGGAAGAGAGACGGATAAGAGAATTCATTTGAATGGAAATCAATCTGATTAGAAAAGTAAATTATCCAGAGTATAGGAGCAGCATGTCACAGTTCTGAAATAATAATAAAAAAAGTGGCAGCAAAGTTTCTCAAAGATTTAAAAAAAAAAAAAAAACCCCTAACAACCCAAACACCTGGTCTGATCTTCCACTTCGGGTCACCTCCGCTTGTGCAAAATGCAATCAGTTCAGTGTTCACACTAATGGGAGAGGGACACATGTTTCTGAAAGGAGCCGGGCAAAGCAGCAGCAGGGTCCACGTATGCCAAATGGCCTGATGGCTTCTGCAGAGAAACACTGACGTGGGGACTGTCAACAGAGCTCCCCTGCTCCTCAAATGACCCTGGCTCACTGAACCAATCTGTTCCCACAGTCAGAGATGCTGACTTGACCAAAATACATTTTTGGGGCTGGTTTTGCAAGGCGGGAGGGTTGGAATTCACAGCCCTGAGTTAAGCTCCCAGGCTCCCGGAGGGAGTTAGGCACCTAAAAAGGGGTTCATGGAAACATGCATGCTGATTGGGCAGGCGCCCAGGCTAGCCAATGGGAAATTCCAGGACCTAAGTCCCACCCTTCCAGCACAGTTAGGTGCCTAAGGGTATGTCTAAACTATGTTCTATTTTCAAAAGAGGAGATGCAAGTTCCCCGGGAATTTGCATGTCTTCTTCTGATCTCACTTTCGAAAAAGGATCTTTCGAAAATGAAAGTAGTCTGGACGGGTTTTTGGGGGGGGGAAAACCCTTTTTTGGATAAAACCATGTAAACCTCATTTTTTAAAGAAGAGCTTTTTTTTCTGCCCCCAAAAAAACCGCATCCAGACTGCTTTCACTTTCGAAAGATCCTCTTTCGAAAGTGAGACCGGAAGAAGATTCCACAGGAATTTGCATATCCTCTTTCGAAAATAAAACGTAGTCTAGACCTAGTGTAACTCTCCACTAGACACTGTACAGGCACATGGTGAGAGACACCCCTTGGGTCCCCCAAAGCCCGTGGTTCGAAATACACAAGGTAGAGATTGGATGGGGAAACAGAAACCCAAGGGGGAGTAAAGCAGGGGGTGGAGACTGGGGGCAGAGTCTGGGGACACTGCAGAGACTGTCAATTCAGGGCAAATTACTTAGAGACAGGGCTTTTTACAGCCCAAGACTAGGGTTCCTCCATTATAAGGCAGTGGGCTGGAGCGCACCCCCCCACCCCCACCTGTCGTCTTTAATCGGTTTACTGGTTAAACATTACGTTTAACTGGTTAACCAATTCAGTGGGATTTTAAATCCCTAGTGGCAACGTGGCCCAGTCGGGAGTGGTGGTTGATCCATGGGGCAGCTGGACCTGCTGCCACTTTTACTGCCTCAGCTGGCCAGTGACTCCTTCAGGTCTGCAAAGCACCTAGCTGGGGTGTCAGGGTGGGCCCTGAAGTCAGGACAACCCCCACTTTTCGGTCAGGTGGAGAACCCCAGTCGCAGGCGGAGGAGGCAAAGAGGGCTGAGTCAGGCTTTGGCAAGGATGCAAAAGATGCCCCGAGTGAGCGCTGAGCTCACGCAAGCCTGAGAAATCGAGTAATCTGGCTGCATAGCAGAAGTAGGCTCCTGAGGCGAAAGAGAACAGGCCTGAGGCCCCCAGTGGAAGAAAGCGGAGCAGAACTTCCAGCGTACCCCACTATCCTATGAAACGTAACCGTGGGCTTGACTCGCAGAAAGGCCCCGTGTTACATCAACAGCGGCTGATTATTAAAAGCGTGCTTATTCCGTGTCAGCGATCGTGTAATAAGATGGCCGAGCTGCACACTCTGCTGAGCTGTGAGATATTTTGTAAATGATCAATTGGCTTTTAAATCCCATGCGATAACTGTCTTATTAAATCTAAATTTAATGTGTATTTGGGAACCCTAATTCAAAGTGTTTTTGCGGGCACCAGCTGGTGTGCTTTCTAAATACAAATGCAATAACATAATTCAGAATTACATCATAAAAGTAAGTTATAAGAGATTAAAATGCAGCACTCTGTTCGTCAGTCAAGGCGGCTTTTATGTTTTTTTCCCCTTATTCAGACACAAATCAGAGCAGAAACATCTCATCCGTGATTAAGTGATTTTCCTGATACACTGGAGGGTTTTTTAAATGGCAAACAGGCATTCACTACAAGAAAGTTATGGCAGCGCAAAAACAGTCAGTTGTTCCTTTTTTGATGTGCTGAGAGAGACAAGTTGGATCTTAAAACACCCCTGGAATGATTTTTGCACTCATTGAACTTGAATTGCCTGGTGGTATGTAAATACTTCCATGAATTGGCTAGAGTATGTATGTGCTTATCACTGCTGCACTGTGTGTCATAAGCACTGTACAGCTAACAGTCAGTGGAGATCCTCCATAGCTCAGGCGGGAGGGTTCCTTGACTTTTGGAGTAGGAGGATCTGAGTTCTAAACGTATAGCCATGATATGAGCCACAAGGGAGAAGCTCCGAAATGGCAATGGAATTGTTCTAATGCTGTTCCAACTTCACATCAGTTTGACTTTATTCACACTAGATTCCTCTGTTCTAAATTTGCCTGCAGAAAAACAGGCCTGGCTTTAGGCCTGCTCCTTTCTATGCTTTGGGAAGAGACTTTCTTCCAGGGTTGAATGACATTTCTGGACAACTACAGGAGCTGGCTGCATTTCAGTGATGGGTGAAGAGTGCCCAATAATAAGGCATGTTAGATCATCTCCCATCCTAAAGTATTTTTTGCAGCTACCAGGGTAAGGGTATATATTACGACTGTACCCACACAGACCATCAAGTTAAACATGTTAGTCTAGCCGTCTTAACCCTTCAGTAGCCGAGGGGAGTGCATTGTGCAGGTCTAAGAGGGGGCCAGGCAGCGCTCATGGATCGAAGCAGCTAGCAAATATGCCGATGACCTCTTCTAACTGCCCCCAGCGGCAAAGGAGAAAGTCGGAAACGCCTCATTTGTCATCGTTAGCTGCACACCTGAGCATTCCGCAGCCGATGTGATTGAGCTTTCTCCACAGAAGGCAGTGGAGGGTCAAAACCGAGGGGCCGGTTTGTTGGGTCTGTCACAAGACAGGCACCGATTCTGTGTGAGGCTTCTAAGGGACCCTTTGTTAAGGAAAAATCTTCAATGCTCGTCGAAATATCAATTCCGCAGTCACTTACCCAGCTAGCCAAGCTACCATCCCAGGCTACCAACTCAAAGCTCAGGGCTTAGAGGACTAGGCCTGACTACGATACCCCCGTCCCAACTTTTCTTCAAAAAACCAGTCAAAGATAAAACATACTTAAAAGCATCAATGATCTTTTATAGCTGCAATAAATCTAATATCTTTACAAGGGCCAGTATCTGCTCTCTCCATTGAATGAAACATGAGATTCCTTAATAGAGAGGGAAATTAAAATCTAGTTTTATTGCAGTTCCTGTAACTGGTATCTAAGCTATTAATAATCAATCCATTCTTGCCTAAAAGCGAACATTTATCATGCCAGCTACGACGAGTTGACAGACGCTGGGGCAGCGGGGGGAGCATGATTATCTGCTTTGAAAAATGTGATCTGTTCTTCTGACCCCCCCCGGGATAAATGGGGAGAGTGTGTTTGTTTCTTCCAGGGGGAGGTTTGGCTTTTTTCCTTTTTCCTATAGATTGTTTAGATGCCAAGCTGATCAATACAAACAGTTGCTATCAAGGCGCTACCAAATAATACAGGCTCTGTCCCTGGGAAAAAGATGGATGCCTATTTGAGCTGCGCTGCTGAATCGCGCTGAGTTTTATCTTGGGTAAACAGAAGTTTCAGGTGGTTTTTTTTTTTTTTTTTACGGAGAGAGTCGTCGCTCTTGGAAGCCGTCTCAGCGAGCGGTTACAATGAGTCCCTTCTCCCGCAAGGGAAGCCACAGAAAGCATGCTCAGAAGACAGCTTTCCCCCGCTTTGGCTTCTATTCAGCACATCAGATAAAAACTCCCCACGCAACCTACCCGGCACCGGAGACTCTGAGCACTGAGTTTCTAGGTGGTGGTAACGTGGCTGGTAAGCTGTGGGCCTGGTGCGGGTTGGTTGTTTTTTTAACCACTTGGCATAGTGCAGCAGGAACCGGCCCAGCTGGGCCGCGCTGGGGATTTTCCTTTTCTGTTCCCACATGAGTTGGACGCTTGTGGATGTGGGGAAGGAGGCTAGAGCCAGATATTTCACAGCCAGATGCTCTGAAAGCTTCCCCAGGCAGCTCTAGCAAAGAGATTCACGCCTGCTCCACATACCACTCTGCCAGGATATCACCCTAGCCCCAGCCTACAGAGCAGCCACCTATGGGGAAACTCTGTATCTTAGGCAAAACATCTCGGTCCTGACCCACAGCATTAGGGTGTTTCCTCCTCGGGCCCTCGCACAGAACTGGCAATTTACTCTGCACCAGTTCATCCTGTGTTGGCTTTTACCCCCCGGCTTGGCAGCTCTTTTTTGGTCTTGCTCTGCCTGTGTATCTCTGGCCTGGTCTCTGGAAAGCCCCTGACGGTTGATCTCAGTGCTGGGCCTGATGCACCTCTTGCCAGATGTGCAACAAGCATCCCTACCGTTCCAGCTGTGGGACTCCTTTTGCCACTGCAGGTTTTGTGGTGTGGCCAGAAATCTTATCTACTGCCCCCGCCTCCCTTCTTGTGCACATCGGCTGGATGTGAGTGCTGGTCTCTAGTGGGGGAAAAGCAACGTGGGCACAGACACTGTATGCTGTAATGGCCACTTGATCTCCCCCAGCAAGAAGAAAAGATGCCCACAGTTACATGAATGTTCATTGGTCATTGAACTGGAGAAACTGAGGCAAGGAAAAGGGAAGTGACATGCTCAAATGCCCCACAGAAGAGGCAGTGTCAGAGTTCCTGGGGCCCTGGTAGGTGATCGCTAGTCACTGGCCTGCCTCCTTCGCCGCGGTGGGCTTCAGAAATCCCCCTGTTGCGTTTCACGGAAGGCTCTGCTGTGTGCCGATATGAACGTGAGTGAACGTGTGGAATTAATTCCCCCGGCCTCGCTGCTGTCCAGGGTAAGGGGAATGAGCCAACTCTGGGGAACAGGCACGCAGAACCCCTGAGCCACACAAGTGTCCAGCGTGTCCGGCCTAAGCAATCAGACCTCCTCACCGGGCACAGATTTGGGGCACGTGAATTGTGAGCCCCCAGAGTCCAAAACAAGGCAGAATTCTCTCCCCTTCACTGCTTCATGCATGCGAACCTGGGCACTGCTCATTGCTGTTGCCAGCCGTGGGGCTGAAAGCTGCCTGCTGCGCTCTGGAAACAGCCTCAGATCCGTGCAGCGTCAGCATTTTCTGCCAAGATCCTCTCCCCCTCCAGCTGCTTTCTTTGCAGCCCAGTGGGCATGAGTGGCTGGAGCCGGACAAGCACCACCGCAGGCTCCCGGTTCTTCTGGCTGCCAGGAGTAGCACAGAGAGCCGGCTGGCTGAACGGATGGTGGGGGCTGTTTCCTGGGGAGACCAACTCCTCCGGCCCGCTCTCGCCCTTCAGGAATCCGGCGCAAAGGCACGAAGGGCAGCTTGGGTTGATGTTCTGGGACGGGGTGACTTGCTGAGCTGGGCCAAGCAGAAAGAAGCTGCATGGCCCAGGAATGAGCAAGGGGCTATGAGTTCGCTTGGCTGTAGAAGGAAGCGGTCCCAGTGCATGGTGGCCAGTGGCATTAGCTCGCTGAGAGTCAGTCCTTTGCTGTCAGTGCTGCTTGCTCCCACGGCCAGCATCAAACCAGCAGGGCCAGGGCTAAGTGACTCGGTGTGGCTGCGTGCCATTTATTGGCACCGCCATTCTATTGCACACAATGGGCCAGATCCACCCTGCTGACATTGCGGGATGTGGGGGATTTGCATCCCTTGGTGCCCCCAGGGAAAGCTGCATCAGCGAGAACAAAACCTCTGGGTTCCACCAGGTTTAAAATTGGCTTCAAGCTCCATCAGCCTCCTGCTGGTAGATACCCTTAGAGGGGTTGCCGTGTTGGTCTGGAGCTGTGAAAGCAAGGAGCAGCGCTGTGGAGACGAACAAATGTATTAGATCATGAGATAATGCGATAGGTCTTCCCAAGGAGAGTCTCCGAATGTATCACATGGTCATGGGAACCGAAAGGAAGGGTTCACACATAACCCAAGAAGCCCTGTGGAGTAGGGATGTAATAGCAGAGTCAATTAACCGATTAACCAATAAGCAAAAGCATATAGGTTAATGCTATAGACTATATACGTTTTCTCCCTCCCCTCTACCAGTACATTTTTTAGCAGGCTGGCCAGTAGCCCGGCTCAGTCCTGGCTTGCGATAGGTCCAGAACCCTGCTGCAGCTCTGCATTTAACATGTATTAGGAGCCGGGCTCAGTCCCGATTCGCACCCGGTCTGGGAGCTCAGACCTCCCTTGGACAGGGGCTGCTGCCACCCTGGTTTTTAAACTGGCCTCCCTCGTGGACCAGCTGCTGCCTGGCACCCCACACTGCTGCCTCTGATACAGGGAGTGGCAGGGAGCTCTTTGGGAGTGAGGCCGGAGCTCACTGGCTGCTTGTCCCGCCCCTGGGTACTATAGAATAGTCAAGTAACCAATAAGAATTCTTGAGGTTAATCGACTATTCAATTAACCGATATTTAACATCCCTAATGTGGAGCCACATTGCATAGCACAATGGAGGTTCTAGGCCCTCACGGTAGACAGGCCACAGCAACTTGCCTTAAATAGCATGTGAGCACTTTATTTAAGGCCATTTTCAAGAACTCCCCTGCATGTGGCCAATGCAACACTTGAGTCCAGCTGAGGTTATAGCGCCCCCTGCTGGAATGTTCCCATAAACCTGGGGAAACAGAGCATCCCTCCTGACGTGTTTCAATCGATCAGACTCCTGTCCAGGTACTAAGCAGATGAGAAGGGCGTCCGTACTGGGACTGGAGTTCGATCTATTTATCTGTGGTTTGTGCTTTCATTTTTCTGAGCAGAACTGCTCCCCCAAGCTGGAGCTGACCCTGGGGTTTTATCAGAGCCACGTTGCTCCATGCATTTTGTTCGGTAAAACAAGTGAAAACCTGCAGGCATCTTTCTGCTAGCCTTAAAGATCCTAGAGTCAAGTGGGTGGAATTCTGGCTCTGTTGAATTCAATAGCGCAACTCCCATTGATTGTAGGAGGGTTCAGAATTTCACCCAATACATCTCCACAGGAAAAGGTGGGACTGGACCCTTCTGAACAGTTCAAGGGCGGAGGTTTGAAGAACACCAGCAGGAAAGCCTCTGTTTCTGCTTTGTGAGACTATCTTTATAGAATGACTGTTTGCTACATCTTGGTTATTACATGGCACGTTTTAGCCAAAGAACGCAAAGCACTTTATAGAGGATTATTATCCCCTCTTCATAGGTAGGGAAACTGAGGCACTGACTAGACTGACCAAGGCCATCACATTACCCTCTGGCTATTCCTTCTGAGCCCACAGTCTGCAACTCCATCATACTCTAGACCGGGGTGGCCAACCATTCTGGGCAAAGAGCCAAGCTATCAATGGATCCAGCGCAAAGAGCCAGGGCAAAGTTGTCAAGCAAAAAAAGGAGGCCCTGGTCGCGTTTGGTCGAGCAAAAACAAAAAACAAAAACACAAAAACCCCAACCCCCTCTGCCCCTTTAAGAAAACGCATTTAAACTCGTTTAGAGGCTTTTTGGCCACATCAGGCTCTCACCGGCCGACACCATCTTTAACTATACATCTTTAATGGCCGCACCAGATGACTCCCCTGCCCAGGTCAGCACAGGGAGCCAGGAAGAGAGGGCTGTTTTGGGGGGGGGCGGCAGCGGCTTTATGAGCCATGGGGGGGGGGGGCTTCATGAGCCGCCTCCCGGAGGGGGGGAAAAACCACATGTGGCTCGCGAGCCGTGGCTTGGCCACGGCTGCTCTAGACTTTTTGGAGTTGCAGATAGTTTCATGTGCATATGATTGCTATCATTTCGCCAAGGACTACATGGTTAGTCTTTCCTCGGCAGGTTAGCACAACTGTGAGCTCTTAATTATTTTTGTGATCCCAGGTGGGCAGTTATTTGATACTACTACCATCAAAAATCGGAATGACGGACTCCTCTGGAAAACCCAAAAAAGCCACCTGCCGGTAAGTGTCAGTCTTCCATCTATTGCATTGACCTTGATGAATCTGAAAATACCATGTTGCTTTTTGCTACATGGTACAAGAATGATGCACGCATAATTAATGTGATCCTGGAACTTAAATTTACACTAACTTGTAAAAGCGTCTACAGATTTTTTTTTTAAATTAACACCCTCACAAGTTCCTTTGCCAAACTGAAAGTCATTCGTGAACAGTCCCTATTGTATTTACCTGTTTAATGCGCTGATTTACTCTCTTCCAAGTCACCCAGTAATTTGTTTATACGGATATTAGAGTGCTTTGTTTATAGCTGACAAGGAAGATCCCAACCCAACATTTGTGACTGTAGGGCTGTTTGTTTTAGTTCTGCCTTTACGGGGTAGAAGGAGAGGGGGCTGGAATGGATCTGCATGGCTTAGTGGTATTAATGAAGGCTTTGACCATGGATCTCCTGCAGTGATATTAAACGTGCTGTGATAATTCTCCAGACTCCAAACTTTTCAAATGAGGTTTTTGCCATTTAAAATTAATAATTGTTCTGTCTAGAACAAGGATAATGAAATGCCTGTTCAGCCTCATTATCGTCAGCCTTGTGATTTGTTGTTTTCTTTATAATACAATTAACCAGTTTAACTAATGGGTGCCAAAACTTGATAATTAGAGCTGAGCAAATAATTTGCAATATCTACTTTACCGATTGGCTTTGGCTTTGTTTTATTTACTTGCTTAGGGCTAAATCGAGGCTTATCCATAAGCCCCTAGAAGGAGCAGATTGATTGTAATATTGATTGAGGGAAGACTGAAAGAATTGGGCTTGTTTAGTTTGGAAAGGAGAAGACAGAGGGTATGTCTACACTACAAAGTTAGTTCGAACTAACGGATGTTAGTTCGAACTAACTTTCATAGGCGCTACACTAGCGCTCCGTTAGTTCGAATTTAATTCGAACTAATGGAGCGCTTAGTTCGAACTAGGTAATCCTCATTCCACGAGGATTAAGCCTAGTTCGAACTAGCTTGTTCGAATTAAGGGGTATGTAGCCCCTTAATTCGAACTAGTGGGAGGCTAGCCCTCCCCAGGTTTCCCTGGTGGCCTCTCTGGCCAACACCAGGGAAACTCGTCTGCCCCCCTCCCAGCCCCGGACCCCTTAAAGGGGCACGGGCTGGCTATGGTGCCCGTGCCAGGTGCAAGCCTGCCAGCACCCAGCCAGCAGACCCTGCACCTGGCACGGATCAAGCCACCCACCCGATGTTCCCCAGCCCTCCCGCTCTTCCCGGGACCAGGCTGGCGGCTCCCGGGAGCTTGCCCGGGACTGCAAGAGGCGGGCACCCGCCTGGGCTAGTGCGGACATCGTGGACCTCGTCCACGATCTCCGCATTAGGCACAGGAAAGTGGCCGGCTTGGGCAGGAGAGCTGCCAGCTTGGCCACCCAGGAGCAGGTGTGCAAGAGAATCAAGGGGGTCCACTGAGACCCCCGACCCTGAGCCCTGAGTTTACAATGGCCATCCTGGGTCACACCAAAGGTCCATCTAGCCCTGTAGCCTGTCTGCCAACAGCGGCCAACCCTAGGGACCCTGGAGGGGATGGACCGAAGACAGTGACCAAGCCATTTGTCTCGTGCCATCCCTCTCCAGCCTTCCACAAACCTTGGGCAGGGACACCACTCCTACCCCCTGGCTAATACCACTCCATGGACCCGACCTCCATGACTTGATCTCACTTCCCTTTAAACTCTGTTCCAGTTCTAGCCTTCACAGCCTCCTGCAGCAAGGAGTTCCACAAGTTCACTCTTTGCTTTGTGAAGAAGAACTTTCTGTTACTAGTTTGAAGCCTGCTACCCATTCATTTCCTTTGGTGTCCTCTAGTCCTTCTTTATGGGAACTAATGAAGAACTTTTCTGTATGCACCCTCTCCACCCAACTCCTGCTTTTAGAGACCTCTATCCTGTCCCCCCTCCGTCTCCTCTTTTCTAAGCTGAAAAGTCCCAGTCTCTTTAGCCTCTCTTCATATGGGACCTGTTCCCAACCCCTGATCATTTTAGTTGCCCTCCCCTCTCCCAGCCTCTCTTCCCCTCTCCCACCTCCTTTTCCCAGTCTCCCCCAGTTTTGTTCAATAAAGACAGATTCCATTTTGGAAGACACGTTATCTTTATTTTGTACATCAAGAAGAGGGGCTAGGGAAGGGTAAGTGGAAGGAGGTGAGGGAGGAATGGGGCACGAGCCCCCGATGGGGAGGACTGGGCTGGCTCTGCGGGCTTTTGGGGTGGAAGCTCTCCTGAAGCCCCCCAATTGCCCCCTCTCCCCAGATGGCAGCCTGCGGCAAGTGCAGCCGGTCTGATGGCAGAGTGCTGTGATGTGCCCAGTGTGGGCACTCAGGGCACTCCAAGCCGGGACTGCTTTGCAAGCGGGGCACCCCTGAGAACTGTCTGTCCGGGGTGGGGGTCGGGACCCTTTAAGCACAGCCCTCGGCTAGCCTGAGACAGCATCTCCACGCTCTTAAGTCCTCCTCTGATGCCCTGCCGGCACTGCTTCCGGCCATCCTTAACCCCACTTCAGGTCCACTTAATGTGGACGCGCTAGTTCGAATTAGCAAAACGCTAATTCGAACTAGTTTTTAGTTCTAGACGCATTAGTTCGAATTAGCTTAGTTCGAATTAACTAATTCGAACTAAGTTAGTTCGAATTAGCGCTGTAGTGTAGACGTACCCTGAGAGGGGACATGGTAGCAGTTTTTACATAATTAAAAGGGTGTTACAAAGAGGAGGGAGAAAAATTGTTCTTCTTGATCTGAGGATAGGACGAGAAGCAATGGGCTTAAATTGCAGCCAGGGAGGTTTAGGTTGGACATTAGGAAAAACTTCCTGCCTGTCAGGGTGGTTAAACACTGGAATAAATTGCCTAGGGAATCTCCCTCACTAGAAATATTGAAGAGCAGGTTGGACAGACATCTAGCAGAGATGGTCTAGAAGTGTTTCTCAATTATTTTTTCTTATCAAGTACCCCTTTAAAAATATATATAAGTACCTCCAGTACCTCCAGGTATCAGACACACAACATTTTTTTCTACCATTGCGATACATTTGTTTAAACAACTTAATTGTAGCCAGGCAGATGACGACATTTTTCGGTGTAAAAGGTACAAAAATAATAAAGCCCTGTAAAAAACTTAAAACAGAAATTCAGTTTCCTCCACTTTTCAGTTGTGTCGATGTCCCCTCCAGACTTTTCTCAAGGACCCCTAAAGGGACTCGTAGAACTGGTTGAGAAATAGGGTTGCCAGATGGTTTAACCAAAAATACCAAACACCCCTCCCCCCCCCCCAAAAAAAAATACCGGGAAAAAAATCCTGTTGAGGGGAAAAAAAAGGGGGGAGACCAAAGTTGTTGGGGGGGGGAGGGGAAAGGACCCCAACAGCAGTTAAGCAAATAAATAAATAAATAAATCAGCATGGACCCTTTAAGAAAAGGCTTTTTTGCTGGGGGCCATTTTGTTTTTCTGCTGCAGTCACAAGACAAGCCCCTGTGGAACCAGGTAAGTGATGGGGGATAAGGGATGTCCGGGGGGCCCAGCGGTGGGTCCGGGGGAGGGGGAGGAGCTCTGGGGGCTGGACCCGGTTGCTGAGTGTGGTAGGGTTGCCAGGTGTCCGGTATTTTCACCTCCTGCCAGGAAAAAAAATTAAAAATACCGGACATTTTAAGTGTCCAGTATTTTCTGAATTTTTTTTTACCGGACAGGAGGTGAAAATACCGGACTGTCCGAGTCAATACCGGACACCTGGCAACCCTATTGAGAAACACTGGTCTAGATAGTGCTTGGCCCTGCTAAGAGGGCAGGGGACTAGACTTGATGAACTCTCGAGGTCCCTTCCAATTTTAGTGTTCTGTGATTCTATGGAAAAAAAACACAACGAAATTCATTGTCTATGAAAAGAGTAAATAGCTGCTGAGTGTTTCTTCAATTCAATGCACCATTAAAAAAAAAGACGTGGTACAAAACAAGCGCAAGTGTCCCATGGAAGGACTCTGTAAAACTTGCAATTTGTAAAAAGCAAATGTAGAATTTGTTTCTGCAGCAACATAAACTCTGGTCTGGAACACGAATGTGCCTTCACGTGTGACCCCTCCGAAATCCATCCCATGACCCCTGATGCACAGACTGAGAAACACTAGGCCTAAAACTCAGTGAGCAATGGAAAAATTCCTATGGACCTGTCACAGGGTCTCCTGGGGCCCGTGGCACCCCTACTCACTCCCCGTGGGGTTCAGCCCCTAATGTCAGGGCTGGCTCAGCCTTTCGGGCTTTGTGCCCAAATCAGATTTACCCCCTATTAGGGTCAATACAGCCACTCGGGCCTACTCACAAAACCCAGTCCACCCCCTATTAGGGTCAATACGGCCTCTTGGGCCTAGTCATAAGTCTACTCCACCCCCTCTTAGGGTCAATACGGCCTCTCGGACCTAGTTGCTAGTCCATTGCGCCCCTATTAGGGTCAACACGGCCTCTGCCACGTAGTCCCAAATCTAGTCCGCCCCTAGTAGGGTAATTACGGCCCCACTTTCTCAGGGTGGAGACAGTTTTCCAGCCTGGTTCGCGGATAAGCTCCCTCCAAAATCTAGGGAGCTGGATTACAGTGGGGCAGGGAGGTAGGGGGACTCTGGCCCTCCCACTCCACTGGGTCCCGGCCCAGGGCCCTGTTGGCTGCGAATGCTCTAGCTGCCGGAACACACCGAGCTCCTGGGGGACAATCCTCTGCCCCAGGCCCCTTCCTACCCCACCGGTGCACGGCGCTGTCCTCTGCACGCGGCTCCGGCCGTCAGTCCCGGTCGGGAGACCCCCTTGCCCTGCATTGTCGCTGCGGCGGCTGGTGCTGCTCCGAGGGTGCCTCTGGTTGCAGGGGCTGTTCAGGAGCTCCTGCCTGAGCTCTTTCCCCTCCAGTGGTCACCCCACCTGCTGGGAGTAGCCCTCTTTTATACCCAAGGAGCGGGAGCATGCCCAGCAGTCTACGGGGGGCGTGGCCTCCCTTGTCCTCAGAGTGGAGTTAACCCCTTCTGGCCTAGTGCAGGGGGGATCTTACCCCGTCACAGGACCCCAGAGATCTCTGCATCAGTGCGTACGGCAGTAAAGGTCCGCGTGTGTGTATCTGCTATAGCAGGAGTTCTCAAACTTCATTGCACCGCTTTGGCTTTGACCCTGGGAGTGGGGCTTTGGCTTCGACCAGGTCCCGGTAAGCAGGACTGGTTTAACTCTTCTGGGGGTCCATGGAGATTGGATTTTATGGGACCCTCCAGGCTCTGGGATGGGGCCAAAAATGAGAGGTGCAGGAGTGGGCTGTGGGTGGGGGATGGGGGATGGGATTGGGGTTGCAGGCTCTAGGGTGGGGCCGAGGATGAGGCATTTGGGGTTCAGGAGGGGGCTCCAGTATGGGGCCAAGGGATTTGGAGTATGGGAAGGGGCTCAGGGCAGGAATTGGGGGTGGGGTCTAGGTAGGAGCGGGGATGTAGGAAGGGGCTCAGGGCTGGGACAGAGGGTTGGGGTACAGGGCAGTGTTCCTTGTAAGCTGAGTGCTTGGGCAGCCATCCAGCTGACTAGCAGCATGCCCGCAGCCCCAACAGCCATCAGCATGTGTTTCTGTTGGTGGTGCACATCTGCATTTGCCTTGGTGTACGTAAAATTTAATCTACGTGGATGGGAAAAAATGAGAGGGAACATTGATGCAGGGTGCTTACCTGGGGCAGCTCCCCTTTGGCGGTGCAGGCCTCAGGGTGGAGAGGTGGAAGTGGCTCTCTGCACCGCCCTAAACTGGCCTGCAAGGCACCAACCCCCCAGCTCCCAGTGACTGCAATTTCCAGCCAATGGGAGCTGGGGGGCGGAGCCTGCATTTGAGGGAAGGGTACAGACAGAGCTTCCTGGCACTTGTAGCTCCAGCCCAATGGGAGCATGTGGGGCTGCACCCCCCCCCCCCCCCCCCACACATACACCAAGCAGGACCAGAACGCATGGGCTTTAGTGGCTGCAGTCCAGGGCCCCAGGCCAGATGTCCTGCAAAACCATCTGAGTTTTGGTGACCTAGAGATCTTTTTGCAGGCCCCCTCTTAGCCCAGCGCCTAGGACTGCAGCCCCTAAAGCCCCTTTCTTAATCCAGCACTGCCACCAAGTTTAAGCCAGCTCTGGCGACCCCTTCCAAAGAGGTCACAACCCACTTTGGGGTCCTGACCCACAGTGTGAGAACCTCTGTGCTATGGCATCAGGTCCCATGTCTCCAGAGAAGATTCCCGCTGGGACCCTCAGGCAATACGGAGGGGTCGCCCGCACGTCTGTTCTTGTTCCCCACGATAGGGTATTTCAGAGCTTCATGCCCACTCCTGCTTGCATGTTACGCGCCGCTGTTATCAGCATGAATGACCTCTCGAAGCAGCACAGCTATAATTAGCACGGGCCTTGCCCATGGGCCACGGGCAGCAAAATGTGCCTCACTAGCCAGGGACTGCAAAGCAATTCGAGGGATGCAAAACCCAGCACTTTCTGCTCCCTGGGGCTTGAGTCACTTGGGCTGTGTCCAGACTCAGGGGTTTTTTCGAAAAAACCTCACCTGCGTCTAGACTGCAGCCGCGTTCTTTCGAAATTAAATCAAAAGAACGCGGCTTTTCTTTCGATGGCGGTAAACCTCATTTCACGAGGAAGAACGCCTTCTTTCGAAAGTTCCTCTTTCGAAAGAAGGCGTTCTTCAATGTAAATAGGGCTTCTTCGAAAGAGAGCCTCCAGACTCACTGGATGCTTTCTTTCGAAAAAGCAAGCCGCTTTTTCGAGAGTTCAACGTGCAGTCTAGACGCTCTCTTTCGAAAGAGGCTTGCAGTCTAGACATAGCCTTGGATTGTTTTCAGTGCACACTTCAAAAGAGCTTTGTGGAGGAAACGTGCTTTCGGTTGGATCCGGATCCCCTTTCGTTGAGAAGCACTTTATTCCCACGTAGCTCCGTTCACTTCACTGGGACAACTGGTGAACCAAGATGCTAATCACCAAGCACAACGTCACAATCAGCTCCCGCATATGTGCTCTCTCGTTCCTTTTCCTTTTCCTTTTCCTTTTCCTCTTTCTTTCTTTGGGTATGTCTAGACTACATAGCTCCGTCGACAGAGCCATGTAGATGAGGTTTCTAGACATAGGGAAATGAACTGGCGATTTAAATAATCGCCGCTTCATTTACATCAAAATGGTTGCCGCGCTGTGCTGATCAGCTGTTGGGCAGCACAGCGTGGTAGTCTGGATGCTCGGCGGTCGACAAGGGAAGCTCTTGTCAACCGTCCTGTTATGCCTTGTGGAATGAGGTTTGCCGGACGGTCGACATGGCCTTCCCTTGTCAACCGCGGAGCGTCCAGACTACCACGCTATGCCGCCAAATAGCTGATCAACACAGCACGGCAGCCATTTTTATGTAAATGAAGTGGCGATTATTTAAATCGCCACTTCATTTCCCTTTTTTGAGTACACTAATCTACATGGCTCCGTTGACAGAGCCATGTAGTCTAGACGTTTCTTTCTTTCTTTCTTTCGACCGACCGACCGACCGACACACACCCAGTTAGGCTTGAGAGAGAAGGACAGTGTAGTGGCCAGGGAACTAGCTAGAGATTTGGGTTACCCTGCTTTAATTCCCTGCTCTGCCACAGACTCTCTGTGTGACCTTGAGCAAGCCACTTGGATTGTCTGTGCCTCAGTTTCCCACCTATAAATAAACTGGGGACAATAGTGCTTCCCGCCCGTTGTGAGGATAAATACATTAAAGATGGCATGGGGGGACCAGATGAAAACCTACGTTAGGCAGCCGTCATGGATTAATTCATCCTTGCTGTAACTCCATCCACAGCATTTCAGCAGAGATGGAGTCGGTGCCTTCAATCTAGAAAGCATTTCAACTTGCTGAACGAGCCTTTTGCTGAGGTCGAGAGGGTCTCTGTGGGCGACGTGAGCCTGGACTCTACATTAGGACCCGGCGCTGCCAACAGGAGAGGGGCAATGTGTCCGTAACGAAGATCTGAAAGTATGACAGCAGGGAGTGCAATGTTGAAAGAGGGGGGCACCCTTCAGCATTCTGTTCATCACACGAACATCCTCAAACCGAGAGCTCCCGTGCGCCAGGAGGGAGAAGCGTTCTGCTGGCTTTGCGTTTCGAGCTTTTCATCGCACGCAGCAATTAGAAGGAAGGCGAGATTCAATTAGCTCTCCTGAATCACTCGCCCTGGACATGATTGAACTAAATCAGATTAGTGAAATCACACGACCTGCATTAGGGTTCCGTGGTTACTCCTCGCTCATGCACAGCATGCGGAAAACAGGAGACACGTTTGATACTTAGCCACCAAAAATCCATTTCCCACTAATGGCTCGGGATCAATCCGCATGGGCTTTCACGGGGCCAGCAAAGGAAAGGCACCTCCTTGGGCTGCCAACTCTCAAAGCCCTGTGCAAGCAATGAAGGTGCTGGTGCACTTCAAAAAACGTAGCTGAAGCTTTATAAAGTATAAGGGATCTAAATACAGGATCACTGGCGGGTACAGCCTATAGCCTCCTAACCTCACCGCCTCCACAGAGAGGAATAAGCAGCATATAGTTAAACGTTGGTGAGGCTCAGGTACAGATGACGGTTTTCTGCTTACCAGTTACTTAGCTCTGAGGCTTCCTAGAGCAATCGGTGCTGCTGTTTGCGTCTTCCTCCATGATTTTTTGCAAGCTGTCCTGCAACCGGCCAACCTCTGTTTTCCCTTTGAATTGCATCATGAATTTTGCATTGTGCCTGACATTTCCATCAGAAAGACTGACATTAGGAAAGCAAACTTAGCACACACTGATCTAAATGGCAGAAATTAACCAGAGGAATAATGTGCCCTAGGCACTGCCACTACCGAGATGCCTACAGCATAGTCAGATAATGATTTCCCAGAGCAAACTCCCGGGTAAGTAAAGAAAAAACTTAGGGGGAAGAGAACTTTAAACACATTTGGATGAGGGGAAGCTATCTTGTATGTTTAGGCCTTGTCTACACCTGGCTTGTTTTGTCACCAAAAACTGCCTTTTGTTGACAAAACAATTTACACTTCAATGCGCCTTTTGTTGGGGTGGGGGATGGGGATGACAGCCAGTTTTGGTGACAACAAAATTGCACCCCTGCAAGAGACTTTTGTCATTTTCCCTCCCTTTATTGTCAACAAAGAGCCAGTGTGGACTGTGCTGTTTGTTTTGTCTAGAGAACTGGCTTCTGGCAGTATCCCACAATGCCTGCCCTGATGGCTGTGCTCAGTGTTTTGTGATCTCTGCTGCCCTGCAGGCATGCACCCCCCCCCCCCCCCCCTTCCCTTTCAAAGCTATTGGAAGTGTCTGACTGCTGAGTGAGCTGCTCTGTTTGGGGAACAAACAAAAAGAACAAATCATTGGAGTGCTCCTGTTCTGCCCTGCTAGGAACCCAGTGGCAGGCAGACTGCTGCTGCAGGGGGAGGCCTGGAAAGACTGCTGCTCTGCTTTGATATTCCTCAGCACGCAGAGCTCACAGAGCTACTCATGATGCTGTTCCCAGCAGCTGAGAAAGTGGTGGGAGAACTCGGAGAGAATCCCAAGAAGCTCGGCCTTCCCACAACACTGCCCTGTAGGATGCTTACTCACATGGCTTTGCTGTAGCTGTCCCCAGTGTGCTAGCAATGTGGGCATGAAATGTCGACAGTGGGAGGCAGAAAACCCAGTTTGACCGATTTTCAGTTTTGCCGACTTTTGCGTGTCAACAGCACTTTTGTCGCCAAACCTTCCTAGTGTAGACATAGTCTCAGTTTTGCAAAATTTCATATATTGAGCCTGACTTCTTTTGCAGTACAGGTTGAACCTCTCTAGTCTGCCACCCTTGGCACTTGACTGGTGCTAAACTAGAAAATTTGCCAAAGCACAGGAGGTCAATATTGTCTAACAAAAGTCGCATTGCAGTGTAAACAGTTTTGTCTCATTATCTCAATATTGCCAACACTTCCACTGCTTACTGGGCTCGGAGGGTGTGTCTAAACTACATGGCTCCATCGATGGAGCCATGTAGATTAGGCTGATCGGCAAAGGGACATGAAGCCGCAATTTAAATAATTTAAATTTAAATTTAAATGGCTGCCACGCTGATCCGACAAACAGCTGATCAGCTGTTTGTCGGCTCAGCGCGCTAGTCTGGACGCTACTGCGCCGACCTGAAAGCCCTTTATCGACCTCCCCGTTATGCCTCGTAGGATGAGGTTTACCGGGGAGGTGGATAAAGGGCTTTCATGTTGACAGGGGAGCGTCCAGACTGCCCCGATCTGCCGACAAACAGCTGATAGGCAGAGCGGGGCAGCCATTTAAATTTAAATGAAGCCGCGATTATTTAAATCGCGGCTTCATTTCCCTTTGCCGAACAAACAAATCTACATGGCTCTGTCGACGGAGCCATGTAGTCTAGACATAACCTGAGAGAACATTTAGGGGCAAATTAGAACTTGGCCACACCCCTGATAAGGGGACATCCATCTAACTAAAATCATGCTAGACCATGGGTGTTATCAGACCAGAGAGTGCCAGACTAGAGAGGTTCAACTTCTCTCGATGTAAACTCTACTTGACTTCATTGGAATTACTCCTGATTCATTCCAGTTTAAATGAATCCATCAATAAACCTCTCTGCATAGGAAGCAAGGACTATCGATTTTGTTTTGTATCTTTCAAGAGATACCCCATGGTATCTTGGATGAAGTGTTAACAGATGAGTAACTGAAGCTAGCAAGTTGCTTCCCCCCTTTTCTTGAGATACATATAACTATACATTTTTTACTTAATTATTTTATGCACAATTTCTAATAAAAGAGATTCACTAAAAAGACTCTTCAGGCATGAAAAATATAACATCACTTGCTTATCAGCCAACACTTTGTAGGGTTATCAGTAGATTAGGAACATTCATGAGAATAGACAATTACTCTTAAATAAATTCCAAAAGACGATATGTAAATGCTCTAAACTTGGCAAATTTCTATGGGAGGGGGAGATTAAAATAATGAGCTAACAGAAGAAATTCAGTCAGGCACAATTTTTTAACAAGAATGGACTTTAAAATTATGGTTATTAGCGGTGTTTCATTTCATAAGCAGTTAAAGAAGCTTCGGAAGGTGATGCAATTAATTTTTAAGTTTATATTACACATTAGAACACAAGGGGCCATTAACAAGGCAGTGATATTAAATTTAATGTACTTGGAAAATTGGACAGTGTGTCTTTCCCTACTGAGTATATTCTCAGGTGCCAGATAGGGGAAATAACGACAGAGGTATATCTCATCATGTCAACGAGGAGTAATGGCCATTAGTCTGTGTTGAGGGACAGGCAAACATAAACTTTGTAGGGATGACATTAATCATCCAGGAACAGTCGGTGGCATGTGGGAAATTGGTAAAATGCCATCAGATGGATGAATATTTCCCCCGCCCTGTAAAAAATAGAATATGGAAGAGTAGGCTGATTACAGAATTGGACAACCTTGCAAGGAGAGGAAAGGAAGAAATACAAAGGCAATCCACTCACATGTTGCACTCCCCTTGGGCACACCTTCGTGGATGGGAAACTAGGTGAGTTCTCACCTCCTGTTGGCTAACACATGGTAACTAACACGAGATCAAATCCTAGGCTGTGTCTAGACTACATGCCTCTGTCGGCAGAGGCATGTAGATTAGACACATAGGCAAAGTCAAATGAAGCCGCGATTTAAATGATCGCGGCTTCATTTAAATTTACATGGCTGCCGCGCTGAGCCGACAAACAGCTGATCAGCTGTTTGTCCGCTCAGCGCGCTAGTCTGGACGCTCCCCTGCCGACATCAAAGCCCTTTGTCGGCAGCCCCGTTATTCCTCGTGGGATGAGGTTTACCGGGGCTGCCGACAAAGGGCTTTGATGTCGGCAGGGGAGCGTCCAGTCTAGCGCGCTGAGCGGCCAAACAGCTGATCAGCTGTTTGTCGGCTCAGCGCGGCAGCCATGTAAATTTAAATGAAGCGGCAATCATTTAAATTGCTGCTTCATTTGACTTTGCCAAACAAACAAATCTACATGGCTCCGTCGACGGAGCCATGTAGTTTAGACGTACCCCTAGTGCTGACAGGGCAGGTTGTGGATGTCACATGGATTAGCATGTGGAGGTAAAAACTATGGGGGACTCTGGGTTTACTTCAGTCTTCTGCCTACTTACATTAAACTACAACTACCTTGTCTTCACTTGGGTTTTCTGCTGTGTTCGTTCCCATGTGTTAATTAATAGGAGGTGAGAAGAACACAGCTTTTTTCAACGCGAAGGCAAGGCCCTAATCATGCTATGAGGCTTCGGGTCTGAAGCAGACAAGAACAAAAGATACATGGTCGCAAGTGGGCTTGTTAGAATAGGAGGATGAATAGGAGAAAGCAAAACTTGGGAGTTGCAGAAGATTTAATGCAGAAATATTACTGGTAGCTTTCTGACTGCTGCTACTTATTCTGGCGCCTGTGCTAGAAACCACCTCCCATAAGCAAAGCCCCTGCTTTAAATACGGTACCCTAAAAACGCTCACTGTGCTCCCCAATGTTTGACCATCAGTTAACACCAACTCAACCAGGAAACACATTTTTCTTCCCAAGTTCCTAGTTTGAATGGTGGCTGAAGTCAACAGTTGCTGCATGGAACACGTAGGGTCCTTGACGGATTAGATCCGCCCTGCAAGGGATGGAGGGGAGATGGGAGGTGGGAACCAAATATCTGAGACATGAACCCATCTCACCACTGAGATGAAAGGTCACTTGGAAAGTCCCCTGAAATGCAGACCAATGGCTGGTGAGCAGAGTAGCAGAGGAAGTGTGGCCGGCTTACGGAAAAGAGAATGTTTAATGAGACACTAGGACAGGGTAGCAGTGAGAGATGTCATAGGAGGAGGGGCGGTGGGGGTGGGGGAGCGAGACTGCTAAACACACAGCTTTGCACAGCTCTGAGGGAGAAGATCAAGGAGGCTGTCTGAAAGTAGAGCATCAATATAATTCAGGCCCTCTTGAGGGAATATATAGTTACACAAAGAGAAAGTGGCTGGTAATGAGATAAGCATGTGGGTTCTCCCTCCAGGAAAGAGAGAGAACACAACCTACTGAAAGTCGAGCTGCATCCAGAGGGGGTAGCAGGGTTCGCTGACGGAGGGGATCTCGGTTTCAGGGCAGGCCCGGGGAAAGGAAGGAGAGATGGAAGGTGTCAGCCGTGCAAGCAGAAAGGAAAAGACGGCAAAGGCATCACAGGAGGCCCCTGGACCAGATGGGTGAGTGTGGCTAAAGGTGCGGGGGATGGGATGTGGCACCTGCTGGAGGGGAGGGCTCAGCTGTCCATGGACCAGGTTTGGACAATCCAGTCTCCCTGCACCCGGGGATTTAAATCCCTGCAGGACCCGCTCAACCCTTCTTCCTTCCTCAAGCGTTTTCACTGAGTTCCAGGCAATGATCAAGGGGCTAGACCCGGAACTCCTGAGACAGGTGGAAGTTAGTGGGACCTCTGCTGGAGTAAAGGTGTCCGAATCTGACCCTTCGCGTGGCTGTGGCAGGCGAGGTCTCAAAACCAGCACCCCTGTCTGCTCTGCGAGGACGTTCCAAACCCCATGGCTTTTTTTTTTTTAAGAGTTGTACCTGGTCCTGCTGCCTCCCCTTTCCTACAAGGTGGTGCAGGAGACAATGCATCAGTGAATGGCTGTTCTCTATTCCAGATGGGGGTTCTTTTCCCTGGAACCAAACGCCAGCTGGCTCTAATCATCTTCCTCTTCAGATTCTTTGCACAGAGCTCTGGAGAAAAACAGGGGTGCCCCTGCCATGCTGTGATCAGCCATGGCTCAGAGGCCAGCTGCTCTACAGGTATCTGTTGCACTAGTGCTTACAAACCCACAAGAGGGGGTGGATTCTGCCACCCAAATGTAAGAGGTGAAGCCAATGCCTTGAGCACCGCAGAGACAACAGCTGTAATTACACAGAACTGGGGGGGGGGGGGTAATGCCCTGAAGATACCCATTTTACCAAGGGTCTCTCTTCATAGTTCTCTTCCAGAGTGGCAGGGAAAGAGTTTTGCCTCCTAGCCAAAGAAAATTCAGCTGGGATTCAAAGACAACGGCTGGCAGGTGTGTGATGATGGCTTTGAAGTGGGCGGGGCCATCATCAGAGAGCTCCACCTAGCACCTGTCTAATCATTGTCACAAAAGGAGCGCTTGTGCCTTTATTTAGTGGCTACATTTCCTTTTCTTTTTTTTCATCCTTGGGAAGTAGGTAGAAGAAAGTGTAGAACTCAGGGATGGCCATGTTCTGCATTTGTTCACACTCGGGTAAATCCTGAGTAACGTCACTGATGTCAACTGAGTTACTCCAAACACAGCAAGGAGTCCGGTGGCACTTTGAAAACTAACACATTTCAAGTGCCACCCGACTGCTTGTTGGTTTTGCTAAAACAGACTAACACAGCTACCTCTGAAACCTGAGTTACTCCAGATTCACAAAGGCAACAGAAATCTGGCCTTGAGATTTGGAGGTTACATACCTCGCTCTGGCCAAGTCTACACTACATGGAAGATTGACACTCCTGTGGTCAATCTTCTGAGGTTTGATTTAGAGGGTCTAGTGAAGACCTGCTAAATCGAACTCAGAGGGCATCCATGTTGGTGTTGCTACTCCTGCATCTCATGAGGAATAAGAGAAGCCGATGGAAGCATTTGCTCCCATTGACCTCCTTCTGTGTGGGTGGTGATCTACGATACATCGACTCCAGCTGTGCAATTAATGTAGCTGGAGTTGGGTATCTTAAGTCGACCTTCTGCTCTAGTGTAGACCAGGCCCTTAGAAAGCTAATAGATGACATTGTCGTAAGGGAAACAATGACAAGAATCGAACTTCTCAGCCCGAAATCTTTGCCGCAGCCAACAAGATTCAGATGAATATAAGGACAGTATGAAATGTCTCCTACCTATAACTTTAAATTAAAAAAGCAATGTACTGTTTATTGGTTCTTCCAAGTGTCTCTGGAGCAGCAGGCTCATAAAGATCATATTATAGTACAAGCCATTATGCAAAGAGTTTACTATATATACATTTCTAAATGCTTCAGCAAACAGCATCCTACTTACCAGCAGAGAAGGATAACTGGTTCGTTTGGGGTAACAAATGATCCTTGATTTGATTTTAAATGCAATGACAGCAAAATTTATCTCTTATTTAAGCACTTGCCTGAGCTGTTGAGGATGGGATGGTATTAAACGGCACAATGCAGTCTATGACTACCGAATCAGTTGAAATAGGCATAAGAATATATTATGTTTATAGGGTAGAAAAAGATTGTACAGCGACGCATATAACGAAAATGGGTATTTTTTGTCATTTATACCGTAGCTTATATCATTATTTCTTCCTGCTTCCAATTTTTCGGTAATAAAAATCCAGGGGATGTGATTCGCTTTGCATTACAGACAAACCATCTTGATTCTTTATTAAATATTTTTATTAATCTGAAGTACTACAAAGCATTTGAACAGATAAATCAGACTCGGAATAGTCATTTCCCCTCTGCTATGGCTCTATAAAGTGGATTCATTTATGAGTGCGCAATACCAGAGAAGAAAGCTTCCATATTCATGAATGTGTCCCTCTGTGTTCTTATTTTTATATCCTTGTGTACTGTGCAGACGTGTTCATGCTAACGAGATCGTTGCTCCCCAAAATAATATAGATCTTGGTAATCCAATCCATAATCCCTCCCCAGTTTTGTGTCCAATTTAATTAGGAATTACTGTACGGATAATATTCAAACAGCCCTTGCTTTGAGCATGCAGTTGTTTTTTATGGGCTGGAACTATTGCTCTTTCTTCAATTCAGCAATCCCAAGTGCTGATGGGATTGAAAAATCTTTGTCTTCTGGCTGAGCATCAAAGCCAGTCTACGGATCTTTGTGCCACAAAGGAGCCTCAGTAATGCAGGGCCGTATTCTGCGCCGATTTTCACTCCATGGGGGCAGAGAGGTAAGCCAGTCAGCGTGGAAACGTTCCTTCAGGGACGTGTTGCTGTTGGAACCATCCCAGGAGAGCCCTCCAGAGCTCTGTTCAGTTCCACCGTGGGCTGTGTCGTACTCAACTGTGTATTTCATTAGCAGAAAGGAGGCCAAGAAAGGGCCCCATATCATCTGGAAGAATGGTTTTGTCAGGCTGCCGGTCCCATCTCGACAGCCCTGGGCATGCAGGTAGGTTGTTAGAGATGATCCAAAGCATTTTGAGCATGGTTCAGAGACTCTGACACAGAGTGGGTGAGCAGGTGCATTGTGTCTCTATAGAGTCCTATGCAGCAGAGATGGGCAACGTTCATGGTCCCAGCTGATCCATTCACCTTCGCGGAGCAGGACTGGGTCCTCTGTTGGAGTCTCTTGAGCTGTATGCTGGTTGGATGGTGACTGCAGTAATTTGCAGATGGATTTATTTGCAGATGAAATCCCTTGTATCCTGATGGAGGGGTAAATTTCCCAAGGAATATTTTTTGAAACCACCTGCCTTGTGTCACATTGGTGTAAGGGTGCGTCTACACGGCGCGGTAGGTCAAAATAGCTTATTTCGTAATTTGGCGCTGTCTACACAATGCCAAATTTCAGAATAACCTGCTATTCCAAAATGTCCCTTATTCCTTGTAAAATGAGGTTTACAGGGACGTCAGAATAGTGAGCCCAAAATAACAGGCTTGCTGTTAAGACATGGGATAGCTATTTCAGGATACTCCGGTATCCCAAAATAGTGTTTCAGTGTAGACATAGCCTATGGGGGCTAGGTCCTAAGGCCAAGAGGGCCATAGAGAAGTCCTCCAGGTGGCTAGAGTTGCTAGGAAGAAACCAGCCAATCATGGGCCAGGAGGGACTATATAAGAAGCTGCAGAACTAGAAGGAGCTCAGCACTGGTGAGGCCATATCTGGAGTATTGTGTCCAATTCTGGGCCCTCCATTACAGAAAGGACGTGGACTCATTGGAGAAGGTCCAGTGGAGGGCAACAAAAATGATTAGGGGGCTGGAGCACATGATTTATGGGGAGAGGCTGAGGGATTTGGGCTTATTTAGTCTGCAGAAGAGAAGAGTGAGGGGGGATTTGAGAGCAGCCTTTACTTACAAAGGGAGGGGTTCCAAAGAGGAAGGAGGGAGGCTGCTCTCAGTGGTGGCAGACCAAGGAGCAATGGTCTCAAGTTGCAGTGGGGGAGGTCTAGGTCGGATATTAGGAAAAACTATTTCCCTAGGAGGATGGGGAAGCGCTGGGCTGGGTTCCCTGGCGGGGGGGAGGGGGAGGCGGAGGGGTGTGTGGAATCTCCATCCCTAGAGGTGTTTAAGTCCCAGCTGGACAAAGCCCTGGCTGGGATGATTGAGTCGGGTTGGTCCTGCTTTGGGCAGGGGACTGGACTCGATGACTCCTGAGGTCCCTGCCAGCCCTGGGGTTCTATGATTCTAGGAGTTGCAGCCCAGACCTGGAAGGAGAAGGTCGGGGTGACTGGCAGAACCCAGGACAGCTCAGAGTGGGGAGCTATTTACATAACCGTGGTCTCCAACCTTTTTACACCCCAGATCGCTCACTAGCGGGGAGGAAGGAGATGCCGAAGAGCAGGTGAGGGGAGTGCTGGGAGTGAAAGGAAAGCCAGGATCGAGTGCAACAGAGGGATAGGCCTGGGGCCGGGAGCAGAAGGGAGGCAAACGTGGCCTTATTTTCCCGAGATACCCTGATGGAAACGCTGGTGGTGACGGTCCCACAGGCAGCTCCCCACATGGTACAAAGGCCTGGCCATAACTGCCAATGTGCTAACCGCTCCAGCCGCATGCTCCTCTGGCCGAACACCCCACAAAGGGACCGGATTTCCTTCGGGACGGCACGGCCCTTCCCCTCCTGGTCTGAAGTTACTGCAGCCTCCTCCCTGGTAGTTCCTTCCCATCCCCCCGTGCTGCTGCAGCAGGGAGCCTGCAAGGACTGGAGGGCTGTGGCGGACCCTCCCCCCCCCATGTAGTCTCCTCTGTCTGGCTATGGAAAGGAAGCGAGTTGACCCATTAGCCGTTCCTGGAACTTGTTCTGTGCAGCAGCTGCGGCTTCTGTCCAGGTCAGTGTCCTGCTGACTCCTCTTTAGGATCAGAGGAGGGAACCTAGCAGCAATTCAAAGCAATGAGCCCAGACCACAGCCCTCTCGACACCTCCCTGTGCCTCGATGCACCTTTCACATCACCCTGGGGCTACTGCAGCCTGCAGCCTGTACTCTGAGTTCAGCTGCCGCTTTGTTAAAGCACCATCTGCTACTGCAAAACCCAGGAGGGAAATGTGGGACTGCGATGGAGATCGGTTGTCAGCACGTCCATGATCGCCTGGTGGGGGGAGCTGGGTTAGGACATTGTCCCAGGAGAAGAAGGCCTGGAGGCACCCCTCTCCTACTGAGCGGGAAAACGGGCTGAAAGAACGGACTGAGCTGAGAGACAAGAGAGGCACCGGGTTGGGCCCTGGTCAAGTGTCTACCCTGGAAGGAGGTTGAGTACTTCACAGAGTGTGACTTGGCTGGAGGGCTGAGTAGCCAAAAAGGCTTTTAAAAAGACAGTGCAGGCAAATACACTCAACCAGACCAGAGCGATCACAGGAACTGCCACCCCGTTACAACTGGGTATATTCCAACTGCACAAAGTTCAGAAACAGCCTCATGAAAGGGGGAAAAGGGGGAAAAGACCTATCTCCTAGGGAGGCATGGCTTAGCTGTATCCAGGGAGAGGTATGAATTCCATCTGAAGTAGGAAATTCACCCCTGCCCCCAGCACACTCCTCAATTTGAACACTAAGGACTAAAAATCAGTCAAGCTATAGTACTTACATGCAAAGATCGATTTTCTGGCATTTGATTTAGTGGGTCCAGTTAAGACCCGCTAAATCAAATGCTGAGGGTGCCTCTGGTTGGTGCCAGTACTCCTGATAGTCACAAGGAGTAAGGGAAGACAACGGGAGCATTGGCTCTCATCGGCCTCCCATTGTGAAGATGGCGCCAAGCGCAGCTTATGGTATGTCGACTCCAACGGTGTCATTTATGTAGCTGCAGTTGTGCACCATAAGCCGATCTTCCAGGTCTAGTGTAGACCTGGCCTCAGTGAAGCATTTGCCTTTGAGAACAGCTTCAAATGACCCAAGCAATGGAATTTTCATCCCTTTCATTGGTGTGCAACTGTTCAGTCTAATTCCATTCAGTGCCTGGATGTTTCCTCGGATGCTCATCCTAAATTCTGCATGCACCATTCCTAATTTCCTACAATCAGCATTGGGCATAGTTTTTGCTCTACAGGTCCCTTTAAGTGCCATGCAGAAGGCTTCTAAACTCAGACATCACTTAGTCCTGGTGGAAATTTTAGGCACCCTGGCCTCCATTTCAGTTCCCTTTTACATTGCCCTCTGCCTGCCTTTGCTTGTTCTCACCAACCACACCCGGGTCATAGATTCACCATAGTTCTCTGAGCTGTCTCCAATATTAAGCAGTGGGCTTAAATTGAAGCAAGGGAGGTTGAGGTTGGACATTAGGAAAAACTTCCTGTCAGGGTGATTAAACTCTGGAATAAATTGCCTAGGGAGGTTGTAGGATCGCCGTGACTGGAGATATTTACGAGCAGGTTAGATAGGCCTCTATCAGGGATGGTTTAGACCAGGGCTACTGAACATATGGCCAGATTGTTGGTGGCCTGCAGTGCAGTTTGGGTACACGTGGCCTGCGGATGTGAGCCAAAATAGTCAATATAATGGTCTTCTGTTGAGATGTGTTTTAGTAGTTAAATTCCTGGACTGTCGTTGCTTTGTTTCACGAGGAGTAACGGTAGTTTGGACTAGGAAGCCTAGTCCAAACTACCTAGTCCGTGCCGCGTGTAGCCGCGCAGCACGGAGTCCGCACTAGCGGACATTTAAAATTGGCGGCGCCCGGCTTTATGCAAATGAAGCCCGGGAAATTCAAATCCCGGGCTTCATTTGCAACTCCGGTTGCCTACATTACCACCCTAGTTCGAACGAGGGTGGTAGTGTAGACATACCTTGTGAATGTGGGTTAAACTTCAGCTAAGAGTTTCCGTTGAAAAAATTGGGAAAAAATATTAAAAGGTTTAAAAAAAAGTGTTGACTTTTCATTTGGAAATGACATTTCCGTTCAAAATGTAGCTAGATTTACTTAAAACAAATAAAGGCTAAATAAACATCTGAAACAAGTTAAAATATGGTCAGACGAAGCAGTTTGGTTGATCCAAAATGGATTCTTTTAAGAGCGACAGAATTGAAAAAATCAGGGAAAATTCACAGAGCTCTACTAGGGTCTTCTTGCAATGAAAGTGAACTCAGCACAGAAGCGTTCAGCCTTTAACAGCTGATGAGTCATTAGTCATCAAAGAAACCTACAGAGAGTCACAAAGCAATTAAACCTATTTAAAATATAACCAGGTGTGTAAACAACTTTAGTATATTTTAATAGTTAGTCCATGAATCAAGTGTTCTAAATGAAGGTGACAGTAGCTAGCAGTGGTGTTATGTAGGCTCCGTGGAGACCTGGCATTTTGGAGTCAGGCTCTGTTAATGTTTACACAAACCCCTAATCTGTCTGGTTTCTTTTCACTTGCTATTTCCCCCCTGAGGCAGCTGCCGTATTGACCTCCATGTCAGGAAGGCGCAGGACTCATTGGCTTTGTTTCATGCAGTGCATTTTTCCTCCTCTCTGACTTATGAAGGTTTCCCGTGATCTTTGCACCCAAGGGTTTTAACGGGATACGAACGATTCGTCAACTAGTCGACTATCTGATAAGCAAATGCTTATTGGATAGTCTACAGTAATCCCTCATTTAACACGGTAGATACGTTTCAGAAAATGATCGTGCTAAGTGAAAACGTGTTATGCGGGGTCAATTTTCCCATTGAAAATAATGGAAAAGGTAGGGGTTGCGTTTGCGCAACTTGTTAGCAGCTGGGACCAGCACATAAAGTTGGGGGAGAAAGGGGACTGGGTTATAGCAGGGAGGGGAGGTGTTTAGCTCTGGGGAAGGAAAGGGGAGGACAAGGGAAGGGGCTTGCAGCTGGCCGCTGGGTTTCCCCAGCAGGCTGGTTGCTGGCAGCTGCGTGGGGCTTCCCCTGCCTCTTTGCAAAGCGGCAGAGGTTCGCCGCTCGCCGCGCTGTTCCCCGGCGGCCCCTCCTTGCTGGACACAAGGAGGCAGGGGAAGCCCCACGCAGCTGCCAGTGACCTGCCAGCTGGGGAAACCAAGCCGCCTGCTGCAAGCCGGGGGCAGAGGAGAGGGAGCAAGGCATCGGGCCAGAGGGGGTCACCAGGGAACGGCACGGCGAGTGGTGAACCTCTGCCGCTTTACAGAGAGTCAGAGGAAGCCCCGCGCAGCTGCCGGCGACCGGCCAGGCAGTCAGGGAAATCGTGTTACTGCGGGGACGGTCGTGTTGTTCGAAAAATGTACCCCCCCCCCCCCAAAAATCGTGCTATTGCGAAAACATGTTCAGCGGGCACGTGTTAAGCAAGGAATTACTGTACACACACGTCAACTAGCTGTTCCTCCCGCTGCCTCTATCAGAACGAGGCAGCGTGGGAGGAAGGGGGAGAGGAGAGGAGGGCGTGCTCCAAAGCAGCAGTACTGCATGGAGCCCAGGGTCTGCTGCTTTGAAACACCGCTTGCAGTCCAGGGCCAGCTGGGGGCTTAGGCTGTTGTTACACTTCAAAGGTGGAGGCTCTCTTATCGACTAATCAAATAGTCGATGCAAATTGCATTGACTATTGATTAGCCAACTAATCTAAATGTAACGCCCCCAATTTAAGTATAGCTTAAAATGTTCGGGCAGCGGCTGACTAACATGCATTTGTTTTTCAGAAATAAGAATTGCAGAGTTCCGCTGAAGTCAGCGTGGTACTCTCGGCTGCAGCTCTCGCAGGAGGTGTGAGCAGCTCAGCCAATCCAACGCCCCAAAGCAGCACCATATTATTTATGCTGCAGGGGGCCTTTGGCAGTGAATCTGAAATGAGTCCCTAGAACATCTCACCTCTCCCTATAGAAGTGTGCTGGGGAAAACGCCTGTGTGATGGCTTTTCTGTTTCTACTGTCTGCAGAAAACCATTCTGGTTTTGGCCAGCACCTAGCAGAATGCGGTTCTGCTCCGTGACTGGTACTCCCAAAATACAAATTAAAAATAAGATTGTGGTTAGATGCCACCCGTTCCGAAGGAGTCACACGTGGTGAAGTCTCTGGCAGAGCACTCCGGTGCATTCTTAATTTGCTTTTCTCTTGACATCAAGTAAAGGGGAATACGTGAAAGAAAGCATCGGAATGGCAAAATACCACAGGTGGGTTCCACAGCTGATCTAAACCGGCATCTTTCCATTGATTTTGCTAGGGTTTTGCTGATCCCACACCAGCTGTGGCTCAAAACCAGCATCTTCAGTGTCAACGAAAGGTGTGGAGAAGCATATAGCATTTGAACTGACTCCTGCTGGTTCAAGTTTGGGGAAAAAGACCCAAAGTAGATGTGCAGCCCTGTTCTGATAACACCATTGAGTAGCACCTCACACCATTGACGTGGACCTAAAAGGGTGTTACAAGGAGGAGGGAGAAAAATTGTTCTCCTTGGTCTCAGGGCTGGATTACCCAATAGGCAGACTAAGCATGTGCTTAGCGTACCAGCAAAGCAGGGGCACCAAAAAAAAAAAAAAAAAAAGAGAGATTTTACGGTGTAGTATTGTTTTTATTTTGAATTACATATGGTGGAGCACCATAATCTTTTCAGTGCTTAGGGCCGCTACAGGTCTTAATCTGGCCCTGCTTGGCTTCTGAGGATAGGACAAGAAGCAATGGGCTTAAATTGTAGCAAGGGAGGTTTAGATTGGACATTAGGAAAAACTTCCTACCTGTCAGGGTGGTTAAACACTGGACTAAATTGCCTAGGGAGGTTGTGGAATCTCCAACACTGGAGATATTGAAGAGCAGGTCAGGTGAGATAGACTCTATCAAGGATCATGTAGATGTTGCTTGGTCCTGCCATGAGGGCAGGGGCTGGACTTGATGACCACTTGAGGTTTCTTCCCGTGCTGGTATTCTATGATTTCCGCATGGAGGAAGGAATTCAGAAGCCACACATAGCATCAGATCCTTGGCTGAAAATCCGTGGGCTTGCTACGGAAAGGAAACAGAGCTATGCTATGATGCATGTTCATGCGTGTTGTGGGAGACACATTCAACACTGGGGAAATAACTGACAGGCCAGCAAATAAATACACATTCTGCCACCATAAAATCGCAGCTGTCTCAGGACGTTAAATGTTCTCTAGTTTTTGTGCTGGCGTAAATCTAATTTACGAAGCTTGCCAGCATTAACACGATCTCCGTCTTCATCTCTGTGACCCGTCTTCCCCATCAAAATCATGGCAGCCAGCGGTTCTCCCTTATTGGTTGGTGAGACCCAAGAGAGTAGAGCTTATGGAGGAGAGTTGGGCCAACTTGTATGTTTCTGAAATTGTGAGAGGTAAAAAGTTCTTAGCCACATAATTATAGACTACTCCTTTATCTCTTAGGGTAGGTCTACACTACATGGCTCCGTCGATGGAGCCATGTAGATTTGTTTATTGGGCAAAGGGAAATGAAGCGGCGATGTAAATAATCGCCGCTTCATTTGAATTTAAATGGCTGCCACGCTGAGCCGACAAACAGCTGATCAGCTGTTTGTCGGCTCAGCGCGCTAGTCTGGACGCTCCGCGGTCGACATCAAAGCCCTTTGTCGACCACCCCGGTAAACCTCATCCCACGAGGAATAACGGGTGGTCGACAAAGGGCTTTGATGTCAACCGCGGCGCATCCAGACTAGTGCGGAGCATCCAGACTAGAGCATCCAGACTCAGTCGGCTCAGCGTGGCAGCCATTTAAATTTAAATGAAGCGGCGATTATTTAAATCGCTGCTTCATTTCCCTTTGCCTACAACTCTAATCTACATGGCTCTGTCGATGGAGCCATGTAGTCTAGACACAGCCATTGTGTGCACGGTCTACTGGCAGCATTGGTATTTCTATAGCAGCGAATTCCCATACACTATATGGGAATCGGTATGTTAGCTTACAGATGGGGAAACCGAGGTAAAATTTTGGTGCCTCTTCTCTTGGTTTCCCATCTTTAGATACTGAGGGTCTGACTTGCTCTGGTTCCAAGCAACCATGGTTCCCACTGACAAGCAGGAACTATAGGAGCTCATTCATCCTTGAAAATCAGCCCCTCCTTTTCCAAAATACGTTCCACTCCTGTGCTGGTGAGGTTGTGGGCACTGCACTCCAATGGAGGGCAGGATGGACAACCCTTTGGGTTTCCACCCGTCGAATGGAGAAACTTTTGCCCAACCCCACAGTCTAGAGATTGTGATACTGGCAGGTGCAGCTCTGAAAAGACTCACAGTGCATTCTTTCCAGTCATTGCTGGTCCTGTCTGGTTCATGCTGCCCGAGGGAGGTGGCAGCTGCTTTCAGACATATAGAGTAAACTGAGGCAGTCCATGGTATTTCCCAATAGGACATAACCCTTCCTCCAGCCCTCTCTCAGTGGCTGTAGGGACTACCTACTACTGCCAGGCTAGACCTGAGACAGAGGCTAGCCTACTGCATGTAAAAAGTCTGAGGGCTCGTCGTGTTACTCTGTAACTTTACAAACAAAAAGTAGCCCTGTGGTGCCTTAGGGTGCGTCTACACAGCCCCCAAACTCGAAATAAGATGCACAGTTTGCACTACGCATCTTATTTCGATTGAATGTCGAAATAGGATAGTTTGAAATTTGGCACGTCTATGCAGCGCCGAATTTCGAAATAACGTGCTATTTCGAAACATCCCTTAACCCTCATGGAGGGATGCTGAAATAGCGTGCCCATTATTTTGAAAAAATTTCAAAATAACGGGCAAACTTGTTAAGATGCGGGTATCTTTCAGTATCTCAAAATAGCTATGCAGTGTAGACATACCCTTAAAGACTAATCCTCTTCAGGCTTGGAAGCTCTTAGGATGAAAGATGCTGTGTTAAGCCACATTGTTATTAGTAAAAAGGACAGGACAGGACCAAAAGCATTTTCTACCTTTTCAAAATAATAGACCAGGAAATCGGCAGCTAGTGATTGTAATTGAGATGGATGAAAAGGCATCTGACTCTTCCCCCCTCCCAAGTATTTCAAGCAACATACTTGAGAAGAATATGAAGTGCCTCTGCTCTCTAAAGATTGCCACTCTGCGGCTAAATTATTAATGACGAGGAACGATTTCATTTTTAATCTGCAGACTATTAATTACACTGCCGACGAGCACCACACCACCCGAGAGCCCCTCTCCCAAACAGAATTGTTTAGGGATGCCCCATATTTTAACCGGATTTCGGTGCCATGCCCCCTTCCAGACGCAAACGGGTAGCATTTTGGACGGAGATTAACATCCCCCTGGTAAATGGTTCTGAGAACTTTACATGACTCTCAAGAGCGGGCGTTCTCCATTCCCAAGCAAGCTCCGGCTTCCAAGCAGCTATTGTTAAACTGGTCTTTTCGCGTGGATCTCACAGGAGTTCATCAAGAACCACAGATGAAGAAGGTCTCTTGTCCCATTAAGACATTTCCGCTTGGCCAGCACAGGAGATGGTTTCCAATGGCAGATACTGGAGTGGCTCTGTTCATATCCACGCTACCGGGTGAGGTCATGCCAGCTGGGACAGAAGCCAAGCTAGGGAGACTGTGCTGCAGGTTGGTTTGGTGAAGGAAAAGACCCAGCGGATCCCTACTAATGAGATGCTCCCTGTTTCCCTTGCAAAGCCGCGAATATCCTCAATTCCTATTGAAGTCAATGGGGAATCAATACTGACTGCTCTGTACCTTGCAGGAGCTCTTTCCTGTTTAGCGGGGTGTCACGTTATTGGATTTTAATAGGAAACTGCAGATTACGGATGTAACAGCGAAGTTGATTAACTGATAAGCAAAAGCTTATAGGTTAATACTATAGACGACACACATCCCCCCCCCCCCCCACCACACACACATACTTGCCAGTACATTTTTCAGCAGGCTGGCCAGCAGCCTGGCTCGGTCCTGGCTCGAAATGGATCCAGGACCTATCCCTGCTGCGGCTCTGCATTTAAAGTGTATTAGGAGCCAGGTGGGCAGGCTCAGTTTTGGCTTTCACAGGGTTTGGGAGCTCAGAGCCGCCCTAGACAGGGGCTGCTGCCACCTCATGCTGCTGCCTCTTTATCAGAGGTAGCAGCACAGGGCGACAGGCAGCTGGTCTGTGAGGGGAGCTGGTTTTTAAACAGGCAAATCTCCTGGCTCCTGCCTGGCAGGGGGCGTGGAGAGGCAGGGGGCTTCTCAGGAGTGAGCCTGGAACACACTAGCTGCTGGCCCCACCCCCAGGGACTATAGACTAGTCGACTAACTGAAAAGAATTCTCGAGGTGACTCAACTATTCAATTAACCGATATTTAACATCCCTACTGCAGATCATTGGTTGCACCCGCTGCTGTATGTTTGCCCCCAATTCTGTGCCTGGTGGGCCCGGTGAGGTGTCTAATGAAAGCTGATGCTTTGCTGATTCTGTCTGTGCTGCTCATATGCTTGTCTGATTTGTGTATGTTAAGTTCTGCGTATGGGCTCTGTACTTGCATTTTAAATGTTTTCTGTCTGGGAGACAGCAGTAGGCATTGACCACCCATCGTGAGGGGCAGTTACTCAGTGCGGCAGGGACGATGGGTCTTAAGTGTTGGCAGCAAACACCTGGGGAATTCTGCTGGGAACCTGCAAACCAGCAGGTACACCTCGGCTGCTTGCCTAGAGGACACAGGCAGGTTAGTTGATCATGTGATCAGCTCCATTTTGGGAGGTACCATCACTCGGGAGAACAGTGGATTTCCCTCCACATGGGCAAGACTATAAAAGGATCCTGGGGGTGCCTCCATCTTTGTCTTTGTTCCCGCCCTCTGCTCCAGAAGCACCCTTGATAAGGTCAGAAGTCCGGGAAGGATTTGTTGACCCAGTCCGACACAGGGCTTGTGTCTAGACTGGCAGGATTTTCCACAAATGCTTTTAACGGAAAAGTTTTTCCGTTAAAAGCATTTGCGGAAAAGAGCGTCTAGATTGGCACGGAGGCTTTTGTGGAAAAGCATTTTTTGTGGAAAAGAGTCCGAGCCAATCTAGACACACTTTTGCGCAAAAAAGCCCCGATCGCCATTGTTGCCATCGGGGCTTTTTTGCACAAAACAGTTTTTAGCTGTCTACACTGGCCCTCTTGCGCAAAAACATTTCCGGAAAAGGGCTTTTGCCCAAACAGGAACGTCAAAGCATTTGCGCAAGAAGCCCTGACTTTGGACAGTAGAACGTCAGTGCTTTTGAGCAAAATCAAGCAGCCAGTGTAGACAGCTGGCAAGTTTTTGCGCAAAAGCAAGTGCATTTGCGGAAAAACTTGCCAGTCTAGACGCAGCCAGGATGTATTCCAGAGTCTTCTAAGCAAGCCTTAGAAGACTCCAGAGTCTTCTGTGGCCTGCACTGTGCAGGGGATCAGACTAGATGATCATAATGGTCCCTTCTGACCGTAAAGTCTATGAGTCTATGATTAAGCCGTTTGTTACATCTCTGCTAAGAGCCTGCATCAAGCATTCGGGCATTGGTTATGTATTGTGCTTTCCTTAACAATCCTGCTCTCAGCCTTTTCTTTCTTTTATTAATAAACCTTTAGGCTGCGTCTAGACTGGCAAGTTTTTCCGCATAAGCGGCCGCTTTTGCAGAAAAACTTGCCAGCTGTCTACGCTGGCTGCTTTGAATTGGCGCAAGAACACTGATGATCTAATGTAAGATGGTCAGTGTTCTTCTGCAAATACAATGACTCTCCCATTCAGGAAAAAGCCCTCTTGTGCAAATGCTTTTGTGCAAGAGGGCCAGTGTACAGCTGAGAACTATTTTGCTCAAAAAAGCCCCGATGGCGAAAATGGTGATCGGGGCTTTTTTGTGAAAAACCGCATCTAGATTGGCCACGGACGCTTTTCCACAAAAAGTGCTTTTGCGCAAAAGCGTCCGTGCCAATCTAGACGCTCTTTTCCACAAATGCTTTTAATGGAAAAACTTTTCCGTTAAAAGCATTTGCGGAAAATCATGCCAGTCTAGACGTAGCCTTTGATTTTAGTTTCTAAAGGATTGGCCCAAAGGGCTCTTTTGGGGAAGGTCTGAGGTATAAATTGACCCGGGACTGTGGCGGGTCTTTTGGGAGAACCAGTTCGGAGTCAGTGAGATGGGTTTTCATAACCTCTCACCTGTGTAAAGTGCAGGTTGGTGTGGGGCAGGTAAAGCTGGGATGTCTAAGGGGATTGCTTAGGAGACATCTTGCTGGCTAGGTTGGCAGCTGCCGTGCTCGGTGTGACTGGTTTGGCGCTTTATAGAGGAGGCCCCAATCTTGGGCTGTAGGTGGCCCGGGTTCTAAGTTTTTTGCCCTGATTTGACCCTCTCGGCGGTGCCCCCAGACCACCTGGTATATCACACAGGCTCAGGGTGGACAGCCAAGGTAATGAAGCCCCTAGGCTGTGCACTGCCCATTGGGAGAGCTGGGTTCAAGAGGCAGCCCTGTGGTTTTGCCCCCCAGACCAGCGGGCAAGAGGTGCCGGGCCATGTCTCTCGACCAGCTGGTGCCAGGACATCTTGCTTGTGACCTGCAGAGAGCGGCGCACCTAGTGCTGCCTCTCCTGTACTGCGCCGACGGGCAGCTGAAACCAAGCGAGGGAGAAAATCTCCATCACGTCTCCTAAAGCTGCCACGTCATCCTCTTCTCGGGCCACCCTCCGAACCTGGCTTTGGCCGCAGGTCACTCCTGTCTGGCCGCGACGCGCTGGGCCTGCTGCCCTCTGTTCGTTCCGTTGTTTCCTCTCCCTGCCCTGCTTGTCCGGTTTGTCTCCCTCTCTGTCGAGTGGGCGGCGAGCTCCCTGCAGCCCCGGGATGGTGCAGCGCCTAGCACAGTGGCCCCTGGTCCTTCGCTCCTCAGCGCTCCCCCCAGTAACAGCCTGTGGGTGATGCAGCCGACCAACGTGGCCCTCACCTCACATGTCTGCCAAGGGGATGGCAGCTAACTCTGCCCGGCACCTGGCAGCCGGAGAAGAGCCTGCAGCGCAGAGCTGGGGGGAAGGGTGCGAAGTCTCTCCGGTCGCTGTCAGCAAGAGCGAGTGAGAGAACAACCCCGCCGTGATCTGCAGCAGGTCAGCAGCTTGGCCGAGCACAGCGGTACAGGGTGTTCCAGCTGAGCAGGGCTGTGTTTATATGAGGAGAGGTTGCTGGAGCCAGGCCGAGCCAGGGCGGCATGTGTGCGCCCACGCACTCCCTCGACGCACGGGCTGCACTCAGCCGCCGGCCCCGGGGCCCCCTCCTCCCACCCGAACCAGACCCGCATCAGGGCGCGTTCCCGATCAACACTGAGAACGGGGGCTGCGTGGCTTTGGTCAGCGCTGCCCCACCGGCTGGTTCAAGCACCCGCTGGGCCTTGAAAAAGTCCTCACGTCAGCGTACAGCGCGGCCCTCGGAACCACGGCCCGGTTCCGGCGGGCGAGGAGCCAGAGCATTGAAGGCCCGGGAAGCTGAGCTCCTGTATGGCCCGGGCCACCGCCACCCCCGTCACGCTAACCCCAGCAGCCAGCATGAGACCCAAGCACCACAGGAGACCAGCCCACACAAGGGAAAAGATGAAGTGAGAGAGACCCAGGTCATCCTGGAGAGGCCCCCGCTCTCATGCTGAGGTAAAAAGGTGAACAAAACCTGAGGTCGCTGCCAAATTGACCTGAGGGGAATATTCCCTCCTCAGGCGTACGCAGCTGGCTAGGGCACCACTACATTTGGGGCACCCCTTGTATGCCTAGGGCCACTGCCAGGAGGGGACAGCAAGGCGTGGGCAGCGTTGGCTCCGGCAGCCAGCCCCGTGCCCCTGCTCCCGCGGGCTGCGCCCAGCCGCCATTCACCAGCCGGCTGCACGGCCGCGCCCTGCTCCACCTCTGGCCTGCAGCTTGGGGTGCCTCCCGCCTGCTTCCCCAACAGCCTCTCTTCCCAGCTCCTGCTCCCCACAGGCCTGGGCCTGCCTCCCACTGCTCCTGCCCCTAGGGCCCCGCAGCCCTGAGTAGCCCCCCCGCCGCCCAGACACCAGAGGGTGCAGCGATCAGGCTGCAGAGGGCACCAGGCCTCAGGAAGATGGTCCTGTTCCTTCCCAACCCACCTGGGGGGATCGGTTAGACCCTGAGCTAGTGAGCAAGAGCCAGGCAGCCTCTAGAGAGACTGCTCAGGCCCTGGCCTACCCACCCGATGCCCCATCTCCAGCCGTGGGTGAGCATCCTTGATGCTTCAGAGAAAGGAGATAAAAAATCCCCCCTAGAATACACAGTGGGTGGGGGTGGGGGCAGAAAGCCCTTGATACTGCTGGGGGCCGGCTGAATGTGGCTGTCCCCTCCCAAAAAAGATATGTTGGCATTGGAAAAGATTCAGATACAGGCAACACAAATGCTGAGGGCTATGGACCGGCTGCTGTGTGAGGAGAGATTAATCACACTTTGGCCTTTCAGCTTGGAAAAGAGACGACTAAGGGGGAAGCTGACCGAGATCGATAAGGGGGACTCTGACCCAGATTGATAAAATCAAGACTGGTGTGGAGAAAGTAAATTAGCAAGTGCGAACACGAGAACTAGGAGGTCACCCAATGAAATTAATAGTCGGCAGGTTTAAAACAAACGAAAGGAAGTTTTTCTTCTCGCACTGTATAGTCAACCTGTGGAACTCCTTGCCAGAGGATGTGGTGAGGGACAAGACCATCACAGGGTTCCAAAAAGAACGAGATAAATTCATGGAGGATC
The DNA here is from genome assembly GCF_052426305.1 of Pelodiscus sinensis. NCBI lineage: Eukaryota > Metazoa > Chordata > Testudines > Trionychidae > Pelodiscus > Pelodiscus sinensis. The sequence goes on along the minus strand of NC_143074.1, from coordinate 22,672,970 downwards.
GGTCCTATTTGCTAGGATGGGCAGAGATGGTGTCTCCAGCCTCTGTTCGTCAGAGGCTGGAAATGGGCGATAGGAGAGGGATCGCTTGATGATTCCCTGTTCTGCTCATTCTCTCTGGGGCACCTGCATTGGCCACTGTCAGAAGACTGGACACTGGGCGAGATGGACCTTTGGTTTGACCCTGTGTGGCCGTTCTTGTGTTTTTACTCAGCCCTTGCTTCCCTGGAACACAGGGCGATGCAGGCCTGTGCTCCCAGCACCCTGCCCCCTGTGACAGGGCGTGTGCCCTACACTGGCCCTTTAAGGTAAACCCCAGCCCTGAGTAAGGGCTGCGAGCAAAGCCGCAGTTGAGGCAGCTCTGCTAATGAGGGCCCAGCCGGGGGCTGTATAAAGGACTCCTGGAGGGAGAGGGGGCACTGAAGGCTGCTCTGGACAGAGAGCAGTAGGGCCCTGACAGCCAGGGAAGCAGGAGGCTTCCTGGAGGTAGAGCAGTGCTGGGGGAGGCAGGCAGGGCTGGGGAAGCTCCGGCCAAGCAAGCTCCCAGGCTGCAGGGCCTGACGTAAGGCCCAAGGCTACTAGGGCTACAGAGAGGCAGCCAGGGCAGCAGGTCCACACCCCTTTGCCAGTGCTGAGTGGCCATTCCAGACTGCAGTTTGCCCAAGGCAGGGGCTAGATGAAGACTGGCAGTGGGTCACTGAGGCAAGGTGGGTACCAGGGAACTGGGTGTTCCCTGGGAGAACAACTGGGGGTCCCTGAGGAGGACAGGACCCTGGAGTGTGCAGTTGAATAAACAGCCCCCTGGAAGGGGGCGCAGAGAGACTGGCGTGGGCACTGCCGGAGGGCTGTAGCCGGAAGAGGATGCCGTAGTTAAAGAGGAACACGGGGAGACACCAGCTAGAGGGAGGCGTCCTGTGAAACAACAAGCCAATTCCCAAAGCAACCAGCTGGAGGCGCCATGCTGGTGAGTCTGCCCTGGGACCCCCCCCCACCCTCACCCCTTCCAAAGGAGGGGTAATGTTTACTCTCCGCCTACTCGTTCCCTCTCCCTTGCAGTGCTGTTCTCCTGCCTGGCGGTACTGGGAGACAGACCTAATCAGGGTGGCTTGGAGACCTCTATGGCTGTGTGGGCTCCCTTCTCTCCCCCTCAGCCCAGCCGTGCCGCAGAGTTCCCATGCGCCTCACGCTGGGGAGACAAGGGGGCCGCACCTCCCTTAGTCCTGGGCCCATGGGAGTGTTACCCAAGCGGCGACTTTTGATGTAACCTGATGCTCTCCTTGTCCAGGGTCTGTGCCCTTCGGCCGGTTGCCGGGTAAAGGCCTAGGACAGGCAGACGGCTCCTCGGGCTGTTTGCTTGTCGGCAGTGAGCGTTACGCTGGCGGCTCGCTGTGACGGCGATTCCGGGGATGATCATTAAAACGTGTAATGGGCTGTTTAATAAGAACGCTGTGAGCCTGCCGCTCGCTTCCCATTATGGGGATGTTTCGGCATAAGCCCAATTAAGCCCCTGGCTCTGCCCAGTCGTGCAACCTATTCGCTCCCTTGGAGTCTGGCGTTCTGCTAAGCAACCCGCTTCTAGCCCGCAGCCGAATGAAACTCCTGCCGTGCCGGCGCCGATCGTATGTCAGGCTCTTGTTTCCGACAATTAAAGGGTGACGTTTTGCCAAAGTTTACAAGGCAATGAGATCCCCTCCTTTGCCAGCTGAGAGTAGAGCGCCACTAATCGACCGCCCTTGTGACACCGACATGCTCTGGTGATGGTCACGGTAGAAACTGCGATTGACAGGATTAGATAAAATGTGGTTAATTGTAAAGTAATGCACGTTGGAAAACATAATCCCAACTCTACATACCATATGATGGAGACTAATTTGGCTACAACTAATCAAGAGAGAGATCTTGGAGTCACTGTGGATAGGTCTCTGAAAACATCCACTCAGTGTGCAGCAGCAGCAGTCAAAAAAGGAAATAGAATGTTAGGAGTCATTAAAAAAAGGGATAGAGAATAAGACAGAGAATATCTTATTGACTCTGTATAAATCCATGGTATGCCCACATCTTGAATACTGCGTACCGATGTGGTCACTTCATCTCAAAAAACATATATTGACATTGGAAAAGGTTCAGAAAAGGGCAACAAAAATGGTTAGGGGTTTGGTCCCATATGAAGAGATTAAAAAGACTTGCTCTTTTCATCTTAGAAAAGAAAAAACTAAGCGGGGAGGGGGAGGGGAGATGACAGAGGTCTATAAAATCATGACTGATGTGGAAAAAGTGAATAAGGAAAAGTTATTTACTTATTCCCACAATATAAGAACAGGGGTCACCAAATGAAATTAATAGGCAACAGATTTAAAACAAAAGGACATTTTTCTTCACTCAGTGCACAGTCAACCTGTGGAACTCCTTGCCAGAGGATGTGGTAAAGGCTAGAACTTTAACAGGGTTCAAAAAAGAGCTAGATAGATTCAAGGAGGTTAGGTCCATCATTGGCTATTAGCCAGGATGAGTAGGATTGGTGTCCCTAGCCTCTGTTTCTCTGGAAGCAGGTGCCAGGGGAGGGATCACGTGAGGATTTCCTGTTGTGATCCTTCCCTCTAGGGCATCCGGCATTGGCCATTGTTAGCAGACAGTATACTGGGCTAGATGGACCTTTGGTCTGACCCGGTATGGCCGTTCTTATGTGTCTCAGAAACTCTTCCCGATGCTGTCACTGGAACTCGTCAAAACATGGAATTTCTGTCCCTAGGGACATCCCAATGGTTCAAAATGTGTTTCCATTCCAAACTGGAATAAGAACTAAAACCAATTCAGAATGTCTTGCCAAAGAGGGTGGAAATTGGGGGAAAACCATCTCATTTTGGGTCAATCGAGTCATTCCATTTAAACAAAAATCAAAACAACTGTTTGTTCCAATTTGGACTTTTAAAACCCACATTATAAGAAGTCATCATATAAAAAAAATTGTCAAAGGGCTGTTGTTTGGCAATGAGAAGAGGAGTATTGCATTTGATTGAGGTCAGTGTGTTTGTGCTTCAATCTTATCAAAACCCTATTTCCCAACTGAAATTTCATTGAAAATCCCCAGCTTCATTAAAATAAAAATGGCCGCCATGCTGTGCCGGCTCAGCTGATCATCGGCACAGTGCGCGAGTCAAGATGCGGATCAGTCGACAGGGGAAGCCTTTGTCGACCGCTCCTGTAAACCTCGTTTCATGAGGCATAGGGAGAGGTTGACAAAGGCTTCCCCTGTTGACCAATTTGCTTCTTGACTCGTGCACTGTGCCGACGATCAGCTGAGCCGGCACAGCGCGGTGGCCATTTTTATTTTAATGAAGCCGGGGATATTTAAATCCCCGCTTCATTGACTATGTCGGGAAGTCAATTTTACATGCCTCTGTCAGCAGAGGCATGTAGTCTAGACATACCCTAAGATGCCTGGTGGCAGGGCTGGATTATGAAAGAGGCTTTAGAGGCTGCAGCCCGGGGCCGCCTTAACCTAGGGCTCTGGCTTTAGTGGCTGCAGTCCAGAGCCCTAGGTTAAGGTGAGGTGGAAAAGCAGAGGAAGAAGGGGAGCAAGAGAGGACTTATAGGGCTGAGGAACTTACTCTTTAGGCTTTAGCGCATAGAAGAGCAGCAGACAGAGGCATGCAAACGACAGGAGGTCCCTGGCTGAAAATCACACAGAAGGAATGCATTGGGGAAGCCACCCTCTTGATACTAGCAAATGAAGGAGATCGCCTGCTAGCGGAAACAGGTCCTGCTTCCCAGGACGAGGTGCAAAGTGAAAAGCAAATGACATTCACGTCCCTGCTGTTGAGGAAGGCGACAAAAAAGACTTTTCCAGAGGGCTTGAAATGTAAAGCAAAAATAGAGACATTGACCTGGGCTCTTTCCACTCACGTGTCTTTAACATACTAACCCCACAGCCAAAGGAGGGGGCGGGTCCTGAAGGATGCAGGACGGATTAAGGTATAAATACAGTTCACGAGCAACCAAAGGAAATTGCTGCCCCCTGGAAGTGGGTAGAGTTTCTTTCATGACTGGAAGCAGACAGGACTCATCTGTAGATTCCTTCTTGAGAACCCCATGGTTCTCTGGTTTCTTTGATGTCAACCCAGGGTCAAGGAGAAGTCACGCAAGAGACTGCCGACTACATGACAGCCGCGTAGAAGGATGCTGCGCGGATCCAGTGTAGCAACGGGGAAAGAACAGGATCCAAAAACCGCACGGTCAGAGCAACCCTGCTTTGCCCCGATGAATTCCTCGGCAGGGAATTCATCCTCGGTGCGGTGCAATTGCAAGCGATCACCGTCCCAAGGATATTTATTGCTTTAATTTCAACGAATCGGTATTTCATGTTTCCAAACCTTTACTCTGCATCGGTGGCAGAATCGGAAGGGAAGCGATACGGAAGCGGTTTCAGCACTGTCCGTAATAAAATGCTAATTGCCATTCATAAATTATCGTGGGCTGCCCATGCCAATTGTGGAGCCCTGAAGGAAGTGTAGGGAGTGTAGGGTTCAATTTATCCTCCTGCCAGCCTCCTCCATGCCCCCTGCGTTATTTTGTCATTTCTGTACTATCACCAATTCATCACAAAGGCAACAGAACCCTCTGATGTCCACCCTCCAGGTGACTGTGTCCTCGCTGCTCTGTGACTTCTAAATTAAATTGTCAAAACACATTACGGAGAAAAATATCGTGAAGGGAAAGTTCATTACCGCTTTATCCCATCAGAGGAGTGGATCTGTTTGATCCGAGGAAGACATATCAGCTTCATTCTCCTTTCCCCTAGCATATTTCTTCATTCAGAGCCATCAGGAAAAATACTCAGGGCTGGTCTTGAAATCATAGAACACTAGAACTGGAAGGGACCTCAAGAGATCATCAAGTCCAGTCCCCTGCCCTCGCGGCAAGACCAAGCACCATCTAACTCATCCCTGATGCTCTTCCTGTGGTTGGTGGGGATGCTGAAGAGACCTTTACCAATGGGTCCTCTGTTCCATGCAAACAGCTCTCACCTCAGACCTGCCAAACTCATTACACCAAACATGGTATTTATCCATAAGGGATACAGCTTGAACCTCTCTAGTCCGGCACTGTCTGGTCGGGCAACATCCCGGGTCCGGCATGATTGTAGTTGGTCAGATGTCTACTTAGCATGGGTGCGGCCACGTTGTTTGCAGCCACCAGTCCTGGTGCTCAGTGTTTTGTGCTATTGTTTAGCTGTAATTGATCCCTAAATATTTTCTAAGAGCCCAGGAAGCAGTGGAAGTGTTGGTAATGCTGCTAGAAAATACTGAACTCCTGTGGTCTGGCAAATTCTCTGGTTCAGCACCGGTCAGGTCCTAAAGGTGCCAGACTAGGGAAGTTCAACCTGTATCATGTAAGGTGTCTACAGAAAGCTCGTAACTTGTCAAGGCTCAGAGTCATAGCCAGCTGTATGGACGGGTAATATTTCAGGAACAGTGTGTTTCGATTCAAGGTATGTTTTCTAAACTTGGACCAAAAAACAGAGTTGTTGACTCGAGTCTCATGACTTGAACTCGAGTCCAACTTAAGTCGCCTAGGTGACTCGACTCGAGACTTGACTTGGGTTCATTGTGACTTGAGACTCGACTTGAGACTTGCTAATTTTGTTAAATCGACTTGGTGAAAAAATTGTCTGAAAATGCTGATATTAATGGCTTGTACAAAAGTGGCTTGACGTTTTTTAAATTGACTTGAGACTCGACATGGGACTTGACTCGAAAGTGACTTTTGAGACTCGACTTGAGACTTGACTTAGACTTGACAATGACAACTTGAAGACAACACTGGTAAAAAACCAACAGATTAGTCACCAGGCTGTCTTCGGGGCGTCCCAGGGAGTCAGCCTTCTGGCCCATGATGCAATGCTGGGGACAAGTGCTCAGCCTCACGTAATACAAAGACACTGAACAGGGATCTCGCCAAAGCTCTGAAGCCAGAGAAAGGTAAAATAGACACTTTGCCACGAGCCTGGGTTTCCCCTGTCTGTGAATAGAAATGCCAGACTAGTTCATTGTCACCGAGTGAGGGGTAGGATGCTCTGGAGCCATTCACTGAGGAAACCCTCCTTGGGAAAGAACGTGTGCATGGATCCTGGGTTATCTGCACCCAGCCAGCTCCGCAAAGACTAGCTTGTCGAGGGAAAACCAGCTGTATCACACTGGCAGGTGTAAACCCAGACTCACTCTTGAGGTTTTATGTTGCGTGGTAGCCGCGAGTTTCTACCTTTCTTGCCTCTTTCTTAAGTACATCTGCTCTTGCTTTAGATGCTCACAAGTGGTGTGCGGTTCACAGGAGCAAGGGCGTACTGGCGACACGGGGTAAACTGAGGCACGCTGCACTTCTGGGAGGGAGGAGCTGGAAATTCTGTGAGTAGCCAGTGACAGGGGCGGGAAATCACCAGAGAGTGATTCGGAGGGGTTCAAGGAAGGGGGTGCGCCTATTATTAACCTGACAAGGCCAGGCCAGCCTGGCCCAGAGGAGTGTGCATGAGTGGCTGAAGGGACAGCAGTCAGGCCCGACGACGGGAGGCAAAGGGGGTAGTTGCCCCAGGGCCTGGCGATTCAGAGGGGCTTGGGGCTCCCTGCTGCTGCTGCTACTGTGGCGGTGGCAGCAGCTGGAGCTCGAGGCCCTTTAAATCGCCGTGCGCTCCGTGTGGCTCTGAGGGTGCCGTGCTCGGGATGGGCTGGCTGCCTCAGCACCGTCCCTTCTGGCTAAGCCCTACCCCCTTGCACAGAGCTGGGGCACCCAACCTTGCCCAGAGCCCGTGGAAGCTGTCAGCTCCCCTGCTGGCAGTACCAGGGATCTGAGACTGGCCACAAGCAACACTCCCTTTTCCTGGAGGGGAGAGAGAAAGCAAGGGGGGGGGGGTCCACAAGAAGGGGGCCAATTCTCACCCACAGCCAGTCTCACTCTGAGCCCTTTCTGGGAAAGTCTCTCCGGGGGGGGAGGAGTCCCCAACTGCCTTCTTGAAGCCCCCAGAACAGAGGCTACACCAGGGAAAAGGAGCAGCCGTTGCAAAATGCACTCTGTGTCCTCAGCCAGTGCTTGGTCGCTAGGGGACCACAAACCATTGGCAGAGGCTAGAGCAGCCCCGAAACACTGCTCTGCCTTGCGCTTAGCGCCATGAGGAGAACAAGGGAGGCATCACCAGCTCCAGGACAGCTCCGCTCCTCGCTGCTGGGACCGTCGGATGGCAACATCGGAGAATCTGCCCCCGGCTGCGTAGCCGTTATGGCCTGGATACCCACTGCGAAGCACAGGACCCTGCTCAAGACAGGCTTGCGAGGTGCGTGGTCTTTGCTCTCCCCTCTGTACACACCTGGTCCCTTGAGGAACTTGAGAACTGCCCCCAGGCCAAATCAACGGGAGCCATGCAGCTTTTTTCAGTCAGACTAATATTTGGCCCAGTCTCTAAAATCAAGGCGATCCTGCTAAGAGCAAATCACCTAAAATAACTGAGCCAGAGGCATCAAACGGCAGATGTAGGCGCTCAAAGGGGGGGAAAAAAGACTTTGGTTTCCACTTTCTGTCATTCACACACTTGGTCTTTAAGCCTGGCGTATCCGTCATAAAACGCAGCAAACACGTGGCGCGGTGTTCGGCTTTGGATGCTATTAACATACTAAACATCTATTATTTATTTATTCTGCTACAGCAGGTAATGTCCCTCCTTTAGGCGCTTTTTAAATGCTCACCGTTCTTTTGCCTTTATGCCGCACTATCCATCAGTCGCCAAATTGCCCTGTATTTGCAGCTTTATGGGCACCTTTTATCAAGCAAATGGGGGCTGCACGCCGAGCATGATAATAAAACCGCTCCGCTTAGGTTGGGCACATGATGCTCCTGCGCAAAGTGTGTTTCTCTCCTGTGGCGCCCCGCACCCCTCCAAGTGCCCCTTGGCCCTTGTGGGGAAGGAGCGAGGCCGCTTCCTGCTGGGTGAGGGGCGGGCGTGGGTCAGGGAACTCCATCCCAGTTCCTGTTTGGAGCGTTGGGGATGGGTGATTGCCTGGCTTCTGAGCAGAGTGGGGGCTCGGGAGCCAGACTGGGAGCGAAAGCCCTGCTGGGCTCCTCTAAAATTGGGCTTTCCCTCTAGGAGGAGGAAGTAGAAGGGTTACTTCGAGGGGTGCTGATGGCTTCTGTGGGCCCCTGGCCATGGTGAGGGGGAGCCTGGCTCTGCACTCCCAGAAGGGGTGTGGCCTCAGGCAGAAGGGGTGGGGCCAGGCGCAGCCAGCCCTCCATGCCGCCCAGAGCATGCCCTGCGACTCTCCAGGAATTGATTTCAAGGGGCCCAGGGCTCCGACCACCACAGCTGCAGTAGCAGCAGCAACAAGTATCCCCGTGCCCTTTTGAATCACCAGGCCCCGGGACAGCTGTTCCTTTAGTCTCCCTCCCCTCCCCCTGTTGGCTGGTCGCTGCCCACTATTATTAATTTTAATCTGATTAATTAAAAGTTGAGCAGCTTTTAAACCCAGAAGTCAGAGGCACAGTAAATGAGCGGGGTGTGGAAGAGTCACATAAGAACGGCCAGACTGGGTCAGATCAATGGTCCATCCAGCTCTGTGTCCTGTCTTCTGATAGTAGCCAACGCCAGGTGCCCCAGAGGAAATGCACAGAACGGGATCATCACGTGATCCCTCCCCTGTCATTCATTCCCAGCTTCTCGCCCCTGGAAATAGGCTATGTCTGCACTCGCGGCTTCTTGCGCAAGAAATATGCAAGTGAGACTAAGTGTGGAATATTGCTGAGCCTCATTTGCATACCTAATGAGCCACCATTTTTGCAGAAGAGGCTCTTGCACCAGAAGGAGCTGTCTACACTGCCCCTTCTTGTGCAAGAAAAACCCTCTTGCGCAAGGCCGTTATCTCTGAAAACCATCAGCATAGTGGAATTGCGCAAGAGGGTTTTTCTTGCGCAAGAAGGGGCAGTGTAGACAGCTCCTTCTGGTGCAAGAGCCTCTTCTGCAAAAATGGCGGCTCATTAGGTATGCAAATGAGGCTCGGCGCTATTCCGCGCTTTGCTTCATTTGCATATTTCTTGCGCAAGAAGCCGGGAGTGTAGACATAGTCATAGAGTTAGGAAAGGCAGCCAGACTCACCTGTTAGCCACAAGGAAACATCCGGAGAGGAAGATTAGAAGGGTAAATGGCTGTACTAGTGATCCAGACACATCAGGTTTAAACAAGGTGTGTGCCAAGGAATGGGCGGGTCATCACAGTCCAGCACCCAGGGCTGTGGACAACCTATGGTCATGTGAAGGTCTTCACAGCTTAGCTTGACTTAGAGCCCCCTGCTGAATTTAGCCCATTGTGGAAACCGCCACAAAAATATCCACCGGGTCTTTTCAGGAGGGAGATTGACTGGCAGCCACCATAGGCCTGCCAAAGACTGTGGCCCAGTGACAGCTGTGCACAGATGTGTAATTGCAGGAAAGCTTGACATTACCAGAAAGTTGGTGTGACGGAGTCCCAGCCTAATGGAGAACATCAAGTGAGAAGCCGTGGGAAAAGTGTTCGCTGTAAGCTAAGTGTGTGGGCAGCCACCTATCAGAGCACCTTCAGCTGTTTCTATTGGTGGTGCACATCTGCACTTGGCTTGGTGCATATAATAAAATTTATTCTGCACACGGATGGAAAAAAAGGAGGGAACGTTGTGTGGGAATCAAGGGCCTAATCTACCTCCCACTGAAATCAATGGGAGACCGGAGCCTGAGTTGAGTATGAACTGGATCAGGGCTCAACTGTGCGGTGAGGAGTAAATCGCTGAAAGGGGTGGTGCTGTGGGGTTCAGCACCATGGAGAGGGGCAATGAGAGGTACACACAACTTTAAATCTCCCCCGCCTCCTCCTCCCTGTCCTTAAAAGAAAATGTAAATGGGCCCTTTCTGCTCAGAACTGCACAGGTAAAAGCACCAGGCTGAACCACAAGGAAAACCACAAAGTGCTTTTGTGTCTATTATTATTTGGTTATTTGACTTGTATCGATGAGCGGAGCCAAACGCTAACGAGAGAGGATTTCTGGCACTGTCAGCCAAGGGCATCATGAATGAAGGGTGCTTAGCCTGGGTCTGGGACAGAGGGATATAATAACGCAATGTCATGGCCCTTTCTTTCTTCTGATTGTAGGTCTCTTTTGTTATTCCATTAATAATTGAGGGGATCCCTATCGAGATGGGAAGGGAAAACGAGGCAGCCCATTCAGCTGGCTGATGGGGTTTTATATGGGAAGACGACATAGTCATCAGCTGGATGACTCCTGCAGTTGATGGTAGGTGGCAGGGAATGGTCAGACATTACAAATGGCTTTGATTTAATGAACACCAGTAATGTATCAAATCTTTTAAATGAAGTGCTATTTTCAGAAAATGATGGATCAAAGCAAAATATCAAGTAGAAAGAGAACTTGAATAAAATCAGAAAATCATTAAAAGTCAGGGGAAACACATGGACAAGCTATGGCTGGTGTGTTCCCATCACAGTACAAAGCACTGAGACACAATCAACATTTTGATGGCTAAAAATGACATTTTAGTAGAGGCCAAATTAGTAGAATCTTGTAAGATGTACAACTGCTGATGGGGATTAGCAAGAGAAGGCAAAACGCAGCCTGCCTGATTTTCACATTTATTTAGGGGTGTGTGGTGTCTTAAATTCATACAAAAAACAAAAGCAAGGTCGTACCATTAGCAGGCCCAGGCCTAATCATGAACCTCTGTGGAAGCAGACACCATAACGGCGACTGGCCACAGAACTGAGGTGATTTCACAGGAAATGAGGGACAAGGGAAACCGCCTGTGGGAGATTGTCATTTATCAAGGAAGCAGAATTTGGAAGTGCCGGTGTAACCCTGTGCAATTCAATATGTGGGATTTGTCTATCTCCTCATGGAGTTGTCATAGCCCTGACGTTCATGCCTATTAAAACGCGTCTTTCCCAGCCTCTCAGAGGCTGATTGCTGGGTTTGGGGTTGGTAAATCTGAGCAAGCTCCCACTGGTGCCAGGAGGGCTGTCTGACTCAGACAGGTTTGGCACAGCCAGGCTCCCCATTGGTCCGCCCAGGTTGCTTCTAACCCCAGGCCCTGTTACTGAGGTCATCTCAGCCCCTCTGAGTCCAGCCTAGAGGGGTGCAGAGCCAGACCTGTTATCTCAGGAGGGCTAGATGCAGCCTAAGGGGGCCCCGCAGGCCCCAGTTTGGGCCCAAATTCCGCATCCTTTCTGCATCTGTGGCCCTTGACCACTTGCCGAAATCTTGGAGTGGCCCCCCATCAAAAATTATTGCCCATGCCCAATCTACAATCCTGGAAAACAATCCCTTACTCTCAAGACCTTGGAGATAGGCCAGTCTTTGCCTACAGTCAGCCTCCTCGCACCTGAAGCAAATGCTCATCACAACCACGCACCACACCACAGAAACACTAATCCAGGAACCTAGTCCTGCAACAAACCCCATGACCAATTCTGCCCCCATAGCTATACAAGTGACAACAGCAAAGGACCTAACCACATAAGCCACCGCTAACATGAAACTAACATGAAATGAAAAATTCAACATTTTAAAAGCATGTAATTAATCATGTAGCTTGAATACGTTCAGGATCCTGAATTTGACCAGTTATGATGTAAACTTTAAAGAAATGTGCAAAAAGATGCAGCAGTAGAAGTCCCATTAAATAAAGTCTCTGAGCACGTTTCATTTGTGTTGTTATTAATCATCATGTCAATTATCAAGAATATTACGTTATATATTTTCAGTCATGCAAGTGGGCATTCTTACATGGCTCTTTGTGGACCATTTGTTCTGTATTTTGATGTAGTTTGGCTCTTTGCTTTGAAAAAGCTGTGGACCCCTGCTGTAGGAGAACATTTTAACTTCCCTGGACATTCAGTAATGGATTTGAAAGTAGTCATCCTTCTAAAAAAAATCAGATGTTTTAAACCACATCACAAAGGGAAACAGAAGAGCTGCAATTCATTTGCAAATTCAATACAATCAAATGAAGACTGAATAAGAATTTAAATTGGTTATCTTGCTATGGCTACACTGCACCGCTATTTCGAGATACTAGAGATATCCCAAAATAGCTACTCCGCGTCTTTTGAGCATGCCTGTTATTCTGAAATATAACGGGCTCGCTATTCCAACGTCCCTGTAAACCTCGTTCCATGATTAGTAAGGGACATTTCGGAGTAGTGATTTATTTAGAAATAAGTGCTGTGTAGACAGCGCCAAAATTCAAAATAAGCTATTTTGAATTAACTTTGAAATAAGATACATAATTTGTGTCACTCAAATTGTGTATCTTATTTTAACCTACGGTGCAGTGAAGATGCACCTACAAAGGCAGTTTCTTCTCCCTTAGTATTCACACCTCCCCGTCAACTGCTGTGCATGAGCCCCATCCCCCTGACCTTAATAGGCCTCATTAACACCCGTCCTACACTTGATAAGAAACTGTAACACCCTTTTTTTCACATTATATATACACACACCCCTGCTTCTGTAATTTCTACCCAATTCATCTGATGAAATGTGTTGTACCCAGAAAAGCTTATGCCCTAATAAATTTGTTAGTCTCTAAGGTAATGTCTCCGTGTTTTGTTGTGGGATTTTTTTGGTTTTGTTTTTGTTTTTTGCAGATACAGACTAACACATCTACCCCTCTGAGACTTTATATTTCCAGTAATCTTTCCTTTTCTAAAAGGTACCTAAGTACAGTATATTGTCTCCCCCCACTGGCCAAATTGAAAACTTTCTAAAAAGTCCCACAATCTAGAAGTAGGTTCCTAAATGCTGATAAAAGATCAAGTTATCTAGAATTGGGCTTTTTTAAAACAGGAAATCAGTGTGCCTACAGAAATGGAAGAGCACAAAAATAATATCCATTATTGCCTAGTATTCCAAAGCTACTATTTTCAGCCTTTTGCTCATCTCTGGGATTGCCACACTACAATGTAAGATATCATTAACAATAATTTCAAAAGAAAATAATTGAATGTACTTTTCCTGTGTTTGTCTCAAACTCCTGATATTTTTTTTCTTTTAATAAACTAGATGTGTTTCTAGTTTGGGAAACAGGTGAGATTCCAGAAGACCGGAAAAGGGCAAATATAGTGCCCATTTATAAAAAAGGGAAATAAGAACAATCCATTGATTTCCAGTCAGACTTGGGCTCCTAAATGGTCTATGTCACTTTTTAAAATGCGACTTAGGCTCATGGGTGTTTCTTACGCTCAATGACTTGCCTCAGGTCATAGATGGGGCAGGGAACTGAACCCACAGCCTAGAGCAGGGGTGGGGCAATCATTTTTGAAGGGGGGTCACTTCAAGGTCTGAGATAAATAGGATGAAGTTTAATAAAGACAAATGCAAAGTGCTCCACTTAGGAAGGAACAATCAGTTTCATACATACAGAATGGGAAGCGACTGTCTGGGAAGGAGTACGGCAGAAAGAGATCTAGGGGTTATAATGGACCACAAGTTGAATATGAGTCAGCAGTGTGATGCCGTTGCAAAGAAAGCAAACATGATTCTGGGATGCATTAACAGGTGTGTTGTGAGCAAGACACGAGAAGTCATTCTTCCGCTCTACTCTGCGCTGGTTAGGCCTCAATTGGAGTATTGTGTCCAGTTCTGGGCACCGCATTTCAAGAAAGATGTGGAGAAATTGGAGAGGGTCCAGAGAAGAGCAACAAGAATGATGAAAGGTCTAGAGAACATGACCTATGAGGGAAGGCTGAAAGAATTGGGTTTGTTTAGTTTAGAAAAGAGAAGATTGAGGGGGGACATGATAGCCATTTTCAGATATCTAAAAGAGTGTCATGAGGAGGAGGGAGAAAACTTGTTCATCTTGGCCTCTGAGGATAGGACAAGAAGCAATGGGCTTAAACTGCAGCAAGGGAGGTTTAGGTTGGACATTAGGAAAAAGTGCCTAACTGTCAGGGTAGTCGAACACTAGAATAAATTGCCCAGGGAGGTTGTGAAATCCCCATCTCTGGAGATATTTAAGAGTTGGTTAGATAAATGTCTATCAGGGATGAGCTAGCCAGTATTTGATCCTGCCATGAGTGCAGGGGACTGGACTCGATGACCTCTCGATTTCCCTTCCAGTTCTAGTAGTCTATGATTCTATGATAATGGTCTTTTCTTCTTAAATTGGTCTGATGTCAATTGATTTAAGGTAACACTTTTTCAAGCTTTATGTTTGACTTTATGTTTTTAGCCATGTATTTCCCCTAAAGTGTTCAGATGTGTTTAAAGCGATGCTATTTCAAAATAACATCGTCCATATCTACACTACAAGCAGTTATTTCAACATAATGTCGAGCTGGAAGATTTCTTACTGCGACTACTGTAACCCTCATTTTACAAGAAGTAAGAGAAGTCGGAGGAAGAGTGCACTCTCTCAAACTTCCTGCTGTGTAGACAGCGCCAAAAGCCAAAATAAACTATTTCGACTTAAGCTATGCAATTGTAATGTTGTGTAGCTTATTTTGGCTTTATTGCTGCTGTGTAGACGTGCCCTAAGAGTGCTTGGACAGACAGATCACGGTAGCTTATTTCCTAACCAGGACTACAGCTTCTACAATGCACTTGTAGTTTTTCCCTAAGGCTACGTCTACACTGGCCCCTTTTCCGGAAGGGGCATGTTAATTTCAGCGATCGTAATAGGGAAATCCGCGGGGGATTTAAATGTCCCCCACGGCATTTAAATAAAAATGTCCGCCGCTTTTTTCCGGCTTTTAGAAAAGCCGGAAAAGAGCGTCTACACTGGCCCCGATCCTCCGGAAAAGCGCCTTTTTCCGGAGGATCTTATTCCTACCTTCAAGGAGTATTGTTCCTACTCCTTCAAGGTAGGAATAAGATCCTCCGGAAAAGGGCGCTTTTTCCGGAGGATCGGGGCCAGTGTAGACGCTCTTTTCCGGCTTTTCTAAAAGCCGGAAAAAAGTGGCGGACATTTTTATTTAAATGCCGCGGGGGTTATTTAAATCCCCCGCGGATTTCCCTATTACGATCGCTGAAATTAACATGCCCCTTCCGGAAAAGGGGCCAGTGTAGACGTAGCCTAACAGACTGCTACTGCAGTGTGGGAGTCACTGCCTGACCAGACCTACAATTCCCATAATGCACTAAGGAGTATTCCCCCTCACCACCACCACCACACACCTATTATTCCCATAATGCACTTGGCCTGTTTATTTTCCCATCAGGGACTATAAATCCCATCATGCACTTGCAATTCACTTTGAAGGCTCTTGCATCAGAGAGAGGGTTGCCAGTCCCACAATGAGGCAGAACCCCCCCCCCCCACAATGCCCTGAGCCTGCAACTCTTTACAGGGCACCGTGACCATCTCCCGGTGAAAACTTCAATTCCCAGCAGCCACCAGGCGGCTTCTCGCCTCCCTAGTCCAGTTAAAAAACTACAGCTCCCAGAGTGCAATGGGCTCCCTTCCAGGCGGAGGGGTGTCAATTGTAAATGGACACATTCCGGGAGCTTTCCTCCCATGACATCCTCTTGAATTAAAATGATCTTTTCATTCCTCCGGGGTTGGCAGCCCCGTGATGGGAAGGGGGGGCAGAGGGGGAACTACAGCTCCCGACAGGCACCTGGGCTCGCACTTGCGTAAAGCTCCAAAGCGACAACTCCCGGCGTGCCATGCGTCTCTCCCCCTCTTCTGAGGCGCGGGGGAGAAAACTACAGCTCCCAGCATGCTGTGCGACCCTCCTCCACTTCCGGTGCCGTGCCGGGGAGAGCCCATCGCCGGGAGGCCGAGCGCGCGCGCGCAAGGCGGCTCTGACAGGAGCCCGGGAGTGGGTGGGGGAGGGGCGGGAGCGCGCGCGCGCGCGTGTGTGTGAGGCGGGGGCCGCAGCCGCGATGCCCTCGGGCCGGTGAGGGGCGGCCGGGCGCGATGTTCGTGCAGGAGGAGAAGATCTTCGCCGGCCGGGTGCTGCGGCTCCACGTCTGCTCCACGGAGGGCGCCGAGTGGCTGGAGGAGGTGCCCGAGGACACGACGGTGGAGAAGCTCAAGGAGCGGTGCCTGAAGCACGTAAGGGAGCCGCCCCTCCCCCCCCCCCTGGGCGGCCCCCGCCCCTCCCCCCCGGCCGGCCCCCCCCCCCCCCCCGGGTATTTAGAGCCCCCGCCCCTCCCCCCGCGGCCGGCGCTTCCCCCCCCCCCCCCGCTGGGTATTTATAGCCCCCGCCCCGCCCCTCCCCCCGCTGGGTATTTAGAGCCCCCGCCCCTCCCCCCGCGGCCGGCGCTCCCCCCCCCCCGATGGGTATTTATCGCCCCCGCCCCTCCCCCCGCGGCCGGCGCTCCCCCCCCCCGATGGGTATTTATAGCCCCCGCCCCTCCCCCACTGGGGGGCCCGCAGAGCTGGGGGCAGGCAGCGGCCGTGGTACCATCCCCCACCCCCACTGTGGGGGAGGGGCCCCTCATAGTACCCTGAGCCCTCCCCCCCCAAGCTCCCGTGACTCTGGTCAGGGGGGGGTCCTGCCTTCAGCGCGCTCGGGCCGTAGCCAATTGCTGCAGGTTGTCCTACGGGGGGGGGGGGGGTGTAATCATGACCCGCGTGGCGGGGGACGTGGCACTCTTAAGTGCACGGCGCTGTCCCAACTCTCCGCCTGCGGGGCCTGGCCAATGGGGTGGTTTGGGGTAAATAGTCCAGGTTTTGCATCCTTCCCTCCGCGCCCCTCCCCCATGTCCTCCATCCCTAGGGGTGTTTTCCGTTCCTGCTCCCTGCTTTGTTATAACTGTCCCCCCCCCCCCCCCACAATTGAGGGAGGGTGTGTTTCCGCCTGCTTCAGAAGCTATGCGTTGATGGGGAGGAGGGAAATCAGGGTTAATCCAAAAATTGCTCCGCAGCCTTTAATTACAGAATTTAGGATTCACAGGACCCCTAAACGCCATATTTTTAGCTCTTATTTTATACCAAAAGTATTGTGCGGGTTGGCAGATTCACCTTGTGCGGGTTGGCAGATTCACCTTGTGCGGGTTGGCAGATTCACCTTGTGCGAATCAGCTGAGGTGGTTTACAATGGTTCCTTTTAAGTAACTGCAATAGTTCTATGTATGTTGGTTTTCTGTACTATCAGAACAAATATAAAGAACGGGGGTAATCACTACAAGTTCTTTGAAGTTGGCAGTGGGGCAAATTTCTGTGTCGGAGGATTACTACATCACTGCTGTAATGCTGAGGGTTTCATTTGGGACACGAGAAGTCTCTGTATGTTCTCATTACCTTCAGTCCATTAAGACTTTCACACATCTCACAGTCCTTTTGCCCTTTACGAAGCTGATTACACTGAAGAGAGAATATGTATAGGCACCATTGTAGAAATTTGGCTGAAACAAATTAACCCTCCTCCCCCTCGCCCTCCTTCCCCTCCCTCCACACACACACCCTGGCCATGGCCTAACCTTCCCCTCCTAGTCGATGGTGCACTAGGGCTGGCTCTGTCCCTAGCGACTGGGGAAGGCTGGGCCACGATGTGCCGGGCCTGGCTCTGCTGCTGGGGAAGGCTGGGCTGTGAACGTAAGAACAGCCACACTGGGTCAGACCAAAGGTCCATCTAGCCCAGTATCCTGTGTGCTGACAGTGGCCAATACGAGATAACCCAGAGGGAGGAATCACAGCAGGCAGTCCTCACATAATCCCTCCCCTGTCACCCACCTCCAGAGAAACAGGCTAGGGATACTATTCCTACTTATCCTGGCTAATAGCCATTGATGGACCTAACCTCCATGAATCAATCTAGCTCTTTTTTGAACCCTGTTAAAGTTCTAGCCTCCACTGCATCCTCTGGCAAGGAGTTCCACAGGTTGACTGTGCACTGAGTGAAGAAAAATGTCATTTTGTTTGTTTTAAACTGGCTGCCTATTAATTTCATTTGGTGACTCCTAGTTCTTATATTGTGGGACTAAGTAAATAACTTTTCCTTATTCACTTTTTCCACACCAGTCATGGTTTTATAGACCTCGATCATCTCCCCCCTTAATTTCCTCTTTTCTAAGCTGAAAAGTGCAAGCCTTTTTAATCTCTCTTCATATAGGACTTGTTCTAAGCCTCTCATCATTTTTGTTGCCCTTTTCTGAACCTTTTCATATGCCAAAATATCTTTTTTGAGATGAGGCAACCACATCGGTACACAGTATTCAAGAGGTGGGTGCACCATGGCTTTATATAGAGTCAATAAGATATCCTCTGTCTTATTCTCTAACCCTTTTTTAAAGACTCCTAACATTCTGTTTGCTTTTTTGACTGCTGCTGCTGCACACTGAGGCTGTGTCTAGACTACATGCCTCTGTTGGCAGAGGCATGTAGATTAGACAGATCAGCAAAGGTAAATGAAGCCGCGATTTAAATGATCGCGGCTTCATTTACATTTACATGGCTGCCGCGCTGAGCCGACAAACAGCTGATCAGCTGTTTGTCGGCTCGCGGCTAGTCTGGACGTTCCCCCTGTCGACATCAAAGCCCTTTGTCGGCAGCCCCGTTATTCCTCGTGGAATGAAGTTTACCGGGGCTGCCGACAAAGGGCTTTGATGTCGACAGGGGGAACGTCCAGACTAGCGGCGAGCCGACAAACAGCTGATCAGCTGTTTGTCGGCTCAGCACGGTAGCCATGTAAATGTAAATGAAGCCGCGATCATTTAAATCGCAGCTTCATTTACCTTTGCTGAACAAACAAATCTACATACCTCTGCCGACAGAGGCATGTAGTTTAGACGTACCCTGAGTGGATGTTTTCAGAGAACTATCCACAATGACTCCAAGATCTCTCTCTTGCGTAATGCCAGGCCAGGCCCTGCCACCAGCGGCTGGGGAAGGCCCGGCTGGGGGCCCCACAGCTCCTGCTTTCCCTGCCCCCATGAGCACGGGAAAAGGGGAAGGTTGCATGGCTCACGGCTCCCCGGAGTAGGGGGGGAGGGGATCCTGCAGGGAAAGGGTATTTTATATAGAGACACAGAAAATCTTGTTTAATGAGTTAACCAGGTAAACATTAAGTTTAACTGGTTAACTGATTACACAGGGATGGGAAGGGCTGCTCCAGCCCATTGGCTGGAGTGCCCCTCCCCTCACCTTTCCCCGCCAGGCTGGAGTGGCCCTCATGCCACAGGTAGTCTCCATAGCCATACTTGTATTTGGAGAACAGCTTCATTTTATCCAAGATAGGTGTGGCTGTCGGTAAGCTACCAGTGCAGCCTTTGAGCAAAATTAGGGTGTGGGACTACCATGTGCATTATAGAATAGGTGTGGGACTACCATATCCTACAGAGCTCCTGGAGAATTATCACGTTGCTGTCTTTATTCACTCTTGAGAGATTAAGCACATGAGTGATGTGAGGATTGTCAAGGCAGGGTAGTACAATGATTGCATGCATATGTGTCGATCTGAAAGAGCTTTAATTTTCAGGAAGCCTAATTGAAGAAGTGCTTGCAAGTAATGTGAGTTGGGGCAGAAGACAATTGATAACTTGGCAGTGGTGTTTGATCGCATTCTGTCTGCTCTTAGTGGTAATGGTGTTGATTTGCATAACCATTATGGATAATATATAACCTTATGAAGAGGAAAAATGGAAATGGAAAAATCTTGACTAGTGATCACAGGCATATTGTAATGAACCTTGGTAGTACCTTCAGATAACTAATGCAGTCATCTCTAATGTGATGCTAATTAATCTATTCCCTAAAGCGCCTCTGCAGTCACTATTACTGTGAGTTGTAGAAAGTAACATTCATCACAAGGTTCTACTTTGGATAAAGAAAGGAGGTGTGTCATTTCTCTCCCTCCCTCTCCCCCCCTTTTCCCCCTTCCCCCCATAGCTTCCAAAACATCACTGTGCTCCAAAGTTATTAAATATCCTCATGTCTTTTCTTAACTAATTCTGCACTCTGATCGTATGGCCAGTTCTTTATCCCTAATTATTTTTATTCTTGGTAGGGATTCTGCTGCAAGTGTTTGTCTCCGCCTACAAAAGGGAAGCATTTTTCCCAGTTGTAGGACTAGGGCCTTGAGTCACATATAAGTTTTTCAGGGTGGGAACATGCCTGCCATTGTGTGGCGCCCCATGGACTTTAGTGGAACTTGGATCTATGGCCTATCTGCATATGACACCTTGCAGGATCAGGACCCAAATTTGCCTAGTTCTGGCTGTGAAACTGGCAGTGTTTATAGAGGTTTTTAGAAAAGTCAGATCAACCACACACAATTATATATGGGCATAATTATATTGCACTTTAGCAGTTGGTAAGTTGGCAGTTCAGGAAATGACACTGCAAAGAGGGGAAGGAATTTTAAAGTTATTCCTATGAGCAAATGTTAAGCAAAGAGTAGGGTATATGAATTTAACCTGGATTTGTCACTCTGACAAGGTGACTGCACACAAAATACAATATCCTTATATCATTGACACAGATCCCAAAGGGTTGTAGCCTACTTGTAGGTCAAGTGCCTCCCAGATCAGTCAGCTAAATCCTTAAGGTGGTCTGGCTGGTTGTTCAGTCTGTGTCCACCATATGTTCAGTGGCATGATGATAAAAGACAGTGTAACCAGATGGCCTTAGAATCAGACTGTAAGAGCGTAAAGCAAATTTTAATAACCCACTCAGTTGTTGTAAGTAGAAAAGCAAAACAATGGCATTTCAAAGAAAAATTTATTGAAAGTAAAAATATACAAACTCCCTGCAATATATCCTTGTCGGCCAAGGAAGACAGCAGTACAAATAAATATTAAGGTTGCAAACACACAATTTTGCATGCTATAAACAGCAACTTAACGATTAGCTGTAGCTCTCAGATTCTTAGAAGATACCAGTGTGACACTAATAGTTGCAAAGTTCTGTAGTTTAATTTAAGCTATTTCCCTAGAGTCATCGGTCCCGTGTTCTTTCACTAAAGATGCTTTAATCCAAAGATTTATAGCATCCTTATCTTGTCCAGTGGTCTAACACACTACAGGTAGTCTCATCTTATAATGAGGTATTCAAAAAGTACATCTGTTTTAGGAATTTCTGAATCATCTCAGAGACTATAATGCAGTCTTTGCTGTAAGATCAGCAGTTAACATGTGGCAGGACTAGTTGTAAGTCACTGGCCAGTAAAACACAACTAAAACAATCTCACTATACAGGCAGTCCCCGGGTTACGTACAAGATAGGGACTGTAGGTTTGTTCTTAAGTTGAATCTGTATGTAAGTCGGAACTGGTGTCTAGATTCAGCCGCTGCTGAAACTGATCAGTTTCAACAGCGGCTGAATCTGGACGCCAGTTCTGACTTACATACAGATTCAACTTAAGAACCCCAGGCATCCCCAAGTCAGCTGCTGCTGAAACTGATCAGCGGCTGATTCCAGGAAGCTTGGGGCAGGGGCTTTCTGTAGTCAGCCACTGGTCAGTTTCAGCAGTGGCTGACTTGGGGACGCCTGGGGCAGAGCAGCTGGGGTGCTGCCGGGTTGGTCCAGTAGCGCCCAGAGCGGCGCTACGGGACCAACCAGCAGCACCCCAGCTGCTGTACCACAGGCATCTGGAGCAAAGCCGTGGAGCATGGGGGCAGCAGGACAGCCCAGACTCGCCGTGGCTGTCCTGCTGCCCTCGAGCTCCACGGCTTTGCTCTGCTTTGCTCCCCCTCTCCCTGGTCTGCAGACCAGGGGGTCGGGGAGCAAAGCGGCAGAGCACGCGGACAGCCCAGACGCGTCTGGGCTGTCCGCTGCCCGCGTGCTCCGCCGCTTTGCTTCCTCTCCCTAGTCTGCTGGAGACCAGGGAGACGGCCCCGTTCGTAACTGCGGATCCGATGTAAGTCGGATCCGCGTAACTCGGGGACTGCCTGTAGTTCCACTGATGTGTTAGAGATGCTCAGAAATAATTTAAATCAAGAGCTGAAGTCCTGAGATGAAAACTGGTATTTTTCGATGTATAAGTAAAGGGGGGAAAAAAACGTTGAGCTCTCTTATGATCAGATCATGGATTCTAAAAGCTCTCTGAAAACCCAAAGTAATACAAATGTTTACAAAGCATCAACCTGCTGAAGTTGATGGTAAATGCCTTCTTTTGAAGGCAATGAATGCCTTCACTTGCAGGAAACAGTAAATATGCTTAGATAAAAATGTACAGTAAAACTCCAATTGTCCGGCACCAACTGGAACCCGGAAGTGCTCCGGCCAGCCGGACAATTGGAGCTGCTCCGCGCCACTTCCCCAAGTCCGCTGCTGCTGCTGCTGACATTGACCAGTGGCAGTCTTGGAAGTGGCGCAGAGCACAGTAGCTGGGTGCTGCCGTAGTGCCGCCCCTCACTCCCCTGCTCAGCGCCCGGCAGCACCCCAGCTGCTCTGCTCCGCTGCCTCTGCCGCTGCTGAAACTGATGAGCAGTGGACTTGGGGAAGCTGCAGAGCAGATCAGCTGAGGTGCTGCTGGGCGCCGAGCAGGGGGATGAGGGGCGGCACTGAGGGACCAACTGGGCAGCACCCCAGCTGCTCTGCCCGCTGCTTCCCCAAGTCACCGCTGCTGCTTGCAGCCCCAGCTTGCTTGTCACCAGTGGTTGCGCGGGGCTTCCCTTGCCTCCCTGCATAATGGTGCAGGGTGCACCCCACGCTGCACCATTCCCCGCTGACCCCATCCCCACCCAGACACCTCACAGCCCCCCTTCTGGAGTACCTCTTGATACTCTGGCATATCCAATAATCCGGCACCTCCTGGGTCCCAAAGGTGCTGGATTATCGGAAGTTTACTGTATATTGAAAAGACTCTCATTCGGAAAGCCTTGTTTTCATTTTTGTAAGCAACTGTACAAGGTCTTGCTCAAGGTTGTCATTAATAAGTGTTTTACTTGGCCTCAGTGAGCTGCCTGGGAGAGAGGAGTGACTTCATCAATCCTGGGGCTTCAGTGATTTTAGTTTCTCCCTTTTTAATGTTTCGACTGCTACGTTTTCTACTTCCCTGGGAACAAACGAGAAGCCTCTGGATGCACTGATGTAATGTTCTGGAAGTCTCTCACTCTGGGTCAGTGAACCATTCTAGCATGAAAATGAGCCAGTTCAAACTGGGGATGGAGTTGTATTTGGTGTTGCAGTGCTAACAGCCAGGGTAAAACGCCAAGCTCCTTTCTTAAGCTCCATCTGTGGTATGTACATTTGGAGGCTAGCTGCTTGCTTTTGCCAAGCTTAATCCTGCACAGTCTTTTTTTGTTACCCGGGCAAAAAGGTCCAGGTCATCTGCTGGGGTCGATCACCATAGCTCCATTGACTTCAGTAGAATTTTGCCAATTTACACTTGCTGTGGACCTGAAACACTATCTTAGCTTACACAGTTGGTGCCAGGAAATGGTTTACCGTATTCCAATCAGATTTTCTCCTGAGAAAGAGGGGAGAATCCCTGGTTTTGCATCAGACTTTGCAGAT
Source organism: Pelodiscus sinensis (assembly GCF_052426305.1). NCBI lineage: Eukaryota > Metazoa > Chordata > Testudines > Trionychidae > Pelodiscus > Pelodiscus sinensis. The sequence continues at coordinate 22,649,549 of NC_143074.1, read as the reverse complement.
ATTATGGCATTGCTGGGCACTGTTATAATCTAACTTTTGACAGCACTTCTGTGGCAAGTCCAGAGGCTTTGAGATTCTGGTTTCATCATGAGAATGCAGCCCACACATGCTGGAAAAAATCTTCAAGTGATCCAGTACTCTACTTCTGCTTTTAACAGTTGGTGCATTTCTAGATATGGAATACTAAGAGAAACTAGATGTACTGTGAATATATCTCAGATCCAGAAGAAAACACTGTTTTGGCTAGTGGTTTACAGCCAATACCCAGACAAAAGGGAGCCTTGAGGCTCTGTTATTGAGGCTACTCTGAGTGACCTAGGACAAGGCACAGAAACTTCTTGAACCAAAGAACACACAAATGTAAGGCAAGGAATTCTTGTGGTGCTTAATGTTTGAAGTTGCTGTGAGATCCTCTGACAGGTGCAATAGAAATGCAAAGTATCACCACATATGACGGTAGCCCCATTAACACGGGTCCTATAAATGACACATACTTCTACTCTGTGTGTGTGCGTGCGTACGTACAGGGCTCAACAATCTCTGTAATCTACTCGCCCATGGTGAGTAGATTACAACCCGGAAGAGCCGGGTTCGGGCGATCTGCACATGTGTGTATATATATGTACGTCTAGATTACATCCCTCTTTCCACAGAGGGAAGTAAATTAGGCACTTTGAAATTGCAAATGAAGCCGGGATTTGAATTTCCCATGCTTCATTTGCATAATCATGTAATTATAATAAACTTTCAAAATAGCGCCATTATGTGATTATGCAAATGAAGTGCGGGAAATTCAAATCCTGGCTTCATTTGTTATTTCAAAGTCCCTAATTACATCCCTCTTTCGACAGGGATGTAAATCTAGACACAGCCTATATATCTGTTGTTTCCACTTCAGTTCATCGGATGAACTGGGTTTTGCTCATGAAAGCTCACAATTCTCTCCATATATTGGTTAACCTCGGGTGCCGTAGGGCTACCTGTTTTTAAAGTTAGATTTACACAGCCCCCCCCCCTTTTTAATGACAGTGTGTGAGCAAATAGTGATTGCTAGATTAGGCAAAAGGCTTGTACATTTTACACTCCTGGTGAAGGAATTGCTTGCTAGGGGCATTGCAGCCTTCAGTATTTCAAGAATGTTTTAAAAGCTTAGTGAAATTTTTTTTCAGCCTTTCAATTTGAAGACCTTAATTACTACCCTCTGAACTGTCAGTCTTTTCACCCAAGTCTCCCCTTTTTGTTAGTATATTGCCCCTAGTGCCCAGAGATTTCATCCCTGAGCACAGTAGGATAGAATCTGCTCTTACCCCAGTATAAATCCAGTTCCTGTGGAGTTATACTGATGTACTTGAGATCAGAAGCTGGCTCACTGAATGCAAATCTTCATTAACTTTTACCATCCTCACCTCTAATTCTTCTGGAGACAGCTGCTCAAAAATGTCTTCTACTAAAACTGAAATGGTTTGTTTGGCTTTAAAGCAATTTTCTTGGCAAATCTGTGGGATTAGGAAACATGTTTGATTTTATTAATGTTAGAAAAGTTACAAATCATCTATATCACACCAATCCATAGACTCAAAGGACTGGATGGGACCTTAAGTGATCATTTAGTCCAGTTCCCTACACTCATGGCAAGACTAAATATTATCTAGAATCCCTGACAGGTGTTTATCTAACTTGCTCTTAAAAATCTCAGATGGAGACTCGAATAAATTGCCTAGAAAAGTGCTTATCCACCCTGATAGGAAGGTTTTCCTAATGTCCAACCTAAGCCACCCTTGCTGCAATTTAAGTTCTTATCCTCTGAAGTGAAGGAGAACAGAATTGCTTCCATGTAGCAATCTTTTATGTACTTTGTAAACTTATGTCCCATCTTAGTCTTCTTTTCTCCAGACTAAACAAGCCCAGTTTTTTCAACTTTCTCTCATAGGTGCTGTTTTCTAGACCTTGAATAATGTTTGTTGCTAGTCTCTAGACTTTCTCCAGTTTGTCCAAATCTTTCATGAAATGTGGTGCCCAGAACTGTAAGTTCTCCACTTGAGGTCTAATCAGCACAGAGTAGAATGGAAGAATATTCAGTAGCAAGAGGTTTGCTTTCGAACTGTGACTGCTTCTGGGGTGCTCAGACTGAAATGAACACAATGTTATTTATGGTGCAAAGCTATATTTCTCTGCAATGTGTATTTTTTTTAAATCCATAGAAGCTCTGGGTATGTACATGGCAGTGGGCTGCTAATACATTCTAGCAATTCCAGTTGAGTGGCCTACCACTTTAAATTGCTATTTCAGCATTGGTCTTATATATTTCATATGAAAGGTCTTAAGGATTTTTGGACTAATTTGCCACTTTTTAAAGAGATGAACAAAATTAACCCTCTCCAATAATGTTAAATGAATGCTCACTCAGTCTCATGGTTTCCTGGCCACTTGATGAAATAAATTCTCATAAAATATATCTTCCCAAATATTTCTACCTCCGTGTACAGGGTCCACTGTCAGCAAGCAGCTGCACTGACTTCCTCCAGGGCCCACAAGTTCAGGCCTCAGGCCTCAGCCTAGCCTTTGGCTGAGGGACAGTTTATAGGGCCCAACCCTTCGTCAGGATGGGCAGGCAGACAAGGGATTAACATAAACTGGTCAGTAGTTCACGGCTTAAGACACAGCCCTGAGTTAGGGCGACAAGTGTCCATCACGAGCAGTGTAGCAGTTTACAGCCCCGGCGGAGTCCCAGCTGGGTTGGGGTCGGGTCTCCTCACTGCTGGAGAGCCGACAAGCTCAGGGGTTTTTCCCTTACAGGGGGAACCCGCCACTCCCAGTGGAGGAGTGGCAGGGGGGACACAGGCCCGCCTGCATCACTGCCTCCCGGCCCAGGGCCCTGATAGTAATGGCCTTGTAGCCACTAAGTCGGCAGGGGTCTGGGCCCTTAAATGCTAACTATGTTGAGGGGTCAGCGGGGTTCCAGGCCGCAATGCGCTGCCCACCCAACCTCCATCTCCTCGGCCATCCCAGGGTCGGCTATCCCTGGGCCTCTTCCCAGTTCTCCCTGTGGGGCTACCAGGCTCCGGCAGGTCTGCTGGTGACGGAGGAGCTGGCAGAGTATCCATCGGTTTGGGCTCTAGCAGGGGTCCAGGTGGGCCAGACCAATCATCTGGGCCTGATGAGGGTCCCTGCAGGTTTGGTGCGGCCTCTTGGTAGTGGCCGGAACCTCAGAAGCCCAGGCCAGAGATCAGAAGTCAGCAGAGGTCATGGCTGTCCAACCCAGTCCTCCATCGGGGTAGTACAGCTGAGCCGTGAGCTGGAGTCAAGCATCTGCCCTGATCAGCTGCCTGGCTCTGACTGAGCTCCCAGCTCTTATACTGCTAGTCCCACCCACTGGCTTCCTGTGGCTGGGGCTAGGGGAGGGTGCACTCACCCACCAAGGGGGGGGGGGGGGTCTTAGAGGGCACTTCCTCTTCTGTGTCAGAGTGTGGCCATGTTGCTGCCCTGGACTCAGTACACTCCCATTTCTTTGGTTTTTAAGGCCTGATCCTGTAGCCTACTGGCTTCCAAAGGGCCATTCGTATGCGAAAGGGCTGCAGAGTTTAGTCTATGAAATTAGTTCTTTCAAAAAGTTGTTGACTGACTTATGCTCTCAGCAGGAACCAACATCCTGCTTTTTACCAGTTTTAATTTTTTAAAGCATCACTATGATAGGTCTGAAATCCTGCTTTTGAATGTTTGCTCCTTCCAACCAGGGCTCCTGTTTATATGAAAAGAAACCCGTTTGCCTGTTCGTTACCAGTGAGTAGTGTTACAGTATGACTCAACTCTGTTTCTTTAGTATGTTATACTCTGTATATTAGCCTCTGGAAAATTGTCCTATTACTTACGCTATTAAAAGACTGGTAAATGCAGGCACAGTTCAAATGTGGAGACTCCCTTCAATATGAGGTGCAGTGATTTATGTAGTAGGTTTATTATTCCTGTCCTCTGATGCTCAGCATTTATCATTTTCTCTAGTGTGTACCTGGGAGCTTAGAGGATCCAAAAAGCATAACTCATCATAAATTGATCCATGCTACTTCAGAGAAGGTGCTGACAGATACAAAAACAGTTTTGGAGGAAAACATTCAAGATAAAGGTAGGAGCGCTTTATGGTTAAATCTCATTCATGCAGTTGTCGCCTGTCAGCTTAGAAGCATGACTCTGTATTTAATTGTGGGATGAATGCCAAACTGTGACCTTCTGGGTTCTAAGACAAGAGCACTGATAAAATAGCTAAAAGGTACAGGAAATAGAAAGTATATGGACTATCCCATAGTTTCGTTATTTGCTCAACAGTGATTTTTTTAAAAGAAATAAAAACATATACATGCAGTAGTTGAGCCAGTAGATTAAATGATTTTTTTCTTTATTTTGTAAGTCTGTTTTAACACACACAAAAGAGCAAACTACAATTGTAATCTGATAAGTCTAATAGGTTCAAACTGTGCACAGCTTTTCCCTCTTGCAGTTGTGTTTGTGGTTGGTAAACACAAATTAAATAGACATCTTTATTCTGAATACCACCCCATGCATAACTTTAAGTTGGCTTTTTGGATATTTGGGTCTAAGTAAATAAAAAATAATAGATTAAAAAAAGAAATTACCTTTATCAGATAAGGCCTCCGAGTCAAATAGTGGGGTTTCTGTTGCTTTCTGAAGGTTTTTTTTTTTTTTTCAGTTTCTCAGTTTTATAGTGCTGTATGCTTATGCTGTGCTTTGCAGACGTAGGTCAGAGTGGATCCCTGGTATAACTTCGGTAGCTGCAGTGGAATTGTGCCAGGTGTGTATTTAGCCTGTTGAATTAAAATGCAAAAAGGCTTAATATGAAACAGAAAGGTCTGAAGCTTAGAGCACTCAGATAACTGGGTTCTGTTTATATGGGGCACTTATATTTTCACAAATGCCCTTTAATTTAGTTTTTAACTTCCCTGTGTCTCCATCCCCCCTCCTGTAAATTGGTATATTAATGACCTACATTGCAGGGGTACTGGAGACTTAATTAAGCTTGTGGCTATAAAATGCTTGGAGACCGTCAGAAGAAAGGTGCTTTAGTGCAAAATATTTGTATGAAAAGTAGGGATGTAAAATCCCATTTAATTAGTTAATCAGTTAAATGTTAAGTTTAACTGGTTAACTGGGGGAGGGGCTGGAGCGGCCTCTGCACCAGGCACTGCTCCATCTCTTCAGGGCGGCTGGTCCCAGCCTTTGTGTGCTAGGAGTCAGCAGCCTTGTGCTGGGAGGCTTTCCCCGCCTTCACTCACCCCTGCTGCTGCTTCTGCCCCCTCCTAGCTTGTGAGCCCGCACAGGCTGGGAGCTGGCAACCCCGCAGGGCTGAAGCTGCCCTCCACCTGCATCTGGCCTTGGGTGAGGGGCTGTTCCCAAGGTAACGGTTAACTGTTAAGGGTGATGCTCACCAGTTATCATTCACATCCCTAATGAAAAACCTAAAGGGAAAGCGTGCGATGTGACCTGAGATCTTTCAGGTTTACTCTTATCTGCCCAGAAGATTTGCTTCAGTTCTAGTCATAGGTGCACAGTCACCAGTGCAGTTACCCAGTCTAAGCAGAGTGCCCTGCTCTAAGCTGCCCTTCGCACCTCAGTTTCAGGTAGGGGTAAGCTCCACCACTGCAGTAAGTGGCCTTCCTTGCATCTATTAGGGGTCTGCACTGGTGCAGCTATGCAGGTGGCTGGCTACTCATGGCTATAATTAGGGCAAATCTCCAGGATGGAGAACACCATCTGCGGTTTGACTGTAGGCTTCCTTTCCAGCCTCTGGTGTGACAAGGACCACATTGCTACTGCATTCTTATTGTGGGGAAGCAGTTGTCACTTTCACCAACAGTACAATCCATTGTAGGGGAGTTGGGGCCAACAAAGAACTCCTTTCCTGGAGAAGAGGGGAAGTGGGGAGCAAAACTTGGGATAAGCGGGTTTAACATGTGGGTGGAATGTAACTAATGATGAACTATGCTGTGAATTCTCTGTAAATCCGGGATAACTTCATGTTTAAAGGATATCAGAATTTGGCTGCAAAGGTGTAACTTTTTAACTTAAAGTATTAAAAATAAACCATTTCCCAGCAATATCTCAGATTATTAAAACAAAATATTTTTTAAATCTAACTTTTCAGCATTTTATTTACTCAGCCTGTCCCAGAGACCAACCAATTTGTCAGGTGTTTTGTGGTCAACTTTAATTTTTTGACTTTTTTGCCCTTGTACAGAGATGTAGCATTTGGATAGCTTGCGCTGGCATAATGCATGGGTGAATGAGTTGCAAACAAAGGAAGGGAATGTTTTTAGATCCAAAAATGTTTACATCTGGAAATTCCCTGAAACTGTGCAAAGAATGCAAACAAATCCCCCTTTCTATGAAAAACATCATTTTACAAGTTCTGTGACAGATATTGCAACCCCAGGCAATATCTGTGGGGTCTGTATTATACTAAGGTTATGTGTCACTGTGGGGCAGGGATTGTATGCAGCAGCCATGGGGACAGTTATCACAGCTCCTCCAGGAGCTAAAAACATCAAGAGTTGGGTTTTTTTCTAATTCAGCAAATGGGCAGGACTTTCTATCCATGGGCCCCAACCCTTGTGGAACGGTTGGGAAGATTTTGTTCCTCTAAGACTGATGGGTGACCTCTGATAAGCATTTTGCATACATATAGGAAATGCCAGGTGTGTGTTTACTGGGTAATGCTTTTAACTCAAGAATGAAGGTGCTTGCTCAGAAAGGGTATGTCAACACAGCAAAGTTATTTTGAAATAACTTCACTAGCGTCTACACGAGCCAACCACTATTTCGAAATTAATTTGAAATAGCGGAGGGCTCATTTCAAAATTGGTAAACCTCTTTCCACGAGGAATAGCGCCAATTTCAAAATTGCTATTTCGAAATAAGCACGGTGTAGACGCTTATTTCGAAACAGGGCCTCCCGTAACCAGGAGGAGTACCAGCGGCAACACCTGGGGATCCTGCGAGGCCAGCACCGTACCCTGGACTACTGGGTGCATGAAGACCTGCAGCTCTGGCGGGGGAGCGGGCGGGAGCTGCTTGAATAGGGCCGTGCCATCTGCGACTACCTGCAGACCTCGGTGCAGAGATTGCTGCCTCCTGCTGCTCCAGCCCCTGCTGTCTCCCCAGCTACCACTCCTCCTCCCACTCCTGCTCCCCCTCCCACTTCTTCCTCTTCCCCCTTCTATCCTCCATACCTTCCTCCCCCCCCCCCCCGTGCACGTCGAGGCCCCCACACCCACAGTGCTGGGAGACAGGTGGGCTAGCAAGACATGTTGACAGATAGACATCTGTCAGGGATGGTGTAGACGGAGCTTGGTCCCGCCTTGAGGGCAGGGGGCTGGACTCGATGACCTCTTGAGGTCCCTTCCAGTCCTATTATTCTATGATTCTATGATCCCCAAGCCTGAGCTTCTCCTCCCCTTGCCTCCTCCTTCCAGCTCTTTCCTCCCAGGTTTACCCCTCCCCTCTTCCACCCTCGTTCCCCCCCACCACCCCAGTTTTGTTCAATAAAGAGAGTTTTTCGTCAACACGTGTCTTTATTTACATGAGGAAGGGGGGTTACAGAGGGATCAGTGAAAGGACGTGAGGGTGCAATGAGGCACAAGCCCCCAGTGGGGCACGCCAGGGAGACTTTAGTCGTCCTCTGGGTGGAAGCTCTCCCCCCGGGGCTCTTCTGGATATGGACAGCCCCCCAATGGGCCTCCCGGCTAGCAGCCGTGCGGGACTGCATGTACAGGCCAGCCAAGCAGTCGGCCTCTGCCATCCAGCCTGGCAGGAATGCCTCCTCTTCCGCTCACACAAATTGTGCAGCACACTGCTTCCACGTGCAGAATATTCCGCTTGGAGAGGTCCAGACGGGTGAGGAGGCATCTAAAACGGGCCTTCAGCCAGCCGAATGCCCTCTCCACCATGATGCGGGCCCTGCCGAGCTTGGCATTAAAGGCCTGTAGGGAGGGGTGAGGTGTCCCGTGTAGGGCTTTGTGAGCCAGGATTGTAGGGGATAGGCTGCATCCCCCACCAGGCACACAGGTATGTCCACGTCCCCGACTCTGATGTGGCAGTTGGGGAAGAAAGTCCCGGTGTGCATCCTTTGGTGCACAGAAGAGTTGCGGTAAACCTATGCGTCGTGTGCTTTGCCAGAGCAGCTCACGTTAATGTCCACGAAGTGGCCCTGGTGGTCAGACACAGCCTGTAGGATGATGGAGAAATATCCCTTCCGCTTTATGTACAGGGAGTCCTGGTGTTCCGGGGCACGGATGGGGATGTGTATCCTGTTGATTGCCCCTCCCCCCGCAGTTGGGGAAGCCCAGGGCGCCAAACACCTCAATCACCGTGTCCACATCAGTGAGGTGGATGACTCTGCAGAGCAGCACTCTATTGATGGCCTTGACCACCTGCAGAGGGACACAAAACTGAGAGTCATTAGGGTGCCAGGGTGGCTGAGAGTGCTCCTTCCCCGCCACTGCCCCGCGCCCCCCACACCGCAGGAGCAACCCCCCTGCAGTCCTAGCTACCGCGGGCAGTTCGTAGTGCGGCTGGGACAGAACAAACCCTCCTGGGGAGGGGGACTTGCACCACCTCCCCCCCTTTTCCGTAGGGCAGCCCATGCCCTCCTTGCACCCCTCCTCCCTCCTGGCACAGTGGCCGGAGATTGCCATACCGGCATGAGCAGGGCTTGACAAACGGCAGCGAAAACTTCTCACCAGCCCCGTACTGCGCATGCGGAAGAGCCGCAAATGAACGGGACGAGCAGCTGAAATCTACTTGCCACGGGCGAGTAGATTGTATAGTTTGTCGAGCCCTGTGCATGAGCACCACTCTGCTGGTGGCTCTCCCCACGCCGAACTGGTTCCCCACAGATCGGTAGCTATCCGGCATAGAGAGCTTCCAGAGGGTGATGGCCACATGCTTCTGGAGGGGAATGGCGGGCCTCGTGTGCATGTCTCATCGCTGCAGAGTAGGGGCGAGCCACTCGCAGAGCTCGAGGAAGGTGTCCTCCTTCATCCTGAAGTTCTGGGTCCATTATTGGTCTCCCCAGCGCTCCAGGATGATGTGGTCCCACCAGTTGCTGCTGGTGTCCAGATGCGGTGGGGCATGCTGGCATCCAGGAGCTGCAGCTGCTCCTCCACGTACCCCAGGAAGATCCAAATGATGGCATGGGGGTTGGGCTGCAACAAATGCTGCGAGGCGGGCTGCAGAAAGCGCAGCCAGGCTTGCAGCAACACATCCAAGAGAAGCACTAGAGTGCCCAGGAGCAGCTCTGGCTTCACGGTGCAGAGTGCTGTGGTGTCCCGAGTAAGGGCAACCAGAGTACGCAGAGAAAAAAATGCTTTGCTGTCCCTCAGCGAGGTAGGCAAGCAACCAGGGAAACCTGAGAACCGGCTGTTCAGGGGGGTCCCTTTAAGCACAGGCCTCAGATAGCCTCAGGCAGCAGCCACACAAAGTAACTCCTGACCTGATGTCCTGCTGGAACTGGTTTCATCTGGCTTTAAATGCGATTCAGTGTCCAATCAGTGTGGACGCGCTATTTCGAAATGCATTTTGTGTGTAGACGAGTTATTTTGAAATAACTATTTCGAAATTAGATATTTCGAAATAACGCTGTAGTGTAGACGTACCCTAAGAGATGAGCAGGAACAAGTAATTACTGACTTTGTGCTGTTCATAAATCTCTGGGGGAAAAAGCAATGCATAGGGGTTGTTGGCATTGGCTTGCTGGGGGATATCATAGTGGATGGAGTGGGGGGGCCTTTGCAATCTTAAAATCCCAGTTGGGAAGAATCGAAACACAGATCTCTAGTCAAGAGAGCTGTGTCTGGGAACTGGAAACACTCTTACCGGGTGTTCTCAAGGGTCTGTGCAGGGGGAATACAGGAACAGTCACCCCCAGAATGGTGAACAGCCTTCATTTTGCCATTTGTGTATGTTGGCTTCTAATCTGCCTGACAGTCCATTGCATGTTACTTCTAACATATTCCAGAATCTTCTCTTTTTAGATGTCTTGCTGTTGGTAAAGAAGCGAGCTCCCCCTCCCCCTCCTAAAATGGCAGAAGTATCAGCAGAGGAAAAAGTGAGTTCAGACACTTTGTGGGTGCTTTTTCTAGGCTGCCTTTTCCCTCTCTGTATTAACAACTTGGAGAAGCAAAGCTGTGGGTGTTCCATATTTATGTATGGAGGCAAATGCATCCATTTAATTAAAGATGAAATAAATGAATTTCAGAAGGATTCACATTCCTTTGAAACTTGCCAGAGAATCTGTAAATTAACAATAATGTTTGCCTCAAACAGGATAGATGCACTCTGTGGAAATGCTGTGAGGCTGATCTTTGAATGTTCAATAATAGAATAAATCATTAGAGGTTGTGCCCTGTTGCACCTTCACGTAATGTGCCCTTTAGAAAGCTGTGTCTAACAGCTCTGATTTCTGTCTTTAGCTGCATCTCGACTTGGGCCTTCTAACCATGTCTACACTGGCGCTGGGAGCAAGCTGCCCAGACTGGGTAGAGAGACTTGCTAGGCTGACCTGTGCTAGCATGACCAAAATAGCCCCCCCAGCTCGAGCAAGCAGACTTGTGTTAGGGGTGGGGACGCTGCAGCACCAGCAGGGAGCTCAGGTCCATGAGGTGGGGCTGGCTAACTTGAACCCTCAGTTCTGCAACATGCACACGGCTATTTTTAATGCCTTAGAGCAAGAACTGCTAACACAAGTCTGACTGAGCTGGGGGTCTGGCTCCCAGCTCCAGTGTAGATTCATCCTGGGGCACAAGCATTGGCCTTGTTAGGCCCTTAACTGTACCCATTCTGGGTGTAACTGTTATTTCAGGGGGTCAGCATTCTCCAAAAGGTGGCCGTGGTAGTGCTGTACCTGCCCGTCATTTGCAAATGCACTGAGCTATGCCTCTGCTTGTCCTTGTGAATTGCTGGAGGTCTCTGCTTGTATGTGCTGCAAACCTGTTTTTTCTCTTCCATGATTTGCTTCCTGCAGGTATCTGTATTTACCTGTGCACTGTTTCTCTGGGATCTTGCTGTGCTGCGTGTCACACTGTCTTCCTCTCATTACGTCCTCTGTGTGTTTGTCTTGGAGGGTTCAGTATTAAATAGCATCTGAAGTGTTCACACATCTCCCCACTAATTCTGAATAGAACACAGACACATTTGAGGATTTCTCTACAGGGAAGGAACACATCATAGTGATTAGAGCACAGGCCAGGGAATGGAGATTTCTGAGATTTCTGGATTCTGTTACCTTTGACAAGTCAGTTCCTCCTCTTTGTGCCTCAGTTTCCCCATTTGTAAAATGGGGATATTTAAATGAAAAACACTATATGGGCCTGTGGAGAATGTCAGCTATAGCATTTTTATTACTGTAGTTCCGTGGATGATAAATCACAAAATCTGAGCATGTTTTCTTTTCTTGTTTAGAGGAAGCAAGAACAGAAAGCTCCAGATAAGGATGCTATTCTCAAAGCTACAGCGAATCTGCCCTCTCGCAATGCAGATCGCACTGTGGCCCACCACAACATGAGAGATGTAAGTACAGTAAATTTCCGATAATCTGGCACCTTTAGGACCCGGGGGACTAAAGGACTACACCTTTAGGACTGCCGGAGTACCGGAAGGGGGACTATGAGGGGTCTGGGGAGGGAGGGAGAGGTCGGCGGGGAACTGTGCAGTGTGGGAGAGGGCGGTGCTGCAGGACCAACCCGGCAGTACCCCAGCTGCTCTGCCCCGACTTCCCCAAGTCTGCCACTGGTCAGTTTCAGCAGCAGTGGACTTGAGGAAGCCGGGGGCAGAGCAGCTCCAATTGTCCAGCTGGCCGGAGCACTTCTGGGTTCCAGTTGGTGCCGGACTATCAGGAGTGCCGGACCCTGGATGCCGGACAATTGGAGTTTTACAGTATGATGCCTTTTATCTACTTTGTTTATATGCTGAATCTAGATTTCCTCCTTGATTTAACCCTTCTCTGTGACATCCAAAAGTAGTTCATCTAGTCTTGAAGACTTCACTGAAACTTGAGCCTATTGCTTACTTCTTTTGAAAGAAGTGAAAATATATGGTCCATATTTCAGGTCCAAAGTAATACATTGGGGAAGAAACGTACCTAATATACCAGCATCATAGGTAATTTAAAACTGAACTTTAAGAGTCAAATTAAGGTTTTCCCTGTTCATGCTATGTTTTACTACTTGCACTTCTCACTGACTGATAAAAACTTAGTCACTTCCTGGTTCTAATGTTCAAGCACAGCATTGCAAAGTTTGGTTGGAAATCATGTCTGGGAATGTTTTTGTTTTTAGTTTTGCTTTTGAAGAGAAGTGTGATCTTTGTTCCCTTGTTTTAGGGTATTCTCTCATACATGGCAATTATAGTGAAACTGTCCTGTGCCTGTACAAAATATTTACCTATCTTGTTCCATGTTTTTCCCAAAGGAATTTTTTTTTTAAAGTACTGATTTTTGTCTTAGTGGCTACTTAATAAAGATCTTAACTAAAAGACCAATGTGATTATAAACTGTATTCCCTGCAGAAAGGAAGCTCTTTTTAATTCCAAGTTTCTACTGCATTCTGGGTTACACTTGATATTAAGTTTCTGTTTATAAAGGAATAATTAATAGACATTTTAATAAATGAGTTAATCAGAGGTTAATCTGATGGGTCAGTGGGTTGCCATCTATAATGACTCATGATGATATGCTTATAATATCTAACATACTTATTAATCTATTGATCGTTTATTAACTCTTTATATGCTATTCATATAGGGAACCTTAGCATAAAGTGTGACTGCATTCTTTTTTGCTTAAAATTTTTTATTATACATGGAGTTTGAGACACTTTAGTTTCCCTCTTATCTCTGTTTTAAAAATTTAAAAATGCCCTAGCACTGCGCAGCTTTCAGAATGCTGAAGGACTTTGTGAGTATGTGTAAAATGTGTGTTCAGAAAACACAGTGAGAGTTGCTTCTTTAGGTTTGATACTTCATGCACAAGAGAGTAACAAAGCCCTATGTGCATAGTACATGCTGTTAAATAATAAACAAAATAGTGAATTTTTTTCTTTAAAAATCATACACGTCTCTAGCACTTAATTAAGTGAAGCGTGGAAAAATTGGACCAATTTAGTTAGCGGCTTGCCCTGTTGTATATGGGATATGTTAAACATGTTTCTAGGTGAAGGAAGGATAGCCATGACATACTGGAATGGCAAGTCTCAGAAGAAGCTGAGAAAATGCCACTAGCCAAGAAGGCTCATCCCTTTGTAGAAACAGGTCCCCAGTCCTGAAAGCAAATTCACAGCATCTCACCAGAGATTTTGGGCCCCTGTTTCCATTAAGAAATAATAAAGCTTTCTCAGCTAGTTCATTATGGGACCAAAAGCAATGGAAGAAATAAACAACCCTTCCTGCATGGCAATTCTTGTGCTATATAGCACTCCACGGGAAACACTCTAACTTATTTTTGATATGCTAAACACAGTGAAAGCAAAGCCATAATAAAGCAACTTTCTGGCAAGGGCATAGTGCACAGACACTAACAAGAGATGGGTTAAGTGATGATAGCTCTTGGTAGCTTTCCATCTAAGTGTTTTGACAGTTTCTTTTCTTGCAGTTCCAGACAGAACTCCGGAAGATCTTAGTTTCACTTATTGAAGTTGCGCAGAAATTGCTTGCACTGAACCCAGATGCAGTTGAACTATTTAAGAAGGCAAATGGTAAGCACGTATCCTTAAATGTGTTTTGTGGAGCCAGGATTCGATTAGCCTTGTCAAGAAATACCCAAAATATTGATTCATCCTATTACAAAAGGCCTGTAGGCGGCCATAACAACCTTCATAGCTCCCTACACAGAGGGTGGGGATAGGTCCAGACATCAGTGGGACTCTTCTGAGGAATACCACTTGCAGAGGAAGGAAGCGGTGTTGAAAGTTCAGTAGGTAACACTCTTCCCTCTCACTCAGCAGTTGCAGTTTGATGGCTTATTTTTAAAAATATGCTGGTCCTATATTTGGGACCCTACCAGCTTCATGACTGTGAAAAACAAATCATGGACTGAAATCTGATCTCTGTCATAAAATCTGGCTAGTGTAGGGACAGGGGTTCCCTCCAGATGCTGGGGACAGATGAGATTTCTCTTCCGCTGCATGGGTTGTCCACAAGACCGGGTCAGACCCATCTGTGGGAATATCTCCCAGCTGCGGGTAAACTTCATGGCTACTAGCTGGAAGCTCAACTCCGAAGGCAATGCTGTCACCAGGCAAGCGCCACCTGAGCCGTCTGTGGCCCTTGGTTACAACACTGACATTTCAGATTTAAATATCTGAAACTGAAATTTACAGTTTTTAAAACTCTATGACCATGGAATTGAACAAAATAGACCGTGAATTTGGTAGGGCCTTACTTATACTCCAGGAGGCACAGAGCAGCAGGATGTGGCATCTTTTCAATGAGACAAAACCATAACCAAGATCTTGACACCTCATGGTTACTAGAGATCTTCTGGCATTTTTCACACGAGCCAGGGTCATAGCCTTTGATGTCTTGCCAGATTCCAACTTAAATAATATTTAGCCTTTTTAACACTCTGTTTGGTTTCAGTTGAGTCTAATATCTGTCATAGAGTGCGTAGTGCTGCAATGCAAAAAAAATGTTAAGTTCTGCTCCTGGTGTGTGTAGTGTCAGGGGAAGCATTCTGGGCTGAAATCTAGATCCCACTAAAATTAATAGCAGAATTCTCATTGAATTGAATTGGGCAGGATTTCATTCCTGGTGTTTTGGTTTTCATTGGTAAGTCACTTTAGGATGAGAGGTCCCAATGTAAAATTATTCTCAGTGTAACTACTGGAAAACTTCACTCAAACTTCAGCTCTTGGGGGTGATGAGGAATGGGTTAGTACAAGGGCACAAAGGGAATTTCTACTGTGCAAAAAACAAAAGTATAGTCTTAATTTTAGTTAGCTGACCTGTGTTAATTTATGGGGGCTAAATAGCAGTGAAGATTCAGCGACTCGTCTTTTAACTTGGGTTAGCAGCTAGAGGTAAAGTCTATAGAGTTGAACTCAAACTGATAGCCCTGAAGTCATAGCAATTTAGGTAATTTAACCCAAATTTTAAGAAGGCGCATTTTTTTTTTTAGCATAGACCTATCGTTCGAATTAGGATTAAATGGAGAAAAGGGAAAATTTAGGCTGAATATAATGAGAGAGCTTCCTGACACTGGGATTTATTGGGGCCTGATCCCTCCACATGTTTTGTCAAATAATTCTTTACATAGTCTCATAGAAGTCAGTAGCTCTGCTTGTGAGCATGAGGACTGCTCATTCTAAAGGCTTGAAAGCTCAGTCCAGAGTGGAGTAGAATGCTGGAGGCAGGGAGGAAACCCACTCCCTTCGTGTGAGACATAGAACACTCTTCTTGACAAAGTTCAGGGCACAGTCCAGCATTAGCTGAGCTAAGGGGGTTGAACTAGAAGACTTAATAGGTTTTTCTCTCACCTTCTCATTTGCTAGGATTAGAAAGGGAAGACTGAAGGATTCCAGCTTACCAGATATTTTCCCAGATGGAGCAGGGATAGACGTTGGCTTGAAGTCATAATGTGAATCTGTTTTTTGTAGCTATGTTGGATGAGGACGAGGAAGACCGAGTGGATGAAATAGCCCTGCGACAGCTTACAGAAATGGGGTTTCCAGAGAGCCGAGCTGTCAAAGCCCTTCGGTTAAACCAGTGAGTATTCACAGCACCCAGCATACGGGATTGCTAATTACTGAGAGAACTTGTGCATGTTATTCTTTGAATAATAATGCATTTGCTGTAAACAGCCTCCTGGATCACCTCATCCATGACAGGACAAAGCATAGCAGAGGCACTCCATCCTACACGGGATGGAGGTCCACATGGGGGAAGAGGTCACGTGAGGGAACCATACTGTGGTGTTGTCCGTGCTAGACTTGTTCTGAGAATAAATGGAGGTTTGTGGCCTTGTACATTTCAAAAGCAAGGAGTGCCACCAGTTCCCCGCTCCGCCCTCTTCCCCATGGAGATGGTGCAGGGGGGGACCTAGCTTTCTGATAGAGGCAGTAAAGGTGGGGAGGGGGGAGAAAGCAACTAGTCAACTCACTAGTTAACTATCCGACAAGCATACGTCTCGTCACTTACTTCCCTAGTTCAGATGCTCAGAGGCTCTGCTTGGTGGGGCGCAAATGCTCTTTTGGGCTCCAGAGATAAGCAAGGGGGAAAGGGGTGATACTCACCTAAGCACTATCCATTCCAGGTACCAAAACGAGCTGTCACTCATGGTAAATTGTGTAAGTGTAACGTGCTTGCTTCTCTCCTTACATAATGCTTTGACTGGCAGTGAAATAGTTACCAGTGTTGGTATTTTAAATGCTAGGCTATGTCTGCACTACAGGGTTTTTGCACAAAAACCCATGGAGCGTCCACACCTCAAGCGCGTTTTTGCACAAGAAAATCTACAGTCAGTCGATAACAGAGGGTGTTTTGCGGTGATGGTATATCTCCTTCTATGGGGCATAACTCCTTTTTGCGCAAGCGTTCTTGCGCAAAAAGGTGTGTGTGGACACTCCACAGGGGTTTCTTGTGCAAAAAGAGCCTATCACAAAAAGCACAGGTGCTCTGATGGCCATTCTGTGAGTTGCAATCAGAATGATCTTGCACAAGAGTGTCCATGCAGTGTGGACACACTCTTGCGCAAAAGCACATCACTTTTGTGATGTGCTTTTGAGGTGTGGACGTGCTTTTGCGCAAGAAGTTTTTGTGCAAGATCTCTTCTGCAAAAAGCTTCTTGTGCAAAAACCCTGCAGTGTACACAATGCCCTAGTGACAGAGTATCTGAATTCACACTCCATATAGATGAACAAGGGCAGTTCATTGCTGTGGGCTGTTGTTTCAGGTCCTGTGCAAACTTGGGGGACACATCACTTTAACTCATCCAAAAATTGCAAACTGAGAGTTTCTTCTGAACTCTTAGGGAAAGAGTGACTTACTATGCTGAAATGAAACTGAGGTTCTGGAGCGCAGGCGACACCCTCAAAAGCATATTTTAAAATGTTCCATAGATTGCTGCTTCAGCTGATCTTCAACACTTGCTTTCCTCTATCTCCACCTCTCCTCTCCTTTCACTGTCAGCTCAGGAGAAATCAGTTTATGGTGCCCATGATAACTTAAGAACAAGTATGTGATGTTGCACCAAAGCTGTTTTGTAACCACACACAATGAAAGCTTAAAGGAAGCAAATTTGTGTTTTGTGACCTCTGTTTAAGCTAGCTGGTGAAACTGAAAGTCCTAGAAACAAAAGCTGAACATGTGCAGGATGTTTTACTTGGGTCTGTCTACTCTGCAGCTGGGAATGAGCCTCCCATCACCATTGGCTAGAGTATAGACCTTGCAGCTCGGGCTCTGAAGCCCAGCTGGCCCTTTGTTCTGAGCTCAGGTGGCTAGCCGGTCTCTGTGGGAGCTGCAGCATCCATGCTGTTAAGCTGGTGGGAGTCTGTCTCCCTGGACTGGGAGGCTCGCTTTTAGCTGCAGCGTAGCTTTGACTCCCCATAATGGTTTCCATTAACTTTTTGTCCCAGTATGTCAGTGACGCAGGCCATGGAGTGGTTGATAGAACATGCAGATGACCCCACAGTTGATGCACCACTTCCAGGTCAAAGCTCATTAGAAGCTGCCTCTGATGCGGGTGCCTCCTCTGCTGAGGCAATTGCTGGTCCTAGTTTGGAAGCTGGTGGTGAAGAGCCCAAGGATGAGCTGACAGAAATATTCAAGAAGATCCGCAGGAAAAGAGAATTTCGTCCTGATCCACGAGTATGTGTTGTCTGTCTTACTCTTCACTAAATGGAATGCGAAGGAATCGTTGTGGGGACACAGTGGGCTCCAAATAACTGTTTACTGACTATATGCAACGTATGGATACTTGTGTATACTGCTGCGCTGAGAGGATTCTGGAGGTTTTTGAAATACAAGACAATCAGGACCTTTAGAAGTCTCTCCCAGTAGCTAAAGGGTTACTGCCCAGTACATAGACCCCATAATCTCGAACACAGGTGCACCTAAATTACCAGCATCGTTAGGTCTGCCCCAGTGTTGGGACTAACCTCTTGGCAAAGCCGTTTGTAATCACAAGTTGGTCCCACCATTAAAGCCTGAGGAAATAAGCAGTTGTGTGTATTGGGGAAGAAGTACCCATAGGGTATTTATTATGGTGCCCTGGAGACTCTTATTGTAGAAAGATACCAAAGAGCATTTAAGCTCTTGAGTTTGCAGAAATTACAGTGAAACGTCTTTTCAAACTGTTTATCTGATCTGTTATAAATATGCAGAGACAATCCCTATTCAGAACAACTTAGGTGCTTATTTTCCCTTAAACTCACCAGGAGATGCTGTTTAGAATTCAAGGTCTGCTTTCACCATGCAAGGTTTCCTGAGACTTTGGCAAGATTCATCAACGACTTAATAGCTAATATTAACACATGAGTAAAATTACTTATCTGAAAAAGACCTTTTAAAATAATCAGATACTGTGAATATCAGATACTTCAGATACACAGTTCTAAATATTGAATGTACTCCATTCTAGTCTGACTAGAACTAGCATATGGATGTGATATTGTGTGTTTTATTGCCAGATAACCATAAGCCTTGGCTATGGAGCATAAAGTACAAGTTCTAAAACCCCATCTCCAGCATCCCAATTATCTGACTACATACCAGACGATGGCTGTGTTCTCATTACTTGCATGTTTTGGAAATGCAGCACTAATTCTATTCTCTTGCACCAGTAGAAATCCAGAGCAATTCCAGTGAATTCTAGATTTACACCAGTGTAACTAACAACAGAATTTGGCTTATAAACTCTGCTGCCTGCTTCCCTTTAAGTCAGTAGTTGTTCCCTTTGGTCTTGCCTCCTCTCTAATATTTCATAATACATTTCAGATTATGCTTGCTCTTTTCTTACCTTTTTTATTCTGCTATTTAGTAGTCCAATCTAAATCATGAATATTACAGACAATTAACCTTCTTTAAAAGACCAAGCTAAATACACTTGATTGCTGCCAATCTACTTTTGCTAAACTTGTTTTGCCAGTCCATCTTTCAGATGTGCCCACCATTTAACAGTCTTATCACTAACTAACCTGGGGATTAAATTTGTCTGTAAATTGTTTTCTTCCATGAGGAAGCTCACCAATATATGAAATCTCAGTTTTCCAACATTGCAATGAAATAATGTAGGAGTGCAAAGTGGATTAGTTTCGTATCAGTGTTTAGAAATCATTTGTGTAGCACCATAAACATCTGGAATTTTTGAAATTATGAGAACAGTTAATAAAGAGAAGCCCCTTAAACACAGGAGTGAAATCCTAGACCAGCTGAAGTTAATGGGAGTTTTTCTCTTTAATAGAGCTAGGTTTTTACTCTGGGATAGAATCCTTGGTTCCTTTTGCCTAGGCAGACTAGATGATGGCTGAGTTTTCCCAAGAGAACTGTTCTCAGAAGATGCAAATACCTTTCTGCTTTTGTGAGTACATAAAATAGGAAACAGGAATAAAACTATCCCATAGCTTGAAACAGAAGTGGAAACCGAAACATCTGAAGAGGAGTACGATGAGATACTAGGAATGATTGATGGAAACAGCAGCTTGTCTTGTCCTAATTCCAGGTTAATTCCTGAAGGAAGCTGCATGCTACAGCCAATATTGCTTAGTTACACAGCTGCAACTCTCTCTGAAGTCAACCTGATCTGACCCTTTGTAATTGAGATCAAAATCTACCCCTACAAATCTATAGTGGTAAAGGGGGAGTGGCAGTACAAAATAAGCTAGTTTCATTATGTGAGTTAAAGTACGGTCCCATTTAAAATGTGGTGTAAACTTTAACCTACTTCTTAAGAGACTCTCTATCCTGGCTTCCTCCCCATCACAGTCCTTTCCTAAATGTCATATTGCTAAATCTAAAATTAGTGCCACAGCCTGCAAATGGTACATGTACTATAACTGAACTCCTAACATTGTAAAACCTCGTTTAAAAACAGCGCATTCTCCTTGTAATATATCCGTTATAGACACAATTAAGGTATGTGACCAGAGAGAAACAAGAAAGGGGAAAGAAAAAGGAGTCCTTCCAGTGCTTGTTTGGTGTGTGGGAACTAGGAATGGGGACGTGCACCCCTTGAGTGTTAGAGGTTGCATTTCTTTGTAGATAATTTTGTGTTGGTGCTGCTGAGTTTGCTCAGATGTCCCGTGTAAGCAGTAGGTGCAGGGTGGAGTCTACTTCCAAATTACAGTACCAGGAAAAAGAGAGGGTTGTAGTGAAAGGAATCTGTTTTCTTCTTTAAGCCCCAAGGATGCTGACATGGAACACTATAATAATGAGGGGTCACTCAGTCATTTCTCTTACACCTGTGCTTTGGAACAGTGTAGTAATGCTTAGTGGTCTTAATTTTCAAACAGCTCTGCGTAGGGTTGGTTGCCAGATAGTTTCACAAAAAATACCGAACATGGTGGGGGAAAAAATGGGGACCAAAGTTGTTGGTCAAAAAAAAAAAGTCACAGCACCTTTAAATCCCACACTCCCCCCCCCCCCCCCCCCCCCCCAGGTGTGGCAGGGGAAGAATGTCCCAAGTGGCCTTCCGTCCGATATTTTACATGTCCGGTATTTTCTGTTTTTCTTTTTACCGAACAGAAACCGCAGATACCGGACTGTCCAAGCCAATACCGAACACCTGGCAACCCTAGCTCTACTGGGAATTTTGACAGTTACTTTAATAGAAGCAGGATGTGGCTGCTGCAGTTTTATTAGTATTAGTATTATTAGCTGATAGACTTTTAAAATCTCTTGAACCTCTGCTAGCCAACAGTTGGCACCCAGGAAAAAAATAGTCGAAAGGGAATACAGGCAGTCCCCGAGTTACGCGGATCCGACTTATGTCGGATCTGCAGTTACGAACGGGGTTTGCTGCCCGTCTCCCTGGTCTGCTGGAGACCAGCAGACCAGGGAGACGGGAAGCAAAGCCTCTGAAGACGTCAGCAGCGGGACAGCCGCGGCGCGGCTGGGCTGTCCGCTGCCCGCGTGCTCTGCGGCTTTGCTCCACGTCTCCCCAGAGGCTTCCTCAGAGGCTTTGCTCCCCGTCTCCCTGGTCTGCTGGAGACCAACAGACCAGGGAGACGGGGAGCAAAGTCGGGGAGCACGCGAGTAGCGGACAGCCCAGACGCGCCGCGGCTGTCCAGCTGCCGGCGTGCTCCGCGGCTTTGCTCCCCGTCTCCCTGGTCTGCTGGAGACCAGCAGACCAGGGAGACGGGGAGCAAAGCCGCGGAGGACCCGGGCAGTGGGACTGCGGTGCGTCTCGGTCCCCCGCCCGTGTCTTCCTGGTCTGCTGGGGGAGCAGCTAGTACGCCCCCCCTCCCCCCCTCCCAGCAGTCCAGGCTTTCCTCCAGACACCTGTGGTAGAGCAGCTGGGGCGCTGCCGGTTGGTCCCGCAGCGCCGCTCTGGGCGCTACTGGACCAACCCGGCAGCATCCCGTCTGCTCTGCCCCAGGCGTCCTGATTCAGCCACTGCTTGTCAGTTTCAGCAGCGGCTGAATCAGGACGCCTGGGGCAGAGCAGCTGGGGTGCTGGTGGATTGGTCCAGTAGCGCCGAGGAGCGGCGCTACTGGAGCAACCCAGCAGCACCCCAGCTGCTCTGCCCCAGGCGTCCCCAAATCAGCTGCTGCTGAAACTGACCAGCGCCGACTACAGGAAGCCCGAGGCAGAGTTGCTCTGCCCTGGGCTTCCTGGAATCAGCCGCTGATCAGTTTCAGCAGCAGCTGACTTGGGGACGCCTGGGGTTCTTAAGTTGAATCTGTATGTAAGTCGGAACTGGCGTCCAAATTCAGCCTGTTGAAACTGATCAGAGGCTGATTCCAGGAAGCCCGGGGCAGAGCAACTCTGCCTCGGGCTTCCTGTAGTCAGCCGCTGGTCAGTTTCAGCAGCGGCTGAATCTGAACGCCAGTTCCGACTTACATACAGATTCAACTTAAGAAGAAACCTACAGTCCCTATCTTGTACGTAACCCGGGGACTGCCTGTATACTGTGCTATATTTTCCTCTGTTTCCAGAAAATTCCTTTGGCTCTTCTAGTGAGGAGATTCTGACTTGATAAATCCAGTGGGGATTCTTAAAGCAGAGACATCACCTTCTGCCCCTTTGTACATGGAAAAGCTTTTCTGCAGAAGCGGAGATACGATTAATTCCTTGTGAGTGTTATAGCTGCCATGGACCATGCTAAATGCTGTGTGTAATAAGCGATGTATTCTAATTTAGGCTGTCATTGCCTTGATGGAGATGGGCTTTGATGAAAAAGAAGTGATAGATGCACTCAGAGTAAACAACAACCAGCAAAATGCAGCAGTGAGTACGCTCTGTTATTTTTATTCCTAATTACTATCATGATCATTTGGTCAATTGAGAATTCTTGATCACTGAACTGGATGGCACTTGGTCGTACTTTAATTCAAACTAGCCTCATGTAACACGGCTTGGCTTTTCGCAGTCCAGCCTAGCATTTATTGGAATTGAAGCAAACATGATGAAATATCATGCATCATTGGAAAGCAGTCACTAATGGGCTAGAGAGTGGCAGTAAACAAGCCTTCTCCGCAAAGAACTGCTTCCAGAGGGGAAATGTTGAGATGGAAAACTTTGGCCGGAGACATGGGAATTGGTTTTTGAGGTTCTCATTTGAAGGAAGATCACCTCATCCACAATATACTCTCACTCACTCTCTTTCATTTTATCCTCTTCTGAAAGAAGGAGGGTTGAGTTGCCCTTGCTGGATTTCGAGATGTTCTCCTGGCAGCGAGATTAGTCAGCTTCCTCTCCAGCTTTCGCTTTGGGGGCCTCCTAGAAAGTTATCGTAGAGGAGGATGACAGTGCTGGGGCAAGCTGGACGTTTCCAGTGTGACCTACAGAGTGTCTCTTCATGTGGGTTTGAGAGCCAGAAATCACTTTTCTTGCTGTATGAGGGGCTAGTCCAGCTCCCACTGGAGTAATGGGAGCCTTGGAGTTGACTTCACCCGGAACAGGACCTAACTGAGGAGTAGTTAATGTGTTAATAGATATAACTTTGTCTAAGATGTTCTAGCTTGTGCCTTATTTACATGAGGGATTGAAGTCTCTGGAGTTTGCGTTTCAATTGAGCTAATTATAAACTTGTCATGCCTGCTGACTTTTACAGTGTGAATGGCTGCTGGGAGACAGAAAGCCATCTCCAGAAGATTTAGATAAGGGGATTGACACCGCTAGCCCTCTCTTTCAAGCCATCCTAGAAAACCCAGTGGTACAATTAGGGCTGACAAACCCTAAAACGCTGTTAGGTAAGTACTGTCCTGGCTTTTGACAAATATGCATTGCTTCTACAATTGCTGACAATCAGAAAATACTCTATTTAAATAAAGCCAAGTGAATATATGGGGAAGGGGCAGCTCTTCACATTTTCCCCCTTATGCAGTGTAATAACATGCTGTGTATAATGCCATGCAAGCAGTGTGGGCTTGGGAATAATCATGGGGCTGTGTCAGAAATAACACAGTGTCTAGGAAATGACAAGTCTTAGTCCATATCTGTGAAAACAGCAAAGAGTCCTGTGGCACCTTAAAGACTAACATTTATTTGGGCATAAGCTTTCATGGGTAAAAACCGCGTCGTCAGATGCATGGAGTGGGAATCACAGAGCTTGGGGGCACTCCATGCATCTGATGACGTGGTTTTTACCTATGAAAGCTTATGCCCAAATGAATCTAGGTGAATGAGTTCAACCTGTGCTATCCAGAATGTCATGGCTATTGGCTAGAGCATCCCTGCAGATCTAGGCGATCAGTTGCACCAAACTTGACCAGAGTTTGTCAGGGAAAATTTAGAGTTTTGCTTGGTATCGTGGGGGGCCTTAGCTACAAAAAACGTGGCAGCAAATGCGCACTGTATTGCAGCTTACTATAGATTAAAGTCTGCTCATTACTCAGAGGGCAGTAGTTGGCTGAGTTTAACTGAACTGAAAGCTGCCAGCTAAGGACTTCTGTGTCTGTCCTGCCAAGGCTGAAATAACAGCTGTGGACACATGCTTCACCCTTTTTGGAGTTTTGCCCTATAGAGCATCTGTTTCCCTCCCTCCCCTCAGTCAGAGAGCATCTGTAGCTGGGAAAGTCACATGATTAATGCACCCAAAAGTGACTGGAATGCAAATTGTGGTGGTTGGGTTACTCTGAGGAAAGTCTGCACAGTCGATATTTAGTGGAGATATTTAGTAGGGAGAAATTTGGCCTTTCTGCAACATAAACATGCTTCATATTTAGTCTCAGGGTTGCCTAGACTTTTTATTTAAAGGCATGCTTTTAAACCTAGGGTGCATATGAATCCCCTTGCAGTGGGTCTCTTGAACACTTACATGTACTGTGAAGTTTTGTGGGTTTTAAATAATGTAGGAGTTGAACCCGCCCACTCTGATTTCGAAACAAGTGGCATCTTCGTTTCAGAAGGAGGGTTCCATGCTGCAGCTCAGGATATAAAAATAGAAAATGTCATTGTACAGCTTGGATGAACATCAGAGTGCATACTGTTGCTAATGATACCTCTGCATATTGGCAGTGTCATGCATACTGGCACCAATATTTGCATTTAATTAAAAAATACTTAGTCCTCCTTTAGTGCAATATATTTTGAATCTCTAACTTCTCCTCAAAATGGGAGGAAGCATGGTCTGGTGCTTGAAGCATGAGAGCTCTATTTTATTCTCAGTTCTTCCAGAAACCTGCGTTGTGACCTTGGGGAAGTATTTATAGTCTGCCTTTCAGAGGTGATGAGTACCTACAGCTCTCGTTGATTTTATTGAGAGCTGTGGGCACTTATCACCTTTAGAGAATTGGATCATTGAACTTTCTGCTTGTTTGCCAGACTGTTGTGTAACTTGTTACACTGACCTTTAGGAGACTGCTGAAAAGGTCAGATTTGTGATTTGTGTGTGGCCCACGATGAGTAAGTGTTCCAAACTTCAGCTTCTTCTTCGAGTGGTCCCTGGGGGTGCTCCGCTCATGGTGTCGGGCTTGTCCGGGCGCCGCAGCTGCGGCACTGGGACGAGCCCGACACCATGAGTGGGGCACCCACGGGGACCCATCTCGAAGAACCATCGTTACTGCACGAAGGTGAGTAACTTCTTCTTTTCAACTCTGTGGGAAACTAAATGTTTGTCCGGGCCACACTGTCCCAAGCCTCTGTAACTATTGGATCAAATGTTCTTGTTTCCTGCTGCATTTGCAACCCAAATGTTGCAGCAATGTGCTAATGCACAAGAACCACAGTGTCACGGACTTGTCTGTTCATCATCCAGACAGAGCGAAATGCAAACTAATTACACTCCGGTCATCTGAAGACGTGGGTGGTGCCCACGAAAGCTCACAATACCATCCTCATGTTTTGTTAGTCTTTAAGGTGCTACCAGACTATTTGTTTTGTAAGAGTTTTTTAAGTGAACATAAACATTGAGAAGTGAATGAGTGGAGTAATCTTGGTGGAGGGGTTATTTGACACAGGTGAAGCAAACTATTTTTAGCCATTTGGGCCTAGAACATCAGTCAAATCTCCAAAGAAAAGGGACCATCTCTTCCCCCCTCCCCTGACACACACATACCATGAGAGCTGGTGTCTGCTGTCTCCATGGCAGCTTGCATGCCCTTGACTCCATGAGAGGGCAGTGATTAGACTGATGAAGGAAGGAGCTTGGTGACTGGTGGGAGAACGTGTGTTGTTCCTCCTCTAGCCCCAGAGAGTAAGATCATCTTGTGGCCAAGGCAGGGGAGCTAATAGCCTCACCGGACCCTGGGCAAGGTGAGGGCCGGGCCTGGGCAACCAGCCTTCAGTGCCTCCCAGGCTATGGTGCTCCTCCCTGCCGAGCCCTCAGAACGGCCCGGAGCGTGGCACTCCAGCAGCAGTTTAAAGGGCTCTAGATGGTGTCGCTGCCACAGTGACTGTGGCTGGGAGCCCTGTAGCCAGGCCCCAGGGCAGTTCCCTCCAACCCTCCCCTGTCAGCAGCAGGCCTGGGACTCAGGAGATTACGGTTCACTTCTTGGCTCCGCCGTGGGCTCCCTGTGCAACGGAACTGCATGCCTCTGTGCCGTAGCTTGATTACTCTCCCAAAGCCTTGTGAGGTAAAGTGATTGGTGGAGGCACGGAGATGGATGCCCTAGGAGTATCTAGGCAGAACATGACACAGCCGGCTGTTGTTCTACTTCCTTCCTTCCACCCCCAATAGGCACAGCCAGGAGATGTCACTGGCAGTGCCTCTCCAGTGGAGCTGTGTTGCCAGGGAGAGAGGGGGAAATGAGACAGAGGTCTATCTGAGGGTGGCTCTGGCCTCTCTAGACCTTCTGTCCTGACCGAGTTGTGGTGATCAAAGCAAGTCATGATTTATTCTGCAATTTTAAGCTAACTTTATTTTGCAAAAATCCAAACGACTCAATATTGGCCAAATAAAATATCATTAACTGAGTTTTGACACCTCCTCCTCTTGACAGCCTTTGAAGATATGCTTGAAAACCCCTTAAACAGCACTCAGTGGATGAACGATCCAGAGACGGGACCTGTCATGCTACAGATCTCTCGAATCTTCCAGACGCTGAACCGCACATAGAGGGGAATGCCGATCCACTGTGCCACTTCTTGCTGTCTCTAGCTTCACGTTTCCTGAACAAGAGGGAACATACATTTTTTGGGAGGAGGGAGAATAAAAGGGGGAGGGGGAGCTGATGGAAGAAGGTAGCAGAGGAAGCAAAATAGCTTGTTGTTGTTTGGATAGGCACATCTCAAATAAGAGTGTGTAGTTATGGCCATCCTGAAGTTAGTAGCCTTGTGGATTTAGTTTTAGTGGAGAGGTTTGAAGACTTGTCTGGGTGGGTTTTTTTGTTTTTTGTTTTTTTGCTTTCAGGTGGTAGGTTGAAAATGAAATATATATCCAAATACAGGAAAAGGCTTTGTGAACTCAACTTAGCGTGTGATCGGCAGAGAAAGTGATAGGTGACGTTGCCTCATGTTTCGGTCTTCTTACTCAAAAGGCCTGTGACTTCAGTTTTACTAGCTAGCGGTTGAAGCGTCTGGCTAGTGTTTACAAAAGGTCATTGACCACTATCATAGGATAGTAATCATATTGTTCATCTCTATTCAGTGTTAATTTATATCTATATCACAAAATACTTTTAAAATTGACACTTAGGAATTCATTTTTTAAAATAAGTCCAAATGTCGAGAGAACATGTTGTTATCCAGGCTTGTCCGTCTTGCATTCTAATTTAAACAGAATAATTCAGAGATGGAATTTCTTTAATAAATAGCATTACTTTTTCTTATTTATTTTCTGCGTTAGTGTTTTCCAATCCTGCAGGAGAGCTCACTCAAATAGATTAAAGATGCAGTATCTCTTCACAAAAATGTAACTTGCCATTCCAGCACTTAGACTGTCAAGTGCTACAGTTCATAGGAATATCCTGTTTTAACATATCTTAGTTTGAAAGGTGACAATGTTTCTCTGTCGTTGTCTATTTCTGAATGTATATTTTAGGAAAGAAATTCTGTTTTTTAAAATAAGTCCTTTTCAAACTCCACTGACAATGCCAAAAGCTGCTAACTTGCTTGGGTTTTAATTGGAAGGTCATCTGCAAAATGAAACCATCATCCACACAAATATTTAGGTTTTTGTCCTGATTTTGCTTGCTTGTGTACAACACATTGAATAAGGAATTTTCCTCTGCTTCTTTTTTACCTTAGAAATATCCGGTATGTCAGGTCTTGTCTTCTCTTGTCTGTCATTGGAAGATTCACTGGAGGTCTCAGATGGGTATTGTGAGTTCTGTCAGCCTGCGAACTAAAGGAGTACAAAGGGCTGGATTTCACATATAGATCTCTTCTTCCAGCTGTTCATACTGCACTTGTTACACAGCTGATAATTCTTAAATAGTTGGACTAAAAATCACTTCCCTTTTCAATTAAGTTTCACCTGCGTGGTATCTTCAGTGCAGTAAACAAGTCCTCCAGTAGTCTATAGAATCTGCCAGGAAAGACAGGGAAGCCCAGGATGTACTATAAAAAGTGCGCTGAGAAAATAAACCTTTTACTCCTTCAGTACAGACCGCAAAGGTATGTATGTGTGTTGTGAGAGGATATTCTGCGTAACTTTGCAGGCCACCTTTTAAGAGTGATTTTACGTAGGGCAGCTAGATTGGGACGTAAACCACACAACAAGTTTTGGCCTGAAGTTGGCACCTGAACTGTAATAATATGCAGCTGAGACACACAAGTTGCCAATTTCACATAATTAATTTGATGGGTGGGGAGATCAGTCACTCAGATCTTATCTTTCCTTACTATCCCAGTTTCATTTCTGGCTTTTGTAATATCCCAGTGACTGTCTATTGCACTTAAACAAATTACTGTAAGGTGCTTAGATCTCCACATTCAGAAGTAACCATTTCAGCACCCCCTTTTTTGCTTTCTACCTCTTCCTGACAGCCTCTAAATTTAATTGCAGTTTTAGTCTTAAAAACTAGGTGCTGGATCCTTCGTCTCAATAATTACTCAAAACAGTCCTATTTGATTTCAGTGCAGCTACTCATATAAGTAAGATATAATATTAAGAATAACATTTAAACAAGTTTCCTGATGCTGAAGGATTTCAGTTCATTCAATCAGTCTCTTTTGTCGTGGTTTTCTTGAAATATTACCTGAGGGTGGTGTTTGAAGTTCTGAGCATTTGAGGCACTGATATGTATGGAATTCCCTCTTCTCTTCAAGTTTTTGTAAATAATCAGTGCTTATTTCCACAGGAATCACCATCATGTGATTATATCCTGAACAAAAATTGTTCCAGACTGTGGTTCTGAATGTATTAGACATAAGTTGAGATAGCAACATGTCCTGTAAGAACTTAGGGTCTGATTATGTTCCCATTGTCAAGTCCAAGTTCTCATTGACTTCCATGCCATAAGATCAGACACTTTAAAGTAATTCATAAACAGTGATTCTACAAAGAGGTTAGATACTGTTTTTATCTACATATCCTTCAGCCTTCTAAGTGCGGCTGCTTGTGCACCTCTGCATTATCCCCATGGTAGTAGACTTGAGTTAGATTGTATGGTTTCATCTCTGTTTACTGAACAGGATGCATTTGTTTCTATGTCAGGTTTATCTAGGTGACACAACTAAATCAAAACTGTACCCCTTGGCACGTCAGAACAGGTTCAACACATCTTTTAAAATAGCTTTCAATGTAATTGCAGGCAAGAATGCCCTGTTTTTCCTGCTTTCCTAATAAAACTAATATGGCAACTATGGTATAAGAAACCTTATGATTAAAGGAATACTGTGTCTCTTAAAAAAAAAAACCTAAAAAGTGTGAGGATTTGCAGTTTTAGACCCTGTTATTTCAAAGCTTCGCTATATGTGTAGAAGGAGAGAGGCTGGTTGTCATTATAAAGTGTCCTCCAGCCTTGGTTTTTTGATATGGCTTTTTTAAAAATGTTTTTTGTCTTTTGAGAAAATTTCCAGTGGCCAATATCTGGGATTAGTAGAAGGTTATATGGATTTAATGTTTTTCAGTGAGATTTAGGCATGAATAAAGACTTTCTTAACTATGTCAATTCAAATGTAACTTGGAATGCCACTTAAAGAATCACTTGATTGAACTCATTAATATGAATGTTTGACACTAATACATGTCCAGTGGCACATGCTATGAGCTGGATGGGTTGCTACTCCAACAAGGTTATTGTTGCTTTTTTGTCTATTGTGGTTGCAGTTGTGGCAATTCTCCTGTGCTTTCTAGGATTCTGAAAGCCTAATTATCACTGTATTGACTAGCAGGCTGGGATTCAGCATTTGCAGGGGCTGGTCTCCAGGTAGTGTAACAATGAAAGGATTGTGAGTTCAAACCTGCAAAACCATGAGAGTCATGTGAGTAGACACTTTAAAAAAATGTGATTACTTGTGTGAGTAAGTAGTATTTGTGTGAATAAAGATTTGCAGGTTTGAGCCATGTGCTTGAATCTCTAAAGTCCCCGTTAACGCTAGCAAAGAGATTAGCAGTGGTGCTGACAAAGTGTCTTGTTGCATCATCAGAACTAGGCCAAGGGAGAAGGTGGAAGATCGATAAAACCAAGGACAAATGAGGAAATGGGCCAGGTAGCTGGATTATTTGCTGCAATATTGATGGCTTATAATTGTTCTTATACTAGGTCTGTACTTGCCCCATTAGTTGACATAGACAATCGCTTACCTTTTGATATGTCTGACTCTTGAAAGCTAGCTAGCTATTTATTTAAACATATATATATTTATAACTTATAATTTTGTCATCACAAAGCTTTGATATTTTTAATAGAAATGTTCTATATAGAAGTTTGTTCTCAGGGCTCCCTATTTATACTATCTTTATAGTGCGATGCATTTAAAGGGATGTATTAGGGCTGGGAGGGAAAGCCCGATGCCACTTTGTAACTTAGACATTGGCTGGTCTTGACCTGGGAGCCAAAGCTAGCATGAGAATTTGAGCCACTGCAGTAGGCAAGTCCAAAGAATCCCACCATTGTTTCCTCTTCAATCTCTTCAGGGTGGTGAAATGGTCACACAAGAATCCACAGCCGCTTTGCACATTAGTGACCTTTACACAATTCTGAGAACACTTATGCTTTGTGTGTATCAATGGAAGTGGAAAGCTAATTCACGCAGATTGTAGTACAGTGGTCAGTACACTTGTTCTCTGCTAGGAGTGGAAGAACTCATGTCTGCAAGAGCTCTGAAGTTTCTGGACAATCGCCCCGCATTTGGCCACTAGCAGCCTGTCACAGATGTTCCCCGTGATCCAGGGGCTGAGAATCTTTTGAATTAGTGCATTGGAAGAAGCTGTGCAGCTCGATACCAGACCACATGATTGTTTCGATCACTGTGTCAGCATAACTTGCCTATTGAGCAGGCACACACGTTGTTCCCAGTAGTCTGAGTTTCAGAAGTTGGATTATACGATAGTGAGAATGGTGTCCAAAGAAAATACCTCATTCTTCTGCCCATTAGAGTGGCATTTTTGTCAGTTGCTAATATTTACTCCTAGGACTTTATAAAGGGCTGCTGGAATAATTGCATCCACAGCTGGATATTTTCATTCACAGATATATTGGATAAGATAGTTTAAAAAGGAAATAAATTCTCATT
The DNA here is from genome assembly GCF_052426305.1 of Pelodiscus sinensis. NCBI lineage: Eukaryota > Metazoa > Chordata > Testudines > Trionychidae > Pelodiscus > Pelodiscus sinensis. The sequence continues at coordinate 22,618,274 of NC_143074.1, read as the reverse complement.
GTTCGGGGCATGACCCAGTCTCTAAATGTATCATCATTTATGGGCAGATTATTCCTCTGAAGCATTTGGTGCTGGCCATCGCTAGACTAATTAGCAGACTAGCCTGCCACTAGTCTGAGCCAGAGTGGCAAATCCTATGATCCTTGCAAGTAAAGCAAGCAGTGCATATTAAGTTTACATGTACATGGTTTAAAAAGTCAGTGACAAACTTGCATCCCAACTGTTTGTCATTACAGACGGCATGTGTTTAACATGTGGTATACCTTTTGCCCCAGGCTTAAATGCAGATCCCTCTTTGAAGCATACAAACATTAATAAATGTAAAAGCCCAATTCAATCAGAATTTAATGTTATAATTTTTTTAATATCATTTTCTCAATGTGGGGGTGAGGAAGGTTGTGCTAACATTTTTAAACTAAAAACCTACCAATGAAATGTTTGTTGTCTTTTTTGCAGCTGGTAAGCCCTTTTTTAATTTGCAAGTTTGTTTTTATTCTAATTGAATGAACTGTACAAGAATGTGATTTGCCATAAAGCACTGACCACAAAGTAGCACTAGTGAAGTTACACTGTAAGGTACTCAGACTTAACATTTTTCATTTAATCTGTGTATAAAATAATTGGGTACAATACATTGTTTTTATATAGAAGTGACACTGATGTGTAGCATGCACAGTTGTTTTTAAGATGTGATATTACTTTTATGAAGATTAACTTGGGTGAATGTCAACAAACCTTAGAATTCAGGGTTCATTCTGAAACTTAAGAGCATGGATCAGTGATCTGCTACACATCGACAGAAAGATTGAGCATCAATTAATGCTAATACTAAACATTTGTCACCCATTTTTGCTTTAATATGATGGTCTGACGAAAAGAAAATCAATGCTGTATTCTTACTAATCTGGTCCCTTTAAAACAGCCAGGCTGTTACCAGTAGACATGTATTTTAAGAGGCTATCATGAGTGTTCATTTAGCGTGGCTTTGCTGGTAACTGTTAGTATGGCAAAGTTGGACTCATAAGTGTGACTAGAATGAACGCTGAGTCTTTAAACCTACAACGCGCGCACTCTGAGAATGATCTCGTAATGTGTGTTGTAAATTTATAACATCTTCGAATAATAAAGTTTTTTGATTTATTACAAGGTGTTTCTAAACCTTTTGAAAAGTATTATGGGGCTGACAAAACCAGTTTACTGACCAGTCTGTATCAGAAGGATTCTAGAACTGTGTGCCTACTGGTAAGTGGTTCATTGACAGACTTACTGACCAGTTCTACTACTGACAAACAGTGAATAACACAGTCTGAGTCCAATAATCCATTCCTCCTTCCTATCCACTTGCCTCCTTCAGGGTGAAATTCACCCTAAGAGCTAAAATGGAGCATAGATCTTATGCTGGCTTTCTGCCTAAGGGTGAATATTTGCTTAACGAGTATTATCCTGAATCTTAATTGTTTGTTTGAGCTGAAAAAAGTCTTATCCCACGTGCTCCACTGGAGCAACAGACTGACTGGCAAATTGTGGCCTAGAAAGAAATGGAGCTAGAATAAATAGGGATAGTTTGGAAGCAAGGCAGGATGCATCAGAACCATCACTTGAATGAGAATTACCTAAAATGCTGCTCCTACTCATATGATACCAGTGCTCCAGCAGCTATTTGGGAACATACTGGAAGGCTTTCTTCCTACATTTGCCTGTGTGTGATTCCCTTGGAGGCCAGCTGAGCAAGAAACATACATGCGAGATGGTTTTGTGGTGGGTTGGATCCCCTGGTGTAGTAATCATGCCCCTGATGCCTGCATTCCTAGCCTTAGGGCTCCCTGTCACCTTGTCCTGCTGGGCCAGAAGCTCTGGTCTCTCCCAGATGAGGCACAGAATTAGGGTTACGACCCCCCTGCAGAGCAAAATAGACACTGAACCACTTCAGGTCTGGGAGGGCTCAGCACCCAGGAAACCACCCCAAAAGGGACCAAACTCCCAAATAGATGCATCTTACTCTGTGTAAGCCCCCTTTATGTTAAATGCCAAGACATCTACACTTTAAAAGACGTTGGTATCTGCGTTCCTGAGACACCACTAACAACCCGACATGTTTTCAGGCCATCGGGATGGGAACCCAGAACTTTAGAAAAACTCCTATGAATGACAGCACAGGGTTTGGTGACACTGGGTGATTGTGAAATCAAAGCCAAAGAGAATTCCTGGACACACTTCCTCCACACTGGACACGTCCACCTCTCTAGCAGTGCTCTCACGGGGAGGAGTCACAGGCCCCCTGTGCTTTATGGAAATTGACTTATGAATATGCATAACTCAAAGATGCTTTCGATAAAATACCTCCTGTAACATACCAGTTTTGATGTTACAATCTGCTGAATGTGTGTATCCTATTTTTGTGCATGTGTCTTTCTTGCATGTGACATTAGAAATATGAAGTGTGGATCTGTTTCTAATTCTAAATGTGCTAATGAGGGCCATTGATGATGTTCCAGCAACTTAATGGCTCAGTGATCAAGCCAATGACCTGTGAATGGTTTTATTCTTCCTGAAAGCCCAAACTGTTGTTGGCCCTAGAAAGACATGAGGCCAGGCCTCCTGATGCTGAAACCCATTTTGGATTTTTCCACTCGAGGTGAAAAAAGTTTGAACTGAGTACAAAGAATTCCTGTGTTGACCAAATGGCTATGGGGGTGGGGTGGGGGGGAACCAAACAATAAGGGCAGTTGCCAGACACCAGGAGACGCTCCCCCCCCCCCTGCACTTAGCACCTGACATGCCTGCTGGAAACATCTAAATCTGAACGGGGGAAGGATCGGGGCCAAGTTAGGAGGCTGCTTAGCTTGTGAAAGATGTGTAGAGCAACTGTTTAGAATAAGAATTTGCATGTAACAAGTTTCTTAGTGGATTAGGATTAGCTGTTGGGGTTTTTTGTTTGTGTTAATTTAATATCTATGACCTGACTGTTTTCCCTTGCAACCACTTCAGTCCTACTCTTTATACTTAATAAAACACTTTTATTTATTATAAAGACCAGTGTAAATAATTTGTTACGGTGGGGGAAAGGGAGGTAACCACTGTGCATATCTCTCTTTCACTGACAAAGAGGGCGGATCTTACGAGCTTTCTCTGTGTAAAACTTTTACACAGAGTATGATGGATTTATTTGTGGTTCTTTTGGGGGGTTGGTTTCCTGGGTGCTACATCCTTAAGGCTGAGCCCACCCAAAGCTGGTTCAGCATCTGTGTTGTTTTGCAGGGGGGGCGGTAACCCCAACTCTGCCCCTTGACTAGGGGGAGATCAGAATTTCTGGCCCACTAGGGCAGGGGTGGCGAGCTCCAGATGGCAGGAAGGCAGGCATCAGTGGCATGATCAGCACATTGGAGGACAAGTCCAAGGGCATTGCTGTGATTCGGCCCATCAGAGGTTAGTCTGGAGAGCATCTGTATGAAATATTCAAAGAAGTGCAATGAAGAATATTTGCAAAGAAGAATTGGACACTGCAGCATGTATTTAAGGAGCCTGCCATGATCTCCCATACATCCTTTGCAGAAGATGACCTGGCTCCCAATTCCTATCGGGTATTCCTTCAAACTCTCCTTCTCCTCTGCCTATATCATGTGGCACAGGGCTGGTTAGATACTTTGGTGAGGCTCCAGTAAGCATCTGATTCGGAATTTGGAAAGGTTTCCATTAGGAAGTTTACAATTATCCTACGTCAGCTGGACTCAAGAGAGTAATCTTGAGTACTGTTTTGAGTTTGCAGATGAGAAAAAAGTGGGGAAGGGATAAATAAAAAAAGAGGACAATCCAGATCACTTGGTAAATTCTGGGCACAAGCAAACAATGTGTTCTAGTACTATGCATATATCTAGGAACAAAGACTCCATACATACAGAATGGGGAACTCTATCCCTGGGAAGTGGTGACTGAAAAAGATTGGTGGGTGCCTGTGGATAATCAGCTGAACATGAAATTATGTGATGCTGTGGCCAAAAGGACTCTCGTGAACTTGGGATGCATAAACAGGAGACTCTTGAGAAGGAGTTAGATAGGCTTTTACCTCAGTCTTTGGCACTCACTTGACCAGTGCTGGAGTACTGATCCCATAGTTCAAGAAGTATGTTGATTGTAAATTGCAGAGTTCAGAAAAATATTGAGTGTGATTAGTGGATTAGAAAATATACTGTATAGTGATAAACTTATAGAGCTCAATTGATCTAACTCACAAAGAGACAATTAAGGGATGACTTGATTAGTCTGTAAGTACCTGCATGCGGAACAATGGACTCTTCAATCTAGCAGAGAAAAGTGGAACACGATTCAATGGCTGGTAGTTGAACGTAGACAAACTCTGACTGGAACTAAAATGCATGCTTTTAAAAAGGAGGGCAATTAATTATTGGAAAATTCACCAATGCTCATGGTGGATTCTACATCGCTGACCATTTTAAAAACCAGATAGGACGTTTTTCCAAAACACATGCTCTAGGAATTATTTTGGAAAAGTTCTCTGGCCTGTGTTAGATCAGACTGGATGATCACAATGCTCACTTCTAGCCTTGGAACCTGCAAACCACATGTTCTCCAATAGTCACATTTTTAAAAAATCTTCAAGAATGTTTTGATTGCCTTAGAGATGAGGGAGTAGTACTTCAAACTGTCTAAACAGGCACAGTGGGTTTTCTCACATTTCCGTGACTTGAAAATAAAAAAGCAGCTGGCATTTCAATAACCATACTTTAGACATGTACTTCGTCAATGTTCATAAAGCATGTAAGGGCTGAAAATGGCTGTGTGTGATTATTACCAGTGACGTTTTTCAGCTGTGCTGCCTGGAAAAGTGATCCTTCTGGTCCCAAAGGCGCAGTGCACTTTCTTGACTGAGTCCTTATGGTCAAAACCTGTGTTTTGCCCTGAAAAGAGATGGGAAAGGTAAGTACATGCCATGACTCATTGAGCAGTGAGATCCTAGCCCTTCTCTTGGGCCTTATCAACACCAGCAAAATTCAAATGGTAACAAGCCTTCACCCTAGATTATTTCATCCTAGTGTTACTCCCTGCAAGCTCTTTCTGTCCTTGCTGCTCTCATTTGCCCCTCTGAAAGGGGAAGAGAATGCTCCCCACCATTGTTCCCTCTAGTCTCTTCCATCCAAGTGTGGAATTTTTCAATCCCATATGCAGAATAATTTTATGTGCACCAAGGCATGAGTGAATGTGCACCACTGGTAGAAACAAAGCCTAACTGTGGGCACTCAGCTGGGCGGCATTTGAATCTCTTCTGGGTGGCTGCACAAGAACACAGCTTACAGGAAACACTGTGCCCTACTTTTCTTCTGAATTGGAGCTAATGAGTAGAGACGCTCTAAAAATAAGGGATAGCGTCCAGCATAAAATTGACAACTTAGCTAATATATGCCATCTGGAGGGGGTTCGAGGTTAGAGCAGAATGAGTCAGCAGATACTGTCCTCATTACATCCTATAATCTGGAAGTCAATCATAGGTCATGGATACAGTCTTCTCAAGAGGGCATATATCCATCTAATAGCTCATACTAAACTTCATCATATTGTTAAATACAGCAAATGTGAGATAAGAAACATCCAGAGGACAGGAAAGAGTCAGCCAAAAGAAAACTGCTCTGAGATGAGGTTACTTCAGTGGTTGTTTAAGATGGGATTGCAGTACCTGGGGTGGGGAAGGAGGCTTGATTGTCTCAGGCCAGAATAAATGGTATTAACACCTCCTCCATCCACCCCAGCCAAAAATTCCTAATGCCAAATAAAACTTTGAAATGGGATTGAACCTGACCGTCCCTCAAATATCTTTTGCTTGGAAGGTGGCTTTCAGCTGGAAAATATCTGCAGAGTGACAGCGGGAACACAGGTGGAAGGACTGGCACATAAGTACAGCGTGACCCAAGAACAGCCTCCCGTTGGTCGAACTCTTGTGTATCTTGTCACAAACAGCCCTGTGCCATTTTATATGAGCACGCCAGAGGCAACGTGACCTTTGAGATGTGAACTAGTCTGTGCTCTACCAGAATACAAGTGGAAGGTGGGACTAATGTTCTCAAACTCTGTCTAAACTTTGATGCCAAAATACAGACACAGGTGCCTAATAAGTGGCCTAATTTTCAAAGGTTCTGGGAACCCTTTGCTTCCCTAGAGATCACAGGCACTGAGCCCTGGAAAATCTGCCTGCTTATTTTGATACCTCATTATGGAACAAGGTGCTTAACTTCAGGCAACTGAATTTTGCAATTGCTGGCCTGGGATGAGGCCATCTGGATTTAGGCTCTGCTCATGCACCTTGTTCATAAGGTACAGAATTAACCATATCAGTTATTTAATCATCTCTACAGCATGGTTGTAATTAGTCAGACAATTCCAGTTCTCCAACCTGGTTTAGGAGCCCTAGCTGAATAATCTCAAGATGACACAAGCTATTGCACAAAGGGTGCTCTCTCCTTTTGTCTGGAAAAGTCACGTCTGTCAAGCTGTGAGCTTGCTTCCCTGGCGGAACTTCTGATCACTTGCCAGCATGTGTGCCCTGTTGAAACCAGCTTATGCCCAGATGATAGTTAAGATTTATTCTGGACAAATGCCATTTAAAATGCATTAAATGTGTGGAGTGAGCTGTAGGTCTCTGCTCTCGATAGCCAAGTGTGGCGTCCTCCTAAAGATAATTGTTTCATCAGAGATTTTCCTTCTGTTATGCAAGAGGTGACTGACAAAATCCACGAAACTATGGCTGAACTACTGATCTTAAAAATAGCTGACTTGTCTCTTTCCCCGAGTGAGTCTTGAGTTTAAGTCTTATCTTCTCCTCTTCACCAATCCCCTATGCAGCTTTCTGTAGTGAATTATTTATTTTGGCTCTTTTTTGACATCCATCAATGCTGTTGCCGGTAGAATAGCCTTTTTTTCAGAAATGAAGCTATTTCAATTAATTGACTAACCTGAATAATGCCTGTGTGGAACACACTAGATCTCCAAGTTGTGCTCTGTCAAGGACCGTGTGTATGGGGGGGAGGGGAGGGCGATTAAGACAATTTCTGGATTTTTCAGGAACAGGATGTTTTTATTTTTCCCCCTCTTCTGGTGCATTCCCTTACTCCACACGAAAAGGAACAATAATACCGCAGTAGCCAGAAATTGCTCACTGCCAATTCATAACCACGTGACTGACTCCTTGCAGTCAGTGTGCAGAAATGTGGCATTTCGCTGAGCTGCCCAGAAGGCAAGAGAAATACTTAGTTTGGCCCTTCTAAATTCTGACACTGCGGTAGTAATGTCATATTGCCCACTGCTCTTTGCAACAGTCCTGTTACCTCTGTGTTTGTCTGACAAGCTTGTTGCTACGTTGCTCATGGTGACTGCTGGGCTTTACTGAGGTTCTCTTCTCTCTCAAATATTCTAAATGCATATTTACCTTAGTAAATCACAAAACTGTATGGATTTTGAACAAATTTTGGGAAAGAAGAAAACGCCCGCGAAATGCTCCATGAAGTCTTTGACCTGTACAGTTCTGTATTTGTACAGAATATTTGTATCTCTTCGACCTGTACAGGTTAGTTGCTGTACAGAGTATCTGTATCTCTTCGATTTGTACAGTCTATCTGTACAGAGCTCTGAAAGGACAGCAGAAATCCATAAGTGATGGGAAACATTGCAACATCTTAGTCCTGCAGGTTGCATTTCTTCCCAGCTGCGTCCTGCTATCTTGGCGGGCAAGGAATGTTGATGTTAGCGCCACCCGCATATTTGGGAAGAGGGGAGAGAAAGAAAGGCCCGGTGAAGGACACAGTGGCAGATCAGTTTAGGCCCTGATTCAGAAAGGAATCCCATACTATTGGATCCATATGCCCCTGCTTAGCTCTTTGTAGGATGAAGTGTGAATTATGTTTCCCGGTGCCCCTTTGCTTGGGTGAAACGGCCCCAAAGTGAGATCCTTTATAACTCTGGCATTCATCTGTGTTCAATTCCCGCAGTGAGTATGTTTATCAGGTTTTTGTCTGTTCCTACTGTATCTGTAGCTAGCTTCCCTTCTATACATCAAAGCTTGTGGTACTTGAGCAGTGTTCTGTCCCGTGATGGCTGGCTTCATGTGAAAAGGTACATAGGAAAAATTGCCAGTGGAGAGGGGTGTCATGCGTGTAGGCACTAGTGACGAGTTAGTCGTGTTTCAACTCCTCGTGCAAATGGCTTTCTAAGAAATAAAGGCAGTTGAAATTACCATATTTCTTAACTATAAGATTTACCCAGCATTGCGTGGGGCCGAGAATGTAGGGGGGGCAGGAGTCTGGGCAGGGTCTTGGGGATGTGGGGGCTTTAGGATGGGAGGGCTCAGGACAGGGGATTGGTGCAGGACAGGGGCTCAGGGAAGGGGGTGGCCAGCAGCTGCTCCTTCAGGTTGCGGGGGGCTGTGCAGCCCCACCCCGCCCACCTGCTAGCAGCTCTGAGCCAGCTCAGGATGGCAAGGGCCGTGCAGTTTGCCCGCCAGCTGCTCCACGGGGCTGGGTGTCGGCTGCCCCATGTGGTCATTCGGGAGTATAACAGTGTGTGCTATCACTGCCCTCCCATTCTGTTGGATGTGAACCAATTTTTTTTTCCACGCTCATCCCATTGCCCTGGTACAACCAAACCCTGACCCTTCTTTAAGTTATGATAAGAAGCTGCATCCTAAATTTGGTGGTTCTAGCTTTTACCATTTAGGAGGCGTTCTTAAACAGACTCACAGATGGACAGTCACACAGACAGACACACAAACCCTTTCAAATAGATAGCAGATTTCAACATGAGGTGGGAAGTAAGTTTCACTGCATCTTAATTAATTTCCTCCCATTGCTCAATGCTAAATGCAGAGCCTAACACAGAATTTTTATTCAACTACAAGTATTTCCTGCTGTTGTCTCAGGCTAGGAGATCAAATAAACAAACCCTGTGACTGAGCGGTAATGAAGCATCAGGATTTCTCAATTTGTTTATCTGCTCTTATATAAGAAATGCATTCACGGCCATGCGCCAAGCAAAAAGTATTTGAAAGGCATCTAATACCTTTGCTTTAGAGTTGCACGTGTGTGCGCGTTTTAATACTTCTCTAGCATATTTTGGCCACGACTCTCAGAGTGTTTCCCAACCTCGGAACAGAGCTTGCCCGCTCGTCACACAAGCAGGGGATTCTGGGGTGAAGCAGAAGGGCAGACACCTGCAGGGGAGGGACCAGCACTAGTGGAGAGAGGCAGGGCAGGTGTGTAGAGGGAGGTGTTAGGAGAGGGGATGAGGAGGGGTAGCTCACATGATCAGAGTGGGGCTACTGGAGGAGTGGGCACAGGGGAGGGAAGGGCTAGTGGAGGGGGGCAGGTCACAGGAGGGCTGAGGGCAGTGAGAAGGGCAGGAGTCAGGACAGCAGAGGAGGGTGAGGGGTTGAGGGGCAGCAGGCACCAGGGGAGCTGATGGAGTAAGGGGAGGAGACAGGGCAGCAGAGGGAAACGGGAGAGGTTTATAAGATATTTATTAATAACTTGGGTGCCACAGTGGCACATCCAAACAAGCCACGTGAACTCAGTACTGGTGCACAACACAAAATTCATTCTGCTCATGGGAGGAAACTCTTAGAGGGAACACTTCCCCCAGCTTCTCCGCCCCTGAGTAAATGTCACATACACTGGGTTAATGCAATTGCAGGATAGTTACATGAGGGGGGTTCGGTGGGGGCCAAACTAATCCCTATTGTAGGAGGATGGTGGGAAAAGTACTTAGAGGGAGTCACATGACAACTTTTACTTCTGGTCATGTGTGCATCTTGCCCCGAGAGTGTTCCCTCCAGAGGCCTGGCTAATGGGAGTCAAAGAGTAAATTTAAAAAAAAATCTTTGATGTGAAAGACCCATTTCCCAGGCCTATTTTGATTGCCAGTCCACCCCTGCCCACTGCTGTACAGTGTCTGAAAGAGGCTTGACAGGGTTGTGTTTAGGGTGGGACTGTCTTGGGTAAGTTTTGTTTTTACTTTCAGGCTGTTGGGACTATGCGCTGGGGGTCTGCGTCCCTTGCGTGTGTCTGCGTGTGCTGGCTCTCACTGAACTAGCATGAGGCTACATAGTAGTGAAGCCACAGTTGTGAGGGTAGCAGCGTCAGAACCACGGCTGAGCCGTCTATAGGGGCACCTGCTAGTGTCTCCCGCTGCTATCTAGCCTGGGGCTAGTGCTGTAAGAGCTGATGTGAGCGAGTTCTAGGGTTGCCAGGTGTCCGGTATTGTACCGGACAGTCCGGTATTTGCCCTTTCTGTCTGGTAAAAAAAAATCAGAAAATACGCGGCATGTGCAATGTCCGGTATTTTCTGATTTTTCCGGCTGCGCACCGGACGGAAGCCTGGCGTGGGCGGGGGGAGCGGCTGGAAGGCGGGGCCACGATCAGCACTGGGAGCCTGTGATTGCGCAGAAGCCTGGCGGGGGTGGGGGGAGTGGCTGGGACTCACAAACATCCTTCCGCCCCCGCCAGGCTCCTGCGCAATCACAGGCTCCCAGCGCTGATTGTGGTCCCGCCTTCCAGCCTGGGAGTCCCAGCTGGGAGGCGGGGCCGCGATCGCCGCTCTGGGTGCGTCAGAAGCCTAGCAGGGGCGGGGGCATGGCTGGGAGGTGGGGCCGCGATCGCCGCTCTGGGCGCGTCAGAAGCCTAGCAGGGGCGGGGGCGTGGCTGGGAGGTGGGGTGCGATCAGCGCTGGGAGTTCTCTACGATCATTTCAGCTGCAGGATAAAAAGGAGTTCTTCAAAATTCTTCTATAGCCTTCGTTTTAGAGGAATAGAAAACAATGAAAATAGCACGCACATTTGCACAATTACTTCCAAGCCTCTTTACATAGAGCTGGTGTAGGATGAAGACTGTTTATAATAAAGTTAAGTATTGAACATAGTATGTGTGTTCGTGGCAATGGTTTTTTTTTGCTCGACAAATTTTTAGCCCACGTGCTCGTTATTTTTTGGGAGTCCATCTGGCAACCCTAGTGAGTACGTGAGCTGGGGCTTCGCTCCCCTCCCTCATAATGTCACTGTAGCCTTAGAAATATTGGGGCTCTCGAGGCGGCTCGTCCCTTGTGTTGCTGGCAGACCTCTGGAGGAGGGGTGTGGGTGTGGGCTGGCACAGTGATTTCTCGCACCGGAAGGGTGGGGCTGCTCGGTCTGTCAGAGACACTCGCTCCAAAATGTTTGTCAGTCACTGAAGTAAACCCGGCATGGATGAAGACGAGCAAACTGGCGCGTTAAACGGTCGGACGGACAATCCCTTGCCCGCTCCGCGGGTGTGGTGTGCTCATTTCTCTGTCATTCAATCAGGGCCCTGGTTTCTAGGATCAAAACCCCATTGGAAATGGGGGGACGCCTCCCTGTCAGGCTGCCTTTAGCCCCCCAGAAGGAAGCATAAGCAAGGGATGTAAGCCCAACGTCCCACCCTTGCGGTCCCCTTTCAAGCTGGCAGGGTCTTGAGAGTAAAGGGAAATGCTGGGGGTGTCTTGACAGGACGGGCCCAGCAGGGGGGGATGTGCTAGATCAGAGCAAAGCAGGGGGCAAAATAACACATGCTGCCCCTGTCTGCTAAGTGCTAGCAGAGGAAGTGGTGCTGAGGCCAGGGAGGGCCGCAGCAGGCAACGAACGGAGCAAGGGTGAGCCAAGGGGTTTGGTAGCGAAGCGTAGTTAGCCTGGGGAATAAACCAAAACACACAAAGGACACAGGGCAGTTTACTCTAGTCCAACAGGAAAGACAGGACAAATGGCTCTAGACTGTGTAAATGGCTAATGAGCTGAATCACATGAGTCGAGCTCGTAACAAATGCAGCCCTTTAGACACGTGTGTTTCTCTGTGTGCACAGGCCAAAAAACCCAGAATGCTATGAAAACCCCAGTCCTTAAGCTAGCCCAGGTTTGCCAGCAAAACAAAGGATTGCATGAAGCGTCTGGAGGATGTGTCTTGTATCAGTGCCACCCAAGAAAAGGTATTAAAACAAACAGGGCAATGTAGTAGGGATGTAAAATCCCATGCAATTGGTTAACCTGTCAAACGTGCTGTTTAACAGGTTAAGCAATTAAGGGGGGGGCATGTGAGGGGGCTGCTCCAACCCGATCGGGATAATACAGCCCCACCGGAGCTGGACTGGAGATCCCTCTCACCCACTCTTTGCTCCCCCCCCCCCCCAGCAGTATTTGCTTTCACTGCTCTGGGCACTTCACCACTGTCGCCATCTCACTGCTGCCTTCACATACGCCCCAGTTACTACACTATGCCTCTGACCACTTCTGGTCCCTTGAAACACCCTGCTCCCCTCCCAAGGGTGGGCCTTTAGCCATCTGGAATCGCAATTCTCTCGTGCTCAGAATGGCCCCTGGGATGCAGCATATCAGCAGTGGCTTTTCCTGGGACACTAGAACTGGAAGACACCTGGAGAGGTCAAGTCCCAGCCCCTGCCCTCACGGCAGGACCAAGCACCATCTAGGCCATCCCTGACAGATGTTTGTCTCAGAAGGTCTGGTTTCGGTTCAGCCCCTGCTGCTGTGTTCCCTCTAGAGCTATGATAGTATCCAGAAACTAAATATCCATTCTAGAGCAACGTATTTATCTAGAACAAAAGCATTTCAGAGAAATCAGTCCTTAAAAAACAATCAGCCAGGCTATATGCGTGACTGCCTTGCTGTAAGAGTTGTGCTTCCCTGGATCTAGGGCCATAGTGTCCAACCAGTTCTGCGAACTAGCCACACTCAACCAGCCAAATAGCCACACGTGGCTAGTGTGTTGGACACCACAGATCTAGCGAATGATCCAACTCATCCAGAATTTCTCTCCTGTCAGTTGATCTCTCCCTATGCAGCACTTGACAATTAACCCCACTTGTCCTGAGGAAGGCTTTTTTTTTAAACCGTTTCTTGTTCTTTTGATCTCCAGTCTCCCAGCCTGGCAAAACAGCTGTGTCACTTTGGCCTGGGGCCTGGCAGTGAGCCATCATCTTTCAAGTGTGAGCTGGAGTGGTCTCATAGGAGGAGCCATTTCCTCGCCTTCCTGTTTGTTCTTCCCAGAGCCATCTATTAAGTGAGATCAGTGCATTTTATACAGGCAACTCGTATTACCTACTATATAGGAGAGATTAAAGAGACTGGGACGTTACAGCTTGGAAAAGAGGAGAAAGGGGGGATAGGATAGAGGTCTATAAAATCATGCGTGGTGTAGAGAAAGTGAATAAGGAAAAGCTATTTACTTGTTCCCATAATATAAGAACTAGGGGCCACCAAATGAAACTAATGGGCAGCAGGTTTAAAACAAATAAAAGGAAGTTCTTCTTCACACAGCGCATAGTCAATCTGTGGAACTCCTTGCCTGAGGAGGTGGGGAAGGCTAGGACTATAACAAGGTTTAAAAGAGAATTAGATACATTCATGGAAGTTAAGTCTATAAGTGGCTAGTAGCCAGTATGGGTAAGAAATGGTGCCCCTCGCCTCTGTTTGTCAGAGGGTGGAGATGGATGGCAGGAGAGAGATGGCTTGATCATTACCTGTTCGATTCACTCCCTCTGGGGCACCTGGAATTGGCCACTGTCAGCAGACAGGATACTGGGCTGGATGGACCTTTGGTGTGATCCAGCCCAGCCATTCTTATAGTAACTTACCTGACCAGGTGAAAGACATCCCAGTATGCTTAGATTGTTACAGGACCGCGCCTCATCCATCTCCGATACCCACCAATTCTTCATTATCCATTTGCTTTTGGGACCTGATTCAGTTGCCCAATGTCCTTGCCCCTCTAATTATAATTCAATTACAAAATAAGCATTGCAGTGGTATTCATCATTGTACAACACATGCTTACATGCAACACACACAATAAACACGCCTAGATCTGGCTTTGATAAAAGACTTGCCATAGAAAAGTAAGTAAGATGCTATCAATAACCCTTAAAAGTTCACGATAAAGGGTTGGTATATTATAGATGCTTGTATATTGGTGAACAAGCAGATATTACTCAAAGTAGGTTTATATTATTACTCTCATCTTGACTTGTAATTCTGGATGTGCATTATGGGCTAAATTTTCCAGTGTTTCATTGTGAGTTTTGACTGTAAATGAACTGCAGGATTTGGGAATGTAAGTAGAGTCCTATAGATCCATGGACATCCGCATCCAGGGATGTGGCTCTCCATGGATCATTTTTACAGATAAAGATGCGGAATCCAGTTTTGTCTCCACGCAGGGCTGTCGCTATGTCATGCCTAGGAGAAGGCCAGGAACAAAATGGTAAAAATATGTCACGTGATGTCACATCTTCATCTGAGATCAAAAGGATTTCACAGCTTCTCATGTGCAAAATGATCCGCCGGGTCGTGTCTCATGAAAAAAAAAAATGTTTTAATCCTCCTTCATTTTAATGTCTGCTTAAGGAGTGATTTATCCATGGCAGGGTTTACCTAAAGCTGCCATTGTTAATGCTGAATCTTTACATTCATTATAACCGCTAATAAATATTTGATGGTGAAATTCACAAATTAGGTGACGGGGGCACAATAGATGACTTAGTTATTTCGCACCCCTGGGGGCAGAAATGTGAGATTGATGGAACCTGTCCTGAACAGATGGCTGCTTGTCTCCACTCAGTTTGAGAGGGGAGGTGATATAACCCAACCCCCCGTATGAGCAGGCTTTCCGTCCATTCATCTGATGTTATTTGCATTTTATTTTTCTTTCCTCTAAGGAGATGGAGGACCAGGATTTCATGATTTCACATGCAAGACCTGCTACCCTGAGCTCTGCACATGCAGTGGGTTGGCAGTCGGCGTTGCCAGTCAGGTCTCAAGCCACAAAAAAAGAAAGGGGCAGGTTTTATAGGCGAACAAATCTCTCTTCTCTTTTGGCCCTTTCTCACCTCTTGGAGATAGTCTAAGCCAGGGGCGGGCAATAATTTTCGAAGAGGGGCCACTTAATGAATTTTGGTACATGGTCATGGGTAGGTTCCATCCCCCCAGAAGGGGCGGGGTCTGAGGTGGAAGGGGCGGAGCTGGGGACTAGCCTCCTCAACAGAGTTACCTGGGGCTGGAGGCTCTCTGAATTAAAAACCCAGCAAAGGGCTCACGGCTCTGCTACTGTCATATTGCCTGACAGTCGCTCAGGGTTGCTGCCGCTATTTCAAGGGCTCATGGCTCTGGCCCTTGCCAGGGTAACACCACATCTGGGAGCCATGAGTTATTTAAATAGGATCTGGCTGCCCGAGCCTCCGCCTGGAAATTCAGTGGCCGGGCAGCAGGATATAAGTAGAAAGTGGCCAGATGCCATCGGCGGGCTGGATCGAAGTGTGAGGTGGGCCGGATCCGGCCCCCAGTCCACATTTTGCCCAGGCCTGGCCTACGCAAAGGGAGAGGAGTAACCTCCTGCAATGAGCCAGTTTATCCATTCCTCAGGGACTGGCGTTGTGGAACTGTTGGGAAGCCATCAGTAGGGGTTGCTATGATACCACCACTAGCAAGTCAGAGGAGGGAAGAGTGTACAAATAAAAGGACAATAATACGAGGTGTTGGTATCAGCAAGGAGCCAGGGATAAGCACTTGCCCATAATAGCAAAAACTCTTAAAGCAACATTCAGAAAACCGGGCGCCAAGTGTCAGTTTCATGTTTTTAAAAAGGCTAAGTCCATACTACGAGTTTTCTCAGCAAAAAATATGCAAATGAGGGACTCATTTGCATGAGTCTCTATCTCATTTGCATATTTTATGCCGATCCATTTTTGCACTAGGATTTTTGCACAAAAACAAGCAGTGTGGACATTTTCTTTTTCTGCAAAAACCCCTTTTTCTGCAACATCGGTATACCTCCTTTTTTGGGACATAAAGATCTTGTGTCCCTCATTTGCGTATTTTTTGCTGAGAAAACTCGTAGTGTAGATGTAGGGAAAGTGTTAACTCGCTTTTTCTTTTTAAATGTCAGAAGAGAATCTTACGACTAGACTTACGGGTCTGCTGTGCCCCGGTAGCCACACATTGCAGCATTGTGCTAGCGCACAGGAACCAGAAAGCAAAACTGACTTAAGGATGTTAAGAGGCGGGCAATTGACTAATGGTGTCGTGGATGCAATTATAAGTTGTATTGACAATACAATTGGTCGATAAGGGGAGGTGCTCTGAACATAGATTGAATATAAGAGAGCCTGACTGTGCCAAGCCTGTTTTCTCTTGCTAATCTCCACCAGCAGTTGTACACGTTATACGAGTCTACTGATTTGGCCTCTACTAAAAAGTCGTTTTTGTGTGGCCATCAAAATGTTGATTTTGTCTCAGTGCTTTCTACTGTGATGGGAAGACACCAGCTTGTCCATGCATTTCCCCCTGACTTTGATTGATTTTCCTATTTTATTCAAGTTCTCTTTCTACTTGATTTTTTGTTTCAATTTATCTTTTTTTTTTGAAAATCGCACGTAAATTAAAAGGTTTGATACATTACTTGTGTTCATTACATCAAAAACATTTGTAATGTCGAGGTAGCAAGGTAAGACAAGGGTTAAGCTGATTTAAGTGCATCTACATTAGGGGTTAGCACCTGTTTTTAAACCAGGACTGATTTTTTAAACTGATTTAATTGCTCCAAATGACTACAGCTGAGACCTCAGAGCACATGTAAGCGAGAGATGTATTTGGGTTGGTGTTTTATGGAGCTTCCTTCCAATTATAGTTAAATCAGACCAGTTTCAGTCGGGGGCCTTGAACGGAAGAGCTGTTATGTCAGCGAGGCTCATATCCCATCTCCTCTGTGGAACTGGCTGTACTATTTGGCTCCCGCGTCGTAAATTCAGCCATGGACGTGGACTTTTTATAGCAGATGGAAAATATCATCCCGAGGTCAGCTTTTGTCAAGGAACAAAGCACAAATTTAAATGGATTGAATGGGCCGCGAATCATTCTAATTATGCAGATGCACACAGAAAACAGAAATACCCTCCATGCTCCAGGAACTGGCTGGCAACCAAAAATGTTACCCTGGGGGAGAAAAACAGAATGGAAATGTCTTCTGCAGACGTAACGTTCTTACTTTGTTGAACAAGGTGGGGTGGGGTGGGGTGGGAATCCCACCTAGCCACTTTGTTTTCATTCTCTCTCTACCGTAAGTAGGGGCAGAGGGCACGTCTCTGTGCTTCAGTTCTTCGCTGTCGCTATTATGTGTGTAGCACAGATTGTTCTGCCTGGAAAAACTTCACCCTCTGCTTCCCTTCCCCCCCCCCCATTTTTTGTGATGTCACCTTATAAAATGATTATGATTCATGTAGCGGTTGCCATGGGGATGCTCGTTATGCTCATGTGCGCCGTTCCCTGGGAATGATTCAGAGAATGTGGGTTGGAGGCCAAAGCCGGTGTTGGTGTGCGGCTGTGTGAAGCATCACAGGCAGCGGCCGGGTTTGCTTCTGCAGGGAGTCCCTTGAGCACAAAGTGATTCAGAGTCAGGCGGAAAAGGCCAAAAGTGCAGTGGCTGCTGGTAAGTTAACAGTGCAGGGAATGGACCCGCGTCAGCGCTTTCTGCCCGCGGGTCTTAAAACTTTCACCCGGCGGTGCCCCGGAAGGGAATATTTCTCGCTTTCTGCAGATGGCAAAACAGGACCAGAGAAGTTGGGGCACGCCCCGTGTCTCACCGACGCTCTGTGGCACGGCCTGGCATGGACCGTACAGCCCTCGTCACGCCTTGTGCTGCCCCTCAGCCACAAGGCTACAGCGTACAGCATCCCTGCTGAAAGAACAGGAAACGGCCCTGATCCTGCCGGGAGAGTCAGGCAGGTGGAAGACTTGAGAAGTCCAGGAGCCTCTGTATGGATACTCTGGTCTGACTGCCTGGTTCTCAGTGCAGGGTGAGGTGGTGATGTGGCCCGATTTGCCTTCAAATCTTGACTTCTCTTCTCTAATCTGTCCCTGTCCTATAGTTTAAGACAAATATCTCAATGGGGGAGGAGGGGCTAGTCTGACTGGCTTAAAAGAAACACCGTTCTGGTTCTCAAATTGATTTAACTTGAGGCTCATGAGAATGTGGGAGTTAATAACACAGGTTAGGGGAAGGCGTATGTCGAAGGGCATGGTCGGGGTGTGTGTGGCTGATCCCGCGCTACCCCTCGAGTCTAGCTCTTTTAAGGAAATGGCTCGGCCTTCTCCCAAGGCTGTACCCGTTCCCCACACTTGGTGCTAACCAGGCCAGGCAGCCTGCGTCCATATACGCATCTGTTAAAGACTATGCGACTCTGCAGCCTCGTATTGCGGTGGGTCCCCTTGGTTAGAGGCTATATGGCCCCGAGGCCTAGTCCAGAGATAAGTCCCCTCTACTAGGGGCAATATGGCCCCGAGGTCTAGTCCAGAGATAAGTCCCCTCTACTAGGGGCAATATGGCCCCGAGGTCTAGTCCAGAGATAAGTCCCCTCTACTGGGGGCAATATGGCCCCGAGGCCTAGTCCAGAGATAAGTCCCCTCTACTAGGGGCTATATGGCCCCGAGGCCTAGTCCAGAGATAAGTCCTCTCTACTGGGGGCAATATGGGCCAGAGGCCTAGTTCAGAGAAAAGCCTCCAAACTCCTAGGGCACTGGCTTGCTGTGGCGTGGGGAGGTAAGGGGCCCCGGGCCCTCCCGCTCCACCAGGTCGCAGCCCCAGGGCCTGTTGGCGGTGGAGCAATCCACTGCCTGCTCAGCGAGGATTCCTACAGCAACACACTGAGCTCCCAAGGAACAATTCCCCACTCTGGGCTACTTCCTACCGTTCCCAGCACGCTGCTTCTCTGTCGTTGTGCGGCTTGGGGGTTGTGTCCCTTCAGAGGGCCTCCCTGGCCACGGCTGCTGCTGGAGGTTCCAGCCAGCTCTGCTCCCCCGGGTCTGGAGCTCCCGCCGTGCTGCTGCCTCCTTCTGCAGTCCGCTCTGACTGAGTGGCTCCAGAGGCTTTTATATTCTGTCTCTCCCGGGAGCATGCCCAGCAGGGCTGTGGGGGTGGAGCCCTTTCAGCCAGATGGACCCAGGCAACCCCGATTCTCAGTGCGAGATTGATACACTCTGCCGCAGCGCATCACGAGTATATGCCACTTTGTGTTCCTTCAGCTAGCTCTGCAAGTGTCCCTCTGGTTGCTCGCGTGTACAGACTGAACCCCTCTAGTCCAGCAACATCCATGATCCTGCATGATTGTAGGTAGCCAGTGTCCACTTACCATGGGTGTGGTCAAGTTTCCCACGGTCCCATAAAGTTTGTTACAGTCCTGGCGCTCAGTATTCTGTGCTGTTATTTAGCTCAAATTGATCCCTCAATGTCTTCGAAGAGCCCAGGAAGCAGTGGAAGTGTTGGCGACGCTGCTAGACAATATCGACCTCCCGTGGTTTGGCAAATTCTGATTGGTGCTGAACCAGAGGTCCCGAGGGTGCCAGACTAGAAAGGTCCAACCTGTGTTTTCAGCAGGGTAGACTGTGGCACATGAATGAGTTTCCTTGAAATGATTGTTTCAGCAGACCCTGTGATGTTCATGGTGCTTCCCAGGGCAATGTAAAATCCCTTCCCAAAGCGCATCACCTGTAAAGGGCGGATTCCCCCACCCCTTTAGGGCACGTCTACACTAGGAAATTAGTTCGAAATAGTTATTTCGGGAGTTATTTCGAGTTTAGTTATTTCAAAATAAGCTTGTTCCCTGATGAAACAGGAGTACATTTTTTGAAATAATCAGCCTATTATTTTGAAACAATGGACATGGTAGTGCAGATGCTCTGTTTATTGTTTCAAAATAAGGGGGGTTATTCTGAAATAACTCCCTAGCGTAGACCAGGGCTATGAACATGCCAAAAAGTCAATCAGATGTGCCAGGCTAAGTTCTGCCTTAAAGGAGAAACTGTAGCCATCCATGTATACACGAGCACCCTCCCTTTTGCTGTATAAAAAAGATACAATTAAAAAAAAAATTCACAAGCAGGACCCAGCCACTCAGACTAAGTGTGTAGAAACAGGAGAAGTCAGTTAAAAAATACCTTGGACTACTCCATATTTGGCCTTGTTACAGGAAATAACCAAAGCGCATTCACAGACGCACGTAGATGCATAACACTTTCTGTCCTACTAAAAGATATTGACTTGTTTTCTGTTTGGCACAGACCTGCCATTGGATAGCACCATACTTGTTTACAGAAACAAGGTGGGGGAGGGAGGTATTTTTTAGTGGACCAACTTCTGTCAGTGAAACAGATGCTTTTGAGCAATGCAAAGCTCTTCTGCAGCTCTCTCATATTTCTGCAACCCTGTGTGGGCTGAAAATGAAAACCGAGCGGCGGGGAAACCAAAAGCATCAGGTCCAGATCTTTTATCCCAGGGCAGGCACAATTCTCAATCCTTTCCATGGGGGTTTAACCTGTTTAAAACTTTTCATGGACCTTTCCCTCCACCTCTTTATGTAGTGTAGGGATGTAAAATCCCATTAAATTGGCTAACCAATTAAAGGGGACGAGGAGGGGCCCAACGTGGATAGAGGATGCTTCAATCAGGATGCTAGAGCAGCCCCTAACTGCGGGGTGCATTGGGAGGGACTGTGCTGGAGCAGCCCTGTCCATAATGCACCCCTCTTCCCCAGGCTGGAACAGTCTCCTGCCCATAGCAGGCAGGGAGCTGCTTCAGCTCCACTGATTAACCTTAACTGGTAAGCCTCATCTGTTAAGGGTGAGGCTTAATAGTTAACTGGTTAAACCTTCGCGTCCCTAGTATATAATCTGGGGGGTGGAAGAGACATTTTAGTTAAAAGGTTTAGTGGCAGAATTGTATTGGGTGGTTTCAGCTCGCCAGTGGAATGTTTTAAGCAGAAAGCAATCTCTAAGGGTGCGTCTGCACTGCACCCATAGCTCGAAACTAGCTATGCAATTTGAGCTAGGCAAAGTGCATAGCTTATTTCGAGTCAATTTCAAATAGCTCATTTCATGCTTTGGAGCTGTCTACACAGCACCAGATTTGAAATAACCTGCTATTCCAAAACATCCCTTACTCCTCGACTACGTCTAGACTGGCATGATTTTCCGCAAATGCTTTTAACTGAAAAGTTTTTCCGTTAAAAACATTTGCGGAAAAGAGCGTCTAGATTGGCACGGACGCTTTTCCGCAAAAGCACTTTTTGCGAAAAAGCGTCCGTGCCAATCTAGATGTGGTTTTGTGCAAGAAAGCCCCGATCACCATTTTCGCGATTGGGGCTTTTTTGCGCAAAACAATACCACGTTGTCTACACTGGCCCTCTTGTGCAAAAGCCCATGGGAGCTTGTGCAAAAAGGAATGGGAGCAGCATAGCATTTCCGCAGGAACGCTGACAATCTTACATGAGATCGTCAGTGTTCTTGCAGAAATTCAAGCGGCCAGTGTAGACAGCTGGCAAGTTTTTCTGCAAAAGCAACTGCTTTTGCGGGAAAACTTGCCAGTCTAGACGCAGCCCTCATGTAATGAGGTTTACAGGGATGTCGGAATAGCGAGCCTGTTAAATTTTGAAATAACGGACTTGCTGTGAAGACATGGGATAGCTATTTCAGGATACTCTGGTATCCCGAAATAGTGCTGCATTGTAGACGTAAGTGTCCTATAGCTAAGAAGGCTCTTGTACTACTCTGGACATAACAAGGTAAGCTGGATATGTATGAGTCATGCAGTGACTAATTCTGTATGTGGCAACAGATGTAACAACATGGAAAGAGCTCGTGTGAAGTTTGGCAGAATGTCAACAGATTGATTCATGCAAGTATTTATTTTGCACGCTCTAATAGCAGGATGAGATGGGACAGGAGTAGTCACTGACGGACTCGGCCAGCAGCAAGCTGTTTATTGCAGTAAAGGAATCTGCAGGCGCTTAATAAAAAAGGATGACCATTCTGCCGAACACAAGGAGAGCTAAACATAGTGAAAAAGACAGAGTCTGCATGCAATGGCAAGTCACTACAATCACTGCGTTGAAAGAGCCTATTGTTGTGTCTAGGGAGGAACGAGGTTAACCCGTTAACCTTAATGGGTGAGGCTATTAAGTTAGCCCCATGGGTAGGGGGCCGTTCTAGCCCTGTGGGACCTGTCACAGCCAGGGGTTGCTCTGAACACTTGCAGCAGCCCCTGTCCATGGCACCCCGGGCATGTCGCAGGAAGGGGCTGCTCTGGGCATCCAGAGGGGACAGTCACAGGAAGGGGCTGCTCCACCCTGGCTGGGGCAAAGATTGGGGGGCATCCAACCCAGCTAGTCTGGAGGGCTCCCTCCCCCTTTAATTGGGTTAAACTTCATGTTTAACCCGTTAACCAATTAAATGGGATTTCACACCCCGAGCTGTGTCTACGGTACGTGAGGATTTGTGATACATAGGTTCGTATGCCACCTTCTCAGCATTGCTTGTGAGCACCTTCCCGGAGTGCATTGTTATGTGGCTACTTTCCCCACTCCCGTGGGAAGAGCATTGCGTGTGCTGTGCAGCAGTTTGCTTTGGTAGGGCTTGGGTTTTGTTTCAACGTTCATGCTGACAGTATGTGCCTATTGAAAAAGGCGAGTCCCAGACGAGCGCCTCGCTGTCCAGGGCCTGTTGAATGCCTTGTGTGCGAGTGACTCCTGTTGACTTCAGTGGCTGCAGCGCTGGGATCGGTATTTGGAAACTCGACCACAAATCCTGGATCGGTTTAAACCAGGGGTGGGGAACCCAAAGGTTTAGGAGCTGCATGCAGCCCCTGTGTTACCTGGATCTGGCCCCCGAGGCTGAGGGCCCCCCCAGCTTTGCGAGCCCCCGCTGGCACTCCAGACCCTTACCCCGCTGCCTCCCCACAGCCCCTGACTGATTTTTCTGTGGGTCAGCAGCTCCTGACCCCAAAAATGTTCCCCACCCCTGGTTTCAACACAAGCTGTTCCCCAGTCCTAGTGTTAGTATCCAGGCACTGCCCCGGCTGGAGGGGGTTGGGAGTGGGGGTTGAGTGTGGACTGATATCCAGTCCACGAGGAGGCGATGCCTTAGTGAATGACTGCAGTGTCGAGATGGCCTCAGAGGATCCTTTGGCCTCGGGTGACAGTGTGACAAGATACAGTGCGGTTCCACTGGGACTTGTCAACTTCTCCATGCCAGGCTGCCATTTGAGCCTGAACTTTGTGTTGGAAGATTCCACCAGGCGCGGTTCATTCTCCAGGACGTACTCAATCCTTTGGGCTCAGGCTGCCCGCCGAACTCCGTTCCCTCAGGGTCTCTCGAACCATCGTCAGAGGGCTACAGCCAATCGGTGCTAGCCAGGGCTCACTTCAGACCCCTCCGGTGAAGATGGAAGGTTCTATCCAGTGACCCTCTCTGAAGCCACGCCTGCCCGTCAGTGGAAAAGACGTTATCGAATATTACAACGTGATCTGAAACACGGCAGCTCGTATTAGAGATGTGGCAGCGGTTAGGGCAGCTGCTGTTGGCCCTGAGGGCGGTCTCCCTTTTTATGTACTACATAAATCTCTATTATATGAATAAATGGCCTCAGTGCAAGAGAAGACTGAAATTCATTCCGAGGGTTTTGCTTCTTTTTATAAACCACTTGAGCTGAGCTCGCACACGTTACAAAGTCTATTGTCCCCCTGGAGTGAGCGCTGCTCTTATGTTCTTGCTCCAGGGTCATTTGTCAGCTACTCCTTATTCTTTTGCTCAGAGACTAATGATATAATATAGTGATGGAACCCAATTCCTAGCAATACGTATCCCAGGAGTCCACTATGGAAACGGATTACAAATGCAACATATATCTTGGTCGAATAAATTATCCACCTATCTTGCAGAGCATGCGCCTTTCCAAGACATGGCTGGAAAATTCTGCCTTCATGCATCCCGCAGTGAGAATGGAACGGAGTGGCCCCGGTTGTGTTCCCACGCTAACACCCACCTTGATGCAGTATTCTTCAGTGAATGCAAAATATTTAAGTGAAAATAAGAATGTTGTACAAGCCTTAGAAAGAAGTTGGGAGGAGTCTGTTTAATTTTGAAAGGTAACATTTTAGGGCCGTGGAGATCTGTTGTTGTGGAGAATACCCTGAATAGATGTTTGATGGATGAGTGGGGTGTGTCGTTTTACTGGAATGGAAATGTGCCAATATCCCGAGACTTGTACGCCTCTGTCCACAAACAGGTTACGCAGGAATTGGCATGAAGATACTGCTGTGTATCTAAAACATGCCAACTGTTAAGATGCCACCTCGAGTGGAACAGGCCTGAGTATGTGGGGTTGCAGCACTTCAATTAGATATTTATTATTCATTGTTCTGCGGCGGCGTTTCAAAGGGGCAGCGCCGTGCGGAGACTGGAATCAGCACTATACACTTTGTATTCTGTGGTGTAATTGAAATCAATATATTTGAAGATGTAGAAAATACCCAAAAATATTTAAATAGATAGTATTCTTATGATTGTTTAACAGCACAATCAATTGCGATTAATTTTTTTAATCACTTGATAGCCCAGTTTTTAAATACATAGTTAATATAAAGCAGTTTCCACCAAAAAGTGGTTGAAGTAGGTGGGTTTTGTTTTGTCCATCTGAGAATTGTCTGACTGTACTTGATTTAATGTTTTTGATTAGAATGTGGCAACACCCAAAAAACTTCCAAACACACAGGGAAATATAGCCCCGACTCAGTAGCTCTGGTGGGGCAGGACTGGAAAAACAAGAACAAAGGCAAAGATAGGATGCTAAAAAGGCCTTTTATGGAAAATCAGATTGGTTTGTAAGTACTGTTGCCCCATAAAACTCCTGAAAAACAATGTGATGTAATACTGCCACTGTAAGAAACACATAAATGGAGAGTATGCAAGGTATTTTTTTATTTAATACTGCCCCATTTCAATATCATTTTAAACCCACTGGCTTCTTCGTTAAAGTTCTAATTTAGTGCTATCAGAATTTGAGTGGGAGAGAAATCACAAATTCTTCAAAAGAGAAAGGTGGAAGAATGGGGGAAGGTGTACGAAAAGAATTAGAGGAAAAATAGGAACAAGGTCAGCCTCTCTGCCAATAACAGATTCATCCGTGTTTTTAACACTTTGAGGATGTTACTCATGATGGTGCAATGAACAAGAAATGGATAAGATGCCCTGACCTTTCCGAATGATGTTGTTAGTCAACACTTTCACCACTACACCCCTTTTTCACTTTCCAGTGAAGTCAACTCAATTGATTTCAGTTAGAATCATACAATCCTAGGGCTGGAAGAGACCTCAGGAGGTCATAAAGTCCAGCCGCCTGCCCAAGGCAGGACCAATCCCAACTAGTTAGAGTTACCGTACAAGTGGAATACTAAAGTGGGCCCACAGACTGTTGGTGGGAAGTTCCTCCAATCTAAAAAATGGTGAAAAAATAGTTTTTAAATATCAGTATTACTATGGTGACAGTCTGAAATATAACACATTTAAAGTGAGGGGGGAATAGACCATGTCTAGATAACTATCTGGGTCCCAGCCGTGTAGTTTCTGGACTTTGTTTACATTGTATATCCTAAATAATTATTAAATGGATTAGGATACTACAGGCAGTCCCTGGGTTACGTACAAGATAGGGACTGTAGGTTTGTTCTTAAGTTGAATTTGTATGTAAGTCGGAACTGGTACATATTGTAGGGGAAACTCTAGCCAAACATTTCTCCAGAGCTCAGTTTTATTCTCCCACACCTCACTTCCCTCAGTCCTTTATTCTCAAGCTGAGGTGTCTGCTGAGAAAAGCCGCTCCGTGTCTCCCTGGTCTGCTGGGGGGAAGCAGCTAGTGCGGGATTGCCTCACCCCGTTTGTAAGTAGAGATCTGATGTAAGTCGGATCCATGTAACCCGGGGACTGCCTGTATTTGTCTGCGCTGTTAGAACATCTTCACTCTTTTTCTTGCAAAATAATCTGCTTGTTGCATGTGACCTGTTCTTATTTTCCTCATACATAAAGAAAATATTCGGACATTTCTTATGTGTTTCGGAACTGAAGCTAAGTAATAACTGGTAACTGCATTATACTGAGGAGCTGTTCCTGGTTTATTGATAATTGCACTCTGACTGTTCCTGAATTACTAAGAATATTATTCTGATCTGTCTTCCTAAAGGATGGATACATAATGAACTGCCATGAAATATGATTTTGTAAAAGGGGGGAGGGATTTAAAAATTGTCAAGGCAACAGCTGAATTAAGGCCCTGCCTAATTCCTTATTTCATATTCATGTCATAGGGGATTATCAAGTCCCGTTTGCCAATGTGGGGGCTTAAATACCATCTTTTATTTATTTAAAATGTCCAGTAAGACAACTGTACAGTATAATTTAATTTTAACAGCTATTTTCTAACTTGATCTAGAGTATGTTCTAGGATTATATTAAAATCTAATGGCATGATGATGGAAAAATCTCTTGCTTTACTGGCTTGGAGAGGTAGCCCTGTTAGTCTGCAACTTAAAAAAACAAAACAGAACACACAATGAATAGTCCTGTAGCACCTTAGAGACTGACACTCCCCTATATCACCCCGACCCCAGCAGACAGGTGAAAATAGTTGTGCAGAGATGAAGGCAGGGATACAGGTAAAACAACTTGCCAGATAAAGCTAACCACCCCTGGAGAAAGGAGATAGGTGGATTGGCAGGTGCTCCTACAGAAATGCTAATGAACCACACCAGCGGCAGGCAGCAGACTCCCTGAAGGATGTGGGCTATAAACCAGCCGGAAGGAAAGGAGGGCTGGATTATGAGAGACCAAGGTGCTTTCTTCTTGTTTGCTTTGGGGCCAAGGTACTAGAAGCAAACCAACCTTTATGCATTTATATATTAGATCTGGAAAATCTTGATGGACCACTTTTGAGGGGGATGGAAGACGAAAAACGTTCCTACTCATCCAGTGTCTGGCTCTTATTCTGGATTCTTTATCATTCCTAATCCCTAAAATGGGGGAGGAGGGAGTGCTTTGAGAGAGTCATATGATAACCACCCCCAACTCTTATATCACTTTATAGCAGTAGCTGTTAAAGCACTTTAAAATGGTCAATACTATCATCCCATTTGGGAAAATGGGCACAGAGGGTGCGTCTACACTGCAGGGCTTAACTCAAAATAAGATTAGCAAATTGAGCTATGTCAATTACATCACTTCTTTCAAAATAGCTTATTTTGAAATAGGGAATGTCTCCATAGCACTTATTTTGAAATAGGGCACTCTTCTTCCAACTTCCCTTATTCCTCATACAATGGGGGTTACAGGAGTCAGAGTAAGAAGTCCCCCAGCTTGACATTATTTTGACACTATTTTGAAATAACTGCCTGCTATGTAGACATGGATAAAGTTATTTCGAAATAGTGTTGCAGTGTAGACGTACCCAGACGACAACTTGTGCAATGGCATTGACTAGATCGAGTGGCAGCACCAGGAGTAGAATCCAGGTCTTCTGAGTCCCAGACTACCCTTCTGTTCCTATAGAGCAGTGGTGTGCAACCCATGGGTTGCGACCCCCAAGGGGGTTGTGGATGTCTTCCTGGGGGGTTGCCATTAGCAGTGGGCATAAGCCCCGGCCAGCCGGATATAAGCACCGTGGGGCTGCCAATGGCCGGGCCCAGCCCCCGGCCGCCCGGATCTAAGTGCTGCGCCGTGTTGCTCAAATTACCTTGGGAGTCGCGACACGAATACAATAAAATATGGGGGTCGTGGTTGAAAAAAGGTTGTGCACCACTGCTGCAGAGAACATGGCTTCAATACAGCTTTATTAAGAAAGCAACCTGAATGAGAGCAGGGTGTGCTTATGAAGCGGTGGACTGGGTGTGGTGGAGCTGCTAAGTTTACTAGCGAGAGTTATCCAGTGTGACAAAACTGCCAAGTCCCAAATCCTCCCTGCCCATTTTTGTGAATGTAGTGTGGGTGAAAGACGCATGATTGCTATCTTAAGACACTGGACTCTTTGACTTATCCATACAGCAGATGCTGGACAGACAGTGGCAGTGTAAACTTTCTATATCATCTCATACCAATATCATGTCTCATCTCTGTTCTGAAAGGATCTCTTGTACCGCTGAGTGCATTTCAGTACCCCAATGCATATTCAGTTCTTGGCCTCTAGAATGAGACTACCAATTAGTGCTGCTAGTAAGTGGGGTCAGTTCCTTCTGTCTCTGCAGATGCATGACTTATATGACCCAATATTGAAGATAGTCACGGCATGGCAGAAATACCCATGTGTTGCATTGTGAATTTATCACATTTGGGCTGGTACAGGTTGATAGTTTTGCCTTGTGAGAGAGCCAAATTGGCATGTATTTAAAAAAAAAAAAAAAAAAAAAGAAGCTCTAGAAAGTAAGATTCCAACAGTTTTCCCAAAAGACAAGGAAATGAAGAGCATTGTTCTAGTCTTGCCATCTAGAATACCACTGGGGAAAGGTGCCATGTCTTGATACAAGTTAGCATAGTCTAGCTAATTATCAGAGAGCTCCAGAAAAAAATGAGTTGCTCAACAGTCTTGGGTGTGTACATACACCCACTCTGGCAAGTGCTAAAGAAATCAAGGAGAGTATCGTAACAGAACAATGATTTCATATGAAAAAGCAATAAATTAACACTTTTCAGCAGCAAAGTCTTGAGCCAAATATTATAATGCAGGAAAGGCCTAGGAGCAATATGTGAATAATCAGTTTGCTACTAGTGAATGCAGCAGAACATGGGCGGAATTGATAGTCTCATGGCAAAAGGAAACACGTTTAGCAACTCCCCGATATCCCTCCCATTTTAAATACAGGTTTTTCATCACTTACGTGGTTTTGAAGATGCCAATGTTACCAGAGCATCAGGCAGTGTTGAGTGTTTGACAGGCCACTTACTCATCAGCTCCAGAGCTTGTTTCTGCAAGCATCACTTTTTGTTTCCTTGTTAGAACACACATCCCGTAGGCAAGGCAGTTCAAGACACTACTATGCAGGAAGAAGTTTTCGGACATTTTGCATCAGGAATGGAAGACAACAAGGGTAAAAATTGTAGTGGAGTGCAAAGTAATGTTGTGGAAGTTTCCAACAAGTTATTCCCCATGATACAGCATAAAATTTTGGTCATGTCTGTACCACTGGACACACGTCTTCTTCTCATTGTTAGATCTTTCTATAGCTTCAGTTTTTCTTCTCAGCTTTTGTAGTCTTGAGTCAAATGTTTCCAGCGCTTTGTCCCCCTAGGTGCCTGGGATTTGGCTCAAATACACTTTGCTTCTTCTAGATAATCTGTCAAGTTTTTAAAATAGGCTGTGTAAAGCATGAGCGATTTTTGTGCCTGACTGACAGATCTGGGCACGAGAGCCCTCCATTTTTCAACATTGAATACTACAGCAGTTCAAACTTCTCTTGCAAAACATCCCCTAATCCCACCCGCAAGACACTCTCTTTGGACCCGGAACACATTTAGGGCCCAGTCCAATATTTGGGAAGCTGTCTTCTGGCACAGAGGAAGAAAACAATGTGGCTGCTGGCAAACAAACAAACAAAAACCCCAAAGGCGCAAAACAGTTCTTGTGCAAGAAGCCTGCAGTGTAGATGTAGCCTAAGATCTTCAAAAAGGCAATGGTACCTTTTTACCTGTCTACGCTGCCTAAAAACTTAACAGTCCTGTAAAATAATGTACTATTTGAGCAAGTCTGCCTAAGAACTCTTCCTAAACCCTAAGAGCTCGGACCACCAAATTTGATATGCAGCTTGCTCATACCATAACTTAAAACAATGCCAGGGTGGGTTGTGCCAGGCACATGGGATGTGCCCGGAATGGGACTGCGTCTCATAAAACCATAGAGAAAAGAGACAGAATCACCAGGCAGATGGAAAGAGCTGAATGGGGGCACCTCCTCCAAACCAGGACTGTCCCATTCTTAAGCTTGTCACCCCCTAGGATGAGGGGGCTGAACCCCCTCCCCCCAAGATTCATATGGGGACATGCTGGCTGTTCCCCTGTATCAGGGCGTGAGGGGAAAGTGCTTTGCTCTCGCGGCCAGGGAAGAGTGAGCAGCTCTGGTAGGAATCTCGGGCTGTTTCTAGACTGCAAAGAAAAGTCGGAAAACGATAAACAACTTTGGCTGTGTCTACACTGGGCCACTTATTCCGGAAAATCAGCCGCTTTTCCGGAATAAGCTGCGAGCTGTCTACACTGGCCCTTGAATTTCCGGAAAAGCAACGACGCTCTACTGTACAAAATCAGCTGCTATTCCAGAAAAACAATTCTGCTCCCGCTCGGGCATAAGTCCTTATTCCGGAACAGTGTTCCGGAAAAGGGCCAGTGTAGACAGCCCAGTAGTCTTTTCCGGAAAAAAGCCCCGATCGCGAAAATGGCAATCGGGGCGCTTTTCCGGAAAAGCACGTCTACATTGGCCACAGACGCTTTTCCGGAAAAGCACGTCTACATTGGCCACAGACGCTTTTCCGGAAAAAGGGCTTTTCCGGAAAAGCAGCCTGCCAATGTAGACGCTCCTTTTCCGGAAATGCTTAAAACAGAATAGTATTCCGTTTTAAGCATTTCCGGAAATTCATGCCAGTGTAGACACAGCCCTTGAGAGCCGCAAATTGCAATTTGCATATCTTTTTCAGCCTTTTTTTTCTTTCTTCCAGAAGACGCTTTTCTGAAATTTAGCCTGTCTCCACGAAATCTGCCCCTTGGCTGCCTAATAGATCATCCAGGCCGGGCCTGGCCAGGGCTTTATATACCTCTGCCCGCCCCCACGCCTCTGGTCGCCAGGGGACGGTTGCTGGGGAAGACGAGGCAGCCAATGACAGGCTCTCCTCCTGGCGCTTGCGCAGTGCACGAAAGGCGGGGCGGCAGCCCACGCGAGAGCTAGAGCGCGAGCGGCGGTGCGGCTCCTCTCCCCTCCCACCCTCCACGAGCGCGAGCGCGAGCCGGTCCCGCCCTCTCCTCCAGAGCCGGCGGCCGGCCGCGCGCGCTGTCTGAGGGGAGGGGGCTGAGCGCGCGCGGGCGCGCTCTTGCGCGCGCCAGTCAGTCAGTCAGTCAGCCCCCGGGCCGACGGCGGCTCCTTGCGTCCGTGTGGAGCGGCGCGGCGCGGCGGGAGCCGGCCTCTTCGCCTCCCCCCGCAGCCCGCGCGCTCCGCCTGGGCCCGGGCGCGGCCGGGGCATGCAGCAGCCGTAGCCCTGCGAGGTGGGTGGGGGCGAGCGAGCCTACAGGCCGCGGGGCGGGGCGGGCTCCCTGTGGGGGGGAGCAGCCAGGTGGGTCCCCAGGGGGGGGGGCCTTCCCCCGCATCCTCTGCCTGCGGGCGTCGGGATGGAGGCGGCATCTCCTCAGCGCGGGGGAGAAATCTCAGCCCCTTATTTGGAGCCTGAGGTGTTGCCCCCCCATCTTCCAGCCGCCCCCCCCATCTTCCAGCCGCCCCCCCCCGCCCATCAGGGACCCCTTGGAGGCCGCTGAGCAGCCTCCAGCAGCGGCGTGGTCCCCGCTGGCATTGTGTGTGGGGGGGGGCGATGAAGGCTACCTTGGGAGGGCCGGAGGTTGAGTCTTCGCTCTTCTTGATGGGATTTGTGCGTGTGTCTGGTGGGCAGGGGCCGGTCACAACTGCCGGGGGGGGGGGGCTCTGTATTTTTTAGCCCCAAACTGAAATGCAAGGGGGGTGGGGGTGTGAATGGAAAAAAGCCCTTACCTGGCTTGGAGAGGTGGGTGATTTTTTTTTTTGGGGGGGGGGGGGTCGAGCCAGTGCAAATCATTGGCGGAGTGAAGAAGGGGGGGAAGCCAGGCCTGTGACATTCCCATTCGCAGTATCCTGCCTGGTGGGATGCGTTTGAAGGATCCGTTCAGGCCGCCGGTCTATTATGTGGCGGTGGAGGCGGAAAGGTAATGGAAACCATGGCATTGCTTTTGTTGTAGATGGTGGATGTTGATGTTTGTGCTGGTGGAGATAGCACCAGAAGAAAAATGGATGCCCTGACAGATAGTGCAGTCGAGATTGTCCCTTTGGAGCTCTATGATTCAGCCAGAGCGAAAATAGCTGCTAATCTACAGTGGATCTGTGCTAAAGCCTATGGAATAGGTAAAATCACTTTAATCTGGTAGTCATTCTTGTCTCTATTCTTGCATTTTTTTATCTCCCCTGCCATCCCACAAGTAACTAAATCAGGCTTAAATCACCTTTGTTTTCAGTATCAGTAATGTGTCAAACCTACTCCCTTGTAATAATCCAGTGTTTCATGATGTATCTAATAGGAATAAAGCAAAAACACTAGTTTATTCTGATTATCAGGCATGTGAATGTTGTCACTGTGCATGATTTATACTCCCAAATGTATAAAATCTTAGTTTTTAATTAATAGGATTTTCCTAAACAGAGCTGTTTGTTACTCCTCAAACCCTTTTGCTCTTGTAGGCCTTGAAGGCTTTATCATGATTCCTTGTCTAGTCATTTTGGCAGGTTGTTAAAAACCAGCATGAAGGTTCTAGCACCAGTTTGTGGTGTTAGTGTCTTTTATTTTATTTTTTAAGTTCTATTATTTATTAATCTGCTTGCAATTATTATTCCTTTTAAAAAAATGTGAACATATCTAATATATGAGTTACAAAAGCATTTATCTACATTCTAGAGTACCAGGGAGGAGGTAGCATGGGATAAAAGAAGAAAGAGTCTTCTCTAAACTCTTTGTCAGAAACCATTGCAATCCAAATAATCTGCACTATTGCCATAGTAAAACTATGTTGAAATCTTGCACTGGCTAGCTGTATCTACTGATTTTGTTTTATTTGTTTGCTTGGCAGTAGACCTGCTTGTAAATTTTTGCTTGTTACCATTTGAGCATAAATAACTATGCACGATATAAACATGAGAAAATACTTGTCTTTAAACAAAACATAATACAAACATGCAAAATCTTGTTTTGGAAAATTAGATAGCCCTGTTAATCTAACTCTAATTTGCCAAACTCTAATATGCTTACTGGATTAACTCTAGCCTATTTTGTGACAGGGATGGGCAAAACAATACATTCCTGTAATTAAATATTTTATGTCTTCAACAAGAATATTGTTTCTTATAATGTTTTCAGAACTGTCAATATTTTCTGTCACTATTGCATTTTTCTACAGAGCCCAGTAGAAAGGGGATTGCAATCTTATTAGTTTCAAATGTATTTTCCTTTCTACACAGTGACATTATTGCATTTATTAGAAGAGTAAAGAATAAAATAACAGTAGGATGACTATCTAAACAAAAAACCTCTGATGCAGCCTTTGGGGATGTTGATGTGACATAAATGTTGACTACCGCTACCACTACTAATAATTGGATACTCATGAAAACTAGACAAGCATTGTCTTGTATGAATATACTTAAAGTGCTTCAGTTGTTTGTAATACCTCATTAAAGACATTTTTATTGAGTATAAATAACACATGCTTTGCAAATTATAAAGGTTCATTGTTTATATTTTGGCTTTGTTTCAGAAGTGGGACCTAGTCCTGCATTAGGATCCACTAGCATGGATCCTGTGGTGCGGACAAGGGGTGGCTGACTGCCTTATGTTTATCATTGGCATTAACCTCTGTAGGATTCCATTGGCTCAGGGATCTGTGCTTATGCTTTAATCCTGCATCAGTTTGCTAAATTTGTAGTGCATACCGGTTAGAGAACTAGCTATTGTTAAATCATTATCTGTCCTTTTCTACAATAGAACTTTGCCAAAAATTCTTACTTTTATTAAAAATTATACATCATTGCCAATGATAAATATGGAAGTAACACTTGTATATATGGAGAAGATACTTGTGGCTGCTGATGTGTTTTTTTCTCCACCATCATTTAGACTTGCTTGGATCAAGTGTAAATAGTGTTAAATGTAGGGACTTTCCTTGTTGCTACTGGTGGTTGGCTTCAGTTGGTCTAGTTGCAGTGTGTAAAGTTAAGCACATGCAAAAATATTTGTAGGATCTGGACCAGAGTGAATTTTAGTTAGGTTTTGTTGTTGTCACTCCACACTGATGATTTTTCGCAGCATTATAATTAGCATTTAAATTAAAGCTTAATAGTCTTAAATGCATCATGCAGAATCTTCGATCCAGGGACAAAAGTGTTTTTACAACACTTCTATGGGAGGATTATTAAAATTAGTAGTTTCAGATGTCTCAATATCCTTTAAAACTGAGTCTTTGCAGGCTACCCCGCTATAATAGATTGGTGTCTTTTGGATACCCCTATTATTTAATGCATTTCTGAGGGGAGTCATAGAGATGTCAAGATAATTTAATTGGGATTTGTATTATGCCGACCGTATTTGTATATTCAGTATATTTTATATCATTCGGGGCAGTTTTGACCAATGTGATGGAAGAAATAAATAGTTTTCAGTTGTAGATTAACAACTTTTTATGGTCCTGCAATCACTGAGTAGACTTCCTTCGGTTTTTTTAAAACGAATATTAAGGAGAAGGCTTTTTCTGACTTCTTCTGATCTCACAAATGCTTATGCAGATGTTGAATTTTGCTCACATGAGCAAAGTTTAAACACATGCTTAAATCTTTGCTGGATTGAGAATTGCGGATTCCAGTACTGATCATGGTATTGTCAGCAGTATCCTCACAAATGTTAATTTTAATTTTCCTATATATGTTGCACAGTGTGTGTTTGAAGTGCTTCTCCTCATCTCATTTTATGGTACTTGTCAAACATTGTACTTATAAAAGAAGAAAATAACTTTGGGATCATGACAGAAATTTGGAGTTCAACTGCACCTTTGTGGCTTAGCACTGAAGTACAGATGGGTCCTAGATTATGCCCTCTCATAAAAAAGGGATGTCATTTCATGACCTACCCTTTCTGGAGTTTTGTTTTCATTGTTCTCCTTAAATGAAGGGATTCTGGTGGCCATAGTAAATCATAGCATCCTAATTGCTACATTACTACTTCCAATAAGAGCCTCCTGCTCCCCAACTTCATGCACATAACTGCCATACTGAGCAAGACCAAAGGTCCATCTAGTCCAGTGTCCTGTCTTCCGACACTGGCCAATGAGAGATGCCCCAGAGGGAGTGAACAGAAACAGGTAATCATCAAGTGATCCTTCTCCTGTTATCCATTCTAGCCCCTGCAAATATAGGCTAAGGCAGGGGTGGGCAAGATATGTCTCACTGTCCGGATGTGGCTCGTCAACCCACCAGATCTGGGCTGCGGACACCCTGCTAGGACCCTCTGGCACACAGCTGCCACTGTCTTAAACACAGGGCTGCTCCATATGCCTCTCTGCTCTGGAGGGAAGGGGAGACTTCATGTAATCTCCCACCCTCTGCCGAATCCTCAGCTCCTATTGGCCGGAAACAACCAGCTGATAGAAGCTGAGAGATTGACTTGGGGAACGGGGGCAGCGTATGCCCGTTCCCTCTCTGAAGCTGAGAACCACATGGAGGGAACAGCCTATATTTTCAAAGGGTCTGGGGCTGCAGCAGGCAGAGAGCCCAGCCTGCCTTGCAGATGCTGCAGAGCTGCTGGCTGAGACACATTTAGGTAAGCGCCTGCCAGCCAAAGCTTGTCTCTGGCACCCTTTCCCCTCCCGCACCCCACACATCCGCCATAGAAAAATGTGGCCTTTCACCACTTTCCAAAATCTTGGAGTGGCCCCCCACCAAAAATTATTGCTAACCCCTGGCCTAGGGATACTATTCCTACCCATTCTGGCTAATAAGTATTGATGGACCTAACCTCCATGAATTTATATAGTTCTTTTTTGAACCCTATTAAAGTCCTGGCCTTCACGACATCCTCTGACAAGGAGTTCCATGGGTTGACTATGCATTGAATGAAGAAAAATTTCCTTTTGTTTGTTTTAAACCTGTTACCTATTAATTTCATTTGGTGACCCCTAGTTCTTATGTTATGGGAACAAGTGAATAAGGAAAAGTTATTCACTTTCTCCATACCTGCCTTGATTTTATAGACCTCTATCATATCCCCTTTCGTCTCCTCTTTTCTAATCTGAAAAGTTCTTGTCTTTTTAATCTCTTCATATAGCAGCTGTTCCAAACCCCGAATAATTTTTGTTGCCCTTTTCTGAAACTTTTCTTATGCTAGTATATCTTTTTTGAGATGAGGTGACCACATCTCTCTGCAGTATTCAAGATGTGGGCGTACTATGGTTTTATAGAGAGGCAATAAGATATTATCTCTTATTCTCTCTCCCTTTTTAAATAATTCCTAACGTTCTGTTTAGTTTTTTGACTGCTGCTGCACATTTGAGTGGATGTTTTCAGAGAACTATCCACAGTGACTCCAAGATATCTCTCAAGTGATTATAGCTAAATACATCTGAAATATTTGTGGGAAAAAGATTCTCCTTTCTGCAGAGGAAGGAGTTGACCTTTGTATATTGTTTCTGCATTTCTGTCTCTGACAGCATGTCTCCTAGCTGTATTCCAAGAGTGAAATTTGGAAACAGAGCATGGAATTGGTCTGTGGAGAGTAGCATTTTTCCTGTTGTCCTTATTCTCTCTGTCTTCCTCATGACTTGAAAAAAGCCAGGATGTTGGTTCAGCAGTTCAGGATTTTTCTGCATAAATTCAAATGTCTGTGTATGAATGTGTAGATGCTTTCTGGCAATAGTACTAAAGGATGCCTTGCCTAGGTGTAATTCAGTGAATCAAGGATCAACTTTGACCTGAACTGAGCATCCTTTTTCTTAGCCCAGTCCAAACATTAAAACTAAGTTGTATTTTGTGCACCATGCCAATGATTTGATTGACACAGGTACTTTAACATTTCAGGATTAGAATATAAAATCTTTATGGGTCTGCTTATCTGAAAATACTTTGAAACAACCTAGAGAGTACAGGTTGAAAAAGGCTTTCTTTTTTTAACCTATTTTTTCCCCTATGCTTCTAACTAGATCAGTGGTCCCCAATGTGGTGCCCGCGGGCGCCATGGCGCCCGCCGGGGGATTTCTGTGCGCCCACTGAAACATCTGGGCTTGCCCCGCCCCCGGCGCACGGCACATGCATGGTGCCGGCTCCAGGCGCGGGACGCATGGGCGGCCTCTCCCCTGGGCGCGCGGCACATGCGCAGGGTCGGTCCGGGGCGCATGGGCGGCCCCAGCCCCGGTCCCAGGGCACATGTGCGGTGCCAGCTTGGGGCGTGTGGCTCGTGGGCGGCCCCGGGCGCACGGCCCATGCGCGGTGCCGGCCCGGGGTGCGTTGCCGGCCCCTGCCCCGGGCGCGCGGCACATGTGCAGTGCCGACCCCAGGCGCATGGCTCGTGGGTGGCCCCGCCGACGGGTGCGCGGCGCATGTGTGGCCCCGCCCCCGTGTGCCCGGAACATGAGTGGCTCTGCCCCCGGGCGCCCGGCAGCCACGCAACGTTGGGGACCACTGAACTAGATACTATGCACAAAACTGTAGGAGGGAGGGGGGTTAAGCCTGCAATGGAACTTTGTCTTCATATGTTAAATACAAAAATCCAGCATTTAATCTTTTTTCCATTACTTTGCTTTTTCTTTCCTAATCATGATACATCTTTTTCTACATCATCTTCAGTAAAATTTACTCACCTTCAAGAGTTAGCCGGCTAACAAAGATTTCTTTGCTCATCTGAAAGTGCAGGAAAACTTTTTAAATATATTTCAAGATCAATTGGGCTGTGGAATGAAACTTTTTCCATTGAAAGTGGAAGAGCAGAAAGTTCATGAGATTTCTTCTGAATGATTATGATCGTAAGCCCAAGATAGAGGCTTAAATTACCAGAGTTATGTTTTAAAGACAACAGCATAAAGAGATCTCACTTGTAGAACAATCTGTGATGGTCTTTGGTACCGAAAATATAACAAAGATCAATTTGTGATTATGCCTCAAACTGATGGACAAACCTTGAACTTGATAAGAAATTTTCAACCTTTGTGATGATAGGTACGTTTTAAAGAAAATAGTTGTGTACGTTGCTGCTCTTATGCTCCTCCAGACTGACTTAAACTTTCTGGACCACTGCTAAAATAAGAAACAGGAAAAACAGAAGAAAAAACTAATTACATTCGTTGCAGAATGAGGAAGAACACAATACTTGCTATATGTATTGATAAGAATAAGTTGCTTTTTATATTTTTCGCTTTTATTTCCATATTATAAGACTGTAACACACTTGAGTTTACTATATATTTTAGGAATATGCATTTGGTCATCCATGAGTCTGTCTGTTCAATAACTCCTCCTAAACGATAAGAGCTGGGACCACTAAATTTGCTATCCAGCAATTTCTTATCATAAGCAAGGTCAGGGTTTGGTTGTGCCAGGATAATGGTATGTGAGAGAAATTCCATTGTTTCTCATAAAATGGAAAAGGAGGGGTCTGGTAGGAATGGCAGTTATAGTGCAGAACGTCCACTGGGGGGGACAGGAAGGTGCCAGAGATGGTGGCTGGGACATCTATGACCCCATTGGTCCAGGAGGGGACAGGGATGGAGAAAGGGACAGCCAGCTACTATATACTTCAGAGAGTTTGTCTCCTGGTTCAGGAAAATGCTACCTTCCCCTGGCTGTGCCTGCTGCAGTTGCAGCATCCATAGAGAAGCACTTCTCATCTAGCCCCAAGCTGTTGAGATGAGAGGAGGCTGGGACTGCATACTGAGCCTCTCATCCCTAGCCCAGAATGATTTAAATGAAGAAAAAAGAGAACCGATTTGAGTTAAGGACCCGAGCAATGCCGGGTAAATCTTCTAGTCTTCATATGATAAGAAACTTGTAGATACTGTGGTTCTGTTCCTGTAGGTATCATAAATGTAGAGTACAGGTTGGACCTTCCTGGTCTGGTACCCTGGGAACCTGACCTATCCCAAACCAGGAATTTGTCGGACTAGAGGAGGTTCCTTACCACAGTTCGCTGATCCTCAGTGCTGCCAGCAACAGGGGCCCCCACTGTCTCAGCCCAATGCTGGTTCCGCTGCTGCCT
The DNA here is from genome assembly GCF_052426305.1 of Pelodiscus sinensis. Taxonomy (NCBI): domain Eukaryota; kingdom Metazoa; phylum Chordata; order Testudines; family Trionychidae; genus Pelodiscus; species Pelodiscus sinensis. Next base: position 22,579,388 of record NC_143074.1, on the reverse strand, counting down.
CCCCGCACCCTGGCCAGACTGTCTGCTGAGCTGCTGCAGGCTTTGGCTTGGTCCCCGTGCTGCTGTGGGCTGGCTGTGGCCCCGGCCCTACTGCCAGTATCTGCTGGGGGCTGCTGAAAGTTTGGGCCCTATCCCTAGGCTGCCAGGGCTGCTTGCAGGCCCCTGTCCCACTGACAGGGTCTGCCATCGGCTTCAGCCCAGACCTGCTTCCTAGATGGCTCTCCTGCTGCTAGGCTACTGGGGCTCTCTGATCCAGGAACATGTTGCCGGACCAGAGAGTGCCTGTTTTGGGAGGTGCAACCTGTATAATAATAAGGGGACCCTTGCTGTTTAACTCAGAGGAAGTCAAATTTGCAGTTGTCATAAACTTAGATGTTTGTGTGTTCAACCTAAACCACTCAGGTGCTTTTGAAGATCCCACCCTAACCTTCAAAAGCAATTGAAAGAAGTTTTAGAGAAAGTAGGTAGTCTAAGGGTGCAATTTTTGCAGACTCATTGTTAGATTTAAGGAATAGGGCCACATGCTGAAAAATATTTGTCAGACAGGAAAGTGAAATGGACCTGATTTTTGTCAGTTTTACTGTTTCTCAGGGTTCTCAATAGCAGCAGTCAAAACTAGCAAAAGTGGTCAGTTTTCATTTTGCTGAGTATTGGAAAAAGAATGAGCAGCAATAAAGGTATTGCAGCTCTGCGGGTTTAGTAAGACAACACTTTCCAAATGTAAATATAAACCCTCAAGATGAAAAATTTTAATTCTTAAATGAAAACTCTGAATCTACAAAATAAATGGAAACTTGCCTGGGTGAGTGCCTACTACTAGGACCAAATTCATTTAAAAAAAAAAAATCCCTCTGGCCTATAAAAATGCCACTGCATCTTTTTGGCAGAGGGAGAAGCTGATTTTTTTTTTTAAAGAGGACTTTGGAACACTATTGTTTAGATGGCTTCGTCAGAGGACTTGGAAGAATCAGACCTGGATTATAATTTTGCTTCTGGTGCTAGTTGCCGTGAATTTAGGCAATCAAATAATCTCTGAGCCTTTTTTCCTCTCATCTATGAAATGGCATCAGCATTTACTTACTCATTAATATTTTATACTGCAGTAAAGGGGCAGGTATTACTGGCAGACACAGAATGGCATTTCTTGTGCCCAACCCTATACTAAATCCATTTGATCATTAGGTTTCAGAGGTGACGTCTTCTCTTTTGGAAGCTGTTGCCAGATTGATAAATATAAATTTTTCAAAGTAGCTTTTTGTTGTTTTGTAAAGATTCTAAATTACAAAATATATTTTTCTGAACATTTGTAAAATCATTGCAATTTCATTGAAGATTCACAGTTTTAAAACATAGCATATTTCATCTGGGAAGAAAGTCCACAATTCATATTTTACCTGTGCTGCTTCTATCTACATTTATGGTATTGATCGTTTTAGCTTGAGCACAAAATGCTATCAAAATAACCAATTTTACTGTCAAAATGTAATAGTCCAGTCCACATCACTCTTGAGACAGTAATAGTGAGATCTGTGTATGAGGTTTCTAGCCTGGTTTTCCTGGCTGATGTGTGTAGGGTATTTTCCTCCCATATAGCATTATTATAAACAACTTATAGGAGTCTATAATACAGTTCTGTAACATGATTATAAGGACAAACATCTCATCTAATTGGTCAGGGAAATAAGCTGGAATGACTTCAGACCATAATGTGGACAAGATCTTAATTGCAGGGCAGGAGTGATTAATGCTTGATTGCCTTTCAGTGAAGTTCATAGACATTCAGGACCTATTTTGATTGTGTAGACTTAACCAATCAATTAATATTTGATATAAAATGAAATGCTTGCTTGGATCTTGGTTTTCTAGTATGCCAGTTTTTCATTGTACAGTAAAACTCCATTAATCCGGCATCCAATGCTCCGGGACTCCTGATGGTCCGGCACCATCAGGAACCCGGAAGTGCTGGGGCAGCCGGACAGGCTTCCCCCATTCAGCTGCTGCTGAAACAGATCAGCAGCTGATTCCAGGAAGCCCGGGGCAGAGCAGCTCTGCCCTGGGCTTCCTGGAATCAGCAGCTGATCTGTTTCAGCAGCGGCTGAATCGGGGACCCCATGGGGCAGAGCAGCTGGGGTCCTGCCGGGTTGGTCCCGCAGCGCCGTCCTTTGGCGCTGCAGGACCAACCCGGCAGCACTCCAGCTGCTCTGCCCCAGGCGTCGCCAAGAGCAGCTGGGGTGCTGCCGGGTTGGTCCCGCAGCCCTGAGGGGCAGCGCTACGGGACCAACCGGGCAGTACCCCAGCTGCTCTGTCCCAGGCGTCCCCAAGAGCAGCTGGAGTGCTGCTGGGTTGGTGCCGTAGCGCCGCCCCTCGGCGCTGCGGGACCAACCCGGCAGCACCCCAGCTGCTCTATTGCAGGCATCCCTGATTCAGCTGCTGCTGAAACTGACCAGCAGCGGCTGAATCAGGGATGCCTGGGGCTGAGCCGGACTATCGTAAGGGGGGGCTATGAGGGGTCTGGGGTGGCATCCCCTCCCACCCCACTCCAGACCCCTCATAGCCCCCCCTTCTGATAGTCCGGCATATCTGATAATCCGGCACCCCTGGGTCCTAAAGGTGCCGGATTATCGGAAGTTTACTGTACCATGTGTTGGAATTTTACTGTTTGATTTTGTAGTTTAGGTGACAAGTCAAATGTTTTAAATGGCTGCATTCCTTCGCCATCCCCTGTGTGTATGTGTGACAGAGAGAGGTGTTAAAGAAATTGTATCTGGGGGGAAGAAGGAAGAAGAATCTGAAAAATGTGTAACTGACTGCTGTTAAACTTAAAAGTTTGTTACTTAACTAACTTAAAAAAAAATCTGTTGTATACCAATGATTGATTTACTCTTAATACTGCACACGTTTGGAAAAACAGAATTAATCAGCATGTTAGAATAAACACTTTCGCATCAAGAATAATTCCAATTTGTCAAAATTTTTCTTCCATGAAAATAGCTCACCAGATTATCTTTCTGATATAATCATTGGAACAAGAGCACTTAAGATTCTATGCTGCTGAGCCTTGAATGTTGAAATAGGTTATTACATCATTATAACTCCTGCTGGCACACTGGATAAATTGAGAGATATCAATGATGAGGATCTTCTCTCTCTAGTGGCTTGTCTAACATCTTGTCTATGTAGTTATGCAGCCAGGTATACTTTTGTGAAATTTGCATAAAATCAATGTATGAGGGAGATCCATCCATCTCTTTTTAATGTAGCACATTGGATTTTCACACAAAACCAGTATTCACTGAACATGCTACGAAAGTTACTTCCCTGAACCCCATCTGATTTTACAGATTGCACTCAATAGTTATGCATCTCTCTCTAAATCAGGGGTTAGCAACCTACAGCACATGGCCCATCAGAGTAATCTACTGGCAGGCCACAAGCAGTGTTCCCTCTAGACTTTCATCCATATGCAGATTTTGTCCATCCATGTGTGGAATAAATGTATGTGCACCAAGGCAAGTGTGATTGTGTACCATTAGTAGAAAGAAAAATCCTCGCTGTGACTACTCTGCTAATCACCTGGGTGACATTTGAATTTTCTGAGCAGCTGCATAAGTGCATAGCTTACAGGAAACACTGGTAGACATTCAGTTTATATTGGGACCTCCAGTCAATGACCGCAGTTCACCATTGCTGGCAAATGGGAGTTGCGGGAAGCATGAGCATCTGTTAAGGGTGAGGTTTACCAGTTAACTGGTTAAACATTCACATCTCTAATCAGTGCAGCCATGCTGCTTCTCACAAAACCAGATGACTGACTGAGAAACAAAATGGCAGATTAAATTCAATGTTGATGAATACAAAGTAATGCATATTGGAAAACGTAATCCCACATAGAAAATGAGGGGGGCTAAATTAATGTTGCCACTCGAGATCTTGGAGTCATTGTGGCAGTTGTCTGAAAACGCCCACTCAATGTGCAGCAGCAGTCAAAAAAGCAGATGGAATGTTAGCAATCATTAAGAAAGGAATAGAGAATAAACTATTTTATTGCCTCTGTATAAAACATGAGAGGATTTACCAGGCATTGCTTGGGTCTTTTGGGGATCTCGGCAGAGAATGTAGGGATGCAGGAGTCAGGGAAGGAAGTTGGGAGGGCTTAGCTGGGGGTGGGTTTGTGGGGAATGAAAGAGTTGGCTTAAGGGTTTGAGAGGTATGGGGGTGTGTGCAAGAGTGAGGGCAGGAGGAAAGGAGGTGTGTCTGTGTCTGAATGTGTGTGGTGGGGGGAGTGGGGTTAAGGGCAGTTGTTGGAGGGGAAGGCTCAGGGCAGCCCTGAGGCTGATCAGGACTGTGCTGCCTAGCCAGCAGTGGTGTCTGGGGGTGCCATGACAGCTGGGGGGTGCCCTGCCTGGTCCCAGCCAACAGATGTTCCCCATGGTGGTCGTGGCAGTAGAGGCTATGAAGTCTGGCCTCAACTGATGACTGCTTCCTGGGCCAGCCAGGGCTGTGCTGTCCAGCCCTGACTGGCAGCTGCTCCCTGGAGTCATTCCAGAGCATAACTGTCCCTTTTCTTGTTGTGGAATAAAATCAGAATCCAGGTACATCCCATTGTCCTGACCCAACCAAATGCTTACCTTGTTTTAAGTTAGATAAATGGAAGCTTCATGCTAAATTTGGTGGTCCTAGCTCTTATAGTTTAGGAGGAGTTCTTGAACAAACAGTTACAGATGGACAGACATGCACAAATAACCCTAAAATATATAGTAAGAGGATGTAGCCACATGTTGAATACTGTGTGCAAATGTGGTAGATTCTTCTCAAAGAAGATAAATTAGCATTGGGAAAGGTTCAGAAAAGGGCAACAAAAGTGGTTGGGGTGGGGGTGGAATAGTTTCCATATAAGGAGAGATTAATAAGACGGGGACTTCTCACTTTGGAGAAGAGACAATCAATGAGCGATATGATAGGTCCATAAAATCATGACTAGTGTGGAAAATGTGAATGAGATGTATGTTTTCCATAACACAAGAACTGTAGAGTGAGGCCACAAAATAAAATTTATAGGTAGCATTAGGTTTAAAACCAACCAAAGGAAGTACAGGCAGTCCCCGAGTTACGTGGTTCCGACTTACGTCGGATCCGCAGTTACGAACGGGGTTTGCTGCCCGTCTCCCTGGTCTGCAGACCAGCAGACCAGGGAGACAGGAAGCAAAGCCTCTGAGGACGCCGGCAGCAGCACAGCCGCGGCGTGTCTGGGCTGTCCGTTGCCCGCGTGCTCCGCGGCTTTGCTCCACGTCTCCACAGACCAGGGAGACGGGGAGCAAAGCCGGGGAGCAAAGCCGGGGAGCACGTGGGCAGCGGACAGCCCAGACGCGCCGTGGCTGTCCCGCTGCCAGCATGTTCCGCGGCTTTGCTCCCCGTCTCCCTGGTCTGCTGCCCCCGTGCTCCACGGCTTTTCTCCGGACGCCTGTGGTACAGCAGCTGCAGCGCTGCCGGTTGGTCCCATAGCACCGCTCTAGGTGCTACTGGAGCAACCCAGCAGCACCCAAGCTGCTCTGCCCCAGGCATCCCCAAGTCAGCCGCTGCTGAAACTGACCAGCGCTGACTACAGGAAGCCTGAGGCAGCTGACTTGGGGACGCCTGGGGTTCTTAAGCCGAATCTGTATGTAAGAACTGGCGTCCAGATTCAGCCTGTTGAAACTGATCAGCGGCTGATTCCAGGAAGCCCGGGGCAGAGCAACTCTGCCTCGGGCTTCCTGTAGTCAGCCGCTGGTCAGTTTCAGCAGCGGCTGAATCTGGATGCCAGTTCCGACTTACATACAGATTTAACTTAAGAACAAACCTACAGTCCCTATCTTGTACATAACCCGGGGACTGCCTGTACTTCATATTTTCTCTGCTAGAGGATGTAAAGACCAAGACTATAGCGAGGTTAAAAAAAGAGCTAGATAAACCTCCTCTGAAGAAGTGGGTTTTGCGCTCAAAAGCTCATAATACCGTGTGTGTGTGTGTGTCCGTGTCCGTGTCCGTGTCCGTGTCCGTGTCCGTCCGTCCGTCCTGTGGCACCTAAGAGATTATTCGTTAAAGTTACAGACTAACACAGCTATCCCTCTGAGACTGAGGATAGATCCATCAATAACTACTAGCCATGATGGGTAGGGATGGGGTCTCTAGCCTCTGTCAGAAGCTAGGAATGGGTTACAGGTGGTGGATCACCTGATGATTATCTGTTCTGTTCATTCTTCCTGGGGCATCTGGCATTGACCATTGTCAGAAGACAGAATACTGCGCTAGATGGACCTTTGTTCTGACACAGTATGGCCATTCTTATATGCTTGAGATTGCTAGTATAGATGTGTCCTGAATGCATTCACAGTTTAAAAATGCTAATGTGTAAAAGGACACTTAGAAAAGGTGAGCTGGACTGTTTTGTTACTTGACTTGTATTTGGCCATTGTGTGGTGTTGCAAAGCTGCTTATGAACACTGGAACACACTTTTTATAAAAGCATTGAATTTTTTAATATGGAGGCAGGGTAAATATATATATATATATATATATATATATATATATATATATATATATATATATATGGAATTTCAAGGTTTATGCCAATAAATGAGGGCATATGATGGGGAAAGGTATATTACAATTTTAGATTTGTTTTGTATTTAAGATTGTACTAGTAGGTTAATTGAATAGATCTAATTGTTAGCATATTCCCCACATTCGGTAGGTGTATGAATTTTGTAATCCATAAATACTGTGTGTGGAGGGACTGGGGGGAGGCCAAGAGATGTTTGTTCTAGATGGCTGTGTGATATGTATAGAGAACTAGAAATGTGAGACTTGTTAAATAATCTGTCTCATCTTAAAATGCATTTAGAACTTTAGATGCAATGTTTCCTGTGGAAGATAGTCTTTTAGATCAAGAAATAACCTAAATGTGTAATAGTGTGATGTGGTTAGAAATACTTTATTGCCACATGTTTGAGATTAATACTTGACATGTTTCAGAGCCATAGGAGTGGTATTTGAGTTTTCCAGAGCTCATGGTAGTAAACCTTATACCATTCATTCATTTTGTCCCATTAAGGGTTTTTTTTAGTTTCCAAATTTGCTGCTTCATTAATCAAACTAGTTACCAAGGTTTCAATATTCTTCTTATGGGTTTATTTTAATGATCTCCACAACAATAAAAAGCAGGGGTGAGCAACCTGTTGCCAGATTCAGCTGGTTGCCGTCCACATAGTTACTTTAGTAATAATACAGGAAGAAAAAAATGACACATACATAAAGCAAGAGCATGTGAAACGAGGTGTGTGCTGATTGCATACAACATTGGCTGTGAGAATCATGCAGTCAGAGCACTGCTGTGATTCAATCAGCATACCCCGCAAATTCTAGGTATGCCAACGAAGTTAGCAAAACTAGTCTGTCCCAGGAGATTGCCTTGGTTATTACAGTCTTATGGCCCACTAAGATGGAGGGTCACTTATGCAGCTGACACACTAGCATAGGTTGCCATCACTGATATATAATAAATCTGTATTATAAATACAAGAGCTTAAATAGTTAAAATTCTTAAGAATTGACTCATGCTATGTTTTTGAGCATTCAACATTATACCATTCAGAAGTTTTTTCATTTGATACAATTTATGAAGATCACTTCAGTATATATTGAATGTTGCAGTGTAGATTCGAATGCAAATCCAACTATAAGAGTCACCAAATAAATCCTGTAAAATTGGTTTACATTTATAAAGTAGCTTGAGAGACTTTACTTCCAAATCTGTTATTACTAGAATCAGTGGTTAAAAATCCTGTTGAACTGCAAATGGGTGTAATATCAAGGCCATCTGTAGTTAATGCTGTTTATTGCGATTATATGTTGTATGTTTCTCTTTGTAATTTGTTAAAAGTTTAATAGGCCTTAGCATTGAGGCATTAAGTTGATTAAACTTCCTTGTGTATTTTTTTTCTGAGGGAATATTCTTTCTTGAGATACATGGTACAAACAAATCCTAGAAAACTAGTCTGGACAAACATTGCTATGGAATTTATATGTAATATTAAAGAACAGCACGTCTAAATGTCTGAGGGGGTAGCTGTGTTAGTTTGTAACTTTAAAAACAATGAGTAGTCCTGTTTTTCCCTACAAAAACTCGTGTGTGTGTGTGTGTGTGTGTGTGTGTGTATATATATATATAATATAATTTTTTTTGTTAGTCTCTAAGGTGCCACTGGACTAGGGATGTCAACGACTAGTCGACTACCCGAAAAGTCTAAGATTATCAGATAGTCGAGTCACTAGTGGCTTCCATCCCACCCTTGCTGCCTCTGTATCAGCTAATTTAAAAGATGTTCCCTACCAGTAGCGTCTTTGCCGGGGGCAGTGTAGGTAGAGGTGCAGTGAAGGAAATGTACAAGAGCTTCAGTCCCTGCTCATGCCATTTCAAAGGGAGAGGTGCAGCAGTAGGGACCCAGCGTGAGCAGGGACGATTTCGATCTCCACTCACACGGGTTCCCCACTGCACCTCTGCCTTTAAAATATACAAGAGCCGCCCGCACCTCTTGTGCATGTCAAAGGCAGAGGTGCAGCGGGATAGCTAGCACCTCCTTTACCGACTAATCAAGTAGTCAATGGAAATTCCATCGACTACTCAGTTAGCCAATAAATCTAAATTTAACATCCCTGCACAGGATTATTTGATATTAAAGAGCAGCAGTACACCTCAAAGATTTTTGATTATGATGGGCACATTGAAATTATTTGTAGATTTTACTTTCATGTTAACTGTTCAGAACAGCAGATGGTGATGGCTTTGGATGTCTTGTGGACTGCATGCTAGACTGCCCATCATAAACTGGGGAAAGAAATTTTCAGTTCAGCTTTGAAATATTTTTTCTTAAAACTCAAACCAAAAATCTTAAGATGACATTATAGAAAGTTAAGAAAATGGTACTGTATATTTACTGAATATGTAGCTGCTTTATTCAGACTTGAAGGGATACCATCAAATTGAAAATTAATTAGTACAAAAGCAAAGTAACAAGTAGATTCAGGTACTACATTTACTCTGGGCTTTTTTGCCAATCTTTATGGTTGTACAATCACATTTTTGTATCTTTGAAATGTAAATTTTCTCTTCTATTGCCCTGTCAAACCTCACAAAAGTGTGAAGCTATACAGACTGGTGAGTGAAAAGAGCTATACACAGAGTATATTCAAATGCATAAAGAAAAAACAAACAATTTTTTGTAATCTTTTATAGTAATTTTGGATGTTATTTTTAATGATAGCAGGTATTAGGCTTAGGGATGTGAACGGAGAATTGGTTACCCAGTAAGCATCACTGTCAGTTCCTCACCCAGGGCCCTGCTTAATCGGTTAACTGGTTAAACATTAGGATTAAATGGGATTTTTACATCCCAAATGGGGCCTAGTACAGTTGGCCTCACCCAAATTTGGGTACTTTTAAGTGTGTTTGAAATGTAAATATTAAATAACATTAAAACATGTTTTAGACTGAAAGGTTTTTTGTTGACAGTGACCCTTTTTAAAAGTAATACACCTGGTAAAATTAATGTGAAATCAAGAGGGCTAAGGTGAATACTATCCTATTGTTTCCATCCACAAATCACTGAAGTAAAAAGTTAGATATTTGTTCTTGTACACAAATGCTGAAATAACACATACAGGCAGTCCCCGGGTTACGTACAAGATAGGGACTATAGGTTTGTTCTTAAGTTGAATCTGTATGTAAGTCGCAACTGGCGTCCAGATTCAGCCGCTGTTGAAACTGACCGCCAGTTCTGACTTACATACAGATTCAACTTAAGAACCCCAAGCTTCCCCAAGTCAGCTGCTGCTGAAACTGATCAGCAGCTGATTCCCGGAAGCCTGGGACAGAGCAACTCTGCCTCAGGCTTCCTGTAGTCAGCGCTGGTCAGTTTCAGCAGCGGCTGACTTGGGGACGCCTGGGGCAGAGCAGCTGGGGTGCTGCTGGGTTGCTCCAGTAGCACCGCTCCTCGGCGCTACTGGACCAACCCAGCAGCACCTCAGCTGCTCTGCCCCAGGCGTCCTGATTCAGCCACTGCTGAAACTGACCAGCAGCGGCTGAATCAGGACCTGGGGCAGAGCAGCTGGGGTGCTGCCGGGTTGGTCCAGTAGTGCCCAGAGCGGGCGCTGCAGGACCAATCTGCAGCGCCCCAGCTGCTCTGCTCCAGGGTCCAAAACAAAAGCCTGGTCTGCTGGGGGGGGAGGGGGCACACTAGCCACGCCCCCCCCCTCCCCAGCAGACCAGGGACACGGGAGCAGAGCCGCAGCGGCAGCGGGGTGCCGCGCCTCTGAGGCTTTGCTCTGGCAAAGCCTCAGAGGCGCGGGACCCCCCGCGGCTGCAGCTTCAGTCGCGGTGCCTGTGGTCTGCTGGGGACCGTCCCCAGCAGACCACAGGCACCGCGACTGAAGCGGCAGCAGCGGTGGGTTCCCGCGCTTCTGAGGCTTTGCTCTGGCAAAGCCTCAGAAGCGCGGGAACCCGCCCGGTGCCCCTGGTCTGCTGGAGACGGTCTCCAGCAGACCTGGGGCACCGGAGCAGCTTATGAACGGGGCTTTCTCGCCCCGGAGCTCGCAGGTAGCAATCCGCTACCTCGACCTCCGGGGCGAGAGAGCCCCGTTCGTAAGTGCGGATCCGACATAAGTCGGATCCGCGTAAGTAGGGGACTGCCTGTACTACCACAGTTTCTGATCTTTCTTCCTTTCCCTGGAACTGCAGCTCTGGGTTTATCCTAAAGCTAGTAATCCTTTTTTTTAAATGATGTCTCCACTATAATATAACACTAGCCTGATAAGTGTAGACAGAGCTGAAATGGTTTTAACTAGAGTTTTAAAACCTAAGTTATTACATCCATGAACTTACCACACAGTGGTTAAGCTATGGTGCAAGTTATGTCTGATTATTCTCAGCCGTTTTCCCTTACTCGCATTGATTTGTCGCCCCCATGAGACTATAGTGAGACTGTGTCACATCTCAAATAGGGTAAAATAAGTCTTGAACCTGAAAGTTTTAATTTACATATTTACAGTAGGAAGAGTTTTTAAAGATGAATGTTAAAAGGACGCTGTCAGGTAGCTTGAAACAAAATCTTAATGTTAGTATGCTGTTACTAACTTGTGAGCAAATACATTTGAGCTATTTTTAAAAAAAACAGAACTTGACTTCAGTCAGAGAATAAGTGAATGAGCCACTGGTCACTTTGGCATGGTTTATACTAGACTAGGCAGGTCAGCTTAAGATACGCCATCCAACTATCCAAAATGCGTAGTTGCATTTATGTTAGCTTAAACCGAGCAACCACGGTGTCTACACTGTGGGAGGTTGATGGGAGCATGCACTCCATTCTGTGAAGAGCAAGGAAAGTTGACGGAAGAGTACAGGACTCCAGTGGGAGCTGCCTTTAGCGTTGAATGTGGGGGTCTACACTAGATCCACTAAATTGAATGCTAGATCATCAGCCCCTAGAGGGTCAATCTTCTCAATAGTGAAGACAAGCCCTTTTAGTATAAGAATTATCCAGTTTTTTACGACTCTTTTCAGAGGCTGTTTAAGATATGAGAAACCTAGAGACTTTTTAACGGGATAGTTATTAAACCACCTGCAAATACATTACTGCAGCTATTCTAAATATTTTTTCATACAATTTAAGTTCACAAAGTATTCATTTCCCATTCCAGATAGCACAGGCCTCCTCCTTTCCCACTCACTATGTAGTGTCACAGTGGAAACTGCTTAAAATAATATTAGGAAGGTATTTGAATATATTTCAGCTGTCTGAATGCAACTTAACTAGAAACAAGGAGAGCCAGCACTATATGATCAGCAAACGTGGTCTGTAGACCACAGTTTGTGAACTGCTGAGTTACTGCATATTTTTATTTTGGCACTGGATACCAAGTGCAGTTATGTTTGTATAGTTATTTACACACCACACAAATATTCAGATTTTTAAAAACAGTATGTATTATGGAACAAAGATAATTTGTGAAATCAAAATGGTTCATAGTGCAATATTTAATAAAAATAAAAATTATAGATGGCATTGGAGGAAGGGGCGAGTTACTTCTAAAGAAATGGAAGAGTAGAGTATATGTAAATGTATGTGAACAACATACAGAAATTCTAGAAACTTTGAGGGTATACATTTGTAAAATTAACTGTTGAAGTGAATATAGGGACCAGTCTCAGAGTGAGTTAGAAATAACATGCAATACAATCTATATTTAAAGTACTGGAATGCCTGACTTTGTTTAAAGAAAAAAAAAAAAGCCAAAAATCTTTCGAGGTTAGAAATTATCTTCTGTAGGGCCAGAGACAATTCTTGTTACTGATTGACTATTTAAAAGTTGTTAGCATCTGGTTCAGAAAGTGCCAAATTTAAGCAGCATGACTTAAAATTGCATATATATATATTGAAAAATAATCTGTTTGATGCTGTTACAATAACATAGCTAAGGCTATGTGCACTTCAGAATGTTTATCCCCTAATTTATTTTACTGTTGGTGTGACTGATTCAGATCTATAATTGGTAGCAACACTCACCAAGAGTATTAGAGTAGACAGGGTTCCAGGTGGCTGCAAGGATTTGGAACACTGTCATCTAACCCTGCATACACACAGATATAAAAATATTGGTGGTTGTTGGTGCTGTGTTTGTCCAGGCACAGCTACTGTGGAGCTGCACCAATAGTAGCAAATGTAGGAAGTTTTAAGGGGAAAAACCCTACCGTAGAAAAGGCAGAAGTCGTCTTTATTGATATTTTTAAAATGTATATAAATTACTGTGCTCAAGGTCCCATGTTGAAGTTTATAAAAATGTTAAGATGTCAGCTGTGGAAACAATGTTACTTCATGCTGAAGGCAGTGAAGTGACTATTGGACATTCTAGCTTTTCTTTCATATATATGCACTGAAGTAAAAAAGCACTTTGAGATGGAACTGGAACTAATCAGTTTTATGAACAACATATAGAATAACAGACGTTTTTAAATCAGATTTTGGGCTTTCTTGGTAACTGTTGTTATTTAAGATTTACTTATATTTCCAATCACATAATCCTTAATCCTGCAGTAAACATGTTGATCCTCCTTTATATGTTTGTGTTCATCCAACACCTCTTATTATTTTGAATGAAGAGGAAGCTGCTAGATTAACCTATGTTTTTTTTGTTTTGAAACTATTTTGTACATCTGCGATAAACTGCATCTGTAGTTTCTTCAGAGAATCCAAGCAATTAACAATGTTACTCTTAATTGGAAATCTCTCATGCACTATGTACCACATACATAGCCTTTGATATAGGAGAACCTCCCTATTCAGGGAAGCGCTTAAGTTTATATTTAAGTCTAAATTAAATCAGTGGGACTTAAATATATGCTTTGGTGCTTTCCTGAATTGAACCTCTTGTAATCGGAGAGAGATTTATTTTTCCATTCAATAATTATATTTTTTTATATTGCAAAATGAACCCGCATGTTTGTTTTTAATGTATAGTATTGTGTATTTTCTCTTTCATGTTAGCTTTGAATTCAGGTACAAAGATTTCACTTTTGCTTACATCTAATTCCACTTGTTTAAGATTCCTCCTTTTTGTTTCAGATAATATCCCAGAAGAGCTGAAGGACCCATTTTATATTGACCAGTATGAGCAGGAACATATTAAACCACCTGTCATCAAGCTGTTGCTGTCCAGTGAGCTATACTGTCGTGTTTGTAGCCTCATTCTAAAAGGCGATCAGGTGGCTGCTCTCCAGGGACACCAGTCAGTGATTCAGGCTCTGTCTCGGAAAGGAATTTACGTCATGGAGAGTGATGATACACCTGTGTCTGAATCTGATCTTGCCTGTGCACCAATCAAAATGGTTAGCTGAAAGTTCAGAGATGGATTTATTTATTAAATCTCACCCTTGATTTTGTAGATAGAGAATTGAGTAAAGAGCTTTTCACCTCTAGGTCACTAGTCTCAGTACTTTTTCATGCAAATGTATTATAAATACAGTTACAATATGTAAAGGTGTTTATTTCTTGATATATTTGACTGCAATTACTTTTTGTTTGCCCCTTAAGAGTTCTCATATGGCAATGATTGATTCACTAATGATGGCATACACTGTAGAAATGATCAGCATTGAAAAGGTGGTGGCCAGTGTCAAACGTTTTTCTACATTCAGTGCCTCAAAAGAACTACCCTATGATCTGGAAGATGCAATGGTTTTCTGGATTAATAAGGTAAAACTGATACTTGAAAGGATTGCTTGCTTCTAATTGTAACTACTAAAACTGATTATTAAAAAGGGTTTCATCAGTGCTTTCTCTTCATGTTTTGTTAGGATTCCATTCCTTTTCCAGATGTGGAGAAAAATTATTTTTAATTACTTTATAATATGTTGGCTTTGCACAGCAGCAGTGAGCCAGTACCTGTATTCTCCTGTTACACGGAGAGTCATTATTGCTTCCTTTTTGTACACTTGCAGCTTTTTTAGATTTCTTTGTTTTTGGTTTCCTTCTACCTTTCCAAATGCAAATTAGTATTTGCCAAGAGGAGGACGACAAAACCAGTAGGGGAAATATTTTCCATTTTTTCCCTTACTGGCACAATGGTAAATTTTGTTATCTTTTCTGTATAAATTTAAAATCCATAGAATGTTTACTGCTCAAATTACAAAATTGGTTTGTTTCCACCTAAGCTACTTAACAATGGTTGTCAAATCTGTCTGGTTAGTGAATGTGTACAGCTATTTGTGTTTTTTCAAGGCTCACTGTGAAAATTATATATAAAAAAAACCCTAGTATTTTAAAATTATAAATGGAGATTGAATCAAAATGTATTATCAGGTTAGAATCCACCAAATGGGAGTTGGAAATAAAATTGATTGTAGATACAGGTTGAACCTCTATAATATGGATATCCCTCGTCTAGCAGCATCCGAGGTGTGGCATCCATGAGTTCTTTGGGGCTAGACTAAATTATTTTAGTTTCTACTAGAAGACTTACCTGGTGTTGCCTTCGGCCAGGACTGTCCCAGGATATCGGAGGGCCTTGTGGCCCACCTGGAGGCTTCTCCCCACATGGGTGGGGGAACTCTCGGCTTTTCTGCAGGTGGCCTGGAAAGGAGTCACCACACAGGACACCCGCCAGTTTCTCCTTGAGGCTGACCTGGTGTGGCAAGGGCTACAAGTCTTGGTCGGCAGCCCAAGGCAGCAGAGGCTGTGTGTCACAGTGCCCAGGGTGGCAGAGGCTGCACAGCAGCTGGCCTGCCCCAAGGAGCAGCTGCCAGGGTGGTGGGAATTGCTCCCCAGGGATTTGTGATCATTCATGCATATAACTGTCCTTGCTTTCTTACCCCTCCTTTTCATTTGATAAAAAACAATTGCATTCCATACTAGGGATGCGAAGGACTAGTCAACTATCCAGTAAGCAAATGCTTATCAGATAGTCAATGGGTTAGTTGACTAGTCCCTCCCCTCCCTCCCACCCTCCTTGCTGCCTCTATGAGAGAGAGCCAGCAGGGGGAAGAGGAGGCGCTTCAAAGCGGCAGTGCTGCATGGAGTTCCCAGCTGACCCTGGGCTCCACAGATGCTGTCACTTTGAAACCCTGCATGCAGCCTGGGGTTCCCAGCTGGTCCCAGGTTGCATGCAGCTTTCAAAGTGGCAGCGCCATGTGGAGCCTGGGGTCAGCATGGGACTCCCCACTGACTCCTGGCTCCCTGCGTTGCTTGAAGCTGAAGGACGGGTTCCCCACGGAATTTCTAAGTGGCAGTGCTACATGGAACCTGCGGTCAACGGGGGAGTCCCCAGCTGACCCCGGCTCCATTCAATGCTGCTGCTTTGAAATGCCGCAGGGAGCACAGGGCCAAGGGGCGACTACTGGAGTCCCCTGCTGGCTTCATGCTCCCTGCAGCACTTTCACCTTTGAAGTGTAGCAACGGCTGTTTTAATTGACTAATCTAATAGTTGATGCAAATTGCATCAACTATCCGATTAGCCAAATAATTAAAATTTTTACATCCCTGTTCCACACATCACATTGTCATGGCACTACCAAACCCTGACCTTGCTTTAAGTTACAATAAGAGGAAGCTGCATACCAAATATAGTGTTCGTAGCTTTTACTCTTTACTGAGTTCTCTAACAAACTAACTCATGGATGGACAGACAGATGCACAGTTCTAAAAGTTTATATATAGTAAGATAAGACAATTGTATTTTGAAATTTGCACTGAGAGCACTTTAATTTCTAAGTATTTATTTGTACTTTTTTTTTTTTGAAGAAATTACTATGTTTTGGCTATATTATTAATAAAATAGCTCAATTTGCAAAGTAGCTGCAAAACCTACCTATATCAGCGGAATATCAGTTCATGTTAGAGTGGAAAACAGAACACCAAAATCATGGATATTATGAGTCATGGTATTTCTAGAATGGTTGGAAATGAAGACTTGGTCATTCTGTTAAGTGATAACTTCTGGAAATTAGTATGCAATTGCATATTATTATCTTTTCCCTGATATTTAGGTGAACCTTAAAATGAGAGAGATAACGGAGAAAGAGGTCAAATTAAAACAGCAATTACTGGAAAGCCCAGGTCACCAAAAGGTAAAATATATTTAATGTTCTTAATAGCTGAATTATGATCAGTTAAAACTGAAGTCATGCTGTGGATTCAGATATAAATGAGTTTTTAAATAAAATTGATATGAGGCATCCTCCCCAGTGAAACTCATTTAAGATTTTGTGTGTGCAATTTGTTTTCTATTTATCTGTAATGCCTTTACTCCCTTAAATCCTGTTAGAACCTTTTGACTTTTTAAGTTTTGGTTAGTATTGAAATAGTTTGTTCAAAGTTTGAATGCTATGATTTTGGTGTGTAAAGTTCAATTTCAGTACCACAAAACATACAGTGTATATGTTTAAATGCTTTCAGGCACAGATTAATTGTGCATTAGATGACTATAGCAAGGAAATTCAGGAGGTTAATCTGATAAGTATCTTCTAAGCATTCAAATGGCGTATTTGTGTGTGTGTGTGAGCAATTTTTACCCTGTTTTCCCTTATCTTATGTGTCAATGCACTAATGTTGCAAAGATATAGTACACTTTCATTACTGGAGAATATAAAATGGATTTTTTCTCACATAAATAAATAAATAAATATAATATTGGTAAATCTCAATTTATGTCTTAATGAAGCCTAAAATAGCTTTCCAACGTTTATTCCTCAAATTGGCACTTTTGAGTTAAAGGGATACAATTGTAATATGCATAAATGATACAAAAATATTTTACATATTGAGGAAGTACTGTTATTTTTTCAGATCCTTTGATACAGAATAACATGCTTCAGTTTTAAAGGTTTATGTCTTGTTTTTAATTTACAAGTGTTCTTGAGGATCCTGTTAACAATTTGGCTATCAGTTGAACATCTTGGATTTCAGTTTAATACAGTACTTTAAAACTGATCTTTTAGACTAAAATCCGTCTAAAATATGAAAGTGTTTATTGCTTATGTGCATTTAAGTATTACTGTGTATAACTTGCTCTGCTGATGTTCCTCTCCTATTCCTACATTCCTTCCCTTGCTTCCTGAGCAGTCTCCTTCCAAATGGTATTGGAAATTAGTACCTGTAAGTGAATTACTTTTACACCAGTTGTCATCCACAAAACCATTGCTTTTAAACTTTTGCAAAGCATCTGCTTCCATTAAAATGCAGCTTAGACAAAAAAGTTAAACACCTTTCTGCTTAAGGTTTTTGGAAATAAAGTTTAGTTACCATAACATGATTTTACATACTGTACATACAGCATAATCATCACTGTACAGCATTTCAGAACTTCAGAGTTGTGTTTAAAATGCAAAAGGGAGGGATGAGGTGAAATAAGATTACAGTAAGAGAAAATGAGAAGTTGTAGGAATTGTGCTTTTTTTGCTCAAGGCAGACAATTATTTATTACAGCACTAAGGTGATATAAAAGCTGGTCAGTTTAAATTTACTAGATATTTAAGTTTTGTAATAATTCATTAGATGCATTTCTTGCACTCCCTCATAATATGCTTTGCTAAAAGAATTCAAACTATTGACCTTGAATTTATTTAACAATAACTACCTTAGAATCCTAACCTAGTTAATAGAAGCATTGAGCCTTTCCTTGCTGGTGTTTACTCTATTGGTAACCCAGCAAATGTAGGACACAGTTCTCCAGTGAGGTGGGTTAGTAGAAGACATGATGGTACAAACACTTGATCACTAAATTACTGCAGCTGGTAGAACTGTATCCTTGGTGATTTAATGAAAATAGAGGCAACATACTTGGAGAGATGTAATTAACATTTTTGGCCAAATCCAGGGAATATTTCTTTCTACCTATTGGCAGAAGTACCTACATGAAAAATGAGTTTTTAATGGAATTGAACTTATATTATTGCTTTTGACTGGGGTAGCAAGTTATATGAACTTTTGTGTTCTCCTTTTCCTCAGTTCCTCTTTGGTTTTGATGCCCCTTCCCTGTCTCTTACAGTATGTGCTTTGTTCATCGTTTTCTAGCTGGGAAGATGGGAGCCATCATCTTGGCTGTAAACTGGAAAGAGCACCAAATTTGGGAGGGTAGGGCACCATAAATGCAGTTGCTCATCCCTCACTCCTTCATGTTTCTGCAAAGAACTGCTGGTTTGCTCAGTCCCACACACATAACCCTTCTTCTTTTTTTTTTTTTTTTTTTTTTTTTTTGAAGCAAGTATATGGTCCAAATTAAGTTCTTTAAATATATGAAATAAAGGAGCATGTCATAAGGTTATCAGATCTGTATTTTTATTCCACACCTGACTTGTCTGTCTGTGCCACAAGTGACACTGTAGCCAGGTGTTCATACCCAGACTAAAACAATAATACTACACACTAATGGCTCTCTTGTTTGAAATGGCCTGAAAAATAAAATAATTTGAAAGATCCTAAAACAGGAAAAAGTATGAAACTTTTAAAACATAGTGTTGATCATGTCTATATACCAGAGTGGTGCAAACTACAACCTGTGGGCCACATCTGAGTCCTTCAGCCTGCTCCTCGATTTCCTGCCAGGGAGAAGGATCAGGACAACCTTAGTGGAAGGAGCCAGCCCAACTCCTGGGCTGTGTGGTAGCCCTTTAGTCCCTCCCACCCTCACAGCATCAGCGCCTTCCCACTGCCTGGATAGCAGGGCCCCAATGCAGTGCCATCAGCCCACTGTGTGGGGAATGGGAGGTGGGGGAGGGAGGGAGGGAGAAAAAGGGGAGGGTTGGGCAGAGAACAGGGGAGCAGTCAGGGGAAAGGGCACAAGGGGTTGGATGGAGCGAGGTGGGGGATTTCAGGGGTTGGTCGGAATGGGGAGCATTGTGGGGTGTCAGGGTGGAGACTAAGAGTGGTGGGAAGGGTTGAATAGGGAGTAGGATCAGGCCTCACTTGGCTGTATGGGAAGGCAGTGTCTCCCCCAACCTTCTCTCCCCGCCCTTCCAAACAATTTCCATATCTGCTGTGGCCCTCAGGCCAAAAAGTTTGCCTACTCCTGCTATAGGTAATCCTTTGCTAACCATGAACCTAAGAAATGTGTCCTTTCTGAGCTAAATTCTCCAGTCTGGACTAGGGATGTTAAAAAATAGTCAATGTAACCGTTACATTTCTTAACAGTTGCATACTGCAGGCTCTGCAGTATAAAGTTTATACTGCAGAGCCAGTTGCATGGGGCAGCAGCTGGCTTCCCGGGAGCAGTGTGTGCCAGAAGCCGGCTCATGGCATGTACTGACTCCTGCCCCTGTGCTGCTGGCTCTGATATAGAACCAGCAGCATGAGATGGAAAACTACTCCCCGAAAGCGGGGCTGAGAATCAGCATGTAACTATTTAGGGAAACTAATAAGCTCATGCTGGTCCTCCTCTGGACCAGAAGTATTTGATGAGCCTAGAGGATTGCACAAAGTTGGCTGTAAGTTGTCTTTACTCCATCCCAGTCGTCTGCAAGGTTAGTTGCTGACAAACTAAATGGTCTTTAGGGTCAGCTGGATGTAGGGATAGGTGGCATAGATGCTGTAATGGCAACCCTGTTTCACTTAGGAATTCCCATACACTGTGGGAAGTCTCCAATGCTTGGATATGCTGCTTTTTAGCATTGCTTTATACTAGCAGTTTTCATAAAACAGGTGGAGTGCATAGGAGAGTTAGGCCTCCTTTTTTTTTTTCTGCCGTAATAATGTTGCAGTCACCAAAAATAGATTGAAAAAAATTCTATTAATTTTATAAATGTTTTTGTTTTGGTATATATTAATTTATGCTTAATATGAATCCAAATGTGTATTTGCATGCGCTTACCTGAGATCCATGCTCTATGCTGCTTTGAGAGCCGTCAAAATAACTATTTGCATTCCATTAAAAACTAAAAGCACCAACTGAGATTGGGGCCCTTTTGTGCAAGGCATTGTACAAAACATAGTAAGGAACAGTCCTAGCCCAGATAACTTAGTTTAAATGGCCAAAACACCAGCAAAAGGTATGAGAGGAAACACAAGCACCGAAAATGGAAGGGACTAAAGTTTCAAAGCAAATCATTGGAAGACCCTTGACTCAGAGTCCCATGCCATATAGACCACCCTCAATTACCCTGGACTTATGTACCCCCCATAACGTCTGTTTCAAAGCTTTAATTTTATAACAGGGAAATGTCACTTTGTACTGAAACTAAGCAGTCATTTCAGCACAGAAGATATAGGTTTAAGAGAATAATGAATTGAAAATAATTATTTAGAATGAAGTGGGTTGTTCGGATTTTTTTTTTTATTGTGGGTATAATGCCTTTATTTCAAATGAAATAAGGAAGCCTATGGTTGGTAGTGTTGGGATTGCTAATGTCAGGCTCAAATTTAATTAAAAAATGAATTGGCACTATATTTAAAATCGATATAAATAGTTCTCCATTTTAGTAATCTTAGGTTTAAAGATAAATCTTTGAAGTTAACCTTTAAACTGCTTAACTCCACTGAATAATATGTAGCTACACTTTTTAAACTAACCAGATCACCTTAGTATAGGTTCTCATTTTATTTGATTTAGCAACCACATTTCCAGTGCATATTGGATGTTGATGACCTATTTGATTGTTTCATGATTCTGATTAATCATCATCATATATCTTACTATTTCTTTTTGTGTAAGCCTGATCTGATGCATGCCCTATCGCACTGCATGCTGGAACCAGTGGAGTATGCACGTGTGGTACAGTATGATTAACATTACATTATAGATGTATGGAGAGCTCCAGGCTGGGGGAAAAAATCTGCACCTGTTAAAGAAAATAAATCTATTAAAAAAAGGCTTTATATCAAATATTGATTGTATACCTCTCTTCATATAATATCAATATTAACAGACTTAAAGAGCTATGTATAGTTAGCACAGGAAATTGAAAACTAAACTTTATGTATTATATAACAAAACTTGACACATGCTGTCACCTAGTTATTTTTTAATTTGGGTGACCTTTGTTCCATTGAACAGAATTTTTCTCAGCCGGTGCCATCTTCAATATCTCTCTCTCTACATATATCTACATATTATTTTATATGTGTATATATAAAATAATATTTTATGTAGACCAGTACACACCTTTTCTGAGCTGTCTTTGAGAATGTATAGTATCATTCAGGAAAATGGCTTTTAAAAATAAATGTGTGTTATGTATATATTTAAAGTATAGTTCCATTCTAGACCAGATTATAGTAGTCAAAATAGTTTCTCAAATGTAGATTTTTTTTCACGCACTTCATGTTTTAGAATGAAAAAAATCAAAGGATTTCTACTGAAGTTTATAGTGTGTATTCATTTGTGATGTCATTCCATCAGTTAGAATGTAAACAGCACACTCTTAAACTGCTGAGGTACTTACTAACCAGCTTTTGACTTATTAACATTTTAATTATTTTTTATTTTGGAAAATTGCCTAGCAACGGTTTCCAATGATTTTACTTTCTGTAGTTAGATTACTTTTAATAGTCAGCTTCTACTTCTCCAAAACCTTTAGGATGGGGTTTTTAGAAGAGTTCAGAATCATTGCTCATACTGAAATCCTTGGAAGTTTTGTCATTGACTTCTGTGGCCTCTTACTTTGCTGTCATTGCTGAGAACCTTTGAAAATCTCATCCCAATTTGTTTTTCTGCTGCACAGAACTATATGTTGGTAAAAATGCCTGTGGTATTCAATCTCCATTCAAGAGAAGTTTGACTTCAATAACTCATTTCCTGTGAGGTCTGGGTTGATATTCGTTGGGGATATGAGAAGCTGACAACTTGGCCAGGATTAAGTTTTTGTATTGGCTTTTCAAGTTTTCAATGGGTTTGGGCTAGTTGCCGTTGTCTTTTGGATTTGATCTGTTGCACTCACACTTCTAAGTGGCTGGAGTGTGGCTTAATTTGTTTTTTAGGTTCTAAAAATGTATAGTTTAGGTTTGGTGTTGGGGAGTGCTTCCAAATATTATGGGAAAAGTAAGTATAATAGTATTCAAATTTAGCCTTTTCCATCAATGAAAGTTAATAATCTAAATTATCACAGTAGATAGATACATTAAAACTAAAGATGCCTCATAAGGTATTTCAATAATTATTCATTTCAATAATTATTAGCAAAATGTGACTATCTGTTTTTCATTTAGGTGCGTTATCGACGAGACCATCTTTCAAGCAGGCAGTTACCTTATTTCCCATTACTTGAAGACCTGATGAAGGATGGCAGCGATGGTGCTGCTCTTCTAGCTGTGATACACTATTATTGCCCAGAACAAATGAAGCTAGATGGTATGTGAGGAAAACTTACTTTAATTTAAAACATTCAGCTAGAAACATGGTCCAATATAAAAATATATTATTGATATGTACAGTGGGTCACCTTTTTGTGCTGTTATAGACTTTGTTAATACAGGTTGAACCTCTCTAGTCTGGCACCCTCGGGAGCTGACCAGTTCCAAGCCAGAGAATTTGTTAAACCACGGGCGGTTAATGTTGTCTAGCAGCATTACCAATACTTCCCCTGCTTACTGGGCTCTTAGAAGACATTTAGGGGTCAATTAGAGCTAAACAACAACACAAAACACCGAGAACCAGAACTGGTGGCTGTAAACAAACTTCATGGGACCATGGGAAACATGGCCACACCCATAAGTGGACAGCTGGCTAACTAAAATCATGCCAGATCACAGCTGTTCTCAGACTAGAGAGGTTCAACCTACATATTATCGTATAAGCAAAATATAACAAACTCTGTTATCTAAAATTAACTTCAAGTCAAACAATTTTTTCATAAAACGTCCTTTTCATTCATGACTTAGCATCCAAAGACATTCTGAAGAATATTACTACTGTAGTTCCATATCTAATAAATTCAGCAGTATATCTTTACATTTGTAAAACAAAGTAAAGATGTGTAGAGCGCTGCAAATCTCCAGATATCTACATCTGTGGATGCTAATATTCGTGGCTCATTTTTATGGATGCAGATACAAATTTTGATCTAAACCCGTGCAAATTTGCGGATATCCACTTTGCATCCACTAGTATCTGCATCTGTGGATGTGGATCTCTGTATCATTTTTACAGATACCAATTTTGTATCTGTGCAAGGCTCTATAAATCTAGGAACATCTGACAATGTTTTTGTTTAGGAATTATTTTAGTAATTTGATTTCAAACTTAGCTTCAGGAAAAGGAATAAGTGTACAACTGTCTAATATTTTTGCTGTTCATGCATCATTTCATAATTTTTAATTTGTATACGTGGAAATATAAACTTTTAAAAATGTTTCAGAATATACAAATCATAACCTTCTTGCATACCTATCATGAGATTTTTTTTGGGGGGGGGTGGGTATTGTTTTCTTGTTTGATTTATTTTCTTCGTTGAAATGTACATATTTCTAAGTTAACACCTTTATTACATTTTCTCTGTTTCCAACTTGTGGCATTATTTACATATGTGCAGAAAGATTTAAAATGCTACAGCCATTTTAAATGAAATATTTTGATTTGGAAGCATTTTGCACTCTTTCTACAATCCTAAATTATTTTACAAAGTGCAAGGCATTGGAGAATCCCATAGGGGGTGTGGTTTTTTTATTAGTTCAAAGTAAAGAGTAAAATCTCAATAGATAATACTATATGAATATCAAGTATTTTAAAACAAGATTTAAAAGCCAGAGAGTAGAATGTGTTCCATTTCTTTAAACTCTGAATAGGATTTGGAAAGAAGAAATAAAATAAAGATGAAGTGATAGTAGCTACTGGTTGGTCTAGCACCCTGGAGACCTGACTGGTCCCAGACAAGGTCTAGGATGAAGGGTGCCATCGTCCCCACTGGCCTCCTTTCCCCAGCCACCTGGGCTCCCCTTACCAACTTCCTGTCCCCACAAGCTGTAGCAGCCACGCTGGAGATCCCGGGCTCACATGCTGCAGCAGCCTTACGGCAACCCCACCATTCTGCTGGAGCTCGTGATGGCCTCGTGGCAGCTCTGCCATCCCGCTGCAGTTTTGGTAGCTCCACTGGCCTTGTGGGAATTCCTGTGTCCCACCAGCTGCTGGCTCTACTGCCCCGTGAGTTCTGCCCACCCCACTAACCCACAGCTTCCCTGCCCTGCCCGTTGGGGGCTTTGGTGTCCCACAGGCTCTATTGCCTTGCTGGCCCCACTGGAGGGCTGTGCTCCAAGCTGCCAGCAACTTCTGCTGCTGGGGCTCTCTCTAGTCCTGCAACATCTGTGATCTGACCACAGAGGTTCAGCCTATATTTTGTTTGGTAATTGTCGAGCATACAGTTACATAAATAACAATTGATAAAGTCTGACACTCAAGAATATTTAGTGTTAAACGTTCTATAGCTTTAATACAATATCAAGGATTATATAGCTTTCTAATGAAAGCAATTTTTTAATTTGCAATGAAGTTTGCTGCTTCAGAACTTCTTTTTATTCAGTTGGCATGGTTGTTTGTTCTGCTAATGTTATACTACCATACCTATCACGGATGTTTTGAAGCCCTTGTTTGGATGGGTGTTCCAAATTAAATAAAACCATTTCTTATGCCTGTGCAATACTTTCATCCTTCCAAGTATGTCTGACTTCTTCATTATGTTGGTTGATTTCAATTTAGGACCAGTTCAGATGTGCCACTAAGGATTCCTCAACTTTTCATTCTGGAAACTATTTTCTTCTTGTTAAATCTGCCTCCAGAGATGATTGTAACTGTCATAGCTCTGCTACAAGGGTGATTAAAATCCATCTACTCAGTAGATAAATGTCACTATTGGTCCGTTGGTATCCTGTCAATGGGTTCAAGCAGTCTTCTGAATTGGAGTCTCCTGTATCCCTGTGGTGAAGCTAGGGCTTCATTTTTTCTACATGTATTGTTTACAGTGAACCCGTATTCAGTTTACCAGATAGTTTCAATAATACTTGACTTTTTTTCTTTCCCCACCAGATATCTGTTTGAAGGAGGTAACCTCAATTGCAGACAGTCTCTATAATATTCAACTTCTGAGAGAATTCTCAAATGAGTATCTAAACAAATGCTTTTACCTTACATTGGAGGATATGTTGTATGCTCCCTTAGTTCTAAAGGTAAGGTATATAATGGAATACCTACAATTTGATAAGAAATGTGTAAGTCATTAAGCTAAACTTTTTTATTTTTATTTTTTAAAGCCTAATGTTATGGTTTTCATTGCGGAACTATTCTGGTGGTTTGAGAATGTCAAGCCAGACTTTGTACAGCCCAGGGACATTCAAGAAATAAAAGATGGTGAGATATTTTGACTTTTTGGTAAATATTAAGTCTGTATTTTTATTTGTTTAAACAAATTATAAAGTAATGACATTGTTTGTTTTTACTGCTTTAGTCTCCTCATTGTTTGATTTCCACCAAAAGATTTTGGTCTTTGAAGTTCCTTTAAAAGGTTTAAATTTTCAGAAAAAAATTGCTTCAAGACCCAGTTGTGAATTGAATGATACATACTAGTATCATCTGCTATTATGTTTTAGTATGTAACCTGCTGCAGGGGGGACATGCTGGGCCTGCCACAGATAGGGGCTGCTCTGACCAGCTGGCTGGAGTAGCTCCTGTCTTCAGAGGGCCTTGCAGGGCTGGATCAGCCCCTGCCCAGGGTGGGTGGGGAGCAGCTCCAGTCCCTGCTGATTAACCCAAACCAGTATGCCTCACCCATTAAGGCTAAAACTTACTAGTTAGCCATTTACATCCCTACTTGCTGTCATTTTTTCACCATTGGAATCTTTTTCCATTAAAACACCTGGTAAAATCTTGCTTGAATTTTCAGGTGATACAGCCTTTTAAAAAAACACATGTAGTAATTCAAAATACTTGAAATTGTTAAACTATTTTAAAGTACTGCAATAGCAATTGTGGCTTTTTTTTAAGTTGGGTTCTAACAGAAAACTTTAATGTAACCCACTTTTGCCTTCCATACCGGGTGTATTATTTGCATCATAATCCACTGCTATGTAGTATAGCTCTCAATGATAGGGACTGTACTTTCATTCCCCTTGCAGTTTGTTGGGTACAGTATTTACATCTGTTTTATTTGTTGTGCATTGTTCATGTGTACTCTTGAATAAATACTACTCTTATTCTTGGAAATGGCTACATTTCATTGAGGTGGAATTATTGATGTATACAAGAAATCTCAAACACATGACCCACAGGCAAGATCCAGTCCACAAGACATTCTGCAGAACCTCAGCTTTCATTTTAAAACAAATACATTAATTCTTGGTACTTGTGGCTTCAGTGTCTTCCAGATATGAACAGAATGTAACTGAAGTAGTCATGGTGAACTGAAGGCAGCCTGAAACAGTGTCTCAGAATTGAATTCCCCATCCTCTAGTAATCTGGTTGAAGTGTCATCTATACAGCTCACTGCTGATATTTAATTACCAGCATACCCATGTCATTGCTGGTAACTTCAGCAGAAGCACTGGGGAAGGAGAGGTGGAATTGCAGTTCTGGGGACTGGGAACTGGGAGTTGCTGCAGGGAAGGAAATGCAGAGAAGAGAACAGAGGAGACTCAAAGACAGGGCAGGGGCAAAGAAATACAAAAGAGCCTAAAGAAACAAAAGTAGGAATAACGTTAGGCCTGAAAAGAAGAGTGTACTTTCTGAATGAGTCAATCTGGCAAGAGGATCTAAACAAATAACTGAAATTATTTTACTACGTAAAAGCCATATTCTCCCTTTGAGAGAGCATTTTGCTGTGCATTGTATGGTGTATGTAACAGCCCATGAATTGTAATTAAAGTGTGGAATTTGACCCTCTCTTCCATGTGAGTTTGAAACCCCTAGTATTTGGATTTTTAAAGTTTTAAAGCATTTTTAGATCTTTTGGGATGAAATGTACTATGTAAATTGAATGTATTTAATTTAAAATTGTCAGTCATGTTCCTATCCATGCCATGATACAGTGCTGACTTGGATCACATGTTTGTTGAAAGCCACTACAGTTCTTTTGTAATGCAGCTTTTAGCACAAAACCTTGTTCTCAGAAGTTCTGTTTTAAAACAAATGTAGAAAGTTTGTGAGATTCATTTAATGTGTAACATCCGCATCCAGCAACGAGGTAGGGCTCAGGAAATAGGGCTCCATCTTTGTTTTTTTTATTTTTTGGATCATTACCTGGAGTGCTCTAGAAGCACATTGTTATAAAATGCTGCTTCTGAGTCTCATAACTTGTTGATGTTTAAATTCTGAGCTTCTGCAGTGAGGCTACTAGATGTTTGTGTACTGCTTTCTAGTATTGTTATTGTAATTTAAAGTAATGCTAACATTTACAAAAATATATGCAGCTAAAACAGTGCTGCAGCAGAAGAGCAGTCGTCCACCTGTTCCTATTTCCAATGCAACTAAACGAAGTTTCATGGCTAGTCCAGCTAGTACAAGTCCAGCAGACCTGCAGCCTTCAATTCAACTACCCCAAGAAGCTTGCAACAGGTATTACCTGCACCCTGAAGAATCTGACTATCTGTAAGTCTGTCTTTCTGTCTCTATATTCACCATCTTGCTTCTATTTCCATCTGGGTAATCTAGGAATTTCTATTCCTGCAAAATTATCTCATTTTGTTATTCATTTAAGGTCTTTGAACCTAATTTCCAAAATGTGCATAATTCTCAAGTTTAATGAAATATAGCAGTGATATGTGCTCTTCATAGCTTGAGTGAAAATTGTGACAGCAATATCATTCTATTAGAAGCTCAGCTAATTGTTAAGCAGAATTTTAAAAATGAAAACTATTCTGGAATGGTAATTTCCTATAAATGACCAAATAGAAAACAAAATAAAAATCCAAACTGAAACTGGTCCACTGTATGGACAGAAGAAGAAAAAGAGAACAGTAAGCAAGAGAAATGTTTGGAGGGAAAACAGATGAGTTTGGATCTCAGTTCTGACTCTTGCTTTCCATGCTGATAAGAACTGGAAGTATTCTAATGGTCATTGGTAACTCTCTGGTGGAGAAGGTTTTTCCCCTAAAAATGACAGCATACCGTGCTATTCAAGTGATTGCTTCTGGTGGACCTCTTTTATGTGAAGTAGTAGCATTATTCAGAATGAAGGAGAAAAGACTTGAGAAGGCAGTTATCTAAGCTGAAGCCTAGGAATGGTAGCTGTTAGTCCAGGCAAAGTCATATACTAATATCTGTTCACGATTGTTCAGGATACAAATAGGGTGTACAAATTGCTTACTGCATCAGACCTTGAGAAGTACCATAATGTACAAATGAATCAATGGCCATACAAGCTGCCAGAGAAAAAGATGCAAGTCCCTGTGGGACTCTCCTTCCTAACCTCTTCAGAAGTTGGCTTGTGCCCTGAAGTAAGGGTGTTTATATGTCTTCATGGGTTTTTTTTTAATCCTGTCTATTGCAGTCATGGCATATTTGTATAAATGTCCAATCCTTTTATGAATTCTATTACGTTTTTGGTGTCAAAGATATATTGTGGCAATGAATCCAGCAGATTAACTGCTGCATAAGTGTTTCCTTTTCAATTTTAAAGTTATAGCCTTTCCCATTTGTCAGCATCTCTGTTTTCATATATTATGAAAGGCAATGAATAAACTAAGTGACCCTATCTTCTCTTTAACGTATACATTGTCCTCACTTGTTTGTTTCCCACTAACTAGTCCCAGTTTTTCCAATGTCCCTTCATATCGACACTTTCTTTTCCTGCTTCTAATAAACTTTATTGTCTCTGAACCTTATTTATTACTCCTGTCTCTCTTTTAAGGGAATCTGAAAGGTGAGGACATACCAGTGGTATGTTATTTTCAGTATTACTTTCCCTTGTAATCCCTATGCAGCCTAACATTTTAAACATTTTTCACAACTGCTGCATGTAAAGCAGGGGTGGACAAGAGGCTGCCAGCAGGCCAGATCCAGCCCGCAGCTGCCTTGCCCAAACCCTTAGGCAGAGCAGCTCACGCTTTAAATAGTTGGCTGCTCTCTGCTCTGGATGGCAGAGGAGAGAGGAGGAAGGCTTCAAACGCTGCCCCCTCCCAGCAAAATGTCTAGTTTCTGGCCAGTAGGAACTGAGAAATGTTCCTGGGTGATAGGGGCAGCAGCCTCAGACTGCAGCAAACATTCTGCCTCAGGTTTCTGCAGGGCTCCTGACTGGGAGCCACTTAGGTAAGTGCATCCCAGCCAGAGCCTGCCTCTAGCACCTCAGCCCTTGTCTCCCCTCTACCTGCCCAAGGCCACCACTCAGACCGTATGCACCCTTTGCCCCCTTCTCCCAGGTCACAACTCCCTCCGAGACCCTGCACCCCACCCCAAGGTCAGAATCCTCTCCTGCACCCCTACCCCCTGACCCTGTACCCCACTCCTCCTGCTCCAAGTCATCACCCAAAACCTCTGTATCCTCTTCACCCAGTCACAACTCCTTCCCAGCTCGCAAACCCCTCCTTTACCCAAACTCCATCTCAGACCCCACACTCCCTTCTGCACCCCAGTTCCCTACCCCAAGCTCCCTTCTACACCCAACCTCCATACCAGGCCCTGAACCGCCTGCATAGAAGTGTGGCCCTTGACCACTAGTCAAAATCTTGGAGTGGCTCCCCCATTAAAAATTATTGCCCATCCCCATTGTAAAGCAAAGGCAATAATTGAACTGTTCACAATGACAAGCAAGTTTTCCCCTGAGTTGTAAATTAACTTTAAACCCACTAAACATTATGAAAACTATCCATTTAGAAATTGAGCTGGTAGTACTTCATGAGCTATTCTGTTAGTTCATTTGGTCTTTTGATGTAACTACAAAAATCAGCTATAGCATGGCATTTTTTTTTTGCCTTGTAACCCTGTAGTTCTCATGACAGCATATATATTATTTTCACATATTCATGTCAATGTGTTAAGAGTTTGGCACAGAACATATTGCAGATACTTGGTGCAGTTTTATCAAGCTATTGTGGAGATGTAAAATCTGTCTGGGTTAAAACTCTCTGAGATTCATTTCTGGTAATCTGTTCTCTTTCTGATTTAATCATAAAATTAAACTAAAATCTTAACTCTGGTTTACATTTGAAGAGGTATGTTAAGAATATTAAATTACTCGATCTTCGCTCTATCCTCTTTTTCTATTATTTGTGTGTATTTGTCTACAGTGTACTGTTAAATAAGTTACATATTAAGATCTCTGCATGTGAATGATTAAAATATAAATTTGATTTTCAATAGTAGACTGAAATCCATAATACAGTATCTGAAATCTTGAATTTAATTTTCCATATTTGGCTTAAAATTTTCATCATAATTTTCGTAAATAAATGCTTTTTATTTAGTGATACATTTTTCTTTGGCAAGAGTGGTGGGGTTTTCTGCTATCAGATAACTTCCCTAGTATGTCACTTTCCTTCTACCTTTCTAGAAGTTTTACTCATCATAGTGATTAAGTTTTGTTTTGTTTTCTTAGTGGCAAAGGAAGCCCTGCCTTTAGCCCATCCCATCCATTATTGCCTCTGAGACAGAAGCAACAGAAATCATTGCAAGAGGAGGATTGTTCCAGTAAGTCTTTCATCCCAAATTTGTATGACTGCATATAATGAGCTTTCTACCCTGATTCTTTCCATGGGACAATCTGAAAATTATTTTTTGTGATGTAGAAAATCTAAGTTAAACCTTTTTATGAACATTTATATTTTTAAAGTTGATAAAGTCCTTTGTGTACTGTGGTATTCACCTTAAATACGGATAAATGAACTCATCTACTACAGGTTGAACCGTTCTAGTCTGGCACCCTCAGGACTTGTCCAGTGCTGAACCAGAGAATTTGCCAAAATGTGGGATGTCAATATTGTCTAGCAGCGTTACTAACACTTCCATCGCTTACTGGGCTCTTAGAGGACATTTAGAGGACATTCAGGGGTCAATTAGAGCTAAATAGAAGCACAAAACACTGAGAGCCAGGTCTGGTGGCTGTAAATGCTTTATGGGACTGTGGGAAACTTGGCCACACCCATAAGTGGACATCCAGATAACTAAAATCATGCTGGACCACGGATATTGCTGGACCATAGAGTGCTGGACTAGAGGGCTTCAACCTGTATATGTGACTTATAGACCTGGCAGTGTCAGGTAAATCTGCAAGTATATTTACAAATATGATGTCACTGTAAGCTTTATTACGTTCTGAATGAGGTCTCAGATATATCATCAGTTATTTAGGTAATCTAGAAATCTCCATTTTGCCTGTGGATTTAACTTTTAACATTCTAAATCAGAGGAAGTTTAATGATTAAAACTGCAGGCCATCATTACTGTATGTCCAAGATATGTTCCGAAAAACGTGGACTGAGAGTGCAACAACTTAAAACAGGGAATTTTTTCCCTGTGGCTGACTTCCATTTGCGCAAATTGGGTGGGGTTTTTTGCTCAGCCTAAGAGCGGGGAATGGGAGGACTTAAACGCATCAATTCCTACAAGTGTCAATGACTTTAGTGTGGAACGGATGTATACTGGTGCGACTTACAGTGGAGATGTTCTGTACCCTCTTATAAGCAAATTCTAGGGAAAACTGGGGAGATGAGTTTCCTTTGTTGCTGTATATGGATCATAAGTGAATTATCTAAAATTGAATTCAGAAACAGCCAGTATGCAGTCACTTTGTGGTAAGGTTATATATTGCTTCAGAATTTAATATTGACAATATAAATTTTTTGGCCTTAAAGGGATTTTTAAGATCACTTCAGGAAATATATTTTAAGAGTGCAAAGTATTATCAAAATCATTTGTTTCAAATATGAATGTGGTCCTTCATATACAAGAAATGAAAACAAACAATTTTGAGGCAAAAAAGCAGCAGTTTTTCTGAGGTTTGGTGAACTTTTACGAAAGGGTTAGGAAATAAAATGGCAATCAGTAAAAACAAATTTACTCAAAGTTCCAGTGTGTTTTGCATGTCTGAATGTATATTGAGAATTATTTAAAAACTGGCTTTATGGAAGGATCATATTCAAGTTTAGCATTGATAATTAAAACAATTGCGAGATGACTTTTTATAATCTCAGATATCAAGGATTTCTTTGTACATTTATATTGTCTACAGTCCTAAAATACACATTTATTGCAGGTTAGATTTGACTCTTCATATATTTTAAATATTGAATTTCCTTTATTTCATTTTTCCTGCTTTAATATGCTAAAGTTAACCTGTTCTTTGTTGCCATCTGTTGGTGATGTAGTTTGTTGTATTTAATGTTTTTAAATGATAATATAAAACACTATGTCCAAAACTTTCAATAAACATGTAAAATATTTTAAACCTAATTAAAAATATTTTAGGTCATCGACATCGCTCTAATTCTTTGACACGAGTTGATGGGCAGCCACGAGGTTCGGTTCTTGCATGGCCAGAGAAAAAACCCAGGTAACTGCTCTGTTTGCTGTAAGAACTTCCTTTGTTCAGAAGGCAGGGAGATAGGGTGGTTAGATTATATGCCAGGTAGACTGGAGTGGTGCGGTGTCCGAATGGTTTAGAGCCAGGCACGCGTAGCAGTTTAACTTCATGTAAATACACTGGCCTATATGTTTAGAAGTGATCCCTCAATCTCTGGGTGACAATTGGAGATGCCTTAAAGGGCTGTGACTTTTTTTTTATTTTTTTTTAAAGAATTTGCCAAACACTGCTCACCCTCTCAAGGTCAGGGCATCTCAAATTGCTACCTGGTATCACCTGTCACACCTGATACAGGCCATTTCTCTCAAAACACATTTTGACTTCATATGTTTTATCATTGCAAATTTTTTACTCTTTTTAATGGCTCTGTCTCTTCTAGGCCTCTGTCTCAGCCAACACCATTTGCTCTTCATCATGCCACAAGTAGTGATGTGGACCCCGGATCTGGTGATAGCATTAGCCTGGCTAGATCGATCAGCAAAGACAGCCTAGCTTCGAATATTGTCACTCTGACTCCAAAACACCCGTCTCATCCTTCATCAATGAAAACAAATGGGAAAACCTTGCTGAACAATGTTGAAATTGAGGATGAAGATGAAGAACTTATTGCAATAATCAGATCTGATGAAATACCAGACCATGATGACCTTGAACTGCAGAGTGTGTCATCCAGGGCACCTAGCCTAGTTGCAGCTGCATGGTCTTCAAAACCACAAAGTGAGGCCATAGAAAGCAAAGCAGATAGTTTTTACTTAGAACCTTTAATGCCCGCAGTCCTAAAACCAGCAAAGGAAAAACAAATAACCAATAAAGAGGATGAATGTGGCGAGGGGAAACAAAGGGGCTTCATAACAAAAAGGCTAAATGAAGGCCACCTCCCTATGGTCCGTAAAAAAGCAAATAGCAGTCATGCTGATCATGATATCAATAGGACTTTTACCCCGATTTCTAGTTCTGATTTCACTGCAGTTGCGGATCCCTGTACTGCAGATTCAGTGACATTGTCTGAGGCAGGATTTGAAGCTCCTAGACCATCAGCTAGTAGCAGTTTAGAGCCTTCATCTCAGGAGCAGTCCACTGGTGGATTCTTTCTTCATACTGCCAAAGTTGAAGATGTAACAAGGAAAGTCAGTGTCAGCTATGTGAAAAGTACTAATTCTCATATACCCAGTCCAACATGGACAGTGGTGAGACAAGATTCTGATTCAGATCTGGACACCGATGTGGCTGAACAAGATTTGGTGGTGGTAGATGATCGTCCAGTAGTCTCTAAATACATAGGTGAGGAGGAATCAGCGAAGTTACAAGAGGATATGAAGGTAAAGGAACATGAAGATAAAGATGATGCCAGTGGACGTTCAAGTCCGTGCTTGAGTACAATTTCTCAAGTTAGCAGTGTGTCCATGACTAGTGGGAGTGTCAGAATGACTAATTTTGCAGAAAGGAAGCTCCAGAGACTTAATAGCTATGAAACAAAGTCCAGTACAAGTAGTTCCCAAAAGACCA
This sequence comes from Pelodiscus sinensis, assembly GCF_052426305.1. Taxonomy (NCBI): domain Eukaryota; kingdom Metazoa; phylum Chordata; order Testudines; family Trionychidae; genus Pelodiscus; species Pelodiscus sinensis. The sequence continues at coordinate 22,544,872 of NC_143074.1, read as the reverse complement.
CACCTGATGGGTCAGAGAGCTGCCCTGCCCCATTAACAACATGGAAACAAAAGCGAGAGCAAAGCCCCACCAGACAAAATAAAGATAATGTCACTCTCTTGGCTTCTGAACTGGTACAGCTCCACATGCAGTTGGAGGAGAAGCGAAGAGCAATAGAGGCACAAAAGAAAAAAATGGAGGCCCTTTCCGCTAGACAGCGGCTAAAGCTTGGAAAGGCAGCTTTCTTGCATGTTGTTAAAAAGGGGAAAGCTGTTGATGTTCCACAGCCACTTAAACCAGAACACTTTGCAAAAGAATACTCTAGGAATAGTGGTGAAGATTTAGATGACGTTTCTTTAAGCTCAAAATCTGAGGAATTTCTTGTAAAAGAGGAAGAGAGGGAGGAAATGTTTTATGATTCACAAGAAGTATCAAAAATGAAAATGCAAGAAAACCTAGCTCTTGTTGAGCTACACAAACCAAAAGAATGTGCTGCTATGCATGAAATAGAAAAAAGCAAGATTATTTCTGCTGCCCTTCTAGAAGATAATGGTGCTGAGGTGGTGGATATTAATGAATGTGATCTTTCCATTGAAAAACTAAATGAAACAATCAGTACACTTCAGCAGGCTATATTAAAGATTTCTCACCAGCAAGAACTTCTTATGAAATCTCCAACGGTACCATCACCAAGTATAAGAAATAACTCACAGGACCAAAAGGTAAAACCATCCATTCATTTTGTTGAGCCCCTCTCTCCAACTGGAATGAGCAGTCTTCGTAAACCACCTAGACTTGGTCAAGGGCGGGGTCCTCGCTCTGGAAGACCAGCTGAACTGAGAGTTGCTAAAGACAGACATCAAAACTCAACACGTATTAAAACCCCAACACAAAGTGTAGAAACCTTACCACATTTAAGACCATTTCCAGCTAATAATCCATGTAGGACACCAACAGAAGCTAGTTTTGAAAATAGTCCAGATCATGGAAGCGGCTCTCAAGATAAGTTTTTCTTTGATAGCTATAGACGCCACGATGAGAGTAATCAACGGGCATTTGTTCTTTCCACTTCCAAAGATGCAAATATTATCTCTGAAATGAGCAAAGATATGAATAGCAGCTTAAAAGAAGAAGGGCTAAACTCTTCAGATGGCTCAGGAAAAGAAAATGTTCCAGTGGATGAACCACTGAAAAACAAGGTTAATCTCATAGAAGTTGACCTGTCCGACTTAAAAGCCCCAGATGAAGAAGGAGAAATTGAAAGCCAGGACAGCTCTACAGACCTAATTAATGAAGGGGATCAGAAGTCTGGGGTAGGGTTTTTCTTCAAGGTAAGCACAGGACATTTTCAGTTTCATATATATGGAAATCCTCTGCTGAAGGGAATTAGTTTTCTAGGCAGCTGTGATTGTTTGTGTTGTGGTACTACGTCGGAGCTACAGTCCTGACCAGGGGCCCATTGTGCAAACCACCATACAAACATAACAAAAAGATGGTTCTTGCTCCAAAGATATTAAAACTAATGTTCTTCTTTGATTCATCACTAGCTCTGAAATGCAGATGTGCAAGTTATTAGAGCTGAATTATACTATTGCGATATTTACAGAAGCACTAAATATTTTTCAAATGTAATATGCTAAAATTTAAAGAAGCTGCTAAGTTATTTTGTGGGCTTGCTTTTCTGTATAGTATCTTTTATAGTGAGTGTCACAAGCATGGCCCATTTCACAATACATTTTAAACTGTAGTTAGCACATTAAAACTGCCTTAATGCGTCAGACCAAAGGTCCATCTTGCCCAGTATCCTGTCTGCTGACCTTGGCCAATACCAGATACCCCAGAGGGAGGTATCACAACAGGTAATCCTCACGTGATCCCTCTCCAGTCATCCATTTCCGGACAAACAGGGGCTAGGGACACTATTTCTACCCATGCTGGCTAATAGCCATTGATGCACCTAATCTCCATGAATCTATCTAGCTCTTTTTTGAACCCTTTTAAAGTCCTGGTCTTCACCACATCCTCTGGCAAAGAGTTCCACAGATTGTGCGCTGAGTGAAGAAAAACTTCCTTTTGATTGTTTTAAACCTGCTGATTAAATTAGTTTGAAAGAAGCTTTTGCAGCAACAGCCTTGCAGCAACAGCCTTGCAGCAACTTAGAGACTAACAAAACATGTAGATGATATCATGAGCACAACCCACTTTGCTTTAGGTATAGTACAGTTTGGTAAGAATTGACTCATAAATATGATTTACTGATACAGGAGATCCTGGACAATGTGAGACACTTCACAGTGTACTTTGCAGTTTTATATATTTCCTGCATTAGGTATATTTGATAATGAAACTTCATTGGACTACGAGGCTGATTTCCCACCTCCTCTTGCTCTCCATGAACACTAGATGTCTGTTTTTCACAAGATTTTCTTACTGAGCAAAGACACTGAAAACTATTTATGTAGTGCACAGCCTCATAACTTACATTGTGAAGCCTGGGAAAATGTAGACTCCAAGATATTTGGAAACTATTTTACACCAGTAAAGAAGGTATTGGAATGTGGCTTATACATTTATTTGAAGTACTGATAGAAACGAGCTTTTAAAAGTTTTAATTTGTGACCTCAAGGATTTGTTGATGTTTACTTTCAGTTCCCCTCTCCTATTTCTGAAGTGCTATATCTTATATGGAATTTCAATTCTGCAGGATGAACATAAAGCAGAAGATGAACTAGCAAAAAAGCGTGCAGCATTCCTTTTGAAACAACAGCGGAAAGCTGAAGAGGCTCGGATCCGAAAACAGCAGCTTGAGGCAGAAGTTGAACAAAAGAGAGACGAAGCCCGGTAAAACTAACACGCTGTACTTTAGAAAGGAATAATTTTACAACCTACCCTTTTCCTTGAAAAAATGGTTACTAGAGTCTGAAAACTGTTTGCTTTTCAGTCGCAAAGCTGAAGAGGACCGAATACGAAAAGAGGAAGAGAAGGCCCGAAGAGAACTCATCAAACAAGAATACTTGAGGAAAAAACAGCAGCAAATTTTGGAAGAGCAAGGACTAGGAAAACCCAAATCAAAACCCAAGAAACCTAGGCCAAAGTCTGTCCACCGAGAAGAGTCATACAGCGATTCAGGAACAAAGTGTTCTTCTACACGTAAGTGTTTTTCATTCCAACTTGAGTCTGCAATCAGTTTTTAGCAAAATCAGATTTCATGTATTCTTTTTCCCCCCCTATAGCTGATAATTTAAGTAGTGCTCAGTCTGGTTCCAGCCTGTCTTTGGCCTCAGCAGCAACCACTGAACCTGAAAGCATACACTCTGGTGGCACTCCTTCCCAACGGTAAAGACAATTAAAAATAAATCTTATTTATGAGCTAGGACTTGGATTAAATATTAACGATGTAATGAATACTTTTTAATTTAGTCTATAAAGTTGAGGCATAAAATGGCATATGGCCGGTGTTCTTCATCAGTTTTACTTGCATCTAAATTGTTAATAGTACAGATTACCTTGTATTAAAAGTTTAAGTAGGGATGATAGAAACTCGCCTTCTTTTGGAAGGACCAATTATATAGGAGGAGAATTACTTATAGTTAAAAGCATGGTGAATGTTAAACTTATTTAACCAAAAAAAAAAATCCTCATATTGGGGATCCCTGCTTTATTCCAACAGAGTAGAGTCAATGGAATTCTTACCAATATTGAGCAGGAATCCTAGCAGAAACACAGAGAGAGACTGGGAAAATGCTTCAACAGCATCTTCAATTGCTTCAGTGGCAGAGTACACAGGTAAATGCTTCCATTTTAGGTTAATCATTTCTAACTCCGAAATACTAAATAATGCCAGTCCAATAACAAATGTTAAGAGTGCATTGTGCTGTGATGAGTTCTTATTTCTGGAAGCTCTGGTGTGTCAGAATGCTTGAATGTTTAAAAAAATGCCAGTGATCTAATTTAAATAGTGAATATTAAATACAGAAAATACTTCAGATGTTTGATTTTAAGCATATAGGTGGGTAAAGTCAGCATGGTGTAAGTTTGCGAGAAACTTTTTGCTCATTTGTTCCATAAATACAATGCTTATAGTATTGGTGGCTACTTGTGAGCATCATAATTGTTAGCTGCTGAGCCAGAATGTTAGTTCTCTGATTGCTGAGGGAATGGAAAGGATTTTAAAGTAGAAAATGGTTTCTTAGAAAGAGAGGATATCCCAGGATCCTAAAATTCCCATTAGAACTCTGCCAGCTTCTACTACACAGATTCATGTGCATATGTAAAAATGAGGAGTCCCTCTGGGTTTATGCACTGGAAAGAGAATCCATGCATGTTGAGCCTCTTATTATGTGCAGAATAAACTTTGCTTTTATTTAAAGTCACTTTTCACTTTGGATATGTCTACATAAACTATTTTGACTTAAGATACCCTAATTCAGCTTTTGGTGCTGTCTACACAGCAGGAAGTCGAAGGAAGAACACTCTTCCTTTGACTTCCCTTATTCCTCGTAAAACGAGGGTTACAGGAGTCAGAGTAAGAAGTCATCCAGCTCACCGTTATTTCAAAATAAAGGCTTGTAGTGTAGACATGCTCTTTATTATTTCGGGATAACGTCAGTTATTCCAGTATAACACTGCTGTTATACCCTTGATATTTTTAAATTCCTGCTTCCTTAATAAATTGACATTTTTGCATCCTGAACGTGTATGTTTCTATCCGTTTGAAACTACAGCTTTTATCTTTACAAATATGTTTAATAGAAATAAGATTAAGAACTATTATTACATTTACCTAGTTATGATATTTAGTAAATAATTTGTTTCTTACCTTTTTTAGGTCCAAAATTATTTAAAGAACCCAGCAGCAAATCTAACAAACCAATTATTCACAATGCTATATCTCATTGCTGTCTTGCTGGAAAAGTGAACGAACCACATAAGAATTCAATATTAGAGGCAAGTAGATATTTATTAAAACTGCAGTGCTATGAATGCACCTGCAGTAAACTCATCTGTAATGCATATTGCCTAATTCCATGAATAGTATGTTATCTTGAATGCTTTTCTCATAACATGCCTATGAAGTCCAGCATGTTTTCGTTAGCAGATTGAGATTGTCTCGCTTCCTCCTCCTTATTCTCTCCCCCCCCCCCCCCAAATCTTCATTTGGAAGAATTTTCTACATGCTATTTAAACTGTTAGGAAAGTTCAGTTTTATTTGTGAAAATGTGGATGCTTCCTTTGGCAACACATAAGAACATAAGAATGGCCGTACTGGGTCAGACCAAAGGTCCATCTAGCCCAGTATCCTGTCTACCGACAGTGGCCAGCACCAGGTGCCCCAGAGAGCGTGGACCGAAGACAATGATCAAGTGATTTGTCTCCTGCCATCCCTCTCCAGCCTCTGACAAACAGAGGCCAAGGACACCATTTTATCCCCTGGCTAATAGCCTTTTATAGACCTACCCTCCCTGAAATTATCTAGCTTCTCTTTAAACTCTATTATAGTCCTAGCCTTCACAGCCTCCTCTGGCAAGGAGTTCCACAGGTTGACTACACGCTGTGTGAAGAAGAACTTTCTTTTATTAGTTTTAAACCTGCTACCCATTAATTTCATTTGGTGCGTTGTGTGTAAAACACATTCCTTTTCTTGGAGGTGGTCAATGATGCAAAGTTAGGCAATGGTAGTTTTTACCTAAGGGAAAATGAATTTCAGTGTTTAAATACGACAATGATGTGTTAAAGAAAAACTTAAACTAGGTAAACTTGAAAAATGAGGCAAAAGGATAATGATTAGAAATTACGAGGCAATTTCTTTTAATCACTAAGAAAAAAGGCGCTTCCCCAGTTTGTGAAAGTGTTCTAAAATACTGTTATGAGCTTGGTTCACTTGCATCAGAAAGAGATTTGCAAGTTCTGAGATTTCTCGACTAAACTCATTTTTGTTTCAGACATAGGTACGCTGTCTTGCCCATTACAACGAATAGCTTGCAAAAATTAAAAATAAACTTTTGTGTGAAGCAAGTAAATATAAATGCCCAAAGACGTCATGATGTGATGTGTATTTATGAGAATTGTATTGTGTCTGGCTAATGGGTCTTGCCCACATGCTCAGGGTTTAACTCATCAACATACTATGGGTTTGGCAGGAATAATCCCGCCACTTCCCCAGTCAGATTGGCAGAGAACTTGGGGTTTGTCACCATCCTCTGCAGCATGAGGCACCGGGTTTAAACTAGTATAAATGGTGGATTCTCTAACTTGGAAGTCTTTAAATCATGATTTGAGGATTTCAGTAACTCAGCCAGGAGTTGTCCGTCTGGTGTAGGAGTGGGCGGATGAGTTCGTCACTTACAGTATGCAGATCAGACTTGATACATGATCATGACCTTAAAGTCTGAATTCAATAAGCCCTCACCCCCAAAGTAGAGCTAGATAAATGAAAAGGGGTAAAACAAAACTCCGCACATTAATTCAAAAGAAAAATGTATGCAAACTTCTACTGTGAAATTCTTCCTGTGATATTTAATTGCAAAGCAAGATATTATAATGGAGACAGTGGAAGAATAGGAAACAAATAAGTGTCTTCTGACTTACCGGTATTTCTCTTCCTCCAAGTCTCTGAACAGTAAAATAATTCGGACAGTATTTTGAGATCTTGAATTTCTTCAGTGTTTCTGTTTTGGTTAGTACTTTCACTTTCTTGGGCAGATACTGCTTTCACAGGAGTTGTTTATCCATCTCTTTGAAGTAACCAGTATAGCTAAACATACTACAATACAATTTTTATTTTTACTAGCAGTGCAGATAAGGAAAATAGTATCCCTTTTCTCTCAGTAATTTGTACATAGTCATAATTAACTTCTGCAAGGTGTACTCAAGTATTTAAACACCAGTGTTCACAACGGTAATCTGTAATTGCTTCGTTTAAATGGGTTTTCCCCTCTTGTGGATCTTGTGATGGACTGAATTTGTCTAGATGTGAGCCTTAGGGGTTTTTTAATTTAAAAAAACCACTTTTTATGTTCTTTCTATATTAAACTGGCAGTGGCATTCTCCTAGGTAAAAGCATAGTCCTCCGCCTATGGATTAGTCACTAGAAAGTGCTCATATAGTAAGAGCATGTCTGTTTCTATGCTACTTAATGACAAATATAGAAGAAATTCAGTTAATCAGATTGCTGTTTGTGTATTGGTTGGCACTGCTTTTTCCATTTTGTCCCCATTTCTGTATAAGCTTTTTTTCAGACATATATTCTAAGTTTAATATCAAGTTAAAATTAAAATAGAATTGTAGTGAAAATTGTTGACAAGAAAGTGTCATTCTGTCCCCAATCTGATGAAGTTTTTACATCACGTTATTTTCAGCTTGGAGAGTCCTCTCCAATATTAAATTACATTGTTACATAGCATCTTCTGTGTTCTCTGCTAGGGTTATATCTGGAAATCCCAACATCTGAGGGCATAGTGAAAGATGACAGAATACGCTATTTTAAATGTTTAAATTTTGAAAAATTCTTTAATCTTCTCCCTCTTTTAATTTAGTGAGTATCCAGTATTGTTTATAGTCTTCATTATGAACAATCTAAGCATTTTTCCTTTTTTAAAATGTAGGAACTAGAGAAGTGTGATGCCAACCACTACATTATTTTGTTCCGTGATGCTGGCTGCCAGTTTAGAGCACTTTACTGCTACTACCCTGACACGGAAGAAATCTACAAGCTGACTGGAACAGGGCCAAAGAGCATCAACAAGAAAATGATTGACAAGCTTTATAAATACAGCTCAGACAGAAAACAGTTTAACTTAATTCCAGCTAAAACCATGTCTGTGAGCGTGGATGCTCTTACTATTCATAACTATTTGTGGCAAGCCAAGCGACCTGCAGTGCCAAAGAAGACTCAGACTCGTAAATGACATTGAATTTTTGGGGGACAAGATTGCTGAATTGGGATTACATTGAAAGAAGAAATGTTTACCATTTTCCTCCAGTTGGGTATGAAATCTGCAGAATCATAAACATTTTTTTAAGAGGCTTCTAAACAAAAACCATGGATGCAAGTATACAAGAATGAAGGAACAACGCCAGTGTTTTTTATGAATGATAAATCTGCTGTTATGCCCAATGCTAACTACTGAGGCTTTCAAATGAGAGACTGCATGTAGCAAGATCTTTAATCAGTGGATTTCCTTTTACTTGAAGCTCTTTGTCGGTACAGATTGGGAATAATTTAGTTTTTCTCTCCACCTCATTTCCTCTTTTTCCCATCATTCTTAAAGTTGGCAAGCTCTGAACTTCAATAGGAGAATTAAGAACAGATTTTGGGTGATGAGATTTTTGAAACATGTTCTTTAGGGAAGAGCAACCGTTGAGAATTTTTTTGAGGAACTGTATATCAGATTGTTGTACTGTATCTGCAGCTGACAAGTTCAGTGCTCAGATTTCTGAAAGCCCCAGCCCATGCTGCTCAGAACAAAGTTTACGTACAGTATCCGTTCACTATAAGCACTGAAAGATTGCAAAGTCTGTCTTTTTAAAAAAATGTTTGCAAATTTAAAGATGGAATATTTCTGGAACACAATCATGAGGAGGTATACCGGTGCTACTAGCTGGAATATGCCTGATTGAAACTTGAGGCAAGCTGAATGGAGCACAGTTATCATTATTTCAGTTTCAGGTAGTGTCCTAAAGATTTGTTTGCTTTAATACAAACAGATTCTGGTAGATGTAGAACATTTCCACAGAGCACGTTACTTCTGTATGATGGTGCACTTAAAGATCACAAATTTTAATGTTTTTATTATGTCATGAAATGTAATTCTACTTTCTTTGCCCTGTCTTTATTCTGAATGAGCAGCATGCTCTACAATGAAGAGTGTGTACAATTTTTTTTTATTTGGGGTGATATATTAATATATATTAAATTGGTTTGTTTTCTCATTTAAAAGCAATTTTTGAACAGAAATTTTGCATTTGTTTCAAAAGCCCAAATGCGTCAAATGGCTTTGATTTCTTTTCATGTTGAAATATTAAATCTTGAGTTATGACCTTAAAAATCTGTCTGGTGTTCAGCAGATCAATTTTGTGTTTGGTGGGCAATGGGGTATATCTGCAGTTTTATTTGTTGAGGCTCTCATTTCCGTTTAATGCCCATACTTTAAAGTAACCAGAGTGCTGTAGCTACAACATAACTTATCCATTAGCATGTTCCTATTACGTCTTATTTTGACACTACTACCTGAGGATTTTATAGGTTTGTAACTTTGCACATGTTTACTTTTATTTGAGGTGTTACTTGAATATATCTTGTAATGCAGAGGGCACGATTCCAATTCTAGATATAAAAATGAAGCTCTAAAATACATTGTAATTATTAAATAAACCTTACAAATAATGGGAGTGACAAACTGAGTCATGTACATAAGGGGGAAAATAGGGTACGTGATATGCTAGTTAGAGCAAAGTGAAGGTCTTCCATTGCAGTCTTCTCAATTTTCCCTCCCTCTTCCCACCCCCAATACTTTTAAAATAGGCTGCTGCAATGTTGTAAATTTTGTTAGATAGCTGGTTGAGTGTAAATAACTAAAGGCTTTATGATTTCTAAAGTGCTAAGTATTAAATACCATTATGCATGTAACTTTTCTGTTACCATGCTTTTCATGCTTGTGCTTTATTTCTCACTGTTTGATATTATATACCATATTTATTTTATGAAGCACTGAAATTTAATAAAAATCATTAACTGATTTCCTTTATTTCATGTGTACCCTTTTGTTGCAACGTCCTGTCAAAGAACTAATCATAAGCTTTAAAGATGTGCTATTCTATGTTTACAAATAGATGAAGATTCTAATAACGCAAAAGTTGCTATAGTTATTGGCAGAGTATCATCCTCTTGAACTTTTTTCTAAGCTTCAACATTTGACCGTAATCATATTAGGGGCTACCAGCAAAGTGTTTCCTTCAAAGCATGTTGTAAATTAGTTTAAGTATCTTTTCACCAGTTTACATACAGAAGAACTGAGGCATGGATTCCAAAGTTATACAGCGAGTCAGCGATAGAGCTAAAAATGAAACCCCAGGTCCCCTGAGTCTTGTCTCCTGTTATTTGGACCTTGGTCCTTCCCTAAGTCATTGTTTTAGATCACATATAGAATTTCAAAAGCACTAACATTTTTTTTTCAACTGGGCATCGGTGTTAATCTGTGAATTTTATTTTGAGGTGCCAGCAATAGCTCCTTAGGTAAGGATAGATTCACCCTCTATTTTGTATGAAAAGCAAAGCATATCCTCCCTCCCACCCAAACCACAACCTTGATAATTTGGACATAGAATGAATTTTCTGAGACTGTACAGTAAATCCTTTAATTAATTTAGGGGTTGAAATTAATGTATAACTGGGTTCTTTCAGAAATTTAGCATCCAATGTCACACCTTTTTTGTTCCTCATAATCTTAACAGAATAATGCAAATTGCTGCTGTTTGAAGAAATTCTTTTTAGGATTAATGGAAATTTTCCCTCTTGGTCATACCTCAAACTTCCTTCTTCAGCAGAGATAAAAGAATCATCCTCAGAAAATTCCATTAAGAACCGCCCTTCTTCAGAATGGCTGTAATCTCCTATTATTCTCACTGAGACTGAGATTTCCTTGCCAGTAGTAAAGACCATCACTGCCTTCATTCACCTGATTCTCCTAATATTCCATGTTGCTTCATGGCAGTTTATATGGCCACCATTTTCACTCAGGGCAGTTTGGCTTTGCTTTCCATTGGGAATAATGAAAGGCAATCACCATTTTGGAGAAGTTTTATTTTAACTAAAAGTGGCATGTAACTTCAGTGCTATTAACAGGAAAAGGTGGCCCTTTTTAATAGTGTTCTTCATGAACCTCTCAGAAATGTTGTCCGCCTCTGTCAAGCTTTCCATTATGAAAAAAAATTAATCCTGAATATTTTCCAAGGCTTTTCTATTGCATCAGATCCACTCAATAGAGATTGAGCAGGAAGGAAGGAAAAACTAGTTTGCGTGTTTTTCGGGCACTATAAGGGATGCAGGTAGGAATTTAAGGGACATGTGCAGAGGCATAGGAGGTAAGAAAAGCCTGGTGAGAAATGTACAAGGGAACATGAATGTCGTGTGTGTGTGTGTGTGTGTGTGTGTGTGTGTGTGTGTGCGCGCGCAAAGAAAATCACGTTTTTTTGTTTTTTAAATTTTAAAAATCAAAACAACCTCCCTGCCCCAAATCATGTGGCTTTTGCATGGTGCCACACAGTTACAGTAGAGGATGCTTGTATGCCCTGGCTATGTTTCTGTACTTCAGAGGTATGGATTTCTTTAATCCAGAATTTCCTAGGTTTCTAACATTTTGTGTTTAATTACAATAGCCTTAGAATGTGTGCAACACCTTAAATTATTTAATTTTACTCTCCAACTCTATTTTCAACAGTCTTTTGTCTGGGAACATACACTTGACTGACTTTTTCCATGACTCTGTTAGATAAAAATGAATGATTAAAATCCCAATTTTTTGTATATGCCATTCCTATCGAGCAGCTTGTAAAAAATTGTACTAAAGTCTTCCATTGACCCACCTACCCACCAAATCATCACCTGGCTTGTGCAGTTCATTTGAAGTTTTGTCATGGACTTTGCAGGGTCAAGATTTGCCCTTACCCTGTGCATCTTTGTAAGTCCTACCATTCAATTGCTATGTCCAATGACTAGCTCTTCTGTACTTGTGGCTATATTCTGCTGTTACACCAATGGCAACTAAAGTCAATAAAGCTATTCTTACCAATGTAACGAAGTAGAATTCACCCCTGCTAAAAAGAAAAGCCTTGGACATCCTTTTAGAGCTTTAAGACCTAGTTGTGGTGTGTTCAGTTTAGGTATTTTTCCTCCAGTGGCTGGTAAAGTATGCAATAATTGTCCTGAAAAACTGACTCTGTTTTTCACCAAATTTTCAAAAATACTGACACCTAAATAGAACAACATTTAGTGCCTATTTTTAGGTTGCACCTCTCCTAATTTTTCATATTTGCACTGAGGCAGGAAAGATTAGAGATGCAGTGCTCTAGCCTGTCGTCTTCTTTTTGTTTGTTGGCTTTGCTGCATCATAGAGTTGCAGAACATCCTGAAGACTTAATCTTTACATCTTACTATTTTTGTTAAAATGTGCTGGTAAAAGTATGGACCCTTAAAATACCTTAAATGACTCACTAAAAATATGTACTACACTCTAATAAATCACAGAAAGAAGCATTACTGAAATGAAAAAAGTGGCCACCTATTTATAAACGATTTATGCTTCAATCTTCGCCCTAAAACAATTTTAAATAGCTTCTAATTGGATCTCCAACTTCCAGTTTAATAGCCACACTTGCCAATTTCAAAGCCACACTTGCCAATTTGTATTGGGTCTGGGTTGGGTGAAGAGGAGAGTAGGTACTATGAAATAATTTAAAAGTACAGTCCACTTGTATTTTTGGCTAATATAATGCAGTACAGGATTATAATCCTTTGACAATACATACATATATATAGTCTTGAAGTTTTGTAAACAAGAGGAATGTACATCTTTAAAGTCTTTTCATGCCATGATTTATTTTTCAAACTTTAACATTGTGCATTTACATATACTGTCATGTTTGTTGGACTGACCCCATTTCCAGGACCATAAGGGTTTTCTGCAGAATAATGATCAATGAAAATATTGGCATATAATTTTGAGAAATTTAACATGGAATGTAGTCTACTAGACATCAGCGCGATAACCTGATCTTCCAGCATGTACCCTTTATTTTTAAAACGTTGACATCATGTAACCCAGGGTGTGTGGTCCATAAATACATTGTGAGCTTTCACCATACAACAAGGGTGGGGAACCTTTTTTGGGTCAGGGGCCGCTGACCCACAGAAAAATTAGTTGGGGGCTACACAGATGTGAGAAGCAAAAAACCCCAAATCGTCACTGATGCGGCCCCCAGCTGAGAAGGAGAAAGACACTCCCCACATTCCCCCTCATACACCAGAGCCTAGTGAGACCCAGGCTAGTAGATTTTTGTGTGCTCCAACCCTGCAGGGAAGCATCAGGGGTATGGAGTGCAAGCACGGCCTGCCCAATACTGGACTGGGAGCTCTGAGTCTTAGGGGCCAGATCCAGGCAAGCCAGGGGTCGCATCTGGCCCGCTGGCCTTAGGTTCCCCACCCTGCTATCCAGGGATGATGATCCTGAAAATATAGTAATCCAAGAATGCGCTGAACAACTTCCTGGGATTTATATGATCTATTCCTTCTCCATTTGCAATGCTTTTCATCTTCAAAATCCCATCTTTGCCTCTCGATCTAAGCAGCCATTTTGAAACTATAATCGTCTATGGCCAGTACCCAAAAGCTGTTTAACGCAAAAAAAATGAACCTTCCTTCATCCCAGCTACTACCCTGAGAATATAGCATCCATGGTACTTCCTTGCCATAGGACCAAGCACATATGTGCATCTCAGACTTCTACCCGATTTGACAGCCAGCCCTTCAGTTCAGCCACCTCCAACAATTTAAAATAGTTTTTAATGCATACTTGAGCAGTCTTATGAAACACAAATATGGTTCATGGTCTGGTTGAAGATGAAAGAGAGAAATTGCAGTGTGAATGTCCCGTACCTGCAACTAATTTTGGCATTGTATGGCTAAGACAACAATGAATAGGTAAATTACAAGACTGAAAAGGAGGGATACAAATTTTTTAAAAAAGCTGAAATGTTTTCCCTACTAACATTATGACTTTGTCATCAGATGTATAAAACGAATGTTAAGGTGACCTATGAATGATTTTTTTAAAAGATTGGCTTGTGCCCTATTATTCTTTGTTATAATACAGGCAGTCCCCGACTTACGTAGATCCGACTTACGTTGGATCACTACATACAAACGGGGCTTTTCTCGCCGCAAACTGTTGATTGCAGAGTCTTGTTGTCAGAAGCCCTAAAAAGGGCTGGATCCGATCGGGTCCCACGGAGCAGAACATTCCATCCCAGGGCGGTTGCTTAATCAGGCGATCTGCAAACAGGAACCGAGTCTGGATACTACACTCGATCTTACCTCGCCTCACGGCGCACACAGACGTACTCTCCCCCTCCCAAGATGTCCCCCAGCGTGGGGGGGGGAGGCAGCTTGGCTTCTGACACCAAGACTCTGCAATCAACAGCCTTATTTCTAGGCACCTCGGAAACCGCTCCGGAGCGTAAAAGCCTCCAGTTGTGAGCGGTTTCTTTTTTTTAGCCTGGAAGGGATTTAAACCCCTACCATGGTTTTTCTGCTGGCTGCTCTACAGCTGATCTGCAGTCAGCTGTTTAGGCCCTGCCCAGGCACGTCTTTTGAGACTGCCTATTGGCGGAGGCTCTTCTTTGGACCTGCCCCTGCCTCCTGCTCCTGCTTCCTGGGTCCTGCTCCTGCCTTCTGAGACCTGCTCCTACCTCCTGAGACCTGCTCTGGACCTGCTCCTGCAACTTGCTTCGGACCTGCTCCTGCCTTCTGGGACCCGCGCCCCAGGCTTACTGGAATCAGCCTCTGATCAGTTTCTGCAGCGGCTGACTTGGGAATACCTGGGGTAGAGCAGCTGGGGTGCTGCCAGGTTGGTCCCCATAGTGCCAAGGTGTGGCGCTGCGGGGACCTACCCGGCAGCGCCCGAGCTGCTCTGTCCCATGCGTCCAGATTCAGCCGCTGTTGAAACTGATCAGCGGCTGATTCTAGGAAGCCCGGGGCAGTGCATCTCTGACTTGGGCTTCCTGTAGTCAGCCGCTGGTCAGTTTCAACAGTGGCTGAATCTGGACGCCAGTTCTGACTTACATACAAATTCAACTTAAGAACAAACCTACAGTCCCTATCTTGTACGTAACCCGGGGACTGCCTGTACATAGAAAGCTTGAAAGACTTTAATTGAAAGTTGCTTTCTTTGCTTGTTCTGAAAAGACTTTTATATGCACTTGTTCATGAGAACTGTTTGAAACGATTTAAGTTATTTGAGTAATTAAGGTATAAAAATTAATTTCTTCTCTGTTAATCCCAAAATGAGTTACTCTTCCTTATGTTACGCATCTCGTGCATTCATCTGAAGAAGTGGGTTGTGCCCACAAAAGCTCATAGTACCATATACATTTTTTGTTCGTCTCTAAGGTGCCACAGGACTATTAGTTGTTTTTTAAATGTTTTCAGTTACAGACTAACACAACTACCCCTCTGAAACTTAGCTACCTCAGAACGTTTGCTTGTATTCACAAGCTACAGTGAATTTTGGTTAACTATATACAAATAATCTTTCTTAAATGAATAATGGTTAACAAACTATTGATGCCAAATGGATTCTTTTCATGCTACACCTTTCCAATGGTCTGTTTAAAGCATCTTTAGATAGAAGAATAGATATGTTTACTATATTATACCATGAAGTGGTTAAATATTATTGCCAGTGTGACAGATCCATGGAAATGCCATGCAGATACACTCTACCGGTCATCCATATGACTGCACTTTTAGCCCACCACTGTGGTAACTGAGGGAAAGTAAGAAATGAGGTTAATTTAACAGGTCTTGGCTTGTCTTTTTGACAGAAAAACACTGCATGCATTCTTGTGCTCTTTTAATCACATGCCAAGCTCTCAGGCATTAGAGTTCCAACAAGCAAAAGTTGACCATTGTTCATCATGAAATGTAAGTAAATTTCTTCTCCTGCATGTCAAATTTTGCTCTATAAACTTAAAGCATTATTCAAATAAGAAACTTTCATACTAGATGTACTTACTGGTAAAATATTGGAGTAGCTGACTTGAGTCAAACTCAGCAAGAAGTGTCTAGTGAACTCAATAGTGTTGAGCTTTCTTGGTATCATTTGATGAAACCAAGCTTTTGATTCTGCAGGGTGGAGGGTTTGGAGTTTGCTTTAAATATAAGCAAAGATATTTTTAAGTAATCCTTCTTTATTATCAAAGTATTTTAAAAAAATTTGAACTAGTTTCTGCTGAATTTCTTAATCCATTAAGTCTGCAAACACTTTAAAATGAAGCAGAAGTATCATCTTTCATTTCCTGGGGCATTATGTAAATCAATATTCAGTTATATAGGTGAGCCTTAAATAAAAACATTTCCTTTGTGATTTTATTTAAGCATGTGTGTCTTTGCAGTGATATTTATGCTTATGTTGATTTGGGGACTGATGAAGAGTTTAAGATTCCAGTGTGTGTTCGAAAATGGGTATTTCTGCTCTTCCATTCCAAAAGGTAAGCTAGAGATATGTATTTTGATTACTGTGAAGGTGAAAATCACTCCAAAAATTCTACTTATGCTGCAGGGTTTATTGCTTAAGATTTCCAGGGTAGGAAGATGTTAGTTCTAATTTATGTTCTGGATTCAAAAGTTGATATTTTGAATAAGTTTGTGATTCATTTAATATTGATGAGGTGGGTTATGTGGCTTAGCCTTATTACACGTCTGATTGCAGAATAATTGTCCATAGTTTTGGATTAAATTTGTTGTTCAAGAATCTTTTGAAAGAAATATGAATAATAGTACTTCTAAAAAATTAATAGTTTGTGTCTTTAGTATGTATTTAATTCTTTCTTTTTCTTCCATATTAATTCACACTACTATATCTTCAAAATATTTCAAAAGAAACCCACTAATCACCATATATTCTATTTAACTTGCTTTAGAACTTGTTACTGCTACTTAAGGAAAGGTAAGGTGCACAGTTAACAAGGTAAGGAAAGATGCACAGTTAACAAATCAGTGATTAAAAAGTTGGTACAGAATGTAAGCGCATATCTTCATTTTATGGAAAATATTTTACATTTTAGGACCTGATACAATGACCATTAAGGTGAATGAGACTCTTTCCAGTAATTTCATTGGCACTGTCTCTTTTGCTACTCTCTTTTAATTACTAAGTATGTAATTGCAGAATATGCAGAAAAAATCATTACAAACCTAAAATGCTAATACAAATAACCCAGAATGATTTTTCTGTACATAAAAATGAGATGACTTTGAGAGACCAATCTCAAGGTCTAGCATTAATAGCAAGTACTGTGTCCTGCTAGAAAAAGCTATGAAATTCTTCTTTCCAGCAGTCTAAATCTCCATTAACATCTCTGTTGCAATATCAGACTTTAAATTAGTTGTTCGTTGTGAACTGAATATTACCAGTCCGAATCACAAAACAGTATAGTTTTGGTTTAGCTAGTGGGAGTGGGGGAAAAAGTGACTGAAGCTCCTAAGAGGTTTGGAATGTTAGAATAAGTTTCACAGATGAGTTGGTCAGAGAAAAATAAATATAGTTCATTACATGGCTTCGCAATTTAACACATAGATATCTTTGATATTTTACTATAAATATTGAGCAACATCTAGTCTTCATTTTCCAATTCCTGAAGTTTTTGTCCTGTGAACAAAAACTTCCCTTTATTTATAGATAGACCTAAAATAAATAACATTTTATTCTTAATGTCAAACAAACAGGTTTAATTTTTCAAATATCTACCACTTTTAGGAGGACACATTGAGATCAAATTAGGGTTATTATTTCACTCATCTCAATTTCAGCTCTTGAAGAGGGAGAAAAAGCTGATATATGAACAGAACTGGTGTTAATCACTCATATTCAAGCACATTTTTCTGTTTGATTCTCTAGATTTTCCTGAAGGTCTGACCTCTGTTCTATTCGTTGTCACGAAGATTGGAGTTATCAACTCAAGTGTCTTCACCAGCCCAAACTTGAAATCTGTCACCAGTCTAGCTTTAGCGAACAGTGGCATCGTAAAAATTGAACCTGGAGCCTTTTACTCTTTCCATAGTCTCACCAAACTTAGTTTATATCAAAATAATCTGACTACAGTTATGGCTTCTTGGCTTTCCAAACCAGAGCACTTAGAAAGCCTTACAATGTCCCTGAATATCATTCAGGAAATTGGCCCCAATATGTTGTCCAGTTTCTCTAACCTGACAACCCTTAATTTCGCAAGCAATAGAATTCATATGATTGAAGGTGGAAGTTTGAAGAATTTGTCAAAGCTAACTTTTATTGATCTATCTGGTAATAACTTATCTACCTTAACAAGAAATGTGTTCAGTGGGCTGATGTCCCCAATAATGAAACTGGGTGACAATCCATGGAACTGTTCCTGTGAACTTCAAGATTTTGGATTATTTTTGCAAGGTAACATAACACGTAATTGCAATCATTCCAAACCCTTGGGCAACTCCAGTTCTATTCAGATAACTAGGCATCTGTAGCCCAAAATCTAATAGAAATGTGAAACTTTCTGGAAGTACTTGAGAATGGCCTGGTGAGTAGAGATGTGGTGGTTCAGGATTTCGCTGTATTTGTAATAATTTGATACACCTTAACGTATCAGAGGGGTAGTAGTGCTAGTTTGTTTTAGCAAAAACAACCAGGAGCCCTGTGGAACCTTAAAGGCTAAGGGTATGTCTACACTACCCTCCTACTTCAAACTAGGAGGGTAATGTAGGAATACCGCACTTGCAAATGAAGCTCAGGATTTGAATTTCCCGGGCTTCATTTGCATAAGCGGGGAGCCGCCATTTTTAAAACCCCGCTGGTTCGAACCCCGTGCAGCGCGGCTACACGGGGCACGAACTAGGTAGTTCGAACTAGGCTTCCTAGTTCGAACTACCGTTATTCCTCGTGAAATGAGGAGTAACGGTAGTTTGAACTAGGAAGCCTAGTTCGAACTACCTAGTTCGTGGCCCGTGTAGCCGCGCTGCACGGGGTTCGAACCAGCGGGGTTTTAAAAATGGCGGCTCCCCGCTTATGCAAAAGAAGCCCAGGAAATTCAAATCCCGGGCTTCATTTGCAAGTGCAGTATGCCTACATTACCCCACTAGTTCGAACTAGCGGGGTAGTGTAGACATACCCTAACAGATTTATTTGGCCATAAGCTTTCATGGGCTGGAGCCCATTTCATCAGATGACACCGTGGTCCCCAACCCACAAAAGCTTATGCCCAAATAAATTTAAGAGTTCAAAGTGCCACAGGATGTCTCGTTATTTTTACCTTACAGAATGTTACTGTAAATTACTTCCTTACTGTAGTAGTATTTATAGTATGAAGTCTCAAAGTTGGGGCTACATTCTGTTGGGCACTATG
This sequence comes from Pelodiscus sinensis, assembly GCF_052426305.1. Lineage (NCBI taxonomy): Eukaryota > Metazoa > Chordata > Testudines > Trionychidae > Pelodiscus > Pelodiscus sinensis. The sequence goes on along the minus strand of NC_143074.1, from coordinate 22,525,744 downwards.
TGGTAAATCGGTTTCCTTAGATAAGCATGTCACCTACAGTAACGATTTATTTTTAAAGAGTAGGAGGAATTAGTCCATGCTTCAAGATCATACTGTGAAAACATAGCGCAACGGAGAGTGAAAGATCTGTATAGCGTGTTGGTGATGATTTGTTTTACAGTGTCAGAAGAATGTAAAAAGGGAACAATGAGAAATTTTGGGAGTACAATGTTGGGTCAGTGTGGGGAGGTAGAAGATGGCATTTTCAATGGAAGTTGAATCAATTGCAAAAATATTGCAGGCTGTTAAAATATAACCACCTTTCAGTTGTATTGTACACTATTCCAGACCTTCTGAATCCTGGGGTTCTTCTTGACCAATAACTTAGGGTATGTCTACACTATTTCGAAATAACTAGCACTATTCTGAAATAACTTAGTCTGCGTCTACGCGGCATGCAGTTATTTTGAAATAGCGTCAAAATACTGTTGAGCTGGAGGACAACTTACACCGACTCTAGGGACCCTCATTGTATGAGAAATAAGGGAAGTCGGAGGAAGAGTGCTCTGTTTTGAAATAAGTGCTGTGTAGACACTCCCTATTTCAAAATAAGCTAGGCAATTGACGTAGCTCAAAGTGTGTAGTTTATTTTGAGTTAAGCCCTGCTGTGTAGATGCACTCTTAGGCAGAAAATTATTAAAATGTTTGGATGGACCTCAGCACCCGGGTACTCTGTGGAGCTGAATTATGTCTAATGCAGGTAGAAACAGTGCAATGGACAAAAATGGAAAGATGCATTTTATCAAACAATTGGAGATGGGAAAGATGTAGTTGATCTGAACCACCCCCCTCTGTCAGTGAAGGATTATTTCCTTATGATACATTTGAGCTCACAATCAGAGGCCAAAATGTTAGAACTTAAGTGCATAAAGTTAGGTCCCTGCAGCTCTCTCTCTGATGGTAGTGCAATCTGTGGGTACTTTAACAAGCGATGGTGAGAGCCCAGGATCTTAAGGAGTCACAAGTGAGTCTTGCACTATTTGTTTTTACAGAGCTGATGAATGCTTCTGTATTGGAAGATGCTTCATCTGTGGTGTGTCAGAGCCCACCAGCCTTGAAGGGAATTCCAGTTTGGAACATCTCTGACTTTAACTGCCCACCTATTCTCATAGCACCATCACTTGAGAATGACTTTTATAAAGTTGGATTGCCAGCGATGCTTCTGTGTGTAGGTGTGTGACAGTGCAATTTTCAGTATCTCATTTCATACTGTGAAATTAATTTCAAACTCAGGCTTTTGAAAGCACGTCCCACCGCCTTGCAGGAAAAGTTACACCCAGGTCCCATATACCCCTTTTCAAGATAGAGTTGCCTTGTTCAATAGAACGATAATATGCAAGGCAAACCCAGAAAACAGTCACAATTCCACTGCAGAAATGACAGGCTGCTGAGTTTTTTTTAATTTCCTTGTCCAGAAAAAAAAATTACTTTCAAGTTGTATTTTGAATGTTTTTCAGTACTTAATTCTGTAAAATGCATATCGTTAGTATACTTCATAATGTAGAATAAGGTTACTCATCAAGTGAGCAATTTACTGTTCCAGAAACTGGTAGCTCGGGTAATTAATTCTAAGCCATTTGCCATGTTGTCCAAAGAGATCCCGAATAAAGCATTTTTATTATTTCAGATACAAAGAGGCTAAGGGAAGTTTTTAAATTGAGACCTGCTGTGGGTGCATCTTAATATTTAATATATTGCATAAATTGAAAAGAACATGCAAATAAAGCACCTGGAAGATTGATTCTGTAGAGGCTGTGCATAAAAGCACAATTTGATGTTTAAAATAAAGTTTAAGAAATACAGATTTTGGTGGCAGAAACTTGCAAAAGAAATATTTTTTCTCTGCTTTTAGAGCATTAGCTTTGGTGAAAGTTCCATTTTTATTAATACAAGTGGATGTACAAAAAATATAAAAACATTCTCAGGAAATTTTTCAAAGTTTTGCCTTTAAATGAACATGTTCATTTATAAACCACGTCAATACCTTTTTCGAACAGGAATGAAGTGGTTATACAATTTAGCTCTGTCTAGGGTATTTTTATCTTTTGTACAAGATTCCATCTAATTTTTATTTGATTTTTTTTTTTTTTTTTAGTGACATAGTTTTGGTGAATTTTAAAATTATTTGTTTGAACTATTTTTGCAGGGTTGCTTTCATTTCTTTTGCTGCTTCTCCTGCTTTGGAAAATGAAACAAGAGAAAAAGCAAGTGCAGCCAGGTAAAGAAGTTACTGTTGAAAATAGCCATGAAATATTAACAGGTCACATTAACACGATGACAGAGAGACTAACGTGCCAAGGACTATTACATGAAAAGCTACAGACAATAGTAGAAATTGGCAAAACCCAACAAAATAGAACGCAGAGAAGTCGGGCAAAATCTGCCTCACCAATTATGTTGAGAACAGAGTTTCAACACAGTAGTTCTCAACACCCCAGACCAACAGATGAGAACCAGGAGCAACCCAAAATCTCTAGTATAGTAATAAATGAACAACCCTGCATGAAAAATGAAGACTGCAACAATGTTATGGAACTGTGGTATTTCAATAGCTTGCAAGATTGCAATAAGAAGGTTATGCTTAATCACAATGCAAACACTTCACCCACTGAGCTAAGCATAGAAACCCAAAACAAGGATAGTTCAGTATTGTTAAAGCAGTCATTGCAGGACGATGGTGTTTCAGAAGTGTGCTGGAATGATGGAGTTAAGGGAAGTGATAAAATAGAGAAGGTTGAACCTTTTTTGTATTTAAGTGTTGCTAGTACAACTGAAGAATCACCCAGTGTATCTGGCACTGGACACAAAGGTGCTGTGAACAGAAATGTGAATATGAGACTGTGTTCTTTGAGGAGAGTTTTTACGTGGCCGTATGAAAAATGCAAAAGGGATCAAAGCCAAGACACTTTATGTTGTGAGGATTTTTTCCAGGCATGTTCCTATATGCCCACTAGTGCTCCAGGTGTTCCAGCAGCAGTCAGGAAAACAGAATCCAAAGATGAACAAAATCTGTCTGATCCCCATCTAAGTACTGGAAGGGAACAAAAGTCAATTCGTGATTACTGCAGTACTGAACCTAACTTAAACAGAGAAGCAAAACCAGCAAGGAAATTGGTATCTCCACTTCAGAAAGGAGCTAAGCAAATAGCCACAATGGAGAATGCATATAACTCAGTGCCTGGAAAAGGATTCAGAGGCCCCGAGGCTGTAAAAAAGAATAACAAAAAGACGCCTTCCCTGACTGGATTTGGCAATGACCCTATTCGCTCGCCAGCATCCTCAGACAACTCTGGTCACAGCTCCTCCCCATGTGATAACACATTGCTCGGAAATAATGAATACACCTTCATTGATCTTTTGCATGAAGTCGTGGAAAATCGTGGAAGGCGGACTAGGGAGAGGTGGAAACAGACCCATCAAGTGCAACTTGCTATTCATCCCCCAGGGAAGTCAAAGTAAACTCATTGCACTACTCCAAAAAAAAAAAAAAAAGTTCAGTGGACAGTAGACCATCTGCTCAACCGAAATTGTTGTTATAACATTGCAGACTGGTGAAATGTACCTGATTTGACAGTACTGGAAGTTGAAACCCTGTGGTACACATACGTCCAGAACAATGCAAACTGTTTCTTCTGATTGCTGCATGAACCCTATTTTGGAAAAGCCACTTCTAAGAACAAGAGGAGAATTTGTTCCTGCTTCAGTTGATTCTTTGTGCCAAAAAAGGGTGATTAATGTGACAGTTTTTGTGATGTGATCATTTATTTACAGGAAGCTAGACTGAGACTTACCAAACTCATTTGATTTAGGCAACCAGATAGACATCAGACGACTAATGAGTTTTGGTCAGTAATCATCTAGGGTAAATTTTCCAAAAATGCCCATATGATTTCCATACTAAAGTCCCATATAAAGTACATATGACTTACATATGTTGACTTAGCACTCTTGAAAATTTTATGTAGGCTGGTTTTGCACCAGATATGTAGAAGAAGCCAAATTCCATTATTCACCCCACCCTCCCGAAATCACCCATATCATTACTGTCATATCAGCAGCTTAGAAATTGATAGTTCATGGGGTACGGAGCCTCGACCTGCTCTATTTATTGGCAGACACCATTAGTATCCAGAGATGTCAATCTGGCCTATTCATGAGCACTAAAAATGAATTTACTTGCACAAGAAATGCTAATGGGTTATACCTTCTTACATGGATTGCTAATTGTGCACTCTCTCTCTGTTTCTGCAGAATATTAGTAATAATGCAAAGCTATCTATTGAGCAATAGGGCTATTTTATATGTACAACACCGTCTTTTTGGTAGGCTTTATGGGTTTTACACACTATTTTCAAGTAATAATTTATAAAATGGCTAATAAACCATGTAACTAGAAATGTTTGTCTACAGTGAGCTATTAACTCTGTCTGATCTTCTGTAACGTTAGATCTTGTTCCACTATCCCTCATGAATTTCCATGCAAGTGAGAACAGCTAATTGTTAGTCTGTTTGCAATTCCATCCAAATAACACCTTCTTTTTAATGCTTATATTTGTTCAGATTTAGGGCTGGTGCAAATCACAAAGAATTTGTTTTGTATATTTTGGATTTGTTTAGAAATATTGTAATTTCTTCTCGCTAGATAGCTGGCCCTTGTCTCTCCCCTATCCGCTTCCATCCTCCTTTTTTGTGTGGAGTAAGGATTTTGATGGGGAAAGATTGAAAGTTAGGATATTTTGCTGTTAGGGTCACAAGTACCATTCACTCCCTTAAATTTATCAGTCTCTTTTCATTATTTATTGCTGTCATACCTTAAATTTTAATTCATGCAAATTTAATTGTTTATAATCTCCTGAACTGAGATTTAATGCAGAAAAGTAGGAACCATCATTTGCATACTTCTTACATGACTCCAAGGCTTTGTCTACACTGCAGGGTTTTTGCTCAAGAAGCCTTTTGCAGAAGAATTCTTGTGCAAAAACATCTTGCGCAAAAGTGCATCCAGACCTCAAAGCACATCGCAAAAGTGACGTGCTTTTGTGCAAGACAGCATCCACGCTACATGGACACGCTTGTGCAAGAAAGCTGATTGCCATTCACAGAACGGCCATCAGAGCACCTGTGCTTTTGCCGATAGGGGTTTCTTGTGCAAAAACCCCTCCAGAGCATCCACACCTGCCTTTACGCAAGAGCTGTAGTGCAAAAAGGAGTTATTCCTTGTGGGGAGAGAAATAACTCTACCAGCAAAAGCCCTCTGTTCTGTCGATTTTCTTGTGCAAAAACGCACTTGAGGTGTGGACGCTCCGCCGCTTTTTGCACAGAAACCTTGGGCTGTGTCTACACTGGTGCGATCTTGCACAAAAGCAGCCATTCTTGTGCAAAAACTTGCTGCTTGTCTACACTGGCTGCGTGTTCTTGCGCAAGTAAACTGACATGAATTTCTTGCGCAAGAATGCCCTATGGTTAAAATGGCTATCAGAGCTTTCTTGCGCAAGAGAGCGTCTACACTGGCATGGATGTTCTTGCGCAAAAGCACATGCCAGTGTTGACGCTCTCTTCTGGAAGAGTGTTTGCAGAAGAACTCTTCCGCAAAAGAGTTTTTGTGTGAGAACGCGCCAGTGTAGACGTAGGCTTGTAGTGTAGATATAGCCCAAGTGTAAAATGCATACTTGTACAAACAATTTATTCATAATGAAAAAGCATTATCTTCCACTAGCTCTTATTAAATATGGATTCTCTCTAGCTGTAAATATCTCTTTCCCAGGACAGGATTTTTCCTGTGATGTTGGTTATGCATGAATCGCAGAGTATCATCTGCGTTTTTCTCTTGTGTTTTTATAATTCTTTTAAAATGTTACCACTCAGCTTTTTAATGTTAGTTTTGTCACGGTTTTACTAATTCCGGAGATTTCCTGTTTGAGCCTGCCTCATTTGTTGTTAATCTGTAATGAATCTTAACATGGATGACTGGTCCAATTAGCGAACCATGTTTTCTTGAAGCATAAATACTCTGACCAGTGACATCTTATAGTACTCAAGGGAAGCTGAAGTTTTTAACAGAAAAGTCCATGCATTTCTGAGGATGAACTGTAAGTTGTTCCAACTTTTTTTAATTCTAGCAACAAACATTTGTATTTAAATTGTGCTATATATTCAGTGGGAAATTATACTGGTTAGAAATCAAATAGTGCATAAATATTTTCTAAGCGTGGTCAAAATGTATTCAGGCACACACTTTCTGTAAAGTAATAAAATATGAAATGAGAAAGCAATGCTCTTGCATATAAATGAATGTCTGCCATATGAACTGAAATTATTAAGAAAAAATAACATTGACATATTTCTGTAAAATGTGAACTCAGAAGTAATCCTAAAGGGTGCCTGTCATTTATAGAAATATTGCTATTGTAATCAATTTTTGAGTTTCCCAAGTATTCTAGGTAGGAAAAGCCTCTTCACTCATTTGGGAAAGGTATTCCTATTAGTCATACAGTATTTTTTTTAAAGCAGGGCGTACAATTCAATATACAATTATTGTGCTAATGCTTGTAATCTGAGTAGTTGTGTATATAAAACAGCATATCCTTTTAGATGCAGAATTGTAGTAACTGTCTTAAAATTTAACATTCAATTGCCTGCCAAACTTTTTAAAAGTTAGGCTGAGAAACTATAATTATTTTTTTAAATGAAAGTATACAAACATTTGCAGCTGCCTGAAATTGAAATCTACTTTCCATGGGACAATTTTGCCTCTTCTTTGATAATCACCCAAAATTAGTTCAGTAAAGTAAATTTCAGAATCCACCTTTCTTTGAAAATATTTCTAACCTTTATAGGATTTTTCTAAAGTGTGCATCTGACTAGCTGTTTGGGAAAATGTTAAACCTGCTTAGAGTATTTTTGGTTTTGCTACTAATAGGAACATATAATGTAACATAAAGAACGTGTAATATTTTTGAGCAAGTTAAATGAGTTTATAACCAGTGCACATGTATCCCTTGCCTAGAATTAAGCCAATATGTTGTCAGTTACACAACACAACGCAAATGTAAATGCTTATATTCACAGACACTGAGAAAATGCCAGATGTATGCTTTGGGAGGAACATAAAAAGGTAGAATGTATATAGTCCAAGATATGTGCTGAAACAGGATACAGTTGGTGATACAGAAAACAATTCAGGAAATAAGTTAACAAAATAACAAGCTTAGGTCCATCATCTAAATAGTCTCATGGTTAGTGATATGGTATCTAAATATTTTCTACAACAAATGAGAATCCATCTTTTTTTCTTGGGGTAAAACACCTAATTTTACAGTATATTCAATCCCATATAAAATACATGGCAGCAGCGGTCTACACAGAAATGACCAGTTACCTAGTGCTCTTTTCCTTCTTACTAGTGCTTACATTACTTCGAGACAGCTAAAAATACATGAAATATTTCCTTAATATTGATTTTCTAGGTAAGCCATTACTGTACTTTCCAGGTGGATGTTGAGAGATGGTGAATGGGATCGTAAATGGTGAGAAGTGGGGGATTAACAAGGCGATTGTTCTTTTAAAGATATGGTGCACCATATAAAATAATTTGCAAATCCCCGTGCCGTCAGCGCATCAGTTAATAACCTGCCTATGAAGAGTGGGGATATTTACTAATTAATAAACACCACAATAGGAACGTAGAAACTTGCCTAGAAACAATCACCTTCTAACTCGTGATCACAGCGTGTCTGTCACTAGTGTGTACGGCATCTTAACGTTGAAGAGATTTCAGAGCAATGCTAAAAACGGTGGTTTGAAGCTTTCCGTAGCCAAGGGCCCTTTTGAACGAAATAGCTTTTATAAGCAGCAAATGCTACTGCGAGACTAAAACACTGTTACAGTGGAATGAAAAGATCATAAATTCTCCTCTTGATGCATAACCTCTTAATCTATAGTATCCCAGTGGACATGGAGTCAGTATAGTAAGTCAGAATCCTGCAAGTTTAAGACAATCCTCAAAAAGAACTTTTCAAAAATGTGTGTGTGTGCGCGCGTAACTGGATTTTATGTGTAAACAGGTCCTTTGGCGCTTGCTAGTTTTCTTCTGCTGATTTGCCTGGAAGTAGGCCGGCCTTGTCCCCCGCTCTGTAAATACTGCTCCACAGGGCTAGCGGAGTGTGAGCAGGTCTCATCACTTCAGGAAGGTAAAACCTTTGTTCCTCTCCTGCGTTCCTGTTGCTGCCAATTCATAGAGGAGACAAGTAGTGAGTGGAATTCTTAAATCACATGTTGCTTTTGAGCCAGGGTTTGTGCTTTGTAGTTAAGTGTCTAGAAGTAACAATGTATTCACTTGAAAAACTATAAAGAGGAAAAAGCCAAAAGCCATGGCCATATATAAAAGTCATGTTATCTAGTCAAGGTTGTGATGGGGCTTATGAACACTAGTAGGCCATAAGCCAAGAATAAAAGGGACTATATTTAGGAGAACATGACAAGGTCTGTCTTCAGCCCTGCCGATGGGGGAAGGAAAGAGGCAAGGCCGGGTGATTCAAAGGGACCTGGGACTCCTGGCCAATACCACTGCTACGGTGGCAGCAGCCCTAAGCCCTTTTAATTGTGGCACTCTGGGTGGCTTTAAGACAGGGCTACTCATATTTGCAGGCTGTGGTGCAGTTTGTGTTTACGGTGGGGCTCAACATGCGGCCTGGGGGTGAGAGCCAAAACAAAAAAGAAGTCAATAGAATGGTCTTCTGTTGAGATGCGTTTTAGTAGTTAAATTTCTGGACTGTCACTGCTCATTAAAAGTGCTGTCATGTGGGTGGAAATCGGGTCAATATTGCATTTTATTAACATCAGCAGAACTGACTTAAATGGGGCCTGCGTGTTGTGTAGTCTTGCCTTAACCTTTGTAGTCATGCCTGTCAGTGTGAAAGAAGCTATTTGCATATATTTGCATATATGTTTGCATGTAGATGTAACCACACTTAAGTTGCGGCCCTCGGCATGTGCTGTAAGTATCATTGTGGCCCTCGGAGCTTCCAAAGTTGAGTTGCCCTGCTCAAAAGGGTGGAGGGCAGGGAGTGGGAGATGGTGTGGTGCTCTCTGGGCAGCACTGAGGGCTACCTGCTCCTAGCCCCACCCCTTCCACCTGAAGCCCCACCCCTTCCAGGAACCTAGAGCTGGCCACCCACACCTAGCCCACTGGCCCATGGAGGCTGTCAGTGCCCCTCCTATCTTTGAGTAAATTGCTTTCAGTCATTGTGGTGTGGTCTTCAGCTGTAGCTCTTTGTACTTGCCCAATGCAGCCACATCCCAGGGCTGATTCCCAATGTAGATTAGACCAGTCTATTCTCTTCCTGTGGTTTAGGTCCTAACATCTGTTTTTTTTCTTCCTCAGTTTTACCAGGTTTGCCAAACTCCACAGAGAAAATACTGTTGCGGCATGGAAACCTCAGCAAGATACCCCCGCTATCTTTCCAGAACTTCCCCCAGCTTCACTTGCTCTCCGTCACTGGATTTCCGTTCTCTTCCCTTGCAAACATGACCTTTGTGGCAAAGGACTCCAGCAGCCTGAGGAGTTTGGATCTCAGCAGTAACTCCCTGGTGAGCTGTGGGATCCAGCCTTCGGCTTTCGCTGGCCTCGGAATCCTCGAGGAGTTGATTCTTACAGATAATGCCTTGGACACAGTGAAAAGTTCTTGGTTCTTGGAGATGCCGTTGCTCGCCAAGCTTCTCCTTTCTGGCAACAAAATAACTTACCTTCCACCACGGACTTTGGAGAGTTTGGCTAAGCTGAACGAACTTGTCATGTCTTCCAACTTTATTCGATATCTTTCCAAGGACACTTTTTATGGGCTGGCGTCATTGACCAAACTGGACTTGTCAAGCAATGAAATCCTGTTTATTAATAACGAGGTTTTCCAGCCTTTGCATGCGTTGACGCATTTACAGTTGTTTAATAATAAGCTGACTGCACTGGCCAGCATCCCAGATTCTCTTGCCGCCTTGTTTCTTAATGAAAACCCTTGGTTTTGTGACTGCCATCTGGTGAGCTCCATGCAGCTACTGAAGGAGAAAGTGCAGACACCTGGTGGCTTCGTGTGCAACAATCCACCAAGCCTGCGAGGATGCCAAGTGTTGAGCGTAGGGCCGGAAGTCTGTGCCTTTCTACCCCAAGAAACCACTTCCAAATTTGACTTGCTGTATGGCTTCACAGGTAAACTCCAACAGCATGTGTTTGGGAGCTGCTGTCTGAATTGTTAGCTATGTTCATACGTCACATTAAAGGTGTAGAGTATAAAGGATCTTCAGAGTTTTATTTTGCCTTACTGGCTTCGTGGGGCCTTATTCATTAGCATCCAGAGGGCAGTCTTTGGGCAAGACGACCCCCAAGTCAGTAAAGGGATGAAGGAACCTGGAATCTGGAAGGAGATAATGCAGGTCCTATCAGATGGTGCTTCAGAGCAGGGTTGAGGTGTTTTGACAGACCTGTGTGGTGAAAAACTTGCATGAAACGGGCCTCTGTAATGCCGACAGACACTGGTCATCTGTGGATGGACTCAAACCTGGGACCTCTGGAGATTAGTGCATGAGCCTCTACCGCATGAGCTACAAGCCAACTGGCTATTAGCAGAGGGTACATCTACACTTCCAGGAAGACCGACGCTCCAGAGGTCAATCTTCCGGTGTTTGATTTAGTGGGTCTGGTAAGGACCTGCTAAATTGAACGCTGAGGGTGCCCCTGTTAACCCCAGAACTCCTTGAATTCACCAGGATACACAACAGTTGCAGTCCAAGATACACAACTCAAATTACTTGAATTGTGTAGCTGGAGTTGACATACCTTGCATCGATCTTTCTGGGGCAGCCTCACAGCAGGAGGTCGAGGGGAGAAACGGAAAAGTTGACGAGAGTTTTTCTCCTCGACCTCCCAATATGGGGCTGCCCCAGAAAATCGAGGCAAGGTATGTTGACTTCACAAAACTGAAGTTGCATATCTTGCATCGATTTTTCTCCTCTGGTATAGACCTGGCCTGAGGCTGTAGAGCAGACTCATTGTTCTCTCTGCAAGTGGTCTTGGTGCCATTAGATGGGACAATCCACTACATTCAAACAGTGTGTAGGTTACAACTGCACCATGCCTGACAGTTGTAGATACTGCTATGACGATCCAGTGCCAAGTTCATGCTGTACACTTAAAAAATGAAGTAATGAACGTGGTCTGACTCTCATCCTGTCTCCTGCAGGAGGACTTTTCTTCAGTTTTATCGTGTGCCTGATTGCCTGCTTCGTCACCAAACACTGGAAATACAGCAGAGTCACTAATCAGGCAGAGGATGGACACGACTCTCAGAAGGACTCTGTGGAAGAGTTCCCACGGAGCGTGACCAGTGTCCCTTCCGTATCCCCACTTCCCCATAGCGGTGTGATAAAAACCAGTAGGACAAGAGGCTTTCAGAAAGAAAGCAAAGCAGATACAAAAGAAGACGCACCCGGTGACGTTTTCAACAACACGCCCCAAGCCAGCAGAGAATATGCAGCAGAAACAGGCACTCCAGTAAAGTTGCCTGGAATGGCCCTGCTGCCGGTTCCCCGTCACGCAGGTAAAAAGATCCTGACGATCTATCCAGAAGGAATGGAAATTGGAAGTCCAGACAAAGCAAACCCAGCTCTCCGCCTCGTGGGCAACCAAAGTGTGGAGACAGCAGCTGAAATCCCCAGATGTGTCAGTGCCCCCGGTTTACTTCCTAATGTGGAGCTACAGCCTTCTCCAAAGAGGGACCATGGCTTGTATTGCCCATCATTCAGCCACGAAAAAACTGTCCAGAAGAGGGAACAGTTGGAGATTGGCGAACCTGGTAAGTTTCGTTAAAGCGGAAAAATGATTACTCCGAAAAGGTGGTGGCGGGGTTGTCGGAGGGAGAGGTTGGGTGTTGGTTGCTTTACAACAGGACTAGGAGAGGTCGTGAAACAGAAAATAATAACTCCGACTTTCATTTCTGTATTTTGCCGTGGCGGCCCTGTGCTCTGCCCACTTTCAAGGGGCTTGCTGCTGAATGAGGTGGCCCGTTATAAGGGAGGCTGCTGCCACGAATCCGCAGAACCAGCACGAATTCTCAGTAGGGGCTACTGTCCAATGGGGCATCTTGATCCACTGAACATCTTCATCCCTCATCCGGAATTTGCATCGTTCCCTACTCAGTCTTAGGGTACCGAGCTGTCAGCTCCATTGGCGAGGCATTGCGACAAGAAGATGTTTCACGTTTAGAATGGTGGTCTTATTTCAAAGAACGTGACTGTAGAAATCAACGCAGGATGCTCTTGCCCGTCGCGGTGCTTGTGTTCACCACCGCAAATGGCAAAATCCGCAAATGCTGGGGGCCATGGCCCCAGCGGTGAGCTGCCCAAGACTCCCAAACTCATTGGGGGCCCAGGAGCTGCAGGAAACTCACGGTGGGGGGCCCCAGGAGCTGCAGGAAACTCACGGTGGGGGGCCCCAGGAGCTGCAGGGAACTCACGGTGGGGGGCCCCAGGAGCTGCAGGGAACTCACGGTGGGGGGCCCCAGGAGCTGCAGGGAACTCACGGTGGGGGGCCCCAGGAGCTGCAGGGAACTCACGGTGGGGGGCCCCAGGAGCTGCAGGGAACTCACGGTGGGGGGCCCCAGGAGCTGCAGGGAACTCACGGTGGGGGGCCCCAGGAGCTGCAGGGAACTCATGGTGGGGGGCCCCAGGAGCTGCAGGGAACTCACGGTGGGGGGCCCCAGGAGCTGCAGGGAACTCACGGTGGGGGGCCCCAGGAGCTGCAGGGAACTCACGGTGGGGGGCCCCAGGAGCTGCAGGGAACTCACAGCGGGGGGCCCCAGGAGCTGCAGGGAACTCACAGCAGAGACCAGAAGTGACAGTGAGTTCCTTGCAGCTTTCAACCCCTGCTATCCTCCCTATGCTGGGACACGAGTCACCTGCAAATACTCAGAACCAGGAATAGCGATTCCACCAATCACAAGGGTCTTCCTGTAATTAAAATGCTGCATGGCAGACATGTCCTTAAATCCCTATAGCAAATCCTCATGTGCTTCCTGCATTTAGTGTCTGAGCCCCGTTTCCAGCCCAAGTAGGGGCACACACTTGGGGGGGAAATGCCTTTTCGCCTGTGTGCGGGGGGGGGGGGGGTGTAGTTCTATGCTCAGGTGAGAGAAGTGAGATTGGCACGCATGGCAAAAATACGTATTTCCAATGTCGTTAACTTCAACTTGCTTCTCTCTGTTTCACAGCCTTGGTGAAATATTTTGAAACCCACTGGGAAGAGCAGGCGTTGAGTCCCTTTGCCCGCTTGGGAGGTTCTCAATGTTTCAGGACTTTGGTAAATGTAGTTTCTCCAGCAGAAAGCGCTACCCAGACACAAACCGGCAGAGAGGGAGGTCACACCGCCTCTAGCAAGAGAAGCAAATCCTGGAGCTCTTTACACTTCAGCATCTCCAGTCAGTTAGCAGAGGCTGCTGGAGAGAGAGCCTCCAAAGAAAACGGTGAGACTGGATTTGAGGCCCATTCGGTGCATTCGAGAAGAGGCCCCGACTGCGAGACTTTATGCCAACGACATTTTATAAAAGGTGAGTCCACCGCTACCACTGAAGACGGATGCACAGATCGAGGAAGGGAAGAACCAGCCTTTCAGAAAAACATCTGTCTTGAGAACTGCCGCATTGCACAGAGTGTAAGCGACCATCCGAGAGAGTCTATGAACACAGGGAATAGCAACCTCGCGCCAGAACCCGAAGCACCAGCCGACTCCCTGCTTTCAGATTTCACCAACTCTGGAGAACACGCTAGTGCCAGCAACCCAGATAATAAAGGCATCAAGCCTGCAGCAGAGGACAAATTAATTACCACCTTTTCTGAGAAAGAGGCTCTCCCGTCTCGCTCTTTCTGTGATAACGATAGATCGGGGGAAGAGAGGCCCTCCGTTAGGATACCGAGGAGCGAGACACCTGGCGAAGAATCCTCCTTAAAGAATAATAAATTATCTAGAGAGAGATTTTGGAAATCCCATACAAATTGTTGCAATGAATACCAGCCCTGCCCAGCTGCCCAGAAAGTTTTGAAGGAGCTGAAGACTGCACGTGTGAATTCAAGAGAGCAATTAGATCTGTCTCCACAGGCTCCCCCCTCCGATCTGGATCTTCTGAGAGGTAACGAGAGACTCACCATTAACCTTTTCGTTAAACTCTCCCAGAGAAGGGAAAAGCGGAGGCCCAAGCAGCAGCCCAGGAAATGACTGGAGATTAGCCACGGAGTGTAGCAAGGCTGCAGCTCCGTGCATTCTACGCGCCGCTGCTTTGAATTAAATTGACACCTAATTTCAACAGGAGTTTTTGTGTTCCACTGCTAACGAACATCCGTCTGTGGCCGGGGGAGGTGTGAGCTAATGCTAAGAAATAGTCTGAGTCCTGTGCTCATGCTTGTGGTGGCTGATAAATGAACTACATTGCATAACAAAGTCCCAGGCAGCTGTGAAAACAAGGCCATGCAGGCATTCTCTGCTTAGCATTATGCTTAAACTCACCCCGGGCAGCAGAGTGTGCTGCAGGCCAGCAGGTGCTTAGATTCTACTTGCCATATATAATAAGGGCAGCAGCAGAAAGCAATTTCAAAGTACAGTAAAACCTGTTATCTGGCACGCCCGGGGATTAGGGCGTTCCGGTTATCTGAGGGTCCCATCAACCTAGGAAAACCCAATGGACAATAATAGTAAAACTCAGGTTTTTAATATTGGTAGTTTTGTAGTGTGAGGCAGTTGGTCTAACATTTCTATTTTGAGTTAGTACTTCTTAAATAAAAAATTAAGCCAATCATGGGAAACCAATCCAGACCTGTGCGCCTGAAGATGTGACAGTATTGTGGCTGGGGGCAATGCTGGTTAACAAAGTTTTCTGGTTAACAGAGTTCTGGACAACAAAGGTTTCACTGTACGAGATTTTTTAAAAATGTTCATGCCATATAACAGCTGTTTCCTCCTTTCCCTTCTCCTTAGATCTCTTCATGATGTATAAAAAGAATTAACGTTTGTTTCAGCACTTTTAAAATGTAACTCACCACCGCCTAGGGAATTTAGAAGGATTTCACCTGTTTTTAATAAAAGGCAATATATTTTCAAATATTCGGGATTTAATTAATTTTTGGAAATAACTGCCGCATGATAATGTGCAGCCAACAGCTTTGTAAAACTTAACTATCAAGTGTGCAGACAGGAATAGCTTCTGTAGTGATCGATTGTAATCATCGCTGTATTTCAGTTTCAATTATTGTCTGCGAGACTCAGGCAGACAGAGCACTGTAACACACAACGTGAAGGGGTTTTACGTCTCCTGAAGCATCTCAGTATATCCACTACCCCAATATCCATGTGCAGTTCATTGGTGGATGGACATGAATTGGGGTCATGAATTCACACACTGTAGAAACGGTGATAAGGATTTTTTATAATGTGTCATGGTGTTTTGCATTTATACTAAATCTTACAGAACAAGATGTGACTACAACTTTCCTTGCCCGGTATGTAAACAGTGACGAGCCACTAACAACTGAACGGGAAAAGGGAAACGACAGCACTTTGCTGGACGTACACGCTTCCTTTGCTCCTGATTGGATTTGCCATCAAGAGTTGCCTGAAGAGGACAATAGCATTTCTTGTGGACTTCCTCAGACAAGAACTCTGCAGCGGGCCCAACCAACTGATATAGCTCACCAAGAAGTTGGAGCTGATTGCTGCTCTCTAAGACAGGCAACTGTTGACCCCGTCGCTGAATTTCAAGAGAGCACTGAAAAATGCACTATAACAGATCAGACCAGGATGGCGGATCTAGGAAATGCCTCCATTGGTGCTAATCCTCCAGCCAGAAGATCTGAGAATGCAGGTAGTGAGCACCTTGTCCAAGACTGGAAGTCTTTGGATGCAGAAACCGATTTGGATAAACTGGCGCAGACAAATACCATCAGTGGGCATTTGGCTGGGGGTGAAAAAGGTTGGGTCACTGCCTCTCCAACTATTTTACATCGAGAACTCTGCCTTGTAAAATCGCAACAACTCAGTGCTATAGCATCTGCCGTTACTTACCTCCCTCTCACCCCGGCTCCTGGCTCTAGCACTTCCAGTCCGAATAGTCGTAAAGGCTCTTTAATGGATGTTCACGAAGTTGGATGTAAAGGAGCAGCCGATAGGGTCTCCAACTGTTATTTGCCAAATGAGGTTATTTCGGCGCAGCAAATGCACGTTTCTCCCAGTGAAGAGAAACATGCAGGCAGACTGAGAGAGGCAAGTGCCAATGCAGAATGCTTGCTTAATGAAGACAAGGGAGCTCAGGTTAATATTGATGTTGAGAAAACAAAGACGGTTCAATCAGACTACACTGAGCACAACTCGTATGAGGTAGAGAAAGCTATTAGCTCAAACAACACAGACGACCAAAAGAATTTTAGGGAACTGTTGGGCCCGAGTGAAAGTTTGAGGGTTGACTGCGATACCTGGCATAATATAGACACCAGTCCTTGTAGAAGCAGCTTGGAAAATGCCTGTCCTATAGCAGCTAATCATTATGAATGCGATGGTGTTGCATGTAAAAAGGACACTGGCCAGGAGCATTTCGGCCAACCTGCTGCATCAAAAAGCTGCAAGTCCTCTGCAGATCCTGCTCTTGCTATTTATGAAAGTCAAGCAGAAGAAATCAGTGTTCCTGGCTACAATGGGACTGTTTCTCCATCGTGCCAGGTCTCTAGTAGTGCAGGAATTCAGCAAGTAGCTTGTAATAAGGCCTCGTTTCAGTTCCAGAATATATTGGTAAACCTAAAACCAGAGACCGAAGCAGATATGAAACGTTCCGACTCTAAAAACCACATGTTAGTGGCTGTTAACACAGACACTGAACTTTGTGAGGCAGGAGACAACTCCTTTGCCAGTCCATATTTAGGAAGCAGACAGCCCCGGGAGACTGGACTGCATTCTAAGATAATTTGTCTGCCGGAGCAGTCAGACAGGTCTTTTCTGCAACAAGAATCTGCACTTTCCAACCCATGGAAGAATGACCTACAGCAAAACTGGAATGAAAGTCCATCAGTAAAACAACCCAAGAATACGTATCATTCCGTTTTCAGACTACCTACTGATGGCTTATCTCTTGGGAAACTTCGCCAGAATTTAGACTGCACCCTGGATCTTCCGGAGCTGAACAAGAGGTCCTCCCCCACCACTCCAGTGACACCAACTCCATGTTCATTGGGACAAGACCCTCAACTGAGGGATAAAGCCACATATTTAAATTGCCTTTATAATCCAAAGACGCCGAGGAAACAAACAAATGAACTAAGTGTACTTTCCAATCTCCGCTATTGTAAAATTTCAGCAAACGTATCGCTTAGTGTGGAAGAGGAGGAAAGGAGGTCCAAATGGCAGAAAAAAGAGAATGACCCAACCAGTAAATGAGTGACCATCAATATAAACCTCTTGCTAAAAATATATATTACTGTGATGTAAGTATACTATGAATTTATGATGTTCTACTATTAGACATTGGTAGAATTTCACACAGCTAAAATATAATGAAGTTGTAAAATGGATGGGTTTGTGTAGATAAATGAAGGCAGCTAAGAATGACTCAACAAATACCATTCCTATGCTGTAGAGATGCATGTATGGTTTTCTGTTAATGACCTTGTACGTATCATTATGTGTTGAGTCTGTTGTCTTTGATTTAGTTTCAAGATATAATTTTTGATCTTGAACTAATACAAAGTGCTAAAAATCCCATGATAAACCTCAGTAGCATGCAAGTTCATGGATGTTTTGGAATTAACAAAGGTTGCCTGTTTCAAAGAAGGAAAGGGTAATGGTTAAAGATATTTAAAAATTAAGAAAAATGCATCCTTTTTGGAAGCCTGTAATTGTAAATGATTTTACCTAGTTTTTTCCCTTGCTTCTTTTGTGGTTAGGCAATGTTTTGGATGTTCTTGAAGGACGGCTTGTGTGCTTTCTTTGTGAGACAAAAAGAGACTTTGCATATTGTATGTGGAAGGTGGCGGAAATAGGTCAAACAGGGTTGGATCATCTAACATTGATAGCTCATAGAAGCATCACTTCATCAAATAACCATGGTAAAATCTTTTTACAGCAAAAGATATTATCCTTGAAATGCTAATTTTAAGGTTTTTAATATTGTTGGTGTTAGATTGACTTGGGCTAAAATTGGCAAACATTTGGATCCACAATATTCCTAAAGAACAGCTCCAACTTAAGGTGAGGAGCTTTGAAAAGATCCCAATATTTTTTTAAAACAGCACAAAATGCTTTTCACAATTTTAGAACACTGAAAAATGGACTTGATAGCCTATCCAAATGTTGGGATTTTAGAAGGAGATTTCCAATTGATTTCAAAATTTCAGCTCACTTCCCTTGTCCAACCCCTTCAAAAACGTTTGCAAAAGTGTATATTAATGCTGCATGCAGCTATTTTATTGTAACTTTATTTTTTACATACCGGTGTGAAATATTTTCATATATATTTGTACCAAAAACAAACAAAAAACCCCAACCCACCTCTAACTGGCTGTCCACAGTGTATTTCAGAACATTGCACAAAAGAGAGTCCCATATGTGGGAAAAACCTGGAATTGTAATGTTTAATTGCTAATAAAAAAGCATGCACTTGCTGACCTGGAGAGCTGTGAAGATGACAGATTTTCCATAAATATTTTACGCATGTCGTGTGCAAGGGATTTTTATTAGGACGTGCATGTGCACTGTAACAATTCTTGGCTATTCAAATTTCCCTTTAAATTTTGATCTAGAAATTTGGCCTATAATAGTGATATAAACAGTAAATGGATATAGAACATGCAAGACATTAATTTCTCAGAGAATCTCACTTATTTCTGCATTTCCTCCAGACTCGCTGGTTATGGTTATTACACACAAATCGTAGATATACTCTTCAGAAAGTGTGTGGTGGTGGTGGTTTGCTAGAGACTAGCCAAGCTAGTTCAATCTACTTCAGAGACTCTTTCCTTCCATTTCAGAAACTTTTGGACAACTGATGGACAACCAAAAATGCATAAAACTCATATCCTGCAGTGTCGGTGTGTCGGGCGCTATTTTAGATAGGTGTGGTTAGCACTGCAATTATACTATCTCCTGAAGGGTCTGTCTACTGACGTTCATTGCATGTAACACATTGAGACTTCTCATCTGTACCATCTGACTCTTTTCTGATGACTTTTCTGAAATATCAACTAGCCTTGCTCTACTCATGCAATTGTTCCTTATGACTCCTGGTATGTTTCTTAGACCTGAGCTAGTGAAGAAAATAAAATGAACAAGCTATCCTTGGAAGCCAGTTGTACTGTCCTAAAGACCGACAATAGGGGTGTGTCTAGACTACAGGGTTTTGACGACAAAACTATACCTGCGTCCACACTACCACTGAGTTCTGTCGACATAACGCCGACAGAACTCAGCAGTTTTGTCGACGCTGGTAAACCTCATTTTACGAGGCATAACGCCTTCTGTCGACAGAGTTTCTGTCGACAGAAGGTGTTATTGCATGTAAACTGTCCTTTGCGTCTACATTACCATGTCGACAAAGCAGCTTGCTTTGTCGACAGAACTGAATGTAGTGTAGACGCTCTTTGTCGACAGAAGCTTTGTCGACAGTATCTGTTGACAAAACTTCTGTCGACAAAACTCTGTAGTCTAGACGTACCCTAGGACAGTCTTCATTATTGAGCAGTGGCTCCCAACCTTTTCTGGCATATGGACGGACCCCTTTACAATCTAATAAAATTTTATGGGACAACCCCTCCCCCCCCTCAACAATATCGCTGTTTTCAAACATTCCATTACTTGGTAATCATTTGAAATGTAGAATAGCTCTTATCTAAAAACAAAGATAGTAGTATTGAGAGATAATCTCCTGTACTTTACTTAATAAGAATGATAGTGCTATAGAGCCGATGAGAGTTTATACTTTAAATTTTACAGTACTGCTGTACCAGTGTTCTAGAGTATACATTATGTGTAAGAAAATTCATAACTGCTTTCTAAATACATAAGGTTACTTAATTCCTCGTTAATTATGTGGGCACCTTGCCCTATTGTATGGTATTTTTAAAGAGATAGCCTTTATATAAAATTGTGCCTATGGCTACCAACCACAGTGGTCAATTTTGAACTTACTGGCCGTTAGAAAAGCTTTTTTTCTTCCCTGAATACACTGCTTAGTTTTGTCTTCCAAATAAGAATGAAAATGAACATTTGAAGCAATTCTTTGTAGCTGTGTTGTTTCATGCCTCAAACAGTGGGCGTGTCAGTTTTATATTTATTATATACCATAGACTCTATCGCTGTTTTTTGAGCATTAAAGCCACATGGGAAGGTGGGACTTTGTCCATGATCCCCTTCTAAAACAGCCCTTTTACAAGTGACCACATAATTTTCCCTTTGATGCCTTAATGTTTTCAGCAGCATTACAAAAATAAAATATGTTGAGTTTTACATTCGTCTTGTAATCAATTCTAAAGATATAGAAAATTAAACATTTGATCTTAGAATCTCATCAGCTGTTCCTCAATATCTCTACAAGAGATTTTTTTTAAAGATCTCATTACAATTTTTACCATACATTTACACCATAGAAATTTGTAAGATTTTAATTTGCAAAAACATCATTCTTTTTTAAAATACATTTTATATATTAAACAAAAAGAAGCATTGTCAAGTACCACAGAACACTGTTAAAGTTTTTGGCATTATAATAAATCATGCATATTCTGTGTGTGTTGGTTTGCGTTTTTTTCTTACCATTATTATTTAGTATAGTATAATTTTTGCCAGTCTAACTTACTGTTTCCATACACAGCAGGGCCGGCCTTAACACTTTGTCTTTTAGCACCCTTAAAATGTGATCTTTGATTTGGACGTGATCACACCAAGTACAGTACATCTTTTTTCAGTGTGCGTCATGAGTTCCTGTGCAATTAATTGATCATTCTGAAAACTTACAGTATAGTACACCCTTACTTTATGACAGCAGTACATAACCAGTAGTACTAAGTATCTGATTTGTAATGGCTATTTGGCACTTCCAACTAGATCTAGCGTTAAAAACATGCATGCCTGCAGGAAGTGCATTTTGTTGCACGGTCCTCATAAACTGTATATTCTCTGTAACTGTAGAATAATTTCCTGTTTACACACCACGTCAGGCTAGGGAGCCTGTCCAATGAAAAAGTGAGTTCATCTTGTGTGTACAATAATAACCAGAACACATGCAGGTAACAAGCCTCAGCTTGGAAGGATTTGATTTTTATCGGTAAATGTCAGTAAACATCAGTTGCACAGACGAAAAAATATTTCCATCGGTGGTAACAGAAATATGCAGGTAGGCAAAATACGAAGTCTTGCTTGAGAACTGACTAGAGTTTGACAAAAGCAGGTTTGCTTTACATGGAGTGATGTGACATTTATAACTTGCATTGTGACAGCAGGAAAGATTTAACTTTTTAAACCTGAATGTCTATTGTTACATCATTGCCTGCTTCCCAGTTTCCTGCAGCTGAACATTTAAATCGATAAAAATGTAAACAGGGCTTGAAAACAAACATTTTCTATCAAAATTATTTAAAAACAATTCTGCCAAGCCTACAAAGACATACAGTCAAGAGTGTATTGATGTAATGCTACTTTTACAAATAGCTATTTCTGTGTCTAATTATGGCTTTGTTTCACTATAACCTGAGTGAAAAACAGGGACTGGAAACCTTCCAGAAGTTTGTAATTTAGACTTGGTTAAATATAGTCACAATTTTAAAGGATTACCAAAACTGAGTCTGCAAAATGACTTGTACATCTCAGGAGAGAAGGTGTGTGTGTGTGTGTGTGTGTGTGAGACTTCTTGCAGGATATCTGAGAGGAAGTAACATCATCCTTTCTCATGATGCATAAGAAAATAAATGAGAAGAAGAAAAAGCCTTTTTTTATCCAAACATTTCAAAACTTCAAAAATGGTTCTGTTTGAGGCAGGGTTAAAGTTCAGGGGAAAACTTAATGCTGTTTCCTTTACCTGCTTTAGATCCTACATTATCTTCCTGCCAATGCTGAAAATTACCTCTCTTCACCACTGTGTGGCTGAAGCAATTGAAAAAGAACCAGAGCATATCTCTGGCCATATGTATCCAAATACTTCATGAACAAAACCACCAGAATTGCCCAACTCTGGCCCAACGTATTATTGGTAGGTTTGGTTTTCTCCAAAGACACACAACGTTGTACTGAGAGAACACCAACCAGAAGACAGTTCATTATTTCATTCACTATGTTTGGGCAACACAATTGCTGTGCTATTTCCATTTATAAGTCTGTGCCATTCCAATGTTGATATGACCACTTAATTGAATCTAGGACTTGAACAAGTCTCAAAAAAGAGCGAGAGAGATTCATGGTGGTTAGATACATCAATGGCTATTAGCTATGATGGGTAGGATCGGTGTCCCTGGCCTCTGTTTGTGTGGCAAGAAGTGACAGGGGAGGGATCACATGGGGTATGTCTACACTACCCTCCTAGTTTGAACTAGGAGGGTAATGTAGGCATACCGCACTTGCAAATGAAGCCCGGGATTTGAATTTCCCGGGCTTCATTTGCATAAGCAGGGAGCCGCCATTTTTAAAACCCCGCTGGTTCGAACCCCGTGCAGCGCGGCTACACGGGGCTTGAACTAGGTAGTTCGGACTAGGCTTCAAATCCCGGGTTTCATTTGCAAGGGCGGTATGCCTACATTACCCTCCTAGTTCGAACTAGGAGGGTAGTGTAGACATACCCATGAGGATTACCAGTTGTGTTCCCTCCCTCTGGGGTATCTGGCATTTGTCACTGCTGGCAGACAGGACACTGAGCTAGATGGACCTTGGTCTAATAATGAGGAAACAAATATCAAAAGCTGGTTTGATTGGCAGCCCCAACTCACAGTACCTAGTCCAAGGTTTAAAAACTTCCTGCATGGTACCTCTTGATCTATCTGTTTCTCTCCTCTTATTTTAAGCATCAACAATCTTTAAGTCTTGGCTTGACAAAGCCCTGGCTGGGTTGATTTAATTGGGATTGGTCCTGCCTTGGGCAGGGGGCTGGACTTGATGGCCATGTAAGGTCTCTTCCGGTTTTATTGTTCTATGACTGTGAAAGGGGGAAGATTTCCTTTTCCGGAGGAAGGGCTTAACGCACGCAAGTAAGTGCAGGGAATACACCCCACGCCTGGAGTGAGGGAAGCAATGGTTCTGTCTAGCACAAGTCAGTTTAACCACAAGACCACAGAGATGGGTAAAATGTTACAGCAAATGCGCAACTCTGCAAGTGTTCCTTCCCACCAGGACGCTATAGGGGGCGGTGCAGTATGCAAATTGGAATTGAAGGCGATGTTATGTACAGCAGCCCATGCTTTTCCCTTCATAGCTGCTTAAGTTTACAAGCTTTGGAGCCATTGTTGCCCTGCAAAACTGAGCTCTGTGGCAGGCGGGCCTGAAAAAGCCCGTTGACCTTGTTCTAGGATGCATCAATAAGCGAGAGAGAGAATTGGCACGATGATATTTTCCCCCATGATACTAAATTTCAGGATTGTCTTTTCATAATGTGCATGTGTCAATCACCACTTGAGAATGACCTTAAAAGCTGAGTGACTCTACCACAGACGCCTAGGTCCCATTGGAATACCTGTATAAAATGGTTTACAGACAATGCTACGAAACTGTCAGCATTAAGCAGGGAAAGCGCAGAGCTGGAGGAATTCTCATCTCTAAGGGGGAGAGATTTTTATACTGATTGCCACATGATTGCAAATGTCTGATATTAGGATTTTTCAGTAACGTGAATCCTGGGTTGCCACCTTCCTGATGATTTTGGACTTTGGCCCAGATTTTGGACTTTTGCCCAACTAGCTAAGCACTACGTTCTCGTTTTATTGGCTGCTTAGAACTGCAATTTTAAACAACACGTTTAGCAAACAACTTTTATTGGAGAAGTGTGTGGAGCGGGGGAGGTTCAGAATGAATGGCAGGTGTCTGTGAAAAGAAACAAAGCTGCTGCGTTCATCGTTCAAGGCCTGGTCAACCAATCAGAGATGTCCAGTAGAACTTCATGACAGTGGTGTTGTGCGTTACAGGATTTTCACAAAAATCGCTTCTGTTTATATACTTTAAAATTTTGTCTGTTACAAGTCAACTTTGTTAGTCACTTGGCATTCAGATAAACCATTTACATGGCAACAGGTTTAAAGTTTGCAAAAAATAGGTGAAAAATACATTGTTTTTCTGCTCTCAAAAGTTCTCTACCATTTATGGCGTCAATGTAACCGTTACATTAGCTCTTACCCAGCTTGGACTATGCTGACTAGAATTTCAAGGTTATTCTGCACATTCACATCTTTGCTGTAGTTTTACCCAATTATAAAACTCTATATAAGAATTTTGTCCCTAAGGCTCGTAACAAAGATATTCAAATTTTTGGTGCCTCAAACCTTTAGGTAGTTTGAATAAAGTCTAGTACTGCCCAAGGTTGAACAGGCAGTTAGAAAGGGTATGTCTACATTGCATTCCTCTTCCAAGAGAGGAATGCAAATGGAGAGACCGGAAATTGCAAATGAAGTGCAGATTTGAATTTCCCATGCTTCATTTGCATAATTGCAGATTGCTGCTTTTCTGGGATAGCGTCTTTTGAAACCACAAACGCGGTCCCCGCGGGGTTAAACTCTTCGAAATAACCCTTAAACCTCAGGGAGGTGACAGTGATCTGCCGTTTGTTTCTGAGCCAGCTGCCTCATGCCCCCGGGCCAGCCTACGCTGTGTGCACGCCAGCAGCAGCGGCTGCTCTTTGTACACCTCGTTTCTCCCTGTTGCTGCTACCTGGCCAGTGTGGCTGCAGAGAGCAAGTAGCAGCGGGTGTTTTTACACACCACATCCCCTAGCCCTGGCAGTGAGAGGGGTGAGAGAGTGAGGTGCCTAACCCCCCCCTAGCTGCTAGGAGCTGTTGCTACAGAGGGCCATGGCCCGTACTGGGAACGGTTTAGCAAAGCCAGGCAACGGGCAGGCCCTGTGCCAGACTTCACCCGGGGAGAAACGGGACGGAGCAATCCCAAGGCAGCAATAAAAGAAGGGGGGGAAGAGAGGATGTTGCTCTCCAGCAGCATCTTGCGTGTGAGCTGGGGAGGGAACACTTACCTTCCCCATGTTGGGCTAGTGCCTAGAGACAGCCACTTAGTTTCCACCATGAAAGTCCCTCCTTGCCTGAGGCACCAGCTACACAGGAGTTTAGGGACCTGGCGGGAGAGGGGGGTTATGGGGGTTTTAGCCCGCTCTGGCCATTTGGGACCAAGAACTTAAACCTTTGCAGCTCCTTCCTCACCTTCGTTCCGTTGGGCCGTGCTGAGCTCCTCGAGCTAGTTCCCCGCCCGCCCCACTTAGCCTAGCCTAGGTGTGAATTCAGCACCCTTTGCAAAAATGCAGGCTGGGCGCCTCCGCTACCTTTGGCTCAGCTGGGACTGGTGCCAGTTTCCGGGGCCTGCCCGAGCTGGGATTGAATGATGGGGGGGGGGGGGGGAGAGAAGCTGCGGCTGGGGTGGAGGAACAGGCGCACAGCAGCATTTAGCCAGTTGAACCAGGTTCCCGCGGCGCTATGAACGCAGCCAAGCGGTATGGGGAGGACGGCCTCACGGTCAGGCATCGCGGGGGGAGTTTCTGAGCGAGGCTGGCTTGGGCCCCACCTTTTGACACCGTGATACAGTGCCCAGCTCAATGGGGGCGCCTGTGGCAGGAAGGGGGTTTTCTTGGACCCCCCCCCAGCAGCTTGTTGGAGCTTCCAGGGGCCCAAGGTGCTATCGAACTGCCCCTGGAGCCAGATCATCACGTCATCTCCTTCCCCACATGCCAACGCCTGCTGAAGAATGTGTGGGAGAAGGTAGGGGGGGAGGGAAGAGACGGGGGGGGGGGGGTTACGTGATCATTTTCGCTCTTGCCCTGACATGTCCCTGTTCCCCTGGACACACAGGGCCCGGGGGGTGGTTTTCAGCTCGCGCCTTCTCATCCCTTGAGTTTCCGCTGGCGTCTCCATTCCCGTCCGACACATCGGCCCGACCTACTCACCACCGGGTCACTAGTGGCGGGACCGAGTTTTAAAAAAAGTTTAAAAACGACAACGTGTGTGAAGCCGCCAGCGGGGCCAGCTGTCCTGGTAATGCCGAGACGCGACGCGCGTCCCTTCAAGGCATCGCTAAGCCGCTTGAATCCGGGGTGAGTGTGTGTGTGACATTTTCTTAGTGCAACGTGGAGTCCTCTGCCAAGGCAGCGGCACCCACGGACAATGTGAGGCCGCGGGCGTTCTTGGGAGTATTCCACTTGGAATCCATGTTGTGTCCCCAAATAACCAGCCCCCTTGGGGAAAGGGGTCAGTACGTTCTCTTGCACCTCCATGCGGCAGCACTCAGAGAAGCCGACCTGGTCAGCAGCACGGGCCTTCAGAGCTGGGTTTCATCTCTCGTCTCAGGGTTGCACGGGTCCAGCTTGTGGCTGCAGCTGCTTTTTCGACTGTGGGCGTCATTGGCGACGTGTGCGAGGGGGTCTGAGCGTATTAAATACCTAGGAAGAAAGCAAACACACGCGCCTTAGTGTGACAAGGGTGGGAAAGGCACCTCGCTCACATCACTAGGGTGCCAAAGCCCCTGGGCGTTCTTGGGGGGAGCGCTCATGGGCGGTGGGGGGGGGGGGGGGCTGACAGAACAGGCCACCAACCTACCTCTGGACAGTGGAGCCGGGTGGTAGCCCCACTTCTTCCCCGCCCTGTGCCGCTCCTTCCCTGAGCCCCCTCACCACCAGCTACTGTTGCTGCTGGGTAGGTCTAACTTCCCCTTCCCCCTCCCCGCCAGGTCCCTGCTGCGCCCCACATCCCGCCTCTGCAGAGTCACAGGAGGGCATAGGAACCTGTCGAGCCAGTAGCATTCGGGGGGGGGGGTCAGGAAGTGAGCGGGCAGGTGCACGCGGGAGGAGATGGGTGGGGTGGGGGCGTGTCTTACAGGTCCCTTGGTGGAGGGTTGAAGAGGCGAGTGGCAGGCTGGTGGGGGGTGAAGACGCGAGCCTTAGGCCGGGGTTGGGGGAATCAGGCAGTGGGGGGGAAGGGGCGGGATGTGGTGAGCCATTAGCTGGCTGCGAGGGGGGGGGGGTCTTGTGGTGAGCAGGGCGGGTGTGTGTCCAGCTGAGGAGGGACATTGTGAGAAGCGGATGGGGGGGTGGGTGTGCTGGGGAGGTATGTGGTGGAGCCGGGGCAGACAAGGGAAGCGTCACCCACTGCCCATGAGTCCTGTGGTAATTTGACAGCCATTAGCCCAGGAGAAAACCACGTCCCTTTTTAAAGTCAGTGGCCCGGAGCCAGGGTGTTTTGCATTGTTGGATTGTTCATGCCAGTGTAACAGCCTTTAAGATAATTATGTTCGGGTTTTTTTCACCCTGAATAGGAAACCGGTGACTACAGCCCGTTGGCTGGGGGTGGGGCGTGTGGAGAGAGACCGGGGTAGGTACACAGCCAGGTTATTACAAAGTCGAGGTGTGCCAGGGACCATCCTCAGCTCTTCCAAGGAAATTTAATCCCTCAGAGCTTCATTAGGCTAAATTGCCAGGCAGGGTCCTCAGCGCAGGTGTCAATCAAAAATCTCACACCATCGCTATTCAGGGCCATTTTTGGCGTTGCCCTGCCAACGTGCTGGGTAACGGTCATACGTACACTATGTCGTTGAGTTCCAAGCGCGTGTCTGGAGGTGGGTTAATCAGCACATAGGACAAGGTGTTCTGATGGTCATTCATTTCATCTGCAAGGGGGAAAGGGAGCCGTCACGCAGGTGGCTGGCGCGAGCGCAGGGACTGCGCGGCTGGCTAGTCAGTGAACACGCGGTAGACTCAATCCCAACGCAGGGGGCTACTGGCCTCGCTGCATTACAAGGCCAGCAGCAGATGTGCTAAGGACTATGTGCAAATGGGCGGTCGAAAACCCACACGGCCCGGTTAGTGCCTGAAGCCCTATGACACATCCTGCTGCAGGGCGTGGGGGCTCGTGGCTCCCTCTGGCGTACATGCTCCCTGGCCTTCGTGGGTCAGTCGCACCTGACACTAGTTCTCCACACGAACGCAGCCCCAAAAAAACCAGCGGCCGGACGGGCTCAGCTGAGTTTGCTTTTCCCTTCCTGCTGGCCAAGTCCCGGACTCACTCAGACATGGCCCCACGAAAGTGTGTGTGTGGGAGGGGGGGGGGGAGAAGGGAGGCACATCATGCTGCATGTGCCGTCCATAAGGCATTCGTTGGGAAGAGCAGTTGAACCCCACTGTAGGGTAGCTGGCAAGGGGCAGCGGGAGGTGAAACGCTTCCCTTCCCTCTGCTGAGGCAAACGGGGGAGGCCGGAGGGTGCCCTGGCTGGTTTACAAGGGGTGCGCCCGGCCCTCACTGACTCCTCAGCGCACTGGTTCTCTCCCGAGACAATCAAGGTCCTGCCCGTAGAGCCTGGATTTACCTCAGAATTGGCCCCAAGCTGATCGCTGAAGGCCTCTCCTTCGGGGCTTGCTACTGGATGGGGCTGGGTTATGCCCCCCCCCCCGCTGAGCACTCACAGTGCGGCGTCCTGGCCCCCTCTCTTCGCCACACCCCTGCTAGCGCTGCTTGACCGTGCATGCTCACACCAGGGCTGGCACAAGGGCTCACACAGGGCTGGCTTCTCAGCAACCTGCCACACAGCCTGTCTGGGGCCACCTTTTCCCTGGGCTCCACTCCGGAGCATGCTGCCTCCATGCACGCCCCCAGCTGCCTACTGCAGGGAGCCGTCGGCTGCTGTCCCAGGCATGCCACGAAGCTCCTGTTGACCGCCTAACACAGCGACCCTGCCGAGCTCTTTCAGGTCTATTAGAGAGCCCCGCATGAAGCCCTACGCTGGGCTCCTTCTGGAACGGTGAGGCTGGTGCCGGAACATTCCGCCGTCGCTTTTTCAAAGCCTCAGGCAACTTGAGCGCATGTGCGGCTCTGAACCCGATGGCTGGCAGCCACGCAGCTCAGGGCCTGCCATGCTGGACAGTGTTTAATGCCCCTCTCAGGCCATGTGGCGGCTTTAAGGAAAGACCCGTTCTGACCCCTCCCCCATTCTAGAAGGGATTGGAGCGGGTCCAGCGGAGGGCAACCAAAATGATGAGGGGGCTGGAGCACATGACCTATGAGGAGAGGCTGAGGGAGTTGGGCTTGTTCAGTCCGCAGAGGAGAAGAGTGAGGGGGGGATTTGGTATCAGCCTTCAACTACCTGAAGGGAGATTCCAAAGAGGATGGAGAGAGGCTGTTCTCAGTGGGGGCAGATGGCAGAACAAGGAGCAATGGGCTCAAGTTGAAGTGGGGGAGGTCCAGGTTGGAGATTAGGAAAAACTATTTCCCTAGGAGGGTGGGGAAGCACCGGGCTGGGTTCCCTTGGGGGGAATCTCCATCCCTAGAGGTGGTTAAGTGGCTTGACAAACCCTGGCTGGGATGATTGAGTTGGGTTGGTCCTGGACTTGATGACGCCTGAGGTCTCTCTCAGCCCTAGGATTCTGCGACGCTAACTGCTCTTACCTTGTTTTAATGCCCAGAGAAACGTGACATGACTATGGGCACCGTCCATGCTCCAAAACCCTGTTCGGTGCCTCTAGAACACTCCTCAGGGGGTTGCGTTTTTGCCACATGCTCAGTTTTGCCCCTTTACTCTTAGCCCTGCAGCAGGATTTATTTACAGGGTTTATTTGTCAGTCTACCCAAAGACAACTCAGCGTCATTTCAGAACCGTAGGACGGTTAGGGACTCGCACTGCCAGAATTCAGTAGCAAGGCTCCGCGTTACTAGCAAATTCATCAGGAAATAGTCATGACCATCAACACATGCATCGCATAAATTGGAAACCCATTCCCTGGGACTAACCTTATGGATGGTGACGGCAAGATAACTGGAGGGGGTCTGTCTATTTACAGCATGTTTGTGTTGCACAGAATAAACAGCAGCGTGCCAAAGGGTAGCTCTGCCTTTTGTTGTTACAACTGAGCAACAAGACCACGAGAGAAAGGGATGCAAGAGCATCTGCTCAGCTGTCAAGGAAATCATATTCACAAGCGTGTAGCACCGCCAGCGTAAATGGGAATAAGAGCTGTCAAACAATTAATGGTTTTCAGACATTCACGGACAAGACGCATTATGTACAGGATGGAAAAAATGTGACGACGGGTTAGTAAAGCAGTAAGTCCAGGGCAGCATGACGACAGGTACATGAAATCACTATAAGGCTTTTCACTGGGACTTGGTCTCTAATCTTAATCTGAAATCCTCCATCAGCCCAGAAATCATCATCGATTGTGCTGATTTTTTGCCCACGTTTGGAAATCCTAGTCAAGGTTTTTATCTTAGCGTGTTCGGTGGTGCCACAGACAGCTGTTATCTTGTGCATTTGTCTCCTTTGCTTTACTGGTTCTTCTTCGATGCCTGAATCCCCCGTAAAGTCTTCGATTCTTGTTGCGGCTCCCCTGGTTTTGATTAGTATGATATAATTAATTGTGTCTTTAAAATGTGTTCTCCAGTGGGCCTGGTCTACTCTACATCGGAAGGGCGAAGTAAGATATGCAGCTCCAGCTATGTAAATTACGCAGCTGGGGGTCCAGGTGTCTTACATCGCATTTCTGCGCCGTCCATACAGCAGGAAGCCGATTGGAGGAAACACTCCTGTCAGCTTCCTTTATGTGGCACAAGAAGCAGGAGTACCGGCACCAATGGGGGTGCCCTCTGAGTTCACTCTAATGGGTCTATCCTGCTAAATCAACCCCCAAGGAGATCGATCGCATCATGTTCCGCGTAGTGTAGCCGTGCCCCGAAAGAGTCCCGAAAAACTGGTTTATAACGTAACAGGCCAAGCGCTGGGCACAAGCAAGTCAAGCAAAATACGAAACTGATTGGCCTGCGCAAGTGGCCAACTGCGTGTGCTAAGAGGCGTGACCCCACCGGATAGCTCATGTTTGACTTTAAGCGCAGGTGAGCCAATCTCCTCACACATCTGCTCTCAGCGGCCTGGGCTCAGCTATTCCGCTCGGAAGCACGGCTTGGGCCTGCGTGTGCAACTGGCGCGCACTTGGCCCCTCCTGGGACGCGGGGAAAAGGGGGGGTTGCAGAGTCTAGGTCTGGCGCCCGCTGATGCCCTGGGCGTGGATGTGGTGACAGGCATCAGTGGCTTCCAAATCAATATGGCGGCAAAACGCATCATTCCAATGGCGTCTGGAAAACCAGCTAGGTCGCGCCAGTCATGCGTTAGCTCAGGGGTGGGCAGTAATTTTTGGTGGGGGGAGCCACTCCAAGATTTTGGAAAGTGGTCAAGGGCCGCACTTCGCAGTGGAGAGGGTACGGGGTCTAGGGTGGAGGTAGGGTGCACGGAGTAAGGGACTGGGGTGCAGGAGACAGTGTGCGGTCTGGGAGGGAGTTTGGGTGAGGAAGGGGGCTGTGACCTGGGTCAGGAGATGGGGGTGTAGGCTCAGGGGTGGGCGCGGGGGTGCAGGAGAGGATTGTGGCCGGGGTGGGGGGGGGGGCTGCAAAGTCTGGGAGGCAGTTGGTGACCTGGGAGAAGGGGAAAGAGGATGCAGACTGCAGAGGGTTTGAGTGGTGACCTGGAGTGGGGGATTGGGGTGCAGGGCCTGGGAGGGTGTTTGGGTGCCGGATAGGATTCTGGCTTGGGGGAGGAGTATAGGAGGGGGTACAGGGTCTGGGAGGGAGTTGTGACCCGGGGCAGCGGGGTGCAGAGGGTTTGCATGGGACCCGGGGAGGGAGTTGGGGTGCGGGAGGGGCAGGGTTTCCTAAGCCAGCAGCCCTGCAGCACCCTCAAGGCAGATGGGGCTCCCTGCCTGCTACAGCACCACATCACTGCAGGCTTGTTCCTTCCACATGGCTCTCAGCTCTGGGATGGGAAAGAGGCTTGTGCTGCCCCCAT
The DNA here is from genome assembly GCF_052426305.1 of Pelodiscus sinensis. NCBI lineage: Eukaryota > Metazoa > Chordata > Testudines > Trionychidae > Pelodiscus > Pelodiscus sinensis. Next base: position 22,493,680 of record NC_143074.1, on the reverse strand, counting down.
CCCCCAGGCCAATCACTCAGCTCCTATTGGCTGGCTGTTTGCAGACAATAGGAGCTGAGAGATTGGCTGGGGTCAATTCCTATTGGCCAGTTCTTTCCCGGCTAAAGGAGCTGAGGATTGGGCCTCCCCCTTTTCCCAGTGTGCCACAGGGACTGTGTTTTAAACCGCGGCAGCTGCATGCCAGCAGGGTCTGGGGGGATCTGGTGGGTTGGTGGGCCAGATCCGGCCCAGCTCTGCATTAGCTGCTAGTGTCCAGAGCTCTGTGAAAACTCAGGCGCTAGCGCAGAGATTCATCTATACACTGGTTTCAGTGCTTAAACACGGTAGCGATTTCTGTCCCATCGCTCGTAGCTTTTGGTAGAGCCCGAAGCCACATAAATACTGTGCTATAGGCAAAGAACGGCCCTTTCACGCTCTCTACATTGGAGAGGGAGCTAATGAAAGCTCAAAGGGTCGAATGGGGCCCCGGACTGCAGTCATATACACCAAATCCCTCCTTCCTGACCCTTCTCGGTCTTTCCCCCTGTCAGAAACAGACCCAGGCAACCTGCCTGCCCCCCCATCTCGTTCAGCAACTCCTTGCAATGACGCTCCCGGAACACGCTGGAGCGCCATGTCCCTGCGGGCCCTGGGATCGCGTCGTCTTTTTGACCCCACGCACTCCCGGCGAGCTGAGAGAAACCACCAGCCTGGGCGATGCCTGCTCTTGCCCCCAGGAGCAGGAAACGGTTGCACTTTTATTGCCTCGGCTCGTCAAGAGAGGCGGCTCTGAGGAGCCGAAGAGAGCTGAGATCTGCACGTGGGGCGTTACTTAAAATGGCCGTCGACGCAGGGCCTCATCCGGGCAGCAGGAGCCTGCAGCTTCCATTCCATTCAGGGGCCTCCCAGCTGCCTATGCCCTTTAGCTCACGGCTGGGGCAAAGCCCCTGAGCTAGGCCCAACCTGGAAGGCCACACTTTAATTAGCACGCATGGCACACTCCCATCTCTGTATCCCCCCCTCTCCCGTCTTTCTTTTTCTCTTCAGCAGCTGAGGAAGTGAGTTGTAACCCATGAAAGCTCCCTCTCGAATCCCCTCAGAAATGTCTTAGTCTTTGCAGTGCCACCAGGCTCCTTGTCGTGATTACACCTCAGTTTCGGTTTCTGCTGTGGTGGCCCATTCGCTTTGCTCCCGGGTGAAACCTAGCCTCTTAGACTCGGCTGGTCTCCAGCGCTCTGCGCCCCTCTGCCTCAGCATGTCCACCCACAGAAGGAGCTCTTCAGCTATCTTTCCAGAGGGCAGAATCAGTGGAAGCCAAAGCGCATTCTCCGGACCGGGGCCCCACCTCTGGGATTCGATCCCACATCGGTGCCCACACCTGGCCCCTTTCAGAGCATGCTGAGAGACAGCCTTTCCTCGCCAGGCTTCCCGCTACCTGCTGGCCTCGGGGCCTCCTGACCATCTCCATGGTGATGAAGGAAGAAAGGTCAGGAATCGGGCACTCCTGTTGGGGAAGATGCTTTTTTGTGCCATCCTGATTCACGTCCCGATTACCAGAGCCATGAGCCACTGATCAATTTTTACAGACTGTTTGGCCTTAGCTGGTCACATCCCAATGCTTAGCCTTACAGTGACAAGGGAGCAGAAGAACAGGAATGCTATGAGCGCAGGGCGAGAGCCATTTCAAACTTCTGACAGCTTGGCCGTTACAAATGCACAGTTTGCCGGATGACTGGGGAAGGAGCGGGGTTACCTTCGGGACAGGGAGGTTTTCCTGCTCCGGGGACACAAACCCATGCATTACACCAAAGCACTGCTAACCCGCCCAGCATATTGCCATAGCATCATCTGTAGATCAGAGATTCTAGCCTGCTCACCTTGCAGGTGTATGCTTGCTAGCCCAATTTAGAGTGTGTCCAGATTTAAACTTGGTCTTCTGGCTAGTAACCTATGAGCTCGTAGATAAATCTGGAATTCAGATTGGGGGAAGAGCTCAAAAATAGTAGTAACCAATGTTCTGTGGGTATTTTTTGTTATTTCTCCTGGCTTATCAGGTTGCACGTATGAATGTGCAACGCTCTCCCTGCTGTGGAATCTACCCCTTTATAGGATAATAAATCAAAGGAGCTCCAAGCCACAAAAAAAAAAAAAAAAAAAAAAATCACCGACACACGGATTAACAAATGTGAGCTGATTAGCTGGCAATATACTGTAACTGAGTGGGATTCCCATGAAGCCACAGTTGGGGCCATTCCTCTTATGAAGCACATATTATACAGGGAAATGCCAACTTTTCACCTTACGTGTTGGCTAAAGAAGGCCTGACTTGAAATAATTTTTTTTTATCAGTTTTGGGTTTGATTTTAAAGGGTCTAGGCAGAAGAGTACTACATAAAGAATTGCTTTAGATTTTGATTTGTGGTAGCCATCAAAATCACATGGACTTTGATGACAGTAATCTGTAGTTAAAAGCCCTTCCCACAGTTTCCTCTCTTTAAATGTCTTTCACCTGTTTTCTACAAAGCTATACAGCATGAGCACTCTCCAGGCAGGGCCTGAGTTGATGTTTAACTCAGTATGAAATTCAGCTTCATTCTAAGAGCTTTTTGACTTAGGGATAATTGCAAATAAATCACATTGAGCTGGAATGCGACTGTCGTTGTAAGGCACGTCTATGCTACGGGGAAGATTGACGCTGTTGCGGTCGATCTTCGGGGGTTCCATTTAGTGGGTCTAGTGAAGACACGCTAAAGCAAACTCATAGGGTGGGTATTCCAGCTCCTTGCAAGGAGTAAGGAAGCTGACCGGAGTGTTTGCTCCCGTTGATCTCCTGCTGTGTGGACGGGGAATTAAGATACGTCGACTCCAGCGATGTAATTAACATCACTGGAGTTGTGTATCTTAGATCAACCTTCCCCTTCAGTGTAGACCGGGCCTTAGAGACTAAACATGGTGCTCAGATGACTAGGTAAAATGTGGACAGTAACAGAATCTGGTCCTTGCTCCTTTGCATCAAGGCAGATACTTATAGATGATGTGGGGCTAACCTGGAGGAACACATAAATGGTTTTGTTCCACTCTGGGTTCACCCAGAGGAGTTTGGAAATAAAACAGCAACAAAACCCCATAGAAAATTCTTTAAAGAAATGATACGAGGCTACTAAACTTTGATCACAGGACACGTATTTTAAAAGAAGATAATGAAATTCTTGTATTTCTACGGTTCCATTCATTGGAAGGCCCCGAAGAGGACACAATTTATCCTCAATCTAGTCTGCCAAGAAAAAAAAAACCTGGGTCTCAAATACCCACTGGTTTCAACAGACCTAAATCGAGTTGCAAGGAGGGATTTTTAAAGAAGCAATTAACGGCTGTAATTTCCGCAAACACTTTCAACTCGCAGACAGTCACCGGGATTGTGTCTCTCTGCAACTTTACTAGCAAATTACAGATGGTCCTTTCCCAACCCGCTCCCACAAATAAGTGCTTCAAAGGCTCAAAGGTGAAAACAGGCAAGGAAGAGTGTGTAGGAGAGGTTAGACTTAATTGGCATGGTCTTGTTATCCTGGGTGCAGCAAGTCACTCTTGACTCCCAGGGGAAAAGAATTACCTTGCAAATATCCAAGGTTTACCCGATTCATCACATCACTGGCTGTTAAATTTGCTACATCCTCTACAGAACATACAGAGAAAAAGGTACAGACATAAACAAAGAGAAAGAGAGAGAGAGAGAGAGAGAGATCAGCAAGCAGTGATTTGGCAAGTACTAGAGACGAGCGCCTGAGCTTTCATGATAAAATGGGAGCGAAAAAAAATAGGAGAGGGTAAAGACAGACAGACTCACGCTTTCTCTCCAGGAAGGCATGGGTAGTTGGACGCCAACAGGTGATAAGCAGTGGTAATGTACTAAACCAGACTGGTTGACTGACACATCACTGGGTCCAAAGGGGCCTTAGGCTTCACAGCCCGACTGTGGCTTATTTCCTCCTCCTCTTTTATCCCACTCCACGTTTTCTAAACATCTAATGTAATAGCTGCCCAAACGCCCCCCACCGGGAAATGTAACATTCCAGCAGTACGAGGCCTACAGTCCAGCTGGGCCTAGGTTTTGCTGAGGGCACTGACCATGGGCCCCTCCTACATCTTATGATACTGAAGCGTTGGTGTAGTTGTACACTATACGTAAGTGGGGTATCGAGCTTCAGGGGCTTGCCCTTGTCTCCATCACCAAAAATATCACATCCCGTTATTTGGATTTCAGCCACATTCTGGGCAGTAGGCAGCATCCCACTGTGAACTGGCATGAGTTTCATGGTGCCGATTGTGTGAGGAGATCTATTTTCCTCTTCCAAGTGTACAAATATTCACCCAACTGGACATTCAGGATGTCCAGCAAAGAGGAGAGGGGTTGTGTAAGCTATACAAGCACACAAAAACTTAGACGTTTGCTAAGAAAAGGCCAACGTGAGTGCAAGGGACAACTACCATCAGGCACGTGAGCCTATGGGGTCTGCTCGTGGATAGTGTCTCTCCAAAAGGCAGTCTTCCCGTCGGTAGCTTTACGGGAACGTTCCTTCCAGTATGAGAGATACATTCCCTACTTGCCCAATATTAAGAGAAAACACGTTCTTTTGGTTTGCTTGTTCCATTATTTGATAAATGCTCTCGTAGTCCCTCAGATAACATCTGGGGGCATTGTTATCGCAAATCCATGCAAGTTCTTCTGTATCTGCCTTGAAGGCTCTAGAAGAGCAGCCAACCATAATCTAGGACAGTAATTCTTTGAGCATTTGCTCGAAGACGAGGAGGCAGTGTCATCAGCTGTGCTACAGACGTGGAGCCCTGGCTAAAGAAAGGCGGCAAGTTGAACAGAACAAGCAGCAGAAACTCTTGGGATATTAATGGGGGGAGGGGAGAGAGGGAGGAGCAGACTGAGAAGAATGTGGTGAGGTAATCCTTCACACTTACTCCAGGCAAAAACGGGAATCCATGAACTGCCTTTGCTGGCTACGGGATTGGATCCTTCTTTCTGCCGTTCTTACAGGAAACAACCGTGCTGGAGAAGGTAGATTGCTCCTAGGTCTAATTCTGGGCTCTGGAGGCTTAGTGGTGATGCATGTTAGTGACATGTTGTCCGTGAGCAACTAACTTGGATATCATTAACCTCTCTTACTGCCAACTCCCCTCTCCCATGAACACCATGGCCCACCAGCAGATGACCTGCTGTGAGATTTTATCCGTAGGCAAACCAGCTGGCTTGGTGATGCTCGTGCTAGTAGACTAGAGTAGGCGCAGGGAACCTTTTTTGGGTCAGGGGGTGGCAGACCCACAGAAAAATTAGTTGGGCAGGAGGCAGCAGGTGGTGGAGCACCATCACGGGCTCCCCAGTGTGCAGGGGGAGGGGCAGGAGGGAGGAGGAGGAGCCCTGATCGCGGTTTCCTTTAAGGTGCCTGCCTGCGCGGGGCCATGTGGCAGGTATCTGCCCCACCCCAGGAACAGAGAGGCAGCCAGCACACAGCAGCTGGGAGCTTGAGCCTGGACTGTGATACTAAAATAGCACCTCAGACCCACCTGGAGTCCCAGCCCTAGCAGCCGCCACGCAGCCATGGCCCCAGCTGCTCCTGTGGGTGGGGCCATATGGCAGGTGGCTGCCCCATGTTCTGGGACTGCTGCAGGGGCCATGGCGCAGCTGCTACTGGGCCAGGGTGGTGGTGCTAAAAATAGCACCACGGCCCTGCTTGGGTGCAGCCATCACACAGCCCCAGGCGGCGTATGGGAGTCCTGGCCTGCAGCAGGTCTGCTGGGGAGAATCCCTGGCGGCAACGGGGGTCAGCGTGGCAGGGGCGAAGCTCTGGCGGCTGGGGCGACGTGATGGGGGACTACCCCATGTGCCGCAACTGGAGCCGGGCCGCAGTGGAGCTGCGGCCCCTGTGCACATGACATAAATATTGGTGCACAAGCTAACACTCACTCCGCTCACGGATGGAAAATCTTAGCGGGAACACTGTTCCTGAGCCCTGGGGGCCCAATCCAGGCAAGCTGGGGACCACCTCTGGCCCTTGGGCCTTAGGTCTCCCACCTCTGCTCTAGCTGCAGTTATGGAAGCATTCTGGGTGACAGGGCTTGAAGAGTGCGATGCTATCATCTCTGGAGCCACGCAGCTTGTTCAACACAATGTCATTCCAAGGTGAACAGTCCTGCGGCATCTTAGATTTCTATTCTATTCTATTCTATTCTATTCTATTCTATTCTATTCTATTCTATTCTATTCGTTTCTAAGGTGCCACAGTACTGTGCGTTGGTTTTAAAGTTACAGACTAACCTGGCTCCCCCTCTATCATATAGTGAAGCAGGCTTCACTATTTGTCTCTGGGTTTCTAATAGCCCTCCGATTCAGAGCACAGCTGGGGTACGTCTACAATGCACAGTTATTTCGGAATAAGCTAGTCTGGAATAGTTATTCTGAAATAGCTTATTCCGAAATAGCACGTCTACACTGCAGGGAAGCCTCAAAACTAGTCCGAGGCCGGCTCCCCTAATGTAGATGTGCTGTCTCGATTTAGAGCCCCAGGTGGAATAACTTAGCAGGGCCCTGGGAAGGGGCTATTTTGAAATAGATGCAGTGGAGCGTCTATACTGGCCTTATTTTGAAATAGCTGTGTCGGAAGAGGCGTTATTCCTCGTGGAATGAGGTTTACAAAAGTTGGAATAAGACGCCCGTTATTTCAAAATAATTTTGGAATAGCACAATGGCTGCGTAGCTGCCTGCATAGTTATTCTGAAATCACTTTGCTGTGGAGACACACCCCTATAGCGCTAGGGGTTGTCCATTCTCATCCCTCAGCCTTTACTGTGTAAGGCTCTGCTCCGACTGGTGATTAGAACGAGGCTCTGCACAGGCTCAGAGTGTGCCAAAGTGTGGTCAGTTCCAGGACTGGAGTGACGGATCCAGCCCTACTCCTCGTCTTGCTCCAATTAGCTACCGGGGAAGTGAAACGCTCTCGCGGTACCATTGGAACATTGCCCAAGAACAGGGAGCAAAAGACAGATGGGAGAAATGCTCCACGGGTCCCCATTCCTCCACAGAACATCCCGTCTCTTCCGTCAGAACAATCCGGTCTTCCTTCACTAAGCTTGCAGCACTGGCGCAGGCACTGGGCAAATCTTTGTTTCCTTCCCAATTCTTCCGCACCCTCCCGAAATGTATTTCTAAGTTCTTGCCCTTCTGTTTCCCATGTCTGAAAAGTCACAACAACGCAATCAACATGGAGCTCAGGACTCTAAAATCCCTCCCGGAGCGGATTGCAAGGGTCAGGCCAGTTCCAGAAATCCCACTGAGCAAAACGATCGTAGCCTGAAGGATAATAATGCTCTTGGCTTGTGTTATTGTTTACGAGGCTAGAGCCCCTTTGGAGCGTGTGTAGGGAGCCAGCTCCCGACCGTGAAAGGGAGGGGTTTCCTAGCATGGAGGCAAACAGGCTGCATGGGATGGCTTCAAAACAAACAAACAAGCAAGAGCTCATGGGGCTACAGATTTCATCATAACCAGGGGATAGATTACTGTCCAAAAAGGGTGACACACACACTTGGGTTAACATCCATTTAAAATCCTTTCAAAAAGATAATAATTGCACTGAGAGATTCATACATTATGCAAATTCATTATATTGTAGATTACTTGCTTTACTGACAGATTTGTGAGATAATTGAAGATTTATTGGCTGTGTCTAGACTGGCAAGTTTTTCTGCAAAATCATCTGATTTTGCGGAAAAACTTGCCAGCTGTCTACACTGGCCGCTTGAATTTCCGAAAAAGCACTGACGATCTCATGTAAAATCGTCAGTGCTTTTCCGGAAATACTATTCTGCTCCCGCTCAGGCAAAAGTCTTTTTCCGAAAGACTTTTGCGCAAAAGGGCCAGTGTAGACAGCACAGTACTGTTTTCCGCAAAAAAGCCCAGATCGCGAAAATTGCAATCGGGGCTTTTTTGCGGAAAACCGTGTTTAGATTGGCCACGGACGCTTTTCTGCAAAAAGTGCTTTTGTGGAAAAGCATCCTGCCAATCTAGATGCGATTTTTCCGAAAATGCTTTTAACGGAAAACTTTTCCGTTAAAAGCATTTTTGGAAAATCATGCCAGTGTAGACGTAGCTATTAAGTCCTACACTCATCAGCTCTTCAGCTACTGAAAAAAAAATTCTAGGAGAGAATTTGCTGATGGTTTAAAAAAACATAACAGGATCTTGCATCAGCCTATGAGTTCGTTTCTTCCATGCTTTGCTGGGGGGGATAGACGTCTCAGATACTCACATTAGAAACGATTACAAATGGATACTGAGGTCAGCTTCCTGAGAGAGTTAGGGCCTATATTTTCAGTCTATCCTTGGCTGGTCAACAATTTTACAGACACAAATAATTAGTGAGTGAAATATTGCACCCATCATTTAGATCATTTAGACCCCTATTTCCCTTGTTAGGTGCTTACACATCCATTGCACCCGCAAATAATTACAGATGTGTCCACCACTATTTGTTCCAGCTGACACAAAGGCCAGTGTCTGAAAGCAAGCCCCTTCACGCCTCCGTCCTCTGGGATTTACAAGGTAAGAGGTCTGCTGATTGATGGGGGTGCTGAGTTTGAATGTACTATGCAGAGCTGTGAACAAGTTGGAGGCTTCATTTTGGATTTTTTTTATACCCCGAATGAGTCTGGTTTGGCTAGATGCTACTTTACTGGATATACTCCATCATAAGCCAATTTTTTTGGTAAAAAAATCACACGGTAAAGAACGGGGGTTGGCTTACGATCGGGTCAGCTGCCATTGGCTGCTGTTTGCTGTTCCCAGCCAATGGGAGCTGCGGGAAGCAGTGTGGGCTGAGCAACATGCTGACTGCCCCTTCCTGCCACTTCTGTTGGCCGGAAACGGAGACTCAAAGACACTAGCAGCCTGAAGATGCTTCGTGTAACAAAATATTCCGAAGTGCCAGCGGCTTACGCTGCTGTGCTGGGACCAGAAGTTTGCAAACAGCAGAGAGAGAGTTGGCTTATGAACGGGTCATTGTGTTTTTAATTTTTTTCCCCTGTAACTTGAGGGGAGGCTTATGAATGAATGGGCTTATGATCGAGTAGATACGGATACATAATCAGCTTGTGAACGGGGCCCATCGCTGGAAAAGCCATTAAGCGTCAGCAAGAACGAATCCTACTTACCATACCCAGTGGTCGGTAAACCCAGATGCTTCATTCGATTTTTGACAAGCTCTGAGAGCTCTTGCCTCTCCGACCTTCTGTACAGGCTCAGTCGCTGCTGGCTGATCCACTCCGCCGTCTTGCTCGTGTGCTTATTGCCTTTCCGACTCAGCCTGCGTGCCCACTGCATGCTTTTACGCCGGAGCAAAGGGTGCTCGGACTGGTCGCTCGAGCAGGAGTTCCTGTGATGGCTCGTCTTGATGTGCCAGTGCTCCTTGACGTCTTTTGTATCCTCACAGTCCTCGATGTTGATTGAGATCTGCGACTGGAAGTCCCAGCAGTACATAAGGGGATGCACAAAACACCTTTCCGTTTCCGTTGCCAGAGCCTGACGCCACTTGTGGGACCCGGTACTCGCTTGAACAAGGCTCTGTTGTGATCAGCTCCCCGTTCTACCCCGCCTTGGTGGACATCTTTCTGCCAACGGCCAACCAATCAGCATTCCCCAACATTATGAAACATGCATGTTGAAAGTGCTACCTCATGGAACCTGTATGATCCTGGGCGGAGCCTCACAGTTCCATGGTGAGATTTCATTTGCCTGCTCTCTGCGAATGTTCCAACATTCCCACCAAGGGACCGTTTCTCTAATGCTGAATCCCGCCTCTCCCCAAAACACCTCTAATCCTGGAGGCTATCATAGAATCATAGAATCATAGGACTGGAAGGGACCTCAAGAGGTCATCAAGTCCAGCCCCCCGCCCTCAAGGCAGGACCAAGCTCCGTCTACACCATCCCTGACAGATGTCTATCTACCCTGTTCTTAAATATCTCCAGAGAGGGAGATTCCACCACCTCCCTTGGCAATTTTTTCCAATATTTGACCACCCTGACAGTTAGGAATTTTTTCCTAATGTCCAATCTAAACCTCCCTTGCTGCACTTTAAGCCCATTACTCCTTGTCCTGTCCTCAGAAACCAAGAGGAACAAATTTTCTCCTTCCTCCTTGTGACACCCTTTTAGATATTTGAAAACCGCTATCATGTCCCCCCTTAATCTTCTTTTTTCCAAACTAAACAAGCCCAGTTCATGAAGCCTGGCTTCATAGGTCATGTTCTCTAAACCTTTAATCATTCTTGTCGCTCTTCTCTGTACCCTTTCCAATTTCTCCACATCTTTCTTGAAATGTGGCGCCCAGAACTGGACACAGTACTCCAGCTGAGGCCTAACTAGTGCAGAGTAGAGCGGCAGAATGACTTCACGAGTTTTGCTTACAACACACCTGTTGATGTTTGGCTATGTAGATGGCCAAACTAGGGATGTTAATGGTTAACGAATGAGGCTTACTGGTTACAGTTAACTGCTGTGGCAGGGTGGGGGTTGCTCCACCTGGCAATCCCGCCCCATTTAACCAGTTAACCAATTTTGCATCCCTAAGACAAAGAGCTGAACTTCCATGGTTTCCCTTTCATCCTCACGACAGATATAACAGCATATGTCTAACGTAAAATGTAACCCCTGTGTTCATGTATAGTGCCCTGGATTTAATTAATTGCCAACCTTCAGCTGTGTGCTTTCCATTCCTATTTTAGATCACACACGTTTCAAAATTCAGACAGAGCCACTAACCAGCTAACCCGATCTGCTCACATTGGCTGCTACCGAATTGCTCACCGCACCACGAGAGGGATTTGGATCGTCCCCTTGCTGAACATGAAGTAGGGCAGCGAATGCTAAAGAAAACCAACCCCCTGACCAAGCTCAATACAAGGTCACTCACCTGAGTTCGGATGTCATGAGGCTGCATTGGAAAGAAAAGAAAGTAAAGATGCAGTATGTGTTAGTCGTGACTGTGGATCACCGAGTTTCCATCCCTGCCTGATTCGCTTTTTGTAGTCCCCCGGCTCGGAGCCACTATTTAAGATCTGTGAGCTCGTCCAGAGCTAACAAACAATAATAATTAATCATGGCGTCTCCAGCACGTCCCCAGTTCAAAGCACTGCAGGGAAGGTCGTTAGCCTGTCCGTGGTCTCACAGTGAGCCACGGACAAGGCTAGGGACCCAGGATTGCTCAGCTCCAAACACCAATCATTACTTTCCACACCAGTTCTTGCTTCCCCGACGCCTTATTCAGTTACCCAGTGCAGACCACACAGCACGTGTGATTGGCACAACTTTTACAAACTAGTTGGCCTGGCCTGATGGTCTTGGTTTAAACTTGGAATTTTCCTTCTCCTAGATGGCTGCCTGCCTTGGTGGAGGAGCTCCAACTGCCCTATTTCTGTGCCAATACTTAGGCCTTGTCTACACTAAAATGAAGATGGCCCCTGTCGCAATTGATCTTCCGGAATTTGACTTAGCAAGTCTAGTGAAGACTCGCTAAATCAAACTCAGAGGGCACCCCCGCCAGTGGCTGTTACAAGGGAAGCCAATGGGAGTGTCTGCTCCAATCAGCCTCCTGCTGCAGGGACACCACCAAGCTCAGCTTGAGGTAAGCCGACTCTAGCTACGTATTCTACACAGCTGGAATTGTGGACCTTAAGCCGAGCAGCTGGATCTAGTGTAGATCTGGCCTAAGTAATGACGATGAAAGGATTTTTCATGGGTCTTTGGTAGTGCTTAATTCTGCCCTCTCGGCACAAGGATCCCCTTGTGCCAGGCGGTGGACAAACACAAACACCTCTGCCACCGGGGCCTATTTGTCTTTTAACAAAAGGAGTATCCCCACATCCTCTTGGGCTATGTAGATGTTAGAAGAGATGATCAAGGGACCTGCGAGCCAGCCACCTTTCCAATAGCTAGTTTCACACTGGGCTAGTGCATCCCAGTTTATTATTCCCTCCCCATTCAATTCCACTGCTTGGATAGCAATACTAGCAGCCTGGCCCAGCTGGTCCTTTGTTAGCGGAAATGTTCCTTCATCAGCTGCTCTGATTGGATTTCTCCTTGCCTGACTAGACGTGATTGTGCCTGGCTACAAAGCCGTTCCCTACCAGCTACAAGCTCAGAGTGACTGACACCAGAGCACACATGTTGGGCGTATTTCTACATGTTCACCAGTGACTGATCCCTGCAGGGATCTTTCCTATCAAGGTTGCAGCCTGTCAGGTTTTCTGATCCCCCAGGTTTCTTACCTCGGAGGTTGAGAACATGTGCGATTCGGTTCTGTAGATCCCAATGGGAATTTCTGCGCTGGAAGAGCAAAGCTTCTGGAAGAGACGGCCGTAGGTCCGGATCCACAGGTCATCCTCCGTGATTTTCATCTGACCAACAGGGGGGAAAAAGTCTCTTTGCTGGGGCCCTGGGGCAACAGGGAAATCCTGCCCCGAGAAGGCCCAAAGCTGCAGAGCTTGGATCCTCTGATGAACTTCTCCAAGGCTCAGGGATATTGAGACTCAGAGCTTTGAAGCGATCCCACAAGAAGGGGAGGGATGGTCTAGAGCAGCGGTTCCCAACCTTTTCCAGATGGAGACCCAATTTGACAATTCAGGAAGACTTGGTGACCCGGGGCAATTCAAATACGGGGGGAAGAAGAGGGGCAGAGCCTCCTGGGGAGACACTTGGCGACCCTTTTGAAGTGTAAGGGTGACCCATATTTGGGTCGCGACCCACAGGTTGGAAAACCCTGGTCTATGGGGTTCCCATCGAACTCTCTTGGGAAAGGAGTTACCGTTAACTCTTATTGCATGGAGGGACCAAACCGCTGGCCTCGTTGGTGTGATTTTGTCTTCCTCTAGAGGCCAGCCCCAGTGAGTACAACAATCAGCTACTCAGTGACGAGAAGTTCTTAGCTATGGCTCAAGAGGCCTGTGTTTGGGGGCTGAACGTCCCAGGTTCAGTCCCTGCCCATGACAGTTGGGTGACCGTTCACCTGCGGAACTCCATGCATGTGGGATCCCACCCCAGCTTGAAAGGGACAGAAACAAGAGCGCTTACAGCACAGAGGTAGCCGGAACCCGGCGTGGTGTCCAGGCCCAGCAGCAGTCTCGTAATGGTGATCATGTAGTCCTTCACGAATGACTGGCAGGAGACATTCAGAGAGAGACCAGGTCGGAGAAAAGATTTCGCTAACTCATCTCTTCATTATAATGGTAAATTGGAAAGAAGCTGAGGTCATGCTCTCTTCTATTTGCTTCTTATATGATGCCCACAACCGCGGGACCTGGGCACTTTCCAAAAGCGAATTCACTGATATGACTAAGAGCGGTTCTGCGTGGCTCTTTTCTGCTCTCTCTTCCTCTCCTCCGGGAGGACATGGCCCGTGGATTTCAGTTGGAGTTGGTTTAACGCATGCCGCCTTTGCTTTTTAAATGATTCTCTAACATATAGAATGGGCAGGGGGCTGGACTCGACCTCCTGAGGTCTCTTCCTGCCCTAGGATTCTAGGATTTTATGAGAGAGGATGCCAGCAGCATTAACAAGAGAAAAGTAAAACATGCCCTACAGAGTGCTAGCGTGTGGGCCCCATGTGGAGTACCGTATTTTAGAGAATATAACCTGTGGCTTATAATCGTTTTTACAAACCCTGGTTCCCCCCTCCCCCGCGGGCTATACTCGTGCGTGGGGTATACAGGGTTTTTTTACTGAAAGGAAGACAATGCTGACGCTTCCTTGAAGAAAGCAGCATATTTTAATTTAATAATAGAGACCGTTGCATCATCAGCTGCGGCTCATTAACAGGTGATTACAGGTGCTTTGTACTACCGTTATGCACAGAGTCTCTCCTGCGGGCTATACTCGTGCGTGGCATATACAGGGGTTTTTTTTAATCAAATAGCAAAAATTGCGGGGTATATTTGGGTGCGGGGTATATTTGGGTGCGGGGTGTATTCGCTAAAATATGAAATGGATGCAGCCAAATGGATTGAGGGTCCCTGAGCTAGACTGTGACCATGCAGAATAGGGGGGTGCCACTCAGTTCTAAGGAAGGGTACTAGCGGCGCGGAGAAAGGGTGAGCAGAGCACAGAGGCTGCAGGCATGGAAGGGCCCTGTCCTTAGGGTGTGTGAGGCAGATGTTCCTGAGAGGAAGCTGATGGGAGCAGCTGCCATGTCCTAATTTACCTCACGCAGGCTCTAGCTGGCTACTGAACAGGGCCCAAGCAATGGATGCCTAGGGAAACACTGGGGGTGAGGTGGGGTCGACGTGAATCCTCCAACAGAGAAGACTGAAAGGAAGGGACCCCGGCTGGATCCCCTAGGCCTTTTCCTCCTTCACTCGGCTAGGACCTTTCTCTGGAGGAGGACGCCATCTTGGAAAGAGCGGACTATGGTGCCGGAATGCCTGTTCACCTCCCTCACCCTTGTGCCCCAGCAGCGGAAGCACACCCGGCAAAACCGCATCACCCGTTCGCCGGTTCTCACCTGATAGAGCAACGTATCCAACATGCTGATGCTGAACACTCGGCCGGCCGCAAACGGGAGCCGGAACATGAACGCCAGGTTGGAGCCGTTCTCTCGCTCTTTCTACGGGCAGAGGAACACCGTGGGATGGGCTGTACCGGGGTGTTCACCACGTGTACAAGCCCCGGGTGTTTTTTTGTCAGGGAAAAGATCATTTAAGAACTCAGTCTGCTGCCCGCTGCTGTTCTGGTCAAACGAGGGCCAAGAGCCCCTGAAAAACTAAGAGGCCCTGCTTGCTTGGAGCTCGGCGTAACAAGCCAAACAACTCCAACCCATGGGGATACCAGCAAAGGCTCCTCCTTCTTGTAATTAACGTCTTTAGTAGAAAGACGGCTGACGTTTTCTCATCAATTCACTTTTTGGATGAAAAATGGCGCTTAGATCAAAATGAACATTGTTCTTCAACTTTTTCCGGAAAAATGTCCGTGGCCAATGTAGACGCGCTTTTCCAGAAAAAAGCCCCGATCGTCATTTTTGCGATCGGGGCTTTTTTGCGGAAAAGACTACTGGGCTGTCTACAATGGCCCTTTTCCGGAACAGTTTTTCCGGAAAAGGACTTTTGCCCAAACGGGAGCAGCATAGTTTTTCTGGAAAAACACTGACAATTTTACAGTAGATCGTCATTGCTTTTCCGGAAAAGCAAGCGGCCAGTGTAGACAGCTGGCAAGTTATTCTGGAAAAGCGGCTGCTTTTCCGGAATAAGTGGCCCAGTGTAGACACAGCCCTAGTGTGGCTGCTACAGGTTGAACCTCTCTGGTCCGGCAACATCCGTGGTCCGGCATGAAGTTAGTTACCCGGATGTCCACTGATCATGGGTGTGGCCAAGTTTCCCATGGTCCCATAAAGTTTGTTTACAGTCACCAGTCCTGGCTCGCAGTGTTCTGGGCTGGTATTTAGCTCTAATTGCCCCTCGCAATGAGAAGAGCCCAGCAAGCAGTGGAAAGTTTGGTCATGCTGCTAGACAATGTCGACCTCCTGTAGTTCGGCACATTCTCTGGTTTGACCCCAGTCAGGCCCTGACAGTGCCGGACTAGAGAGGTTCAACCGATAGCAAATCTATGAGCACCGCTTCACTGGTCAGCTCCTGCCTGGGTCATCGTCCCAGCATGGAACACATGGGTTTGGGTTCTGTGTGCGAGTTAGTCTCCTCTCCATGCCCAAGGAAACTTGGGGTGCCACAGAGGGGTGGGAGAAAGATTTTCCCCTTAAGCAACACAGGTTTGCAATCTGTACCAATGCAGGCCCCAGACTTGCTTTTCTAGCTCCAGCGCATTCAGCATCTCAGATCACCTTTCCCTTCCAAGGCACCAGGTGCTGTGTATTCTAACACAACAGCCAACACACACACACACCCGGCTGGATACCGCAGTAGAGACAAGGGCCTAGTCTTGGCATTGGCAGACGTGGCTAGCCTGAAACTGTCTTAACTTAATAATTACCTTTTAGTCCCTGGGTGGCAAATTCTAGTCTTGGGTGACAAATTTCTCCCTCGCAACCCAGGGGCCATTCAGATAATAATTAACACCAAACCTCAGATCTTAGGATACTCCTGGATCCCCTGGCAACAGGGCTCTGAGCGCGGCTCAGAATTAATCTGCGCCGCTATCGAACCTCAGCTGTCCTCCCAGGATCAAAGAGGGAACTCTGCAGGGAGAGGGTAACGGGGGCCAGGCGAGGCCATGGATGGGAATGAATCGAGCATCTCATTTCATCCCAGGGAACGCTGGGGATCAAAGCGCTCATGTACTTAAGAGCTTCCCGGAGAGACCTCGATGACCCTGTAGCCTGGGGCTGCCTGCCTGCCATGAAACTAATAGAAGGGCCTTTATCTCCAGTTGTCATTTTAAAAGACGAGTCAGCGTAAGTTCCTGACACTTCTTAGTTGCACTGCTGGGATGTTGCTAGACCCCAGCGGCCCACGGAGACAGAGTAAGAGATTGTGTCAGCCTCGAAGAACTTACAGTCTAATCCGGGGGGTTCAAACTCTGGTCGCGGCTTGTAAGGCCAAGCCGGGCTGCATGATACTTTGTTCACCTACGCCCCCGCAGGTAGGGGTGATCACAGCTCACGTTGGCCACAGATCACTGTTCCCGGCCAATGGCAGCTGCGGGAAGTGATGTCCCAGTCCTCGCTGCTCCCATTGGCTGGGAACGGCGATCCGCGGCCAACAGGAGCTGCAGTCGCCTGTACCAGCGGGGACGCAGGTAAACAAAGCGTCTTGTGGTCAGCTAGCGACTTGCCCTTACAAGCCACAACTCAGAGTTTGGAAGCCCCTGGTCTAACAGACAATAGAGAGCTGGGAAACCGAGGCACAGGAAGGCTAAGTGACTTGATTAAGATCACATGGAGCACTTGCAATAGATCGGGGACGTGAATGCTGGTCTCTAGCATCCTAGCCACAAGAATATCCTGCTTCTTGGCATGGTATATTTCCTATCAACCCACTTGTCCCACCCTCTCTGATCCCCATGCCTTATTGATAATGCAGTGTTCCTTTGCGGAGTGTCTGCAGAGCTGGAAATTATCTGCAGATTTGACACCATTACCCTGGGCTTAAACAAAGGCATTAACTGATTGGTGCATTACAAAGGCAATTTTTCCTGCCTTTAATATCCGCATTTCCACATCCAAAGCTATGAATGGGAGACATCCAGTCCACTTAATTAGCCTCATTAACATGGGTCCTACAATTGGCAGGTACCTCTTCTGCTGTTCTATATAGCTCTTGGTTTCTGTTCTTTCCACTCCAACCCATCTGAGGAAGTGGGTTTTGCCCACAAAAGCTCACAATTCTCTAAATGTTGGTTAGTTTCTAAGGTGCTCCTGCTCTGAGATTCATTTGCAGCGAGTTAGGTCTCTTCTCTGACAAGGTATCTGCCCACGAGGTACTGGACGGGTGTTCTATCAGCCACAAGGCAGCAGGCCAGCTTATGTACAACAGATCTTTACGAACAGAGACAGAGACTGCCCTCAGACAATGGCCATGATGAGGAAGTCAGGAGAGAGATGGACTTATGGCGGGGGTTACAGTTCAGCATTGAGTTCATGGTGGCTTTGATTCTCTCTGAATTGGTTCAACCATCCTTACTATACACCGCCACACAGGCGGTACCAGAGATGCAAGTGTGTGTGAGCTCTCCTGGTTTTGAGTGGCACGTACCAGCCGAACCCGTGACAAACTCATATTTCTTTCCTTTGTTACAGCCATCTGAAGAGGCCCAGCCCGTATCTCATCCCCTCGCCCGGGCTGGTTCTGCGGATGTTTCCCCTCCCCATCCGCTGTTATTTCTACCCCCACAAAAATGCCTCAGCAGCATGCAATGGGAACACCGCCTGCGATAGGATACAGCCTTCCATTCTCGCAGAATTGTGTAATCCACCGCTGAGGCGGGGGCCGTGTATTGAGTAACTACAGCCAGGCAGCGCTTAAGAAAACACGACGAGCCCAAAGGTCAATTGCCTGTCTCGAATTATCCCGGAGGGATGTTCATGAACCATGGTGCCTGCAGCACGCAGCAGGAGGGCGCAAGGCTGTGACGGTCTGTGAGTTAATTACCCGTTGCAGGACCCTTTCATCGAACACAGGCATGCAGGGAAAACGCGTCAGGTGGGCGGTTCGCGCACCCGGCCAGGAGAGAAAGCAGAGCCCTCCCGTGTGCCAAGGGGCGTCCTTACCTTTTCCAGTTTGGAGAGGGCCAAGGAATAACTGTCCTTGGCTCTGAACTGCATGAACCTCATGTTGGACGGGTGGGTCAGCTCGGTGATGATGCTGAGGCTTGGGAACAGCCTGGAAGGGAAGGCAGACCCGTCACTGTCCGGTGGCCGTGCTCCCCGGCGGGAGGGAACGTTCAGCTTCGCAATAGGGCCCAGTGCAGAACACGGCCTTGGGCCCATAGTTCCCGCTAAGGGGTGCGCCTGCGCGGCCGTGCACAGAAAATGCGTCCCCCGCCCACCTCCTTTGGAGAGCCGCACAGCAGCACGCCCACGGCAGGCGGCTGCTCCGGCGGGCGGGGCCAGCTGCGACGGCGTGGTGAGGGAGCCACTGGGGTGGAGGGCCGGGACCTGCCGCGACCACGTGGTGGAGGGTGGAGGACTGTTTCGATGGCTGCGGCTGCCTGTTCTGGTGGCTGGGGCCAGGAACGGGACCTGCCACATGGTTGGGGAGGGGTGAGAGGTGTGCAGCGTCTCCTCCGGTGGCCAGGAATGGGACCTGCCACGTGGTCAGTGGGGGGGGCGGAGATCTGCTCCGGTGACTGGGAACGGGACCTGCCACAAGGTTGAGGTGGGGGGGGAGTCTGCTCCGGCGGCTGGGAATGGGACCTACCACATGGTTGGGGGGGGGGCGGAGTTCTTCTCTAGTGGCCGGGAACAGGATCTGCCACATTGTCGGAGGCGGGGGGGGGGGGGGGGGTCGGGTTCTGCTCCAGCCCCCCACATGCTCCCAAATGCCGGGGGCCATGCTGAGCCTCGTTTCCATAGCAACCAACACAGTACTGGAAGGCGAGAGGCAGGCGCACCCAACAGGGCCGAGCCCCCCTCTGCTTCTTACCGGAACATGGTCTGGACGTTGACGATTGTTTTTGCATCTGCCATGTAATCCTCCTCCGCACTCATGGTGCTTTCCTTATCCACCACCACCAAGTTGTCAGCGTAAATAATCCCACACTGCAGCAAACTGTCTAGGCTGGAACAATTCGCAAAGACGAAAGGTCGATGTGTGGGGGGGGGTTAATCCATTGGAAAACAAAATGCCGAATTACAGTTTGCAAACATACCCCCGTACAGGCACCCAATCAATGCCCGGGCACAATTCTTCTGAAATACAGTAACCAGGCCCAGCACAGACTAAAGAGTCCTGAGGGGGAACCTTGAGATGAAGCCTAAACCTCTCTACAGTGGCAGGCTCCTAAAAGATGACCATCTCCTCAGGGGAGCTCGGCCGGGTGGAGAACCCAAGCAATCAAACGCGTGATGTGTCTGCTAGGCGAGAAAGAAGCTAACCCAGGGGCAGGCAAGGATACAGCCTGCGGGCAGCACCAGCCTGCCAAGCCGTAGGATCCGTCTTGAGAGTCCTGCTGGGCTGCTGGCTGGGAGCCACCTTGGGTAAGTGCCTGCCGGCCTGGGCCTACATCTGACACCACTCCCACACCCCAACTTCCTGCCCCAGGTCATCACCCAAACCCTCTGCGCCCCCCCCCCCCCCAGGTCACAGCTGCCTCCCTGACTCTGCCCCCCCTCTTACATTCCTCCCCCAGGCTAGACTCCTTCCCCCAAACATCCATATCCCAACCCCCTGCCCCAGATTACCACCCAAACTCTCTGCACCTCCCGCCCCAGGTCACAACTCCCTCCCAAACCCTGCACCCCTTCCTACACCCCTCACCTAGGTCAGAATCCTCTCCTGCACCCATTCCCCCTCCTGCCCCCTGCCCCCTCTCCTGCCTCAGGGCACGATCCCCTCCTTCGCCCAAACAGCCTCTCAGAGCCCACATCCCAATCCCCTATCCCGAGCGCCCTTCTGCACCCAACCCCCATCCCAGACCCCACATGCTCTCCATAGAAAAGGGCAGCCCTTGACCACTTACCAAAATCTTGGCGTGCTCCCCCCCTCATCAAAAATTGTCGGCCCACCCTAGCCTAACCTAATTCAGGGTGGTTGTGCTCCAACATTACAGTGGGGGGGGGGGGTCCATATAACTACCCACACGGCCAGACAGGGAAGTAGTGTGCTAATCTTGGAGGTAGAGATGGGTCCAAAGGAGAAGACCATCCCCTAATTCCCCACAGCCTTGGTGAAGTTCAGCTGTGAATCCAAACAACACTGCTGCTGTCCATGTCTGGAACATGGAGATCCACTGAGCAGAATGGGAGCAGCTAAACACCATTGATTAGGCTGCATGGGACCCAGCTTTTCCATGCAGCAAACGGTCCCTATGGGAAATACTGGCCCTTGTTGCCGGTGGCTACTACAGCATCCCTGGCTTATTTCGTTTTCCTCGGCAGAATCGGGGCTATTTTCTCCCTTGATTGGCAACACAGTGGAAAGAGTGATAGCCGTAAACAAGACACCTACTTATCGATGGTGCCTTCCATGTAGTAAACCATGGGGAAACAACAGATGGCTTCCAAGAAGTGGTTCTCAGGCCTGGAAGAAGAGCAGCAAATGACAAGAAGGTTACTGGGAGCATTTTCTTGCCCTCTTGCTTTATATATCAGGAGTGACGTGCACAGAAATCAATGGTGTAAACCTGATGGCTTGATTCTCCTGTCCCATCAGGCCCAATAGATTTTAGGTATTCTATTAGAAAAGTTAAAATCACCCATTTAATTGACACCCCCCCCCAGTAGGAAATGCAAGGAGAGACCGGATTCAATACAAAACGGGTTTGGAAGAGTACTTGCTTGTTGTCCAGGAGCAACACAATTGGGTTTAACTCTTTCCGGGATCTGTAGTATGCACGGAGGGGGACGATGAAATTATACAGGCCGTTCCCCGCGGTCTCTGCCGAAACGATGATCAGTTTGTTCTTAAACCCGTAGGCCTTGGCGTCTTCGTAACTGTTGTGTTTGCAGCCCTGCGCGGAGAGAAAAGCACCGGGGCTCAGGCGCGGGAGCGGCCCGTCTGTCCTGACACCAAGCCGTGGGAAAGCAAAGATCAAATCGCCAGGGCAGTGGAACCGTCTCACGGTTTCCGAGGTGGCAAAAGCACAGAGCCGGCTGGGGCTGTGAGCAGTGCAGATGCACCGGAGCACCCTGAGGGAGCAAATAATCCTGCAAAGTGGCCCCCAAAATGTGGGGCACGGTCCCCTCTGGGGGCGCGGAGGAGCATTTGAGGGGGGGTGCAGTGGGGCCTGGGCCTGGGCCAGCCCGCATGGGGGGGGCATGGAGGGAGCACTGAAAATAATCGGCGTAGCAGCCTTACGCAAGAGGGTTTTTCTTGGGCAAGAAGGGGCAGTGTTGACAGCTTCTGGCGCAAGAGCCTCTTCTGCAAACATGGCGACTCATTAGGTATGCAAATGAGGCTCGGCGATATTCCACGCTTTGCCTCATTTGCATATTTTTCGCGCGAGAAGCCGCAAGTGTAGACAAAGCCCAACTGAGGCCCAATCAGTATGGAGTAGAGCAGAAGAAGGACTCTTTGTGTCTTGCTTACAACACTCCTGGGCCGTGTCCAGACTCAGGGGTTCTTTCGAAAAAAGTAGCCTTTTTTCGAAAGAACTTCCCCTGCGTCCAGACTCAAGCCGCGTTCTTTCGAAATTATTTCGAAAGAACGCGGCTTTTCTTTCGATGGCGGTAAACCTCAATTTACGAGGAAGAACGCCTTCTTTCGAAAGTTCCTCTTTCGAAAGAAGGCGTTCTTCAATGTAAAGAGGCCGTCTTCGAAAGAGAGCATCCAGACTCGCTGGGTGCTCTCTTTCGAAAAAGCGGATTTCTCTTTCGAAAGATCCGCCTGCAGTCTAGACGCGATCTTTCGAAAGAGGCTCTTTCGAAAGAAGCCTGCAGTCTGGACATAGCCCTGGGTAGCACCCGAATCCCTCCTGGGTGGCCACATCAGCTGACAGGGAACACTAGTGCTAAGGACTCCCGTCCAGGAGGGACAAGACCCTCCAGCGGACCAGTGACTTGTTTCATCCCCCCGGCTGCCAGAGAGTAACAACGTTCCGCGACTGGGTTATTTGAACAAGCGATCTGCACCAGCAACAGGAAGGTGCCTTTTAGCATGAAGTGCAGGTGTTTCCCTTGTGCATCCGCACCCAGAGACAGACAAGCCGCTAACCCATCACCGAGATGGAGTGTCTCCCGGGTGTCTTCCACCTGACTGCTGCACTCCCCTGACCTTGTTGTTCTAATTTATGCTGCCTGCAAAAGATCCAGCTGGCCACCCCTCTCATGCAGCAGTAAGGAGTCCCGGCGAGTAGCGTGCGAGCGCGTACGCTGGCTCCGTGAGGCTGGAAGATCATGGTAAAATGGGGGTCACCCAGTCAATCCAGCCGTCAGACTCAATTTCACAGGCAGGCAGTGGGGCCTACCACCACGGCAGGTCCTGGGGCAAGGAGGGGATTGTTGGCGCTCAGCCCTGGAAGGGGCGGGGCCTCAGGCGGGAGGGGCGGGGCTGGAGGCAGCACTGCCCCCGCCCTCAGCCGTGTGGAGCGGCGCTCCAGCAGCAATTTAAAGGGGCCCTGGGCTCCAGTTGCGACTGCAGCAAAGGTGGAGGCTGGAGCCTTGGGCCCTTTTAAATCACCGGGCCCCAGGGCAAGTGCCCCCTCTGACCGCCCCCCGTTGGAAGGCCTGTAGGCAGGGCACTGAAAAACAGCTGCAGTGCACCAGCCAGTCTGGCCCCTCCTTGGAATGCGTCCGCTCATATTAAGGCAAAACAAGCAAAGAAAGAACAAAAGTAAAGCGCCATTGGGAGCAAGCACAACATGCTGCCTCCTGCTTCGCAAAATGCCAGCTGCCTCCTCAAACAGCGATCTCCTGGGAACGTCAAGGTGCCCTACACGGAAGACAAGCAGGTTATCAGCACAAAGGCCCGTAATTACGGCTCCGAAGGGAACGTTGATCCCAGAAAACGAGTGAAGCGCCTGCCTTTCTTCAGTGCAACGCTTCCAGCCCACCCGCCGATCACAGCGCGAGGAAAGCAAACACCCTCTAGGCAGCCCCAAAGTAACCATCTGCCACAAGGCGAAATGTCAGATGGTGGCTCCCGAGTGACTCGTTCCGTGGCACAGCGGGGCCTGTGTGGTTCCGGCCTGGCACTCTTCAGCCGCTCTTGAGCCGCTGCCCAAAAGCAGGGGGCTTCACATTCTCGTTTTCCCAAGTTAGCAGGATGTCTATTCCCCCGACAGCCACCGACGAGACACACTGTGTGCTCCACACAACGCTAACCCTAGAAAACTGGGACACGTACAGCTGCAGGGTCCGTTCTCATCCCTGACCCGGTGTAACTCTCCTGCTAGCTAGCCACAGGGCATATATACCCCCCACAGCTGTACGGATCTCCTCACAATCTTTAATGTGTTTATCCGCATTCCACCCCCAGGAGTAGGGTCAGTACTACTGTGCCCATTTTACAGATGGGGAGCTGATACACAGAGACTTAGCGCCTTGCCCAAGATCACATACAAAATCTGGGGCGGAGCTGGGAATGAACCTTGGTCTTCTAAATCCCAGGCTTGTATTCTCACTACTGGAGGTAATACTGTTGCCCCGTGCTTCAAACCCCAGCCAGGAATGCAAGTGCAAACACTATCGCTTGGGCAACAGGGTCTCTGTGGGCCGGATCCAGCCCACCAAGCGGGTTGATCCGGCCCATGGACGCCCTGCCACTCCTCCGCCCCCAGGCCAATCAGGGCCCGAGGACGGGGGAACACACAAAGTCCCCTCCCCCGTTAGAGGCAGGCAGCGCTTAGAATCAATTGCTGGGGGGGGGGTGCCAATCAGGGTCCGAGGGTGGGAAAGCATGGAAGTGTCCTAGCCCCGCCCCTTCCGCCCGAGGCCCCACCCCTTCTGGGGCAGCCCAGGGCTACTTCAAAAATTTCGGAAGTGGCCCCCCCATCTAAAATTACTGCCCACCCCTGACTCAGAACCTTTAAATACTGTCACAGCAGCCTCTTACCTTGTCCAACCTCAGGCAGCAGAACGGGGCTTTCACAGGGAGAAGGTGGCAGAGCGTGGGAGAGCTGCCGATATAGGGCGAGTTAGGGGGGTAGCCTTTCACATACCTGCAGAGGAGATAACACCCACCATTAGCACCAGGGCACGTGTATATTTGTCACACACCCAGGGAACACTTATCTGCCCTTGCCAACACAGCTGTCCACACCCAGGCTGTGCAGAACCTCAGCTCAGAGTGGGCTCAACCCCCAAAACAGCATGGGCATTTTACACGAGAAGTTTATATGAAAACCCTTTTACCGGGCTAACCCTCAGGGAATCACTTTTTAGGACTTGGTTCTCACAGACAACCAGAGATGAAAGCACAACATGGAAGCTAAAGGCATCTAGCAGCTCTTAACAGCTACAGGTTTGAACCCCCCATCTTAAAAATCGAAATATTGTAGAACGGCACGGACATTCCAAGCTCAATTCAGACACGCAGTCTCGCAGCAGAGTTGTAGGAGTTAAAAAAACAAAGAAACACACCGGGCCTGCTGTAATTTGTGTTTCTGAGCTAACTGAAGGCATAGAAAGCTTTTCGCTTACAAAGTAATTAAAAGCATACATCAAATTATAAGTCAAACACATTTGTGAGAGTGTGGACACATGCATCAGCACAAATTGTTTATCCTGTAAGAGCCAACACACACACACACACACACACACACACACACACACACACACGAGCAAATGACCTAGGAAAGCAACATCACAAATGATGCTACTTCATATGAATCTTTTTACAGTTGGAATCAACATTTTATTTCCCGAACAATGGAGAATGCAAGATACAATCCCTTCCTCGCCCCGACATAGCAGAGGGAAAAAAGTTGATGGGACAAAGCCCACAAAGCGCTTCTAGCTCAGCCTGACTTATTCAGGGAGTCCTGCACAGATACAAAATTTGTATCTGTATCCACAAAACCGAGCCGCAGATACCTGCATTGACATCCGTGGCTGCGGATACCGGAGGAAATACAGCCACTCCCCGACTTATGAACACACCAACTTATGACCAGCCGTACTTACGACCAACCTCCCATTAACCCCATTAGAATATTTTCAAGCTGAGAACCAAGTACATTAAGTTTTTCGAACAGAGCGGGCAGCGCGTTTCAGGGTATTTCCAACTTACAACCAAATCGAGTTACGACCAGGTGTTCGGAATGTAACCCGTTCGTACGTCGGGGACTGCCTGTAAAGCAGAAATCCTCACATTTGCAGGGGTGTAGATACAAAATTTGTATCTGTGCCCGCATCCATAGCCACAAAAAAGAGTTGCGGCCAGCCATATCCGGGGACACGGACACCCAAAGGATATAAAGCAGATGTCCAAGCATTTGCAAGGCTCTGCTTATTCAGAGGCCAAGGGCTGTGTTTCCAAAAGCCAAGCAAGGAGCTGTGCTTGAGGCAAAACTGCTTCACACTCAGGGTCTGACAAGTTACTGGTTTGAACGTCCCAAACTGACCACACGGTGTTGCTCTAACTCCGTATTATAAGCGCATTAGACGAGGTTTCAGTTTGGCTCAGCATGTCATTGCTGGTTACATTCAATCACCATTTCTGCAGCCAGACAGTGGAAGCAGAGTAAAAAAAACTATTAACAGGAGTTAATTTAGGCAAATGGCATGAGATTGAAGAGTAAAATCATTTCATGTGTTTGTTCTTCTACTCCATTGGAAAATGCAAAATACCAAGATGAGCTGCGCTGGCTATATTAATAGCACAGATTTTTCAAGTTCTCACTGGTGATGTTTCCATCTCCCGTCAAGACTGGTCTTGCTCGCCTCCAAGTCAAAAGTCCAGCGATTTTAATGGTGCTCTCAACATTAGTATTTTAGGTTTACATGACTGTAATGCGTAGTAGCCTCAACCAGGAACAAAGCCCCATGGGACCAGCAGCTATACATACAAAATGCCAATTCACTGTTGAACTCTCACGCCTGTAACTGGTGTGTAATAAACAAAAGACAGAGATGCTCATCTGAAACAGGTTTACCTTGACTGGAAAAGTCCCTGATTCTAAGATGAGCAGAACCACTAATCTGCCTTGGCTCACCTCTGGGTAGACCAGGGGTGGGCAATAATTTTTGATGTGGGGGCCACTCCAAGATTTTGGAAAGAGGTTGAGGGCCATACTCTTCCAGGATATTAATGGAGGACTTCCGGGGTCCGGGATGGAGGTTGGGTGCAGAAGGGAGCTTGGGGTAAAGGATTGGGGTGCAGGACAAAGAATGGGGTCTGGGAGGGAATTTGGGCGAAGGAGGCAGTTGTGACCCAGGGCAGGGGACTGGGATGCAGGTAGGCTTGCCAGGTGCTTTCACCAAAAATCCCGAACATGGCAGGAAAAAAACTTGGTTGAGGAAAAAAAAAAAAAAAAAGTTGCTGCGGCTTTAAAAATCCCCATGTGCCTCGTTCCCAGCACCCTTTCCAGATGGTATTTTCTGTTTGTTTGTTTTTACTGGATGGGGCCTGAAATAACTGACTCTCTGGACGAAAACTGGACACCTGGCAACCCTAGATGCAGGATTTTGGGATGTGACCTAAGGATTGTGATCTGGGCAGGAGACTGGGGTGCCAGATCTGGGAGGGGGTATGGGTGCAGGAGGGGGCAGAAATCTTCTGAATGGCCAGAGCGGGAGGCAGAGGCAGGCTTTGGCGGGGAGGCACTTACCAGCAGAAACCTGAGGCAGACTATCTGCTGCAGGCAGCTCCACATGACTCCACTCCGGGTATGAGAGGGAGGGGGTTGAGGAGGGAGGGAGAAGGCTTCCTACACTGCTCCTGCTCCCAGCAAAAATGCACAGCTCCTATTGGCCAGAAACTGAGAGATTGGCCAATGGGAGCTAAGAGATTTTGCTGAGGGGCGGGAATAGCATGAGAAGTCTCCCTCCTCCCACCCTAGCTCTCTGGAACAGAGAACAGCTGGCTTTTTAAAGCTTGAACTGTTCTCTGGCTAAGGGTACTAGTGAGGCAGACGTGGGCCAGATCTGGGGGTTAGGTGGGCCAGACCTGGCCTGCTGGCAGCCTCTTGCCTACCCTGGACACTTCCTCTGTGTGTTTCAGAAAAGTGTAATTAGCAGCAGAAGTTGGAGTAATGAGAGAAAGGGACTCAAGGAAAATGTAGGCTGGATAGCAGAAAAAACAATCCCGGATGATGAGTATTGTCTTCTCTAGGGATTTACCCCAATTCCTGCCTTCAGTCACAGATGTCACTGCACTAATACAAACTCTGGGGCTGTGTCAGCCACTTTTCCAGAAAAACTTGCCAGCTGTCTACACTGTCTACACTGACCGCTTGAATTTCTGCAAAAGCACTGATTTCCTACTGTAAGAAATCAGTGCTTCTTGCGGAAATACTATGCTGCTCCTGTTCAGGCAAAAGTCCTTTTGCGCAAAAGGGCCAGTGTAGACAGCTCAGATTTGTTTTCTGCAAAAAAGCCCCGATCGCAAAAATGGCGATCGGGGCTTTTTTGCGGAAAAGTACGTCTAGATCGGCACAGACGCTTTTCCACAAAAAGTGCTTTTGCAGAAAAGCGTCTGTGCCAGTCTAGACGCTCTGTTCCGAAAATGCTTTTAACGGAAAATCATGCCAGTCTAGACACAGCCTGGGTGGAAACCAGGAAAGCTGCACTTTAGCTTAACTCAGGCTGAGATGGTGACAAATCCTTAGGGTAGCCAAGTCACTGTGGAATGGTGACCCAAGCGAAGGGATGGGTCCCTGTACTAAACCAGACATAACATTCAGCAGTACCCTGCGGGAAACAGCTGTGTACCAGTTAGAAACTGGAGGTGACAACTTACCTCCTAGCTCCCCTCCACCCCTAATTTATATTACTCAAGCTGCTGCCACATTGTATCATTTTACTGCTGTTTGTTTAGCGAAGGTGCCACTTGGTGACAGAACAGAGCTTCACAGTATGCATGCTGCTCAAGCTGCAAGTTCCCTTGTATCTGATTTTATTGTTCTGTAACGCCATTCCAGATAGGCAAGACTTTAAGGCCGTATCTTAGCTAGGGCCTTCTTTTTGCTACCTTAGGGTTCACTAAAGTACCCCATGACATCATATACATAGAATCACAGAATACTAGGACTGGAAGGGGCCTCAAGAGGTCATCGAGTCCAGTCCCCTGCCCTCATGGCAGGACCAAATACTGTCTAGACCATCCCTGATAGACATTTATCTAACCTACTCTTCAATAGCTCCAGAGATGGGGATTCCACAACCTCCCTGGGCAATTTATTCCAGTGTTTGACCATCCTGACAGTTAGGAACTTTTTCCTAATGTCCAACCTAAACCTCCCTTGCTGCAGTTTAAGCCCATTGCTTCTTGTTCTATCCTCAGAGGCCAAGATGAACAAGTTTTCTCCCTCCTCCTTATGACACCCTTTTAGATACCTGAAAACTGCTATCATGTCCCCCCTCAGTCTTCTCTTTTCTAAACTCAACAAACCCAATTCTTTCAGTCTTCCTTCCTAGCTCATGTTCTCTAGACCTTTCATCATTCTTGTTGCTCTTCTCTGGACCCTCTCCAATTTCTCCACATCCTTCTTGAAATATGGTGCCCAGAACTGGACACAATACTCCAATTGAGACCTAACCAGCGCAGAGTAGAGCGGAGGAATGACTTCTCATGTCTTGCTCACAACACACCTGTTAATGCATCCCAGAATCATGTTTGCTTTTTTTACAACAGCATCACGCTGCTGACTCATATACAGTAGCATCCTTTTCCCACTGGTGTGGAAAAAGTGAATACAGATTTATTTCTTCCCTTGAAATTAATAGATAGCAGCTTTAAAACAAACCAAAGGCAGTATTTCTTCACTCAATGCCCAGTCAACCTGTGGAACTCCTTGCCAGAGGATGTTGTGATGGCTAAGACTGTAACAAAGTTCAAAAAAGAATTAGATAAATTCATGGAGGACAGGTCCATCGATGGCAATTAGCCAGGATGGGTTGGAATGGTGTCACTAGCCTCATTTTGTCCAACGCTGAGAATGGGCAACAGTGATGAGATCAATTGATGATTCCCTGTTCTGTTCATTCCATCCGGGGCACCTGGCATTGGCCACGATGAGAACACAAAGAGCTGGGCTAGATGGACTTTTGGTCTGACCCAGTATGCCTGTTTTGATATATTTTTATAGCACGGGATCTTTAGTTTTAAGACACATGCTCAAACATTGCAGCTTGGTGCTTTTATAGCTCAGATATTGTCTATGCACCATCAGAACATAAGAATGGTCAGACTGGGTCAGACCAAACGTCCATCTAGCCCAGTGTCCTGTCTGCCCACCAGATGCCCCAGAGGGAGGGAACACAACAGAGAATCCTCATGTGATCCCTCTCCTGTCACCCATTTCCAGACAAACAGAGGCTAGGGACACCACTCCTACCCATCCTGGCTAACAGCCATTGCTGGACCTAACTTCCATGAATCTATCTAACTCTTTTTTGAACCCTGCTAATGTCCTAGTCTTCACCACATCTTCTGGCAAGGAGTTCCACAGGTTAACTGTGTGCTGAATGAAGAAACACTTCTTATTTGTTTTAAACCTGCTGCCTATTAATTTCATTGGGTGACCCCTAGTTCTTATATTGTGGGAATAAGTAAATAACTTTTCCTTATTCACTTTTTCCACACCAGGTATGATTTTATAGACCTCTATAATCTTCCCCCTTAGTCTTCTCTTTTCTAAGATGAAAAGTCCAAGTCTTTTTTATCTGTCTTTATATGGGACCCATTCCAAACCCCTAACCATTTGTGTTGTCCTTTTCTGAATCTTTTCCCATGCCAATATATCTTTTTTGCGATGAGGCGACCACATCTGCACTCAGTATTCAAGATGTGGGTGAACCATGGTTTTATATAGAGGAAATAAGACATTCTCTTTCTTATTTTCTATCCCTTTTTAATGATTCCTAACATTCCAAACCCCAGAAGTATTTTAAATTGTTCTAATTATTTGAATAACTGCCTTTGGCAGGTTTCTGTGACCTTCCTCTGAAGTAACTGGTGCAGGCAACTGTCAGAACCAATTATCAGAAGGGTAGGCGTGTTAGTCTGAATCTGCAAAAGCGACGAGGAGTCCTGTGGCACCTTATAGACTAACAGATTTATTGGAGCATTTTTGGCATGCGTTTCCATCACACCTCGCACCCTGACCCAGGATGAGAACTTTTTAATCACTACCACCATATAAACAAGATCAAACAACCACGGAGTTAAGTGAAAGACACAGAGGGCATGTCTAGACTACATTTTAATTTTGGGATTCTTCCGACTGCATTTTCGAAAGAGGATCTTTCAAAAATGAAAGTAGTCTGGGCACGTTTTTTTTTTAAAACCCTTTTCCTAAAAAAGGGAGGTTTACGTGGTTTTTCGAAAAAGGTGGGGGGGGGGTTCCCGAAAAAAAGTGCATCCAGACTACTTTCACTTTCAGAAGATCTTCTTTCGAAAATGTGATTGGAAGAAGATATGCAGGAATTTGCATATCCTCTTTTGAAATTAAAACGTAGTCTAGACGTGCGCTGGTAATTGGACATATAAACCCTTTCAAGTCTTCTGAAAATCCCGAGCCACCTAGTGTGGATTGCTTAGGCTGACGCAGTGACCCTAAATTAAGAGATGATGCTCTCAGATGATAACTCACTCTACAATAGTCAGTCCTTCGTCGTCGGACTGAGTCATCTCGTCTTCTGACTGGTCGCTGAGCAGATCACAGGGCAGGAGAGAAGAGCTGTCTGCTAGCTCTAAGACCGGGGCGATGCTGGGCCGTCGGTTACCTGAGCCATTTTCAGCTGGCAGGGTTAGTTTGCTGCTGTTAGCAGGGCGGCACTCTGTGTTCTGCAGGTCCATGGCCACTGTACCTGGAAAGGGAGAGGAAGGACGAACAATATAAATAGCAATAAATAAACGGACCAATAACAATTCTTCCACTGCCTTACCCAATGGCACTGCAGGGAAGAAAGAACAGGAAGAACATCTGGTCACACTTTGTAAGAAGGGTCAACTGGACTGTATAAAAATTGGTTACCTCTTTATTAAGTCAGCTATTTATCTAGCTATAGCGTTTAGAAATGTGTGTCTGTCAGTGAGTCTGTTTGTCCTCCTAAACCGTCACAGCGAGGACCACCAAATTTGGTAAGCAGCTTCCTCTTATCCTAATTTAAAGCAACGCTCAGGTTTGGTTGGGCCAGGAAAATGGGATGCACCTGGAATCCGATGGTTTTCCATCACATCGAAAGGGAGGGGCTGCGAGTGTGGAGGACAGCTATACTGCAGAGTGACCACTGGGGGGCGGGCGAGGCCACACCAGCAAGTGAGGAGGCAGCTGAGGCCTGCCATCTTGCCAGCCACTGGACCGAGGGAGTGGTCCTCCTGCCCCTAATCCCTCCCCCCAGCCCTCGGCTGCAGTGCTGGGTGTGGGGGTATCCTGCTGGCCACTGGCCCCAACACTGCAGCCCCAACCCCAGGACCAGCCCCGGGGCCAGGCAATACAGCTCCACCCCCTTCCCCCCAGAGATGCTGGGAACCACAGTCCAGTCCTCCTGCGAGTAGTGGCTGGGGGACTGGGAACCATGGCCAGGCCCTGGTCTTTCCTCCCTGTGAGTAGAAGCTGGGGGTGGGGACAGGCAGACAGTTCCCCTCCTACCCCCCACCAGGAGCCAGTGGCCGGGGGGCTGGGCTGTGCAGCCCCCATGCCCCAGGAGGAACCACTACTTCCCCCTTGGGGGGAACTGGCAGCTGGGGCAGACAGCCCAGCCCCCCCCTATTAATTTCATTTGGCGACTCCTAGTTCTTGTGTTATGGGAACAAGTCAATAACTTTTCCTTAGTCACTTTTTCCACACCAGTCATAGTTTTATCGACCTTTCTCCTCTCCCCCCTTCATCTCCGCCTCTCTAAGCCGAATCGGTCTGATTTATAACAGTCCTGGGACAGCATCCCCCAAAACTTGAACCAACACCTGACTACGTGGAGAACACTTACACGTGAGCTCACCCGATTCGATGGCAAAGGGATATCGACTTTGTAGTCGAACAATAAACATGTCAACACATTAATGGCCGGTTTCGCTACTTGGCACTGCTCACAAGATAGTCAAGGACAGACCATGTCCTCGAGATCCCTCGTGAGTCGAGTGTCAGTCTGACATATCGGGGGTACGGCTGGATTTATAGGTGGAGTGAGGAGGGGTAACCTCCTCCCTCAATTTGACCCGCTGATTCAAATCGCTGTTTTTCCAACTCGCTGAATTTCCCAGCTGGCACAACACATTTTCTGACAATATTTGAACTCAAAATAACCCCGGTTTGACTGGAACATTTGAGGGCAACCTCTGTCTCCCAGAGTTTCAAACATGGGAACAGTTCCGCTTGCTTGCCTGCTTGCTGGTCGCTGCTTCTGAACAGTCTAGCCCTAAACGCTGGGTTCAGCGAAAGCCCATCCTAACATACAATGGGAAAATATCACCGCCCGGCAGCTGCTCCCCTCTTCGCGTGGCCTGGTTTCTAAGCAGCTCTTCAGCAGAACTGGTCCCCTTTTGGATGCTGCAGTAGTAACTCCATAATGGAGAAAACAGCCACTGGCATTATGGGCTTTAACAAATATTCTATTTTTCCCCCTGCAAAATCTGAGCTGTCAAACGACCAAGCTTTTGGGCGCCATTTTGTTTATCGTGGGGGGAGACACCGAGGAATTTAGGAGCAGAAGTCCCACTGGCCTTCAAGCCTCCTACATCCCTTAAACACTTATGAATGACGCTCTTGCCACCTGCGTTCCTCACCAAAAAATCCTCAAACCATTAAAAGACGGATGTGTACAATCGCTTGCGTTCATAAATACACCCCACATTCCAAGCCCTCTGAAGACCGTCCATGGTCTTGTTGTTGAAATGTGGATACACCTTTGGCCACTCCAAACACCAGAGCCAGGGGCCAAGGTGATTCTTACAAAAATGACTAAAATGAGGATTTTTTTTTAAACCAACGGATGAGTCATAGTTCCAGGAAAATGTCTAACACCTGGGAATTTCAAAGACACAATAAGAATAAGAACGGCCATCCTGGGTCAGACCAAAGGTCCATCTAGCCTAGTGTCCGGTCTGCTGACAGTGGCCAATGCCAGATGCCCCAGAGGGAGGGAACACAACAGGAAATCCTCCCGTGATACTTCTCCTGTCACCCATTTCCAGACAAACAGAGGCTAGGGACACCATTCCTACCCATCCTGACTAATAGCCACTGATGGGCCTAACCTCCGCGAATCTATCTAACTCTTTTTTGAACCCTGTTAAAGTCCTACTCATCACCACATCCTCTGGCAAGGAGTTCCACAGGTTGACTGTGTGCTGAGTGAAGAAAAACTTCCTTTTGTTTATTTGAAACCTGCTGCCTACTCATTTCAGTTAGTGACCCCTAGTTCTTGTGTTATGGGAACAAGTCCATAACTTTTCCTTATTCACTTTTTCCACACCCATCATGATTTTATAGACCTCTACCCTCTCCCCACTTAGTCTCCTCTTTTCTAAGCTGAATGAGACATCACAGGCAAACTACCCATGCCAGACTCATGTGTCCCTTACCCTTTTATGTTCAAGTGGAACACTTTGTATCTTTCCAAATGGCCACTCAAAGCCTGGGGGCGTATCCAAATAATAGCTTGGATGGGTTGGGTGTCGCCAGTGTCTGGAAAGGAGATTTAGGCCTAAACTACAAGGTATACAGTGGCACTGCGACACTGATCTAGGTATCCTGGCCAACCTCCTACACGAGAGGCAATTTATATCGCCTGGCAGCCCACACGCAGCTGTGTCTCGGAGGTGGTGAACGTGCTGCTGTCGACATGGCCCTCTTTCCGGGATCGTGGGCTGTGAGTGCAGCCTATAGTTCACCCCCGTTCACGTTTGTGAAACACAGTGACATCGGCTGAGGGAGCTGCCTAAGGATGCTCCGAGCGGAATTAACAACACCGCCTCTGGATGAGGCCCAGCCCGCGCCCCGCTCCACGCTGCTGAAGGCTCTGAAAAACCACATCAAGGGTGACTTTCCTTGAGCTTTGCGCTTTACCTTCTCAAAACTTCACCTTTGCCAAGTCTCCCAGCTGAAATCCCTAGCAGCAGCGAGCTGTTAATCCGGGGACATGAATCAGTGAGGTTCATCGTGTCTCATGTACCTCCAGCAAGCCTAGAACTTGCTCCAATTCCATCCCCCCCTCCAAATAACCCCCCTTGCACCCACATCCATTTTGTAAAAATAAATGTGGCTCATCGTTTGGCACCAAAACATGCCAGGCCAGAATGTTGCTCTTGAATGCTGCCTTCCATCGACCCACATAAGAGCGTTAGGCACGCAATGACTTTCAGCAGGACCTAGGCACTTTTCTTCCTCAGTTCTTTTCAGAAATTCTAACTCCGTTCTGCTAGGTACTTTGGCCAAGATGTTCAGGCACGATTCTGGATTCTGCTGGATGCCTCTGGGGTTTTTTGGGTGCCCAACTTGAGAATCCATACAAGGGCCCGATTTTCTGAGGGGGGGGGAGGGGACCCTCAGCACTTTCTGAAAATCGGTCGCCTTTAAGGTCCTACCTACTCAAACTCAGCTGTCCCTTTTGGAAGTCGGGACCATCGGCTTGTCATCCATCTTTGTCAAAACGCAAATATTTCGGAACCGCTACCAGGGTGGAGAACGCCACAGGGAACGAAGCGCAGGAGTGCAGCTCGCTCCCTCTCGTTGCTAGCCAACTAGCTGCATGCGGAGTGACCTACTTGCAGAATATAATGCCTCTCTCTCTCTCATCTGACTTTTGAAAAAGCCCCCTCTGAGAACAAGCCAAGTAACCACAATACCAGCCAGTCCCGTTCAGCGAGGAGCGTTGTGTCTTGCTGCCGGGAGAATCTTCGCAACTTCACGAGTGTAAAAGGATAAAGGAGTTGTCTGAATTGCCGGCTCCTATTGTACCGGGGCTCAGGGCCGGATTAAGGCATGCGATAGCCGGGCAGCTGCTCAGGGTGCCAACCTATGGGTGCGCCCCTTACAGCTGCCATCCGGCACCGCGTGCCCGGCTCCCGGATTGCAGGCTGCAGCAGCTCGCAGAGGCCACCCTGCAGAGGCAGAGGCCGTGTTAACCCCCGCAGCGCCGGCCAGCAGTGCCCTTCCCCCCCCCCCGGCTGCAGGGCCCTGTATGCCCCTGTATGGCCAGGCTTGGCCCGCCCAGGGCAGCCTTGGCGCTGTCGTAAAGGACCTCGGCCTGGCCTCGGGGGTTAACGTTTGCCTCAGAGACTCACTGTGGCCCTCCACGTAGCCTCTCCACCTTCACTGGAGGCCAGGCCCATGGCCTCCTGAGCCCCCTTCCTCACAGGCCAGTCAGTGGGTTGGGGCGAAACCCCCCTAGTCCCAGTCTCCCCTCTCGGGGGCAGTGGCATGGGGAGGGCTGGGGGCAATCCGGGCCCACCCACCACTCCGGGTTCCAGCCCAGAGATCCTAAAGCAGTGGCCACAGGCAGCGTTTCCTCCGCTCCCTGGGCCTCCTCCCCAAACGACCCCTCCCAGGGTCTTCTGCCTGGTACCCAAGCAGGCCTTTCCTGCTCCTCCCCAGCGTGCTTCCTCACTCCCCCGCCTTAGCGCCTCTGCCCTCTCCGAGGGGAAGACATTTCACCCGGCCCCAGCAGGTCCTCAACAGGCTGCCTGATGAGCTGGTCTCTCTTTTGCTTCTGGCCTGCTCCTAATTGGCTCAGGTGTCTGGCTCCTAATTGCTCTCCAGCAGACCGAACCCTGGTCACTCTGGGAACAGAAAACTACTTCCCCATTTGCCTGAGTTTTTACCTCCCATCACGCTACCGTAGCCAGCTGGTCTGGGTCTGTCCCAGGACTCCCGGCTTGCCGGTGAGCAATCCAATCACTAGCCTTGCACAGAGCCAAGAACTGCTCTTGTGGGACCCCCTGCTCCTGATTCCCTGGCTCCTGTCTGAGACCTGTCAGGTAGCCAGTGTTTAATCCATTCATGCCAGATTGATTCTGTATCGCTCTGAATGATCCCCAATGTGGCGTGAAAGCCAGTCAGCTGCAGAGCCCCGGCTCTCCCTGGAAGCAGCCAGACAGCAGCTGGGTCGGGAACAGAATCCGAGGCGGGAACGTTCAGCCGTGTACGGAGAGCTGCGGGTTTATAGCGGTACGGATCACCTGCGAGCCCTAGTCTCTTGTGCTCAGGGCGGAATCCAACCAGGACAAAAATACTTCCTCCTGCCATCATTTTGTTCCACCTAGGAGAGAGGAACCGGGCCAGGCATTTTTCACTGGGAATAATTCAATATCGCACACAGGGATGAATTTTGCTGGCAGGCTTACAGCTCATACAGACCTGGGAGGATGAATTACAGCCAATACAGCTGAGCCCGCTCCTGCTGTGAGGTTAAAAAGCCATTAGCGACCGAGCTTCCCTTCTTACTGCAGAAAACAACTGGAGCCTCATTACAGAAGCCCTAGAATTAATCAGTGGAATATGGAGGGACGGCCCCAAGCCAGCAGGGTACTGCTGAGAAGCTGCTGTCTGTCACCTTCCGCAGTAGCAGCAGGCCAGGAGAGCACCTGGCCAGCTTAGGGAAGGGAGTAGCCAAAATATAGACCAGGCAGGAGACAAAGTCAAACTAAGCTACACAACTCCAGATACAGGAGCAGCGTAGCTGGCGTCGACGTACCTTAGGTTGAATTTCTGCAGCGTCCCCACGGCAGGAGATCGACAGGAGAAATTCTCCCATCAACTTCCCTTCCTTCTCACAACCCAGGTTATGTCTAGACTGCTGCTTTTTATTGGAGGAAGGTACGCACATTGCGGAGTGCAATTTGGGGTCCGAGGAGAGCTCGGGGGAAGGCTGGGCACTAAATGTTTGTAGGGTTGCCAGGTGCCTGGCATTTTTGCTTCCTAGTCAGGGAAAAATTCAGAGAATACCAGACATCTCAGGTGTCCAGTATTCTCTGAATTTTTTTACCGGGCAGGAGCTGAAAATACCGGCCTGTCCAGGTGAATACCCGACACCTGGCGACCCTATCCATGGGCCCCCAGACCACGTCGGAGGAGTCTTTCCTGGCAGTAGAGTAGTAGAGGCCATGAGAGGCAGCAATAACTCCTAATCACCATGCCTAGAGAAGCCGATCCCTGGATCTACCCTTCCCATGGGCGGTGGGTGAAGGTAAGTCCAATCCTGCCCCCGGCTCCACCCCTTCTGCTCAGGCCCCACCCCCAGCCTCATGGTGGGGGTGGCACATGGCCTCAGCCTCTCCAGCACCACTAGACGTTCTGGGGGCAGAGTGTGGGCGGGGCCAGTGCCTTCCCCCTCCTGGCATACCTTGACTCTTCCAAATTCCCACCATGCCCCCCCCAAGGGATCTTTGCAGAGCCCAGGTCGCTGCGGCAGAGAAGGCAACATGGCCCTAAATCCTCCTCTAGAGCGAGGAAGGTGAAACATGGGGCGCACCTCCCGGTTCGCTGCCTCTCCAGTGTGGGGAAGGCAGCCAGCCCCATGCCTCGAGGCTTCTCTCCCAGCCTCCGCTCCCAGCACGAGTAGGAAACAGCCGGGAGCCTGGGGCTGGCTGTGGAAGAACCATAAAACCCGTTAAGAACCTGCTTCTGGCGTTTCACGGCTCAGAGCAATTTAAAAACAAATGGGCATTGTTCACGGGGGAATTGCAGGACAGCTGCATTCCATGGCTCTGTCCCAGCGGCGTTTCTCCCCCTGTCAAAGCAGAAGGCAAGGCCAGATTTTCTTAGTGATTTCACTTCGCTGTTTGCTGGGCACTGGCTGCTTTCCCAGCAGGGAAACGATGCAGGTGCCTTTATAGAGCTATCCTCCCCTCCCCTCCAAATCTCCCACACTACGCTGCTTGCATTAGCCTCAGGAAGGAACATTCATGCCCATAAAGCAACTTCAGGGATTCCCTTTGGGCTTGCTTTCGCTCCACGGAGGATGGCCGCTGCCGCAATCAATCTTGTGGAGTTTGACGTAGCGGGTCTAGTTAAGACTCACTAAGTCAAACTCAGAGAGCACCCCCGCCAGTGGCCAGGACTCCTGCTCTTGCGAGGAATAAGGGAAGCTGATGGAAGCGTTGCCCCCATCAACCTCCCACTGTGGGGATACCGTAGAGCTCGGCGTAAGACAAGCCCACTCCAGTGGCATATTGTACGGATTCTACGTCGCCGGAGTTGCGAACCTTAAGCCGAGCTGCTGGGTCTAGTGTAGATCTGGCCTCTGTCTGGGGACTGAAGTTGAAAACCAGGAATAATCTGTGCAAAAGGAAGTGAGAGACGAGCTCCCTTTTGCTTGCCAGCACCTGCTCTGGGCTATTTCCAAAGGGGAAATCCGCAGACATCTGTTGGGTGACGGCCCATGTGGGATTCCATCCCCGACTTAATTTTCAGCTGTTGTTTTCCCCCCATCCTTGCCTCTGTTTTCCTTGTAATAAGCCAATGTGCCCAGTGCTACTGGCTTATTTATTTTCCATCTGCACCGCAGCAGAGTATGGGCTACCCTTCGGCTCCAATTGAACCCAATTTGCCAATGAGAAACGTGTTCCTTTTCGCAAGAGACCAAAAGGGGTGGCACTGGGTTCCTCGCAGAGGGGACACGGCAGAAAATTAATTTCCCCCGGGACTCCTCGGCTACTGACAAGACAGCAAAGGGGGCAGAGAGGTGTCATCCAGGACAGCGTGGAAAGCAGCCATCTCTGTGGCAAAGAGACACTGGTAACTTGGAAAAGGGAGAGGGCCCTTCATGACCACGGGTGACGGAACGGCACAGAGCGTGACAGCTTGGATCGGCAAAGGGATCGACTCGCTCCCAAGCCCAGTTGTGCCAGTGACATCAACGGAGGGTAGCACTTCAACTCCTGCAAACTATAGTAGAAGCAGTTCCCTGGCTCTGTCATACTAGTCAGACACGATTAGCCATTAGCACAACCAGGAAATGCTCGGTAGCCGGCAGTCCTAGCTCTGAGAGCTTTTGGCCAATATTAGCTAAGCCCCAAGCTCTCTCAGAAGCAGGTGGTATTATTTCACTGTACAGATGGTGAAACTGCATGCATGCTTGCAAATGCCATGGCCACAAGTCTCGGTCAGTACAGCTCCCACCTGTGATCGCAACCGCGGAGGAAACAGCGTACACATGTCTCTGAGCAGCATTATGAACAGGGCGGTTCCAGGCCATAAGCCATAGAGAAGAGCAGTACTAGAGGTGAATGACTGCCTTTGTCAGTGAGCAATGCAGCTAGGTCAGGGAGGTTAAGTGACTTGGCTAAGGTTGCCCAGCACAGCAGTGGCAGAGCAGGAATCCAATCCAGGAATCCTGGCTTCCCATTCTGTGTTCTAACCATTGGACAGAACTCCCTGGGACCACTGCAAGTTGCCTGACTTTTCCGCTTTCGTAACCATTCAGATCCAGGTTTGAGTCTCGGGTGAAGTTTCTGGTTTCGTCCAACCCAGAGGAGCTGGGTCATTGGGGTTAAGCAGGAAAGGGATCACAAAGCACTCATGCTTAGCTGTGCAGGTGTTTCACATCCAACGTTCCCTCTAATCTTTCCCGTCCAGGTGTGGCTTTTCCCTATCTGCGTGCGGAATAAATTTTTATGTGCACCAGGCCGTGCCAACGTGCACCACCAGCAGAAACAAAAATGTGGGCATTCTGCTAATCAGCGGGCAGCATCTAAATCTCTCTTGAGCAGCTGCACAAGCACACAGCTTACAGCAGTGGGGGGCCACCGGCAGCCCCTATGTGTGGCCCACGAGACATTGTATTTACAGTTGTCCACGCCCAGGGTTGCCAGTTTCTGCTGGCTCTCCTCTGCATAGGTTTTCCCCCACGGGTGTTACTGAAGCGACCCCGACGGAAAGCCAGGGTACATGAAGTGAGGTGCAGGCTGCTTGCACACGCCATTGGCTGGGAGAGCCACACGCTCCCTCTGGCAGCCAATCCCAGCGCTGCTACGGTTCCGTCGGCTCCGCCCACAAATTCTAGAGACGCCAGCGCAGTGAGCAAACCTGCCCTGTCCCGGGAGACCGTGGCCCTCACCAAACCCCTTTGAGCATCGCCAGGCTTGCCACCAGGGGACTCGGCAGGCGTTCGAATACCTCCGCCTGCTCCTTCCAGCAGGGGGTGCTGCTCCCCTCCTCGGAGGACTCACCCATACTCGCGATGATGCTGTGAACAGGCAGCCGGGACGGTCCATCGTACAGCCCTCTCCCTGCAAAGCCTTTCTTCTTCTGCTTCTCCTCCTGCTTGAAGATGAAGGCGGAGTTCTCCTCCTTGGTGATGTTAATGTAGAAGCAGGTGTCGGACGCCGTCATGATGTGCCGCGGGCCAGGGTTCAGCAGGATGCTTTTGTTCTCTTCCCGCCTGATGCCGATCAAGCAGACGCCATACCTACGGCAGGAGAACAGGTCGAACCTCTGTAGTCCGGCACCGTCATGTCCTGACTGGAGCCGAACTAGAGAACCTGCAGACCCATGGGGGGTCAGTATTGTCTAGCTGTTCCACTGTTCCTGGGCACTGAGAAGATGTGGAGGGGCCAATCAGAGCTAAATAACAGCCCAGAGCATCGAGCGCCAGGACTGGTGACTGTAAACACACTGTATGGGACTGCGGGAAACTTGGCTGCACCCGTGGGAAGTGGACTCCCGGCTAACTGAAATCATGCCGGACTATGGATGTTGCCGGACTAGAGAGGTTGAACCGGTGCAATGGGCCATTCAAGGCCACGCGCTAGGAAAGACTGTGTTTTCTTGTACAACACCGCAGAGGGGCATCCTCTTTCTTCCAGAAAGGCCTTGAACGAGCCTCAGTGAACGTTTCCCACCAGCGTGGCTGACCCAGCCCGTGGCAAATGAAAGCAAATGCAAACTTTGCAACGTGCCCCGCCCGGATGGGAGGCAACGGAATGACGCCAGTCCCCACGGCCCTGCTATTTACCCAGAGAGAGGAGATGACCACGGTTACCAAACGCCCCCAGGGAACCGCACGCCGGGGATTCAAGGTACTGATCGGGGTGGGGGGGGAGAGCGGGGGAGGGGCTCTCACTTTTTGTGGGCATGGAAGGCAGCGTAGGTGAAGCTTTTCCCTTCGTATTCCATGAAGAACTTGCTGTCCCCCATGCGGATGTGGTACACTTCGTTGCCTGAGCAGCGCCCGTACATCCTTTGCCACTGCTCTGGAGACTCCTGGCCTTCTCTGCAACCAGAGGAACAGAGCCAGCGGGGTAAGGGCCTGCGCTGAGCTCCACCCCCACAGTGCTCCCTCACTAGGGCTCTCGCCCATCCCCGTGGTGTCTGGGCACCCGCTGGCCGGCCGGCCCATCGCAAACAGGGGAGCCTTATTCCGGTGAAAGCTATTCTTGTGGGAATGATGGGCCCAGTCCAGGTGGGCCCTTCCAAGGACGTGTCAGTGGGGAAGCTGGCAGCCAAGGAGGAGACTGAGGGGGGAAGTGAGGGGCTGAGGCCTTCAAAATCCAGGCCCTCCACAGCGAGAGGTGGCGCTGTGTTTGCCACCGCGGACTAAGCTGCACATCTCTGCTCCCTCACCCCACCGCTCCCTGTGCCGTGCTGACTTTTGACCACAGCCTCCCGGCCTGATGGAAGACCCACGCTGCGCTCTGGTGTCGTCCTGAGCCTTTGAGAAGGGCCTTTGAGTACGGAAATACGCCGCCAGGCCATAGGGCCCACGCTCGGCAAAGCAATGGGGAAGACTCCAGAGGGCAGGTGAGCAGCTACCACAGCTGGTACTGTAATTATTATTGAGCATTGGCATTCTGGTAGCCTTTTTGAGACCCCAGCCACGAGCAGAGAAGCACTGTAGCAACATATAAGTGACAGTCCCGCTGTCTGAATGGAAAAGTGCGGAAGAAAGGCAGCATTGCCGTCCCCATTTGACAAATGGGGTGGGGCTAAGTGACAGCACCATGGTCACAGAGGAAGCAGTGGCAGAGCCCTGAATAGATGACCCTCCCTCCTCCTCTCTGAGCCTCTTTAACACAAGAACATCAGACCGTGCTTTCTCTCCAGACAGATTTACGTTCAGCTAGCTCTGGAGCTAAGCTTTGCAACTCAGCTCCCCCTCCCCCCCCCCCACTCTATTTTTAACCCCACGCAAGTGTCAAGAAGCGCCGAATGTGCAAAACCGTTCCCGCCGCAGGCAACAGAAGGGAAAACAACAGCGCTCACTGGCCCCGGGAGGTGTGAACCAGCAGGGTGATGAGCGTGGAGGTTGCTGGGCAGACGCAGTTCAAGGCCAGCATGGCGTATTTGCATTCTTCTTCGCAGACCACGTGATCTGAAATGAAGAGGAGAGGGCCGTTACCCCCTCTAACCCCGCTGGCATTTCTCTGATGCACACACCTCCTACAACCGGCCATGGATGATCCAGTAGCTGCACTGGCGGATCGGGGTGGGGGGAGGGGGGTACACAGTGCACACAGCTGTTTGAGGACACGGGAGACGGCTTGTTTTCTGTTCCCGTTCCCGTGAAGTCAGTGCAGATTGATTTAGCTCGGAAGGGGGGCTGCAGGGGAGAGCGTCTTGTTTCCTGTGTGTGCCACAGAGGTTGTCAATTAATCAAAGCCCAGCCTGGGGGAGACACGGGGAGCAATGAAAACTGGAATGAATGCAGGGAGGGAAAATAGGTTCACAGAATGGAAATCTGCCAAGGCACAGTGTGGGGAGAGGGATGAATTTCACATCCCAGTGCCTGGTTCCGATTTGTTCGATGAAGGGCGAGGTATCCCACTGACAGCCTAATGAACGGTATTCAATCTCAAGTGTTCGCTATAGAAAAAATGCATCATGCTCGAAAAAAAAAAATCAAATCTGGTAACCTACTTGAATGTAGGCCCAGTCCTGCCGCTGGTCCCACAAAGGTCGTTTGAGGACAGAGAGAGGGCAGAATTCACGATTCACATTTTGTAAATGCGTCGCGGGGATAAACAAATGCTCCGAAGATAAGAAAAGCCCTCTCACTTTGTTACCATGCCCCTGGTCACAGATTCTAAACTGTTCTGTGGTTTATAAATTTAGAGAACCCACTTGTGGAACTCCTTGCCACAGGATGTTGTGAAGAGCAGGACTTTAACAGGGTTCAAAAAAGAACCAGATGAATTCATGGAGGTTAGGTCCGTCAATGGCTATTAGCCAGGAGGGGTAGGGGTGGTGTCCTCAGCCTCTGGGAATGGGCGAAGAGGGGTGGATCACAAGATAATTTCCTGCTCTGTTCATTCCCTGTGAGGTATCTGGCTTTGGCCACTGTCATCAGACAGGACACGGGGCTAAATGGACCTGGTCTGACCCAGTCTGGCCAATCTTAAGCGAGGTTCAGACTGGTGGCTGGGAGGAACAGGGTGGTGAATAGCAGCGACTACTCAGGCACATCCCGAGACTGGTGGTTGCGTTCAGCATTACGCCTCCCCTCGGGATTCTGGGGGTGAGCCGGGCACCCAGACCTGCTTACAGCAAACTCACCCGCAAACTTGACATGAAACTTGTTTTCAGGCTTTAGAATCTGGACGTAGAGGGGGCAGTTGGGAGCAAAATCCTTCACAGCCCAGGCTCTCAGGATGGTCTGATGGTCCTGAGGGGAGAGAACGGCAAAAGCAGCAGCATCAGCATCCCTCCGGCAGCTCGATACGTCCCCTCACCTCCATGTTGGGGGCTTCCCTCATGGGCACCAGTGTCCTGTGCCCCCAGGGACACAAGCGCAGGCTGGCTCAGTGGGAAACACCCCACCCTGCTAGGCTGCCTCCCCAGAACACATGTAGCATCTGTAAGCAGAAGAGGAAAAACAAACAAAATTCGGGCAAGGACGGGGTGAGGAACCTAAGGCCCAGAGGCCGGATATGACCCCTGGCTTGCCTGGATCCGGACCCTGAAGCTCGGGGCTCCCCCTTCGCATCGGGCAGCCCCCTCCCCCACCCGCAGTCTCCTCCATGGGGCTGGAGCACCAGCAATTTCTCCCCGCTGTGGGGCGGGGGAACCCCAAACCTCACAGGCCAAAGTCGGCAAGTTGGGTCTGGATCCAGCCCACTGGCAGGGGAAGGAAGTGGCTCCTGCACCCCCTTCTGCCCAAACCCTCACTCCCAACCTGCTCTGGCACCCCCCCACACCATCCCGCTCCT
The DNA here is from genome assembly GCF_052426305.1 of Pelodiscus sinensis. Lineage (NCBI taxonomy): Eukaryota > Metazoa > Chordata > Testudines > Trionychidae > Pelodiscus > Pelodiscus sinensis. The sequence continues at coordinate 22,449,302 of NC_143074.1, read as the reverse complement.
GCACCCTCCCTCCTGCCCAGACCCCAAGCCTGCGTCCCAGCAGCCCCCCTCCCACACACTGAACCCCTCATTTCCGGCACCACCCTAGAGCCTGGGGCCCTACAAAAATCTAATCACCCTGCCCCCCAGGCTCTGAGGTACGAGGGGAACGTGGGGAGGGTCTGTCTGCTTCTCAGTCGGGGGCCACGGCAGTGAGGTTTTGGCTTCCCCCTGGTGTGCGGCTCCCGACTGGTTTTTCTGTGGCTCAGTGGCTCCTGACCCAAAAGAGATTCCTCACCCCTGGGCTAGGATATTCCCTCCCCCCCCCCCGCAAGCCGGACCCCCCTCCTGCACACACAGCTCTCCTCCTCGACCCCACGCCAGTCAAATTAAGCTGCGTCGCGGGCACGAAGAGCAGCTGTCCCTGATCTGCTGTATCCACAGAACTTGCTAAAGGCCCCGTGTTGGAATCTGCCTCGCCCTCGGCCAGCTGGGCCGGTTACTCGCCCGCCCCATGGGATCGGATGAGAAAATACGCCAGAAATCTTGGTAAATCGTAATTCAGACTGAACTCTCCTGGGCACGGGGGAAGGGCCGCCCCACGCTGACCTCGCTCTGTTGCCGCTATTCAAGGGCCGGTTTCTCCCTGGCTAAGAAAACAGACCCTGATTTTCACCCTGTACCCCAGTGAGTCCTTCCCCGGCCCCCCTGCTCATTCTCCCAGGCACCATGCCTCTCGATTAGCTGGTTCCCGTGATGTATTCAAACAGGATCGGCATTTCCCTCCCGAGGTTTTTGGAGGATGCTCTTGAATTAGGGCTTGGACAACTGGCCTCTTGCTCTTCCAGCACAAGCCTCTGCGGCCAGCTCTGCGAACAGCCGGCCTGTCAGCTGTGGTGCCACTTTCTTCCGGCAAGGGTTTGAACTGACCCAGTAATCGAGCAGCCTTGAATAAGCGAGTGGATGTACTTTAAGCAGATAAGAACGGCCAGACTGGGTCAGACCAACGGTCCATCCAGCCCAGTGTCCTGTCTGCCCACAGTGGCCAATACCAGATGCCCAGAGGGAGGGAACACAACAGGGAATCCTCACGTGATCCCTCTCCTGTCACCCACTTCCAGACAAACAGAGGCTGGGGACACCACCCCTACCCATCCTGCCTAATAGCCATTGCTGGGCCTAACCTCCAGGAATCTCTCTCACTGAGAGGCCGGACCAAAGCCACAGTCCTGAACTGACGGCATCATCAACACTTGCATGACTGCAAACTGGCCTGCGACTTGGCCGCAGATCCCAGCGAAAGCCTCTCTCTGGCCCCAGGGGAACATGAAGCCGGTGGGAGTTTGCCGCTGGACCCGGACGTCCTGCTCTCCCCATGGAGCCGAGAGTGGGAGCAAAGTGTCAGAGCCTACAGTAAGACAGGAGACACGTGTGCCCGCTCCTCGCGGCGCGCTCTGTAATTGAAAAGTGGGGGCTGCTGGGGTTAGCCACCCGCTGGCTCCCCGGCCCGTCTGGAGAAACTGGCAGCTCTGCGGCTTTGTTCCAGTTCTATGCAGCTCAGTAAATTAGCTCCGGCGATGAAAGAACCCGACACACAAGCCGGCATGAAAGGGGCCAGCCGAGCAAATAGGAGCCCAGGAATGGTTTCAGCCACACGGACAAAGCCCCTTGGCTCATGCATGAGCAAGAAAAACCACCAAGGTCTCAGAAAGCCTGTCGCAATGCGGCGTTCTTGGTCCCCATCGCAGACCTGGGCACCCCCCGCCTCCGGACAATCCCTTCCGTCCAGCCAGGGTGCCGCTCTTCTTTAGCCCTAGGGGAGTGCGGAGGGCGGTGGGACCCCCTGGGCGCTGTCCCCACGCCATCCCTGCAGGCTGCGACCCCCTGCGTCGAGAGCCTGTTTTAATGCAGCCCTGTTTGAAGCGTGGGTCGGACTCACTCAGGCCACGGGCGCGTGGGTCTGGCCTCGGCCTCTCTGTTCACCCCACCAAAGTGCTCCCTCCTGCCACACTCCTCAGACTGATCTTCCCAACGGCAGCCTCTTGTGTGGCCGGATCCTGACCTCTGGCACCTGACCCTCCTTATGGCATCACCCGCGCCGCTCTGACTGCCCACCGGCTGTCCTTCCCACCGCTTCCTCAGAGATCCCCGCCTCCGAACGGGAATTCCAAAGCCGCCTCACGACCGTAGCCTTAGGCCTCTCTTCTTGGGGATTTTCTCCCCGCAGGTGGGGGGGGGGGGGAGCGGTGATGTTTTTAGCTCACAAAGCTCAAGGGGCTCCCTCAAATCCCCCACGCGCCGCGTACAGACCGTGAACACAAACGAGCGACGCGGCGGCAAAACGTCAGCACGGCAGGCTTGGCTGGGGAGCGGCCGACAGCCTGCCACTGAACGCCCGGGGTGGCTTTGGCACCTAGGCTGGAAACATTGGAACCATCCGGCCGGCTCACCCGAGGCCTCCCTTAAGTTTAGTTGCTCTGAGTCAGGAGCAGAGGCGTCAACCAGGGCCGGCCTTACCGTGAGGCGAACTGAGGCGGCCGCCTCCGGTGCCAGACTGTGTGGGGCGCGGGCGCCACTAGGACCCAGAGTGCAGAAAATTGTGTCTGCTGCTGGTGCCTGTGTATTCTCTCTGCTCTAGATGCACAGAGCTGGGGCAGTGCTGGGATGGAGGAAGGAGGCAGAATTGAGACCTTTCAAAGTTTGGGCCCAAGCGAGGGGGCGTCATTGGAGCTCCCCGCCTCAGGTGCCAAAATGTTATGGGCCGGCCCTGACTTCAAAGGAAAGTACAAGCAACCCTGTACTAGGACGGGATGGGATCGTTTGCCACCGGCCACGTAAATGAGCAATACGTTAACGAGCAGCCATAACCGGAGGTCCACAGATTGAAACTGGACGCTGCTGCCGCCACCTTTTCGGGGAGGGTCTTTGGCCTGGGTTGTGCGCGTCAGACCCGATTATCAAGGTCCCTTGACCAGCTCTGAATCCCCAGCGACCCCAGCCCTGTCTTACCGCGGCCGTGCGGTCCGCCTCGTTTCGGCTGCTGAGAATGAAACAGGCCTCTCCGTTATCCATCCTGCAAACACAAAGGCGTCTGTGAGTCACAGGCAGCTGGTTCGTCCCACATGCACTCAGCGAGAGCATCTCCTGGCCTGCTTTCTGGGGGCTTGTGCAAGACGCCACGCGTGGGCCCTGCTAAGGGGCCGGCAATCAGGCTGCCAGGCTTTTTTCCCCACCCGTGAGAAGGCTGCTGTTTGCACCTCCGCCGCAAATTCCATTCAGCAGAACGGGAAGGGCGGGGCTGTTATAAAGGGCCATTTTGCCGTGCGTCCTGTGGTGAAGGGCTGGAGACGGCAGGGGAACATCTGCAGGGGGCGGTGTGGGGCTGTCACTCGCCTGCACGGTGGCCCCGTGGACTGCGGCTTGCGTCGTGAGGGGCTGTTGGGTTGGGGAGCGGAGCCACGTGCGCACCCCCGAGGCAGGTAGCGGCGAGGTGCCGCACAGCCCTGAGTCTCTCTGGGAGTGACCCGTCCCCGCCCTGCGAGGGAGCCAACAGGCCTGCGAGCAGATGGCTCGCTCTCTGCACCGGCGGTAGCGAGGGCCGCAGAACGCCAGCCGGTATTTCTCCGCCATCTCATTTCAGCCGTGGGAAGACCTGGCAGGCCCCGGCCGTTAAACGAGGGAGCTTCTGGCTCGGGTAGGCGACAGACACAAAACACTTTGTGAGCAGGGGAAAGCGGCTCTCTTGCCAACGGTCACATCTGTCTTGTGTAGGGAGAGGGCGACCTCTTCACGGCAGAGCTAACTCGGGCCATAGGCCCCTGGTTTGGCGCCACCGCCTTGGGCAAGGCTGCAGGAGAGCGGCCCGGCTCAGAGGCAGACTCGAGTGGGCTGTAACATGCTGTTTAATGAGTTAACCGGTTACATGTTATGTTTAACCAGTTAAGTGATTAAATGGGGGCGGGCGAGCTGGAGTGACCTTCCCCAGCTCCATCATGGGTGGGGGTTATCTGGCCGGGCTGGAGCACCCACTGGTTAACCGTAACATAAGAACGGCGAGATGGGGTCAGACCAAAGATCCATCTCACCCTCTATCCTGTCTTCCGACAGTGGCCAATGCCAGGTGCGCCAGAGAGAATGAACAGAACAGGGACTCCTCACGTGATCCCTCCTCTATCACCCAATCCCAGCTTCTGGCAAACAGAGGCTGGGGACACCATCCCTGCCCATCCTGGCTAATAGCCCTCGATGGACTTATTGATCTAGCTCTTTTTTGAACCCGGTCAAAGTTCTGGTCTTCAGAATATCATCTGGCAAGGAGTTCCGCAGATTTTTGTGCCCAAGTCACTTTATCCATAGTGCTGCACTGGAGCAACTCCCCCAACAGATGTCGCACTGGTGCAAAAAGTGACTGAGTGGCTCCCTCTGATTTCTGGCGTGTCTACGCTAGCTGCTTGCCCCAGTGCAGCTCCTTTGGGGCAACCTCCTCACCGCCCCCCCGCATCAGGGCAAACCTGCCGTCTCCCTGTGAGGCACTGCATGGACTGAGGCGGGGATGAACACAGTGGATAGACACACCGGTGCCACTCAGCACACACAGTATCCTGGAAGAGTCAAAGCCCATCCCCAGAAACAGATCCGATCTCACTCGGGTTAAGAAGAAGGGTGCAAGGTGGAAACAATTCTTGGCGAAGAGGGAGCACTTTGCGGGTGGAACATTTTTTAAGGGGCCTGACCCTGAAAAGGGGCCATGTCATTCAACGAGCGAGAAGTGCCTAACTCCCCTAGGCTCCAGCAACAGTCCCAGCCTCAAGATGCCGCACAAGCCTCCCCCGAGTCTTCGCACTTCCCATGAGTGACCAACGACGGGGCTTCGCCGCTCAAGTCTCTCCCTCGGCTGCCTTCGATCTCCCGAAAAAGAAACGTCTCCCAGCTACGTCGCACCTGCCCGGCTCCTGACGCGTGACTGTTACCTTGAAGTGCTGGGCAGGAGAAAGCTTTGCCACAGAAGGCGGCTGCCTGATCGCTGTATTCTCATTGCCACCTCCCCCGGGACAGCCCCGTGCAGGTGTCATGCCAACAGGCGGAACCGAACCTGCCTCGGGCAGCAGGAGCGTAGGCTGTCGAGCCGAACACTCCCGCCCCCTCCAACATGTTTCCCTTCGGACAACCCCCTGTCCCCAGCAGAGACGGTGTCAGCAGAGCCGGCCGAGGGCAGACATGGCATCTCAGCTATCCCCTTGCCCCGTCCCCATGACACTGCTTCACACCCCAGCATCTGGCTCCCGAGGGCGGCACCGAGGGGCCATCGATTGAGGATGAAGCCCAGCGCAGAGGCGGCTGCGACGACGCTAATTGACATGGGGTGAGGTTAATGGATCCCTTCATGCCGGATAAATGCACGAAACAATCACCACAGGGGGTAGGGGTAGCTCAGTGATTTGAGCATTGGCCTGTTAAACGCGGGGTTGTGAGTTTGCTCCTTGAGGGGGCCATCTGGGGCAAATCTATCAGGGATGGTACTTGCTCTTGCCATGAGGGCAGGGGACTGGACTCCATGTCCTCTCAAGGTACCTTCCAGCTCTAAGAGGCCCTAGGGTTTTTTGCCTTCCTCTGTAGCATGGGGCACAGATCACAGCTGGAGGAGTCTCTGCATCTTGGGGCCTTTAAACTATTTGAAGGCTTCAATATCTGAGATCTAGGAGAGAGGATTATTCCAGGAGTGGGTGGGTGAGATTCTGTGGCTTCCATTGTGCAGGGGGTCAGACTAGATGATCATAATGGTCCCTTCTGACCTTAAAGTCTACGGCTACATCTACATTGGCATGATTTTGCGCAAGAGCATCCGTGCCAGTGTAGACGCTCTCTTGCGCAAGAAAGCTCTGAGGCTACTTTAGCCATCGGGCTTTCTTGCACAAGAAATTCATGGTCCTTGTCTACGCTGGCCTCTTGCACAAGAACAGCTGCACAAGAGGGCTTATTCCTGAGTGTGCACATCCTAGTTCTTGTGCAAGAAGCCCTGATTTCACACATTCGAACGTCAGTGTTCTTGCGCAAGAACTCCCCGCCAGTGTAGACAGGCAGCAAGTTTTTGCGCAAAAGCGGCTGCTTTGGCACAAGATCGCGCCAATGTAGACACAACCTATGAGTCTATATTAGGGGACTGGCCTTGATGACCTCTCGAGGTCCCTTCCAGTCCTAGTATTCTATGATACAGGTGTCAGTCTGTAACTTTAAGAACAAGGAGTAGCCCTGTGGCACCTTAGAAACCAACAAAAAATAAAGCCGCCTTCCATACATTGAACATCTCATTTACATCAAATCTAAGTATGGGACACTTCCAGCTCACTCAATTAGCCTCATTAGCACCAGCCCTACAATTGACAAGGACTTTTTTCCCTCCCTCTCTTCCTCCCCCCCGCTTCCTTTTTCTGTTATAAATTCTGGGTTCCCATTTTTCCACTCCAGCTCATCTGAGGAAGAGGGTTTTGCCCACAAAAGCTCACAACCCTATCTGTAAGTAGTCTGGTAGCACTTTATAGACTAAGAAAACACGTGGATGGTATCATGAGCTTTCGTGGGCACCGCCCACTTGTTCAGTCTCTAAGGTGCCACAGGACTGCTTGTTTTTAAAAAAACATTGGTGGCCTGGAACCAAAATGGAGGCACAAGTCACCCCTCCCCCGTCGCAGGGACATGTGAGCCTCCTCAGAGCTAGCGCTGTGGGGATGAGGGATTTTCTCTGCGTATTGTTTGGTACTGCGGGGGGAGGGCATCTATGCGGGAAACAGAAGGAGAGACAGACAGCAAGGAAACACCAGACACGGCCTGAGCACACATCTGTGGGTCTTGCTAGGATTGGCTCTATACTCACTTTGCTCTCATGAGATCCTGATCTTTCAGTGCAGACCCCTGAAGATAGATCACTCGCTGGGACCAGAGAGGAATCTGAAGGACCCGCCGCACTTGGATATCCATCTCAGTGGGACAAAGGATCACTACGTAGTAATCCTGAAAGAGAAAGGCCCGTGTTTGCTTGGAAGCCTGACAGTGCCCGCTCGGTGGAGACCAGTTCCCTCGCTGACTGAGCGTGTAACTCTACGCAGAGTTCGGCATGATGCTACTAACGGCGCGACATCTCTTTGTACCGGTTCTGGGCCGTCACAAGCATATGGAAGCGCGCGCGCGCACACACACACACACACACACACACACACACACACACACACACACACCCCTATCATATTTGCACGAGAACTCTAGTGTAGGCACATCCGACACCTGAATTATTAAAGGGCCGAACATTTGGCTCAGAAAAATGGGACTCTGTGTATTTAGAGAAATTAAGACTTAAAAATGAAATCTATACTGAGCCAAGGCTGACAATGACAACAGGGAATGGATTCTTGAATTAAATGCAAGTGGCATGAGAGCTGCTCCTAATAGTAGGGGGGGAGGGGCGACAGTTACACCCAGTCATTGATAAACAGGGCTGATTAGACTGGCTGATTTTATTTGGAGCGGGGTAAATCTATCTGGGTTTAATGACCAAATATTTATTTACACAGTATAAGGCATTCGATTTGGGAAACACCTTCTAACATAAGAAATAGGACATCTGCAGAGGCATTTTCAACATAACATAAGAACGGCCGTACTGGGTCAGACCAAAGGTCCATCTAGCCCAGTAGTCTGTCTGCCGACAGTGGCCAGCACCAGGTGCCCCAGGGAGGGTGGACTGAAGACAATGATCAAGTGATTTGTCTCCTGCCATCCTTCTCCAGCCTCTGACAAACAGAGGCCAGGGACACCAATTATATCCCCTGGCTAATAGCCTTTTATGGACCTAACTTCCATGAAATTATTTAGCTGATTTTCAATGTGCTTTGATCCTGCACCAACAAGTACTGTGGAAAACCCCAGACAAACCCTGGTAGAGAGGATTGACCATTGCTGTGTATAGAGGTAGGTATATCTCACAGGCGACTGAATCTACCAGGACTACTACAATAGGTATTTCTTCCATGCTGTTTGCATTACCGAGTCATGTATTCTATATTGCAAATTGAAACCAATTACCAGATTATACGGAAGACTAATCTGGTTGAACTGATATTTTTTACCTCAGACGTATTCCTGTCACACATCCTTTGGCTTCCCTCTTCCGTGTGCTCAGTGCTGGGCAGGGTCTCACAGCACCAAGAGCTCAGCAAGGACATTCATTCAACTGCTAACAGTGGCCACCCTGAAAGAGGAGGCCACTGTCCGTACCTGCAGCCGGGGATGAGCGTAGAATTCGTTCAGGAAGTCCATGAGGAGGTCGATCTTGAGGGAACTGACACAAAGGACAACGTGTTTCTCTGTCTGCGCTCGGTGGCGGCTGTAATTCCCCCCGGATTTCTGGCGTTCCATCCAGAGGTACACAAGCTCCTCGAACTGCAAACAAAGGCAGACAGCTCATCTCAGACAGTGGGGCAGGCTGGACACACCCAAAGAGCCAGAACGTTTGAACAGCTACACGTTGCGCATCGATAGTGATAAAGTCCTATGACAGCCACAGACACATGGGCAAGGTTAAGGGAGCTCTGGGTAAAGGAAAGCTGAGATTTGCTTCTTCTTATGGCCTTTTATATCCAAATTACTCCACACTGTTGCATGCCAGCAGAACCATTCCTAGGGCGGGATTGTGTTGGAACTGAAAGTTTTATTCTTTTTATATTTTATCTTAGGGTTAGTAATGTAGTAATGTAAGGTAATGTATAATCATATTTAAGATGGTAGTAAGTCAAATCCTTTAGTTAAGTATATATCTCCTATATTTCCTTGTTCTAAAGTTTTAGTAAGTAAAGAGACAGGATCTCATATTGTGTCTGAGTTATGAAGGTTGTAAGAATGTTAAAGGCTGAGACCTTAATTGCTTGATTTACGACACCTCTTTGTCTTATCAATACAGAAGTTGATGTGCCGCATAGCCTTGGAAGTCCTTGTAACATTGCTTATGTGTGTGTGAAAGGGGAATGAATGTGTTGAGATAAGGTGCAAAGCTATTTTTCAGAACCAGATGGCCAAAAAGGAGGGTGGGCAAGCGTGGGTGAAGACGAGACGACCTGGCGGCAGGTAAGCCATCTATAACCATCGATGCGTACCCCGACTCATAAGATGATTGGATATTGGCAGACTGATGAGCCTTGAAGCAAGCGGGCAGCCCCAAAAGACAATTGATTACAGGATGGGCCTTGGAAAATGTTTTGGGAACACTGACATCAAAAAGATAATGTTCCGGTCACAACCTGACGAGCGGAATACATGGATTTCAACAGAGAAAAGGATTATAAAAGCAGGGTACGTTGCTATGGAACTTTGGGTTCGTCTTGCCACCAACTCCAGAGGAGCATCGGCTCAATCGACCAACAAAGGCCCTGCTCCCGTCTGTGTTCAATCTAGCTGGCCACTAGATTGATACAGACTCTGGACTGGTAACTATGACATCGTCTGGCGAGACTTTGGGTGTATGTTGTTTGTGTGTGTGATTGAAAAGCATCTGCAACTGTTGCATTCTCAGTAAATGTGTCATGCTGTCTTTTCCCTTCATTTAAGCAGATAATTACACACTGTGACCATGGGGTTCTTGCTCTCCTGTTAGCGTGTGTGCGTGCGCGCGCATGTAATGTCAACAGGCGGAACCGAACCTGGGACCTCGGGAGCTTCGTGGCGTCCAACGCGCCAGCCACTTGGCTGGTTAGTTTGCTACTGAACTGGTTGGACACCACGGCCCTCAGCGTGAGCTAAAAGCCAGCTGGCTCTCGGCTAAGGCCGGAGATCGGGGTGGGGAAACCTTTTTTGGGCTGGGGGCCGCTGACACAGAGAAATCAGTCGGGGGCCGCACACAAGTGAGAAGCAACCCCCCCCAAAACCAACCCTCACTGACGTGGCCCCCGACTGAGGAGAAAGATGCTCCTTACATTCCCCTCACACACCAAGCCCAGTAGCATGCAGTGTAGTAGGTTTTGTGTGCTCCAGCCCTATGGTGAGGGAAACGGGGGGCCAGAGCGCCAGTGTGGGCTCCCCAATGCTGGGAGGGGCCCTAAGCCTCGAGGGACAGATTCAGGCAAGCCAGGGGCCGCCCCCCGCCCCCCAGGCCTACGTTCCCCACCCATGCCACAGAGTAAACTTATTCTCTCTCTCTGTAAGGGGTCTACATGGACTGTGAACCACACCCAGTAGGGGTGTGGGTTTTACACACACACACACACACACACACACACACACACACACACACACACACACATTCTGCTTGCTCCGTTTAAGGACAGCTGGGAAGGAAGTGCACGGTTGCTCTTCGATCCCAGCAGAATACCTTTTCTAAGCGCATTTCCCTCTCCCCTTCTCCCCACGCTGACAGCGACTGACAGTGACAACTTCAGGCAAGGGGCTGTCAGGCTGGCGGCTGGCGGAGAAGGAGTATCGGCTTGTTGGCTCCCAGACGTGAAACATCAAACACCACGGTTCAGTGGCTTGTTGACAGGGCTTCTGAGCAGAAACCAAGCTCCCTCCGTATTTGGGTTGAGCACGCCTCTGTCTCCTCTGGAAATCTCAAATCGTGCTCCGGCTCAACTGGCTCATCAGGTGGAAATCGCCCTCCTTCGGGTGCTTCTCACGCACCACGACTCTGTCAGCCACGCTGGCATTACTATTGGACATTCGGCCCATCTCTTTCTTCCAATTTAAAAACTGGAATAAATTGCCTAGGGGGGTTGTAGAATCTCCATCACTGGAGATATTTAAGAGCAGGTTGGACAGACGCCTGTCAGGGATGGTCTAGATTAGGGCTACGTAACACGCAGCCCCCGGGTGGGATCCTTTGAACATGGCCTCCACTGGGAACACGCTCCACAACGGCAAGTCAATAGAATGGTCTTCTGTTGAAATGCGTTTTAGGAGTTAAATTCCTGGATTGTCATTGCTCATTAAAAATCAGGAAATCAGGTCAATATTGCATTTTATTAATATCAGCAGAACTGACTTAAAAAGGGTCAGCGTGTAGTGTAGTCTTGCCTTAATCTTTGTATTCATGCCCATCAGTGTGAAAGAAACTATTTGCATATATTTGCATCTATATTTGCATGTACATGCGACCACACTTAAATTGCGGCCTTTGGCATGTGCTGTGAGTATTATTGTGGTCCCCGGGGCTTCCAAAATTGAGTAGCCCTGGTCTGGATGGTGCTTGGCCCTGCCGTGAGGGCAGGGGACTGGACTCGATGGCCTCTCAAGGTCTCTTCTAGTTCAAGGGTTCTATGTTTCGTCATCCTGGGTCACCCTTACCTGGAGGGGTAGCACCACGAGGGCCACGCAAATCATTATAACCACCAGGAGCTGCGAGGGCCAGATCTTTGGGGTCACGTCGCCGTAGCCCACGGTGGAGAAGGTGACGATACAGAAGTAGAAGGACTTGAAAAGGGAGAGATTGTCACCGGCTCTTTCTAAATGCTGGATGCCGCAGGTTCTGGAGAAGAGGGGACAAAGGGAGCATGGATCAAAGAGGCGTTCACAGGGCGCTCCGTGAACATCAGGTTTCTGATCCTGCAACGTGGAATGCCCTCCACTCCCATTAAGGCCCCTGGGGAAGGAAGGCCCCATGGTGCTAGCGGGAGACTGCCCTCAGAAAAGCCTGGAACTGACCAAATTCATCCTTGTCTCTCACCAGTGTTGTCAGTGGGATAAATCTGTCCAGCCTGACAGCACTTATAGTTGAGAGGTTCAGTTTGGGTCATATAATCCTTCCCCCGAAATGCACATGCTCAGCAGAACATTACCCCAAATGCTAAACGCAGGTACCACGCGCCAGCCACCCCACCCCACTGGTGTAGGCCCCATGTTTCTGCAACCGAGTGTTGCAGAAAGCTGAACAGGAAGCTCAGTCAGTCCTTGACATGACTCACAGGACATTCCGGGCTTCCCGCCTCACCGCTCACGTCCAGGGAGGGATCTTCAGCAAGCAGGATGCTGCTAAAACTTTTCACCCTCACCCCACCACTTTTCTACCTCTCTTCGGAAACACAGACCCTCTGGGAGCAAGTTGCTTGTCTCCTGAGTAGACAATCAATCTAATTTAAGAGGCCTGCCATTTAGGTCATCCCGGCTAGCAGAAATAACCTATAAGTAGTCTTGGGATTCACCTCTAGTGCTTTCGAACTGGACAGGAAATACATAGGGAGCCACTGAGGACATGAGCTACTAAAGGCAAAGGGTATGGTGGCTTGTTTTCATTTCAAAAGACCTGTCAGGATGGTTGGACCTGTCATGAGCATCAGTTTTACTTTGCGTCCACTGGCAACTGGACTGGTCTGTTACATTCAAAGCCCAGATCTGTGGCCATGTCAGAAAATGCCAGAAGTTGTTAGGCCCTGACTACCTAACACGGAACAAAGTCCATGTTCTTTTAAATGCACAGGGTGAAGGTTCTGTTCATTAGCAGATGCCTCCGTGAGCCATTAGACAAATGGAAATCTAGCAACCATGGTAACCTCCTTTGGATGAGCCGCCCATGTCGGAAGTGAACAGGCCGTAATGCACCAGCCATCATAGCTGAACAAATGTCTCCCCTTGGAAAATCTCCAGGATCGCTCTGAATGTTAGAGCAATTCATGTGCTGCTCTGCCCGCCTACGTAAGTCAGCCACGATCCTGGCATGCTCCAATTAACAACCGTCTGTTAAAATCGTGTAATTAGAGACGATCGTTGGCTCCCAAAATAGGAACTGATCTGCTGGAAGGGGAATGTTCAGGCAGACCAAGTAAGGCAAGGAGAAGCCGTGAGTCAGAGGAGAGCATCTGAGTCTTTTATCAGCCACCGGCACCTCGGAAGAGCAATAAAAGTTAAAAACAAACCGACCCCAAACGGTTACCAAAAAGTGTTCGCAACATTATGGGGCACTGCCAGCTGGTGGAAACTGGCATCGCTCCATCAACGCCAGAGGTAGATTTACCCCCGATCTGAGCCTTAATTGCCTACAATGAAATACCAACTCCATTGATACCAAGGTGAAGCTCCCCTGGAGTTGAATGGAGCCGGGATGGGCCCTGTACAATTAATTAGTGCTGGGTGGAGATACACAGGCTTAGGAGCTCAGGACGGTTTGGGTAAACAGCCCTACACCACAAAGCTTTGCTCAGGGGCGACACATGGATCTAGTCCTCTCCAGAACGCTCCAGAACCCCAGCTGGAATCAGATGGGAAAATTCCTGCTGCAGCCCCCGGTAGAATCTCCCGCAAGTTTCCAAATCACCAAATGGTGCACCCCTCCAATGGAAACCAACAGGAGCCAGGCAGTTAAACCTCCCAGCCCCCACTTAGGGGCAGGAGAATTCATCCCTGCCCCACACTCTCTATTCTCCATTGTTCAGGTCTCACATGGGGGGTATAACCAAGATGGGGTGGAAATGCCATTGAATCATTGATGCTTTTAGTAAACAAACTTCTGGGCCCCCCCATAAGAGAAGCCACAGCCGGACTGAATCCAGTGAGCAAATACGTGACAGGTTATCTGGACCTTGACGACTTTGCCACCCACCCACGAATGATATTTCCTCCAACCGTTTAAAGAGGAAACCAATATTATTGCGTGGAGAGAGGAAAAAACAATCAACAGATCATCCCATCTGACTTTGTGCAGTGCAGCCGCATGATACTCTAACTACTGACAAGAGCTCTTGGCCTCCAATCATATCCGCAGGGAAGAGCGGTGTAATTGGTCGAGCTTGTATCTTGCCACAAGTAATCATCTGAAGGGCTGTACTTCAAAGAGCGATTGTTTTTCAATCTCTGCTGGGCTGACTTGGTTGTGTAACAGTGAAAACAAACCACCCCAACACATCATGCCTCTCACAGATTTTCTTTATTTTCTTAAAGACACGCTCACTCCATTCTCTACAGAAGGAGAAAGAACGGGACCTTGAAGGGCTGATGTTCTGTCTACATAGATGGAGGAGGTATGCCAATTTGGGCATGTAGCATGGCCCCATCTCTCACCTCGCCACGGTCACATATGGAATAAAAGCTCAGAAAAGGAGCTATAGAAAAGTCATTGTACTTGAAACAAGTATGGGAGGAAGTGTCTAATGCGTGCGTGCAATTCTCTTAAGTGAGCATGCAATTCTCTTAACTGTGCATGTGTAACCAGGCGAATTTGAACCTGGGACCTCTGAAGCAGAGTAGAAGAGAGTCTACCCTCTGAGCTAAAAGCCAGCTGGCTCCCAGCCCATGCTGTAGAGGTCTCTTGGTCTTAACTGTTGCTGTGGTCTAGGTGCCACTTGCATTGTTCAGTAGCCATACTAGGGCTGTGTCTACACTCGTGGCTTCTTGCGCAAGTCATATGCAAATGAGGCGAAGCATGGACTATCACCAAGCCTCATTTGCATATCTAATGAACCACCATTTTTTTCAGAAGAGGCTCTTGCGCAAGAAGAAGAATCTACACTGCCCCTTGTGCAAGAAAACCCCTCTTGCGCAATGCTGTTACACCTATGACTTTTCAGGAAGAACGGCTTTGCTCAAAAGGGTTTTTCTTGCGCACGAAGGGGCAGTGTAGATGCTTCTTCTTGCGCAAGAGCCTCTTCTCAAAAAATGGTGGCTTATTAGGTATGCAGATGAGGCTCGGCGATATTCCACGCTTAGCCTCCTTTGCATATAACTCGCGCGAGAAGCCGTGAATGTAGACACAGCCTAGGTATGTGGGTTACATGTGCAATTCTCTAAACTGTGCGTGCAATTCTCTAAACTGTGCGTGCAATTCTCTAAACTGTGCGTGCAATTCTCTAAACTGTGCGTGCAATTTACATGCAGATATTTTCTCATGCAAGTCTGGAAATCGGGCTCTGACCTGTGTTGCTAACCAACAACATATAACCAACAACATATTTGTATATGGTGCTCTCATGCCTACTAACTCAATGCAATAGTCATGGGATTGCTGCTAAAAATGTTCATGGAACTGGGGGAAAAAATGCTAGCACAAGTTACCGGTGAACTTCCAAAGGTTGGGAGCCCAGTTTACATTCAGAGGAGCTACAAAAGTCTGGCTTCGATGAGTTTCTGGGCTGGAAATCTTGAAAGAACATGAAAGGAACCGATGAGATTCAAGATGGAAACGCTGCAAGCGGCAGCTCTTTAAAGCCCGTCATAAACGGGTGGGTCTCTCCGCTGCTCATTTGAGCTAATTCCTTAGCAATTTTGCTCTCTCTTGTGATTTGAGCCCTTCCAGAGTCACAGCATCAGGCAGCAACCCAAAGCTGTTGTCTGTGGCCCGAGGATGGTGAGGATCGGTGCCCGGGGTCCAAAGCCGTTCTAGGATCTCTGTGCTCTTCCGGCCCAGGCTGTGGTGGAGTTTGTCTCCTTGTGCTCTGGGCTGGAGAGTGTCACATCCAATAAATGAGACACTCCCAGTCTGCTAGGCCGCCTCCCTCCCTGGCTTTCTGCTCCAGAAAGCTGGGCAAGCTGTAGCCAAAACAGACTCTCCCGTGTCCTCCTCAGCAGGACAGACGTAAGTGACACTCCCAGGGACCCACCGCAGAAGTAAGCTCTGCCTGTCGCATTTCAGAGCAGTACAGCCCACCACGCGCTTTTAGGGCCCAACCTTGCAAAGGCCATGCGCATGCACGCAACTCCTTGCGGAGCAAAATGCTAAGCCCATGCAGGAACGGGGCCTTAGCTTTTCCTTTCATCCACTGCCTCATTTTACATTAAGCCAGCCTTCCCGAGGGTTGCCAGACACTTTCACAAAAAATCCCAAACACGGCAGGGAAAAAAATTGGGGGACCAAAGTTGTTCAGTCAAAAAAAAAAAAAAAAAAAAAGGGCGCTGCGCCTTTAAATCCCCACGCTTCGTTGGATGTGGTAGGGGAAGAATGTCTCCACCGGCCTTCCATCCAAGGAAAAACAGAAAATACATTATACATGTCTGGTATTCTCTGGGGTTTTTTTTTTTACCGGTCAGAGGCCACAAATACCAGACTGTCCAGGCAAAAACCAGACACCTGGCAACCCTACCCTTCCCTGCACTGAACACCTCATTTACACCCAAAGTAAAGTATGGGACACTTCCAGCTCACTCGTTAGCCTCGTTAGCACCGATCCTACAATTGGCAGGCACCTTCCCCCGCTTCGTTTTCTATTATAAATTCTGGGTTCCTGTTATTTTCACTCCAGCTCCTCTGAAGAGTTGGGTTGTGCCCCAAAAAGCTCATGATCCTGCATATATTTTTGTACGTCTCTAAGGTGCCACCAAATTATTTATTATTTTACATTGTTTATTGCAGGAACAAATGCGCCCCGCAGCCTAGTCAAGGGTTTAGAAACACCAAGCAAAACTCCTTACCCTGTGAAAACAAGACACAGCAGGGTACAAATCAGAATCAGCACCTGATTGAACATGGCGGATTGCGTCCTCTGGATCGCACGGTGCAGGTCATTCTGGAAAAAAGGAGACGTCTCACTGGGTGGGCGATGAGGATAAGCACATGGACGCGACACACACACACGCGCGCCCGCAGGCACGGGGAAGCTTGCTGATTTCCAAAGGGTTGCCTAGGAAGCAAGTCAGGCAAGAACCTGTGCCTTTTCAAACAGATGTATTTCTGTAAGGCAGGGGGGTTCAAACGAGGGCTCATGGGCCAGGACTGAGCCATGCAATGTCAGGAACTGGGTCCCGTTACTGCAGGGGGATCAGGTGAGCAGTGGTGGGGGGTTAAAGCAACTACTTGCCTGTCCTGGTGCTGCAGACTGCGCTGCGCCCCAGAAGCGGTCGGCAGCCCGCCCGGTTCCTAGCTGGAGGGGAGCACACAGGGCTCCGTATACTGCCCCTGCCCTGAGCACTAGCCTCACACTCCTATTGGCTGGGAACCTGCTGCCGGCTGTTTCTGGGGTGCAGCATGGTGCCAGGAGAGGCAAGAAGCTGCCATAGGCTCCTCCCGCCCCCGCTGCACCACTGACCAGGAGGCGCTCAAGGTCAGCCGCTTCTGCCCTAGCTCTGACACCCCCAAAGCCGGAGCCCCCTCCTTCACCCCAAAGCCCTCATCCTCCGCCCCCAGCCCACACTCTGTTGTCACATTCTGTTGGGTCGCGGTATTGATTTTCTTCAACTGGGTCATGGTCTGAAGACCAGTGACCTAAGGAATAAGCATTGGCCTATTCTGTTCCCACCCTGCAGAGAGCAGCTCTGAAAACGGCATCGGGAGCCACCGTGGTCATCACTTCCGAATGCAGCTGAGTGGAAGGAGAGGGCCCAGTCACGCCCCAGGGCAGTCGTGCAAGGGATTAGTGTGGAAGAGACCGATGAGGAAGTGGGTCTAGTGACAGGAGAGATCCCGTGTGTGGAAGGTGAGAAGGAGGCAGTGAAGGCCTGGAGGACTGAGGTGAAACCGGGAACAACACACACAGCACAGAGAACTGTGCCACATGGCTCGGAGCCAGATGCAAAGGACCAATCAGCACACGGCTTGGAAGCATTCTGGGAACACAGGTCTTCAAGCATTCGTCCTCAGGGGCAGAGCTTTCAGGACTCAGATCGGCAATGGAACTCAGTCTGCATTTGGGCACCACGTAAATGGCCTGGCCAAATTTTCAGAGTTTCTAAATCTGGCACGACAGGTCAGAATGCGAGCTGCTGGGAGCTGGGGGCTTTTAAGAATTTGGCCTCAGTTGTGGGGCCTTGAAAACCTGGTCCTAAGTTTACATGTAAGTAACTCTCTTGTGTCATAGAGCACATCAGAGCCTGTTACCTCTTGACATAAGGTGGAAATTGGAGAGCATTGAGATACTCTCCATAGGTGGGGCAGAGTTAAGGACGTCTGATAGTTAAGGACATCTGATATTTTCAGATTCTCTCTCAATATTAGGGTGAAACAAGCATCCAGAAAGCAATGGGAAGGAGACTGCCAGGCTGCTCTTCTAGCTACGGGAGAAGGGAGCGAATGACCTTTGGCTACTCACTATCATGTTTTCCAGGGCGTACTTGGCCAGCCAGCAGTTCAGAAAAACTGGAATAAACAGATTCCGTAAAGGGGACCAGAATATCTAGAAAAAAATAGTTATTTGCAAGTTTATTTGAAGAACCACAATGATCAATGATGCTTTATTTAATAAGTTATAAAAAGTTAATTATTAGCCCTGCTCCTTAGAAACCATTGGCTTCCCTTACTCCTCGCAAGAGCAAAAGTCCCAGCTGCCAGTGGGGACACCCTCTGAGTTTGATTTAGCGAGTCTTAACTAGACTCGCTAAATCGAACTCCGGAAGATCAATTGCGGAGTGAAGAGGTGGCCTTAGACTATACTAGCCAACTGCATGGTTATAGTTCAGCGCCACTGCACTCCAGGTTAGATGAAAACACCCTGAAACCTGCCCATGATACGTCTCCCAAAGTTGCTGCCTCTGCTGGAGCGAAATTATGGTTACAATGTTGGTCTGAGTGGGTCACAATCAAGGCTGCGGAGCATCTTCCATACTATCCAAGAGTAATGCAAAACGTTCACAACCTGCCATGGAACCATGACAAAATGCAGCCAGTCTGCTTTAGGTGCGGAGGTGGAACTGAAACCAGCTGATTTCCATGAAAAGCATTTTTAAACCCATCCACAAACTGGACAATTTAAATAAAAACGAAAAATTTCCCACACAATGTCATTTGTTACTGGGGGGGAAAAAAAAGTTTTGTGGGAGGGGGAGAGGAGTGAACCTTCCGTGAAGACTTCCCGTCGTTGGAGAGACACCCACCAATCATGGTTTCATAATGAAAATGTGCTGAATGTCGATTGGTTAAAAAATATCCAGAGCAACACACACTTACTGTGATGATAAAGGGCACCGTGTTGATCATTTCAAGGATGAATGAAATGCGAAAAATCTGCTCCCAGATGTTTCCCTGCAGAATGGGGACAAAAATCATCAAATTAAATACTGTTCCTTCCCTCCGGGGCATCTGGTATTGGCCACTGAGGGCAAGCAGGACACTGGGCTAGATGGACCTTTGGTCTGACCCAGGGTGGCCGTTCTCATGTTCTTATGCTAGATCAAATCCACATCACTCAGCCCCATGCAGGATCAATCCTGTGCAGACGGGACTCAGCACCAGCGCTGTCCGGAGGAGTCAGGAGCCACCTGCCGGTAAGCGACATTTTATTTGCTGCATGAAACAAATGGACTTTTCTCCTCTTGCAGAAACATGCTCCCCACCCCCCTAGGGAAGAGCTCTGGGTTCAGCTCAGTGAGCTCGGGGATGAGCAAGACCTGGGAGACTTTCCTCCGCATTAGAGGTGAGAGTGATGCGGCAGGATTCAGATCCAGGCTTTTCACAGGCGGCTAGTCAGGGGCTGCTGGAATCTGTGATTGGTTCGGCTTATTAAAAAAAAAGAGACGACGAGACAGAGGCTGCTTGCAACCTCCCGGCCGGGTTTGAGTTTCGAGGGCTGGCCGTGAAGCTGCGTGCGGAGTGATTTGAGCAGGGTAGCTGCTCCAGCGGGAGCGGGAAGGAGAAGGGAGACACTTCTGTTGCTTTCACGGATGGGGCCTTCAGCTCTCCATCCAGGTCCACTGTGCGCGGAGGGCTCTTACCTTGTAGCTGAGATAGATGAGAAGCATGGTCTCGAGGAAGCTGATTAAAGCGACGCTCACCTGGGAAACAAACACACGCGCATCAAGGAATTTGAATCGTCTTGGGTTTGAGTTGACGCATCATCGACGAGCTCGGAGGCTCCCCAGCCGCTCGGTCGGCACAATCCCCGCTGGCTTGCAAACAACGGACCAGAAAGCTGCCCAGGGCGGAGGCTGGACCTTTACGGAACCCCAGGA
Source organism: Pelodiscus sinensis (assembly GCF_052426305.1). Taxonomy (NCBI): domain Eukaryota; kingdom Metazoa; phylum Chordata; order Testudines; family Trionychidae; genus Pelodiscus; species Pelodiscus sinensis. Next base: position 22,429,484 of record NC_143074.1, on the reverse strand, counting down.
CGATACCGGAGTGGCACGGATTGGGGGCAACCATGGGAAACCCTCTCTGTCCACGTCCCGGTTCCTTTGTCAAGCTGCCAGCCTGTTCTAGACAGTTCTTGTACTGGTGCTGCTATGCTAGTCGGGGGAGGGGGGTGATTTTAATGTAAAAATAAGGATTATGCTGAAACACTCCTGAGCGGGGAGGCAATGAAAGTACTTTATGCCGATATCGCTCATTCTCTTTATGTCCGTGGTTCTCCAGGTGTGGTCGATGGACCACTAGTGGTCTATGACCATCTTATAGGACCACGAGCTTGGGCCTCACCTCACTCCCTGCTGCTGGGAGCCCTGTGCCACCCCAAGAGGATGGAGCGCCAGCACCAGCTTCCTGCTGTGGGAGAGGAGAGCCTCATGGGCCGGATCCAGCTTGTGAGGGTAGGAAGTGGATCTGTGTGCTGCCGCTTCCCTTCCCCCTGGCTGGGGAAACAGCAGCACAAGAAAACTCTCGCCTGGAGGCTTTCTTGCTGCTCCTATTGGCTGGAGTTGTGGCCAATGGGAGCAGCAGGGGCGGTGCCTGGGACTGAGAGGAGGCTCAGAGCCAGGAAGCACCCCCCATACTCCTCACCAACACCCCGCTTCTGCACCCATCCTCCCACCCAGATCCCCCCACCCTCGGCCTGCTTCTGCACCCATCCTCCCACCCATATCATCAGGGGAGGTTGGCTGGTGGTTCGCAGAACGGCCTAAATTGAGCCAAAAAGTTTGAGAACCTCTGCTTTATGCTCATATGACTGCCCCCATGCTAGGGCCCGTGCCGTTGAACCACACTGGTACAGCTAAACAGTGCCACACTTGGGTTAGACAAATCTTTCGGGGGCAGCCTGGCTCTGCTGGTGACAAGAGGCGTTGGACTGCTGAGTTGAATGGAGATGGGATTTAAAAAAAAAACATTCCCGGGAAATGTTTCACCCCTAAAAGAATTCGGAGAATAAAAATGGCCAAACCTGTTGGATCCAAGACTCCATCCCACCCTGAGAACAACTAAAGATCAGAGATAAAATAGACGGGGGTAGTATTGTGGGGGAGGGGGAGGGAATGAATCTTCCTAGAGAGCCTGGACCCCTAAACTTATTTGGCTCCACTATAGACCCCCATTCTCCCAGGCTCTATTAAGAACAGAGCTGTGGGAAACCCACACAGCTTAATCTTCGTAAGTATTTGCATAAACAGACTGGTCTCTTTCCCATCCGCATTTGTAAGTTTCCTTGCTCCTCACCATCTATTGCCCAGGAAAATCGGTGTCCTTTTGTTGTCAAGGATTTGTCCCAGGAAGAAAAGTGCTCAGAGCAACCCTGGCGACACAGAACAAACCTTACGCAAACTAACGACGGTTGATGGATCTTTGTGTGACAATGCCTCCTGGTCAGCTACTTACTTGTATTGCCCATAATGGCATTTTCCTGTCCACCCATAAGATTGGAGCCCTGTAAGGAAAATTCAAAATGATCCTGAATTGGAATCTGTTTCAAACAAGCCATTCGATGTTTTACCCGGCAAGTGTGATGTCCACGTTTAGGGCACGTCTACACAACAGAGTGAAAGCTGAAATAAGCTTCGCAACACGAGCAACGTCAATTGTGTAGCATAAGTGGAAAAAGCTTAGTTTGACTTTTGGCACCATCTACACAGCTGGAAGTCCGAGGTAGAGCACTCTTCCTCCGACTTCCCTTATTCCTTGTAAAATTAGGGTTACAGGAGTCGGAGCAAGACGTCTTCCAGCTTGACATTATTTCGACATTACGTTGTAATAGCTGCTTGCACTGTAGACACACACGATGTTATTTCCGAATAACACTGCTGTGTGGACGTACCCTTTAGTGATCTTTATCTTCCTGAAACTCATTATTACTATTCAAAACTGCTAAGTCTGCCTCCAGATCTGAGGGTGTGTCTAAACTAAATGGCTCCATCGATGGAGCCATGTAGATTAGGCTGATCGGCAAAGGGAAATGAAGCCGCGATTTAAATAATCGCAGCTTCATTTAAATTTAAATGGCTGCCGCGCTGAGCCGACAAACAGCTAATCAGTTGTTTGTCAACTCAGCGCACTAGTCTAGATGCTCCCGCACCGACCTGAAAGCCCTTTATCGACCTCCCCGTTATGCCTCGTAGGATGAGGTTTACTGGGGAGGTCGATAAAGGGCTTTCATGTCGACAGGGGAGCGTCCAGACTGCCCCGATCTGCCAACAAACAGCTGATCGGCAGAGCGGGGCAGCCATTTAAATGTAAATGAAGCCGCGATTATTTAAATCGCGGCTTCATTTCCCTTTGCCGAACAAACAAATCTACATGGCTCCGTCGACAGAGCCATGTAGTTTAGACGTACCCTGAGTTTCCTCAAAGTCTTTAAGACCTCGAGCTCGGTTCAGGCCCAAATAATTCTGAGTCGTTCCCTTTTGCAAAACGTCGGGAACAAAACTGTGAACCTAACGAAACTCCATTTGAAATCCCACACTGGGGCCAGATGTGTGAATCTGGGATGAGCTTTTGGCACACCTGAAGCAACAGACAGAGTCAGGTGAACACCTCTGAGGACTAAGCAGTTTGGGAGGGAGTCAAGGTTCTGAATGAGTTGAACAAGCAACTCTCAGGGCGCAGGAGGAATCAAACTGGAGAGGGCTCCGAACCCTCAACGATGTCTTGACAGTCGCAAAGCTCCCGAACAGAATGTCTGGGGAACTACAATTAAACTCAGGCACCTGAAACGCTACATGCGCCAGTGGGAGAAACTGACCGTTGGCTGGAACCATCAATTGGTCTCACTCCACGACAACTTTGTCCATTACACTTGGGTAGCAGAAACTAGACTGAATTTGAACCTCAAATCTGCCTACGAAACCTCTCACAGGCTATGGGCTGGATCTCACCCTAGACGACACAAACCCACTGGAGGTGAAATTAATTTCCTATGCACATCCAGTCCTACCCAGCAAGCAAGAGCAAGTGTGCTGAACTGTATTGGAGTGTGTTTAACAGATTATCGAGACTGCTCTCTGCATGGAGAATGACTCATTTCCAAAAGCAGAACAGTGGATGCTTTTCTAGCTGTGCATCTCAATTCCTCAAATTCTCTCCCTTATTTTGACAGCTGCATCTCAATGGACAACCTGTGGTTACGGGCAGTCACAAGCATCAGAAATTTACATTCCAGGTTTCCCCAACTCCGGGTTTGAGTGGAGCAGGATTTAAGCATTAATAGCAACTTACCAGTTTATTTCTGTGGATGACTGGTTGAAGGTTGAGTAACTCTGCTTTTCGCAACCCCAGCTAAGACAAGAGAAACAGAAACAGAGAGAGAATCGGTATGGTACAACAGACCAGCCCAAGGGGTTAGGGAGACATAAAGATAGTGCAAGTCACAGCCTGACGCTTAACTTCTTGAAACTGCTCCCAACCCATTGTTCTGAAAAGGAAAAAAAGTCTGGAAGCTGCAGAAACTAACGTGGCTGGTGGGTGTAGCTATGATTACATCTGATGAATGCAGCATTGGCTAATAATAACTATAATACCCAGGAGTGAGAGTGGTTTTAATCCAGGGGAGCAGAACCCATTGACTTCACTTAGGGCATGTCTATACTTACCATGCTGGAGATCGATCTTCTGGCATTCGATTTAGAGGGTCTAGTTAAGTCCCGCTAAATCAAGCGCTAGGGAGGCTCCAGCCAACCCAGCACCAGTACTGCTGGCAGTCGTGAGGCGTAAGGGAAGCGTTTGCTTCCATCTGCCTCCCTCTGTGAAGATAGCACCAAGCATGGCTTAAGGTAAGCTGACTCCAGCTACGTATGTTATGTATTTTATGTAGCCGGAGCTGCGTTCTTCAACCTGACCTTCCCGGTCTAGTGTAGACCACACCTTAGAGTTCCAGACACTGTACACCTATAAAAACGACCCCTGCCTCAAGTCTGGCTAACGCTGGCAATTTTGCTACACCACTCTGGCAAAATAAAATAAAATAAAATGCCAACCCACCCAGTTTGTCCCTGCTCTATCTGTGGAGATTGGGGCCAGAATGTGAGGAATGGGCCAACCTTGCCCAGCACCAGCATGGGACCCTTACCACCATCTCTGCCCTCTTCTTCCACAATTGGATTAGAGCTGCCTGGCCCCATCTCTGGCCCTTTGCTGCCCCCTCTGGTCATTACGCAGTATAACTGTCCCTGCTAGCAGCCCCCTCCCTTTCCATGTTATGAAAAACAATCACATTCCAGGCACATCCCATTGTGCTGTCACAACCAAACCCTGGCCTTGCTTTCGGCTATTCTAAGAGGAAGATGCACACCCAATTTGGTTGTTCTTGCTCTTACTGTTTGAACAAACAGATGGACAGACAGACTCACTCACTCACAAACTCTCTCAAATAAATAGTAGATTTCAAAAGGCCTCATTTTTGTTCCAATGAGAAATGAAAACATATTTCTAAACCTCCATTTTTTTTTGCAAAATGGAACATTGCTCTCCAGCCAGCCCTAGAAAACACCGCCCAAATGCCATTGTCTAGCAACACCATAGAAATGAATCTAGATCAGTAGCCTCCTGTGGCATGTTCACATCTCTGAATATAAAAGCCCTTCATCTCCAACTCTGCCGTGGCCTCAGCTCTGGAAACACACATCAAACCAACGATGAAGCAACTACATCGAAAGAAACATCAAGCCAGCATCGATCCATCATTACCCTCTACCTCTGGTCATGCCTCATAGCTGGTCGTGCCTCATCTAAAACCAACCATCGCCTTCCTGGGACATTCCTCCCCCTGGCCTTAAAAGCCAGACAATAATATTTTCAACCAGCTATGCTGAAGGCCTCTGAAACAGACACATTTTGATGGATCCTCCGTGGATGTAAATGGTCATAATTCTATGAGCAGTAGCGAAGCTACAAGTAGCACAAGCTGAAATGCTGTCTCTCTCTCTCTATACAAAGCTCTTTAAACGTCTCCCTGTTGCAGAGGAACAGAGTTGTTAGCCAGTGGAATGCATTCTAGGGGGTCCTAAGAATTATGAAGGGCCAGGGACTCTTTTATAGGAATTCATTTGATTGATAATACAGTAGATGGGTCCAGATTGAGGCTGCAAGAATAAAAGAGACTCTGGGGTATTCGGTAGTCTTGTGTGTTCTAGGGCATCATTAGAATCATCATTGAGTGGCAGGGGTGAATTCCTATCTGGACTCATGTGGGATCAACTCTGGACTCGTGCGACCGTCTCTGATATACACGGTCAAGGCTGCTTCCCCACTCTGGCACAATGAATGCAGAAGTGGGGGCCCGCAAAAGTACCCCAAAAACTGCTCTCTCCAGGCTTTCGTCTAAAACTCCCCCCCCCCCATCCTAAAAACCTAGTTTTGGGGAATAAAAAAAATCCGCCGCCACCATCAAGGGCTTTTGAACTCACAAACAAGGGTGGACACTTGAAACCAACCCCAGGGCACCCCAAGCTTTCCCCCCCCCCAAGAGCTTGAAAAAGAAAAGAGAAAATACAAACTGCAGTTTGTGGTTGCTGTCCCCTAGTCAGTGGCCTGCAGATCCCACAGGCAGATTTCCCAGGACACAGAACTGAATTAATACCAGGTTATTTAAAAAGGAAAGAACTTTTAGTATCACAACACTTCTGTTACAGGCATAGTTAGATTGGTAAGAGCCACCAATTAATAAACTCATGGAGAATTTTCCCATGGGAACAAAACTTAGTTCCAAAAGAGAGGAAGCCCCATTTCTAAATGCACGGACATCAGATTCCCATTTGCCAAACCATACAACAATAAAAGGGATTTGCCCTACTTACCGATGGTGAAGAGTCTTTTCTTGGAGAAGGACATATTGTCTGTCCCCCTCGGTATCTGGAGCAAACTGGCCAGGGACAAAGGAGGGAAAAACCAAAACTTCCTTTGTCCCAGTTTGAAATTCCTGCCTGCATTTCTATTGGCTGACTGCTACCTAGCTAGGTACCGTTAACCCCTTAATCCCCAGGCTGCTGGCCATCCCGCATGACCATGACATACACGTATTAGAAGATTTACCCAGCGTTGCACGGGTGCTTAACTCAATGAATTTTGGGAGGGGGGGAGGGGTTGGAAAATAAAATGAAAATGACCAGGCTTCATTGTAGTCATTGCTCTAGGGTGGGGCCGGGGAGGAGGGGTTCGGTCTGTAGGCTGCTCCAGGGAGAGAGGACAGCCCCAGCCTGCTGTCACCATTGCAACTTAGGGCCACTTGAGACGCACTTTTCTGTGGCCACTGCAGCTCCAGCGAGCAGAGCTGGGGGAGGGGTGCATGTCCCTGGCTGGGGCAGGTCGAGGTTCGTCTGCCCCCTGCGCTCCCCAGCCAGGGGGAGGAATGCAGCAAACTGGGCACGTTCCCCTCGCTCCCTGACGAAGGGGAACAGCTAGCAATGTCCCCATACAAATTGGGGAGGGGGAGCTTCAGCCTCATTGCCCTCCCTAAAGGGAACCTGGGGGTGGCAGGCTTGGAGCTGGGGCAGTCCCAGGTAGGGGAGGTGCCCCCAGCCAGCCCCTTTCACCTGAACATAAGAACATAAGAACGGCCGTACTGGGTCAGACCAAAAGTCCATCTAGCCCAGTAGCCTGTCTGCCCACAGTGGCCAGCACCAGGTACCCCAGAGAGGGCGGACCGAAACCATGATCAAGCAATTTGTCTCCTGCCCTCCTTCTCCAGCCTCTGACAAACAGAGGCCAGGGACACCATTTTATCCCCTGGCTAATAGCCTTTTATGGACCTGACCTCCATGAAATTATCTAGCTTCTCTTTAAATTCTGTTATAGTCCTAGCCTTCACAGCCTCCTCTGGCAAGGAGTTCCACAGGTTGACTACACGCTGTGTGAAGAAGAACTTTCTTTTATTAGTTTTAAACTTGCTACCCATTAATTTCATTTGGTGTCCTCTAGTTCTTCTATTATGGGAACTAATAAATAACTTTTCTTTATCCGCCCTCTCCACACCACTCATGATTTTATATCCCTCTATCATATCCCCCCTCAGTCTCCTCTTTTCTAAACTGAAAAGTCCCAGTCGCTTTAACCTCTCCATATGGGACCCATTCCAAACCCCTAATCATTTTAGCTGCCCTTTTCTGAACCCTTTCCAAGGCCAAAATATATTTTTTAAGGTGAGGAGACCACATCTGTACACAGTATTCAAGATGTGGGCGAACCATAGTTTTATACAGGGGCAGTAAGATATTCTAGGTCTTATTTTCTAATCACATGCCTGGTGATTCTGTCTCTTTTCTGTAGGGTTTTAGAGAACCAATCCCATTCCAGGCACATCCCATTTTACTGGCACAGCCAAACCCAATCTTGCTTTTAACTTAAGATAGGAGGAAGCTGCCTACCAAATTTGGTGGTCCCAGTTGTTTCCGTTTAGGAGTTCTGGAGCAAACAGACAAACAGTCAGGCAGACTGACAGACTCTCTAAAACAGAGGTTCCCAAACTTTTCAGCATCACGCCCCCTTTTCTTATTTTTGAAAAACCCTCACACACCCCCCAAAAAAAAACTTGTTGAGCAAAAAAAAAAAAAAAAAACTGAGCAGAGCAGTAAAACTTGATGGGGAGGGGGGGCTGAGTCACCTCGTGCCCCCCCTGGAGTTTTTTCACACCCCCAGTTTGGGAACCCAAGCTCTAAAATATATAGTAGAAGTCGAGGAATGTCATCATGAGATAAAACTTTCAGCAGTGCCTAAGTCACACTGATGCTTAAATTCCACTGAAAGTCAGAGGCACTTTGGGGTCCAAGTCACAAAAGTATTTTTGGAATTTTTACCTGGGATGACTAAGGGAAGAATCAGAAAATCATTCGTGTGGACCCTGGAAAACAAACTCACAGACCTATTCTCCACTGGCACTGAACCCAAATCAGATGGCAGAGCAATGGAGAGCTAGCAGCTTCCAAATTATGGCTGTTATCACGGTAAAACGCAGCATAGCAGAAGCTGCCTCTGAATGCATAAGCAGAGGAGACGGCAATAGAATCATAGAATCATAGGACTGGAAGGGACCTCGAGAGGTCATCGAGTCCAGCCCCCCGCCCTCAAGGCAGGACCAAGCTCCGTCTACACCATCCCTGACAGATGTCTATCTAACCTGTTCTTAAATATCTCCAGAGAGGGAGATTCCACCACCTCCCTTGGCAATTTATTCCAATATTTGACCACCCTGACAGTTAGGAATTTTTTCCTAATGTCCAATCTAAACCTCCCCTGCTGCACTTTAAGCCCATTACTCCTTGTCCTGTCCTCAGAAACCAAGAGGAACAAATTTTCTCCTTCCTCCTTGTGACACCCTTTTAGATATTTGAAAACCGCTATCATGTCCCCCCTTAATCTTCTTTTTTCCAAACTAAACAAGCCCAGTTCATGAAGCCTGGCTTCATAGGTCATGTTCTCTAAACCTTTAATCATTCTTGTCGCTCTTCTCTGTACCCTTTACAATTTCTCCACATCTTTCTTGAAATGTGGCGCCCAGAACTGGACACAGTACTCCAGCTGAGGCCTAACTAGTGCAGAGTAGAGCGGCAGAATGACTTCACGAGTTTTGCTTACAACACACCTGTTGATACAACCTAGCATCACACTGTTGACTCATATTCAACTTGTGGTCCACTATGACCCCTAGATCCCTTTCCGCCATGCTCCTTCCTAGACAGTCGCTTCCCATCTTGTATGTATGGAACTGATCGTTCCTTCCTAAGTGGAGCACTTTGCATTTCTCTTTATTAAACCTCATCCTGTTTACCTCTGACCATTTCTCTAACTTGCTAAGGTCATTTTGAATTATGTCCCTATCCTCCAAAGAAGTTGCAACCCCACCCAGTTTGGTATCATCTGCAAACTTAGAACCCAAGCAATTGAGTTTTCATTTCTAGCACAAACCAGCTGCTCCCCAGAACAATTAGCCAGGTAAGCAGCAGCGAAAGGCACACTGAAGTCCAGACCTCATCATGCCCTGTTACCATGGGAGGAGGCAGCCATGCTGACCACACACCACATCCCACCTACCCAAGGCTGAAGACTATGTCCAGAGAGGAAAGGGAGTTTTGCTCCAAGCAGTCTGGGCAATTGAACACAAGAATTCAGCCTCTTTCACTGAGCTTTGCTTGGTTAAGCCTCACCCGGTTAATAGACTTCGATTGTGTCGCTCTTTGAGCCAACAAAACGGTGTGACGATGCCCTTGGATAATGCAAATACACCCGACAAGAAAATATCTCTTAAAAAAAAATCACATTTCGAAGGAACTGCATCCACCTAGTGTCTTAACAAGACGGAGCTCTCCAACTGGTTGGCCTTTCTCCTTCCAAGAGCCAGCTGATTTGCCAGCTTCCTAAGAGAACTGGCCCGATATCAACCTCCCTCAGCAACCCAGATGGTGAAATGCTGTCAAAAATAAGAGGCCTGGTTCAAACAGAAGATGTGAATCTGGAAGCTTCAGAGCTCTAGTTCTGGCTCCGACACCGACTCCGTGGTCACTTCACTGTTTGCCTTGGTTAAAAGATAGCATGGATAGCAGGGCAGGGACTGGACTCGCTCTCTCGAAGTCCCTTCCAGCTCTCGTGTTCTAGGATTCTATACTCACCTCCTTCACACGGCTTGGGAGGGATGGGACAGAAGACGGGAAAGTTCTGCATTAGAATCCTAGAACTGGAAGGGACCTCGAAAGGGTATCGAGTCCAGTCCCCGTCCTCATGGCACGGCCAAGCACTGTCTAGAGTCCCTGACAGGTGTCTGTCCATCCTGCTCTTAAATATCCCCAGTGATGGAGATTCCACAACCTCTCTGAGCAATTATTCCAGTGTTTAACCACCTTGACAGGAAGGAAGTTTTTCCTAATGTCCAACCTAAACCTCCCTTGCTGCAATTTAAGCCCATTGCTTCTTGTCCTGTCATCAGAGGCCAAGGAGAACAATTTTCCCCTCGTCGTAACACCCTTTTAGATACTTGAAAGCTGCTAACCCATCCACTCTCAGTCTTCTCTTTTCCAAACTAAACAAGCCCCGTTCTTTCAGTTTTCCTTCATAGGTCATGGTTTTCTAGACCTTTAGTCATTTTTGTTGCACTTCTGTGTGCTGTGACAGATGTTTCTCCTTTCCCTGCCTTCACACCCAAATAAGTAGCCTGCAGCCGTGGCAAACAAAAGAATCAAAATGGAACTGAGTTGCTTTCTATGTTGGGAGAAATCACACATGGATAAAAGAGGCAAAAAAGAAAAAAAAAGATACTCACCAATAAGACACATATTCAAATCCCGAGCAAACACTCAGACCTATTTAATCATAGGTCAGTTCAGCTCTGGAAACGAGAATGCCAGTTTCCTCCCAATGGGCTTAAACAGGATTTAGGGTCAGAGCCTTGAAGGATGTCACCATACAGGCTACCCAGAAGGCCTGAGCATTTGTCCCATGTCTGAGGGCAATGGGATCGGTGCGTCTTCAGCCAGGTGGTAGAGTAACGTTTCAAGCTACAGACGAAAGGAGTCTACACTTAGAATACTGTCATCGGCACTGAGAAACTAAAACGGCCAGGAAACGGTCACAGAGCACTGCCCACGCCATCTTCCCACACATGAAGCAGCATCACTCAAGAGCTGGTCAGAAAATGGAGAGAAGCCCCTGGAAAATTCCGAGGTGTGCATGAATAAATGGAAATTAGACTATTTTCATTCTGAGGTGCCAGCATGGAGCCTTAGGAGCTCACTCTCCTCTCTAAGTTGGGTTCCTTGGTCAACATATCTCTCCCATGATGCACCATGGTCTCCTCTTTTGGGGAGGGCAGAGAGTGCATCACAAGAGTCATGTGAACACAGTGCGCCATGGAAGTCCTTCACATTCGAAGGTGACCATCACTGCTTGGTTTGGTTTCTGTGAACACATGAGTGGCTGATGAGGCCAATTTGAGTTTGCTGTGGCACACTCAATGGGAGATGTCATCATGCGTTACTTGATGAACATTGGACATGGCTCTGAAACGAACCGATTTTTTTCACTCCATGTGGACGCCACGAAATATGTCCCTTGAGTGCCAGGATGCATCATTTCTCCATTTGTACAAGCGGAACAGCTGTCAGGGCCTCTCATTGTCAATCGCTGGAATTCTCGCTAGAATTCTGCTGAATTGTCTTGTGCAACACTTTGAACAATCGCTGCCGCGGCAAGATTTATGCTGTTGGTATTTCTGCTCTGCCCCAGCAGTTCGCCTCTGCTCACAGACTGTGGCTCCAGCGGGGATGAGGCTCATGAGCGAGAGCTTCCCCAAACTCTGGGTCAGTATTGAATCATTCCCAGGATAATGTAAGGAACTCCTGAAAATGTTTCCTTTGGCCTCCCTGAGACCACTTTCCCTGCTTTAGCTCAACGTAAAAGATCTTTGGCAGTCGCTCATCTGACATTCCGGTGCCACGGCTGCCCATTTCATCCATGATTTCATCGGGAGAGCATGAATGTTTGGCATGCCCGCCAGCATGAGAATCTCAGTATCCGGAGCCAAGTCCCACCATCTTGTCCTCATGCGGCTCCTCGCATAGCCCATCTGAAACGGATCCAACTTCACAGTGTGGCCCGTGCGTACATCAGAGTTGGCAACACGATGGCTTTGTAGCCTGTCAGTTTTGTTTCTTCTCTAATGCCTCTACGCTCCCCCGGGTTTGCCCGTTGTCTGCCAAAGGGCACTGTGAGGGAGTGAGAGGAGGGTCTGGCAGGGCAGGGGTTAAACAAAGCCTCTTTGCCCAACTAGCCCCACCCCGTTTTCCCTACAGCCAATGCCAGGCCTGGAGGGAGGATATAAGGGAGGAGCCTGGCTTACAGGAGCTGGTTCTGCAGCCTGCAGGACCTGAGCCATCTACTGGGTCAGCCGCAGGAGCATATAAGCTCCAATCCCTCCTCTTGCTGCAAAGTAGGAGAACCTACAAGGATCGCTCACCAAGCAGGGAGAAATTGGACTCTTGGGGCCACACCCCAAACATAAGAACCAGACTTAGATAACAGGCCAGAATTCCTACGCCCAGGGCCCCAGAGGCTAGGGCCTTCATTCCTTTGCTGCCAGCTAACTCCAGGACCTAACCAGTAGGCCACCCCGCTGCCCAAGAGACCTGGCCACAGGCATACTCGCGGTGGGGCATTCCGGCGTAGGTTTCGTCATCGGTGTGAACGGCATATAACCGTGGACTGCCAAGTTCAGTGAACTTGCCCATTGGGTGGAGGGTTTGGCCAGTCGCTGTGACAGGGCAAGATTTTCCTAGTGTGGGCTGGTACATCGCTTCTGTCGTCTTGCTGTTAATTGTAAGACCAACATCATCCCAAGCTGAAGAGAAATAGTCCACACTCAGTTGCACGTCAGACTCACATGTAGCATTCAGGCAACAGTCATCTGCAAACAGACGATCATGAACAGTCTCCTTCTGTACCGTCTTAGCCGATAGTCTCCTCAAATTGAAGGGCTCGCCATCATTCCGGTTTCTAAGGCCTATCCCAATGTCACAGTCACAAAAGGCATTGGTAAGCATGTCAGCATCACACACAGCCATGCTGGACTCCATAGGGGACAGCGAGTGGTTCGGATGACTCATCCTCATCCACAATGTGAGCCAGCACGCCGCCGTGGAATTGCCAGACTATTGCCATCAATTTCTCCAAGCAGCCACATTTTGCCAGGATCCTCCCAGACTGACAGCATCCCGTGGTTTTGCCAGTTCAATGAAGGTCATACTCAGGTTAGAATATTGTTCCTGGCATGTCTCCTGAGGTTGACGAGCTGCCAACACCTGTAATCCTTACCTGACACCGCACTGACCCTCGGGCAGGAGCTTTTGTTCAACGTGTCGCACGAGACAATTCAGCCGAATTCTAGCGAGAAAATTCTAGTTTCTAAACTTCCCCATCCAGTTTTATTTTCCAGCGTGTTATACCGGGATAGTGAATATACAGATTATTATATTGCAGAGTTTCAAACAAGGAAGCAAGGAAAGACCTCCGGAGGCATCCACCCTGCATCTCTGCTGTAGAACAAACACAGTTTTCACTCATGTGTCTTCTAGGACCCATTTGCCAGGATGGCGACTTGAGAGCTAATTGATGAAGTGACACAATACACAGCTATCCATCAACACGCACAAGAGCTATTTCCCACTGCACAGAGCTCTGATGAAGGCAGGGATTTTGCTCTGGCTGTAAAGCTCATTGCTTTATTTTTTCATCATAGCGCATCACTTGACATTTCAGCAAGTCGGATCAGAGGAAGAAGAGATGGGCTGTTTCCCCTACATCAAAAGTGTCTGAATGGAATCCAGAACTTCTAGAGGCTGTGGGAAATCAACAGAGCGTCTGAGACGCTGTTTGAAGTGTTGGCTTGCTAAAAAGGCCCCTGGGATGAGGAATAGCAGCGCAAAATAACATTTAGGCTAATTGTTCTGCGTTAGTTCACTTAGACTAACATCAGCTTCCGAACCAGAGCCCCCATGCCCAGCCTAGCCCTCCAAAACAACACCCACCAGCCCCCTCTAAACCTTCTGCTCCCCCCAAAAGTCTTTGGGACCCATCACTGTCAGCTGTTTAAGGACAACAAATGTACATAAAAAAATTAATGCCGCAACTTCTGCGAGTTCCAGCAATCTCAATGCCAGCAGAAGTAACCCCACAAGAGGCCGAAACATAAGAACAGCCAGACCGGGTCAGACCAAAGGTCCATCTAGTCCAGTATTCTGTCTGCCGACAGTGGCCAATACCAGATGCCCCAGAGAGAGGGAACACAACAGGTAATTATCACATGATCCCTCTCCTGTCATCCATTTCCAGACAAACAGAGGCTAGGGACACCATTCCTACCCATCCTGGCTAATAGCCATTGATGGACCTAACCTCCAGGAATCTATCCAGCTCTTTTTTGAACCCTGTTAAAGTCCTGGTCTTCACCACATCCTCTGGCGAGGAGTTCCACAGGTTGACTATGCGCTGAGCAAAGAAAAACTTCCTTTTGTTTGCTTTAAACCTGCTGCCTATTCATTTCATTTGGTGACCCCTAGTTCTTATATTGTGAGAATAAGTAAATAAGTTTTCCTCATTCACTTTTTCCACACCAGTCATGATTTTATAGACCTCTCTCATATCCCCCTTAGCCTTCTCTTTTCTAAGCTGAAAATCCCCAGTCTTTTTAATCTCTCTTCATTTGGGACCTGCTCCAAACCCCTCATCATTTTTGTTGCCCTTCTCTGAAACTTTTCCAATGACAGTTTAACAAACAAAATACCCTGCTTTGTTGCCTCCGCAGCTTATGCTAATAACAACAATAATAATCCTGGCTGCATTCAGAGCAGAATAACTCAACGAGATCTCCAGCGCCCCCTTGCAGATGTAAGCAGATGAATAAATAAGACGGAAGAAACTCTGGAGCTGGGAGGCGCAGGCATAGGCTATGTCTAGACTGCCGCTTTTTATTGCGAAAAGGTACACAACTTGCATTCTGCAACTTGTGTGCCTTTTTCTGCTAGTTTTGTCGGAAGGGGCATTTCTAAAATTTGGCCCGTCTACAATGGGCCAAATTTTGGAAAAACCTCCTCATAGACTTTAAGGTCAGAAGGGACCATTATGATCATCTAATCTGACCCCCTGCACAGTGCAGGCCACAGAATCTCACCCACCCCTCCTAGAATAATCCTCTCACCTATACCTCAGATATTGAAGCCTTCAAATACTTTGAAGACCCCAAGATGCAGAGAATCCTCCAGCTGTGACCCGTGCCCCATGCTACAGAGGAAGGCGAAAAACCTCCAGGGCCTCTGCCAATCTACCCTGGAGGAAAATTCCTTCCCGACCCCAAATATGGCGATCAGCTAAACCCTGAGCGTGTGGGCAAGTCTCATCAGCCAGACACCCAGAAAGTTCTCTAGAGTAACTCCTATCATCCCTCCATTGACCTATTTCCCACTGATAATGAATGGTCAATTCCATGTGGCACGAGGAAGACAGGGCTTCCGAAAGAACGTGTATACTCTTCTGCAAAAAATGTCGGAAGAGCAGATACGTTCCCTGGACGTGATGGAGTTTTTCCGGGATACCTCTAGTCTAGACATAGCCCCAGACTGGTAGACTGTAATTTGTTTTGGTTCTAGGAATTCTCAGGTCTATCAAAGGTGTTAAATCAACTGAGGGATTAAAAAAAAAGCAAAAACAGAGCATGGAGAATGAGCCACGTTGTATAATATAGATTGTATCTGCCTGAACTGGGATTCCCTGGCCTGGCAACAACCGTGATCCAGCAGGACTACGGATGCTCCTGGACCACAGAGCCCAGGAACAGGGAGGTCTGGCGGGGGGGCAGGAGCGCTGTAGGGGGCACTGGCAACTCAGTGGGGAGCCCAGTGTGGGGGGCGGAGGGGGGTGGACGGGCAGCACAGTGGGGAGTTCCGGCCCTGGCAGAACTCCCTGGCTCCAGCGGCTGTGGAGCTCTGACCCCAGTGGTGGGCTGGAAGCTCTGGCCCCGGCCATGGGACCCCGGCCCTCCACACCGGGCATGGAGCCAGGCGGCTGCAGAACTCTATGGAGCCGTAGCACTCCAGCCCTGGCAGCAGCAGGGCCGGCGGCCTCTAGAGAGCCCCGGGGAGCGAGGGCAGCAGCGGGGGCAGGCTGGAGCAGCCAGATGGCAGCATGGGTCCCGAGAGGAGGGACCGTCCCCCGTCTGGCAAATCCGCTAGTGTCCCGAGGGTGCCAGCCCAGCGAGGTCCAACCTGTCCCAACGCCGACAACAGGCAGGGAAACCACAAGAGGCGAGACAGAGCCGCTGTGGGGCTCAATCGGGGTGGAGGAATGGGGAGAGGTTTCCGTTTCTCTTCTCTCCTGCCCACTTGCGGCCACGGTGTGACTTGCTTACTGACAGGACCCGCAGGTTCCCTTTCCTCCACAAGCCAGGGGAGCGCGGAAGGCCTGTCATTTTGGTGTGGGGCGCGAGTTCAGGTTTCCCCACATCGCTAGCTGGTGATTGCGCTCCACTATCCCCGCGCCTCACACGGAAGGTAGCGCGCACACAGCCAAACGGGAAAGGCACAAACGACGTCATCGGAGAAGGGGAATAGCCACTCAGGGTGTGTCTAGATTACAGGGTTTTTCCGAAAAAACGTCCCCTGCGTCTAGACTGCCTCCGCGTTCTTTCGAAAGTAAATTGAAAGAACGCGGCAGTTTTTTCGACCGCGGAAAGCCTCGTTTTACGAGGAAGAACGCCTTTTTACGAAAGTGCGCTTTTGAAAAAAGGCGCTATGTCATGCAAACTGTGCTTTTTCGGAAGAGAGCATCTAGACTGTCTGGGTGCTCTCTTTGGAAAAGGCAGCTTGCTTTTTCGAAAGTACTGCTTGTAGTCTAGACGCTCTTTTTCGAAAGAGGCTTGTAGTCTAGGCGTAGTCTCAGAGGAGAACGCCCAACCGCGCTGGAGAAGCAGCACTGCCCTCAGAAATCTCCTCCCCTCTGGACACAAACCACTCTGTAAGTGGGGTAGTTGGTTGGCTCTGTACTGTTCCCCATGGGTATGTCTACATTGCATTCCTCCTTCGAGACAGGAATGCAAATTCAGACACGTGAAATTGCAAATGAAGAGTGGATTTGAATTTACTGTGCTTCATTTGCATAATCGCAGCCGGCCGCTTTTCCGAAATAGCATATTTCGAGAAAACAAACGCGGTCCCTGCGGGGTTATTTCAAAAATAAGCCCTTCCTTTGAAATAACCCTTACTCCTTAGAAAATGAAGTTTAAGGGTCCTTTCGAAGGAAGGGTTTCTTTTCGAAATAACCCCGCAGGGACCACGTTTGTTTTCTCGAAATACGCTATTTCGGAAAAGCGGCCGGCCGCGATTATGGAAATGAAGCGTGGGAAATTCAAATCCGTGCTTCATTTGCAATTTCACGTGTCTGCATTTGCATTCCTCTCTCGAAGGAGGCATGCAGTGCTGACATACCCCATCGCACCAGCTACCCAGACGCAGCTCTGTGGTGAGGCGGAAAGAACAAGGGAGCCCTTTATCTGGGAGAGGTTCTCAGGCACTGGTGCGTGGGTGGCGGCGGAGTTTCCGCGGGCATCGTCACACCCACAGCCACCTAACGGCTCGCATGCCGGCTCTGGGCACCAGGAAGTGCTGTCTGGTGAGCAGTACCACCGAGAGCCCATCACAATGGGGGCCAGACGGGTACCCGGGGATGGACCAGACCCACCGCTCAAATCCGCCTTCCTGTGCCCAACAGAGACTCACCAGCCTATTCCCTTGGCGGGGTTGTCAAGCAGGACACGGACAATATAGAGGAGGCAGGTGAGGAGCTTCAGGGAGAAGTTGAAGAGCCGTATCCTTAGGCCTGCAAGAGAGAAGACAACGGGATGAGAAGCAAATTGAAACAACCCTCCCCTTCTGCCTGCGTCAAAGAGCGGCTTCTGGCGGGCGGCAGGCACACACCAAGAGGTACGCTTGGCCAGAGCAAAGGGGGAGGGGCTGTAAGGAAGCTGGACTCGGACCTCGTGCAATCCCTTGTCACTGTCACCGGTACCACATGCTGCAGAGGGAAGAGTAAGAAACCCTCCCACAATATAACGAGCAGCCCTGTGACGCCTTAAGGTGCGTCTCCACGACAGCATTAGTTCGGAATAACGGACGTTACTCCAACATGCCGCAATGCGCGTCTGCACTCACGCCAGTAAGGCGACCTAATGCCGAAATGATGGCGAGCTGGAGGAGTGCTTCCGCCGACTCCTGTCATGCTCCTCAACTTGCATGGTGGGCCAGATCCAGCCGTTTTCCCCACCCCAACTTAGGTTGACGGCCCACAGTAATATGGACAATACTTCAGCTGCCCAAGGGACTCGATCACACAAAGACTTGACTCTGTGCCTACCCTCACCCGACCGTTGTGGCATCTCCATGACCAGAGATATTGAAAAAAGGTTAGTCAGACACCGGTCAGGGATGAGCTAGCCCATGGGTTCCCAAAATAGGGGGCGTGAAGAAATTCCAGGGGGGGCACGAGGCAACCCAGCCCACCCATTAATTCCCCCCCCCCCCCCCCCAGTTGTGCTGCTATTTTTGTTTTTTGTCCCTGGTCAGTTCCCTTTTTTTTTTTTACTCAACAAGTTTTGCTGCTATTTGAGGGGGGGACGTGAGGGTTTCTCAAAAATCAAAAAGGGGGGCGTGATGCCGAAAAGTTTAGGAACCACTGATGTAGACAGTATTGGGTCCTGCTGTGAGGGCAGGGGACTGGATGCGATGACCTCTCGAGATCTCTTCCCATTCTAGGATTCTACTGAGCCCCACGCTACCCTCTAACCACTAGACCACGCTTCCAGAAAGGCAGCGGCTTTTCTGCTTGTGTTGACGGCATAGCGCCACATTCCAGCTGGCTCAACAGACGCCTGCATTCCGTCCAGGTGACTGCGCCAGGAACCAGTGATGGGCACAAAATTAGAGGATACCAGGTGGCCCCCAATCTCTAGAAAACAGGCTGCCCATAATGGGGAGAAGGAGAAACCCTGTGACTGCCTCTGCATTCTTGGAACAGCTGTTTCAATCGTATTTCAACACCTACTGTCCTTTAAGCCGGAGAATGAACGAACACAGCAATTTATGCGGCTGATTATAGCCCGGGTGGTAGGACGGGTAATGATTGCTTTTCCGGCTATTAGTGCAGCTTGCAGGCGACCGGGAAAGCTGTACGAACTTCGCTCGTGGCTTGGATGGTGCACGCCACTTCCTACGCCGTGTCAAAGGGAAGGCCCTAAATAAATCGGCCTTGTTTAGTTTGGAAAAAAGAAGATTAAGGGGGGACATGATAGCGGTTTTCAAATATCTAAAAGGGTGTCACAAAGAGGAAGGAGAAAATTTGTTCCTCTTGGTTTCTGAGGACAGGACAAGGAGTAATGGGCTTAAAGTGCAGCAGGGGAGGTTTAGATTGGACATTAGGAAAAAATTCCTAACTGTCAGGGTGGTCAAATATTGGAATAAATTGCCAAGGGAGGTGGTGGAATCTCCCTCTCTGGAGTATTTAAGAACAGGTTAGATAGACATCTGTCAGGGATGGTGTAGACGGAGCTTGGTCCTGCCTTGAGGGCGGGGGGCTGGACTCGATGACCTCTCGAGGTCCCTTCCAGTCCTATGATTCTATGAAATCAATACATGAAAACCGGCTGCTCGCTGGAACAACCCTCCTCCCTCCCCCCAGTATGGAAGAGAGGGATGGGGGGCTGTGGAGGTGTTTATCCTCAGAACGTGCCAGCATCCGTTTCACAAGACTCGTCCAGCTAAGCTGGGCTCCTGCCTTGGCTCCCCAGGTGCTCGGTGGCTTGGAGGAGGAGGCAGAGACCATTAAAAGAGCCACGTTTGCAACTCCCTCCTCTTCCCAGCCAGTTTATCAGGCCATTACTCAAATTACAAGCACATTTCCATTAAACCTCTCGTCCCCAGGCCCCCGCTCTCATGCCACGCACCAGCTACGTGCACGTGTACGACCCACGAGGAACAAAAAGAAAATGTGGAATTAGAAATTAGTTCCAAGAGTCCCGTAGATTTCCCTCGGACGGAAAACGAAAAGGCATCGTTCTTCCAGTGGAATGAATCGGGGGAGTCCAAGGAAAGAGGGGATAGGTTTGAGGCCGACTAAAGCAGTGGGTCTCAAATATCTTTCCGCAGCCCACCAGTCATGATGGCAGAACAAGTGCAGGAAAATGTGACGGGGGCAGTCACAACAGACCTCCTTGAGAGTCTTCCGGGTGTGCTGGTAACTGGCCGCTTTGCTCTCTGGGGCTTCTTGCCTCCCTGTCCTGCTGGGCCAGATGGTCTGGTCTCCCGCAGGCAAGACACGGAGCTGAGATCACTGTGACCGAGGAGCAATACAGACACAGAAACTCTCCAGGGTCCGAGGACAATGCAGTTTGGGGCCCAGGGAAACCCCTCCCCTGATGGGATCAGAGCTGCAAATGAATTGTTCAGATAAGCCCCCTTTAACGGTGAAAGGAGGATGTAGACCCTGATTGCTCCTCCAGTTAAGAATTATCTTCACAGTGGGGGTGGGGGCTGGGTGGGAGGTAGGGTGCAGGAGGCAGGCTGGGAGTGGGGGGTGTGTGAA
This sequence comes from Pelodiscus sinensis, assembly GCF_052426305.1. Classification (NCBI taxonomy): domain Eukaryota; kingdom Metazoa; phylum Chordata; order Testudines; family Trionychidae; genus Pelodiscus; species Pelodiscus sinensis. Next base: position 22,409,350 of record NC_143074.1, on the reverse strand, counting down.
GGAAGGAGGCTGCAGGAGCAGGGTGGGGCTGTGGGGTATGGGAGGGAGGGAGGGAGCAGGAGGAGGATGGGGTGCAGGGTCTGGATCAAAAGGAGGATGGGAGGCGCTTACCTGGCTCTGTGCTTCCCACCGCTCCCAGGCACCGCCCCCCACTGCTCCCATTGGCCGTGATTCCAGCCAATGGGAGCAGTGAGGAAAAAACGGTTTCCTGTACTGCCATTCCCCCAGCTGGGGGACGGAGGGGGAGTAGCAGCACACGGAGCCACATCCTTCCCCTGCAAGCCGGAACCGGCCCGTGAGGCTCGCCCCCTGCAGCGGGAAGCCGGTGCTGGAATTTCAACCTCGCCAGGAGGGGGCCACGGGGCTGAAACGTCAGCCCGGGCAGCAGCCTGGAGGTTCCTGGCCCTAGACTAGAAATTTCAGGAGGTGGCGGCCATGAAGAATTCCACCACTGCTGAAAGTTCAGTGAGGGAGCCCCAGCCCTATAAACACGCCGCAGCTTGCAACAAAAAGAAATCCAGCGTCACGCCGGATGCAAGGGGAATTTACGGCAAGTCCGCTCATTCTCTTCCCCCAAGACGTCCGTTGCCAGAACGTCCCGGGAGCAATCCGTTACGTTATCTTTGTCTCACGGTCCCGTTGGGGAGCCTAGCCCAGCCATCACTGGGGCGTGGCGAGCAGCAGCCATAACTGTTCGTCTCTTGTGAGGGGAGACGTCTTTACTGTTCGCGCCAAGTTCATGACCGGGTGAAAGAGGGCACATGGCCCCCTTCCACCAGAGGCCCCGCCCCTTCTAGCAGTGAGGCACCAAGCCCCGCCTCCCTTGCACAGGGGCCTGGCGTGGCTGCCGGCTCCTCTGGTGGACGCTTTGTTTATTTTTATGGAACGCTCCATGACAAGGGCAGGGTAGACACAATCCGGAGAATTAAGAAGCCTCATAATGGCTTTCAAGGAGGCAAACGTATTGCACCATCGTAATGATCCACTCAGCACATGCATTTCACAGCACTGGGACTTGATTTGCGGTTCTCATCATGAGTGATTATTAAGTGATGTAATTATGAGGCTCTTGGACATCTGGCTGCTCGCGTCACCCTCTTCATCCCTGCTACATGATTTCTACAAGTGGTCAGTTCTCACAGTAACTAATTATCAGTGAATCTCCTCCTTTGCTGCCCACATGAAGGCTTCAGTTATAATGAGGCTGGGGCAGATGTGGTTGCCCTAAACAGCTGGAGTAAGCAGTTACTAATAGTAAACAGAGATGGCGGACATGCGGCTGTCCCTAGGAGGGTATGGAGGTCTATGATGAGACAGTGCCATGGAACTGACAAACCGGCTCCCATGTATATTGTGCCTGCTGACAGGAAGCCAGATCTGTCATTAGATCCAGGAAAGGTATTAGAGTGTCAGGGCTAAATACAAGTTCAAAGAGACAGAATATCTGCTGACTACTTAGGTAAACTAAGGGACCATTCAAGGTGATGTGGACAATTAACACCCGGTAGACATAGGACAGACAGGGTTAATGGGTTACAGACTGTTGGAATAAGCCGTAAATTCAGCGTACCAAAAATATAGAAGGAATCATGAGCTTTCGTGGGTAAGACCCACTTCATCCGATGAGTTGGAGAGCAATATGACACTGATACCCTGGGCTTGAATAAAGACATGAAGGGTGAGTCTAAACTACACCCCTCTGCCGACAGAGGGATGTGGATTAGGCACATCTCTATTGCAAATGAAGCGGGGATTTAAATATCCTGCGCTTCATTTGAATAGAAATAGCTACCGCGGCACTTTGCAGGCAAAAAGTGGCAGTCTAGACGGGGATCCGTCAACAAGGAAAACCTTTTCCGATCGATCCTTTATGCCTCGTGCAATGAGGTTTACAGGATCGGTCGGAAAAGGCTTTCCTTGTCGACCAACCCCGTCTAGACTACCGCTTTTTGTCGGCAAAGTGCCGTGGCAGCTATTTCTATTCAAATGAAGGGCGGGATATTTAAATCCCTGCTTCATTTGCAATAGCGATGTGCCTAATCTACATCCTCTGTCGGCAGAGGGGTGTAGTTTAGACACACCCTAACTGGTTAATGCACTACAAAGCCAGTTTCCCCTGCCTTTGATATTCACATTTTCACATCAAAAGCTCTGAATGGGACACGGCCAGCCCACTTAATTAGCTTCATCAACACAAAGCCTACAATTGACAGATACTTCTTTTGCTGTTCTATATATCTTGTGTTCTGTTATTTCCTCTCCATCTCATCCAAAGAAGTGGGTCTCACCCACAAAATCTCATGATCCTATAGATTTTGGCTAGTCTCTAAGGTGCCGCAGGACTCCTTGTTGTGAATTTAAACTCTCAGGCTTGTTGTCACGGACCGTGCGGGCGTCACCGGGTCCTGCACCCGCATCCACAGCCAGATGTGGCTCTCAGCCGGTGAGTAGAACAGAAGGGTTATTGGTTCACAGGGACACAGCATAGCACAGACTTGTTGCTATAGGAACCAGGAACAGCCAGCACCATCCATCTTGGGGGTCTGGGCCCCTGCCCACCCCCCCCCCCCAAGCTAGCTCGACTCCCTTCTCCCTAAGCCAGCCGAAAAATTAACTCATACACCCAGGCACTGGCCCCAGCCTGGGAGCAGCCCCGCCGCCTCCTTTGTCCTGCTTCCCCGGCAAAATTCAACCTGATTGAATCCTCCACCTAACTTGGGTGACAAGAGGCCTGGGCCATTCCCCACATGCCTTCCCTTAGGAATACTCACCCAAAGATCCCAGCCCTTGTTGGGCACTGCACGTGCGTGCGCACACAGTCACAGAACAGCACGGGACAGTAGAATCACATCCAACACAACGCAGCACCCAGAGTGAATACAAAACAGTGACTACAAGAGTGTGACCACTACGTCACACTTGGAAGGTGTTGCGCAGGCTTCCTTTGAGGATTAGGACTGGCAGGTCGGCTAGAAGCACAGCATCCCAAACTGGGGAGGGGCATGCCTTCCTGGGGGGGTGTGAAGAAATTCCAAGAGGACGTGAGGCAACCCAGCCCCCCCATCAAGTTTTGCTGCTCCGGTCAGTTCCCTTTTTTTTTTTTTGCTCAACAAGTTTTGCTGTTGGGGGTAGAGGGAGGGTTTTTCAAAAATCAAAAAGCGGGCGTGATGCCGCAAAGTTGGGGAACCACTGAGCTAGAGTGCAATCGCTCCGTGAGACGCGAGACCCCCAGGTGATGGGGTGTTTGTGTCTTTACCGTTTTCCTGTGAGTTCATTCGCGAGCGCACTGAACGCCTGGTTTCACTCACCCCGTTCCCATGGGGGCGTTTCGTGCACCGGGCAAGGTACGCCATACATTGGGATAGGCATGGGTAGGAGCCAAGGCCCTTGAAAGTTGGGTTGCGGGGGGTGTTGCTCATTGTAGCAGCGGGGAGACGCTGCGGGTTTGGCACCTGTGGCTCGGACAGAGTCTGGTGCCGCTTTGAATGGATGTGTCCTGCCTGTGAGTTTATTCCCGATGAGCTTGGAGAGGCTGGGGGGGGGGGTTGTTCAGATCAGAGAAGAAGAAGAGCCTGAACGTTGTGTAACTTAAGAACATCTCTCCCTCCACCGCAGAAGATGGGGCAGTAAAAGATACGACCTCACCCATCTGGTCTCGAGTATCCTGGGACCAAGATGACCACAACAATACTGCATCCCACTTGGGTCAAGGGCAGTGGCCCCAGGGCTCAGCGACTCGAAAGGGCCAGGAGAAGTGGCGGCAGGAGCCCCTGGCCCTTTAAAATCACCGCTGGAGCCCTGTGTGGCGCCGTCAGAGTGGCTGTGAGGGCTGGCTGGGGGGTGGGAGGCTGGCACGGTGCACTCCAGGCTGGCTGCCCAATCCCCGCCCTTTCCCCCCAAAGCCACGCCCCTGCCAGGAGCACAGAGTGGGCCCCTCCCCACCTCATTCAGGGGCCTGGCAAACCTGCCAGCCCCCTTGTCTGGGGCAGTCATTTGGCTAGTACATAGATGCTCTGAGCATCGCTGGCACTAGCCGGCTACGCCACGCGATTTGGCCCCTTTGCAAAGTGCAGCCAGGTGCCATGGTGGTGAACATCCTGTCACCGCCTGGGGTGCTGACAACAGAGACAGATGAGCCTGCTTTCCCATCCTCCCGGTGGAAGCATGTTCTTCCAAAGAAAGGAAACCCCCTCCCACACCAATCTGCCATCCCAGAGGAAACACACGGTCCCAGCCTCTGCTCCCTCTCGGGCTCCCAGGCACAAGGAGAGTTCACACCGCCAGGGAACAGCGCTTGGAACCGTCACATCAGAACGCACCATCCTGAGGGATGCCTTGCCCCGGGCACGATGCCGCCACGCTGAAACGTTCCAGCCACTAGGTGGCAACTGCTTCCCATTCCAGGGCTGACAGGGAATGGCCAATGCGAACAGCGATTTACAGCTCGATTTAATAAGCGTGCAGAAAACCGGAATTGTTCTTCCCACTGTTATCCATCAGCTTTGTAAAAATATTGCTCCGACAGCTTTGCTGTGGGTAATAGATCCACCGAGAGAGATTCTTTACACTTTGTAGCCAGTGCGATTTTTCTTCCTCTCTTTCCCCCTCCTTCCCCGATTGCTTTCATTGCAGACAACCCGGTTATCATTGTCATTAGCTGGCAAATCAAACGGCCACGAGTATCTCGGCACAAAGACTTACTTGATCTTTGGTTTTTGATGAAGAACAGCTTGAGTCGTTCTTTAAAGGTGTTTTCGTTCACGTAGAACTCCACCTGCACCCTGCGAGCAGAAAGGAAAGAGAACTGGATTACGCGGGGATGCCGGGAAGAAAGCTTTCATCCCCAAAAGCTTCCCACCTCTAGGTACACTCCAGCCCCACCAGGCGCCGCTTGTGTATTTCTCCGCCGGCTTTTCTGAACAATGCAGCCTGCAGACAAGATTTGAAGAGGAAACCGTTAGACGGCTGCACGGAGCAGTACCCAGCCGTGACCCTGGAGTTCAATCCAATCCTGGATTCTCATCAGGTTGTGCTGCTCCGAAAGCACAAAGGGGCTGGAAGGCAGACCAGCCTCCTCCGCTAACATGGACTGACTAGAGTGAGAAGAGGAGCCAGGTGTGCCAGGGTGGGAACGGCGTCCCTAGATCTCAGTTTGTCTGGAGGTGGGAGCCGGGGAGGGATCACGTGAGGATTCCATGTTGTGTCCCCTCCCCTCTGGGGCACCTGGACCTGGCCACTGTCAGCAGGACCTTTGGTCTGACCCAGTGTGGCCGTTCTGATGGAAGGCCTGGCTACTTAAACTAGGCCCCAGGACCGGGAAGCCAGCGACGGCCCTTCTGCTCCAACCAGCTCCCGGAAACGAGACCTCGGCGAGACAAAATGGGGCCGTGACCACGACCCGAGTGCACAGACGTCCCAAAGCCATAGAAAAGCAGGGACCTGCGTCGTCACAGACAGGCCTCTGGGACGGTGAATCCGGTCACTCCGCATGGGCACGTGCCCGACAGAGTCCAGGTCCTCTATGCAAATTCCAAATCGACACGGTTCTCCGGCGAGAACGCTCCGATTCCCCTCCCCCAATCCACGGGCGGTGGGTACGCTAGGCAGGGGGAGGCTTTGCCTTCCCAAACTGCCAACCTGACCCCACCCAAGCTCCGCCCCCACTGGAGGCGTTTCTGGGGGCGGAGTGTTGCTGCTCACGAGCTCCCGCCCTCCTCACACGCCCGGGCCAGGGAGGCTCGGGCCACGTGCCACCTCCCATCCCCGTGATGGGGGCGTGGCCTAGGCAGAGGGGGCAGGGCTGGGGGTGGGGTGGGAGGCTTGCCTCTCCCAGCCCTACCTTCATCCATCGCCCATGCCCCAATCTAGAGGGCAGGACGTGGGATGAAAGGAAGCGTCTCAGCAAGTCAGGATCAAACCGGGAAGCTGCACGTTAACACCAGGCGCGGTACCTAGGAAGCTGCTACGTTCAGCAAATTGGAGCGGCCAGCTCCTTACGGCCCTCCTGTCACAACAAGCGAGCGGCAGGTTCTGCACTGGGTGGCAGCTTCCGTGTGGTCCAGAGGAGCTCCGGAGGCCAGGCTGCAATGGCCTATTCTGCCGGTCACACAGACGTGGCTAGCCCAGGTGGGAGATGCTCCCTGGGGGGGGACAGCCTGAGAGTCCCTGAGCAGGGAGAGCAGCGGGGGCAGGTCGGAGCAGTCTCGGCGATGCGCAGTGGCTGAGGATCGGGCTCGCGGTGTTTATAACGACAAAGGCTTTAGGGAACCGGAGAGCAAAGGCAGAGCTCTCTGCTGCGGCTGGAGCCTGACGGGCCCAAAGGCACAGCCCTTTCCCACCACCGCTGGCAAAGGCAGTGACCCCGCATCCTTCACTCCTTGGCAACCCCTTCGGGACCTGCACCATGTCCCAGAGGGCTTGGGCACGGCACAGAGAAACAACCGCGGTGCCCTGACAATGGGCAAAGGTAACCAAAAGGGATGCCATTGTCAGCCCAAGCCACCTGGGGATCCAGGACCAAGCCACCTGGGGATCCAGATCCAAGCCACCTGGGGATCCAGAATCAATCCACCTCAGGATCCAGATCCAAGCCACCTGGGTATCCAGAATCAATCCACCTCAGGATCCAGATCCAAGCCACCTGGGGATCCAGAACCAAGCCACTGGGGGATCCAGAACCAAGCCATGTGGGGATCCAGAACCAAGCCACCTCTGGATCCAGATCCAAGACACCGCAGGATCCAGAACCAAGCCACCTGGGGATCCAGAACCAAGCCACTGGGGGATCCAGAACCAAGCCATAGGCGGATCCAGAACCAAGCCACGTGGGGATCCAGAACCAAGCCACCTCTGGATCCAGATCCAAGACACCGCAGGATCCAGAATCAAGCCACTGGGGGATCCAGATCCAAGCCACCTGGGGATCCAGATCCAAGCCACGTGGGGATCCAGAACCAAGCCACCTCTGGATCCAGATCCAAGACACCGCAGGATCCAGAATCAAGCCACCTGGGGATCCAGATCCAAGCCACCGGGGGATCCAGAACCAAGCCACCTGGGAAGACACAAACTCCCCTAAACGCTGAACTTCTTGGGCAAAGGATAGATTGTCCCACTCAGAGGAGGCGCCCCCATTCCTGCCTGGCCCACCCACTGCCTCTCTCTTCTCTGGAGCAAACGCCAAGTGCCTTCCTCTTGACCAGACCCTTCCCACACTCTTATCTGCAGCCCGGCACAATAAATCTCCCGGGGAAGTCAGGCCCACCACCGAGGGAGCTGCCGCGGCATCAGTGGGTGAGAACGTGAGGGAGAAGCTACAGACCCAGCCCTGCGGGTTTCACTGGAGGACTTGCCTACGGGAGGACTGCTGCCCACACCTTGAGTTCTAAAAAGAAACACGCTCGCCATCGTCCAATTCCTAAGAAGATACCCACCCGAGAGCTGAAACTGTTTAAAAAGGCCCTTGCCCACGATCCTTTGGGACTTCCGAGGGACAACGTTTTACGGAAAATTGCACCGTTCCCCAAACTAAGTAGAGTAGCCGCCACTTTTGCTGGCCGTTTTCAGGGTCATTCGCTACACGTTCACTTCATTATGGAACCACAGTTAATGTTGACCCTGATGAGATTGCTGAGCCCACGAATGGTATGTAAATGGCCAATGAGACTGTCTGGAGCTTTTATGAAGAGAGATTAAAAAGACTGGGACTTTCAGCTCGGAAAAGAGGAGGCAAAGGAGGATATGACAAAGGTCTATAAAATCATGGCAGGTGCAGAGACAGTGAATAAGGAAAAGTTATTGACTTGGTCCCATAACTTAAGAACTAGGGGTCACCACATGAAATGAATAGGTAGCAGGTTTAAAACAAACAAAAGGAAGTTTTTCTTCATGCAGCGCAGTGTCAACCTGTGGAACTCCTTGCCAGAGGATGTTGTGAAGGCCAGGACTTTAATAGGACTCAAAAAAGAGCTAGATACATTCATGGAGGATAGATCCCTTAGTGGCTATTAGCCAGGATGGGCAGGGATGGTGTCCCCAGCCTCTGTTTGCCAGAAGCTGGGAATAGGTGACAGAGGAGGGATCACTTAATGATTCCCTGTTCTGTTCCCTCCCTCTGGGGCATCGGGTATTGGCCACTGTCAGAAGACAGGATACTGGGCTGGATGGACATTTGGTCTGACCCAGTCTGGCCGTTCATATGTCCTTATGATCCTGAATTGTTGTTTGTTCATTGTATTGGTTATTTTATCTACTATGCAGTCCACTAGGAAGTGATTAACTCATTGTATGCTGTGTTTTTACAGTGGATCTATTAGTTAAAAGCCACCAATCACTTGTTTTCTGTAACAAAATACAGGACTATGTAGCACTTTAAAGACTAACAAGATGGTTTATTAGATGATGAGCTTGCGTGGGCCAGACCCACTTCCTCAGATCAAATAGGCTATTTGATCTGAGGAAGTGAGTCTGGCCCACGCAAGCTCATCATCTAATAAACCATCTTGTTAGTCTTTAAAGTGCTACATAGTCCCGTCTTTTGTTTCAGCTACACCAGACTAACACGGCTACATTTCTATCATTGTTTTCTGGGTGATGTTCCAGGGAAAATCCTTCCAAAATTCCTGACCAGAGCTTTGGAGCAACCAACGAGACGCTGCTTCTCTTGAGAATCCACCCCGGGTTTTACATTGAGCCCAGTACAAGCTGGGAAAAGAGTTTAGGAATTGAGTGGCTGCTATGCCAATAGCCAGCCAGGATCTGAAGAGCTTCCCGGAACGCGAGAGTCTACAAGAAATACCAGACCGCACGCCAAACATTTGGAGCACTGATACCACTGATGTCCAAAGTATCCCCTCTAAAATATGAATGTCTTTCTATTTTGGGTAGAGGGTGCTGCCTGCTTTTGCGTCATGACTTTCACTGGGGTAAAACTGGATGGGCCTTCCTTTTCACTCCCTCCACATCCTGCAAAAGCAGCGAGGAGTCCTGGGGCACCTTATAGACTAACTGAAGTGCTGGAGCATAAGCTTTCGTGGGCAAAGATGCATCTGACGAAGTGGGTCTTTGCCCACGAAATGAATAGGTAGCAGATTTAAAACAAACAAAAGGAAGTTTTTCTTCATGGAGCGCAGTGTCAACCTGCGGAACTCCTTGCCAGAGGATGTTGTGAAGGCCAGGACTTTAATAGGACTCAAAAAAGAGCTAGATACATTCATGGAGGATAGATCCCGCAATGGCTATTAGCCAGGATAGGCAGGGATGGTGTCCCTAGCCTCTGTTTGCCAGAAGCTGGGAATGGGTGACAGAGGAGGGATTACTTAATGATTCCCTGTTCTGTTCCCTCCCTCTGGGGCATCTGGTATTGGCCACTGTCAGAAGACAGGATACTGAGCTGGATGGACTGAGCTCCAACACTTCATTTAGTTTATAAGGTGCCACAGGACTCCTCACCGCTTTTGCAGATTCAGACTAACACGGCGACCCCTCTGACACTCCACATCCTGCAATATTCAAATCGGCCCCCCAAACAGCTTCGATTCCATGACAACCTCCCCCACCCAGACCTCCTCGGTCCTAAGCACCCTGCCTCGCCCTGCAGTCTTCTCCTGTCCACTCGACACTGGAATGATTTGAGGGGTCCTTAGCCTTATGGCTGTTGCCACAGGACACGAGCGGCCGTGAGGCATCGGAGATTCAAAGGAACATCCTCGTAAGCTGGAAGGCCGGGCTTGCCCCTGGCAGAAGCCACGTTCAGCAGGACCGAAGCTATTAAAAAGCAAATCCTGTCTACAGAAAGGAATACATTACCTCTGTTGCTAAGATACCTTATTTGGCCACGGCAGCCAAACCTCCAACTGCTGCCAATTGCCTCTGAGTTTTACTCGGCATTCGGGCGTGTTGACTCGGGAATAATGCTTGACAGGCAGGGAGTACCGGAGGGCCTTCCATCACGCAAAAAATGGTGCTCCAAGGCTCCCCAGGGGAAGGAGAAGCAAGTAACGTTAAATAAGGCCCAGATCCATCCCAACTGCTACTGTTCTATCCACAAAACCTTGGGCTCTCTTCCTCTCAGGCCACCTTCTTCTCTCCTGCCCCTGACAGACGCTTCCTCCAAATCTTAACTCTCATCCCCACCTACAGACTCGCTTCTTTTTCACCTGGTTCACCCCAGCTCACTTAGGAATTGAGGCTGTTGAGCCTGGCCCAAGTCTTACGGAGGGAACTCAGGGGATGTGTCTGCCTCATGACCAAGAGAGATAGAAGCCTATGGGCATCAAACGCCAAGATCAAAATCAGGCGGGTCAATCGCTCAGTGCCCAAAAGACATGGGAAGGAAAGTTTCTCTTCAGCTACACGTATTATTTCAGAATGAATAAGGCCAAAGTCTAACCCAAAGCCAAGGCCATGTCTACATTGTGGGGGGGAAGGCTGACTTAAAGGACACAACTCCAGCTATGTGAATAACGTAACTGGAGTCGACATACCTTAAGCCGAGCTTGGTGCTAGCTCCACAGCAGAAGGTCGACGGGAGTAAATACTCCCATCGGCTTCCCTTACTGCTTGTGAGGAATCAGAGTTCTGGCACCAACCAGAGCTGCGCTCGGCGTTTGATTCAGCAGGTCCTTACTAGACCTACTCAATCAAACACCAGAAGATCGATCTTCTGTGCGGCAAGTGAAGACATGGCCAAAGGCTCAAGCAAGGTCTGAATTTTATCCCAATTCCACTGCCTGGAGATTGTTGCATTTGGGAATCCACTTCTCTGGTACTCGGGATATGCACCCAAGGGCAGTCCCCTCCCTCGTTCCCCCTCACGCTGCAATGCCTGCACGGCAGCTTCATCTGTTTCCCTTTCTGTCTGTGATTCGTGGCGCTCCGAAGGTGCTGGGAGGAAGGGGGAGGAGTAGGAAGTGTGGGGCTCCCGCACCGCATCAGGCCTGTACACAGGGCGGGTGCAAATATGATCCTTCATGGTCCACCATGGGACTGATTCTGGCCGTCGGGGAAAGGCAGGGGTGGTGTATTGCCCCAGCCTCTCTCCCCTGTGCTCCAGCCGGCTGGGGGAAGGCAGAGGCACTCGCTGCAGAAGCCTCCCTCCCCCATGCCCTGGCTGGCCAGGGAAGGCTCGGGCTGATTTCCCCACCAGCTCCTCCCACAGCTTACCCCCCTCCCCCGTACCTGACAGAAATTCCTGCATAAGAACAGCCAGACTAAGTCAGACCAATGGTCCATCCAGCCCAGTATCCTGTCTGCTGACAGTGGCCAATACCAGCTGCCCCAGAGGGAGGAAACAAAACAGGGAATCCTCATGTGATCCTTCCCCTGTCGCTTATTTCGAGAGAAACAGAGGCTAGGGACACCATTCCTACCCATCCTGGCTAAGAGCCATTGAGGGATCTATCCTCCAGGAACCTATGTAGCTCTTTTTTGAACCCTGTTAAAGACCTAGCCTTCACCATATCCTCTGGCAAGGAGTTCCACAGGTTGGCTGAGTGACGAAAAACTTCCTTTTGTTTGCTTTAAATCTGCTGCCTATTCATTTCATTTGGTGACCCCTTATTTCTTGTGTTATGGGACCAAGTCAATAACTTTTCCTTATTCACTTTTTCCACACCAGTCATGATTTTATAGACCTCTCTCATCTCCCCCCGTAGTCTCCTCTTTTCTAAGCTGAAAAGGTCCAGTCTTTTTAATTTCTCTTTTTCGTTCCAAACCCCTCATCATTTTTGTTGCCCTTTTCTGAACCTTTTCCAATGCCATTATATCTTTTTTCAGATGAGGCAACCACATCGGTACACAGTATTCAAGACATGGGCGTACCATGGTTTATACAGAGGCAATAAGATGTTCTCTGTCTTATTCTCAATCCCCTTTTTTTCTTTTGACAGGCCTGCCAGTGCACGAGAGGTGCATGGGGGCGGGGGGCAGACAGGAGCCGCAGGGCCCACTGAGACGAAGAAGAGCCACACGTGGCCGTTTTATGTCCTAAGATGCCCAAGGTGTGTGCGAAGCCGAGTGCAGCTGCAGCAAGAGTATGAACCGGCCTTTCGGGACACTCTCAACACACCTCTCTTGGGCAGGCCTGTCACGTCCACGGGTGTAAATCACAGCCCCACTTGCTCATCAGAGCACTGAAGAGGGTTCCGAAAATGACCGATGGCTCAGTGATTTAGATTCCAAGCAAGCAAGAGCCCATTACTTTCTATTAAACCTAGCAAAGCAGACAGGGCCACTGTCTCCATGCATCACCGCGACTACTCTTAAAAAAAGACCCAATTACCGGACAGCATCAACATATGATTGGGGCTAAGGAAAGAACTGACCCGGGCATGAAAGAGGATCGCTGCAGCTGTCGTACAATCCTCCGCTAGCCCATTCCTTTGCACCTAGGCAATCACCTGGACATATGAGGTTATCTCTTGCCAAACATTCAAGGCTTTGCACACCCAGGGCAGGAAGGAAAGAAAAGAAAAGAAAAGCAAAACAATGTGACCTGGCTCCCGATGGAATGGCGTTTTTGAGATGATGAACAGAGCAGCACTCAGAAAACCATAGGCCGGTAAGCAACGTGCACACCGAAAACCAGCCGGGGAACAAATATCTGCAAAGTTTCGGAAAGTCTCGACATCAGCACTGTCAAAACGAGGTTCTCGGTTCCAAGCAGAAATAACCAAGAACGCACCAGCATGTGACGATGAAGCATGTCTAACGCCAGCCCCACAAAACAATGGGCTTGTGTTTCCAAGCACCTGTTTTACAAATAAATCAGACAGCTGGAGCTGCTCGCTACACCGTGTGAGCCTACAGCTCTCTGTCTTTGTTAAATGTGTCATACAGCGCAGCAAGCCAACAGCCCCCCAGCGACGATACCGACCGGTGTATGTTAATTCATCAGAGCCCCAGAGAATTAAGCACGTCGGTACAAAAATGACACTTTCCCAAAACATGGCCTGTCCTACCAATACAGTTGCGTTGGTAATGAAGAAACAAACAGCAATATCAATCTTAGGGTTCCACCAGATGGCTAGCTGATCGATGGCCGCGTTAGTCACTTAGAATTATTCCTAGAAACGCCGATGGATGAACGAACGGAATGGTTATAGAAGCTATTTCTCTTTGTGACAAGCGGCGGCCTGGGTTCATCAGTTATAACTGCAACCCTACAAGGAAATGCGCTGACGGCGAGTTAAAACGGCAAGGTCTCCGTAAGATCTTCCTTTTGTCTCTTTATAAAAGGATAAATAAATAAAGAGACGAGTCTAGACAGAAATCTCAAGGTCTATATTGTCTCATTTTTTGGGTCTGGCCCAGATATCACAGCTGGCTCTGTAACGCTCCAAAATGCCTGAATCAAAACTCCAAGTGCCCTGGGAAATCAGCAAGGACAGTTCAAGCGCCTCTCCACTCTGACATGAAGAGACTCATTCAACGGTCTCATGCCACTGCTGAATTATTTGGAAATCTCACCCAGCTGCCCTTCCCCTTCTATGGCTGCACTAGAAGTGGTGAATTTAGAAGTGGGCTAATCACCAGAACGTTATGGGGGATGAGAGGCAGCGGCCAGCCCCGGCCAAAGAGTTTGCAGGGGCCCAAGGCAGCACGTGGTGTCTGGCTGGGCCGCACGGCTCCCAGTCAGGGCAGGGAGTGAGCGGCCGGGTGGGCGGTGCCCTGAATGCATGGGGCCTAAGGCAATCGCCTCGCTCGTCTTGCCCAAAGCCAGGGCTGACAGCAGCGGCAGAAAGCCTAGCACCCCAAGAGGACGAGATCATTCCAGCAGCCCACAAAACCTGGGTGCTGGAATCAGGCGGCAGCGAGCCTATTAGACTAGATTAGGTGGAATGAAAGGGATGAGGTGAAAGGACCTGTGGCAGGAGACCTGGGGTGCTGCCTGAGACTGTGTCCCCTTAACTCTGCCCTTGGCTGTCTCTCACCGTGCTTTGCTAGTGACACGCAGCAAACCCCTCCAGGTGCCGCTAGCGCTCACCACAGCCGCCCCCAGGTAGTTTGCCCGCATGTGCTCAGGAATCGCACAGAGAAAGGCATCAGCCCCCTTCCCCCAACCTCCAGCACCGGTGCTCAGGACTCTCCTGGCTTCAAGAGGAGCAGCGTGGCATTGCTGAACCGGTTCACTGCGTCACCAGTAGAAAGGGGCTCTATAGCAGCCTTTGCAAAGCTGAGCAATTCACCGGGCACTTCAGGCAAACTCACTGGGGAAGACCAGCAGGGACGCGAGCTCACTGGCTACAAAAGACGCGTGATAAGAGTGTATAAGCGATAGGAAAAAGTCAGAGTAGTTACCAAAATAAAATACGAGCAGGCAGGCGAAACTCTCAACGCCAGGAGACTGAGAGACACTGGTCATTAGCACAGAACCATAGAACACTCGACTTGGAAGGGCCCTCTGTCCTCGTCTTCCCTGTTCTCAGAGAGCAGTTATTAACGGTTCACAGTCATGCTGGAAGGGCATAACAAGTGGGGTTCTGCAGGGGTCTGTTTTGGGACTGGTTCTGTTCAATATTTTCATCAATGATTTAGATGATGGCATCGAGAGTACGATTATTAAGTTTGCAGATGATACCAAGCTGGGAGGGGTTGCGACTGCTCTGGAGGAGAGGGTCATAATTCAAAATGATCTGGACAAACTGGAGAAATGGACTGAGGTAAACAGGATGAAGTTTAATAAGGACAAATGCAAAGGACTCCACTTAGGAAGGAACAATCCGTGTCACACATACAGAATGGGAAGTGACGGTCTCGGAAGGAGTCCTGCAGAAAGGGATCTAGGGGTCATAGTGGAGCACAAGCTAAATATGAGTCAACAGAGTGACCTGTTGCAAACAAAGCAAACCTGATTCTGGGAGGCATTAACTGGTGTGTTGTGAGCAAGACAGGAGAAGTCATTCTCCCGCTCTACTCTGCGCTGGTTAGGCCTCAGCTGGAGTACTGTGTCCAGTTCTGGGCACCGCATTTCAAGAAAGATGTGGAGAAATTGGAGAGGGTCCAGAGAAGAGCAATAAAAATGATTAAAGGTCTAGAGAACATGAGGCACGACTGAAGGAATTGGGCTTGTTCAGTTTGGAAAGGAGAAGATTGAAAGGGGACAGGTTAGCGGTTTGCAGGTATCTAAAAGGGTGTCACAGAGAGGAAGCAGAAAAATTGTTCTCCTTGTCCGCTGATGAGGGAAAGGGGCGGGGCTGGGCGGAAGGGGCGGGGCTTGGAACTAGCCTCCCCCCAGAGTTGTCTGGGGCCAGAGGCTTTGAATGAAAAACACAGCAAAGGTCTTGTGGCTCATGGCCCCACCGCTACCACATTGCCTGGCAGCCGCCCAGGATTGCTGCGGCTACTTACAGGGCTACCGGTCACGGCGCTACCCCGGCAGGACCCGGAATCACAAGCACAGCTGCCAGTACAGAAGCAGCAGGGCTGTGAGCCCCTTAAATTCCTGCTATTTAAAGGGTTGGCGGCTGCAGCCCCTGCCAGGATAGCACCACAACTGGGAACCAGGAGCCATTTAAATAGGATCCTGCTGCCTGAGCCACGGCCTGGAAATGGGGTGGCCCAGGCAGCAGGATATAAATAGAAAGCAGCCAGATGCTGTCGATGGGCTGGATCAAAGTGTTAGGTGAGTCGCACCCGGCCCCTGGGCCGCATCCGGCCCAGCCCTGCCTCAGCATGTCCCACGTATAACAGCGAGCAATGAGAAGCGACAAAGGCCCTCAGGAACGTACCCCACCAAACCAGGCGGATTAAGTGCCCTGACTCGTCCCTCAGTGATTTAAACAACAGGGCAGCTGGATCCTTAAGACTAAAAAGGTCTCCTTACACTGAGTTAGCCACAGGACTTGGCACCAACCCCCCCTAAAAACCCTCAGCCCTGCAACCATCGCTGCAGCCTTTTTTAAAGCCCATGGCCGGGGCTTTGAAAGGTTCTCCTGGCAAACAAAAGCCCTGGGACGCAAGGAGAGGACATTGGGGTACCTATGGGACAATACCGGCCCCTTGGAGCAGGGATTCAGCGACATGGCTCCATTCCGGTCGGCCAATGGGGGGCAGGCAGTTGCCCCGAGGCCCAGTGATTCAAAGGGTCTGGCTCTTAGGGTTAGGGGGGACACACACTGTGGTCTGGGCAGCACCAGGGGCCAGCGTGGTGCACTCCGGGTGGTGCTCCATGCCGGCTGGTCCGGCCCCGCCCTTTCTGCCCGAGGCTCCGCCCCTTCCCCAGGGCACGGAGTTGGTTCCCCCCCGCACCTTGCTCAGGGGTCTGCGGAGGTTCTCGGTTCCCCAGACTCCACAGTACAGTGGCATTGTGCTCGCTTGTACCAGGATCGGGTTTGACCCTGGGACTCGCCTATCCATCTTTGCTATTTATCAGAGGCTCGTAGATAGACATTTAATTCGGACTTAAATCAGGGTCTGACATCATCAACTTGAGCTGAGCATCACATGGCCAAACCACCCTCCCCCACCACAGACCTACCAAGGAAGCTCAAACTAGCCAGACCTTCCCCCGCACTAGCCACCCCGAGTTCTACCCATGCTCTGGCTTTTGGATGTAGATGCCTCTAAAGCCCTGGACACGCACGTCTAGACTGCCCGTGGCTTTTGAAAGAAGCTATGCAAATTTGGCACAAATTTGCATATCTGCGTCTGATCCCATTTTCGGAAGAGTTTTTTCGAAAGAAAAAAGCAGTCTAGACGCAGTTCTTTCAGAAAAAAAAAACCTTTTTCGAAAGAACTCTTCTTCCTAAAAAAAATGAGGTGTACAGGGGTCTTTCGAAAAAGGGTTTTTTCCCCAAAAGAAACGCATCTAGCCTGTTTTGTTTTTTAAAAAAATTCTTCTGTGAACAGGATTGCCAAATTTGCATATCTTCTTTCGAAAGCCACGGGCAGTCTAGACCAATTTGAGTTTGAAACGGTCAAGGAAAAATCTGGCTGCTCTTCCCTCACAGTCTTTCCAGCCTAGATCTATCCTAGCTGGAGATGTTTTGTGCCATTCTAATAATCATCAAAACAAGCCTAGTTAAAAGCCGATTGTGTGGAAGTACTGTAATTACAGCCATAATGCACTTCATAATGCCTGAGCAATTTCATTTTCATAGTACAGGGTTGTTGGGGAGGGGTTGTTTTTTTGTATTTTAGTAACCTAGGATTACAGGCAATTTGTTGCAAGAAGATGAGCTTCCAACAAAGACTTTTACTTATCCTAACCTGTACAGAATGGAAGATTAAAATGAGCCCAACTCCTATCTCAGGAATAAAAAAGGAAGTATTTGGATAGCCCGGAAAAATAACCAGTTGCATATCTCTGAGTTAGAACAGTATCATTGGGACCAGGTGAAACAAAAACAAAAAACAAACAAAAAACAAAAAAATCTAGCCCTCTTTTTAACAAAAATGGGGCTGAAAAGTTAACACAAATGAATATGCAACACGAACAATAGGACAACACAGCACACAAAGCTAAACAGCAGGGCTCCCCCAGGGGAGAAATGGACTAGCTAGGAGAGAGAGGGTTAAAAAGGAGACACACTGTTCAGGTAAAAACATGGGCTCCGGAATTTTTTTTATTTCCGTGAGACTTACATGGGTAGCTCAGACTGGAAAAATCTCCCTGCAAATTCGGCCCACCTCAGGCCCTGCTCTACGACCGACTGGCAGATCCGCCCAGCACAACCCTCCTCCGATGCCTGTACTATAGTGACAGCTGGGGATGTTTTGAAAATCTAGAAGGCTCCAAAAAAAAAAAAAAAAAAAAAAAACAAACCCAACTCCTGACGCATCAAAAGAGTGGGGTTAATATGATGCCACTTCTCCTTGGATACTGCTGCTATCCAGATGCTTTTTAAATGGACCGGGGGAAATTCATCCCCGGAAGCCCAGTGAAGCTGTAAAGGCTGTAAAGAGGTTCATTTAATCACTAGTTTATGATGTTTACAATATTTATAGTACTCTCAGAGGAAGAAAGAGGGTGTTGAGTGTAAAAACACAGGACTGGAACTCAGGAGAGCTGGCTCTGCCACTAAACCCTGTGGTGCGTTGGGCATGTCACTTAATCCCCATTTTACAGACAGAATTTGTCCCTGGGGCCTTGTGAGGCTTAATCATTAAGTAAAAGCTGAGTTATCCAGCATTTTACCAACCGGAAAGCTCTATTACCCAGAATTTCTGATATCTCACAATACCTGTGGGCAGGGTCGGCAGCCAGTGCACTCCGGCCCCACTCCCTGCCACTCCATGCTGCTGCCTTTGTATCAGGGGCAGCAGCACCGGGTGCCAGGCAGGAGCTGGTCTATGAGGGGAGCTAGGTTAAAAACCAGCTTCCCTCACAGACCAGCTGCCTGTCACCACACACTGCTGCCTCTGATATTCCTGGTCTGAGCTCCTGGACTGGGCTGCCTGCCTGCCTGCCTGCCTGGCTCCGAATACATTTTAAATGCAGAGCCGCAGCAGAGGTAGGTTCTGGACCCTTTTCAAGCCAGGACTGGCCGGCTTGCTAAAAAATATACTGGTAGGGGGCAGGGGTTTAGAGCATTAACCAATCAGTTTTTTCTCATCAGTTCATCAGTTAATCGACTACACTGTTACATCCCTAGCTCCATCGCCCCAAGGAGCGCCGTGTGGACACACAATAGCCGTTTGTCTGCAGCACTCCGGGAGCAATGACCTACCTACCAGCATTTTACATCTGGCAGTGCAGACATACCCGGACTCACTGCTACATGACGTCTGATCCTGTCACTGCTAAGCGGTGGGTTCGTCATCTCAGTTTAACAACAAGCGGCATGGGGGGGTGGGCAACGAAAAATAGAAACCTCAGTCATCTCAACTGGGATCAGATTCTTCCAACCATAGCAGGTGTGTTCCCCTCACCCGGACAGCCTAATTCACAGGAGAGAAACACAAAAGAATTTGAGAAATGTCACGTGGGTTTTGGCTCGGGAAAGGTTCTCAAGTTGGGGCCTGTCCCCTGAAGTCCGCTGGTCCTCCAAGTATCCAGCCCTGTCCCGCCACAACAGTCTACAGAGACGCTTGCCTTGACCCTCTCTGAGGGGAGACGATCGTCTCCAATGCCTAGTCATTATTTGGCTTCCATGGAGACAGACATGGAAAATGCCACAGAGAACGAGAGTCAACTACAGTCGTGGGTTGTGGGGTGCAGGTACCAGGCCATGACACCGAAGTGAAGCCAAGATTATATATATGTGGATGTTCCTCTTCTCGATATTTTTTAGCAGGTTTTATGTCCCTCTGGGGTCTTGTATTTTAATTTTTTAATACATATTTATATTTCGGTTACAAAATTTTGTAAGCCACCTCGAATATTTTAAATAGAAAAATGGGGTAAAAATATTTAAATAAAGACATAAATAATAAAATTAATATTGCATAAACCCCGAACCAGACCCCTGGAGACAGTTATCCTCATGATACAGCCCCTAGACAAATACATTCTCCCGGAGAAGGGTTGCTAATTTTGGTCGGGTGGCTGCCACAAGGTTTCATCACATGACATCATCATTAATGAAAGGTTCATCTTTAATTCCAGGAAGACACTCCAGGAAGGCCGGTAAGGCCCCCCCGAGCCATGCAGGACCCCCATTGCTTCGACTTGGTGACTGCCTAGATTCGTGGAGGCCAAGGCCAGAAGTGACCACTGTGATCATCCAGTCTGCCCTTCTGCATGCAGCAGGACACAGCTGCCTCGCCGACCCGCGCCTGTCACAGACCCCCAACCTCTGGCCGAGTAAAGAAGCCCTGTGGTGCTTTGGGGTGTGTCTGCACTGCACCCTTAGCTCGCAATACGCTACGCAGTTTGTGCTATACCACGTGCATCGCTTATTTCGAGGTTATTTCAAGATAGCTTATTTCAAAATTTGGCCCTGTTCACACAGCACCAAATTTCGAACTGACGTGCTATTCTGACAAATCCCTTAAGCCTTGTGGAATGAGGATTACAGGGATGCCGGAATAGCACGCCCGTTATTTCAAAACGTATTTTGAAATAACGGGCTCATTTAAAGACACAGAATAGCTATTTCGGGACACCAGAGGAATCCCGATATAGCTCCGCAGTGTCGATGTACCCTTAGAGACCAACAAGTGTGTTAGGTCATGAGATTTCATGGGTAAAGCTCATTTCATCAGATGAGTTAGAGTAGAAATTACAGAATCCAGGGTATATACAACAGCAGCAGAAGTACCTGTCAATTGTAGGACCAGTGTTAATTAATCTAATTCATTTAGTCTGGATGTGTCCCATTCATAGTGTTTGATGTGGAAATGTGACTAACAAATGCAGGGAAATTGCCTTTGTAGTGCGTTAACCAGTTACGGTCTTTATTCAAGCCTAAGTTGTTAGCACTGAGCTTGTAAAGGATGTAAAGTTCAGATGACGTAAAGACGTCAAGTTACGGAGAATCCATCTTTTACACAGTTTAAATGTGAAAATGACCCTGGTCCTCCCAGGACCCTTCCCCCAGATTCTCTGCTAATCTGACCCAGGGAGAAAATCCCTCCTGATCCTACACATGGTGCTGAGTTGAACCCTGAGCACGTGGTCAAGATCGACCAGCCAAACACCTGGGAAGGAATCCTCTGTCATCGGCCAGAGCCTTCCCCATCTAGCGCTCTACCACCAGCCACTGAAGATATTTGCTGCTACGTCACAAAGCAGCTATTTGCCACCGTATGCAGTCTCACCAGACCATGCCGGATCAGACTGGGCAGCAGAGAGTGAAGGGAGAAAAAAAATAGAGAGAGAGAGAAAGGAGAAAAAGCAGGAGGTGAGACACCAGACGCAAGCTGAAACATTCAGAACCCACAAGGGCAGGGGTGGGCAATAATTGTCACAGGGGGCCCTTAATGAATTTTAGAACATGGGCACAGGCTAGCTCTACCCCCTGAAGGGGCGGGGCTAGAGAAGGAAGGGGCGGAGCTGGGAACTAGCCTCCCTCCAGCATCGACTTTGAATTTAAAACACAGCAAAGGGCTCCCAGCTCCCAGCCGCTACTGTGTTGCCTGGCAGCTGGCTAGAGTTGCTGTGGCTATTTAAAGGGCTTGCAGCTCCTGCGCCTGCCAGGTAGCACCGCAACCAGGAACCGGGAGCCATTTAAATAGGATCCTGCTGCCTGAGCCATCGCCTGGAAATGGGCAGCCGGATATAAATAGGAAGCAGCCAGATGCCGTCTGCAGGCCGGATCAAAATGTTAGGAGGGCCGGCTCTGGCCCCTGGGCTGCATCTTGCCCAGCCCTGCACAAGGGGGCTACCAGGGACATAGCCAACTAAGCCAAATTGTAAGCCAAGATTTACGGTGGGAGGAGGACAAGCTGAGAAATGGAGCACAAGAGACATTCACACAGAGGGAATGGAGCGAAAGGGGGAAGACAGACAGACAGACGCACAAGCCCACACAAACCCTCCTTCAGGGTCTTTTGTTAAGCAACCCTTTCCAAATCCACATGTTAAAACTTAAAAGGAAGAAAAAAAAACGCCTTCGAAGCTGGGAGCGTGTCAAAACTTGAAACCCTGTTGCGGGCTGCCCACACTTTAAATAAGCAGTAATTGAACAATTATGCAAATAAAGGAGGCCATGTGCTTCAATGAAATGACAGCAGCTCGCTCTGGCACAGCGTTAGAGAGAGAGAGGCAGTGAGAAAAAAAATATTTAAAAGGACAAACTGACAGCAGCCGAGGGACGGAGGGGATGTTTCTATTAGATGTCTCATAGAAGCACCGAGCGGACCTATGGGTCCCTCTGTGCTTGGAGCTGTACAGTTCTGTAATCAGAGACAGCCTCTGAACCCAACAAGTTTACAGTTTAAATACCCAAGGGTTGGGAGAGGAATGGTTCCCAGTGAGGTGAAGCGACTTGCTTAGGTCTACACTAAGGAGCAAAGTCAAACTAAGGTACGCAACTCCAGCTACACAACTAGCACAGCTGGAGTTGATGTACCTTCTTTCAACTTACTGGGGCATGCCCAGTAACTCTCCTGTTGACTCCCCTTACTCCTCCTGACCTGGAGGAGTACCGGAGTGGATGGGAATGCAATCAGCAGTCCATTTAGTGTGTCTCGACTAGACCTGATAAATCAACCCCTGGGAGATTGATCTCCACCGTGTCGATATGCCAGTAAGTGTAGAAGGGGCCTTGCTGTCATGCAGGGGTTACCTCACTGGCAAAGTGGGGAATAGAACCCATCTCTGAGCCCAGCCCTGCGCCCCACACAGCTGCCTTCTCCCCCTCGCCCATGCCAGGAATACATTCAGCCTTGGTGTCCGGAGACACCAGAATGCTGTCTTACCTGCCTTGAAGGTCATAGGAGCCAACATGGAGAAATGCAGGGGTCTGCCCTGTACACTAATTCCCATGAGCAGCCCTTGCTCCAGCCCCCAAACAGCCCCACTGACATCACTGCAATGAAATCCCTGGGCTTACTTCCAGGAAGGGTTTGCAGATCAGGCCTATTGCCATTGCCAATGGCCCACCCAGGTGCAGTCAGAAAGGCCAGTTGTGCGACCACAGATTCAGTGGGGCTTGGGGGCATGCGGGAAGAGCTCGCAATTACTCCACGTCTCCCAAACGCTGCAGCCCTCTAGCCAGGACCCGCACGCAGCCCCTCGGCAAAGGCAGCAGAGTGCAGAGCTAGGGAGCGCAGGACCGGCGGTGGTTCGGGTATGGCAGAGCCGGCTGCTCTGCTAGATCAGTCCCTTGGTGCAAGGCCAGGGTTGGGTAGTGCCAGGACAATGGGATGCGCCTGGAATGGGACTGGTTCCCATCAAGCCACACAGAAAAGAGACGCAATCACCAGGCAGGAGAAAGGGACTGGCTGGAGGTGCCCTCCTCCGGGACTGCCCCAGCCCTGAGCCTTCCACCTCCCAGGCGCTTCCCCTCCCCTCCACCCCATTCGTACAGGGACACTGCTGGCTGTTCCCCTTCACCAGGGAGCCAGGGGAAAGTGCCCCGTTTGCTGCATTCCCACCTGGCTGCAGATGCAGGGGGTAGACGAACCTGGACCTGCCCTAGTTAAGGGACAAGCACCCCCTCCCCCAGCTGTGCTCACTGGAACTGCAGCGGCCATGGACAGACACGTCTTACCTGGCCCCAAGCTGCTTCAGTGACAGAGGGCTGGAGTTGCCCTTGCTCCCCAAGCCACCCTGCAGACGGAACCCCGCCCCCCAGAGCCACGATTTCAATGAAGCCTCTCCATTCGCATGTAATTTTCCAAAAAACCAAAAATGAATCGCGTTAAGGACCCGAGCCACGCCCCTCTAGCCATTAATACTGAGCATCTATGAATCATACTGAAAAGCAGCTGGGATGCACGGGATTTCTCTGCTCACCGGGGCAAGGATAGATAGTCTGGAGATGATCTCTGAACCTCCAGCTGTTTCCTGTCTCTCAAGGAACCATTTTACCCAGCAAATGGACTGATGGACGTTTCCAAGACGAAAGCCCTTCGCGTCAGCTCTGAAAGTCGTGACACCTAGATGCTTGCCAGGAAGAGGCTGTAACATTACTCACGGCAGCAGCCTCCCCATTGAATCTTTGGGGTGCACCGAAGCAGACCCACACGGTGCAAACTGAACGGAGACTTGAATCACAGACCAGAACACTGGAACTGGAAGGGACCTTGCGAAGTCACCAAGTCCAGTTCCCTGCCCTCACGGCAGGACCAAACACCATCTAGATCATCCTGAAAGCTGTCAGTCCAACCTGCTCTTTAAATATCTCCAGTGATGGAGATTCCACAATCTCCTTAGGCAACTTATTCCAGTGTTTAGCCCCCCCGGACAGGTAGGAAGTTTTTCCTACTGTCCAACCTCAACCTCCCTTGTTGGAATTCAAGCCCAACTTTGAAGCTGATACGAGTATCCAAGCCGGAACCAGCTTGCTCAGCCCACAGATCGCACCTCCCCACGACTACTGACACCCAACATTTAACTGGTTAACTGACTATGTGGGATCCCGGATGGGTAACCACTCCAGCTTGCTGGAGCTGCCCCCAGTCCTGCTCCTAGCCCTGTACTGGGGCTGGCTGCTGGCTCCCAGCCCCCAAATGGGTCCAGAGGTGGCTGCTGGCTCCTAGCTCCCAGCCCCCAGCCCCCACCAATTACCAGTTAAACAGAGCCAGGAAGCATCACCCATTAAAGGTGATGCTCACCGGTGAACCGGTTAACTGTTCACATCCCTACCAATAACCCCCTTCCATCGTTCACTAATTTACCGAATATCTATCTAGGAATATCTCAGGAATATCTCTCTGTATCTAAGGAAAGAGTTCCACTGTCAGCCACTTTGCAGTAATTCAAAGCATCCGAACTCTCGCATGCTGATGGGCGATCCCTCGTTGCTGAGTCGGATCATCTTCCGTGGGGGCTGTGGACCCTCTGGTGGCTGGTAAGGCCGATCCTTGAACCACAAGTTCTATCACAGTGAGGACAGATGTTTCCAGATTCAACAAGAGGCTGCTGGCCATGACTCGAAGCCAGTCTCCACTTCCTCTTCTCCTCCCCCGCTTGTTGGTGGGTCTATTCAAAATGCAGGGAGCCGCCGCATAAGACTTGTCTCCATTTTAAGCCGTCCTGGTGAGCGTCTCTCAAGTGTCAGCATCCATGTTAAAACAATGGGAAGTTCTGTGGCACCTTATAGACTATGATTTATTGGAGCATACGCTTTCGTGGGCAAAGACCCACTTCATCAGATGCATCTGTTCACATCCCTACCAGATGCATCTGACGAAGTGGGTCTTTGCCCATGAAAGCGTATGCTCCAATAAATCTGATTGGGTACATCTACACTAGCCCCCTAGATCGATCTAGAGAGGCTAATGAGGGTGACCGGAATTGCAAATCAAGCCCGGGATTTAAATATCCCACGCTTGATTTGCATGTTCCCGGCCAGTCGCCATTTTAGAAATTGACTAGCCCGAAGTAACTGCCCGCGTCTACATGCAGCAGTGAAACGGGCTTCCGATTTAAAGCCCCTAATTCGAATTAGGTGGTAAACCTCATTGCAGGAGGAATACCACCTAATTCGAGTTAGGGCTTTAAATCGGAAGCCCGTTTCACTGCTGCATGTAGACGCGGGCAGTTACTTCGGGCTAGTCAATTTCTAAAATGGCGACCGGCCGGGAACATGCAAATCAAGCGTGGGATATTTAAATCCTGGGCTTGATTTGCAATTCCAGCCGCCCTCATTAGCATCCCTAGATCGATCTAGGGGGCTAGTGTAGACGTACCCTTAGACTATAAGGTGCCACAGGACTTCTCGTTGTTTATGCAGATGCAGACTAACAAGGCTACCCCTCTGATACTTAGCATCCATGTTGCACTTCAAGTGATCCTTCAGCAAGTCCTTCGAACGCCTCCGCTGTCTTCCCATGGGACGGTGTCCTTCTTCCAGCTGAGAAAACAGGACCTGCTGACGGAGGCGATGGTCTGGCCTCCGAACAACGTAACCAGACCAGCGAAGTTGCTGACGGGTGCTCCTTGCCTCAATACCGGTGGTCTTTGCCTCTTCCAGAACATTGTTGTGAGTGCGCCTGGCTTCCCATTGGATCTTCAAGATCAAGCGGAGGCAGCTTTGGTGATACCACTCAAAGACTTTCAAGGGGTTCCCCTTTTTGCCACACATGACACCCTGCAATTTCTGAAGGACATGGGTGGAGTCTCCAGGTGCTAGACAGCTCCAAAGCTACAGTACTTACTGCTAATGCTTAGTCCTGCCATGCGTGTCCTGTCCTGGAGTAGATGACCTCTCTGTGTTCTTTCCAGTCCTATGATTCTCTGATTCTCATACTGAAAGGACTGGGCAAAATTACTAGCACAAGCTAGCGATGGTAGGAATAAGAGAACCGTTCCATTTAAATTCAAGGTTGTTTTTTAAAAATCTATATTAGTCGAAAAAAATGCTGCAATTACGCCTCTTGTTCTTTATATGAAAGACAGGCTGGATCGTATTTTGTAATCGTTTATCGGCAATCACTGCCTATTGTTCATTGCTCACATGAAGTCCCCACCCCTCGTGTCCTTCTGTGTGGCTGCTACCTAGCTCTCTGCGAAGCAACGAAGGGTTATAGACCTTCGGGTGGAAAATAGCCAAGTGCCGCGGGGGATCCCTTAAAACAGCCTGGAAATGCCCCTCGCATAAAGAAACAAAAGGGACGTGAGAGACACAAGAGGGTGGAATTGAAAAGAATTAGAGGGGGAGGGGGGAAGTCTGCCGTGTTAAGAAGCTGGCAGCCCAGTGGTGGTTCCCCTGGGGCTCTAGGCCAGGCCTGGGCAAAACACCCTTCGGGAGCTGGATCGGGCCCAGCAAGCCACCGGATCCAGCCCGCGGACGCAGCAAGGAACCGCTGGAAGACTCCTTTGCTTGCCCCGCCCCCACACACCGGCAGCCAGGCCAGTTGTGTTTCAAAATTGTGAGCAGGGGAAAGGGGGGGGGGGGGTGCTTCATGGCTGCTCCCGCCCCCAGCACAATCCCATTGGCCAGGAGCTGCCAGTTTGAAAACCAGGCAGCATGCAAAGTACCAGTCCCCCCTCCCCTCTGGCTTTTATTCACAGAGCACACGGCCCTGCAGCTTGTGGGGGGGTGGGGCGGGCTCTTGCTGGAGAACCCTGCAGGGCTGCTGGCCGGACGTCTCACTGGTAAGTCTCCTGGCCAGAGCCTGCCTCTGGCAACCAGTCCCCCCTCCCCCCAGCCATTGCCACCCCTCCCCCCACTCCTGCCCTCTACCCCACATAAACAAAACCCTCTGCCCCCTCCCAGACCCAGACCCTGCCCCAGGTCACAACCCAAACCCCTACACCCCAATCCCATGCCCCAGGTCGCAACCGCCTCCTTCACCCAAACTCCCTCCCAGACCTCACAGGGCCTCCTGCACCCGAGACACTCACCCCAGGATGGGCAAGACAGCCTCTGCGGGTCGGATCCAGCCCACCAAGCTTGCTGATCTGACCCGCGGCCTCACTGCCACTCTCGCGCCCCTAGGCCAATCAGGGTCTGTGGGCAGGGAAGCATCCTAGCCCCACCTCTTCCACCCGAGGCCTCACCCCTTCTGGGGCAGCCCGTGACCACTTCTGAAATTTGTGAAGTGACCCCCCTTCAAAAATGATTGCCCCACCCCTGTTCTAGGCTGCGGGTTCCGTTCCCTGCCCCATCTATGACCTGAGGCAAGTCACTGAGCTTAAGAAACACCCATGAGCCTAAGTCGCATTTTAAAAAGCGACATCGGGCATTTAGGAGCCCAAGTCTGACTGGAAATCAATGGGCATTTGGCTCTTGAATCCCTCCGTGCCTTGTGGAAATAGGGCTGAGGTTCATAAATCATTCAGGTGCTTTTGAAAACATTACCCATAATCCCTCTGGGCCTCCTCTCCCTCTCCGTACAAGAGGGCTAACAGCACTTCCCTGCCCCACAGGGCTTTGTGAGGAGAAATACACTAAAGGTGGTGAGACGCTCAGACACTCCAATAACCATTGAAGTCCTATAGCTACCTCCCAGGCATCACATAGCAAAGGAGAAATTAGCATGGGGAGTGCTTAGTTTGCCACGGGAGTCAGGCTAGACCAAGAAACAATCCCAACAGCTTGACTTCTCAAGAAGTTCAAATATAGAGGCAAACGTTGCCGTTCCAAACCGGGCTTAAGCCAAAGTCCCTAACTGGGCTGTGAGTCTGCAATCTGCAGCCAGGTCTTAATTCTCAGCTTTCTTCCCTCACTAGTGTTATTTGTATTGTAAGTTCTTATGGAGTTGGGACATTCTTTTTTATTTTGTGTTTGTACAGCACTTAGCATAGTGAAGTTTTGGTCTACGACGGCGGCTCCTAGGGTACGTCTAGATTACAGGGTTTTGTTGACAAAAGTGGACTTTTGTCGATAAAACTATTCCTACGTCTACACTACTGCCGAGTTCTGTCGACATAACGTCAACAGAACTCGGCAGTTTTGTCGACGGCAGTGAACCTCATTCTTCGAGGAATAATGCCTTTTGTCGACAGAGTTCTGTCGACAGAAGGCATTATTGCATCTACGCTCGCCTTTGCGTCTACACTCTCATGTCAACACAGCGGCTTGCTTTGTCGACAGAACTTGATGCAGTCTAGATGCTCTTTGTCGACAGAAGCTTTGTTGACAGTATCTGTCGACAAAGACGCTGTCGACAAAAGCTTATAGTCTAGACGTACGTATTAGTGCAAAACAAATGAATAAACATAATAAATCCATCCCTAAGTTTTATAGGGTGAAAACCTATCAAAATGCCCATGGGCCTCAATAGGATTTCACCCATAGGCTAATAGTTGGCAAAAGTGCCGCCCTTTACTAATCAGTTGCAATTGGTACTTGCTCTGCTTCTGCGCAAGCGAAAAGATTTCAAATATTAAATCCAGTTCATTTAAAGAAACAACACTACCCTGCTGGCATTGTTCTGCCGCGTCTCACACTGCCTGAGCCTCCTAACTGACAGCTTTGGTCCAGCTCTGTTTGAAGAGTTTGAAAGCAGTGTTCCTTTCATTTCCCCAGCTAACTCCCTTTGGATTTGGGGGGTGGGGTGGGATCTAACGCTAGCTCCAGCCATCCAGCACGAGGCATAATTAGGTTCTGGAAAACGCCCGGGAGTTCTGTAGAACTTCAGAGGAAAGAGCAAATCTCTGCGAACCAAGAGATCAAAGGCTACTTACACAAATCAAATACATGTAAACCAGGGTACTAAGCAAAAGATTTTTACGCACCTGTGCTCAGTATCCCAAAGCGTTTACAAAGTAGCAAGGCATTTATAGGATGCGCACTGGCTGAGGGCCATGAATACGTACATTCTAATACATTCACAAATGCATTACACATTACTTTGGCTATTGCATACGGTTTAGTACGGGAAAAGAACGTTTGCCATCATTCAGGGTTACTTTTCTTGAAGAAAAAAAAAACCCGTAGGAGGGTGTGATGGAGTGGATTAAGCCCCGGTGCCCCCTATAAGAGGCAGAGGCCTTGCCCCACTCCATCCCAGCGAGAGGAGCAGAAGAGAGGTCCTCCACGCAGGATAGAGTGGCTGTCTCTGCGGTGGCCAATCAGGGCCCAGCAGACCAGTATAAAAGGAGCTGCTGGGCTCGGGCCTGGCACTTCCTCACAGGAGCTTGACCCAGGAGAACAGCAGCACTGCAGACAGCTCCGAGTGTAAGCAGGGCGGGCGTAGGGTGGGAGGAGGCTTGTGCACTCCCCCCGCCCCCCCCCCGCCAATTAGAGTCTGGGGGTGGGGGAGCTGCATGAAGCTTCCTTCACCCTGCCCCAGCCCTGCAAGGAGCACGGCACTTCAAAGTGCCACGAGCTCCTTGCTGGGTGGGAGGAGGCTTTGTGTGCTCCCCCACCCCCAGGCCTTGATTGGCCTGGAGGTGGGGGAATGTGTAAAGCCTCTTCCCACCCTGCCAGGGGAATGGGTGCCTAGTGGGAAGGGGGAGCAAAGTGGTCTGGGGGTGGGATAGCCCAGAAGCATCCTGGCCCCGCCCCTTCTGGTTTAGGCCCCACCCCTTCTTGGGTGGCTTGGGGCCACTTCAAACATTTTTGAAGTGGCCCCCGGCCAAAAATTATTGCCCAGCCCTGTCCTAGCCTCAGAACCTTGTGGCCACCAGACAGGGCAGCATCTGCAGGAAGTGACCTAGGGAGCATGGAAGTACCAGACGGCCAGGCAAAGAGCTTACCCGATCCCCCTCGGGCACAGAGGGGCGCTCACAAAGGGGTGGGATGTGTTGTTTCCACCTAGAAAGGCAAAAGGGACTTTACTTCAAGGTCTCACTGGACCCTCACACGACAACCCATCTATCTACGTTTTTATAGACACTTACCACCATGAAATCTGAGCATCTTCTGCACAAATTACAACATATGGGCCAGAGCGATTGAATGAAATCCAGAGAGGAAGTTTGACAATGAGAAATCCTACACAGTTAACGCCCACTATAGACGGTGATAACCGACTGTCTATTCATTTCCTGTTTCCTAGAGCAAAGGAAAAGCTATCGATTTGGATTTAGGCTTTGTGGAGGATAGAACTTGTTACTCTGAAAGTACACCCGATGCATAATGAAGATAAAGGCTTAGATTGTAAGCTTTTGGGGTCTAGGGACCATCTTTTTGTCCAGTTTGTGCAGTGCCTAGCACAATAGGATGCTGGATCCTAGGTATTCCTGCAATATCAACAATTAATAGTAAAGGAATCCATGTCACTCCAAATGCAAATGGCACTGTGGAATCGGTACGTGTGGAATGCAGAGAGTCGGGATTTTATCGTGTGGGGTGGTCCATAAATAATGCAGCCTAGAAGTGAACTTGGAGACAGGTGTGTCTGATGGTCCCTGGATCGCCTTACCAGAGTTTCAACAAAAGAGCCACAGTCATCAGCAATCCCACCTTTGCCCAATAAAAAGGCACAGAAGCCAGACAGAATTCTTGTGACCTGACGTTGACTTCATTGCGAGTTGTGGATCCTCAGCAAAGGACTTGAGCCAAACTACAATCGTGTGTTGACTTTTTGCCCATGGGTAAGTTTCAGCACTAAGCAGGATCTGGCCCCTCGTGTTGATTGAGTTGGGGTTGATCCTGCTTTGGGCAGGGGGCTGGATTTGGTGACTCCTGAGGTCTCAGTCAGCCCTGGGATTCTAGGATTCTATTACATACAATGTCTCTTTAAGCTCACTTGAAATACTTGAACAGATTCACTCGGGGGAGCGCAGCAGCTCACAAAGGAAACAGCTTTTAAGGAAGGTAAATGACATTTGGAGTGTTTGATATTTTCTGTTAGTGGAGATGAATTTTCCTTCTGATGAGAATGGCAAAATGGTTCCATTAACACAAGGCCCTCTGTTCCCAAACAGCTCACACTGATCTTAAAAAAATACTGCCACCTATTTAAATATTGAAGACATTTAGACAACTGTACTAACCGGCTCCAGCCATGTTTTACTATCTGCTATAGTCCCTTTAAAAAAAAATCAGCCGGACATCATGCAATCACATTTCTGCATCCTTCAAAGCATTTCACAGGCAGCTTCCATGAAAAAAGAGTGACTCGATTTCTTATCAAAATCACCTCTATGCCAGAACATTCGTTTCCTTAGCGGTACATTAATATCAGGTCACCAATATTGTGCTATTTCTCTTGAAGCACTTCCCTGGGCCAGCTACTTTACAACACATTCCAGACAGGAAGGCTGTGTCTAGACTGCATCCCTTTTCCGTAAAAAGGATGCAAATTAGACACAATGCAATTGCAAATGAAGTGGGGATTTAAATCCCCCCCCCCCGCTTCATTTGCATAAACATGGCTGCCGCTTTTTTCCGGCTCGGAGCTTTGCCAAAACAAGCGCCAGTCTAGACGCGGATCTTTCAGAAAATAAAGCCTTTTCCGAAAGATCCCTTATTCCTTATTTTAAGAGGCAACCGGGGCGTTTCTTCCCTGGCCGATCTCCCTTGAAAATACTGATCTGGCCAGACAGTGCTTAGGGTGCGTGAACTGACATTATAGCATCATGGCTGCCACTCAGTCCAGGTCTACAGTAGGCCTGGCAGGTTGGTTGAAGGTACACAACTCCGGTGACGTCAAATACGCAGCTGGAGTTGACTTATCTTAGTCTTGGTGTCACCCTCGCTGCGGGAGGCCCATGGGAGCAAACGCTCCCATCAGCTTCCCTTCCTCCTCACGGCTGGCCAGAGCTGCCCTCAGCATTCGATTTAGTGGGTCTTTACTAGACTCGCTAAATGGAACGCCAAAACGTTGTTCTCCAGCGTGATGAGTGAAGATGTGCCTGCAGAATACATCCTGTGTAGTCCTGCACAATAAACTAGTCTATAGATGGAGAAAAAAAAGTCTTCATATACTACAAAACAGCAATAAAACCCAAGATAAGGCCAACTGTGGTTACTTCACAGGATCAGTTTTGAAGTAAGAGTTTCAACTTTTACCAAAAAAAACCCAAGTGGGATTGGATGACAATCAATAAAGGGTTAAAGTAGCGTGGCTACAAAGCAAATCTGTTTTGCAGTGTGTGTAAAGCGCAAATACTCAGTTGCATAGTATTATATGGGTATGATCATTCTTTAGGGCCTGGTCTAAACTAGACCAGGAAGGTTGGCTTAACATACGCAACTCCAGCTATGTAAAATTCATAGCTGAAGTCGGCTTACTTTATGCTGAACTCGGCACCATCTTCACAGACAGAGGCTGACAGAGCAAACACCATCAGCTTCCCTTACTCGTCACAAAAAGAGGAGTACCAGCCCCCAACGGGGGCTGCCCTCAGCATTCGATTTAGCAGGTCTATATTAGACCTGCTAAATCCAATGCCATAAGATCAACCTCTGGAGTGTCGATCTGGTAAGTACAGACATGTCCTAGGTGCTTATGTCAGGGTCGAAGCAGCTGTATATATACCCGCCTTTGGATTGAACAAAAAAAGGAACCTGCAGTTAAACTTGTACTATGGTGGTATCTTGCATTATTATTTATTATTATTTTATTAATCTATCCTAACTGTCAGCATGGTTAACGACTGGAATAAAATTGCATAGAAAGTTTGTGGAATCTCCATCACTGGAGTTTTTTAAGACAGGTTAGACACACATTTGCCAGAGATGGTCTAGACTAAAAAAAGTCCTGCCATGAGGGCAAGGGATTGGATTGGATGACATCTTGAGGTCCCTTTCAGTCCTATGATGATTATTAATAATAATTCCAATGCCTATGAGCAAGCAGCAGTAAGTGTGATTCACAATATTGATTTTATTTTACTTACTGCTCGGGAGTTGAATAATTTATTTGCAATAAAAAAGCAGGAAGAAGAGAAATGAGTGGAGAATATGTTGTGGGGTTTTTTGATTATTTGTTTTGAAACATTAAAGATTGGCACTTAGGAGCTTGCTCTTATAATTGCTAGTGCAAATGAATCCAGATTGTGTAATTAAAGTCTGAGTGCTGCTCCATTCCCTTATAGATAATCACCAATTTGTTCCAAAGATGCTACTTTTTTGCCCCTAAGACGACACTCAAAATATCCTTGGGCCCAAAGACTCACCACCCACCATCGTGGGAAGTACTTTGACTTCAATTTCTTTATTGCCGAGTAATTATCAGGAATAAATTAAGTCTTTCAACTCAATTAAAAGCAGAATAATTCATTGCAAGCTGTTAAAATTAAAACTGACCATTGTGCCTTGCACTTGATTACCATAAGCACTTGATTGAGCAAAGAATATGCAGCCAGGAGTCACAAGGAAAACCACACCATCCGTTTCTTTTCTCGTTGTACGTTTTCTTGATCTGAAATGGCCCAGGTTCAGTTGTGTGGGACCAAAAAGCACTGGCAACGGAGGACTAAGACAAGTTTTATTTTGGATTTTATTTAGTGTCCTGTCAACATTCATGTCAAATTCCTAGTAATATAAATAGGCATAAGGACACATATGAAAAGCCCCTGGGTTTCTTAAACGCAACTCCTGCATGGCCAAGAAATTCATGCAATTTGTGCAGCTGTAAACTTACTGTGAAAGTGAGGAATCCACACTGAAATCTTCTGCAGGGGGCCTACAGACACAGAGCAAAAGCATCATAACACTGAGACAAACATCAACTACACCGTAAGAGTTAGCGGCAGGAAAGGACAGGCGGAGAGCGACAGACCTGTTCAAGGAAACTAACATAACACAGAGAAAACCAGTCATTACAATGAGCCAAATTCAATGCTGCGCCATCAGGATCAACGGAACTGCATGCAATTATCTGGGACAGAAGTTGGGTACGAGCCTGTTGCTATGCTCTTTAACATACTAGCTAGTGTGGACTGGATGTTAGGCACCGCACAATATTAGGTAACAGATTTTGGCGGGGGGATTAATTTTTTTTAAAGGCTCCGCTATATTGTTTCTCTACAGATGAAAAAAGAAGAAGTTTTTTTGCAAAGTGTATTGCTGCCCTATTTTAACGCCACGGCCTACCCGTTGGAAATCACTTTGCCCTTTTTGGCATTGCTCCTGGGTTCCGCACTGGGTTTATCCTGAACGCGTCTGCTGTTGTTTGACACTCGCTGTGCATTAGACAAAAGGGAGACAGATAAGAAGCCGAACAAAGCAGCACACCGAGGGCGGCATTAATGGCACTAATGATGGGAAGAGGCGATGGAGTAAGAACACAAGGAGCACAAAAGAGAGAGTGGGAGGCAAAGGAAACATTGTGTTCCAAACAGCCCTCCTGGAATGCTCATGTACTGTATTAGCAAATCACACCTCTGACAGGTACCCCTCTGTCTTCCCCTAGTGTGTTAAGTGGCTTGATTCTGCTCCGAAGCCAGCTCCATCACAAACTCCTCTTCCTCAGCACGGCAGGACTCTATCATAGAATCATAGAGCACTAGGACTGGAAGGGACTTCGAGAGGTCATCGAGTCCAGTCCCCTGCCCTCATGACAGGACCAAATACCGTCTAGACCATCCCTGATAGACATTTATCTAACCTACTCTTAAATATCTCCAGAGATGGGGATTCCACAACCTCCCTGGGCAATTTATTCCAGTGTTTGACCACCCTGACAGTTAGGAACTTTTTCCTAATGTCCAACCTAAACCTCCCTTGCTGCAGTTTAAGCCCATTGCTTCTTGTCCTATCCTCAGAGGCCAAGATGAACAAGTTTTCTCCCTCCTCCTTATGACACCCTTTTAGATACCTGTAAACGGCTATCATGTCCCCCCTCAATCTTCTCTTTTCTAAACTAAACAAACCCAATTCTTTCAGCCTTCCCTCATAGGTCATGATCTCTAGACCTTTCTTCATTCTTGTTGCTCTTCTCTGGACCAGAGTCACAGACCAGAAGACTCTGCTACGCTCACACTATTTTTAAGGTGTAATCAGATCCACACAACTGCCTCTTCAGTTGCCTGGTACAGCCACTCCCCGACTTACGAACACACCGACTTACGACCATCCGTACTTACGACCAACCTCCCATTAACCCCATTATAATATTTTCGAGTTGAGAACCATGTACGCCAAGTTTTTCGAACAGTGAGGGCAGCACGTTTTAGGGTATTTCCGACTTGCGACCAAATCGAGTTACGATCAGGTGTTCGGAGTGTAACCTGTCGTAAGTCGGGGACTGCCTGTACTTTAAAAAAAAATACCGAACGTGGCGGGGAAAAATTGGTTGAGCAAAACAAACGGGACCAAAGTTGTTGAGGAATAGAAGAAAAAAAATGGCACAAAAGGAAGAGGCACTGTGCCTTTAAATCCCCACGTTCACGGCTGGTATTTTCTGTTCTTTTTACCGGACAGAGGCTGCAAATACCAGGCCAATCCCTGGTGTTCAGCGGGAAAGCCAGCAGCCCACTCGTGAGATGACTTAGGCTACAATACCGCAGACTCCCCTGGCCTGCAGACCCTGCCATCCCCGACGCCTTTACGGCCACACCAGCCCAGTTCCTGCACAACACCCAGAGTCAAGCTGGATCTGACCTCAGCTGGCATTCAGGTCATTGTGCGGCAGGTGAAGGCCAGCTGGGGAAGACGGCTGAAGCCCCGCCCCTTCTGCCCAAAGCCACATCCTTCCCCTGAGAACATGCCCCTTGCCACGTTCCCCCTCCTTGACAGCTGGGCAGTGGAGGCAATTTTGGGAAGGCAATGTCTTCCCTTGCCTGCCTGACCCGCCGCCCAGAGTGCTGTCTCCACGCTGTCGGAGCTGCCCTCCCTTGGCCATTAATCAAGATTCTGCTTGGGACGATCAGGAAGAGGTGCTGGAACAGTTTTCGGAGTGGGGGTGCCAAGCTGCACCCCTCCTTACGCCTGTCCACTCCCCTCACTGCTCCCTAGACCTAGGGACAGCAGCAAGGACCCGGCATGGTGTCCGGGCAAGACGCCGCATACAGAGCCAACAGCTGGGTGGGATCCTGGGGCCGACAGTGAGGTCCCCCAGGCCAAGCAGGGAAGCTCCAGGCAGAAGTGGAGCCCACGGTAGGGGCATGGGGCCAGCAGCAGGGATCTCCGGTGGCAGGGGCACAGGACTGGCAGCTGGGCCGCCGACTGCAAAACCTGCCCCTCTCCACATGCCTCCTTCCCACGCCTGTGGCAGGAAGGGTGAGACCGGACCAGCCTCCCAAAGCATTTGGGAAGCAACACGCTGTGGCCCAGTGTGACGGCGCATGGGGGGTCTCCCGTCTCCTGCACCCCGAAATGGCACAAATAGACTGCAGCAGCCGGTGGAACAGAGGAAGTTTATTGCCTCTCCAGGATACAGCACAGCACAGATGTAGTCTGGTCACAGAGCTGGGCTAGGATGCCTCTGGTCCCCTTGAGGTGGGGGGAGACTGGGCCCCTAAACTCCAGCCCCTTTCCCTAGGCTGTCTCCTCCATGCTCCAGACCAAAACTCACTAACCCTCTTCCAGCCCTGCCCCCCAGCCAGGGCAGCATTCCCCCTTCCTTTGTTCCTCTCCATGGGGGGTGTCTGGCCACTGGTTTGCATAGTGACTCATCCTGTTTTGCTGGGTCGTGGTACCCACGGCAGCCAGTGGGGGTTACCCCAGAGCCAGCAGCATAGAAACCAGCCAGGTACCCCCACTACGTCACACCCAGCAGTTCCCACGAGGACCTAAACATCGCTCCGCCTTTGTTTAATGAATAGCCCCCAGGAAAAGCTGAGGACGTTTAGCCCCGACGCGCAGTCCGACGGCGCGGAGCCTTTCCCCCGCGTCGCAGAGACCACGCTTGCTGCAGCTGGGGCTGACGTTAGTTTTCCACACGACCCCGGCCAGATTCCGCTCCCCGGAAGCCGTGGGCCACGGTCCCGCCGAACACACGCTACTGCGTGTAGAGCATTAACCTAGAAGCTTTTGCGTCTCTGTTAATCAGTTCATTGACTACACTATTACATCCCTGCTACCGACGCAAACTCCCTCCAGGAGGGGAGTCCAAATTCCAAGAGCCGTCACTTTCGGTGTGAACGTAAGAATGGCCAGACTGGGTCAGACCAAAGGTCTGCCGACAGGGGCCAACGCCAGGTGCCCCAGAGGGAAGGAATAGAACAGGGAACCCTCACAGTGCTCCCTTCCATCACCCGTTTGCAGACAAACAGAGGCTAGAGACTGGGCTAGGTGTGTCTGGATGAACAGTTAGTGTGGGGCCAGCTGGAGTATAAGTCTACCTCACGCCAGCCCGCCACACACACACAGATCCCTAGTGCACCAGGAGGGTCTCCATTTCTAAGTGCCCTATGAGACTGTGTGTGAGAAGCAGCAGAACCCCCCCAAGAATGAATGTTTGGCAGGCTGGCGTGAGGTAGGTTTACACCTCCTCAGTTTGCCCCACATTGTTAGAGACAAGTCCTTCACCTCTCTGTGCTCCGGTTCCCCATCTGTGAAATGGACACAACAACCCCTCCCCGGGGAGCTGAGAACAGCAATCCATTCAGGATTGTGAGGTGCTCTGCATGGGAATGGGGGGCCGGATGAGTCTCGGGGGGAGAGAATGAAGAAAGTCTTGAGTAAGCAGAGCTGAGACCTCTGGGATTGTTGTCAGAGGTTACAGACCCGACTGGGTTGGCGCTACCAGTCCAGTCACAGGAGCTGGCTAGAAAAACACCAACATTTCTGCTGAAGTTTCAAAGTATTTCCGCTGCCCTGCATGCTGGCAAAAAACCTGCCAGTTTGTTTTCATGACCGTTTCTCAGGATAAAATTTCCAAACACACCGTGAGAACGAGCTCTTCCTGTCACGCAACAGGGGCCCGGAGCGTCCCACGACACCCAGACACTGCACTGAAGCGCCGTGTGAGTCGTGGACGCAGTCACATTGGGGTATGTAGCACACGGCGCTTTGAGCACCGGCATCACTCTGTTCAGCTCCAGCCTGTGTCTTAAATGGACCAGCGCCCCTCAGGAGACTGCGAGTCCGGGTGCCAAATGCCCAAACCCCACATGGATCGATACTCAAATCACACGAGGATTGTTTGTGGATGAAGGAGTCAGCACCTCAGAGCCTGCATGTTCCCAGAAGCCACTGGGCCTCTGGCTTCGGCTACCCTACCGACACATGTCGGTAGAGCAGCATTGCTAAGGGACGTGGGTTGGCGCTGTAGTTCAACCCACCTGACCCCCAGTGGAGACAGAACTATGCTGACAGGAGGCCTTCTCTCACAGACACAGCCGCCACCCTGCGGGGAGGCAGATAAACTACACCCATGGGAGAAGCTCTCCCGTCAGTGCAGGTAGAGTCGTCACTAAGCACGGCAAAGCTGTACGCACTGACAAGTCCTCTCTTAGGCAGAGACGCCATTGTTGGTCGAACGATCCATCTGTTGGTCGATTCGTTCCTTCCTTAGGATACACCGCACGAGCCCTCAGCTGCCTTGCATGGAAACTGGTTTTTCCTGTAGGCTTACACGAGCAAAATGGCACAAAACAACAGACAGCTGGATCTGGCAACCAGCTCTGAGGTGACCACGTATACAAAGCGCTGGACATGGTCTCTAGCCTGGTCCCAGTCCGGAGAGGAACTCTGGAAAGTGTCTCTCTCTCGCCAACAGAAATGGGTCCAATTCAAGAGATAACCTCCCTCATCTCAACTCTCGTGGAGGGCTTGAAATAGCTGCTTGTGGGTTGGCACCCTGCCGCTTTGTAAGACGAGTGCCGTGCAAAACGCCACCGAGGAGAACTATTTATAACTTACGTGCGGTCGCCGGCAAGGGCCAGCATTTCTCCTGCCCGTGCACAAGCTGCCACATCTGTTAGAAATGAGGTCTCGCAAGGACTCAAGTTACTTTACAGATAGCCTCGTGTGTGTGCTGTGCCAGCAAAAGAACGGACAGTCCATTGGACTCAGCGTGGCGGGTCAAGAAACTGGCTCCGAAAGGCCAAAGAGAAAGTCACCCGTGCAAAGAACATGCAAGGATGATGCCTAGTAAAAGATATTTGCATAGCCTAGTCTCTGATCTTTGCATTCTTCCATTCTTGCCAACTTAACCTTGTCGCTTCCCCCCAGTAACACAGGACGCTGATTACAATTCCAGCTAAGAAGATTATAAACCATTTATCATCTAGAGCTCTAAGAAACATGAGCTATGAGGGAAGACAAAGAACTGGGCTTGTTTAGTTTAAAAAAGTGAAGACAGAGAGGGGACAGGATAGCGACTTTCAAGTATCTAAAAGGGTGTTACAAGGAAGAGGGAGAAAATGGCTCTTTGGCCTCTGAGGACAGGACAAGAAGCAGTGGGCTTAAATTGCAGCGAGGGAGGCTGAGGTTGGACATTAGGAAAAACTGCCTACCTGTCAGGGCGGTTAAACACTGGAATCAATTGTTCAGGGGGGTTGTGGAATCTCCGTCACGGGAGATATTTCAGAGCAGCTTGGACGGACATCGATCAGGGATGCTCTAGATGGTGCTTGGTCCTGCTGTGAGGGCAGGGGACTGGACTTGATGATCCCTTCCAGTTCTAGTGTTCTAGGCGTCTGTGATTTATGGCCTCTGCTCCGCTTCTGAAAACCTTCTACATCACTTCCCTCCAGCATCACAGGCTCACTCGACCACCGGGAGCCTTTTATCTTATGCCCAAACAGCTCCTGTTCCACTGAGCCCAATGTGACTGCAACTCACTAGATCAGGGGTTTTCACACGGCGGGTCATGACCCAGTGCTGGGGTGCAGAATGTCAGGGGCTGGGTCTTGTTGTTGCTGGGGGATCAGGTGAGCAGTGAGGGCGCTAAGGCAGCTCCCTGCCTGTCCTGGCACCGCAGACTGTGTTGCTCCCCAGAAGCAGCCGGCAGCAGCCCCAGCTCCTGTGTGTTTGTGGGGGGGGGGGGGAGAGTGCACACGGTTCAGTGCACTTCCCCGGCTTGAGGCAAGCCCCACACACCCATTGGCTGGGAACCTGTTGCTGGCTGCTTCTGGGGCCAGC
The DNA here is from genome assembly GCF_052426305.1 of Pelodiscus sinensis. NCBI lineage: Eukaryota > Metazoa > Chordata > Testudines > Trionychidae > Pelodiscus > Pelodiscus sinensis. Next base: position 22,369,430 of record NC_143074.1, on the reverse strand, counting down.
ATGGTCTGCAGGGCCAGGAGAGGCAGGAAGCTGCCTTAGCCCCCTTCTGCACCGCTGACTGAGAGCTGCTTGAGGTCAACCCCCCCTACCCAAGTCCTGACCCTCCCCCCACAAAGCCAGAGCCCCTCCTACACCCCAAAGCTCTCCTTCGCCCTGTCCCAGAGCCCACACTCAAGTCAAATGATGTTGGGTCGCGGCGCCAACAATTTTCTTCAACTGGGTTATGAGAAAAAAAGTTTGAGAACCAGTGATCTGGAGTCCTGGGGGCAGGCAAGTGAAAAGGCTCCAACATCAACTGCCCCGGCCTTCCAAAGCGCCACGAAAAGATGAAGGCTCACAGCAAGACCAGCAAGCTGCAGGACTGGCCCCTGGCTACTGACTCTCTGTGTGCAAGGGACCAAGCCGGTGTCCCCCCCTGTAGCTCCCCCTCCCTCCTAGAAAAGCCTTCCCGATTCAGGGTTCAGCAGGAGTCCGGGGCTAGCTCCTCCAGGTGGTAATCGGAGGCAGGCAGAAAGGACTCATTTTTCAGACCTCATTCAAAGGCAGATGCCGCATCCAACAGGCTACCTTCAAGCGCAACCACGAGACAGCTACCAGATGAAGTCACCTGCTGCATGCAATTATTAGGGGTCAGAGTCATTTACAAGAGAATGAAGCCGAGAGCCTGCGTCCCCTAAATGAGGATACAAAACGATGCATGTGCCCCGTACCAGCACTGCATGAAAAGGAATTGGAGAGATGCACACCTAATAGTACCGATGCTTCGTCCAGCAAAGCACACGCAAACCACTGGACATTTCCCAGGTAAAACACACCAATGAGACAGACACACCTCAGTCTGGCGGGCTAACTTCAGAGACAGACCTATACCTTCTGCACACGTCCCGAATACAACTCAGTAAGACCAGCATCTCTGATGACCACTGCCAGACTCCTCAGGTGGCCTATTTATCATGGCAATTCTCTGAACCTTCATGTACACCAGGGCTATATTTCAAAATAATCCCCATGAGGCTGAATTAAGAAGCGGAGCATCCACACGACCGAGCCTGTAATTTCGAAATAACAGCCCGCTGATTTCAAAATCAGAATGCCTGCTTTCCTCGAGGAATAATGCTACTTCTGAAAGTTATTTCGACATATTCCTCTGGTGCGGCTATTTCGAAAAAACGACTCCCCAGAGTCATTCGATGTAATGACTCCCAGTGCTCCCTGGGGGTCTAAGTCAAGGTAGCGTGTCCATATTAACAGAGCCCAGACTAATTTTGAAGCTTCCCCATAGTGTGAACAAGCTATTTAAATTTTGTTATTTCGGGAGTTATCAGGTCCAATTTAGTTATTTCAAAATAGCTTCCTAGCATAGACATGCCCTTATTCAGGTTAAATTAATCCCCAAGGGGATATTTCCAGAGCTAAGGGCAATAATGTCTCTATACAAACCTGGAATCTCTCCGAAGGAATTCTTTTAATGTTGTTATACTGTTCCTATAGATGCAGCATTAACATAAGCCCCCAGAGATGTGGGTTCATGTCGTATGACGTGTATGGGAAGACCTGAAATTTTGCCAGCTCTAACTCTGTTTCCCAGCTGCTCTGTCATACGTTGGGAGGCTACATTAGTTAGGAGGGAAAAGGATTTTTCCTCCACGAAGGGATCTTCTTAGGAATAAAGAACCCAAGGAGCTCTGTACAGATCCCCAGTTCTGTATACTTTAGAGATCTGGGAAAGAGCAGCCAGCCAGTCACGGTCTGATGGATTTTTTCATCCCCCCTCCCTTAACAGATGGTTTATTTTTCCTTCTCCTGTCTATAGTCTACGTCCTGTCAACTTGCACCGTTCTGCTTTCTGATCACCGCAACACCCCATTAACTGTGCAAGGGTACGTCTAGACTACAGGGCTTTGTCGACAGAGGCTTTGTCAACAGATACTGTCGACAAAGCTTCCGTCGACAAAGAGCGTCTAGACGACAGCCAGTTCTGTCGACAAAGCAAGCCGCTTTGTCGACATGACAGTGTAGACGCAAAGGACAGTGTAGATGCAATAACGCCTTCTGTCGACAGAAGGGGGGAGGGGCTTATTATCCCGTGTTCCTTTTTTTTTTCTCGACCAAAAAATACAGTGTGTCTGGTAGTTTTTGGGAGACCATCTGGCAACCCTATCAGTGAAGTTGGGGGAAAAGGGGTGGGGCTGAGTCCCAGTGGCCTGATAAGATATCAACCTCCAGAGCCTGGGGTTGCGGGTTCAAGTCCTACCTCCTGCCCTAGGCTTCATCAGTTAACTGGTTAAGCAGGATCCCACGGGGCTGCTAGCTCCCCCTCCCAGCCCCCTGCACACAGGATGGCCATGGGGCTGGAACAGCCCTCCACGTGCAGCAGGCCACAAGTGGGGGGCTGTTCCCAGGCACTGGGCAATTGTTTACCTAGTCACATCCCTAAAGGGAAGCTGTTTACCTTGCTGAAAGCCGGGTGCCCTATTCTCCCACCAGGGGCAGGAATAAGAATGGACACCGAACTGAAACCTTTGTGGAGCTGAGCTGACCTTTCAGCTGCTTGGGTTCCGTGCGATGTCCATTGGTAACGGCTCTGCAGGCTCAGAGCGCCGCTACGTCCGCGCTTTGCTGGGGAATAACAAAAGCGCTTACGCTCGGGCCCGGCTTTAAATATGCGCATAAGCCCTAGTGCCTTTACCAGAAATCAAGCTCATGCTTCAATGCTTTGCAGAACGTGAAAAAGCCGTGATGGCCTATCAGGATAACAGCAGGCAGTGGTCCGTAGACTCTCAGGCCTGTGATGGGCAGCCGGATTGGAACCCCTCTGCCATCAAGGCGAATGATTCATCAGCCTCGTATTCCCCTATTTCCAGAATCGCTGGCAACAGCCATTCATTTCTTGACATGACAAAGGAATGCAAGGCCCCAGCTCCGTGTTTCACAGCTGGGTAGCAGCGTGAGCCATGACTAGAACTGAAAAATGCGCAGAGGCGATGGAGATCAGAGAGCTAACTCACTGGTAAATATGTACACCTCCATTGCATTTCTCTTCCTAGTGTGCAGAGGCTGTTGCTTCATCGCAAAAAAGCTATCTTGGCATTGGAAAAAGTTCAGCAAAGGGCAACAGAAATGATGGAATAGCTGGCCTATGTGGAGAGATTAATAAAATCGAGACATTTCAGTCTGGAAAAGAGATGGCTAAGGAGGGAAATAATAGAGATCTATAAAATCATGACTAATGTGGAAAAAGGGAATAAAGAAGAGTTATTTACTCCTTCCCAGAACACAAGAACTAAGGATCACCAAAGGAAATTAACAGTTAACCTGTGGAACTGCTTGCCAGATGATGTGGTGAAGTTCAAGACTATAACAGAGTTCAAAAAAGAGCTAGATAAATTCATGGAGGACAGGTCCAAAGATGGGTAGGAATGGTGTCCCCTAGCATCTGTTTGTCAGAAGCTGAGAATGGGCAATGGGATGGATCACTTGAGGCTTGCATCTTCCATTCATTCTCTCTGGGGCATCTGGCATTGGCCACTGACAGAAGACAAGACACTGGGCAAGATAGTCCTCTGGTCTGAGCCAGGATGGCCATTCATGTTTATATGTTCACTCATGCACTCACACTTTTCACAAGTGATTTGTATTTTAATGCTAAAGGTTGCAAGTTCTCAGCACCCCCTGGGCTCTTCGCAGGGAACAAATCGCAGGGAATTCTAGCCGAAGCTAATTTGATTCTTGGTTTTTGGAAAGTTGGGGGGCATCAAGCTGGGGCGTTTGTGCTTTTCTGCCTGGTCTAGTCTCAGTGCAATTAACATTGTGCTTGTCTTTTATTATTTGTGCTGCAGCAGCACCTAGAAGTGCCCGTCATAAAGGCATTTGCTGTGGCTAGGTCTCTGTAGCATCTACAGGGCTGATTTCAGATAATCAAAAGCTACTGAAAACAGTTCACTGAAACAGTTGCACCCTTTGCGCGGGCGGAAAGGGGGTAGAAAAGGGAGCACTATTATGCACCGGAGGGTCATTACTTCTGCCCCTTTCCAGATGACACGACTACATGTTGAACCTCTCTAATCTGGCACTCTCTGGGCCAGCAACATCCGTGGTCCAGCACGACTGTAGTTAGCCGGCTGTTCAACTTATCATGGGTGTTGAGAAGTTTCCCAGAGTCCCATAAAGTTTGGTTACAGCCACCAGTCCCTGGCTCTGTTTTCTGTGTTGTTATTTAGTTCTAATTGACCCCTATATGTCTTCAAAGAACCCAGCAAGCAGTGGAAGTGCTGGAACGTTGCTAGACAATATTGACCTTCCGCGTTTCGGTAAATTCTCCGGTTCGGCACCAGTCAGATCCCAAGGGTGCCAAACTAGAGAGGTTCAATCTGTACTTAAATGAAGCCACAGGGCTCCTGCTGAGGGCTGTGTTACAAGAGGCTCTGTCCTTTCTGGGACAGTGCACCAAAATCCCATAGAGCGGCCCAACGCTTCTCACGCTGCCTCCGAACTACGGCCAGGTTGGAGCTCAACAACCGTCCAGCAAACGCTTCTTCCTAAAAAACTGCTGCAGCAATTGTTAGCCCAGGAGGAAAACGAGACCCCCTCCCAGGCCTGCTGTTCCTTCCCGGTGCACCGGGACAATGCTCTAACTTCTCATTCCGTAAATCATCTGCACCCCATTGCAGTAGCCACCCCAAATCTGCATTTGAATGGCTGTGCAATGGGCCCCTCCCTCAATGTGCTATTTACTGCCTTGGCAAAGTCATTCATCATTACGCCCCATACACACGTCGGCCCCATGCTAATCAAAACGACTCCCAGGGTGCACATTTCCAACAATCTATCAAGGAAGACAAGGCGCTGTCAAACTAAAACACGCACAAGTTAATTCATAAACAGGGAACTCCAGACCGCAAAACCTGGCAAAGACAGAAGAGAACCAGAGTCCTTGAGGAAAGGGCATTTGGGGACACAGCTGGAATCCTGCCCATCAGGAAGCCAGCCTGACGGAACAGTGTCTGTGGAACAGGGTTCCCCGGTCAGACCAATTAGCACACGTGCCTTGAGCTAAAAACTACAGGTCCGATCCTTAGAAGTAAGTGTCCGTCTGCTATGTACATTGGACAAACGTCTCAGACACTTTGCCAAAGGATCAATGCCACAAAACAGATATCAGACAGGATCACAAAGAAAAAACAGTTTCTTGCCATTTCAACCAGAAAGGACACTGTCTCAACGACTTAATTACCTGCATCCTGCTTCAAAAGCCTTTTAAGACTGCACTTGAAAGAGAATCCTCTGAACTGTCATTCATGCTTAAATTCGACACTTTACGCCTGAGCCTGAATAAGGAATCTAATTACCTTAGCCATTACAAAGATAGCTTCCCCAATTATCACCTCTAATATCCTTAGCTCACAGACATTTACCTCCCCCCCCCATCCCCCTTCTATTCTGAAATGTGATTTGTCCTTTTCATATGTGTTCATTTTTTTGATTGTATCCTTTGGTATATATGGTTGTGCCAATTTTCTTCCACTATTTGATCTGAGGAAGTGGGTCTGGCCCACGAAAGCTCATCACCTAATAAACCATCTTGTTAGTCTTTAAAGTGCTACATAGTCCTGCATTTTGTTTTAGAAGTAAGTACTGACGGCTGAAGTCAATGAGAGTTCAGGGGACTGGCACTTTTGGGGATCTCTTCTGGGAACTGCTTGGCTTGTTGTGGGAAGGTTTGAGTCTTTGTAGGATGTAGAATCCATCAGATCAGAAATTTCACCTCCTCGCACTTCTCCCCTGAAATAAGCAGACTGGGCCCATTATTCTTTGATGTGACAAAGCTCACGGGATGCTCTGATTCACTTCCACTGGAACCTCTTTGCACAGACCTGGCAATGTCTTTCCCCTGCCCCTCCTTCCCCCGGATAAACAAAGCTTCCTTCATCAACCCCAGAGCTCCTACCTTCCTGCTGTGCATAGTTCCCAACTTCAAGGCTGTATCTACACGACCAAAGACTAGTTTTACTTCTCCACTGGTGATCAGTAACTATGGTGGAAGCTGTAGGTGGAAGGTTCGGGCACTGTGTAAATGCTTAAACTCTGTCTCCACTATGGCTAGCACTGATGGAGAACTCCAGCTAGTGAGTGTGTCAGGGCAGATGCTTTAAAGCAACCGTGGGACTGACATTTCATTAGCCTCAGTAACAAAACTAAGCAATGAAGAGGTAAAACATTCTTCACCAAGGAGAGCAGTATGGATCCATTAATGAGATTTTACTAGCTTTCCTCTGATGGATTTCAATGGACAAGAAAAACAAGGCAAAAGACAGAGCATCCAATTACCCCATACTCAGAACAAGAGGACAGGGAAGGAACCCAGATTGCTCTGTTGTTTCTAGAGGTAGTTCCCATGAAACAGGGCTGAGGCGCATCAGTGAAGACAGACGAAGAAAACCTGAGCTGCTTTTTGCTCATAGATCATCAGTCCTCGGGCCTGTCAATTCAGCGTCTTTGGCAAATACAGTCACATCGAGTAGGGATGTTAAAAAGAGTGTAATGAAGTAATCGTGTAGCCACTGAAAATTTCAGTGGTTATATGCAGGGTGGCAGGCGGCTCCCTGCAAGACGGAAGCTGGCTTAAAAGGAGCTGTCAAACCAGGAGCCTGCATGCAACCATGAATGTTAACCCAGGCTCATCAATTAACCAAGTGCACAGTTACACAGTCACATCCCTAAGACCAACAGGACCATGTTTCTGCTCAACGCAGCTGAAACACTCGCCTTGCTTTCGTGATGCGCTAAGTATTTTGGTTCAGAACAAGAATTGGCCTTTCACACTACTACTCACAGAGATAATAAACCTGTGTGTAGGGGTTCACTAGAGCACTCAAAGGAGAACCATAATTTGTTAATGACAAGCACCGTAGAATTTTCCCCAGCTGCAAACAGAGACAAATAAATATGTATGAAACGGTCCAACTAGCTCAGCCACCCTCTTGCAAATTCGATTATAGACATTAGCAGCAAGGCCTAGTCCAGGGCCCCCGTTTGTGTTGCTTTTTCCACTGACTTTTCTAAACGCGACAGGGACACATTTCTGGGGACAAAACAGCAGATGATCTGTTTTTTTCTAAATATATTCCTGGGTGATTAATATGCAAGAAGGCTATAAAACCAGATGCTTAAATCAGCCCCAGCTTCGCAAGGAAAGAAAAATGCTCGTAATAAAGCAAAGATAATAAAAAAAAAACTTGAGAACCCATATGCCCAACCCTGAGGCAGATCCAACAGAATTTCAGGATAAGTCACGACAGCTGCCAAGATGACTAGATTTGACACAAACACACATTCATCTAGCTGCTATGCAGCTTTATTTCCAATATTCATCTTGTTTGCACTACTCCCCTCTTCTCGGCATTACAAGCTACTGACCGGTGCCGTCCAGATCCCAGACAACTAGAGATTAGGGATGTGAAACTGTAATTGTGTACATGGTTACACACAGGCTCCTGGTACACATGGGAAGCTGGCTTAAAAGCTGGCTCTCTCACACGTGCTAGCCACCTCCCCACCTTCTCCCCATTGCCTCTGTATCTGAGGCAGTAGCATGGGCGGGGGGAGAAGCAGGCAGGAGCCAGTACACATGGAGAGTTTAAAAGCCAGCTCCCTGGGTACACCGTCTTGCATGTAACTGCTGAAGGTTACACAATGACTTACTTAAAGGATTTTACCATCCCTACTGGAGAGGAATGAAAATTAAACAAGTAGAAAAAGTCTAGCAGGAGTGAAATCATTATATGCACTGCAAGGAAAAACTGACACTTCACCTCAGAAAGCGAAGGCTGAATTGTGTTGTCCCCTCATGCGCCACCGAGGCATGTGCCCGGGGGAGGCAGAGGCAAACGTGATCCATTATAGTTCGGTAATTTTACTTCCAGCTTCGTGTATGTGACGGCCTGGGGTGGGGGCCCATTTCTGTGAGCTTCACAGAATGCCAACTGGAACGGGCCCACAAAACGAAGGAATGTCTTGTTTACAAAATGGTACCTCAGAACAGGGACTCAATGTAAGGGACAGAAAAAAAAACCCCTCTCACTCTGGGATTGCTTTAGTCACTTCTCTTAGAGCAAATTTTGAGACCACAGGAAGGTTGAAAAATACAGACGGAAGACCCTCCTCTCCATTTAAAAACATGTAACAAACTGGAAAAAAATACTGGAAACATGTTACGGTTGGTTGAAAAAATTCCATCAAAACTTGCCCCGCACTCTGAACATTAAGGGTGTGTCTAGACTACAGGGTTTTGTTGACAAAAGTGGACTTTTGTCGACAAAACTATACCCGCGTCTACACTACCTTTGAGTTCTGTCAACATAACGTCAACAGAACTCGGCAGTTTTGTCAACGGCGGTAAACTTCATTCTACGAGGAATAACGCCTTCTGCCGACAGAGTTCTGTCGACAAAAGGCATTATTGCATCTACACTGTCCTTTGCGTCTACACTCTCATGTCGACAAAGCGGCTTGCTTTGTTGACAGAACTGGATGTAGTCTAGACGCTCTTAGTCAACAGAAGCTTTGTCGACAGTATCTATCGACAAAGCCTCTGTCAACAAAAGCCTGTAGTCTAGACGTACCCTAAGTTTTCAGCTAAATAAAATGTGGATATAAAAGTGGCTACTTCTTTTTTCCATTTTTCAGCTGAAGTTTTCCAGTTTGGGCTAACGGGAAGGCTCTTTTCCTCCCTTGCAGCTGTCCCAGAAAGGAATTGCAACTAATCCTCACAGCCACCCGGCAAAGGTAAGCGTGACGTTATCATTCTTGTTTTGCAGGTGAGGAAACGGAGGACACAAGAGACTTGCTCAAGTCATTCAGCAAGATGATCCAAGAGGTCTTCTCCCTCTCTAGTTCATGGGATCCCATAACTATCATCAGCCGCATCCAGACCAAGCCCAGACAAGCCCTCCAGATAAACGCCCCGAGCGGTAGAATTCAAGGCTGGAATTCGCAATAGCAAGCCTCACAAAAATAATCAGAAAACAATCCCGCCGTGGAGCAAATTAAGTTCCGCCTTGGAATCACCAGAGAAAGCTACTGGGAAACCAAAGAGGATCTTTCCTTTGGCTTGAATGCATCTGCTCTGTCAAAGGATTTCAGGCAAGAAGCATTCTCTAGCGTTGGCGAGGGAACCTCATGAAGCTATTTGCTGTTGCCACAGCTGCCACGTTCCACATAGTGGCTCCAGGCCCACGGCCGGGGGGGGCCAAGCGAGAAACTGCTCTGGGGCCAGGTGATTCAAAAGGGCCCAGGGCAGTGGCAGTTGGAGCCTCGGGCCTTTTAAATCACCCCCGGAGCCTTACATGGTGCGCTCAAGGCAGCACTGAAGGTTGCCTGGGGGAGATGTGGCACAGTCCAAGTGGCACTGGAAGCGGGGGGGGAGGGGAGGTGATGAGGGCACTTGCAGGCCTGGCTGCCCCAACCCCACCCCTTCCACCTGAGGCTCTGCCCCTTCTGGGAGCATGGAGTGGAGCCTCTCCCCCCTGCCCAGGGCCCCCAAAGTCTGTCAGTTCCTGAGTGGCCCAAAGTCAAGTATTGTTTGCCGTGTTGTTGTAGCCATGTTGGCCCCAAATTAGAGAGAGGAGGTGGGTGAGGAGGGTGGTTAAACACTGGAATAAATTGCCCAGGGAGGTTGTGGAATCCCCATCTGTGGAGATATTTAAGAGCAGGTTAGATAAATGTCTATCAGGGATGGTCTAGACAGTACTGGGTCCTGCCATGAGGGCAGGGGACTGGACTCGATGACCTCTCGAGGTCCCTTCCAGTCCTAGTATTCTATGATTCTATGATTTTTTATTAGACCTGAGCTCTGAGAAACTCAACAGCTTGTCTCTCCCACCAACCGAAGTTGGTCCAATAAAATATATTACCTCCCCCACTGTGGCTCCTGTTAGAATATCGAATAGCTGTTCATTCTACATCCGACGCCCCCCACCTTTGGGGAGGTAACACTGGGTATTTTTCCTCCCCAGACTTCAAAATCAGTTAGTGCTGCTGGATGAAACCACCAGCTCCGCACCACTCAAATTGCCAGGATATCGTGGGAGAACATGAGTGCGGTTTGAATTTCTGTGCAACCCACCTCCCCCCTTCCATAACGTCAGCCTTTCAGCACAGGGAGGAAGCCAAATTGGAAGCGCCGATCCATTGGTGACACCCTGTCGGCCAGGCTCAGGCCTCTACATCTGACTGGAATGCACAAGACCAATACCTGCCCGTCGGGACACAATGGAAGGACCCGAAGGCCTGATAACTCACTGCCATCTGGAATAAGGAGCAGCCTCGTCACGTCGGAAGCCAGGGCTGACAATCATTAAACGATTAATTTGGAGCCACTGGCTGCCACCAGAACCATTTACTAGATGTGGCCACTAGGGCGGCGCCCGCAGAGAGAGGACGCCGTTGGCAAAGAGAGCGTGCTGTCAGCATGAGCGGCGGGTAACGTAGGCACTCCTCGTTCACCGGGGAAGGCCAGGGCTGCAGCATGGCAGCCTGGCTTCCCAGCCACAAGGGAAGGCTGGAACCGAAGTACGTCAACTCAGTTCCCTGGCCACCTAGGAAGGCAGGGGCCACAACATGGCAGCCCAGCTACTGGGGAGAGCTGGAGCTACGGCATGGCAGCCTGGCTCCCTGGTGGCACAGGAAGGCTGGGCCATGACACGGCAGCCCCTCCAGGTGGCCAGGAAGGGTTGAGCTGGGGGAGGGCGGAGCTTGGTTCTGGGCGGGGAGGGTAAGGCTGCTAAAGGGGTGTGGCTCTGAGCAGAAGGGGCGGAGCTGGGCCTTGCCTTCCCCAGCTGGGCCTTCACCCACCACCCATGGCTGTCGGCCACTCGAAATGGCAGCCGTGCGCAAGGCCTGGGATTTGCGGTAAGGGGAAAGACACGGGCAGGGTGATTATTAGTACCAAAGGGAACAATAAAACCTCACTTACGGATGAGGAAAAGGCGATTGCACCTCCGCCCACTCGGCACAGCCGTGTCTCAGGATATGGAAGCCTTGTACTATCATAGTGCTGAGGTAATTCTCTCCTCTCTCTGTGGCTATGGGCATGTCTACACTGTGATAAAAGACTCCCAGCACGGCTGCGGCTGGCCCAGCTCAGTTGACTCAGGTTCCCAGAGCTTGGGCTATGGGGCTATATTGCAAGTGCAGCTGTTCGGGCGGAGGTGGGAGGCCAGGGCCTGAGACCCACAAGCAGGGAGAGTCCTGTCTGGAGCAGAACAAATGAAGTACCTAAGGAGAGGATGTACAGGCTCTGCTACACGGGAAAGAGCTAAGGTTGCCAGATGGTTGAAACAAAAATACCGAACTCCCCCCAGCAAAAAAACAGGGAAAAATTCTGTTGAAGGGGAAAAAAGGGGGGGGGGAGACCAAAGTTGTTGAGCAAAAAAACAGCATGTCCTCTTTAAGAGTGAGTGCAGGGATAGGAACAGGGGAGAGGTTGAGCACTAAGACCCAGGGGAAAGCATGGCTTCCCTGGGTCTTTTGGCCGGCAGCCATTTTGTGCCAGAACCAGGTAAGCATGGGGGCTGAGGTCAGGAGTCTGGGGGTGTTGGGCGCCAAGGGGGAGCTCGGGGGCAGAGGGGGGGAAGCCGGGCGCTGAGTGTTTGTAGGGTTGCCAGGTACCCGGCATTTTCTCCTCCTGGCCAGGGAAAAATTCAGAAAATACCGGACTGTCCGGGTGAATCCTGGCAACCCTAGAAAGAGCCCGTTACTACACAGCGATGAGGTGGCGGTTAGGGAAAATCCAAGCCCAGACCCAACAATAATTTAATAGCGATCATAAGCCATTGTATGTGCTTGTCAATGCGAGGAGGTGACAAAATCCTTCCTCTTATTTACTAAGCACATGAACTAAAGTAGACAACACCCCCACTAGGTCCATCTCTGGGGCAACTGGTAGTGGCCGCCCCCCCACCAGCTGCCTCCGTGGGCAAAGGAGGAGAGGGGACTCGAACCCACCACACTGCGCTTCCCAGGCACCTGGCTGACTGCTCCTCACCCAGACACCCGGGTTAATCTGCCCCGAATTCTCAAGTCATGGAGAAGCTGTGAAACACCAGCTCCTAGGAGCTTGACAAAGCCTGGAACTTGGCTGCCTCTTTTCCCCACACATGCCTGGATGGCTGCTCTACCTGGTCACAGATGTGTTCTGATGGGCTCCAGGCATTGCCACAGTCTGCTGAGGTCACACCCATATTCGAACTGCCTCCCCCCGGCAGGAATGACATTGCGTGGCGAAGATTCTAGGGGCAAGCATGTGCCAGCGAATTCATTAAGGGTGACTCAAGTAAAATGAATTCTGCTCGCTTCACTTTTCCCAGCGGAATCGAATCAAACAGAATTGTATAAGAGCAGCCCCGCTTACTGTGGGAAAAGCTGTAAGGACAGCACTCACATCATCCTGGAAACAGAAGGATGCATATGAACGCTAGAACGGCACTTAATCCTTTGCAGCAGCAGATGCCAAATGTGTTATACACATTTGCAACACTGAGGTGTCTGATTGCCTCAATATTCAGCCTCACAACATTGAGAGTCCTTTTACAGATGGGAAACTGAGGCACAGAGCCACTCCCCAGCTTGCTCAAGTCTCGTAGGAAGTCTGGGGCAGAACTGGAACCTGATTTTGAAAATCCCAAACCCCAGATGACCATCATAACTTTGCAAGGACCGCTGCAGGTGGAGAAATACTTTGCAGAGGTAGACACTGAGCAGCAGAGCGGAATAGCAGCTTGGCCCTACTCCACATGGTGACTCCATTTCAGAGCCAGGAAAAGAGCCCAGATTTCCCGCTTCCCACAAGGGAAGAGGTAGGGAAGGAACCTGACAGGAACCAGATCCGTGAAAGTCTGACACCGTTAGGAAGTAACTCCTGCACAAGAGCTTAATTTAACAATGGGAAATTAAAACTATTTTAATGGGATGGAGTTGAGCTGTTAACTTCAGTTCTGGAGTTGGAGCCCAAACCTGCGCCCATACACACCCCGCCTGTCCCCCTCCCCCTGCCAATTCAGAGCAGTTTGGATCTGGGCTTTGAGAACAACCCATTGTTTGCTTATACAGGTCTAAAAAGCTTCATAGACACCGTTCTTTGCTCCGGGCCACCCTTCCGCACAGCTGATTTAGTCAGCAAAACAACCCCATTGTACAATAATACAAAGGGCGGCTCACCTGACCTGCACACAGAAATAGCTCCCAGTCAGAAATGTCAACTCTCCCGATGTTCAATTACTGCCCTCCCCCCCTCATGGAGAAAAAGAGGTGCCCGCAGACTAACAGATCTGGACTCTGGAGGACCAGGGGTGGGGGAGTGAGTCCCAAAACAGAACCCTCACCAACAGCACTTCACCGGCGGCTTCCCCATTAACTCCAACAGGGCTTCTGCTTCAGCCTCACTGCTGATCTCAGCTGGGGTTGTGGAGAGAGCCGATAAAGAAAAGTTATTTATTAGTTCCCTAAATAGAAGAACTAGAGGACACCAAATGAAATTAATGGGGAGCAGGTTTAAAACTAATAAAAGAAAGTTCTTCTTCACACAACATGTAGTCAACCTGTGGAACTCCTTGCCAGAGGAGGCTGTGAAGGCTAGGACTATAATAGAGTTTAAAGAGTTTAAAGAGAAGCTAGATAATTTCATGGCGGTTAGGTCCATAAAAGGCTATTAGCCAGGGGATAAAATGGTGTCCCTGGCCTCTGTTTGTCAGAAGCTGGAGAGGGATGGCAGGAGACAAATCGCTCGGTCATTGTCTTCGGTCCACAACCTCCCCAGGCAATTTATTCCCGTGTTTAACCACCCTGGCAGTTAGGAAGTTTTTCTTAATGTTCAACCTAAATCTCCCCTGCTGCAATTTAAGCCCATTGCTTCTTGTCCCATCATCAGAGGCCAAGGAAAACAATTTTTCTGCTTCCTCCTTGTAACATCCTTTTAGGTACTTGAAAAATGCTCTCATGTCCCCTCTTTTCCTTTCCAAACTAAACAAACCCAGTTCTTTCAGTCTCCCCTCATAGCTCATATCTTCTAGACCTTTCATCTGACGAAGTGGGTCTTTGCCCACGAAAGCTTATGCTCCTACACTTCAGTTAGTCTATAAGGTGCCACAGGACTCCTCGTCGCTTTCATCATTCTTGTTGCTCTTCTCTGGACCCTCTCCAATTTCTCCACATCTTTCTTGAAATGTGGTGCCCACCACTGAACACAATACTCCAACTGAGGCCTAATCAGGGCAGTTCTTGTCTGACAACTTCAGAATCCTAGTCATGGCTGTAATTCCAATTTTCCCATTCCCTGAGCTCAAGCGGTGTCCTAGTGCCTCAAAGCCCAAAAGGGTTCCCTACCATGGAGGGAAGGAAGGAACTAAAATGCCAAGCACAGAAAGAGAAATAATTCTCCCAGCCAGGTGCAACTCAGTGAATGTGAGGCCAAAGCAGATGCATATGGTGAAGTCTTACCAAACACGGGGTTGGAGAGAGAAACATGATATTGCCTGACTTGCCCTTGTAGCCAAGAAGGATAAAGGTATATTGGGGGCATTAGGAGGAGCATTGCCAACAGATCTAGGGAAGTGATTATTCCCCTTTATTCGGCACTGATGAGGCCACATCCGGAGTATTGCATCCAGTTCTGGGGCCCCCATTATAGAAGGGATGTGGACGCATTGGAGAGAGTCCCGTGGAGGGCAACAGAAATTATTAGGGGGCTGGAGCACATGACCTATGAGGAGCGTCTGAGGGATTTGGGCTTGTTTAGTCTACAGAGGAGAAGAGTGAGGGGGGATTTGATACCAGCCTTTAACTACCTGAAGGGGGCTCCAAAGAGGATGGAGAGAGGCTGTTCTCAGTGGTGACGGATGGCAGAACGAGGAGCAATGGGCTCCAGTTGCAGTGGGGGAGGTCTAGGTTGGATATCAGGAAAAACTATTTCCCTAGGCAGGTAGGGAAGCACTGGGATGGATTCCGGGGCGGGGGGAGTGGAATCTCCATCCCTACAGGGTTTGAAGTCTCAGCTTGACCAAGCCCTGGCTGGGATGATTGAGTTGGGATTGGTCCTGCTTTGGGCAGGGGGCTGGGCTCAATGACTCCTGAGGTCTCTGCCCACCCTGGGATTCTAGGACTCAGCAGTGCAAATATTGTTCAAGTGTAGAAGATGCTTTAGGCCTTCTAACAAAGCCATTGGCCTCACTCTGGGGGTGCCAAAGAAGAGTTATTGGATGGATCTCCGGCCCTAAGGTGCTGTTCCTAAAATGTCTTGGGAGAGTTGGACATGAAGCCTGTAACGGGACAAGATCCTTGCTCTCAGTGCTCGTCTCTAAGGAGCTCAGCTGCAGACCCAGCTGCATGACACACCTGTTACAGAATCCCGCAAAAGCTGGCGATGGGGAAGGGGCAGGGCCAGAGGCAGGATCCCACCTGTCAGCCGCTGCGAGTCCTGTTTCTCTTTCCTGCCTGAACGCCCTAGGCTGGTGTTAAAAAAGCCGAAACGTGCATGTCGTGTATTGCAAACAGAGCTCAGTCTTACAGGACCAGGCTCGCGGGAGAAAACCGTCTGCTCGAGAAAGGATAAAAAATAGCACCGAGGGCTATGACCTCCCCAAACAAGGTGGTTTTAACACCAGGACGTGGCGATGTGTTTGACAGCTGGCGGGAAACGCACCCGCGCACACGGCACTCCACTCAGTAGTGCAGTTGTGAAGATAGAAGGGCTTTAATGGACTCGCCCATCACATCAGACCACTTTGCTGGACTAATTGCATTCCGGGGCCTGCCGAGAAACACAAGCCGTTTGTTAATGCCTGGCTGCCAGCCGCGGGAGGAGTCCACCCGGGCTGTTTAGAAATTACACTTGCCGCACACGTGGGAACGGCGCTCCCTCCTGCAGAAGCACCTGATCTTGAAGGGATGTCGCTTTTTATTATGCCCCCGAGACTGTGACTCGAAGGGCTGGGAAGACGCCAGCCCAGGAGCAAGTAGTTTTGCTCATTGTGGCCAGTGGCCACAGCAAAGCTCCGTTTCCTCGTTATTTCTGCTTGGGAGGGGAAAAAATGCAAAGTTGCTCTTTAAAAAAAATCTTAGAATTCAGCTTAAAAAAAAAAAACCTGGTTCAACAATGGGTCTGGAAGAACTTGGTTTCCTGGCTCCGTAGGCTTAATACGCGGCTATGTCTGCTCAACCCTTTGTCTTTTTCAAGCCAATACACTGAGCTCCATGTAATGGGGGAGGGAAAGAGAGTTTCCAAAAAGGCCTTAACACTAGATACATTGCATGCACATTTGTATCTCCTAAGATTGCCCCAGAGGACTGGCCAAACATCCCCTCTCTCCCAGTGGCTTTGCATACACAGGGTAGGACTATGTCGCATTTTAAAGAAATCCGTGTACCTGGCATGTCAGAGAAATCTGCAGCACATGATATGGGAGGGTTTACCGAAGTGTAGGGATCTGCCTCTCCTAAAGCACCTGCCTCCCAAACTCAGCCGCCGTAAGCCTGCACCAACGCAACAAGATGTGTAAAGCCTGAACTAAGGAGGTCTCCTACAACTACACCGCGGCGCTACTTCGGGATAACGCCCGTGTGACGGCGGCTTGGGGTTTTCCCGTCTCCTGCACCCCCGTAGTGGAACGGACAGACTCCACCAGCCAGTAGAACAGAGGGAGTTTATTGCTTCTCCAGGATACAGCACAGCACAGATGTAATCTGGTTCCAGGGCAGGCCTAGGATGCCTCAGCCCCCCTTGAGATGGGGGAGCCTGGCCCCCTAAATCCCAGCCCGTTGCCTAGGCTGCTTCCTCGATGATAACAGCCAGAAACCTAACTCACTCACTTCCAGCCCTGTCCCCAGCCAGGGCTCCACTCCCCTTCTTCCCATTGTTCCGCTCCCTGGGAGATAACTCGTCAGACAGGTTCGAAGCCCCCTTGCTTAATGACTCATCCCCTGCCCTGCTGGGCCATGCTGCAGCCAGCAGCCAGGGGAGGTCACTCACAACCCACTGCCCAGCATAGCAACCAGCAAGGTACCCCCACTACGTCACAGCCTGTTATCCCAAAAGAGCGTTCTGCATGTCTTAATAGCATGCCCGTTATTTCGAAACACATTCGAAACAACGGGCTTCTTATTCCGGCTTCCTGGAAATCTCATTGCACGAGGAATAAGGAAGATGCCAGAACAGCGATTTATTTCAAAATAAGTGCTGTGTAGTCAGTGCCAAATTTCGAAATAAGCAACGCAATTTGTGTAGCTGAAGTTGCGTAGCTTATTTCGAGGTACGCACTACTGTGGCATCTCAGTGGGATTTGTTTAGTATGTGTTCCCTCCTGTGAGTTCTCCCTGCACCATTAACTCCACTCAGGAATGAAAGGCTGCGGCGGAATTGGTTTAAAGTTCCCCCCATATTGGAACATTCACTAACCAAGCTCCCCAAAACCACAGAGGAAGCCCTGTTTCTACAACCCGTTCTACAAATGTGTGTCCTAGGGAGAGGCAAATTCTGTGCGGCGTTCCCCTCGGCGGCGCTCAGGGAGGTTGGAATACAATCAGCCCTGACCAGCCCTTTGAGGCACAGAAATAACACCAAAGATTCCAGGAGGAACGGCGCCTGTGTGCCTAAGATGAATCCTTCAGAAGCTTCTATGTCCCAAAGAAAAGTGCTTTTTGTTCTGCACACCGGAGGAACTTCAAATCGTTTTTAGAGGCTCAAGCCCCTGTAGAATGTATTATTTTGAAACTAGCCCACTTCCATTTTTCTGCACCAGACCTCGACCCACCACATTCTTACGGCAGAAATCACTGAAACGTGAAATATTGAGAGCCAAATAAAACTACAAGTCTAAGCTACTGGCTGTAGTCTCCCAGCAAATTAATCTGCATCCCTGGGAACAGTCCGTGATATATTTCTTTTATATTTCTGCCGCCACTTTATTATTTCAGCCAGAACTCCCAGGAACAATTCTCGCAGCTCGAGGTAGCGGGGCTGCCAAGAACTGTGCAGTGTCTGGCTTTGGAGGAGTTAGAACATCTTAAATAAGCTATTCCCCACTTCAAAGCAAGCTTCCCTCTTTGCTTACCCCTAAGCAGCCACCATGATGGGCAAAACCCTTGGTTCAAACCGACAACTCAGGTACCAGAAGTGGCACACACGGGAAGGAAACAGACCAGTCACAGAACACAGGAAGAGAGCGCGAGCTGCGGTCAGTACTGGCGCTGAGAGCTAGACCAGGCCTCAAGAGGTTGGTATCATTCTTTCCCCAGGCTATGAACTGTTAATTCGTTAAAATTAATAGTGGATAGCAGGTTTAAAACAAACAAAAGGAATTTTTCTTCATACAACACCCAGTCAACCTGTGGACCTCCTCGCCAGAGGATGTTGTGAAGACCAGGACTTTAACAGGGTTCAAAAAAGAACTAAATCAATTCATGGAGGTTAGGTCCGTCGATACTTGATTATCCGGAATGGTGTCCCTAGCCTCTGTTTGTCAGAAGGTGGAAATGGGTGACAGAGCAGGGATCACGTGAGTTTCCCCTGTTCTGTTCACTCCCTTTGGGGCATCTGGCATTGGCCACTGTCAGCAGACAGGACACTGAGCTGGATAGACCTTTGGTCTAAGCTAGCACGGCTGTTCTTGTTTCCAGCTTTGCTCTCCGCATCTAACCGATAGACTGTCAAATTCACCTCTTAGTGCACATCCATGGCATTGCACCGCGCCGTTTGCTTGCGGTGGGATTACAGCCACCGGGACGCACAGCAGTGCAGAACCCCATGTCCACACTCGCGGCCTGCAGCTATTCCCCAGCTAAAAGGTCTATAAGGGAAACTGAGTCCGACCTATTGTGCTGCTGTCACCGTCCCTGCTAACCCAGACGCAGCCCCCTCCTCGTGGAGACCCCCTGGGACGTTGGCACGTGTCACAGCCTCCTCTCAAGCCCCTGCCGTGTCATTAATTCCACAGTGGTTCTGCCCCCACCCCTCCCAGTGGGACACTCCCTCCCAAAATTCCTTCCTCGGGATCGGTTTGCCCCGGAGAGGGTCTGGCGTAAGGGTCATACAAGGAAGGAAGGGTTGGCTAGCGGGTCTTGGCTCCCAGTCCCAGGCCAGGAGTGCTGGGCAGGGGCACTGAGCTCCCAGGCCTGGCAGAGGGAGGATGCCCCTTGTACCTCTCAGTTGGTACCTTTCTGGCTGCTTGGCAGCAGATGGGCTCGGGCAGTAAGTGTGAGGCTGCTTAAGGCCACAGGACAGCGGGAGCCCGAGAGTCCCCCCACTGCTGGGAAGAACGAGCTGGCGGCACAAGACCAGCCACAGCGAGCGAAGCCAGCCACGTTGGCAGGTCTGCCCACACAATGAGAGCGCAGCTGCCCTTCCAGGCGTGTAGCTGCACCTCCATGGGTGTCCGGTATGTAAGGCAGGGGGAGGCGCTGCCTTCCCAAACCACCAGGCATAGCCCCGCCCACACTCCGCCCCTGGAATGCCTGCAGTAGGCGTTGGGGGCAGAGTGCCGCTACCCTCAGCCTCCCGCCCTCCCCACGCTCTGGGCCTGGAGAGGCAGGGCTGGGCCAGGCCACACGGCATGCCCTCCTCTGGGACTACAGAGGCTGGGGACCTGCCACACAGCGTCCACCCTCTGACCTCCTCCTTCGCGCCCGCCTGCTCCTCTCCTTTCCCAGCGGTTGGGAGGGGGAGAGCGCTCACTACACACTGTCCCGCTTCCCTGTGGGGGCGGGGCCTCAGAAAAAGGGGCGGGGCTGGAGGTGGGGCTGGGGGCTTGCCTCCCCCAAACCTGCCTCCACCAGACGCCCCTGTGTACTTCCCACAAGGGATGGAAAAGTGTAGTCGATGAAATGATTAACCGATATGCAGAGGCTTCTCCGTTAACGCTACTGGTTACCCGCAACTTTGTCGACCGCACGACTAAGGAATGACACGACACGCTTCTGCACCTCCCTGCTTCCCACAGGCCCGGGCATCGTTCAAAGCACCATTCACACGGGGGCCATAAGGCGAGCACGCTGGTGGAGGAGGAGGAAACGATCCTCATCATACCCCGGAACAGGTGGACAGCCCAGTGGAGCCAGATTGGTTCAAGGCGCCGAGGACACATGGGTCGGTCTGCGTTGGCTCTAATCCACCTGCATGCTGCCTCTCTGCAACTTCCCGGGCACGTGAAGTCACTTGGCAAAGACCCACCAGATCACCCGCTGGAAGATGCCTGTTCCCCTGTCTTGCTCGCGAGTCAGACAGACAGATTCTGTGCTGATTCTAGCTAAATCCCACCCTTGGGAGGACAACATGAACCCAGGCACCCTCTGGCACCCACCACCCGCTCATGCCACCGGCCGGAGGAGCACCTCCATTCCAACGCCTTGCTTCTAGGATACGCGCCTGTTTCCCTGTCTTCCAGCTGCGACCACCACTGCTACTTTTCCTCTGGCCCAAGGACGGGTGGGGAGATGCTCCTTCTGAAATAACTAATTCTGCCC
This sequence comes from Pelodiscus sinensis, assembly GCF_052426305.1. NCBI lineage: Eukaryota > Metazoa > Chordata > Testudines > Trionychidae > Pelodiscus > Pelodiscus sinensis. Next base: position 22,348,922 of record NC_143074.1, on the reverse strand, counting down.
CAGCAAATGCCAAGCCAGGAAAACTGACCCGGGCAGATGCTATCTCACGGTGATTCGTTCGCGTTGGAAGCATCAACTAGAAAGAACACCCATTGCACGGGGGGAGAAATACAGTACATGATCATAGGTGAGACAAGCCATTTGTCCCGAGAAGGAAGAGAGGGCTGGTGGGGGGAAAGGTTGAAAATGAAGGGGAAACAAACGAGATGCAAAACAGAACACACAGAAGCGGAAGCGAGGGACAATACCAGCAGCTTTACAATCACTGGGAACCTCCCTGGTTTCTTTCTTTGTACGCTGACTAACGCAAGGGCAAGATAGAACAATACTCTGGCATATCTAAGCAATGGCTCGTCATGCCATGCACACAGCTGCTGGGCGCTAACAGCAAGAAGCTGCTGCATTTGTGCACGCAAGTGTTTTGATTATTTCCAAGTGGGAGCAGACATGCATTATTCCTCGGCGGGGGGAATCGTGCATTGCTGATTCTAGCTCAGACTATGGTGCATAGGCACCGCGTGCCGGAGCGTGTGAGCACCGTAACACACGCTTCCTTTCGGTAGCACACAGACACCATGCAGGGCAGCTCTCAGAGGTCTCGGCGCTGCCTCTTCCCATCTGCTTTGTGCTATTCAAAGCCACCGGAGCGCCTGTGCAATTGTCAAAAAAAAGCAACTGGCTTTCACCTGCTGCCCAATGCACCAGGGAACATTAAGGCTTGGGAGGGGGGGGGTCGCTTCCCACGTCTCCCAACAGCAATGCACGTCACCACCCGAGAGCCACTAATTACACTCATCTGGCCCTTATATTTCAAAAAACCCACAGGCCACCGCCTCCACCCCCTAAACCTCATGCACCACTGCAGTCCTGCAATACCTTTGTCCGACATCACTCCCCCAGGAGCCCATCCTCCGAGCTGGTAACAAGGGGCTGACCCCATGGACATCCTCTGTCGTTGCTGGTGGGACAGTTTTTACACGTGAATTGATCTCGGAGGGGGATTTCTTCAGCTTGGCTCTTGCCATTCTGCGAGCCTGGGCTGCCTCCTACTTCCTCCTCTTTTCCCCCTGAACTCTCTCCTGCATAGCAATCCCCAGACTGCCTGCCGTTCAGAGCTGCCGGCATGTACCACCTCCCTCCTCTCGTCACTCTCCCTGCTTGCAGCGGCTCAGTGGAACAATCCTGCCCTGTCGATGTATCTTGGGAGCGAGGGAAAAGCCCGTGGTTGGGCTGCTGTTATGAATCAAGCGTTGTGCAGCAACGCAGCGGAGACGACAGGAGATTCATAATGCAGACACCGGCATAATGGCCTCACTCCATACATGAGAAACTGATCGGGGTAAAGCAGGATTGCCTTTGCCTTGGCTGGCTGCTTATTCAAATGACTGGGTTGGTTTTATTGCTGCCCCCAAGACAGCAGCGGGACAAGGGATCACCAAAATTCTCCTCCACCCCTGCAGGCGAGAGATGCGGTTCCCCCTCCCCCACCTCATTTCTGTCTGTAAAGACGTCTGTGTGTGAATTTGATGCTGGTAAAAGAGAATCTCAGAGGCTGAATCCTCACACTGCACAGGAAGCATCGATAGGGGCTTCCCCACACCCCAATCCCAGAACAAATTGCCTAGGGGGGTTGTGGAATCTCCATCACCGGAGATATTTAAGAGCAGATTGGATAGACATCTAACAGGGATGATCTAGAAGATGGTGCTTGGTCCTGCCGTGAGGGCAGGGGACGGGACTCGATGACCTCTCGAGATCCCTTCCCGTTCTAGGATTCTGAGACTCAGAAGGAGCACTCCTGTGGGCGAAGGGGTAAGGCCACTCAGTGTGGGCCATTAAGTCCTTGAGCGAACTACAGAGATGGCTACCGATCCTGGTGGTTTTGGTGAGGTGGGCAGTATCCCCACGGAACATGGACTTTCACACACTCCCCCCCCCCACCGCGCCTTGTCCCGGGAGTGACCCTCAGTTGCTAACAGCTTCCAGAGATTACGGGTTTAGGCTGGATTCAAACCAGCGACTTTTAAAATAACCCATCAAACAACTGAGGCACAAGGGCCTCCCCTCCAGGATTCGGTTAAAAGAACTCTGGCCCGATTCTTGCAGAATTTAGGCCAGCCAAGGGGGTGGGAAGGTTTCAGCACCAAGGACAGCGCTGAGCGCACCCATACTTGCTGTTTGCTTGGAACAAATATTCCGGCTGAGATGTGAAAAGGAGACCGAGGCCGCAGCGTATCCTGTGTGGTGCTGAGACACTATCAAGCTGCCATACGCTGAGCCAGGCGAGTGCGAGCTAAGTACCTGCATGGGAGACCTCTGAGGAAGACTCTGTTGCCGCATGCCATGTCCTCGCGAGAGACGATGCTGGCCTACCTTCTGAGGCGGTGCTATGCCGTGGCGACATAACCACATGGGGCAAAGTGGAGACTGTATTTGCCCGGTTCTGTGGCATGTGGTTTCTCCTGTCCTGTGGTAACCCCATGTCTGTGCCTCAGTTTCCCTGGGCACTGCATCAATATCTAGACGGGGATGGAAATTTCACATGTGACTCTTAGGGTGTGTCTAGACTACATGCCTCCTTCGACGGAGGCATGTAGATTAGCCAGATCGGAAGAGGGAAATGAAGCCGCGATTAAAATAATCGCGGCTTCATTTAAATTTAAATGGCTGCCCCGATCTGCCAAACAGCTGTTTGTCGGCAGATCGGGGCAGTCTGGACGCGACGCGCCGACAAAGAAGCCTTTCTTCATCGGCACAGGTAAACCTGGTTTCCCTCTTCCGATCTGGATAATCTACATGCCTCCGTCGAAGGAGGCATGTAGTCTAGACACACCCTTACTGAGGTAGGCTGCTCCAGTCCCAACACATACACAATGGCCCAGCCGTTTTGGAACAGGAGCCTGGAGAGGGGTGCAATCAGGTGACCCCTTTGCCAGGGAAGCTGGACAAAGGAAGAGGCGGGGCTGCCTACAGGGTTGGAACTGGTGGATGAGTGTATGGGGGAGTCCTGGCTGGCTTAGGATAGAAGGAGGGGGCCCAAGGTGCTGGCTCTGGGCCTCCCTCTCCTCAAGATGGCTGCTCCTGGTTCTTATGCTAACAAGTCTGTTCTACGCTGTGTCCCTGGGAACTAAGAAACCCTTTGTTCTACCTGCCGGCTGAGGGTCCTATCTAGCTGCGGAGGGGGGTGCAGGGCCCGGTGGCTCCCCCACCCTCGGGGACACCAGGCCAGGGCACATTGTGCAACCGGAGGTGCTTTTGTGGAGACGACATAAAACCGACTTGTGGTCATCAGAGATTCCACTTAATTTTTCATTCATCCACTCTCCTGGCCAAACTCCCAATCCAATTCCACTGTGGCCACCTGATATCCCTTTTGCCATTTTAATGTTATACCAAGTTATTTGAAACTCCTTGTTCCGAAGCCATTGAGATCTACCAAAAGGCAGACCGATTGCATCGACAGTCAAAATTACGGCTCCTTCACAGGAGCATCAAGAACAAGTCCGGTCATAGCTGAGGAGATGAGGAGAGCGCTTGAGACAGGACCCGAATTCAGCAGCCATCTTTCCTCCCTCTCCCGTAATGGCGGGAGGAAGGGGCCGGACTGGAGAGCCGCAGTGAAGAGCTCTGTGGGGGATTCTATTTCTTTTGTCACTGCAGGGGATTTCCAGGGCTAGTTGAAACGGTTCAAAAGAAAGTCGGGCTCTCTGCTAATCCCAGAGTTTTCACAAAATCTCTCTGCTTTCCGTGGGAAAACTCCATAGTAAAACTGATATCTAAACTCTCCCAAACACTGAGGCTGCGTCTAGACTGGCAAAATTTTGCGCAAATACTTTGAATGGAAAAGTTTTTCCGTTAAAAGTATTTGCACAAGAGAGCGTCTACACTGGCACGGATGCTTTTGCGCAAAAGACATCTTTTGTGTAAAAGCATCCGTGCCAGTGTGGACGCTCTCTTGCACAAGAAAGCTCCGATGGCCATTTTAGCCATCGGGCTTTCTTGCACAAGAAATTAACTTGGCTATCTACACTGGCCCTCTTGTGCAAGAATACTTGTGCAAGAGGGCTTATCCCTGAGCCGGAGCATCAGAATATTTGTGCAAGAAGCACTGATTTTGTACAGTACAAAGTCAGTGTTCTTGCGCAAATACTCACGGCCAGTGTAGACTAAGCGACTGCTTTTGCGCAAAATCTTGCCAGTCTACACGCACGCTGAGCTATAGTGTTTTGACTGAACATTTGGATTGCCGTTTTCCATGATCTATACAATCATGACAGGTATGGAGAAAGTGAATAGGGAAGAATTATTTACCTGTTCCCATTCCATAAGCACTAGGGAGCTCACCAAATGAAATGAATAGGTAGCAGGTTTAAAACAAGCAAAAGGAAGTATTTTTTTCACACAGCACAGTGTCAACCTGTGGAACTCCTCGCCAGAGGATGTTGTGAAAGCCAGGACTTGAACAGGGTTCAAAAAAGAACTAAATAAATTCATGGAGGTTACGTCCATCGATGCTTATTAGCCAAGATGGGTAGAGATGGTGTCCCTAGCCTCTGTTTGTCAAAGGCTAGAAATGAGTGACAGGGAAGGGATCACGTGATTATTCCCTGTTCTGTTCACTCCCTCTGGGGCATCTGGCATTGGCCACTGTGGGCAGACAGGACTCTGGGCTGGATAGACCTTTGGTCTGACCTAGTCTGTCCGTTCTTATGTTCTCATTTGATCTGAGAGTAATAAGAGGCATGTTGATCTGTGCGTTACTTTTGAAAGACTGACCAGAGCACCCCCCACTTTGGATTTTCACCAGCCTACAACAGAGCCAAATAAAACCACGAGAAAAATGCACACTCTCCCCCTCCTTCGCTCACATCAGTGAAATATGAAACGTTAAGCCCTGGTTCTATTTTGCAGTGTAGATAGGCCCTTTGCCTAAGATACAGAAGGATGCATGTGGCATAGCTGGAACTAGAGCTTGAAACTGTTTCCTGCTCTAACTATGGGCATATCTAGACTACGCCGAACGGTCGAAAGAGGATCACACTTCCGAGCGCGCTTTCGAAAGTGAACGTAATTAAGACGCGGCTTTTTCGGCGAGACCCCCCCTTTTGTCGAAAAGCCGTTCTTCCTTCAAAAAGGAGGTTTACGTAGCTTTTCAACAAAGGGGGGGGGGGGAGAGAATCGCCGAAAAAGCCACGTCTTAATTACTTTCACTTTCGAAAGCTCCACTTTCAAAAGTGTGATCGGAAGATATGCAAATTCCCACGCAATTTGCATATCCTCTTTTGACTATTCGAGGTAGTCTAGATCCACCCTATGAGATCACACCCCCATCCTTGGACAATCACTCTTTAATGGGACCTCACTATTAAGGATATTCAATAAAAAGCTTCCCCCCAGCAAAAATAGATACAAAAGTAATGCTAGTTACTGACATGCCAGCTCTTATCCAGCACTTGATTTCTCTCCATCTATTAATATGGTCCCTCATCCAAATAAATACAATTCCTAACAATAACATGTTTTCTTGTAGCTATGGTTTAGATCAACTTTTGGGTCTATCTTTTTACTCACGGGAACAATATATTATTTTTCCTACGCTAAGCGGGATACTCTCCACTATTCGTCTCTTGGCATAGAACTGTACCCACTCCAGTGTCTGTTTCATCAACTGAAACACGAGTGCTTTTAGAGCAATCACACTCCTGGGACATGGATGTTGCCTTTCATGGTGCAAGCAGCATTTTCATACTTTGGAAACTATTACAGAACTAGCCAATTAGCCCATCATAAGACGGGATTTTCAGGTCTCTCCTCCACGTCGGTCTTCTCTCCTGAGCCTCCGATCTCTCGCTCCGTGTCTCTCTCTTTCTCTTCTCTGTCCCCTCCTGCCTCTCACTCAGGGGACCGTGGAGCCCAAACGGCTACTTGCGCCACTTGCTTCCATGCGGCAGCCCAGCTGAGCGGCACAGAAGTCAGCCAAGCGCCACAGCAGGAGGCGAAGGGGGGGGCAGGGCGGTGACGTTCAGGAGCCGCTGTCACGCCACACATCACCGCCCTACCCCCCTTCCCCGCCCGCCGTGGCAGTCGCCTGACTTCTGCGCCGCTCAGCTGGGCCACCGCGGCAGAGCAAGTGGAGCAAGTGGCCGTTTGGCCTCCCGCACGGCAGCCCAACTGAGCGGCGCAGAATTCAGCTGAGCATCATGGCGGGAGGCAAAGGGGGGCGGGGCAGTGACATACATGGCCAGGCCCTACCCCCTGGGCATGTACGTCATCGCCCCGCCCCACTTCCCCTTCCACCATGGCACTTGGCTGACTTCTGCGCCGCTCAGCCGGGCCGCCACGGGGGAACAAGCGATGCAAGCAGCCGTTTGGGCCTGGCGCTCCCCATGCAGCACGGGCCGCCCAGAGGGAACAGCCAGCATTTCAACAACAGCACCGCCCAGAGGGAACAGCCAGCATTTCAACAACAGCGCCGCCCAGAGGGAACAGCCAGCATTTCAGCAACAGCGCCGCCCAGAGGGAACAGCCAGCATTTCAACAACAGCGCCGCCCAGAGGGAACAGCCAGCATTTCAGGCAACAGCGCCCCCCCCAGAGGGAACAGCCAGCATTTCAGGCAACAGCGCCCCCCCCAGAGGGAACAGCCAGCATTTCAGGCAACAGCGCCGCCCCCAGAGGGAACAGCCAGCATTTCAGGCAACAGCGCCGCCCCCAGAGGGAACAGCCAGCATTTCAGGCAACGGCGCCGCCCAGCGGGAACAGCCAGCATTTCAGGCAACGGCGCCGCCCAGCGGGAACAGCCAGCATTTCAGGCAACAGCGCCCCCCAGAGGGAACAGCCAGCATTTCAGGCAACAGCGCTGCCCAGCGGGAACAGCCAGCATTTCAGGCAACGGCGCCCCCCCAGAGGGAACGCCAGCATTTTAGCAACAGTGCCGCCCAGCGGGAACAGCCAGCATTTCAGGCAACAGCGCCCCCCCCCCAGAGGGAACAGCCAGCATTTCAGGCAACAGCGCCCCCCCCCCCAGAGGGAACAGCCAGCATTTCAGGCAACAGCGCCCCCCCCCAGAGGGAACAGCCAGCATTTCAGGCAACGGCGCCGCCCAGAGGGAACAGCCAGCATTTCAGGCAACGGCGCCGCCCAGAGGGAACAGCCGGCATTTCAGCAACAGCGCCGCCCAGCGGGAACAGCCAGCATTTCAGCAACAGCGCCGCCCAGCGGGAACAGCCAGCATTTCAGCAACAGCGCCGCCCAGCGGGAACAGCCAGCATTTCAGCGTTACAGACTCTCAGACACTGGGCTACTCTATATATGATTATACTTGCCCATCCAATTCTTTCCCACCGCACGGTGGCCATAGCAGGGTTTCTTCTTTTCATCCCCGAGTCATCGCCCACAAAGAGAACAGGACAGGTCAGATACACTGCTAACAGAATTAGCAAGTCTTGGGCCATATCAGCTGGTGTAAATCAGCAAAGGACCACTTCAGCCAATGGAAAAGCAAAGATTTGCACGAGCTAAGGATCTGGCCCCAAGAATGTGCCCAAAGTTCATCTCTCTCTTTAACCTCAGCCTCTCTACAATGATCTTGGCTTCGTTCGGTTAAAAGCAGGAGGAGTTCTCTTCCTTCCAGGACTTTCTTCTCTTGGTTCTGTGGAGAGCTGGAGGGTTTGGCGGGAAGACACGGTATCCTTTTGGGAGGTGGTTTGCTGAGCTGACGGAGCGCATGGGGAGTGTTGCAAAATGTTCATACATGAAAGCATGCAACGGCCCGGCCCCAATTGGTCCAGACGTGGCATTCCATAGAGCCCAGTGGGAGCAGGATTTCAGGTTCTCAGGCCACGCTGCATGTTCTTGAACTGCTAAGCTTCAGCAGAGCAGTAAACACTCACAAGGCGGAGCCAGGGAAACCCCGAGTTACCCGCAGGCCATCTTTGTGCTCCTCTGAATAGCAGTAACTACTCCAGGTGAGAAAAGAGGTCAGGTAGTGTTGAGGCAACTCCCTCAGGTGAAACGATACTGCTTGAAATGCCGGGAAAACGGCTCCCCGGGGTTTTGGATGGGCTGGCTGCTTTCTGCGCTGCAGGCTTGCAGGGGAAAGGTCTCTCTAAAACACCACGGTCAAGTTCTAGTCCCCGCCTGCAAGGGACGGCCGGTGGGCCAACTTGCCCCAGGAACGCACCTGGCCCAAGCTACACGGCGCTTGCCCTTTCTGTGCCTCATCAGCAGTAGTAATAGGAGGAGGAGTCCAGCCACAGAGAGCTCGCTGACTAAAGGTAAACTGAACCCTCTCCGCTACCTGGCTGCAGGAGGACCTGCGGGAAGGGCAAGTGACATTTTCAGACATAAGGGAGAGACCAAAGTCCTATCTGGCAAAAACACCGGGGCATATTGGTGACAATGGGATATCGCGCAGGAAGTGCAACAAGAGTTGTCCCATGTAGCCCAAGATGTGGAGGCCTGTGTTTATGGAGTGGAAGGTCAGGGGTTCGCCTCTCCGCTTCCCCAACCGATTTATATAACCCATCAGCCTGCGGTTTTTTGTATCCACCGCCAGAATTTAATCACAGAGACAATCAAAATACGTCAACTTGCCGATAACCAGGAAGAAGTTCAGCAGTGTGGTGCGTTCTGACTCCCAGGGGACCGTGTCCATGAGGAAATGCTGGGCCCAGCATGAGTAAAGGATGGACAATTGGGCCCACTCTCAATCCCTAGAACGTATTTGCCAAAAATCACACAAAGCTTTCTCCAACGAGATACGAGGGCTGAAAGCCAAACCTGCGTGACTTCATAGCCTGAAGAAAAATCGCTTTGTACCACTGTTAAATGAGACCCAGAACATTTACTGCAAACCAGGGATCTAATGGTTAATTGCACTTTGCAAGCCTGCTAGGAACTGCTGATTTCTCATTTCAACATTTGCATTAGCCTGAGACCACTGCTGAGCTGCCGGCTGGAGAAAGGGTGACAGGGGAGGGATCCCTTGATGATTCCCTGTTCTGTTCATTCCCTCCGGGGCATCTGGCATTGGCCACTGTCGGCAGACAGGATACTGGTTGGATGGACCTTTGGTCTGACCCAGTACGGCCCTTCTTATGTTCTTATAAAGGGGGTGAAATTGTTCAGAAAAAGTCCCAGTGGCTACAACAGTTGCTGAAAAGAAAAGATTTCTCATTTGATTCAACAGGCTCCATGGCAAATGCATCATTTCATATTTTCCTTTCGTTGGAGTCGTTTCCAATATTGGCTGTCAAAACTTCTTTTGTGTAGCCATCTAACACATTAATAATAGATGTGATCATGCACGGTAGAGCTATTCAATGAAACAAGGCGGCTTTAAAATTACTTTGACAAGCGCATTTGGTATTTTGAGATATCGGCAAAAGCTCTGAGAGCGGAGAATTTCTCTGAAAATACAGCAACTGCAAATTACATCGTTTAAAAATATGGAGCTCTCAGTAAGCTATATATCGCACAGCAAACCTTGAAGCAATAACAAAGACCATTTCTTTATACACCAGCAGTGCATTTTGCTAGAAAACTTTTATGCCTAACCCACTCCAGAACCACAGTGGCAGCAATGAAAATGATTAAAAGTCTGGAATGACCTATGAGGGAAGACTGAAAGAACTGGGTTTGTTTAGTTTGGAAAAGAGAAGACTGAGAGGGGACATGAAAGCGTTTTTCAAGTACCTGAGAGGGTGTTACAAAGAGGAAGCAGAAAAATTGTTCTCCTTGACCTCTGATGACAGGACAGGAAGCAATGGGCTTAAATTGCAGCAAGGGAGGTTTAGGTTGGACATTAGGAAAAACTTCCTACCTGTCAGGGTGGTTAAGCACGGGAATAAATTGCCTGAGGAGGTTGTGAAATCTCCATTACTGGAGATATTTCAGAGCAGGTTATATAGGCCTCTATTAGGGATGGTCTAGATGGTGCTTGGTCCTGCTGTGAGGGAAAGGGACCGGACTTGACGACCTCTCGAGGTCCCTTCCAGTTCTAGTGTTCTGTGATTCTATGCTACTGAATTCATTAGTATTTAACTGGTGGATCTTTATAAAGCCTCTCCGTGGAGGCTGGTTGGGTCCTTTCTCTAAAGTAGATAGATGCTACAAATACTTAAAGAGATACTGCAATTATGACTCATTACAAGAACTCCCCTGAAACTGAAAACTGGCCTCACACCTGCTGTAACAAACTCCACTGAACAGCCAGAGCATTGGATTCTTTCCTTCACCTGAGGGACACTGTGACACTCAAACCCTCCTTCGGCTTTGCTCAGAGGCGTGTGTCTGGCTAACTAGAAATGGGCTCTGACAGAGGCCAGTCTGGGTGACACCTCTGGTTTGGAGGCATTGGCCACAAAATAGAACCAGAGGTGAAGAGTGCATGTGGTGCTAGCAAAGTAAAAGCATGTGTGCCGTGCTGGGGAAAGGGCAGAGTTAAGGTTAGGTGGGTCACCTTTACTATGCATCACCTGGGTTACCAAAGTCCCCATTTTGCTGACGCTCAGGTTCTGAAAGGAAGGACATCTCAGCAGGTGAACCTATTTCTTCCCCTTTTGTGAAGAAAAGGAGAGGAGGCCCTGGGAGCTACCTGTATAGGACCCAGCTATCAAGGCGAGCGAGTGGGAAAGGAAACAATGAACACACCCATCAGGAAAAACTCCTTTCAAACAAAAGCATCCCCCCAACCTGCCCTGCCAAAGGTCCAGCAGGCCCGGCCTGCCCAGAGCCGCCACCCCTGTCTGCAGCACAGCCCGGCCCAAGCAGCTCCCCGCCCATGGCACAGCATGGTGTGGCAAGCCCAGCCTGACTAGAGTAGCCTCTGCCCATGGCCGGAGCAGCTTCACCCACAGAGGACCATGTTGGAGGAACCACCTGCCTATGGTGGCTTGGCTGGCAGGACCCCAGCTGTGGAGGCCTCTGCCAAGAGAATCCTCCACCGTGGGATCCCAGCCCTCCACCGTTAACCTTATTATTTCCCTCGTTAACTTTTTAAATGGGTATTTACGTCCCGAATTCCAAATCGAGTGGCCAGGCTCTGAACTGGTGCATCCCAGCATTCTGTCGAATGTGCTTATGCCAAAGGCCTGTCCCCAAAGTCAGAGTGAAGCTTGGGAGGGGAGACGGGGGAAAAGTTTACTAAGCTCTAGAGCTGGCATCATCCCACTCATCTCTGGGGTTATCTAAAACCACTACCAAAACCAGACGTTTCTAATAATGAGGGAAGAAAGCTCTCTGGCATCGGGAGCTGTGGAACACGAAGAGCCCAACTTTAGGCAGAACTACTTGGAAAAACAACACCCGGACGATGGAGACTGTCAGTCGCTGTTTGCTCTTTCCAAGATCCTGACCACAGAACTCAAGACCTATCACAGTAGTAACACAACCATTCTCTGGCTTTCCACACCCAGGCTAATGACGACTTAGGCCAGGTCTTTGCTAGTGGAGAAAAATCAATGCAAGATCCACAACTCCAGCTACGTGACTTGCGTAGCTGGAGTTGACGTACCTTGCATGGATTTTCTGGGGTGGCCCCACAGTGGGAGGTCAATGGGAGAAACTTTCCTGCCAACTTCCTGTCACGAGGAGTACCACGGACGATGGCGACAACCTCAACATTCGATTTAGCAGGTCTTTACTAGACCTGCTAAATCAAACCCCGGAAAATTGATTGCTGGAGCATCTATCCTCCAGCAAGTGAAGACAAAGCCTTAAAGTACCACAAAAACACCAAGTAGTCCTCTGGTACCTTAGAGACTAACAAAAATATAAAGGATCATGAGGTTTCATTGGTAAATCCTACAAAAGCTCATGATTCTATATATTTTTGTTAGTCTCTAAGGTGCCATACGACCACTTGTTTTTAAAGTTACGGGCTAACACGGCTACCCCTCTGAATGCCACCTACGCTCTAGCAGAACATTAACCCATGAACTCTAGGTGCTTATCATCCATATGATCAAATAACTACACATGCATTATTCTTCAGTGTAACGGCATTCTTCCTCAGGATTACAACAAAGGAAGCACCAAGTGACTGACAGGGGGAAAAATCCATGCACAATGTACTCAGAAATATGCAACTCAGCAGCAGCACATTGTAAAAGATTGACCTGGTGAAAGCACAATTTACAGAGCTGCAGAGCTCTCTTACTGCAACATATAAAGTGGAGCCCTTGTAGTCACCTCACGCTGAAGAGTGTAGTTTCAAAAACAATGTCATCAAATGTGCTAAGGACCCACAAAGTCTCCTCAGAATCTGACCCATTTGGCGTAAGAAGCCTGGATCCATGCAATTATTTTTTTAAACCGCGGTAGGGCTCTGTCCTCCACTGGATATCATTCATAAAGGGAAGAAAGCACGCCAGTGAGCAACTTTGATTTCTGTGGAAATATCATTTTCTCTCCATGGTGTTTTTAGCGGGAGAAACAGCAGCCCCTGCAATGTCCAGCATAGGAAGATACTTCACCCCTCTTTGTTACAGTGCTCTCTTTCTTCACACTGAGTGTCCATGGTGTGCCATTTGAGTGGATATTATTGTTACTACAGGTCAAACCTCTCTAGTGCGGCACTTTCTGGTCTGGCAACATCCATAGTCCGGTATGATTTTAGTTAGCTGGTGCCCACTTCTCCTGCATCTGGCAGGGTTTCCCATCACCCCATAAAGTGTGTTTAAAGTCACCAGTCCTGGTGTTCAGTGTTCTGTGCTGTTATTTAGCTCCAATTGGCCCCTAAATGTCTTTGAAGAGCCCAGCAAGACGAGGAAGTGTTGGTGATGCTCCAAGACAATATTGACCTCCCGTCGTTCTGCAAATTCTCTGGGTCTGCAGTCAGGTCCTAAGGATGCCGGATTAGAAAGGTTCAACGTGTTGTAGCATGTACTTTAAAATATACACGCGCAAAATTATACCAAGCAGGGTCTTTAAGGACATTGTGGTTTGCATTTGGAGAGACAATCCGAAGCAGTGGCCAAGTTCTTGTTGGTATCTATAAATTGCGAAGCTCAGCGAGGGACAGAAATGAGTTAGCATTCTCGTGTCGAGATCTGTCATTCGGGTGTGACAATTTGGGGGAGATGAGGGTGTTTTGTGTTTCAAAGTACAAACCTCAGGGTGTACTCTCATGTAGTAGCAGGAAAGATCGCTAGGAAGTTTTCTGCTACTTGAAATAAAAATATGTTATCCTACTGGACGTAGCCTTCATGCAATTTTCCACCTCCAAAGGGAGCATCAAGAAAATGCAGCCAGGTAGCACAAGCTACATCATGTTCACAGATCTAGGTCTCCATTCCAGAATTATCACCTCCTGGCCAAACTAAAATCTCTGATATTGTGAAGACCAGGGCTACGGCTACACTGGCGGCTTCTTGCGGAAGAACTGTTTTGCGGCAGAGTTCTTGTGCAAAAAATCTTCCACAAGAGCGCATCCACACTGCCATGTGCTTTTGTGCAAGAAACGTGCTTTTATGCAAGAGCATCCATGGCAGTGTAGATGCTCTCTTGTGCAAGAAAGCTCTGATGGCCATTTTAACCATAGGGGCTTCTTGCGCAAAAAATTTGTGTTGCCTGTCTACACTGCCCTCTAGTGGAAGAGCTCTTGCAGAAGAGGGCTTATTCCTCGTGGGGAGAGAAATAACTCTTCCGGAAGAAGCCCTGTTTTTCAACGCTGTACTGTAAATTAACTTGCACAAGAACGCGCGTCCACATTTGGACTGCAGCTTCCTCTTGTCATAACTTAAAGCAGCTTCAGGGGTTGGTTGTGCCAGCACAATGGGATGTGCCTGGAATGAGATTGTTTCTCATAAAAAGGGAAAGGAAGGGGTCTGGTAGGAGGGAGTCATACTGCAGAATGACCACAAGGGGGCAGCAAGAGGCTAGAGACAGGGACAGCAGAGGGCAGGGGTGGAGAAAGGGATAGTAATCTACATGTATATCGGAGAGTTTGTCTGTTTGTATGTCTGTCCTCCAGCTGGGGGGCATGCACCCCTCTCCTGGCTGTGCCTGCAGGAGCTGCAGCAGCCGTGGAGAGGCGCATCTCACCTGGTCCCAAGCTGCAGCAGTGAGACACAGCTGGGCTCGTCCTCTCTCCCCAGGGCAGCCTGCACACCGGTCCCCTCATCCCAGCCCTGCCCCAGAACAACGCTTTAAATGAAGAAAAACAAAACGTGTTTGAGTTAAGGACCTAAGCCACACCGGGTGAATCTTCTTGTGTGTATCTCTGTGTACACAAATACACACACACACACACACACACACACACACACACACACACACACACACACTTACTTTAATGGCTGAAGGTACCACTGCCTCCCACCCCCTGCTTTGCAGCTCAACATTCTGGACCCAGGAGAACGAGGGTGATGCTGTCTGTTGCACGTGTCCATAAAGGGGTTCCCTGCCCCCAACAAGCTGCCGAGGCTCTGTACATTTCTTTTGCACAGCAGGCCACCAAAAATTCACTAGTCGGGGGGGTCCTGGCCCAGTGAGATTTGCCCTTTGGGGCTGGGCCTTTTCCCTTACACGTGCCATCTAAAAATCCCCACCGCCCCCACCAACGGTTGATTGATTTTTACCTGTTATAATTATGTTCTCAAATAATATCCTACAGTTTCCTCATCAGTGAATATGGGGGATAATTGTTCCCATCCACCGCTGTGGAGCACTTCAAGAGCCCTGGGTGGAAAATGCTGTACAAAGTGTGCAGTATTAGTATTCCGCTGCCATTAAAAACATTTCAGGAGAAAGCACAGTACCCTAGGAGGCAGCGATTAACCTGAATGGCTGGTACTAAAAATATGAATCATATTCAAGACCTAGTTTTCCACTTAGCTGCCGACAATGGCTCTGTTTACCACCCATGTAAAAGCCAGGGTCTGTGGGTAGGTGCCCTGGGAAGAACCATCCGCTCTAGCCATTTGGCTCTACTGTCGGCATGGCGATTCTCCTTGCGGAGGGAACACAGCCGCATGGGCAATGGTGGGGAGCCGCTAGTCTAGAAACACAGTCGGAGACGAGCGGGGGATAAGGTACTGCATGGAACAGCCTCTGTAATGTTGGATGCTAATAAGCACTTCCCAGCATCTTGAAGCACTGGGAAGTCTTTGGATGAACAGCCCCACATGGGCAGTAAGGCATTCGGGACAGATTTAGCCGCAAGCAGGAACTTCACGGCTAGCGGCCCGTTGTTCTTGCCTGGAGTACTTTCCTGCCACTTATTGTGGCAGTACAATTGCAAAGCCCTCCGAGAGCAGCGTGAACAGAGCGCCCCTGGCATGCACTGATTGTAATGGGGCGCTGCCCGCTGACACCGGCTCTCAAGCACCGTGGCTCCAGCACTCCATCGGCTTTCATTAACATCGTTCAGTGGCTGTTCAGTTACAGCTGTCAGCGATGTGCCAGCGGATAACGGTTTACATTACCGACAGGAATACCGCAGCGCTGTTATTTGAGAGGGCGACCTCCCGGCCAAAGGGCTGGCCGCAATTGAAAAGTAATGGCCAGAAACGGCAGGAGAATGAACAACCAGGCCCTTACAAAAAAATCATCGCATCGGCTGCCCAGGTGGCCTCTTGCCGTTGGGAGGTAGAGCAGCCAAGCTGGGAGCCTCACCCCCAACGAGCCACCCACGGGTATGTATGGTCAGAGCTTTGCCTGTCCCTCCAGCTGCTGAATGATAGAGGGAGTGAATCAAAGCACCAGTGGCAGAGAGGGGGCAAAAATGATACATCAGAGCCAAAATGGCTGGGTGAGGCTTATACAGGACTGACCTTGTGAGCCTCGCTGGATCTCCCCCCAGGCAGAGTAGAGCAAACTGGGCTTGATTCCAGGGTTCAGGAATCCCCAGCCTTTATTTCCAACTCTGCTCCTATCTCAGTGGATGGCCTTTGTCAAGTCACTTTGCCTTTCCAGGCCTCAGTTCCACTCAACCCAGGCACCACACTTATCAACCTCCCAAGGGTGTTGGGAGCAGTAAATTCAATGATGTACATGAAGTGCTACAGAGGGGCAGACGCCCATTGATGTTAATACTTCAGATTCGGTCCCTATGCCATCTTCGACTCCAGAGTACTCTCTGGAGTAGCAGACTCCACTCCAAAGTCCCGGCCTCCAGTGGTGAGTACAGCTTGGAATCCCCTACAGCGGAGCCCCCATCTCGAAGAACCATCGTCACGGTGCAAGGGGAGTAACTTCCTCATACCAGCTTCACCCAGGATCTTTTCCGCTCTCCTTCCCAGGGTTAGAAACAGGAGCCCTGGACTGTTCGGGGAAGATCGGACCGTGCAGAACATGAATTTGTGGAGGAGGGGCCAGGATGCTCCCGCCGCGAGTAGAATAGCAGCCTAGCTGTCAAAACTGGTGGTTTCAAGGCAAGAGGAATCAAACTGACCAGGATCCAAAGGCGATCTCTGTTTAGAACCCAGCTGGCAAGAGCTTATATATTTTTCATCAGCATTAACTTGAGAAAGGCATTATGTCAATACAAGATCAAATAGCTATTGCAGTGAATAGAATCTGTCCCTTCACACACACACACACACACACACACCCCGAATGCTTTTGAATAAATGTCGCTTGAAAAGCATTAGGGAAAACAACTTCCTCTGCCCGACCTCTTTGGGTTGCTCTCCAAGTTTCTCGGCTCCAGTGAGGTGTGCATAAGCGAAGAATTCTGCTTCCGGCCAAACACGTAGGACACTGGGGTAAACTTGCAAATTCTCCTGTCTCAGCGGGTGGACAGTAGTGTGCTGATGAAGTCCGGGGTAGTTTTATACAGCACCTAACACAGGGACCATGACCAGAACTTCCCAGCACTGGTGCAATGCTCATCACAATAATCTCAAGGGCTCATCCCTGCAAGTCGACATGTGCATCTCCCTGACACCTGGGGACTAAATTAGCTATCACCGCTCAAGAGAGTCATTGTGGATAGTTCTCTGAAAACAGCCGCTGTCCAAAAGCAAACCACATGTGAGGAATCAATAACAAAGGGATCGCGAATAAGACAGAGAATATCTTATTGCCTCCATATAAATCCATGGTGCTCCCGCATCTTGAATACTGCGTACAGATGTGATTGCTTCTTCTAAAAAAAAATAAATCTTAGCATTGAAAAAAGTTCAGAAAAGGGCAACCAGAATAATTCGAGGTTTGGGACAGCTGCCATATGAAGAGCGATTAAAAAGATTTGGACTTTTCATTTTAGGAAAGAGGAGACTAAGGGGGGATAGGATAGAGGTCTATGAAATCATGAGTGGTGTGGAGAAAGTGGATAAGGAAGAGTTATTTACTTGTTCCCATAACGTAAAAACTAGGGGCCACCAAATGAAATTAATAGGCATAGAATCATAGAATCACAGAGCACTAGGACTGGAAGGGACCTCGAGAGGTCATCAAGTCCTGTCCTCTGCCCTCACGGCAGGACCAAGCACCGTCTACTCTTGATCATCCCTGATAGATGTCTGACTAACCTGCTCTTCAATATCTCCAGTGATGGAGATCCTACAACCTCCCTAGGCAATTTATTCCAGTGTTTAACCACCCTGACAGGAAGTTTTTTCCTAATGTCCAACCTAAACCTCCCTTGCTGCAGTCTAAGCCCATTGCAGGTGGTTAGTGGGAAGCAGGTTTAAAACAAACCAAAGGAAGTATTTCTCCCCACAACACACAGTCAACCTGTGGAACTCCTTGCCAGAGGATGTTGTAAATTCCAAGACTAACAGGGTTCAAAAAAGACCTAGATGGATTCATTGAGGTAAGATCCATCAAGGGCTAGTAGCCAGGATGGGCAGGGATGGTGCCCCCAGCCTCTGTCTGTCAGAAGCTGGGAATGGGTGACGGGGGATGGATGGGTCACTTTTATTCTCATGGCTCCCTGTACGGTCATCAGATGGATCCAGGTTGAGCTCTGCTCGCTCACAACTCAGACAGTCCTCGCTGCAGGGTGTTCTGAGAGGCTCCCCACATGTATTCACACCACTCTTCCTAGGGATAACTCAGCGCAGAATTCTAGGATTCCAGGACTGGACCTCTTGAAAGGCCCTGGTGCTGCAGCAGCTAAGAGATGGATGAATTTAGCTATTGAGAACATAAGAGTGGCCACACTGGGTCAGCCCAATGGTCCATCCATCCCAGTACTCTGTCTGCTGACAGTGGCCAATGCCAGGTGTCCCAGAGGGAGTGAATGTCCAGCCTCTGACAAACAGAGGCTAGGGACACCTTTCCTTACCCATCCTGGCTAATCGCCATTTATGGACTTAACCTCCATAGAATGTATCTAGTTCTCTTTTAAACCCTGTTATAGTCCTGGCCTTCACAACCTCCTCTGGCAAGGAGTTCCACAGATTGACTATGCGCTGTGTGAAGAAGAACTTCCTTTTATTAGTTTTAAACCTGCTGCCCATTAGTTTCATTTGGTGGCTGCTAGTTCTTATATTATGGGAACAAGGAAATAACTTTTCCTTATTCACTTTCTCCACACCTCTCATGATTTTATAGACCTCGATCATATCCCCCCTTAGTCTCCTCTTTTCTAAGCTGAAAAGTCCCAGTCTCTTTCATCTCTCCTCATATGGGACCTGTTCCAAACCCCTCATCGTTCTCTGAACCTTTTCTAATGCCAATATATCTTTTTTGAGATGAGGAGACCACATCTGTACGCAGTATTCCAGATGTGGGCGAACCATGGATTTATAGAAGGGCAATAAGATATTCTCCGTCTTATTCTCTATCCCTTTTTTAATGATTCCTAACATCCTGTTTGTTTTTTTGACTGCCGCTGCACACTGCATGGACATCTTCAGAGAACTATCCACAATGACTCCAAAATCTCTTTCCTGATTAGTTGTAGCTAAATTAGGCTCCATCATATTATATGTATAGTTGGGATTATTTTTTCCAATGTGCATTACTTTACATTTATCCACATTAAATTTCATTTGCCATTTTGTTGCCCAGTCACTTAGTTTTGTGAGATCTTTTTGAAGCTCTTCACAGTCTGCTTTGGTCTTAACTATCTTGAGCAGTTTAGTATTGTCTGCAAACTTTGCCACCTCCCTGTTTACCCCTTTCTCCAGATCATTTATGAATAAGTTGAATAGGATTGGTCCTAGGACTGACCCTTGGGGAACACCACTAGTTACCCCTCTCCATCCTGAAAATTTACCATTTATTCCTACCCTTTGTTTCCTGTCTTTTAACCAGTTGTCAGTCTATGAAAGGATCTTCCCTCTTATCCCATGACAACTTAATTTACGTAAGAGCCTTTTGTGAGAGACCTTGTCAAAGGCTTTCTGGAAATCTAAGTATACTATATCTACTGGATCCCCCTTGTCCACATGTTTGCTGACCCCTTCAAAGAACTCTTAAGGGTACGTCTAGACTACAGGCTTCTGTCGACAAAGCGCGTCCAGACTACATTGAGTTCTGTCGACAAAGCAAGCTGCTTTTGTCGACATGGTAGTCTGGACGCAAAGGACAGTTTCCATTCAATAACACCTTCTGTCGACAGAAACTCTGTCGACAGAAGGTGTTATTCCTCGTAAAATGAGGTTTACATACGTCGACAAAACTGCTGAGTTCTGTCGACGTTATGTCGACAGAACTCAGCGGTAGTGTGGACGCAGGTATAGTTTTGTCGACAAAAGTCCACTTTTGTCGACAAAACTCTGTAGTCTAGACTCACCCTAATAGATTAGTAAGACATGATTTCCCTTTACAGAAACCATGTTGACTTTTGCCCAACAAATTATGTTCTTCTATGTGTCTGAATTTTATTTTTACTATTGTTTCAACCAATTTGCCCAGTACTGATGTTAGACTTACCGGTCTGTAATTGCACGATTGCCTCTAGAGCCCTTTTTAAATATTGGCGTTACATTAGCTATCTTCCAGTCACTGGGTACAGAAGCTGATTTAAAGGATAGGTTACAAAACATAGTTAATAGTTCCGCAATTTCACATTTGAGTTCTTTCAGAGCTCTTGGGTGAATGCCATCTGGTCCCGGTGACTTGTTACTGTTACGTTTATCAATTAATTCCAAAACCTCCTCTAATGACACTTCAATCTGTGACAAGGCCACAGATTTGTCACCTACAAAGGCGGGTCAGGTTTGGGAATTTTCTTAACATCCTCAGCCGTGAAAACTGAAGCAAAGAATTCATTTAGTTTCTCCGCAATGACTTTATCGTCTTTAAGTGCTCCTTTTGTATCTCAATTATCCAGGGGCCCTACTGGCTGTTTAGCAGGCTTCCTGCTTCAGATGTACTTAAACATTTTATTACCTTTTGAGTTTTTGGCTTGCTGTTCTTCAAACTCTTTTTTGGCTTTTCTTATTACATTTTTACACTTAATTTGGCAGTGTTTATGCTCCTTTCTATTTACCTCACTAGGATTTGACTTCCACATTTTAAAAGATGTCTTTTTATCTCTCCCTGCAGATGGGGAGCTGCTTTAGAGAGTGCGTGGGGTACATGCTCCACTCTCTAAAGCAGCTCCCCGTCTAGCAGGAAAGTTAGAGACGCCGTAATATTGCCGAGTCGTGAGTGCCCTGAATGAATTCTGAACACAAACCTGTCATCCCACCCGTTACAAAACACATTTGAGCCTTCTGTGAAATAAACTCACAGGACTTCCCCTGGTTTAAAAAATATCATGGGGGGCAGGGGATTTAGAGAAGACCCAGCTTAGGCGCTAGACAAATATCGCGACAATCTCACAGTGACCCAACCGACAGCTTCCTACTTTTTTAATGCATGTGACCTAATTCCTCGGAAAGTACTAGGATCTCAGAGCTGGGCAGTGAGTCAGCAAAGATCTTCCAACTTTTTTTTTTAACAAAGCTGCTGACAGATTAAAGTTGCTGGGGAGGGGGGGAATAAATAAAAGGAAGGACATCTAGGCGACAGTCAGACCAGACATCTGACTGCAAAGGGAAACCAAAAAGCTGCTGGGTTAAGACGAATATACATCTGCAAGGGAAATACAAAATATATATATATTCTCGGTGCCATCACGTAATGCAAAGCAGTCACACACTGCCGGGTCGGCACAGTGACAGGCGAGTAAATAAAAGTCTCCTGAACAAATGAGAAGGATTTAATGAGG
Organism: Pelodiscus sinensis; assembly: GCF_052426305.1. Taxonomy (NCBI): domain Eukaryota; kingdom Metazoa; phylum Chordata; order Testudines; family Trionychidae; genus Pelodiscus; species Pelodiscus sinensis. Next base: position 22,327,811 of record NC_143074.1, on the reverse strand, counting down.
TGGCGAGGCGGACTCCATCAAGCAGGAGAGGTGAATCTTTGCAGGCAGCTATGTAGAGCGGGTACGCACAGCGCCTCCGGTCTCAATGATGCCCTGGAACTGACGGGTGGAACCGGCGTTAACTTAGGGGAGAGAGGCACTGGCCCTCAGGCGTGAGAAGCAGGATTAAAAAAAACCCAAAGCACCTTTATAAGGACTAACCGTGTTTCATGGAAGGGGCTGTAAATATGTCAACACCTAAGACTGGATTTTCCAGGTGGGTAAATCATTGAAGATGCCCTGAACTCCAAGGAGCTCTTCCAGTCTAGGATCTGGCTTTCGAGCGGGGCGCGGGTGGAGGGGGGAGTCAAACTTTTTTCCCCATGGCCCAGTTGGCGAAAACTGTTGATGCCAGGGACCCAACATAGTGTGGGCTCTGGGGTGGGGCTGAGGAAGGGAGCTTCCATTTTGGGGGGGGGGGGCAGGGTTGGAGCAGGAGGGGCTGACCTCAAGAGGTCAGCGGTGCAGCGGGGGAGCTAAGGCAGCTTCCTGCCTCTCCTAGCCCCTCAGACCCTGCTGTGCCCCAGAAGCAGCCGGCAGCAGGTCCCCAGCCAACGAGAGCTCAGAGCTAGAGCTCGGGGCAGGGGCAGTGCACAGAGCCCCTCCCTCCCGCGACCTAGGAGCTGTCCTACTGCCGTCTGCTTTTGGGGCGCAGCGCAGTCTGCGGTGCCAGGACAGGCAGGGAGCTGCCTTAGCCTCCCCACTGCTCATCTGATCCCCTGCAGCAACGAGACTCAGCCCCCGACATTCCACGGCCCAACCCTGTGAAAACCACTGGCCTAGCCCATACAGAAGACGGCGTGCAGCCAGCTACATGCACGCCAAGGTGCCTTCCCATTTCTCTCCCCGAGCCCCTTCCTCGCCTCAGGCCACAGGACCATCATCGGGAGACTGCGCACGACTCTCGATTTTACACTGTCGGAGCACTTTGTAAGCATGAATAATGAATAGGCAACCAGCCTTCTGCTCAGCACTTCTCCCTCCTGCCGGCCTCTGGCCTCGAGAGTGAGAGAAGGGTGAGCCACGGGGCGGCGGGGGGAGGGCTCATGTGGCATAAACTGCCATCATGCCACGGAAGCCCACATTTGGCTGAGGAGTTGAAGCCAACGGAGCCAGCGATGGCACCTCCCTCCAGTGGAAGATCCCTGAACAACTGGCCCTCCTAGGGTTGGTGGATGGTTTAACCGAAAATACCGAACACCCCTCCCCCCCAAAAAAAACACCAGGGAAAAAATTCTGTTGGAAAAAAAGGGGGGGGGGACACCAAAGTTGTTGAGCAACAAAAAGGGAGGAGGACTCCAAGAGTTAAGCAAAAAAAAACAAAAAACCAGCATGGCCCCTTTAAGAACAGGGGCCGGGCTCTGCCTCTCCTAACAGGCTGCCAACAGCCATCTTCTCTCCCTGCTCTGGACCAGACGGCTCCCCTGCAGAACCAGGTAAGCAAGGGAAAGGGCGGGCTGGTTGCTGAGTGTGTGTAGGGTTGCCAGGTGTCCGGTATTTTCACCTCCTGGCCGGGAAAAAAAATCAGAAAATACGGCACATTTTAGGTATTCGGGATTTTCTGATTTTTGTTTTAGCAGACAGGCGGCAAAAATACCAGACTGTCCGGGTCAATACCGGACACCTGGCAACCCTAGGCCCTCCCCTCAGTGACGGTGCCAGGAACCGACTGCAGGGTCCTTCACAGGGGCTCCTCCTCGCCGAATGTGCACAAAGCCACCCCAGCAGATGGGGGAAGGGGAGGAGTCACAAATCTGTAGGACAAAATGCCCCAAAGCAAAGTAGCAATGTAGCCCCCTACGCAGGGCTTCATGGGACGTAGGTGGGGGACAAGCCCTCTGTGCTGGTTGCGAATACACCCCCAAAGAACAACGCTGCCTGCTAGCTCTCAGGGCTTCTGAATGACTTGTGACGCTCTCTGGCTATGGACGGAGAATCATCTAACACAGGGGTGGGGAACCTATGGCCCGAGGGCCAGATCTGGCCCCTAGCTTGCCTGGATCTGGCCCCCCAGGCTCAGGGCCTCCCCCCCAGAATTGAGGTTGAACATCTCGGTTTTGGCCCCACCTCAGCATGCAGGGGCCTCACAAAATCTACAAGCCTGGGCCCCTCTAGGCTTGGATGTGTGAGGGGAATGTGTGTGTTGGGGGGTTGCTTCTTACTTGTGTGCGGCCCCCTGACTGATTTAAAAGGTTCCTCACCTCTGCTCCGACAGCTCTCTCTGTGGCTAAACATTCTGTCAGCGCCGTGCTCCATGGGGACGCGCAAAAGGGGGAGGAGTCTGCCGTTCTCTGGGAACAGCGGCTTTGTTGGGTCCACGCGTGACGTGCCCGCCCTCCGTGACCGGGCTCCGTTTTTCAGTTCCCTCTGAGGGAATTTAGATGCATTTTTCCAGGGGTGTGGTCCTCCCCCGCCCACATCTGCATGCTTGTATCCCTCGTCCCTGGAGCCCACGTTACATCTCAAGACAACGGAAAGCAATTTGTCAGTTCACGGCAGATGGCACATTTCCGAGGAACAGGTTGGATCCTCTGAGGTAAAAGTCGCCACCCAACCTGCCGAAGCGTCCAGACCCGACAGTCAATGCAACTTTACATGTAAACGGAGTCGGTCAGAATGGTTCCAAGTGCAACCAACATAGCTGTGCAATAAATCTTCATTTGTGCTCGGTGCCTTACGGGGTGAATACAAACCATTGCAGGACTAGCTCAAGCAGTTCCGACCACCGCAGCACGAGACGCTACGAACTCTTCCAAAATGAATTCCCATGACAATCTCCTTAATGCATGCCATTATATTCCACTCATCCAGTCCCCTCTGTAGCTTCAAAAGCGGCCTTTAAAAATGATTATTATTTTTTAAAAAAATATACGGGACCGAGCAATTGGATCAGTCAGAGAATAAGAGATTTAAAATTGGACTTTGATTATTATTATTAATTATGATTATTATCTGTATTAGAGCAGCACCTTGAGGCCACACACAAACAACAGGCAGTCTGTGCCGGGAGGAGTTTGTGATCCTAAAAGATAAGACATAGACAGGTTTGGAAGGGAAAAAGTCACAGGGAGGAGAAGTGACTTCCCCAGAGATCCCACTTAGAGTCGGTGGTAGAACTAAGATCGCATAACCAATGTCCCCTCCACTCTTTTCCATCCACGCATGGATTTTTTTCCACCCATGTGTGGAATAATTTGTTATGTGCACCAAGGCATGTGGGAACTTCTCACGCAGGCAGACTCCTCCCCCTTTTGCACACCCTATGAAGCATTGCGTGGACAGAATGTTAGGCCACAGAGAGAGCTGTTGGAAGAGGGGTGGGGAACCTTCCCGACCCCAAATATTTTGAGCTATGGGTGCAGTGTAGATGCACCCTTAGGCTTTGTCTACACTGCCGGCTTTTGCTGGCAAGAGTATGCAAATGAAGCACTGATTAGCATTTTTGTGCTTCGTTTGCATAATTTGAGCCGTTTTGGGGCAAAAACAAGCAGTGTGGTCGTAAGATCTTTTTGCGCAAGATCCCTTAGCCCTCTCCGGGAGGGAAACAGCAGAAAATATGCAAATGATATTGCAATTTATGCTAATGATCCCTCATTAGCATATTTCCTGGAAGGGAACCAACTTCACCAGACTGGACCGAGGGGGTCCAGCTCATGAAAGCTGATGCCCAAATAAATGTGTTAGTCTTTATGTTGCCACAGGACTCCTCTCATTTTTACAGCTGCTAAGGGATTCCTGTAATGTAAGAGAAAACTCCTCCAGCTTTGCATATTGATCCTCCCAGAGGTTCCAGTGTATGGCACCTACAGTTCTGCAGAAATAACATAGGCACCATGGATACAATAGAGTGTGTGCAGTCATATCCCCCCCAGGGCCATCTGCACCTCCCACGTCCTTTCAGAAAATAGTGGAGTTTTTTTGGGGGGGGTGTTCGGTATTTTTTGTTAAACCATCTGGCAACCCTAACTGGCAGCTCTGGGGAAAGTGGTGATATTCACATCACCCCTATGCGTGACCAGCGATAATCACTTGGAATGACCAGAAGCGGCCCAAGACCGGTTGCAGCAGCTGGCGCCCTAGGAGGAGCGGCGTAATCGGCGCCCCTGACGTCATCACGGGGCGCCCCAGCGCCCTGTGATGTCATCATCGGGCATCCGGACTAGAAGTGCCCTAGGCAGCTGCCTAGCTCGTCTAGGCTCACGGGCCGCCGGTGGGAATGACAAATACCCTGTGAAAACAATGAGGAGTCCTGTGGTACCTTCAGGTGCATCTACGCTGCACCCGTAGCTCAAAATAAGCTACTCAATTTGAGCAAGGCAAATCGCGTAGCTTATTTCGAGTCAATCTGGAAATAGCTTATTTCAAAATTTGTCGCTGTCTGCACAGCAAGTATTTCAAAATAAATTGCTATTCTGAAATGTCCCTTGCTCCTCATGGAATATTTACAGGGGGGTCGGAATAGCGAGCCTGTTATATTTTGAAATAACGGCTGTGCTCAAAAGATGCAGAATAGCTATTTTGGGATACCAGAGCACTGCAGTGTAGACATAGCCTTAGAGAGTAACAAATATTCATATATTATCATGAGCTTTTGTGGGTAAAATCCACTTCCTCAGATGAATTGGAGTAGAAATAACAGAAAACAAATTATATATGTATATATCAGCAGAAGTACCTGTCAACAATTGTAGGACCCACTTTCAGCCCACTTAATTAGCATCATTAACACAAGCCCTACCATTGACAGGTACTACTTCTGTTGTGATATATATATCGTGTTCTGTTATTTCCACTCCAATTCATCTGAGGAAGTGGGTTTTATCCACGAAAGCTCATGATTCTCTATACTTTGGCTAGTCTTGAAAGGTGTGTCTAGATTACAGGATTTTGTTGACAAAAATGGACTTTTGTCGACAAAACTATACCTGCGTCTACACTGCCACCGAGTTCTGTCGACATAACAGTGACAGAACTCAGCAGTATTGTCAACAGCTGTAAACCTCATTCTACGAGGAATAACGCCTTTTGTAGACAGAGTTCTGTCGATAGAAGGCGTTATTGCATCTACACTGTCCTTTGCGTCTACACTCTCATGTTGACAAAGCGGCTTGCTTTGTCGCCAGAACTGGATGTCGTCTAGACGCTCTTTGTCAACAGAAGCTTTGTCGACAGTATCCGTCAACAAAACTTCTGTCGACAAAAGCCTGTAGTCAAGACGTACCCCAAATGCTGTCGCTATTCTAACACATTGGACTGAGGCATTAAGCCTTCGCACAGAGCCTCTCTCACTAACCCTTCCAATGGTTTCCACTTTCCAGGACGCCAGCTCCGAGACTGCTTAGCAGGACATGAATGGAAGCTAATCAGTCCGTGGGAGTGGGGGATGATTTATTATCAGGTGCAAAAAGTAGGCAATTGACACAGGCAGTCTGACCCTCACCAGCCCATTGAAGTGAAAGAGCAGAGTGGATGGGAAAGAATAATTTCACAAGGCATTTGAAAAGATCAAGGGGCTTCGAGTTTGAAGAGGACCCATTTTTCATTGTTTAATTAAATCTTCTACGGGGATTTTTACCAAACATGTTACCCCCCTTTTAAAAAAAATAACTAATCAAAATAGGTTTTTTCGGAGGGCTTGCTGTGCATTCAACTAAGAATCCAATTTTCAGTTATGATTTTGAGGAAAACACTTGTAAATGTTTTTTGCCGGGGGGGGTGGGGGGGGAGGGAGGAAGAATAGCAAGAAATGGAAAATTTACCTTGAAAACTTTGCTTAAAAGTTGCTTTTTTGAAACAAGGCCACTCTTTAAAGCAGGGGCGGGGAATCTTTTTTGGGTCGGGGGCCAATGACCCACAGAAAAATCCATCAGGGACCGCGCACAAGTGAGAAGCAAAAAACAAAACCAAAAAAACCCTTCAATGACGTGGTCCCCGACAGAAGGAAAAAGACACTCGCCACCTTCCCCTGAGCCTAGAGAGACCCAGGCTAGTAGAGTTTGTGTGCTCTAGTGGGATGGCAAAGAGTCTGGAGCACCAACAGGGGCTTGGGGGCCGGATCCAGGCAAGCCAGGGGCCAAATCCAGCCCCAGGGCCTTAGGTTCCCTACCCCTGCTTCAAAGAAAACCCCTTTTTTGTATTACAATGTAAATCAGCCCTAGCAATGGGAGTTAGACAAGTGCGGTGGATCACAGACTCTTGAGCTTTCTTTCCCATCCCCCACCCCCAGCTCTCACAGTCTAGAGTCTCTGGTAGTGTTCTAGTTGCCAACTGCAATTTTTCCCCCCCATTTCTGTAGAACTTTCTTTTTAAATGACAGTATATAAGACACAGAACTCAGGGTTGCCAGATGGTTTAACCAAAAATACTGAACACCTCCCCTCCCCCACAAAAAAAAAAAACACCGGGAAAAAAATTCCGTTGAGGGGAAAAAAAGGGAGGAAGGGGGCCCAAAGTTGTTGAGAAACAAAGAGGACCCAACAGAAATTAAGCAAAAAAAAATTAAGAAATTAAAAAATTAAAAATCAGCATGGCCCCTTTAAGAAGAGGTTTTTTTGCCGGCAGCCATTTTGGTTTTGTTCCAGCCACAAGGCAAGCCCCTGTGGAACCAGGTAAGCAGGGGCGTGGGGGGGAGGGAAGTCCGGGGGGCCTGGCGGAGGGATCGGGGGAGGTCTGGGGGCTGGGCCCGGTTGCTGAGTGTCATAGAGTTGCCAGGTATCCAGTATTTTCACCTCCTGGCAGGGGAAAAACCCCAGAAAATACTGGACATTTTAGGAGTCCGGTATTTTCTGAATATTTTCACCGGACAGGAGGTGAAAATACCGGACTGTCGGGGTCAATACCGGACACCTGGCAACCCTAAACACAGCAAACCCTCACAAAAGAAAAAAGGCAGCATTCCGCCAATGTGGCCCTGAAACCTGGCAAGTTTGCAACGGTTTTATTAGCACGTGTGGACACTGACCAGTTAATCCGATTTCCAAGACAGGGCCACACAATACGGTGTGACTGATTTTGAAGCCAAACTCACCTTTTTTCCTCGCTGGAGGAATTCAGCATGAAAATCAGCAGCACGAGATGGCCCAATTTTCAGCTACCGGTTGTGAAACGCGAAGTCGTTTAATGCCTGTATTTGCTGGATGCCTCGCAAAAAAAAATCTCTGGAGCCAGAGGAATCAAAGGGCAAAAAACACTGCTGGATTTTTTTAATACTATTGTAGTCACACAAATCATCAACATATATGTACCTATAATGGACCTTCATTGTAATACATAGGTAGTCACAGAGGACTTTTATAAGCATTAGGTCTCTTTAAAACTTTATGTACTGCTGTTAAAAAGTGTGAGTTTCAAGGGGCCCGTTAAACCCATCCATCAACTGTTAGACACACACACGTCTTTTGTCGGCTCTTGAAGACTTTTAACCTTTACAGGCTGCTTTCAGACATCCCAACGCCAATAAAAAACAGCTCACTTCAAAACCGTCGTCAGCTGCAAACACCACTAACCTCTCCCTCTCTCCCTTTCCTTCCATTATACTAAACAGTGAGAAGCATTTGGGGGCAGACGTCGTAATAAAAGACATTTGTCAAGGCTCTGACCCTGCAATCAGGTTGTGTAGGCAGGGTAGGACCGTTAACGAGGCACCATGGAGGCACGAGGATCGGGGAGCGCAGAGTTGTTTACAGGATCAAGACCTGAGCTCTACTGACGCATCCAAATTTCTTTGTGCTCCCTTCGTCTCCTCCCCACCTCTGGCTGTGGGAAAAGAGGGCGCACGTGGAAGAAAACTATAGAAAAGTTGGCCCCCATTTCTTGACAAGCTTGTTTTTTAAAAAACCAGGGGTCGCTAAGGCTGGGCTAAGCTCTCGCTTTTACACGCTCATGCCCTCGTGCAGCCAAATGTGGCCACCTGTGGTGCACACGTCGTGAAATGTGACAGTAGTTTAAAAAGAAATTCAGGTTTACACACGCTGAAAATGTATGAGGGCTTGCACCCACGAAGGTAAGGGGGTTTGGGACCCAGCTGAACCTGTTCTGAGCTTGCTTTTCCCGTAAGCCCTACAATTCATCCCCCGGAAAAATGGACTCTCCCTGGAAAGATTTCAATGGATTGTTTTGTTTATATTCATGAAATAAAATCCCTCTAGCTGCAGAGTGAGCACACCCCTGCATACAAACTGTAGATATATCCAGGGCGAGTGCAGCTTTCCATGTGATTCAGTAAGCCCAATGCGTAGCATTGTAGCCGTTACACCTTGAATCAAATGTCACCCAGTGGCTACATCTAGACTGGTATGATGTTCCGGAAATGCTTTTCCGTTAAAAGCATTTGCGGAAAAGAGTGTCTAGATGGGTTCGGACACTTTTCCGCAAAAACACTTTTTGCGTAAAAGCATCCGTGGCCAATCTAGACGCGCTTTTCCGCAAAAAAGCCCCGATTGCCATTTTCGCGATCGGGGCTTTTTTGCGGAAAACAAATCTGTGCTGTCTACACTGGCCCTTTTGCGCAAAAGTTTTGCGCAAAAGGGACTTTTGCCCGAACGGGAGCAGCGTAGTATTTCCGCAAAAAGCACTGATTTCTTACAGTAGGAAGTCAGTGCTTTTGCGGAAATTCAAGTGGCCAGTGTAGACAGCTGGCAAGTTTTTCCGGAAAAGCAGCTGATTTTCTGGAAAAACTGGCCAGTCTAGACACAGCCAGTGAGTTCAAAGGCTTGCTGCCCTCCCTACCCCCACGCTGGCAGGCACTCGGAAGAATTTTGTCTTTCCGAGAGCCCTAAGAGAGAAGCGGCACTTGACAAAACAAATTTGACAACTGGTTTCTACGCCCGGGTGTTATCTGGCAGCAGAAACGCTCCATGGTTTGGTCCTCGAGAAAGCTGACTTGGAAGTCATGTGATTAACCGATCCAGCCATTTTACCCGAATCCTCTTTTCCCCGCAGGTTTTGCCCAGAACACATCCAAGAAGTCCACCCAAATCCCCTCTAGGCTTGGACTTTCAGCAGAGAGCTCTTCCCAGTTCACGAATGCCGATTCGCCGACGCGAAGGTTCACAAAATTCTTCATTTCAGATTCAGCCGCCGTGGGCCATTGGAACATGCCCCGCGTGAAGTGTCCCTGTCCGCAAACCAAACGCCTGCTGCCCACGTGTGGTCAGCTGGCAGACAGCCCACCTCGCCCATCTGTTCCCATGGCTTTCTGCCTTTCAACAGAGCCGAATGCCATTTGCACAAAAGGCAGTTCTGACTCGGGCAGCTTGGAGGACATGCGTCACCGTCACGGCGTCTGCCGGAGGTCCTGCCCATGTGCTACCTCCACACACTCCTTCAGGCCGGCTGTCATTGATGTAAGACGCCATCCCCAGCAGGGAAAAGGTCAGGCGCACTTCTGACTGCCAGCCAAGAGCTGTTTCGCAGGAGAGGAACGGGAAGAAATACACAGGTGCCGGACACTGAGAACTCTACCCAGATGCCTTCTTTCCTTGCGGCCATGTTCTGCATCCATGCACAGGCACACGCAATGCATCTCGCGCAGATGCAGCGCCGCACGTCACTTTCGGGAACACCATTTGGCTCTGAGCGCCGGTTTTCCTGTGAATTCCACGAGCCAAATTGAAACCGGCTGGCGAGCAGCCCCGCCATCTGGAATTCCTTCCCGAGCGCTCCCTCTGCGTTCACTGTGCTTTTTTAAAAATTATATTCAGTTTGGTTTTCCTGCTTCATTTTTTTCCACGCATGTGGTTGGGAACCCCCGGGCAAAGGGCCTCAGGATCAGCAGGCCCTTGTCTGGGGACATCTACAAATCCAAATCGCTAGTCAGGGGAGTCCTTTTTGCAGCATCGTCCCCTGCGCTAGCACTCGTTGACAGAGAACTATCTCCTGCATGAGGCCAAAATTCGCTGGCCTCTCAATTTTGGCACAATAGCTCCGGAGAGCTACCCCCACACCAGAGCCCAGGCAGTGCTAAGCCACACCCGGGGGGTGAAAAACAACCAAACTGTATGACGATATTGAGCTTTTACAGCACTTTTTACCCACGACCAACCGGTTTTCGAAGAGAACGGCACATTTGTTCCAGGGCAGAAGCACCAGGTAGGAAACCAGTCCTTTTTTTGTGATGGTACTGCCCGGTACGCGGTACCGGCACCTCCATACGCAGTACCGGCACCTCCAGTCAGAGCTCAACAACTTTTCCCCTAGAGGACCGGCACTTTTTTTTTTTTTTAACAAAAAAAGCACTGGGAGGAAACATCTCGCTGCCCAATCAATAGCTTTGGTGAGTGCTAGCCATGCAGCTTCCCCGTGGGGACCCTGGCAGGCTCCATTTCGTCAGACCCATCCGTCAGACCCATCGCATGTCAGGTTTTGGATAAAAAAGGGGGGACACCCCGCCGGCGCAGGCTGTCTCTGTAAGTCATACCCTCTGAAGCCTGCTTTGCTTCCACCTGTGCAATTGACTCAAACAGCAGTTCTTCCTCTGGACTTCTCCCGTCCCAAAGGCGGCCGTCATTCCCTTGATTTTACTTCTTGGGGGAAACTCGCGAAGCCAGCCTCGGAGTTTGCAGAGGATCCCTCACGCGTAACGTCACAGGTAACTTTTACAGATACAAAAGTTTACGACAGGCTGTGATGGTGCGTCAGGGAGCCCCCGGCCCTGCGCCCCTGTCTTCAGCCAGATGTGCCTCTCAGTCAGGCCGCAGAATAGAAGGTTTATTTGCTTCTCAGAGATACAGCGCAGCATAGGCTCGACGTTGACATAGAAGCCAGGGCAAAGCCTGGTCCTCTTGGGGGAAAGGGGCTCACAGGCCCTTGAACACCCCGTCTGGACTTAGTCCCCTTTCTTCATGCTACCCCCTGCTAAGACTGCCCCAGCCCCCAGCAACTGGTCCCTCAGCCCCTTGAACACCCCTTGCTTTGTTCAGATTTCTCCACCTAGTCCAGGTGTCAGGACCATGCATACGTGCCTCCCCTCAGGGACCATCCCCTGCTGGGCACTGCACACAGACACACAAGTAGTACATTCCTTTTTCGTTAAAGGGATGTAAATTAGACGTCTCGCAATTGCTAATGAAGCGGGGATTCAAATCTCCCCCGTATCATTAGCATAAAAATGGCTGCCGCTTTGTCGGAAAAAAGCACCAGTCTAGACGCTGATCTTGCGGAAAATAAAGCCTTTTCCGAAAGATCCCTTATCCCTCCAGGAAATAAGTAATATGGATGCACTCTCTCGGACTAAGAGCCCCAGGAAGCACTGGGGAGCTGCGGGAGGCTTCCCAGAGGCTAATTAGTTCAAATTAGTGGCACCGGAGCATCCGCACTAACCTTATTTCGAACTTACACGTTCAGAATTAGAGTTATTCCACATGAAAAGCAGGAGCGCACAGTTCGAATTCCGCGGCCTGTTATTCCGAAATAACAGACTTGGTAGTTTAGATGCGCCACTTACTAATTCGAAGTGGGGGCGGTGCTTATTTCGGACTCAGGTCCTAGTGTAGACAAGGGCTGAGAGATTTATTAGGGCATACACTTTCATGGATAAAACCCACTTCATCAGATGAATTGGAGTGGAGTTTACAGAGGCATGGGTGTTTGTGTGCGTATATCTATAAGGACAACAAAAGAAAGAAGGTCCTTGTGTAAATGAAGCTAATCAAGTCAGGGTGGTGTGGCAGACCACAGCCTGTGAACTGCAAATATCTTATAGAAGGCAGCTATATTGGGAGGTGGGTTAATGCCTTCCTGTTTCCCAGTTAGTCTCACCTGAACACAGCCTGGAAATCAGCGTAGACAATGGAGGCTTAATTAGGAGTCAACCTGCAACAGGGGTTAATTAAGCACTTGTTGCTAGTTAAGGCCTCCGGGTCCCTATAAAAGGTTTCCTCCCAGGCAGCAGGGGGAGAGAGTTTGAGGGATGTGGTGCGGTGCGATGCCAAACCCCAAGGTAAAAGGCGGAAGATAATAGAAGGAAGCGGTGGGTGAAGTGTCCCGGGGAGAGGTAGCTGTAGTAGGGTGCCCTGCCAGCCGGTCCTCCTGTAGGGCCCGTGGGACGGAGTCCAGTGGAGTGGGTGGGCCTGGACTCCCACCCCCCTTCTCTTGGGGGATTACCCTGCCGGGGAGACGGGAACAAACCAAAGGCCAGGAAAAGGGGGTTTGTCTTCCTCCCCACCCCCCACCCAGGACTTGAGAATGACTCGGTAAGCAGGGACCCTTCCCTCTGGGGAAGTCCCAAGGCAACAAAGGGGTCACTGTGAGTCTCTGAGGCACACAAGAAACCGAAAAGAAGCGCAGAACCCATAGGGAGCTAACAAGGGACTTTGTCTCAGTGGAAATGACTCATTCCCAGCAGTTGATGTGGAAATGCGGCTCTCAAGAGGGGAAATTGCCTCTGTAATGCGTTAACCAGTTAAGATTCAATATCATCAACTGCTGTGAATGAGCCACTTCCATCCTGACCAGCACCGAACCAGAGAATTTGCCGAACCACAGGAGAACAGTATCGTCTAGCAACAGGCTCTTAGAAGACACGTAGGGGTCACGTAGAGCTAAATACCAGCCCAGAACACTGAGAGCCAGGACTGGGGGCTGTAAATAAACTTTATAGGATGGCAGGAAACTTGGCCACACCCATGAGAAGTGGACAAAAACAAAGACACACCACAGATGTTGCTGGACCAGCGAGTGCCGGATTAGAGAGATTCTACCTGTTTTAGTCCTGAGGGAATACATAGAAGAAAGCTGTCTGCTGTAGCAGGAGAGAAGCTGAGGTACTGTCAATCTCCCAGGGCCTAACGTTTAAATGCGTGCACTTCCAACCGCAGTTATGGAAAGCTACAGCCAACAGCAGAAAGATGGTTCCAGACAGCAGGGAGGCAGGGATGCTACAAGAAAAATCACAATCATACTACAAACTTTGGGAGTGTAATTGGACAGACTTGTCATGTTCGCACCAACCTCAAGAGGGCTCTGCCAGCATAAGAAAGACCCGAGTGAGAACGACTCGCTAACAACGATTGCAGTAGCAGACATGAAATGGGTAAGTAAAATGACCTTATTAAGATAGAGGAATTACATAGGACCAGAGCAGCAGTGCCTAGCAGGTGAGGCTGGATATAATATCAGGAGACCTAAAATGCCAAGCGGTAGCTTAGCTACTGAGTGGCACTGAGGGCTAAAATTGGAAGATGAAAAAAAGAATCAAGCCACCATGCTAGGTGCAAGGGCAAGTGAGTAAATATTTATCCCGGGAAGCAGGAGGCACAGAACCAGTGTGAACCAGGAGGAGGGTAGGTAAGCTGCCCACACCCTGAGTCAGCTCACAGCTGTGGCCTTGCTAGAGAAAAGCATTTGCTTCCAGACGCAGCAAACAATGACACTTGTGGTTACTCCAAGCGTGTCAGAACAATGGAGCCTATTCTGGGAGCTCGTCAAGGGGGCGAAGAGTCGTAATAGAAGGAGCATGAGGCACGACGGGGAGAACACCAGACGGCGGGCGGGGAAAAGCCATGCGCCAGACCTGTTCACAAATAAATGGCGTTCGGAAGCATATTGGCTGCTCGCAACAGGACCTTGACGGCTCCCTGTAGCAGCTCAATAGAAAGACAGTGGAGCTGACTCACCACTGCTTTGCTCCAGTGTTAAATTGGTGCAGCTCCACTTATCTTAAGGGAGTTCCCAGTTTCACCCTTGTGGAACTTCATTTCAGTGAAGGGTGGTAGGCCAGGCCAACACTATATCCAGCAGCTTGGCTCAAGGTACCCAACTCCAGCCATGCAGAATATGTAGCTGGAGTCGGCTTCCCTCAAGCCGAGCTTCACGGTGTTCCCACAACGGGAAGAAAAAGTACCAATGGCCACCAGCAGGGGTGGCCCTCTGAGTTCGATTTAGCGAGTCTTCACTAGACTCGCTAAATCAAATGCCGAAAGATTGATCACAGCAGTGGCGATCTTCCTTTCAGTGTAGACCAGGCCTCTGTCATGTTGGAGTAATACCGCAGGGAAATAAGCCCTGGATTTCAGAAGTGCTTACCCTTAACATCTGAAAAAGAATCAGCAGCAACTTTTGAAGTACCAGAAGTTTGTCATTTAGGTGACAGGAGAAGAGAGAGGTCAATGCCCATTATGCTAGCCACTGCACACTCACAAGAGAGAGAGTGCCCTGCCCCCAAAACGATTGCACACTAAGTAAATAAGAAAAAGGAGAGTAAAAGGAAAAGGAAGTGATTTGCTCTTGGTCACATAGACTGGCAGCCATGCATAGAACATAGGTGATCTAACTCCCAGTACTCTCTCCACTAGACCACACTGCCTCTTCAAGGTTTTAAAAAAAATTGTCGTAAGCTAGAGAATCGTTAGGGAAAGAGCAGTGCTTGTAGGGAAGCTGGAATGAGAGCACACTTTGCCAAAAAAAAATCACCCAACATGACAATAGAGGCTTTTCCCCTTCCCCGTGCCCCCCACCAATGTAGCAAGCTGCATGGAACGTGAAGGGATGAGCCCACACGGAAAAGGCAAAGAGTTTGGAGGAGGCATCAGGACGTTAGTCTGCGTGCACGTGGCTGGAAAGCGAGCTGCCGTGCCAGCATCTGTGCAAATAGTTCTCCTACAGTGTCAGTTCCATTCTGGAAACATGGAGTCCTTCCATATCCTCACCCAGGACATGGGACACAAAACGGCGAAGATTTTTTTTTCTAAATGGTATCCTTGTTATATAGCAGGGGTGGGCAAGATACCTCTCGCAGGCTGGATCCGGCCTTCCAAGCCACCGGATCCAGCCCACGGACCCCCTGCCAGGACCCCTAGGTACACAGCTCCATGTGCCTCTCTGCTCTGGAGGGAGGGGGTGGCTTTGGGTAATCTCCCTGCCCCAAGCTCAAGCCTCAGCTCCTACTGGCCAAAAAAAATGGCCAATAGGAACTGACCCCAGTAAATCTCTCAGCGCCTATTGGCCGGAAACAATCAGCCAATAGGAGCTAAGAGACTGGCCTGGGGGATGGAGCCCATGCAAGCTTCTTCCCCCTTCCAGAATGGAGGGCCACATGGAGGGAGCAGCCTGCAGTTTTAAGCATCTGGGGCCACAGTTGGAAGGGATCCTAACCTGCCTTGAGGGTGCTGCAGGGCTGCTGGCTGGGAGATGCTTAGGTAAGCACCTCCCAGCCAGGGCCTGCCTCTGGTACCTCTGCCCTTCCTGCACCTAAACTCCTTTCCTCAAGTCACCATCCAAACCCTCTGCATCCTCCTGCCCCAGACCCTGTATCCTCTCGTATATTCCTCCCCCAGGCCAGAATCCTCTCCTGCACCCAAACACCCTCCCTGACCCTGCACCCCAATCCGCTGACCCCGGTCATAACCCCCTCCTTCACCCATACTCCCTCCCAGACCCCACACTGTCTCCTGCACCCCAGTCCCTTACTCCATGTGCCCTTCGACAACCAACCTCCACCCTAGACCCTGCACCCCCTCCACAGCAAAGTGCGGCCCTTGACCACTTTCCAAAATCTTGGTGCGGGCCCCCGCCCAAAATGATCACCCACCCCTGCTCTACAGAAAGGAAGTGCAAGAATTTGTCTGGGTCTATTTGTAACCCATAGACCAACGTCTCAAACCAAACAGGCAAAACTGTTCTTGGCTCAGACCATCAGAAAGCGGGAGTCCAGCACGTACCTGCCAGAGCCCTGCCATCACCTTCATGACAACATACACACCCGTAACAGCTGTTCCACCTTGCGGACTCAGCATCTGCCCTCCAGGTAGCTCTTTGCTCCTTGGCCTCCGAAGACGGCTCTCCTGCTGCCGCCCTTATTTCACCCGCAGATTGGCTCCCTGGGGCTGGCCGCGGAGGCCCGAATTTATACTGCGTAACTGAACCCGCAGACCCTCCGCACAGCACCGCCACGGGGCCAACCGGGCTTATTCCTGTAGCCCTCATCCTTCCCCGCCTCTGCGTGTTGTTGCACGTGCGTGGCAGGTCTCAGAGTCGAGGCGAACCTCCTTGAGGGAGGGATCCTTCCACCCTGCACGGCAGGACGGCGAAGGTAGTGTAATGGGATGTGGCTCCTTTCCTGCTTTCTTCCCCACACAAAGGGCACACTCCCCAGCCATGGCGCCTTCACCGCAAGGCTGGCGACAGATTTTGCTGGGCCCTGAGTAATCGGGGGGAGTTCCGTGCCAAGCCCCAGCAAGAGGCGGGGTCTCAGGCAGAAGGGGCGGGGCTAGAGGCAGCCAGCCCTCAGTGTTACGTGGGACTCCGGCAAAATTAAAGGGCCTGGGGTAGTTGCCGTGGTGGCCCAAAGCCACAGCCCTTTTAAATCACCAGCCCCTGGGGCAACTTCCCCCTTTGCCCCTCCCCCCTTTGCCCCTCCCCCCGAGCAGTAGCCCTGCTTCACGGAATCTTTGAATTTTACGTTTCCTCCCCCATTTCCACAGCAACCCAGTGACGGAACCAACTTTTGGTCTCCCTCCGCTGAGGCCTACACATAACTCGGCTCTACCAGCCCTGGTCCTCTCTCTCATCCCTTGGCGCTTCCTTCCTGCCTCTTTATCAGCCGTGGGCTAATTGGCTCCTTATCCCGCCCAGTCTCATTACCCACCTGCTTTCTCTGGTGAAGTCATTAACATCTGAGGGGTCCGAAGGCAGGTTGAGCTATTTGCCCCCCACCCCAAAGGGCACAAGTCAGGGCTGGCCCACAACATTTTAGCACCTGAGGCAGGGAGCTCAAATGACGCCCCTTCGCTTGGGCCAAAACTTTGAAAGGTCTCAATTCTCTGGGTCCTAGTGGCACCCTCCCACAGTCTGGCACCTGAGGTGGCTGCCTCAGTTCACATCATGGTAAGGCCAGGCCTGGCACAAGCACCCAACTGGACTGTAGGCCTGCCAGGCATGACACTGTGCTCCCCAGACGTGGCACCCTCAGAAGACCACGGGGAGCTACAAAAGCAGACGGACCCACATCCCCAGAAAATATACTTGGCACGTGAACCTGGGGGAGACCAGCATCCATCCCTCCCAATCACAAGAGAGGATTAGCTGATGAGAGCGGGACAATTCTGGTATGAAACACACACATCCAAACGTGTGTGCGATAACATAGATACAACGAACCCTCTCTGACTGCAAGGATGATAGTGTTGTACAGGAGGAAATCATAGCTCCTAATACTTTGATACATATATTGAAGCCAAACACTTTGGGAAACCTGCAAAATCAAGCATGAATATCAAGCCTGAAGGATTTGTTTGAGAAAATACCACAATCCTGATCATGCTCTGGTCCGTAAATGAAATAGATTCTCTTCGTTCTCCTGGACCTCTGATGAAGCAACGGGCTTAAATTGGAGCAAAGGAAGTTGAGGTTGGACATTAGGAAAAACTTCCTGCCTGTCAGGGTGGTTAAACACTGGAATAAATTGCCTAGGGAGGTTGTGGAATCTCCATCACTGGAGATATTTAAGAGCAGGTTGGACAGACACCTGTCCGGGATGGTCTAGATGGTGCTGGGTCCTGCTGTGAGGGCAGGGGACTGGACTTGATGTCCTCGCAAGGTCCCTTCCAGTTCTATACATCTCCATTCTTAGAAACAGTAGGTGCTCTCACGATACTAGTTCTCACTGTCTGTAAGCAGCTTGACCAGTAACCACTTCTAGAAAAGGCGATGAAAAGAAAAACAAAGATCACTCACTTTCATGCAAGCAACTTAAGAGCGGTGTGGGAATTAAGGAATTTCCAAAGGGTAGGAAATTCTGCAACTTTAAATTTTGTTTTCACTTCTGAATCAGAACAAAAAAGACACATTTTGATTTGGCCAAGAAGGGGTTAATGCAGGCTGGAGGGTGCCTGCACAAAGCCCTGGCCAATCAGAAAGGGGCTTAGAAGGAGCCAATGAGAAGGTGGCTCACTAGGGCAGCTCTAGTTATAAGAAGCTGCTCTGCAGAACAGTGGGCAGTTGGGGCCTGACCAGGGAGCTTCTCAGGCAAGAACCTTAGAGAAAGCAGAGCTGGGCAGGCTCAGGGAAACGAGAGAGAGGGCGTTTCCCTGACTGCCTCAGTTTCCCAGCTGTTCTCACAGCAGGAGGCTGACAGAAGCAAATGCTCCCGTCAGCTTCCCTTACTCCTCGTATGAGTACCGGTCACCGATGGAGGCTCCGAGTTTGATTTAGTGGGTCTTAACTAGACCTTCAAAATCAAACTCCAGGAGATCAATCTCAGCAGCATCAATCTTCCATGGGGGGAAGATATGGCCTGATACAAGTTCAACAGAGTGATGCCGATGTGCCCCAGCTGGGGGTCTAGCGTTCTATCTTCCAGTCTTCTACATCTAGCCCATTTGAGACAGTTCTCAGTGATACGTAACATCAGATTTTCATTGGGAAAAACAAATTTATTATAAATTATTACATCTAAAATAATGCTAGATGTACAAGGAACATACACCAAGGAAAGATGAAAATTTGAGCCAAGAGGATTAGGTCATGCTAAGCAAATAAAAACCATTTTCTTTTTTCTCATGATGTTTGCTGTATATATGGGATTACGCAAAGGACAATTTCCACTCGCTCCACTGGACTCTGTGTTGCACTTATTCTCAGCAACTGGCCCCTGCTAGTAACAAACATGCCAACAATATTCGTGAAAGAATAATGGTATTTTGTTTTTGAAACTTATGAGGAAATGGCACTTTTATTCTTTGCCCTTTCTCTTAATATATCTTACTAATAGTCCTACTGCTAACAACTGGATTCCTAATCTAAGGGAAATCTGGCATATTCAGTATGTCTGTAGAAAATATCAATTAATGTGGTTTTGAAATGGCATTTTCAATTAAGCCAAGTCAGTAATTGCCACCTGAACCTTTCCCAACAATTTACAAAGTAAATAGCAATTAAGAATGCCATTTATTCATTAAAGTTCTACAAGCCAAACAAAAAATACCCTTTTTTATGAAGCTGTCCCAAACCGTTACACACCTGCTCCGATGAGAATCACAATGATTTATGGAGCAATTTCAGCCTCATTTAGCAGGTGGGTGTACACAACGTACTGACTTCAGTGGCCGTCATCAATTCTGTGCCCAGTATGAGATCTTGAAATGACTCATGACGCCATTGGAAAGAACAGCCCATCGCCCATATTAAATGTACTAACAGCTTCCTACTCGTTCAGGGAAACAGCACAATTATCCCATGTCACTACCAAGCACTTAACGGTGAGGGGTGTAGGATCAGCATGTGAAACGAGGCCCCGTTTAGAACCACATTGCCGGAGTTTGCAAAGCAGCTGGCAAAAGGTGGGCGCTACACTATCAAAAGACGGATAATAATACCCACCTTCCAACAGGAAGCTCAGATCCCAGCTTCAAGCGTTAACTCAGTGGCAACAGGATAAGGAGCAACACAAGCCATCACACATGGGAGCAGGGTGTCGATGAGAGAGTTAGGAATTCTGGGAAACTAAGCCCCACCAGGAAAAAGTAGCCTTTGAAGACTGAAACTGAGGCGCGCCCAGATGGGAACACAGATCCTTTAATGAAGGAAAATCAATGCCTGATCCAATGAAATGTGCATCTCTGATATGCACACAGAGGAGGGTAGAAGAAGGCTCAATGGGAAAATGTTTACCATACGAACCTAGAACCGAGAGACACAGAAACATGGCAGGGCATCTATCTGATCCCACGGCAACATTGCCTGCCGTATCCTAAAGTCTCAACCTGGTCTACACTAGGACGTTATTTCAAAATAACCCCCCTCAGGTCGACTTTATAAATGGAGCATCCACACGACCAAGCCCGTTATTTCGAAATAACAGGCCGCTTAATTCGAAATCTGTACTCCTGCTTTCCTCAGGAATAACGCTAATTCTGAAATAGTTATTTTGACATAGCGGTGGTGTGGACGCGCCGGTGCTGCTATTTTAAAATAACGACTCCCCAGAATAACTCAAACTAATTACTCTCTGGTACTTCCTAGGGCTCTAAGTCCAAGATAGAGTGTCCACATTAATGGAGCCTGTCACAGACTAATTTCGATGCTTCCCTGTAGTGAGCACACGCTATTTTGAATTTGTTAAATCGGGAGTTAAGTCAAATTTAGTAATTTTGAAATAGTTATTGTAGCATCTGCAGGCCCTAACTCAGAGGAGACTCTGCTATGCCAGCCACATTAACAATCCCAACTCTGATCTAAACAGATGGACAAAGGGAAAGCACAGACAGATTTTTCTAAAAATGGGTCTTAAATTTTGTCTCAGAGCCACCCTGTGCCAAACCAATTCAGCTGCTGGCATCACCTTCTCCCTGCACCCACAATAGCGTGGTTACTTTGACTCCTCCTTGGGTGCCCTTAGTGTTACTTACACCGAAACAGGCAATGGGTAAATTTTAGAAGGTCCTTGACCACGTGGCTGCTGTCACCATTACAGTGACAGCCCCGCCGAGGAATTCGGTTACAACACAGCTGCACTCAGATATCCCGCAGGGCCCATAAAGAGAACATAATGCTGCCATTCAAAGCTCATCCGGTAAAGGCTTCATCCCATCCCATCAGAAATTGCCTTTGCATCTTTGAAAGGATATTAAACCTAAAGTTACAGCTGGACTAACTCTAAGAGTATGTCTACACAGCAAAGTTATTTCGAAATAACTTTCCTAGAGTCTACACAAGCCAACTGCTATTTCAAAATTAATGTGAAATAGCGGAGGGCTTATTTTGAAATTGGTAAACCTCATTCCACAAGGAATAGCACCAATTTCGAAATTGCTATTTCAAAATACGCACTGTGTAGACAAAATAAGTGCCTATTTTGAAATAGGGGGCCTCCAGCCCTTCCCAGGGTGCCCTGCTGGCTGCCCTGGCCACAAGGTAACTTCTGACCTGATGCCCTGCTGGAACCAGTCCCGGTTGGCCTTAAATGTGATTCAGCATCCAATCAGTGCAGACGTGCTATTTCGAAATAGCAAAAAGCTATTTCGAAATGCATTTTGTGTGTATACGCATTATTTCGAAAGAAGAGATTTCAAAATAACGCTGTAGTGTAGACATACCTAACTGCTTTGTGGTTTTCATTGTACTACCGGATGTCTTGGAAGCTTGTTCAGAAGACTTTGAAAACATTAAGAAATATGAGCCACTTCCCACTTCACTTAAGCTGGAAATATCAGGCGGTTTATTACTGCTCATCAAACTTGCTTAATTCTTTTCAGTATTAGTCCCTTGCTGGATTACTGTCAGCCTAAGGGCCTTCTCAAAAATGTAAAGATTGAGGAAAATATAATCCCATTAAGAAATGTTCCAAGTTTTCCTTTCCAGGGCTTTAAACTGCGACTGTTAGCTTTTTTTCAACCCCCTGGGTTTCCCTGTGAAATGCTACCCTTGACATTATTAAAAGCAACGGTGTCTCAATGCCCGCTCACTCATCCTTCTTTCCTCTAATTTTCCTCTCTGCCAGGTGACCTCCTACAGTTCCAACTTCTAATATGTGCAGCCTGTTATTGCTGATAAAATGCAGTGCTCAGAAACAGCTGGAAAGTCAACTTCAGTCTTAAGTGCAGGGATAGTTACAAGCAATGCTCTCAACATCTTTATGTTTCATTGCATGACAGCAGTTGAAAGCATGGGACCAGTTACTAAAGAACAGACCAGTTTTGGCTTAGAGGGAGTAGCGTCATTTTAATCTCACCCTGCGCGACATCTCCACTCTACAACAGTATTTTTCCATAAGAGGTAGGCGGCACAGTGTGATTTGACCTAACGCTGAAGTTCAAGAAAATATGATCTTACTGTTAATTCCAGGGGAGCCAACAGATAAGGTAGGAGGGGCCCTGGCTCCATTCTCCCAGAAGGGGTGGGCCTCAGGTAAAAGGAGCAGGCTGGGGGGCAGCGAGGCCTC
The DNA here is from genome assembly GCF_052426305.1 of Pelodiscus sinensis. Classification (NCBI taxonomy): domain Eukaryota; kingdom Metazoa; phylum Chordata; order Testudines; family Trionychidae; genus Pelodiscus; species Pelodiscus sinensis. The sequence continues at coordinate 22,305,898 of NC_143074.1, read as the reverse complement.
AGTGCTGCAACCCCCACCAGCCTTCAGTGCTGCCTGGAGCATGTCACGGTTTAACACTTAGACCTGGTCTACGCTGGAGCGGAAGGTCATCCTAAGATACACAATTCCAGCTACGTCAATTACGTTGCTGCAGTCAAAATATCTTAAATGGCCATCCACACATCAGTGGGTCGACAGGAGCAAATGCTCCCATTAGCTTCCCTTGTTCCTTGTGAGGAGCAGCAGTATTGGTGCCGAGAGGGGCATCCTCTGAGTTTGATTTAGCACCTCTTCAAAAGACCTGCTAAATCAAACCCCGAAAGATCGATCACAGCATCGATCTTTCATGTAGTGTAGATGTGCCCTCAGTGACAAATGTAGAAGATGGAATGTGGATAATCCCAAGAAAGGAGGAGGAAAATGCATCACTAGCCCATTAACATGGAAGGACGAATAAGAAGCGTTTGTTTGTTGTTCAATTTCTCTGAGTACAGCTAATTCTTGGTTATACAGTGTTAGGAGAATCTCAGACTCAAAACAGAAGCTGCTGAAGTTTTATATAGATGACATTGCATACCTTCCACATATGAGCTGTTCCAAAAACCCTTGCATACCAAAAGGATTCTTGGTTGATAATTAGATTCAGAAAGAAACTACACTTAATCAAAGTGACATCCATTACTTCTTGTTACAGTAAAACGGGCCGTGTGGCTCCCGGCATTGATTTTCTGAAAATATCTGCAGACTGTTTAACTCGGGCAAAGATTGGGATCCTTCTGGACCTGCTTTCTAGACACCATTCGGATATGTTTGGTTTTTCCCACTCCCCCAGCTGTCAGCGCTGCCCAGGGTAAAACCGACAAAGCATGGAGTGTCACCAGGCAAACACGGAGAGAGGCAAATGCACAAAGATATTGAAAGCAGCTCTTGTAGCAGATGCCTGTATTTACCAATTCTGCAGATGTGCTTTCTCAGCTACCTTTCATCGGTAAGTATCAACTTCACTTTCGAACCAGCAACTTTCGTTGTAAATTCCCATCTTACATCAACAAAGGGTTGTTATGCTCAGTCTCTGCTCCTCTCCTCCAACACCTCAACCAGCCATCTCCTGCACACACACAGTCTTGCAATAGCATCTAGCACAGGATTCCCAGTACAGAGAAGTCCGAAGCCCGGTGCCAAGTTAGTTAGAAGGTGGCAAAACTTGAGCAACGAACAGCCCCCTCCCGATTTCACTTAAACATCGTTCATCGTTTGGCTCAAATACAAACAAAACTCACTGACGTGTTTTATTGCACCGCTTTATTGTATTCTGATTGCTTTGAACACCTGCATGGCAACACAGTGTCCTAAAAGAGAGGGCTCCACCCGATCAGAGTTGGGGACTGACCCAAAACCTGATAAGGTCAATGGAAGGGCCTTCATACAGCAACTAACCCAAAAAGGACATTTCTTCCCTGTTCCTGTTAGTGGTTAGTTTACACCCAGAAGCAGGGAGATTGTATCCTTTCTAAATGAAATTTAATCCTGTTTTATGTAATTGTGGATTTCCTTAGCCAGGTAGCATTTTATACATATATAAATATATATACACAGGTTAAACCTCTACAGTCCAGCACCCTCAGGGCCTGACCAGCACTGAAACAGAGAATTTGCCAAACTACGGAAGTCAATATTATCTAGCAGAATTACCAACACTTCCACTGCTTACTGGGCTCTTAGATGACATTTTGAGGTCGATTAGAGCTAAACAACAACACAGAACACTGAGAGCCAGGACTGGTGGCTGTAAACAAACTTTAGGGGACTGCGGGAAATTTGGCCACACCCATGATAAGTGGACATCCAGCTAACTAACATCATGCCAGTGCAATACCTTGTGGCAATGAGTTCCACAAATTGACTGTGAGTCATGTGAACAAGTATTTCCTTTGTTCCATTTTAAATCTGTTGCTTTTGGTTAAGTATTCCCTTGGCTCATGCAGGACAAGAAAGGATACATAGGAGCACCCAACTCTGTACTGATCATTATTTTCTCTGCTTCCATAATGTCTCTTCTTATTTGTCTCCTGCTTGATTTATCCCCTTCTGCTATCAAGGCATATTACAACTCTATTCTATTCTATTAATGTTCCAGTATTCCTGTTTGAAGGCTTATTGTCGAGTTTGTAACTTCACTCCCTGTCCCCAAAAAAACTCATTTTAAAAATAGGTGCAACGTTTGCTACCTTCCCATCTGGTAGCTGATTTCAATGAGAATTTGCATCTATTTGTTATCAACTTAGTTATTTCACTTGAAAGTTCCTGCAAAATTGCTAGATTAAATCTCTCCTCCTACTGCTCTTTAATTGAGCTACTTAATTATTTGCTCCGACACTTTCTCTTCTGGTGCCTCCTTCTCCTCTTTCTTACCTTAATCCACTGGTCTCCCCAACATAGTTGGTGGTGAAGATGGTTTAATAAGCCGCCACCCAAAAGAAATGCTTCTAGTAATGCAGAAAAATAATTACTGGCTTCCTTTCTATGGTAAAGTATCCATAATCCTTTCAAGTTGATGCTGCTTCACAGGCAAAAGTCTTTTAATAAAAAAAAAACTTAACACTCTAGGGGAGCTTGCAAAAACGGCAGATACTTCCGACGCTAATCCTTTTACTTTGCTCTTTTAAATAAATTAGGTATTTTTTTCACCGAGTGTTTGCTATTCACACACCAACTCGAAGACCGGGAATGTGGCCTGCATACATCATTATTTAAATTGTTCACAGTACCAAGTGCTGTTCTCATAGGGACTTTTCATCAGCTATAAAACACCACATTCCTGTCACAATTATATCAAAGCACTGCAAGGCAAACATTTGCACTGCTTGGTATTTATGACTAAGTGTAGAAATGCCAAAAATGTTTTCCCACTTTGCTCTGCTATTCTAACTCAGCTAAACATTAACCTCGTTTGGCTAATTTACTAGTCAAAGTTACCCTAGAGAGCTTGATTCATCTCCAACATACTATGATCATCAGTGCCTTGAAATGAATTTGGTGCCGCAGAGTAAAATTTTCAAAAGCATTCTGCCACAGATGCCAAGGAGAGCATTGATTTGACCCCTGGTGAACATGGATTGTTCACATGAGTAAGGATGGCCGGATGGCGCGCTATCAGAGAAGTTACACATTTCGAAATACAGCATGGATCAGTATTTCCAAGTTGAGGTGGGAAGCCAAACAACCAGACAGAACCAAAAGCCAAGGAATTAGAGACGTCTTGAGAAACAAAGTTAATACAGAAACCTTACTCACAAACTCACTTCTGAATCCAGACTAAAGCAGGGACAGACAAGAGAAAAGAATAACCACAAAATCTGCAGTGACTCAGAAACGAAAGAATTTCAAATCCATTGCAATTATTTACAGAGGAAAAACAGGAGAACTGCAATACTCATCCTTATGACAAAATCCCTGTCATACTTTTGAAATACAACTATTTTAGTGTGTGACAGTCTATTTACAATCCAGTTCCTGTTTTCCTGAATAAAGCCAACTCAATGGATATGATACACCAGTATCAGTTTTAAGTAGTGACTTTTAAGGGATTTGAGTTTCAAAACACTGCAAATCAAGCAGTATTCAATTTTGAGAATTGCCAGTTCTTCTTATGCAGCCATTATCTGATGGAAAGTGTTCAAATTGGTTATTTAAAATACCATTTGTGACTTATATCTATTATATCTATTTCCTTTGTGACCAAACAATAGTGTTATATATATAATTTGCAGGTTTGAAAGAAAGCTTAAAGAGTGTTAGAAAGAGATTTTAATTCTAGCTACACCCAGTTCTACATAATTATTCAAGAGTTATCCACCCAACAATGTAAAATTTGCTTCAGCATGGCAGGGATAGCTGCTTAGATTTTCAACTGACTTGTGGTTAGCAATCAGCCCCTCCCCCCAGCATGATAGCTTCTTGATTCTTGTCCCATGTCCACGTTGCACTGGAGGGCAACTCCTCATTCATGTATTTTAAGTGGTCTCCTGCAGGAGATCCCGGCCACTTCGTGGCTTTTCTTCGTGTTGATTTAGCTGTGCAGACCCGATAATACATCAGGGCAAAAGGGGAGGGAAAAGGCGCTTTCAAAGCCAACCCAACAGGCCACAGCCCAAGCCAAGAAACAAACACGACTGCAACATCCCCAGCAGCTCTCTGCCCGGCTCGGTTCCAGGGAGCATCCTGGCTGCGGACAGAGCCTCGGCCAGCGCTGTAACCTTACATGGATTGCAACTCGTCCTCCCGCTTGTCAAGAACCATGTGGCCTCCGGATCCTCACCCCGACAGGGAGCGGCCGAGGGAGCTCGCTCCAGGAACCTCGCGCTGCTCCCTGTGGACTCCCCCACCCCGAACCCCACTCCCAGCAAGCCACTGCAAAGAGGAGCCTCCCCCCCCGCCGCCAGCCGCTCTGCGGGGCTGCCCCGCCAGAGTCCCTATGAGAGGAGCGGCCGTCAGCACCCTGGAGAGCGCCCTGGGCTCAGCGGCCCGCCTGCAGCACCTCGGAGAGCGCCTAAGGGCCTCCCGCACACACAGACACCCCTCCGCACCCCCAGCCCATTGACCTTTGTCCATGCTCCCTCTGCCCCCCAGGGGCCGGCAGCACCCGCCCCTCCTCCCCCTCGGGAGCATCCAGTCCCACTCCCCCTGCCTGGGGCTAACACCCCCATTACCCCCCCGACCCCGGGGCTCACAGCTCCCCCCACGCCTGGGGCTAACACCCCCTTTACCTCCCCGACCCCGGGGCTCACAGCTCCCCCCACGCCTGGGGCTAACACCCCCTTTACCCCCTCCCCGTTCCCGGAGCTAACACCCCCTTCACACACCCCCCGCCTGGGGCTAACACCCCCTTTACGCCCCCGACCCCGGGGCTCACAGCCCCCCCCCCCACGCCTGGGGCTAACACCCCCTTTACCCCCTCCCCGTTCCCGGAGCTAACACCCCCTTCACACACCCCCCGCCTGGGGCTAACACCCCCTTTACGCCCCCGACCCCGGGGCTCACAGCCCCCCCCCCCCACGCCTGGGGCTAACACCCCCTTTACCCCCTCCCCGTTCCCGGAGCTAACACCCCCTTCACACACCCCCCGCCTGGGGCTAACACCCCCTTTACGCCCCCGACCCCGGGGCTCACACCCCCCCCCCCCCACGCCTGGGGCTAACACCCCCTTTACCCCCTCCCCGTTCCCGGAGCTAACACCCCCTTCACACACTCCCTTCACCCTCCTCCCCCACCCGGGGGCTAACATGACCGGCTCCCCGTGCCCTTTGTGCCACTCCTGGGCCCTGGAGCTAACACCCCCCCTATTGCATCCGGCCCTGGGGGCTGACACCTTTTCACCCCCTCTCCTCCGGCCCCGGGGATGACCCCCCCCCCCGCTCCCGCATGCCCTGGGACTGACACCTCCTGCCCTCGGACTGACCCTCCGCCCCCCACAGCCCGGGGCTGACACCTCCTGCCCTCGGACTGACCCTCCGCCCCCCACACCCCGGGGCTGACACCTCCTGCCCCCCGACCCTGGGACTGACGCCCCCCGGCCCGGGCCCTACCTGTCGTCGTTCTGGAAGGCCTGGTCCCCCAGCAGCAGGTCCCGGAACCGGTAGCGGGGCGGCAGGGGCAGCACCTCGGACTCCAGCTCGTTCATCTTCAGCGCGGCGATGTCCAGGATGACCCCGCTCCGGCCGCCGCCGCAGCCCCCGCAGCCGCCGGGCGACGCGAGCCTGCGGGCGAGAAGGGGAGGGATGGAGCCGGGCTGGAGCCGCCCCCCGTCGCTCCAGCCCGGGACCGCGCCACGCGCCTCCCCGGGGCAGCCGCGGGTAGGACTGGACTGGGGGGGGCGGGCGCGGGGCTCCCCAGCCGGGAACCGGCTCCCCAGCTATGACGGGGCGGCCGCTGCTCAAGTCTGGGGGGCCGAGCCCGCCCCTCGCCCGCCGGCACCGGGAGCAGGGCCGCGGAAGGACAAGCCCGGCACCGATCGGCGGCAGATCCAGGCAGCGCGCCGCCGGGAGGGACAGGAGGTGGGGACGGGGGGAGGGGGGCGCGGACACACACAGGTGCGCGGGGCCACCGGGCACCGCCTGCCCTGCCATCGCTCCAGCGGGAAAGGCTCACGCAGGAACCGGGCGGCTGGGTCCCTCCCGGGCCCGCCAGGAAAGGAGGCGAAGGGGGGGGGGGGGCGGAGGACGCTGCCATGCCTGACCCTGGGGGGAAGCTAGGGGGGTCAGCCCGAGTTCTGTTGCAGGTGCAGCACTCCAGGCACGGGGGTTAGCCAGTGCGGAGCAGCCGCTCTTCCCCTCGCCCTCCACAAGGTGAAAGGGAAAAAAAATCAACCACGATTTTTGTTAAAACAGCCTTAGGGATGATTTGAGGGGAATTCAACCGCTCTCCCAGCTGCCAGCCACTCCTCGCCTCACATGGCTTTTACCTACACCCAGCAGGCCCAGGCACTACAATGTTTAAGTCAAGCAAAAACTGTTCCTGGTTGGTTGGTTTCTTAAAATCATCTCTAGGATATGGACTCTCTCAGTCTACACTGAGGCCAAGCTACATGACACCATCCCTAGAAAACAGAGCTCCTGCAAATGTCACTCCATTCAGCAGAATCAAGGCCGGCCCTTTGGTACCCGCAGAGGGGAGCTCAAATGATGCCCCCATGCCTGCTCGCGTGGGCCAAAACTTGGAAAAGTCTGCATCCTCCAGCACAGCACTCCACCATCTCTGTGCATCTAGAGCAGAGAGAACACACATGAACCAGCAGCAGACACATTTTTCTACACTCTGGGTCCTAGTGATACCCCCCCTCCAGTCTGGCACCTGAGGCAGCCACCTCAGTTCACCTCATGGTAAGGCCGGCCATGAGAATCACTCCTTGCTCAAGAGGAACAAACTGGAGAAATGGTCTGAGGTGGAGTTTAAGGAGAAATGCAAAGTGCTCTGCTTAGGTAGGAAGGAACAATCCATGTCGCACATACCAAATGGGAAGTGACTGTCTGGGAAGGAGTCCTGCAGAAAGGGATCTAGGGGTCAGAGTGGACCACAAGCTAAATATAAGTCAACAGTGTGACACTGTTGCAAAAAAAGCAAACATGATTCTGGGAGGTATTCACAGGAGTGTTGTGAGGAAGACACAAGAAGTCATTCTTTCACTCTACTCGGCGCTGGTTAGGCCTTAACTGGAGTATTGTGTCCAGTTCTGGGCACCACATTTCAAAAAAAGATGGAGAAATTGGAGAGGGTCCAGACAAGAGCATGTAGGAATGCAATGACAGAACCTCAAGAGCATGATTGCAAATTAGCATCTACGACAAGACAGCTGATTTCCTGCAGGGATGGCTACCAGGCTGCAGAAATGCCCCCAAAGCCCTTCATGCCCTCTCACAGGTTCGTTTTACACCTGTAGTAACTCAGAATCCTCTACAATAACTTGCCAGTTTGCTCGGTTGTTGAACTTTATGCTACAGTTCTTAAGGCTGTGAAGGCATATATTTCGGCTGAAAGCAGCCCCCAAAATTTAATTGAACTCGCGAATCAGCACTTTAGATCAGCACCTTACTCACTGCAGTAACCACAGTGAGTCCTTAAAAAACAACGTCCGTGCCAATCTAGACACGCTTTTCCGCAAAAAATCCCCGATCGCCATTTTCACGATCAGGGCTTTTTTGCGGAAAACAAATCTCAGCTGTCTACACTGGCCCTTTTGCGCAAAAGGGACTTTTGCCTGAACGGGAGCAGAATAGTATTTCCGCAAGAAGCACTGATTTCTTACAGTAGGAAGTCAGTGCTTTTGCAGAAATTCAAGTGGCCAGTGTAGACAGCTGGCAAGTTTTTCCGGAAAAGCGGCTGATTTTCCGGAAAAACTGGCCAGTCTAGACACCGCCTTAGAGTATTTGCGCTAAATCTTGCCAGTCTAAACGTAGCAGCAGAGAATTTCCTGCCTCGAATGCCATTGAACAAGTTCCTGTTTAAAAGGCGGCTCCATTCCATTCCCTAGAGCAGGGGTGAGGAACCTAAGGCCCGGGGACCACATGTGGCCCCCAGCTTGCCTGGATCCATTCCCCAAGGCTCGGGGTTCCTCCCAGTATTAGGAAGGCCATGCTGATGCTCCAGCCCTCCTGCCATCCCTCCATGGAGCTGGAGCACACAAAATCTACTAGCCTGGCGCCCCCAAGACTCGGGTGTGCAAGGGGAATGTGGAGAATGTCTTTCTCCTTCTCCGTCGGGAGGTGCCTCAGGGTTTTTTTGGGGGGGTTCTCACTTGTGCATCCCCCGACTGGTTTTTTGGTGCATCAGCGGTCCCTAACCCGAAAAAGGTTTCCACCCCTGCCCTAGAGGGCATGCAAATTGTTAAGGCTCCAAGACCATACACACACACACACACACACACACACACACACACACACACACACACACACAGTGCCATGCCAAATGGGAGCTTTCCACTAGTGAATTTCCAGTGGGCTGACCCAAACCCCAGTCCTGCAATATTTCACACGCTTGAGCATTCCCCTGGAGTTCAACTGGGATATATGGTCGAGGGGGTTACTCACAGGGGGGCGTGCGTGTGTTTGCCACTCTGAGCCGGTGCAGAATTGTAACGCCTGCACTGAAAAGCAGCGGGTGCACAACTACAGGATGACCCTCAAATCTCTGGAGATCCGAAGCAGCTTTGCCGGTCAGTCGCACGCAGACTCTGTCTCTGACCTAAACTCACATGAGATCAGATACACAGAGGGCTACGGAGCACTGAGCTGGCCGAAATGGTTTTGAGCTGACTGACAAGTACAAAACCTGCAGTGTGTAGACACAGACCTTTTACTTTAAAAGCTGACTTCTTTTTTTAAATCAGTTCTTTTAAACCTTCCCTTTGTCCCCTGTAATCACTCTTGGCCTGGGGTTTCCTACGTCAACACTGTAAAACAAAGCAAATATTTACCACTGACCTACATGGAAAGCTGTAAGCCAATGCAATGACAATGCAGGTGTATAAATACCTCCGGAAACTCAGATGTGTGTGTGTGTGTGTGCGTGTGCGTGTGCGTGTGCGTGTGCGTGTGCGTGTGCGTGTGAGAGAGAGAGAATCTACCTGAGGAGCTACATTTTGAATGCCTTCGTTTCAATCCTTGCATGTGAAAATACAAGGAAGATTAATATTTCCCCTACACGTGACTTACATATTTGTTCTAGTTTTACTTGAAGGCCAGGAAAAGGTGCTCTCTGTGTGTCTCTCTTGCACACACTGCATTGAGAAAAATCTCGCTACGTTGCGACTTTCAAGCTTTGTGCATCTCACTCGTGGAAACCATGCTAGTAACACAACATAAGAGCTTTCTAGACCCAAGATTAACCCTGTCACAGCCCATTCCATAACATTCATCAGAATAGGGAATGTATAGTGCCAGTTGCAGCACAAAGTTAGCAATTTCAAGAAGTTGGGATGTCAAAAATAGTCAGACGACATTCCCAGTGACAGGAATTGTAAACCCAAAGTACCACAGACAAGAACATTGTGTAGCCTACTAGACAAACAGCAGTGGAAAACAACCTAACACGATTTATTGCTATTTAGTTTCAATCCTTGCTTCCAGAGCCATGTGCAAGTTAGAATTCATGCGGCATGCAGTGGAACCAGCTATAACAACATCTCTTAATGAGACACTGTAATTGTGCTCTGAACTTACACTGTCTGTTTACTCCCCAGCAGCGCGGTGCTCACAACAGACGCGGGGAAACCGTGCAGCTTGAAGTCTTGGGAGCAGGGAGATGGCTGGATTGAAGCTAATGTGATCAGAGAGAAATTAATTTGTTTTATTGGAGAGCTGGAGCTAGATACGGTCAGTCATGCTCTTGTATTCGTAAACAAGGATGATCTTTTGGAGTCTGATTTACGAGGAAGCTGACTACTGCGCTGGCCTTGGGTTTCTTCAATAAAATGTCTCATGTGTGGGCTGGCAGAATCCTGCTCTTCTCTTATTGCATGTGAATACTGGGACACACACAGCAGCGAGGCTGCTGACTATACCATCCTCAGGGACCGACGTACAAAAGCGCGGTCACCCACACGTCTGCTAACGGGGGAGATGAGAGAGGTCTATAAAATCACGACTGGTGTGGAAAAAGTGAATAAGGAAAAGTGATTTAGTTATTCCCACAATATACGAACTAGAAGTCACCAAATGAAATTAATAGGCAGCAGGTTTAAAACCAACAAAAGGAAGGTTGTTTTCACTCAGTGCACAGTCAACCTGTGGAACTCCTTGCCAGAGGATGTGGTAAAGGCTAGAATTTTAACAGGGTTCAAAAAAGATCTAGATAGCCATTGATGGACCTAACCTTCATGAATCTATTAGCCAAGATGGGTAGGAATGGTGTCCCTAGCCTCTGTTTCTCTGGAAATGGGTGACAGGGGAGGGATCACATGAGGATTACCTGTTGTGATCCCTCCCTCTGGAGCATCTGGTATTGGCTGCTGAAGGCAGACTGGGTTAGATGGACCTTTGGTCTGACCCAAAATGGCCATTCTTATGTTCTTAATGTGATATGCCATCATGTGCCAGCAACGCTCCTCTGCCATGGACATCAGACAAACCCGACTGTCTCTACGCAAAAGAATAAATGGGCACAAATCAGACATCAAGGCTATGTCTAGACTACATCCCTTTCTCGTAAAAGGGATGTAAATTAGACCTATCGCAATTGCTAATGAAGCGGGGATTTAAATCTCCCCTGCTTCATTAGCATAAAAATGGCTGCCGCTTTTTTTCCCACACGGAGCTTTGCCAGTCTAGACGCTGATCTTGCGGAAAATAAAGCCTTCTCCGAAAGATCCCTTATCCCTCTATGAAATAAGGGATCTTTCGGAAAAGGCTTTATTTTCCGCAAGATCAATGTCTAGACTGGCGCTTTTTTCTGACAAAGCTCCACACGGAAAAAAAGCGGCAGCCATTTTTATGCAAATGAAGCGGGGGAGATTTAAATCCCCGCTTCATTAGCAATTGCGATAGGTCTAATTTACATCCCTTTTACGAAAAAGGGATGTAGTCCAGACGTAGCTCAAGAGCGGAAACATGCTCTCCCACCGGTGTTTGTACTTCCACCTCCCTGGACACACAGTTACAAACTTGAAAGCTGCCGTTCTTAAGCATAAAAATGTCAAAACCAGGCTGCCATGTGATACTGCGGAACAATTCCCATGCACATTTGACACTATCAGAATGGGTCCAATGCAGCTGGGTGCTATTGTCAAAGCAGCACAGAGCCTGTCAGGACCCGTCTGTGCTCAGACAGCTGTTTTAAATACATTTTAAAAGCCACTGATTCTTTGGCGGTGGGGGGAGAAGGGCGGCACAGGGGAGATTTTTGATCTAGGTCAGGGCTGGGTGACCAGCAGCCTGGGGGTCACATGCAGCCCATGCGGGTGCTGCGTTTGGCTCACAAGACATTTTGTTTTCTACTGCCCCGCATGCAGGGTTGCCAGATTCCACGGGGTTCCGCTAGGGACGGTAAGAAGCGTACGATTCGCTCTGCGGGGGGTCGACAAAGCACTGGCCACCCACCCGATTCGTCGATAAGGGATAGCGCTGCAAGCACTCAGCCCCAGGTCGCGCCGGGCGACCCTGCTGCAGCTCTGCATGCCAAGTAATTTAGGAGCCGGCAGGCAGGCAGCCTGGCTCAATCGGGGAGCTCCATGCATGTTATTGCAGAGCCGCAGCAGGCGGTAATTCCTGGGACCTGGTGCAAGCTGGGACAGAGCCAGGTCTGCCGGCCAGCCCACTAACAAATTTACCGGGCAGAACCATTGGGGAGCAGAGGGAGAAGGTTGCGCATAGCCAGCAGCATTAATCAAGAAGCACCTGCTGATCAGTGAATCGTTTCGCCGGCTACCCGGCTCACTTCTGGGCTCCACCGGGCAAGACACCGAGTGGAGCAGAAAGCGCCTCTTAGGACTGGCCCCCTCCCCAAGCACCGGGGGCAAATGGAGCAGAGGATGTCACCTCCTTCTAATAACACCCTGGGCTTCACCCCAAGGCAGCTGCCTAGCTAACCCGCTGCACTGATCCTATTCAGATTGGGAACGTCGAGGAACCGTGCCCATGTTGCGCCCAGCACTGGGGCTGAACCGGCCTGATCTCCCTGGGGCAGCAGGTACCACGGGCGAGAGGTTCTGCTCCGTCTCCCCTCCCCCTGCTGCCATCCAAGAAGTCTGGGTGCATCCCACAGAAAGGGAGCCCCCCCTCAAACGCTCTCTCAATCCTCCAGTCCAGCCCTCCTTGGCCAAAGCAGCACCGCTGCCTTTGGCTTCCTTCCACCCTGCGGGCTAGAAAGCCAGAGCAAGCTGGGGCGCGGGGGAGGGGGTCTGTTGTCACCCTGTAATGTCCGGCTGTAGCCTACAGAGACAGGGCGAGTCAGCGTGAGTGATGGCAGAGCAGCTGAGGTGTCCGTGCTTGGAGCCAGACGGCTTGGCCTCTCTCCCTGCTGACGGCAGACGCGTGTCTGTGTCTGCGGCACACAGCGCGGCTGTGGTTGGATTTGCCGGGCGGCCAGGCGAGGCGCTTACCTGCTCGGCACAACAGGCGCCTTCCTCAGACGACGGCCCCGTGGGGTAGGGTGTGAGGGGGTCGCTTCCCAGTCACTAAGTGCCCTTCCGGTGGCGTCCCAGGTCCCAGGAGCTGCTGAAACTCCAGGGCCAGGTGTCCAAATTCCCTCCGACGGCAGGAGCATGTTCTCCAGACTGCCCGGCACGTGTGGCAAGCGGCCTGCGCAGGCCTCAGCCCTACTGAGCGCACGGAGCAGCCCCCTCGGGGGTTCAGCGGCACCTGGCCCTCTCCTTGCCCCACGCAGAGCATCGCCTTCACGGGAGAGGCACCATCCCGGGGGGCTCTCTCAAAGTGGCCAAACCGGGCTTTAGAACACACCGACTTCTCTTAGGAGCACCGCATGCACACGCACACACCGCTTTCACACGCACGCACACGCACACACCGCTTTCACACACGCACGCACCGCTTTCACACGCACGCACACACACACACACACACACACACACCGCTTTCACACACGCACGCACCGCTTTCACACGCACGCACACACACACACACCGCTTTCACACACGCACACACACGCACACACCGCTTTCACACACGCACACACACGCACGCACCGCTTTCACACACGCACGCACCGCTTTCACACGCACACACACGCACACTCCGCTTTCACACGCACGCACACACACACACACACCGCTTTCACACGCACGCACGCACCGCTTTCACACGCACACACACGCACACACCGCTTTCACATGCACGCACACACACACACCGCTTTCACATGCACGCACACACACACACCGCTTTCACACACACACACACACACACCGCTTTCACACACACAGTGCTTTCACACACGCACACACCGTGTTTTCGTGCACACGCACACACACTCACACCGCTTTCACACACAGACACACATGCACACCGTTTTCATACACACACACCCCACTTTCACACACACACCCCACTTTCACACACACACCCCACTTTCACACACACCATTTTCACTCAATGGGCCATGGAAAGTTGAATTTGCAGTGCCGATGCCCATCTTCCACCTTCGTCTTCTCAGAAGGAAATGCTGGGCTGACCTCTGAGGCAGGGCCTCCTTTCAAGGCTCGGATGCCCTGTTGCTGGCCTCACATCGCCCCTCACAGCCAAGGCCTTTCCAGATGGCTTCTCCGACTGCCCCCGGCTGTGGTGGCCCTCCCCACACTCGGACTTCTCCTGGTGGTTTGCTCTTGGCCCCCGTTTCAGCCAACGTCTTCCCTCGACTAACGGCCCCTCAGGTTTTTCTTTTCCGGCCGACAGCGGCCAAGCCAGCGGGACCAGCGATCACGCAGGCCGCTCTGATGGATTCTCCATCCCCTTTCCCCGCCTGGTCTTTGTTCCCAACCTCTTTCGTTCGGAAAGGCTGGGTCTTGCGGTCAATGCACAGGCCTGAGCTCAAGTGATTCGCGGTCAGACTCCAGTGCGAGCGCGGTGGAAATCAATTCTCTCCCTGGATCGCAATCCCACCCCATCTCCAACATGCTCCTGCTCTATCCTATGCGGTGTTTGTGGGGCGCACCCGTGTTGCAGCCAAGGGACCAGCAACCTGCGAGCGCCTCCTCCCAGAGTCACACCGACTCGCCAATCCTCACACACGTGGCCTGGTTTTTCGAAGAATCCGAGCAACGCCGGCGCCTCTTCACGTCACTAGAGACGCGTCTTGGTGCACTAAACCAGGCCAGTCTGGGACTTACTGGAGCGGCTTCCTTCTCGGTCTCTCTTCTCCTCAGCATCCCTCGCTTTCCACCGAGCCCTCGCTCTCCAGGGGCTGGGCTCTCAAAAAGTCGTGATTGGCCCTGGCCTCTCTGTTGAACGACGAACTACTCAGGAAATTCCACCCCCCCCCCCCCCCTTCATGTTCTATAGGTCTGAAACAATACGTATAAGTCAGCATCCTTCCCGGCTTCTCCTCCCACAGCTCGTATGGTTACTTGGTTACAGTTGCTTTCCCCCTTCCTTTTGCGTGACGGCCCTGTGGGGGGGGTCTCTCGGGGGCCAAGTGCGTAGGGTGAAACACGCTCCTTCGCCATTGAGGCTGGGAACGAGACAGCGCTCTCCTCCTGTGCCAGTGATGCACATTTTCGAAAACCAGCCATGCAGGCTCTGGGCACTGAATGAAGCCATGGGCAGGCATGCCAGAAGACGGGGGCGGGGGGGGGGCTGCAGCCCAAACAAGAAAGGGGTGGGGGGGGCAGAGACGCTCAGGAAACACCCCCCCCCCACACACACACACCCCAAACTCATGAATGGAAGAGCCATGTGTAAAAGCTGGACGTGCCCTTTGGGCAGCTATCGCTTAGCTGCTCTTGCACATTATCTAGAAAGACACTGACCTTGGCAGCTTTCTGGGGTTGCTGTTTCCACAGGGATCATGATGCAACGGGCAATTCTGGACTGTGCTTTTGGGCGCAAAGAGGCCTCCTCCGTCCTGGTCTTGGCGGGACATGTCCTTCCACCTCGCCTTTCACGGCTCGGAATGCAAACGCCAGTCTCCACGCATGCTGAGCAACTCCTGTCACTGTCTGCAAGCCGGCGGGAGGCTCCGAGTTTCTCTGGGAGCTGGCCCCCAACACTGGCCCCCTAGAGCGGTCCCACAACACACCGGAGCACTGGGATTCATTCCATACTCTTTGCACCGCTGCCTGGTTCCTGTGCCAGGCAGGGCTTTCTTACACGACAGGTGCAGCTGTTTGGGGGGGGGAGAGGAAGAAATTGATTCGTCCCTGCCAGTTTCCCCGTGGAGATCCAGAGTTCACCTCTTCTCCCCTCACCCAGCAAGCGCGCGATGACACGCAGCGCAGACGAAAAGGGAACACAGAGGCTGGAGCAGAAGTGTCAGCATCCAAGACAGCCTGGGCTCAGACCGCTCTCAGATCTGGAGTGCACAGCGAAGTCAAACCCAGCGCTGGCTGCTGCAGCCGGTGCCCGGACGGCTGTGTGGAACGCTCCCGGCTGCCAGCGGCCATATGGAATTCATTTGCCCGGTGCAAAGCTTCAAATCCACATGGCTCAGCTCCAGGAGCCACACCGTGGCCGGCTGCCTCCCACGCAGATGCCGGAGTGTCTTTGGAAGGGCTGCTCGGATGAAGGCAGCGTGGCCAGAGCCGCCGGCCCAGCTCGGCAGAACTTAAGACGCCCACTCCAGCAATCCATCAGCAGCCAATACCGGTGGCCATCAAAATAAGACTTAACAGGGAAGAAAAAGTCTGCTGCCTGGTTCTGTCCTGTATCTTGACTAGGTTATCGTACTAAGAAACTACCTAGCACAGGGCTTTGCAAGCCACGTGGACATATTACATGCTGGCAGGGGAAAATAATTCCAACACCCGCTCAGGCAACATTTTCTTGCCCACCGGGCAATTAAAACAACTGCGGCTTTCCTGCCTCCGGCCCAATTAGTAAACCTTGCTTTTACGAAAAAGGGTGAAAAATGGAAAGGCACTGACTGAAAGGGAGGGGTGCCTGCCGACTATTGCTGCGGAGAAATCCACCAATGCCTTGATCCTACCGCTGCCACCAGCTCTCTGTTAGAGGAGATCTTGAAATATTTAAGGAACCATAATTAGGATGGAATATTAAAAGCTACTGAGCCTAGCACATTACTCACCTCAGGATAAGTAATGCAGGCCTCTGTCATGGAGGCCGGCTGGCTGAGTGATCAAGTAATTTACTGCGCTGCTGCAGCCGTTAGGAGATGCCTTGCGTGACACAGCTCCTACTGGAACTTGGTGGGGTCTGTGCTTTCGGGCAGACTGGTTGCCTCAGAGGCTCATAGCAGCCCTCGATTTAGGCACCACGCCTAGGGCATTAGCTTGCTGTTTGTTGAGCTCCTCATCATTGGCCAGCATGAGGTACAGAGGGAAACCAAACTCCACCGCCTTGGTGGACCCCCGAACGAGACAGGTCTGGGTAACCCCTTTCTTTGCCTAGCCAGACTTTTTCCTGAGTGGAAATAGAGAAGTGGGTGTTGGGGGGAACTTGGGCCCTGTTTTAGCCCAGGGCCCTGTCAAAGCAGCTGTCAGTAAATATCTCCCACCCCAACTGCAAGACGGCTACACAACCCCAGAGTTACAGGCACCTTCCTTCTCACAGGCTCTTCCTCCTAGTACCCACTTGTGCTAGCTCCTCCTGCCTCCTCTCTAGCTCCTTAGAACATAAGAACAGCCAGACTGGGTCAGACCAAAGGTCCATCCAACCCAGTACCCTGTCTGCCCACAGTAGCCAATATGCCAGGTGCCCCGGAGGGAGAGAACTGAACAGGTAGGATACATCTAGACGACATCCAGTTCTGTCGACAAAGAGCGTTTAGACGACAAAGAGCGTCTAGACGACATCCAGTTCTGGCGACAAAGCAAGCCGCTTTGTCAGCATGACAGTGTAGACGCAAAGGACGGTGTAGACGCAATAACGCCTCCTGTCGACAGAACTCCATCGACAAAAGGCGTTATTCCTCGCAGAATGAGGTTTACCGCCGTCGACAAAACTGTTGAGTTCTGTCGACATTATTTCGACAGAACTCAGCGGCAGCGTAGACGCAGGGATAGTTTTGTCGACAAACGTCCACTTTTGTCGACAAACCCCTGTAGTCTAGACACACCCGTAATGATCAAGCGATCTCTCTCCTCCCATCCATCTCCACCCTCTGACAAACAGAGGCCAGGGACACCATTCCTACCCATCCTGGCTAACCTCCATTAATTTATCTAGTTCTCCTTTAAACCCTGTTACAGTCCTGGCCTTCACAACCTCCTCTGGCAAGGAGTTCCACAGGTCGACAACACGCTGTGTGAAGAAGAACTTCCTTTTATTTGTTTTAAACCTGCTGCCCATTCATTTCATTTCAATCCTTGTGTCTCGGCAGCTCCCCACCCGCGCTAACTGCAGAGAAGCTCTTTGCAACCAGTCTCAACTGGTTCTTTACTTGCCCCAGGTGTTCCAACTACCCTTGGCTCACTTGACTCTGGAAGCCCACTTAATTAGCTCCAGGAGCTTAATTGCTCTGATGGACTCCGACAAGGTCGCACTGGTTCTGGACTGGCCTCTGCCAGTTTACCCTGGGAACAGATATTTACTCAGACTTACTAGGCTTAATCTAATATACCTCTCTTCCATCATTAAGGCTAATAGAGCTCAGTCTCTTCCATCACGCTCTTGTACCCCTCTGGCCTGACCCTGTCACGCTAAGTACTTAAACACCACTGCCATTGCACTGATGGGGTTTCGCCAGACAAGTCCAAAGAAATCTTTGCTGAAGCTAGGAATCGCCTAGATCCCAGCCCAGTGCGTGAACCCCAAAGCCTCCTTCCTCCCCAGCTGACCGCTCCATCACGCCTGGTGACAAAACGGCCTCCCACAGCCCCTTTCATCTAGGGGTGCACGCAGCCGTGCCGCAGCAGCATGAGAGCCGGAGCTCAAAGCCCTTCAGAAAGACAGGAATCAAGTCTCCCAGCCAGTGAAAGGAGAGTGTCAGGCGTAGACGCCCATGTCCCCTCTAGCCAAGGGGTGCTCGACACCCCCACTCCACCCTTTCCTCAACCCCTGCTCCGCCCCATCCCCTTCCCCGCCTCTTCTCTGCCTGCTCCCCTGAGTGCGCTTCATCCCCTCCCCTCCCTGCTGCAGCTGCCCAAATGCCACCAATCAGCTGTTAGCAGTGTTCCGGAAGCTCTGGGAGGGCAGGGGAGGAGTTGGTCAGCAGGCAAGAGGTGTGGGTGGGGGAGGGAAGGGGAGATGTGGGGGGATCCTGGAGGAGGAGGGGAGGTGAGGGGGGATCCTAAAGGGGGGATCCTGGAGGGGGAGAGGGGATTCTGAAGGGGGAGGGGAGGTGAGGGGGGATCCTAAAGGGGGGATTCTGAAGGGGGAGGGGAGGGGAAGAGAAGGGGATCCTGAAGGGGGAGGGGAGGGGAAGAGAAGGGGATCCTGAAGGGGGTTCCTGGAGGGGAAAGGGAGGTGAGGGGGCAATCATGGAGGGGGAGGAGAGGTGAGGGGGGACCCTGGAGGAGGAGGGGAGGGGGGGATCCTGGAGGGGGCTCCTGGAGGGGGAGGGGAGGTGAGTGGGGATCCTGGAGGGTGAGGGGAGGTGAGGGAGGATCCTAAAGGGGGGAGATCCTGGAGGGGGAGGAGAGGTGAGGGGGCAATCATGGAGGGGGAGGAGAGGTGAGGGGGGACCCTGGAGGAGGAGGGGAGGGGGGATCCTGGAGGGGGATCCTGGAGGGGAAAGGGAGGTGAGGGGGCAATCATGGAGGGGGAGGAGAGGTGAGGGGGGACCCTGGAGGGGGATCCTGGAGGGGGAGGGGAGGAGGGATCCTGTAGGAGGAGGGGAGAAGAGGGGGGGATCCTAGAGGGGGAGGGGAGGTGTGGGGGGATCCCGGCTGCCAGCGGGTTGTCTGCGCTCTCTAGTTTCTCCCCAGGGGTGCTCCAGCACGGGAATGCCACCACGGGAGATCTGCAGGTCGACAGCCCGGCAGCGCCTCGCTCCAAGGCGCGCTTGCCACAGCGCTGGGCTGGCCGGGTTCCCGGGTGTTTGCAGGTCAGATCTTGGCACCGCCCGCACCACCCCTCTCTGCAAAGGGTCTGCGGCGCGCCCATGCCCCCCCACCCCTGAGAAACCACCGCAAACCCCTTCCCGGGCCCAGACTGACGCTTTTGGGGAAAAGACATGAGCGCTGGTGCATTAGGTGGCCCGGGAGCAGCTATTACGGGAGCTGGGAGGGGAAAATCCAAACTCGAGAGCACACGCCGAGCGCCGGTTCCCCACTGGGCGCTGCGGGTGCCGTCCTGCTGCTCTCCCCAAGGGCCTTGGCAATTAGCCAACAGGAGATGCGCAATTACGAAAAGCCTCCCGCACAGTAAACGACTGTTTCATCCCGCGCCCGGAAGCATTTCTCAGTCCGAGCGGCCTAATGGTTAACGCAGGGGACCAGCCGCTGGGGTTCCGGGGTCCTGGTTGTGCGGGGTGGCAGCTTTTCCTTCTCAGCCTCTTTGCTTTTGTGGTCCAGGCCCGTGGCGTTATGTGAACACAGCGGGGGCGGGGCGGCAGGAGCGGTGCTGAGTTTCCTCCTTTAGCGAGACGGCGCCAAATGCCTGAGCCATGTGGAGCTAAACTTTCCCACCCAGCAGGTGTTATACGGATTGTACTTGCCTAAAGGGACCAATCAGGATTGACCTCCCATCATGCCAAGCGCTGCACAAAACACGCCCCTCCCCGAGATCCTGGAACCAATGGACGAGCAGTCCCCCGGGGACATAGCTCCAGTTGCCAGGTGTCCGGTTTTGAACTGGACAGTTCGCTATTTGAGCTTCCTGTCCAGGAAACAAATTGAGAAAATACCGGACACAGAATTGTCGGGTATTTTCTAATTACGTTTTATTATTATCAGGAGTATCAGTACTAGTTGCATCCTGCCTGGCTGGTCGACGCGCTCACACTGCGTGAGCCAGGCAGTACACAGCCATGCGGGAGAGAGGAGGGGGCGGGGGCGGGGGCGGGATGGAATCCCTGGGGCTGGACTCATCTGTGCGCCCCGCCAGGACCATGCACCTGGGCCAGCCCCACTTCCCACGGGCCGGTTCCCCCTACCGCTCCCCCGACCCCCTCCTGGCCAGCCCTGCTTCCCGCTGGCCGGTTCCTTCCCCCGATCTCCCCCAGCCAGCCCCACTCCTCCTGACCCCCTCCCAGCCAGCCCTGTTCCGCACCGACTGGTTCCCCCCCAGCCAGCCCTGTTTCCCGCCAGCCATTCCCCCGCCCCCATCTCCCCTGGCCAACCCCGCTCCCCCTGACCTCCTCCCAGTCAGCCCCACTCCCCCCGATTCCCTCCTGGCCAGCCCGCTCTCCCCTGGCCAGCCCCACTCCTCCTGACCCCCTCCCGGCCAGCCCTGCTCCCCACTGACTGGTTCCCCCCCAGCCAGCCCCACTCCCCCCCCCCCATCCCCTCCTAGCCAGCCCCACTCCCCACCCGCCAGTTCTCCCCCGGCCAGCCCCACTCCCCCCAAACCCCTCCTGGCCAGCCCTGTTTCCCACCAGCCATTCCCCCGCCCCCATCTCCCCTGGCCGGCCCCACTCCCCCCAAGCCCCTCCTGGCCAGCCCTGTTTCCCACCAGCCATTCCCCCGCCCCCATCTCCCCTGGCCAGCCCCGCTCCCCCCGACCTCCTCCCAGCCAGCCCCGTTCCCCTCCCGGCCGGTCCCCACCACCATCTGAGATCAAGTGTGTCCGGTATTTTTTTGAAATCATTCGGCAACCCTAGGAACAGACCCCAGGCCTCCTGCCTCCCAGCCCGATGCAGCCCCTGGACTCCCGGCCCTCCTGAGTGTACGGTTACATTACCAGCCAACCCTCCACCCCCCAGCCTCCCCGGAAAGCTAATGACAGAGCAAAGCAAGCGCCTAATACAGTGGATCAGAACGACAGGCAGGTAATAGAGCATAATGGGGCAGTTTGGGGCAGTTCACAGCTACCTGGAGGAATTCAGATCCCAGAGCACAGCTGCAGGGTTGTTAACTCAGGTAGGAAATGCCTGATACAGGCGCTCCCAGTGCCTCCGCAGTGTTAAAATAAACCTGCTGTGTGTGAGTCGAAAGCCTAGTCGCTGAAATGCAGGCTGACCCAGGCACAGGGCTGGGGCTCTCGGCCCGGCCGCTCCCAGCTGCTTGAGATCCGGAGGGTGCGTGGAGCCCGCCTGCATGTTCTCAGCACGGCGTCGGGTTTGTACCGCAGCCAACAGGCTTCCCCCGGCTCGTTTTACAAAGAAAGAGCAGGTCCTCGAGGAAACTCGGGCAGGCAAATGCTAAAAGAGTCACAATCCTGCACCCGAGACCGGCCGCTGTTTGCCACCTGCCTCGCCCACTCGCCTCTTCTCCAGAGCCGCTTTAACCCCGGAGAAGCGGTTTATGTCTGGCTGGCTCTTTTGGAAACTCACCAGGGCGCGGAACTGAAATGCTGCCAGGCCTTTTGTTAGAGGGGGCACGGCTCTCACCAGATTACATTCCGTGCCCATCACGCGCGCGTGAATTTACGGCCCCCGAAGAGATGGGTCGCCTAAGACAACAGCGATTTGCACGTCAGACGCGGCGGATGGAGGCTTGGCTCAATCGTCAGCCTTTATGCTGCCCCTCCCAGCACAAGAGGATCGGGGGGCTGCAGATCCTGCTCACGATGGAGCCGTTTCTCACCACGCCGGGCTCCCCTGGCCCTTCCATTTTACACACGTTCTGACCGGCCCTGGTGTTTACTAACGTCTCCAAAAGCAGTTCCCTGGTCTCTTGGGTCATTTTTTCCCATTGGGACTAAGCGTACGTTTGACATCCCCCCCCCCCCCTTGCTTTCCCAAGTGGGGTACCTGGTTTCCGTTCTACCTGCCAATGCACAGGATTACTCGGACATAGCCATAAAGTGTCCGTTCCTGTGACGAAACTCTCCTCTCTCCATCACCATGTATGGATGGGCGGGCACAAGGAGAACCAAGCCAATGCCTCCGTTTTAGAGCCGGAGTGACATCTGTTCTGGGAAGCAAAGTTCACAGAGTCAGCTGAACAATAGAGGGAAACGGGCGGGGGAATTGTGTTTTCCCGGATCAGGTGTGTGTGCGAGATTTACCGCAAGGAACAAAGCTGGGAAGAGGCGGGAGGCTGGCTTCTACCCTACACACAAGGCCGGGGAGTTGCAGGGGAAGCCCGAATGGGTCAGTCGGAGCTCCAGCAGCCGATTTAAAAGCAGCACGGCTGGGCTCCAAGAAGAATCCAGAGGTAACCCTTAAAGGCCAGAAGAGGCCACTGACATGGCGAATTGGAAGAGTGCAAAATATTATGGGTATAACTGTCCAAGTCACAGTCCACTTTGATTAATTTCATGGCATACGATATCGACAATTGTAAATTTCATTGTTTTGGCTATTTACATCTGAAACTGCATTGTAACGGTCGGGTCCTGTCCCGAAAAGGACTTGAGGGTAGCAAGGTTCCTGTAGGGAGGTTGCAGTATTGCTACCCTTACTCCTGCGCTGCTGCTGGCAGGGCGCTGCCTTCTGAGCTGGGTGTCTGGCCAGTAGTCGCTGCTGTCCAGCTGCCCAGCTCTGAAGGCAGCACAGGTGGCAATACCATATCCCCCCCCCAATAACCTTGTGACCCCCAGCAACTTCCTTTTGGGTCAGGCCCCCCAAGTTGAGAAACGCCGGTCTCCCCTGTGGAATCTGTACAGTAGAGGGTAAAAACACAGAAAAGACCAGATTTCACGGGATACTTTTTTCACACCAGGAATTTGATAGGACCCTCCGAGTGGTGATGGCTAGAAGGGGCAGCATCCTACTTTGCTGTTCTTCTGCTGAAGCGGCTGCAAGAGCAAACCGGAGCCCCGTGTTCTAGCCAAGATGTCGAAGGGAACCCATGCGGTTCACATCCCCCCAGAAGTTCCATTCCAGGGAGGTACCCACGGGGTTAGGATGGATTCTGTTTTCAGCCTGAACATCTCCACCTCCTGGAGAGCTCACGGCAACATCAACCTCAGACAGCTCAAGTGGTCTCCGGCCTGGCTGAAAACCAGCTCGGGCAGAAAGCCCCTCAAATCCTCTTTATCGCGGCTTTACAAACACACTTCGGCAATGGCTGGCCTTCGGATTTTATGGCGTGCTTGACTGATAATCCCCTCTGTTGCAACCATTTCTGAAGCAAGAAAAGGCCAAGATCTCATCCCAAGAACTGAGCTCCGGACTGCCAGCCGAGAGAAGAGACGCTGACAAATCGCCCTTTGTTTTTTAACTAAAGGTGCAAGGAGGTAGTTCATCCTGGAATAGCTACCGGATGGACCTCCCAATTTTGGCACCCTTGGGGCATGATGAGGGATTTTGCCAGAGCCGGGGAGGTAATTTCTGCCCCCCTAGGCTTCCTGGCTCCCCCCAGCTGAGCCAAGCACTGGCACCCTTCCTCCCTCCATAGCCCAGTTGGGCTACATATTGCCCCCATACACCCCACAGCATGGCAGGCTCATAGCCCCCCACCTGCCGCAGTGCACTGGGATTCTCTGATCCTGGAACATCTGAGGTCTGGAAGCTGGACAAGAGTGTTCCGGTTTATAGAGGTGCAACCTGTCGTTACTACGTCGTAACGGGGTTTACTTCAGTGCAAGCGCTGCCAAAAGAACTTTGTCCCACCCTGAACATGGAACACAAACCCCACTGAGCAGGCCTCGATCCAAACTATCCATACGCCATTCGCAGGTGTCCGTGCAAGACCAGCTGCAGCGCATCCCCGGACGTGTGACTTGACTTCTGTGCTGCTGCCGGCAGAGCTGGGCCTCAGTCCGCTGCTGCCCCTCTCCTGCCACCCAGCCCGGAAGGCAGCAACGCAGATGTAAGGGTGGCAGGGTATGGTACTGGCAGGGAGCTGCCTTCCGAGCTGGGTGTTTGGCCTCCAGCTGCCCAGCTCCGAAAGCAGCACAGAGATAAGGGTGACAACACCAAGCCCCCCCCCCCCAATAACCTCGCGACGCCAGCACAGCTCCCTTTTGGGTCAGGACCCGCTCTGAGAAACGCTCGTTTCCCCCCTAGACACGATGTCTTCTAGGGGAAAAGCACAACGAAGACCGGATTTCCCAGGCTGTGACATGCTGCTGCTGGCGGTGGATCTGCCTTCCGAGCTGGGCTCCCTACCAGCAGCCACCCCACTCTAGTGGCTGGTGGCACTGCCCAGCCCGGAAGGCAGCACCACCGCCAGCAGCAGCCCCTCCATAGAAGCAGGCTGGCTTCCTAGGGATACCTATACCTCCCTGAACAGCCCAGACACCACTGCAGAGGGACAAGGGACACTGAAAACTCTCCTTCACTTACACGCATGCATGAACCTACACGAACGCTGCCGCGTCCCACTTAACGCTCAGGGCTTTGACACAGCACTGTCAGGGGCAGAATCGCCACCCTGGCGCCTCCAGCCGGCAGTCCTGGGGGCTCTCGTCTTCGGCGGTGCCTCTGGGGGAGCAAAGCCGGTGGCCACCGGTCGCACCGTTCCCAGAGGTCCCGCTGCAGGGATTCCGACAGGGACACCTCTCTCCTGCCTGCTCTGGGACCGAATTCTCCGCTGGGACGTTGGAGGAGCAGCGGACTCAATCCGCACGGCCGCCAGCAATTCCTGCTCTCCGAGCTACTGTCGGTCTCTAACCCAGCCCAGTTCTATCCTGCTTGGCTACACACCCAGGGCCGGTGTATAGAGCCCACCACATTTTGGCACCTGAGGCGGGGAGCTCAAATGACGCCCCCATGTCCCCTTTTCTCCTGCCTGCCTGTGATGTCTCTTGTGCCCTCCTTCCTCCCCAGCTCTGTGCACCTAGAGCAGAGAGAATACACACGCACCAGCAGCAGACACAATTTTCTACACTCTGGGTCCTAGCAGTGCCCCCTCCCGCCCCCCAGTCTGGCACCTGAGGTGGCCGCCTCAGTTCGCCTCCTGGTAAGGCCGGCCCTGTACGCGCCGTTCTACACGACGCGTAAGTAGGAACAGCCAGTGTTCCCAGCCAACTCTTCGGGACGCATCTTCAGCACGGGAGGCTACAAAAATGGGAGGAGACATGAAAAAAAGCCACGTACGTCTAATGCAAAGAGACGACTTTCCTCAACAGCTCCTCCTGCTGAAACCGCCTTGGCATCACCACCCGTCACCGGCAGCGTCTTGTTCCACCTCTTGCTTCCGAAATAACCCCTGTGCACCGGGAGATGGAACAGAGGAAAGCCAGCTCTCCGGCGGTGAGAGTCGGCCCCGCTCCCTGGGTCTCTACTGGTGCAGGTTATTTTTGGGCGAACCCTTCCTTAGGGCAGCTCGCTCCTTGGCACGGCTTCCCCGAGTGCCTTACATGGGCAAGAAAGAGAGGAGCGTTTCCAGCCTCGAGGAGCGCAGGGCTGGCTGGCTGCCTCTCTGTATAAACGTTTCCCACGAGGCAGGAAGGCGAAAAGTAGGTTATGTATCCCCCAGGGGGCCCAGAACTGCGGAGCCGGGTTTCACGGGCAGGACAGCTTTGACAATGTACAAGCACGCTCACGATGAACGCCTCGGTTTCTCACCGAAGGAATCCCCTGGGAAGCATTGCAGCACCACGGGCGTCTCCTCCCATTACCGGGGCGCAAACAGGAACCAAACCAGCGGGAAGGACACACAAGGCGGCATGCAAGACCGCAGCTGAGACAGGCAGGGTGGGGGGAAAGATTGACTGATCCCCTCACTCGTGTCCCCCCTCCCTCCCCCCACGTTTCAAGGCAGCAGGGAAGAGTTTGGGCTGAGACCGGCTGTGGAGCTCAATGGGGCTGGCAAAACCAAAGTCCATGTCGGTGGACCCAGGATGACCTGGCTTAGCTAGATAAGGGCGGGAGAAGACAGCATTCCTGGTCTCCCTCTGCCATGCAGCTAGGTCATTTAGAGAGCCCAGGGGAGCACAAAGCAGCATCTCCTTGCTGTTCCGCAAATAAGCAGGGAAGGGGGCATTTTTAAGAGGGGGGGGCTGAAATCCAGGCCTGCCCCCCAGCTGAGACTGAGCAAAGCCCAGCACACAGAGCTGGCAACCGGGACCCCAGGGCAGGGCTAGCAGCTGAATCCCCTGGCGCACAGAAGCAGCAGCAAAGCCAGCCGGCGCGGGGACAGCAGCTGGGCCCCTGACGCATGAGGAAGGCAGCAGAGCCCCCAGTGTGAGGGGCAGCAGCCAGCACCCCCACATCCCTAGTGCCGGCACCGGCGTAAATAAGGAGGCAGGGGGGAGAAGAGCCCTGCTAGCATTTGACCTCTGTACACAAATACCCAGGAGTGTTTACACAGGGGAACTTAAGAGATACCCACAACCCTGGTATGCTAGGCCAGGGGGCTTCCGTCTGCTCCTAAAACATCTTCTGTCTTCCCTTCCCCTGTATGCAGTCCGGCCACCACGGCAGACAAGCTCATTGCGAGACAGGGACAGCGCACCCAAAGGCCCTCTGAAAGGCAGCCAGGTAAGCCCTTGGAGGCAGGGCCCTCTTTGGATGGTGTGTTTGTGCAGCACCTAACACCAGGTGGCCCTAGCCCATGACAGGGGCTCCTATAAGCTGCATGGCGCCTATTTTAAAATGCCAGAATAGAGGCTCAAACTCAATGGCTGCGTCTAGACTGGCAGGATTTTCCGCAAATGCTGTTAACGGAAAAGTTGTCCATTAAAAGCATTTGCGGAAAAGAGCGTCTAGATTGGCACGGACACTTTTCCGCAAAAAGCACTTTAAAAGCGTCTGTGCCAACCTAGACGCGCTTTTGCGCAAAAAAGCCCCGATCGCCATTTTCGCAATCAAGGATTTTTTGCGGAAAACAAATCTGAGCCGTCTACACTGGCCCTTTTGCGCAGAAGCTTTTGCCCAAAAGGACTTTTGCCCAAACGGGAGCAGCATAGTATTTCCGCAAGAAGCACTGATTTCTTACATAGTGATAGAGATGGAGCCGTGTTAGTCTGGTGTAGCTGGAACAAAAAACAGGACTATGTAGCACTTTAAAGACTAACAAGATGGTTTATTAGGCAGACATTTACCTCCCCCCCCCCCGCCCATCCCCCTTCTGTTCTGAAATTTGATTTGTGCTTTTCATATGTGTTCATTTTTTTTAATTGTATCCTTTGGTATATATGGTTGTGACAATTTTCTTCCACTATTTGATCTGAGGAATTGGGTCTGGCCCACGAAAGCTCATCACCTAATAAACCATCTTGTTAGTCTTTAAAGTGCTACATAGTCCTGTCTTTTGATTTCTTACATGAGATCGTCAAAATCAATCATGCGGAAATTCAAGCGGCCAGTGTAGACAACTGGCAAGTTTTTCCGCAAAAGCAGCTGCTTTTGCGGAAAAACTTGCCAGTTTCGACACAGCCAATATGTATCCCAAGGGGAAAACACAAGGACTCCCCCTATAAACCCCCCAAATAAACACCACCATGGCTAAATAGCAGGCTAAAAGAGGCAATCGGAGGCAAAAAGGCATTCTTCAGGCATTGGCAATGAAATCCTAGCAAGGAAAACAAAGGAACATAAAAGCAGGCATGCCGAGAGCTGAAGTATAACGAGGCCGGCAAAAAGGAATTTAAAGGGCAAGAAGCAATAAACAAAAATAAAAAACAAACCGAAAGAAAAACCCTGCTGTTCGTTTTCGTAAATGCATCAGAAGCAGGAAGCCAGCCAAACAATCTGTGGGACCCCAGGACGACAGCAGGGCAAAACAAGCACTCCAGGAACGCAAGGCGGCTGCAGAGACGCAAATGCATTTTTCTGCATCCGTCTTCACTGCCCAGGATAAGGGGGGGGGGGGTGTCTCAGCTGAACCGTTCTTTTCAGATGACACATCTGAGGAATGGGCGTCAGGGAGGCGGTTTGGGAACAAACTGATCAGTGAAACCAGTGACTCTCAACCTCCCCAGACTGGGGTCTCCGATTTCAAGAGGCTGGTTTGTCTTGCGTATCCCTGAGTGCCACCGCACTTACAAACTTGCAAAATCAAAGTGTCCCAGCAACCCCATTCCTGACAAATGGCTGGCGCTCTCATTTTCATCATATAAAATCAATCATTCGGAATATAAACATTGGACTGACGTCTCAGTGTGTAGCATGTCGAGCAGCATAAACAAATCAGTGTGGAATTTTAGTTGGCACTGACTTCGCGGGCGGTTTTTACGTCATCGGTTATAAAACTAGACGGTTATCTAGAGGAGTTGATGTCCCCCCTGAAAGATCAGCGAGTACCCCCAAGGGTACACATGCCCCTGACCGAAAACCACTGAATTAAGCAGTCATAAGTCTCCGGAACCAGATGGCGTTCACCCAAGAGTTCTGAAAGCATTGAAATATGAAAATGCCAAACTGCTAACCGTGGTGTGTAACCTATTGCCTGAGTCAGCCTCCTCTATACCAGGGGGCTGGAGGATAGCTAACATAAGGCTCTTTTTAAAAAACTCTCCAGAGGCAATTACCAGCTGGTTCACCTCACTTTAGCAACAGGCAAACTGGTGGAATTGCAGGAAAGACTAAAATGATCCGATACCTAGATGAAGAGAATACATGGGGGAAGAATCAACACGGCTTTTGGTAAAGATGGGCAAGTGAATTTACTTCTTATTTAAAATGTTTTCTGCTTCTTCCTCAATGTAACCTTTTCGGAATGAAAGAAAATCTTCCTGGCTTTTGTTAGAAGCAGATGTGGATATAAAGAACTCTCTGATAAACCGGGAGGCGCACCACCTCCAGACTTCTTGTCCAATTAGAATGGCTTTATATGCATGCTTAATCTGCCTAATTAACCTGTCACCCGATGAGCACGTGACAGTTTGAATAGCAATGCTAGAAAACACTTGTACAGGTTGAATCTCTAAAAACTGGGACTCGACTCCCAATATCTGTGGTCCTGCCAGACCATGGTTGTTCCAGGGCCAGAGATCCCTGGTGGCTGGAAGACCGGCAGCTGGAAGGCATGCCGGGACCGGGATCCTGGCCAGGGCGGGCACCAGGGACAGGATCCTGGCCAGGGCAGGCGGCAGTAGCTAGTCCAAGGGGTGGCAGCCAGGGGGGCGATGGTAGCTGGGCCAGGAGCAGAGCCGGGAAGGCGGGGAGTGGGGACAGAATTTACCTCCCCTGGTCCAGCAAACTCCCTTGTTTCAGAACCAGTCAGGTCCCTGCTGGACCAGGGAGGTCCCACCTGTATCAACGAGCCCAGAATGGATCTAAGAGGAAACGGTAAAATGCGCCTAGAACACACCTCCATTCCAGCGAACATATTTACGACTACGCATGCAGAGTCACCCCTTCTAACGGTGCCAACGTCAAATGGGATTTACCTTTCCTTCCACCCCCGCCTTCCACCACCTTACACCTTGACAGAGAAACTGCGCCACACCGAAACCTGGCACGTGAAATCTTTGGCAAAAAAGCTGTCTCTTCCTCCCTCCGTGGATTTTAACAGCTGCTGTTCTCTTACCCGTACACAGACACCGCAGCTGCGTAAGGCGCCCAGAATATGGAACACCGGCTGGTCTGCATGGCCGCCTCTTCCTGTCCCCCTTCTGCTTCCTCCAGACAAGATCTGGGAAACTTAAACCTGAAAAAGCCCTCAAGAGCCACGAGCAAAACTCTGACCCTGGGAAAGGGCCGTTCCAGGGGTAACGAAGCCATTTCGCAGGTGTTTGCCAGCCTTAGGTCTACACCGTCTGTTTCTGAACTTCCTGTGTGATTTGACAGGATATTCATTCCAAATTTCCTGTAAAAATATGTCATGAGTGTGCAGGGCCGGATTAAGTGGGGGACTAGCTGGGCAGCTGCCCGGGGCGCCAACCTATGGGGGGGCGCCTGATTGAAGTAGTAAAGGACGCATGACGTCCCCAAAGGTTGCCGCTCGGGGGTGCGGCCATGCGTGCGCTGTGCACCTAGGGACGCGGCGCCGCACTCCCGCTGCCCAGGGCACAAGAATTACTCGGGCCGGCCCTGTGAGTGTGTGGCTGAAGATTATTAAAAAATACCCCCACATCTCCAGAAAATTGTCATTCCCCTCCCATTGGTCTGCCATGTAGGGTCGCTGGATGGTTTCAACAAAAATACCGGACACACTTGACATTACATCACTATCTACATTACATCTGAGTTAGAAAATACCCGACAGTTCTAGTTTCTCAATTTGTTTCCCGAACAAAACGCTCAAATACTGGACTGTCCGGTTCAAAACCGGACACCTGGCAACCCTACTGCCATGGGGCGTAAGGGCCCATAAATCCTAAGGGCAGCCCTGTCTCTTAAGTTGTGGGAATGAACCCAAAAGGGAAGTTCCTTCGGCTTCTCGGTGGGTCATGTGTTCTTCCTCTATTATAGCTCAAACAGTTCCGTTGTTTAAAGTACTCCAGGCCATTAACTCAAAATATGGACCAAAGCTTTCACTATCGACTAACACACACGGGTAATAGCAACGTTCTCCGTAACGACTCCAAAGTCAGAGTTAGCATGAAAGGATCCCTAGATATTCTTTCCACCTTCATCTGTACGTAGCCAGCTGCCAGAATAGCTTGGCTCAGCACTGGAGTGGCTGTCCATAGAGTCTTAGAATCTAAGCTAAGAACCTCCAGAAGAATAAAACCGCACTGCGCATGTTGCGGGAAGGAGCTAAAAGAGTTTCCTATGCTTTGTTATGCAAATTGCCTACATAGCATTGGCAGGCAGGGCTGACTTATCCCTTAGGCACAGTAGGCACAGTGCCTAGGGCCCACGATACTTTTAGGGGCCCACGAAAATGTTTTAATTTCTTTTAAAATCAGAAGGAAAAAAAATGAACTTTTAGGGTCGAAGAAAATGTGTTACTTTTTTTCTCACATCAGAAAAAAATGAAACTTTCAGGGCCCACGCAAATCTATTACATTTTGCCTAACACAGAAAACAAATAAAATGTTGAAATATTTAAAGTTATATCAAAAACAATTTTTAATATTTTTTTTTTATGGAGGAAGGGACCCACGAAGGCAAAAGTGCCTAGGGCCCACGAAAGTCATAATGCGGCCCTGTTCGCAGGATGGCTAAAATCCTGAGGTGGGTGGGGTTAAAAAGCGTCACCTCACTAACTTCAGTGAACTCGATTCTGGCCTTAAAAAATAACCCCTCTTTCCGTCAATAGAAGCAGGTTGCAATGTGTTTGTTACGGAGGGTTCTAGCTCCCTCCTTCCTTTCTTGTTTGCTTTTCAGATCGAATTCAGAGGCCAACAATGCCCCCATTCTGAGGGCAACAAAAGCCACGGAGCTGACAGCGAAGACGGAAACTCTGTTGCTAACTGGTAGCACTGGCCCCGAATCTGCCCCCGCTTACACGTACACGGCCCCCTGGAGGTCAGCGGGATAACTGCAGGCAAGACGGTGACAGGTGTAATGAAGGATCGTATTTGTCCCAGAGTATGTACCGCTGATCTGTGAGTGGCGCTCTTACGCACTACCCCCCTACAAACAATATGGGTACGTCTACACTACATGCCTCTGTTGGCAGAGGCATGTAGATTTGTTTGTTCAGCAAAGGTAAATGAAGCCGCGATGTAAATGATCGCGGCTTCATTTACATTTACATGGCTGCTGCGCTGAGCCGACAAACAGCTGATCAGCTGTTTGTTGGCTCGCCGCTAGTCTGGACGTTCCCCCTGTCGACATCAAAGCCCTTTGTCGGCAGCCCCGGTAAACCTCATTCCACAAGGAATAACGGGGCTGCCGACAAAGGGCTTTGATGTCGACAGGGGGAACGTCCAGACTAGCGGCCAGCCGACAAACAGCTGATCAGCTGTTTGTCGGCTCAGCGCGGCAGCCATGTAAATGTAAATGAAGCCGCGATCATTTAAAGCGCGGCTTCATTTGCCTTTGCTGATCTGTCTAATCTACATGCCTCTGCCGACAGAGGCATGTAGTCTAGACACAGCCTCAGTGTCCCACAAAATCTACAGCTCGTGGGGGTCTTCTTCACGAGGGCTGAGAACAGGGTGAGATTACCACGTAACCAGCGGCAATTCCTTTGGTAACATCATCTATGACCTTCGTAGCACTGGACCGATTCCTGCTCTCAGCTGAACCCACAGAAGGCCTCTGCTGCTGCTTTCTGCCCCTCCCCCCGTCCCATTTCAAAAAGGGTTCATGAACATAATGGAGGGCAGGATTTGGCACCCTCGGGATCTGAACCAGAGAATTTGCCAAACTACGGGAGGCTGATATTGTCTAGCAACACTCCCACTGCTTACTGGGCTCTTAGAGGGTATTTGGGGTTACACTGGAGCTAAAGAACAGCACAGATCATTGAGCACCAGGACTGGGGGCTGTAAACAAACTTTATGGGACCGCAGGAAACTTGGCCACATCCATGCAAAATGCACATCCAGCTAACTCAAATCATGCCAGACCACAGATGTTGCCAGACCCGAGTGTGCCGGACTAGAGAGGTTCACCTGTACTTCTAGCCTCCCTTGGTTTGTGTGCGCGTGGACAGTGCTCAGTTCATTCGAAGGGCTACCAGACCCCAAATCCCAACTAAAAATCAACTGATTCTGAGGCTCGGAGGAATAAAACAAGGGCGACATCTCGATCTTTCACCCTGATTCTCAGTGTGAGTACGGGGATGCCCAAAGCCAACACTCCGACTCAACGGAGGAAGTGGGTTTGCCCACGAAAGCTCATGATTCTATGTTTTTGTGAGTCTCTAAGGTGCCACAGGACTGCTCGTTTTCATCGCTAACGGCAGCTTTCCATTCCTCTCGCTCCTTTCACCCTTAAGTGTTTTCTGGACTGTTCTCTGGGAAGGATCACTTCTGCAGCGGATCCTGACAGCTAGATACATATAATCACACATCTTTTTGTCTAATATATAAACATAAAATGGCAAATCTCTGTTACAAGCGGAAAACAACCTAGCCCTGGTCATGGGGCAGTGACCAATGCCTCCACAACATTAACACTTAAGGCAGAAAGGAGGATAGGGGCAACTTTTACAGCCCAGGGCAATGGTTGGAAACCAAGCAGCAGTTAGACACACACACACACACACACACACACACAACCCTTACTGCTTCCAGCATGTCCCCCTGGACACGTATGTCTTAGGGCAGGTTGCTGCACAGAACATGCTTACTGGTTGGAGGAGAGGGTTTTTTTGCCTCCTCTTGCAAGACCACAGGCAGGAGTCTAGCTCAGAAAACTCCCCGATTCAAAGACAACAAGCCAAACAAACACAACATGGCTCCAACCCCTTACGCTGGAGAGGGGCTCACTCCAAGACGGTCCCCCGTGCTGCCGGAGAGCTACGGGCAGCGTTTCTCCCCAACCGCTCCAGGGATTTCCCCGCCGCCGTGTAGCCAGGCAGCAAGCCGGTGCCTGGTATCAAAGAGGCTGGGAAGCAGAGAGCTCGCTCTAGGGCTGGCAGGATCTCTCTGAGTCCTGATGTGGCTTCCCGGGTTCACTGCTCGCCCATCTCCCGAGGGTCCAAAGCAGGAGGGAAATGGGGTGGGAGGAAGGCAGGGAGAGGGGGGACCCCACATAGAACTATGGGCTTGGAAGGGGCCGCAGGGGACATGTAGTCTGACCCCCCCACCATGGTGCAGGATGTGTGCCAGAGGCTACCTGTGGGAGCTGCCGTCATCGAAGACGAAGGTCTGGTTAGTGTAGCACTCAGCGCACACGGGTCCCCCGCTGGCCGCCAGGGCTCTGCCATCCTGCTGCGGAGAGGTCGGCTTGTAGACCCCCTGAAGGCTCCTCTCTTCAGCCGAGAAAGGCATCTGCAGAGTGGCGAGCGTGCCCGGCCAGGCAACGTAGAGCCAAGCATGGGAGTGCCGCCCAGGGCTACTGTTCACCAGGAGAGTCCGGCTGCCGGAGAGCCATGGCCACCGGTCACTAACACCCCGGGCCCTCTGGCCTGGGAGATGTCATGGTGCAGGCAGCGCCCGGGGCCGCAGCTGTTACCGTCCCAGGCTGGGCCCTGCCTGGGTTCCCCCTGGTGAAGCAACAAGTCGCAGAAAGTTGAGCCTCATTGAAATGTTTTAAAAATGGACCCAACAAGAAAAACCCACCGCAGGGATCAGGTCGGTTGCATTGCCTCAAACGCAAGAGATCCCGCTCTCCTCTTCCCCCGGCAGTCCTGGGCAGAGCTGCGAGGAGAGAAAGTCCATCGCACGCAGCAGCTCGCGCCAGACAAAGCAGCACAGGAGGCGGGAGATGCCAGTTTGCTGCTTTCCCCCTAAAACATTGGTGGGTTTTTTTAACAGCTGATTTTTTTTTCCTCCCTCCCCTCCTGTGTTCACAGTGTTCTCCAAGGCAGGGCTGGCTTGCGCAATGGCGCCATCTGCGGGCCACTGTGGGGATCGCCCGGCCCACCGCCCGCCTCCCTGTGCGGTTCCTGGGCCTTCCCCAGCTCAGCCAGGACCTGGGTCCTTTTGTAACAGATGCCCAGATGTTTCGGAGAACCCATCCCCCCGCCCCGGTGGGTTTTACTTGCTAGGGCTGCCAGATGTTTCAACAAAAATACCGGACACGCTTGACATTCCATCACAATCTACGTTGCATCGGATTGAGAAAACACCCGACCGGTCTATTTTCTCATATTTTCTCTATTTGTTTCCCCAACAGAAAGCTCCAATACTGGACTGTCCGGTTCAAAACTGGACACCTGGCAACCCTACTTGCTGCCTTCCCTAAAAGGGTGGAGAGTGTCCGGTTGCAGCCCTGGCCCCTGCCTCTCGGGGGAAGGTTGCTGAGGGACAGGGAAGGAAAAGGATCCGCTCCTTTTTTTCCTCCTTTCTGGAGAGCATGGCGCAGCTGTCCCTGGGCTCTGAAGAATGGTTCTCCCTAGGGAAGAGCATGCATTGACGTCTAACAATGTCATCTCCATGCTCCTGCATGGTCCTGGGAGAAGCATGTTTTTATCGAGCCCCTCGCCTCGCATTTTGATTTTTCTCCCCTCCAAAAAGCGGCTAGATTCCTGCCGAATGTCTCTGCCTTGCTGGCGATGGACGGAGGATTCCTTTTTTGGATCCGGGGCCTTGTGTGAGCCCCCAGTCTCCGTGGCGTAAAAGAAAAGCGAAACCCTGGAAACTCAGCTACGTCCTACCGGGAGAGCGTTAAAGGCTTCAGCGGAAGGGTTCCTTTCTGCCAGTCGACATTCGGGCCAACGTGAACCGTGTGGCAAAGCTCCATCTAACGTCCTGGCACGCCTGATGGGAGTGGAGATGCAGGCTGGGGGGCTGTCCTGAAAGCGGCACGGCGGCTGCGGGCAGCGGCAGGGCACAGTGGCAGCTGAGGGCCGGGCATTGGCCCTGGGATCTGAAGAACATCGACCTGAGCGCGGGAATCGCAGCGGGTTACATGGGATCACGCCGGCTCCATCCTTGTGAAAAGGGATCCCGCTGCAGGACCAGCTGTGGGACAAAGAGGATTTGTGTTAAGGTAGCACTGAAGGGCCCCCGTGGCAGATCAGTGCCCTGTGAGCGAGGCCTGGGACAAGCACACGTCAAGAAGCCGGTCCTCGCCCCCGAGAGCCTGCCGTCTGAGACTCACCCCTTCCATCCAGAGCTCCGAACCTCCCACAGCTGCAAGCCAGGGGCCCTTCTCAACACGGCCCGCTGCTTGCTCCAGGACGTGGCTCTGGTGCGTTAGAGCCAAGAGTGGGGAGCCATTTGGAATGACACGGGCAGACCTCAGGGAAGGACACGGCCGTGCACAGAGGCAGACGGCTGCAGGGAATGGCTGCTGTCCCAAAGCCGGGTTGGGGGAAGCTGGAGAGACACAAGCAGCCAGCGAAGGGAGAGGTGGGACACGTGAAGGGAGACGCAGAACTGGCTGAGAAAGCCCATCTCAGATGCAGCGCTAGAAGGAGGGTGGTGCAGAATCACCACGCCGGTGAAAGGGGCTGGCTGGGGGCATCCCCCCTCCAACTACCCCAGTCCAGAGCCTCTCCCCATCCAGGCCGGGCAGCGGGGCTGACGCGCCTTCCCCTGCTTGTACGGGAACGTTGCTGGCGATTCTCACACGGGAATGTGCACCATTGGTTGCACTGCTCACTCTGGCTGGGAGGCATGGGGGGGCAGACGACCCTGGACGTGTGCCCGTCTCCTGGCTGCGCCCGCTGGAGCTGCAGCAGCCACAGAAAGGTGTTTCTCACCTGGCCCGGAGCTGCTGCGGCGAGAGGGGGCTGGAGTAGTCCTCTCCCCCCACCAGGGGCAGCTGAACCCCTCCTCCCCCGCCCCACCACTTTATTTTTCCCCAAACAACCCACACTGAATTGAGTGAAGGACCCAAGCAATGCTGGGTACATCTTCTAGTTTAGAAGAAACAAAAAAAAAAAAAGGCCACACAATGGTCTTGTGGCCCGACACCCCCTAACCTACCACAGCAGCTTAACTAACAGCCTCTCGACACGGCTACACCCAAAGAGAAGGCGGCCGAGACCGACTGAGGCCTCCCCCCAGGCTCTGCCCAGAACAGGCAGGCCAGCGATCTCAGGCGCGGTGGGTCTGCCACGGCACATGCCCTGCAGGCCAGGCCTCTCCCACTAAGCCGGACGCTCTGCCGGCCAACCCACTGTCCCGCAGGAAAGGCCCTGGGGAGATCCCGAAGCACACAGGGCCCATCATTGCTTGTCGATCTGGGCAGGTACCAAGGACGCACGGCTTCAGGAGACAGCCAGCTAAGGCAACAGGATGTCTAAGGCAACCGCCACCCCCACTCAACCTACCTGCATTGCCTTCCCGGCACTGCTCTGGGATGCCGGACTCACAGCCATCCTGCCCTGCTTCCTAGCAGGAGATAAATCACCATCTTCAGTCCTTAGTTTTGTAGTAAGGCTGCCTCCTCGTGTCCCCAGCATGCATCCGTCCAGGGGAAAACGCCCACTTTGGGTCTCTGAGGCTTACACGGTCTCTCTCCGGGGCAGAACGGAAAGGGCGTCTCCGTGTCTCCTCTTCCTCCTCCCCCGCCGTGTCGGCTCCCTGGCTTAGGACTAAGGAGAGAGTGAGAGATGCGATTAATACCCCATGGCCAGTCCTCCCACGTGACACTTCCTGCCCCATCAGGCTTTTACACGTCTTGCCTGGTGCTTTGCTCACAGCGCCAATGTTCTTCATTCACTAACTGCCTCACGCTCTCAAGGGCCAACTGGCGACGTGGATCTGCAAGACGAGGTGAGTAACAGAACGGCTTATTAACATGCCAGGTTGATAACACAGAAGCGGAGGCGGAATTGTTTCAAATAGTGACAGGTAGGTGAACAAGAATGGCTGGAAACTAGGAAGGAAAAACCAAGGAAATGCCAGAAAACTCTTGCCCTCTGATGTTGACTCTCAAGTCATCTGGTCAGTTACACCGTGAAGCGACCTCCCGTGGCAGGTATTACAGAGAAACCTTACACAGATCCTGGGGCCAGCTGCTCTACGTGGATTTAGAGAGAGTTCCACTAAAGCATTTAGCATCCGATCCAACTCCTGCTGATGTCAATGCAAAAGCTCCCAGCGGTTTCGTCAGGAGTTGGATTGGGTCATGTGTGTAGGAGGTGAGAGGTCTGTGCTGCAGGAGACAGACTAGGCGACCCGGGTGCTGTGGTTTATCTCCAGGATAATTTTTTCCTCTCACGTTACACAGAGAGGAATCTTGATCCAGCGGACAGGACACCAGCTGACGACTCCGGGCTCTCTGCCCAGTTCTGCCACTGAGTTGCTAAGACTCACGGTTCCCTGTAAGCTGAGTGCGTAGGCAGCCACCCAGGAGAGAGTCAAATGCCACCCAGCTGATTAGCACAGCGTCCACAGTCGGCAACATGTGTTTCTGCAGGTGGTGCACATCCTCACATGCCCTAGTGCACATAAAATTTATTCAGCACAGGGATGGGGAAAAAATGAGAGGAAACATCGCTGGACAAGTCAAGTCCCTGCTCTGTGCCTCAATTTGCCCATCTGTAAAATGGGGATAAAGATGCTGATCTTGGTAAAATGCTTTAATATGGAGAAACAAGCACTATACAAATCTAGGCTGTGTTCTCCCGCTAAGGATCTCTTGTTGTCATTTCATTAACCTCTCCCACCCTGCTCTTCTTTCAGTCCGTAAAGAGCGTTAGGGCTTGTGTGACAGACACGCCAGCTGAGTAGGCTCTGGCGTTTTGTGGGGAAAGAGCAAATGTCCTTCCAGCTTTTTGTTTTCTGGCATCTTCTTGTTGTGTGTCACAAGGTCACCCCCAGACTCCACTGCACTCCCACCTTCCCGAATTCCCACGTAATGCCCCGTTGCTAGGCACAACGTCTTTCCATTCACGTCTCATCTCGCAGGAAGAACTGGCTGCCACCCAGCCCTCAAGAGACAGAATTTAATTAAAGCAAAATGCAGGACAATGTAGCACTTTAAAGACTAACAAGATGGTTTATTAGATGATGAGCTTTCGTGGGCCAGACCCACTTCCACTCCCACTTTCGTCTGGCCCACGAAAGCTCATCTAATAAACCATCTTGTTAGTCTTTAAAGTGCTACATTGTCCTGTATTTTGCTTCAGCTACCCCAGACTAACACGGCTACATTTCTATCAGAATTTAATTAGGAATCCAAAGGGAAATCACCCGGTGACCTACAGAAGATGATTAGACAACGGGAAGGGCTAATGAGGTGGTAGTGTAGGCAGTCCGCGCTAGCAATGCTCTGAATGCCAGCAGCAGAGTGTTGGTAGTGCGTGGGTGTACCCTCCCTGTGGGCAGGGCTGTCACTCGGCCACCAGACTCAGACTGCACCAGCCCCTGTACCACATTCTTAAAGAGCCCCGGTGCCAGGTTTCAGCAGTCCAGCCTGTGTGGAGGGAACTGCACGTCTGTGCTGCAAAGGATGGAGAGGGACGAGGTTCAGCAAGGACAAGTGCAGAGTCCTGCACTTGGGACGGAAGAATCCCAAGCATTGTTACAGGCTGGGGACCGACGAGCTAAGCAGCAGTTCTGCAGAAAAGGACCTGGGGGTTACAGTGGATGAGAAGCTGGATATGAGTCAGCAGTGCGCCCTGATAGCCAAGAAGGCTAATGGCATGTTAGGGTGCATTAGAAGGAGCATTGCCAGCAGATCTAGGGAAGTGATTATACCCTACAAGATTTTTTTTAACACCTCCTAAATCACTAATGGACTGGAAAGCAGGTCATGTAACCACCACCAGGCAGATTTGAACCTGGGACCCCCGGAGCTTAACGTAGGAGCTTCGACAGCTTAAGCTATAAAGCCAGCTGGCTCTCAGCTTAGGCTGTAGAGCTCCCTCTCTTGCTGTAAGTGGTCTAAGTGCCACAAAATAGGACAGTGACCCAGACTAGGGCTATGTCTACACTGGCGCAATCTTGCACCAGATATATGCAAATGAGGCTAAGCATGGAATATCACCAAGCCTCATTTGCATATCTAATGAGCAGCCATTTTTGCAGAAGAGGCTCTTGTGCTAGAAGGAGCGTCTACACTGCCCCTTCTTGCACAAGAAAAGCCCTCTTGCGCAATGCCGCTACGCTGATTATTTTCAGGAAGAACGGCCTTGCACAAGAGGGTTTTTCTTGTGCAAGAAGGGGCAGTGAAGACACTCCTTCTAGCGCAAGAGCCTCTTCTGCAAAAATGGTGGCTCATTAGATATGCAAATGCGGCTCAGTGATATTCCATGCTTAGCCTCATTTGCATATCTCTGGTGCAAGATCGCACCAGTGTAGATATAGCCTAGGTGTGTGGGTTACATTCCCACTACCTGTTACATATTACAATATTTAATGGGTAGCAGGTTTAAAACGAATAAAAGAAAGTTCTTCTTCACACAGCGAGTAGTCAACCTGTGGAACTCCTTGCCAGAGGAGGCTGTGAAGGCTAGGACTATAATAGAGTTTAAAGAGAAGCTAGATAATTTCATGGAGGTTAGGTCCATAAAAGGCTATTAGCCAGGGGATAAAATGGTGTCCTTGGCCTCTGTTTTTCAGAGGCTGGAGAGAGATGGCAGGAGACAAATCGCTCGATCATTGTCTTCAGTCCACCCTCTCTGGGGCACCTGGTGCTGGCCACTGTCGGTAGACAGGACACTGGGCTAAAAGGACCTTTGGTCTGACCCAGTACAGCCGTTCTTATGTTCTTATGTACCAACTTCCCAAGTAGGCTTAATTAACACTTGCAAAGCACTCTGAAAGCAAAAGATGAAAGTGACTATTACATGTGCACATTACCATCATTACCCTGTTTAAATAATGTAAGATCCTCTGGGCTTGTGGATGCATTTCATCTCTGGCTGTAATGATCCCTACACCTGTAGATTCCAAGTCTTACGCTCAGTCTTTTTATTAAATTAGGAAACTCAGAGAGCCTCGCCAAGCAGGCAAAATGTATGTAGTGAAAGCTCTGCTCAAAATCTTTACAAAAACTGTTCCAGCTGAGGCATAACATTGGCTGCACTCAGCTGCCTCGTTAGAAAAGCTCTTTGAAACATTAATGATGGGACGGCTCCTTATTTTTGAGCAATAGGCATCTCCTTAATAAAACAAAAAAATTAGGTCACTCGTATTTACTTTGCCCACTCCACGCTGGGCCTCCTCTTTCCAAGGTGTTGCCATATCCATATCTGTGCATTTCTTTTCCATCAGAAAAGATTTGCTCCCTCCCGCCTTGAAAGATGGAGCACGAGGCCTGGTTGCTTTGCTGCCTCCCAAGTACATTTTGCCTCCCCGGCTGTGGGGCAGGAATTCATCCTTTGTTGCTGCTCACAACCGACCTGGCTTTTTGCAAAGATCAAAAGCATTTTCGCAAATACGCAGCGGGAAAGGACGATGAGGATGCAAGGTCGGGGCAAACCTGCGTGTCCTAAAAACATGGAAATCCACAGGAGACGTCACTCTACCCAGGATGTGTTTGAAGGTAGCGCAGCCCGGTGATAGACAGATGAGGCCGTGGCTTTTAGCTTGACTCCTTTGGGTGGCTTTTCATAGGGCACATCCCTGACCCCAGGGCACATCCCTCCCGTCCGCTGTCCTTGCGCCGATGAACGGAGCGAGACCAGCGATGGGCAAGTCAGGCTAGTGAGTGGGCCATGGGAGTGGCCCTCCATCTCCTCGGGCCGCTAGATTGTGGGGACCAAAATCTTCCCCCGGAAGAGGGTAGTTTGCTCACCACGCTTGCATGCCTAGAATTCACCGGGGGGAGGGACCAATGGAACCGTAGCCGCGCTGGGATTGGATGTCGAGGAAGCACCTGGCTCTTACAAGCCATGCTGTGCCCAATCAGCCTGCACCTCACTTCGTGCGCCCTGGCTTTACGCACACGTCACTTCAGTAATCCCAGCAGGGAAACAAGGCTACGCAGATGGAAACCAGCAAAATCTAGCAACCCTGCACATGGGCAACAGGAAACAACACGCCTCCTGGGCCACACGTAGAACCCCAATGGGCAGCAGGTTTTCCCCCTGAGCTAGAGTGTCTGCACAAGTTGCAAGCACTATTTGAACATGGGCAAACCCTTGTAATTTTTCCTACTCTTGTTTTCGGAAATGGCCGAATTGGTTTTTGCTGAAAATTAACATTCATTCTGAGGCAGGCCTGTCCTAGGGAAGACTATAGCCCAAGCAGCTATAGCCTGTCAACATTATAAGCCACTCAAGTGTGGGAGAACAGAAGTGGTTAGGTTACTGTAGCCATAGGCATCACTACCTGCTCCACCAGTAGTAAACAACCCTATCGTAACCCTAATGTAACCGACAGGGATTTGGTTATTGCAGGATTTTATTGGGGGAGTCATGTCAGAAAAGTGACTGAAGTAGAAAAGTATTTTCCAGTTTGCCTACCATCCTGACAGAGAAACACCCCTCAGCTTCTGCTTTGCATGTCTCCCAGTTATGTCCCCACCCGCTGCTTGGCAGCTGGTCTCCTGTTTTCTCTGCCAAACCAGTTTCAGAAGGAAGCATCCCTGGATGCGAGCCAAAACCAAAGCAGCAAGCAAAGTGAGGTCAAGGACAGATACAGGAGGCAGAGCTGGTCTTAGGGGTGGGCGAGGCGGGCGGTCGCAGGGGGGCGTCATTTTTAAGGGGCCGCCGACAGAGCCGGTCTTAGGGGCAGGTTGTGATTGCATTTCGGCCTGACCTCCCGAATCCTCCCCCCCAGTTTCCCTGGTTACTCCCTGACCCCTTTTGGGGGGGGGGGGTTGACAAATTTTTGAACCAGCTGGCAACCCTACGGGCAATCCAGGCGGTCGCCCGGGGTCGCCAATTGGTTAGGAATGGCCCTGACAGGAGGCAAGACTTTCTTCCCTCCCCCGCACCCACCACTCAGACCTGCTCACTGGTGGGGGTGGGGGGGCAGGAGAGAGGGACTCTGTACCCCCGAGGGGTTTAGTCAAGAGCCAGCTTCTCTGTCCGGCCAGTGCTGTATTGAGGAAAAGTGCCCCTGTCATAACCTCAGCACCACCCAGGAAAGATTCTCTCCAGCAGAGTGTCTCTCTGAAAGTAACACACCTCTGACAAACATACAAAGT
Source organism: Pelodiscus sinensis (assembly GCF_052426305.1). Classification (NCBI taxonomy): domain Eukaryota; kingdom Metazoa; phylum Chordata; order Testudines; family Trionychidae; genus Pelodiscus; species Pelodiscus sinensis. Next base: position 22,263,310 of record NC_143074.1, on the reverse strand, counting down.
CTTTAATTAAAAAACAAAGCGATTAACAGCACATTGGCCCTACTGGCGGCGGGCCAGGAGTCATTATCTTGTTGACAATGGTTTGTCCTGCTATTTTGCTGACTTTGAAAAATGCCCTCAGGAAGGGCCGGTTGTTGCACTAGGCCATAAAAACAGCCAGCCTAGCTGGACATGGATGACAATTAGCAGCCATGCAGCTAAGGTTATGAAATGCTGTATAGTAGGGATAAACATGTTATCGCTTGATGATTGAGGAGCAGGCTGTAAACCCCCAAGTAACACTTTCCTGGCCGGAATCCATGGTACATGAAGCATGGATCAGGGTCGGTAATTTTAGGCAGAGCCCTGAAAATCCGTGGCAATCTGCTTGATATCCATGGATGTGGACGCAAATATCTGCAGCTCAGTTTTTGCAGATATGGATGCGGATACAAACGATGGTTCTAGAACCCTGCACATTTGTGGATTTCTGCTTTCCAGCCGCGGGTATCCGCATCCGCAGATGTCAATGCGGATCGCTGCCGTTCGTTTTTGCAGACACCAACGTGGAGGCGGGTACACATGTGGTATCCGCACAGTGCTCTAATTAGGGTACATCCTGCCCTTGGTCTGCATTAGGAAAGGAATCGCTACCGGCTGCGAACACCACTGCAAATATCTTCCCGTTTGAGGGATGAAAGAACAACCTGGCTCCGCACTGGAGATGACCATGAAATACCTACAGCTGCTTCCCAAGCCCTTCCCAACAGAGCAATGTTCAACAGTGGGTGTGAAAGCAAGAGCTTTTCTAGCAACAACACCGCACCACTCCTCCTCTCCCCCCCCCGTTACCCCACGTGTGCATGCTGGTTCCCTCTCCTACAACTTCGCTACAGCCATTTCCCAGGCAATTCTAGTCCCACTTTTCCAAAGCAGACAAGACCTAGGTGGCTTGTTGGTAACCCTTACAGAAGCAAACGGCTATAATGCTTCCTCCGCTCTTTGGACTCGGTGCTCCGCATGCCTGTAACACAACTGCCTGCCTGCGTGCACAAAGGCTCTTCTAGGCTCTGGAGCAGGACAGGGAGTCACCCAGCCACAGAAAACCAGTGGACAACAAACTATCTAGTAGGCACGACGACCTTCTACTTAGGGCAAGGGAAATCTTCGGACTTGGACACCTTTGTACAATTAACGTTTTTACAGTGCTTCAGGGACACCTGCTAATGTGAGCACTAAGGACTGCTGTTCTCCACCGCCGAGTTAGCACCTTGGTCTCGCTTTTATGAGCTGTGAATTTTTAAAATGACAGATTTTAGCTCCCTCTGACAAGATGTGTCCTACATCACAAAGGACGCTGCTGGCAGACAATCTTGGGGAACCCGTTCCAGAGGAAGAGGGAAGAAAACCCAGACAAATATATAAGGAGTACAACTTTTCTATACTGTAACAGGTATAGTGATAGAGATGCAGCCGTGTTAGTCTGGTCTAGCTAAAACAAAAGACAGGACTATGTAGCACTTTAAAGACTAACAAGATGGTTTATTAGGTGATGAGCTTTCGTGGACCAGACCCACTTCCTCAGATCAATTTATGGAAGAAAATTGGCACAACCATATATACCAAAGTGATACAATCCAAAAAAGTATGGGTCTCAACAAAGATGCCAAATATCTCGCCCATTACAAAGATAGCTTCCCCAATTATTACCCCTAATGTCACTACCTCAGAGACACTAATCTTCCCCCCTCACCCGCACTCTGTTCTAAAATTTGATTTGTCAATTTTGTGTGTTCACTTTTTTTGATTGTATCACTTTGGTATATATGGTCGTGCCAATTCTCTTCCACAAATTGATCGGAGGAAGTGGGTCTGGCCCACGAAAGCTCATCCCCTAATAAACCATCTTGTTAGTCTTTAAAGAGCTACATAGTCCTGTATTTTGTTGCAACAGGTATGAATTTCTTACAAACCACATTGCTGGGAAGTACAGTAAAAAATCTATAGGGTACGGTAAATTGCACTTAGTTTGGCAAGCTAATATTATAACAATTTTGGACACACTTTTGGAGCTATTTAATTTTGCAAAGTAGATTGAAGAGTGACGTGAGCTCTTGTAATTCCAGAGCTTGGGAATCCAGGAGGATGCAGTCCAAGCCCTTAAAACATACGGAATATTCCCAGAGGGAAGCCCAGGTAAAATTGGTCTGAAATAGTACCTACCTGCTGCCAATTGCTATCGTCCAGGAAAAAGTCGAGGAGAAACCATACCCTGGTAACTTCTATGAAGAGTAGATTATCCATGCATGGGCAGGACTTGGTATCAGAAGCCTTCAAAACCCTTACAGTCCCTGTGGAGAGAGGTTTGTGCAGTTACTTTTCAAAATCTGATTTCTTCACCACCTTGGAAATGTTGAACATAAGAACGGCCAGTCTGGGTCAGACCAAAGGTCCATCCAGCCCAGAGTCCTGTCTGTGGACAGTGGCCAATGCCAGGTCCCCAGGGGGAGTGAATCGAGCAGGTAATGATCAAGCCATCTCTCTCCTGCCATCCATCTCCACCCTCTGACACAAACAGAGGCCAGGGACCCCATTCCTTACCCACCCTGGCTAATAGCCATTAATGGACTTAACCTCCATGAACATATCTAGTTCTCTTTTAAACCCTGTTATAGTCCTAGCCTTCACAACCTCCTCAGGCAAGGAGTTCCACAAGTCGACTGTGTGCTGTGTGAAGAACAACTTCCTTTTATTTGTTTTAAACCTGCTGCCCATTAATTTCATTTGGTGGCCCCTGTCCACGCCTTAGTCCAAATGTAGAAAAGACAGCAGGAACATTGTTGTTACCATGGTGATGATACCGCTAGTGCCATCTGCTCAGTTAGGATCAAACATTGTTTTAACATGACCCAGATGCAACAAAGTTGTAACCTATGGCTTATTCACACAGGCCCCTGTAAGCGCACAGTTGTGCAATGTATTCCCCTCAGGCCACGTCTTCACTAAATGCAAGATTGATCATATCAATCTTCCGGAGTTTGATTTAGTGAGTCTAGCTAAGACTCACTAAATCAAACCCAGAGAGTACCCCCATCAGTATCCAATACTCCTGCTTGTGCAAGAACTCCTGCTTCTCAAAACAAGGTATGTCAACTTAGCTGCATAATTAACATAGCTGGAGCTATGCATCTTGATTTGACATTCCTTTTTAGTATAGATCGGGCCTTAGTCTCGAAAGCTTTGCACCTGTTTCCCACAAATTGCACACTGCTTTTCAAATTCATCCTTTGACTTAACAGCATCTGACCCTTTGTAGGTAAACTGCAGCAAGGGAGGTTTAGGTTGGACATTAGGAAAAAGTTCCTAACTGTGAGGGTAGTCAAACACTGGAATAAATTGCCCAGGGAAGTTGTGGAATCCCCATCTCTGGAGATATTTAAGAGTAGGTTAGATAAATGTCTATCAGGGATGGTCTAGACAGTATTTGGTCCTCCCATGAAGGCAGGGGACTGGACTTGATGACCGCTCGAGGTCCCTTCCAGTCCTAGTATTCTATGATTAAACTGCACACTGTTGGTTGAGCCATTCAAGAAACTAGAACAGCTTCTTCTACCAAGTTGCAAGCTTTGGATACATTGACACTATTTATTTTTGGTTGCTGGAGACAGTAAGCCCAGAGCAGTATAACTGATGTATAAATATCAAATGAAATATGTAGTTTTTCTTTTTAAGAACCTTCAACTAAATGAATTTGACGCAGATGTCACTTGATAGTGTTTCTTAAAATTATTTTAAATATAATTTGTTGTACTCACCTCATTTCCCTCTCCTTCAGCTCCTCATTATTAATGTAATAACCAACTGGCTCTATAGTTTTATTTTTAGCCTTGGGTAAGGATCGTCTTAGTGCTAAAAGAGAATGACCCAGTTAGATGAATGGCTGTTGTCAATGAGCAAGCTTCGGATACAAGTTCTCTACATCAGCTGTTTCCAGACCTAGATCAGTTAAATTTTCAAGGCAGGATCTTTCTGGTTTCTCCTTCTGTATATTAGTTTAGTTTTTCTGCTCTCTTGCTACTTAGGAACAGACCTCGCTAAACTCACATTCTGCTTCCATCCCAAAGTGATACTTACATGCCAGTTTTACCAATACTCTCCCTGTGCAGAGAATCTGTCAATGAAACTCAGAGAACTTTATAGTGAGACAGGTTAGTATCGCTGGAGCGCAGTAGCAAAGTCACATCTTTCCCGCTCTAACAACTACATTTTGTTCACCCTACCAGATGTCCTTGGGTAGAACTAATATGCATTTAACAGGAAGTGGCAGGCTGTTTTGGAGCAGGTCATGACATTACCAGCAGTTTTCTTTCTTTAATTAAAAGGATGGCAATTTCTCTTTCCTCACACTGACAGCCTTGCAATAAATCCACTTGTTTGTACTACTAAATATTAAGCCACTGCCCTTTGTTACAATCAGAACTGAAGCAAGTAGAATCTTTTTACTATAATTATACATAAAGCATAATTACTGTATAAGGTTAGTGCCCCAGGAGTAGCTAGAGCCAGAGATAGATAGGATGTTACCTACGTTGCTCTGAAAAGTACCTATCATTTTTAGTCCTAGGTGTCTACTGCATTAAGACAGAACTTCTGCCAAATTGATTAGTGGGCTTGCACGATGGACTAGCAGAAAGCCACTTTGCTCAACCATACTGGACGTGTATGGGATTTGAAGCCACATTTCTGGCTTCAAATAGTAAAATGAATCGGCAATCCCATTCGGAATGGCCAATTTAAAGTATTTCAGTTTCACTTTGATTCACTTTCAGGTGTCTAACACTTTCACTACCTTTCGAAACAGTGCACGTCACTAAGGAAAGCACTCTGACATGTTTGGGATGTAGAAGAGTAGTCCATTAGTCAATTACCCATAAGCCTATGCTTATCGGGTGGTTGAATCAACTATTTGCATTCCCTTCCTCCTTCCTCCCCCACCCCCGTTGCTGCTTAAACTGTATCAGAGGCAGGGGTGAGGGAGCAGGAGCCAATGGTGGGAGGAGCCGGTTTAAAAGCCGGTTCCCCCCCCAGGACCATCTCCACTGTGGTGGGGGGGGGGGACAGAGGAGGCAGAGGTGCAGCGGTCCAGTTGTATCAAGTACACGATTAGTCATTTACTCACTATTTAACAGCCTTATGACATGCAAGTTATGAATACAGACCCTTGTGATGCAGCCTAATGTAACCCATACCCCTAGTGTGGTTCACTGACCCATGTAGTGGCACAGACCAGTTTCAGCGAGCGATATGAACAAGGAAGCTCTACAACCTACGCTGAGAGGCAGCTGGCTTTTCACTCAAGCAATAGAGGCTCCTACACTCAGCTCCAGAAGCCCCAAGGGACCTCCTACACTAAGCTCCAAAGGGCCCAGGTTCAAATCCGCCCGATGGTGGCTACATAACAATCAGCAGAGAGCAGCCACAGTACAATGCACAGCCACACATATTTTCACTTCGCCTAAAACAAAAGCAGCATGGTTCTTAAGAGCTGTACAAACTGAGAGACACAACTCGTCCGGATGAGAAATCAAGAGAAAGTCTCCTGAGTCTGCATAGATTGGTGGGATTTTCCAGACGGAAAACTAAACAGCAACTAGAGTCGCGGCATGAAGATGATACTTGCTCTTGGAAAACGTAGCGATTTTTCAAAAAAAATGGCACCTGCATCTAGACTGTAGCCACGTTCTTTTGAACGTAAATCAAAAGAACGCGGCAGTTTTTTGGATCACGGTAAACCTCGTTTTACGAGGAAGAACACCTTTTTTTTAAGTGGTCTTTTGAAAAAAAGGTGTTCTTGAACGCAAACAGGGCTTCTTTGAAAGAGAGCATTGAGCCTGCCTGGCTCGCTTTTTCGAAAGAAGTGGTTGCAGTCTAGACGCTCTCTTTCGAAAGAGACTTGTAGTCTAAATGTAGTCTTACTGTCTACTGAGGCCTCCTTCCCTCTCCCCCCATCACCCCTTTAGGGCCCACGCAAATTTATTAAATTTTGCCTAACAGAAAAAACATAAAATGTTGAAGTATTTAAAGTTATATAAAAAGAATTTTTAATTTTTTTTATGGAGGAAGGGGCCCACGAATGCAAAAGTGCGTAGGGCCCACGAAAGTCATAATACAGCTCTGGTGCCCCTGATTTAGCAGGAAGACGTAGAGATGAGTTTCCCGGCTCTATTTACATTTGAAATATGAAGGTGCACCAGGTCTCAAGGGGAGCGTGAGGCGTTGCTTGTGCGTGGAAGGGTTGTGAAACAAATTGTGCGGTGCTTGCCGGCAGCTTTCTGAGACGGGTGAAAGGTTTAGTTAGTTTTGTAAAAAGGCTTTGAAGGCGAAGAGCATTGTTGTGTTAATAAAGCAACTGCTTCCCTCAAATTCAAAACAAACAAGTCAGTTCTCTCAGCCTGGCTGTCCAATTAGATGATACCTCAGGCAGCCAGGCAGGGAGGTGGGGTTTTTTAATCGCTCTGGATGGAGAGAGAAATAAATAAACCTGGGGGAGGCAAAGGCGAGGCTGAGTCAGCGGCAGTGAGAAAGGAGTGAAAGTAATTTTCTGGGGAGCTAATGAATTCCGAGCCTGCCTCGGTTCTTCGGAACTGAATAACTATTTGTACAGGGCGGGTTTCGGTCACCTCGCTAATTGTGGTGTAATTAATTCCTATGTGGGTTTATGGCGAAGCTTACCCAGATATCCTCTCGCCCTTTCTCCTCTCCCAAGGAAGGAGCCGGTGGAAGGAGAAAAGCTGGTGCTTGATCATCATGTTTGACAGGAGATGGACATGCCACTGTAGGGTAAGAATTTCGGAGACAAGGTATGCTATTCGGTTAAGAACCCCTATTCTAAATTTCAAGTCTGGAACAGACACATCTATGTCTATGGCAAAGACACAGTACATGAAGGTTACCTCTCCCCCTCTCAGCCCATCGGAAGAAGGTCATCATAGAGCTAACGATCCAGATAATGGGTGAGAGACAGGACTTAACACATTCAGTGGTGCTTACTGTCTCTGCTTTAATCTCCAGGTGCAACACCAATGGATCACATCCCTCCTGAAGCTAACAGACACGTCGCCACTTACCACAACTGACAACTGATGTCTGCTTTGTTTACGTACTTATTTAACTAGATCTATGGTATCCTGGAAGCCAGTGGTCACCAGCCAGTAGATCGGGATCGACTGGTGGATCTTGGAGCCCCTGACAGGGGATCCTGACTGGTTTGGCCAAGAGGCTGTCAAGTGCCAGCACTTTAACTGCCCCTCCCCTCCATTGCTGCGCATCTCCTGCCCTTTGCCTTGGAGCGTCCCCCCAGGAGCCTCCCGCTTGCCGTGCAGAACAGGGAAGGGAGAGGAGGGGGCACTGAGGTCAGGGTGCCCCTCTCCCATCCTGTATTCTGTCTCCACAGAATGGAGGGGGGCACAACAGGGTTTGGGATGGAGGGAGTTTGCCGTCTGCTTTTGGGAATGGTGCAGAGTCAGGGCAGGAGCGAGCCTGCTTAGCCCCCACTGCACCACCCCCCAGGAGCTACCTGAGGTCAGCAGCGCCCAGCTGGAGCCAGCTCTGAACCCCTGCCCCAGTCATGGACCCCTCCCCCCCACACTCCAACCCCCTGCCCCAGTCATGAACCCCCCCCCCCCCCGCCCCAGGATCCACTTAGAGCCTCTTGTACATTCCAGATCCCTTAGCCCAAGACCAGAGCCTCTGCCCCAACCCTCTGCCCCTGCCTGGTGAAAGAGAGGGAGGATGGGGGGAGGGAGGACAGGAGTGAGTAGGGGCGGGGCCTCAGAAAAGGGTCACAAAGGAGGCGGGCCGAGGGTATTTGATCTGAGGTAGCACTCAAATTCAAAAAGTGATCTTGTGCTTAAAAAGGCACGAGACCCCTGCTGTAAGCTATAAGCGGAAAACACTACGCAACCTGATTATTGCTTTTATTTTGCCTCATGGTTAGCACTTATCCAGGGGGTCTGGGATCTTCCCCCCCCCCCATCACTTCATCTGCCCATCAGCATCTTATATAATCCATTGTAACCTATTGTCTGGCAGTGTTCACCAAGCCTAACAAGCGAAGTGACACTCCACCAGCGCTGTGTGTTAATAAACCCTTCTGCTTGCTTCATACACGGTGTCTGTTCCAACACCACCATCTTGCAAAGTGGTGGAGGGCACGTGAGCGCTTGGCTCTAATGACCGTACAAAGCGTTGCATGATCTCTGAGGCTTTGCTGGAGGGAAAGACCAGTGGAACGTCCCTTAGCTGGGCACAATGGCGCTTTGGGTCTCAGCTCACTAACAAGTTCTCTTCTGCTTCCCTAAGCCCATGCTTTACAACGTGAATTTCCAAACCATCCCTTCCCTGCAAGGTAAGTGGCTACTACAGACCACCAAACCAGGGAGAAGAGGTGGATGATGCTTTTTTTAAAAAAAACAACTCCCAAAATCATCCAAAGCACAGGACTTGGTGGTGATGAGGGATTTCAGCTATCCAGACATCCGTTGGGAAAAACAACACAGCAGGGGCATAGATGATCCACCAAGTTCTTGGAACATACTGGAAACGATTTTAATTTCAAGAGGTGGAGAAAGCTACTAGGGAAGAGACTGTACAAGATTTGATTTTGACAGGGAGGGATTGATTGAGACTTTCAAAGTGAAAGGCAGCTAGGGTGAAAGTGGTCATGAAATGGTAGAATTCACGATTCAAAGGAATGGTAGAGAGGAGCACAGCAAAATAAAGGCAATAGATTTCAAGTAGGCAGACTTTAGCAATCTCAGGGAACTGAGTAAATAAGATCCCAGGGGAAGAAAATCTGAGAGGAAAAGTAATTGAAGACAGTTGGCAGTTTTCCGAGGCTTTAAGAGCACAAGAACAAACACTACAGAGGAAACATACAAAATGCAGCAAGAGACCACCTTGGCTTAACCAGAAAATACTGAACAATCTAAAAATGAAAAAGGAGTCCTACAAAAAGTGGAAACTAGGTCACATTACAAAGAAAGACTATAAAACAAATAATACAAGTATATAGGGACAAAATTAGAAAGCCTAAGGCACAAAATGAAATCAAACTAGCTAGCGACATACAGAGAAACAAGAAAATATTCTAAACATTAGAAGCAAGAGGATGACAAAGGACTGGATAGGACGGATATTCAATGAAGAGGGGAAAACAATAACAGAAAATACGGAAAAGGGAGAGGTGTTAAATGCCTTCGTTGGTTTCATTTTCACCATGAAGGTTGGTGGTGATTGGACGCCTAGCAGTGACTGCCAATGAAAATGGGGTAAGATCAGAAGCCAAAATAGGGAAAGAAAAAAATTAAAACGTACTTAGACAAGTTAGATGTCTTCAAGCTACCAGGGCATGATTAAATGCTTCCTAGAATACTCAAAGGAACTGACTGAAGAGAATTCTGAGCCATTAGCTATTATGTTTGAAAAATCCGTGGAAGATGGGAGAGATTCCAGAAGACTGGAAAAAGAGCAAATATAGTGCTCTTTTATAATTCCCTGGAAATAAGGACAATCCAGGGAATTATAAACCAGTCATCTTAACATCTGCACCAAGAAATATAATGGAGCAAATAATTAAGGAATCCTTTTGCAAACATCTAGAACAGTGTTTCTAAATCTTATTTTTAATAAAGTACCCCCTTTTCAAAAATAATGTATATATACTGCCAGTACCCACCATTTTCAGACACACCAAATTGTTTTCTACCATTGCAACAACAATGGTTTAAACAACAATCACAGCCGGGTGGGCGATAACATTTTTGCGTGTAAAACGTACAAAAATAATAAAGCACTGTAAAACGTAACACAAAAATTCAGTTTTCTCCAAAATTTCAGTTCTGTTGATGTAATCCCCCAGATTTCTCTCATGTACCCCTAAGGGTACTCGTACCACTGATTGAGAAACACTGATTTAGAAGATAATAAAGGTGACAAGTAATAATCCACATGGATTGGTCAAGAACGAATGTTCTCAAACCAACCCAAGAGTTTTCTTTGGCAAGGTAGCAAGCCTTGTGGATATGGAGGGAAGTGGTAGATATGATATGTCTAGACTTTAGTAAGGCTTTTGATATAGTCTCATGTGACCTTCTTATTAACAAACTAGAGAAATGCAACCTACGATGGAGCCACTATAAAGGTGGGCGTGTAACTGGTTGGATAACCATTGCCAGAGGGTAGTTATCAGTAGTTCACAGTCATGCTGAAAGGGCATGAGCAGAGTTCCACAAAAATCAGTTTCTGGGTCAGATTCAGTGCGCTATTTCCATCAATGATTTAGATAATGGCATAAAAAGTACATTTACAAAGTCTGTGGATGATACTAAGCTGGGACAGGTTGTAAGTGCTTTAGAGGGTAGGATGAAAATTCAAAATGATCTGGACAAACTGGAGAAATGGTCTGAGGATGACCTTCAATAAGGACAAATGCAAAGTTCTCCACTTAGAAAGGGCAGATCAGATGCACACATGCAGAATGGGAAGTGACTGCCTAGGAAGAAGCACCGCAGAAAGATCTGAAGGTCATAGTGGACAAGCTAAATATGAACCAGCAGTGTAACACTGTTGCAAAAAAACCAAACATCATTTCACGATGCATTAGCAAAAGTACTGTAAGAAAGAAACAAGAAGTCATTCTTCCACACTATTCCATGCTGATTATGCCTCATCTGGAGTATTGTATCCAGTTCTGGACACCACATTTCAGGAAAGAAGTAGTGAAATTGGAGACGGTCCAAAGAAGAGCAACAAAATTGACTAATGAGGGAAAATTGAACAAATTGGGTTTCTTTAGTCTAGAAAAGATATGACAGAGGGAACATAACAGTTCTCAAGTTCCTAAAAAGTGGTACAAAAAAGAGGGAGAAAAATTGTTCTCCTTAACGTCTAATGATAGGACAAGTAGTAATGGGTTTAAATTACAGTAAGGGAGGTTTAGCTTGGACATTAGGAAAAACTTCCTGTCAGGGTGGTTAAGCACTGGAATAAGTTGCCTAGGGAGGTTGTGGAATCTTCATCATTGGAGATTTAAGAGCAGGTTGGACAGACACCTGTAAGGGATGGTCTAGATGTTGCTTGGTTCTGCTAGGAGGGCTGGGGGTCCAGACTGGAGCTCTTGAGGTCCCTTCCAGTTCTAGGATTCTGTTCTGAAATCATCTGTGGATCCAGTCCCACTCCCATTGGTTAGTTTAGAGCTAATGTTAGGTCATCTTCAGGCTGTAGTTAATCTGTGGGTTAGCAGGCCATTAACCCAAGAGCTTTTCAGAGTAATGCAGTAAATGCAATTGAATGGTGTGCAAGTTAATTGCGCATTTAAATAATCAATGGGGCATCGATTTACCTCCGCTTGTTGGCATCCAGGTCAAATGCTTCCACAGTGATCATGTGTGACACCATAGAAACTCCTCCCTCCCCCACAACCACCCCCCAGCGGATACCCATTGGCTGCAGCAGCTGTCACCTACACACAGATTCCCAGGTTTCAGAACTAAGGATGAAGGAACAAGGCAGGAAGGGCTTAAAACTAAATGTGGTCTCATGGGGCTGAAGAACTCTCGACTATTTTCATACTGTGGGCAAAAATAAATGTAAGGGAGGGGCTGAGACCCTGAAAACCGCGCCGTTTCCATCCTTAAAGGGTCTTACAGCTGTTGATCTTCTGCATTACCATGGGTCAGTGCTGGGCCCAGGATCAGCGAAGCAACGCACGACGGCTCTGTTGGAATCTTCAGGCCTTTCTGTCCAGAAAGAAGTCTCCTAAAAGCAAGCTTGGCAATTTGAAAAGGAAAACAGAACGGGTGTGACATTTGCTAGGAGTGAACAATCTTTAACATCCCAAACCACAGAGCTCATGGCAGAAGTGATGGGACAGGGACTGGGATGAAGGAAAAAACCAAGACCCGCTCCCAGTGTTGATGTAGTCTGACATCTCTATTAAGATGATCAATAGTGGAAGAGTTAACCTTAGAACTACTGGTATTCGGCATCACCATTAACTCCATTAGCCGAGTAGGGCACTTCATTTGTCTCTTGGCATTCCCATATCTTTTTGCAGACTCTAGAAAGCAGACAGGTATGTAGGAACTCTTGGTTTTGAAAAGGGATGCTTACACTCTGCAGAAGCTGATGAGAAACCACCAAACAGTATCACCAAATACCTGCCCAGCCTATCTTCCGAGCACACAGTAAAGACCCTTGATTTAAGGAACCTCTTCCCATCCAATCCTTCACTTTTCAGATTCTTTTGAAATAATCTAATGGCAGACTTCGTATAGCTCTGCAACTCCCCAGAAGTTATGCTCCTCTGATAGTGGTGCTTCCGAACTACCAGGGTACGTCTAGACTACAGTAGTTTTACTGCTACTTTTTGGGGGGAGGGGTGGGGGCACGAGGGTTTCTCAAATATCAAAAAAGTGGTGCGATGCCAAAAAAGTTTGGGAACTACTGATCTAGACGATGCTTGGCCCTGCCGTGAGGGCAGGGGACTGGACTCGATACCTTCTCAAGGTCCCTTCCAGTTCTAGTGTTCTATGATCATATGATTCTAACAAGACCATTCTTCTCTTGCAACAATTCCCCTACACAATCTTCTGAAGTTTTCCAAAGGAAATGTAATGTTCAGTTTAACATATGCTGGGTATATCACCATCACTATTACTAGTGCATCTATAATGCAGGCAGTGTGCCCTAGTGGTCAGATCCAGACAAGTATTTAGATAAGTATAATGTCTCACACCATCTCTGTTTGTGACCATGGGCATTTTACTTAAACTTTTTCATGCCTCGGTTTCCTCTCTAATGTTCTTTGAGATCTGTTGATGGAACGCCCTTTATAAAAGAGCGAGGTGGTATTATTTTAATCAACAAAACTCATTTAAATTAATATTTTTAACTTAATAAAAGAAATGATCCTGTATTGAAATAAGGAAGATGGATTTCATAGCATATGGGATGGCAATGAGGGGGAAATGAGGATGCAAAGGGGATGTTTGGTACATTGTGGAAATTGACAAGAAGTAGAAAACTCTCACTGCATATCGCTAGATGGGCTGCTTTTTTGGCACACGGATCTCTCGGAAAGGAGACAGACCATCAGGGAAAACTCATCTTAAGAGTTTGGCAGCCTTGGAAAGACAGCACATTTCTCCCATGCTAGCACTCTTTCAGTGTAAATTATATTCAGCGATGTACTTCCGAAGCTGAATGAGCAGAGGGCTGAAATAGCCTTTGTCAAGCAGTAACTAGTTGTCAAAGCTGTCATTCAACTCAAGGGCTGTGTGTAGACTTGCAAGTTTTTCCGCAAAATCATCTGCTTTTGCGGAAAAACTTGCCAGCTGTCTACACTGGCCGCTTGAATTTCCGGAAAAGCACTGACAATCTCATGTAAAATCATCAGTGCTTTTCTGGAAATACTATGCTGCTCCCATTCGGGCAAAAGTCTTTTTTAGAAAGACTTTTGCGCAAAAGGGCCTGCGTAGACAGTATAGTACTGTTTTCCGCAAAAAAGCCCCAATCGCGAAAATTGCGATCAGGGCTTTTTTGCAGAAAACCGCGTCTAGATTGGCCACGGATGCTTTTCCACAAAAAGTGCTTTCGTGGAAAAGCATCCTGCCAATCTAGACGTGTTTTTCCAAAAATACTTTTAATGGAAAACTTTTCCGTTAAAAGCATTTACGGAAAATCATGCCAGTGTAGACGTAGCCAAGGAGTCACAACCACTACCAAAGATACAGGAGAGATTCTCTAGTCTCATGAACCCTGTATGCAAAGTGCATGCTATAGAGTAGGGGTGTTAAGATGTCGTGTAATTGAATAGCTGTGTAACCGCATGGAATCTTAGTGGTTGCACGACTATTCGATAGTCCGTAGGGGCGGGAGCCCCATGCTAACCCACGGACCGGTGGCAGCAACACGTGGGTGGGATGTAGGCAGGCAAATCCAGTGCTCGTGGGGAGACAGCTTTTAAGCAAGGCAGGGGGATGCTTGTAAGCCCAGGCTTATCGGTTAATCATGTGGTCATCCACATGCTGACATCCCTACTGACATCCCTACTATAGAGATTATAAAAACACGGTTTTAGCTCAGCCCTAACCATGCACTAAACAGAAGAAATGTCTCCTTTGCATGGTACAAATGTCACATTTACTTGTCTTTCACGTGGCAGCGCTTTGTATTAAATATTTTTTGAAAAGTGTTCCATTTGCATTAAAAATCATTCTAAAGGCATTAAGAGAAAGAAATTCAGCGTATTAAGCCAGAGTTTCGTAACCTTTTTTTTAATAAAGTACCCCTTTAAAAAAAAATTGTAAGTACTTCCAGTTTTCAGACACACACAATATTTTTTCTACCATTACAACACATTTGTTTAAACAACTTAATCGTAGCCAGGCGGGTGATGAAATGTTTGGGTGTAAAAAATACAAAAATTATCAAACACTGTAAAACTTAAAACAAAATTTCAGTTCTCTCCAAATTTCAGTTGTGTTGACTTACCCCCAAGACGTCTCTCCAGTACCCCTAGGGTACTCGTACCACTGGTTGAGAAACACTGTATTAAGCCATCTCCTGCCTCCAATGCCTAACCCCACCAAAGCACTCTGTGTTCAGAACTGTGGAGAGAGAAAGCGTTGCTGTTTTAAGCATGGAATTTACAAGAAAAATCATTTTTCACTGTCCAGTTGACTTATCCCCACTGTTTTAAAAGAAGCAATTCGCTTCAGATGTGTCACTTCCACCTCCATTCCACGTACTGGGTCTTGTCCACTACCAACAGGCCACAACATCTGGGCTGCAAGCACAGCAGGGGAAGATGGATTGATTTTTACTAATCTAGACTCCCGGTATGAATTTGGATAGTTGCTTAGTTTCTCTGTGGCAAAGCTCCTCCTCTATAATCGGCAATAACCCTGTTCCTCTACCCTTTGTCTATTTTGACGGTCAGTTCATTTGGAGTGTCTATTGCTAGGTGTGCAATTCACACATGTGGGCCCCCAATCTCAGCTGAGCACTCTAAGACAGGGGTGGGCAATCATTTTTGAAGGGGAGCCACTTCACAAATTTCTGAAGTGGTCACGGGCTGCCCAGAAGAACATACCCAGCCCGTGGGAGCTAGGCACCAAATGCCCAGCTTTCAAACCTGGAGTCATCACGAGGCCTTTCTGGCTTCCAAATGTGCCGCCATTGTTCTTTGCTGTCATGGCAATGAGGGTATCACCAGGCAGGGAAATAAACCCTCACATAAAAACTCCACACCATTAAAATTCTCATTCCCCAATGAAACCAATTACGGATGCCACTGCTGGGTAAAAGCAGAGAGGGAACAATACTGCTTTTGACCCAGCACTTTGAGGTGGGTTTTGCTGATTGTGTTACGCCAGCTCTCATCTCTCCTGCCAGCGACACTTAAAGACAGGTAGGAAGCACGATCAGTTTATTGACTTTTTACATCTACAGCATTTCCCGAGAGGCCATCAACAGCTGTTTATTGACAGGCCTGAAACAAGCATCTTCGCTTGGGCTATTCAATTACAATCGCCATGCCTGTTTGGAATGATTATGACAATCATAAGACAATGTAAAAGAAATGACTTCACTCCCGAGTACTGCAAACCCCACATTGAGCATAATTGGAACCAATTGCAACTGCGATGGTGCAGTCATGGGTTTGATTATTAATGTTTTATAAATACATAAATGAGAGTGCCAATACTGTTTTCATGGAAATGGCTTCGAATGCTAGCATTCATTTGCTCGATAAATAGTTTATAGGGCATTGGAACTTCAAGGAGGAATAGAGGTTTTCAAAATATATTATGGGGGGAGGGGTTTAATGGAAAAAAGATTTTCTTATTAGCTGCTTATTTGCAGAGACAGAATTCAATGACTGCTTTTCATGCTGACTACCAGCTCGCCAAGATACAAAGTAGAATTTCTCTTTTTTTGAAGACTGAGCTATTAGGTGCAGCCAGGCCAATTCAAACGTAAAGGCTGTGTCTAGACTGACAAGTTTTTCCGCAAAATCATCTGCTTTAGCGGAAAAACTTGCCAGCTGTCTACACTGGCTGCTTGAATTTCTGCAAAAGCACTGACGATCTCATGTAAGATTGTCAGTGCTTTTGCGGAAATACTATGCTGCTCCCGTTCGGGCAAAAGTCTTTTTCCGAAAAGCTTTTGCGCAAAAGGGCCAGTGTAGACAGCAGAGATTTGTTTTCTGCAAAAAAGCCCCGATCGCGAAAATGGTGATCGGGGCTTTTTTGCAGAAAAGCGCATCTAGATTGGCCACGGACGCTTTTCCACAAAAAGTGCTTTTGCGGAAAAGCGTCCTGCCAATCTAGACACGCTTTACCGAAAATGCTTTTAACGGAAAACTTTTCCGTTAAAAGCATTTCCGGAAAATCATGCCAGTGTAGACGTAGCCAAACAGTATTTAAAACTAGGAAACCTTCACTTTCAATAAGGTTGCTGCATACGCTTTACTCCTTTCCCAGAAAACCAAGGGGAAATGTTACATTAATAAACTTTTCACACCCTTTTCTTCTATGAGCCATCTCTCCAATTCTAGGACTTGGAACAGACAAATCTTTAGAGCAGAAGAATTAGCTGGATGGGGAAAGATTATCTTCCTGAAACCCTGTTCATGACAGTCCTTCATTCAGGATTGAAATATCTCCCCAAGGGCTGTTAGCAATGTTACAGTTCCTCTCTGTGCACAGATCTGGGCATTTACCCACCTATTGGGGGTTTATTGGTTACATGAATCAAGAACAATCCAACAGTTCTGGCAAATGGAGGCAATATCACAAGGCCACTCCTAAAGTTTCTAGATAAGCTAACTCACCGACAAACCAACTAATGACACATTAAGTGCATGCAAATGATGCCTTGCAGTTTAATGCTTTCCCAGAATACCGTGGCCAACCCAACACGGCTCAGACAAACTCAACAGAGAGTCAGGACAAACTTCTGCTTACCAGCAAAAATGAACTCAACTTGCCAGCTTGTTTTGTAAGCTCCAGATTGAGGCCAGGTGCACACTGGAGGAGAAAAATCAATGCAAGAGATGCACCTCCAGCTATGCCAATTGCTTAGCTGGAGTCAACGTAGCTTACACTGATTTTCTGGGACAGCCCCATGGCAGGAGGTCAACGAGAGATATACTCCCATTGACTTCCCTTATTCTTCACGACAGCGAGGAGTACCAGCAGAAACTGGGACACCCTCAGCATTCGATTAGAGGGTCTTTACTAGACCTGCTAAATCAAACCCCAGAGGATTGATTGCCAGAGTGACCATTGTCCCACCACATAGCTGGAGAGTCCTGGATGACTAGTTTCCTTTGCCATTCAAGCTGCTCCCTGAAGCAATGCAAATTACCCAGTCATTATCCCAGGACAGATCAGCAGCCCGCACAGGGAAACTGTAGTGCTGGGACAGAACATGCAACAGAAGTGCTAAAACGGCATTGGGAGACCTTAAAAATAGCTGCTGCATCATCCGTCCTGATACAGCCTTAAAGCACAACATGGTTTTTCTGTAACCATGTTGGAAGGCCTGTAGCCAGATTGGAAGGCCTAAACCAAAGCCTTCGTCTGTAGCCAGAGTGGAGAGCTGCAGCCATTAACTGTAAAGCCTGGAGTCACATCCCATCTAAATTGTATTAAAGTGATGTCACACTAGGCTGAGAGAAGAGGACCCCGTGCTAATGGTCCCCACTGTCACTGTCACTGCGCAAAAGGACTTTTGCCTGCGGAAATTTGAGCTGCCAGTGTAGACAGCTGGCAAGTTTTTCCGGACAAGCGGCTGATTTTCCGGAAAAACTGGCCAGTCTAGACACAGCCATAGGGCTGGAAGAGCTTTACCACTTCAGGCAGGAAATTGTCTTGGTGGCGCTGCATTAACCCCAGCTGCTCCCAGGGCATCTGCATATTAAGAGGCAGCATCCTACAGACACACCTTAAAGCGGACACAATCATGCCAGGCAGGCGTGTTAGCGCATTCCTATGCAGGGCTTGTCCCTGGCAGCTGCTCGGTGGGTAGCACGGCTCATCTGGTTTAGCTCTGATACTTGAGTCTCTCCCGCCACTTCCTCTGTGCCAGGCTGTGTGTGAATGGCACCGATGCGCCCTCCCCACCGCCTCTGCTGTCAGGGAGAGAGAACTTTGCTGGGAGAGTTTTAGGAGCTTGACGCCCTGGATCAGAGCCATTTTAGGAGGCAGTGCCCCTCTCCGGGTCAGAAACTGTTCTCTGAAGAATTCTTTAAATTGTAATTAAACCACCCACTAGGAGTCAAGAGGGGAAGAAACGTGGGCGGGCGTGAGTGCGCTGCCGTGAGGGACTGGCAGTACGGAACGCCGCTTGCAGGGATACCAGTGCAGCACAGGCAGGACTGGGAGGCTCACAGTGGCCTTTCTTATCTAGTTCTACGGCAGTTTGGTGCTATGGACCCAGATCCACAAGGCACTTATGTTGGGGGGGGGGGTGTTGCAAGGGGTTCCTGTCTAATGATCATGGTTCGCTATAGAGGCTGTTCCACATAGTGGCAGTCCTGCCTAGTGGTTGCTGCCTGGCAGGAGCAGGGGAACCAGGTGGGAGTGAGTCTTCTCTACTCCACCAGGTTTCGACTCAGGGCCCCATGAGGTTGTCTTGGCTGCTCACCTGTTTTCATGTGGTATTCAGCTTCCTTGGTCACTTCCTACTCCAGTCCGCTACCCACATGATCCACTGCCCGGCCCTGGGGAACATCACCTTCCGGCTTCTGGTCCGTCTGCTCCGTGAAGTGCTGGGTCCCTTTGTTCACCCTATACTGGCTCTGCTCCCGTCTGCCCTGGGAGCTCCCGGGGCTCGTCCTGCTCCCTGACTTGCCAGCCTCAGACTAAGCTGCCTGGCTGGCTCTTAATGTCTCCTCCAGTCTGAGCATGTTGAACAAGTGCACAAGGCACCTATCTCTGTGACTGGGGGAGGCTGCTGGGGGGCTCCTGCCTCCGAAGGGGTTCACACGTTCAATTGACAGTGAGCCACAAAACTCATCAGGGCTTGTAACCCTCACCAGATCCAAAAGCAGCTATGCAGAGGCCAAAGGGGAATCCACCAAGCCACCCGACCCCTAGGTCTTACCCCTATCGTTGAACCTGCAGAAATCCAGGCCTGGCCAACTCAGAACTCACGCAGTGGAAAGCAGAAAGGGGAGATTTGTCCCTTTCCCTGTGAAAAGATTGTTTAATCATCCGTTTCCTACAAAGGCACTTGCCTCCTTCTTGGCGTAGCACCAGCTCACGCATCAGAGGCAGCTGCCCTACCGTTCCCACGGGATTATCCAAGAACAAGGACCAGCAATAGAATCCGAATCCATTAGGCCACTCTCAGTGCCAGAAGGTGACCTGAATGGGCCATAATCCTTGATGCCCTTTATTCAAATCTGACGAAAGAAACCTCTCTCTCTCGAGGTGCTTCCGCTCTGAAATAAAAGCATCTGTCAAAGACACATTACAGACCTTGTCAAGCAGGCACTCAAGTCTCACTGGGAGGAAAACCACCATCTTTAACCACCGGCCTTACTAATTCTTGGGTTGTCTGACACATTCCTGCAGCTGATTGGCAAGAGCCGACGGGAGTATTATTGCTGTTCTTGAACTCCCCGCCAGCGACAGTCAAAACGTACTGAAAGGATCAGAGACAGAATGCCAGAAACCATCACCAGTCTGAAAAAAAAATTGCGGCAGGGAATCTAGAACCATACGGAGGGGCATGAAATCCTAAACTTATCCTGATCCTTGAGAAATCCTTTCATTAGATTGTGTTTCTCCCATGCTGGGTGAGGTTCGTCCCTGGTGTAAGCAGGTGCAGTTCTGGGGCAAATTTAGTCCAAATTCACGCAGCAAAGTAAGAGACTCCCAAAGAGCCAGGGCATGGCAGTACCCACCCCTATAATCTGCAAGGAGGGCAAGTCAAGAGCCTGCCTTATACAGCCAAATAATGACTATTTTTCCTAATTGCCATTTGAATTCTCTAGCCAGAGTTGGGCATGCTATAGAATATCGTCTTAGTATTAAATAAGGCTATTAACCCTTATGCTGTGCTTTGCATGCATAGATCTTGAGACAGACACAAAAGTATAGTTACCTTCGGGCTAGAAGACGGCAACCCCAGAGCTCCAAACCCACTTGTGACACTGACTCTGACAAGTGACTTAGGGTGTGTCTAGACTACAGGGTTTTGTCGACAAAAGTGGACTTTTGTCGACAAAACTAAACCTGCGTCTACACTGCTGCTGAGTTCTGTCGACGTAACGTCGACAAAACTCAGCAGCTTTGTTGACGTATGTTAACCTCGTTCTACGAGGAATAACGCCTTTTGTTGACAGAGTTCTGTCGATAGAAGGCGTTATAGCATCTACACTGTCCTTTGTCGACATAACAGTGTGGACGCAAAGCAGCTTGCTTTGTCGACAGAACTGGATGTCGTCTAGACACTCTTTGTTGACAGAAGCTTTGTCAACAGTATCTGTCGACAAAACCCTGTAGTCTAGACGTACCCTTAGAGTGCCGTCTCCATTGGAAAATAACTCTCTAATAGAGTGAAGATGGGCTCCCCTTTGTGTGCGTCAGTGGAAGCAGAGACCTTTGCTCATTTTGAAAGTAAAAGGACATGGGTGTTCCCGCTCCCGGCGCTAGGAAGTGGTTTCCATCATATCCAGGGTTTACACTTTTGACCGATGGCTGTCAGTAACCCAGCCCTGGGATCTGAAAGTCAAGCTGGAGGGTTCTTACTTCTTCATACAGTCTCACCAGTAACACAGGGCCTGCCATCAGCGCCTCTTCTGAAAAGCCCACCGGCATCGATAGGTTAGCACAGGTAACGGAAGGCAGACTCGGGCTCTACAGCGGCAACTGGCGTAACCACTCGCTTGAGGGTGCACGAGCCAGAACAGAATCCAGCTCCCTCACCTGATACTTTGTGGCCCGGCAGGATCAACAGGTATAACCTCCCCTTCCCCCTTCACTGCCTTACTTTTTTACTTGCTGAAATCAGCAGGTCTGACTGACTGTGCCCAGAAAACAGATCTGAGGAGTAAGAAGGGGCCTGGGTACACTCACTCGGAGTATAACTAGACCTCTGTGCCTCAGTTTCCCTATAAACGGGGACAGCAAAAGGGGATGCATCCATCTGATAGAGGCTTTCTGGGGATTAAGTAGTTAATAGTTGGACAGTGCTTTGAAGACTGGAAGTGCTCAAAAATACTCGGAAGCACACAGCTTTAGCCTTTCCCATGGTCCCTTCCTCCCGTTTACTTTCTTGCACGTACAAGCACCAGAAAGACGTCCCCTAATTTAAAATGCTTTCCATTTTCCACTCCCCTCCTCCTCTGCAAACCGTGCCTCATTCTGCTCCGAGATAGAATACATAATAGGCCTAATTAAACAGCAATTCACCAGGGGGACGATGATGATGAAGGAATCATTCGCTACAGCACTTTTGGGGAGATCCATCAGCACAGCTTGTTACAACGTGAAAACACATTTCACAACACACCGGTATTCTGAGACTCTGAACACAGGACTTGTTGTTCCTGCCCCACCGCCGTTCGCCTGTGCGCCTCATAACCTTACGCAGGGGTACCGTGGTCAGTGACTCAGGACACCAGGCAGCTGTTGGAAAGTGCAAATCGTCAAGGCTTCTGACCACACTGCCTCCTCCCTCCCCCCAAAAATACACCTGTGGGAAAAGCTCTTCGGAATTCCACCGGCCCAGACGTTCTCCTGGATGTCTAGGACCATGGGAACAATCGGGAGGGATGGTGAGAGCCATCAGGTGGCTCAGCTAGCAACAGGGGGAATGGAGGGCAAAGTTAACCTTTGTTGCCCTGAGCAACTAGATATCCACACCTCGCCCCCGCATTAGCATAAAGGAAGTTAAGATCTTGCCAGTCCTTCCTTGCAGGCTTTCCAGGGGCTACTGTTGAATCTGGCTAATAGGCCAAACATTAAGTCTATGCACAGACGCACTGAAGAGGGCCAAGTGAAGCCCAGGTGAACTTTACAGTCAAATCAAAGCCAATGGGGTGGGGGGAAAGAGGTGGTTAAGAAGGGGGAGAGAACCCCATCAATTCTCTCTCATGTCTAATGGCCCATGGCAAACCAGGGCACCAGCAGGAAGAGAAACAGGCCGGAGCCGGCGGTGCCTGTAAGCGGGGCAGCCACGCAGGAGAGTAGTAAATGCCCACCAGCGGATTGGCAACGCGCCCACAGTCAGCAGCGCGCGTTTCCGCTGGGGGGGGGGGTGCACATCCCATTTATGCTGCACCTGGAAGGAAAAAATGAGAGGGATCATTGGTCAAAGCATCCCAGCTTTTTCCGGAGTCAGTTTTCCCTTCCCCCTCTCGGACACTGTCGCAAAACCCCACAAAAGCGGGCGGGGGGGGGGGGGGGGGAACCTGACCGTGACTCAGAGATGACTGAGCAGGGAGGCAGCCTACCACTGCACTGGAGTTTGCCACTCCGGATTTACAGAGACGTGATCTAGTGGGACTGAACAAGGGCTTAGACTCCAGGAATTACTGACGGCTAATCTCGGCTCTGACACCAATTTACCGTGCAGTCACTGGCTGAGTTTCCCCATCTATACCACAAGAGATGCTTCTTTGGCCTACTTTGCAGGGGACTTTAGGGCAGGTAAACATTTGCAAAGCACTACGAACCGTAACAGCCAGGGTGATGCCCCATTGCAGTACCAAAAGTCATATCAGCATGGGGAATGTCCTAGGGCAACGGTTTTCAAATGTCTTAGGCTGTGTTTCTCCCATGCCCCTCCCATCTGAAATAGGGTCATCAAATGCCTATGAAAATGGGACAGGGTGGGAGGGAAGGTCTTGAAAAGGAGAACATGATGCGTCATCCACCTTTACAGGACTTTTTCTCATATACCCTCCGACAAGAGTTTGCGTAACCCAGTGATCCTTTTTCCAAGCCTGGGGCAAAAAGTTCTGCACAGAAACAAGACTCATGAGGATTAAAGAAGCAAGCACAAGACAGAACGGTAGGGAGGTGGGCGTACAAGGTTTAGAGGCCTTCTGATTGGCACCAAATTCCTAGGTGGGCGAACACCCTTCTTCCTGCACTAGGGTAACTACGTGCTTCCGGCCACCTGACAAACGGCCGTATGAAGTCTTTGGGTTTGTTCGGTTTTTGGCCAATTTGTGAAGCCAGATGCTCACAAACAACCCTCCAATAAAAAAGCAGGGCACACGCCCCAGAGCTCAAACAAACCAACAGCAAAGCAGCATGTACACTTGCTAAGAGAAGCCTTAGTTTTATAAGGGGACACTTCAGTCTGGAAGGATTTTCATTTAATTAAGGAAAAATTCCCAACTTTGCCTCCTACTCTCAATCCTTCAGGTTCTTCTTTTCCCTAAATCTTTAATTTTACACACTAAAAGATGCTTTGTCCCTAGGGTCAGCTTGAGCACACTCACTTGGAACGCATACAAGCTTGCTTTGGGCAAACACAAGTTACTGGGTTCAATACTGGGGTAAGCAGGTGAAATGTCATGGCCTGTGTTATAGAGCAGGGGTCAGATTAGATGATTTAATGATCCTCACTCACAGCATCCTCTAGCCGGGACATCTACCCTGCAAATAAACAGCCCCTTAGCCAGAGCCCTGCAAGCCTGAGTGAGCTGACAGGGACCAGTTGCAAGCTTTTAATTGCAGCACAGACATAGCTTTAAGGTATTTTACAGCTGCTTATGCAACAATTCCAACCATCCTTCCTGGACTTGGCTCCTTAGAGCCTCATCTTCACATGAGCCAAACCCTGACGCGCTCTCCCATTCTCTGGCCAGCGTAACAAAGCACCACTTTGCTTTCCTTTTATCTCCAGCCCCCTATCTGCTCTCATACATCTCTGGGGTCTTACCTTTGCTTTCCATTGACAGCCTTTCTGCTTTTCATTATGAAGTGCTGCCCTCTTCAGGTCATGTCTCAAATCACACGCCCATTCTTTTTCTGCCCTTTCAGCAAGACGCAGACGGCCAGGGTGTATTCTGAGTTACCGACGCCTGGGTGCCTGAATTGCAAGGAGAGCAGTAAGTCAGGTGCTCACGAAGGCAATTAATTTAGATTGCAGAAAGAGGAGCTCATGAGCGAGAGATGCTATTTTCTATGCAAGTAATGTTCCAGGAAGTCTTCAATTCGCCCTCTACCAAAAAATCAAGTCAATCCATCCCCAAATGTCAGTCATTTTCCGTGTGTGTAGGCATGCCATATGGAGCTAGAGAAACACACAGAAGAGCCTGACCAAAAGAAGCCTTTCATCAAACAGTACTCAAAGTCAGAGCCGCATTATGACTTTCATGGGCCCTACACACTTTTGCCTTCCTCCATAATAATATCAATATTAAAAATTATTTTTGATATAACTTTAAATACTTCCATTTTTTTCCGTTTTAGGCAAAATTTAATAGATTTTCACAGGCCCTAAAAGTTTCATTTTTTTCTGATGTGAGAAAAAAAATGAACACATTTTCTTCGACCCTAAAAGTTCATTTTTTCCCTTCTGATTTTAAAGGAAATTAAAACATTTTTGTGGGCCCCAAGCACGGGTCATGGTACCTAGTTCATGCTTTAAGGAACTTTAATGCCACTGGAAGGATTCGAGTTTCTGGAAGGTTTGAAGCAACTTAGAGAGTTGGAGAGTTAAGAGCTGTCAAGATGTTAATACATAGGATGGCTTACTTTTGTTCTTTTGGGTTTCTGCTCTCTCAAGAGCAGCCTGAGCTGGAAAAATCAGCATTCGCTTTGTTCAGATGGCATTAATGAGAAATGGTACCAAATTGTTGGAGAGTTAATTATTTCAAAGTCAAATTCCTCCCACAGATGCATCTCCTATTGTCTTCACTAGGAACTGCTTCCATGCCTCAGAGCACAGAATTTGGCTCAGAGGTAATAAGTGAGGCTTACTGGTTAAGGTTAACCGGTGGGGGCTGGAGCAGCTCCCCACTTGCCATGGACAGGGGACTGCTCCAGCCCCACAGGAGGCATGCCGCAGATAGAGGCTGCTCCAGCCAGGCTGAGGGCCACTCCAATTCAGCAGTGAGGCCAGCTCAACTCTCCTCCCCCCGGTTAGCCAGTTAGACAATTAAATGGGATTTTACATCCCAGATACTGCTGGCTTTTATAGGGTGTAGGAAGCCTGCCCCAGCCAATGCCAACTACCTAAAGGTTATAGCCATGTTGCACATCCCCAATACGTAGAGCTGAGTGAGAAAACAAGTCTTTGCAGAGGATATGACAACACCCTATGTTGGCTACGGCTGACAGAAGGCTGGCTATTGTTACCCTTATGAGAAGCATCATGCCACGAACACAAATTGCTGAGTAGGGATGTGAAGGGTTAATGGGTGATGTTTACTGGCTCGGATTAACCGGTGGGGCTGGAGCAACTCCCCAGCTGCCATGGGCAGGGGGGCAGCTACAGCCCCCCAGGCAGGACCGGGCGCATCAGAAACAGTGACTTCTGTGGACCACCTGAGCAGTCTTGCCTGTGATGAACCCAGCCTTCCCTCTTTAATTGGTTAACCAGCTAAACAGGATTTTACATCCCTACTGCTGACATTTTATTTGTGTCTTACAGAAACAGCAGCAGCAGAGGCCCCTGAATGCCACTCCGGGACTCTGGCTCGGTGTTACTCACCATCATCTTAGTCACCAGCTCCACTTTGTGTTAGAGGTACTCTCCAAGCACTGATCCCACCCAGCGTGAGAAGCCAAGCTCACAAAATCCAGTGATAAAACAAGAACAGAAGCTGTTCCCACACTTGGACATTTATGTCAAGGGCTCCAAGGCCCAGTAATAACGAAGATGGAGAGCTTTTTTCACTACGAAAAGCAACAACCACACAAAGCTTACAAACCAGCTGGGCAAATCTTACCAACCACATCAGCTTGTTTATAGAAGCAAGCACCAATATGACCGAATGTTCACAATGCATTTCCACAACAGCACGATGTGCCTTTCATCCACTCATCCTCCACAGACCCAGTATCGATCACCGCAGCAGAGTAATCACGTACAAATGATTTCCTCTAAACATAAAAGCCACTCAAGTTGGGCAAATATAAACACAACTTTATTGTGTTAGTGCCAGTGTAGCTTGATCTGCTTTACAATATTAAATGCCAATGTTGCTTTATTTTTAGGAAGGGGGTACCTTTTAGAGGGTAAATATATTTCTATTCAGGTTCCCCCCCCCCCCAACAAAAAAATTAATAAAGAGAATGGCTAGAATTTAATTAATTTGGGTTTTATGCAGCTGCAACATGCCGATTGTTCTGGATTGTATTTCATTTCACAGTCTGGAGAAGTAAAAGGCACGATGGATCTGGTTACAGGCAGGTAACCTTAGCCTGATAGAGCTACGTACAACACTGCCTCTTCAGTTTTAGACGTGGAAATATTGCTTATAAATGTAAAATAGAATTACATCTGAAAAGGCTCCTGTGATCCTGACAGCACACTGAATTCACTGGTAACATGCAGGTAAGTGCTTTCTATCATTCAGCTACAGTACAGTCTGAAGGGAGACAGCTTAGACTTGCAAACATTGCACTGGGTCGTCAGCTACAATTGTGCAAATGGAATGCGCTGACTCCGTCCTAATGAATGTGCCAAAAGTAAAGTAATCAAGGAGTCGGTTAATTGTAATTATTCATGCTGGAAACCATGACTACAAAAGGCAAGCCTGTATTACTAACTACCGCTTGTACGATTGTGTTAAACTAAGAGATTCAACTCTAAAGTGATAAATGATTATCCCAAGGTAAATGGCCAAAGCCCCATCACTTGGGATATTGAAAATGAGACCAAGGGAAACATTAACAGATATACAGTAGGACACAGTGCTAATTAGTAGAGAGATAGTCTTGATGAAATGATCAATTTCTTTCAACTCCAATTCCTGGCACTCTAAATGAAAACAAGACTCTCTAATTAAAAAGTTGCAGAGCCTTTTCTCTTTATTTCACAATAATTCTTCAAGTTACAGGTCATTTAAATGTCACAGACGCTGCTAAAAGCTTTTAAAATGATCAAACACATGCCGAGCATGTTGTGTAATCTCTTGGGAAATTAGGAAAATGGACACCAATAAATTAGAATTACATATATATATATATATATATGCGCGTGCATGTTAATGTATGTTACTACCATTACCATATGTTGAATAGAATGGGCCTGACTAAAAGGCTGCTTATATCACTTTTCATATGTGGATTATTAGCCCTTTACAAAATGTGGGCATCATGCCTGGTTTCACAAAAATAAAAACCAAAGAGGAAAAGGAATTTGACCAGAATAGCAGAGAAACAGAAGCAGGCTGCCTTGACTCCACACTAGTCCAGTATCTTTTGAAATGATTACCTTTATCATCAGTTAGAGATAGAACTGAATGTCTGTCTCTTCGCCAGGTGATGTTCTGCAGGCTTCGGACGCACCAATGGTGTTTTATTATATTCAACATCATGCTTTTCCATTCTTTGCTGTTTGGAGGAGATTTACTGGAGAAATACTTTCTACGTTCACTACCTGTTACCTACACGGACATGAAAATTCTCCAAATCAGGGAGAAGGCCAGAAAATTAGACATGGATCCACTAAAGACCAATATCTCCAAGTCTTTTATCATCAGCAGTTCAGAGGTGTGCTCAGATCAAGAGGTATTTCTACTTACTATTGTGTCCAGCAGCCCAGCAAACAGGACAAGGCGTAACCTGATCAGACAAACATGGGGGAATGTGACAGGCATCAGGGGGTATGCTGTGCTTATTTTGTTTGCTTTAGGAAAGCCAGTTTCAGAAGCCATGCAGTTAGATATCAGTGAAGAGTCTCAAAACCATGGAGACATCATTGAAGGAAACTTCCTTGATTCTTCTGAGAATCAGACACTGAAGATTGTGATGAGCATGGAGTGGACTCTAGCGTTCTGTTCCAATGCAAAATTTCTTCTCAAAACCGATGAAGAAATATTTGTCAACATTGCAAGTTTGGCTGACTACTTGCTTAATTTAAAAACACATCTTGAGGATATTTACATTGGAAGGGTCATTCATCAAGAGGTGCCTGACAGAGACCCTCAAAGCAAAGGCTTTGTTTCTCTCAGTGAATATCAAGAACAATATTACCCCGATTACTGTAGTGGAACAGCTTTTGTAATTTCCCAGGATGTTGTTCGGAAGATATATGTTGTTGCCAAGGAAACAATACTTTTGGTTCCTCCTGATGTCTTTGTTGGAATCTGTGCTAAGAATGCTGGCATCATACCCATTCAGAGTTCTAGATTTTCTGGTAAAAAGCACATTAGATACAATCGATGTTGCTACAAATTCATTTTCACTTCTTCCGGAATGGAAGATGATGAGATACTTAAAGAATGGAGGGAGATAAGTGATGGAAAAGACTGCACTTTACTGGAAACTTATTATGGGTTGGTGTCCTGCAGAGTCTTGACCTACTTTGACAAGTTTAAACATTTTAACATAGAAACAATAAAAAATGAGGCTTTCCGTTTTACCAATTAACAGTTATTTTTGATCTGTGAAGAAACTCTATACTTGCCATGTCTTTATTAGAAAGTTTATCTTTTTTCAACTTTTGCTTTGAATATTTCCCCTCAAGGTTAGTTTTTAATAGGAATGTTTTTAACAGTGAATTATCCCTAAAGCAGGGCTACTCAACACGCAGCCCAGGGGCTGCCTGCGGCCCACGGCCCTTTTGTTTGCACCAATCAGGTGGGAGCCAAAACAAAAAAGTAGTCAATAGAATGGTCTTCTATTGATACGCGTTTTAGTAGTTAAATTCCCGGACTGTCATTGCTTATTAAAAGTGCTGTCATGTGGGTGGATATCAGGTAAATATTGCATTTTATTAATATCAGCAGAACTGACTTAAATGGGGGCCCGTGTGTTGTGTAGTCTTGCCTTAATCTCTGTATTCATGCCTATCAGTGTGGCGCCCAGGGCTTCCAAAGTTGAGTAGCCCTGCCCCAAAGGATGAATTTAGTTCAGTGCTTTAGTTGGATGTACTTTTTTCACATAAAGAATGTAGAACTGCATGCAATTCTGGTTTTCTAAAGTAAAAATTTTAAATTGTTGTGTATCAACTGTTTTATCACGTCATTTAGCTTGCATTTCTAGGCAGCAACTACTTCTATAGTTTTGATTCAATTTGAATGAGTGACGAATCATTACTATCCCCGACTACTTTGCAAAGTACAGGAATCATATTGCTCTCCCATGAAACGTAGCCACTTCTGCACCTGGTTAACAACATAGGACTGTAATGAATAGAATATCCCATTGAAATGACCAAGGGAACAGCTTGATAAGCAGATTTTACATAGGCAACCCGACCTAACTCTCTTGTAAAACTGCCCTGTATTTAATGATCACCAGTAGTCATGACCTCCGTTTACATTTCATTCAGAAGACATACTTGCAGAAACTCTGTGCCCCAACAATATTATGCTGGAACATTCGGGTCATTACTGAATTAGCAGTAAAAACTCCACTGCAACCACTTTCTGTAAAGCCTTGTTTCTTTGGAAGTCTCTCATCCAAGTACTGGCCAATCCAGCTCATTCTCTGGGTACTGACAAGAGGACAGCCTACCGTGGAATGGCTGAGATAGGCACAGTGCATTTCCTCATTGAATTATTTTCACAGATTTTTGCCAGGGTTGCAAAATTGAGTAAATGAGATTCATTAATATAAAGTGTAATTAACTGTACACACTGAACTCTGGCTCTTATCAAATTCAACACCAGAAACAGAAATGGTACTAAGGATTGTAACTTTATGTAAGGTCCAACTCATTTTCAGAAAAGGTCTGTGATAAAGGCTTTGTCTACACTGGCATGTTTTGTTGCCAAAATCTGCCTTTCACAACAAAACAGCGAGAGCTTTTACACAATACGACTTTTGTTGCGAAAAACACCGTTTTGGTAACAAAAAACGTTGACCCGAGAGACACATTTGTATTTCTCTCTCCTTTTATTGCCAAAGTACAGACTCTGCTGTTTGTTTTGTCAAGAGAACTGGTTTCTGCCAGTATCATATGCCTGCTCTGATGGTTCTGCTCAGTGTTTTGTGATTTCTGCTGCCCTGCAGGCATATGCCCCCTCCCCATTCAAAGTTCCAGGGACATTTGGGGAGCAAACAAAAACACAAATTGGATTGCTCCTGTTCTGCTGCTGCAAGGAAAGGGCTGTAGAGACTGCTGTACTGCTTTGAAATTCCTTAAGATAGAGAGCTACAAGAGAATCCCAAGAAGTGTAGGGATTGGTTCTGCCTTCCCACAACACTGCACTGTTTACCCATATTGCTTTGCTTTATCTGTCCACAGGATGCTCACAATATGGCCATGAAATGTCGACAACGGAAGGTAGAAAAACTGGTTTGATTGGTTTTCACTTTTGGCAACTTTTCCATGTCCACAGCAGTCTTGTCGCCAAATCTTCCCAGTATAGACATCACCTCAGGCATGAGTGTGTCAATTTCAAGTAACCCAAGACCATTACAAATGATGCATAGTACAATGATTTCCAGAGAAGATTCGCTGTCAGATCCAAAAAATAATGGGCAGAATGTGGCCTTCCCACATCTTAGCCCATGCATAATTAATAGATGAATCTCTGCGACAATCACAGCTTTGCCAAATGGGGACAACCAAGCATAACCGTTTATAAAAAGGTACACACATAACGTTTAAACAGTACTTTAGAATCAGATAATGAAGTGCTCTGACCTGCAAAATTTGTCTAGATAAAATATTGGAGAAGAAATCAGATGAGACAGCATGAGGATTATTGAGGATGAGAAGGTAACAAGTGAGCTCAGATTTTATTTAAAGGTAGACAAGAAAGCATTACTAAAGATTATTACAGATCTAAAATTTGCTATGGTAGGGAAATTTAGGCAAAATGCCTCACGTTTTTTCTGTTCCACTTGTGGGAACATAAAAGACAAGCTCCAGGAGGCATTTAAGGGACTGCTTTGCTCAGAATAGCTCTAAGTAACAGAATACCACAAGTTTCCCAACTGCTTTACTTAAGCAAAAGAACCTCATAAAGCGATGACTACCAAGAGCAGCAGGATAGAAGTTGTGAAGCTAATAGAAGAGCTACACTCATATCTTGGACTTAAATTGCAAGTTTTATTACATTGGTCTTACATGACTGTTGGTTAAAAAAAGCCATTGAAATTGCTTTTTGGCAGAAAATTGGGTGGTCATGAAAATATTTCAAGACAATTCTGGTTTGGGCCAATAACTTTTCTTTTTTAAATGAAGTCAGCAGTTTCTGTAGATTTTACTTCCATTGATATTTTCGATAATAAAAGGAGACCCTTCCCCCTTACTTTGACACATTCTCAACAGTTCTAATAAGATAAAGAGTATGTGAAAACACACTAAGTCTTCATCTATTAATTCAATGCAGTTATTCTGCTGAGCAAGGGTATCAGAAGTTTACTTTGGAGAATTTAAAATAAGACATCTATGGCAGTTTGCACTTTACTTTGTGCTTATTTACATGGGAACAAGCTGAAAAAATTAAACCACTGGACAGTCAGCTTCAGAATTAAAGTGATCTTAATTCTGTTTATTTCACTTTGAAGTGAATTACCTACGTTGAATTAAAGTCATTTTCATTCTGAATAGGAGCGTCTACACTGGGGCCTAACTAATTTAATCTACTTTAAATTCACACCTTTAGCTAATTCAGCTTACACCTTTCTTGGGTGTCCCTATGCAGACTCTGCCAAGTCATTTTCCTGATTTCTCATTCCCACTCTCTGCATTAGAGCAGTGATCTTTTTCCCCTCTTTATGTGTCTGCCATCTATTCCTTTCACCACGAAGGAGAAAAAAATAGTTATTTTATTTCTCATCTCTGCACATTATATGCTATCAACAACATGCAAGCCATGTAGCTTTGATGGAGGAGTACAGAACAGCACTTCAATGGCTTGTGGTAACTGACTGAAAGATCAGTCTCTGCATTTGTCAGAACGGAGAAAAAATACATACCTTCTCACTCGGAATCAAAGCAAATGGCAGCTTTTAGTAAAGCTCACCAAAAAAGGTATAATATACAAACATGAAAACATCTGTGGCACCAAAATGTTGCAACTACAAATATAACATATGCAGCCAATGTTCGTAAACACTGATACACACAATACTTTTCATAAGTGACAACTGCACATGCTCACACATCATATAAAGGGAGAGATTCGTGAATTGTAGAAGTTTACTGAAATGTCAGTACACTCAGATAGCTGCCAGCACACAAGTGCCACTTTATATAATGAAGTTATACTAGCCAACCCAAGTGTAAAGTATTTTTACATTATTTTCAACAAAGCTTAATGTTTTAAAGCTTTTCCACGTGCAAGATTTCTAACATTTTTGGTGACTGTTTTCCATTGGCACAGTGCAAGCATTAGCCGTTTCCATATAAAAAGCAAACTACAGCCAATGCAGTCTGTGCAGTTAGAGGTAACATCTAAGGTGTCTATTGGGCACCTACAATCATAGGACCTATGTGCCACTATTGATATAAACTTTATTGAAACCTTTTTTTAAAAAAATTCCAGTTCACAAGAATAAGTGACAGATATGTTGCACAAGTTATTCTGCACCTAGCTAGTATATTACTCATTACCTTTCCTCTGCCATGCCTTAACCCTCTAGCTTTACCAAGTCCTCCTGCAACTTAGCACAGCATTGCAAAGTCCTGCACCAAAGCAACCATCTGGCAAGAGGCAGCAGGATGTTGTTTCCTCTGCAGCCCCACACCATTTCTTACTGGCTTAGCCAGAGGGATGCTGCAGTGTAACCAAGGCACCCAACTCATCTGCCCTGGTTTGGGGGGGGGCGGGGGGAAATGAGAAAGCTAGTTCTGTACAGACCTCCAACTTAATATCTGTATTACTTCTTTCTGTGGTTACCTTACTTTTCATTTAATACATTTTTCAAGTATTCCACTGATTTTATTTTTCACCCTTGGAACTAAAGTAGTAGGCAATTCATTGTCTAAACTAAGGAAGAACAATATAATAGTCTTAATTTGTGGACCAAACAACATTACATAATGAAGACAGCAATGGCCCATTGAGTCTGGAATCCTGTCCTCCATAGTAGTTAAACTATACTCCAGAAGAATGTGTAAAACCTATGTGGTATAACATATTATAATAGGTTATAGCCTTTAGTTACTTTCTCCATGACTAATGTTATGCCCTTAAAGGCTTTATTCTCTTATCACTTTTATTCCAACTAACATTACTGAAGTTGAAATAGATTATAAATAGGTTTTAATGTCATTTCAATCAAAATAGGCCACTTTTTAAATTTTAAGTTATCACTTTTTAAAATCTGATTCCTAAGCAAACAAACAGATTGACCCATAGACTGTGGTTCATACAATGCCCTTAAACGCATCATCTTAATTGCAGTACAAAGAAGCAGCCCTAACAACAAAAACACTTCCAATTTAGTTTGTCACTCACTTTGGCAAACATCATTTTTAAAAATGTAATCTTTTTCGTGTTCACTTCCATCATAAGATGTAAACAACATTCAGAACTGTTTGTTCACTGAAAAAGAAAAAATCCTTTTGTACTATATCTCCCATAGGCATAAAAGCCCTTGAATGTAGCTAGTGTAATTGTAATAAACTAGATCATCGATAGCTGTGATCAGTTAATTCAAAAGTACTTTCCATTCAGATGGCATGTCAGGAAAAAAAAGTTACTGTAGCAGTTATGAAATTACTTTTTCCCCCTGCAATTGCGGCACAGTGAGACAAACGCAATGGGATCACCAAGCATCAAACGCTCACTTTTAAACAAAGACCAATACTTTCTGCAATACAAAAAGTGTATCAGCTGTTGACAACATTCTTATCTCAATTAGGCCATGTTTTTTCAAAATAATATAATAAAATGTACAGGAAACAAATTTATGTATACCATGATACTTTAAAGTAAGATATGCCATGCCCTGTGGCTGTGAGAATTACTCTCCTGACTCTCATTTATTTTCAGATTAAAGCAACTGAGTCAAATGCTATCTAAAGTTTCTTTCGGGAGGGTAGAACACCTAAACTGGAGCCATTTTGGACCTACCACTGTCCCCAGTAATACTGGAATTCTAAAAGTGAAAAATGTAATAACTCTGATATTATTCTGCTCCTTCCACAGCAGTAGTAGAAACAGCTTTAACATAATAAGGACCTTCACGCAGATAAGACTTCAGTCTTAAGTAGTACTGGTTTCCAAACATTTCAGCTATTGTTTTGGAATTTGTAAGGGCCTTAACCAGTTCATATTTGGCATCCTTTGAAGCTTTGTCACGTTCCACAGTTCTGTCCACAATATATTCCACAAATCCTGGACTGTCAAGCATCAGTTTCTGTGCCCATGGTTGGTTGGCAATAGCCTAAACATCAAGAGAAGAAAAATAATCAAGTTTGGATTTTTCATAATATACTAATACAGTGCATAGACTGTTAAACTACAGTCATGGATGAGAACACAAGCGAAATCAAATATGCACCTGAAATTGCAAATATGCAATATACAACTGAAATCAAATACTAGAGGAAGGAGCCTAGAATAAGGCATTACGACTATCCAATCAAGCAGCAGTACTTTAATACTGGATACATAGTCTAGTGTTAATTTCCCCCCCCCCCCCCGCCCCTTTAGATTGTAAATTAATTATGGATCATGACTTTCGTGGCACCAAACAGCAAGGAGAGTTTAAAAGTTAATTCAATTTTAGTTTATAAGAGGATATGAGAGACAGACCAGACTTATTTGGTGCGCCGTTTAGATGCTCTTTAGGTTGTGGTCTGATTTGTGAGGAATGGACAGTGAAGACAAACTGAAATCTCTCTGTAAACTATAGTTTCAAGATTTAGATACAATAAATCTACCAAGAAAATATTTACACACAACTTGATGCTACGACTAGGAAAGACAATGAAAATCTCAGGATCATTTTTAAATTTTAAAAAAAGGAAACTTACAGTAAAGACTCGTAAAGCCCCACAGTGAAGATCAGGGAATGGTTGAGTACTAATACTCCTGAAGAGTTCCATTGGCTGACTAGATAAGGCAGCAAACCAAGATTCAGTCATTCCTAGAAGGTCTTCTGTCTGTTGGTCCGGCTACACATGAAGGGAAAATATGAAAGAGGCTAAAAACTTTGTGATTAATATTTTTTGCATTTTTAGTATTCCTCCTCAAGAGAGAAGGTAATTACAAAGGGGAAAAAATTAAAACTCAGTCACCAAGCCGACAGCAGGTTAAACAAAGAATTTTAAGTATAAAATTTACTTTTCCCACTAGTTTACTACTTATATTTTACTTAGTTTGGAAGGTAAATTTTTTCCACTTTTTGATTCTCAGGGATTAAAATAATACTCCTGCTGGAATTCACAAGTCTGCAGGGGAAGTTTAAATGAGGATGTTTAATTCAAATAAAAAAAATTTTAAAAAAAAAAATACACAACTTGAAACCACTTCTATTTACATGAAATGGAGTGGGTTATACAACCCACTCATTAAAATGTAGTCATGTAGTTTGACAATGTTCCTTTAAACCGTAAGTATTACACTACATGCTAGGGATGTAAAATCCTGTTTAATTAATTCACCGATTAAAGAGGAGATGTGGGGGGTACCCGTGGCAGACTGAGGCACTATTTAGCTAAAACATTATTGTACGTCTGGTAAGCACACTCACTTGGCTTACATGAATTAAAACCCACAGTGTTACTCTTCTCCACTGGCAAATTAAACATTTTCAATAATTTAGACAGAGTTCATTACAAAACCAGCAAACGTTAAGAAACATTAATTTACCTCTACAAACACACAATAGTATCATTTCTCTACATTTTAAATGACTTACCGGCAAATAAAGAAGAGATGATATGGCATCCAAACATCGCAGTCTTAGATCTGCCGGGGCATTATTTGCCTGGTGCCCCAATCTGTTTAGCAGATGTTGAAATCTACTCCCTTTGAAAATAAAAACATTGAGACGTTTTCATTTGTCATGCATACTTAGCATACTAATAAAGTCTCCAGTAACTCCGTTACTATGTCAAGTTATTAATATTACAGTAAACTGAATTAAACGCTAGAGTAAAGCACTGGAATGCACAGCCTTAGAAAGAGAAGATCATGCTACATTATACTGCCAACACATATACATTATACTGCCAACATTATACTGCCATCTGTTTTGGGATAGACTGGGGTGGGGAATCTCAGGCCCGGGGCTGAATGCAGCCCGCTTACTTGCCTGGATCCAGCCCCCTGAGGTTCAGCCCTTTTCCATTGCCCCCATAGCATTGGGAAACATGGGTTGGTGCACAAGCCCCCCTGCTACCTCCTGTGGGGATGAAGCACACAAAATCTACTAGGCTGGGCCTCGCTAGGCTCTGGTGTGCAAAGGAGATGTGGGGAGTATCTTTCTCCTCAGTTGGGGGCCACATCAGTGGGGGGGAGGGAGGTTGGGGTTGTTTTTTTCTCTCATTTGTGTGTGGCCCCCAACTGACTATCCTGTGGTTCAGCAGCTCAGCCCTGCCAGTGCAGACTTTCACCAAACCGGGTTAGATTTGAATGAGTAGTGGAAAAAGTTCTGTATCTCATTTTGAATTTGCTGACCCATTTTGGTGAGCCATTTCTTCTTGCACTAAAAGAAGTCATATAATGTTCAAAAATAAAAGCGTGACGCGCCCAGGAAAGTCAAAAGTTTATACATAAATGTCTGTAGGCAAATGTCTATATTTTCTTTGTCCTCTTCAAGGGACCATAATATCACCACAGAAGATAGATGAACATCTCCTACAATTACAGTGCTATTGCGCTGTTCACCACAACACAAGAAATTCTAGCTGACAGCACAAATTGCAGCTCCGACATTGCTAAGTGTTTCATGAACATAGTTTGATCACAGCCCGTAATGCTATATATATTAAGCTCCTCTCCAGAGTCAGTAATAATTTCCTCTTCCCCTATTTTCCCACAGCCTACCAAAATTAAAGAGATTGTGAATAGAAAATTACTATTTTGGTGCTTTGCAGCTCTAAAACAAATAGAAATATCTGGTAAGTAAACATATTTTAGGGTTTCTTTCCCCTCTGAGTGTGAAAATCCCTCAGTAAGCTTCTCTTTGTTAGAGTATAGGAAAAAACCTTGATGCAAACCAGTTTTCTGTAAAACCTGTTTTCCTTCCACATTTGATCCCAGGATTCCAAGCGTGTCCACAGCCACTCCAATCATGGTCGGGTCGTGACTATCAGCCATTCCAAATACTTTTTCCATAAAGATGGGATATCGTTCACAGATCTGCTGTGGGCTGTCTACAATAGCCAGATTTCCAAAAAATTTTACAAATCCTGTCAAAAGCAAAAAAAAATTCGACGAAGGAAAAATAACTTCAGTGGCATAATTTCAAGTCAATAACTAAGGAAAGATACCAAAAAGTATTTTATCTGAATGGCATAATTAAAATATGTGTTGGAGATAAAGTTGTTCAGCTTTAGAAGAGAGGAAGACGGAAAAGGACAGCACTAGATACAGCCAGTATTTTTAAAACAAATGTGTATAGCACAGGCAAAGGTAGTGCAAGCTACTCCAACTTCAAGAGATATTAAGGATAAGAGATTAAGTATTGTTTTTTAACCCTCTTATCCCAGCCTAGACATGCCCTCAGAGTATACTAGGACTTTGCTCTCAGAGTAAAAAAGGAGTTAATTTGCCATGTTCTACTTAATCGATCACCAGTCTGCTGAAGCTGTAACAGTGCAATGGGTTCCTTGTTTATGTGAAAGAGACATCTGTCTACTAATAAAATTTCCACATAAAACTTACATACTTAAAGGGGCTGATACCTGAATTTCTGATCAAAG
Organism: Pelodiscus sinensis; assembly: GCF_052426305.1. NCBI lineage: Eukaryota > Metazoa > Chordata > Testudines > Trionychidae > Pelodiscus > Pelodiscus sinensis. The sequence goes on along the minus strand of NC_143074.1, from coordinate 22,225,294 downwards.
TTACAGTCGCTAAATATTCAAGCAAGATGTTAATTCATATTCTCCACTTGTTTCCTGACCACTCCCCATTTTAAAATTGCGGGTACCTCTTTTAAGAGACATCATGAGATAAAAGTAATATTTAAAAAATAATTTCCTTAAATCACAAAGATCTTATATTAAAATTTTAAATTATTTATGGTATTTACTTCTCATTTAATTCACCTCGGACAATGAAAACAAGACTAATCTGTTTCATATTCTAATTCTTTTAAAAAAAATTCCAAAGCAATGTTTCACTCACAATTAAAGTTCAGGAAAACACTTCTATTAAACGGGATACCCCAACTTTAAGAGAAACAATGTCATTACCTATCTGAAGGTTTTATTAAAGACCTTTTATGCAAGTTACACCTCAAATTCTTATAACTGAAATATTAAAGAAAATTTATGTTTTTTCCCCTATGTACACAAAGTTTTGTAAGAAGCAGAGTTTTTCCTGCTTGTGAAGGCGTTTCCCACAGCAACAGAGATGAAAACACACATTTTAAAAGTAGGCATAATATAATTGCTAGTTTTTGTGGTTTTTTCCCCCAAGAGGTATTCTAAGCAGTAGAGTATCTCAAACTGGAAAGGTTTTTAAAGTACTAGGTTTCAAGTTATTAGGGTCCTTGTTTAGCAAAACAACAATGTTTCCACTGTGTGCCTAACAATACCTAACGGTATCCCTATAACTTATATCTTTTCCCAGTGTCCTTACGTGAAGAAGGCATTCATGTTTTAGATCAGCATCTCTTGACCAGAGGTAGAGGTCTAGTGGTACATCAATTCATTTTGATATTTGCCTAGTTTTACAACAAAGCTACACAAAAAGCACTAAAAGTCAATACAAACTAAAAAATTTGAAATGTATGAACTGTTTATATTGCCCTATATACTAAAATGTAAGCAGAATATATTTATATTCCAATCAATTAATATTATATGATAAAATTAGAAAGGAAACAAATTTTCAACAACAGAGGGCTTTGAAACTCTTGCACTTTTAGATTTGATTTTGTAACAAAGCAATTTAAGGGAGGTGAAACCTGGGGTATGCAAGACATCAGACTCCTGAAAGGGGTTTTAGACCATTCATAAACATTTTAGTTGCATACACATTTATAACATACTTGCTATCAAAAATACACATTTCTTTTCATGGCAAAAGGTTCAAAGACCTTAGTTTAACAGTTCAGTGGAGGTGGACATTCCACACCACCAGGAATAATCAATGTATAACATTACCTGGTAAATAGAAGCATGAGAAAGGATCAGAATCTGCACCAATGATTATATTGGAAATTTTATCAATGATTCCTTGTTGGGCAAGATATTGGCGTCCATGCTGCGTGTATGCCAGTGAGGTCACCATCTCTATAGAGGTAGCTCTATAATAAAGAAAGAATAAATGTTCATATGACCTATTTCACATCCTTGTTAAAGGACACCTGAAAATCTAGATAATCTCCAAAGATTGATTTTTTTTTTTTAATTTTTCACAGTTAAAGATAACATGCTCTAAGTATTTATACTGGGATAATACCCAAACAGAGTCCTAATACATTAAGTCCAGTGCAAACTAGGGATGCTAAATTTTGATTAATCAGCTACTCGATAAGGAATGGGCTCTTGCTACAATTCAAAGGGAGCTCAAATGTAGCAGGGCTCTTGCTACATTTCAAAGCAAGAGGTACAGCAGTTGGACTGGCGCGAACAGGGACTGCTTCAATCCCCGCTCGCGCCATTTCCCCAATGTGCTTCTACTTCCCCATCTCTCCTCCCCATGGAGATGGTGCTGGGGGGAAGCAGCTTTTAAACTGGCTCCCCCGCCCAGCACCAGCTCCTGCTCCCCCCCCTTTGCTGTCTCTCTCTGCTAGAGGCAGCAAGGAAGTGGGGAGAAACAGATATGCATATGCTCATCAGAAAGTCGACTAGTCATTTACATCCCTAGTACAAAAACAAAGATATGGCCATATTTCAAACAGTTTAAAAAGACATTTTTTTTAAGTGCGCTAGACTTCTTCCTATTACATTTTTTAAATAACTGACCTGCCTTGTAGGAGTGAGGGGCAACCTGAATGCATCAAACTTTAAGAAAACAAAAGTATGAACCTAATCCCACATCAGAATCAACCTCATTTTCAAATGTTGTTAATCTGCACTGTACTTTGTCACTGTTTTATTGTCTACTGTACAACCTCTTGTGCTATTTTGGACTAGACAGAACAAAATGAATAAGGTTGACCAGATCTAGGATTTCCTTTTCTCCCTCCAAAATTAGAATACCATTTTAGTCTAAAGCTTTTTAAATATTTCTTTATGTAACCTTGTCAGGAAAATAACTGACGTGCAATTTGCTTTTGAAAACAATCTTACTATCAACATACCTGACCAGCACATCATCTCCAGTCAATTCCCCGATTAGCTCAGATATTAATCCACTGCGTGCACAGTAATTCAAAGAATTTGCAGACATGGAAGAAATCTCAACAACTAACTAAAAAGCAAGCACAGGAAGGGGCAGAGGTGTAAAAAGATTTGGGTTAGATTGAATACTTCTGCTCTGCATTGTGATTAGAGTTATATAGACCTATACATGTTACATATTCTAAACAGAATTTTTGCCTGAAAACATTACTCATCCTCTATCCCGCCCTAACAGCTTGTTTTACTGATAAATAAGTCTTTGGACTGCATATATTATTTTGCTTTCTTCTTACATCTGGACTTGTTCCCTTTGCTCTGCCAAAAACGCCAGCCTCCTCACTCCCTTTGTTTCTTCCTTGCATGTTTAAGCTTTGTGACTGCTCGTTTGCCACCCACATTCCTGAAATTATACACCTACTCCCATGCATCTAGCTCTCACCACCCCAGCCAAGTAAGAAGATTAGATATCAGGTAATTGAATAGTCATGTACCTGCATGAATTCTTATCGATTACACGACTATATGATAGTCCCCGGGGGCAGGGCCGGCAGCCAGTGCGCCCCAGCCATGCTCCCAAGGAGCATCCTGCCACCCCGCGCTGCTGCCAGTCCACAATGGGAGCCACTTTATAAACCAGCTACCCACGCAGACCAACTGCCTGCCATCCTGCGCTGATGCCTCTGATACAGAGGCAGCAGCATGGGGCGGCAGCAGACCTTGTCCGCGGGAGTCTGAGCACCTCCGTGGGACACGCAGCAGCCTCTGTCTACGGGGAGCTCAGACCCACTGTAGACAGAGGCTGCTTCACAGGAGCCTCCTCACCCCACCCTCCGCTGCTGCCGGTGCTAGGGGGAACCAGCTTTTAAACAAGAGGGAGAAGGAGATGCGTGGTGTCGACAAGATTAACCGATAAGCCTACTTGCATCCCTACTACAAGAACTCATTTCCACAAGGGCTTCAAATGCTAAGCCATGACAGTGATTTACCCTGACCATTGCATTGCATCCTTTCTTCTTAAACTGATACACCTGAATTTTTATTTGATTTATAACCATATCTATAGGGGTCTATTCTAGGCTCTGGCCCCTCACCCCACAAAGTAAAATAAAATATAACCGAGGACAACTCAAACACCCTCCAGACCTGCAGCCCACCCTATTTCAAAGGCATTGCAGGGGAGGCATGCAGCTGGGGAGGGGAAGGAAACTAATTCAGAAAGAATTATGATGTGCTCCTTTCTGGTCCCCGCTCCATCTTCCTTTCCTCCAGTTTACAAATCAATTAAAAATGACAAGTATGTTCCATCTCAAACACTCCATTCTGAATTATACTGCACACTAGAATTGTGGAGCCCTATAACAAACACCAAGAACTACAGTCCTCTTACCTCATATACTCTGTATCGTACAACATCGCTTGTTGCCATGACATTTTTCAAGTCAACCAAAAAATTGCTTTCAAATAAAGCCTCCAGCCCATCTTGAGTCTGTGCAATTCTCGACAGCGATTTGATAGCCTACAAATAAAGGCAGTGGTTTGTGATAATACAGACACATACACAAAGTGGAGGAACTGACTACAAAAAAGCACAAGAAGAGACAGTTGAATTTTTTTTCCAATAGACTAAATAATACATTATACATCTTATGCTGTCAATAGGAGCAGACTGAAAATTATTGGTCTCTCTGCAAAAGTGCTAGTTATGCTGATTTTTAGACTATGATGTGGTCAACCCTTTAGGAATCAGAGACCCATCAATTCACTTCACTCAGGAGAATTACTAGAAGACAAGGACGCTGGCGTGTTAAAATCACTCTAGATAAAATCTTCTATCTAGAGTGACACTAGACCTGGAAGGTAAGGTTAAGATACACAGCTGGAGTCGACATACCTTGTCAGTGGTCTCCAACCTTTTTACACCCAAGATCACTTTTTAAATCTCCGTTCAGGCGAAGATCTACTGCCAACCCCTTCCTTGAACCCCCCCCTTCCTTGAAGCCCCGCCTTCTGTTCTCCTCCTGTCCATCATTTGCTATCCCCAGCTCTTACACACTCTGATGAACAGTTTATTTGTAAATTATGCGATGTATAAAATTAAAATCACGTGTTTATAGTTATGAAATAAATGGTCTGTTTTTTATTCATACTATTTAAATCTAAAATGAAGCATTTATAATTATGCATTTTGTGGAGACAGTTCTGCGACTGGGGGCAAGGGAGAGGGAACAGGGTGCTGGGAGGGCAGAAGACAGGTTTCTGCAGCTGGGGACAGGGTGCCAGTGGGGACAGGAGAGTGGGGACAGAATTCTGTGGCTAGGGAGCGGGGGCTGGGGAGTGGGGTGCCAGTGGAGGCAGAGAGTCCCCTGTATTTGCCTCCTCCCAGGATTCCCCTGCCCCCAGAGGGAAACCTGCGCGTGCCTGCCCCGGGGCCGACCCCCCCCCCAGCACCGGAAAACCCCGCGCACGCGCGCCTCCCCCGAGGCTGACTCACCCCTCCCATGGAGTGCAGGGAGCCAATGCTCCCTCCCGCAGTACACCCGGCAGAGCAGCTAACGCTACTTCTGGAATTGCCGGAAGTGGCGCTAAGCTGCAGGACTTCTGTCCATCCCTGGGAAGCCGACACTACCTCCATTTTCACTGGAGGTAGGTAGTGGGGCTTCTCGGGGGTGGGAGGGAAACAGGGGTGGGATGGACAGGATGCCTCGTGATCGACTGGTTGAGGCCTCGCAATTGACCAGTCGATCGCGATTGACCTGTTGGTGACCACGGCCTTAAGTTGAGCTTGGCGCCATCTTCACAGAGGGAGGCTGACGGGAGCAAACATTCCCATCTGCATCCCTTACTCCTCGCAAATGCCAGGAGTACCGGTGCCAGCTGGAGACGCTCTCAGTGTTCAATTTAGTGGGTCTTAACTAGAGCTACTAAATCAAACGCCTTAAGATGGATCTCCAGCACAGTAAGTATAGACATGGCCTCAGTCACTTAGAAGATTTTGGAAGTTTTACCCCAAGGCTGATCCCGGTCTCCTGAGCTATCCAAGTTCCCACTTCTCTATTATCCCAGAATAATTAAGGCTGCTCTCAAACACTGTAGATACAACAAAATACCACCCTTTAATTAGCATGAAAAAGAAAAAAGCAGTTTATTGTTTGCAACACTTACCTCTTTCGCTACAGCTATTTTCTCCCCACCAATGCAATAAATAATTTGCCGTAGTAATTCAGGATTATGGAGAATTTCTCTAATGGCATCTGAATTTTCAACTATTCTTCCAACCTAAAAATTCAGTTGAACATTATTAGCTTCTTTCCACCAGTTGCAAAACAGCAACATAAAAAATTTTCAACAAGTCCACAGAGAATTTCTACTTAGACTCTATATACAATGTGGTGCTTTTGTCCTGATTTGGTATAGGGAGATAAAGAATTAAATTGCAGTAGGTAAAAAAAAAAAAAAAAAAAAAAAAAAAAAAAAGTGGTAATCGATTAAAATTAGCCAGAAATGGTCAAAGATCTACCCTACCATTTACTACTTGAATATAGGCATTACAGTCCATACCTGAGATATAGTAAGAAGTTTAACTGAATCATCAGGATGAAATAGTCCTTTTTGAAGTTCTCCTCTGAAGTTCTGGATTACATAAAATGGATCCAGTGCCTGAAGAAACCGTTCCAAGATGGAAACACATAAAGCAACCTGTTCTCTGTTTACAAGGGAAATAAAAAACACCCTTCAGCAGATCGGCCCCCAAATTTATCAGTGTTACAGCCCTCTTACCCTTGCCCACACATACATACAACAGGAGTGGGACAACAACTCTGGGCTGGGACAAAGGCGATGCAGACAGGGGTAAAGGGCCAACAGCTGGAGACTGGGGCGGTGCTCTATACAGGGTCTAGTCCAATCAGCCATGCCTCCCCCAAACATTCCTTCATGCCCAAACTGGGGGGGGTGCTCTCCACAATTTACAGATCTCTACTTTAGCTAAAGAATTACACAACCACAGAATGCAATAATCTAACAAACTATTCTGTAGCTATTTTCCACCAACTATGCTTTGTCTCCACTCTGAACTTTGCAGAATAGTCTAACTTTTACTACTACTACTACAGGCCTATGCACTTGCAAAACAACAGCTCATATCTTATTTTCTGGCAATGACCTCTGCAATAGGTTCTGAATATAAACTAAACAGCACCTCCCATGTGCTTTACAAATAATAACCAAAGAAATCAAATCCCCACCTCCATATGGAGTATCCTCCCCATTTTACAGATGGGAAAACCATGGGAGAAAGGAGATTTTTTACAGGCCCAAACCATGATTCAGGGCCAGAACCATGAACAGGAATCCCAGGGCTGTTGCAATGCTAGTCTTTGCATTCATGAGCCTATCACATAGAGCAGTGTTTCCCAAATGGGGTTCCGCGAAGTGAAAATAAGGGTTCCGCGAGGAAATTCCATTACAGCAATACTTTTTTATTATAAAATGATTAATATTATGTGATTTTTCTTTTTAAACATGTGCATTTAAACTAAATGTTGATCTCATGACCTTGTTTAGCGTTCGTTTGTTATGATCCTAACTTGTTTGTGGTCTACTTTTTCAGCTCCGTATGTAACATGGCTAGTAGGGGTTCCGCAAAATTCGTTCGAGTTTAAAAGGGTTCCGCGGCCAAATAAAATCAGGAAACACTGACCATAGGGACACCCAAGAGGAGAAGAGCCCCATCCCCGCTGTGGCACAGCAACCCCCTCCACCCCTCGCAAAGTCCTCTCCCATCAGCGCCCCTGGCCCTCCCAGCCACACTGCCCTATGCCCCACCTCAGTTGCCCCCCACCCCCACCCAACCCATAGCCCCAACCGCCACTGCACCCCGCCCCACCCCCCCCACCCCTGCACCCAACCCGTTACCCCAGCCGCCACTGCACCCCACCCCCACCCCCCCTGCCCCACCCACTGCTGCCCCAGCCCCACTGCCCTGCCCCACCCCTTGCCCCCCCCACTTCCCCACCCCTCCCCACGCTGCACCCCCCCCACCCCCCCCCCCCAAGCCATGCCCCGCCCCGCCCCCACCCCGCCCCCCCCTCACCCGCTGCCGCCGCCCCCCCCCATTCCCACCACACAGCGCTCCGGTCCCGGCGAGGCAGCACGACCCCCCCCACCGCAGTGACGCGCATCGCGCACCCCACCCCCCTCTGGGTGCCCCATCGCGCCCCCCCCCCCCGGCCACCTGTCGTTCACGTTGAGCAGAGCGAAGAGGCCTCCGAGGCGGAAGTCGGGCGCCCGCTCCCGCAGCGCGCTGAGCGGCAGGGCCTGCACCGCCGCCCGCAGGGCCCGCAGCTCCTCCAGCGGCTCCTCCAGCCGGGACACCTGCTCTAGCAACGCCAGCACCTCCGCCGCCATCTTGGCCCCCAACCCTCCCACCGAGAGAGGGAGCGCCGGGCTCGTAGCATCGCGAGAATTCCCCCCTCCCGTCCCTAGCAACCACGCGGAGCGTAACTAAGAGACTCCTTTCGCGTCCGTCACTATGTAAACAAAATGGCGGGCCCGTGCGACGTGCTGATTGGCTGCAATGAGGCGGGGGGCGGGGCTAGATTAGCTAGACCGCCCCGTGGTCTTGTCTAAGCGCGCCAGGCCCCAAAGCGAGGCTAGATGGTAGCAGGGGAGGAGCCAGTCACTGGGGGGGAGGGGGTTAGTGACGTCACACCCTGCAGGTGCCTGGCTCTTTCCCCAGGCTGCAGCCTGGAGTGGCTGCAGGGAGCCCCTCACAGCCCCTGCCCCAGCAGACAGAGCCAGGGGGCACCAGCTCTGCCCATCCTGGCTAATAGCCACTGATGGATCTGTCCTCCATGAACTTATTTGGATGCGGGTGGGTTTTTTAGCCCTATTAGTGTCTTGGCCTTCAAAACATCCTCTGGCAAGGAGTTCCACAGGTTGACTGTGCCCGGTGTGAAAAAAGTAGTGTGTCTGCTACCTATTCATTTCTCTGAGTGACCCTAACTTTTTGTGCAACAAAAAGGAATAAATAACACCCTGGTTATTCATTTTCTCCACATCAATCAGCTCTATGGTATCTCTCCCCTTCCTCATCTCTTTGCCAATCTGAGAAGTCCCAGCTTTATTAATCTCTCCTCATATGTAATCTGTTCCATGCTCATAATCATTTTGTTGCCTTTTCCTGTAATTTTTCCAGTGCTCTTTAACTAATGTATATTGACTTCACATATTTATTAATTCACCTTAACTTTCCTGAGCATTTCTATGTTGACAAGCCCTTTGATCGGCAATGGGCAATTTAAGCTAGTGAGTGGGCCGCATGAGTGGCCCTATTTCATCTCAGTGGGCCATAAGATGGTTGTATCCAAGATGTTCTTCCAGGATCGTTTTGCTAACTGCGTTTGCATACCTAGAATTCGTGGGGTGTATCAATTGACCTGCAGCAGTGCTTGGATTGGATGCAGACAGAGTGCACCGCTCTCACAGTCAATGTTGTATATAATCTGCACACACATCACTTCACATGCTCTTACTTTAAGTGCATGTCTCATGAGTAATACCAGTAGGAAAAACACCGCATGGATGAAACCCAGCAGACTCTGGCAACTCTGTGTACAATAGTAAACAAAATGTCCATTGTGTCACACATATAACCACAATGGGCCACATGTTTGGGCTTCAGGTTGCCCACCCCTCCCTTAGGTAGTCTGCAATAAACACCACGTTGCCCTCAAGCAATTTTCTCTTCTGCTCTGTACGCTAAACCGCAAATTTTATTTTTCTTGCAGAACTAGCCTGTCGTGCTCTACATAAATAACTGTTGCAAATCAGACTTCTGTACCATTAAGTAATGAACCATTTTGTACAGTCAGCCTTGTGTTTACTCTGCACTTAGAATCACAAGAAAGGGCAGCATTCATCCAATCTGTCTGAAGGAACTGGAAATGTTGTTATTCTGGAACCAAATAAATTGTGAGACTCCAACAGCATTTCCTCAGCTGACCTCGGAAAGCAGAAGTCTCAACTACATGATCATCTCAGTTAAGACATAGCTTCAAACTAACTGCCTTTTGCTTAAATTGCTAGTTTATTTACACTTTGTATAATATTATGAAACAAGGGCTGATAAATGTAAAATGACAATAATATTTATCCACTGATGAGCTAATCTACTATATATTTGAGAGAATTTGTGTGTCTGTCCATCTGTTGATGTGTTTTTTTTTTCAAGAACTTCTCCTAAACAGTAAGAGCTAGGATCATCACATTTGTTATACGTGTCTTCTTATCATAACTTAAAGCAAGGTAAGGTTTTAATTGTGTCAGGAAAAAGGGATGTGCCAGGACTGAGATTGTTTCTCATAAAACTATACAGAGAAGAGACTGAATCACCAGGCAGGTGATAGGGACTGGTTGGGGGTGCACTCCTCCCTACTCCTGTCGGGGAATGTCCCAACCCCCAGCTTTCCACCTCCCAGGTGCCCTTTGAGGTGAGTGTGACGCTTACCCCTCCCCCCAGTTCATATGGGACATGGTTGCCTGGTCCCCTTCATCGGGGAGCAAGGGGAAAGTGCACAGTTTGCTGCATTCATCCTCACTTTGCCTGGGACGTGCAGGGGACAGATGAACCTGGACCTGCCCCAGCCAGGAGATATGCACCAAAATCCAAAACATTTTCTGATATTTGTGCATGGAAATGAGAAAGTGAAGCTGGTGAGAGATAAACATAGAACAATTCAGGCTAGTCCAAACTGACTGAAATGTTGCAGACACACAGGCTACGTCTACACTGGCCCCTCTTCCGGAAGGGGCATGTAAATTTCACTAGTCGTCGTAGGGAAATCCGCGGGGGATTTAAATATCCCCCGCGGCATTTAAATAAAAATGTCCGCCGCTTTTTTCCGGCTTTTAAAAAAGCCGGAAAAGAGCGTCTAGACTGGCCCCGATCCTCCGGAAAAAGCGCCCTTTTCCGGAGGCTCTTATTCCTACCTTCAAAGTAGGAATAAGAGCCTCCGGAAAAGGGCACTTTTTCCGGAGGATCGGGGCCAGTCTAGACGCTCTTTTCCGGCTTTTTTAAAAGCCGGAAAAAAGCGGCCGACATTTTTATTTAAATGCCGCGGGGGATATTTAAATCCCCCGCAGATTTCCCTACGACGACTAGTGAAATTTACATGCCCCTTCCGGAAAAGGGGCCAGTGTAGACGTAGCCCCAATGTATATTAGATTGTTAAACCTGAAATAACTTTTAAAACCATAGAGTTATTAACAGGTGACGCTGTAATTAATAGCTAGGGAGACTTTTTAAATGCTTAGTTTTGTGTGCTCTTCCTTCGGCTTCCCTTACTACTCGTAAAATGAGGGTTACAGGAGTCGGCATAAGAAGTCCTCCAGCTCACCCTTATTTCGAAATAATGGCTTGCTGTGTAGACACCTCTTTGTTATTTTGTAATAATGCTGCTGTGTAGACATAACCTCACATATATATATGTATAGCATCATGCGCTTTCGTGGGAAAACCCACTTCTTCATTACAATGGTGTTTTGAGAATTGATTGTTTGTCCCAACCCTGTTTGCTTTACTCCCAGGAGTAGTGCCAAGGGCATGACTCACATGAACCACAGAAGGGGATACTTAAAGGGGCAGAACGGGTTTGCCCAGCATGGACCCTGGCCAGCTCTCTACCAAAGTCCTGGGGCGTCTTCTTCACAGACCAAAGAGGCGTGACCTGTCCCTACAGCTACAAACCCAAAGCCTCCCCTCCCCCATCAGATTCATCTCTACCAATGGCAGGGCACACTCAGCACCGTTCAGAGCCCCCCCACCCCACCCCCAGCCTGCACTGAGCAGGGAGCCCAGGTCTTGCCCACTCGATCCAACAGGGCACGTGCCCAAAGTGGGGTGCGGGGGAAAGTGGGGGGAGCGGCGATGCCAGCCCCTCCCGGCAGGGCTAAGCTGGGGGGCAGCCGGCGGGGCTTGGGTGAGCAGCGAGGGGGGCTCTTAGCCTGGCCCTGCCTTCGGCAAAGGGGGTCCCGGCCCGGCGCACCCTTTCCAGCAAGGGCGCAAAGCCCCGCGGCTGGGAACCCGGCGCATGGCGCCAGCCCCGCCTGGCAGCCGCAGGGGGCGTTTCCTGGGCTCTGCAAAACACCCCGGGGCTGGGCAGGTGGAGGAGGGACCCGCCGGCAGCCCCAGCCTCGGCCGGGCACTAGCAGGGGGCTGCAGGAGGGATGGACTGGCTCGCCCAGCGCTGCCAGCTGCCGGCTGCCCAGAGCTGCTCCCGTCCGGGGGGCTTCACTTTGCTGCTGGTAAGATCGGGCCCTTCCTCGCTGTGAACCCCAGGAGGGCTGCAGGGCCCGGCCAGGTGGCAGCGTCTGCCCGGGTCAGTGTCCGGGGAAAGGCGATTTCCCCTTGAATGCGCGTTTCCCTGGGGCAAGCCGCTGCCCCGCAGGAGAGCCCGGCGGAGCTGCGGGGAGGGGGGCGGAGAGGAACGTGAGTCACAGATGGGAGCAAAAGGCACCTCACCTGGCTCCGCTCCCCGTGCTGCGGCGTCTAAACGAGTCCTGTGGATTCGCTCCTGTTCTGCTGGGTAACCTCACAACCGGGTCATTTTTCCGGGACACTTAATTACAGGCTGCCCCGCGCCGTTCCTGGAAAACTTCTCCCGGAATGCTGCAAAGATGCAGGCAGGAGAATACAAATTCTCTGACTTGGGACAACCCAGATCCCAGGACAACGTCTGCTTTCAGCCTCTAGAACAAAGACCCATGCAAATGCCACTCTGTAGGTAGATACATTCCCCGATGCCCAGACTTGTAACCCAGTGGGTGATGATGTAGGGATTTGGGGGAGAGGGTTACCAAAAACTGGCAGGAGAGAAGACACACACACATGGAAAATAGTATCAGAGGGGTCACCGTGTTAGTCTGAATCTGCAAAAGCAGCGAGGAGTCCTGTGGCACCTTAGAGACTAACTGAAGTGTAGGAGCATAAGCTTTTGTGGGCAAAGACCCACTTCGTCAGACGCAAATAGTCCTTTGTGGATATGTTCAGATTTTGCAACTGGAGGGCAATTTTAAAAGGTTTCTTTTGCCAGTGTTGAGCAATGGCTTTGATCTACTCAAGATTGCCCTGATGGTTTTGTTTTGCCATGCCTCAAAGGGAGAGTTGTTTATTTTTAAAACATGAATATGGGGATTTCAAACCCAAGTTTTGTTTTGCAAAACTGAAGTGATGAGGTTTTGCAAAATTGCAAAAGTCCTGGATGTTGGTGTAGCCTCAACCATCTTCGATAATTGGGCTTGTTTAGTTTAGAAAAGAGAAGACTCAGAGGGGACAGGATAGCTGTTTTCAAATATCTAAAAGGGTGTTACAAAGAGGAGGGAGAAAATTTGATCCCCTTGGCCTCTGATGACGGGACAAAAAGCAACAGGCTTAAATTGCATCAAGGGAGGCTTAGGTTGGACATTAGGAAAAACTTCCTGTTAGGTTGGTTAAACACTTGAATAAATTGCCTAGGGGGGGTTGTGGAATCTCCATCACTGGAGATATATAAGAGCAGGTTGGACAGACACCCGTCAGGGATGATCTAGATGGTGCTTGGTCCTGCCATGAGGCAGGGGACTGGACTCAATGACCTCTCAAGGTCCCTTCCAGTCCTAGTGTTCTATGATTCTATATTAGAGAGATAAGGTGGGTGAGGTAATATCATTTATTGGACCAACCTTTGTGGGTGAGAGGGACAAGCTTTCGAATTATACAAGCCTGAAGTGGAGCTCTGTAGCTCAAAAGCGTCTCTCTCACCAACAGAAGTTGAGCCAATAATAGATATTTCTTAGCTCTCTTGTCCCTGACTATCCTGAGACCAACAAAGTACCAAAAAAGCTGCATATTTTTCAGTGAGACATTTAGGATCTCACAGTTGTGGTTTTTGAATCTAAGTCACTTTACATATTGACAGTTCTGGCATGTATCCTGATTAACAACCCGGAAATCCAGTCTTTTCAGTTCAATTTCACCTTCATTTCTTGGACAAACCTGAGGAAACAGAGGTTGCATTGATGCACCAGATTTCTCTCTTCTTGTTGGGGAAAAAACAGGAAGGTTGTAACATTGTATTATTCTTAATTTACAAATGTAGCTCACTAGGACAGCCTCATGAGAAGCACCCATCACTTTCACGAGACTTCATGATTGCTATGCTGAACATGTACTTCTCCCCTAATAATAGGAATAGAAGTACTGCCCTACTTCGGCAAATACCTATGCCAGAATTGCCTTTGTTTTGAGTTAAATGTTAGCTGGCAATATGCTTTTAATCTTAGCAGGCACACAACCAAATTCATGCCTAGAGTAGCTCTGTAATCAGAGGTCATTATTCCAGGGATGAATTTGTCCCACAAAATTAAACACAGAGCTGAGGTAACAGTGGAGACTGTTGGATTTCAGTTTTGGTGCTTTTTACTCAGTGCCTATTACAAACATAATATGCAAATATTGTGCGAGTAACGGATGGTTTTCTTTCTGTAAATATGTTTTTCTGTACTTGTCAGTAAAGGAGACAGCAAGGCAGCAATTCCTTTTGCAACAAACTGGATACCAGCCTTGCATAAAAATCTGATTATCTTCAATCTGTCCTGTGCAATGTCTCACAAACCAAACTGACCAGCCAACCAAACTATACATTTTTATCTTATTCATATATTAAAGGTTCACTCTTACAGCTTTACTTCCTTTCAGTATCAGCTCTGAAATATTAGTTTATACTGAAGAGTCAGTTCATCTTGTTCTTGGTTTTGTTTAAAGGGTGGAATGTAATGTATCCTACTAATGAAGTATTTTATTATGCTAGTTTTTGAAAGAAATTAGAAATGGTGGCACAGTGATTTTTTTTTTTTGTATATGCAAGTTTTGAGTATGAGGTTTGCTGAAGCAGGTGCCCCCAGACTCCTAGGTTCTCTTCCAGATCCAGAAACTGACCCATTTGTGCATTTCACCCGCTGCTCTAATGTTGGATTACACGTGGAAATGTTTCTTTGTTTTAAACAGTGATACTCTAGACTAAAATAATAAGCTCTGTTTTAATAATGGCAACACAAAGAATAGAGACTTTATGCTTAGATCACATATACTGTCATATGTGTTCATTTTTTAAAATTGTATCCTTTGGTATATATGGTCGTGACAATTTTCTTCCACTATTTGATCTGAGGAAGTGGGTCTGGCCCACGAAAGCTCATCACCTATTAAACTATCTTGTTAGTCTTTAAAGTGCTACACAGTCCTGTTTTTTGTTTCAGTTGCACCAGACTAACACGGCTACATTTCTACCACATAGTGTAAATGTTTGTTTAAATATAAAACCTACATTTGTGGGGCATACTTGACCAGTCACTGTCACTGTTGTATTTTGCATTCTTTAGGTAATAACTCTTTCCTTACTGATGTACCCAGCGCTGAAGAGTCTAAGTCTTCAGCTGCACTCTGCACTCACTGGCAGCTACATCTCGGGCACCCATTCCATTGCTTTCGTCAATTGTCCCAATGAACAAGTTGCAAAGGATATTGCGAGGTACAGTGTCACTTGCATTGTGGTAGCACTTGAATAATTCAAAGGCTCACTGTCATGAAGTAACGGGTTGCTTGTTTCCTTTACAGTAGTTATTTCAATGGGGGGATGTCTCCCATTTTCTCCACTTCACACACTTTCTCTCCCACTCCTGCATTAACTTTCTCCCACAAACACAAAGGTGAGTAGGAACCCAACTTTCTAAAGGAAAATTGTAACTCCCCCCAAAAATCTATAGAGCTGGTGCAGAATGCAACTACCTACGCCCTCCAAGGGCTAGGCTAATGTGAGTGCATCAAGCCTCTACTCAAGTCAATCCAGTGTCTCTCCGACTTCTCAGATGTCAGTTTAAGGTCTAATTCTCAAGGCAATCCATGGAGCAGGCAACCACCGTGACAGCTGAACTCCTTTGTGATCATGCACATCCCAAAGCTCATCAGCAGTGCATGAGAGTGCAGGGTAAATCATTCTGAGTCGAGGGCAGCTGGCTACTAGGGAACACGATTTCTGGGTGGGATTAGGTGAATCCAGAGCAGGCCACGGTTAGGAAACGTTGCTAAACTTTTATCTATCCAAAAGCCTTCTCGCCAGAGCAAGAATGGCATTTACAACACTTGACACCTGCAGAAAACAAATGTTATTCTGTAACAGTCAACCCAAACAGAAAAACAAAAAGTAGCCCAAGCAGAGATTCTACCCTAGAAAGGGTAAAGTATCAGAGACTCCTATGAAGTCCACTATGGATTTTTCTATTGCTATTGATTTTATGTAGAAAGTGCCCAGATGCTACAGGAATGGGTGGCAGCTTAAAATAGATAAAACAAAGAGAAGAAAGCTAGGCCAAAAACAAAAGGCGGAGAACAAAAGCGGTCATTCCACACCCCTCCTTATTTTAGTGTATTTTGCAAGGGCTTCTAATACAGCTAGCTTGTTTCATGTATCATAAATATTTTCATGATTCATGCATCACAAATTCCTAGCTGCATGACTGAGGGGCTGTTCTGCTCAGAATACTGGAAATGTTTATAGTGGACTGTTATGTTTCCTGCAACACCTCTAAGCTTTGTTTCCTGCTAGCTCTCTGCTTGCCAAAAACTACGCCTTTCTTCTGTACTGGCAGAGTGTTGCCAACGGGCCATTCAGGAAACAATAGGCTAGTAAAAGGCATTTTGTGTCACCCCTACTACTGCAACTGTATCAAGTGTGTTACCGCTTGATGTGTATGGCAAAAAAGAATAACTGTGTAATTGGCGAGACAAACTGTTGTCTCTAAAAATGCTTCACGTGAGCAACTCTGCAAATGTTCCTTCTCTTCCAGAAAAGGGAGAGGAAATAATCATTCCCTGCAGTTCATGCCCATTGCCAAGACTTACACGTAGTCTGCTCACATTTTTCTTAGTATTAATGAATTAAAGTTGAGCGCTGAGGAATTTGGATTAAGTGATAATGGGTGACTGGATGAAAGCTTGTTTTCCAAAACCCATTAACTGCTACTGTGGATGTGTTTATCCTTCTCCTAGATGGCTCATTGACGCACTTCTTCCCAGCCTCCGATTGCAAATATTTCCTTCAGCATTTGTAAAGGCAGGAAAGAGTTTCCAATTTCAAGGACTGCTCCGCTTTAAGCAAGTACAGTTTTGGGGCATGCCACGTAGAGCACAGGATAAGCTGAGTGACCTGCTTTGCTATTAACATTGATATTTAGTAGACGTCTCAGGACAGAGGTTTTGCTTCTTTGCCTGTGTCTGATTTGGGAGTTTTCTGAGTCCAGAGCACATGATCAGGCCCTGAAGGTGACCTCACAAATAGTCTAAACAAAAACTGATTTCAGGTTGATCATTAACTTTTATGAAGACTGAGTTACACCTGAATACTCCATCATCACCCAGTTTTGCCTTGTCTTTTTCTTTCCAGCTTATTCATATTTCATGTGAGTACAGTTTTTGTACTAATGCTGGGACACAGATATACACATGAAATATTCAGCTGAAAGCCATCATGAACAGTACAGCTGTATTTTTTCCTCTTCCAGTCAAGCTGCCAATCAGGTGGCTCCGAAAACTGTCGCTCCAGGGACTGCCATCTCCGTCATCTTTTGCCATTAAGCTTTGTTCTCTTTCATTCAGGGAGTCTGACAGATAGGACAGTGCTAATGTAATGCTAGTGCTACCAAAATATAAGCCAGGGTATGTCTACACTACAGCGTTATTTCAAAATATCTAATTTCGAAATAGCTTATTTTGAAATAGTGTGTCTACACACAAAATGCATTTTGAAATAGAGTTTTTCTATTTTGAAATAGCGCGTCCACACTGAGTGGACACTGAATCGCATTTAAGGCTGTTGAAACCAGTTCCTGCAGGGCATCATGTCAGAAGTTACCTTGTAGCCAGGGCAGCCTGGGAAGGGCTGGAGGCCCCCTATTTCGAAATAAGTGTCTACACAGCGCTTATTTCAAAATAGCAATTTCGAAATTGGCACTATTCCTCGTGGAATGAGGTTTACCAATTTCGAAATAAGCCTTCTGCTATTTCAAATTAATTTCAAAATAACGGAATGGCTGGGTAGACGCTAGGAAAGTAATTTCAAAATAACTTTGCTGTGTAGACATACCCTTAGAGTTTAATATAATACCTGTAGGAGATAAAAATAACAGACCAGTGTAAATGTACAGGATGAACCTCTCTAGTCCAGCACCATCCATGGTCCAGCATGGTTTCATTAAGTTTGATAACCACTAATATGGGTGTGGCCAAGTATCTCACAGTCTTATAAAGTTTGTTTACAGCCACCAGTCATAGCACTGTACTCTATGCTGTTATTTAGCTCTAATTGGTCCTAAAGGCTACGTTTACCCTGAGGATCCTGAAATAGCTATCCCGTGTCTTCACAGCAAGCCCATTATTTCAAAATGTAACGGGTTCACTATTCCAACATCCCTGTAAACCTCATTTCACAAGGAATAAGGGACATTTCGGAATAGTGGTTTATTTTGAAATTTGGCACTGTGTAGACAGCGCCGAAGTACAAAATGAGCTATTTTGAATTAAGATTGAAACTTAAGTTTTGTAACTCAAATTGCGTATCTTATTTTGAGCTACGGTGCAGTGTAAATGCACCCTGAATGTCTTCTAAGAGTCCAGGAAGCAGTGAAAGTGTTGCTAATGCTGCTAGACAATACTGACCTCCCATGGTTCGGCAAATTCTCTGTTGTGTCACTGATCAGGTCCCGAGGGTGCCGGACTAGAGAAGTTCAACCTGTAGCACTTTTACAGCTACAAATTATGCCAGCTAGACAGAAGGCAGCCTGAACCAGAGCCATAATTCCGAAACAAAATCTTTGTTTGCAAACCAAACATTAGCCTGGTTTAGCAGCCAGTGCAAAGAAATACATATTCAAAAAGCTAGTTCTGTGTCCGACTTTTCCTAACTGTAGCACACATGCACATTTTAACTTATGTGTAGGACCTATAAAATGTAACATTTTGTTTCTGTTAAGCAATAGTTACATTTTCAAGAAACTACACTTGCCTAAGCAACACATTTGCAACTAGAATAAGCCATTTCTAAGCCTTTGGATAGGGTTGAAAAAAACAAAGCTTTTTTCTCTGTAAAATGCATTTTTAAATGCCCTTTGTCTTCTGAAATGTTTCCAGCTGCAAGTGTTCTTGGTTTGTGCCTGTCACCAACACTTAAACATTCATCAGCAACTGTGAAAATCAAGCACGAAACATTGTGTCATGCTATCAGGAGACAGAGTATCTCCTAGAAAAGCTTTTTGTGGCTACTTATGGATGCTTAAGTACCGAACAGTAAACATTTGATGTGCATGAGCCTCAGTTTAAACGGCTCCCTAATGGATACCATTCCACAAGAAGCTCTATTGTGTTCCTGTTCTTAGTCTATGTTCCCCAGAGACAAGCTTTTGACCTGCTATTATGGAGCAAGAATTCTGGATCAAATCTCTGCAGGAGGGACATAAATAGTTTTCTTAAAAGGACAGTGTCAGGCGTTTCTTATTCTTTATGCTTTCTCTGCCATTCGTCATAACATTGCACAGATCTTGTCCTACTGGTTTTCCTTTGTCAGATGGCAAAAATGGATCTTCGCTTTCCTGCTCCACTTTATTGTGTCACATAAGCCAATATACGTTTGTTTTGTTTACATCCCTACTTGGGTCAGGGATAATATTTATTCATTTGTGCGCCCTCTGCTGGCCAGATGGTTCCCGCCCCTGAGTGAAATATAAAATCTCGCACAAAAATTCTCTCTCTTTTGTTTTAGAAATTTTTTTGGAATCCAGGGTTTTTGTTAGATTAGAGCCAAAGTGAGCCATCAGCAGTATTGCAGAGGACTCCACAAAAGCAATATTACCTACTAGGAAATAGATGCTGATTACAGAGGAGTTACTTGAATACAGGACTCGTACCCTGGAACTCCCCTGTTCTAATCCCAGCTCTGTGATTTAGGGTACATCACATCATCTTGCAGCACCAGTTTCCTCATCAGTACATTTGAGCTGAGGAGGATACATTTTTACCTACGCTGAAGCTATGTCTACCCTGGCTGTGAACTGTGTAGACAAAGCAGGCATAATAAAAATGTGAAAAGAAGCTGATGTAGATCCAGATGAGAACCTAGGCTATATGAATAGCTTGGCTTTATGGGTTAAGTACCAGATTTCAACCTGTTACACAACTTCATGCTAGTCCTCAGGCCTGGCCGTCTTCAGCCAGCTGACATGTATTACCTCTATACTAGTTTAGGTTGCCTTTGGGGGAGGTCACCCTATGATGTTACAGGGCATCCCTGCTATAAGTCACCCCGGTATACATCCGTTCTGCACTAAAGTCATTGACGCTTGTAGGAACTCATGTGTATAAACCCTCCCATTTCCTACTCTTAAGTTGCACCAAAAAAACCAACAACCCCAATTTAAACAAATAGAAGTCAGCCGCGGGAAAAAAATTCCCCGCTTTAAGTTATGTCACTATAAGTCCAAGTTTTAGAACAGATCTTGGATTCATAGCAAGGATGGCCTGTATACGGGCCTCAATCTACAGCTGATATTTTCACAGTTTATGACACGTAATCCTCTTTTAAGGATTCACTAGGTGATATGCTTTGTTTTATAATCATGCCTAAACTGCATTATACTATGGATGAATGGGGGATATTTTTAACCTACTTAAAGTGGAAGGAGGTTCATTTTGTTTTGTTTGAGGTAGCTAGTAGAGTACACCCACCAGAGTTGGTTTAACCATCAAACCCACTGAGGGTTAATCCCTGCGGCTGGGTGGTTTTAGTTTTCATTCGCTAGTGACTCCTGACTCCTTGTCTGGAATTTTGAGGTCATATTTTTTGACCCATGTGTAATTGCTGGGACTTTAATGTTTTCATTGCCATAGTGCTAAGTACAAGACATGGACCAAAGTTAAAGAAAAACAAAATCCAAGCCTCACAGGGCCATGCCTTCGAAGAACATTTAACACAGTTTGAGGGCAGGGGGTGCAAGAGAAGCAAGATCGATGGGCCTTCCACAAGCACAGAGACACTGGCAAGATTGGAGGAAGACACAAGATTTGACCTAGTACTCCTAGTCCTCTTCCTGTCCACCCCCACAAGTCCTGTGCTCTTTAATTACCCTAAAGTCTTATGTTGGCAGCCTAGATGTAACACTCATGCAGCTCTGCAACAATGAACTAATCCACAACCGAAGGAGGAACATTTCAGAAAGGAAGGGGGTTGGGTTTCACTGATTTCTAGTGCCGGTTTGGAATGAAAAGGCTGACATCGTGAAGCCTTTAATGCATTCAGTGATTTTTAGTCTCCTGTGCAAGCGAGAGGCCGGGTGAGTTTATGCCTGGGAGCGAGGGACTCCTTAGCCAGAATCCCAGCTCTGAGTCGGAACCCCATGCCTCAGTTTCCCCTCAGGATCAGCCTTACATCATGGGGATGGTGCAAGGCTTCCTTAGCTAATGTCTGAGTCTGCCATACAAGTCCTGGGTAATCTTCAGGGTCTATCAGCAGCAACCTGGAGGGATCCCTCCCTCTGGCTTAGCCAGTAGAAGCCACGTGGACCTAGTTGCAGCTGGAAGCAGATTAAAACAGCTGCCCAGGCTTGTCGCAGAGGAAACAGCTCAAGGTTAACTTCACAGCAGGAGGTGGAGGAGGGTGTTGGGGGTGGTGGCAGCACCGTGTATTTACAAACGCCCTTTGTCTGTTCGGTTTAGGGCCATTATGGATAAAAAACTGGCTGCCTGCGTGAACATCCTGCCCCAGGCTTCCTCCATGTGAGTTGCCCTGAACATCCCTTGAAAGGGGAAGCAAAGGCTTGTCTGCAAAGGGAGACCTTAGCCAGGAATAGCAAACCCAAGCAGAGTCTGAGCCCCCGCACCTGGCTCAGCACCTCTCGGGGTTAGACCAACGATACCATGCAGGCGAGACTCCCCCTTATTTGCAGAAAGGCCGTGCTGCTTTCTGATTGCGAGCCTGGAAGCGTAAACCTCTGCCCCGCCCAAGTGCATTAAACATATTCAGGGTAGCAGGATTCCCGGCGAGCTGCGCATTTGTGCGGCCACCCAGCTGATCAGCAGAGCGCCCACACCTAGCTCTTGTGTTTCTACCAGTGGTGCACATCTGCACATGCGTCAGTGCACATACAATTATTCCGCACGTGGCTGGAAAAGCTTCGAGGGACCAGTGCAGAGTAGGGGGTAGATGATAGACATGCGGGCCGGGGGCCATTTGTTTACTGATTTAAGAATAGAAAAGAGGCTAAGAAATGGAAATCGTAGCAAAGAGGAGTTTGACCTTTGTTGCCATGATATAATGTGGGACCTAAACTTACACGAAGGGGTGTCTTCATTCGGAAGAAAGGAGCCTGTTCCTGGAGGCTCTTCCGGCCGTGGAGCCGGGTCCCCCACCCTACGGCTCTTACTGGCTGTGTGAGCAGAGGGGGGCTGGGAGCTGAGGGGCAGCACTACACCCTGCACCTGAAACACCAGAGGAGTGAGCCCCACTGCTGCCTATGCCATGGCACCAGCCAGGGAGCAGTTGCCCCTGAGCCCGAGCTCCTGCCCCTGACCTGGCGGGGGGCAGGAAGAGAAAGACCTGGGGACTGCACTGCCCTGGCTAGAGACCCCCGTGCCTCTGCCCCCTTGGGGTCTGGTGGCTTCTCGCCCCCAGGGGGCAGGGGACAGGCAGGACTCAGCCCTGCCGTTCCCACTTGGAGCCCCAGAACTCATGGCTTGGGGCGTAAGAGGGAGCAGGGATCCGGGTGTGTGCTTAGTGATTCAAGGGGGCAGCACGTAACAGGGCTTCAGCCTGGGGGGTGCTGGGAATTCAGGGAGGAAGGGGCCGTCAGGGAGCAGGATTTCAGCCCTGCAGATCTCAAAGCCTGAATGGATTTGACTGCGGAGCCAGTTGACATGAGGCGGCAGTCACTGAGGGCGCGTGTGTCGGCTTCTTTTCAATCTAGGTATCTGTGGAAAGGGGAAATAGAAGAAGCCACTGAAATACTTCTAGTAAGTGTCCGCTCCGGAGGATCTCGCAGAGTCGCGGTTCAAAGAGGGGCCCCGTTTCTGACCCTCCCCTACGTTTAATTCAAATATTCGGAGGGTTTGCAGGGTCGGCTTCACTGAACAGGACCGCGACACGGAACTAGGTAACCCGCGTACGGCAGCCGTGGCCGAGAGGCGGTACTGGCTGAGGACTGTGTGACATGGACGTAGAGGTTCTCCCGGCCGTTCCTTGGGGACATCACCGAAGGCCCCAGCAGAGAGCTCCTGTTGCTTGGGGAAAGGTGCCTATCGGGTCAGAACCCAGCACCAGGGGAGGAGCGGGGGAACCGTGTACGTTACGCAGCAGTGCTGGCCACCCAACATTTTTCTGCAGGTCAGCGGCTAGAAGTACCAGCCCCCTTGTGCTGGGCACTTTCCAGACCCATCGACTGAGCGGGTCCCTCATTCTAAAGAGTTTAGCGTCTAAACCGGGGTGGGTAATCATTTTTAAGAGGGCTGCTCCAAGATTTTGTAAGTGGCAGGGCTGCACGTCGGTGGAGGGGGCGCGGGGTCGGCGATAGCCCACTTGCCATGTCTACACTCGCAACTTCTTGCGCGAGAAATATGCAAATGAGGCTAAGTGTGGAATAGGGCCGAGCCTCATTGGCATACCTAATGAGCCACCATTTTTGCGGAAGAGGCTCTTGCACCAGAAGGAGCTGTCTACACTGCCCCTTCTCGCGCAAGAAAAACCCTCTTGCGCAAGGCCGTGATTCCTGAAAATAATTGGCGTAGCGGCATTGCGCAAGAGGGTTTTTCTTGCGCAAGAAGGGGCAGTGTAGACAGCTCCTTCTGGTGCAAGAGCCTCTTCTGCAACCATGGCGGCTCATTAGGTATGCAAATGAGGCTCCGCGATATTCCACGCTTTGCCTCATTTGCATATTTCTTACGCAAGAAGCCGCGAGTGTAGACATAGCCGTGGGGTGTAGAAGGGAGCTTGGGATGGAGACTGGGGTGCAGGAGGGAGTGTGGGGTCTGAGAGGGAGTTTGGGTGAAGGAGGGGATCGTGATCTGTGGCAGAGCCTTGGGGTGCAGGGTCCAGGAGATGATTCTGGCCTGGGGGAGGAGTGTAAGAGGGGGGTGCAGGATCTGAAAGGGGGTAGTGACCTGGAGGAGGTGGGGAGAGGTTTGGGTGGTGGCCTGGAGCAGGCAGTTGGGAGGAAAGAGGGGTGGGGTACCAGAGGCAGGCTCTGGTTGGGAGATGCTTACCTGGGAAGCTCCCAGCCAGCAGCTTTCCAAACCTGAGACTGGATCCCTGTCTATGCGCTAGGCAGGCTGCTCTGTGTGGCTCTGCTCCAGCACAGGGAGGTGGGGAAAAAGTGGGGGGAGAGAAGGGAGGGAGGAAGCTTCATTTGCTAGCCCTACCTTCAGCAACATTTCTCAGCTCCTATTGGCTGGAAACAGGCCAATGGGAGCTGAGGGATTTTGCTAGGTGGTTTTCTCCTCCCTGCCCAGTCTGCATAGCAATTAGCAGCTGCGGGTCAGATCCAGTGGCTTGGTGGGCCGGATCCAGCCCTCTAGCCGCCTCTTGTCCACCCTCGGTCTAAACAGACAAGGCAGAGGAAGTATTACTCCCTCTCTTCCCATTTTACACCCACCCCCCCAGCTCTTTTATAATGCGAGTCAATCTCAAAGCACACTACAAAGGAAAGAATAATTGAACCCCCATTTTACAGATGGGAAACTGAGGCACTGAGCAATGACGTGACTTGTCCAAGGTCATCCAGCAGAACAATGGAAAAAGCTGGGAGTCTCCTGTGTCTCCAGCCACTTCTCTATCCACTAGCCAGTGCTGCCTCTCAGATGGGGGACTGAAGCACAAAGAGATTAACTGATGCATCAGACCCCTTCTGCAGAAGGCCCTAGCATTTTTCAGACATCGCCCATGGGAATCTCTCTCAGACTTGTTGGAATAATTTGCCCGTGCCATAATATTGCCGTAAGATTTTCTAAGTGACTATAATTCCCTCAAGAGAACTAAAGTAGATAGCATCAATACTAATGTGGAATAATCATATGTTTGAGAACAATTCAGCTGTCCCAGAGTACATTTCGCTTTACATTGTTTCATTTTCCTTTCACAGCTAGTGAAAACCAGGACGTCAAAAATCAGTGAATTATCAGACTACATCAGGTAAGGCTTCTGCCTGTTCCAAGTGATATTCCCCCCCAAAAAACTACATTTGCCATCTCTTAGTCAACCAGTCAGAGGGTACAATTACTTCCTCCCAACAACTAGGCCTAGACTGCTACTGCATGTGCCAAATGAGTCCACATATCACAGACACTGCATCCATTCAAAGCTCGCACTAAAAGGAAAAACTAGGTAAAACCCAGCGGGTTTCCAGTTGAAATTCAGTCCGCATGCCTCAAAAAAAGTCTCCGGTGTTCGCCAACATGGACACAGCTTCAGCTTGTGTGTTGTGGACATGGGGAATTCACAGAATCCATGCAAAGGTAAATGAGATAGTGTAGTTTGGTGTTAGCCGTACCTTTGAAGGCAGTGTTCTTCACACAACAGGAACGAAGTCTGGGAAACTCACAGTCCCAAGATATCATTGATTTATCAAGAGTCAATTATATGGATCCACTGATATGAGTAACAAGAATATCTAGTCATCATAGTCAAGAAATAGAGAGAGTATCCTACCTGGCACTTCAGGACAAGTTAACCAGGGTGTGTCTAGATTACACCTCTCTGTTGACAGAGAGATGTAGATTAGGCACATCGAAAGTGCAAATGAAGCTGGGATTTAAATATCCTGTGCTTCATTTGCATAAGCATGGCTGCCATTTTTTTTCGAAACGGCGCTTTCTTAAAAAAAAAGGCAGGCTAGACGCGGATCTTTTGAAAATACAACCCTTTTTCGAAAGATCCTGTAAATCTCATTTTATGAGGGATCTTTTGAAAAAGGGTTGTATTTTCGAAAGATCTGCATCTAGACTGCTATTTTTTTCCAAAAAAGCTCCGTTTCGAAAAAAAAAAGCAGCAGCCATGTTTATGCAAATGAAGCACGGGATATTTAAATCCCAGCTTCATTTGCATTTTTGATGTGCCCAACCTTTTGGGGCTGCCAGGCACCCGGTGGCAGGGCCGCTCACGCACTGCGCAAGCGGGGGCAGGGCCATGCACGCACCGCACGCCCAGGGGCGGGGCTGCGCATGCGCCGTGTGCCCAGAGTCGGCACTGCGCGTGCGCCGTGCACCCGAGGCACAAGAATGGGCTGGCCCTGGTCACTCGGTGGGTGCACATAAATGCCCCGGCGGGCGCCATGGTGCCTGCAGGCACCGTGTTGGGGACCACTGGTCTAGACACACAATGGGAGATAAGAAGGAAAACTTTCCCTTAACACAGGCTAGCCTATAACTGCCTGCTTCAGGGTTTCTTGCCACTTCCTCTGAAGCATCCGTCACTGGCTGTGCTTGGAGACAGGATCCCTGGCTAGATGAGCCACTGGTCCGACCCGTTGTGGCAGTTCCTGTGTGTGAATGGTTCCCTCGCGTCCCTAAGCAGCGCCATGGGGCTCAGTGCCCAGACACCAGGCTACGATCCCGTTTCTCATCTTGGGGCCCTAAGGGCTCCTCAACAGACTCTCCCTTCCCCCTGCGCCCAGAGCTGGTTTGTTACAAAGCAGAGTGTGATGGGGTGCGACCACAGAAGTCCCCCTGCAGAGCAATGCAGACATGGAACCACGTCAGCTCTGGGAAGGCTCAACTCTTAGGGCTCAGCACCCCGGAAACCAAGCCTCAAATGGGGCTGAAGCCCCCAAAGAAATCCCTCTTCCCCCATGTAAAAGTTTACAGAGCGGTTGCTCGCCCCCAGGAACGAGCCTACATTGGGCTTGATAACAACCAAAAGAGTTTTTCTAAGTATTAAAAGCAGGATTTAGGGGGTTGCCAGGGAAAAGTCAGATCCAAGTACGTTCCTAAATTCAAATCTGAGGAGTGGTTTTACTCGGATTTGGGTTTAGCCTTCTTCAGCCTCTTTTGCATCCTCTGGGGGTGGGCCAGGCAGTTCCCAAAGCCAGCTAAAGACAAAGGGCTGATTACCTCCTATTGCCTAAATGGACTTCCCCCCACAGCAAGAATCCTTTCTTTTGCATTGCCCGTCCCCATGGAAAATTACCAGGTCCAAGATGGATTCCAGTGCCAGATGGCATGGTCGTATGTCTCTCTAGCACCAAGCACCGTTTGGGCTTAGAGGACCATTCACAAGTTGTTGATTTGCTTCCTGAATCATTAAATACCTGAAGTCTCACTAATGTCCCTCATTAACACACTGAAAACTAAAGCAGATTCACATGTCTAACTTCACAGGCAAGAATGATACATGCACCAAATAGATATACACACGCAGCAGACTGGAACATTAAAATTGAGGCTACAGGGGCTATGTCTACACTGCTGGCTTTTGCCGGCAGAGAGTATGCAAATGAAGCACTGATTAGCATTTTGTCGTGCGTCATTTGCATAATCTTTCCGAGCCGTTTTTGGGCAAAACCAAGCAGTGGGGATGTTTCCTTTGTGCACAAGATCCTTATGCCTCTCCTGGGGTTTTTGCACCAAAAGGAAACGTCCACACTGCTTGGTTTGGGGCAAAAACCCCTTCGGCAAAAACGACTCAACTAGATTATGCAAATGAAACACGACAAAATGCCAATCAGCGCTTTATTTGCATACTCTCTGCCAGCAAAAGCCGGCAGCGTAGACGAAGCCAGGAGGTATTTTGTCTAAAGCACCTTCAAGTTAGGCATGTTCATAAGCCAATTCTCGGAACAAAGGCCCCCGCCCCACAGCTCCATTTATCACACCCACTGCCTGGAGCCCTTCGACTCCCCGATCAGCTGGCCCAGCAGTGTGACACATACCACTGTCCAGCATTTTCCACCACACCGGGCTCTTCTTCAGTCCTCGCCCGCCCTCCTGCCAGTACAGCCAGCCTGGTCCTTCCGGTAGGGTGGCACTCCACCATCCACAGCTACTCTGCTGGGAGTTCTTCATCCAGGGAGCAGCCACCCCTCCCTGTTTCCATTAACCTCTCATCTCAGAAAGGCCTGCCATATGCCCTTCCTCTGCCCCCAGACCTTCGCCCCCCTCTGCTTTCAGCTCTCCTGCTTCCCTGCCACCAGCTCCCTGATGCCCCACAGGGTCCCACTGGGGTTGCCCCATCCACTTCATGGAGCAAACCGGCACCAGCTGTACTGGCAGAAGGGAGCTGAACCCCCTGCCCTTAAAGGGGCCAGCCATCCTGCGATGCTGGGTTACCAAACCCAAAACACAACGTGAAAAGCTCACAGCTTTTGCATCCACATGAGCTGAGGAGAAGGGCCACAAAACCGCTCTCAAGTCAGAGGCAAATCTCGGGCAGCCCCTTCCCAACCCGTCCTCCTGGGGACTGGGAACTCCCCTTTTCTTCCAGCTGTACATCAATGGAGCTTGTTCTGGCTGCAGAAATGACCCGCTCTCATGAGGGGCGGGGGCGCTGTGTGTCTTTTCCGTTTTAGATCCATGCACCCTTTTGAGATTCCCGAATTTATCAGCCTGCCTATCGACCAAGGAAACCCGCTCTATTTAAGATGGATTGAAGACGGTGTCCCCGAGGACTAGCTGGAATGCGCCGTTCTGTCCTTCTCTAGACACGCCCGGCGTTTCCTTCCTGCCTGGGGTCTGCTTTGGCGCGCTAGTCTTCTCACCGCACCGGCAGGAGCGATGCAGACGCGCCGAAGGCCGATAAACCCCCAAAGGACTGTAGGTAGCACACGCGCCTGGAAGCTGGAATTTGACTCCTCCTTGAAATACAGTTTAAGGAACACTCCTTGGCTATGTCTACACTCGCGGCTGCTTGCGCAAGAACTTCTTGCACAAGAACACGTCCACACTGCCATGCGCAAGCTGTGCTTTT
The DNA here is from genome assembly GCF_052426305.1 of Pelodiscus sinensis. Lineage (NCBI taxonomy): Eukaryota > Metazoa > Chordata > Testudines > Trionychidae > Pelodiscus > Pelodiscus sinensis. Next base: position 22,196,819 of record NC_143074.1, on the reverse strand, counting down.
GCGCAAGAGCTCCCAAGGCCGTGTGGACGCCCTCTTGCGCAAGAAAGCTCTGACGGCCTTTTTAGCCATAGGGCTTTCTTGCGCGAGAAACCCCTGCCGAGCGTCCACACTGCCCTCTTGTGCAAGAGCTCCTGCGCAAGAAGGCTCACACCTGTTAAAAAAGAGCATAGCGCTTGCACAAGAAGCCCTCTCTTACCACGCCGAACTGTAAATTTCCTTGCGCAAGAGCAGGCGGGCAGTGTGGACGCTCTGCAAATTCTTGCGCAAGAACAGCCGAACTTGTGCAAGAAGCCGCGAGTGTAGACATAACCCTTGTGCGTGTGAAGCTACATTCTGCGGAGCAGCGAGCACCACACCCTAAGTGACGCTTGAAGGGGAGAAAGGGACAAGTTGTGTGGTGACCAGCAGGGCACGCAAAGGGGTGTGTGATGGGGGTGAGGGCCTATGGTGGCCCCGGGGCTATTTATAGGGCCACAGGGTGGAATGCATGATCAGGCCCAGGTAACACGGCTGGTGGAGAAGGACCAGTGTTCCAGGCCCCTGGCTCGCTGGGGTTGGCTGCACGGCAGAGGCAGACACACACACACACACACACACACACACACACACACACACACACACACACACACACACACACACACACACACACACACACACACACACACACACACACACACACCACCCCCCCCCCCCCCCCCCTCCTGGGATGGGGAGCAGGGGTGACCACTGGTCTGTCTGCCTCCAGAAGAAAGGGCACTGCAGAGTGGGGGAACCAAAGGTGGGGAAGCTCTCTGTCCCCCCACTCAGGAACAAAAACCAGGCTGCAGCCAGACTCCCTTGGGTGCACCAGGTCACGCGACCGCCTGCTGTGATGCAGCAACGTGCTGCTTTGGGTCCCGACCAACTCCAGGGCGGCAGAGGCCGTTCACACACAGCCGGCACAACAGGAACCCCCGGGGATGGGGAAGACGCTGGACTGGAGGAAGCAGCGGCCAAGAGCTTGCTGCACCCGGGAAGAGGAGAAATGGTTGATGCTCCCCAGAGCACCCAGCAACCGAGACGCAGCCGGGTTCAGTGCGGGCCTGGGTCACGCTGCACAGTATTGCCAGGCCACGGAGACACCCAGACCGGCTCCCAGCAAACGCCTCCCGCCTGCTGAAGCCAGCGTGCTCCCTTGGCACCACGTAACCCCCAACAGAGGCCCAGAGAGTGACTTGACGAGGCTGTAGCGGGTGGAACGCTGGTTAGTAATCGACGTGTTCAAGGCCTCCCTAAGCAGAAACGGGTCTTCCTCGTGGCGCCTGGTTTGCGCTGAGATTTTTATGGTCACGAAAAGGCCAGTTGGGCCCAGGCCAGGGCCGGTGTGAGCAGTCTGTTTCCCCGCACACGGCCTGGTGCTTTGTTATTGGCCCGGCCGGTGGGTCCCGAAGCTGTCGGCTATGCAAGGCACCCCCTCACACACCTGCCGGGGCCCCCAGGAGAAGAGGAGGGGACTGCAGCGAGGGCGGGTGCTGAGGGACCCCCGGGAGGCCCGGCCCCCCTGCGCTGCCAGCCTGGGAGCTCTTCGCGCCACTGGGGGAGCAGCCGCCGCAGCCCTGGGCCCAGTGTGCAGGCACCAGCGCCCTAGGCCGTAGCGCCCCATTCGGAGCAGGCCCCGCCCATAATCCCGCCGGCCCTGACCGAGACTGGCAGTCCGGCTCTGGCATCGGTGTTCAGGGAGGGGTCGGGTGGAGAGGGAGGTGGATTGTGTAGCACTGTCTGCCCAGGGGGGTCTGAGCCCATGTTTGCAGGGAAGTCGCCAGCCAGGATGGCTCCCGTTGACAGGAGTAAGGCTTTTGGCCACTGGCAGTGGGTGAGGACTACAGCCAGGGCTTGCTCTTGCTCCTACTCAGGTCAAGTTCTGCCAGCGGTTTATGAATCCCCGCCAGGCCTGAGCTAAAGTGGATTACGTCAATGAGAGCCTCGCCGGCAGCAGCCATGGGCTTTGCCTCAGGGCAGTAGGTGCAGTACTCTGCCTTCAGGCTCAGGACATCAGCCGCCGCCCGCGGAGGCTACAGCTGGGACACAAAACCATCAGCATGTGTTGGGGCAGATCCTGGGATGATAAAATTGAGGGAGCGAGGGACCAACAGGCCAGGGAGAAAGGCCTGTCCTGGGAGCCGGGTGGGGTCGCAGATTGGAACAGAAGCTGGGTTGGAAATCAGATTCCCCCGCAGGGTGCGTCTAGACTACATTCCTCTTTCGAGAGGGGAATGCAAATGAGGGAAATCGAAAATGCAAATGACGTGCTGATTTACAAATCGCACACTTCATTTGCATAATCTTTTTCCAATCCACTTTTTTCGGAAAAAAAATAAAAGCAGTCTAGACGGGGTTCTTTGAAAAAACCCTCCCTTTTCAAAAGAACCCTGTAAACCTCATTTTTTAGGAATAAGGGTTCTTTCGGAAAAAACCCTCATTTAGATTGCCTTTTTTTTTCCCCCGAAAAAAATCTCTTCCGAAAAAACCAGCGGAAGAGATTATGTAAACGAAGTGCGAGATTTGTAAGTCGGCGCTTCCTTTGCATTTTCGATGTCCCTCATTTGTATTCCTCTTGCGAAAGAGGAACGGAGTCTAGACGCACCCTAGGGGAGGCCAAACAGGCTGGCCTTGCTGGATTTAAAGAGCACTGGAGATAAAAGAGCAGGTTAGACAGACACCTGTCAGGGATGGTCTAGATCAGGGGTGGGGAACCTATTTTTGGGTCAGAGCCACTGACTCAGAAAAATCAGGAGGGGGCCGCACACAAATGAGAAAAAACAAACACCCCTCACCAGCACGGGATCTCCAATGCTGGGGGCAGCCCCAAGCTTCAGGGGCCAGATGCAGGGAAGCCAGGAGCTGTATCCGGCCTCCTGGGCCTGAAGTTCCGCACCCCTGATCTAGACGGTGGTTGGTCCTGCTGTGAGGGCAGGGGACTGGATTTGACCTCTCAAGGTCCCTTCCAGTTCTAGTGTTCTATGGAAGAGTCGCTCTCTGGCCCATGCCCTAGGGACACATTCCATGAAAACATCAGATAAACTGAAGTCATTCCACCTCCACAGCTCCCCGAGTCCAAAGTGGGCATGACCCGACACCGACTTACCCTCTACTGTCCGCCTACTCCTTAAACTCAAAGGGAAGGGCCAGCTCACAGTGGTTAAAATACCTCCAACGTCGCGCCGTGCTCAATGAGCCTCCCTTTGCTCAATGGCCCCGCTGGAAGGATCCTTCACATGGCTCAGCCTCGGGGACCAGAGGAATCTTGTTGCCGTACAAAGCACACAAGGGCTAGTGGAAATCACGGGCCTCCTCCCCCACACAGTAGGCACCCTGCACGCACGCTACGGCGCCGTAGGACCACCCGGGACTGAAAAAAAGGCGCCTCTAGTCCACTTCTCTAGTGCATGGACAGATTGCTGGTCCCCCACTGCACAGAGGCAGGGCTCCTGGGCCTTCTCATGGGCTCTGGGATGTCGCTGTTGAGTCTCAGCAGAGTTCCTGCAAGCTGAGAATCACGTCATTCCACGCCGGTCTGCGTGTTACGACTAGATTTTCGCACGGCCTATGAAAGCAGCATGTGGCATAATCCTGGCTACAACTCCTCGTGCGGCCGAGTCCTGTCAAATTTTGCACTGGGTCACAGAACTACCTGGATCTCCCCCCCCCCCCCCCCCCAGCACTCCAGGGAACCATGCTGGGAATTCAACGGGTGGCATTTCTTCCTCCGAGTCCGGAGCATACTTACCCGTATGCATCCCGTCCTGCAGAGTTGGCAGCCTGGAGTAGGGCCAGGAGGAACACCAGAAAGAAGTGGGGCTTTTCAAGGGTAAAACGAGGCATGTCTGCCCAAGTTCAAACGATACGTTCCTGGAAGAGCGAGCAGATGCATGCTGACAAGTGCCAGTCTGCATCTCGAGCCTGCGATTCCTTGTCATAAGAATGGCCAGATTGGGTTAGATCAAAGGTTCATCTAGCCCAGTATACTGTCTGCCCACAGTAGCCAATACCAGATGCCCCAGAGGGATCTCAACAGGTAATCCTCCCATAATCCCTCCCCTGTCACCCACCTCCAGAGAAACAAAGGCAAGGGATATTATTCCTACCCATCCTGGCTACTAGTCATTGATGGACCTAACCTCCAGGAATCTCTCGCTCTTTTTTGAACCCTGTTGAAGTTCTAACCTTCACCACATCCTCTGGCGAGGAGTTCCACAGGTTGACTGTGTGCTTAGTGAAGAAAAACTTCCTTTTGTTTGTTTTAAACTTGCTGGCCTTAGACATTTAGAAATAACAAGCTGTCACTCTCTGGCGGACAGCACGTGGCTTTTGCGCCCAGTTTCTAGGGTTCACGGCCACATGACCAATAACGGACACGATAAAGAGTCAAGGACGTTAAAAAAAGACTTTTTAATTGTACATCCGACATATTAATTACAACTCGAATATAACAAAAAGTTGGTTATTAAAAGCAGCAACTTAAAATCATAAATCTTTAGAAGGTGCACAGAATTATTATAAGATCTATTAGAACTAATGCAACGTATCCTCTGGAACAACGCACTTTTCAAGGCTCCACATCCCCCCTCTGGGACAGACGCAGGGGAGGGGAAGAGGTTGGTTTGCAGGGCCTAAAATAAAAGCACCGTCCCACAGCACAGGCATTCTTGAAGTGCGCAATGGCGGAGGACTCTGACTATTAAAAGCTGCCCCCTGCAACTCGGGGTGTTACTGCCCTGTCTGTCCCGCCCGGCTTCCTCCATACCTGGCTGGGACTTCGAGGATGAAAAGGGCGTCGTAGGCACTTGTGAAAAGGGCAGCGCACTCAACGATCGTTCGGTGGCAAACGTCCATGAGAACAGCGCAATGCTCCACCAGTGACAAGGTCCCGCGTGCCACTGGGCCCGAAGGAGCAGGTAGAGATCCCAGTCAGCGCTGCTGGGGAAGGCGTGAGGATGCTCGGCTTCGCAATTATTTCTCACAGGCCTTGTCTGCGCTCAAACGGAAGATCGCTGCTGCCCGCGATCTATCGATCTTCCAGAGTTTGATTTAGCGAGTCTAGTTGAGACCCGCTAAATCAAACTCAGAGGGCGCCCCTCCTCCCCCCCCCATCGGTGGCCGGAATCCTACTCTTGCCAGGAGTAAGGGAAGCCAATGGGAACATTTGCTCCCGTCGGCCTCCTGCTGAGGGGACGCCACCAAGCTCGGCTTAAGGTAAGCGAACTCCAGTTTCTAGGTCGCTGGAGTTGCAAACCGTAAGCCGAGCCGCCGGGTCTAGTGCAGACCTGGCCTCAGAGAGAGACCACGGCCCACTGAGAGCCGCATTGCCTGCCGCAGGAGCCAAACGCCGCACTACAAACCACACACCGCGAAACAAGAGGGCTTCCGAAGGGGGCGGCTCTTAATGGCTTTTCTCTCCCGACCGCCTTCCCCGGCCGGCTCTGCCGGAGCCCCGCATTCTGACAGTTCCATTCTGCGGCTTCCAGAGGGGGCGGACACACGTGAGCGATGCCCAGAAAGGCCTCCCCTGGCAGGATCGGGAATCCTTCGCTGTGCAGCAGCGGATCGCTCCCCCAACACCCAGGGCAGAGCTAGCGAGGTGAAGGTTTAACAGGTTAAGGTTAAGGGGGGGGGGGGGGAGCTGTGGACAGGATGCTGCCACCAGGACACCAGAGCAGCCCTTGCCTGGGGTGGGGGCGGGTGGGAAATGAGGTCACAAGCTGGGGCTGCTCTGGCCAGGCTGGAGCAGCCCATGCCTGTGGCGGGGAGAGGGGGGGGCCACTCCATTCCAGCAGTGGGTGGGGGAGACGGGGCTGCTCCAGCCCCTCCCCCGTTTGCCCCCCTTTAAATCGGTTAACTGGCTAAACGCTACGTTTAACCCGTTAGGCAATTAAACGGGATTTTACATCCCTACGCAGAAGAGAGCTGGGTCGCACACAGGGCTCTGCGTCCCTGGCCTCCAGCTCTGCAAACCTCTCCCCAGTGACGCTCCCTGACGTCAGGGAGAGTTTCAGGTCTTGACAGATACGTAAAGGAGGATCTGACTTTCCACTACTATCTTTTCAGGGGTAGCAGCATGCAAACCCGTCTAAGCGCTTCAGTACAACGTGCCTTGATCATGCTATGAGCGCTGCACGGACAGGACCTACTGAAGTTAACAAGTAACTCTCTTTCCCAGCAGACTCATTCTTGTTTGTCTCATTTCCCCTCCGAACGGCGATGGGTAGGGTCCAGACGGTAGGGCCTCACTTTGAAAACACAGACGGAACGGAGTTATGTTCCCACTGATCCTTTCTAATCACAGCACACTAGAACTAGAAGGGACCTTGAGAGGGCGTCGAGTCCAGTCCCCGGCCCTCACGGCAGAACCCAGTGCTGTGTCTAGACCATCCCTGATAGACGTCTATCTAACCTGCTCTTAAATATCTCCAGAGATGGAGATTTCTGAAGCCAAAAGCCTCAACATCTCTTGATTATCCTGAGTATGTGCTGAAAACAAGGCGCGGTTTCAGTAAAGGGTCTTTTTCATATTGCCTCTTTGGCTATAAACATGCATTCTAAGCACTTTCTTATTTCACAGGACACGTAATAGCTACAGTACTTCGAATAGGTTTTGTTTCGTTAAAAAAAAAAGCCCACCTTTGGGAACAGCAAACACAAAATCAACTCAACCGAAACGTTTGTGCTCAAAAGGATGCAAAATGACATAGGGCCTGACCCGAACGCTGCTGAAGTCAGTGAAAAAACTCCTATCGATTCCAGTGGGGTTTGGATCTGGTCCTAGGTGAACAAATCAAAAATAACACCACCCGGTACTGAAAGACCCAAATCCTACAATTGGAGCCACGCAAGCAGACCCAAGGGCACCTCCCTCATGGCTCTGATGCAGATTCAGGAGCCAAGTCCGGCCACATCTTCACTAGGGATGCTAAATTTAGATTAATTAGCTAATCAAATAGTCGATGCAATTTGCATCAACTATTTGATTTGTTCATAAGGGCGCCTCTGCCTTTGACTTTCACTTCAAAGGTGAAAGCGTTGCGGGGAGCATGGGACCAGCGGGAGACTCAAGCTCCCTGCAGCGTTTCAAAGTGGCAGCACTGCATGGAGCCCAGGGTCAGCGGGGGAGTCTGCTTTGCGGCCGCTTTGAAGCGCCCCGTTCCCTCACTGCTGCCTCTTTCTGATAGAGGCAGCAAGTGGGGCAGGGGGGAAGGAAGCGACTAATTAACTAGCATGTCAACTATCCAATAAGCTTTTGCTTATCAGATATAGACGACTAGTCCTTCACATCCCTAGTCTTCATTCTGAGGAAGATGGCCGCTGCTGCAATCGATGTTCTGGGGTTCAATTGAGCGAGTCTAGTTAAGACTCGCTCAATGGAACTCAGCAGGTGCCCCTGCTGGCGGCCAGTACTCCTGCTCTTGCCAGGAGTAAGGGAAGCCAACGGGAGCATTTGCAGTGGCCGTGTAGCTACGCCATTGCAGCACTTAGAGAGAAGACGCTACCTACAGCAACGGGAGCGCTTCCCCCATTGACACACCACCTCCCCGACAGGCACGGGCTATGCTCACCAGCGATGCTCTCCCGTCAACACAGCACTAGCTACACCGGCCATTAGGTGCCTGTAACTGCGTCGCTCACGGGTGTGGAAAATCCTGCATGATGTTGGTGTAACCACATAAGACAGTAGCGTAGGACCAAGCCTCAACATATAGTACAACATAGAGATGTACTATGGACCGACTTTTTAAAAAGTCACAGTTTCCATTTGCTGGGTTCAAATCCAGTCTCAGTGCCAGGCTCCACGTTTTACGAACAGGTGGCAGCTTTTCCATTAAGGAGTTGCTAGATCATTACTGACAAATTAATTGAAAGGCTTGAATTAAAAAACAAACAAACACAACAACCCTGCTACAATGAACACTCAGGCACATCTTTTGTTATAGCAGCTGATGACAGGCCAGATTCTGATCCTAGTTACTCGGAGAAAATTTTGAGAAACTCCACTGAAAGCGATGGAAATATTTCGGACACACCAATGTACATTTGGTCAGAATCTGGCCCTGCATCTCTAACTCGCAAAACACCGCAAAGGAGCAGTATGCACCATTCTAGGTCTCAGCCATATGATCCACTCGGGCTACAGAAAACCTTAATTCAAGTTTTGAGGGCTACATTTAAAGAAAAACCCAACAACCTGGGTTATCCATGATTTACGTTAACTCACATCATTTGGGCCTTTGGTTTGTAACACCGGCCCGTTCAGTTAAGGTGATCTTGTGCCATTCGTTTGGCTGTCAATGGGGAAGTGCTGCTTTTATTATGGATGTTCTTAAAAACGGAGCCCAATTTTCTCCTCTCACCTGTTTTTACTCTTGATTTACACCAGCATCAGTTAGGGGAGAATTACACACTGAATGATTCGTGATCTTAAATAAAGCTGGGGTTTCCTTCCCTAACAAAACGAGCTTTTCAGTTCATCTTTTCAGTCAGGTCCTTTCAGGGTTATTAAAGGTGAAAATTTGCAAACTCTAGTTTGTTTTGCCTTTATGATGTTTACATTTGTGTATTTCACTCAGTTCGGACAATGTCAAGAAGGCTTGTCAGTTTCACTTTTGTTTAGCTGCAGTGTTGTCAGAGCTGTGGTAATCCCATTGTTTTAGAGAGACAAGTGGGGTGAAGTTGTATCTTGGATCAGACCAACTTCATTCAGGTTATCTGAAGTAAAGCTCCGTGCATCTCCAAAGCTTGTCTTTCAGCATCAAAAACTGTCCCAATAAAAATATACAACCCCACCCAACTAGTCACTTGTTTATTGTCAGTTTCACTCTGGGTTCAGAACCACCCGGCTAGCAAATGTGAATAACTTTTCACTAAATGTTTAAAAGAATCATCTAAAAAACATGGCTACTGCTATTAGAGTGTGTAAAAGTATAGATACATTTTTAAACAGCCTAAATTTTGCATCCAAATTACCTGACAACGTCACTTTTGTTAGACAAGAGTGGCAATTATTAGGCAGGCAAACTGAATCCCAGAATTCAGCTTAGCAAGTCACTTTCTGAATCCCAGAATGGAAAACATGGCTCGCCTTCCAATAATTTATTACATTCATTCTTCTGATTCTCAAGCTACTGCATTTCCTCTCCCTTCCTTGCCCTGCAAGGCTACATCCTCTTTTTCCACTCTAGATGCAAAAGCAACAAAGACGGAAATCATGCAGCACTAAATAGAAAGATTTGGTTCAGCTGGTATATGTCGGGAAGTACAAATAGCATTAGGTATTGTTACGTATCCAAAAGCAGCAGCAGCAATTCCCTCTCCTTACCCAAACAATTCTCTTTCATTCACTGAAACGCAGCCACTTTTCCTTTCTTTTGCTTTTTGTCTGGATGGGGCTTTTTTTTGCGGGGGGAAGAGAGGGGTGGAGAGACGTATCCACTCGTGTGGCAGCATTTATCACAACGCTCTTTTCAAAAACACACGCCACAGCGTCCATTTCAGTGAAGGCGCCACCAGTGCAAAACAACGCCCTTCTCGGCCGGAAGGCAAGCTCACCTCATCGGCGTCATCCCAAGACTGTGATTGTCAGAAAAATAAGCCAATGGAGCTGCCGCATCATTTTACATCGCGCGGTCATGGGACAAGAGCAACCGGGATGCCAATCGGTCCTGTGGCTGGGAAGGCTGGTAGTGACAGGCCTAAAAGTATCTAGATCTACACAGACAGGGCAACTGTGCTCTTTTAAAATTATCCATTCATTGCAGTGTTTACGAGGAGGGGGTAAATACGATACAATTGCTTTGGCAGGAATCAGCTTGCCCAGCGATTTCTATCAGCCCGAGAACGTGATACTCAGGTGCTTAGGCCTTATAGAACGGGCTAGGCAAGTACTTTTTGCTTTAGTAACAAGACCAGTTGGGTCTGTTCTTTAAGGCTTGATGTGATAAGACACGGGCGGACTTCGCGGTGGTTCTTCTGCAGAGCAGCCTTGTTACGGTTACTAGAGGGGATGACGGGGTGAGCGCCGTACGGATGGGTTTGCCTGTCGCCCTTCCAACCTCTCTCGTTCCTGCCTTCTCATTAGCCCCACGCTGGGTGGATCGGCCGGGCCTATCCGGCTTCTCCGGCGCAGCAGAGCGTCACGATGAGAAGCCCCGTCATTATGTGCTTTCATTTCCTCTTTGGCTCAGCCAAAAGGTCCCTCAGGGAAGCATCACGAGGTAACGGCCGTTGTGTCTACAGGACTGATCGAATACCCATCTTTCACAAGAGGAAGTCTCTCCGTTTCAGCCCCCCCGATGCTGCGGCTCGCTGCACGTCTGGACGCGTCCATCTGCCTCTGCTAGCCCCTGTCCTAAGTCCGGTGCAGCGCCCGCTCCAGACGGCGAAGCGTTCCTGTCACACCTCTCCTGCCCAAGTTGCGCTAAGCGCAAGGAGAGCTTTCAAAGCCCTCCCCCATCGGTGCACGTCCACCGCAGGAGCCTGGCTCCTCCACATCCCTCACCTCCTTGGGTTCGGTCACGGGTTTTGTAGATGATCTAGGTAAGGTTTCCCCGGGCTGGTCCAAGCCAGAGGGATCAATATGGGGTTGTCCCTTCCCATTCCACCAGGTACTGGACCTTCCCTTCCGGCGTCACCCTGCGGGCCAGCACCTGGTACTTCTCCCCGCACACCAGCCTGCCGGCTGCTCCAAAGTAGTTGGTGATGGAGGACTTGAGGTGGGAGAGGGAGGAGTCGTCCTCGCTGATGCTCTCCAAGGTGTGGCTGTCGATTCCGTCATCCGGGCGCTCCGGGGCGCACGCCGCCTCGCTGCCTTCCGAAGCGCAGCCGGTCAGGTGCCCGCCTTGCTCGACGCCTTTTCTCTTCCCCCCTATGGGGGCATAGGCTTTCACCGCCAACTTCCGTTTCCGGCTGCCCATGTTCCTCCTGCTGGGGGAGAGGGAGGGGGGAGAGAAAGAGAAGGGGTGGGATAGGAGAAATGCAACAACGCAGCAGCGCAGACCACGAGACAAGACGCATGCCTGGTAAGATCCAGGGCTCCCGACCAGGGTTCCCTCTACATTTTTTCCATCCCAGCGCAGAATAAATTTTGTTCTGTGCGCCGAGCCATGTGCAGGTGTGCACCACTACTAGAAACACACACAGCCGGTTGCGGGGACTCTGCTAATCAGCTGAGTGGCACGTCAATCTCTCCTGGGTGGCAACTCAAGCACTCCGCTTGCAGGGAACCCTGCACTGAGTCAGCCAAATTGCGAGAACAGAGGACGTTTGCAACTGACAGCGGCTTTTTCGTTTTCGGTTTCCCATCCCAGCTGACCTTGTGTGTGTCAAGAAGTGACGTGCCAGGTTTCAGGCCAGGAGCTAATACTCCAGGGCTGACTAGTAGGAAGAAAGGCAGCTCCCCTTGTAAGACTAACTCTGCGGGTTAGTTACAGGATAGGCAGACGTGGGGTCTCGCGCAGTGTTTCTCAACCTCTTTTTATAAAGTACTCCATTTAAAAAAAAAAAAAAATTGTAAGTACCCCTAGTACCTACAGTTTTCAGACACACAATTTTTTTCTACCATTGCAACACATTTGTTTAAACAACTTAATCGTAGCCGGGCGGGCGATGAAAATTTGGGTGTAAAAAGTACAAAAATAAAAAACGCTGTAAAACTCAAAACGGACATTCCGATTTCTCCAAATGTCACTTGTACCATTGGTTAAGAAACACTGGTCTAGTGTATAGACCCCCCCCCCAACCTTCCCCAAGGGCTAGATGATAGAACTCCTGGGTTCTAATCTTGCCTCTTCCCATGGTCATGTCACATATGGGATTCGTGTCTGAATTGGGCTCACAACTTCGGTGTCTCCGTCACTGAGGGCGCTGGAAGAAGGTTGATGTTACCTTTTCTTAGAATCCCTAAGGCTGGCTAAGGGCGTGTCCACATGGCACAAAAGACCGCCACCCCCGCCCCGGCAGGAAGACTCAGTTCCCAGGTTCACTGGATTGGGTTTGCAGGGCTACAAGCAGCAGTGTGGACGCTTGGGCTCTCGTGGGGAGCCTGGGCTTGAACCCCCAATGAAAGGGGAGGGTCTTGAACCCTGGGCCGCAGTCCTGTCCAAACATTTGCACTGTTTTTAGCCCTGTCGAGCGAGACCCAGGCTGACATTCGCTGCTGTGGCTCTTTTTCTGGGTAGACATATCCTAGGACTCCTCTCCAAACATGGCCACGTGCATCTAGATGAACCCATAAGAATGGCCAGACTGGGTCAGACCAAAGATCCATGTAGCCCAGTGTCCTGTCTGCCCACAGTGGCCAATGCCAGGTGCCCCCAGAGGGAATGAACAGAACAGGTAACCATCAAGTGACCCCTCTCCTATCACCCATTCCCAGCTTCTGGCAAACAGAGGCTACAGACAACACCCTCCGGCAAGGAGTTCCGCAGGTTGACTGTGCCCTGCGTGAAGAAAAGCTTCCTTTTGTTTGAAACCTGCTACCTATTCATTTCATTTGGTGGCCCTTTTGACATGCTGAGGCTAGAGCCGGCTTCCCGTGGAACCTGTGAGGCTTAATCCATTTATTTGCATGACGTGCTTTAGGCAAACCCCGCCTCAGGGCTCTGCACAGCTACGAGAGTCCTTATTGCAGAGCTGATGGGAGGGCAGGGGCAGGCCAGCGGAGACGGCTAAGCAGAGTAAAACTCTCCACTCGTTACATTCACAAGGTCTTTCTATCCCTAGGACTGGAACAACCCCCATCAATTCCAGGTAAGCCGGGGCAGCTTTGCTTACGGAGGAATGCAGGGCCAGTCCTTCTGCATTAACCACACCGCTGCACCAAGGAGACAGAACCCCAGGGCTGGAAGAGACCTCAGGAGTCATCCAGTCCAGCCCCCTGCCCAAGGCAGGACCAACCCAACTAAATCAGCCCAGCCAGGGCTGTCAAGCCGGGACTTAATCTCTAGGGATGGAGATTCCACCCCCTCCTTAGGGAACCCAGCCCAGCGCTTCCCCACCCGCCTAGGGAAATAGTTTTTCCTAATCTCCAACCTAGACCTCCCCCACTGCAACTTGAGACCATAGCTCCCCGTTCGGTCACCACTGAGAACGGGCTCTCTCCCTCCTCTCTGGTTGGCAGGACGATGGGCATTTCTCTGTAGTGACCGCCAACAGGCCCTCCACAAACCGCTCGCCCGCCGGGGGCACGAGCTGTGCAGTGGGCAGACAAGACAAGCCGGCTGAAATCCTTATTGCCAGGGGCTAGAGGACCAGCTCCTGAAGAGATTTTCACTAACAGAACTGGGTTTTCCTGCAGCCAGGCACGTAGGCCTCCAGTGAATCAGCATCCTGTTTGCGTTTCGTGTCAGAGCAGAGACCAAGGACGATGAGCACCACTCGGAAATATTCTGGGTGCCCAGCAGAATCCAGGAGAACTTCCCGTGACAGATCAAGAGCTAGCCCTGCGCAAACCAGAGGCCGGCAGGACAAGCCGAACGGAGAGTTAATGAGAATCCCGGAAGGGGATGGAAAAACATCAGGGATGAAAAGAAAGCGGCTAAGATCAATGCCAAAACCCAAGGGCAAGAACCTGGTCTCGGCCCTTCCCTTTACCTCGATTCGTACGACAGGCTTGTTGTGGCGGAGCCAGACGTGCTGGCAGCATCTGTGGAATCCAGGTCAGAAAGAAAAGTCTGCCCGGAGCTGGCACTGGAAGGAAGAGAGACTGAAGTGAGTCCTGGCCAGACCTCAGCCAGCTGCCGGGCGAGCCTGGCCCAGCATTTCTGGCTGGGTCGGTAGCAGACACCCTTCTGTGCAGGGACAGGATCCAGCTCCAAACAAAAGCTTAACGTGGAGCCGGTTCAGGAGAGCAGCAGGTGTCCCTAGTAGGAGAGTCGGGGGACTGCCCGGGGTGTTAAAAGCCCGGACGTCAGACAGGAACGTCATGCCCAGTGCAGCCTCCTGGGACTTCCAGAGCTGCTCGGACGGGTCTTTCACCAGCAACGGCACCCCACCGCCCGCTTCCATTTCCCAACTGGGCAAAGCGACAGATTTTCCAGGGGCACCAGCTCATCTAGATTCCTCACGGAGATCTGGGACCGGCAATTTGTCCGATCCAGCCCCTCGGATCTCTCTCCCCGCCCCCGTGAGTGAGCGAAGATGGCAAACTCCCTCCCTCCCCCCGAATGGTGGTCAGAGCAAGCAAAGAGCGGAGACGCAGGCGCCGAGCTGCTGGGGTTTCCTCTGTCCTCGGGGCCAGTCGTGCCTGACGGTGAGATGTGCCGCTTACCTTTTTAGGCTCTGAATTTCATCCAGTGTGAAGTCAAATATGCTGGCCAGGTGGTGGTTCGTGCTCCAAGCCGACGTGAAGTCGCTCTGCATTGCGAAGCGGAGGAGAGTCATGAGTGGACACCAGGCCTTGATTCGGCATAAGCCATCCCAGCCAGCGTCCCCCATCCCTCCCCTGCTGGCCTCCACCTTCCACCGACGGCCCCCTGTGCCCGGGACAGCCCCTTGCAACTCCTCTGCAGAGCGGGCAGGCAGAAGGCAGCCGTTCGGAGCCGGGAGCCTTCGCACAGGTGGGGCGCCGCGGGAAATCCCATCCGCTCTTTCCCATGAAAAAATAATCCGGCGTCTCAAGCCAGCGGAGGCTCCGTTCTACCTGGTTCTTGTCTGTAACTGAGAAGCTGCGAGGGCGTTTGGAAGGGCGGGGGACAATTATACTGGATGCTTCTGGCAACGTCAAAGCCTTACAATGGTTTCAATTGCTACACCTCATGCTGGAAAGTTAAGAGGCAGAGACCTCAACTGGCCCATTCCAAGCCCCCCTAGATTGGGCCAAGGAAAGTCTTTGGAACTCCCAGCTCGGAGACGCCAGGTACCGGCATCAGCAGGCCAGTTTGTGGCCCGAAGGGGCAAACTTGCAAATTGGCACTTGGCTCCTGCCTGGGGAGCGCGCTGGCGGCACCAGCGGGAAAAAACGGCCCAGTGCGCAAGCTCCCGCAATGCTGGGTTGTAGCAGCAGCGCACGTGTCCGGTTCAGAGTTCGAAAAGCAAAGAGCAAGCAATTTCGATAATGCAACCCTAAAAATCAACATCAAGGATAGTAACCCAACCAAAAAAGAATAGTGAGAAACTAACACTGGGAATAGCATCCTCCAACAAAAATTTTGATCTTTTTCTTCTAGCAACTCGCCTTTTCTGCTGTTGAAATTCGTGAGGCAGCAAACTGTGAAAGCAAAGAACACACACAAACACAGAACAACGAGAGTCAGTCTCGAGGAGATGGCAAATCGTGTAACAGGCCTGAGGGGGGGAGCGTACAGACGTCTACTTTGGTTCCAAGCGGCCAGGGAGAATTCTAGGGTGGGGAGCGTGGCGCTTTGAACACTGTCAGCTTTACATGTGGTCTCTTGAAATCCTGGCCCTGTTGGCCGCCTAGCAGGGTGGGGACAGAAGCAGGAGATCAGTTTGCAGAAAGCTAGTTACAATAAGGGGATGTGAGTTGTGGCCTCATAGGGTGTGTCTAGACTACAGGGTTTTGTGGACAAAAGTGGACTTCTGTTGACAAAACTATACCTGCATCTACACTACCGCTGAGTTCTGTCGACATACAGTCAACAGAACTCAGCCGTTTTGTTGACAGCGGCAAACCTCATTCTACGAGGAATAACGCCTTCTGTCGACAGAGTGCCAATGTTACACTCAACCAGGTACAAAAACATGAGAGTTCTGTGGACAGAAGGCATTATTGCATCTACACTGTCCTTTGCGTCTACACTGTCATGTTGACAAAATGGCTTGCTTTGTCAACAGAACTGGATGTAGTCTAGACGCTCTTTGTCAACAGCTTTGTCGACAGTATCTGTTGACAAAAACCTGTTGTCTAGACGTACCCTTATGGAGCAGCCTGGTTTGTTTCCCTCTGTTTTGGGGTTCTTCTGGGTTCTGAACGCTACAGAATAAAATAACGTTACCCTGCAACCATCCAGCAGGAGCGCCTAGATTTCAATCTAACGTCTCATAGACTTTAAGGTCAGATGGGACCATTTTGATCATCTAGTCCTGTGGTCACCAACCAGTAGATCGCGATCTACCGGTAGATCTCGGAGGCTCTAAGAGTAGCTCTTGAGCCCTCTTTGAACTGCGCGCCTGCACAGTACATTTACATTAGATTTCCTCATTTGAGGAGCAGCTACTCACCGAGCAACAGCACAGGTGAGTAGCTGCGAGGAATGGTGGGAATTTTTTTTTAAAGTAGCAGTATAAGGATTGGGGATAGCAAGTGATGGAGAGGAGGAGAAGAGAGAGGGCGGGGCTTCAAGGAAGGGGCGGGGCGGTAGATCTTGGCTTGGTCTGTCATTTCAAAAGTGATCTTGGGTGTAAAAAGGTTGGAGACCACTGTCTAGTCTGACCCCCTGCACAATGCAGGCCACCGAATCTCACCCACCCACTGCTAGAATAATCCTCTCACCTCTATCTCAGATATTGAAGTCCTCGAAACGATGGTTCAAAGACCCCAAGATGCAGAGAATCCTCCCGCAAGTGACCCGTGCCCCATGCTACAGAGGAAGGCGAAAAACCTCCAGGGCCTCTGCCAATCTACCCTGGAGGAAAATTCCTTCCCGACCCCAAATATGTCAAACAGCTGAACCCTGAGCATGTGGGCAAGACTCACCAGCCAGACACCCAGAAAAAAGTTCTCTATAGAAACATTCTCTATAGCAGCTCCTATCTTCCCACCATTGGCCTATTTATCTATTGGTCTCTGTATGTTGTGAAACAGGAAACAATGATCAAGCTTTGCTGTAGCTGCAGGGACAGACCCGAGGAACGGTTCATAGTCCAGGGCCCCCCATTCCTGATCATTTCGGTGGCGGCGTTTAAGACAAGCAGACGTTCTACGGCGGGAAAGCTCTAAGGGTTCCTGGGGGAGTCAGATTCGAGGGCGGGGGGGGGGGGGGGCTAGCAGGAAATGAAAGTGTGGACACAGACCCATTTTTATGGGCGTATTTGCTTTTTCCCCTCTTCTTCAGCTCCGAAGCGCCATTCTCGCCCAAGCCTGGTACTTTCTCTGGCAGGAGCTTGCTCGGGGGGTTTGGCGGGACACGAATGCGCAGGCGAAAGATGCATTTCTTCTTCTTGATTTCCTTACCGCACAGAAATCTAGAGGGCAGAGAAGAACCCCCCCAACCCCACAAAGGAGCCAGTTTAAAGCTCTGAATGGGAGTTCTCAGTTACAACTCCGTCCCCCCCCCCCACGCAAAACGACCCCCCTCTTCCACACCGCCCATCAAACCCAATCACGTCAGCCCTTCCACATTTTCCACTCCTGCTTGAACTAGAAGTGTTGCATCCCACAGCCCCCTCGCCCGAGCTCACCTGCTTTTGTAGCTGTTGAGCGCGTTGAGCAGGTGCGACGCGCGTTCCGAGGCCGGGGTACCAGTCAGCTGGGATAAAGCATTGGCCAAGAGGTCATGTCAGTCCCGCGAGCAGGCGATCAAAGCACAGAGCACAGGCTGGCTGCCGAGCTCAGCAGTCACCGCGGTTGTTCAGAACTTAACCAGAGCGGGGAGCCCACGTCACACGCCCGACCGAAGCCGGTTTGATCGTAAAGCTCAGACACGCACAAGCAACAAAACCCCGGAGACAGCCCAGATGCAAACGCGTTCACTCTCCAGCCATCAGCCGGCTGGATTTGCCTCATCCGCGTTCCTGGGGCGCTTACAATCCTGCCCCTTGCTTTGCTCGATGAATGATGATTGGATTTGGAATCCTAGGGCTGGAAGAGACCTCAGGAGGTCATCAAGTCCAGCCCCCTGCCCACGGCAGGACCGATCCAACTTCCTGCACCTCACCGAGCCCTGGACAGCAAAGCCAGGCTAGTCCGTTGCCCTCTGGGTCTGCCCCCCCAGGCTGCTGTGGGGAGGCTAGGATATGGGGGCAACGTTGCCACGGCTAAGCAACCCTTCCCCAGCAGTCCTGCCCCATAAAGCAGATGCCATGGGGATTCCAGCAGATCTACCATCAACGCCTGAACCTATAAGGCCCGCTCTGCTGCCGGCCAGAGATCTGCCCGACCTGAATCCACGCCAGGGAGCGGGTGGAACGGGGAGGCTACTGGGAGTTCTCCAGGGACAGGCCGAAACCCCTAGGCCATGCCAGAATGCACCCCACCACCTTAACTTCAGGGTGTCTGTTAGCCTGCCTTGCACCACAGCGGCCTGGGTGTTGGCTGTCCCGTCCCGTCCTGTCCCTGGTAATGCCCCAGCCAGGTGCCCTCTGACTCCCTGGTCACCCTGCCTCATTGACTCAACGGTTACCACCAGCTCCGTAGTAGGAATGGAAAATCCCGTTTGAAATATTAACTGGTTAAACTCTATGGCTTTGTCCTTGACTGGCATGATTTTCCGCAAATGCTTTTAACGGAAAAAAGTTTTCCGTTAAAAGCATTTGCGGAAAAGAGCGTCTAGATTGGCACGGAGGCTTTTGCGCAAAAGCGCTTTTGGCAGAAAAGCGTCCGTGGCCGATCTAGATGTGCTTTTGCGCAAAAAAGCCCCGATCGCCATTTTCGCAATCGGGGCTTTTTTGCGCAAAACAAATCTGTGCTGTCTACACTGGCCCTTTTGCGCAAAAGCTTTGCGTGAAAGGGACTTTTGCCCCAACGGGAGCAGCATAGTATTTCCGCAAGAAGCACTGATTTCTTACATGAGATCGTCAGTGTTCTTGCGGAAATTCAAGCGGCCAGTGTAGACAGCTGGCAACTGCTTTTGCGGAAAAACTTGCCAGTCTAGACACAGCCTATGTTTAACTAGTTAAATACCACGGCCACGGCACACCACAGCAGGGTTCTGCTCTGGCCAGGCACTGGCTACCCCAGTAGACATGCCGGTAAGGCGAAGGATTCCCAGTTAACCCTTTACATCCCTACTCTGTAGTACCTGGGCACCTTGTACAAACACCTGCTTCTGATTTGCTTCTAAGTGGGCAACAAACCAAGTCCACCCAGTGCCACAAAGTCCACCCCTCTGTGGCAAAGTGGGGACAGACAACAAACAAGGAGCGCTGGTGTCAAGTTCCAGGAAAATTATTTCCCCAGGAGAGCGGGGGAGCCCTGGGCTGGGTTCCCGAGGGAGGGGGTGGAATCTCCATCCCTGGTGGGGCTCGTCTACACTGGCCCCTTTTCCGGAAGGGGCATGTAAATTTCATGAGTCGTAGTAGGGAAATCCGCGGGGGATTTAAATATCCCCCGCGGCATTTAAATAAAAATGTCCGCTGCTTTTTTCCGGCTTTTAAAAAAGCCGGAAAAGAGCGTCTACACTGGCCCCGATCCTCCGGAAAAAGCGCCCTTTTCCGGAGGCTCTTATTCCTACTTCAAAAGCGCCCTTTTCCGGAGGCTCTTATTCCTACTTCAAAGTAGGAATAAGAGCCTCCGGAAAAGGGCGCTTTTTCCGGAGGATCGGGGCCAGTGTAGACGCTCTTTTCCGGCTTTTTTAAAAGCCGGAAAAAAGCGGCGGACATTTTTATTTAAATGCCGCGGGGGATATTTAAATCCCCCGCGGATTTCCCTACTACGACTCATGAAATTTACATGCCCCTTCCGGAAAAGGGGCCAGTGTAGACGTAGCCGTGGTGTTTAAGCCCTGGCTGGGATGATTGAGTTGGGTTGGCCCTGCTGTGGGCAGGAGGCTGGATGCGCTGACTCCGGAGGTCTCTGCCCGCCCTGGGATTCTATGAAATCGCCAGGACCCGCAAGGAAGCGTCAGGCAAAGGCGGTTTTCTCTCCTCTCCATCGTGCCCTCGGAGGAAGGGCGCAGAAAGGCGGAAATTGTCCCTCCCCCCTGCCCACGCGCCAATCCTCTGCCATTCAACTGCCCCTCCGCACCGACAGCCAGCCCGAGAGCCACGAATCCCGGCTCATCCCCTTGCGCCCTCACTATTCAACGCCTGCAGTCATCCCTCGCCCGCCAGCCGCCCCGGGTGCTGTCTGAGCAGACAGGACTGGAGGCTCCCAAGGACAGCCTGGCCCCGTTTCCTCAGGAGCCAGCCTGGCTCTCTGGGCTTTTATGGTCCCCTACCGCCGGCTGTCCTAGCTGCCATCCCAGGTCGGACCCGGGTCCCCTGCATTTACCTTCCCGAGCTGCAAAGGATCCCAGTGGTGGTTCACGAAGGCCAGGATCTCCTCAAAGTCAAAGTACTTCTTCTTGCTCTGCACGCCCAGGTTGTAGAGGGCCAGGTGGACAACGTCAACCCTGTGGGAGCCAAGGGAACAGACGCCGGTGAGACGCTGCAGGTCCCAAGCAGGCCAGGGGCAGCTTTCAGAGCCTCTTGCACGTGCGGCAGGTTTGCAACCCTGAGCTTCTGGCGCCGGCCTTCTCCTCTGGCGCCGGCGTGGCCACCGCCGTGGCAGCGGCCTTCTCCTCTGGCGCCGGCATGGCCACCGCTGTGGCAGCGGCCTTCTCCTCTGGCGCCGGCATGGCCACCGCCGTGGCAGCGGCCTTCTCCTCTGGTGCCGGCGTGGCCACCGCCGTGGCAGCGGCCTTCTCCTCTGGCGCCGGCGTGGCCACCGCCGTGGCAGCGGCCTTCTCCTCTGGCGCCGGCGTGGCCACCGCCGTGGCAGCGGCCTTCTCCTCTGGCGCCGGCGTGGCCACCGCCGTGGCAGCTGCCTTCTCCTCTGGTACCAGCGTGGCCACCGCCGTGGCAGCGGCCTTCTCCCCGCTCCGGCCAGTCTCTGCTCCTACGCCACGCGACCCACCCAGCAGACCTCAGAGCCCAAGGGAGTCCTACCCGGCTGACAGCCAAGCGCCTGTCCTTCCTGCAGCTGCAGCAGATATGGCCTCTCCCTGACCTGCCTGTTAGCGAGGTAAAGGGTTAACCAGTTACCTGGTAAGTATCACCCCCTACCAGGTAAGCAGTTAACCAGCAGCCCAGCCTGGCCAGAGCAGCCCCCACTCCCCTGCCCACAGTGTGATGGGCCTGGCCTGGCCGAAGCAGGCTCTGTTTAGTTAGAGAACCCCCCTTTTGCCCAGTCCAGCCTGGCCGGAGCAGCCCACAGTGCCACGGCGGGGGGCATCCAACCCAGCCGGGCCCACCATGCCTCGCCACGGGTCAGGGGATGCACCAGCCCTACTGGGCCTGCCCACGGGATCCTGGTGGACTGAACGTTTAACCGGTTCATGTTTCCAATGGGATCGGACATCCCTACTGCCCGCTAGACGGAAACGGAAACCCGGGGCTGCACCCTGGACTCCGGAGAACGTCGGGAGACTCGACTGTGCTGATCTGCAGCATGGGCCGCTGGCTGGGCGACGGACAGAGATCCCCACTGTAGATGCTGGGCGGGTCTGGAGAGTCCTAGCGGGTCGACTGTACGTGCACAAGCACAAGTGTATGACTGTGCACAAGCACAGCGGTGGATTCGAGGACCAGCCAAAGGGCCGGTTTAAAGCCGTCCAAGGGGAGCCAGAAAACAGAAGTAAGGGGCCGTGAGGCAGCCCTGTCTGGCCAAACCCTTCAGATTTGCCCTGTGCTGAAACGTCCGAGTCCTGCTGGGTCGCTAACCTGCAGCGCCAGGATTCAGGCCTCGTGTTCTGGCTTTTGGGCCGGTTCGGCCACGTGCTACAGGGAAGGTGGAGGAGAGGGGCGTTCCCGGCTGATCGAACGTCAGAACCAAAGCGCAGAAGGGGGACGGCTGGCCGCAGAGGCTCCTAGTCACGTACCAATAGGTCCTGGCTGCCTTTCCATGTCCCCAGTTACAGAAGGCCGGGGTGGGGAATCTAAGGCCTGAGCAGCGGTTCCTAGCCTTGCTGCTACGTACTCCACTCCCCCTGCCCCCAAAGCCGAGCCCTCCTTCTCTGCAGCAGCCCCACACCAAGGCGATGCCCTCGCCCGGCTGCAGCGGGGACAGCTGCTTGGCTACCAAGGGACCATCACGGCCCGGGGCCACATGGAGACGCTTTGGAGACCCGGCAGCTCCAGGAGCGCCGGAGAGCACCCCGGCAGAGGCCGGCAGCCCAGGACAGCGGGTTTCACGCCGCCCGCGGGGAGCCCCGAGCCCTTGGCCCCAAGGCGGCTCAGAGCTGACTCTTACCAGCGCAAGGGCAGGCGCTTGATGTACTCGGGGCCCTGGTTACACACCGTGCAGAAGAAGACATAGAACCTAGGGAGAGAGAGGCAGGGTGAGGCGGGGGATGGGCGGGGGAGCCTCTCACAACCCGAGGGTCTGGCTTGGGGAGGGGCAGCCCCCAGCCCACCCTCCCCGAGGGGCAGTGGGGCTCGGCGCTGCGGCAGGAGTCTCCGCTCGCAGCGGGGGCAACGTCCGGGCTAGAATCAACCCCCCGGGCAGGCCAGGCTGGGTTCTCTTGGCAAACCACGTCACTCGGCTCTCCTGGGCAAAGCTTGCAGGGTTCCCTCCCTCCTCCAGCCTCTTCCGGGGTCCTGCCCCGGCTCCCTTCCTTCCAGCGATTCAGACCTTCGGGTCAGCCAGAGCTGGGGGAGAGAGGGGCCCACGAGAGAGGAACCGACGCGTCCCCTTTGCCTGCTAGGCTGCCTCTCAGCCATCGTGGCACTCTCCTCTGCCCACCGCGCATGGTTGTGATGTGCACCACCAGGACCCCGGGGCGGGGGGAGCTACTAGGGGCTCGTCTGCCTGCCTCTGCCCTGGCGTGGCATGGCCCAGGCTGCCGGAGCACCGTGATCCTCTCAGCCAAGCGCGTCTCCCTGCCCTGGGCAGGAGGGTAAGAAGGGTTTGAGGGGCCCTCTCCCAGCTACCGTCCCTCCCCAGGGGATGGGCCCCCGCCCCCAGCTAGAGAAGACCCAACAGGGGGCTTTGTCCGCACACACACACCACCCAGGCACAACTCTCGCCCAACCCTCCGGGGCGCACGGCGCCAAACAGCCAGGGAAGGACGTACCGGTCTCCGAACATCATGGGGTCGCTAAGGCACTGCGTGCAGGCCTCGTGGAACCACTGCCGGCAGCTGTAGCACTGGAGCATCTTCAGGTACCATCTGGGGAGAGAGGCCGGGCGTGAGCCCTCGCGCAGGGGCGGCGGCTAGTCACCCTTGTTCTACGTGGCGCCCTCCGGGTGAGCGGGGACGTCGCGCTCGCCCTGCGTGTGGGGCAGGCGTCGACACCAGGGGGAAGTCAGTGTGCAAAATGGAGGGGGGGGGAGCAGAACTGCCTACCCCCTCCGACGCTGGTGGGCATGAGGGTGCGAGGCGCAGGGCCGGGGAGACGCAGGCCTGTGGGGTGTGGGGGTGCCACGGTGCAGGAAAGGGCTGTGCTAGAAAACCCACCGACAGTTACATTAAAAGGGAGTTTTCGAAGGAGGCAAAGACATCAGCTCAGAAAAGCCATCCCTGGGGACTGACCGACCTCACGCTGGCCCAAGGGAGGGTGGCCTAGTGGTTAAGGCAACGGACCAGGACACGGGTTCCAGGCTGGCTAACAGGTTTCCTCTGCGTTCGTGGGCAGACCCGTCGCTCTGTGCCCGGTCTATAGAGCAGGGATAGTCACGCAGCCTTTGCCTGTCTATTTAGGCTGGAATCGCCAGGTTGGGGCTCTCCCGATGGGCTGCTGCACATGCCCAGTGGAGCCGGCCAGGACCCGGCGGTACCCGAGGGGGGTGTCACACCATTACGTCTGTTCTCGAACAGCCGCAGTCAAACCCGAGCGCAGTGCGGGAAGTCGGGGCCTTACTCGCCAGGCCCCCCGCAGTAACAGTAGCACTGCTGCTGGTTGGTCCTGTGCAGGGAATCCCACTCCAGCTGCTCCGGGTTGTAGGACAGCACCATCTTGACGGCGTGCAGCGTCCTGGCGATGGCTCCCTTCTTCAGGGCACCCCCTTTCTGCAGGGCCAACCAGAACATGGGGTCAGCACAGCCAGGGGCGAGGAAGCCTGGGAGGAGGGGCAGGACACAGGCTCGGGCCCCGAGTTTGGGGGCCACATGGGTGAGAGTCAGAGTGCTCTGCCACTCGACGAGCCCGAGGCTGCCGGCAGGGGCTGCCCCTCTCCGGGCCTCAGTTTTCCCACCTGCAAAATGGGCTCCCGCCCCGAGAAGCGTGGCAACAACTCCACGAGGGTCAAGCCCAATGTGCCCCGTCTAACAAAGGTGCAGGAGGCGTGCCAGGCTGCACGACTGCTGCTCCTGCCAGACGCTCCTGCTGCTGATCCCAGCGTCAGCTCAGCCGTATGTATCCGAGACGACGGCTCTTCCCCTGTCACTGCCTTCCCGAATTCCCCAGGGCTCCGCTGTCAGTACAGGCAATCCCCTAGCGTTCCATCGGCCGGGAGTTTGCGTCGACCGACGGTCACCGGAGCGACCGCCGCCGCAGCGACAACCACCGCTGGGTTCCCGAGCAAGAAATGTCTTAAAAGGGCCTGCTCCGTCCCAATCAGAGGGTCGGCATAGCCCCTTTAAAGGGCAGCGGGTGGGCCCCCAGGAAGGGAGCAGCAATCCATAATGGGATACAGTCCCCCAGGGCAGCGAGAGCAGGGATCCGAGTCTCTCATCCCATTGGCACAGGCCTGGCGACGCTCCCCCCCCGACACTCTGTGGCTTAGCCCCAGCGCTGCCCTGTACGCCCGACAGACACCAGTAGCAACGAGGGTCCCCCGGGGGCCGTCTGGCCGCTGACAGGAGCCGGAGCGAATGGGAAGGCAGCTGCCGTGAAGGAGCTCGCCATGGAGGCAGGGACCACAGGGTTAAGTCCCTTTCCCCTGGGCTGGTGTGAAAGGCTCCCCTGCACCCCCCACTGGTAAATTCCCTCAGCACAGCAGGTCCCCCCTGCCAGGCACAGACTCCCCGCCCCCCATGGGGAGCCCAGCCGGGGTGAAGCCTTAGGATTCTGTGCCCTACAGCGGCCCATGGGGCACAAGGCAGGATGGGCAGCGGGTGCTGAACCAGCAGCCCCGACGCAAGCTGGCTCCCTTGTAGCCCTGTGCCGACGGGTGCAAGCTCCCCCTATGCTATCAGTCCCAAAGGGGTGGGAAACTTAAGGCCCAGGGGCCGGATATGGCCCCCCGCTTGCCTGACTCCAGCCCCTGAGGCTTGGAGCTCCCCTCCCAGCTCCCTCTTGCACTTTTCCTCCCCAAGCCGGCATCCCAGCAGCCCCCTCTCTTCCACCCACCCCTCATTTTGGTCCCAGAGCCCGGGGGAGTGAAGGGGGGGGGGGCGCAACAAAATCTACTAAATCCCGAACTAGGGATCACCACATGAAATGAACAGGCAGCAGGTTTAAAACGAACAAAGGGGCGTTTTTCTTCACACAGCGCACCGTCAACCTGTGGAACTCCTCGCCACAGGAGGTTGTGAAGGCCAGGACTTTGACAGGGTTCAAAAAAGAGCTAGATAAATTAATGGAGGTTAAGTCCGTCAATGACTATTAGCCAGGATGGGTAGGAATGGTGTCCCTAGCCTCTGTTTGTCTGGAAATGGGTGACAGGAGGGATCATGTGAGGATTCCCTGTTGTGTTCTCTCCCTCTGGGGCACCCGGCACTGGCCCCTGTCGGCAGACAGGTCACTGGGCTAGATGGGTTTTTGCTCTGACCCAGTGTGGCCGTTCTGATGTTCTAGCCTGCCCCCCCCCCCCCCCCGCCCCCCAGGCTCCAGTGTGTGAAGGGAATAAGGGGAGCATCTTTCTCCTCAGTCCGGGGCCACCTCAGTGGAGGGCTTGGGGTTTTTTTTTGCGCTTCTCACTTGTGCATGGCCCCCGACTGAATTTTCTGCAGGTCAGCGTCCCCGACCCAAGGCAGGCTCCCCGCCCCTTTCCTGCCCAGCCGCCCTCTACAACAAGCACCGAGCCCTCAGCCATGCGCTGATACCTGCCCAGCGGGGCAGGTTCCTGTTGGGTTGGCCGCCCCCGGGAGGGAAGGAGCCAATTTGGGGCCGTGGCCCCCACAGCACCGGAAGGGGAGCAGAGCCCTGCGGCGCAGGACGGGGAGCACAGACCCCCCCCCACACTCACCCGGACAGCCAGGGCAAAGATACATCTGCGACAAAACCATGGCGTCAGCACGGGGCCGTCGCTGCTGCCCACCACCGGGATGTGGCACTGCTGGTGGTACCCTAGAGGAGGGAGAGTCAGGGGTACAGAGCGCCACGGGCCTGTGGACGCACGGAGACTCGCTGGCCAGCGAGAAGGCGGGGGCGGTGCGTGCACAGGTGGGGCCCGGCCACACACACGGAGGGAATGGGATCCCGCCGCCCCGATTGGATAGCGCCAGGTTCTCGATGCGCCTCCAGCGTTACGGGCGCAGCTCGGCCGCCGCTGGTGCATTGGAGCCATGGAAACCGGAGTGTGTGTGTGTGGGGGGGGGGGGTCAATGAACTGAGAGGAAACGTTAGCCGCCCCTCCAGCATTACGGGCGCAGCTTGGCCACCGCTGGTGCATTGGAGCCATGGAAACCGGAGTGGGCGGGGGGGGGGGGGGGTCAATGAACTGAGAGGAAACATTAGCCACCCCCCCACGCCCTGGAAACACGCCCACCCCTCGCACACCTACTCATCCTGCCAACCACGGGCGACTCGTGGGAGCACTCGGAGCTGCACCATCCCCCTCTGCCTCTATTTTAATTGGTAAATGGGGTGCCCCCAAATGACCCTCTGGGAGGCCCTCCCTGCACTCCCTCCCCCCACACAGGCACCAGTCGCCTATGCTGCCAGATACACCCCCCCAATCATCCCCCTCAACGTCCCCCATGCACCCTCTCACTCCTCCTCCTATGTACATGCAGCCCCTGCAGCCCGCCCCCCATCGTTCCCCTAAACCGGAGGTGTCCAACACGCTAGCCACACGGGGCTATTTGGCCAGTGGAGTGTGGCTAGTTCGCTACAGAACTGGTCGGACACCGCGGCCCTAAACACACACGCACTCAGCCCCCAGCCAAAGGTCACGTCACTCCGCAGCTGCTTTCTGCCGTTCTAACCCAGCCGGCAGCCATCCTGGGACCCCCAAAGCCAATGGGAATTCTGCCGGAGCGGCCATGTTGGACACCAGGCTTTCAGGGACTGCCCTGTTTCCACTGTGCGTCCACTTGGTCCCGCCTGGGGGAAAGAGCCTGCTCTGTTCACCAGGGATCCCTTAGGAATCAACTCCGGGCAAGTATCAGCTGAGTGTAACAGGGGAGGAGTGGCCCCCGGACTCCTCCATCTTGGTCTGCTGCTCTCAGATAAGGGGTGCCCAGGTCGTTTTCTCCTGCCCTCCCGAGCAGCGACACCGTGGCCCTTCAGTGCCGGAAAACACAAAACTGAAAGCTACTGGTCAGCCAGAAAGGGGGAAGCCAGGCGGCCGGGCTCTGCAGGGGGAAGCAAGGATCCTGGGTCCCTCTGCAGCACGGATCCAGGGTCCCTCTGCAGCACGGATCCAGGGTCCCTCTGCAGCACGGATCCTGGGTCCCTCTGCAGCACGGATCCTGGGTCCCTCTGCAGCACGGATCCTGGGTCCCTCTGCAGCACGGATCCTGGGTCCCTCTGCAGCACAGATCCAGGGTCCCTCTGCAGCACAGATCCAGGGTCCCTCTGCAGCACGGATCCTGGGTCCCTCTGCAGCACGGATCCAGGGTCCCTCTGCAGCACGGATCCTGGGCCCCTCTGCAGTTGGGCAGGAGCATCAGAATCTGCACCAGCGCTTTCCGCCCTCCAGGGGGCATCACACGCCGCCTGGGGACGCTCTTACCTAGCCCGCATTTGCCACAGATGAGGATTTCGTTCAGGGGTCCCGAGGTCTTTCCCAGGCAGATGTTGCACTTGGGCTCTTCTCCGGGGACACCAGCTGAAAGAGAGCAAGACAGGCCAGGGGGTCAGAGCCTTCGCAGTACACACCTTGCCCAAAAACACCCGGGAGGGGGTGGGGGAAGAGAGTCGGTCAGCCAAATGTCCCTCTCGTTTTTTCCCATCCATGTGTGGAATCAATTTTATTATGTGCACTGAGGCATGCGTGGGTGTGCCCCACCAATAGGCGCACCTGCTGCCAGCGGTGGGTGCTCTGCTAATCAGCTGGGCAGCACCTGGATCGCTTCTGGATGGCCACCTACGAGCTCATCTTACAGGGAACATTGGTACCAGCGAAATCACACAACCAATCACACACACACGCTCCAAATTCTCTCTCTCTCTTAAAAAATACCCTTTGCCTGCAGGACGACAGAGGGACTCCATGACACTCTGCGTCCCGCAGTCCCTCTCCTGTCAGCCCCCCGGCCTCCTCCCTCCCTGCTGCAAACCCCATTCGGTCAGAATGCGGCCTGCGTTGCCCCAGCCCTTCTCTGCAGGCCAGAGGGAGGACAAGAGGCCTGGGTTGGCTGCGGGGGAAGGTTTGAGGGGAGGGGGGACTGAGAGGCACAGCCTGGCTGTGACCACTTCCCCTCTCTCCCCACCTCAGAGGGGCCCAGGCTGGCCGCACGGGGGACGGGAGAGGCGCCAGAGGCCTGGGCTCCCTCACGCGGGAGGAGGCGGGTGGGGGAGGGGGAGAAGGGGGGGCCGCGAAGGGTGAGAGAGGCTGGGGCCGGTGGGGGGATGGGGGGAGGAAGAGCTGGGCCTGCCTATCCCCAGAGGTGGGGGGTGGCGAGTACCACAAGCAGGGGGCACAGTCCCCTAGGACGGTTAAAGGAAAGAACCCGAGTGACTCCTAAGTTCTTTGCCTCGCTCTACCACTACCCTACCAGCTCCCCAGCAATTCTCTCTCTGTGCGGGCACGTCAGCAGGCGAGAACCGACCCCGTCCCAGAATCCCCTTGCACCCCGGCGCGTCCTTCCATTCAGCTGCCACTTTGGGTCAGAAGAACCTCCTCCCCATCCTCCCCGAAGAAGGAGATTCGGTTTCCAACTCTCTCACTCCCAGGGAGGAGCACCTGCGACCCAGCCAGGCTCGCCCACACAAAGTCCAGCTAAGAACGGACCTGTGGGCCCAGAGCCAGCAGATCTTGTCCCCCTTTTCCCCCCACCCCTCCGCTAGACTTGGCAAAAAAATGATGTTTGCTTAGAGCTCAGCCAGAAAATTGGAGTGGAAAAAAACAAAAACACATGTCAGTCCCATGTCACACGGTGGTGGAGATACAGCCAAACGTCCACGAGCAGTATGATTAAAAGCTTTTTTTGGGGGGGGGGGAGGAGGGGGGAGAGACTGTAATAAAAATAATCAAGACTTCTGTTCTAAGGCAGCCCATAAACAGGATCTATGGGCCGGCTTCTCATCTCTCACACACCAGGGTAAAGCCAAAGGATATCCACTGAGAAAGCATTTGTATGTTCTGAATAAAACTCCCCTTGACTCCCATGGGCCATACGTCTCTTCCTCGCTTTGTTCTTGCTAGGCACAGGTGCAAGGAAGAACGATTTCTGTGGCGGAAGAGTTCATCCCATAGTCACGACCCTTTGCAAAGCCCGTGACATGCATCCTTCACCCAAAGGGATGAACAAGCAGAGATGACAAATCCCGTTTAATCAGCTAATTGGTGAACCGCTTAAACGGGGGCGGGCGGGAGACCCGTCGGCGTAGGCAGGCAGCACATGCACAACCCACACTCCGAACGCAAACTCCGCCAAGGGCAGATTCCATCACCTGCGCATAGAGACCGCTCTGGGTCAGCGCCATAGCCAACAACCTGTGTCCATAGCAACGGCAGGGCCTGGTATTCCCCGTCACTTCCTGTCCCAAAATCGACGTTTAAGTAGCGCTAGCGGTACAAACACCTGCTCCATCCCCACTTCAGGGAAGAAGAAACTATTCCTGCACATTCGGTTTAAAAGAGGAAAACACGTCAAAGGGTGGGAGGAAGGGCAGACGGGCGCTTTATAAAAGCCACGCCCCATCTCAGAAGCACATTATTATATGGAAGCCGACAGAGGAGAGAAGGGTCAATTACCACAGGGCCCAGTGCGGGGAATTGAAGAGGGTCCAGAGAAGAGCAACAAAAAGGATTAAAGGTCTAGAGAACATGACCTAGGAGGGAACACAAAGAACTGGGCTTGTTTAGTTTAGAAAAAAGAAGACTGAGAGGGGACAGGATAGCGTTTTTCAAGTATCTAAAAGGGTGTTATAAAGAGGAGGGAGAAAAATTGTTCCCCTTGGCCTCTGATGACAGGACAAGAAGCAATGGGCTTAAGTTGCAGCAGGGGAGACTTACGTCTAGACTACAGACTTGTTGACAGAGGCTACGTTGACAGATATTGTCAACACAGCCTCTGTCGACAAAGAGTATCTAGACTACATCCGGTTCTGTCGACAAAGCAAGCCGCTTTGTCGACATGAGTGTAGACGCAAAGAACAGCGTAGATGTAATAACGCCTTCTGTCAACAGGACTCTGTCGACAAAAGGCATTTTTCCTCGTAGAATGAGGTTTACCACCGTCGACAAAACTGCCGAGTTCTGTCAACGTTATGTTGACAGAATTCGGCAGTAGTGTAGACGCAGGTATAGTTTTGTCGACAAACGTCCACTTTTGTCGACAAAACCCTGTAGTCTAGACACACCAGTTGGACATTAGGAAAAAGTTCCTGTTAGGTTGGTTAAACACTGGAATAAATTGCCCTGGGAGGTTGTGGAATCTCCATCACTGGAGATATTTAAGAGCAGGTTGGACAGACACCTGTCAGGGATGATCTAGACGGTGTTTGGTCCTGCCGTGGGGGCTTGGGACTCGACTCAATGCCTCTCGAGGTCCCTTCCAGTTTCGATGTTCTATGATTCTAGAGGACTCGGGGCTCCTGGCCGCCACAGCTGCTACTACGGCAACATGATAACCATGCTAAGTGAACATCCAGCTAACGAAAATCATGCCGGAACACGGATGTTTCCAGACTAGGAATCTAAGGGAATAGCTGACTTACCCGATAAGCATATGCTTATCAGGTAGTTGAGTCGGCTACTCGCTTTCCCCCCACCTTTGCTGCCTCTGTGTCAGAGGAAGCGGGGGCTGGGAGGGGGGGCGAGAGCAGGAGCCCACTTTGGGGGGAGCCAGCTTAAAAGCGAGTCTCTGTGGTGCAGGGGCGGGGAGGGGAGAAGGAAGAACCACAGAGTCCCATAGCCGGCACAAACTGGGACTATTCGGCCCCGGTTCATGCTGCCCCGGGGAGCTACCCCTGCTGGGTTGCTCCTACTACATTTAAACTGCAGAGCCACTGCGGGGTTAGCAAGTGCTCCTCCCGCCTTAACGACTCTTCGAGTAGTTGATGGAAATTCCATCAACTCCTCGATTAGCTGATTAACCACAATTTAACATCCCTCTTCCGGACCAGAGGGTTCAGGACTAGAGAGGTTCAACCCACAGTATATATATTTTATATGGAGGTATATAAAATCATGAGTGGTGTGGAGAGGGCGGATGAAGAAAAGTTATTTATTAGTTCCCATAATAGAAGAACTCGAGGACACCAAATGAAATTAATGGGTAGCAGGTTTTAAACTAATAAAAGAAAGTTCTTCACACAGCATGTAGTCAACCTGTGGAACTCCTTGCCAGAGGAGGCTGGGACTATAACAGAGTTTAAAGAGAAGCTAGATAATTTCATGGAGGTTAGGTCCATAAAAGGCTATTAGCCAGGGGATAGAATTGGTGTCCCTGGCCTCTGTTTGTCAGAGGCTGGAGAGGGATGGTAGGAGACAAATCGCTTGATCATTGTCTTCGGTCCACCCTCTCTGGGGCACCTGGTGCTGGCCACTGTCGGCAGACAGGATACTGGGCTAGATGGACCTTTGGTCTGACCCAGTACGGCCGTTCTTATGTTCTTATGTATTTGCAATGACCCCTTCCTCTTGCAGCTAGGAGAGGGGAAGAAATCCTACAGGGAGGGAATAAAGATCCTGCCCGAAGGAGACGGGTGGCTAGACCATACGGCTGCATGGGCCCTTCTTTCACTGGGTCATCACACCTGTGTTACACCAAAACCTTCTATCCAACCAGGCATCCCTGCTTGGTGACAGAGATTCCAGGAGATCCCAGAGCTAGCGCTGGATAAACAAGTCTCACGGCGGGACGCCTCTCCAGGAAGAGGAGACAAAAAGGGAGGTTTGGGGACCTTCAGCTCCATCCCTACGAGCAGGCGGAGCTGAGCCCCCGTTGGGCGTGGTCCCTGCCAGGCAGGGGAAGAGACCACAGCATCACTCACCATGCTGAATATCCTTCCAGAGGACCCAGTACTTGGAGTTATCTTCGAAGGTCACAAGGCAGCTCTGCTTGGAGCCACTGACCTGCGCAGACAAGAGAGACGTCAGCTGCAAATTTCTCCCCCCTCGCTGTAAGCAGCTTTTTGAAACGCGCCCCGTCCTGCCCGCCACGTGTCCGCAGGGAACCCGCCGGAGGTTACGCTGCACTCGGCGGAGGCGAGGGGCGCCTGACTGACAGCCCTGAGAACCAACGCTGCCCGCGCCCACCCCACCGTAGAGTGCCACCACGACGGGGGGGGGGGGGGGGTGTTTGTTTCCATGCTCAGCTAGCCTGTGGGGTCCCCGCTGAGGAGCCCACGAACACGATGACGGTCTGCTTCAGGGCTCCCGGTGAGAGGAGCTCATGGGGGACCACCCGGGAGAGTGTCAAATGCCGCCCAGCTGATTAGCAGAGCAGCCACAGCTGGCAGTGTGTTTCTATGGGTGGTGCACATCAGCACATGCATTGGTGCACAGAACAAAATTTATTCTGCACATGGCTGGAAAAATTTAAACACCACGACTTCCCCATCAGAAACACACAATGTTGAACTTCCAGCTGTGTTTAATAAGAAAGGAAGAGAGACGCAATTTGGAGAAATGGGACAAACCCAGATCACCTTCATTTTCTGAGATTTCCTCAACCCACCGTCTCCCTCAATTCCCAAGAGGCATTCAGAGCACACAGGCTTACCCTAAGGTTTGCTAGGCTCTGTGGTTGCTATCAGGATTAGAAACAGAAATGCCCGACACCCGTGAGAGATGCTATTTTAAGGGACCGAGAGAGTAGACGCTAGGACTGGGGACTTGTCTGCGTGGAGGGGCGTTGCTCTTGGAGTCTAACAAACCTCCGGACAGATTTGCAGGGATCAGGCCTCTGTGAAGGAAACTTCAGGGGATAACCGGGAAACCCTTAGGCTAGGGGGTTTTCAAACTAGGGGTCATGCCCAGGAATGTCAGGCGCTGGGTCTCATTGCTGCTGGGGGATCAGGTGAGCAGTGGGGGGATAAGGCAGCTCCCTGCCTGTCCCGCACTTCAGACTGCGCTGCGCCCTGGACACGGCCAGCAACAGGCCCGGCTCCTAGTTGGGGAGGGGGAAGGGGAGCGCACAAGGCTCCATGCACTACCTCTGCGCTCCCATTGGCTGGGGTGCAGCATGGTCTGCAGGGCCAGGAGAGGCAGGAAGCTGCCTTAGCCCCCCTGCTGCACCACTGACCAGGAGCCGCTCAAGGTCAGCCCCTGCCCCACCCACAAAGCCGGAGCCCCCTCCTGCAGCCCCGAACTCTCCTCAGCCCCACCCTGGAGCCCACGCTCTAGTCAAATGATGTGGGGTCGCAGCACCAAAAATGTTCTTCAACTGGGTCATGCGGGAAAAAAAAATTGAAAACTGCTGCACTAGGAAGTGAACCCAGGACAGACCTCGTGTGGGCAGAGCAAAGGGCGCCTATTTCACCCTTTATAAAGGGACGGACCCATTCACCCAAACCAGGACCTTGATCCAGATTTCACAACAGCTGAAGTTGGGGGGCCCTTGAAGGCAGGATCTGGGTCTCTGCCACAGTTGAGATATCGGGGTTGGGATCTGCTGGGATGTTCCGTTCAGATTCCACCCCTTCCCCACTCCCCATAGCACCTGGAGCCTTTGGATCAGTGTTTCTTAAACTGTGTTCCGTGGCGCCACAAGGCAGTTGGAGGTGTGCCGTGGAGAACAGCAGACTTCAAAATGGCCGTCCTTAAAGGGGCAGGCAACTTTTTTTTTTTTTTTTTTTTGCTCAATAACTTTTTCCTCCCCGACCTCTCCCCTCCCCCCCAACCAAAAATCCTTGGTGTTCCGCATAAAACAAAAGTATTGTTTGGTGTTCCTCAGTCATAAAAAGTTTAAGAAACACTGCTTTGGCTATAGGTTCCAATTCGAGCACGTCTCCGGAATCCAAGGAACCATGTCAGACTGAATAGGACTTTGAACGCCCACTTTACCCTCTTGATCTTGCCAAGGTAATAGAGTCCATCAGTCCACCTGCACAGCACATACTGCCCCTCGGTCAGTTTGACCATCAGATCTTTGTAGCCGCTCCTGTTTGTGGAAGAGGCGACCGCTGCTTGTGGCCGGTGGCTGGCAGCCGTGTAGACATCTCGGAGGCTTGGGTTGCGCGTGCCGTTCTCCATGAGCCCCGGCCGACACTGCACGACACAGGGAAAAGCTAGTTTTGATCATGCAAGTTCTCCATTGGCACCCATCTCACCATCCTTAATTAGGCAAAGTTCTTCCATCACAGGGAGTTTTGTCTCTGGAAGGGCTGCAACGTCAGCACCCTTATGCAGATCATGGCATTATTGCTAGTGTGAAACCCACTCAGGTTTCACACTATAGCGGGGGCAGGGTCATAAAAGGAAGCTGATGAACCTGCCTCAGTGTTGGTTAATAGTCACCCATTTCACTCAAGCTTATGTTTTTAGAACCGGAGGCCCCTAATCTGGGAAAACAGAAGTTGTACGAGTCTTCAGTGAGCAAAGCCCAGGTAAAAGTGAACCAGATCAGATAATAATGAACAGAGAGAAGAGTTCCTCTGATATTATCCCTTTCATAAGGCTCCCTCAGCTCTGAAATACTGTGGTCAAAAGGTACGTGTTTGAAGGGTGGACAGAATTTGCTTTTTATTTCTGTGAATTGCAATTCAACATTCCTATGCACTTTTTAATAAACTCCCGAAACCCAAGAGCATTGGACCAACGTACCAGCATGAAAATTAAACTGACTATAAACAGAAAGTGATCCTGACCAGCTGAGTTTCACTCTCTTAATGGAGTGAAATGCAAAAAGTAAACAAAAGTAAACAAATGGCATCAGGTTTTAAACAAATCACTGATATCATTAGTAAATGCAGGTAAGACAAAATCAAGTGATACAGGATTTTCATCTTGATACTGTCCCTTTAATTATGAAACTGCTCTCTTCATGTCCTGGAATTGATTTAAAATATAAACAACTCAATGTGTTTTACCCTTGGGACTTTGCACACAAACATGAATACAGGAGCACACCCTACAAGCTACCAATAAGGTTTACAGCTTCTGGGAGACAAATTCTAGTGGTTAGCGAGATTCCCAACTAACGTTAAGGTAATTCTGCCCAAATACAGCCAAGCTAAGCTAATCCCGCAAAAAGCACATCCATGAGCCACTACATGCCAGTTCTTATATTATGGGAACAAGTAAATAACTTTTCTTTATTCTCCCCCTCCATAAAATCATGAGTGGAATGGAGAAGGTGAATAAAGAAAAATTATTTACTTGTTCCCATAATATAAGAACTAGAGGACACCAAATTAAAGTAATGGATAGCAGGTTTAAAACAAATAAAACAAAGTTCTTCTTCACACAGCACACAGTCAACCTGTGGAACTCCTTGCCAGAGGAGGCTGTGAAGACTAAAACAGAGTTTAAAAAAGAGCTAGATAAATTCATGGAGGTTAGATCCATAAAAGGCTATTAGCCAGGGGGTTAGGAATGGTGCCCCTGGCCTTTGTCAGAGGCTGGAGAAGGATGGCAGAAGACAAATTGCTTGATCATTGTCTTCGGTCCATCCCCTCTGGGGCACCTGGTGCTGGCCACTGTCAGCAGACAGGATACTGGGCTAGAAGGACCTTTGGTCTGACCCAGTATGGCCAGTCTTCTGTTCTTAATGCAAGTCACCTTCTGAATTATTTCCTTTTGAAATCAGACCATGATATTAGGACCTGATTCAGTTTCCCCTTTAGTCAATAGGAAAACACCCACTGACTTCAATGGGAATTTGGCTTGGCCAAATTTAGTAAATTAAGTACTGCTATTATTCTGAGCTAGACTGCAAGTACCGGAGTTACAGTGCATAGGAGGGCATTTGGAAACTCCCACCCACCCATAGTGGACAAACTGCATTTTGAAGGTTTCTCTTCCCAGCTCTCTGAACTTGAGTCTATAGCACTAAGCTGGATACTCTTAGAGAGCAGCCTTCCTT
Source organism: Pelodiscus sinensis (assembly GCF_052426305.1). NCBI lineage: Eukaryota > Metazoa > Chordata > Testudines > Trionychidae > Pelodiscus > Pelodiscus sinensis. The sequence goes on along the minus strand of NC_143074.1, from coordinate 22,160,673 downwards.
GTCTTGGTGTCTGTGCTCCAGGACAGAACTAGGAAGTGCAGAGAGCATGTACAAAGTAACATCTGAATAGGATTTTTTTTCCTTTCCCCATCTTACTCCCCTCCCCGCCCAGTCCAGTTTCAGGGCAAAAATTCAAGTTGTGTATCTGTGCTTGTTCCTGCAACTCTAGCCTCACTGAGATCTCACCGGATCATTTGTGAAGTCAGATGCTACCCAACAGGGAGAGTATAGGAATCCAGCCATTAGCTATTAGTACAGCTACTAATCCCAGGCAAAGCTTGCACATCGGTGAAAAGTTTGCCAAAGCAGGAGCGGGAAGAATGTCGTGCAATCTTCTCCCATCGGCATTGCCAGATACTCCCCTGCAATGCAAATCCTTCCTGGGCGTCCACACGAGAGCCCAGGAAGGAGGAGAGGAAGAAGTGACTGACAATTGGTCCTAGCCAAGCCAAGCTGGGTTCCTCCTAGAAGTGACACTCACACACTCCCCGCTTGCTCCATAGGTGCTGGAGCGCAAGGGGGCCAGGCCAGTCACTCCCCGGGGTGCCCAGGGTAAAGGCTGGGCTTTGCCTACCATCGACAAGATGCACAAGGCAGGAGCAGCAGCCGGGCCCAGGGAGTCGCCCTCTCTCCTTGCAGTCAAGTTCAAAAGGAGGGTTTGCCTCCGCCCCGGCCGCCTGCAGATGGAAAGTCGCTGCCAGGCGGAGGCGCGTCAGAGCCGCTGCTACATTCCAGAGCCATGAATCCCCCTTTCGGGAAGGACGCGGCTGCAAAGCGCCCCGCGCTCCGTCCCCAGCCGGGCGGCCTCTGGCGCCAGGGGGCGACGCAGTGCGGGAGCCAGCCCCGCAGCCGGGGCCAGACTAGGGCGCAGCAGGGGCATGACACGAGCCAGGGCCGCCCCGGGAAGCGTCCGGCTGCAGCACCGGCAGGTTCCCCCGCCAATCCACCAGCCGCCCCCGACGGGAGCGGGAGGGCGCATCCGACGGGGCCCCAAGCCCCCCCCCAGACGGGGCAGCCCTATAAATGTGGGGAGAGGGATGCAACCAGCTCCACCCACCCCCCAAAAAATTCTGCCCAGCCCCCGCTGCCAACGCCCCTCTCCAGCGTGCGCTTACCTCGGAGCCGGGCGCCCCCCGAGCTGTGATTGGCTGATTCAAACACATTCAAAATAAAATGCATTTTTTTGGGGGGGGGGAGGGTGAGATAGGCACGGGCCGGCCCGGCCGGGGTCAGCCCCGCGGGGCAGGGGCGGGGGCCGACTCGCCCACACGCGGGACCCAAACTTCCGTGGGACAGGGACGCGGCTCCCACGTTGGCTCCCGCGGATGCCTCGCCGCTCTGCTCCGGCAGCCAACGTGCCTGAACTCCCAATCGGGCGGGGGGGGGGGAGATTTTATTTTGGCATGCCCCCCCCGTATCCCACCAGGAGGAAGCCGGTTCCGCCCCAGGCGACGCCCCCCCCCCCCGAAAAAAATCGAGTCACCCTAACAAAATAAAAGTCAAGAAAAGTCAGTGGGGGGGGGGGGGAAGCTTCCGTCTCCCCTGGATCTCCAAGCGCAGACCCCCCCCCAGCCAACCCGCAGCGGCAGATCGCTGCAGCCGGCCCCCCCGCGGCCCCATCGCCCCCCCCTTACCGCTCCGCCAAGTCCGTCGGGCTCAGCGCCGCATGGGGGGCTACGGGCGGGGGCTGCGGGCGCTGCCGGCGGGCGGCTCAGAGCCCGGGGCGCCGGGTCCCCCCCATGCTGCCCCCGCTTAGCGGCGCTGCGGGCGGGTGCTGCGGGGCGCCATCTTTTTCACTTTTTCCCGCGAATTATTTACGTTTTGCTTATGTAATTAGCACGGGGCCCCTCCGCCTCCCCCGCCCGGCTCCCTCCTGCAGGAAGCCAGGCAGCGCCCGCAGCCCCGGCAGCTCCCGCCGCCCGCCTGCCTTTAAAGGGAGCGGGCGGCCGGCTGGGGCCCGCGGCGTGGGCGGGGGGCAGGGGAGGGGGGGGCTGCGAGGCCAGCCCACGCCGCGCGCGCCCACGTGGGTGCTCCCCCCCCCCCGGTCAGAGAGAGCCGCAGGTGCAGCCCCGCGGACACGCGTGCACGCCCACGCTGGGCTGCACAGACAGGGGTGCGCACCCCCCCCCCCCCACACACACACCCGCAGCAAGGACACACGCTCCCAGGCACCTGCACCCGGAGAGGGCAGCCAGCCCCGCAGAAACACGTGTGTCCCCCCCACGCACCCCCACCCCCGCTCCAGTAGTCCTGTAGCCCCTTGGGGCACGGCTCCCCTAGGGAGCGATTTCCAAATCCTAACTCTGGAAAGAGCCACTCCGAACTAGCGCTGCTCCTCTGCCCAAGCAGGGTTATTTGGAAACAACAGGGTGGACACTTGCCTTGTTATCTCCACCTACCTAATGCAGACATGCCTATGTCTCGGGAACAGCTACACAGCAAGGCTATTTTGGGGTACCAGTGGTACCCCAAAATAGCTACTCCGGGTCTACACAAGCCGCCTGTTATTTCAAAATATTTTTCGAAATAACGGGCGTGCTATTTCGCCATCCCGGTAAACCTCGCTGCAGGAGGGATAAGGGATGGCTCCAAAGAGCGCGTTATTTCAAAATAGCGTTGTGTAGACGCACCAAATTTCAAATGAGATTTGAGGTAAGAGACGCAAATTGCATCGCTGATTTCGACTTTAAGGTGCTGTGTAGATGCACCCATAGACATGCCTTTAGAGCAGTGGTCCCCAACCATTGGAAGCGGACAGGTGCCAGGGGGCGTGGCCGTTCGCCTTCCAGGCACCAGAGGGCGGGGACACTCACGCACCCGGGGGCGGGGCCGCACATACGCCACACCCCCATGAGCCACCTGCCTGGGGCCAGCAACTCTATGTGCCGCGGGGCCTCCCATTTGCAGCAAGCCTGGGCCAGCATCCTGCAGAGCCATGCACCCAGGGCCAGCACCCCCCCATAGCCGAGCACCCAAAGCTGGCACCCCCCCCCCCACAGCTGCATGCCCGGGAGCGGGGATGCCAATTTGCCACGCTCCCGGGGCCGGCGCCCCCCCCCATAGCCGCACGCCCAGGGGCCGGGGTGGCCAATTCGCCGTGTGCCTGGGGCCAGTGCTCCCCATAGCCACGCACCCGGAGAGCAGGCGGCCAATTCGCCGCGCTCCCAGGGCCAGCGCTCCCCGTGCGCCATGCGCCCGGGGCCAGCTCCGGCACTGCACATGCGCCACGCGCCCAGGGCAGGGCCAGCCCCGAGCACTTGGCGGGCACCCACAAATGCCATGGTGGCCGTGGGCACCATGTTGGGGACTACTGCTTTAGAGACTAACAAAAATATATAAATATATATATATATATATATATATATATATATATATATATATATATATATATATATGTCTACACTGCAATGCTATTTCAGGATACTGGAGTATAAGAATTTGCTATTTAATGGAAATTGCTGCAAAAAGCAACTGCTTTCAGGAGTACCAGCCAGCATTATAACACTGACCTGAGAATCTGAACTTTCTGATATTGTTACAATATGTGCTCTGGGGTCAGTTAAGAGGCAGATATATTAAAAACTCATTTAACTACTGTGTGGAACGGATGGGAGATGCTTTCTAGTAGAAAGCTGATTCTTGGCTTATGGCTTGATCCAAAGTCCACTTAAGTCAGTAAGGCCCTTTTTACACTATGGGGAAGACTCAGGTTTGAACGGAGAGGGCTTCCCCCTCAACACTGGCACTCTTGATCTTCATGGGGCGTAAGGGAACCTGATAGAAGCATTTGCTCCCGTCCACCTCCCCGAGTTGCAGGGATGACGTGAAAACGCGATTTAAGATACTTCAACTCCAGCTATGTAATTAACGTAGTTGCATATCGTAAGTCAACCTTTCCTTTAGTGTAGACCTGGCCTAAGTGACTTTAATCACATCAGCCAATAGGCATTCAATCAGATTTTCTCCAGTATTATGCATTCCTCATCACATATGCTTAAAACAAATAGTTCCTCCAGGCATGGTTAAAATGACACAGGGGGAAATGTTGTTTTCTTAGTATTTCTGTGATACTAGAATTTATTAAAACATTCCACAAAAATATTGAGATGTGAACATTACTCATGAAGGCAGGTGTTGCCTTTTTTTGCAAGTAAGTATTGAAGAGTGTGTATGCAGGAAAATAACAGGACAAGCTTTGCTTACAGTGTCAGAGTCACAAAGCTTTAAAACGTTTGTGATTTCAGAGGTTAGAATAATAGACTCTAAAGCAAAGTGCAGTAATATTACAGGCCATTAAACATCTTGGTAAAGAAAGACATCAAACGAAGAGGGGAAAATTAAACCCAACCTTCTTGAGAATAGGTCACATTTTAAACATGCGGGATGTCAAAACGCTAGTCAACAGTACAAAGGATCAAAAAGAGTAAGCATGTTACCCGCCAAACTTAACCACCGTAATACAGAATTATTTAGAGACACTTTTAAGCTCTCACAAACAGCCTCTTGATTGCTCTTTTGAGAGACAAGAAAGTCCTTGTAGTCGGTCTAATCAAAAGAGAAATATTTCTATTGTCCTTAGACAGTCTACAATTTGTAGGGTATAAAAGGGACATAGACAAACCTAATGCAATACACTCTGGTCTAAGTGTTATTAATTTCCTTCCCCAGCCAAAGCGGCCTTGCAAAGATCATGAAAATATGGATCCCACGATCAATAGTGTATGTAAAAGTCCATTGCCCAGTGTATAATTCTTTCCCTGTCTCAAGTGGATGCAAATCCAGGACTGCACATTTGTACTATAAGTTGTTCAGACTCCAATTCTCAGTGTGAATTAATTTTTCTCCCTGCTTGCTTCTGTTCTGTTTTTGGAACACCACCACTTGGGTTTGAACCTGGGACCTCTGAAGCAAAGCATAGGAGCCTCTACCTGCTGAGCTAAAAGCCAGCTGCCTCTCAGCCCATGCTATAGAGGTCTCTCGGTCTTAACTATTGATGTGGTCTCGGTACAGTTTGCATTGCTCAGTAACCACACTAGTGTGTCTACACTGGCAGGTTCTTGCACAAGGACCCGCAGAGCGTCCACACTGCCCGCCCGCTCTTGCGCAAGAAGATTTACCGTACGCATGGTAAGAGAGGGCTTCTTGTGCAAGAGCTATGCTCTTTTTTTTTTACAAGTGTAAGCCTTCTTGCACAACAGCTCTTGCGCAAGAGGGCAGTGTGAACACGCGGCAGGTGTTTCTTGCACAAGAAAGCCCTATGGCTAAAAGAGCTTTCTTGCGCAAGAGGGCGTCCACACTGCCATGGATGCTCTTGAGCAAAAGCACATCTCGGACATGGCAGTGTGGACTTGTTCTTGCACAAGGCTTCTTGCACAAGAACCCTTGTGCAAGATGTTTTTGCACAAGAAGCTGCCAGTATAGACATAGAATATGTAACCCACACGCCTAGGCTCTCGGTAAAAACCCTATTAGAAAACCCCTCCGGCTTAGAAGCAAAGACAGCTGTTCTCTCCTGCAAGGGTATAGTCATGGAGCCTACAGCCAGAAGGACCCACCAGTGTAAGGAGTCTGACCTCCTGGGTAGCAGAGGCTCCCAGTCCCTACACAGGCAGGACATTACTGCTCTGAGTAGCTGGACCTAGCAACTGCTTGGAGGGAGACTGCAAAAGGAGTCCCCACACCAGATTGCAAACCTCTTGAGGACCCATAGCATGGAGGCTAACTCTGGCGTAATCGCCATGTTCTCTTACACACCTGCTTCATAGACTCATAGAACACTAGAATGAGACGGGATCTCGAGACGTCATCGAGTCCAGTCCCCTGCCCTCACGGCAGGACCAAGCACCGTCTAGATCATCCCTAACCGGTGTCTGTCCAACCTGCTCTGAAATATCTCCAGTGACGGAGATTCCACAACCTCCCTGGGCAACTTATTCCGGTGTTTAATCCCTCTGATAGTTAGTAAATTTTTTCTAATGTCCAACCTAAACCTCCCTTGCTGCAATTTAAGCCCATTGCTTCTTGTCCTAGCCTCAGAGGCCAAGGAGAACAATTTTTCTCCCTCCACCCCGTTAGAGACTTGAAAACCGCTCTCATGTCCCCTCTCAGTCTTCTCCTTTCCAAACTAAACAAACTCAATTCCTTCAGTCTTCCCTCCTAGGTCATGTTCTCTAGACCTTTCATCATTCTTGTTGCTCTTCTCTGGACCCCCTCCAATGTCTTCACATCTTTCCTGTAATGTGGTGCCCAGAACGGGACACAAAACTCCAGCTGAGGCCTAATCAGCACAGAGTAGAGCAGCAGAACGACTTCTCGTGTCTTGCTCACAACACACCTGTTAATGACGCCTGGAATCAAGTTGGCTTTTTTTTTTTTTTTGGTCACAGTTTCAGAAAGCGCTGGGCATGGGGGGGAGGGGGATCTGCAAAGCAGCACACCCAAGTCGTGTGCCCCTTACCTTCAGTGGGCTGCCATGCCTGTGCCCCGTTGGAGCTCAACTCGGCATGACCTAGCGGGATGGTATTGCCCAATGGGCCTGCTCCCAGAAGCATGCTCCACCTTTATGCCACGGTGGCAGGGCCAGGGCTAACTCCAAAATGCTCAGCCTGTTCTTTAGAGTTTTGCTAGAATGTCCCCCAGCAATGGTCAGCTGATGATGTTGCCGGTGAAACAACAGCATGGTCGAGGGTGAATGCAGGCAAATGGAGTTTTCCCACTTCTTAGCTGGGGCATATGGTGCTTGCCTACTTCTCCCTAAGGAATAAAGTCGTTATGCACACCTCTCCTGTGATCAGCAAACCATGGCTGCACAACCATGCTGCTTACACTCAGTCGCAAAAACCGGGACCTGTAAAACTCTGCAAGAAGCTACTGACGACCTGCACCAGCCATCGAAAAGCCCACGGCCTTCCTGTTTAACAACGTTACCTCATTCCCGGCTCTTCCGTAGAGTGCCACCAAGTCAAATGCTCTGTTCTGCGGGGCAGACTCACCACCCTGGCGCCTCCAGTTGGCAGTCCTGGAAATTAGTTTCATCGGCTTACTGGACACCTCCCTCTGGCTCAGTGTTTCTTAAACCGTGTTCTGTGGCACACCAGTGTGACGCGAGGCAGTTGGAGGTGTGCCACGGAGAACAGAATTCAAAATGGCTGCCCTTAAAGAGATAGGCGCCCTTTTTTTTGGCTCAACTTTCCCTCCAACTTTTTTTTTTTTTTGCTCAACAAAAAATCCTTGGTGTTCCTCATTAAAAAAATTATTGTTTGGTGTTCCTTGGACTTCAAAAGTTTAAGAAACACTGCTCTAGCTGGTGTCTCCCCATTTTCTTGCTCTTCCCTCTAGTCCGGACCTATGTCACTCTTTGACCACACCGCCCTCCGCCCAATCTCACTGCTCCCTCTTCCAGTGGGGAAGGGTGTTGTTTACTCAACTGTGCACTCCAGGGTCCTCTCCTCCCAAGGGGCACCCAGTTCTTCTCCCAGTTTCCCTGCACCCACCTTGCCTCAGTGACCCACTGCCAATCTTCATCTAGCCCCTGCCTCAGGGACAAACTGCAGTCTGTAATCTCCACTCATCACTGGCAAAGGGGTGTGCACCTGTTGTCCCTACCTACCATGGCTGCCCCTCACAGCCCCAGTAGCTTCAGGCCTTGCACCCTGAGGGCTTGCTTGGCCAGAGGTTCCCCAGCCCTGCTTTACCTCCAGGAAGCCCCCTGCTTCCCAGACAGCCAAGCCCCACCTGCTCTCTAGCCATCAGGAGCCCTTCTTTATATAGCCCCCAGCTGGACCCTCATTAGCCAGACTTGCCTCAGCTGGGGCTTCGCTCTCAGCCCTGGCTCTGGGCTGGGCTTTTGTCCTTAAAGGGCCAGTGCAGGGCAAGCGCCCTGTCACGGTGTGTGTGGGGGGGGGAAGAGGGGGGGACAAAATGTCTCAGCAAGCTCAGATTTTATTTCCCATCGTAGCACACCTTCACATAGTGTTGTCATGATTATACAAACAAAATGGACAGATCATGTACTGGTGTAGCACTCCCCACCTGCCTCTCAGGCCACTGCCCAGCCTAGGAATATCAAAAAGGGTAGTTTAGCCACTTCTTTATAAAACCACTGCACTATTATGGTGAAGCATCTAGATCAGGGTTATTAGGCACACGGCCCGTTGGTTTGTGGCCCGCAATGCAGTTTGGGTTTACACAGGGCTCAACAGGCAGCCCGTGGGTGGGGTCCTTTGACCATGGCCTCCAATGGGAACATGCTCCACACTGGCGAGGCGTCTCCCAGGCAGGTTAAGCACTGAAAGGCGCAAGCATTGGGGCATTGTGTGAAAGAAGCTATTTGCATATATTTGCATGCATATGCAACCACATGTACGTGGCAGCCCTCGGCATGTGCTGTATCATTTTGACCCCCGGGGCTTCCAAAGTTGAGTAGCCTGATTTAAAGCATGAGAAAGGCTTGTTTCTCCTGAACTGAATGCTCCTTCTTCGGGCTCACAGGGAACCTGAAACATTAGTGAAACAGTCAAATGACTGAAATTCACAGTGAGTCATGATATATTAGCAATGAGTCACCGCTGTGTTAAAAATAACCCTCGCACCATATTCCTTCTCCTGGAGGAAACGTAACTGTTCATTTTACCCCATTTGTGGTGCTTATTTTGACCCAGTGTAGGGAAAATGTGGCCTATTGGAAGCCATGTTGAATCAGATTTTTTACCCCAATGGCCATTGGTACATGAGCTTTGTCAGGCAATAGAGACTGTCGTTATTATATACTTCACCTGGGGTTAATATACAAAGGCCCATGTTTATAACAGCACAGCCTGTTGCTATGGATATAAATATAATGTCACATATTCAACACTCTAGATCAGATTGGCCATTGGTATAAATGGGTGTAACTCTGTCAAAACCAATATAACGGCGTCTAGTCACACCAGCAATGAATGACCGTGGAGTCTAGGAGATGAGGTGTTGGCTCGTACTAATGGAGATCCTTTTATGAAACACGTCTTAGGACTAAGTAGGGAAAGGGGGCCTGGAAAAACAATGTAGCCCACTGGAATGGTGAAAACGCTGTACTTTGTGTAGTGTCATTTCCCTGGAAAGAAAACCCGTCTGTCGAGAGAAAAGGACTTTGAGATTAATTTTATCTCCAGTGCCTTAGCTCCTAGCGAAGATTCAGTTCAGCTGTTGTATTTGCTCCTGCTTTTTCTGCAGCGCGGCCCTGATTCACTTGTTTCACTGGAAATAATTTAGTGAGGAGCTCATAGAAATGATGGAGCAAAACATATTGACAACATGCATTTTACTCTAGCAACAATATAGCAGTAGAGGCGCCGAAATGCTTGTTTCTTTGATGTCTGGTGGAAGACAACAAGGGACATAATTCCACCCCCAGTTACACTGAGGCCTTGTCTACGCTAAACCTCTGTGTTGTTCTAACCTGCACAACTTCAGCTCCGCAAAGAGCACTGACAAACGTATGGTCGTGTCTTGTGTGCAGTATGCTCAGCGGGGGCTGCTCTCCCAATGACTCTGGCTACTCCTCTCATCCTGCCGGAGTACTGGAGTCAATGGGAGAGCACGCGGAGATTGATTTATCATGTCTAAGCAGATGCGATAAATCGGCCGCCCGTGGATTGATCGCTGCGATGTTGAGCCATCACATAGTGAAGACAAGCCCTTAGTCCTGTCAGTGACCAAGGGCAAGTGTTGTTGCTGTGGGTGAAACTCTCTCACGTACAAAGGTGCAACCCTACTAAAGACACTTGGCCTGATTCTTCTCTCCCTTAAACCAGTTTCACACCATTGTAATTCCATTGCCTCTAATGGAGTAACTCCTGGTTTACACCTGTATGAGAAAAGAATCAGTAGACTCTTTGGAGCCAGCCGGATTTTAGCTCAGAGAGTAGAGGCTCAGACATGACGCTCCAGAGTTCCCAGGTTCAACTCCGCCTGGTGGCAGTTACTAGTGGGGGCTCGTCCGGGATCTCCACTGGGTCTCTGAAGCTTGGGATCTGTGCTTCCTCACCTAGGGATAGTATGTAACCCAACACCTAGTAGAATCTTTTTTATTTATGTTCAAAAACTCCTCCATCCCCCTTTAAACTGAGAAGCAAATTTGGTCCACTGAGCCTGGCTCTGATCTTACACTTGAGTTGTACTCTACTCACTCCAGGGAGGGGAGAATTTGGCCCAATGAATTTTCCCTTGCTGAGCTGAAGTTGAACTGAAAGAATTTGATTCTCCTTTCTCCTACATCCGTGTAAATCAGGAGTAACTCCAAATCAATGGAATTGCACCAAAGACTCAGGCTCAGATAATGGGCTGAATCCTCAACTGATGTAAATCAGCAGAACGTCACTGGAATCAGAGCGAGGCCAGTTTCCACCAGCTAATCATCTGGCTCCATGTGGGTTCCTGGAACCAAGTCAATATTCCCTGTGACACATGTCCATTGGAAGGGCTAGCAATGCTTTGCTACCTGGGTTAAGAAAAACCCATTGCCTAAGGATCTTACTGTGAATGGCTGAAGAAGAGACTTTCAGGTGGAGTGGCTGGATGTCTAATGGCGTTTCGAAGCAAAGAGACCTTCCCCGGTAGGGGTGTCATGGAGGAGGGGTTCGGATTGTCTGCCACTGCCTGGCTTCCGGGGAATGCTCCATTGGAGACAGCGGGACAAGTGGTGGAAATGCAGGTGAGACAAGACAAAGTGGCAATTGAGAAGAAGACGGGGCTGTTTTGCAAATACGGGGAGCCCCCGACTTACGAACGGGCCGAGTTCCAAACATGTGTTTGTAAGTCGGTTGTTTGGAACTCGGGTCGCAGAGTCCCATAGAAACCATGTTACGGTGGGTAGGTTCCCAAGCTAACCCACAAAAGCCTATTTAACCCATTGCTGTTCATTTGCAATGACACGTTGCAGGAATAGTTTTTCATGGAACCTTGAATGCTGGTGCTTGAGGAAAGGCAGGCTTGATCAGAGGACGAGGAGGTAGGTTGAGGTTCTGAAGGGGACTTCTGGGCATCCCCTGGCTGACCCCTCCTCCTACCCGACGCCATCCCCATCCCCTGGCTGAGCCCCCCCCCACCCAACGCCAGCCCCATTCCCTGGCTGACCCCCCCTCCTCCTACCCGACGCCAGCCCCATTCCCTGGCTGACTACTCCTGCCCCTATGGGCTGCACCCAGGCCCTGCTCATCAGGAGCCATGCAGCCAGTGGCTAGAGAGAAGCGGACATTTCCTCTTCAAAGCCCCGCTTCTCTCCAGCCATTGGCAGCCTGACCATCCTCTGTTCCTCCGGCCCGCTCTTGTGCTGCTCACCACAACCTGCTCCCCTGAGGCTGCAGCGAGCTTTTGTCTGGACGTGGGGAAGTTCCTAAGTCGGAAGTTTGGAACTTGGGTAGCACTTGTAAAGAACCTTTAAAATAACTGGCTGGCAGCTCTTGAAATAGCTGTGCTGTGTAGACGCACCCGTACGAAGCCAGCATGCAGCTTTGCAAGTTGGTTACAACTGATACCATCAACTCTTCATTTGATCAGAACTTGAGCAAAAGAAGAAGAGAGGGATTTGGTTTCATCATACAAAACATAACAACGGCCAGACTGAGTCAGACCAAAGTTCCATCTGGCCCAGTGTCCTGTCTGCCAACAGTGGCCAATGCCAGATGCCCCAAAGGGAGTGAACAGAGCAGGTAATCATCAATACCTCCCATGTTGCCCATTTCCAGCCCCTGACAGAGGCTGGGGACACCACCCCTACCCGTCCTGGCTAATAGTCATTGATGGACTTAACCTCCATTAAATTATCTAGCTCTTTTTTGAACCCTGTTAAAGTCCTGGCCTTCACCACATCCTCTGGCGAGGAGTTCCACAGCTCGTCTGTGTGCTGCACAAAGAAAAAGCTTCCTTTTGTTTGTTTTAAACCTGCTACCTATTCATTTCATGTGGTGACCCCTTATTTCTTGTGTTATGGGAACAAGTCAATAACTATTCCTTAGTCATTTTTTCCACACCAGTCATGATTTTATAGGCCTCTCACATATCCCCCCGAGTCTCCTCTTTTCTAAGCTGAGAAGTCCCAGTCTTTTAACTCTCTCTTCAAATGGCAGCCATTTGTCATTGTACATTTGCCAATCTCTGTGGTGTCACCTTGTTTTGAAATACCAAAGCGAGGATCTACAGAGCAATTCTGTTATTTTGAAATAAATTTAAAAGAACGGACGGCTTATTCCGACTTCTGTAAACCTCATTCCGCGAGGAATAAGGCCTCTTCCGAAATAGCTATTTCGGAATAGCTGTAGTGTGGACGCTCCACCGATGCTGTTTTGAAATAGCTCCTCCCCAGGGTCATTCAAAGTAACTATTCCCCAGTGCCTCCTGCAGTTCTACATTGAGGTAGCATGTCCACATTAGGGAAGTCTGCCACTAATTTTGAGGCTGCCTGTAGTGTAGACGTGCTATTTCGAAATAAAGCTATTTCCAGAATAGCTTACTTCGAAATAAGCGCGCAGTGTAGATGTACCCTAAATGACTGACTTGTTACTATTGAATTTCCATGCAGAATGGGGTTTGCAAGTTGTTTTGAACTAAGGAAGGGTGTGTTGGAACACTGAATACAGATTAAACAACGTGCACTGGCAGACCACCTATCAGCAAAGGAATACGGGCTGGCAGCCTTTGCGTGCCTGGAATTGCTAGTGATTTCAGGGGGAGGTGTTATATACCAGCAGAGTCAGCAGCCCAAAGCGGTTGGCTCAAAAAACGCCTCCAAATGTAAGTTTTATTTGGAGGATTTTCAATATCCTAGAAATCAGCAAATTTCTTTTTCCTTTATTTTTCTTTCTGGGAAAATGGAAGCAGGAGCACAGTTTATACTTTGGCTTGTAGTCTTGGAAACGAAAGCCTTAAGAATATTATCTAGTGAATGAAACCCAGCTTTGAAATTGACTGTAAACCAAAGCCTGTTTCTGAGATATGATCTGTGTAAGCAACTTCCACCGCCTGGTGCGCGATCAGTACATTTCAGAGAAAACAGAACCTTGTAGGGTTAGCGCTGTATCAGATCTACCGTTCTTACTGAAGGCTGGGCACAGACAGACTGCAAGCCCAAATTCTTACCTTTCACACGCATCTTTCTTCAATTCACCCCACGTCGAAAATGCCATGCTTGTTTGGCAACTGAAGACTAACGTTAGCAATAGAACGTCCCTTGCCCATTCATGAAACTGATGTCTGCTAATGACATTTGCTTACCTAGCCCTACAAGTAAATGAAACACAGAGCAAAGAAGCCCAGCTCTGTAAAATGGAACACGCGTCAATTTTCCTGGGCAATTTGATTCAGATCAGATAACGTTTCTTGATAAGCCATTTCCCCCAACAGAAGTGATTTGCTGGATTCTTTAACCCCTGCTCTTGTTTTGATTTTCTTTGCAAATATAATTGGTCACCTGACTGAGAAAGTTATGAGAACGAGATGAAAATCAGGACTCTGTTCTGGGAAAACAGGCGCTGGAAACACAACCTCATGTTTGGAATGCACCACTACTCAATGCATTCCATGTGACCAAAGTAACGCCGCAGACCAGAGCTTCCTATACTCCAGCACAGGGTGAATTATTTCTTGTTTGAGTCCTTTCAGAGCAGAGTAAGTGATATAGGGAAGGGCAAATCACAGCAAAGGATGCTTATAATAAGCTAAATCTGACATTCAGCTGTTTTTTGCCAGCTGCGCCTTTATATCTTTCATGTCTTTTTACTATTTACTTAATGTGAATTTCATCCAGGCCCCTTGTTTTAAAACTTAACTTTCTTTGTGTGCAGTCATGCAATTGCATAAGTCACCAAGTGCCCTTCCAGCTGTGCAAGGTTTATATTAATGCAGGCGTTACATAATTTTGACACAGATACATTCTTACGGACACGTCTGCAGTTCCTGTGCAAAGCTCAGAAAGGCCATTTCAAAACTTTGAAAAAATGCCCCCGAAAAACAAACGATCTCTTTTGGTTCCTGGAAAAGACCGAGTAATTACTCGTGTTTAATAAGTCAAGGTTGGGAGGCTTCTTAGCCAATTATCAGCTAATTCATTAATTAACTATAGCAATTATAGGCCCCAGACAAGATCAAACCCCACCATGCAAAAAATAGTTACAGCTTCTGCTCCGAAGAATTTCAAATCGGAACAGACATGAGAGAGGAAGGAAGGATTATGAGCCCCGTTTTGCAGATGAGGCCCCGAGGCATGGAGCGAGAAAGTGACTCACCAAAGTCACACAAGAAGTCTGCGACGGAGCCAAGACCAGCACACGAAATATCCTGAGCCCCAGCCCTGCCGTAAGCACGGGTCTCCCTCTGAGAACCACAGTCCGTTCTAAATGATGCCCTCCCTCCATTGATATATGTAGGGCAGGAGCCTGGACTTTGGAGTATGGCTTCGTGAAACACTCCGCTATCGTGGACGGATCTATTTCCACCACCACCCTTGGCCTCGCCGGGCTCCCCTCCCTGGCCAGTACATACTCCCGACCAGCGAGGGAGGTTAAAATGTGTTTCATTCAGTAACCGTGTAACCGTTGAAAATTTCAACGGCTCCACGGTTCCACGCAGGGCGGCAGGAGGCTCCCCGGGAGCTGGTGTGTGTGGGAAGCAGGCTTGTTACACATGGTCCTTCCCATTGAAACGGGGGTGTCTGCGGGGAGGGACGTCTTTGCCCGTCTTTTTTGTATCACAGTTTGAAACACGGTCGCTTGGGCCGCTCTCAGCCGGGCCCGGTGTACGGAGGAGGAATATAAATGTAGCACTTCCCTGGGGGGCTTTCCCTCCATGTCCCCAGGCAGCCCCTGGCAACTCGCACCACTGCACTCTCCTGCCCCTGAGCACGACTCTGTGTCCCTAAGCACCGGCTATGTGCGGCCTCGCTGGTTCCGTAGCTTGGAGCCAGACCTGGGAGTCGCGACGGCCTCGTAACACTCTCCAGATGAGCTTTTACAGTGATTACACCTTCCCCCCTTGACTGGGTCTGGGATCGAGTCATCAGGAAACGTGTGTAACCAATGTTATGAGAATGGAAAGGGGAGCATCCAGGTCAGGAGCAGGCAAGATACGGCCTGTGGGCCAGCACGCCAAGGCTCTGGATCCAGCCCACAGGATGCCCTGCTGGGACTTTCAGGAGCACAGCAGCCCCATGCCGCTTTAAGCAGATGGCTGCTCCCTGTGACTTTCTGCTCTGGGCACCAAGGAAATGGGGAGGCTTTGCGTGCTGCCCTACTCCCAGCAAAATCTCTCAGCTCCTATTGGCTGGAAATTGGCCAATGGGAGCTGAGAGATTTTGCTGGGGGGGCAGTGTGTGAAGCCTTACCCTTCCCCCAGTGCCTGGAGCAAAGAGCCACAGAGAGCAGCCAGTCATTTTGAGCAGCCTGGGACTGCGGCAGGCCGGGAATCTGCCCCGGGGTCCTGCAGGGCTGCTGGCTGGGAGCCACCTAGGTAAGCAGCTCCCAATCAGACCCTGCCTCTGGTACCCCATCCCTTCCCTCCCCACAAGTCTCTGCCCCAGGTCACCGCCCAAACCCTCTACACCACCCCCCCCAGTCACAACTTCCTTCCAGACCCTGCACTCCCTCCTACACTCCTCCCGCAGTCAAGAATCCTCTCCTGCACCCATACCCCCTCCTGGATCCTGCACCCCAAGCCCCTGCCCCAGATCACGACCCTCTCCTTCATCCAAACTCCCTCTCAGACCCAACACTCCCTCCTGCACCCCAGTCCCTTACCACAAGCTCCCTTGTGACCCAACCTCCTTCCAGCCCCCCACACCTGCTCCATATAAAAGTGTGGGCCTTGGCCACTCACCAAAATCTTGGAGTGCCCCCCCTCATTAAAAATTATTGCCCCTCCCTGCCCTCGCTCCATAAGTCAGATTCTACATTGATTTACACTGGGCAACTCCTCAGCAGCCAAGGGCCCTATGACATGAGTGCAGGATTATGCCCAGAGTCCTTTGGTTCTTACGGGATTTAGCTAGATGTGGAGAGCTGGCCTCTTGTTTTATGAAGCTCTCCTGAATTCCACAGCCACAACTGCCAACAGCCACTGCCGTGTCTCAGACGTTTACTATCTCACCGGGGAAACAGGACGTTATTTCCATCTAACCCACCTTCAGTATTTGATGCGGAGACGACAAAAGCAGGCACCGTGGGAGCCAACTTTCTCCTAGGACGGGAAGACTTTTAGCTCCTGTCCTATGGCATCAGAACGTTGTTTGCCCGTAGATTGGAAGAAACATTTCACATGTGCCCTAGGACGTCACTGTTATGACAAGTCCAGCACTGGGCAGGTCGAGGCGGCTGATCTGCAAAGAATAATAGGATTAGCAGAGGTGTGAGAGCCCTGGGCGGGACAGTAGAGACCAGATGCTGCTGCGAGTTACAGATGCGCTGGGGGAGTTTGGGGGGAGACCTAGAACTGGAATATAAGGGGGCTGTGCTGCTGGGGACTCTCCTGCCGATAGAGACGTGGAGACATTCGAGTCAGGCTTGACAATGAACCGGCAGAGTGTGCAGAGGTCAGGGCTGAGAACAGAATCGTAAGATCATAGAACACTAGAAGTGGAAGGGACCTTGAGAAGTCAAGTCCAGCCCCTGCCCTCACGGCA
Source organism: Pelodiscus sinensis (assembly GCF_052426305.1). NCBI lineage: Eukaryota > Metazoa > Chordata > Testudines > Trionychidae > Pelodiscus > Pelodiscus sinensis. Next base: position 22,144,025 of record NC_143074.1, on the reverse strand, counting down.
GCACCAAGCACCATCTAGACCATCCCTGAGAGATGTCTGTCCAACCTGCAATGAAATATCTCCAGCGATGGAGATTCCACAAGCTCCCTAGGCAATTTAGTCCAGTGCTCAGGCAAAGGATGTTGTGGGTGAGACTGAGGAATGCAGGTGGAGTTGGGGGTAAGGCGGAGAGGGACGGGGGTAGAGGGGTGCTGTAGATTATGGCTGCGTGGGGTAGCTTTCTCCCTGATGTGTGTCCCAAGCAGCACATTGACCCTAGGAAAAGAGTCATAGAAACTGGAGATGTTCAAACCCGGGTAACTCATCCCACCCATTCCATGCCCTGTGCAGGATTTCTCCTGTCTTCTAGAGCATGATCCAACCTCGACAAAAAGGTCCTGGGTGCTGAGATTTCCACTCCTGGCCTCAGCCTGTTCTGCAGAGTGATTCGTATCTCGCTGCCAAGAGGTTTTGATGCATTTGAGCTAAAATTTTCACTTCCACCACTTCGTCCCAGTCCTCCTGATTCACCCCTCTCCCCGGGCCTCCTTACCATCTTTAACAAACCCTCTCCTCTGGCGTGCTTTACAGGAGACAAGTATCTCTACGTGGTTAGCCCCCTCTTAGCCAAGGGATTCCTGCTGCTGCCACAGTGCTGATCAGGCTTGAGTCGGAATGTTGTGTCCAGTTCTGGGTACCACATTTCAAGAAAGATGGAGAAATTGGAGAAGGTCCAGAGAAGAGCAACCAGACTGATGAAAGGTCTAGAGAACATGGACTATGAGGGAAGACTGAAAGAATTGGGCTTGTTTAGTTTGGAAAAGAGACGATTGAGAGGGGACAGGATAGCAGTTTTCAGGTATCTAAACGGGTGTCACGAAGAGAAAACTTGTTCATCTTGGCCTCGGAGGATAGAACAAGAAGCAATGGGCTTAAACTGCAGCAAGGGAGGTTTAGGTTGGACATTAGGAAAAAGTTCCTAACTGTCAGGGTAGTTAAACTCTGGAATAAATTGCCCAGGGAGGTTGTGGAATCTCTATCTCTGGAGATATTTAAGAGCAGGTTGGACAGACGCCTGTCAGGGATGGTCTAGATGGTGCTTGGTCCTGCCATGAGGGCAGGGGACTGGACTCGATGACCTCTCAAGGTCCCTTCCAGTGCTAGGATTCTATGATTCCTACTTTGCTCTCTTACCTTTTCCTTGAAAATCATTCCATCTGCCCCCTCAGTATTCAGTCTCGCTGCTTCTCCACTCTCCTAACTCACCAATATTTTGCTAGTGCCGAGGAACTGTGCACGATATGTCAGGCATGAATCCCAGGGAGAACGCTTCCTTTCTGCTGCATGATGAGAGGCTTGATCTCAAGCAGCCCCCAAATCAAATGGACCTTCTCCACTGCTTATCTTGCAAATGTATAGCTCATGCCCTTCTTCTGCTGGCCCTCACTGATGCTTTTCATTGGCTCCCTTCCCCTGAATCTTTGATTCTGAATATTTTCCTTCGACATATGAACCTTCCTTTGTTATTTCTCTCGAGGTCCCTTCCAGTCCTATTATTCTATGATTCTATGATTTCTCTGTGCCTAGCCTGCACTTTGTCATTTTTCTGTCCTCACTGGTATTTGGACCACAACCCTCACCTATGTTGGTAGCATCTGTGAATTTCATGAAGGTTCTGCAGGCCTCATCTTCTAGATACCGAATGCTTTAGCTGACCCAGGTCCAAACCTAACACCAACTCCTGTGACACTGCTCTGAAGGCTTCCTTAAAACTCCAGACGTTGCAGCTTATCATCACATTTTGTTTACGATCCACTGGCCCCCGACGCTGCTCACTTCCAAGCCAACTGGAAAAAATGATGCAAGACACTAGCGTACCCTTCGCTGAAAGCCAGACATGAGACATCTACCATGCCTCCTCCCAGCAACACTCACTTTCCAATTTAGCTAAAAGTACATTTTTAAAAAAGCCAGCAAGCTGATCTGGCAAGATTTGTTCAGGAAAAAAAAAACAAGTTATCACAGTCCATTAGGAAAGAATAAAAGAAACCATAAAATCATCTGGCTATTGCAACATAACCACTCCTCCCCCGCCCCTTGGAAACATAAAAGCCCCATTCTCATGCCGAAGTCGTGTGTGTTTCGCTACACACACAAAAAAAGTTCCTTTGGCACTTGCCAGTGTCACGGTGCAGAAGCTATACGTTGTTGAGTTTGCTTGGTGCAGCTTCCTTTCCCCACAGTATTCTAGTTCTGTAGTAGGTCCTTGTAGCCTTGAAATGAGTGTAATATTCCTTTGGGCCTTACAAAGACCTCGATCCAAAAAGAGAACCACTGAAAGTTAACCACTTTACAAAGTAAATGAGAAACTAGTGACCTACATGCATGTGAGAGCAGTAATATGTAGCGTTTTATAGGACTTACTCAGTATTTTTAACCATCAAAGAGTGTTATAATTCTGTTAATGCGGTGTGGTAGGTTTTATGCTCGGGCAGGGAAACAGACAGGAAGACTCATTGAGTTTCTCATACCACTAGGCAAAATGCTCCTGGAGTTTTACAACAAATTATGAAACCAGATCTTGGGAGCGCTAAAAAAAAAGGTGCTAAGATAAATTGTGGTTCAGCTGCTATTTAATTCCTGTTTTTTTCCATAGCGGATTAGGCATTTGCGCTTCTTCTCTGAGGTAACAGAAGATTCACAGTTAGACTCCGAAGTTCCCCATGTCAAATGACTGACAGGTCTCGAGAACCAAGGTCTGCCTTGCCTCAGATCTATAGAAGCCAAAGAGAGAAGGGATGGGGTAGTGGCGCCTAGTGGCCGCCCACTGACCTGGAGGCGGAGGAACCCCTCCAGGAGGCCTACTCGCATATAGATAGTTATTCCCATGATTCAGTCAAAAGTCTCACAGGCTGTGTCTAGACTGGCCAGTTTTTCCAGAAAATCAGCCACTTTTCCGGAAAAACTTGCCAGCTGTCCACACTGGCCGCTTGAATTTCCGCAAAAGCACTGACTTCCTGCTGTAAGAAATCAGTGCTTCTTGCGGAAATACTATGCTGCTCCCGTTCAGGCAAAAGTCCTTTTGCGCAAAAGGGCCAGCGTAGACAGCTCAGATTTGTTTTCCACAAAAAAGCCCCGATCGCGAAAATGGCGATCGGGACTTTTTTGCGGAAAAGCGCGTCTAGATTGGCACGGACACTTTTCCACAAAAAGTGCTTTTGCAGAAAAGCGTCCGTGCCAATCTAGACACTCTTTTCTGAAAATGCTTTTAACGGAAAACTTTTCCGTTAAAAGCATTTCCGGAAAATCATGCCAGTCTAGACGTAGCTACGGTGTTTGCTCCATGCTGATTTCCTCTTAATGTCAAAACAACGAGAAGTCCTTTGGCACCTTATAGACTAACAGATTTATTGGATCATAAGCTTTCGTGGGCAAAGACCCACTTCGTCAGATGAAAAGTGGGTCTTTGTCCACAAAAGCTTATGCTCCAATAAATCTTTTAGTCTATAAGGTGCCAGAGGACTTCTCGTTATTTATGCAGATTCAGACTAACACAGCGACCCCTCTGATAATTGTCTTACAGTCAAGTTATCATTCAGTGATGTAACAGGGCTGCATTTTCGGGGCTCGACAGTTACAATTTTCAAATTGGAGCATGGTCTTAGAAAATCTCTCATCGAGTTTCCACCTTCCTCCCACCTGACTTCACCAATATTTATCCTGCATGGAGATTTTTCTCTCCTCTGCTGGGGCCAGATCTTCAGCTGGTGACCCTCCCCGTTGCTTCATTGAAGTCAACAGAGTGGTGAGCATTTACATCAGAGGAGGGTCTGACCCGCAGCGTAACGAATGCCTGCTCACTGAATTCTTGCCAAAGTTCTCCTGGTTCTCCATGCATGGGACGATACTGATCTCATCTCACCGTTTTTAAATTCAGGATGCACAGGACGCATGCTGTAGAGGTCACATTTCTACAGGCCAATATTTGCAACCGCTTACAAGCCACAACTTGATCGATGCTGAGACGTTAAACAATAAATACATGCTGCCTGATTGACACAACCCCCTGGAAAAGCTAAGACCATGTTCCAATTTGAAAACTGTAACTAGAAGGAAAATTAGAACTAAACTGCTTCGACGACTAACTTTTACCATTGTTTTTTTAATGGATAAAAACAGAAAAATACTTTGGGCATTCATTTAAAACCCTGAAATATAACCTTGAAATTTAGCCAAAATAAATCTTGAATTTTTTCAGAGAAAAACAAAACTCCCAGACTTTATATAGCCTATTTGTGTATTGCTTAGCTAAGAAAATCTATGACATATAAAAAGTTAATCGGCACTTTATCAATGAACCCGGAATGAACCTCATTTAGGTGGAAGAAACTGGGTTCGTCACTGTCCTCTCAGGTTTTTCATGGCCTCTTCTAAGAACAGATAGGACTGCGCATCTCACTCCCTTCTCCCACGCTGCAAGCGTTGAACTATGATGCTTCGGAAGTGAGCGTTTTTGATTCCTTAGGGCTGGCTGTCCTGCTCCTGAAGTGTGAAGCTGTGGAAACTGTCACGTGGAGCTGAGGGGGAGGGGACAGATCAACTCATATGAGCTGACCACCAAATGTCCAGCCTGCCAGACATGTTCTCCCTTTGCTAAAGTGAGGCAAAGTTAGGTCAGGGGATTCACACCCGCACCCCGGCCTTTCCCTACAACGGCATGCAGAGAGCTACAGCTAAGTGCCGCCCATAGGGTTCCCGCCGCTGCCCATGTGCACTTTGTGGGACCTCCACACTCACAGAGGTGAGGGGTCAGGGTAGGAGGAAGCCAGATTTAGCTCCACAAGCGGGTTGCTTTGTCTCGTCTCCTTTACCCGCTAAAACCCATGGGCTTGCTTTGGTGGGATGGGATGGAATCCGGCCCATAGCAAATCGCCCACTCGCCAGTGTATTTATCCAGCCAGGTTTGGCTGGCGCCCACTCTTGCAATTTGCTCCGTTTCTCTTTGATTTCATCTCCACTCTGAGGTAATTCTAGGCTCCTGCCATGAATGGAACCCTCGCTCTGTAGTGCCTTGGAAACATCAATGTCCTATTTAAGAATCAAATCGCGTGAGGCAAAGGCCCAGAAAGTCCAAGACGTCATTCCGTCTCGGCCCTTTCACGTCTATTTCGCCTCCCGCGCGCGCGCGTCACCACGCTCTTTGATTTTATGCTGACCAGCTGTGCAGGGGGGAACTTTTAAAAAGTAAATTAAAAAAATGAACCCAGCCTGCGTTCAGCAAACCCTCCCTGAGAGAGAATTGCCAACTCTACGCAAAAGCAGCAAGCCGCCAATGAAAAAGCCCGGGTGCAGAGGTAGAGCCCTAATCAGTGAGGGTGAAGGAAGGGCTTACCCAGGTAGGGAGCAACTTCAATTCCCATGGCAACGGAGCAGTGCTCTGCCATTATCTTACTCTGCAGTAATTCTTGTAGGATCAACTGCTTCCTCCCCCCCCCCCCCCCACCTGTTCCCATCACCCTTTCAGGCTGTAGCAGTAGGCAGGAGGTTCTTAAAATATCCCAGTAAAGCCAAAGCCTGCAGGACTCCTCCAAGCACAGCATCCATTGGACCAGCCTCTCCTCTCTGTTCCACCAGGGCAGCCATCTTGATGGAGGTGGGCTTCCCCTCGTTCACAGGAGAATGCAGCATGCCCAGGGTGTTTGCCTGTGAAATGAGTCGCCGGTCCCCTGCTCACCTATATGCCCAGGGCCTTCCTGGAGAGGCGGTGTATAGGAGGGGAGGCAGCCCTCTCTGAAGCTTGCTTTCCCTTCCCCCTCAACGGCAGCCCCTCTCCAGGGTGCTGGCTCCTTGGAGTTGGAGCTAGCTAGATTCCTCTGGATTAATCTCCTCCCACCTAACCTGCCAGGGGAAACGTGTGGACGTCTGTACGCGCAGGGCTGGACCGAGCCATTCCGGCGCCTTGGGCAGACAATTTAATTGCGTCCCAGGTTGGGGGAGGGCGCAGCATGGCCCCGCCCCCGTCCGGCGCGTGGGGGAGGGCGCGTGGAGCTAGCAGCGGCAGGATGCATGTGCCGGGTCCAGAGCAGCCCGGTTATCGCTGCTGGCGCACAGCCCAGGGCCGCCCGGGGCAGGCCAAGCCTGGCCGTGCAGGGTCCCGTGGCCACAGGGGGAAGGGCGCTGCTGGCTGGTGCTGCGGGGGTTAATGCGGCCCCCACCCCGGGGCGGCCGCTGCACAGTAGCTGCTGGGAGCTGCTGCAGCCCACGATCCGGGAGCCCGGCGTGTGGCGCCTGATGGCAGCTATAAGGGGCACTGTGCACCCCTTACAGCTGCCATCAGGCTCCCCCCATAGGTTGGCATCCCAGGCAGCTGCCCGACTAGCCCATGCCTTAATCCGGCCCTGTGTACGCGGTCAGTCCTGACTGCAGCTGGGTCCCTGCCACAGTGCTGAACAAAACTGAGACAGAAGCAACATGAGACCCTTTGTCGTTTTCCTAGAATTCTATTTCCATAGAAAGACACAGAACGTTTTTTACCATGCAAACCGTATTGTCGGAAATAAAAATGTTCCACGTTGGATAATCCCCTCCTGCCCACCAATTTCCACCCAGGAGGAAAAGACGACCCTGTCATTAAGGTGCTGGAATGGGACTCTGGAAAACTTTTGGGATTCAGTTCTCAACTCTGCCACTGACCTCGTGTGTGACTTGGGACAAGTCATTTCATCTCTTTGTGCCTCGATTCCCCAACTGCAAAAGGAGGCTCACAACACTTCCTTTCCCCACTAGGGATCCAGCTCATTGAGATGTTCAGCTCTTGAGGACAGAGGCTGTCTGTTTGTATGTGTCTGTGCAGTGCCAAACAGACCAGTAGCCTCAGTTTAGCCGGGGCATTTGGGTCTACCACCATATACACAAACAAGATTGGGGCTGTAAACAAATGGCTAATTCAGGCCCCTCTCCCATTTTTTAAAACCAGCTTACAATTTTTTAAAAGAGTCATTAGCTTTATTTAGGAAATAAATAAGCAGCATGAAAATATGGACGGCTGATGTAAAAACTCCAATGAAAAGTTACAAAGGATATTGCAAAGAGTAATTTTTTCACACACTACTTCACAGTGGTCATATGGACAAATACCTTTTCTGCTCATAAAAGAACATTTTTAACATGCTTGCATAATATTAAACCTAGACCAGAGAACAAGAGCACCCATCTCCTTTGAGAGTTTAGACAGTTATTTGTCTGTAGTTCTGGAAATCTGATATGTCATTACAACTAATTACTGAAAAGGGCACTGCCAAGATATAAACACAGGGATTAGAAAAAATCCAGCCCTACGTCAGCAAAAACACTTTAGCTTATTAACAGTAAAGGGACTTGTCAGCATTTCTGCTGCATGTCTAGCTCTGGTTTGCATTTCACTCAGCTTGCACAATAAAGGCAGACTAACAATTTCACCTGTTCCTCACAAATCAGACACAGCATTAGGGTATTTGGGCAGCCAGGACTGCATGGGAAAATATTCTGGCATGCAAAAAGTTTTTTTCGATTAAAATGAATAAAACAGTTTAATGAGACCGTTTCACTCTTCTGGGCCCTGATTCTGGAAGCTAATCTAATTCAGGATGCGGGGCTGTATTATCAACTCTGTGCCCAAACTCACCTGTTAGGATGATGACAGCATCTCTTTAAATATTTAGTTTTGCATCTGAATGATCTGATGCCCATTTTCTGTAAGGAGTGAACTTTAATTTCCATTTCTATAAAAAGAAATGGCTCAGATTTTCCTCACAATACTACCGCAAGTTATTTTAATTACAACTCACAACCATTTTTTCTGCCACCCTTCTGTTTTGTTCCTAAGCACTACCAAAAATTCAGCACTTATAAGCAATATTTTAAAGTCCATATTTTAAAATAATTCTGTCAGGCAGACTCAGTCCTTTTAAATTCCATGTAAAACAATGCTGGCCAGTTTATTGTGAATGAAACAAGCTATTCCACAATGGCTCCAGAATGTCTTTAAGCTTATACCTAGGGCCCTACCAAATTCACGGACCATTTTGGTCAATTTCACAATCCTAGGATTTTAAAAATAGTAAATTTCATTATTTCAGGATATTTCAATCTGAAATTTCACAATGTTATAATTGTAGTGATCCTGACCCAAAAAGAAGTGTGTGTGTGTTTGGAGGGGGGGAGATTCTTGTGAACTATGGATGTGATACTGGTACTTTTCAGCACTACTGCTGGAGGAAATGTTGCCTTAAGAGCTGGGCAGCTGGAGAGCAGCAGCCGCTGGTCAAGAGCCCAGCTCTGAAGGCAGAGCCGCCACTAGCAACAGAGCAAGATGGCATATTATGATATTGCCACCCTTATGCTCTGGCCACCCAGCTCTGAAGGAAGCACAGAAGTAAGGGTGGCAATTCTGTAACCACCCTACCCCCCAATAACCTTGTAACCCCTCTGCACTTCCCTTTTGGGTCAGGATTCTCAAATTGAGAAATGCTGGTCACCCCCGTGAAATCTGTACAGTACAGAGTAAAAGCACACAAAAGACCAGATTTCAAGGTCCATTACATATTTTTCATGGCTGTGTATTTGGTAGGCCCCCACTTATACGTCACATTGAAGCACTTTAATCTACTAAATACAGATTTCTCTGTGGAACTCATTCACTAGTTTATCTGATAAACAACTGGCAACTTCCATGCACTCCAAGTGCGGAGATGCTACTTACCATGTGCAACTTGTCACAAAGAAGTGGAGGTTGCAAAGAGTCACCATGAAAATACTCCCTGGAGTTTTTTAAAGGCTATCGTCTGATGTGCTTTGGCACTTTACTTTCTTTAGTCCAGTCAAAGACCTATTGTCCTCGTAATAAACATTCATAATGCTCGTCAATGTTAAGGGCTGTTACGACCCAACATGTAAGAGTGCATTTCATATCACTGTAGGGCTCAAAGGACCTTCGAGGAGTCATCTAATTCCCCACCCCCCTCGGCTAAGGCAGGACTAAGTGTTGCTAGAGCACTCTGACTGAAGTCTGTCAACATGGTCTTAACTATTTCCAAGAACAGAAATTCTAGTAACCTGTTCCAGTGGTTAACTATCCTTCACTTCACTTCACTTCACTTCACTTCACTTCACTTCACTTCACTTCACTTCACTTCACTGGTATTGTAAATAATGCAGTGTTTAATAAGGCTTATTACATTGCTCTTTAGGATCCCTTTAGTAGAGACGTGACTTGCAGAGTTCAGAGTCAGCAGTAGAAAAGATCATTAGTTTAACTATAGTCCCGAATCCTTCTCATGCAAAATTGTTCACTAGGAAGTAACGGTAAATGCTAGTTTCCAGCGTCTCAAGCAATAGGGTTTTGATAGGCTTCTCTTTCTCCCTTGTGGCCCAATGCCCATCATTCTTTAAAGATTTCAAATTCAATGGCAGATCTTTGGAACTGCCCTGGAGTATTCCAATATTTTCCTTCACATTTCTCCTAAATCCCTGCCCATTAAATTTCCCATGAAAAAAAGGTTACATGATGTCAGAAAGATTTTCCCAACACTTCTGACGTATGCAATAAAAGTTAATTTCCAGAGCCGAGCGGACATGGGAAGCAGCCTCTGTCTCAAGCAGACTCCTTCGCTGTGGCACCAAGAGGATCTCTTGCAGTGTCTGGGCTTTTAAACAATTTGTCTGGGGCAGGAGTTTCCACTGCAATCTGGAGAGAGCATCAATCCAAAAACAAGTCACTGCCCTGCAACCTACTGGAGAATCGCAGTCTCTCTCTTTCTCATTTCATACGGGATTGTCTTTTCTGTTTTCCCTGACCAACTGCTACTCTGTTCTTCCTTCCTGGGTGTTTTGTTCCATTCTCCTCAGCGTCCATTATTCAATTTTCTCTTAACAGGGCACTAACAGTCGCTGGGAGACGCTCTCGGAGCCCATAGCAGGATTGATTCAAATGGTTAAAGGGTTCAAAATCCCTCTCAGTGGCCCACTGAGGCTGCTCAGCCGACAGGACCCTGTAAACACTTAAGCACATGAGTAACTTTACTCACGAGTACTCCCATAGATTTCAAAGGGGACACTCGTGCAAAGTTATTCACAAGTCCAAAGTGCTTAGATACTATAGTGAGCGGTGCTATAGAAAATCTTAAGACAGGGGTGGGGGGAACCTTTCTTGGGTTGGGGGCAGTTGAAAAATCAGTCAGAGGCCAGGGGTTGTGGGGAGGTGGCGGGGGGGGGGTGTCAGTGTGGGCTCCCCGATGCTGGGGGAGGCCCTAAGACTTGGGGGCAGATCCAGGCAACCCAGGGGGTGCATCCAGCCTCTGGGCCATAGGTTCCCCACCCCTGCCTTAAGATAAACAGGCTGCAATGCTAGCATGGTTCTGGCTGGGTGTTCAGGCACTTATGGAACAAAAGCAAAAAGAGCCGCACTGATCCCACCCAGCATGGCCCGTAAGAAGGGAAAGCAGGTGCTGATGAGGCGACGAGGTTGAGGGAGCACGGATGGAGAACAAATGGTCTAGAGACAAAGGGGGTGTCTGTAGCTTTCTCTCTGGGATAGAGGGTTGTATTTCACTACTATATACATATTATATAACAGTTCCCAGCCTTTCCAGCGTTGCAGGTTTTTTATTCATTTCTTAGCTTTATTTAAAAAAATAAATGCCACACACTTTTCTCGTGAACGTTTCCACCGCGGCGTCTTTACAACTGCTGTGACCCAGAGGAAGTTCCCACGATCAAAGCACATTTAAAAAAAAAAAAAAACAAACCAAAGAAAAAAGACAAAATAAATAAATATTGCACAATAAACTCACGTGCTTTGGAGTTTTAGAAAGAGCTCAGGCACTTAAAAAAAAACCCACCGACACAACCTATCTGTGACTTGAGCTCATGGATGTAGGGTTCTTGATGCAAGTAGGACTGCGTTGAGGCTCACGATGGGAACTCCCTCTTCTCACCTACTAGAGTCAAGCTCTTCCCTTTAGTAAGAGCAATGAATGAATGCATCGTAATGAATCAAGAGACACAATACAATCTGGCTGAATCCAACAATCACATGGCTAATGTGAAAGAATATTTATGCAGTGTATATAAAATCCACCCCAATCATATCATCCAGCGTAAAGAATTCAAGTTATGAATGTTCAGCCACAACCCACTCCTTTCAACGTTACACACCCATTCATGCATCTGTGTGTGTGACTGATCGGAAAATCTGAATCCCAATGCAGAAAGAATTTAGATCTTTGGAGAGCATACAGCACGCTCATTTCTCTCCATAGGGGTGGAGTTAAGGCTAAGCCTTCACCGCTTCCTTTCCAGAAATCTGTCAACCACAGGAGCACTGGGAAGGAGCAGGGACTATGCTCCACTGGGAATCTGGCCAGCCCTTTGGACATGTGTGTGTGTGGGAGGAAGGGAAAGGCCTAAACCGGCAGAAAGAGGTTTGCTCCTTCTACCAACCCCCCACATGCACCTGCACTAGGACTGACGAGAATCTGTCCCTCAGTTTGGAACTCAAGAGTATCAACTGGGTTTTTTTTAAAACACTATTTTGGAAATTTGCAACAACATAGGTCTGGGCACTTGTACTGATGCCAGGAGGCGACGTGCTTAATTAACACTCTATGGAGAAAGTAAACACAATAGGTAGATATGCAGCAAGTGTAGATGACTTTATCTGCAAGGATCCGACTTGCTAGATTTTGAGTAGGCATGAAAATACACGCAAGGATTCAAGTTGACGGCTCCCCCTAGGCAGACTTTGAAGGGGTTACATGGGTGTATTGGCAAGTACCCTTATCCCAGGGTTTATGAATTTGTTTCTATAATACACTTAAGGAAAAGTGTGTCTTCTTTGACATAGGCATATTTGGGTGACTGTAATTTGCACAAAGGGAGGAACATGGGACAGCCACTTGCAACGTTCATGTCGCTCGCTGGCCTTTGAAATGAAGCAGAAGTCAGATCTGGACGAAAAGCATCGATTACATGCTCTCTGTTGTTTTGGTCAAGCATCATAAATGTGACCTGAAAGATAATCGAGGGAAGAAAGGCACAATCATGATTTTTTTGCATTTCGAAACTAACAAAAATCCAAGACACAAAAGCATTCGGGCTCAGTGCATTTTGACAAGTGCAAGTGTGCTGCAAAACACAGCTGGATGCTCTATCGAAAACTAAACACAAACTAAAACGAAAGTTTCCCAGCTGGCAAGGTCAACTACTGAGAACAAAGGAGATTATAAGGGTTCCCAGATCAAGTGTTTAAAACTTCGCCACTTGTAAAATAAAATGAAGTCAAAAATTCTGTCTAGATGGAGAATTACATAGGGCAATGTTTTCCCTCTCCCCCTCTGTCCTGACAATTTAAACAATAACCCATGAGTTGTGTTAAGACTGTTAAATTAACTCTATTATTGTCATTTGGCTTTGAATTAGACAGCTCAACTTACTGTTTATGAACATGCAGGAAGGATGAACAAAATAAATATCAGTCTAGAATTTCCCCGGCTCATTATAACTTTTATTAACTTACTGTCATTTGGTTTGTCTTATAAAATATAAAACCACCTTTTAAAAGTGATATGGATTAGGAACTTTGAGTCTCTTTGGCTGGTTGGTTAGCACAATAACTATTTATAGAATAGGCTTACAAACTATTGCCTCAAGACAATCGATGTTAAAACAGGGATCAGAACCTCATTAAACTTTTTCTCTCTTTCCTTTAATTTATTGTTGCTTATCATCAAGCTACGTGTGCAACTGGGGAAAATAAGACACAGAGTAGATAGCCCAAGGAAGTCTATGGCACAGATGGAATCAGAATGCAAATCTTCTGAAGCCAACGCTATGCTTTAACCACTAGGCCATACTTCCTTTCTAAATTCTGTACTCTCTCAGTATTTGGAGATATAGTAATAACAACAGGCTTTGGCTTAATCCCAGACAAAGTGTTCGCTCTAATAAACCCAGAGTTTCAAGATATATTTGAGATTCTGGGTTCTTGCATGTGTTACAGAGCAGAGACGTGAAATCTCAAGAGGAGCAATTCCCTCTGTGTACCATCCCAGCCTATGGAAAGCTGAATTCTGCCCCTGGATTGGAGCATGGCTTCTTGTGATCAGAGAGGGGGATGGAGCAATGCTTCAGCTCCACTGGGCCCAATGGAAAAACTATGTTTGACATTTGTGGGAACAGGATTGGGCTTACAGCATGGGATCAGGAGGGAAGGCTGCTTTACCCATAAGCGCATAAGAACACCCAACCTGGGTCAGACCAAAGGTCCATCTATCCCACTATCCTGTCTTCTGACAATGGAAGTGCCAGGTGCCCCAGAGGGAATGAACAGAAACAGGTACTCAAGTGACCCATCCCCTGTCACCCACTCCCAGCTTCTGACAAACAGAGACTAGGGATACCATTCCTACCCATCCTGGCTAATAGCCCTTGATGGATCTATCCTCCATGAATTTATCTAGCTCCTTTTTGAACCCTGATAAAGTCTTGGAATTCGCAACATCCTCTGGCAAGGAGTTCCACAAGTTAACTATGTGATGAAATATTCCCTTTTGCTTGTTTTAAACCTGCTACCTATTAATGTCATTAGGTGACCCCTACTTCTTATGTTATGGAAAGGAGTAAATAAATCTTCTCTATTCATGTTTTTCACACCAGTCTTGATTTTATAGACCTCTATCATATCCCCTCTTAGTCATCTCTTTTCCAAGCTGAAAAGTTCCAGTCTCCTCATACGGCAGCTGTTCCATACGCTCATTATCTTTGTTGCCCTTTTCTGAACTTTGGTTCAGGAAAATCGCTGTGATACCCCAAAGCGGGAAAACAGGCACAGAAGAAACCCTCTCAGCATGATGAAGAAGAGAAGTCTGTTCTTTTTACCTTGTGTTTGAAAGGCCACGGTAGCAGAGCATCATACTCCCCTTTCATGACAACAAAGAAGAGAGAGACATGTGTTCCTTTCCCTGTTCCATCGCCATTCAAATAAATCCTCAGGCAGACTTTGTAGCCATATTTTGCAGTGTAGAAAGCTGAAAAGTAGAACTTGGGATGAGTCATTCCAGAGTCTACCAACCGTCCCTGAGAAACATCCGTGGCTCTCACATATGCAAAGGGGTTAAAATGCAACAGGTGCTTTGAGAAGAGGACACTGGGCATTGTGGATTAGAGAGGCCATCTTGTAGATTTCGAGCTGCAAACACTAAGGGTACGTCTACACTGGCAGCTTCTTGCGCGTCTACACTGGCAGCTTCTTGCACAAGAACTGTTTTGTGGAAGAGTTCTTGCGCAAAAAGTCTTCCACAAGAGCGCATCTACACTGGCATGTGCTTTTGCCCAAGAGTGTCTATGGCAGTGTGGACGCTCTCTTGCGCAAGAAAGCTCTGATGGCCATTTTAGCCATAGGGGTTTCTTGCACAAGAAATTCATGTTGCCTGTCTACACTGCCCTCTTGCGCAAGAGCTCTTGCGCAAGAGGGCTTATTCCTCGTGGGCTTATTCCTCTTCCGGAAGAAGCCCTGTTTTCCGATGCTGTACTGTAAATTCAGTTGCACAAGAACGTGCGTTCAGTGTAGACACCCGGCAAGTTTTTGCGCAAGAAGAGCTGTTCTTGCGCAAGAAGCGTAGATGTAGCCTAAAGGTCTGTCGGCGGAAGCCCTTTTAATGACTCAGACATTGGTGAAACTAATCTGTAATTACCCACAAGAGCATGTTTTATCTTCATTTCCCAGGGAGCAGGACTGCAGGAGCCACTCACGGAGTGACACCAAATGACTTCAGTTGGGATGAAACAACCCAGATCCAGCAGATATCACTGTAACGAGCAGCAGTTAGAGGGCAAATACACTGAAATGAAAGCCGGGCCCGACAAACTGCAGCAACAGGAGTTGTGAGCGATACCAAGCTGAGTGGAATATGTTTCATATCCACTTCGAAGTTACTTTATCTGGGGACATCAGATCCCGTTTCACTGTGCATATTATTTTTGCCCTTTTATTTCTGAACTAAATACTTCTAGGCCAAGTTTTTCAGCTGGGCTCGAGTGTGGCTTCCCTTTTTACAGGTCCAAATGCGGCCCACAAAATTCCATCCACCTTTCTTTTGCCAGCACAAATACCAGCATTTGTATCATTAAGTAATTGACTTGTGGCTGTAATTCTAGCTGTTTCCTCCCCACTGCTCTTATTGGGGCCTGGGATGTAAGAACAAATTTTTTGCTCTTAAAAGAAAATCCCATTTCTGTAGATGCACTGCTCCGACGACGAGAAAAAAAATGGGGGTGCAGAAGCAGTTGTATGCACACTAAGGAAGGTCAGCGTAAGGCCTTTTAAAGTTCAGCTATTGTCAGACCAGTGACATCAGGCTGGGGTAGCCTCTGAAGAGTGACTGGATACTCCCTTCCCCCCAACACATACACCCAGTCATCCATGATGCGCAGGGATGGCCTTACCATCAGGTGAACTGAGGTGGTCACCTCAGGTGCCAGACTGTGGGGGGGCGTCACTAGGACCCCGAGTGTAGAAAATTGTGTCTGCGGCTGATGCAGCGAGGGGTTATGGGGGAGTCATTTGAGCTCCCTGCCTCAGGTGCCAAAATTTTGTGGGCCGGCCCTGATGATGCACATCTGCTTGAGTCAGGCACTTGGCACTGTATTTTGGCCTTTGGGCTCCCTTCCTTTGTAGGGTTGCCAGGTGTCCGGTTTTCACCTGGACAGTTCGGTATTTTGGCCTTCTGTCCGGTAAAAAAAACCCAGAAAATACTGGACATGTAAAATGTCCGGTACTTTCTGTTTTCCTCGGACGGAAGGCTTGCGGCATCTGCAAGGGCGGGGGAAGTGAGGAGCGTGGTAATTTAAAGGCACAGAGGCCTTTTTTTTTTCTCAAAAAGATGGCCAGTGGCATCTGAGAGGGTGGGGGGGGAGCGAGAAGCGCAGTAATTTAAAGGCACAGCAACTCCCCCCCCCCTTTTCTTTTTTTTGCTCAGCCAATTTTTCCCTGCCTGTTCGGGATTTTTTGTGAAGGTATCTGGCAACCCTATTCCTTGGCAATCCCGTGGTAGAGGGTCAAACTATAACTACAGAGTGGAAGCTGTTTTGTAACACAGACAGAACTCCTGTGTTCTTTCATTAATAGCATCTTAGTTCTGGGCCAGCGATGGGCAACCGAGGCTAGTGAGTGGGCCACAGGAGTGGCCCTCCTTCCTCTCAAGAGGGCCGCAAGATTGTCGGAACCAAGGCAGTCTCCCAGGATAGGGCAATTTTGCGACCTGCGCTGGCGTAGCTAGAATTTGTGGGGGGTGCTGACTGAACCGTAGCAGGGCTGGGATTGGCTGCAGAGGAAGCACCCAACTCTCACAGCCAACGTTGGGTGCTATCAGTCCGCACCGCGCTTCATGTGCCCTGGCTGGAAGGGCAATGTTACTTTAGTAACACCGGTAGGAAAAAAACCGACACAGACAGAAAGCAGTGGAATCTGGCAAGCCTGCGGGTGGCTAATGTCAAACAAAATATCTTGCGGACCACACAGAGAATCCTGAGGAGCTGCATATGGCCCACTACTGTTCCGGGCAATATTTTAAAGAATTCCTAATCAAAAGAGCACACAGAAGTATCACTCTCGAGACATCAGCAGGCTTTTCAAGAGCTGAATTTTACTAGTGTGCGTAGACTTGATGTGTTTTACCTGGAGAATATAAACTAATTACTCTTCCAGTCACTGAGTCATGGTACTTTCTGCTCACATCTGTAATTTTCCATAAAAAGACTCCATCATACGACGCTTGTTCGAAAGACTGGAGGCGCGTATGGAGTTTGCTCAAGCCTGCATCTTTCTGCGTCAGACATCGGTGCAGCTCTGTAATCTGAAAAAAAAAAAAATCCTGTTCAAACCCACTTTGTTATCCCTACAGGGCCTTCTGCGGAGGCAGCTCAACAATGCAAGGGTGGTCGCCTGTGCTCTCTCAGTATCGGTGGGGGTTTTTTAAACGCGAGGTACTAATCGTTAGAGAGCAAAAACACCTTGAGCAGTAATATTTTAAATGCACAGTATTGGTTTCAGAGGCTCATCCTGTATATTTGATCCCAGGCACCTTGCTCCCTTATGACCTGAATCCAAGATGTTCTAAGCACCCATAATTCCTCAGACCTTTTAGGGTCCTAAACATGGGTTTAGAGGTCTGCTTTAGAGACCCAGGTATGAAAACCTGTTCAAAGCTATACAAGGAATTTTGCAGATGGGATTAGAACGCAAGAGTTTGTGGCTCCCATTGCTGTGTTTAGACCC
The DNA here is from genome assembly GCF_052426305.1 of Pelodiscus sinensis. Classification (NCBI taxonomy): domain Eukaryota; kingdom Metazoa; phylum Chordata; order Testudines; family Trionychidae; genus Pelodiscus; species Pelodiscus sinensis. The sequence continues at coordinate 22,126,735 of NC_143074.1, read as the reverse complement.
ACTCACCATGATTTTGTGCCTATCTACTAACTACACCAATTGTATATGAACACAGAGCCATAATCAGCATTTACCTTCACTTCTAGGCTTTGTATTATATCTTGATCAAGTCCACTCTGCCTCCGAAAGGCCGCGATCTCTAGCTTAGAGGTCTCCACCTCCTTGTTGAGCACGGCCACGATATTCTCAAACACGTGCAACTTGTTCTCCAGCTCCGTGATCACTTTCTCCCGCACAAACTGTTGCAGAATTGACTCTTCCTCGCAAACGGATGTGCCAGGAATACAGTCCACTTCCAGATCGCCACTGACTTCCAGGGCCCCTTGGATCTGGAGATCAGACACTCTTCTTTCCAAGCCCTTCACTTTAGCTTCTGCTGTGGCTAAGTGGGGGATCATGCCATTTGTAGCTCCACCACGAGGACACAAACCGGCCTTCAGTTGCTTTATATGCTGCAGCAGCATCAGTAAGTGGGTCCCCATTGCAGTCTTCTCATGTTCTTTTGTCTTCTCTTTGCTGCCCTGTTGGGAGAAGACACTGTCATGGCAACTAAGTAACTGGCTTACGGCAAATCCTCATTTAGCCTTAATTCAGGCAAAACTTCCGTCAACATCAGGGGAGATAAACTGATGTAAGGGCCTTCAAGAGACGGGCCTGGCATCACAGCACCAGACTGCAAGGGAAACAGGGATAAAGAAAGCAACAGGCTGCCTAGTTCCTGTGCAGTTTTGTACAGATGCTACATTAACAAGGAAACTGATGTTCAAAGTCCCTCCACTTAACAAGCTGCCATGCAAATATACAACTAGATTCTCAGGTGGATCAATATTTAACACACTCGCTGCACCTGAAATATGTAGCAGGGATCTAGGGGCACGGCAGTAAGAGCACACTAAACCCAAAGCAGGTTTTAAAGCCAGCTAATGCCGTGGGAGACGCAGTTACCTTGCCGAGACTGAGACGCAACTGAACATCACACCACCTAGCGCTGTAGAATTATAATAGTTACAGACCCCCCCCCTCCTCATCCCTTTTAATGTGAGTGGAACGGACACTGCAGGGGGAAAAAGTGTCCCCAGCTGAATGTCACCCTATGAATTGCAAAAGCCAGTTCCATGCTCTTCCCTTCTCTTTTGCAAGAGGAGGTTAAATTTGACCCCTTAACCTATCCCTCCCAAACAAACCAAAAACCAGCCCCATCAAATGAAACCACCCTTGGTTTAGTTCAGGGTTTCTCAAAGCGTGCCACGGCTCCACTTTGGGAAAGCCCCTCGTGGGCCTGCATCACTTTGTTTACCTAAAGGATCCAGAGCCCCGGAGCCGGGCGGCTCTCATTGGTTGGAAATGGCAAACCAGAGCCAATGGGAGCCATGAGGCTCCACCGCTACGGACCCTTGAGGTAAGCAAAGCAGCGTGGGCCCGCTAGCGGCTTTCCCAAAGTGGGCCCACGGCATGCTTTGAGAAACGCTGGTTAAGGGCCTAGGCTGGCTCATGGCAACAGCTGGACCGTAGAGACTGGTCGTTACTGGAGGCTTTCCAGAATAGGAGCAGACAGCGTTTTACTCACCCTAAACGAACAGCCAATCTCAGAAAACCGACAACCGTCTTTGGTGTTCGATGGCGTCGAATGGTTCTGATAAAAACAACAGCCACTGATTAGGTTTAATTATTTGCTACAATCCACTAGGCCTATTCCTCACTGCCAGCCCAGCCTCACGCTGTGTAGCAAACCCAAAGGCAATTCATTTAGATACTGAAGGATGAATCACCAACTCGTTACTGAAGAATAAATGATTCCGTCATGCACTGCCATGGGTGAGGCCTGGTTTCCATCTCCAGCCACCAGTGTCCTGAAATTTGAGCAGGTGGGACTGACAGCACAGCCACGGTCAAACCTAGCCCATGCTGGCAGTAATTATATTCTGCCGGGGATGCTTGTAACAATGGCCCACCCTGCAAGTTCTGTAATGCGCCTCCCTACGCAAGGTTGGTTTTCCGTATCACTCTGAAGGGCCACTTTCTGCAGCACTCAAACCTGGGAAATCCTCAAACACATGCAGCGAGAGGGATGAGGATGGATTGTCCCCCAGGCTGACTTGCATGTGTAACCCACACACCTAGGCTATGTCTACACTGCCCCTCCTTGCGCAAAAAATATGCAAATGAGGTGAAGCGTGGAATATCCCTCTTGCGCAAGAGCCGTTTTTCCTGAAAAAAAGAGGAAGAACGGCTTTTGCACAAGAGGGGGGAGGGGTTTGCGCACAAAGGAGCCATGCAGACTGCTCCTTTTTGCGCAAAAGCCTCTTGCGCAAAAATAGAGCCTCATTAATTATGCAAATGAGGTGCGGCAATATTCCACGCTTCGCCTCATTTGCATATTTTTTGTGCAAGAGGGGGCAGTGTAGACATACCCCTAGTATGGTTCACTGTCCCATGCAGTGGCACTTAGACCAGTTACAGCGAAAGATAAGAACAAGGGAGCTCTACAGCAGAAGCTGCAAATCAGCTGGCTTTGCAGCTTACACTATAGAGGCTCCTTCACTAAGCTCCAGAGGTTGCAGGTTCAAATCCACCAGCTGATGATTACCCATACAACCAAGTACCTTGAGTAGGTACATGCTAAAAACACAACAATGATAAATATCCTTAATAGAAGCACAAAGATGCCCACCTAAGTCTCAGTATAACAAAGACCCCAAAATAACCACAATCCTTAGCAGGTTACGATGCCCTTATCACCTCTTCCCACCAATATAAAAGATGCTCACTACAAAGAATAAAACCCCATGTCCAGTAACTCCAAATCCTTCACTCTGCTCTTCCCTGAGGAGGAGTGTGCCTTCTAACATGCTGGTGACCCCTCCTCTATCACACCAAGGGGTCTGAGATTAGAATCCCTTCCTCTCTCTCTGTACCCCAAGGCACATGTCTTTCCAAGAAATCAGTTAGTGTTATCTGCGTTGGAACAGCCCTTGCATTGCTCACCAGGTTTCCCCTGAGCATTTGAAAATGTAGTAAACAAACTAAACAACCAACAACCAAGATTTTAGGAGAAATTCCAAATAAGGGAGTAGGAAAAAGAGTACAACTGGGATGTGAATGCTACTGTTGCTACATGAAGATGCTGTGAAGTTGCCGAGATCAGCAAGATGAAGAGCTGGTACTTCAAGGAACACACCAAAAAACAACACATTGCCTTTCACACTGTACCTTTTCCTTGGATGGTCCCTCTGGCTGGGTCTGTTTTTGGTCCTTCGATGAGTTGCCTTCACATGTATGCTTCTGCCATTAAAGCAAGAGGACATGGTGAGTACAGTGCTAAAATCATGACAGTTCTTTCCCCAGGTCTCTTTGAAACACAATCTCTTTGTGTATATATGAAATATTATCCCCACTGCACAGAAAAGTAAACTCCAGGGAAGCGACTTGCTGAGGAGCTTCTGATCAACTGAATCTGGTCTGAGCTAGCAAATGAGAGTTGCACATTCAAGCCCTGTTTCTGGAACAGATTTATGGGGGGGGGGGGCCCACAAGTAAGTCACTCAACCCACAGAGCCACATTCAGAAATGGTATGTCAGCAGAAATGTAGACCTCCTTGCACACACCTTCAAAGCATCAGGGAGTCTCAGGAAGTCATTGAATCACAGAAGAGTAGGGTTAGAAAAAAACACAGGAGGTCATCTAGTCCAACCCGCTGCTCAAAGCAGCTCCAATCCCCAACAAAATCATCCCAGCCAGGGTTGTGTCAAGCCGGGACGTGAAAACCGTCAGGGGGTGGAGATTCCACCCCCTCGGTAAGCAACCCATTCCAGTGCTCCACTCCCCTAGGGAAAGAGTTTTTCCCTAATATCCAACCAAGATCTCTCCCCTTGGAACCTGAGACCACTGCCAAAGAGCGGAGGGAAAAGTATAAGTTCAAGTAGTATTGTCCCATTTCCCTTTCACGTGGTTTGAACAGATTGAGTAGGTCTTACGCAAACTAAAGACCTGCTCCGAAGATCGGGAAAGCTCACTGGCCTAGAGAACATGTCTTCGTCACAGAGTTAAGTTGGTCTTATCTGGGTGTTGTGTCAAAGCTGCCCTCCCATCCAGAGCTGCCTGGGGGGGAGGCAAGTGGGGCAATTTGCCCCAGCCCCAATGAAAATGTCTGAAGTCTGAGGTCTGAAGCAGGGAGTGCCAGGAAGGGGCCCCCAGAAATTGCTTTGCCCCAGGTCTCCTGGATCCTCTGGGCGGCCCTGCTCCCATCCACACACAAAAACCTCTGGACTGAGCTTAGTGGTACAGGCTGAACCTCTCCAGTCCAGCATTCTCTCGTCCGGCAACATCAATGGTCCAGCATGATTGTAATTAGCTGGATGTCCACTTCTCACGGGTGTGGCTAAGTTTCCCGCAGTCCAATAAAGTTTGTTTACAGCCACCAGTCCTGGCTCCTGTTCTGTGCTGCTGTTTAGCTCGAATTGACCTCGAAATGTCGTCTAAGAGCCCAGCAAGCAGTGGAAGGGTTGGTAACGCTGCTAGACAATATCGACCTTCTGTGGCTCGGCAAATTCTCTGGTTTGGCACCGGTCAGGTCCCAAGGGTGCTGGACTAGAGAGGTTCAACCTGAACAGTCAACCTGAACTGACGGGTAACATGCCCACCCACTTTGCAATGAGGACATAGGCTGAACCACTGTGAGTCCTCCAGTGCTTGCCCACAGTTCTCCCAGGCTGCCCAGAAAGACAGAAAAGCTCTTCCACAGTTCACAGGAAAAGGATCAAAGAGTAGCTCCTCTTACTACAACACAAAGACGCATGGGCTATCGTCCCCCCACCCCCGTGATAATGTGTTTCTCTCTTTTCTTGTTATGTTCTAATGGCCTTCATCTCGGCAATAAAGCTGTTTGCTATGTGGGGAACTTTTCTGAACAAAACTACTTTCTAAAAGAGAACCAGCAGGGAGGATACCCAGCGCTAATTCCATATTATGGGAGAAAGATTCGCAAAACATTTCTGTGTAGCTCTGTAGAGTCCTCAAGCTTTTCTTTACAGGGAATAACGTTCAGAAACTGGGGACTAAGGAATTAATATTAGTTGCTGCTGTCCACTGTATGATACACTGCAGACCTAGAGATTTCCCGAGCTAAACTGCTAAACCAATTATTCTCCTTCCTAGCATAGTAGGTATTTTCAGTCAGGGAGCTCCAGATGTGATACCTGTTAAGTGAAAGTACAGGGTGTGATGTTTCACACGAGGGGCGCAGAACTTTCAGAAATGACTTACAGATGCTTCACAGTCTTCCCGGAAAACTCAATGCACAAGTCTCGCTGAGTTCAAGCCCTAATAATCGTCTTTATATGCAGCGACACACAGGGGAACCATGGACTAAACTCTCTATGCATCGAATTCATATAAGATGGGTTTACGTGCAGGGCTGTTTCAGATATCATTTGTTAACACACTGAAGGCAGGAGTCCAAATCTTCTGACATGATGTGCTAATGCAGAATGCATTAGTACTAACATGAAACTCTAGGACTCTCCTGGCTTTAAAGAGCTGGGGAACATAATCCCCTGCCACTTGTTCATGCCATGACTATAGTTTGTGTATTTTAACATAGCGACTCTCAGGCTTTCATTTCAAACGATTCAGAATTTCATCTTCATAAAAGCTTTTGCTCGCCAGTCCGTTTCCTTTAGCAATCTGGAAAATTCGTATAGTACTGCAGTTCCAGCAACTCCCAAAGTATCTTCTCTGCAAAGTGTCCTACCCTTTCAGCTCCCCCAAAACACTTCCAGGGCATGTCTACGCTGCAATACTATTCCGAAATAGTATCAAAATACTGTCAAGCTGGAGGACTTCTTTGACTCCTGTAACACTCACTGTACGAAGAATAAGGGAAGTCGGAGGAAGAATGCTCTATTTCGAAATCTGTGCTGTGCAGATGTTCTCAATTATTAAATAAGCTATTTCGAAATAAGATACGCAATTGACACAACTGAGATACGCAATTGAGTTAAGCCCTGAAGTATAGACGCCCCCCCCAAAGAGCTTCCCCCTTCCCTCGGCACTTTCTGAACGCCCTGCATCTCAGATGTCATTGATAATGTGCTTTTGGTTTATTCTTTACCCTACTTTGTTCATGCAACTTTGTCCTTTTCCTGTTTCTGTTTTTTTGATATGGTGGAACCTCAAATCAAATGAATATAAGATTGAGGCATAAAAAAATCTCATTCACACAAGTCTTGAAACATGCTTAATCAGGATTCAAAGAATTATACAAAGGAGAAAATATATCCAATAGGCTACCAGGATTTTTTAATTTTCACCTACAGGATTCTGGATAACTGAAGTTTGGGCAAATAAGCAGAGCTAGCATCCCACATAGCCTCTAATTTAGCTAATCAGCACATACAATCAGTGCCATTACAATTTTAGAAGTACTAAACATTGGGTTTTCAAAAAGCAAAATCCGCGTGGTTCACCACGCGATGCAACAAACATGATTTCCTTTAGGAAAGACCAGCCAGACCACAAATACTATATTGTTCCAGTTACAGACAGACCCTAGAGTGGGAACAGGAAGGGATTCACTACTATAGATCTGTTCTGTCCAGTCTTCACGCCTCACATTCAGGACAATGTCTGAGGTTTCAAGGACAGGTTAGAAATCACCCATCATGCATTAGGACATTTACACATTGTTGTGCGCAGGGGTGCACAAATCTCTCCTTAACTCTTCCCTCCACACATAGGAAGCAGCTCACAACCTCAAGTGGGGGGGGGGGGGGGCTCGGAAGCAGCAGAGAAGCAGAGCCCTCCGCTCTCTCCCCCCCCCTTTTAATCTTTTAAACCGGGATTCACTGAGTGTTGAGCTGGTTTTGGATGCCTGGTGGGCTGCTCTGGAGACAGAGATACCCCATTCACAGAATAAGCAAAGCAGAGGTCCTGTCTGGACAAGTCTCTGTACCCACAGCTGCCTATGTATCAGCGCCTGTGAAGGACCACCCCATCAAGCTGAGAAAGCATTCGAGTTCCCATGACTCATTCATATGAAATTAACGGGTAGCAGGTTTAAAACTAATAAAAGAAAGTTCTTCTTCACGCAGCATGTAGTCAACCTGTGGAACTCCTTGCCAGAGGAGGCTGGGACTATAACACAGTTTAAAGAGAAGCTAGATAATTTCATGGAGGTTAGGTCCATAAAAGGCCATTAGCCAGGGGATCCCTGGCCTCTGTTTGTCAGAGGCTGGAGAGGGATGGCAGGAGACAAATCGTTTGATCATTGTCTTCGGTCCACCCTCTCTGGGGCATCTGGTGCTGGCCACTGTTGGCAGACAGGATACTGGGCTAGATGGACCTTTGGTCTGACCCAGTACGGTCGTTCTTGTTTTCTTATGTTCTTATTCCTTAAGCTCCTTGCTCAAACTGACAAAGAAGTTGTCATTTGGGAAGGCAGTTTTGGGGCTAGAGGTTAACGCAGGGGTGAGCAAACGTTTTTGCCTGAGGGCCACACCTGGTATGGAAACTGTATGGCGGGCCACGAATGCTCACGAGTTTAAAAATTCATGTTTAAATAGCAACGCCGCAAGTTTGTTTCAAAATCAACACTATTAAAATGATCCTCGGGAACCAGGCACTGTTAGCAAATTACGGGACATCACATTCCTGGGCTGTTTGTTGATTTTACCCCACAAGTTTGCTTCTGTCTGAACACACATTATATGTCAGTGTACTGCACTAGGTAAAAGTTTGGTAGGTTTCATATTTATTGTTGATTTTTTTATGAGCAGTCATCAGCTGTGTTGAATCACCTGTTTCTCCATTTGGCTGTGGAAATAACCAAACTATATTCAAACTGTTTAGCTTCAAAGTAAAGTAATTAAGTAATTAAGCAATTCCTGGCCCTGGTGGGAGGGTTGGTCGGGTGGAGTGGGATAAATCCCGAGGCCGAAGCGCAGCACTGGAGTTCAAGGGTGGGATTAAAAGGTGTGATGGGCTTAACATGGTCAGTGGGCCCTAGCTCCCCCCTCCCCATAGTTTAAGGGCATTCAACTCACTTCATCTACCTCACCAAGGAGTCAGCAAATGGTAGCAATATTTGCTTGCTACTGATCTGCCTTAGACTAGGCAGAGGAGCTCCTATTTTATATTCCTTGTTGTCAAGTGCAATAAAAAATAGATTCCAGATTCACTGAAATTGTTTTTAGTGGGAAATTCTCCAGGTTATAAAAATAAGATAGATGCAAACAGCTTCCTTCTCATAATTTACATGCTTGCAAAACAGAATCCGGCAACTACTAATACATGGAAATCAACGTTTCAAGGCCAGTGTCCCTACTCAGTTGCCAAGATTTCCTAACCAAAAAAAATAAAAAAAAATTAGATAACAGATTAAACAGGACAAGGGAAATGAAAACAATTCTTCACCATGGGAAAAAGAGCCCAAACAACTTCCGAAGGCAAACCTGCTGTCTCACACCCTTCTGAAGAGAGGAGCAAGATGCCCATAGCACTTTCAGAAAGGGTAAAGTGGTGAGATGTTTCCACTTTGAGTTGTTTGCTCTTTTTGAAGTACACACTGAATGTAACTCGGGTAAAACGTGTCTGTTTGATAGCCCACCAGGCTGAGGTCATCTATTCTCCCCCCACCCCCACCATGGAACGGCTAAAAAAAGAGCAGCCTTTGTGCAAGCTTCCTACTCACTCATTCCCAGAAAACATGCCTCATTCTGACTATGGAGAGAGCACTTCCATAGAAATGAAAGGGGAGCTGAGTTTCCATAACCTGTTCAGTTCCTGGCAAGACTGCAAAGGCAGCAAGAACTTACTGGCAAATGTGACACGAAGTCTGGTCCATCATTATTCCCCCCCTTGCTGTCCTGCTGGAGCATTCCACACAACAGGTCTCCCACCACCTCTGTCAAAATGGCCGCCCTTCCGGGATGGAATTCCCTGGCCTGAAAAGGATTCTCCTTAAACTACCTGGAGGGTCAACACTTTTCAGTCTTCCACCCCAACCTGGAAGCCGAGTGCTGCCTCAGAAGCATTCCTAGTCTGCAGGCTAGGAGATCACAGAGACCTAAGCTAGAGAACAGAACAGCATTTTGAGAACTTTCAACACAACTCAGAACCAGGACTGCAGCTGTAGCGATGATAGAGAGGTGACATTTCTTACAGAAGCCACTGCTGCTTCTGTTTTCAGAGTTTTATCATGGAGGTTTACAATTAACGAACTGACAAGATCACCGGCTAAGCTCTCTCAGATAATCCTTTTGTATGCAACAGCAAATATCTTCCCATCCCTTTACCTCCACCCAACAATGTTGTTTCCTCCTTCAGCAACATAGTGTATTATACATCCCAGTGGTAGGCAAATGGGCCGTAAGACTGGAGTAACAAGATGGTCTCTTGGGACAGGGTAATTTTCCTAATTGTGCTTTTGTATCTAGGATTTGCAGGATGTGTTGACTGAACTGTAGCAGCGCTTTAAATCATAGAATCATAGAATACTAGGACTGGAAGGGACCTCGAGAGGTCATCGAGTCCAGTCCCCTGCCCTCATGGCAGGACCCAGTACTGTCTAGCCCATCCCATATAGACATTTATCTAACCTACTCTTAAATATCTCCACAGATGGGGATTCCACAACCTCCCTGGGCAATTTATTCCAGTGTTTAACCACCCTGATGGTTAGGAAGTTTTTCCCAAAGTCCAACCTAAACCTCCCTTGTTGCAGTTTAAGCCCATTGCTTCTTGTTCTATCCCCAGAGGCCAAGATGAACAAGTTTTCTCCCTCCTCCTTGTGACACCTTTTTAGATACCTGAAAACCGCTATCCTGTCCCCTCTCAATCTTCTCTTTTCCAAACTAAAAAGCCCAGTTCTTTCAGTCTTCCCTCATAGGTCATGTTCTCTAGACCTTTAATCATGCTTGTTGCTCTTCTCTGGACCTTCTCCATTTTCTCCACATCTTTCTTGAAATGCGGTGCTCAGAACTGGACACAATACTCCAACTGAGGCCTAACCAGCGCAGAGTAGAGCGGAGGAATGACTTCTCGTGTCTTGCTCACAACACACCTGTTAATGCATCCCAGAATCATGTTTGCTTTTTTTGCAACAGCATCACACTGTTGACTCATAGTTAGCTTGTAGTCCACTATGACCCCTAGATCTCTTTCTGCCGTACTCCTTGCAAAAGAGGTGCCCAGCTCTCACAGTCAGTGTTGGGTGCAATCAGCAGGCACCTCACTTCTCGTGCCCTGGCTTTAATCCATGTCACTTCCATAATACCAGTAGGAAAAAACCACGGAAAAAAGTGGAATCGTGGACAACAATAAATACAATTTCTCAGGGGCCACACACAGAACCCTGATGGGACACACTCAGGGGTGGTCCGTGAGCCAAGGCAGACTAGGTGGTTGCCTAGGGCGCCACTGGCCCGGGGCACCCGATGATGACGTTATGGGTGCCTGGGTGCCCGATGATGACGTCATGGCCATTGACAGCCGAGCAGGCAGGGGTGCCAATCACACCTTCCGCCTGGGGCACCAGCTGCCACAGCCCGCCTCGAGCCGCTCCTGGACACGCCCAGTCGTCAGGCAGCAGGTTGCCCAACATGGGTATACCCGCTAGCAAACCGTTCTTAGGCCATTCCCATTATCAAAACGTACCATATTGTGCGCACACAAAAAAGATGGAATCAAAGGCAATGGGATAATTTTTTAGAATGAAAAAGAATGCGAGACATCGTTCTAAAACCCAACTCAGCGGTATGAGATAAGGTTGCCCGAGTGAAAGAAATGCTAAGCATGAAGTGAGAAATGCATTTCAATTAGAGTAATAGCAACCTCCCTAGAGCTGGCCAAGTAATCAAAGAAAACAAGTGAACATTGATCATCGGATCAGGAAAGCTTTTGTCTTGTCTTTTAACGTGGGCTGATGTTAGACAGACACATCTGTTGGGTAGTTTTGCTGCACATCCTCTAATGTGATCTATGCCAGTGTTTCTCAATCTTTTTTTTTTATAAAGTACCCCTTTTTCAATAAAAAAAAAATTAATAAGTACCCCCAATATCTACAGTTTTCAGGCACACAAAAATTTCTCTACCATTGCAACACATTTGTTTAAACAACTTAATTGTAGCTGGGTGGGCGATAAAATTGTGGGGTGTAAAAAGTACAAAAAGAATAAAGCACTGTAAAACTTAACACAAAAATTCAGTTTTCTCCAAATTTCAGTTGTGTTGACGTACCCCCAGACGTCTCTCGAGTACCCTAAGGGTACTTGTACCACTGGTTGAGAAACACTGATCTATGCCATCAAGTGCCAGCAATGCCCCTCTGCCACGAAGACAAGACATTGAGGTGTGCTGGCTGAGGGCATGGCTAGACTACACAGTTGGTATCCCAGAAGAACTGTTCTGCATCCAGGGAATGCTTTTGTTCTTCTGCTTTTTTTGTGGAAGAGCAAACATGCTCTTTTAGAAGTCCCTGTATTCCTTGTTCCACGAGGAATAAGGGGGCTTCCGAAAGAGGGTTTTTTCCTGACATTTGGCCCAGTCTAGACAGGCCAAATGTTGAAAAAGCCTCTTCCAACAAAAGAATCAGAAAAAAAGACAAAAGAAAACCCTAACCCTAAGCCTCTTCCAACAAAAGAATCAGAAAAAGCTAGCAAAATGCGCTCTGAATTTTGCGTAGCTTTTTCCGAAAAACTGGTGTAGTCTAGCCATACCCTGAGAGTGGAGCTAGAATATGGCTAGAAGTGGTGCCCTCCCCGCAAAAGAAATGTGCAGACACATGTTCTTTCTCTCTTTTTTGTAGCATCTCCTAAGGACAGTCAACTACACCTGACTGGTTTTCCAGCAGGTAATTCATGGAACATTACACTGCAATTGAAAAGTTAGCACGGTCAGAAAAATGAAACATTCTCTAGCTACATAACCGTAACAAAGCAAGGAGGAAATATTTAATCAGACAGCTGTGGGAGCCATGGAGTATTCAAGATATAAGTATACAACCCCTGTTTGGTTTAAAGGAAGATAAATCTTCTTACTTGGTATTCATTACTGGATAACCTCCGTTTACATTTCTGGCACGTGGTCATGTTATTAACACATCCATTCTCCAAGTGATCTGCAAGCTTCTTTCTCATTACCATATGTCCACAACCGGTATGGCAAAGGATTAAAGCATATTCACAGAGGCTCTGATGGTCCTGGAAGTTGAAAGTGATAAACAAAGATGTAACCTTGAGCAGATAGAGCTGTGTCTACAAATGGCCTCCATTCTGCTTACGGGAATCTTTCTTTGCTCCACGCCAACTCTCTGAACGGGCAGGTTCGCCAGCCCACTGTCTGACACACAGAACCGGGAGTGTGATCCTCGGCTCGAGCTGATGTACTTCCTCCCTCTCATTGAGACAGCACACTAAAAAGAAAGGTGTAGCACAGGCGGCAGTAGCACAAGCTAGTCACCTCCAGTATAAACCCTGCCCTAGAGCTAGATGAATTCATAGAGGACTGATCCATCAATGGCCACTAGCCAGGATTGGCAGGGATGATGTCTGGAGCCTCTGTTTGCCAGAAGCGAGGAACGGGCAATAGGGGAGGGATTGCGTGATGATTCCCTGTTCTGTTCACTCCCTCTGGGGCATCTGGCACTGGCCACTGTGGGCAGACAAGAGACTGGGATAGATGGACCTTTGGTCTGACCCAGTTTGACCGTTCTTATGTTCTTACATACTCGTCCATGCACTCTGCACTACTATTGTTAATGAACCAGCTCCGTAACAGCTAGCACGAGTGTGCACAGCTCCAAGTGCTGACATAGGCCCTGCCAGGTTCCTGGAGGCTCTGCTTTAGTCTTAATTTAAAACAACACACAAAGTTTAGTGTCAGTTCTCTCCTGAGCTGGCTCTTTTGAGGGTCTTCCTTGTAAAGACCTGCTCTCCCAGTTCCAGCCTAGCTCCTGGCCTTAGAGACTCCTCATGGTTAAACACTGGAATAAATTGTCTAGGGGGGTTGTGGAATCTCCATTGCTGGAGATATTTAAGGGCATAAGAACATAAGAACGGCCGTACCGGGTCAGACCAAAAATCCATCTAGCCCAGTATCCTGTCTGCTGACAGTGGGCAGCACCAGGTGCCCCAGAGAGGGTGGACTGAAGACAATGATCAAGCGATTTGTCTCCTGCCATCCCTCTCCAGCCTCTGACAAACAGAGGCCAAGGACACCATTTTATCCCCTGGCTAATAGCCTTTTATGGACCTAACCTCCATGAAATTATCTAGCTTCTCTTTAAACTCTATTATAGTCCTAGCCTTCACAGCCTCCTCTGGCAAGGAGTTCCACAGGTTGACTACACGCTGTGTGAAGAAGAACGTTCTTTTATTAGTTTTAAACCTGCTACCTACCCATTAATTTCATTTGGTGTCCTCTAGTTCTTCTATTTAGGGAACTAATAAATAACTTTTCTTTATCAGCCCTCTCCACACCACTCATGATTTTATAGACCTCTATCATATCCCCCCTCGGTCTCCTCTTTTCTAAACTGAAAAGTCCCAGTCGCTTTAACCTCTCCTCATATGGGACCCGTTCCAAACCCCTAATCATTTTAGTTGCCCTTTTCTAAACCCTTTCCAAGGCCAAAATATCTAGACAGATTAGACAGACACCTGTCAGGGATGGTCTAGACAGTATTTGGTCCTGCCATGAGGGCAGGGGACTGGACTTGATGACCTCTTGAGGTCCCTTCCAGTTCCAGTGTTCTAGGATTCTATGGACTTTTCTCTTCCCTAGTCAGACTGCTCAGGAGCAATAATGAGCACAGACTATTCTGGCTGGGAAGGGGAGCAAGCAGAATATCTCTACCCCTCGATACAGGGGTTCATATATGGACATTCTGTCACGGTCCCCAGGACACAACTGGGCCCTGGTTCTTAACAGCATTGAAAATAATTCTAAAATCCAGTTAACTTTTCACTCTTTGCATTTCTCTCAGCTCATTCAATGAAAATCAATTCAGTCTATTTGATTGTTGTCTGTAGGGGAATATTTCACTGCGTTAAAAATATAATGGGAATATTTCTACTGGTCTGAAATTCTGTAAATTCTCATTTTACAAATATCTAAATTTGGAGGCCAAATGTGATCAGTCGTGTGTCTCTTTAACATGACCCCGATGTTAATGTCTCACTGTAAAAAATTCAACACTTGTCGCATTGCAGGGAGGAAAAGAGCACAGAGTACCAGATTTAAGGAACAATGTAAACAGTTTGAACTACTGGAACTTTCAGTAACGGTAATGGAAAGCAACAATAATTTACAAGGGGCTTACCCCAAGATCTCCATAAAATCTTATAATGCTGCTCAGCTTCAAAATAATCAATCGTAAATCATCAATAATTTCCAATCAACCTGGCTTCACTGTCTAAATCAAAACCTTTAGGGCCAGCTCCTCCACTGATGTAAATCAGTGTAACGTTATTGATGTCAAAGGAACTACACTGATTTCCACCAGTTGAGAATTTGGTCCTAAATGTTCCATATTTATATAAAATGTTTATTGTCTAGATCAGGAAGTTTCAAAGTTGGGTTGTGGGTCTGCTTGGGTAAGCCACTCGCAGGCCACAAGACGCTTTGTTTATCTAAGCATCCAAAGGCCTGGAGCCTTGCAGCTCCCATTAGCTGTGGTTCACCATTTCCAGCTAAGGGGAGCTACAGGAATTGGGCCTTACACATTATTTTTATGATCCTTCATCCGGTGTTGAAACAGGGATATAACTAGTTTATGACAGTCTCTTTCACTGAGACTCTCACACGGACCATGTCACAAATGATTTTTTTTTTAAATCAAGATGACTGTTCCAGCAGTGAACTCGGAAATGCCAATTTCAATCACATGCCTTGTTTTCAAATCCGCTTTTCTGGGTATTCCTGCTGAGAGAGGTCATGGAACCCTTTGAAATCTCAGAAATGCAGCACTGAACAAAACGGGGTCGAGTTTTCTTTAAAGGAAAACAAATGGAAAATGTGTGCAAAGTTAGCAAAGAAAGGAAAGCAGCATTTCTGCAGCTCCTTCTATCTGGAGACTGACTGCCCAGCACACTCTGCTTACAAACTGGGTGCAAGGAGACCCTCTGCTATAACTCCATTTGACTATCCAGCCTTCTTTTGTCCTCAAGATTACGCAGAGAAGATCAAGCACCTCAATGCTAGTTACATATTGGCTTGCATTTTCTTTTTCGGTTGTTGTACATGTAGCAGATTCCAGAACGCGGTCTATTTCGCCTTTATCATTTCACATCAATATTCAAAGAATGATGGTAATGTCCTAAGTAAATAGGAGTCAGGCAGCAATGTTTTTCTTTCTAAGTCTATTTTCTGTTCCTCTTGTTGCATCAATATCTCCATGGGCGCTGCCTCTCAAACATTACCCTGGGAGATTCGTTTTTCTTCCAAAAACATAGGAAGCACATTTCTCCTAATAACATGATCAGGGTATTATGGGCTTCACTGAAGGATACCTACAAGGTTCTTGCCCACAATGTTATCCTGGAAATGCCTACTGGAAATCCTGCTGCTGACACATGCTTTTTTAGGGAGACAAGGTGGGTGAAGTTATGTCTTTTGTCTGCTGGAGAGAGAGAGACAAGCTTTTGAACCACATGCAGCTCTTCTTCAGGTCAGCGAAATTTACTCTGAGTGAGGCCATCAAATATAAGGTGGAACAGACAGCTTAGCATTCGTAATTAACATATATTTCAAGGTGAAAATATTACCTCTCCCACTTGGTCTCTCTAATATCCTGGGACTGACACTGCTACAAAACCACACATGCACACATTCTTTATAATGTGTGCTTCACCATCATTCCAAATACTTTGGGTCTGATCTAAACCCCATTGACAGCCACTGGAAATTTTCACCAACTTTTATTATCACTGGAACAAGTCCTTAGCTGGTGTAAATTACTATAGCTCTAGCAAGCTTCAATGGAGTTACATCGACTTACACCATCTGAGGATCTGGCCTCATTCTCTTTCCAAGAGAGGAAAGCACTTGAGCATATGCTTAACTTTAAGCATGTGCATAAGATCCATGCCGTGATGCACGCACTTAAGTGCTTTGCTGAGTAAGGATGGACTGTGGAATCAGGTACTATATCGCCATGTTCTGCTAACATCACAGGAATGTGCCTCCCTGACGCAGTATTCAGCCTTGTTGGTGAAACTCAACTGCACACTTATGAGACACAATATAGACCAGTGTTTCTTAAACTTTTTAAGACTGAGGAACACCAAATAATAAATTTTCTTTATGAGGAACACCAAGGATTTTTTGTTGTGGGGAAAAAGAAAAGGTCAAGGGGAAATTATTGAGAAAAAAAAGGGGCTGGGGTAAAGTTATTGAACCAAAAAAAAAAAAAGTTGCCTGCTCCTTTAAGGGTGGCCATTTTGAATTCTGTTGTTCTCCATGGCACACTGGTGTGCCATGGAACACAGTTCAAGAAACACTGATATAGACGATGAAACTGTCATCTTTCAACTTACTTCAAAATTTTTCATGATACCAGACCAGTTGCATCCAGGCGTCCCACAGTGCACTTTGAATTCAGAAATCTCTTTATTAATGGCAGCATCGCTGAAAGCCTAGAAATTAACAAGATGAGCAAACTCTGGTCAATAAAATGATCCAAACAGCAGCTATGAGAAGGGAATGGGCTGGGAATTAATAGCTTGAAAAACTTCCTGATTTTTTTTCTTTTACATTTAATTTTCTGCAAAAAATATTAGCTGCACATGTATATAGAAAAAGGCCAAAGGCTTGCGAAATCCTATTACTTGTTTCTTATAGCTCAAAAATTAAATTATTTGAGTGATTTTAACTTATTAAAAATATGCAGTTCCCAGTGAAAACTTTCAGTATACAGTTTTTTTTCTACTCAGAAACCTGAACATAGGCACATGCAAAGAATGTGTTGATGGAACCTTAACTATGGAGGACAATACCTCATGCCACTCCAGTTGGGGACGTTAACACCTCTTTATCTGTTGCAAAGAGGATTTAAGACTCAGCCAGAATGAGGGACAGGATGGGGGGAGGGAGGGGCACATGCTCTCAAATTCTGGCTGTTTCCATTTAGCTTGCTTAGTGGCCTAGACAAATTCAAACCACATGCATGCACTTCTTCCAGCACTACAGAGGTTTTTTTTTTTCTTGCATTCACTGTGAAGAACCCTGCGATAAATGAATAAAACATGAATCAGGGCAGCCTTTTAATATCACATCTTGCACAAGCAAAAGAGACACAGTAGAACCGAGATAAGTATTAAGAACACAATATGGAAAAGTACTGTTTCCCCACAGATCGAAATACGGAGCGCTCAGGGGAGGGTTACTAGTCCTCCTTCAGTGAGTGCGCATATGAAATAGCCAATCACCATACTGAGAATAATAAGAGGCCTTCCCTGCTTTCTAGAGAAAGAATTACTCCTATCACACAGGAGTGGGGAACCTTTTTTGGGTCGGGGGCCACTGACACACAGAAAAACCAGTCAGGGGCCGCACACAGGTCAGAAGCAACACCCCCCCCCCCCCCCAAAAAAAGCAAAAATCAATTACATGTTCCCAACTGAGAAGGAGAAAGACACTCCCCACATTTCCCTCACACACCAGAGCCTGGGGGGGCAGGGCAGCCTAGTAGATTTTGTGTGCTCCAACCCCACGGTGGGGGAAGGCGGGGCAGCAGGAGGGCAGTACCAGCTCCACAATGGGTGGGGGGGGGGGAGGGGCTGAGCCTTGGGGGCTGGATTCCAGCCCCTGGGCCTGAGGTTCCCCACCCCAGCCCCATAACATCACTACGAGACAGAAAAGGAAAAGCTCCAACATCTCATCTACTTCGTCCCTCTTGATCACTGCCGTATATTCAACAGAAACAAAAAACAGGACTATGTAGCACTTTAAAGACTAACAAGATGGTTTATTAAGGGATGAGCTTTCGTGGGCCAGACCCACTTCCTCAGATCAAATTGTGGAAGAAAATAGGCATGACCATATATACCAAAGTGATACAATCCAAAAAAAGTGAACACATATAAAAAGGACAAATCAAATTTCAGAACAGAGGGCGGATGGGGGGAGGTAAATGTCTGTGAGCTAATGATATTAGAGGTGATAATTGGGGAAGCTATCTTTGTAATGGGTAAGATAATTAGTGTCTTTGTTAAGACCCCGGTGTAAAGTGTCAAATTTAAGCATGAATGACAGTTCAGAAGTTTCCCTCTATTGTATCCAGGTTTAATTAACCCAGGAACAAAGCTTCCATCTCTTCCTGTTGGAAAGATCTTTAGGAAACAACACAGCACTAACAAAACTCTAACCTGTCCATTATACATGAGCCCAGGGAACAAAATTATTTGCCCATTAGGTAAAAGCAATTACAAGAAAGAAGTCACCAATTCAGAAAAGAATTAAAGAGATCAGGGCTTTAAGACTTGAAATGGCAACAAACTGTGGAAAAGGGAAAACACTGGGTCTTGCCTCTCACGCTGTAGCAATTAGTTTTCATTCTGTAATTGCACTGTTCAAGCTGTGTTATAACCAGTTTTACAAAACACAGTCCTTACACAATGTTCTTTTAGACTGGTTAGAAGAGGTATCTTTACAGAAGAGGGAATATTGGATTTTGAAGTCAGCACCAGAGTAGCAAGAATGAAAAAGAGATTCTGGAAGAATAAATATCTGATGAGAAAGGACATCAATCTAAAGACTAAATTCCAAATGCTTAACTTGCATTTGGTCTGTGTTAAATTATGGCTGTGAAAAACTGACATTCAAACAATCAATGATAAAGAAACTACAATCTTTTAAAATATAATGGATATCATGTAACCAATGAAAAAATCTTGGAGATTATTTAACTCAGCAAATGCCAGTTAGA
Organism: Pelodiscus sinensis; assembly: GCF_052426305.1. Classification (NCBI taxonomy): domain Eukaryota; kingdom Metazoa; phylum Chordata; order Testudines; family Trionychidae; genus Pelodiscus; species Pelodiscus sinensis. The sequence continues at coordinate 22,107,815 of NC_143074.1, read as the reverse complement.
GTTTGTATTAAAAGAAAGATTCGATTTGCAGGGCATGTTTTAAGAGCGTCAGTAGGCAATGCACGTGTACAGGTACTGGAAGAAAAAGCTTGTCTGGAGGAGAACATTATACCGAAAAAGATGACCTGGGATGTATGAGGCGATACCCTGAGTGGACCAAAAGAACTATTCAGCTACAAAGAGATTAGCAGAATGGGCTACTATGGCTGCAAATCTCCAATAACAGAGTTGCCATATAAGAGGAAGATAAAATGATTTAGTTCTGTCTATACACATCAAATCAATGTTAAAGAACTGTTGTCAATTTCATCATATAGTAACAATTACTGCCATGAGACCCGTTTACATTAGGGATGTGAAGGTTTAACTGGTTAACCACTAAGGCTGCAGATGCTTCCCACCCACCACAATGGGCCCAGGTACCCCACAAGCAGGGGACTGCTCTGGCTAGGATGCCAGAGCAGCCTCAATCTGTGAGGAAGGGGGACACGTTCCAGCCCAGCGGAAAGCTGGAGCGCCCCCTGGCTCTTCTGCCCATTAACTGGTTAAACGATATGTTTTACCGGTTAGCCAATTAAATGGTATTTTACATCCCTAGTTTACATATAGATCTTCTGATTAATATAACAGCACTGCATTGTCAGAAGTTGAAAACATCCTTAAAATATTTGTAAACCATAACATTGAGTCTTTTCATTCTAGAAAAAAAAACGCATTATATTCTTTGACATATGGAATGTCTTTAAACTGTTGTCACTCTCAGGGTGCATCTAGACTACATTCCTCTTTCGAAAGAGGAATGCAAATGAGGGAAATTGAAAATGCAAATGAAGTGCAGATTTACAAATCTCGTGCTTCATTTGCATAATCACATCCGATCATTTTTTCAAAGAAAAAAAAAGCAGTCTAGACATGGTTATTTTGAAAAAAACAACAACCCTTTTTCGAAAGAACACTTATTCCTGAAAAAATTAGGTTTACAGGGTTCTTTCGAAAAAGGGTTGTTTTTTTTAAAAAAAACTGCGTCTAGACTGCTTTTCTTTTCGAAAGAACTTTTTTCGAAAAAGCAATTGGACATGATTATGCAAACGATGCATGAGATTTGTAAATCTGCACTTCGTTTGCATTTTCGATTTCCCTCATTTGCATTCCTCTTTCAAAAGAGGAATGTAGTCTAGACGTACCCTCAGTTCCCGTTTCTCTTTGCAGAATCTTCACCTGATCCCTCAAGCTCCCCTAAAAGATAAACACTGACAGTGTTAGACTCTGAGCTGTAGATGGGAAGGTTGGACCCTTTATCAGCTACCCTGTTCTTTTTTGTTTTGGCAGGGAAGGGGGATGGTTTATCGGCTCGAAACAAAAATCCGAACTGATTCCTTTTCACGAACGCTGTTGATTGATGACACTTTGATGATTATGTAACTGGTAAAGTAGGACCCAACCCTGTTCATACATGTATCCATTCAAGTAACTAAGACTATTCACTTGAGCAAGGTGGCAGGATCAGGTCCCAAGCCTGCTAATACTTGCTCAATGGCACATAGTCTAGAGAAGTACTTTCTGCGTACACTTCCACTTACAACGTCTCCAAAGCAGTGGGGAGATATTTTCTCGCTTCCTCTGAAGTTTCTGTTTCTTGGGCAAAATTACAGCAAGTTTAACACCTCTGGGAGGGAGGTTACTTTCTATAGCCATTTTACAGAGGGGTATTGTGGAGCATCAGGGATTTTTGTGACTTAGCAAGGGTCATATAGTGAGTCATCAGGAGAGCTGGAAATGAAACTTGGTAACCATAACTCCTAGTTACTTGCTCTAGAACATCTGCACTATGAATCCTCATGCTTCAGGGCATAAGATTATCACCAGCTGGTGTTGGAAGGAATTCTCCCTCCTGGAAAATTAGGTTTATGATGGGGGTTTTACACTTTATCTCTGAAGCATATAGCATTAGCTGCAGTAGGAGACAAGATTCCAGATTTAATGGAAGACTAATGCTTTCTAGTATGGTTGATCCATGTCTCTTGAATGAACAAACAGTGCCCTCATAACTGCAATTATCTGATTAATTTGTTCCATTTTCTTTGGTAGACTATTATTACTGAACCCTGCAATGTCAGGCTTTCATATGGACAAACCAAACGTTATAAACATGGGGAAAATGACTTAATGAGTACACACTACCTTTCAACACCCACCTTCTTGAAAATGATATTAATTAATTTCTTTTAAATATTCAAGAGCTCCATCCAGTTAAGGCAAAAAAAAATCATTTATCAGGATATAGGGATTTTTGCATTTTGTTGAACAAACATCTATCATGCTGTTTCTTTTGACCTTGCTTGTCTGGTAAATGTTCTTACCCGTATGTGTATTTGAGCAAGAGAAGCAGTCTGTGCTTGCGTCTGTGTGCATTTGATGTCATAAATTGTCCTGTAGTGGTATGGAAATGGGCCACTGCTTGGAAACAGAACTAAAAATAAAAGCCTCAGTGCTTATATTCCATGAAAATAATTTAAAAAAACTAAAATACTTGTACCTTTGTCTCTACATTTTTAAATAGATGCTCAGAGCTATCCTTAGGATTAATGGGGCCCTACGCAGTACTATTAAACGGGTGCTCCCGTGCCCGATGGCAGCCAGGGTGAGGATGACAATTTTTTGAGAGATGTGATTTTATGATCCTTAGCACCACACTGATGACATATTTGTATAGCAAATTTCCAACTAAGATCCTGCCAACTACCACAGGAAATTCAGAAACTGACAGTATGGACCTGGGGCTGGCAAATGCCTGTTAAATAGCTACCTTGCTGCTTGAATGCTCTTTCATGGGGTCCGTGTTGTGTTAGTAGCCCTGGCAGGCTTTTTTATTTTAAGTGAACTAGATCCCCTCTGGAGGAAGCAAGGCCACAGAACAAGGACAGGAAGAGGTGGGTGAGTGGACAGTAATATCTAGAGGTGCCCTGAATTTTTAGGTGCTCTACATCACAGCATAGGCTGTGTATGAGTAAGGACCTCCCTGTAGGGGCTTACTGGCCAGTTTTCAGTATGCTTGTAATATTCATCCAGTCTATATTTTATAAAAATATGATGATTTACAAAGTATATGGCCAGGTTCTTAAGAACACAGTTTTTCCAATGTTAACAGTTACCATTCACATAGTGTTTTACATTGACTATGAAACCATCAAACCACCCCCAAAGATATGTATGTATGAGGATCCCTGTATGCCTTGAACAAGACCATAGATCAAGTTACTGTCAAAAATGGAGTCGAAATTCAAGAGTTCCTGGCTCTCAGTCCCATGCTCAACACTCCAGACCATGACATCTTCAACAGAACCTCTATACATAAGTTGCAGTAGACTTCGCATTGCATAAATTTGCAATCATATGGACAGGTGTGAATGAGTACACAATTTAGTCCCAGCTGGTTAATGCATATTGTAATCCGATATTACACCACAGTGCAATTAAATACAATATAGATCTTCCTCTGAATCAACCAGCACTGGCCGCTGAACGCTTGCAGCCTTGTGCACAGCTGGAAAATGACCAAAACCAAAGAAAAGAAAAAGCAGTTTAACAACCCCACAGTGGAGTTTTTATTATGTCAAAAAAGAACTTGAGAATTTCCTGGCATTACAGAACAGATTATTATAAATGCATCTAACTTCAGAGGGACAGTCCTGGTGACAGCGTCCTCTGTGCTTTCTGTTTCACTCTCATATATGTTAATCATTATGGACGCAGCTCAAGCAGAGCAGCTGTGCGGAACGGCAAAGGGCAAATCGCCCTCCTCTCTTTCTTCCCCCCAGGCCGGCGACTCCCTCAAAGGATCATTCATTTGAACCACTCGCTCTGGCCCACCGGAACATCAATGGAAATCTGTCAACAGCAATGCCAACACGGAACTCCCCCATCTCCTCTCAAAAGGGCCCAATCTACAGCCCAATGAAGTAAAGGAAAAGATTCCCATTGACATCAAAAGGGTCTGAATGAAGTCTAAGGAGCGAGAACCAGCATCTTCTCTATTTCATTGTTATGGTTCGCCATCTCTTCTCTATCATTCTGCCCCACCGACAGCCATAACGTTCATACCACTGAAATTGCACTACATCTCAGGTTTGACTTGAATTCACATTTACAAACACCAAATATATTCAAAAGCCAATATCACCCTTCACTAAGGGTGAAATTCAACCCTATGCAGGAGCATGGGATGAGGCTAGAGTACATGGCACGAAGGACGACTTCCGCCATATGAGAAGGAAAGCCAGGCCCGAACCAGCCTGCCCCAGATACAAACAGACTCCAGAACTTGGAGGAAGTTGTGACACATCTAAATGCCACGGGCTCTTTTCAGCAATGAGTACATGCTGGATTTGTCATGCTGCGGCTCTGGCTTCACTGACGAAACCAAAATCTTAAGAGGGAAAACTCATCCCTGTGGGAAAACCCTGCAGAGACAGTTCAGACTCATGTCTCCTTTTTAGATAAAGTCAAGTTTTATTAAAAAGTCACTTATGCTACTTATTCCACATATGTCTTAACCATTTGATATACTTGTCACCACAGACAATGTCTTTTATGGTTTAATAGTTGGGAGAGAAAACAAAGGGTAAAAGAAAAATCCGTAATATTAAAAATCTCAGGGCTAGCCATATATCCAACTTTAGAAATGCACAGGATATTGGGTGCTTCCTGGTCTCACTCAGATAAAATACACAGGGGCCAATCTATCTCTGCACAAGAAAAATGGACGGCTTATAAATCTTTCAACAGTTTTCATAGCAAGTTGCGTATCTTATTTCGATTTTAGGGTGCTGTGTGCACGCACCATTCATTTATAAACTCAGGACCTCGACCCTGCAAGCTGATTCACAAGCAGAGTCCTCAAACCAGCGTGAAGCCCCACTGAATTTCCCCAGTACTCTGTGCAGGCATTAGGGATCCACTCACAAGATTGGCGCGCTGGTCACCGCATTCCACCTACAATTTCTTAGGAAAGTCCCTTGACCAGTTTTCTAGGTATCCCATGCTAGAGAAATCCCAAGGGACTGATAAATATCACGAGCAGTAGCTAGGGTTAACCCTGGACCCCAGGTATTCTGACATAGAGTAGCTGCAGAATTTCCTACAGAATTAGATATTTTCCCAAGATCCTACAGAATCCAGCATCTTCTCTCAAATTTTCATTTTATGGGTGCCTTTTGCCCAGTACTTTATTTTCTTTCCCTTTCTCCATTGAGACCTAGGTGCAGATGGCTTTTGCTTCACACCATTCCCCACAAAGGAGATTTAGTTCGATTACCAAGCATGCTTTCTTGCACTATTCCATAAAACCAGGCAGTAGGGGATTCGGGAGCAAGAGCTGAGGACCAGTAGTCATGCTATAGGGTGAACTGGTCCCCATGGAGAATAGTGCAGCGGCTGTTCTCTGGGGCATTGAACCACTGATACCAGCTGCGAGCTCCCCTACTGCCTGGCAAACATGAGGGAAAGAAGATTCTGGCCAGTGCTGTTCTGAGAACATTTCTGGAACCAAACCCCAATGAAAATCCTCATCATCAAAATTATTCTTCAGTGAAAAGCTCCTGGATGGAAAATTTGTCAGTGGCTATTTTTGTCTGATTACTTTCAACAGTGAGTTTTTTATGATGCTCTCCAGGCTCTCTCGCTCTCACAATGTTCTCCAGCTGGTCAGTCTACATTCATTTATTATTTTTTACTAGATGATTTACCCGGCATTACTTGGGTCCTTTAAGGCAGGGAGGTAGGCATGTGGGGGTGTGTGTGTGCAGGAATTAGGGTTCGGGAAGTGAGGAGGGGCTCAGAGAAGAAGGCGTGAGGTGCAGGTATCAGAGCAGGAAATGGGGGCTCATGGTAGAGGTTCAGGAGTCAGGGTAGGAGGTTGGGAGGTGGGGGTGCTCAGGGCAGTCAGTGGCTGCTCCCCAGGGTTGGCCTAGGGTGATGGGGGCTGCCCAGCCACCAGCTTCTCCCCAGGGCCAGCCTGGGGCGGTGGGGGCTGCGCTGGACAGTGGGCAGTTTCTCCCCAGGGCTGGAGCACTTGCTTCCCCCCGGTGGTCATTCAGGAGTATAAATGAATCACAGCCTCCCTTTCTCTTGGATGAGAACCAATCACATTCCACGCACATCCCATTGTCCTGGCCTGGCTTTAAGTTATGATAAGAGGAAGCATCATGCCAAATTTGGTGGTCCTAGCTCTTGCTGTTTAGGAGGAGTTCTTGAACAAACAGTCTAAAAACAGATGGACAAACAGGCAGGCAGACAGACAAACTCTCTCAGGGTATGTCTACACTACCCTCCTAGTTCGAACTAGGAGGGTAATGTATGCATACCGCACTTGCTAATGAAGCCCGGGATTTGAATTTCCCGGGCTTCATTAGCATAAGCGGGGAGCCGCCATTTTTAAATCCCCGCTGCTTCGAACCCCGTGTAGCGCGGCTACACGGGGCTCGAACTAGGTAGTTCGGACTAGGGTCCTATTCCGAACTACCGGTACACCTCGTTTCACGAGGAGTACCGGTAGTTCGGAATAGGACCCTAGTCCGAACTACCTAGTTCGAGCCCCGTGTAGCCGCGCTACACGGGGTTCGAAGCAGCGGGGATTTAAAAATGGCGGCTCCCCGCTTATGCTAATGAAGCCCGGGAAATTCAAATCCCGGGCTTCATTAGCAAGTGCGGTATGCATACATTACCCCGCTAGTTCGAACTAGCGGGGTAGTGTAGACATACCCCCAAATATATAAGAGATACAGGTTTTCGTACCCCACTTGCCAGTGTATTCTCTGAGCCACCTTCCAGGAAGTATGTTAGGTAATATAACTAACATTTGTCAAGTGGGCTTTGTTCTCATCCTCTCTCCAGAGGGAGAAGCACGTGCATTGCCGTGTTTTAGTTATGTAAACATATCTGTTGCTATGTGCTTATTTTAGAAAAGGAAGGTCAAAGAAAGGCGCCTTGCACGTGGACCACAGAAACAGGATGATAGTGATGGATTTTAGTTCTTAGGGGATTTCATTTCACAGTCTTGGACCAGCCCCAGATAAAGTTTTGTCTCCAACCCACAAATCTGTCTCCCTCTGTTTCCTGGCTGGCTTTGATTATGGTGTGGATACATTTTTGTACAGTGCCTAGCACCATGGTCACCAACCAGTCGATCGCGATCTACCGGTAGATCTCGGAGGCTCTAAGAGTAGCTCTCGAGCCCTCTCTAAACTGCGCACCTGTGCAGTACATTTACATTAGATTTCCTCATTTGAGGAGCAGCTACTCACTGAGCAACAGCACGGGTGAGTAGCTGTGAGGAATGGTGGGAATTTTTTTTTTAAGTAGCAGTATAAGGATTGGGGATAGCAAGTGATGGAGAGGAGGAGAATAGAGAGGGCAGGGCTTCAAGGAAGGGGCGGGGTGGTAGATCTTGGCTTGGTCTGTCATTTAAAAAGTGATCTTGGGTGTGTAAAGGTTGGAGACCTCTGGCCTAGCACAAAGGGGCACTGAGATGGCTGCGATCTGTAGATGCGACCACAATATGATGTTAGATAATAACAATCATAATTGAGGCTCTGTGTGGAGTGCGTGTGGCCTTCTTGATGCAGAACTTCATGGAGTTTGCAAGATGCTACATACATCCACTTTTTCAATCAAAACTGAAGGAAAATACAGGATGTTAAGGTGCTTAGGTTAATATGCACAACTCTGGAATCAGGGACTACCACTTTCTTTATTATCCCCTCATTTTAAAATAAAGTTTTCATGACTCTAGCATTAGTCCAGCAAGATAAGTGATACATTAGTACAAACATGATAACATACCCTTTCTTCTGTCAACAATCTGTCTTCATTTGTAGTTCCAGGATCATCCACATTACATTTCTGGCAAATTGGGTTTTTATTGTTTCTGGTGGGGAAAAAATTTCAAAAAATGATTTGTGAATATAATTCAGAGACCCTCTGTTTCAAGAATGATGAAAAAACAGAAGCATTCATTTTAGCTCAAAGTCCACATGCTTTATGGTAAAAGGACCAGCTTTATGAAAGAAAACGGCAAAACTGCTATTAACTTTAATGGGACTACAATGTAGTCCACAATTTGTAACCGTCTATCTAAAAAATCCAAACCGCCATGACTAATCTGCTCCACAAAGCCAGCAAAGGTGGGTATCTACTTCTCTCAGGATACATCTACACAGTAACATTATTTCAAAATAATTAGTGTTGCTTCAAAATAACTTAGTCCGCATCTACACAGCTGGCAGTTATTTCAAAATAAAGTCGAAATCTTGTCTTGCTCTGACTCCTGTAGCCCTCATTGCACGAGGAGTAAGGGAAGTCAGAGGAAGAGTGCTCTATTTGAAATCAGTGCTGTGTAGACGCTCTCAGTTACGACATAAGCTATTTCGATATAAGCTATGCAACTGACGTAGCTCAATTTGCATAGCTTGTTTCAAGTTCCCTGCTGTGTGGGCACACTCTCAGTGAGGCAGGCACTAACGCTACGTAGGATAGGATACCCTGAAATCTAAAAACAATGAGTAATTCTGTGGCACCTTAGAGACTAACAAAAGTATATAGTGTCATGAGCTTTCGTGGGCAAAACCCACTTCACCAGATGATGAGCTGGAGTAGAAATAGCAGAAACCAGGTATTTTATAACAGAGAGAGAAAGGGAAAAAAAGTAGCTATCAGTTGTAGGACAGGTGCTAATGTTTCCCTGGGCTTGAACAAAGACATTAACTGGATATCGCACTATAAAGTCGGCCTTCCTTGCTTTTCCCACTGCATTTTTACATCAAATGCTAAGTACGGGACACTTCCAGCCCGCTTAATTAGCCTCATTAGCACAGGCACTACAATTGACAGGGACTTTTTTTCTTTCTCTCTCTGTTATAAAATACCTGGTATCTGATATTTCTTCTCCAGCTCATCACGTGTTTTTTGCCCACGAAAGCTCATGATACTATATAATTTTGTTAGTCTGTAAGGTGCCACAAGACTACTCGTTTTTAAAGTTACAGACAAACACAGCGACCCCTCTGAGGCCTGAAATCTAAAGGTTTTTTAACACAGAAATAATGTCTTTTCTTCTCTGATAGGCAGCTAGGTTTTTAATTGCCAGGCTACATCTCAGGGCTCAATCTTCTCTTCATTCACACAGGCCTTCGATGTAGTGTTAACTTGCAAAATTGGCTATTGTGTTTACAAATGAAGAGCAATGGCATAGCTGGTGCAGGAGTGAACTCTAGCTTGGCATCCTCGTGCTTTCCAGTAACACAGCCACAAAATGCTCTGGGTTTAGTTTGAAATGTTTCTGAAGTTATCATGTAAACTGTGCAGCTAAAGGGAGAGCCCACAACTTTTCAGGAAGAGGCTTGCACTTCTGAGATGCTGCAATTACCATCCATTACCTCCATTCAAGAAACCCAGCAGAAAAGTGTCCTTGTGACCAGATGAAGAGCATGACATTACTGCCTTGACAGTACTCATAGGACGGTTTGGTTCAGCTTTCAGTTACATGACAAGGTTGTCATGAGACGAGATAAGCAGTCAGGGCAAATTCGGCTCTTACTTTCAGGGGTGCAAGTGACTCCACTGACTGCAGTGCAATTATTCTGGATTCACACCAGTGAGACCAAGCAGAATTTAGCCTAGGAAGCCCAATGTATTCAATGTAAAATGTCATTACATTATAGTGCTTTGACCTCTCTGTCACATGCAGCTAGCTGGCTGACTGACTCAGGGTTTTGTTACAGTTTAATCAGGGTATATATTTAAAGAGGCGAGGGGAGAAGCAGCTAACCAATTGAGAACAATATTTATCTATCTCCAAGCAAAAAGACTGGGATTGCTCGGAGGGTTGGTTCTTCACTGGGCAGTGACCCAGATTTTACATCATACACTTTATAATAGTCTGAAATAACCACATTTTAAGCTTCTAAAGGACCTTTCATCCAAAGATTGCAAAGCACTTTACAAGTGTTAAGGTAACTTCACAATAGTCTCAATATGACTCTATTCCTTTTTTCAGTCGGGGAAAGGAAACTGAAGTACAGAGAGGTAATTTGCCTAAGGTTATACAGTAAGTCAGTAGCAGAGCCAAGAGGAGACCCTAGGAATCCTGATCACTAGATCACACTCCAAGTCTACAAGACATGCAGGTTGAACCTTTCAGGTCTGGGACTCTCTAGTTCGGCAACATCTGTGGTCCAGCAGGACCGTGGATGTTGCTGAACCAGAGAGCCCTAGAAGAGAGACCTGAGCAGCTGAGGTTGCCAGTGAGTGGGAACAAAGCTGGTCCAGTGGGCCAGCAGCCCGCAAGACCAGTGGTCTGAGGTCAGGGATCCTACCAGGCCAGCAGCCCAGAGCAAAGCCAGGTCAGTGGGTTGGCAGTCTGAGGTTGGTGGCTGGGGGGTAAGGAGTCCGGCTGGCAGGTCAGTAGTCCACAGGGCCAGTGATTGGAAGCAGAGCCCAGCAGCAGGCAGCCAGGCGCAGCAGAGCCTGGGGGCCAGGGTCGGTGGCCAGGAGGGGAGTCCAGCCAGGAGGCTGGTGCCTCCCTGGGAGAGCCCTAAGGCCTGACCTTCCCTAGTCCAGCAAACTCCCTTTTTTGGGACCAGTCAGATCCTACGGATGCCGGACCAGGGAGGTCCAACCTGTACATCCTGAAAATAATATCACTGTAACAAAATATACATGGATAATAACATTACTGGTATCCAAATCCCAGGTATTTTCAACCTCTACTCAAGCACTTTCTTTCAACTTTTATCACAACAGATCATCCTACTAGGGTTGAATATACAGAACCTGCCACTTGAAATCTGTCGTCTTAACATATGTCTTATCACGTGGTCCCCAGTAGAAAGAACTTACCGTACAATCCACAACAGACAAGCCGAGCAGTATCTATGCCCACACAGTGTTTGCTGGGCTTTCTTCAAGACGTTATTACAGCTGCTGCAGAGGTATTTGTGATCGGGGACAGTCTCACAGATGGAGGTAGGATAACCAAAGGGAAATTCGTTTTCATCAGGAGTTGAGACGGGGCCATCCGGAGACACTCTGGTTGCCTTCTCAGCCATCTGAAGTAAAATGCTGTGAAAGACGTGGAACACACTAACTGCTGAAACAAGCAGACAACCACTCCCTTAGATGCGAAATAATACATTGAGCATCAAAGTCTGCCAGGCAACTTCAAACCAGTGAAGTAATCTAGTGATCTGTTTAATTAAATCTGTAGCTGACATGCGTGACTAAGTGCCATGGTGGGGTTTGACTAGGTACCAGCAGGAAATTACTGTACAATTTAAAATTCCCCTGAATCACAAAATGAAAACAGCTACATTATAGTCAAGGGGAAGCTGGGGGGCTTTATGTACTTTTCAGGTTTGTGTTGAGGGCAAAGTAAATATTTCTGTTCTTTTTAGAAGCATAATGCCATTCGTCAATATCACACAGCAGAATTATTTCCTGTAGAGTAAATCCCCAGTCACAGAATTCTAGTTCCCATTTCACCCCAAGCTTGTCCATGATTACATTTGACAGATGTGGAAACTCCAGCACGTAGAAGTGTGGTGATTTCCCCATGGTCATAAATGAAGACAGAGGCAGGAAAACACAAGTCCACTAGCAACTAATGTCAGTCTAGTCACTATACACAGAGGGTCTGATTTGCTGAGAACTTCCAGCTCTTGCTGTAGTCAAAGAACATCTTGAACATCAAGCCAACACTGGCTCCAGAAGGCTCAAGAACTGTTTGGAAAATTCAGGTTTTATTGTATCGAAAACTGGTACAAATATAATTCATAATTGCACCTTTATGAAGCACATTTTTCTCACGACAGCACTAACGCACTATTGCCCATCTCAGTACCAATCGTGACATTAGCAGAAACCGTTAATTAGTAATCTGAAAAACTGAATGAATGTTCATGTTTTTAACTCAGGGAACAGAGCGCAGTTTTTGCCTGGCCTAAAAACTCTCACAGGATCTGATCAGCCAGGAACCTAGAGGAATATAATACTGTACAATTATAAGACCATCTCTGCACATTTTTCTGTGGTGATCAATAGCCTAGACTAGATAACCTGTAGTTCTTGGGCAGAAAGTCTCCCATTGATGTCTGTGGGACTTTTGCCTGTGTAAACAGCTGTAAGGCTGCACTGTTTTCCTTTTTGTGGGGCACTTTGAATACATACTGTATCCCTAAACATGTTACATCAGAAAAGATTAATAAACAAAAACTCCTAAGAACGGGAGGGAGCTTCTAACAGGCTTAGGCATCAAAAAGCTGTTTTCAGTTAAGACTTGAAATAAGATGAAAAGACACCAAGCTGAAGAATAAAAAGTCAGACAGTAGAAACTGCAGAGAAGATTCTGCAGTGGCCAGAAAATAAGTACGGACACTCTGAAGGGTTTAACTCTGTCAAGATGATTTTGTAACCTAGTACTAAGGAGTTTAACTGGTTAATTGGGATCCTGCTCCTGTCCTCTCCCTTCCCCCCCCCCGTTGGGCTGCCACTACTGGTCCCCTGGGGGGGGAGGGAGCAGCATGTGCCAACAGCCCAGTGCATAGTGGGGGCTGGCTTCTGCTCCTGCCCCCGCCCCCCAAAAAGATGGGGGGACAACTCCTGACTCCTGAGGGACTGGAGCAGCCCTCTGCCCATAGCAGGCTGCAGGCAGCTCCTGGATACAGGTTAACCACTACCCGGTAAGCATCGCCTGGTTACCCATTCATATCCCTAGTACTAAGGAGGCCAGATGGCTAAATTATCGTATCCCTGCAAGTCAATGGCTTGCTTTTGCTGGCTACCAGCTGCATTTTTATCAGGTTGGCAAACACCTCCATCGATTTCCCTCCCCCAAGGTCTCATCTAACAAACGCACAAGCTAAGAATGTGTCACGGAAACTACTACGGGCTTTTATACAGGCTCTGAAAGTGGCCTTGCACATTGTGCACAGGGCTTTTCCCATAGACACAGAGCGGATCTCAGTCACTGGGCCTGAAAACCCTACCACTGAGTTTTTAGTTACGTATACTATATAACAGTGTTTCTCAGCCAGTGGCACGAGTACCCTTACGGGTACTCCAGAGAGGTCTGGGGCGGTACGTCATCACAACTGAAATGTGAAGAAAACTGAATTTCTGTTTTACGTGTGACAGCGTTTGATTCTTTTTCTACTGTTGACACCCAAAAACGTCATCGCCCGCCCAGCTCCGACTAAGTTGTTTAAACAAATGTGTTGCAAGGGTAGAAAAAAAATGGTGTGTCTGAAAACGGTTGGTACTGGGGATACTTAAAAAAAGGGGGGGAGGGTACTTTATAAAAAGGTTCAGACACTGCTACAGAAGCCAGGAATACAACGTGAGTCGCTAGATCCGGATGCAGACAGGCTCCCTCCTTTTTGAAAGCTCAGTGCGGTGACCCTACGGCAGGGCCCGGAGAAAGCAGCATCTCTCCGCAGCGCCCCGCCAGGAGCCAGGGGGTGCAGGGGGAAGGGTCTCAAGGCCAGGAGCGCTCGCTGCCCATCCCCTCTGGCCGGCCGGGCATCCCAGGCCAAGGCTGCGCTGGGGAAGCAGCATCGCGGCTGGTTTCGCTTTCCCTTCTGGCTGGGTCTGGAGGCGGCGGCCGGGAAGGGGGGTTTGTGGAGGGGCGCTGGGTCCTTGGCCCCTGCCCGGGGTGGGAGGCGTGGGGGGGGGGCTGACCGCAGGGGGGGCTGGATCCCGGCCAGCGCCGGGAGGGGGGTCTGGAGCCCCCTGGCCGGTCCCGCTCGCCCAGCCCAGCCGGAGGAGGGGAGATCGCGGTACCCGCCCGCCTTACCTGTGCCCCGGGATGCGGCAGGAGCCCGGCCCGGCGCGTAGCTCCCCCCGGCCCGGCCCTGCCCCCAGCCGCCGCTTGCGGCGCTTCCCTCCGGCAGGCCGGAGCCGGCTCCTCGTGCAGCCGCGAAGAGAAAGCGAAGAAGGGCCTGAAATCCCCCGGGCGGAGGGAAAGGGGGGGCGGCACAGGGATGGGGGGTGTTACGGGGTTGGGGGAGCTCAAGGGATCCCCCAAATGGGAGGGGATTGGGGGCTCAGAAATCCCTGCTGGGGGACCCTCACTGACATCCCCAAAGTGGGGGGAGGCTGGGGAGAGTGTGTGTGTTGGGGGGGCCTCAAAGGGGTTTCTCATAGGAGGGAGCTCAGAAGGATCCCCAATATGTGGGGGTGACTCTCCTGGGGGGGCTGGGGAAGCAAACGGGGGTCCCCAGTGGTCGTGGGGGAATGGAGGCGCTCGGAGAGGGAGAATCTCGTACTATCTGCAGAGTACTCAGAAGAGTCTCCCGCTCCTGGATACCTAAATAAGAACACCCAGGCCTAACTCTAAACGTCTTTGGTTTTGAACATTTGGAGCATGATCCCCTCAATACAAAGATTGTCAAAATGACTCGACTGCTCTCTCAGCTCTTGTACATGTACATGGATAGGTACATTACAGCCCCATTTAAGTTTGTGGGGTTTTTTTTAAAAGAGTCTTACAAAACCAAATATTAAGGTTTTGTAATTTTTTTGCCAGCTGTTACATTTTACGACACAACAAAACCCTGATTTTTTTTTTTGGGGGGGGGGTGTTTGTTTTCATAGAAATGTCTGCTGGATGGGCCCCCTGGGAAGTCATCAAGTCCAACGCCCTGCACTGAGACAGCCTCAAGTCAACCTAGACCGTTCCTAACAGGTGTTTCTCTGGCTCATTCTTAAAATCCTCCAAGAGGAGAATTCCACAACCTTCCTTGGAAGCCTATTCCAGAACTTAGCTTGATAAAAGACATTACCTCACCCATCTCACTCTCTAATATCCTAGGACCTACAGGGCTACAACACTACAAAGGACTTAAAGCTTTTCCTAATATCTAGCCTAAATTTTCCTTGTGTATTAAGTCCATTACTTCTTGCCCAACCTCCAGCACACATGGAGAACAATTAAGCACCCAGAATTGGACACAGTACTCCAGCTGAAACCTCACCAGTGCCAAGTAGAGCAGGACAATTACCTACTGTTTTACATATGGCATGCCCTTTAATATACTCTAGAATGACAATAGCCTTTTTGGCAAGATCATCATATTGTTGACTCCATTTCAGTTTATGCTACACTAGAATCCCCAGATCTTTTTCAGTAATTTCATTTAGACCACATACCTAGGAAGGTTTCTTCATAAGAAGGGGGTTCTCTTTTTTTTCCCCTGAGGAAAAGTTGACAGAAGAATCGTAAAGTGGGAATTCAGGCTACTCCATACTTAGCAGGACTGGACCCTTACAGAGAAAGTTACAAGTGCAAATACTGCATCAGACCAATGGTCTATCTAGCCCAGCCCTGCCCAAAAGTACTTCTTTAATTCTGCATGTATTTTCTGTACTGCATTATAGAAAGGCTGAAAGAAACATTTAGGTGAGATCTTGAACTTCCTGCCTCTTTCCTTCCCCTCTCCTTATGTGGTAAATAGTTATATTCATGTGTGGGTTTTTTTTTAAGAGCTCAGAAACATTCATCAGCTCCACTCACATGGTTGTTGTGTGACTCAGCTCTTTGGTTGTCTGCCCCATATAGCAATGTTCTTTTTTCAAGTGTTCTGTCACAGCTATGGTACAGGCAAGAGAAAACATTCCCAAAAATCTTTCCATTAAACTCCCACCTTCCTCTCTTAAATAGACAATGTCACATAACATAAGAAAATAGCATTTGTCATCATCTGAGAGATATGTTCTTTAGATTTCAAAAGAGTCGTTTAAAAAAATCAAGCACAGTGGGAAAGTAGATCTAAAAAGGTAGACACTGTTTATGTAGGACTTACAATATTTATACTTTCCCCAAAGCTGTATTAGTGGTGCTCATGCACACACAATATGACCATGTTTGCAACTATCCACTACTATTAGTATTGTGCACTAAAAAGCACTGCTCCCGGGAATGTTTCCACACCATCATTGTAGCAACAATCATTGTTTTAAGAAAGGTAGAACTGGAAAGGTTTGAATGGAATTATTAGAAACATTAATTTTATTTTCAGTCTGCTGAGGGGTCAACTAAAAAACAACAGGAAGTATTAACTACACACTGAAAACTTGCTACAAAATGGACAGGGTCTCTTTATGGAACATAATAGATGGGCAGCTGCTCGGCTTTCTTTGCCATTTCAAGCTCTGTTATCTGTAACAGAAAACATTTTAGCTCCTTCTGTTTCATGGTCCAAGATTGTTTTCAAATCACAGCTGTCCACTAATCTATTCATGGAATTTAGAGACGAATATCTAGTATTTTGTGGTGGCTGGTATTTTCAGAGACTAGGATCAGATTATTTTAGGAGTTCAAGAAGTTCTTAGAAAAGGTTTCCCATATTTATGTTCTCAACCCTTTCATTTTGTTCATTAAAAATCTCCTCCTGGGACCAAATTCCTCTCAGTTACGCCCATACAATCTTACTGGAGTCAACAGGCTTTCAGGAGTGTCAGCAAGAGCAGAATTTGGTCCTTGCTTTGTCAGAAAATGATTAACAGTTAAAAAAACCTGAGGAAAATGGGATTGAGGTTATAACACTAGGTCAATATAAACATCACCCAGTGTAGCCTTATAATTAGGGCAGGAGATTGGGGGTCAGAATGTCTGGATGGCAAGGGACTGGACTTGATGACCTCTTGAGGTTCCTTCCAGTTCAGTGATTCTAATACAGCTGCTGCCATAGTTTCCCTGTATGGTGCTGGGCGAATCACATGGAACTCTGTGGATGAAAGGTGTGACATACAAGCTATAGATTAATATTAATTACTGTCATTGCACATGTAAATGGCTAATTGTAGCAATATGGGTCTGCAATTACCTGATTTGCGCATGCAGTGAGGGCCAGCCCAAGGGTTTTTGGTGCCCTTGTTGAATTAGGACTTTGGCACACACTCCACATTTGGGGGAAACAGTGGGGGAAATGGCCTAAAACCCCTATGAGGCCAGCTCTGTCTGGCAGGGGAAGAAAGATGCTCTCTCCCCGCTTCTCCCTGGCTGGGGGGAGAGCAGTACAGGGAAGCATTCATCAGCTGGCTTTTCCCCACACTGTTCCTATTGGCTGGGTTTTTAGCGCCCCTGTAAGCCTAGTGCCCTAATGGTCAAGCCAGCCCTACATGCAATCATAGTGATTGCACGTGTAACCTTTTAAAAATCAGGCTTCTAATTTTAATAAGATATGTGAGGGTGACAGCGGCCACATGAGATAAGTTTTGGTAAGGTTCATGTTGAAACTGATGGCCTTAAAAATTAAGGGCCACTTACGTGAATGGGAGTTTGGGTTGAGTGACAGTTGTAGGATTGGATGCTAACACCATTCCATCCATGCTTCCTGCTTCAATGTATTGCAAGTTTATTCATAGATGTTCTGAGGCTAGACAGCATCACATACCATAGCATAGTCCTGAATGTTAACAAAATGAAAGGGTTCGATGGAAACACCATATAGAACTCAATAGGTTTGAATGGCTGGTAGTAAAGATCAGTCAATGTTTCCATTATAAACCTCTGCTTTTATAGTGTTAGAACTAGGACCACAAAATACACATTGGGTGGAAATATGATGCAGAAATTCTCAGCCAGGGTATGAATTACATTTTGAAGAAAAGTTTTAAAAATATGTCTGTGTGGGGCCATTTTTAAGAAGGAGTGCAAAGAAAAATAAGTTAATGGTTTCCGAGGAAAGGCCATAATACAGCTGGGTCAATTTCAGTTTCTGAATGAGCGACAGAGACAAAAAGCTCATAAGTGCTAACAGTACTGAATGTCTCTGCTGTATATTAAAGTAAGCCTATTCCCTCTCTTTTGCCTTCATAGTTCTGTAAAATATATTACACCTTTATCTTCAAAGGCACTGAATTACAAAAAGAAACTAAAGATAAGTTTTTGGTACTTTCCAAACTTGAGATATTTCCTCTAGTAAATTTCCCCCATATGAGATCAGTTAACCGAAAACAGGATGTGGCTCACAAAGAGATTAAGATTTGACACTTAACTATATTATAGACCAATTGCACTGATGTTGGTTTTGCAGGGGCAGTGTATTATTATATAGGAGGGCATATCAGTTTTATAGCCAAAGGGAAAACGTAATGCAGGGACATATTTCAGTTAAGGGCAACATTTTCAAAGACTTTCAGTAATCCATAGGTTTCTAAGTACCCAAATCACATTTGAAAATGGGATTTAGGCTTATAAGTCACTTTTAGGTGCTCTTGAAAATTTTACTTTGAATGTTTATACAACATTTTCTAGCTCAAGATTCTCAATTTGAAAACAAACACAAAATGAATTGAATATGGATGCTAATTCAATGCATAGATAGTTTTAAATTAATATGAAATAATTTAAAATGTAAATTATTCATGGGGGACGGTCTTGAAAAAATTGTAAAAACTAGAAAAAACATAAGTTAATAAAACAAGGTCAATCTCTCATGAGAGGCAAAAACTTTCAGTAGTTACAGCTGAGGACTCAAAGTCAAGATTCTTGATTGTATTTCATATTCTGTCACTGAGTTCTTTAACTTCGGGTACATAACCTCTTTGACGGACTTTTAACACTTATACAATAAGGGTACTAATAACTATGAAGTGTTGTGGGGCTTAACTAATTAATGTTCACACTATGCTTTATGATGTTCAAATTAAATATGCTATAAAAGAGTAAAGTATTATTGGATATCAAACCAGAGCACAATGACAGCTTTGCAACCATCCGAAGTCTGGTCTTGGATGTTTCTTTTAGGTTGCTTTTGTTGTAATATCTCCCATTGTATTTACTGCTGGTTTTACCTTTTATGTTACATTTACACAGTGAGGACCTGGTCCAAATTGGACTGAAGATGAGAAGATTTCCACTAACTTCAATGGAAAGCAGATTATAGGTATTTTTCTCTTGATCCACACTCTGTCTCTGTATTTTTCAAGTTTATATTTACTTTAACATATTATGCTCAGTTTACTAGTGAATAAATTGATGTAAGCAACAGCCATTTGGGAGCATCACTTGGACACTTGTCAAAAAACCTAGGGCCTGTCCCATGCTGATCAGGTTTTAGTCATTCACTAAAGCAGTTTCCATGACACAAACCAAGGAGTCATCCTAAGCAAGAGAAGAGCCAAAGATTAAAATGTGACTCCTTGTCATGATTATCTTGTTAACTTTTGCAAACTACGCTAGTGCAGAACAAAAATGAACTGAGAAAGTACTCAGCTTGCCTTTGGTTTTAAGCATTATGATTATTAAAGCCCTGCCTACTCTAAGGAAATCCACAACAATGTAACTGTATTGCTGTCACTGCTCCAGTGAAAACATCTAATGTAGACATGCCAACCTGGCACAAAACCAGGTTTACCCAGTGCAGTTTACTTTGGTGTCTTGCCAGTTTACACCATGTTTTGCACCAGTGCAGCTTGTCTACATTAGAGAGGTTTGCGGCTGTAACTATAGTAGTGCAACTATATTTGATTACATTCCCTCCATTAATTATGGATACACCAGTGTGGATTTCTTTAATGCAGACAACGTCTGAATCAGAGTGGAAAATTCTCACCTGCTCATTACCTTTCTAATTGCTTTGGAGGAGACACTGAGGATGTGGCTGTGTCCACCTGGCAGGCCATCAAAAAGTCCTTCCAAAGCTTTGCATGAAACATTTGGAAAAACAAGCTACAATTGAACATTCACACTGTGAAGCAGATGGCCAAATATGAACATTCCATCTTTGCACACACCAACTCACTGTTTGCTATGGAACCCTGTATTAATGCAGGCAAACTTAGTGACTTTGTGTGGGACGGATTAGTGGAAACGCGCAGATGGAACGTTCCCGCACTCTTACGACTGTCTCCACTAAGCCTTACTGAAGAGAAGCATGAAGGAAGAAATGGGATAGTGGGTGAACATGACAGTAAACCCAATAGGGGATTCATATTTAGCTCACTGGAGCACCCTGGCCTCAAAGAGGCATCAGTGGATGCTTAAAAGATGAGCTTGTAATTCTTGACAGAACTAGGAAGAGAGAACTGTTTTGCAGCCTTGTATCTCTCTTCCACTGAGTAGTTTTAATGTCATTGTCTAAGTTTTTCTGAGATTACAGCTATGCAACGGTATATCCCGCTATCAACAAAATGTTTAAAAATGAAATCTGACTTTTGCAGGTTGGATGCTATGAGAGAAATAATGCTTAAGCTCCCTAACCATACCATAGTTGTTTTAGGCCGTATAAGCAGAGCCCTGCCAATCCACAGAGATCCACTTTATATCCGTGGGTATCCACATCTGCGGGTGTGGATGCTCATTTTTGCAGATACAGATGTGGATACAAATTTTGTATCTAGAATCCTGCCAATGTGCAGATAGCCACTCTATATCCGCAGGTATCAGCATCCACAGATGTGGATATCCACGGATCATTTCTGAAAATGGCTCTAAGTATAAGGCACCTTTAGTCATCCAGAGGATGCCAAACTACTCCTTGAGGGAGTTTCTTTTATAAACAGTTGTGTGTTGTTTAATTTTTCACTAAAGCTCTTAGAAACACCTGACGTTAAAGTGAAGACGCTTGATTCTGCTATCTGCTCAGCAGGGCTGTCTACTTTGCAGTGAGAACTGGATATTGCCCACAGCAGCAAAGTGTCTAATGACTGTTTATGTGAGTGACTGAGTGCAGGCCATCAGGAATGTGCACATTGTCCAATTAGCCTCAGGGAGCAGCTCTTGTTGGATCACAGCCCTGGCGTCTCAGTTCATCACATCAATACGGATTCTCAGCCTTGCTACCTGAAGACCACCCGTGGCATGCAAAGAACTAACCAGATACACTAATCACACCAACTGATTTCCTTGCCCTTGTCAAAGTCACCCTCTCCTTACTCTCTTCAATGAAATATACCAACTTCTGGTAGGAGCCACACCCAGCTGCTTTGATTTCCCTGTTGTAGGATCACTCACACTTGGATAACTCTGTCCATTCTGTTCTTGGAATAATGGTGTGTTCTGAATAAAGTCAAGATTTTCAAACATGGCTGTGAGAAGCCTTACTGTGGCCTAATTTTCAGGAGGCAGGTGCTCAGAACTTTTTGACAATCCAGCTCCTTCCCAATGTGTAGAGCTGGGCTCCCAAAACGGAATCACTGACAATCACAACCGGTTGAACCTCTCTAGTCCAGCACTCTGGTCAAGCAACATTCATGGTCTGGCATGATTTCAGTTAGCCAAATGTCCACTTATCATGGGTGTGACCAAATTTCCCGTGGTTCCATAAAGTTTGTTTACAGCCACCAGTGCTGGCTCTCAGTGTTCTGTGCTGTTATTTACCTCTAGTTGACCCCTACATGTCTTTTAACAGCCCAGCAAGCAGTGGAAGTGTTGGTAATGCTAACAGACAATATTGATCTCCCGTGGTTTGGCAAATTCTCTGGTTTGGCACTGGTCAGGTCCTGAGGGTGCCGGACTAGAGAAGGTCAACCTGTAGTCACTTTTAAAAATGCAGGACTAGATCTTTACTATTATTATTCTGTATACATCACTTATACACGAGTGTGTCACTTTTCAAAGTGCACAGAAGACAAGGTTCTATCCCTGTGGATCTTCTACTCCAACTTAAATTTCAGTGGCACTTCTACAGTGCTTTACAAACATGGCTGAAATAAGCTCCAAAACACCATTCACAATGACTATTCTCACCCCCATTCTGTAGATGAAGTAACTGACACGGAGAGGTTAAGTGCGTTGCTCAGAAGGACGCTTACACAACTGGGAATAGAATCTACATTTTTCAGTCTACATCAGCGATTCTCAACCTTTTTCCCCATGGAGGAACCCCTAAAATAATTTTTCATATCCCGAGGAACCCCTACCTATGAAAACATTTGCTTGGCCAGAAAAAGTTGACAGCGGGGAGCACAATTCAATTACTGCTAAATTATTGTCAAGAAAATTTATTTGTAAAGAGCTGTTTATATATATATATATATATATATATATATATATATATATATATGTCAGCTTACATTGTAAGAAAAAAAATTATTTATTTATTCCACGATTTCTCGTGGAACCCCTGACAATCGTCTGCGGAACCCCAGGGTTCCGCAGAACCCTGGTTGGGAAACACTGATCTACATGATCGCACTTGTCCCTACATATAGGCACAGAGACATGACTGAAATCAAAGTCATGAATATTCACAGAGTAAGAGGACTTTAAGAAGGAATCTGAAACAGAAAGAGGGTGGTGCTTACTGATTACAAAACTCTTTCACGCATGGAGTGGAGTAAAAGTGAAGGTGGCAAAAGGAGGGTGTGGAACAAGGCGCATCTGCACTTGTCTATGGGCAAGCTAACTGTCTCCATGTCTAGACTCTGGAACAAAGTCCTCTTTGGAGGTCAAATAGCTCCAGCCTCTTTGTCCATGACAGGCTCAAAAAGTACACCGCAGTACACAAGTTCTCAGAAACATCTACAGAACTCAGCCAAGGAAACAGACCTTGGAACTTCACGTGGAATGTCTGCATCTTGAACCGGACTCTGGGACCTCCGGGCCAATGGATGGGACAGCAAGTATTCGGGACACAAAAGCTTCCGTGGGTTCCAGTTTGGCACCAATGGGTCTTCCTGGAAGAAACAGACATGTTGCACAATCTTAATGCAGCAATATTTTATCTGTTTCATCAAAAGCATATTCACGCCTTCCACTGTTCCTTATACAAATCTGCATGTCTAATTAAGGGGATCACCGAGGCATTCTCAGAACACAAGACATGCCCATGCTTGCCTGCTCAGGCCCAACCCCACCTGTATCAAGAGGCCTCTGTGGGCCTGTCCCCGCCTTTGTCAGACCATCCCCACCTCGGTCATTCTGTCAGGAGGCGCCACCCTGTTTCTGCCCCCACCCTCATAGCTGTCCTCTTGCATGCTCAGTCTCCTCCTATTCCTTTTTCACCAGAAAAAGCCACGTCTAGTGCTGAGTCCCCACCGGACAGGGACAGAGCCCCACCCAACAGCAACTGCACAAACGGTGTTACAAAGAGGAGGGAGAAAAATAGTTGTTCTTGACCTCTGATGACAGAACAAGAAGCAATGGGCTTAAATTGCAGGCAAGGAAGTTGAGGTTAGACATTAGGAAAAACTTCCGAACTGTCAGGATGGTGAAACACTGGAATAAATTTCCTAGGGAGGTTGTGGACTCTCCATCACTGGACATATTTAAGAGCAGGTTAGACAGACACCTGTCTGGGATGGTCTAGATGGTGTTTGGTCCTGCCGTGAGGGCAGAGGACTGGACTCAATGAGCTCACCAGGCCCTTCTAGTTCTAGTGCTCTATGATTCTATGATCATTAACTTTGGCTTCATAGGCTAGGATTGGAATGTATCACTTGGGAAGAAGTTGATGGGAAGGAGTGCCCTCTACTGGGGCTGTCTCTTTAGGGAGCTGTTCAGTTCAGAACTAGTGCCCAAGGAAAAAGAATACAAGCCACATGTGGCAGGTATGAACAGAGCTGTAGGAAACGTGGCGGTTTTGAGTCATAGGGATTTGGTTTCAGTCCATTTTGGCTAAGACACCTCGCCCTAAACTCATCCTGGAGTAAATCTATTTATTCCAACTGAGTTTCACTCTGAATGTTGGATGCTACCACCAGACTCAAAGTGAAAGTGGGTTGATTCTCCTAGTGTCACGTGGAAACTGCGAAACGAGGGATTTCACTAAGCCCACTGTGATGGGAAGCCACAAATGGCATCAAAGGTCATTCAACTGATTCACAGAGAGACTGGCATGAGTTGTATTTGCATAGCCACGAGGTGGGCAAGTTTCACACAGTTTGGGGTTTTGTAATGAAAATGTTGCAGAGTTCTAAATGTGAGAGGGTGTTTCCAGGGTAAGGGGGACTTTGTCTCATCCCTGCAATCACCATGCCCTCAAAGAACCATTCCAGGGGTCGGTATTTATTCCTTTCATAACAAACGTTTTGGATTTTCTTGTGACAGAACCTCCTCGCAAATGCCTAGATGTCTTTACACATTCCACAGCTGCTGGGAATAATAAATAATACTTGCCCTGCTATAGCGCCTTCTGTGCAAAGATCCCAATGCACTTTGCAAACCTTAATGAACTGAGTCTCTGAATAACCCCAGCCTTCCCACCCAGTGAAATAAGGCACAGGAAAGTTAAAGGCCAGGATTTCAAAACGGGCCTCTGATTTTTTCATGTCTCAGGCTTGGGTGCCCAATTAGAGATACTTTGAGCATGATGTTCATAGATGCTGAACAGTTAGGGTATGTCTACATTACCACCCTAGTTCAAACTAGGGTGGTTAATGTAGGCAACCGAAGTTGCAAATGAAGCCTGGGATTTGAATTTCCCAGGCTTCATTTGCATCTTGCCGGGCGCCGCCATTTTTAAATGTCCGCTAGGAGGTGTAACGGTAGTTCGGAATAGGAAACCCAATCCGAACTACCTAGTCCATGCTGCGTGTAGCCGCGGGCACGGAGTCCGAACTAGTGGACATTTAAAAATGGCGGCGCCCGGCAATATGCA
This sequence comes from Pelodiscus sinensis, assembly GCF_052426305.1. Taxonomy (NCBI): domain Eukaryota; kingdom Metazoa; phylum Chordata; order Testudines; family Trionychidae; genus Pelodiscus; species Pelodiscus sinensis. The sequence goes on along the minus strand of NC_143074.1, from coordinate 22,083,222 downwards.
AATGAAGCCTGGGAAATTCAAATCCCGGGCTTCATTTGCAACTTCGGTTGCCTACATTAACCACCCTAGTTAAAAAGGCAAGTTAGTTTTTAGAAATAAGTAAATCAAATGGTTGCTCTTCAAGAGCGATTCACACTCAGGCAGAGTTAGATCGGGGGGAGATTGAGGGGGAGATCCGAGGTGTCTGATAAATGCATTTGTCATAGAGTCCTGCAGCATATTGCATGGTTGTGACCAGCACAGATGTGGTATGTGTGTCTACTGAAAAATCCCCAGCTGGAGTAAATTGGAATAGCGGAGCTGAGAATCTGACCCTGTAAGTATGTATAAGTTTTGTCAGAAAAAAAGTTTTCCCTTCCAAAGAGATCTTCAAGTTACTTGTGTTGGTTTTTTTTTTTAAATCAGTAAAAGAAAAGTTAGTTACAGGGCCAAATCCTTAGCTGGTGTAAATGAATACAGCTCATTGAAATCAACAGAGCCACACCTATTTACATTAGCTGGCTGGGGACTTGGCCCAAAGTACTTCAGTATATGCGTAGAGAGACAGTAATAGCCTGCGGGGAAAGAATGCACTGTTGAGTTTACTCTTACAAAGCCAGGCTAGACAATGCAAGTCCATGAGTGAAATTCCTTGAAACCAACTTACAGCGTACTAGAACTAGAGTCCTGATCTTTCTGTTTCTCATGGAATTTTATTTTATCAGCGCCAGCAGGGCTGTTATTAGTAAAAATAAATTGATTTTCCATTGTAATTCCCAATTTCCATGGTTTACTATCTCAGCTGATTCAAAATGCATCCAATGTAGTGTAATTTTACTTTTGTATGTTTTGTTAAAAAAGCCCCCCAAAACCCACCTAGTTTGGGATGCTAGTCACTGATTAGCAAATAAATAAGTGAATGAATCCTAATTTGACCCTCAGCACTACATGGAAAAATATGTATTTAAACAATATGGGTAGATATAACTATTTATTGGTAAATAACCACCCGTGTATTAAGTATTTTGCCTACTACAGTAGAAAGAGGGCTAGAGGAGGCAGTTTTTAATTTAAAATTTCTCATGTATATTATAGAGTTTGATGTATGTTAGTGTTCTCCAGGAAATCAGTTGCTACTTAGAGTTGTATCCAAATTCATTCAGAACTTGAAAAGAAGACTTACCACAGAGAATGGAACTTTTTAATGACTTGGCAATTGGCAAAACCAAACTCCCAGCTCCCAAGAGAGTGAAACAGCCAAAAAACAGATATTTTCCCTAATTAGAGACGAAAACATTATTAAATATCTTAAAAATTGAAAGCATATGTTAACTCCAATAAGTTGGGGGTTTTTACTGGAAAATTACTAGTGTCCTTGCCAGATTTCAGTGGGCTCAGATGTAGGATTCCAACATAAAATACATTTTACCAACAGACATATCCAGGCATTAACAACTAGATAGCCTGTAGATAGGCCTCTCTTGGTGAGGTCAAATGAAACCACAGATTAACATCTGCACTGATGATCTCGCAGCCTTTGGTGACAAAATGATCACATTTGATTGCAGCATGGTGGTGAAATGTGTGTGTTAAAACATGGTGGTATAGGGAAACAAATACAACTTGTCAATAGTCACTCAAATAAAAAAAAGGGCAGTTTGCTTAGTTTAGTCTGACTTCTCTCACCTTTCATGTACATTCCTGCAACTATTATTGTGAAGAAGTTTACTGGCAGGAATGTTTGTGGAAACAGCAACTTACGGGAAGTGAATTTTGATCTTGTAAACAACAGAAATTTCACGGGGGCCCTGATTCTGCCAGGGTGCAGAATCAACGGCAGGTATATTTATGTGCCCATTCCAAAGTAAACAATGCCGCTTTCATTATGTACAGCTTATATATCATCTACTGACAAAATATTATCCACAAAAACTATTTGGTGAATAATTTGGAATAACGAATTAATCTGAGAAAATCATAAGGTGGTTGTGGGCAGAAGAAAGAGGCTAAGTGATGGATTGAATAGATTGTTCACTATGAATTAGTAGCTTTGCTTTAATTGGTAAAGAAAATAAAAGTGACGAATTAGAATAATAAAAGATAATAAAAGATAATATTTTACGTAGTGGTTTCATCACCAAGTGGGAACATTCTCTCCTGTGCAGAGACTCAGCACAAGATCTGTAAGTACTGTTGAAGACTACAGCACGGACCTGAATTTCAGCCAAAAGAAGCTCAAAGAACTTCACAAATTGCAGCAATAAAACAGCCAGCTTTGGAGCAGGCAGCAGTAACCTGCCTATAGCTCCCTACAAAACAGTGGAGAACCAGAATATTGGAGCAAATTTCTGTTCTACAGCAAGTACTGTGAATGTGTGTGTGTGTGTCCAAACACTCACTCACTCACTCACTCACTCACTCACTCACTCACTCACTCACTCACTCACAGTAGGGCCTATGATTCTGTTTCTGCTTGTCTCTTTACATGAGCTCGCAGGAAGTGTTATAAAGATAGCATGCATAGAAGCACTAGCGGGCTCTCTCTTCAGATTGTTCTCTCGCAACCTCTCTTGTTTCACTGTCAATACAAACACTGATTTTACTAAAAGGGAGAAGAAAGGGATTGAAAAGAGATAGGTGGGTAAGCGACTTGTTATTTATTGCAGGGACGTGGGCAGCAGGAATGTTATATAGTCACAGAGCTATTGGAATTTGAGCCCTATTTCTTTCACAAATCAGATCCTATTTACTGGGATGGCCTCTGAATCACATGATTCATACTTTACGCTACTATACCACCATGGGAGAAATTGAGCCATCCTGAAAGAAACGCAGAGCAGCATGTTTGGGGAAGTCTTGCACATGCAGCAGTGTCAGGCAAAAAAATAAGAGTTCTGAGAGGTGGACATATTTTCCTAATGTAATGCCCATTATAGATTTTAGTTTTTGCCGCCAGAGCCTCACAAGGAGACGGGGAAGGAAGAGGGACTGAGCACTTAAGTGATTCTACCTGGGGTATAGCAGCTACAAAGGCAAGCAAAATTCTACAGGGAACACTGGAGGCCCCTCTACTGCCTCCAGCTAATTGGGTTTGTTCAGTTTGGAAAAGAGAAGTCTGAGAGGGGACAGGATAGCAGCTTTCAAGTACCTAAAAGAGTGTTACAAGAAGAAAGGAGAAAAAATTGTTCTCCTTGGCCTCTGATGTGAGGACAAGAAGCAATGGGTTTAAACTGCAGCAAGGAAGGTTTAGGTTGGACATTAGGAAAAACTTCCTGTCAGGGTGGTTAAACACTGGAATAAATTGCCTAGGGAGGTTGCGGAATCTCCATCACTGGAGATATTTAAGAGCAGGTTGGATAGACATTGGTCAGGGATGATCTAGACGGTGCTTGGTCCTGGCATGAGGGCAGGGGACTGGACTCAATGACCTTTTGAGGTCCTTCCAGTTCTAGGATTTTGTGATTATAACTGCTGACTACTTCAGCAGGTTTAAGGGGAGCAGGGTTAATCCCTACACTTCTCCTTGGTTGGTCATTTTCCTGAGAGCCTATTAGGCTTCTTGGTCAGCCCAAGCAGGTGCTAGGGCTAGAGTAATCTTTATGGTGGTGCAGGAACCAGCAGGAGTGAAGAGAGATGTTAGATTACAACAGAGGCAGTTTTGAAACCTATGACCTTGCCGCCTAGAACAGTGTTGCCCTGTTACAGATATTGCAGAATTAGCACTATTCAGAGTGCTGTGGAGTTTCCACTCATGGCAGTCGATTTGTTGGCTTCATTGTCTTTTGGCCAGCAGACAATAAACATTACTAATCTCGCATTTATATTTTCACTGGAGAGTGCCCAAGGTCTTCCGAGATCGCGATGATTAATAGGGTTCATGTAGTGAGGGAGGATGGTGTAGTCAGCTGATAAATACCAAGGTGATAAATGGTTATAAATTCTACGGATACTTACTTACCGGGACACAGCTATGAATACCTAGACACTTTGGCTGTGTCTAGACTGCATCCCTTTTCCGTACAAAGGGATGCAAATTAGATACATCGCAATTGCAAATGAAGTGGGGATTTAAATCCCCCCCGCTTCTTTTGCATAAAAATGGCTGCCGCTTTTTTCTGGCTCAGAGCTTTGCCGGAAAAAAGCGCCAGTCTAGACGCGGATCTTTTGGAAAATAAAGCCTTTTCCGAAAGATCCCTTATTCTTTATTTTAAGAGATCCCTTATTCCTTATTTTAAGAAAATAAAGCCTTTTCCGAAAGATCCCTTATTCTTTATTTTAAGAGATCCCTTATTCCTTATTTTAGAGGAATGAGGGATCTTTCGGAAAAGGCTTTATTTTCCGAAAGCTCTGCATCTAGACTGGCGCTTTTTTCGTGCAAAGCTCCGAGCCAAAAAAAAGTGGCAGCCATTTTTATGCAAATGAAGTGGGGGGATTTAAATCCCTGCTTCATTTGCAATTGCGATGTGTCTAATTTGCATCCCTTTTACGGAAAAGGGATGCAGTCTAGACACAGCCTTCGGGTGCATCTACACTGCACCGTAGCTCGAAATAAGATATGCAATTTGAGCTACGCAAATTGCGTTTCTTATTTTGATCTTATTTTGAAATAGCTTATTTCATAATTAATTTAGAAATAACCTGCTATTCCGAAACATCCCTTACTCCTCATGGAATGAGGGTTACAGGCACATCGGAATAGCGAGCCTGAAATAATGGGCTTGCTCTGAAGATGCGGGATAGCTATCTCGGGATACTCCAGTATCCCAAAATAGCCCTGCAGTGTAGATGTAGCTTTTGTCATCTGTACAGACACTAGGAAAAGGGGGCAACCTCTAGGAATGGGAGGGCAAAAATGACATGCAAAGGTGAGATCCAAAATCATTTGAAGCAGCAGGTCATGATTCATCTGATTCCAACCTGGGAAAGCAAGCTGACCACTCTTACCCTGAGCTAGTACAATCACATGTCTGATCACATGGTGCACTGTTCTGGTTTTGCAATGACCCAATAGTCTGGAGAAAAAGACAATGAAAAGGGGGCTACGTCTCTGAATTTCAGATGGTCTCCAATTTCTTTTGATCCATCACGACAAAATAACAATGATATGGTAGCTTAGACTTAAATGCTGCTATTATCCTTCATCTGGCATTTGGTCTTGAACTCCATTTCAAGAATGACACTAGTCCTGTAAAGACAGGTTAGTTTGAAAAGTAGCAACTGCGAGCTTGCAAATATATTGCAAGAGTTTCTGTAATTCAAACAAAGTTCTGACCTGGCGCTGTGCTAATCTGCGGGGCAGCCAAAAAGGGCTTAAAAATGCAAATGCGTTCTGCAGCACTGGGTGAGCAAAGGCTGAAAGAGTGGGAGGAAGTTTGGCTTCTCGTTCCTGATTTATCACAGTAGATAGACCCAGAGAGTAATGTTCATCGCTAAGGCATAGACTATGAGTTTCATGTGTCACTGTGCTCAGTTTAGTGGAATTTGGTCTAGTCAATTGCATATTATCTTAGGGCCATGTAGATAAACCCATGGTTACGATGTTCTAGTATGAAAACCTCAAAATGAACTCTCTGTTCAATAAGTTATTCAAATACAAAACGATAATGTTCCAAAAAGATATAAAAATAAGGACTTAGAGGCTTATACTGTATTAGTCCTTAGAGATATTATTACCACAGTGATTCAGCCAATTCAAGCCTAATATATCTGCCAAGAGAGTATGGAGAGAGCCAGTTTAGAAAGGTCTTAATAGACCAACTGAAAAAATTCTCACTCTTAAGCTATCTTGGAAATATATAAAATAAAGATTTAAACCAAATGTCCCATATTTGCGCTTATTGACAGCCTCGTTATCTTCATCAGGACGCTTTGTTTACAGAGATCAGGGCCCATCACTGTAAGAACCTTTTTTTTTTAATTTAAGAAACCAGTGTGACTTTAATGTGCTGAGCTAGTGGGGCACGGTTTTTATAAAAAGCCTGCTTATATGGTATTCTAGGCATTCTGCCAAGTTTGAGAGACTCAAGTCCAGTCATTCACTTTCTAGCAGCAGCAAGAAGACATTCTGACATATATACAGCTTTCTGGGCACAGCGCACCACATGTAATATGTAGGCAAACTGGTAATCATGCATGCAGAGGTTGGCACTTGAGCAGAGTACAAAACTGTCACATTCAAATGCCTGTTTCTTTGAAACCACTATCGCTGGGATTCAGAGTGTGAAACATCTGGAGACTTGCACTCCCTATATATAAACAAACAAGAAACATAAACACACTTTATGTAACTCTGGATACAAAAGAGTCTTTCTGATGTTCAGAGTCCCCAGTAAGTGTAAAACTGTAGGTTGTTTCAAAATAAATTTCCATTTCCTAATCCAAATGGATCACTTTGGGCACTGAATTTGACAGAAGAGTGCGTTCTCTAAGGCAGGGGTGGGGAACCTTAGGCCCAGGGGCCGGATGCGGTCCCCAGCTTGCCTGGATCTGGCCCCTGGAGCTCAGGGCTCCTCTCCCCCAACATTGAGGAGCCCATGCTGATGCTCCAGCCCCCACTGTCCTCCGCCTGACTGATTTTTCTGTGGGTCAGCAGCCCCCGATGCAAAAAAGGTTCCCCACCCCTGCTCTAAGGGACGAATCCTGCTGCTGAGCACCCCACAATCTCATTGACTAAAGCCTTGCCTACACTTAACATTTTGGTCAACATAGCAATGGTGCTCCAGAGTGTAAAAAATCCATCTGACAACTGTAGCTATACTGACCCAATATTCAGTGTAGACACAGTTAGGAGGACAGAAGAGTGCTTCTTTTGACCTAGCTACCATCCCTCAGGGAAGTGGTGTTCCTGCGATGATGGAAAAACCCCTTGCATTCCTGCAAGCTGTGTCTACACTGTTGGGTTATGGTAGCATAACTAGAGCTCTGTAGCTATGCTGCTATGTTCTCCATAGTGTAGGCAGAACCTAGACAGAGGGATGCAAATCAAGCACATCAAAATTGCTAATGAAGCTGGGATTTAACTATCCCGCGCTACATTAGCATAAACATGGCCACTGCTTTTTTTCGAAACAGATTTTTCGAAAAAAAAACCAACAACCAAAAATGGCAGTCTAGACACGGATCTGTCGAAAATAAAGCCTTTTTTGACAGATCCAGTATTCCTCAAAAATGAGGGGTTTTTTTGCAGAAAAGCGCGTCTTCATTGGCACGGACGCTTTTCCGGAAAAATTGCTTTTCCGGAAAAGCATCCTGCCAATGTAGACGCGCTTTTTCCAGAAATACTTATAACGGAAAACTGTTCCATTTTAAGCATTTCCGGAAAAGGGTGCCAGTGTAGACGTAGTCCCGGTGTACATCATTTAGGTGTATACCATGCCTAAATACATAGTCAGAAAGTGCATAATCCTTTATTTCTTTTGTTCAGGGAGGCAGTGTAGTCCATGAGAGAGGATGCCAGATTGGGAATCAGGAGACTGATTAATTTTCCTGCTTTGCCACTGGTCTATTATGTGACCTTGGAAAAAACCCTTAACTGCTCCATACCCAGTTTCTTCATCTGCAAAATGCAGATAATAATAATTCTTTCCACTCTTCTTAAGATCTTCTACAAATACTACCAAAAAGATCCACAAGCACATTATCGTGGTGGTGCTAGAAGATTGGGGGTTGTCAGGTTAAGTGTTACTTACATTCCAAATCCTGCTTCTGCAGAGATGGGAGGCGACATACAAGGCTGAATCTTATGCAAAGATCATTGTGCACAATGGAGCTGTGTTTTGTGGTAGTCAGAATGCTTCAGCCTACAGGCCTTTGGGCATGGGGCCAGTGGTTCTAATGCTGCATATTCCTCTTGCAGAGAAAATCTAGAGGAGCTGTAGGAAGCTATTGAAACTTCAGGGTTGCAATAGAGGCCATGAATGGGCTGGGCTTTAAGTAAGGATTTCTTCCCCTTGGTCCTGACAGAACTGTCCAAGGCCCAACTTACGGTATTTGGTTCTGCTGTCTATACATTGGTTCAAAAATTCTGTTGCAAACAAGGTCTTGGCTCTTGCAACGACACTTCTCCATAATCTACATCTCCATTTCTGACACAGCCCTTCTTGACTTGAACAATCACTTACCTCATCTACATCCCGTGATCCAGACTGGAGAAAACTCTCCCTCAGACTCTTCATTCTAAGTCTTTCCATCTCCTTGCTTTTGACTTCATCGGGTTTTATCTGTAGCACAGTATAACAATTGAAACTGACAGAAGAGAATGATGTAGAATTTAACCTTATAATTTGCACTGTGCAACCAGAATGCACGAAAGCAGGCACACGGAGCTTCAGAAACAGGGGCAATGCAGGTGAGGAATGAGAAAACCTTTTAGTGATTAGAAAAACAAGCCATTGGCCTTGTGTTTTCAGGACAGCTTCAGCATGGCCACACTTTTTAGTTCTTTCAGCATCAATATCATGTTAGCAGTCTTAATAACTAGCATGTATTTTTTGCTTAGAATGCAAATGCTTCAAGAACATTTGTGGTATCCCTACCCACAAAATGTACTGGTCTAAGAGTAGTCTTCTAAGTTTTTTAAGCAATATTTCGTATTGGATTTGAGATTTATGTAATTGCCTCAGAAAACAAAAATCTATCAAATGATACTGCACCATCCATCTCTGGATCTTAAAACATTTTTCAAAAAAACCCCACAAATAAAACTCATCAATTCAGCCTCCGAACACCCTGTAAAATAGGTAAACATTGTTGCTACCAATATACAGAGATGGAGATTTTTATAATGGCTTGTCCAGGGTCAACCAGTGAGGCCTTTGACAGAACCAGGAACAGAATCCACCTCATCTCATTTCCAGTACTGCAACCACAATTCTCTTGTAACTTTCTTATAGAACATGATAAACTACACGATCCTCAATGGTTGTCATCATCATGCTGCGTCTACAGAAGCTGTTCTTTCAATGTTCCAGACATGTATAATTCCTAATACTGACAATGTGGCTTATTCATGTATCTCTACCACAAATCTGAAGAGAAAAGTGAATTACTGTGCTGACGGAAATGTTCAACATTATCTGTTTCCATGAGATGATAGCTGGATTTAATATCTAGTTGCTTTGCACAAGATATACCTTGCACTTACATCCACTAGAGCTGAATTTGCCTGGTGATCTTAGTCCCCTGCAAAGCTTATCTACAAGGCAAGACAAGGGCAGAACCTGTAATTAACTAATATTTTAGCCACGTGTGCCACAGACATAATGTTATTTGAATACAGCACAGGGCGCTTTTCATGTATGCATTTCAGTATGCTTTAGATGAATTTTCTAAGTCACTATGTTAGAAGGGATGGCTGAGTCAGTGTTTTTGAGGCTCATCAAAAAGGAAGAGTAAGGTGTTTGAGCGCTCATCACTACCCATGTGAGAGAAATAAGTGTCTAATACCCAGTCACACTCATACAGCAACACATTAAACATGGCCAAAATAGAAAAGGAGCATTCAAAGGCAGACTGCTTAGACCGGGGGTCCCAACCTGGGGTACGCATACCCCTAGGGCGTACGAGAAGCTTGTCAAGGGGGTATGGGAAATATTTGGTAAATAACTAAATTATCCTAATTGAAATATTCCAAAAGTAATAGTGTTAGTGAAAAAAGTTGTAGATTCTAGTCTAGAATTTATTTCCTTTCATATTGAATAGGGGGTACGGGAAGGTTTACTAAAAGCCAAGGCGGTACGGGGACCGAAAAAGGTTGAGAACCCCTGGTTTAGACAATCCCAGCAAATATGTTATTCCAGTTTTCACTGACATTTGAGTTTATATCTTAGCATTGTTGGGACATAGAGTTTTCTTCTTATGGTTTTTAGAAAAGCTTTGGGATTTAAGAAGAAAATTACTCACAGAGCCAAAGTTAAAAATCGCATCATCAGTGATTATTTTCTCTCCACACAGTAAACACGCTGGATCAGGGATGTTTCTGAGAGAGACGAAAAAAGCAATTTCACAAGTAAAACTCTTGACAATGTCATTGTGTTTGGGCAGCCAGTCAAGGAAAACGAAACACGCAAATTCATACGCTGGGCCAAATTCTCCCCTCGGTTTTATCGGTGCATCAACTGGGTTGCATTAGCACTAGTGAGACGGGAATTTGGCCCTTCCCCTGCCACCATTCAGGGGGAAATTTGAGCCTGATAACAACTAACACAATATACAGACCTGGCATGATTTAGAACTGCTCGCAGCATGTTAAAAATACATTCAAGCATTAAAAATACATAGGGGCTATGTCTAGACTGGCATGATTTTCCGCAAATGCTTTTAACGGAAAAGTTTTTCCGTTAAAAGCATTTGCGGAAAAGAGCGTCTAGATTAGCATGGACACTTTTCCGCAAAAGTACTTTTTGCAGAAAAGCATCCATGCCAATCTAGACGTGGTTTTGCGCAAGAAAGCCCCGATTGCCATTTTCGCGATCGGGGCTTTTTTGCGCAAAACAATACCGCGTTGTCTACATTGGCCCTCTAGCGCAAAAGCCTTTCCGCAAGAGGGCTTTTTCCCAAATGGGAGCAGCATAGTATTTCCGCAAGAACACTGACAATCTTACATGAGATCGTCAGTGTTCTTGCGGAAATTCAAGCGGCTAGTGTAGACAGCTGGAAAGTTTTTCCGCAAAAGCAGGTGCTTTTGCGGAAAAACTTGCCAGTCTAGATGCAGCCTGACAATTTTGCATCCCCAGAAAGATACTGGAACAAGCCCTGGAGAACAAAGTCCTCAGCTGATCCACCAAAGAAGTACAGCATAGGCTGGAGCACTGCACCGTTCTTCACACAGCCATGCTAATGCGATTCTGTCCTAGCATAAAGGGACTGCCTCTGTGGTGAACAGTCACGCTGCCTTCATGCCCCTTCAATCCAAGCCTCTCTGACGAAGGAGGCCCTTTAATGTAAGTTCTGAGGGTGGTGTTAGAATGTAGACAGCTGTCTGGGAACTGGCCTGAGACCCACCAAACTCTTTTTCCCCAGACGACCAAGCAGCCATTACACGATAAATGCTTTTAATCACAATCAGCCTGGATTAATGATGTAAATACCCCTTATAAATGTTAACTGGATAAATGGTATCATTTCAAATTGGCTAACCGGGGTCCTGATCACCCACAGTGGGTGAAGGACTCCTCCTGTCCAGCCCTCCACGGCTGGAGGCTGCTCCGGCCAGCAGGGATCGTGCTGTACCACGGGTCAGGTGGGGGCTGCTCCAGCCCGATGGTTAATCAGTGTTACCCGGTTAACCCTTTATATCCCAAGCCTGGACAGGAAAGGTGACCTAGAGGTGAAATTTTCCATTACTACTCCGTTGACCCTTTCAGTTCCCCAAGGTAAGGATTGGCAAGGGTACACACGGGACATGTGGAAAGAAGAGAGTTTTGTCATCTTTTCCATTTACGGTGTCTTCCGCAAAAGAACCATCGAACTTTCTAAAGAAGGAAAAATGTCTTGCCTTTGCTTAGAAAGCAAGGCATTAGAAAAAAACATCACCAAATAGGTGATAGGCCAAAAAGGTGTCTGTGATTTTATGTGCTGCAGAATAAGTTTCTCATTCTTCATGACCAGAATGATATCTCTATTTATGCTTACAGAAATCTGGCCAGCTGTCTCAGCATTCATACTCTTGGTGACACTAAGAAGCCCTAAATGATCTCCGATTCAGCAGGCAGCTAACAAATCAGACTTTTCAGGACCATTCTTGATTTGGGTTCTAGCCCTGCTGAGCAGAAATTAACAAGAAATAGTATGAATTTGCTACCCCTTGTGGTGTCCAGCACAGGACACAGAAATGTAGGAAAGTTGGAAAACTGAATTCTGTACAATAGAACTGCCTCATAAGCAAGTCAAGGATCCCCTTTCGGTTTGTTCTTGGCTGGTTATGTTCTTCGTTGTTGCTATCATTTACAAGACCACCTGATAAACTAATACTCAAGCTCTATGAGCCCCTCCTTCTCCTTTTCAGAGTATTGGTGTTTGCTTGGAGGTTCCTGAGAAAAGTTTTTCCATCTATAAAGGCTTTGAAAATGGCAGTTTGTTCATTTTTAGGCTAATTTTGCAGATGCAAACACAATCAAGCTCCTCTAAGGGACTGAACCGGAGCCATCATGGAAATGTCTCAATGTTTGTCTCGTTGAAAAGATGCCAGTGCAGTTAAAATGAAGAATATAGAGCGTAGCATGCTCTGAAGCCCCAGTTTACTTTTTGCTTACACAAGGTATTTCATGTGATCTATGTGAAATTCACAGGGCCGGGCAAGGAGCAGCCATAGAACTTGTTCTGCACCTTTGAGTTTTGAATATATTCACCACATGGCAATGCAAGGCATAGAAATATATATGTATTTATATAAAATTACATTCTCTGGACAGAAAATAGAGACTAGACGGGAAGATTTTTTTCTGGCTCTCCTGCATCCTCATCTCTTCCCTATATAATTTATTAGACAGAAGCAGAACCCAAGCCTTAAGGCTCCAAAGACACATGCCAATTTTGTCCAAATGCAAACTCTGTCTCTGAGGCCCCTCTCTACAGCACCATCGCAAGACAGAACCTGATTGCCAAAACAAAATGACATCTTTGCATTCCATAACCTGTAATCAGACAGTGAATAATTTAAAACAAGACTGACTTAAATGGGGCAGTGAAAAATAACAAGGAAATAAGAGGACGTGTCAATGCAATATTATGAGAAGCCACATATTTAGGCTTAGAGTAACAAAGCTTCTATATTTTGGACATCCTGGCTATGCTTGGAAACTGGGCCTGCAGTCTAACCAAACAGGAATATTTGCTTTGGAAAGACATACAAATAATGATGCAATTTTTCATGCAAATAGAAATAAAAGAAAAATCCCCAGTCCTGATCAAGTCAAGGTCATTGCTTTATACTAAGGAGATATTTTCATCACATTGATGTAATCCCAGAGCTGTAACCATTTAAAATACAATATTCATTCTCTTTCCCTCTCTTGGAGTATGGGCCTAAAAGATCAAATGTAATATGAACACCCCCTGTCTTCTATCAAAATGTGTTCACATACACATTGCATTCAAATACTTTATCCAGTATTCGTGTAGGCTGAGGTTTTGAAAAATACTCTGGCTGTCAGCCTGAATGAAAGCCAATGGGAGCTGTGTTCCTAAATCACCTGGGCAATTCCCAAAATCCCACGCTGAGTCAATATCCAGTTCAGAGCAGGGCATCATCTAACCCAGTGATCTCCAACCTTTTTAAGCACAAGATCACTTTTTTGAATTTAAATGCAATGTAGGATCTACCTCAAATACCCTTGCCCTGCCTCTGCTATCTCCATTCTCCCTCCTTCTCTCCCCATTCCTTCCTCCCTTTCATAAGGCAGGGGCAGATGGTTGTGGTGCAGGCTCTGGTCTTGGATTAAGGGATTTGGAGTATTAAGGGATTTGGACTTGCTCTGAGCTGAGCCTGGGGCAGGAAGTTGGGGTGCACGAAGGGATTCCAGGTACAGGCTCTGTAAGGGAGTTTGGGCCTAATGGGGGCTCAGGGCTAGGGCAGGGGTTTGAGTGCAGGAGGGGGTTTATGACTGGGGCAGGGGTTCAGGACGCAGGCTCCAGCTGGACACTGCTTACCACAGGTGGTGCAGGGGGGCTAAGGCAGGCTCACCCCTGCCCTAGCCCTGCATCACTCTCAAAAGCAGCCAGCAAACTCCCAAGTCCTGCTGTGCCCCCCTCCATTCTGTGGAGATAGATTAAAGGGTGGGAGAGGGGGCACCCTAACATCGGCACTCAGCAAGCGGAGAGGGAGGGGGAGGAACAGCTCCAGGGCAAAGGGCAGGAGCTGCACAGCAATGAGGGGAGTTGCAGCTGAATTGCTGCATTTGATAGCCTCTTGGCCAGACCAGTCAAGATCACCTGTCGGAGGCTCCAAGATCTACCAGCAGATCCCGATCGACTGGTTGGTGACCACTGATCTAACCATGTATGGGATGCTGAGCAATATTATGTAGCATCTTAAATTTAAAAAAAAACCTTCCAACAAGGGGACTAATCTCACTCCCACAGCATATGAGTAGTTTAAGGATCACTTCACTCAGAGGAGAGTTGTACGAGGGCTCCAAGATTCTATCTTAGGGTATGTCTACACTACCCCCTAGTTCGAACTAGGGTGGTTAATGTAGTCATACGGAGTTGCAAATGAAGCCCGGGATTTGAATTTCCCGGGCTTCATTCGCCTAAAGCCGGCCGGCACGGACTAGCTAATCTGAAGCCTAATCCGAACTAGCTAGTCTATGCTGCATGTAGCCGCGCGGCACGGGGTCCGAACTAGCCGGCATTTAAAAATGGCGCCGGCCGGCTTTATGCGAATGAAGCCTGGGAAATTCAAATCCCAGGCTTCATTTGCAACTCCGTATGACTACATTACCCCCCCTAGTTCGAACTAGGGGGGTAGTGTAGACATACCCTTATTTATTTCCTCAACGGAGACAATTTTGCAGATACTGTGTCTAGTTCCTGGACAGCATTGCTCATGAGGGCCATAGGGACACTACCTAATCACAGTGATTGCATTCAGTGAAGCAGGATTACCTTAATAGCCGTTCGATGCAGGACATGCAGTAGTTGTGACCACATGGCACTTGGGCTGGATTCTCCAGAAACATTTTGCACAGAGGACAAATATATTTAGAGGAAACTTCAGCCATACACGTCTCCAGAGCCTCCCCAGAAGTTGGCGAGCTACTCCTAGCTGACGTATCGATGCCTGAGGCCAAATCGACAGTGCGTCCTGCCATGAAGATGGTCTGAAGGCTTCAGTTTAAAGCTGTGCCCAATATTCGTGTACAAATTTCCACTTAAACTTCAGATGCATGGGTAATAATTCTGAGAATACAAAAAAAACCAAAAAAAACAAAAACATGGATGCATATTTTGAGGGGGTTTTCCCTCTGAATTGCACAATCAATCTAATTCATCTGGATTATAGCAGGAGCCTGATAAATTAGTTAGATAATGGGCTATTCATTAATTATATGATACAGTTGGGGGGGAAATTAATACTAGCCAGTGATAGTTTACCCTGGATAAAGCTGCTGGATTATTTTGACCAAAATTTACGATGTGATTCACTTTTCACTTCTTAGTCATGCTAGAAGAATAAAGAAGAAAACAGGTTAGAACAAGGCTTCAAGAAACGTTTCCACTGTTAAAGAAGCAGCATCAGGTTAATTTAGGACCCACAATTTCATTTTTATAAAGACAAGATTGTACAAAATCTAAAACCCAATAGAAATATTTCCATTTAAAAAAAAATTCAACCATTGACAAATTTGCATTGTTTTCATTAAAAAAGTGAAATAGACTCATCTAGTGTATTTAGTGGTCTGAACTGCATGCAACATTTAAACAAATCACTAGGAATCAAGGAAAAGGAAATGATTTTATTTTTCATGTTTAAATAACCCAAATCTATCTACCTGTCTAACTGTATTTTTAGTGTGTTGGTCTGCCCATGTGTCCGTCTGTTCAAGAACTCCTCTTAATTGGTAGGAGCTTGGGCCACAAAATTTGCTATGCAGCTTCCTCTTCCCCTAACTTAAAGCCAGGTCAGGGTTTGGTTGAGCCAGGACAACTGGAAGCCCCAGGAAAAGGACGGTTTTCCATACCATGCAAAGGGAGGGGCTGCTGTTCGGAGACACATAATAAGAGAGTGGCCACTGGAGGCAGCCACATCACCAAGGGAGTGGCCAGAGGGACTGGGGCTCCGCCATCTTGCCTGCCAGCCCTCCATTAAATAGCCTCCCTGCTCCAAACCCTTTCCCCTCCTGGCTGTTGGCTGCAGCATCAGAAAGTGGTGGGGAGAACAAGCACTGGGCACCGGTAGGGTTGCCAGATGGTTTCAACAAAAATACTGGACACACTTCACACTCTACATTACATGTGATTTAGAAAACATTTCTATTTTCTCAATTTGTTTCCCAAACAGAAAGCTCAAATACTGGACTGTCCAGTTCAAAACCGGACACCTGGCAACTCAGGTTGCCAGATGGTTTAACAAAAAATACCAAACACCCTCCCCCCCTCAAAAAAAAACCACACTGGGAAAAAATTCTGTTGAGGAATAAAAAGGGGGGGAAGACCAAAGTTGTTAAACAAACAAAAAAAAAGGCACTGTACCTTTAAATGGCCTGTGCTCCTCAGACCTCTGCCCCCACCAGACGCAGCAGGGGAAAGTTGTCCCCGCCGGGCTTCCCGTGCTCCCCACTCCCCCGCTCCTGCCAGAAAATTGTCCCCATCGGGCTTCCATCAGAGGGAAACAGGAAATACTGGACATTTCACGTCTGGTATTTTCTGGTTTTTTTTTTTACCAGACAGGGGACCTGAATACTGAACTGTCCGGGCGAAAACCAGACACCTGGCAACCCTACTGGGCAGGCTGGAGGGGATGGTAGGGAGGAGGGAGAGAACAATCCCTGGGAGGACTGGAAGGGGGGAGAACAGGCCCCAGGCAGGCAGGGGAATGCTGCGGAGAGTGGGGAAGAACACACCCCTAGTCCCCAGCCTCCTGCACTGCCCCCACATCCCTAAGGCCGTGCTTTGAAGGACTCAGGCAACACTGGGTAAGTTTGCTAGTTATTTAATCATGCAGGTCATGGTTTTCTTACTTTTAGGTGCAATTGAACACCACCCTTTTACTAATGTTTGTAAAATGACTGCATATAGATCTGAGTTTTTATGGCCAGTGCAAAGGAAAATCAGAAGACCTGCGTTACCAGTTCTACCTCACGTTTATTCCTTGACCTTTTGTAAATTACACCAGCTCCTCAAGGCAGATTTTTAAAAGTATTTAAATGCCTAATGATGCAGGCAGAAGACTAGACATCCATTTCCCATTGATTTTAATGGGAATTGGGAATTTAGCATCTGGATGCTTTTGAAAAATCCCATTAAGCACCCCTCCACACCTTTAGGTACCTGAACACCTTTAAGAATCTTCAGTGCTCAATTTCCTCATGTGTTACGTTGGGCTTGATAAAGCTCACCTATCTTTGAAAGTGCTTTGACACCTATGGATGAGAAGCGTTCTATAAGGATTATTATTAGCCGAATTCATTTTATAAAGAAAGGAAACCTTCACCAGTAGAGAAGCCAGAAACTCATGAACGAACATTGTGCAAGCGGTGACCACACCTTTAAACTACAACAACAAAACAACTGGTTACTTGCCTTCTTGTAACGGCTGCTCTTTGAGATGCATTGTTCATATCCCTTCCAATCAGGGACATGCACATGCATGGTAGCTGGAAGATGTTTTCCATAGCAGCATTTGTTGGATGGCCCTGGGAACCCCCTGGAGTCACAACTTTATGGCTCTCAAAAGAGAGCCCTGTTCACTGTGGGTAGCAGGTAAAGGCAGCTGAAGCCCCGCCTCTTCCACCACGCCCCTTCCCCAAGACCATGTCCCTTCCCAAACTTTTCCCCCAGCCAAGCCCTGCCCAATCCCAGCTGTGAGCTGGGGCTGCCTTCCTTTGCCTACATTACCCGCTGCCCATGCTGCTGACCTGTCACTCCCTCAGGGTATGTCTAGAGTACATGGCTCCGTCGACGGCACAGCGTGGTAGTCTGGATGCTCTGCAGTCAACAACGGAAGCCTTTGTCGACCGCTCCGGTAAACCTCATTTCACGAGGCATTTTATTTAAATTGCCACTTCATTTTCCTATGTCTAGTAAACTCATCAACATGGCTCCGTCGATGGAACCATGTAGTCTAGACATACCCTCAGTTCCTTCTTGCCCAATACTCCAACAGAGGGGAAGGTGGGTGGGTGTTGGAATGGACGTGAAGAACACATCTCAAAGAACAACCATTACGAAAAGGTGAACAACCATTTTTCCTTCTTCGAGGGTTTGTTCCTGCCAATTCCAATCAGGAGACTCAGGCCCAAGTTCAGGAGGTGGGTAAGAGTCATCCGATGACTAGAGCCCTTCTCTCCCAAAGGCTGTCTGGTCTCTGGCTGGCTGTAGGAGTGAATTGTGTGTGGTGAACATGCGCATGGGGGACCGCATCCCCGCTCTGCTGACTCCCTGCATGGGAACCTGAGCTAAGGACGCTATTGAAGAAACCTGAGCCCTGGTGGAACACACAGCCGTGGGATCGTGGCACTCACAGATGCAGGACGTGAGCCACGATGAAATCCATTGAGAAGAGACAGGAAGACCTCTTGTTCTTTCCGCCATTACCATGGATAACGGGGAGGGCTTTCGGAATGGCTTTGGTCTGTTGATGTCGAAGGCTAGCACTCTGTGGCCATCCAATGAGCAAAGCGTATGCACCCTGCCGCTCAACGGCAGCTTAGGCTAGAACACTGCGAGGAAGATGTCCTGGGAGATGAAACAACCTTTGGGAGAAAAGCTGGGTGAGGCCTATGCCAAACCTTGTCCTTGTGGAACACAGTGTGAGGGGGCTCTGATGTTTGGGCCCTGAGCTCTGACACTCTCCTGCCTGAGGTTATCGCTGCCAGAAACGCTGCCTTGTAAGAGAGAGAGAGGAAGAAGCATTTCACCAAAAGGCTGAAATGGTGGCTGCATGAGTCTGGGGAAGACCAAATGGAAGTCCCCAGCTGGGACTGGCTGTCGGACATGTGGAAATAGTCTGTCAAGACATGTAAGGAAACAGCTGACTATAGGATTAGCAAAGACCAAGCCACTCTCTGCGCCTGGGTGGCAGGCAGAGATGGAAGCCAGGGGAACTCTCCATTGGGTTCGGCCATAGGGCTTCCACACCACGAGGTGCAGTGACTCCAGGTTTGAGTGCTGGAGAGGGCTGTGACCCTGAGTAAGTCCAGGAGTAGCAGCAAGGTGACTGGAGCTTCCACGGACATTTGCAGGAGTGATGTGTACCAGCGCTGGCGGGGCCAGGCTGGAGCTATCAATACCAATGAAGCTTGTTCCCTTCGTATCTTGGGGAGCCCCTTGTGAACGAGAGGGAGGGGTGGAAACGCATGTAGAAGACCTCCCGGTGGGAGGAGGAATGTGTCTTCCCAGGCTGTGATTCAGGAAGGAGCAAAACGGCTGACACTTCCTGTTGCATCAGGCGGCCAACAAGTCTACGTGGGGAAAGCCCTGCTGAAGGAAGACTGAGATCATGACCTCCGGGTGACGGGACCGTTTGTGGCCAGGGAATGACCCTGCTGAGGGGGTCTGCCAACTCATTCTATACCCCAGGAAGGTCTGATGCTTGCAGGTGCATTGAATACTGTGCACAGAAGTCCTGCGGCATTAGGGCTTCCTGACACAGGGAGAGGAGAGGAGTGTGTATTGGGGACATAGCCATCAGTGGGTTGTGGCCCATTTACTTATCACCCAGGCCTACCCTGCCCCCAAGTCCAAGTCCCTGCCCAGGGTGCCAGCTGGGGTCCAGGATCGGGGCTTGCTCAGTCTACCCTCCTGGTGCTCCTGCCAGCTAAGGTTGGGGCACAGAGGCTTGCCTCATTCTGCCTGCCTGCAGAACTGGGGGAAGGGGGCGAGAGAGACTTGCCCTGCTCCTCCTGGCCAATGCTCCTGCTGGGGGTCATGGTCAGGGTATGGGAGCTTGCCCCACTCTGCCTGCCCACTGCTCCAGTTGCATAGCCAGGTCAGGGATACGTCCTGCTCGGCCTGGTTGGCAGTCTTGCTGGGGAGCGGGATTGGGTCATCGGGGCTTGCAAGCCCCCGGAACTGATACAAATAGGCTTATGCCAGGTGCACTACTCTCGTTCTCTGACACTGATGTGGAGAGTATGTTCAGCCTGAGACCAGAGGCCTCATGTCCCGAGGTCCTGTGCTCCCCTAGCCCAAGGCGGATGTATCCATCAGGAGCGAGAGAGACGGCGGAGGGTTGGTGAAGAGGACCCCGCATATTACTCGAGTTTCCCAAGGAGGGAGTTGAGTACTGAGCAAGGCAATGTTACAGTCTGTCCAGCTGCCCTGGACTGGCCAATACACTGATGCTAGTCACAACGGACGAGGTCAAAGTCTGAGTCTGCCATGCTGTATTATACAGGTATGAGCTGCCCCGTGCCCTAGAAGTTTCAGGCAGTTCCTTGCTGTGGTGGTGGGGAGTTATCCGATAGCCTGAACGATGTTGCTGAGGGTTTGAAATCTCCCTTGTGGGAAGAACGCCCTGACCTGTGTCAAGTCCAGTATTGCCCCCACGAACTCTATCCTCTGAACTGGGAACAGTTCCCCTTATTCAGTAGAAGGCCCAGTTTGTCGAATAACTCTCTTATGAAGACAACTTGCATCTCCACTTGAGTCCCGGATCAGCAGTCTTTGAGCTACAGGAACACCTGTACCTGTCGCCTGTGCAGGAACATGGCCACATGACTGCCATGCACTTGGGCTGTGTCCAGACTCAGGGTTTTTTTCGGGAAAAGTAGCCTTTTCCCGAAAAAACTTCCCCTGCGTCCAGACTCAAGCCGCGTTCTTTCGAAATTAATTCGAAAGAACGCGGCTTTTCTTTCGATGGCGGTAAACCTCAATTTACGAGGAAGAACGCCTTCTTTCGAAAGTTCCTCTTTCGAAAGAAGGCGTTCTTCAATGTAAATAGGCTGTCTTCGAAAGAGAGCATCCAGACTCGCTGGGTGCTCTCTTTCGAAAAAACGGATTTCTCTTTCGAAAGATCCGCCTGCAGTCTAGACGCGATCTTTCGAAAGAGGCTCTTTCGAAAGATGCTTTCGAAAGAGCCTCTTTCGAAAGAAGCCTGCAGTCTAGACATAGCTTTGGTGAACAGATAGTGGGTGTTGCTCACCCCAAACCAGAGGTATTTTCTGTGGGACCGGGTTATTGTCATGTGAAAATATGCATCTTTCAAGTTGAGGGCAGCATACCAGTCTCCTGGATTCAGTGAAGAGATGATGGAGGCCAGGGAGATTATGCAGAACCTGAGTTTCTGTATGAACCTGCGCTCTCCTTTGGCTTTTGCTACTATGAAGTACAGGTTGGACCTCCCTGCTCCGGCACTCTCAGGACCTGACCCGTCCCGGAGGGGATTAGTTGGACCCGGGGAGGTCTCTCCCCTTCTGGCCTGTGCTAAACCACTGCCCGCGCTCCTCCTCCTTCCTGGCTTGGGCTCTAGCCCACTCTGCTGCCTGGTTGCTCCCTGGGACAGAGCTCTTGCGCTCCCCATGGCTCCGCTACTGCTGAGGCTGGAGCTGCTTGTCTGGTGCCAGGGCCGGAGTTGCATGGCTGCTGCTGCCACTGTGGCCAGATTTCCCTGCTGCGCCGCCTGCCCCTGCCCTCACACGGGGCTCCCGGATGAGTTGCCAGCCACCCCCTTACCCCACTGCACTTCTGCCCCATGGCCAGACTTCCCTTTACCTGGACTCTGTGGCCCAGGTACATCTGTGGTCCTGCCCCTAGCAATAAGCATGAGGGCACCTCCTGGATAAGGTGTTGCTCATGCGAAGGGTCCCTGAAGAGGGACAGAGGAGTGGAAAGGCAAGAGGGCACAGAATTGAATGGAGTATCCCCTCTCTACCACGGGGAGCACCCAGCGGTCCAAAGTGATATAGGACCATGCATGGTAGAAAGGGGATAGTCAGGAAGAAAAGGTAAGTGGGATGGATCCAGTTCTTGCTCTGGTGGGGCCCTCCCTCCTCACAGGGTCTCAGAGCTTGGGCTCCAGCTTAAGCCCGAATGTTAGCCACAATCCCACAGTCTGAGCCCATCAGCTGACACAAGCGAGCAGTAGATATTTAATTGCAGTGTAGACATACCCTTAAGTTTGGCTCAGGATTCTTCTTCACTAGAACTCCTTCAGATATAGGTAGGACCTTACCAAATGCACAGCCATGAAAAACTATCATGGATCATGAAATTTGGTCTCTTGTGAAAGCTCATATTTTGTTGTGCTTTTACCCTCTCCTATACAGATTTCACGAGAGAGCCCATTGTTTCTCAAATCAGGGGTCCTGACCCAAAGTTACTTTGGGGAGGACCATGATATTGCCACCTTAATTCTGCTCTGATTTCAGAGCTGGGCAGCTGGAGAGTGTTGGCTGTTGGCTGGATGCCCAGCTCTGAAAGCAGCACCCCAGCAGCAGTGCAAAAGTACAAGCGGCAATACTCTTACTTCCGTGCTGCTGCTGGCAACGGATGTGTCTTCAGAGCAGAACTCCTGGCCAGCAGCTGTCGCTCTGTGGCTGCCCAGCTCTGATGACAGTATTGCCACCAGCAGAAATAAGGGTAGCAGTACTGCAACCCCTCTCTCCCCCAAAATAAACTTGTGATTAACTCCTTGTTGGGTCAGGATCCCTCCAATTACAAATGCATTTAAATAGAAAATGTCACAAACTGAAAGCATATTTACCAATTTTAAAATTCCATGACTTGAAATGGACCAAAATGGACTGTGAATCTGATAGTATCCTAGTTGTAGACTTAGAGGGCAGTATCTTCTAGGGAAGAATGGCAGAAAGCAAAACTACAGACTTGCAACGTTGCTCCTTGGGTTTTCGCAGAAGGCTGCACTGCCACAGCTCTGAATTTTGTCTGACTGTTTTTCCTTTCCTGTATCTATCTTGGACAGTTGGTATCATTTTAGGTGTCATTTTCCTTGCCAACTACCTTTCTGGGTTCACACATTCCCTTCTATAAGGATTTGACACTATCCATTCTTGTTTTCTAAATATAAAAGCTTCATGTGGTTTTGAGAACATGATCCTTATTTCCCCATCCAGCTATAAATATTAGTGCCAAATCCTCAGCTGGCATAAATCAGTATCACTCCCGTCAAGTCAATAAAGTATTATCCAAAGCTCTGGGCACTGTTTCACTACTAATCAAGACCTTTGTGAGTTTTGGTTTATTTTTTTTATTGCAAGACCAGCAATTTTGACGAATTCACATTGCTGTTATTGGCAGGATGTATTGTAGCAGTAAAAGGCTTTTGAAGCAAGCTGACGTGGTATAAAATTAAACCACAGGACAACCTAATTTGTTGAAATATCATTAAGTGTCTGCTAAACTCACAAAAGCCAGGAAACTCTAAGTTGAAAGAGGAAAACTACCAAAAGACCACGCTTTAAAATTAATCATGCCCAGCTCAAGCAAAATTTAGAACTAAGAACATTACCCAGTGCTCAAGAACTCTGCAACACCTGCTCATAAAAAGGAATAAATAAGGCCATCCTGGACTTTTTCAGCTTTAATTGTGCATTTCCTGGGTTGTGTGGGCAATGGGACCTGCTGCAGCACAGGGAAACCTAGTTTCCAAAGCACCAATACTCAGTGAGGAGAATGGTAGCTATGCCATCTGTGGACAGAGTGTAGCTTTTATGATCAATTGGCAGCAGCACTTACACTTGATACTACAGTGACTGCTATCAAAAAGGTTCTTGCATCCTATAGAAGGCTAGTCATTCTCTTGCTCATTAATTTTAACATACAATGATGGTTCCTTTGGATAATGTTAAAAAATTCACTGTCAATTAATTTAGATCTGATCCCTCCACCATGGGCTATCCTGCCTAGAGGGATAATACCAAAGTCCAATACAGAGCTTTCCATCAGTAGCTCATGGAGGTTTACAAAGGAGATCAGTATCATGACCCCCATTTTACAAATGGAGAAAGGGTGGTTCAGAGAGGTAAAATGAGATGTTCAATGTGACCCAGCAAGTCAGTGGCAAAGCCAAGAATAGAATCTGGGTCTCTGAAGTCCCAGTCCAATGCTGTATCCACTAGGCCAGTGATACTCAGACCACCATGGTTCAGGAGCCAAATTAGTGATCGACATTACCCAAAGAGCCAGAGTAGTGAGAATTCATTCATGGGTGGCGGATGTAAGAGGCAGGGGAAGGAACTGCCTGTCCCCACTCACACTCTGCTCCCAGAATGTCAACTGTAGGTGTACTAGGGGCAGAGTGTTGCTGCCCACAAGCTTCCACCCTCCCTGTGCTCTGGGAGGCTGGGACCATGTGCCAGTCCGCCCGCCCACCCCAGGCTGGGGGCGTGGGACACTGCCCCACCACCCTGTGGTGCAGGTGGGGGGAGGGGACTAGGAGGCAGCTTGGTTCCCGTCAGGGGCAAGGCTTTGGCAGAAGGGGCGGGGTTGGGGACTTGCCTCCCGTAGCCCTACGTTCACCTACCGCCCATGAGTTCATTGTTTCATTTGCTACTATTCTCACCAAGTACTATTTTATTAACTACTATTGGTCACTAACATAATACAAGCATCCTGATTTAGTTAATAACCAATCACACCGTGTTTTAATATCATGTGCTGCAAAGAGCCACAGGAGACACATTAAAAAGCCACTTGTAGTGTTTAAAAATTAAGATTTTTTTCTTAAATTATAAATTGCTATTTTTAGAGGACCTACACAAAATAAGGTCTTTGTGCTACCTCTACTGTTTCTGTTAATAACAAACCAAGAAGGTGGGATTCAAAAGTTGTGCGCATCCCTGGGGAATACTGCCACAGGACATGGGTAAAGAAACAAAAGAAAAATCACATCATGTTTCACCAGCAGAACAGAGGAGAAATCAATCTTAAAAAAAAAAAAGGGAGAAAAATGGTTCTTTAAAAAAATACCTGAGAAAAAAGCAATTGGTAGTATTATTCCAACTAGTGAGTCATATATACAAGATTTGATATTAAGAAGTTCCTTAGTGACTCTACAACATTTCTACAATCAAAGATACACTCTCAGAAGTATACTGATTCATTCTTTTCTCTGTTTAAGTACATCATCAAAATTTAATTCAGAAATAGTTCTTAGTTTTGTTTTGGTTATTTAATTAATCCCCTTATTGTTCTATGAAACATATAAACACAATTGCTGAAATAATTTCTAGTAAGGATTAATAATACCAAGGACAAAATCTGCTCTATTTAAACCCAAGCTGTAGCAAACATTTTTCCTAATTTTTAAAATACAGATTGTTCCCCTAACTCTCCCCCACCGAAAAAAATCTGCACTATTTATCAAAAGAAAATGATATGCAACAAGCAAACAATAATGTAAAAGCTGGATGAAAGATCTCTATATAATAAATAGTAACATTTAGAGACAACTTACCAAGTGAGTTAAGAACTTAAAATTCTTAGCATATCACCAGCAAGAGGAAACACTAAGTTCAATTTCTCTCTAAGTGGGATTCCCCTACATCACATGTTGGTTTTTTTTTCCATTTACAAGCAGCATGCCTACTTTTTTGCCCTTGTTTTGCACTGCTTTCTTTTAATCCTTGTACTAGTCACAATACCAAACCACAAAGTGACCTTTCTTGTACCAAACATTCTTCTTAGATTTCATATCCACTCTAAAATTTTATAAGGGTTTACTGTTAATAACCAATACAGTATTTTAATGCTCAGAATCAAAAAGCACATTTTATTGAGACGGCTACTTGGAAACATCACAGGCAACTTCATTTTTGTGAATGTACTATTTCCCCATCACCTACATTGGTTTGCTGTTATTTAAATGCAACTACCTATAAAAATGAGAACATTGATTTACTTACTCCATATTTCAGGGCCTGATTTGAGTTTGTGCATATATAAGGATAACTGAATATGTGAAGATATGCATGATCAATACACATCTGTTTAAAATAAGCAAGGAAACCAGGTTGAGGACGGCTATGCCTACTTTCTTTTTATGCTCAAAACAGGCTTGAAAAAAAATCTGAAAATATAATTGATTTAGCCGTGTGAAATCATTTTATATCTTTAGTATTACAGTGGAAACATAAAATGTCAGTTAATAATGCGTGAGGCTGTTTTAATCAAAAATAGCTCATCTTGTTATACACCCACAGCATGAACAAAAACATATTAGAAAAATATCACACAACATCACATACACTGCAGGTGCTTCTGTCATAGCCAAATCCTATTGATTGCTGTTTTTAAATATGCATTATGTTTCTTCAATAGGTCTGTGAATTCTTCAGTTACCTGTACACTACCAACAGTTTCCATGTAAAAAACAATAATTGGTTGTGCAGATTCAAAAAGCATCTAGCAAAACGTGACACGTAAATTAGGTACAAAGATATTTCTTGTGAAATCTGTTTGCTAATAATGATATTTTACAGCGCTCCTGTCATTCCAAAAGATCCCAAAATGCATTCTAAACTACAATATATTCAGTGCACATACACATACTGAAATGCAGTGTCACCTAAGAGGCTGCACTGTTGCAGTTGGATGAGCTACTGGTGTAAACATGCAAAGCAGAAAAGTGCTGTGCGGACAATTTTGACCAAGGTCATCGTGTTAATTATGTCTTCTACAAAAGGTGAAAGCAGAAAATTGAATGTTCACACAGAGCGTTTGTCTGAAAAATTTTCAAACAGTAAATGGCATGGAATTCAGTTTATAGGCTTCAAAAGAATAAAGCGTTAAGTTATTCCTTCCTTTATTTGTATCCAGGACAGAGATTCTGCACTACAGGCAGTCCCCGAGTTACGCGGATCCGACTTATGTCGGATCCGCAGTTACGAACGGGCCTTTTCTCATCCCGGAGGACTGGAGAGGCGGGAAGCCCAGATGCGCTGCAGTCCCGCCGCCCCCGTCCTCCAGGGCGAGAAAAGCTGCTCCACGTCTCCCTGGTCTGCTGGGGTGGGGGAGCCCCTCCCCCCGCCCAGCAGACCAGGGAGACGCGGAGCAAAGCCGCGGAGCACGCCTGCAGCGGGACAGCCTGGGCGCGCCTGGGCTGTCCCGCTGCGGGCGTGCTCCAAGGCTTTGCTCCCCATCTCCCTGGTCAGCAGACCAGGGAGATGGAGCAAAGCCGTGGAGGACGCGAGCGGTCCCGCCACCCGCGTCTCCCTGGTCTGCTGGGGGGGGGGGGGTGGGGTGCAGCTACTGTACCAACCCGGCAGCACCCCAGCTGCTCTGCCCCAGGCATCCTGATTCAGCCGCTGCTGGTCAGTTTCAGCAGCGGCTGAATCAGGACGCCTGGGGCAGAGCAGCTGGGGTGCTTCTGGATTGCTCCAGTAGCGCCAAGGAGCCGCGCTACTGGAGCAACCCAGCAGCACCCCAGCTGCTCTGCCCCAGGCGTCCCCAAGTCAGCCGCTGCTGAAACTGACCAGGGGCTGACTACAGGAAGCCCGAGGCAGAGTTGCTCTGCCCCGGGCTTCCTGGAATCAGCCGCTGATCAGTTTCAGCAGCAGCTGACTTGGGGACGCCTGGGTTTCTTAAGTTGAATCCGTATGTAAGTCAGAACTGGCGTCCAGATTCAGCTGCTGTTGAAACTGATCAGTTTCAGCAGCGGCTGACGCCAGTTCCGACTTACATACAGATTCAACTTAAGAACAAACCTACACTCCCTATCTTGTACGTAACCCGGGGACTGCCTGTATATATTTCAAATCTAATGCTTACTTCTCTAACACTATATATTTCAGCTAATTATTGTCTTGTTTCCTGTTATAATATGTTTCGTAGAGCATTGCTACCCAAGAGATAGCTGCAGTTCAGTGCCTAGTGAAATAAGTCCTATATATACATATGCAGATATTATGTAAAAACATTTTATGAGCCTTCAAACTAAGAGACATGATATAACTTATGAAATTAACAAATCTTTATGAGAATTATTTATTTGAAAAAATGAAGCCCAGTATCAAACATTGGTACATACAATTAAAACACAACAAATTAAAAGGCCAGCTTTCTGATATATAAATACATTTTTTGTTATTTACAAATTGTGCCTTAAGCATTACTTGTTCACAACTTTCTGGTACTGGATTACAAAATCTGTTACTAACCATTCAGCAGAGAACATGCCACCTGTTTGCTGAGCTAGGTCCTATATACTGGGAGTTAAATTCTCTGTTCCAACTAAGACGTATAGCACAGAACTTACAGGACAGGGAGGGGAGGCAATTAAGGTAGTTGCATCCTGATTCTGGGCTGCTCAGAGGCTAGTGTGATCCCCAGCATACTTTGAGCAACCTTATTATAGATCTTCCACTGTTCCTGCACCAGGGGAATCTTCCCTAGCAGGATCTCTGGCTTCTTGCCCTCCTTTACACTTCATCTAGTATAGTGAGATTGGTGTAGTGGTGAAGAACTTACCCTTTACTCAGGCAGTAAAGTGCTAGATGTACTGTAAAACCTCAGCAGACAAAGAGGTTTGATAGAAAAACACTTCATTCAAAATGTAAATCCATTTTAAATAATGTTACCCCATAAATGAGATTGTGTGAGATGTATCACTGTATATTTTAATATCAATTGGTATGACAGAATATAAAGGAAGAAAAATACAGTTGTAAAAACAGCATTTGATAAAAATACAAGGAAAATAAAATTAAAGAAGGGATTTGTTTTAATAAGGTATTGCATTTCAATGGTTCCAACTGTTTTGGCACAAGGCAGTATTTCTCTCTTCCTTTTTTAAAAATTGAATTTTGTTTAATTTCATTGGATTTCAAATATCTTTACAGTATTTCTGCTATAATCCCCAACTCACCTTAGTGTCAATGCAAAATGTTACAATTACAAAATAATTATCTCCTAAAAACAGGTGCTGTTAAATATAAGCAAAGGAAGCTTTCCAAATAAACTTAATTATGAATGTAAAAGTTTGGAAAGAATTACTAAACAGCTAGGAATAACTATTTTAGGGTGACTTAATATGCAATTTTTTACTCAACAGAGTTCTCCCAAGGAAGTTAACAACCACTGATAAAGAGATCTTCAGAAAATTCTTCCATTGTATCTACAAACGCTTTACAAGATGCACAAGCTGTATTTGAAGGCCACCACTCAATCCAAGTCATAGAATCTAATGGATACTGGTATCTACACAGACAAAAGAGAAAACTCATTATCTCTTTTTTTTTCACTCCTTAAGTACTAAACATAAGAGAACATTCTGATATTAAATGGATTTCTTTGAGCTTATTTTCCTTTGTTTTAAATGTGAACAGCTGAAGAAGTGTATTAGCATAAACACACTGGGTTACAAAAATGGATTAAACAAGTCCTTAAAAATTGATTCTGTTAAAATAAATGGTGCAATCAGAGGTGTACAAGCACTTTGCCACTTATGACTAGAATGAAGTATGTCATGCTTTGGAAAGAGCTCAGCACATCTGGATAATAATTTACTTACTTGAAACTGAAACCAGCTGCTATCTGAAAGGCCTCCTTTCCCATGATCAAATACTGATTTCCTGGATTCAGTTTAACATCAGTACAACTCTTCTTTTTAACAAAGGTGATTTCAGTGTTTTTTTTGGCAAAAGCCTCTCCTGAAGTTGAAGGGAATAGAGTCATTACAGAGGACAATTTCACAGAAAGAATAATAATAATTAAAAAAAAAAACCTGGCCTCAATTTTCCAGGGCCACGCCCATTAATTAGGCGTAACATACTGATATGATAGTAAAATCAAAAAAAGAGGGCAAAAAGCCAAGTTATCCATTATCCACTAATTATGTAACCGAGAAATTCAGATGAATCAAAACATTGATTTCCAGCCCTTTGGAATCAATCTAGAAAAAATAAATACATGGCAATTTGACTTCCAAAACGTATACAAACCAAATCTGTTTACCATGATAAATGCAAGTACAAATGGTAAATCATGAGAAGACACACAACTCCTACTGAGTTGCTCAGCTAAACTGCTGCCCACTTAGCTGCACCCAAATTCTACTTTATAAAAGCAAGTATTATTGTTTCCTTTCCTTGAACCATGTTCTCCTTGTTTGCCTGTATAGATTGTGAGATCCTCTGCATGGGCCTCTGGAGACACCATAAACAGCAACAATAACAACAGTGTTAATAAAAGTTTAAATACAGTGAAACTGGTGAAAGACACTAGCTTTCAAATATTAGCCCAAATTCATAGAGTACAATTAATTTCTACATTTATGCAGAGACCTCTTAGCACTGATTTTTATTCCTGCTTCAGTGGTCATAGAAGGGAGCCTTCATTGTAAATGAAATAATTAAATACATTACAATTAGTATTTTTACCTCTTTTATAGAGATCCAGAAGAGTTGCAGCATACTTAATAAAACTACCTTCTTCATGGGAGGACAAGATGTTCACCTTATAGACTATAAAGAAAAACAGTTACTTCTGTTTCAGGCAGAGTTCTTCCCTTTGCTCTCCACTACATCCATGTAGATCAGTGTTTCTTAGACCGAGGAACACCACCAAACAATAATTTTTTTATGGGGAACACCAAAGATTTTTTGTTCACAAAAAAAAGGTCAGGGGGAAAAAGAATCGGGGGAAAATTATTGAGGAAAAAAAAGGGTTGGGGAAAAGTTATTGAGCAAAAAAAAAAAAAATCGCCTGACCCTTTAAGGGTAGCCATTTGAATTCTGTTGTTCTCTGCGGTACACCTCCGACTGCTTCGCAGCACACTCATATACCGCGGAACACAGTTTAAGAAACACTGATGTAGATCATCTACAGATGTTCACGTGGATAATATTATGAACATTTGTAAAATGTATTGTTTGTCAAACTGAAACACTTAGAAAGCGAATCAAATCTCATGATTTAGCATATCAGCTGATTGCTCATGGATGGACAGGCACCTGACATACATTGCAATGAAGTGCAAGTGCTTTCCCGCTGCTCTCTGCAGCACCTAGCAGTAGCTACTGCCAGAGAAAGGCAACTAGACTTAATAAACCTGAAAAGTATTTCCAATTTTTCTTAGATATTTTCAAGAAATCATCACAAACACACATAAAATGCACGATAATTAATTAGGAAGGTTTTATTTATTTGTGCATTACAATGTACTGTATCTATTTTACAAGAACACTGAATCTTGCACTAAAGAATGTCAAGCGCATCAACCACCCACACCTACTTTTTTAATCACAATCAAGATTATGTATGTTGCAATTTTTTAAACTACTCACTTGTCATATTGTTATTCATCCAGAGTCATTCTCTAAAACTGAACTTGATTGTAAGTCTCCATGGAATCTAAATTCATTCAGAACTCTGCTACTCAAACTATGTCTGAATTTTTAACCAAATCATTTACAAGTAAGCATTACAACAGTGTTTATTAATTTCCACATATTCTAATTACAAAGGATTAGTGTTGGAAAAAAATGATTGTTTTTGGCAGCGACAGAAAATGATTCAGCATTTCACTAACTCTTGCACAAACTGTGCTGGCTACAAGTATATTTTTAACATGAATCTAGCACAGATTTCCATAACTAAGGAGGACAGGGTTTTTTAAATCCGAGAACTGCCTTACAGAACCATGGTATAGACTTGGAAGACGATAAGTGACAGGATGATTTGGCCAAAATACCAATTTCACAAAGGACAGAAGCCAGGCTAAAATGCTGTTATCCTAAAACATGGTTAAGTCAAAATCGTATACATCGTTCTGATCCCAACACTGACAAGTCTTTAAAAAACAAAAATATGTTTAAATAGCTCTATGGGACATAGTCTCCCTTTTTGTATTTGGGGTGTAAAATAAAAAGCAAACAACACAAAATCAAAGCCTATGTGAGAAGAACGTTAGGGATTACATTATCTGCTTTTAACCAACAAATTACAGAAAACTCAACTGAAGCTTTGTTCACAATTTTGCCTGTGTGTCTAAATATCAGAACACATTATACAGCACAGCAAATTATCACTATTCAGAGACTCATATAAAACCCAGAGACATATAATGTATGTGTGTGGGTGAGTACACTGTCCTTTGGGACTGGTGTAAACCTGTGCTTCTATTTTTGATTGACTTTTTTTCTAGGGGAAAGGTTTCTCACACCCTTTTCTGCCTATTTTGGCATGCAAAATTAGAAATGTATATGCTGTACAGTGTTAATTCCAGTGTAATGCTGCTCTTTCACAGGAATGAAACAAGCTTATCTAAATCCTCAGCACTGCAGACATATCTGAAATGGGGTAATTTATTTTGCAAAATTCAGCTGAAAATAACCACAGATGAGTTTTAATTCTAAAAAAATGTGTTTTATTTTAAAGACTTCTCAGTGAAAGGTACATTTTCAGGTCTGTCTTTCAGGCCAGTAGATCTACACGCACAGTCTACGATAAAGTACCAGAACCAATCCTGACAGGTATTCATCAACCTCGACTCTTAGGGCATGTTTACACTAAGGATGTTAAATTGCGGTTAACTGACTACTCAAGTAGTTGAGGGAATTTCCATCAACTACTCAATTAGTTGATAGGCACTTCCACATTCCTCCTGCTCGGGCTCTTGTACATTTCAAAGGAGGAATGCAGAACTCTGCCGGGGGCCAGGAGGAAGTCCCGCTGACTCCAAGCTGCACTTGGGTGTGCCTGCTTTGAAATGTACAAGAGTCCCCAAAGGGGGCTCTTGTGCATTTCAAAGCCACAGTGCCCTCATGGACCCCTGCTGACCCTGGGCTCCATGCTGTGCTGCGCAGAGCCCGGGGTCAGCTGGGGACTCCATGCAGCATTTCCAGTCCCCAGCTGATCCCAGGTTCCGGGAAAATGCTGCGCGGAGCCCAGGATCAGGAATCGACTAGTTGGCTGACTATCTGATAAGCATTTGATAATCAGCTAGTCAACTAGTCCTTAATATCCTTAGTCTGCACTAGGAAATTTAGAAATAACTTATTTTGAAATAATAACTCCTGAAATAACTGTTTCAAAATAGTGTTTTCTGACTACAGGGAAGCCTCAAAATTAGTCTGAGGCAGGGTCTCTTAATGGGGACATGCTACGTCAACAGTGGAGCATCCACACTACTGCTATTTTGAAATAACTATTTCAAAATAAGCATTATTCCTCATGGAAAGCAAGAGTTGTTATTTTGAAATAACCAGCCTGTTATTGCAAAATAATGGTCCTGCTAGTGTGGACACTCTGCTTGTTATTTCAAAATAATAAAAGTTATTTCAAAATAACTCTCTAGTGTAGGCCAGGGCCCACTGACTTAAGCAGGAGTTGAGAGCCTTCAGATCTTCTTAGGAGACAGGCAACTCTTCAGAAATTAGGACCATTACCTCTATGTAATTTCCACCAAAGTTGTGTTTGTCTAAGTTTCAGTATTTTAATTTATAGACACTAATAGGGGTATGATTGCCTCTATGAGTCCATGTTGTTGTTAACAAGAGTCACATGCTTCCAAATGTACTTATAGAAATATTGAATTGTGATGCATTTCTCAAAACAACATATTTTAAAATATAAAAGGTGCACTAAGTAGCATTTCA
Organism: Pelodiscus sinensis; assembly: GCF_052426305.1. Lineage (NCBI taxonomy): Eukaryota > Metazoa > Chordata > Testudines > Trionychidae > Pelodiscus > Pelodiscus sinensis. The sequence continues at coordinate 22,050,028 of NC_143074.1, read as the reverse complement.
TCATCACTCAAACACATTTGTGCTCATTTGTTTTTCAAAGTAATAAGTACTGATCATTCAAATCTTACCATATGCAATGCTTTTCTGGCATGCAGCGTCTCTCCTCCTATCAGCAGTTATTGTCAGATCTAATTTCTTTTGCATTTGGCTGCATTCCCCTATGTTTATTGAAAAAATAGGTCATTACCATTAAAAAGCAATATCAGCACAAGCTTTCTGTTAAAGTACAATTAATTTCTATTTGCTCATGGTAATCTAACACAGAAGCACATTTCCAAATAGCACCAATGGAGGTAAGCTACTCAATTCCCATTTAGTCAACAGAACTGAAGTCAATGAATCATGGAGCTAAATTCCACACATCTTTTTTTTACATTTAGAATGTAATGAACCTTTAATTTATTTCAAAGGCAACACGTGCTGTTCTAAAGTAGAATACATAGCTCCTTCACTGCTATATAAAAGTTCTCATCTACAAGGATCCCGAAGCATTAAGCTGTGTTCTCCAACTAACTGCAGCAGAATGGCAATTTTAACAATGTTTACCTTCCATGCATTTGCACTCAGCTCCTTCACACAATCTCAGAAGTTTGTCATTTCCATAAGGGTTATAAAACATGGAGCACTGTTTATCTACAGAATTGAACAAGAAAAAATAAGTACATGTATATACCATCCATACCTCTTCATCCAGATAACATAGGTTAAAAGTTAGGGAAAAGGGAGACGCTGTTAGTTTCTTAAGAAACTTCTAAGAGCAAAATACCTGAATTTGAAAACTAGAACACATACCTGGTGCATGATATTCAAACACAGTGAATGTGGCAGGGCTCCGCATTCCAACACGGTAAATCTCCCCTACTCGGAATGCAACACACAGGAATTTACTAGCCGGCACCTGTTTGAAGAATGCACTAATTAGAGAAACTCCAAAAGGAAGCACTGTACAGGCAGTCCCCGGGTTACGTACAAGATAGGGACTGTAGGTTTGTTCTTAAGTTGAATTTGTATGTAAGTCGGAACTGGTACATATTGTAGGGGAAACTCTAGCCAAACATTTCTCCAGAGCTCAGTTTTATTCTCCCACACCTCACTTCCCTCAGTCCTTTATTCTCAAGCTGAGGTGTCTGCTGAGAAAAGCTGCTCTGCGTCTCCCTGGTCTGCTGGGGGGAAGCAGCTAGTGCTGGGTTGCCTCAACCCGTTTGTAAGTAGGGATCCGATGTAAGTCGGATCCATGTAACCCGGGGACTGCCTGTATTACCAAAAATATAAAATAGTGCTGCTGGTTGCAAATAATCATAAGAAATAAAAAAAGATCTACCGAGTCTATTTGTAGAACAATATGCCCATCTTTTATCTCATAATTTGTTATCACCTGATCAACTCCACTTGCAAGCTAGAGGGAAAAAAGAGAAAGGTTTCTGTCAGATAATTTAAAATATTTTAAATGGTCATGCATAAAAGTTTTTTGTTTAATGGGTTTAGCATGGTTTTGAGGAGTAGAATGTTTTCTACAAGTGGCTCTTTAGTTATTTTAGTGTTGCCATGTGATCCTAGTCATGAACAATTACACACTTTAAGGGAAGTGTTCTTTCATCCTCAGGGATAAAAATATAAACTGGACAGATTGGAGAAATGGTCTGAGGTAAATAGGATGAAGTTTAATAAAGACAAATGAAAGTGCTCCACTTAGGAAGGAACAATCAGTTTCATACATATAGAACGGGAAGCGACTGTCTGGGAAGGAGTACGTCAGAAAGGGATCTAGGGGTCATAGTGGATCACAAGCTGAATATGAGTCAGCAGTGTGATGCTGTTGCAAAGAAAGCAAACATGATTCTGGGATGCATTAACAGGTGTGTTGTGAGCAAGACACGAGAAGTCATTCTTCCACTCTACTCTGCGCTGGTTAGGCCTCAGTTGGAGTATTGTGTCCAGTTCTGGGCACCGCATCTCAAGAAAGATGTGGAGAAATTGGAGAGGGTCCAGAGAAGAGCAACAAGAATGATTAAAGGTCTAGAGAACATGACCTATGAGGGAAGGCTGAAGGAAATAGGTTTGTTTAGTTTAGAAAAGAGAAGATTGAGGCGGGACATGATAGCAGTTTTCAGATCTCTAAAAGGGTGTCATAAGGAGGAGGGAGAAAACTTGTTCATCTTGGTCTCTGGGGATAGAACAAGAAGCAATGGGCTTAAACTGCAGCAAGGGAGGTTTAGGTTGGACATTAGGAAAAAGTTCCTAACTGTCAGGGTGGCCAAACACTGGAATAAATTGCCCAGAGAGGTTGTGGAATCTCCGTCTCTGGAGATATTTAAGAGTAGGTTAGATAAATGTCTATCAGGGATGGTCTAGACAGTATTTGGTCCTGCCATGAGTGCAGGGGACTTGACTCGATGACCTCTCGAGGTCACTTCCAGTCCTAGTATTCTATGATTCTATGATAAAAACAATAATAATTAGTGATGTACCAAAACAAACTATGAATCTCAACATTTTGAACTTTGATGAAGTCTGAGTCGAGACCCAAACTTCGTATTTGTCACCCATTTCTCTAGGCATTGACTCTCATCGACTGAAGTGGATGGATGCTAGACTCAAGTACACTATTTCAATTAGTATGAGAAAAATGATTTGCAATAAGTTAGAGACAATATTGAAAATCTGCGCTACTACCCAAAAATATATATACTATAAATACTATAGGTAAAGGTAAAATGTTCTTTAATATTTACAGTGGATAAATCTTCCGTATTAGCCTCCAGTCCGCTAACCAAAGTTATATCCATCACTGCATGGGAAGACCCTGATTGTGGTTCTCTTGCACTAGGTTTGTACCTAAAATGGACAAAAAATTAAATCTAGATAGAATCAAAACTCAGAGCTTACAGCATGGGCCTCAGAAAAGTCTCTAGACAAATTGTGATCACACTTATGCCAGTGTAAATTCATAATAACTTCACCTAACTTATTCCAGATTTACACCAATATAATCAGTAGAGATTATAAATTATTATTTACATGAGAGTAGTGAGCAGATGGTCATTCCAAACATAAAATTAAAGGTGTCCGTAGCCCTGAAAGTCTTTACATTCTTTGACCTGATCTTGCATGTGCTTATACCCAGGCACATAGAAAGAGGGAAACCGCGGTCACAGAATTAATAACAAAAGGTAGCAACTATTAGCAAGTGGAGAATGAATGTTTTAATCTTTTTTTCCTTCTAATTTTGTTTTTCAAAAGCGAGGGAAATTAATTTTAAGTGTGTGTGCTAAGTAAATTAAGGCTATGGTTTGGAACATTCAGAAAATGCACAAGTAACCTCTACACAGTAACCTTGGCACTTCTCCAATGGCTTAAGTACCAGCTGGAAATTTCACTCCTGTGCAAAGAATCCTGAGTAGTGCAGAGCTAAGAACCCAGGAAGTTTAGAATTTGAATTAAACTGAAAAGATACCTACACACATATAAAGTATTAAAATGCTCAGATATGACACTGAAAAATCAACTGTACTTACTTTGCACAGGCCTCTAAACGTGTAGGTTGGTCATCATCTTGTCTTCTTTCACCTTTTGTATGTTAAATAGAACAAGTAATTTACAGATCTTCAGCAGCAGCTGTCCAGTGCATAGCATACTTATATGAATTGGTTCTCATTAAATATTTTCATATCCAGGAGACAAATATGTTTCAGAATTTTTTTCAGACAATTTTAAAGCGAACCCATGTTGTAAGTGATTAAAGGCACAGCACTTGCAGGATTGAACCCCACAGACCCCATCCTTGATCCTTTGTCTGCACAATAACAGTTTTGGACTATTAAATTAATAGCTACAATGGTATAAAAATTGATTAGGTTGGAGGTAAAATTATGTGCCCAGGATAATATTGACAATTTTGTTAATCAAGATGCATTTTCCTGTACAGACCCGATTAATTTAAAAAATAAAAACCTGATTTAAAAATCACCACTAACTCTTTACCTTCATCTGTCAATACATTAATCTTCAACTCAAAGTTACATGACTCCTCAGAAGTACTGAATTTATAATACACCGTCCTCATCTATAAATGTACAAATAAAACAGACAATTAACAGAAAATATGCTCAGCAAACAATTCTCAAAATTGATACAAGGGTGTTCACATTTGGAGATGATCAGACAAAGGCAGACAGTCATATGCAGAATTAGACAACAGTGTCCGGGGGCTCATTTGAAACTTGGAAACTAGGTTTGGCAGGGTCACAAACCTGACCACACATAGATAAGCTTCGGTTGTTTCAGCATCCAGAGACGGCCCTATGAAATCAAAGCTCTATGCTGCAACCAAAGGAGACTTTCTGATGTTGAGTTAAAGACCTAACCTATGAAACAGGTGGCTTGTCTACTGCAGAAGGAACTTCCATCATATGACCAGTGCTTGAACAGCCGATCACAAAGGTAAAGGAAGTCAATCACTAATACACCTGAGGGCAGAGGGAGGATAAAAGGATACAGTCTTTACTGGTAGTGATTCTAGTCAACTGTAAAATGAAGAAAACTCTTGTGAAAGGAGAGCATTGTGATGGGAAAATACATTTCCTGAAGGCCATATAGTGATGGAATTATAGTTATAATGAGTTGAGTTGGCATAAAAGCAAGAGTAGCTAGCGATTTCAAATGGAGCTGCACCTTCTTAAATATGAGCTAAATACATCCCAAATAGCGTCTGCCACTTTGGTCCAGAAATGTAGTAACAGTAGTGGGAACGCAGAGGAAACCTTTCATGGGCCATATGGAAAAAAATTGTTTATTAAAAATTGTTTTCTTAAGCACTTACATTTACTGTTGCTAAGCCAGTGCTACTTCCAGTGCTTACATATATGTCATCATTCAAAGGTATCTAAAGATGTAAACATAAATACGATTTGACATTGAGTATAAACATTTAGAAAGTCATAGTTAACATACTACAATTAGCAGTCAAACAGGTAGAAGTCACATGGATCAGATGATCTTTTTTTATATTTCTGATTATAAGCTAAGGGCCAACTCCACTTTTTACACATGCAACTTTACAATATGTGTTGTCCTGCTGAATTCAGTGAGACTACTCATGTGCATAAGTGTTCCCAGGATGAGGTCTTGAATCAGAGCATCAAATAAATCTTAGCAAGTGAAGACAACAGTTAATCAAATGGTATTTTTCATAGACCCATTTTCTTTCTTTAAAATATGTCTAGACTTTATTTCTTTCTAAAAGGAAATTTTGTAAGTTATTAATAAGACTTGTTTTCACTTTTCTAAGGTAAATCTATTCACTCACTTTCAGAGGCCTTCCTAAGTAATTTTCTTCTGTCAGTTTATAGTGCTGAAGATCTCCATAATTCTTGTAAGACACTTTGACATCCATGTTCAGTGAAAGACGTTGAGTTAGAAGGGAATATTCTGTCAAAGCTTCAAGGGCATTAATTGTGTCCTGTCAAAAATCAGAAAAAATTACTGTTGGAATGGAAACAAAACTGTAATAAAATTGATTATTAAATATTTTACTCAGACACTTAGGGTATGTCTACACTGCCACCGTAGTTTGAGCTAGGGTGGCTAATGTAGGCATTCGAAGTTGCAAATGAAGCCCGGGATTTAAATATCCCGGGCTTCATTTGCATCTTGCCGGGTGCCGTCATTTTTAAATCCCCGTTAGTGCGGACTCCTTGCCCGCGGCTACACGCGGCACGGAGTAGGTAGTTCGAATTAGGCTCTCTAATTCGAACTACTGGTGCACCTCATTCCATGAGGAGTAACGGTAGTTCAAATTAGAGAGCCTAATTCGAACTACCTACTCCGTGCTGCGTGTAGCCGCGGGCACGGAGTCCGCACTAACGGGGATTTAAAAATGGCGACGCCCGGCAAGATGCAAATGAAGCCCGGGATATTTAAATCCCGGGCTTCATTTGCAACTTCGAATGCCTACATTAGCCACCCTAGCTCGAACTACGGTGGCAGTGTAAACATACCCTTATTTACTAAGACAGATAATGTGAACCAGCTCAGCAGTTTAATACAGGTTGAACCTCTCTAGTTCAGCATTCTCCAGTCTGGCAACATCTGTGCTCCAGAATGATTTTAGTTACCTGGCTGTCCACATATCATGTGTGCGGCCAAGTTTTCCATGGTCCCATTATGTTTGTTTACAGATACGAGTCCTGGCTCTCACTGTTCTGGGCTGTTGTATAGATCTAATTCACTCCTAAGAGTGCACTAAGCAGTGGAAGTACTGGTAATGCTGCTAGATAATATTAACTTCCCATGGTTCCACAAATTCTCTGGTTTGGCACTGGTCAGGTCCCTAGGATGCCGGACTAGAAAGGTTCAACCTTTAGTGCTTTATTATACTCCTAATAAAATGATATGATATTTAACAGTACATTTGTGGACATGTTTATGTAATGTATTGTTTTCTTAAAAATTTGTAAATAAGAGCAGCTGGAAACAGATTAAATAAATAAATAAATACAACTATTGTTGTGCAAAAACTACTGTATTATCAGTTTTTACTTCATAGTTTTTTTTTATTTGCAAAAACAGAACATTTGCAAGCATTAGCAAATTTGGTCAAAGGAGACATTTTGTCAGCAAGCCTATGGGAAAACACTGAAACGCCACTATTTAAAACCCCCCCCACATATGAGCAAGTTAATTTGCTATATTTAATACAAAGAGTTCTCCACCTATAACTACTGCTTTTCATTTTTATGAAAATCAGTGATAAATTGTGTCACAAAATAGATTGTTTTTGTAGAAATGAGTTTTTTCCTGGTAGTTTTTTTTTCATCTGTCTGTATCTAAAGTCAATGGAGCAAGCCTACAGATACACGAGTCACTCCCTCTAAACTGCATGGCAGCACAGCTTCATAGGTGATTAATCTGTCCTGCCCAGTCAGAGGCTTGGGGTTCCATGCAAGGAGCTGACTGGGCAGGGTTAATTAATCACTTGTGAAACTGTGCTGCCCTGCAGTTTAGAGGGAACACGGCTCGTGTACTACTTGTGCTGCTAAGGAAGTAATATTCCTGTAGCTGAAGGTCATGTTATTAAATTCCTTTGATTCTCACCCAACATACAAGACACACAAATAACCAGTTTGGCCCATGTATTATGCTGCTAATGCTTCTCTGAGTTCATCATCTGAAGAATGACAGAGAAACTTTAAAAACACACCTGAGTGGAATAAAATCCACCACCATATCTTTGCTCTTCAGACAGCCATCTGACAACTGGATTAGCATAGGCTTTGTCCCCACCCAGCACAGTGGTCAGCAAGGCATAAGCAGTGGTTTCAACAATCTGTGCAGTGCCAGAATTAGGAACATATTTATCTAGTTTAGTGGAAGTATCCTTCCAAAAACGATAAACAGGAGGGTCACCTAGGAGAGTAATAAAATATTAGCAGGGATTAAAGTAGATTGCAACAGGAGGGAGAACTCTCACCACACAAATCAAGCTGAGGAGCGGGAATACTGCTTACCCTTCAGGGAGAAAAGGAGCTCTCTCTCTGCTTTTATAGTTGTGTTCCCCTTATGCCCAAAAGTTATTTTAACCTCTGAATATAACCTGACTTGTGCAAAACACAATGTTACTATTTAATAGGAAAAGTAGCGGCTTTTCCTTTGTTACTCCCTTCATTGTGAAACAGACAGTGGTAGATTTATGTTTTGTTGATCTTGGGAGAGAGGTTTGATGTATTAATTTAAGGGTGTTTACAAACCAGTAAAAGGTGATTTTTAACCATACTACCATTCATTTTCATGTTTTATACTTATAAGCTATACACATTAATAGAGACTAAATATTAAAAGAAATGTTAAGATCAGCAACGTATAGTGGAATGGAATTGTGCATTCTGAATGCTGGTGAGAACTACAGGGCAAGAAAATTGTTCCTCTAACTCCTCTCTGCATCCCATTATTTTGTTACAGCAGCCCTAATATCATGTAAATAGAAATCTCTATAACAGTCATCTATGTGCTTTTACGCTATTCAGTAAAACCCCCACGCTGAATTTCTTGAAAGGAGATAGAAACTATGGTTATATTAATTTTTAAAGAAACAAAATACGTACTACAACTTATTGAACATTTCAATTTCATCTGAAAGAATCTTTATGGTCAAGTTCATCTGTGCAGCAAACTTTGCTCACTTACCTACAGACCATCAACTGCATTAACCGGTTCTTTAAGATGAAGAGAGTTTACTGAGTTATACCTTTTACAAGAGCTTCCTTCTTCAGTGTAGAGAAGGCTAAGCGTGTAGAAGGATGGTTTGCATCTATGAGAGCTAACGCATAAGTAGCTATTGCCAAGGTAAATGTGCTCTGGGCAGCTTCCACATTTTTCTGCAAATAATCTGCTGCTGCATTTTTAGCTTCTTGGATTTTCTGAAAAAGTGAATAGGAGGTTATATGCACTGGAAGGATACACAACTAAAACATTAGGTATTTATACAGTACCTTCTACAACCAAATCCCCAGGTAAATTATAAGGGTTGTTGTTCTGCTTATTTTGGAAGCTGTATCATCATGTGGCTCACTAAAGGCTATACCACTCCATATATATAAACACTTGACACTGCAAGTAACTCTCATGATAAAAGAAAAGAACTTTGGGTTGTGGATGGGTTGGTTTGAGAATCAGAGATGCTCAAGATCAATCTTGATTTGCCTCTAGGTCAAGGCGGGGGAAGGATGAAGGAGAAGTGGAGAATCTAAGGACAAAAGAACCCAGAAGCTGGGAACATGATTGCCTGGGGGCATTGTTAGAGAAATGAAAGTTACATACCTGTGTTGGGCACAAGTGAATCGCCTTTGCAAGTCCAATAACAGAAAAAGCTGTGATATACAAAGTTTTTTCTTTGGCTTCTTTAGGCAAAGTGCCCTAAAAAATCCCAATATGATAATAAAGATCGTTAGAAACAATTCATTCAATTGATGAAAAGAATATCTTACAGTTTAGGTGAGGAACTGAAGACAAATTTCTGTAAGTAGTATCAGCCTAATAGCAAATTTATGTTTATACTGAAAAGAAGTCTTCCTTTGTAAAGAGTTTAATATATTTGAAAATACAAACAGACTAGACAAAAATACATACAGAAGTACTGACAAGCCAATACTTTTTTCATAACTTTTATATCATGATTAGAAAAAGGCAAAATACAGGTTGCTTTCACAACATCTAAGAAGTGACATGCAGGTATCTGTAGCTGAAAAATATAATGTTTCTAAGGCTATGCTACTGTAAAAGTGATTTCAGAAGTAGAGAATGACTGCACCAAAATTCAAGTGGAGCAGATGTTGTCTGAGCTTGCCAAAGGAGGTAGAGTTGCCAGGTATCCGGTACTGACTCGGAGAGTCCAGTATTTTTGCCTCTTGTCCGATAAAAAAAATCAGAAAATACCTAAAATGTCCAATATTTTCTGATTTTTTTCCCTGCCATGAAACAAAAATACCCGACACCTGGCAACCCTTGGACACACTCAGCAACCAGGAACAGCCCCTGGTCCCCCCAGATGCCCGCCCATCCCCACTTACCTGGTTTGTGACTGGAAAGAAAAACAAAATGGCCACCGGCAAAAAAAAGCCTCTTCTTTAAGGGACGATGCTGATTTTTTAACTTAAAATAACTGCTGTCAGGGTCCTTTTTTTTCCTCAACAACTTTGGTATTCCCCCCCCCCCTTTTTTTCCCCTCAAAAGAATTTTTTTCCTGGTGTTTTTTTGGGGGGGGAGGAAGTGGGGGCGGTATTTTTGGTTAAACCATCTGGCAACCCTATAAGGAGGATGGCTCTGCTTTTTGGCTGGATGGGAGGAGAAATGAGGTCAGAGAGTGCTGCAAAAAGGTGAATAATGGTCAGCTTTGCAGCGCTGAATCAACCCCAGGAATGAGAGGTCCAAAGGGCATAAAATTGCAAGACAATACCCAACCTCCCTTCCCTAGTAGAGATGACTATCAGGTTGGGTTAGGACCTGCAATGGGCATTATGCAATTGCTCCTTTTTAAGGAGGACTGGGAAGGAATTTTTTATACAATACCAGATGTGTTTGATGGAATGAGATTTTTTTACCTTCCCCATAATGGATGTCAGGGAGGTCTATTCTGGTAAGAAAAAAAAGGTAGACTATATGTCACAACTTATTTTGTAAATGGTCTGGTAAAGGACTTAAAAGAAGGTACTAGATAAAGAAACAGGGAAGAGAGATTGGGGACAGCCAGCATGGATTTGTAAAGAACAAATCATGTCAAGCCAAATCATGTCAAACCAATCTGATAGCTTTCTTTGATAGGATAATGAGTCTTGTGGATAAGGGAGAAGCGGTGGATGTGGTATATCTAGACTTTAGTAAGGTGTCTGATACGGTCTCGCATGATATTCTTATCAACAAACTAGACAAATACAACTTAGATGGGGCTACTATAAGGTGGGTGCATAACTGGCTGGATAACCATACTCGGAGAGTAGTTATTAATGGTTCACAATCCTGCTGGAAAGGTATATCAAGTGGGGTTCCGCAGGGGTCTGTTTTGGGACAGGCTCTGTTCAAATCTTCATCAACGATTTAGATATTGGCATAGAAAGTACACTTATTAAGTTTGCAGATGATACCAAGCTGGGAGGGGTTGTGACTGCTCTGGAGGATAGGGTCACAATTCAAAATGATCTGGACAAATTGGAGAAATGGTCTGAGGTAAACAGAATGAAGTTTAATAAAGACAAATGCAAAGTGCTCCATTTAGGAAGGATCAATCAGTTTCACACATACAGAATGGGAAGCAACTGCCTAGGAAGGAGTATGGCAGAAAGGGATCTAGGGGTTATAGTGGATCACAAGCTGAATCTTAGTCAGCAGTGTGATGCTGTTGCAAAAAAAAGTAAACATGATTCTGGGATGCATTAACAGGTGTGTTGTGAGCAAGACATGAGAAGTCATTCTCCCGTTCTACTCTGCACTGGTTAGGCCTCAGTTGGAGTATTGTGTCCAGTTCTGAGCACCGCATTTCAAGAAGGATGTGGAGAAATTGGAGAGGGTCCAGAGAAGAGCAACAAGCATGCTTAAAGGTCTAGAAAACATGACCTATGAAGGAAGACTGAAAGAATTGGGTTTGTTTAGTTTAGAAGAGAGAAGGTTGAGGGGGGACATGACAGCAGTTTTCAGGTATCTAAAAGGGTGTCATAAGGAGGAGGGAGAAAACTTGTTCATCTTGGCCTCTGAGGATAGAACAAGAAGCAATGGGCTTAAACTGCAGCAAGGGAGGTTTAGGTTGGACATTAGGAAAAAGTGGGGCTGGTGGAAGTTCCAGGTAGTGATTTGAATAAACATGGATTTGCCTGCACTGCACAGTTTATCTGCCAAATAGTCATGGAGAGCTATATAATAAAGTTGCAGCCCAATTAAAATCCATACCAAGTGTCTGTATCCTTCTTTCAGTATACCCAAACAAGTGTGAACATGTATTAGAACTGAATGAGTTATAGCAAAAATATCTGTGAACCTCTAATTCAGCATAGCATTACATGCTTTGTGTATAATCTGTGGCAAATAACAGAGTACCTTCTGGCACCTTCATTAATAAATGCACAAATAAAACATATGTTCATTCATCATACCTGCAGTTTTACTGCCTGATAACTAGAAAGTTCTTTGAATGACCCATCTTGTACTTGACATTTTTCAATCAGCCACATCAGTGAATTACAAACAGAAATTTGATCCAGAGTAATGTACCGACTAACTTGTCCAAATATCCTTAAGGTAAAAGCTGTCAACCTGTGAATAAAATTGAGAAAAATATAGAAGTTTTGTTCAATGTGCGTGGTGATTTTTTGGGGTGTTGTTTTAAATGCCAAGATAGATAGAGAGTGCCAATAGCCTATTTAGGAACGAACATGCATTACTCAAGATTTAGGTTTACTGAATGTTGTCATGGGTCAATTAAATCTTGTTGCAAACTTTTCAGAATGGCTGGACAACTGTATGACTGTGACAAAGCACTGATATTCACACCATGGTCACTGATGTGGCTACAGCATGAAAAAGATGGCAGGATCAGTTATGAGCAATTAAACACTTTCTGTTGGGGGGTTATGAGCACCTGCAATCACCGGGCTAACGATGGGAGGATGGAAGTAGAAGAATCAGGAAGCAAGGGGGAACTCAGAAGGAACTCTTGGGGGTGACTGCTCTGCACTTTAAATGAGGGCAGAGGAAGGGGATTGTTGGGGAAAGGCATCTACCTCTTTAAGAAACAGAGAAATGAAGAGCATTTTTTACAGCAGCCACAGAGCAGGTCAGTGGGGATACTCACCCAATCTCTTCTAGAGGATGGATTTATACAGGAGCCAGACAGGGAAAATCCTCTTTTACTTGAACTGGTTGGAAAAGCACCCACCCTCCCCCCCCCAAGAAGTAGCGAAATACCAGGTTTGGTCAGGATCTGCTGTAGGCACTGCACTAGCTGTTCCTTTTTTGGGGAGCTGGAAAGGAATTTTTCCCACACTGACATATTGGCCAAGACAGAGTGACGGGTTTTTCATCTTCCCCACAGTGGGTTCAAGGAGGATTTAGCTAAGGCAAACATGGAATGCCACAGATTGTAGCACCACAACTCATTATATAAATGTGGAGTGGATGTCTAATGCAGGTTCTCATAGAGCTACTGTGATCAGATAAAGGGACTGATAAGGAATTTAAAGGAAGTACTTTTTCAAGGAATGGACACAGGAGTGTTCAGAGTTCCTATGACTGGAATGGCAGGATGCCCCCTCCTTTATAGCCCATTTTAACCCTTATTTGAGGGGGAAGACCTCATAAGGTGGGTTAATTTATGACCAAGATGGGAAGAAGGGGGGAACTGATGGAGGCCCCCAGGCATATATTGAAATGATCATGGAAGTACCCGTATGCTTTTATCTGCCAGATACATTCAGAAAATTAGTAATAAAGTTGTAACCTAAACTTGTGCACTGTCTCCTCTCCTTTTTCCAGTATAGCTGGACAATGAGACTAGGCTGAGATGTGAAGGCTGCAGGAAAACCTCCTGTTGCTATTAAGATTTCAGTACACTGTTATACTTTGCAAGGAAGGATTAAATACACATGCGGTGAAAAGGTAACAACCTGCTACGTGTGTCTGTGACTGTGAGGCCACATGAGCTGACCAGGCAGAGAGGTACATTAGGTAGCCACAGAGGCGTCCTGTGACAGTGATTAACAGTATTTTTAAATTAGCATCCTAAAATAAGGTTAATCAAATCTCATGCTGCAATGTGCTAGCTGATCTCTAGAACACAGGAAAGTAATTTTTCCTTAAATACAGCAATGTACAATAGTACTGCGGGAGATTTTCCATCCTTCCCTGAACCAACAGGAAATAGACATTGTGAGAGGCAAGATACCAAATTAAATGGACCGGCTGTTTAATTTGGAATGGCAAATTCTGTTTTATACCACAAAACCCCATTTGACAGCTTCTTCCTTTAAATACTTACACACAAATGTTGCCCATGATCCATAAGTGGAACTAACAATGGCATTGATGGAGTACTATGCACAGACTAATCACAATAAAAAATATGGCCCTTAAACATTAGTTACTGTGGAAACACAGGACTGAATCAAACCTTTCAAATCCAATGTAATAAAACGATCATTTTAACTCACCACGTGCTGGGTGACCCGTCTTTCCACATGCTGTAAGAGAAGTCTCCGTTTCTGAATGACAGGATGCTTACAATACCTAAGATATACATAAAGTAGATTTTGTATTTCTGAAGCACTATTTCTATTCAAATTGTGTTTCTTTGCTTCAAAGAAAAATTAACCTCAGTTTGATAACTGGCCTTTAATTGCTTTGTTTCTTAAAAAAAGCAGCAAATGGTTAACTTTCAGCTCAAAGAGACAATATTAAATTACCCTGATTGTGCATAACAGCTAAAACTTTACTGCTTCCAAATAAAATAATTAGGGATGTAAAATTTCAATTATTTGGCTAATCGAATAGTTGATGCAATTTGCATCAACTATTCGATTAGTCAATAAGGGCACTTCCACCTTTGACGTGTAGCAACAACCCCAGGGCTCTTGCTACACTTCAAAGTCAAAAGCGCTACAGGGAGCATGGGGCCAGCGAGGGATTTGTCAGTTCCCTGCTGGCCCCGTGCTCCCCATGGCATTTCAAAGCACCACAGGGAGCCCAGGGTCAGCAGAGTCCCCAGCTGACCCCAAGCTCCATGCGGCGCTGCTGCTTTGAGATGCCGCAGGGATCTCGGTGTCAGGCTCCACGCAGTGTTTCAAAGCAGCAGTGCTGCATGGAGCCTGGGATCAGCGGGGGAGTCCCCAGCTGACCCTGGGCTCAAGGTGGTGCTGCCGCTTTGAAATTCTGCGTGCAGCTGGCCCCAGCTGCATGCGGCATTTCAAAATGGCAGTGCCACATGAAGCCCAGTTTCTGGCCCCAAGCTCCACACGGCGCTACCGCTTTGAAGCACCCCATCCTCTCCGCTCCCCCCCCCTTTGCTGCCTCCTTCTGATAGAGGCAGCAAGTGGGGGGAAGCAACTAGTTGACTAGCCTGTTGACTATCGGTTAAGCATCTGCTTATCGGATAGTCAACTAGTCATTTACATCCTTAAAAAATATATATTTTATAGTGTTTGCAGCAGACTGTCTGTTCTTCAAATAATTTTGTAGTTTGTTCACTGCAGAAACATTATATGAAACATAGCTAACCCCACAGTTTTTGTTAAAAGTATTTTTTTTACAAAAACTTCTAACCAAAAGTTTTTGTTACATTTTCATAAAATATGAAGCATTAATTTTATCCAACAGTATGCACAAGTCCTTAGAATGTTGAAATTAGACCAGAAATTGGAGACCACATTTTTCTACCTTCTTTCATCTTTCTCCTCATGTTAACTCTTGATGTTATGGTTTCAGGGCCAAGTAAATCCCAGTTATCTGATTTTTCCAGGTAGTGGAAGATATAAAATACTGGAACAATACTCATGAGCTCAGCCTCTGCACTACCTTTGGGCAAATTAGCGAGAAAATCAACACCTTCACGTTTGAGAACAGCAGACATTACTTCACCCAGAAGCTGTCCTGTGAAGAAAAACAACATGGTTAATTGCTACTTCAGACATACAGATATAACTCTAATTGGGAGCTGAGCAAGTATATCTGAGGGTAGAATTTGGCTCATATTATTTAGAGATACTGTAATATATTCTACTAGCAGAAATACTCGGCGTCGCTCAGGGAAAATATAGTAAAAGGTGTGATAAATGAACTACAGGCTCTCTCCGACTTATGAACCGGTTACAGACCAAGCAATTGGTCATAACTCGGTTTGTTCATAAGCCGGACCCCACTGAGTTACACACGACCGGGCTGTTCGTAAGCGCGGATCGCGTTCGTAACTCTGGGTCCGCTGTTTACGACAGTTTCGGTCGTAACTGCGAACGGTCGTAAGTCAACCGTTCGCAACTCAGGGACCGGCTGTACATCAATGACATTAACATAGCATATTTTATTGGAAATACTTGTATCTTATATATTACTTAAAGAAATTATCATAGCTAGTGATGTGCTTACCAAATAACAAATCCCATAGGGTCTCTTTTTCTCAGTCCCCACAAATTGGGAAGGCCCATCTTCCCTTAAAGACTCTATGCAAACCAATGCCTGCAGCCTCCTTGCCAGAAGCCCAGAGAAATGGAGGGGATGTCTGCTCCCCAAGTAGCCACTCCCCGAGTGCCTTCAGGGCACGCTCCATGAGGCAACCTGAATGGACTTCCTAGCGGAAGCTGGACCGGTTGCATTGATCAGACAAAGCGAAAGACCTTCAGACCAGGTGCAATTAGTGATATCTAGATGATCAGAACATGCAGCACCTGAACGTACCTGTTATAATGAGAATAGGCTGTTCTGAGTGTACCGTGTCCTCCTCAGGCTACATGGTGCTCAAAACCTTGTCCTCCTACCTACCTCCTCTTTGTACTGTGAGCTGAATCCTGCAAAGTGCATAATGCCCGTGGCACTTGCTGATAATGCACACAGCCCTGCCAGGAGAATGCACACAGCCCAAAGAAAGGTGAGTGGTGGGATGGCTCGTTTGGGCGTGGGGGGATAAGCAACTTTAATTTCCAGAAGGGCTTCAGTCAGAGTCTGGCTGTGTGAAGATGCTGAGAGGCTGTGATAGCTGGAGGCTTCTCCCAGCCACAATTAGCAAAGCTAGACCCCAGCAAGCATACGCACATTTGGGTCTGTCCTGGAGATCTGCTGGTGCCCTAGTATTGGGGAGGCTGCTGATTCTCTGCCCCACTGCAGCCTGTCCCCCATGGGCTTTCCCTTGATGGTACTGCAGGTGCCCACATGCTTTATCCTCTAGGATCTCGTAGTTGCAGTTTATGTGACACGCTTAACAGTAGAGTCCAGCAAATGCCTATGATCAGGCCCTACTAAAGCTAATTATCAGTGGGCCCAATTGGGGCTCTGGGGGAACCAATTTCGAGATATAATCAATCCAGTGATTTGTTAGGAAATCAGGAGTATCCCTGCAAAATGTTGTGTTTCTAGCTCTTACCGTTTCGGAGACCTTTTGGAATGATCAGTGGGCCCAATTGGGGCTCTGGGGGAACGAATTTTGAGATCTAGCCAATCCAGTTATTTAAGTTAGGAAATCAATAGTATCTGTGCAAAATTTGGTGTTTTTCACTCTTACCATTTTGTAGATCTTTCGGAATTATCAGTGGGCCCAATTGGGGCTCTGGGGAAATCGGGGGAACTGATTTTGAGATATAACCAATCCAGTTATTTAAGTTAGGAAATCAGTAGTATCCATGCAAAATGTGGTGTTTCTAGCTCTTACTGTTTTGGAGATCTTTTGGAACAAACAAACAAACAAACAAACAAACAAACAAACAAACAAACAAACAAACCTTCAGAAATATTTATAAGATTAAAATCTCACAAAAAGACAGGACTTTAAGACAATATAATTTCTAAAGAAAAAGCTGGTCTAAACAGCCTTTTCTCAAAAGAAAGGGAGAAAACCTGAACCTATAGTCCAGTGAGCAGAGCAGAAAAAAGAAAATTAAGAAAGAGAGCAAGCATGTATATAGAAACTAAATATAAAATACTGCATACATTTCATTCCAATTTACCTTTTATACTTATTGTCCTGTCAATTTTCATTTTGGGTACCAGATCTAATGGTGTCCTGTGTCGAAATTCTTGTCGTCGTCTGATTATACCTGCCATTGGAAATATATATATAAATAATACATATTTATAACATTTCCTACATAATTGCAGAATTTAGACTCAGTAGCACTGTTGGGTAAAATTTCAGGTCACAGCTATTTGCCAATTTAGCAAACACTCACAAAAAATCATGAAAGCTGGAGTTGAGTCCAAAAATCCAGATGCAAACAACTCTACCCTTTGGAAAAATTCAGATCCAGACCTTAATTCCATAATCAATTAAACAAATACTTGGACCTTTAGAAAAGTTCTAGTCTTGATCAAAATTCTGAAGGACAGATTTCTCTCTGATTAAGCTGGATTGATTTCTGTTCCAGGGAAAGCATCACTTGTTAATTGGTTTTCCTGCACAACTAAATTCAGAGAATTTTCAAAGTCTGCATGCCATATGAGATCTGAGTAAATGTTCCTCTAATCATTCCAATTAACCAAAAACTTTTTTTTTTTTAAAAGCTAGCTTTGAAAAAGAGTCCACGGCAACATGCTAGGGCCTGAAATTTCCCGGTAGAGCAATGGTTCTCCAACTGTCGGTTGGAACCCTCTTTGAATGAGGTCACCAAGGCTGGCTTACACTTGCTGGGGACCAGGGCTGAAGCACAAGCCCCAATGCCCAGGGCCAAAGCCAAAGCATGAGGACTTCAACCCTGGGTGGCAGAGCACAGGTTGCAGGCCCCTGCCTAGGGCTGAAATCCTCGAGTTTCATCTTTGGCCCTATTCATGCAGGGTATGGGCTTGGACAGGCTCAGGCTTTTGTCCCACCTCCTGAGGTCATGACATAATTCTTATTGTCAAATGGGGGTGGCGGTGCAATAAAATTTGAGACCCCAGCTGGAGAGATACGTGAACATTGTGCCATGAAGAACTGATTTTGATGTTTGGGACTGCAGAGTAAAAGAACAGATAATGAGATACAAAATCACTTTCCATACCATAAACACCTTGTGGATCCAGAGTAAAGCCTGCATGAAGTTCTCTTTTAATACCTTCTGGCTGCAATCAAGATGAGGCCAAAACTAAACAGTACATCAATATACTCTGTTTAATTTAACACACTAATTTAAAATATCATATAATCAGACCCACATAATTTTGTCTAACTCTCAGTTTAAAGGTTTGCTGCTGCTGCCAGCCATTTGTTTTCAAAACAAAATCTTCAACCAAAATTAGCAACAGATATAAATAAAGCCAATGGGAATGACAAAGCTATATATTACAATAAATGTATTTAAGTATTTGAAGACCTGATGCAAACAGCATCAATACTTTATACTCTGCTTATTTTAAGTTACAAACTACAAATCATACTTACACCTTCCATTTGCCTGCTAATTGTCTAACACAGTGTTTCTTAAACTTTTTAAGACCGAGGAACACCAAACAATAATTTTTTTTATGAGGAACACAAAGGATTTTTTGTTGAGGAGGAAAAAAAAAAAAAAAAAAGGTCGGGGGGAGGAAAGTTATTGAGGGGGAAAAAAGGTCGCCTGCCTCTTTAAGGGTGGCCATTTTGAACTCTGTTGTTCGCCACAGCACACCTCTGACTGCCTCGCGGGTGTGCCACAGAACATAGTTTAAGAAACACTGGTCTAACATTATAATCCACACATTTTAAAAAGTAAACATGTAAAGGCCCAATCCTGAAGTTGCATCACAGCATAACTCTAGATTAAGTCAATTAGAGTTTTGTATGTGAAAGGACTGTAGGATCAGGCAAATGTTTTATGTATTTTATATACATCAAAATGGAGATTGTTTAACAACTGCTGCTACTGGTAGATCTTTTAAACAGAACAACAAAACTATTTGTAGGTGTATTATTTATTATTTTACAGAACCCATAAGTCAATGCAGTCACATTCTTAGTCTGATTTCATATGTTTATAAAATACCATGCATTTATTATGACTGAATCTATTAAAAAAGAGCAAGAGTTCTAAGGAGTTTGGTCTTACCACAACACGCAATGTTTTCACTAAAACTTCATTGTGTTGTTCAGCCACCAGTGTAAAGTTGATTGTATGAAGGCCTATTTCCAGAGGGAGGATTCTGAATGCAACTGATGCAACAGAATAGCCATCTAGGTTCTGAGATTTACAACTCTGCAACCTTCTTCTCTCACCACTTGAAGAACCTTCAAACAAACAGATCCCATCTCCAACTGTTGCTTTAACACAGAACTGAAACATCAGAAAAGATTTTTAAAGATTAAAATAAATGTTATACTAAGTGTTCGATTACACCAGTGTTTCTCAAAGTGATCCGTGAAACCACTTTGAGAAAGCTGCTAACTAGCTGTGCCGGTGTGTTTATTTACCGACGCTGTGGCCATGGAGCATCATAGCTTCCATTGGCTCCAGTCTGCTGTTTGCAGCCAAAGAGAGCTGCGAGGTTCCGTAGCTGCAGCGCTGGTAAATAAACACATTGGTGCAGCCAGTTAGCAGCTGTCTCAATGTGGTTTTGTGGATGACTTTGAGAAACACTGGATTACACAAAACAATTTTACTATTGTTAACATTGTGTAAAGCTTTATTGTTATTATTTACATTATAGTAGCACACAGAGGCCCTAACCAGGGATCAGAAGCCATGGTGATGGGCACCATATATACATTTGCATACAATTTCTCTTCGCGATATTCTTCTGTAAAATTTCACTGTTCTGTTTCAGTGTATTTTTAACCCCTAAAATTTTGTTTTTCTATTAAATCTCTAGAACATAAGAACGGCCAGACTCGGTCAGACCAAAGATCCATCTAGCTCAGTGTCCTTCTGCCAATAGAAGACGCACTAGAGGGAGCGAACAGAAACAAGTAATCATCAAGTGATCCTTCCCCTGTCATCCATTTCCAGCCCCTGACAGAGACTAGGGACACCATTCCTACCTATTTTGGATAATAAGTATTGATGGGCCGAACCTCCATGAATTTATCTAGGTTTTTTTATCCCTGTTAAAGTCCTGTCTTTATCTTGCAAGTACTTCCACAGGATGACTGTGCACTTCATGAAGAAAAACTTTTTGTTTGTTTTAAACTTGCTACATATTAATTTCATTTGGTGACCCCTAGTTCTCTAGGCAGTAGTGTTTATTGGCTTTTGAAAATGGATAATAAAAAACCACCCTCCATTTGAAATTTTAAACTCAAATTTTGAGTAAAAGCAGAAATGTTTATATTATTTATTTTTTTACTTTTTATACTAGGATAGAACACAAAAGTTGCTAGATAATTTTCAAACACAGGGGAAGATGCAGACCCTATGCCTCAAAGAGCCTACAGTTTAAAAAGACAAGAAAAGGACAGTATTTACAACAAAGGATTAATGGACACAAATCAGATAGTCAAAAGGGTAACACACAGAAACCTACTGGGACAAAAAACAAGACTGTCTAGCACTTTAAAGACTAACAAGATGGTTTAATAGGTGATGAGCTTTCGTGGGCCAGACCCACTTCCTCAGATCAAATAGTGGAAGAAAATTGTCACAACCATATATACCAAAGGATACAATTAAAAAAAATGAACACATATGAAAAGGACAAATCAAATTTCAGAACAGAAGGGGAATGGAGGGGGAGAAGGGAGGGAGGTAAATGTCTGTGAGCTAATGACAGACGCTCTAACTGACTCATTTAGCACGGACACTCTAATTGACAAGATTTATTTTTATTTTTTTCCTTTCCCCTCTTTTTCTGCTATTTATTTGTACCTCTGGACCACTTGCTCCATTCATCTGAAGAAGTGGGTTTTGCCCACAAAAGCTCATGATACCATTTTTGTTAGTCTCTAAAGTGCTGCAGGACTATTTGTTGTTTTTTAATTTTTTAAAGATATGCAAAGGGTAAAGAAAAGGGATACAACATCCAAACAAGGAAGTGAGGGTGATAATTGGGACAACCTATTAGTACAGCAGCCATCTTTAAAAAATATATTGTGCACTGTACACGAGAGAAGGTGAATGCTATAGAAAAAACCCCTTTATAATGTTTCTGAATGCTTCTGCTGCTACTACTGAACTGACTCCCTTTTCTCTGTCCTGTCCAATATTCTTTGCACCCAAGCTAATACAGTGTACCTTCAAACACATATTGAGGCCTGCTGATGGAAGTGGGAGAGTGATTCAAAAGGGCATGCAGCTCCTGGCCACTTCTGGCAGCGGCAACAGCAGCAGCCAGAGCCTTGGGCCCTTTATATCACTACTGGAATTCCAAACAGCACGCTCTGGGGAAGTGCTAAAGGCTGGCTGAGGGAGGACAGCCTTCCCTGAGCCTTCCCCCTTCTACCTGAAGCCCCCCACCTTCCACAAGTATAGAGCTGGCCCTTCCCTGTCCCGCATACCTTTCCCAGGGGTCCGACAACTCTGTCAGTCCTCATGCACATAGTCTGTGCAGGAGGGAAGGTCTCTAGACTACATAGTGAAGTAGAAAGATGCAAATATTAGTGAGGACTGGCTAGATTGCATACCAGGATGTTCTATAAACACAGCTCTTGTTTCTGTCTGGGTGCGCTTGATCTTTTTTTAGAAAAACTTTCAAGTTGTGCCCAAAAACAATGTGATGGGTGCCATAGGAATAAAAATAAATTGTGGAGTAGAATGCTGCATTTTGTAACTGCTGGAGAATCCCGACTCATGATTATTTACTGGATACTTGCAGAAGCAAATCATTTGTCAGTTAATTATAACACTACTTATATAAAATTCAGAGGTTCCATAAATTACCATCGTTCTGAAATTTCTGTAGTTGTAAACAGATCCTTTCAACTCAATTTGTTCTCCACGCACAACAGAATAAGGTATATGCATGCTCAGGAAAACATCTTTTAAAACTTGCACTTCGACTGCATCAGCAACACATATACCTAGCAAGATACAAAAAATATAATAGCACAATATGATATATTACATCATGTAAGCAAAAGCACACGTTATAGACTATTTTCTCATTCCAAGAAGCAGATCTATATCACTCTTTACAACCTTGTCATTTTTCTGGTTTCCCAGCAAACTAAAAAATTGACTCTAAACTTGTCAGTTTCGGTTTTCTGAAATCATCAGGGACTCGGTCCACCTTCTCTTTCTGAGCTGCTATCTACCTACTAATCTCTTGTGCTCCCTCCAGTCCTCCTACTCTGGCTTCTTTTCAGTTCTCTCCTTCCTAATGCTAGGATTTTCTCTTTCAGCTGTCCTACCCATCTATCACAAATTCTCTGTTCCTCCCTCTCTTCAAGCAATTAAGTCACTACTTCTCTTGAGATCTTATTGTGAAATTTTCTTTGTTTCTTTAGCCTCCTATATGACAACTGTAAAACAGAATCAGAACTAAGGTAGAAGTATTCATCTTTTTTTTTAAATTTAACTTCCGAGAAGTATATAAATATTCAAACAAGTATTTTGAAAAAAATAGTAAACAAAGGTGACATGATTTAAAATCAGATTATTCTTTCTACTCACCCAAAGTTAATTTCCACATTTCCTTTCACATGCAAAATTCTCATAGATTAACAGCAATAAAACATGATGCTTTATTCTATTTGACAAATATGATTAGAAGTTTTCAGACTATGTATAAAATTGTTTCTGATGCTTAAAGTTTTACAGATAGTGGTAAAATCAAGCCAGAATTAAACAGAGTTTAATTAAGACACAAAAAGGTAACCAGAATATGAAAAATCAATATTTCATGAACCAACAAAGCTAAAGAATAGCACTTTCTTGCTAATAATATTAGTTTCTCTTTCTGGTGTTCCCAGAAAGATCTGGTTAGAAAAATGAAGGCTGTTTATTAGATAGGAAAGCATTCTAGGCATTGAAGGAGCCAGTTTTTCCAAGATCCTGATGGTCAACAGGGAATGTTCAATATTAGTGGCGAAGAAAAGAGAAAGGAAAATTTATCGCAAAAGAAAACTAAATCCCAAAGTTCCCTAATTATTTTAGTTACCAATAATGAGGTTGCAATGCTTACCTTTATCCGAAATGCCAACACCCTGTATTTCCCATGTAGTCAGAGAATCAGGCAGAGTCACTGAAAGGGTCTTTGATCTATTTAACAATGTTTTTGAGAATTAGTACATTTTATAAATTATTATTATGATTAATTTATTAATACCAACAATTGGCTAAGCACGATACAAGATTCCTTTGCCTAGAGTAGGTTGCAGGGTCAAAGATTCAGGTAAGATATACAGGAGACCTAGAGCTGTTGGCTTAGAACAGTGAACACATTTTTGTTGGATTAGCCTTGGTTAGCTTTGCAAAAATGTAGAACTATCTACTATATATTAGAGAGTTTTTCTATCTGTTCATTAGGGGTATCAATTAATTGAATAGTCGAGTAACCTCGTGAAAATTTATCAGTTAGTTGACTATTCTATAGCCCCCAGGAGTGAGGCCAGCAGCCACTGTATTAGAAGTAGCAGTGCGGGGTGCCACGCGGGAGCTGGTCTGTGAGGGGAAGCAGTTTAAAAACCAGCTCCCCTCGCGGACCGGCTGCCTGTTGCCCTGCGCTGCTGCTTCTGAGAAAGAGGCAGCAGTGTGGGGTGACAGCAGTCCCTGTCTAGGGGAGGCCTGAGCTCCTGGACTCGATGAGAGCCAGAACTGAGGTGGGCTGCCTATCCAGCTGGCTCTTAATACACTTTAAATGCAGAGCTGAAATGGGGTAAGTCCTGGACCCAGCATGAGCCAGGACTGAGCCAGGCTGCTGACCAGCCTGCTAAAAAATTTACTGGCAGGGAAATGTGTGTAGTCTATAGCATTAACCTATACGCTTTTGCTTATTGGTTAATCAATTATACTATTACATCCCTACTGTTCATCTGCCTGTGTGTCTGTTTGTGCAAAAACTCCTCTTAAATGGTAAGAGCCAGGATCACAACATTTGGTAGGCAGCTTCCTCTTATCATAACTTACAACTAAGGCAAGGAATTGGTTGTGCCAGGACAATGAGATGTGCCTGGAATATGACTGTTCCTCATACAACTGAATGGGATGACTCTGCTTGCAGGGACTGTATAATGACAGGGGGGCAGCAAGGGGGCCAGGGATGTGGACTGGGAGAGCATTAACTCTGTTGGGGCAGCAGGGGGAAGGGGTGGAGAAAGGGACAGCTATCAACTATATTTGAGTTTATCTGCATCTGTGCCTGTCTGTTCCCCAGCTGGGGGGGACATGCACCTCTTCCCTGGCTGTGCCCAGAGACGCTGCAGTGCCCATGGAGAGGCGCTTCTCACCTAGCCCCAAGCTGCTGCAGTGAGAAAGGGTTGGGGCTGTCCTCTCTCCCCAGGCCAGCCTGCATACTGAACCCCTCATCTCCAGCCCCACCCCAGAGCAATGATATAAATAAAGAAAAACAAAAATGATTTGATTTAAGGATCCAACACCAAATAAATCTGCTAGTTATGAATAAAAAGAGAGCTGGGTTCTTACACTCTAGGACTAGGAGGTCAGTTTCCTGCACAGGGACAAAATGGAAAAAATATGTCAAGGGGAATTGGGCCCAGCCTCACCTGTGGTTCCTCAGCCACCTTCTAGCTGAGACTGATCCAATAACCATAAAAGCCAGCAAATGGCTCAGTTATGGAGCTGAGGAAAGG
Organism: Pelodiscus sinensis; assembly: GCF_052426305.1. NCBI lineage: Eukaryota > Metazoa > Chordata > Testudines > Trionychidae > Pelodiscus > Pelodiscus sinensis. The sequence goes on along the minus strand of NC_143074.1, from coordinate 22,025,157 downwards.
AGGGCAATGCATCCGGCTGGCACTATATGGAGAGACATATAGGCAAAGGACTCTGGGCCCCAGTAACCTATGTTGGTCAGGGGAATAGCTTTGTGTTCATGTTCCTGGAGTGGAGAGACAGGCCACCAGCCTATGGTTCTTATAGTTGAGAACAGTATCATAATGCTTATGCACAAGAGGGTAGAATTCAAGTTGCAAGAGACTAAATGAATTCTGGTATTTCCCTAACTTTGGATTGCTTTGTATTAAAACTTTAATGTTCTCTTGACATGTTTAAAAATAGAATAAATACACAATTCTAGAAAAAGGATCAAACAATTCAACTCATGGAAGGAACACACAGAAAACCAAAAAACTCTCTTTAAAAATATATGGTCTATCTAAAAACACTGCAAATTCAGAGCAAAGGTATTTGCTCCCTTGACAGTTAATTTGACCCCTCTTCACTTAGGCTATGTCCACACTGCAAGAGTAAGTGTGACTGTAGCACAAGCAGGCATGTGTTAATTTTAATCTGGCTAGCATGGGTATGTCTCAATTACACCTTCATTTGCAGTGTAGCTGGGTATCCCATAAAGTACCCATAAGGACTGAGGCAGGCAGCATGACCTCTTCCCTCAGTCAACAGCCAGAGAGTCAGAGGTTTTTTTCTCTGGGTATGTCTACACTGCAGAATTTAGACTTCACTTACGTCCACACTGCAATCATATTCTTTCGAAGAAAAATCGAAAGAACAGAGGGGTTTTTCCGACATTGGTAAACCTCTTTCTATGAGGAAGAAGCCTTTTTGTGAAAGAGCTCTTTCGGAAAAAGGCGTGTGTGGACAGGGAAGAGGGAGTTATTTCAAAAGAAGAGGAAAAAGGAAAAAGCACAGGTGCCCTGGTGGCTCCTCCGTTCACACATGCCTTTTTCTGAAAGAGCTCCATTTAGTGTGGACACTATCTTTCGAAAAAGCAGATCGCTTTTTCGATGCGCTTTTGCTGTATAGACGCTCTGTTTCAGAAGACGTTTTTTCAGAAGATCTCTTCCGGAAAAGCTTCTCCTGAAAGAAGCTTGCAGTCTAAACATAGTTTCAGTATTGGAAATGCCTTTCAATAAGAGATGGGTATCCTAGTTCAGCAAAGGTGCACCTCACATTCCAGGCAACAGCTGAGTCCTTGTAAGTCAAATGACAGTAAATGGTTCGGAGTATAATACCCTGAAGAAACTTGGTGGACTTCCCATAACCAGCTTTCAGGGAAGTAGCTTCTAATCTCTGGCTTGTCCAATTCCATTAGACTCTGAAATTCTGAAAAGGAGGAACAAATAAAGTAATTCAGAGATTCCTAAGACTTTCCTCCCAGAACCTCAAAAATCACTATAGCTTAGAATCTTTCCTGTTGTTTTTCTTGTTAAATTAAAAAAAGGGTTTTAATGTTCTTAAAGCAGGCTGTCATTATTCTACAATAATCATATACACCCACGTATATCTTCATACATTCACAGACAAATTTGAAACTTACGCATTCTTGCCAATATTAAAACTTTGTGGGTCTCTTTCTCCCGTAGTTGTGTTGCAAATTCACAGCAATCCTTGAATGCTTTTATGCACCTAGAAATACTATTAATACGCTGAGCTCTCTGATCACAAGTTTCCAGGAGTGGAGATTCTGTTACTCCAGCCATACAACACTTCCGAATCTCTGGATGCAAGTATTTGGAAGCTGAAATAATAATAATAAAATATCTTAAGAGTCCCTTCATTGAGATAAAATACTTTTAAAAAAATGTCTGTCACTGGTCATACTAAAGTGAATTTTCAGTCATTCGGGTAATCATGTACAACTGCGATAAAGATATAGCTTTCTGGTAGAAATTTAATTTGTCAATTTTTAACTCCCAATACTCTAAGTCAGGGATACTCAACACATGGCCTGTGGGCCGCATGCAGCCTGTGGCCCGTTTGTTTGCAGCCCATGGTGCGCTTTGGGTTTACACGGGGCTCAACATGTAGCCTGCAGATGGGATCCTTTGAACATGGCCTACACTGGGAACATGCTCCACAACAGAAAGGCGTCTCCCAGGCGGGGTGAACACTGAAAGATGCAAGCGGACAGGCTGGCTCAAACAGACGAGTACAGGATGTTGGTATTTCTAGCCCCTTCGGGAGAAGGTGCTGAGAGTGCTGGGTCATTTGGGAAGTGCTTTGTATTCATGCCAATCAGTGTGAAAGAAGCTATTTGCATATATATTTGCATGTATATGCAACCACACTTAAGTTGCGGCCCTCAGCATGTGCTGTGAGTATCATTGTGGCCCCTGGGGCTTCCAAAGTTGAGTAGCACTGCTCTAAGTGATGTCTTTATATGATTCTGAATCATAATTTTAAAACAAATAAGGAAAAGGATGTAAATTACATTTTAAAAGGCAGCCGCAAAAATCATAATCATGTGTTGCTCCTTCTCCAGCCGACATTGCATAAATTGGTGGTCTCAGTCCAGTCTTTATTGTATCCATATTAGAATTTCCAGTAGTATAACTGGCACACTTGTAAGTACGGTGGCCAAAAATTTAAAGGCCATAAGAACAAAAGTACTGTTCCAGCTCTACAAGTTTAGGACAGATTGTCATGTTATTAATTTGTATTGCAGCCATGATTCAGCAAGGAACTTAAGCAACTGCTTAATTTTAAGAAAGTCCCATTCACTTTAAGTTAAGCATGTGTTTAAGAGCCTTTCTGAACTGTACCCTCTGACAAATCTGGAAAACGACCTTACAATCTAGCTCTTTCTGTGAACACTCAGCATTTAAATCTTCATATTTCTGTTTCCTAAAGCACAGCCTTTCTTTTCATACATTCAAACAAAACTTTTGGAGTACCTCTGTTTTGTATTTCCTCTTCAAAGCTGGCTCTTCTTGGTCTTACAATTGCTTTACAACTTTCATCTATAAAGAAAAACACAAACAAACCAAGAACATGTTTTCCACTAACATTATCCCAGCTTTAAAATAAACCAGTGAAAGTACATTACAGGATTGAATTTGGCAAGCTGTTTGTTTGTTTGGCCAAATTACTACTGTGGCACATAGCCTATCATTTAAATCAGCTTCTGTACCAGATGACTGGATGATTACTAATATGAAACCAACTTTTATAAAAAGGCCCCAGAGGCAATCCTGGCAATTATAGGTAGGTTAGTAAGCCTAACTTTAGTACTGGGCAAATTGTTGAAACTATAGTAAAGAACAGAATGATCAGACACACAGATTAACACAATTTATTGAAGAAGAGTCAGCATGGTTTTTGTAAAGGGAAATCATGCCTCCCCAATCTACTAACATTCTTTGAAGGGGGTCAACAAGTACGTGGACAAGAAGAATCCACTGAATAACACCTTTGACAAGGTCCCTCACCAAAGGCTCTCATGCCACTTCCCATGCCTCTTCTTGGCTACAAATGGCGAACCACAGACAATGTGAGCTGCGAGGCTCTGTGGCTGCGGAGCCAGTAAGGAAACAAACCAGAGAGGCCCGTTAGGGCCTACTTTGAGAAACTCTGGTTTAGGGGTATGGAAAAGGTTCCAGATGAAGAGATTAGTAAAACTGGGACTTTTCATCTTGAAAACGGAGACTAAGGGAGAATGTGATAGAGGTCTGTAAAATAATGACTGATGTGGAGAAAAGAAATAAGGAAACTCCTTCTCATAACACAAGAAGTAGGGGATCACCAAATGAAATTAATAAGCAGCACGTTTAGAACAAACAAAAGGAAGTATTTCTTCACATAATGAAGTCAACCTGTGAAACTCCTTGCCAGAGAATGTTGTGAAGGCCAAGATAATAATAGGTTAGGATAGGTCCATCAATGGCTATTAGCCAGGATAAGCAGGGATGGTGACCTGAGACGGTGTTGGCTAAAAACTGGGAATGGATGACAGAGGAAGGATCATATGGTGGTTGCCTTTTCTGTTCATTCTGGGACATCTGGCATTGGCCACTGTCGGAAGACAGGATATCGGGCTAGACAGATCATTGGTCTGACCCAGTATGGCCATTCTTATGTTCTTGTTTATAACTTAGGTTCATGTTATAATTGTAATGAGGCACGCCACCTCCTACAATCTAAGATATGTATTTTTACCAGAATTACAATTCTTAATTCATGTGTATTTGTAAGACAATGATTATAACATTATTTTTACTTACTGTATAATTAAACTCCAACACAGTAACTGTGAACTATGCTAGTTGTAAAACAACAAATTTGAACTCTCAGGTCTAAAGGATAATTACCTTCTACTTTAGAGTCATCTGCGTTAGCATTGGTTAGAAATGTAAGCCCAGCTAACCGGAAGACATCAACATTGTTCTGCCCTCCTCCAGCACCACATCCAAGGTCACTCTTTTCCAAATCTAACAGTACCTGTTGAAAAAGTAAGCAAGGAATATACTATATGAGTCAAGGGAGCATTATGGACCTGTGAGTATTAACAAATCATTTGGCCAGTGAATTTCATAAAGTTGTAATTGTAGGAGTCCTGACACAAAAATGAGTGTGTGGGGAAGTCTCAAGGTTATTGGGGTGGAGGTTGTGGTACTGCTATGCTGCAGGTGGAGGTGCTGCCTTCAGAGCTGGGCACCTGGAGAGTGGTGGCTGCTGGCCAAGATACCAGCTCTGCAGACAGAGCCACTGCCAGCAGCAGGAAGGATGGGATGGTATTACCACCCTCACTTGTGCACTGCTGTCTGCAGAGCTGGGCCCCAGGTCAGCAGCCACCACTCTCCGGTCACCTAGCTCTGAAGGTAGCACAGAAGGGTGACAATAGCCTGACCTCCCCCCCTTTAAAATAACCTTGTGACACCCCCACCTGTAGCCAGACAGGAACCCCCACCTGTAACATCCATCTTGCTTGCCCCTCCCTGAGATGCCTGGAGCATACAGGGCACACAGAGCAGTAAAATCAGCATAGTCTTTGAAGCCTTGACAGGAGGTCCAGATATGCTAGCTCACAGTGACCCTGGATGTCTGTAAACAGAGATACCCCAATTGTTGACCTCGAGGCTGCGAGAACTGCCTTGGCTTGCACCTATATTGATACGAACACACAGCCGTCCGCGGGGGGAGGAATCTCCTACCCATTAAAGAATGTCCAGTACTCACAATTTAGTTATCTCTCTTACAAGTGTAAATTACTTGAAACTCCCTTGTAAGAACTGGCGTCACCAAGACGGACCAACGCAATTCGGCATCTTAGATAAGAAAGAGGATATGGGCCCCTATGGGTATAAAAGATGGGCCCAGCTGCACACTCACTCTAAGTGTCAATCTACCATCTATCTGCTGGTCGGGTTAGGTGATTGGCCTCCCGAGGTTCCATGGGGACGCCCACCTCATATTCGTCTTTCCTAGGAATTGAGGGACCGGCCCTGGCCTGATAAGCTGGAGTTGAGAGGCACAGAAGGGAGTAAAAATTGTACCTGGATGTGTCCTTTGTCTTAAGTGTACACACAGACTTAGAGCTCTTTAAAGATTAAGCTGTCACTTGGTACCATTATTTCTATTTTCTATCTTTATTTTCTTTGTAACCATTTTTTTAAGATCTATATTTGCTAGCAGTTAAGAAATAGAGCAATAGCCATTGTAACCATATGATTTATAAGCTTCTTTAATAAACCTGTAACTGTTTATCTTTAACCTGACTCCTTCAGTTGCTGTAATAGAACCAAGCAAAATTTAAAAGAACTTCAGCCGGTCATAGGGAGCAGATACAGGCAGAGCTGGGCATTTGGATCGTGTCGCCTCCAGGGGACAGATCCGTGGGGCGCCTGTCAGCCTTCCCTAGGCTGCCCACTGCGAAATGGACTGTGTGCCCTAGCAGTTAAAGGCTCAGGTGTAATAAGCTCTCCTGCAAAAACTCTGGGGCGTCTGTCAGGCTGTTGGTTGCCTGCCACGAAGGGACCCCGGTCCTAGTGGTCAAAGACATGGACGTAAAACTTTTCAGGGCACCTGTCAGCCTTCCTTAGGCTGCCCAATGCGAAAGGGACTATGTGCCCTAGCAGTTAAAGTCTCAGGTGTAATAAGCTCTCTTGCAAAAACTCTGGGGCGTCTGTCAGCCTGTTGGCTGCCCGCTGCAAAGGGACCCCGGTCCTAGCAGTCAAAGACACGGATGTAAAACTTCTTGGGGTGCCCGTCGGCCTTCCCTAAGGCCGCCCACTGCGATGGGACCTTGTGTCCCAGCAGTTGAAGACTCGGGTGTATAACACACACGCACTGCCCTGATCATCGGCTGACACCTCCACGCAATTCCTTTTGAGCCAGGATACCCAATTTGAGAAACCTTGATCTCCACCATAAAATTGGTATCGTATAGGATAAAAGCAGACAAAAGACCAGAGTTTATGGGGGGGAGATCAGATTTCATCATCTGTGACACATTTTTCATGGCCACACCGACACAGAAATACATTGCATGCAGTATTGTTATGTCAGTCACAGGATATTAGAGAAACAAGGTTGCTGAGGTAATGTCTTTTATTGGACCATCTTCTATTGGTGAGAGAGACGTTCTTTCATGTTTACACAGATCTCTTTTTCGAATCTGGAAATCCTACTCACTTTGAATTTTACTGAGACACTCTGAGTAAGATTCCCAGACCTGAAGAAGAGCTCTGTGTAAGCTTGAAAGCTTGTCTGTCTCACCAACAGATGATGGTCCAATAAAAGATACTATCTCCCCATCTTGTCTCACAAAAATACATTCTTATTTTTCTTTTCTTGTGCTAAATGGCTATGTACCGCTGTTGTAAAATGTTTAACAGCTGCTGCATTTCACCCCAGAGATGGCATTCTTTCAGCAGCAGGTGAAGCAAATTCTATATAAATCTGTGAAAACGGGAATTCTATGTTATCAATTGACCAATACTACATGCAGCAGTAGTGTGAGCCTCTACCTTACTTCCCTTCCAGTTTGCCTTAAAAAGGTTTTTTGTAGAAGTCACTACTAGGACTGAGGAGGGGACTTTAGTCTCCATGCCTATGCAATCATAGAGCTCTCCAGAAATGGAACTAATCATTGTGAATTTTGTGGTATGTGGAACTGGTGTAAGGCACACAATTCATTTCCATAAGGCAAACAATAACTGAAGGGCAACTCTTTTTGATTTCTATTGACCTCAACTGGATTTGAACCAGTAATCTAAAGGTGAAAGTGTAAATTCAATCATCATGCCTTCTGAATGGTAAGCCACACAACACAAATTTTAAACTACTACTATAATTTGTGACTATTACTTAACTCTTTCCATAGACTTCTTTCTTGTTCCTGTGACTCCATATATTGCCTTGTCCATAGATGACAAAGCAACAAAAGAACTGAATTGGGTTTTCAGGTTAATTGATGAAACCTTGCCTGGCTTATATGAGTCTTCTTTTGATAACTGGACCTATAGAAGGAAAACAAATAATGGGTTCCTTAAAAATGAAGACATTTAAAGGCTGGCACATTAACATTTTGGGAAAACTCTAGAGAATCTGTGAGGTTTAGAGCAGAATTTTGCCAATAAAACAAAACATATCACTTAACTAGAGAATGTTTATGAATCTTTTAATTCATGGACTCATATACCGGTACTCACCCTGAGGTTATTCCCACACTTCTGTTCAATATTCAGCCAAACTGAATCAGCTACTAATTCTGCAGTTTCTTCTCCAGTGACAATGTAATAGACAAGGAGACGAGCTGAAGGAACCATTTCTTGGGTTAGCTGAAAGCTTAGATTTTCATAATCTGAACTCATCAGTCTTTCCTGAGTTCCAAAGCTTATTATTTTCCCTTTGGATAAGATCTATGAGATAGAAATAAGAAAAACTAGTCTTGGCAAGTGTTCTGGACTCCCTAGAAAGTCACCTTGGCAAAGAGACAGACTGTAGATAATGTACCATTTGTATACTTTAACTGGTGAATACTAACAAAAAGGAAATTTAAGGAGATAAATCTTATTTTTAGAAATATTTTTGCCCTGATTTATCTGTGGAATTCAAATTACTTTGTAAACATTAAGTAAGCCTCACAACAGTATGTAAATCTGGCAACTTTATCTTGAATTCAGTGCATACTAAGAATCAACCATTTGAGATGTTTAATATAGAATGCCTTCAATTAATGAAAAAGAGTGTTGTGTCAATTGAAATAGTTATGTTTGTTTGTTTTAATATGAACAGATTGTAATATACCTCAAAGTAGCACTTTTTATACTGTACATCAGCCTGTTTGTTAGTAATGGGCAAACTAGACTACTGAGTGGGCCGCCAAGTGGCCGTTATTCAGCTCAATGGCTTGCAAGACTTTTGTAACAAGACAGTCTCCCAGGACAGGGTAGTTTTGCTAACTGCGCTTGTGTACGTAGAATTTGGGGGTTGTGCCGACTGAACTGTAGCGAGCTTTGATTGGATGCAGAGGGCTAGCATAGTCAGGATTGTGTGTAATCAGCATGGACCTCGCTTCATGTGCTTTTGCTTTCCATGTTTGAGTTAATACTGGTAGGGATGAAAATCAGTGGAATGTGGCAACCCTGTGCCTGGGCAATAATTAACAAAACGTTGCATGAACCACACATAGAACCTCAATGGGCCACAGGTTGCCCACCATTTCTGTAACCCTTAGATACAATGTAACAATGTGCTTGAATAAATTAGGAGTGCAATATGCCTAGTATTTTCTAGAAGCGTGGGCCATATTTAGACCAGTGCAAGGAAAAAGGATAATTAATGTAGCTGGAGTTGCATATCTTGATTTGATCATCCCCTTTAGTGTAGTCCTGGCCTTTGAAATACAGGAGTTCTGTGGTGGAATTCTGTGGGACACTGACTTCACAAGGGACTTAACAGGTATTCGAGTCTGCTGACAAGCAATTAACACAATGCTGATAAAAATGCAGATTGATTTTTCCTCTCATTTTTACAAGTTCTCTCCATGTCAAGATTAAGGTAAATATAGGAGCAATGGGGGGAATCTGTGTTGCTGTCTGAATTGAACCTGTTCCAAGGTTAAATATAGGACTTTGATCTCTATTGGTGTCAATCTGGCTCTTTTTACTACATTACAAAGCAATGTTTTAATGTATCAGTACATCTGTTACTTACCAAATAACTGTAGCGATATATTTTATGAATATAGTGGCTATGTGGATACACTTTAATGCTCAAATAATCCCCTACATGTAGTAGTTTATGATTTGAAGCCCAGTCAATGAATAGATAGCTCTTACTAAGAGATGAGTATGCTTTTGCTTCATAGTTTCCAGTTGCCTGATTTTCTTCTGATAGACTTGGATCTGCAGTTTTTAACTAGAAGGGATATAAAATACATAAAAAGATTGAATACTAACAAACATTCTGATGTTTTGTACAATGCCTTTCATGCAGGAGCTAAAAGCCCTTCGTAATTAATCAAGTAAACCTCACAATACCCCATGAGTCAGAAACTAATGATGTCATTTTGTAAATAAGTAAGCAGAATCCAAAAGAGGCTTGTGGCCTGATTTCAAGAGAACTAAGTACCCACAGCTCTCAAGTCAGTGATAAAGGATCAGAATTCAGGCATGCTGGCTCCCAAATGCATTATTTAAGTATGAACTTATACTTCCTCCTATTAAATAAGCATTACAATTAAAATACCATGTGATATGTATACAGGGTGGATTAAGTGGTTGTGATAAAATGACAGCCTACTCAAGCTTTTGGCTGAAATTTACCTTTGCACATCTAGTTTCAGACAGATGCTGAAATCCCACAATACCAACAAACACTATTTTGTCCCTCTGAGTGAGATGACCAGAACAATGAATAAATGGAAATTTTACAAGAAAGCCTACTCTGGGTAATGTCTAGAACAAAAAAAACAAAAAAAACTGCTTCATGTACATTTGGAAAACCAGTATCTCAAGTTTTAGGTGTTTATATGAACTGAACCTTTTGATTTAGATAATCATTTTAATATATACACAAAACAATTTCAAATATTTCACATTTTCTTTTCTAATACTGTCAAATCCAAACAGTGAAAAAAGCAAAACTAGCAGTAGAGATTTATATAAATAGAACAGAAAAGGTCAATAACACACTGAAAGCAACTGCCATTTTGCTCAGATGACACCAGAATGAGAAAAGCACTTTGAGGATTTTTGTTAAGCCATTCACTTCGATTTTTTTAATTTTAAAAATCTATTGTAACTAATTAGGATATACACCTATATCAGTATTTGGATTTGTTTTGCTTTCATTTCCTCTTTTCCTCTCCGTTGTCTACAAGGGATTAGTATCAAAATAGTTTAATATACAAGTCACTTTCTTTTAAAGCAGTTGTATTTGATAATATTGAATATTTGTCACAATCACAGTTAGATTATAAAACTGTCAGATTTTCTAATCCACTGTAAAATCATCCCATGTGTATTGCAGACTGGCCAAAGTTAACAGTAAGAGAGTACTTAGTGTGAGAGAAATACAGGAAACAGAAACATTTAACTCACTTGAAATTCCAGCATTTTGCTAGCAGATGGAATATTAACAACAAATAAAGCTGTTCCATCATCCATGCTTGTGTGTCTCATCCCAGCATCTGAGCCTTCTGGGACCAACTTAGTTGAATCCATTTGCTCATTAAATATATTTGCACTGAGAATTACAGGGAGGTTTGCCACAGGCTGGTCCAATGTATCCTTTACCTGAACCTGTTCATCAGAATAGAGAACTTTTCTATAAAAATGCTATAAAATTATTCTTTAAATGTAAGCTTGAGGAGTACAATGGCAGAAACAGTCTATATACCTGTCACTGTATTCCACAACAATAAATGGAAACAAAACTGAATAGGTGAGTGGAAATCAAGAGAGAAATGTGCAGACAGATTTCAAGTAACACACATTAAAAACATGATTATATATTTTAACACATAGCTATACTGATTAAGTTAACTAACCTTGATGAAAAATGGAAGGCCAGGCTTCACAAAGAGAGGTGTAGCAACCAAGTTCAGTTTATAGGGAGATAGTGCATATCTGACTCCAGCAAATTCACTTTCTTCACTAAGTCCACCTAACAAAAAAATTAATTTATTTTGAAAGTATCTTTCAAGAATCCCATTTTCTTCTTCTGTCCTCAAATGCCTTATTTTGTTGTGCAACCCAAACCATTTATTATACTCATGTCTCAGTCACTGAACTGAAGGATCAAACTTTTACCAATATGAAATGAAAAGAAAAAAAAAACATGGAACATTGTGCTGGTGATGTTATCCATTTTGGTAAGGGGGATTTCTGAACACAGAAGAACATCTTGGATCAGGACTAGGGTTGTGAAGGTTTAATGGGTTAACCAGTAAGGCTAGAGTAGCTTCCCACCTCCTGTGGGCAGGGGACTTCTCCAGCCCCACAGGGGGCCCACTGCAGACGGGTTGCTCAGGATACCCTGGCCTTCCACAGGAAAGGGCTGTTCCAGCATCTTGGCCAAAGCAACCTCTGTATGCAGCAGGCCAGGACACCTCAAAGGCAAGGGCTGCTCTGACTGGGATGCCAGAGCAGCCTCTGCCTGCAGGTCACCATGGCCCACCGCAGGCAGGGACTGCCCTGGTGTCCCAGCTGGTTCAGCCCCTGCCTGCTGGGAGGGTGAGTATTCCAGACCAGGAGCAGGTGAGGGGGAGAGCTCACTCCAGCCCAGCTGGAGCAGCCTCCCTGCTCACCCCTCTTTAATTGATTAACTGGTTAAACAATATGTTTAACCGATTAGCCAATGAAACAGGATTTTACATCCCTACCAGGAACCATGTCTGAATTTTGTATGTTATTCAGATTTTCGCATAAATATGTTCAAATGAAGGACTAAAAAAAGAACAAACTCCCTACCTGTAGATTCCAGTACTGTTACAGCAATATACAGGTATGATCCGTCTAACTCTTCTAGGCTTTGGTAGCCTATTTCATTAACTGCACGTTTACTGTTAAAATCAACCTCTGTGACTCCATCAAATATCTGGTAATAAAACAAAGACAAACAAATTATGCTCTTGTGCATAGTTTAAAAATAATCTCCAAAAATATGGTGTACAGCATCTGTCTGAATAGGACTCAGGGGAAAGAGGAAGAACAGAGGGCAGGACCCAGTGGTGAGGGGAGGCTAAGGCCCCACCTTAGCACTCCACCAAGAGGCTGGTGCACATCTAATGGCCTGATCATCTTATCAACTTCCCTATCACAAAGTACAGCCCTTGCCACCACTGCCACGCTATACCTGCCCAAGGCGACTACACCCAGGTTAAAAAAAGGAGGGCATGGCCCTCCCATTTCAAAAAGTGTTGGGAGCCATGACCCCTTTGCCCTCTGTCACCAAGGTGTGAGGAGTCACCATGCCCTGCACCTTCATCCACAGTCAGATGTGACTTTCCACCAGCAGGTAGAAAAGAAGGTTTATTGGTCAACAGAGACACAGTGTAGAACACATTTATCAGCACAGTAACAAGACACAATCCATCTTGAGGAAAGGGAGCTCAGAGCAAAGGGCCCCATCTCCTCTCCTTTTACCCTAAGCCAGCGAGACTAACTGACATACTTAGAAGTCAATCCTAGCCCTGCAGCCACACCTGCCTCCAGTCTTTGTCCTGCTTCTCAGCCAAATAGTGTCACCTGGTCACACATCGCTCCCGGCCTAGGTTACAGAAAGCATCAGCCATTGTGAACGTGGGGAAGGCTACCACGTGGAAATTCCCACCACCATTTAGGCATTGGTGCAGTGCCCTGGGAAACGGAGGCGCACACACACACACGGGGTTACTAAAGGACAGTAGAAATCACATGCAATATATCAAGGGGAATAAAATCCCCATAATCCCCACTTCATCACACCCTCTCAGTCATGGAGCCTTTGTCTCGTGTAGAAATAGAGAGGCTATTTTTACCTCTGTATTTGGCATTGGTAAGACAATGATGGAATACTGTGTCCAGTTCTGATGCCCACAATTAAAGAAGGAAGCTGAAAAATTGGAGATGGTTCATAAAAGAATGATCAGAATAATTAAAGAATTAAAAAATATGCCTCAAAGAGCAGTGTATTTAACCTAACAAAGAGTACACTTAGAGGTGACCTAGTGTGACCTTGAATCTAATAAGGCTCTACTAAATTCAAGAGAAAGGTAAGATATAATCCAATGGGTGGAAGTCAAAACAAGATAAATTTGGCTGGATATAAGATTTATATTTTTAATGCTGAGAGTAATTAATTATTGAAACAACTTACCTACAGTCATGAGGGCTTCTCCATCACCAATAATTTATTAAATTATGACTGGTGTAAAACTGTGGGAGAATGGTGATTCCAAAGGACATTCACTAAATTTGGAGTTGTCTAGGTCATGTTCGAAGGTTAATATTTATCATAATTAATTCTGTTTTCAATTTCCTACATTTGCTTTTCAATCTTCACTGTAAAAATTATTTCATGGACATGCGCATTATTTGCTTAAATGGTCAATTGAGCCAAACTGAAACTGCTTTCTGTCTGAGACACTGTCTGCTAAGTTTGAATCCAAAGTGAAGTTTTATGCCTCTGATAAGAGGGGTGTTAATGGATGTGTTGATTTTGAATAACTGACAACGTGAACCAGTGCACTAGCCTGCCAGCTCCAACTCCCATTCAATTCCATGGAAAAACTTCAATGGAAACTGTATTAAGCCTGAACTCAATAAACGTGTCTCAGCTCTTTCTTACCTCAGTTACATGCATTGCTCTTTTCATCATCCTTTTTACAGTTCCTTCAATTATTCCAAAACGCACATAAACATCTGCCCTGGTGACTCTCTTGTTATAAAAATACCTTGAGAACATTAAAACAAAAAAACTCTTTTAAAATTTTTATTGCAATGGATGCTGAAAAGATAAACATAAAATATCACAGATACTTATTTTTAATAAGCAGTCAGGGGAAAGAGATGATCTTATATCATTTCTGTCAAATCCTTACAAAACACTATTGGTAAGTACTGAAGGAAAGTGCAGCCACTCCTCTTCCACTGCAGAATAGGGATGTAAAATCCCATTTAATTGAGTTTAAAAATGTCTTTTTGCTCTCCTTTGTAACTAAGCTCTAGGCCCATGGTGGGGTTCCCCCATGCATATATTATGTTATGACTTTTCCATCTAGTCATGCTTGCAACAGGAATATTGTGGTGATAATAAAAGTTTTTCTCTTTTCTTTTCTTAACCTGGCATTGGTTAACTTTTGTGTCCTGGCTTGTACTTTAGGGGTGAGATTTCCCAAGGGATCTCTCCCCTGCAAGTCACCAGGGCCTGATGAAATGCATCCTAGAATATTCAAGAAGCTGATAGAGGAGGTATCTGAGCCTCTAGCTGTCATCTTTGGAAAATCATGGGAGACAGGAGAGATTCTAGAAGACTGGGAAAGGGCAAATATAGTGCCCATTTATAAAAAGGGAAATAAGAACAACCCAGGAAACTACAGACCAGTTAGTTTAACTTCTGTGCCAGGGAAGATAATGGAGCAAGTAATTAAGGAAATCATCTGTAAACACTTGATAGGGAACAGCCAGCATGGATTTTGTAAAGAACAAATCATGTCAAACCAATCTGATAGCTTTCTTTGATAGGATAACAAGTCTTGTGGATAAGGGGGAAGCAGTGGATGTGGTATACCTAGACTTTAGTAAGGCATTTGATACGGTCTCGCATGATATTCTTACCAACAAACGAGGCAAATACATCTTAGATGGGGCTACTATAAGGTGGGTGCATAACTGGCTGGATAACCGTTCTCGGAGAGTAGTTATTAATGGTTCACAATCCTGTTGGAAAGGTATATCAAGTGGGGTTCCGCAGGGATCTGTTTTGGGACCGGCTCTGTTCAATATCTTCATCAACTATTTAGATATTGGCATAGAGAGTACGCTTATTAAGTTTGCAGATGATACCAAGCTGGGAGGGGTTGCGACTGCTCTGGAGGATAGGGTCATAATTCAAAATGATCTGGACAAATTGGAGAAATGGTCTGAGGTAAACAGGATGAAGTTTAATAAAGACAAATGAAAGTGCTCCACTTAGGAAGGAACAATCAGTTTCACACATACAGAATGGGAAGTGACTGTCTAGGAAGGAGTACGGCAGAAGGGGATCTAGGGATTATAGTGGACCACAAGCGGAATATAAGTCAGCAGTGTGATGCTGTTGCAAAAAAAGCAAACATAATTTTGGGAAGCATTAACAGGTGTGTTGTGAGCAAGACACGAGAAGTCATTCCTCCGCTCTACTTTGCGCTGGTTAGGCCTCAGTTGGGCCGTGTCCAGACTCAGGGGTTTTTTCGGGAAAAGTAGCCTTTTCCCGAAAAAACTTCCCCTGCGTCCAGACTCAAGCCGCGTTCTTTCGAAATTATTTCGAAAGAACACGGCTTTTCTTTCGATGGCGGTAAACCTCATTTCACGAGGAAGAACGCCTTCTTTCGAAAGTTCCTCTTTCAAAAGAAGGCGTTCTTCAATGTAAAGAGGCCGTCTTCGAAAGAGAGCATCCAGACTCGCTGGGTGCTCTCTTTCGAAAAAGCGGATTTCTCTTTCGAAAGATCCGCCTGCAGTCTAGACGCGATCTTTCGAAAGAGGCTCTTTCGAAAGATGCTTTCGAAAGAGCCTCTTTCGAAAGAAGCCTGCAGTCTAGACATAGCCTTGGAGTATTGTGTCTAGTTCTGGGCACTGCATTTCAAGAAAGATGTAGAGAAATTGGAGAGGGTCCAGAGAAGAGCAATGAGAATGATTAAAGATCTAGAGAACATGACCTATGAAGGTATGCTGAAAGAACTGGGTTTGTTTAGTTTACAAAACAGAAGATTCAGAGGGGACATGATAGCAGTTTTCAGGTATCTAAAAGGGTGTCATAAGGAGGAGGGAGAAAACTTGTTCATCTTGGCTTCTGAGAATAGAACAAGTAGCAATGGGCTTAAACTGCGGCAAGGGAGGTTTAGGTTGGACATTAGGAAAAAGTTCCTAACTGTCAGAGTAGTCAAACACTGAAATAAATTGCCCAGAGAGGTTGTGGAATCTCCATCTGTGGAGATATTTAAGAGTAGGTTAGATAAATGTCTATCAGGGATGGTCTAGACAGTATTTGGTCCTGCCATGAGGGCAGGGGACTGGACTCGATGACCTCTCGAGGTCCCTTCCAGTCCTAGTATTCTATGATTCTATGATTCTAAATCTAGGTTGTTAAGATTTGGGGGGAAATTTTATACCAAAGCCTGGTAAATAAGGTTTTGGGATACTTTTGCTGGATTCCACTTCCGCAACTATCATGCCAGAGTGGGGAAGGAGCCATGACAAGCACCATGGACATATTCATAAATATGAATCCAGCAGGTCATGCAGGCTTATATCCAGGTGGCCTGCTGCAACATCTGGGCTGATATTTTTAGAGCAATACATGGAACAGAGGTAGCAGATTATCTACCCAGGCAGGATGGCATGCTCCCTGCTGCAGAGTATACACAGAGATTGGGAGATACCTTCCGCTGAAGTGAAAAAAACAACCCTCCAAAATATTTAAAAGCAAGACCAAATTGCCTTACCTAGCTTTAATAGTAATTCTGAATTTCTCAAATTTCTCAGAACTAATTACATTCTTTTCTGGTTCTATGGAAATGGAAAAGCTTGGCATTGCTGAAAATTAAGCAGAAAGTTAAATATATCAACTTAATGTAATTTTAAGTATTAAACATGAAAATATATCATTGAAAATGGTCCAAAGACCCAAACATCTCTTTAAAAATACTTTAATTGCATACTTCAATGGACTGAAAAATAGCCTATTACTTCCATGCTTATTATCCAGAATTGAAAAACACAGGAATATATATTACCATATTCTTTGACTTCAAATTTTGCAACAGCAGAAGTTGTGAAAATCTTTTTGTACTTGGCTTCAATCCTCCAAACACCATACCTATACAAATTATGACATTTTAAAAGGCAAGAAATTAATTTTGTCATCCAATAAGATAGTGTTTATGTTAATAATTCTAATTTGGAGCCTGCTCCAATAAATAATCTACAATTCTGAGTGTCTTTTGTGAGAGAAGCCTAGACAAAACTGCATATATTCTAGTGATGCAGGCAAACCTTGATTAGGTTTCTTTTTAAACAACTGCTACTGCCTGACTGCATACTTCTGGTTCCAAATGAGGCTTGTGAATGACTGGTTATTTCGTAACTCTTGTTTTTGTAACTCTGAGGTTTTAATGTACATAAAAGCACTGTCTGAGATCCTTAGAGTCTATTTACCCAATCCAAATGATGTAAAACTAGTGTTACGAGAAATCCAGGACCTGACATGGAGGTGAATTCAGGTTTTTAAAATGACTGAAAATACTGTTCACTTTTTCTAGTGGAAAGAAAATCAGTTAAAACACTCTGCTATAAATCTCCTCTAATATCACTTTTCCCACTCAGTGTACTCGCAGCACCCCCTGCAGGAGTAAAAAAAAATGATGAGACATTTACTTTGAATTTTATTACTGAAAACATATTTCTATTCTTGCCACATAATATCTTTCTATCCCTAACACACACATAGAATATATAGGAAAAAGCAACCAAATTCCTGTTTAAATGTTCATATATTTACTTTCAATCTATAATTAGCACTAGTATTTGCATGAATCTAGAAGTTCTTCCTCCTGGAAATCGTTAGGCCTTTGCCCTCATGCCTGATGCTAGAGTGGAAAGAAGTCTATAGTCTACCACTGTGCTTTAATTGCTGCTTTATCCATCAATATCTTCTCCTGCCACTTCTCCCTACTCCCTGTGGCATTTTTCATATATCAGAGGAACCAGAAAGTGAGTCTTGAATAAAAATGCCGAATGCAATGTTTTCTGCCATCATATACCGTAATTTAGTGAATATAACTTGCACTCGAATATACCCCGCACCCGAATATACCCCACGGTTTTTTCTATTTGAGTAAAAAAAATCTTGCATACCCCGCGCATGAATATAACCCATGGGGTATACAAGACTTTTCTGTGCCGGGGGTATATTTGCTGGAGGGTATATTTACGGTGCGGGGAAGAGGGGGCAGGGATTAGCCACTCACCACCCCAGGTTCCAGCGCAGCCGCCAGCCTCCAGGTGGGGGACCACTCATCCCACAGGTTCCTCCGATGCCACAGGAAAGGGCAGGGGAGCAGGAACCACCAGCCTCCGGGCGGGGGAGGGCTCACCGTACGGTTCTTGCACAGCCGCAGGAAGGGCGGGGAAGCAGA
The DNA here is from genome assembly GCF_052426305.1 of Pelodiscus sinensis. Lineage (NCBI taxonomy): Eukaryota > Metazoa > Chordata > Testudines > Trionychidae > Pelodiscus > Pelodiscus sinensis. Next base: position 22,006,873 of record NC_143074.1, on the reverse strand, counting down.
ACCCACCAGCCTCCGGATGGGGGAGCGCTCACCGCCTGATTTCTGCACAGCCGCAAGAAGGGGCAGGGGGATGAGCGCTCCCCGTCCCGGAGGCTGGCGGCCAGGAACCGGGGGGATGAAAGAGAGCATCCAGGCAGTCTGGACTCTCTCTCTTTCAAAAAAGGACTGTTTGCATTCAATAACACCTTTTTTCGAAAGAGAACTTTCAAAAAAAGGCATTATTCTTCATAAAATGAGGTTTTCCACGGTCGAAAAAAGTGCCTCATGCTTTCGATGTAATTTTGAAAGAACGCAGCACCAGTCTAGACGCAAGTGAATTTTTTTTAGAAAAAAGCCACTTTAAAAAAAAAACTGTTGTCTAGACACACCCTCTGCTTATGTTACAGCCAGTCACCCACATAATCTGTCTTGTCTATTTAGACAATAATATCTCATCGTGTCCTTGTATCCCATCTATCTGCAGCCATCTGTGGTCTCTTGTCTTATACTTAGATTGTAAACTCTTGTTCTCTGTACAGAGCCTACCACAAAGGGGATCCATGTTTTGGACTCTTGGGCACTACAGTAATTCAAATAATAAATAGTAACAGTCATAATAATGACTAAAAATTTCCAGTTCCATGTAACTCAAGTATCCTCCCTAACAGCAAAATGCAATTTCAAAGTCTTTGAGAAATGACATTAACAAGTAATGCTTAAAACAAGCATAAATCTACCTAGGATTAGAAGGAATCTTGAAGTCAGGAAAAGATACAATTCCAGTAAAGTCTTCCTCTTCTATAATATCCACTTTTACTCCTTCTGGATCCTTTCGACCAAAACAGAAAAACAAACAAAAGTTACAGACAGTGGAACATCACACTCATATGGCACATTTAGAGGAGAGTTAGTATTTAGTGATTTCAGTGGGAGCATGATCAGGCTCATTTCTTGTTTGGATTTTGTCCATTTCACAGAACAGAAAATAAATGTTTTTCTGAAACGATTTATATACTGAAACTGCATTTTAATTTCATAGACAAACTGGAAAGAATCCAAAGAAGAGCAAAAAAAAATTATTAAGAATCTAGAATGCATGAACTACGGGGGATGACTGAAAAAACCGGGTTTGTTTAATCTGGAAAATAGAAGAGTGAAAGGAGATATTAACAGTTTTCAAGAACATAAAAAGGTGATACAGTAAACTTCCGATAATCCGGCACCTTTAGGACCCAGGGGGTGCCGGATTATCAGATTTGCCGGACTATCGGAAGGGGGGACTATGAGGGGTCTGGGGTGGGGGGGATGCCACCCCAGACCCTTCATAGCCCCCCCTTCCGATAATTCGGCTCTGCCCCAGGCATCCCTGATTCAGCCGCTGCTGGTCAGTTTCAGCAGCGGCTGAATGGGGAAGGAGGGTGGGGACGCCTGTAGCAGAGCAGCTGGAGTGCTGCTGGGTTGGTCCGGTAGCGCCGACCCTTGGCACGGCGAGTCCAACCCGGCAGCACCCCAGCTGCTCTTGGGGAAGCCTGGGGCAGAGCAGCTGGGGTGGTCCCGCAGCGCCACTCCTCGGCGCTACTGGACCAACCCGGCAGCACCCCAGCTGCTCTACCCCAGGTGTCCCCAAGTCAGCCGCTGCTGAAACTGATCAGCGACTGACTCCAGGAAGCCCGAGGCAGAGTTGCTCTGCCCCCGGCTTCCTGGAGTCAGCCGCAGGTCAGTTTCAACAGCGGCTGAATCCAGATGTCTGGGACAGAGCAGCTGGGGTGCTGGCGGGTTGATCTGGTAGCGCCAACCCTTGGCGCTGCAAGACCAACCCGGCAGTGCCCCAGCTGCTCTGTCCCAGATGTACCCACATCAGCCGCTGCTGAAACTGATCAGGGGCTGATTCCAGGAAGCCGGGGCAGAGCAGTTCTGCCTCGGGCTTCCTCGAGTCAGCCGCTGGTCAGTTTCAGCAGCGGCTGAATCGGGGACAGCTGGGGCGCTTTCGGGTTGGGTCCCACAGCCCCGAGGGGCAGCGCTACGGGACCTACCCAGCAGCACTCCAGCTGCTCTGCCCCCGGCTTCCCCGATTCAGCTGCTGGTCAGTTTTAGCAGCGGCTGAATCAGGGAAGCTGGGGGCAGAGCAGCTCCAATGGTCCGGCTGCCCGGAGCACTTCCAGGTTCCTGATGGTGCCGGACCATCAGGAGTGCCGGACCATCAGATGCCGGACCATCGGAGTTTTACTGTACAAGGAGAAAAACTGTTCTTAACTTCTGAGGATAAAACAAGAAACAATTGGCTTAATTGCAGTAAGAAGAGTTTAGATTGGAAATTGGAAAAGCTTTCTGTCAGCTGTGGAATCTCCATCATTGGAGATTTTTAAGAACAGGTTAAGATGTGTCAGGGGTGGGCTAGATAATACTTAGTGACTAGTTGGCCTCTCAGGATATCTTCGAGGCCTACAATTCTATGTGTTTAAATGTTTTCAGGATCATGTCCTGACTTTGAAATTTAATCCTCTGATGACATTTGTGATACAGGAGTTAAACCAGCAGTAAACTGTGAACTTGGAGTGACTAACTCACCAGAATTTGAAACTCTGTCAAAACATCTGACTGAGGCTCAAATAATTACATTAACTTAAAGGATATCACATAATGCTCAATATTATCACTGTTATATTTATATAGTAATGACAGTAAAGCAAATATTGAGATTATTGATTTCTTTGCATTTGAACAGAAAGAAATGGCAACACCAAAACCATTTTTATTCAAAGAAAGCTCTCCACAAATCCTTTCCTTAGAGCTAAAGAGGTAATTCAGTTTTTTTTCTCCGAGGCTACTCTTGAGCTAAGACTGACAAGCTCTGTTCAACTGTGTAAAATCCAAATGTGTGAAGGACTGATTATTAAATTGCAATAACAATCTCCTGGGAAGCACTGTTAATTTTCTGAAATATGTACAGATCAATCATTTTCCATCCTATAGCAGAGTGGTTTACTAATGAACTGTGGTCTTTTTATGGTCTCCAAAATGCCAACATTAAATTAAATTGCAAAAGACTCACCACAAAAGTTAAGACAGTTTCTCTTCGGGCTGGCTTTAGTTCTTCATTCAAAGAATAAACCCTGACTTTCACTGTAAGAATTAATTCAGAATAAATTTCAAACAATAATCTATTTAAAAAAAACATAAGAATCAATACATATTTATTTCTAAAAATCTTTAGAATTCAAAGAATATTCTTGATTCTTGCATATCTGAAAACTTCCCCCATAGAAATACACTGAACCATTTATTCATGTTATCAACCTAGTCAGATTTTGCACTGACAACTGCTTCAGATTAAATCATCAAATCCATAAGTAATTCTTAACTTCCATTATTCCAGCATTCCATTTTCCTGTGGGAGGAGAATGCTATGAACTCAATCTCGACAAATATAGCAATCCAATTCATTTTTTTCAACGAAATATTTCTTCAATAATATTTTTGAACATATTTTTGAACATATTCAGCAAAGATCTTTGTCTTGTCCTATGTGCCTCACTGTACTTCTGTGTTAAACACTTCATGGTAAATGTGGAGAGTAGGTCTGACGGAAAGAATTTTTCAAGAAATAATTAGTTTATAAAGTTCTAACACACTGCAAATCATATTTTGGATGTTTAAATAAAGTTTAATAGACTATATGATTAAATAGCAAGCAACTGATGAAAACCCAGCAATGGGGTTGAACATTTAAAGTAAATTTAAATCCTAATTCCGTGGCAACACAGACTTACTTTAAAGCTTTAAACCAAACAGAAGAAACTAGCAGTACTGTACCTGACTGATCAGGAGTATAAATGGGTTTGTCTGTCTGGATAAAGAGAAATCCATTTGTATGGGTAACTGGCATTTTTTTCTCTCTTGTAAAATGTGAAGAACTAGCTTCCAGATACACATACTGGATTGAACTTCTTGTTTCTGGCAAATCTTTGGGTTGAAGCTGCCAGGGATTGTGAAGGGAGAAAAAGAAACATTATTGATAAATATTAAAATAATTAAAATTAAAAAATTAAACAATGACTTTTCCCTGCATTTTTGTTGACAAGACTATCCGGATGATAATTAGCATGTTAGAGTTAATTATTTATTAAAATGTTCATCAGCTCCAGCATCAAGAAGGAATTTCTTCTCCATGTATCATGAGCATTACAGTAGGATTCACCTTTTTCTAAGACACTAATTACTGGACATTTACAGAGGTAAAATATGTGACTAGAAGGACCGACATACAATTACTGTATAATTCATTCAAGTTCCATTTCACCCAAAGGGTGAAATTCTGGTCCAATCAAAGTTAATGGGAGCTTTGCAATTGACTTCAACAGGGTCTTAATTTCAGCCCTAAGCTAGTCAGCGTGTTTCTTTAGATTGAGCACACAACTAATCGATCTTGTCCAGACCCATTGTTTCTCTTATTTAACGTGGGGTTTTTTTCCTTTCTCCTTTTTAAAGGTTAAAGTAGATAGATGCTTTAGTATTTCTAATATCATTAGTGTAATAAAAAATAAATACAGAATACATGTCTGGTCCATGGAAACAAAGAACATGTTTGGAAAACTAATGTGATCATTAGAATGGTAAATGGACCATCGGGAGATATGACCATAAACATTACAGATAATTAATATAATAAAGCAGTATAGTTTTGGAGCAATTATTCCTACACTAAAACTAATGTTTTAGATTAAAACCTGAACAGAACTTTTTTCTTGTTGATTTTTTTATCTTCTCATGCCCAGCCGTACCACTGGAAGAAAGGGAGTAAAAAAGGTCACTTTAAAAGGACAAACTATTTCATACTTCTTTTATTTTTGGCACCTGATTCTCCATTCTATTATACTAATTTTACACTTTCGTAGCTAAGGCTATCAAAAGAATTACACTAACACAAAATTGGTATTACAGCCTGGAAAATCAGGCCCTTTCTCTTTATAGTTAAAGAAACTGGATACTCATCAGAGGACAGTCAAACCAACCTATTTTTTCAGTCAAATGCAAGCATGAAAGAGGACAGGAAATGTTTTGAATACATACTGTTAAGGTTACAGAGCCTTGGAATTTGTTGGCCAAGGATAACTCAGTGCGGTCAGAAGCATAAGTAGTACGCTTATCTGGAAAACTTTTAATAGAAATGCTGACAGGAAATGCAGTCTCATATCCAAAAGCTTGAATCACCACTCTCTCAGAAGCCCCAACACGAAAGATCTTTGGTGCTGTAATGACATATCTATAAAGTAAAATAAAAAAAACCCAGACAATGGAAATGTCAGTTTCTCTTGTACTTACTATTTTCACTTAAAGATACATAGTCAAAACTGACAGGTTCCAGATTTGATCTACGACTATTTATATAGACATTTTCTATTTAAATATTTCCTGGATAGCAAAATAAATAAATAAATAAATTACAAAACAGGGATTCAACAAGAGATCCTTATTTATAAAGAGATATCATCTCCTTCAGTAGGTGCCTGGCTGGGAAGTTCAATATGCTTATACCGCAGCACACAGCTAACTCTTTGTAAAAAGTAACCTCTGACACAATTTCATAGTTCACCCTTGTTATCAAAGAAATCCTAATCCTTCTCTTCAGAAGATCTGGTAATTTCAGGCGATTCTATTAATTATAGATAGGAACAGAATTTCAAAGGCTGATCTCCTGATAAACAGTTTTTAAATGCAAATTATTTTTGTGATAGAGATTTCCTCAGTGCTTTTGAAAAAGTGGATTATATACATGCCAAGCAAAATTATTCTGATTACAACTATCTTTGTTTCAGGTCAATATGTATTGAGATTTTTAAAATAAACTGGTAAAATAATAGATGCAAAAAAAACCCCAACAAACCCCAATATATCCAGCAGTATCTGGGTTCAATCCTGTAGATATGTAAACGTGAATTAAATTACAATGGAACTATTCAAGTGAAACAAATCTATTGTCTGCAGGACTAAAACCTGAGGCCCCAATCCTGCAAAAACTTACACACATGATTAACTTTACTACTTTTGAGTACTTGTTGAAACAGTTCTTCAACGTGTGCATAAATGTTTGCACAATCAGTACCTAAATTTGTACTGTTCTTTTTAAACTGGAATGGGTATCTTTCCAGAGCAGCACATACAGCACTGAGTGTATGTAAGCCCAGTAAGTCCATTTATGGAAAGTACTTCTGAGGTTTGTTGAACAAATATCCAGTGTGTGCCGTAATCATCTCCTTTGTTTTACATGTCAAAAGCAGTTGGATTGACACTTTCTACATTTTTTTAAGTTATAAAAAGCCAAATAAGTGCTACAGTATATAATTTTTAAAACATATTTAAATAACTTCTTACAAATAAGAGTGCATAAAATATGTTTCCATCTACTTGAAACTAGGCAAACATTATCTTTAAATTATTTAAAATTTGCAACTCTCTGGGATCATTCTCCCCTCAACACAGGCAGAATCCACCAATGCACATGAAGAGATGAATATATCCCTTTGGGTTTGTGACTACAAATAGAGCCCAATTCTGCAGACATTTCTAAGGTAAAACTCCAACTCATATTAGCATTCTGGCTGAGCAAGGCCTGCAGAATCAGGCCCATATAAAGCCTTTATCATTGCATGATTGATGCTATCATCATCAAGCAAAAGTCCAATAAACACAGAATTTTACTTACGTTTGCTCCTGACTCAAACTTCTTCCACACAATGTCAAAATATAAATGAAGCTTAAAATATTCATGGTTGGCCCAAGCACGAAACAAAAGACACTAGTGAAACTTTGGTGAAAGGGTATTTGATGTCTGCTTCACTTGTATGTTTTGTAGTATCTGTATTTATCTAAAGATTAACCATTAACATCAGATCTCTGAAAATGCTGCTTTACTAAATTTGATCTTAGCCCTAAAAGGCCAAGAAGCAAACCTAGACTGTATCTAGATTACAAAGAAAAGTTGGGAAAAGATATGGGTTCTTTTTCCGCTTTTCTTCCAAAAGAGGCTTTTCTGACATTTGACCTGTCAACACTGGGCCAAATGTTGGGAGAAAAGCCTCTTTCGGAACATTCCTTCATCCTCGTAGAAGGAAGTTTACAGGGATGCCGAAAAAAATGCGTCTGCTTTTCCGAAAATTTTTTTTGGAAAAGCAGATGCGTTCTTTGGACACGGGCATTCCTTGGACACACATTCCTTGGACACTGGCTCCTGCAGAGATCTAGTAATTTATTACCAATACCTTCTTTTGATTAACCCTGCCAATTTTCTTATTCTGCTGACCATTCCGAGAATATACCGAATGAATGGTGCATGTCACAATGGAGAAGATTTACAGGAAGAGTTCCTTATATTGAGCAATGAACTTTAATGGGATAAAGCAGTGTTTCTCAAAGTGGTCGATGGATCCACTCTGAGAAAGCTGCCAACGGAGCTGAAGAAGTGGGTTTTGCCCACGAAAGCTCATGATACCATCTAAGGTGCTACTAGACTATTTGTTGTTTTTTAAGTTTTTCCAGTTACAGACTAACTTGGCTACCCCTCTGAAACTTTCTATCTGGTCACCCTACACATGACAGATGCAAGAGCCCTAAAACGAAGTATTCCATCCATCTATATATAATAAAAATAGTAAGACATATATCTATGCTAACAATCCCAGACCACTGTCATCACCCTTACCCTACATCTAATTTGCATTCAACAATTTTATTAATTGTAATGAGTTCATAATCTAAGGGACTGCTGAGATGATTTATTTACTTTCATGGTTCTTCAAAAGTTAATTTGCCACCCATAACAACTCAAAATAAAATCCCAGAGTACCCCTGTGGACAAAAGTCAATATAACTACCCTCACACAATCTCACTAGCACACATAGTCACTCACTGCTGCACATACTCCTCATTCATTAGCTTCACAAAATGATACAAACCTCCCATCACAACTCCCTGAAGGCACTCAACACATATCTCTCAGAACTCCACGCATACAAATCAACACAACCACACGCAACAGGACCAGCACACTCAATAATCCCATGTGACAGTACACACCTCATTCACCACTTGCACAAATCAAAATGTGTCTCAGCACAACACATGTGCTCCCCTGTGTGTGCTCATACTTACTATAAAATCATAAATTTGACTCAGGGCTTTGCAACTCATCATTAATATCCTATAAATAGGGATACAGCTTGCAGTTGTGAATCCATGTGGGTGGCTATTTTAACCACTTATGATTCTTGTAGTGAGGCTGGCAGCTCATTCAAAAAATTATAACATCTGCTCCTCACTCCCCGCTAAGATTGGGTGAACAACAAGGAAATCTAGGAAAACAGATATATTGTTCTGAAATAGATGGCCTCTGTAGAAGCTGCTATAGGCTTGGAGATGGCATAAAATGCTAGTACCAGTGATGTGTTCAATATACAGTTTAATTCAATAATGACTCATTTTATGAATAAGCAATACCACTCAGCTTTAATTTCTAATAAATACTTTAAGGTTATGTCTACACACCAGTGTTATTTTGGAATAACTGACGTTAGTTATTCTGAAATAACAAAGTGTGTGTCTACACCACAAGCCATTATTTCAAAATAATGGCAAGCTGGAGGACTTCTTACTTCGACTTCTGTAACCCTTATTCTATGAGTAAGGAAAGTCGAAGGAAGAGTGTTCTTCCTTCAACTTCCTGCTGTGTAGACAGCACCAAAAGCTGAATTAAGCTATTTTATCTTAAGCTACGCAATTGACATAGTTCAAGTTGCGTAGCTTAATTCAATTTTAATCCTGCTGTGTAGACGTACCCTAAGTCTTGATTCCTCCCTAAACATTTTATCAAAATTTCAAGTACAAAAGGCAAAATACAGTTATTTGCAAAGTTAGAAATAACCTCACCAGCCAGGGATGGGAATCTAGATGATAAGAGCTCTCAGTTAATATTAAGAATTCCTTCCCAGATATCTGGTTGTTGGGTCTTGACAAGATGCTCAGGTCCAACTGACTGCCATTTTAGGGGTTGGGAAGGATTGACAGAGATTCTGGGAGGTTTTGATTTTCTCTATAACATGAAGCCTGGGTCACTTGCAGGTTTAAAACTAGTTTATAACAAGAAATATTTAAATCATGTTTTGAGGACTTCAGTACCTCAGTCAGAGGTTATGAGTCTGTTGTAAGAGTGGGTGGGTGATGTTCTATGGCCTGCGATGTGCAGGAGATCAGACTATACTAGAGGATCATAATGGTTCCTTTTGGTCCTAAAGTCAATAAATCTAAGTTGTAAAGATGTCATAAATCTAAAGCTTCTAAACTAAGCATGAGGAAGAAAAATATTTATTCTAAATGGCTGTGGTAAAGACAGAACCTTTACCGGTACTTGCCAATCCATCTGTGTGTAATACTTGAGCAAACAAGTCTATAAAATAGTTAAACAAGATAAAAGTTGTGCAAGATTTTGCAAGTTTAAACAAATAGTTTAGCCAGCAGTTACAGGAAAATATGTTTACAATAAGTGTCTCTGATCAATGTAACATGAAATTATAAAAATACAACATACTATAATTACATTTGCCTCAACAAGAGTTACCCTAATAATGCTCGTGGGAGGTAACCATTAAGTGGAGATCATATATGAACTAAATATATTTTTAATCTATGTATTTTAGAAATCCGTCTGTCTATGAGTCCGTTTCTTCAAGAAGTCCTCCTAAATAAGATCCATGTGTATCTGTGCGTGCCATGCACACCTTGGGGGGATATCCACACACTGCCTACACCGCAAGCACAGCTCAGGCAGCTCCCATTGGCCAATCTCTGACTAATGGGAACTACAAGATTGTGCTGGGGGTCAGGGCAGCACACAAACACCCCCCCCCCCAGGAGTATGGAGCACACAGAGATGCACATGGCCCCCACGGCCAGTTTCTAGTCTGCCCAAGGCTCCTGTTGGGCCACGGAATAATGGTGGGCTGCGTCTGGTGGTGTGGAGGGCCAGATCAAGCCATAAAGACTAACAGATTTATTTGAGCATAAACTTTTGTGGCCAAAAACCCACTTCATCAAGGTATGAGTACTCATGCAAGTAAGGTGAGTAGGATTTGACTCTCAAGGCCTAATTTTCAAAAGTGCTGAGCACCTGCACTTCCCTTTGACTTCTGCTGGAGTTGTGGAGGCTTGTCACATCTAAAAGTCAGGCCCAATGGTCCCACAGACCTATAATGAACTCGGCAAGCATTTGGAAAATAGTTTCTTACTTCCATTGTTGCGGAGAAAATCTTGAATACATGAACTGAGTACACCCTAGAGCAGAGGCGGGGAACCTTTTTTGGGTCAGGGTCCACTGACTCACAGAAAAATCAGTCAGGGGCTGCACACAAATTAGAAGTGGAAAAAAACCTTCACTGTGGTCCCCAACTGAGAAGGACAAAGACTCTCCACATTCCCCTTGTACACCAGAACCTACAGGGGCCTAGCTAAGTAGATTTTGTGCGCTCCAGCCCCCAGGGAGGCAGCGGGGGACTGGAGACCAGCATGGGCTCCCCAATGTTGGGGGTAGGGGTCCAGAGCCTTGGGGGCTGGATCTAGGCAAGCCAAGGACTGCATCCGGCTCCTGGGCCTGAGGTTCCCCATCCCTGCCCTAGAGTCTCAGACACTAGGGGTATGTCTAGACTACAGGCAGTCCCCGGGTTACATGATCCGACTTACATCAGATCCCTACTTACAAACGGGGTGAGGCAACCCCGCACTAGCTGCTTCCCCCCAGCAGACCAGGGAGACATGAAGCTAGCGCCTCCCCCCCCCCCCCAGCAGACCAGGGAGACGCAGAGCCGCTTTTCTCAGCAGACACCTCAGCTTGAGAATAAAGGACTGAGGGAAGTGAGGTGTGGGAGAATAAAACTGAGCTCTGGAGAAATGTTTGGCTAGAGTTTCCCCTACAATATGTACCAGTTCCGACTTACATACAAATTCAACTTAAGAACAAACCTACAGTCCCTATCTTGTACGTAACCCGGGGACTGACTGTACAGAGTTTTTTCGACAGAAGTTTTGTCGACAGATACTGTCGACAAAGCTTCTGTCGACAAAGAGCATCTAGACTACATCCAGGTCTGTCGACAAAGCAAGCCACTTTGTCGACATAACAGTGTGGACGCAAAGGACAGTGTAGATGCAATAATGCCTTCTATCGACAGAACTCTGTCGACAAAAGGCGTTATTCCTCGTAGAATGAGGTTTACATACGTCGACAAAACTGCTGAGTTTTGTCGACGTTATGTCGACATAACTCAAAGGCAGTGTGGACGCAGGTATAGTTTTGTCTGTCGACAAAACCCTGTAGTCTAGACACACCCTAGAAGTCAAAGAATGCAAGAAGTATCATTGTGATTATAGCCTACTTTTTGAATGACTGGGTTTTCTAATTTCTACATTTAGATCCTTAAAAAGAATTTCAAAACCCTATTACAAAGGGAGACAGCTGAACTGAAATTCATTTGCAAATTCAATACTGTCAATTTAGGATACAATAAGGATCTTAACTGGTTAACACATTACAAAGGCAATTTCCACTCTCTTGAGATCCACACTTCCACATCAACCTGTGAATGAGCCACTTCCATCCTGACTTTATTAGCCTAATTTACACGAATACCCTCTCTTTTGTTGTCATCCATATATATATGCTCCCATGTCTCTGTAAACTCCACTTCAATTCATCTGATGAAGTGGGTTTTATGCCCTAATAAATCCTAATAAGCCCAAATCTTATGCCCTAATAAATCTGGTAGCACTTTAAAGACTAACAAAATATGTAGATAGTATCATGAGTTTTCGGGAGCATAGCCCACTTCTTCAGATGGGCTATGGCCACGAAAGCTCATAATACCATCTACATATTTTGTTAGTCTTTAAAGTGCTAACAGACTATTTGTTGTTTTTAAAGTTTTTCCTATACAGACTAACTCAGCTACCCCGCTGAACCTAATAAATCTGTCAGTATTTAAGGTGTCACAAGACTCCTCATTGTTTTGACCAGAGGATGTTTGGCTTCTGATGTCAGCCCAGTTCTGCAGCCTGACAGGAATCAGGTGTTGTCCCCAGTGTACAAAGAATACAAGCAGTCCCCGTGTCGGATCCGCAGCTATGAACGGGGTTTGCAGACCAGGGAGACGGGAAGCAAAGCCTCTGAGGACGCCGGCAACGGGACAGCCGCGGCGCGTCTGGGCTGTCCGCTGCCCGCGTGCTCCGTGGCTTTGCTCCCCGTCTCCCTGGTCTGCTGGAGACCAGCAGACCAGGGAGACGGGGAGCAAAGCCACGGAGGACCCGGGCGGCGGGACCGCGGTGTGTCTCGGTCCCCCGCCCGCGTCTCCCTGGTCTGCTGGGGGGGGGGGGGGGGCGCAGCTAGTACGCCCCCCCCAGCAGTCCAGGCTTTTCTCCGGATGCCTGTGGTAGAGCAGCTGGGGCGCTGCCGGTTGGTCCCACGGCGCCGCTCTGGGCGCTACTGGACCAACCCGGCAGCACCCCAGCTGCTCTGCCCCAGGCGTCCTGATTCAGCCGCTGCTGGTCAGTTTCAGCAGCGGCTGAATCAGGATACCTGGGGCAGAGCAGCTAGGGTGCTGGTGGATTGGTCCAGTAGCGCCGAGGAGCGGCGCTACTGGAGCAACCCAGCAGCACCCCAGCTGCTCTGCCCCAGGCGTCCCCAAGTCAGCCGCTGCTGAAACTGACCAGCGCTGACTACAGGAAGCCTGAGGCAGAGTTGCTCTGCCCCGGGCTTCCTGGAATCAGCCACTGATCAGTTTCAGCAGCAGCTGACTTGGGAGCGCCTGGGGTTCTTAAGTTGAATCTGTATGTAAGTCGGAACTGGCGTCCAGATTCAGCCTGTTGAAACTGATCAGAGACTGATTCCAGGAAGCCTGGGGCAGAGCAACTCTGCCTCCGGCTTCCTGTAGTCAGTCGCTGGTCAGTTTCAGCAGCGGCTGAATCTGGACGCCAGTTCCGACTTACATACAGATTCAACTTAAGAACAAACCTACAGTCCCTATCTTGTACGTAACCCGTGGACTGCCTGTACTTCTTTGCGGCCAAACTATTTATTCTAACATCATGCCTTTTGTTAACTGGAATTGGAGCAAATAAAAAAAGAAAACAAATGCTTCATTTTCCAGCATTGCGTGTAAGAGAACCAGAAATGAAGATTTTAATGTTAGACACTGATGGCCTTAAACCAGCTGCCTCAGGAATCTCCCAACAACTTTGCTGAAAATATATTCCTCATCTTAGCTAAGACTCATCACATATCTGCCCTCCTTTATTCAAATGAAGCTCCTTCCAATCTGATACCTCAGGCATTGTCAGTTTCAACCAGAACAATTTACAAACTTGGAAGCAAATCCTGTAAACCCTTATACGTTTTGATCATTCCCATTGAAGACAATGGGACTATTTGCATGACTGTGGTAAGAGTTTCAAGAGTCTATTTTATTCATCTAAAGGATCCTGAATTTCCCATTGAAATGCAGTGTTTAGGTATAATACCATAATTCAGTTTTAGAATACAATTCTACTTAAAATGTGTATTTTAATAAGTAATACATAGGCCTGAAATGGCTCCTTATCTAACGCCTATATTCCATATAAGCAGACTGCAATACTACCTATTTGGGGGAGAGTGAACCGATGAGCATGTTGATGTTTGTATATACAAACATCCATCTTATCACTATCCTAGAAAATAGAGTTTAATTTTCTGTGCAATTTGAAAAAAGTTTAACAGCCTCAAGTGTTTTCTCTGTTAATCTGCAAGTATTTGGAAAAACTATATGCCTTCTGGCCTGGCCTACACTACAAGATAAGGTTGAATGTATTGATGTAGTGTGTCCCCAATAGCATGACTGCCATCAACTTTGACAGTGATGCATTGTGGATAGCTACCCTACAGCTCTTGCTGCCCCTTTGCATTCTGGGTTATGCTCCCAGTGACCGATGGGACCAAAACAGTGCAATGGGTGGTTCTGGTTACATGTCGTCAGAACCCCATAATGCACTCAACTTATCGGTGTTCACTGCGGTTAAACTCTTCTGCCCTGCAGGTGTGCGCAGCTACCAGTACACACCAGTTCCTGGGGAACTGGCTGCGGCCCCATGCTATCAGAGCCTGGGTAATGTTTACCAGTTCCTGTTAATTGGTAAGTTAAGCTGGTAGGGTATGCAGCAGCTCCTCACCCGTTCTGGGCAGGGGGTTGATCTAGCCCTGTGGGGCCCACTGCAGGCATGTTACATGCTGGCTTCCTGGAAGCAAGGCTGGCAGAGCCCACAGTGAAGCCTCTCTGGAGGCGGGCCCAGCAGCCCTTGCCAGCTCCGGTTCCCAGGAGGAGGCTTTGCTGTGGGCTCTGCAGTATCACAGAACATGAAGGGACAAGTCAAGCTGAACAGCCCATCAAGGAACTCAGCTCACAATGAACCCTGGAAAACGCTTCTATACTTAATAGACTTTTCCTGTCAATGTTCTAACTAGAGTATGGTTGGGTGCAATGGACATGTAACTTGCCCAAACACCATCTTTCAAAGTGAAAACTGATTTTTCTTTAATTGGCACTTGGGAGAAGGTAAAAGGCCCTGGCTTGGAAACATCTCCATTTTTGCCTCTTTCCTACTCCAGCCTCCAGACATATGCTAATGCAGGGGTGGGTAATAATTTTTAAAGAGGGGGCCACTTCACAAATTTCTGAAGTGGCCCTGGCCACTCTGAAATGGGAAAGAGCCTTGGGTGGAAGGGAGAGGGCAGGAGACTTCTCATGCTTCCCTGCCCACAGACCCTTATTGGCTTGGAGGCAGAGACTGCATGAAATCTTTGCCCCATGCCTAGTGAAGGGCACATGGTGGCTAGAGAGAACTGCCAGCTGTCTGGTGGTTCCCCCTGGTGGGGGGAGGAGATGGCGTGTTTGCCCACCATGAAGCCAATCAGGGCCTGGGGGCAGGGCGAGCGTGCAAAGTCTCTTGCCCCCATCCAGGTTTTAAAACAGCTGACAGTTCCCTCCAGTGCCATGCATCCCTGGCAGAGGGAGGAGATTTCACAGGCTACCTCATCCCCAGTCTAGATTGGGCCTGGGGGAAGGGGAGCAGCAGGGCAGCCACAGGCTGGATCTGCCCACATCGGCTGTTTTGCCCACCCCTGTGTTAACAGGATTCTAACTAAGGGACTGAGGACCTTAAAACCATCTGAAGCCTTCATATTTCATGGATCTATTGCAGACAGTTTTATACCTTGGAAATAGTATAGAGACTGTTGTAGTCTCATTGATTGCTGATTTCTTTTTTGTAACAGACAAAGATCTGATGTATGGTGATTTTCTCACATAACAGCAGCTTTTTATATGTGTGGTATAAGCAACATAGTCCTTCCTTGACTGGTTTTGTTCTTTTCCCACCAATTGTCAAAGCCTGTTACCGCAAAACTTAATAGCAAACCTCCTTTATATTACAACAGGAACAGGATTTGGTCCCAGGAAATAAGAGAATGTGATTTTGATCAACTGCTTATCTGTCCAGAGATAGTTCTCATGCATGTTCTGCCAAGCTCATTTTGATTGCCCCGCCTGTATGTTATGCTAAGGAAAATAACAGAACTTGAGGCTGTAGCGCTATGCCTCTTTTTCATCAAACCCAGATGGATGGTGCAGCCTCTTTGCTTTCCTAGTGCCTGACAGAGCAAGACTTTGCTAAATGCAAGTTTGTAGAAGCTTAGTTAGGATATCAAGGAGTTGATAGTTTGTGAAGAGAAAGTAGAAGTGCTTGTCCTTCCTATCCTCCTTTCACTTAAGAAGTTTTCATTTTGGCAGTGCTGCAGAATCCTCAATGACACCTAGGAGTACAGGAAGCACCAGGGACCCCAAGCATCATTTTACAACTGAATTTGGCTACATCTACACTGGCAGCTTCTTGTGCAAGAACTCTTTTGCGGAAGAGTTCTTCTGCAAAAACTCTTCCAGAAGAAAGCATCTACACTGGCATGTGCTTTTGCGCAAGAGCATCCATGCCAGTGTGGACGCTCTCTTGTGCAAGAAAGCTCTGATGGCCATTTTAACCATAGGGCTTTCTTGCACAAGAAATTCATGTCGCCTGTCTACACTGGCCTCTTGTGGCAGAGTTCTGGTGCAAGCAGCCCTGATTTCATACATCAGAATGTCAGTTGACTTGTGCAAGAACACGCGGCCAGTGTAGACAGGCAGCAAGTTTTTGCGCAAGAGCGGCCGCTTTTGCTCAAGATCGCGCCAGTGTAGACCCAAATCTGTTTAACCTGCAGGTGTACGATTTTGGACAGGTCTCCCAGGGGTCACTGCAGTGGTCTGCATCTGCAAACAGGAGGAGCCTGGTGAAGACTTGACTTAGATTGCTTCTAGCAGACACTTTTCAGGGCAGAACCCACTTGATCAGGAGCGGACGCAGAGGGTTTAGCCCAGGAAAGCTGATGCCCAAGTGGAGCTGTCAGGTCTCCTTGGAAGTGTAGACAGGCGAGTGGGGCTTCGGGAGCGAGAGGGTCCCCAGGGTGGGGGCAGCCACACTGGGTCACCTACCAGCAAGGAAGGCGTCCTGCTTGCGTTACCTGCCGCTTCAAAAGGCACCGCAGGAGCCACTCGGCACAAGCCGGGGCGGGCACAACCCCCCCCGCGCGGCCCTGCCTGTGGCAGACGGGGGGGAGGCTGGGCCCTTCTTCCCGGGCCCCGCTCCGGGATCCGCCCTGGCGGCTCGCGGCCGTTTAACCGCCGCCGGCTCGCGGCCGTTTAACCGCCACGCCGGCCTGACTGCAAACCTCCCGCGAGCGCTTTCGCGCCGGTCGGCAGCCTCGCGCCTGCCCTAGGCTCAGACCGGCCCGGCGCCTCCTCCACGGGCCGGAGCGGACGGGGCCTCCCGCCATTGCCAGCCCCCGACGGGCAGGGAGCGCGGCGGGGCCGGGCCCCTGATTTGAGGGGGTCCCTAAGCCCCGCCCCTTGTGTCCGCTCGCTGAGGCAGGGCCCCGGCGCTAGCCCCGCCTCCTCCTGCGCTGGGTGGAGTTGCCGCGCGCACCACTCCATGCTGGGCGGGGGCTGGAGCCGTTAGGAAGGGGCGTGGTCACGACAGGCCCCGCCCCTTTCCCCTCCCTGACCGGGCCGCCCCACACTGAAATGGCGACGGCTCGGGTTCCAGCGCCGGGCTCTTAAAGGCGCCGCTGCACCGTTCGTCTCGCGCCGGGGGGCGGGCGCTGTGGTAGCGCTCGGCGGGGAGCCGGCTTCTCCACAAGAGGGCTCCTGGCGTGCCCAGGCCCAGCCGCCGGGGAAATAGCAAGTTGGCGTTACCATGTCAACCCAGGTAATCAAAGCGGGGCCGTTTGGGGAACTCCCCGGGGCGGGACCGGGATCTCCCGTCCCTGAGACGAGACCGGCCCCTAGCGCCTGCGTTGACAGGGACCCGACCCCCCCATCCGTCCCCCAGCGTCTCAGCTCCTCGGGTGAGGGGGGGAGGCTTGATCTCCCCCCAGCGCCTCAGGTAAGGGGGGGCCTGACCCCCCCAACCGCCTTCACTCCAGCGCCTGAGGTAAGGGGGGGCCCCCACCAGCCTTCCCCCCAACGCCTTAGATAAGGGGAGTCTTCGAACACCCCAACCGCCTCAGGTAAGGGGAGGCCCTGACCACCCCCCCCAGCGCCTGAGGTAAGGGGGGACCTGACCCCCCCAACCACCTTCACTCCAGCGCCTTTGGTAAGAGGGGGGCCCCCAACAGCCTTCCCCCCAATGCCTCAGATAAGGGGAGTCTTCAAACACCCCAACCGCCCCCCCCAGCACCTGAGGTAAGGGGAGGCCCTGGCCCCCCCAACTACCTGTCCCCCCCTGCACCTTAGGTGAGGGGATTCCAGCCCCCCAGCATGACTCACCTTCCTGACCCCCATTTCCTGGCCGGGTCTCACAGTAGCAGGCAGGGTGCTGCTGCTGTGTAAGGTGCCATGGTTGCAGAATTGACTGGTGGGCTGCTGTCACATCACACTGAAATTCATTGCAGGGGAGTTGTGGGTCCTGGTGAAGTTGTGTTGTGTAGCCCCCCTTGTTGCCTGAGTGCAGGGTTGTGCTGATTATGAAGTCGCAGTGATGCTCTGTGACGTTACTGTGGCTACATATTGCTGTGTAGGGTAAAGATACATCACTTTGTCAGGTTGATTCATAAAGTAAAACAAAGACACCACTCAATTCTTCTCGCCTCTGTTTCTGAAGAATAAGTTTCTGAATAAGTCTTGAGGTAGACTAGAAGAGTGATGTTTATAAAATCATCTCAGTTATCATCCTCTTCTGAGTGAAGAAGTCTAAAGCTTTGTGCCATGTGAGTGATTACATTGTGTCTAGCAGGAAAAACCCACAATATAGACCATTAGCCTTCCAAAGGCAGATGCTCTCATCTTGGCTTTATAGAGATTGAACCAAAGTATGCTTTTGCCTCCTGGCTTGATTTTTGTAAAAGTCATTCCACGGTGGGGATGTGAGTTTACAGGCTTCCATGAACAGAAAAAAATACATGTTAATATGTAGAATGAACTTAGAGTGCTGGGGGGAAGCCAAATCAAAAGCAGGAGGCCAGAGCAGCCTCTGTTACTAGGAGCTCTGGCATCCCGCCTGCCTCCCTGCCAGGCTGTTTTCTCTAATACAGAGGCAGCAGCATGCGGGAGGGAGGTTTAAGCATGCTAGCTCTTCCCCCCTCGTTGCTGCTTCCACCCCCGTCCTCCGCAACCTCCCACCCTCCCCTTGCATGAGGCTGACAACTTGCAGCTCCTCCAGCTCAGCAGTGGTGGGCAGGTGGGCCTCGTCAGCCCGGGGAGGCTGCAACAGCCCTTAGGCCTGCACCTGTTTAATCAGATAACCGAATAAGTGTTCAGTTTAACCAGTTAACTGATAAAACATGATTTTACATCACTAATATACTGTATTTCAATTTACATTTAAACTGTTTGTTAGATTTATTCACATGTATAGACTATGACAATCTTGAATATATACTCTTTAGTCTTCTAGATTTTTTCCAGATGACCAAGTGCATTCTTTGAAATGAAGAAAGGATCAATACAAAGAACATCACCCAGAAAAAGACCACTTTTACCCTCTCGTACGCCTAGTCCAATGTCGACTGTCACTTCAAGTACCAGGTCACCATCTCCTCTTAGCAGGCAGGATACACCTGCTACTTACAAAACAAAGGAACAGAGATATCAACAGCTTGATGTCACAGTAGACAGTGATGTAGGAGCTTCTTTTGAATATCAGATTGACAAAGGTATTGTATAAATAATAAAAATCAATCTTAATTTTAATATTGACAGCATAAAATGAACTACATGTCCATCTATTATGGACGAGGTGTACGAGGGTAATTTTCACATATTTTAGAACCCATATTTAACCTACCATCTAATACATTTTGTCTTAAATTGCTTGGGCATCATCCAGAGTACAAATATGAACATTACATATTGCAAGTGTTTTTAAACCCCTGATAATTGTTTTACACAGTGCTAACACCCTCAGGCAATAGAGGGGGTATAAAATAACTAACCACCCCTAGTACTAGACCAGGGGTGGGGAACCTTTTTTGGGTCAGGGGCCTCTGACCCACAGAAAAATCAATCGGGTGCCACACACAAGTGAGAAGTTAACATACCCAAAAAAACCACCCCAAAAAAACAAAAATCCTCACTGATGTGCCCCCCCCCCCGACTAAGAAGAAGAAAGACACTCCCCACAACACACCCAGAGCCTAAGGAGGCCCAGGCTAGTAGATTTTGTGTGCTCTAGCCCTATGGGGGAGGCTGAAGCACCAGCACAGGCTCCCCAGTTCTGATCAGGGGAACCCTGAGCCTCGGGGGCCGGATCCAGGCAAGCCTGGGCGTTAGGTTCCCCTCCCCTGTCCTAGACCTTTGAGTTATCATTAGTGAAAGGTGATGTATAAATAAGACAGTAAACAAGATGTCTTTGTTAGTTTCATGTTCAGTTGAAAAATCAAACAGCTGGAGAAAGTCAGTATTTACTAAATAATAAAGATGAAATTAAAGGTTACTTTGATATGTTAAGAATAGAGATTTACTAATTCAGTGGAAAAATTCTCAGGTATTATATGTAATACTAACATTTCAGTGGGAAGACTAGGTAAAAAAGATTAATAAGAAAATGTTGTTACACCATTCCCTTGGCAGGGAAATCCCACCGAAACACACCGAGGTTCCCAGGGTGGGAGAGGCTGCTCCTGCACCAGGCCACTTCCCATGTACTTGCAGGGTCCTCCGCAGTCACAGGAGCAACTTCTTCTCTGCAGGCAACCCCAGCGACATCCCAAATGGCCCTGGTGCCTCTGCTGGCTTCTCCTGGGGTTGCTGGTGGATGCTGGTTAGGCACTCCCTTCCTAAGTCCTTTCCCTCCAGCCACTAGCCCAGACTCAGCCCCTTCCCAGGCTTTTATAGTTGAACTGCAGCCTGGGCATGCTCAGTAGGGCTGCAGGGGCAGGGCCTCTGCCGCCAGGTATCTCTGGCTGAGCCCTCTGAGTTCAGCGTGGGGCTGCTTCGCCCCATCACAATTAGACTTAAGTGGAGGGTATCCTCTTAATAAGAAATAAATCCTTGCTTTCAAGCCTCTAGAGGTATTAAAAGCCATGATAATAAGTTGAGAGTACATCTGTGTCCTTTTTAATTATCTCTAAAACAACTTGGGTTAAAAGATTTAAAAATCAAAATAACTTTGCATTAATTGAAACAAATCAAAATTCATAAAATGAATTCTTTAAATTTGAACCTGCAGTAGTGGAGAGTGATGTGCACATCAGATTTTAGTCTACTAGATTTCTGTACAGGGGTAGCAAAATGAAGCTCTCGCTCCTTTCATCCTCCTGCACTAGGCGGTAAAGGTGGACTGGCCCACACACATAGCATCTTGTTAAAAGATGTGCCGTATACCCCTCCTCAACACTCCCAAAGGCATTGTATTTTCCTGAAACACACTGACAGCAGCTCTAGCAAACATTGTGTACCTCACCTTCTCAGGCTCTGTACAGATTTCCCTTGTTTTGTTATACTAAGTAAGCAAAAGCTTTACACTTCTTTTCTTTTAGTGCTAACTGAATCACACTTTCTCTGTTGTCATTTGCAGATGAAGACTGTATTAGTCCAGGAGTTAGATACATTACAGAATCTCTTATTAAAAACCTGTCCAAACAGGAAAATTTGACACATGTCAACTCATTGAATCTTTCTCTTGCTAAGGATGGGGGCAAGAAATTTAAGGTGGGTTATTGCATGCAATTTCTTATTAACTATAATTCAAAATAGCATTAAACTTTAATCGTTTAAAACATTGGAAATAATGTTTAGGAAACACTTTCAGTAGATGAGAAGGGCCATGTTTCTCTGAGCCTAATTCTGCTGCTTATGAAAGTGACTTTTATGAAGACATGATCCTTAAAAACATAAACCTGCTGTTCTGATGCAAATATATATACCATATTGTATTAACAAACTACTACCTACAATTTGTTCATTTTTTAGTATATAGAAAACTTGGAAAAGTGCTCTAAACTAGAGGTACTAAATCTCAGTAAAAATCAAATAGAGAAGATTGAGAAGTTGGATAAACAGTTAAAGCTACGAGAACTCAATTTGTCCAGCAACAAAATCAGGTAAGCAGATACTTTGATTTGTTATGAGTGGAGATTGCTACTTCTTTTTTAAAAATTAAGGTGCTCAAATTCTGCTTTGAGGACTATGGTAAAGATTGAACCTCTAAAATTCGGGACTGTCTGGTCCAGCAACATCTGTGGTCCCACTGCTGAACCAGAGAGCCCTGGCTGACCAGGTTCAGAAATGCAGCCCAGGCTGGACTGGTGGTGGGAAGCGCAGCCTCAGTGGGTCCAGCATACTGGGGAGCACAGCATCACTGACCAGGACTGACAGCAAGGAGCGCAGCCCCAGCTGGGGCTGGAGGCAGCAAGACCAGCAGCCAGGAGTGCAGCCCCAGCCGAGGCTGGCAAGATGGGGAGCGCAGCCCTAACCAGAGTTGACGCAATGGGAAACACAGCCTTGGTCAGGGCTGGCGTGGTAGAGGGAGGGGTGCAGCTGAGGCTGGTGGTGGGGAGCGCAGCCCCAGATGGGACTGGAGGCAGCAGAGCCGGCAGCCTCCAGGGAGTGCAGCCCCAGGGAGTGCAGCCCCAGCCAGGGCTGGAGTCAGCAGGGCCAGCAGCTGGGTGCACAGCCCAGACCAGCGCTGTGGAGGGCGTCATCCCAGCCAGGGCTGGAGGCAGCAGGGCCAGCTCCTGTCCAGAGCTGGCACAGTGGAGGGCTGAAGGCAGTGGGGCAGACAGCATGGAGTGCAGCCCCAGCTGGGAGCAGAGCCTACAGCTAGGTGTACCCTTGACCTCCTCTTGTCTGGCAAACTCTGTAGTTCAGAACCACTCAGGTCCTGCCCTGAGGGTGCCAGACAAGGGAGGTTCTTCCTGTATAAAAATTCAATTAGATATGTTCAAAATATATGCAGTTTGTTATATGAGAATGGAAAAGATTCACCTTCAGTAAAGAGAACTGAAAGATTAAACTAAAAGAGCCTGCTCAAGCATTCAATGCATTCATTAAACTCCTGTTTGTCACAAAAAGGCAGCTTTCACTGCTTTGAGAAGAAGTTACTCTATTGAACAAAATGTTGTAGGGACAGTGGATGGGATGAAACAGCAATCTTCTTCACGTTCTTAGTTTTACCCCCAGTAAAGTAGGCTTATTCATTCCTTTTAGGCTTTGCAAGTGCAGTAACCACAACAGCAGTAAAGAGATTAGTAAAGGAAGTGTGGAGAAAACTACACAGTGTTTCTACATACTGCAGTGATGCAACTTCCTCTTTCAAGAGAGTTAGAAAACAAAATGAAATAAGCCATTTCAGTAAAGTGATATAGTGAAAGGATCACTTTGTTTTACAATCAAATAAGAATTTTCCTATAAGATTGCATTCAATTTTTGCTTGATTACAATATCCATAGCTTAAATAACACCTTAGGTTATGACTTGTTTTGTATTGTTACCATGTATTTGAAACATATTGGAAAATTAAGATTCATTACAAGAATGATTTTTGGGGCTATTGAGACATCTATCTGTTAGTGGCAATTCCTAAACATGTAGTAATCAAAGGAATAGGCACAGTAGTAATAATCATTGTAGGGGGACAATGGCTATGATGTGATGGCAAATGTTTTTTCTTTCATGTCTATGACACTGTAAAAAAAAAAAAAAAACCTCTTGTGCTATTTGAAGTTGTTGAGTCTTCATAAAAATGTGTTTTTTCACACCATAATGTCTTCAGGCTGTGCAGACAGCCAACTTGCTGTGTGTTTCCAAAATAAGTATGGAAGATATTTGTATTTACACTATTCAAAATCAGGTGAAAGGTACATCAGTATTATCTCACACATTTCTTTGATTTCACTGTTTTTTGACAAACTAGTATGCTCACTAAAGCCTGGTTTACACTACATGGGAAGATCAAAGTAAGACACGCAACTCCAGCTACGTAAATTGGAGTCAACGCATGTTACATCACATTTCTGCGACATCCACACAGTTGGAGGCCGATGGGAGCAAACATTCCCATATGTTTCCCTATTCTTCGTGAGGAGCAGGAGTACTGGCACCAACAAGGTGCCCTTTGAGTTCGATCTGTACTACACAAGGGCAGAGTTTTGGGAGGGTAGGGGGCCAACAGCCATGCGCTCCGGACGTGGCTTGCTTTTCATCCTATTCCCTGGACTATCAGAGTAAGGGGAAAGTACTTGCATTCCATGCATGCCTCTCACACCTGGCAGGTGTTTCTTTTATGTCTATGATAGCTGTAAGAGGCATGTACAGAATACAAGTACTTTCCCTTCACTCCCTTCCAGTCCGGGGTAAGGATGTTAAATATCAACTAATTGACTAATTGAATAGTCAGTGCATTTTGCCTCGATTGGGTGTTTCCACCTTTGGGCTGTTGCTACACTTCAAGTCAGCACCACGTGGAGTCAGGGTCAGCTGAGGACTCCCCCACTGATCCTAGGCTCCATGCGACGCTGCCACTTTGAAACGCCACATGCAACCTAATGCCAGGCTCCCTACAGCGTTTCAAAGCGGCAGCACCTCACGGAGTCTGGGGTCAGCGGGGCAGACTCCAGCTGATCCCGGGCTCCACATGGCGCTGTCACTTTGAAACGCCGCATGCAGCCTGGGGATACCCCATTGGCCCCAAGCTGCATGCGGCATTTGAAAGTGGCAGCACTGCTCCAAGCTTTCAAATGCCGCATGCAACCTGGGGTCCACTTTGAAGTGCTCTTTCCCCTTCCCTGCCACCCCTTGCTGCCTCTTTCTGATAGAGGCAGCAAGTGTGTGTGTGGGTGGGGGGGGGGGGGAAACGACTAGCTTGTCAATTATCCGATAAGCATTTGCTTCACATCCCTAGTCTGGGGAACAGGATGAAAAGCAAGCTGCATCCCGGAGTGCATGGATGCTGCCCTGCAATCCTCCTGAAATGCTGCCCTTGATATTACATCCACTAAATTGAACCCCGGAAGATCGACCGCAGCAGCATTGATCTTCCGTGTAGTGTAAACGTTATCCGATAAGCATTTGCTTCACATCCCTAGTCTGGGGAACAGGATGAAAAGCAAGCTGCGTCCCGAAGCGCATGGATGCTGCCCTGCAATCCTCCTGAAATGCTGCCCTTGATATTACATCCACTAAATTGAACCCCGGAAGATCGACCGCAGCAGCATTGATCTTCCGTGTAATGTAGACGTGCCCTAACAGACCTTTCAGTATGTCATATGATCTTTTAAACAGTAAATATTGCACATATTATGCAGAACCAAAATATGAAATTTACTAGAAATGAATGTATATTACAAACCACTCCACCTCTTGTGCAGCATGACAGGTTAATGTTAATGGATATTGGCAGTGTCCATAAAGCACCACAGTATATAGCAAGTATTGTTGGACCTCCTCTTCTTCTCTTCCTATTGTTGATAATAAAAGCCTTGTTTTACAGTGTGTTTTTAAAACATCACGTACATATTTGAATTTGCAAAATATGGAAATGCTTTCTGACAAGAAAGTAGAATTCCGCTGTGGAAAAAATGGCAGTTATGAATATTGAAAAGTACTTGCAAACAAAGGTCATATACGTATAAATGTTCTATGGTAGATCTCTTTCTAAAAGAGAAATGTTCTATTGATAATTAATTTTTATGCTGTGTATATTTAATATTTTGAGAGGCTGTGGAACAGTCACATCTTTATAAACAAAATTATAGTGTCTGGAATTATTTTTCTTTGCTTCATTCATGTTTCCTAGGGCTGATTCAAAAAAGAGATGACAGATGGGGGGGATGAATTTTATTAAAATGACTCTCAAGATATTTCATCATTTTAATTATAGAGTGAAAATAAGGGGTAAGATACTTGATGCATATTACAAAGAGACCTGCAATAAAATTGGGCTAAAATAGGCAACATCTATCTTATCTAAGCTCTTTTAAAATATCTCCAGGTTTGCAGTATAATTTTGTTTGACCACCTTCACTATACAGCCATTTTTGTTCATTTCTTCAGTGATTAGTTAAGACAGATTCACTGTACAGGATCCCTGAGGCCATAGCTACCCTGTATATATGACTTGCTTCATGATGTCTAAATTCTGTTTTTCTTCTTGTTTCCAGTAAAATTGAAGGTCTAGAGCATATGCAGAATCTACAAAAGTTGAACCTTGCAGGAAATGAGATTGAGCACATTCCTGTCTGGATAGGGAAGAAATTAAGGTCCCTGCGTATTCTTAATCTGAGGCAAAACAAAATATCATCAGTAAGTGACATTAGGAGAAATAACTGGTAGAAATATATCTTTTTAAAAGCCTGTCATATTTAACATCTCAATTAGTATGATCAGCAATACGAACATTACAGGTTCTCTGGGGAAAAGATATAATAATATAGCTTTGCGGTCTTCATAATGGGGTTACTCACTGTGTATCAGGAAAACTCTCTAACAAATCACACATATCATACAACTGTTATTATTCAGGACAATGTGAAGCTTTGCAAGCTTAGGAAAGACTTCATATAAGTTGAGAAATTTCTCTCAAATTGTGGATTCCATTTCAGTTCTTCATGATGTACTTCCAATTCTAATTAGCACAAGTTACACAGAGGTAGCCATGTTAGTCTGTATCTGCAAAAATAATGAGGAGTCTTGTGGCATCTTAGGCCATGTCTAAATTGCAGGCTTCTTTCTGAAGAATCTTTTCCAGAAGAGATCGGGAAAAACTTTTTCCAAAAGAGAGCGTCTACCCTACCAAAGTACATCAAAAAAGCAATCTGCTTTTTCGACAGATAACATCTACACTTACTGAACACTATCTCACATGTAAGCTGTTATTACTATGGACGGTGTGACCACCCAGGGCACCTGTGCTTTTTCCTCTTCTTTCGAAATAACTCCCTCTTCCCTGTCCACACATGCCTTATTCCGAAAGAGCTTTTTGGGAAAAAGGCTTACTTCTAACTCCCGTTTCACTGCCGCATGTAGACGCAGGCAGTTATTCCGGGCTAGTCAGTTTCCAAAATGGTGACTGCCCGGGAACATGCTAATGAAGCACAGTATATTTAAATCCCGCACTTCATTTGCAATTTCGGTCACCCTCATTAGCCTCCCTAGTTTGAACAAAGGGGTTGGTGTAGACGTACCCTTAGAGACTTACAGATTTATTAGGGCATAAGCTTTCGTGGGTAAAACCCACTTCATCAGATGAGATGGAGTAACATAAATTAGTTTCATATGTGCTTGGGGGAAGAATAGACATGACTGGTTTTTTAAAAAAACTTCTTAACTGAAACATGATTAGATTAGTGTCGGTAGTCCCCTTTGCATAATCTGCAAGGGTACATCTGTATGTAAGGTTCATTTTAGCAGCAGTAAAGATCCTGAAGGGACCATGCTGTGGGAGCCAAGATTGTCTAGCCCTCCGATACTTTGGAGGATATTCCATTTCCTCAAGAACCCCAAGGGTGTCTGGAATTGGAAGGCAATTTTAGCACCACCACCACCACCCCAATGTCCCCCCACCAGATGTGACATCTACTTATAATTTCCAAGGTCAAGATTCCACAACTTTCTTTCCTCTTCCCAGGGTTTCTCCTATAGAGAACACTTTAACTCCATAAATTTAGCTCACAATTTGAGCTATGGCAGGGCAATGTGATTTTAGTGGGGGCATCATTTTTAGAAACTATGTTGTTGTATAAACAATAAAATGTATACTTGTATTAAAATGTATTGTATTTAAATAGTGGAAAATGGATAGTTGGGAAGTGATTGTATTTGGAAAGATGTTTAATCATTGTCTGTTTCTCTTTGATTCAGCTCCATGACATAGCTAAGCTGAGGCCCTTAAAAGACTTGACTTCTTTGTTCCTGGCAGACAATCCAATTGTAAATCTACCTCATTATCGTCTGTATACCATATTCCACTTGCGCTCACTGGAAAACCTTGATGGACAGCCAGTTACAAATCATGACAGGCAGGAGGCTCTTGAGAGGTTCAATTTAGGTAATCCTCATATGCTAGAGCTACTGTGAACAATACTAAATTTAGAAGGTTAAATTGAAAAACTTTGTAATTATTGATGTCATGATTTGCTATGGATTATTAAAATTAAGATTTTGGTACACTGTTAAAAGTTCAGTGCCAATTTCTTGTGATGTGATCAGCTACGTCTTCTAAAAACTGTACAGACTTCTTCCAAGGAAAAAAAAGGATCTTAGCCTACTTAGCCTACAGTTTCAAATTCTATTAAAGATACAAGAAGAACTGTCTTTTCTTTAAATTAATATTTAAGAAGGCTGACACTATATATAATAAGGCCATAAGCTATGTTTTACTTCTTAGCTCACTTAAGTTATATCACATATAGAAGCATAGCAGGCTTGATATTTTTGTTTGTTTTTTGGTTACTCTGTTTCAGTGCTTGGGACAGGGACATTAGCCTTGACCATCCAGTAACTTAAGCTTTTCTTCCCTTAAAAGCAAATAAAAACTGATGTGAACTTTGGCTACACCTCTGCCATGCTTCTAACTGTGGAGGTTGTGAAAATGCCAGCATATAGCCCTTCATTGGCTAAAATGATTCCTTGCATAAAGGATATTTTCTGGGGTTCATTTCCACCCCCATTTTGATCCTATTACACTGCCAGGCCTCGTCTGGACTAGATCAGGCAGGTCAGTTTAAGGTATGCAACTTCAGTTACATAAAATGCATAGCTGGAGTCGGCTTACCTTAAGCCAAGCTGTGGCAGTGTCCACACAGTGGGAAGTGCTCCCACTGGTTTCCCTTACTCCTCACAGAAGGAGGAGTACCGGACGCCAGCGGGGGCTGCTCTCAGCTTTTGATTTATGGGTCTATACTAGTCCCACTAAACTGAACGTTAGAAGATCGACCTCCAGAGTGTCAATCATCTGGTAAGTATAGATGTACCCCCAGTTATAAAGGAGTCTTAGTGTAATTATGTATATGCACTTAGTGATAACTTACCTAAAAGAGAAGTCAGAAAGTGTTTAAAGTTTTGTTTTAATTTTAAATGCCAGTTTATATAATTTTGACCTGCATCTAAAGAATAAGACTTACATGTAAAGCAAAATATAGTAAACAAAAATTATTTCAGAAATTCTTAGTATTTCTGTAAGGCTACGTCTACACTACAAGGTTTTTATGCAAAAACTGGCAGAGCGTCCATACTTCAAGCACGTTTTTGCGCAAGTAAATTGGCAGAACAGACGGCTTTTGCTGGTAGACTTATTCCTTTCCCCACGAGGAATAACTCCTTTTTACGCTACAGCTCTTGCGCAAAAAGGCAGGTGTGGACGTTCCAGAAGGGGTTTTGCACAAGAAACCCCTGTTGACAAAAGCACAGGTGCTCTGATGGCCATCAGAACTTTCTTGCGCAAGAGTGTCCATGCAGTGTGGACGCTCTCTTGCACAAAAGCACATCGCTTTTGTGAAGCGCTTTGAGGTCTGGACGTGCTTATTTGCAGAAGCTCTCTTCTGCAAAAGGCTTCTTGTGCAAAAACCCTGCAGTGTAGACGAAGCCTAACAGATTAAAGTAGTATATTAATACTTTTTTTTTTTTTTTTTAAAGAAAAGTTAAGCATTCTTGATACCAAGTTTTAGATTGGAAAAAAAGCTTTGCCTGTTTGGATTTTTTTTACTTTTTTTTGGCAGAAGAAATAGAAAAATTGGAAAAAGATTTAGAGAAAACAATAAAAGAGATGGAGGACCTTAAAACTAATCAGTTTGAAGTGCTTGAACAACTTCAGCATCAAGATGAAGTGAACAGATCATTAAAACAAAAAACCCTGCAACAGAAACAAATCTACAAAGAACTTGAGAGGGACCTAGACACCAAAAATGAATTGGTAAAGTTAATCATTTGGGTTAAATATAAATACATAAAACATGGTTTTGGGAATCGTTTTGTTTCACTAACTTTAATAAATGCAGTAAAATGTATGTTTAAATGCTTGGGTATTTATGTTTAAATTTGTATATAGATGGCTCAATGGATTGGAAATGAGATAGGAAGTTTTTCTGATGCTGGGAAATGCTTCAACATCAGGCTGACTGTTAGTGACCAACCCTCATTCAACAGGTCTCCTGTACTTTGGTGTGTAGTCAGTTAATAGTTAATATTTTTGGATCAGTTCCTAGTGGAAAAGATCCACATTACCAAAGCCACCAGTGTCACAAGTGATAATCTTGGGGTGGAAACCAAAGGTGGCACAGAGTATTATTTCACTGTAATTAATCTCACCCCACCTGGGTTAGGTAGAATAGTGAAGCTGTCAGGAGAAGTTTACACTTCCACTGCCTGTGTTCTAGGTATATTGTGGATGATGAAAACAGGACTTCAGTCTGCACAGATGCTAAATATGGCATTTTTCACAAATACTATATTCATAAAGCCAACAGTCCACCCCCATTGCTTAAGACTTAGGTTAGACTGAGCATCTAGAACAATTTATATATTTTGAGGTGTTTAGGAGATGCTATAGTGGTATCTCTGGGGAAAAAATGCCATCTGAATTCTGAAACATCTCCAGTTAAGGAAGAAGCAGGAACAAGTGAAATTGATCCAGTCCAGCACAAAATCTGTGCGGCTTTCCTACTCAACCCCTAGAAAGGCCTTGTACTTCTGAAGATCAGCCAATGCAGCATAAGATCTCACAAACAAAACATTGTGTCCAATATTTACAGATGCCTGCAAATGAAAACTTGATTAGTTACAACTTGAACATGTCATGTTTAAATTTTCCCTTGCTGATGCAACAGAGGGTTCTACCTTTTTACCATTATCTGTATTTCCATTGCCCTGAAAATCTTCCCTGGGATTGAAGATTTTGTGGCTGGGGTGTAGGCAAGCAGGGTAAAATATATGTATCCTTACCAGCTTTACCAATAATCAGAACAAAACTTAATACACGTGAGGCTTTATTTCACTTTTGAATGTACCCCTTCTGTATTCTGGAACTATTGCTAAGCACAGGATAGTTGTGATTTTCTATGTACAGCATTAGGCACAAATATCTTGTGATATGACTAAATTGGCACTGTGATGTTAGGAAGCTGCAGAAAAAATACAGCCTTTGTACAGACTGCTCTCACCCCTGGCAGATCTCAGATGTGTAGGTTTTGAGCATTGAACCTTCACTGACTTCAGTGGAAACTATGGGTACTCATCTGAATAATGAACCCTAGGTATCTAATGTTGGATACACAGTTGAAGCATCCAAAATGAGTATTCGCATTTAAATATTTTTTTAGTTCCAAATTCTCTGAAAATATTACCTCTGTAATTCTACCCAGCGTCTGTGTGAATACTTTCCATGTGCACAAGTAAATTTGCTAAACTGTTTTAAATTTGTGCTCCCACATTTCAAAATGTATATTTTTTTCATTAATGAACCACATTATTTTCCCATCTTGTGTCTCTCTCCCTACCACTTACTTTTTGTCTCATTTTCTGCTCATGTAACTTTTTATTCTATTCGTAAGTCGAGTGACCCATTGAATATTAAGGAACATGGACCTTTGCTTAGTTATTTTTCTATTTCGTTTGCCTGGAAATAGGCAGTGTGTAATGTACACATTTCTCCTGTATTAAGCTTTTCAAGTTATAAAATTGTATGTTTCCTATCCCTTTAGGATTTTAAAAATAGCTAATGTTTGTTTGCCTCTAGTCACCTTTTGTTTAAAAATTTCTGTATTAGTAAGAGGGTTAAGTTACTTGTGGCTGCTAAATCTCTAGTGTACTGATGATTTTTCACTGTTTAATTTTTAAATTGCTGCTGCAGTGAAGAAAAATTATCCACACATACCTTGTTTTAGTAAAAGGTGTTCATCATTGGGTTCTTTTTCATTATAGTTATTGTAGGTCATGTCCATTATTTGCTTATATCATCCTTAGAGCCTGTATTTGAAAATTCTTATCTTTCATTGCTGGATATAAAATGCAAAATTATACATAGTTAATTAAACTTATCATTTGATTTATACACATTCAGTAGGCATGTCTGGAAAATCTTATTTAATTCTCTCTAACAGTGGACTAAAGCTATACATGTCTAAGTATGCCTTGTGTATTTTCTAAAACAGCAGTATATTTCTAAAATGTAATTCTCAGTATAGTGAGAGCTTAGCAGCTTCTATTTTACAACTTAACCCAATGTTATCCTTTGGATGACAAACTGTGCTTGCTTCTTTTTCCCTTTAGCTGGTATCTTGGTTTGTCACAGTTCCCTTTCCACTGAGCCTTTATTCCTCTCTAAAGGTAGTCCCCATGTACAGCTGAATTGCATAATTTTGTATTTTTGCATAGGATAAACGTGCATGGTGTCAATAGTCTCCAAATATTTTACATTTAAAACGTTATGAGACTTGTCATTTGCTTTATCTGCTGTAATTATTCTTTTTCAAATATTTTCTTTTCCAAATGTGACTAAAGTTTTGCATGATACCAAATACTTAGATTTAGAAATCTTTCATTAAGCCTTTCCCTTATTTCAGTCTATTCTATATTTCTCTTCTTTTCCTCCATTAGTCCTACATTCTGCTGTCTATTGGAGCCTTGCTGCATGCTCTTCCTCAGGTATTCAGCATGAAAAGCTGACCAAAAATTAAATAAAAATCACATGATGGACCTTTGCTAAAAGTTTAAATAACAGTATGGAGTTGATACACATTGTAATACGTTGAAGTTAACTTTAAAAAGTACTGTAATTATCTTTTCACAATCAAGTTAGTTTAACATTAGGAATCACATGAATGTGTGGTGTATTTCTTGTTTAATGTGTCACCATTTGATATCAGCACAATTTAAGTTCCTCTCAGCATAAGACCCTAAAAAGAAAAATGTAAAAAGAGCAGAGTATTGTATTAGTAGCCTTATCATTGTTAACTAGTTAGCATTCTCTGAAACCTAAAGTAATTTAACAAGATGCACCTGAAATACAAAGTTTCTTATTCTGGCTTGTTAAACCATTAATTACAGAAAATTGATATGATTGATTAGCTGTTTGACTAAATTATTGACATACTGGTTTTGTGAGACCTTCAGTACATTGACTAGCTATCTTTGGGTTGTCTTTTTTGTGAGAAATATGAAATGTAGATTCAAAGGACCTTCATGTGATCATTTGTGTTACAGCAGTTGTTTGTTTCTGTCTGTCCTTTATTTACAGTAATTTAATTTTTAAGATGAATAAATGTTATGTCCTCTGTAACCAAATCTCATAAATGTTTTCTTGTGTGGAGGCTTTGCATCACTATACAATCAATGCATACACTGATAAGTGCTAATATATGCAATAATTCAATATGGGAATTTGACTTATTGTGTTTCATGCTGCCATTAGCTAAAGCAGAAAACAATGGAATTAACCCGAGCATGCCAGAAACAATACGAATTGGAGCAGGAACTGGCTTTTTATAAGATTGATGCCAAATTTGAGCCATTAAGTTATTTTCCACCAGAGGTAATTATTTAAAAAATAACAAGTTTTGTTATTTCCTTTATTCTCCTCTGTTTTGCTTTGCATTCTACTGAAACAGAAATAAGGCAGGGGATATTGTTTAGTGTAATTTGAAATAGATTTTGCTTTTTAAATAGTTACTGCTTACCATTTGTGCAAATTAAACTTGGTTTGAAGTTGCGAGTTATGTTTTTCTCTGCGTGTTTTCTTGAAAGGTTTAAAGTCAATATTTTATAATATTAATATTAAGTGGCATTTAATATTTAAATATTAATGTTAATAACTATACATTTGTTTTGGCTGAGTATCTTAGTGATAATTCTGCAATGGATTTTTCCCACTTTGGGCTTGATTCTCTAGCCCTTGCTCTGGGTGAAAATCTGACAGTACTGAAGTCAATACCAAAACTCCTTTGACTTCAATGGAATTAGGCTTTCTACTCACTCTTTTACTTACTCTTTTTGGATTGTACAGTTAGAACCTTTTCCTTTAGAATGGAAGGAGACAGCACAATAGAAGCATAAAAAGATCAGTGAATATTAAACATTCCTTGTGAACTACAAATATATAGTTTTTTAAATATTCAAAAGGGTGCAGTGTGAGTATTGTTAAAAGACATTAATTAAAATGACTTACCTTTTTAGTGCTACAAGTATAATCTAAATAACTATAACTGTAATAGATTAGCAGTAAGCAATTTCTTCAGTTCATTTTATAGAAGTTTTTAATACAATCAGTTTCACTGAAGTTTCTGCAGGAGTGTATCCATAATCATTTTTTCCATGTTGTTTGTGTGGGTCTGTCAGTGAAGCACAGAAGAAAAACATTTTTAAAAAGAAAATTCAGTTGTAAAACCATAAACATTTTCAGGGAAGGTAGAACTTATAATAATTCTACATTTAAATTTCCATGTATTTCTCAACTGTCTGTATTTCAAGTTGGTCATCCTTTACATGTAGATTAGATTAAATTCAAGTTTTAAGTGTACAAAGTCATGAATTACTTTTGAAGTCTCATAAAACATTTACTGTGTATAAAAAATTAATATATTTATTCTTATCATGATTCAGGATGTTGAACTTGATGATGTACCCGGTGAAAGCCCTTACATTGGTAAAGCCAGGTACAAGAGAAATATGTATATTGGAAAAGTTCATATTGCTAATAAAGCTCAACAAATACAGATTGGAAAAATAGAACTAGATGAAGAAGATCTACATAGGAACCAGCAACTCAAAATAAACCTTCATCAAACTCTAGATGTTCAGCTAGTAGATAAAGAAAAAAAGATTCAAGATGGTAATTTTTTTCTCAAGTATAAATATGAAACCAGTTTCCTATATCTGATGTCAGTGAAACATTTTGATTTATGTTGTTCTTCCCATCAAACTGCTAAAACATTAGAATTAGTGTGACATCTACATTTAGCTTTTTTATTGTGTTTTAGCCAATGTAGCTAAATTTCAAAATTATTGTCAAATGACAAACAAAAAAATTTCAAGTAAAGGACTGCAGTACATTTCTTTTAGAGTTTAGCATGAAGGTGACTGGATAATAATAAAATATTATTCTTTGATGTTTAACTTTCAGAAATACATTGTTGAGAGTAGAGATGTTAAAATGTGATTAATGAAGTAAATGAGTAACTGCTGATAATTTCAGCAATTATACACAAGAGCGGGAGATCAGCTCCCTGAGAACCATTACACATGTGGAGCTGGCTTAAAAGCTTTTAAGCCATCTTCCCCATGTGCAACAACTCCCTCCTGTTTCTCCTGCCCCCTCCCTGCATGTTTGCCTCTGATACTGACCGAGGCAGCAGCATGGGCGGGAGGAGGGGCAGGCTCTCCACGTATACAGGGAGACTTGTGAAGGTTGACCGATGAGTCTAGGCTCATTGGTTAACAATGTACACAGTTACATTTTCACATCCCTAGTTAAGAGCATGATTCAGATGCAGATTTCAAATGCACTTGCGAGCAAATTTCTTTTTTTTTCTCCCCTATCAAACTAAGTAATGTTAGGTGAGCAAAATTGAAGTAGGAAAAAGTTTGCCTTTGTATTGCAGATAAAAGATTGGATTTTTTCTTTCAATGGACAACATATAGGTGGGGGAGGGAGGGAAGAGCTACATGTGTGAGTTAACTGACAACTGTTCACTTAGAAGAGGTTTTGGGCAGTCAGTAGAAGTCTTCCCAACCAATTGGGACCTCCAATTTTGCAGGGGCTACATGGGTTTACTTCTTTGCACTGTTTCTCCTTAAGGATGTTAAATTGCAGTTAATTGACTAGTCGAGTAGTCGATGGAATTTCCATTGACTACCCAGCTAGTCAATAGGCAGTTCCACATTCCTCCTTTGAAATGGACAAGAGCCCCCCTGGGAATGGGGAACTCTGCATGCAGCCTGGGGCCAGTGGGAAGTCCCACTGACTCTGGGCTGCACATGGGCGTGTCTGCTTTGAAATGCACAAGAGTCCCCAGTTGGGGCTCTTGTGCATTTCAAAGCCACAGCGCCCTCACTGAGCCCAGGGTCAGTGGGGGATTCAGGGTCCCCCACTGACCCCGGGGTCCATGCTGCATTGCATGCTGTGCAGAACCTGGGGTCAGCTGGGGAGTTCCCACCTGATCCCAGGCTCCGCACGGCATTTCCCCAGCTGATCCCGGGTTCCGCGGAAATGCTGCATAGAGCCTAGGATCAGCTGGGGAGTCCCCAACTGACCGTGGGCTCCATGGCACTGCCCCCTTTGAAATGCCGAGGTGGTGTTTCAAAGGGGTAGCCACCGCACAGCTGATCCCTGGCTATTAACATCCTTATTGCTCCTCCTTTTACCAGGATCAGCATGGTTTCAGCAAGGATCCTGCTTGCCATTACGTGAGCTCTACACTGCTGTGTAGTAACAGTTGTGGGGGCTGTAAAGAAACAGACACTGTTTGATGTAGAATTGGTTCCAAATGGTACAACTGGAATACCAGTCTGAAAATGATGCCAAGTTTAAATAGCCAGACCCAAGTTCAACTCCCATTCTTATCCTGAAAACTCATTGGAGCCAAATTTTCCTGATGGGGCCCTTTTTGTGATGTTTCTTTAGGGTGAAGAGAATGCCAGGCAGAGACATTTATTTTTCTTTTTGACTCCCATGTCCATGTTCCTGAGTTGGTTGGGCCAATCTGAGCCAGTTGTAGAGTTCATTAGGATAATCAAGTAAAGCAATATATTAAACATACTAGAGAGAAAAAAATAAGTCATAACAATTTTTTTATTTTAAGTATCTGACAAAAAGTAATTGCGAAAGCTTTTATTTCTGTGAGACTTTGACATGATCAAAGCAGCTTCTTTCAACCTTAGGCCACATCTTCATGGAAGATCACAGCTACCACGATCAATATTCTGGAGTTCGATTTTAGCGAGTCTAGTTAAGACTTGCTAAATCGAAATCAGGGTGCCCCCTGCTGGGGTCAGATACTCATGCTCTTGCCAGGAGTAAGACAAGCTGATGAGAGCATTTGCTCCTGTTGGCCTCCCTTTGTGGGGACACCACCCAGTTCAGTTTAAAATAAGCCAACTCCAGCTATGTATCCTGGCCTTAGAGTATATCAACATGGAGTCAGGCATGTTGTACTCAGTCAGGTGGCATTCATATTGTCATGGGGAAATGGTCTAGAGAGGATATGGGGATATATCTCAGTGTTACACAGAAGTCATTCAAATGTGTTGTGATTTTTAATTATTAATTTTGCAGCCGAGGGAAGATTAGCAGAACTTCAAAGTGAAATAGTAAATGCAGAGCAACACGTTTTAAAAGCAAAGGAGGAATTTAAACAACTGCAAGATGCTGTGGCTCAGAAAAAAGTATGTAAAGGCTAACAAAGTAAAGATAAACAATGAAAATATTTAAAGCAATGTAGTCATAAAAATGTAATAATATGCTCCTCTCAGTTTTGTCAAGTAGTCTAATTAGAACAGGATTATTTTTTCTTTATTTATTTCCCCGTGGAAACTTTAAATTACACTTAAATTGAGCTTTTAAGATAAATATTCAGACACCAGGTTCTCAGGTCTTTCCTGGCTTACTGGCCCAAAGTTTCATAATTAGCAGATTGTTTTTGTCAAAGAGCTAACAACGTATTCCTATTTTCATAGCTAATTTATGAGAGACCAAACCAGGAGCAAGGTGTTAGCAAACTGGCGTTCCTAGCTTTCATTTTATTTTAAGTTAATGCAGGCTATAATAACCTGATGATTATCAAACTTATCTTTCAAAAAGATTCTGAACCATCTATATATTTCCAGGCTTTTTTAGGTGGTTTTTTTTTCCATTTCTTGACTCCAGATTTCAGAAGCAGAAAAGGAAAGTCTTCAACAGAAACTGAGTAGCAAGATACATCTCCTAAATCAGCTACGAGAGGAAGCTTTGGAACTAGAGAAACAGATGGAAAAGCAGAAGCAAGAAATAGGGAATAAGCAAAAGGAGATTGAAGACTTGCAGAGTTTTATAGATTCTGTAGATCCAAAAGATCCAAGACATGTAAGTAAAGCATTAAAAATAAATAAGGAAACCTAATTTTTCTATGTCAGGCTTTTGTATTAAGGTATACTTAGTTAAAATTCTGAATAAATATTTAACTAGAACCTAATTAAACCTAATTTTATAAAACACGTAATATGCTCTTCATACTATTTTAGCAATGTTTTTAGCTTCTGAGCTACTTATAATTGCTTCATTTCATGATATGTAATGACCACAGAATTTAAAAATGGCTTCCACCTTTATCAAATATATTTATGGAAGTAGGGTCCAGATTCTGAAAGATATTTAGGCACTTAAATCCCATTGAAATTAATGGAAACTAGGCATCTAAAACCCTTTTGGGGATTTAGGCTTAATTATTCAATTAAAATATTTACTTTGTTGTAGGATGTAACTTTTGGCATCTGTGGAAATTTAAATATTCTAGACAAATTACTAAAAAGTTGTAGAAGTTATGTAATCATGTTCATTTTTACTATGAGCTACATTGTATCTTTAGAGGCAGAAGCCCCATTTTGGCAATGAGATGTGTTCAGGGAGACCCTTGAATGCAAAGAGGTTTACTTGTATGTGGATCGACCATTGCACTGTTGATCCGCTGTGTAGTGAAGACAAGCCTTTAGGAAGGACAATTTTTCTCTCCTCCTTCCGTTCCCTCCCCCGTAGTTGAAAGTATTTTCTACATGTTATCACAAGGTCAGGTGTCATTAAGGATTTTATAATGGGAGATTGACAAAAACCAAAACAGTACAACTATCAGATTGTATTAGATTAATTATTCTGAAATATTTGGATAACTTTAGGCCTTAATATTTTTAAATGAAGAGCCTGTTCCTTCACTATGGTGGTCAGAAAAAACAACCATTGACTTCAAAAGCAGCGAGGAGTCCTGTGGCACCTTATAGACAGGACTCCTCGCCGCTTTTGCAGATTCAGACTAACACGGCTACCCCTCTGATCATTGACTTCAGTGGGCACTGTATCAGACTATGGGACAGATTCCAGACCCCTCTGCTGTTCCAGAAGTGCAGAATCAGGACTTCTCCTCAGTTTGCAGTGGTACAGCTGGCACACTTCCTTTGCTCCAGGTTGGCTGGAGAGGGAAACAAGTGTAGTAGACCTAAAGTTTCCTGACCTCTTTTTTTTTTCCCCCCTCTGCGCTTTATTTATGCATGCTTCTAGTTTCCTGCACAACTACCACCAGTGTTGCTGAAATAGGAACATTATGCAACAGAAAGATCAATGCACAATTGCTTCTCCAATTTCTATACCATGGCATGGATAATTTCTGTGCACAATTATTGTTCTTTAGCTTTGTTCCCTAGGCAAGGAAAGCATAGGCTCCTGCATTGTTGTAGAAGCGATTTCATGAATGCCCAGAATGCAGATGCTAACATTCCACGATCTATATGTGAATGGGTCTGTTTCCCTTATCCATACTGTATTTAAAATTTGATCTTTAACATACCTGTGGTATATAAATTCAGTGAATATTATGTACAGCAGGTTTAAATTAGACTACAGTGAGTTTTAAAGTGTGTCCTAAAATCAAATCTATTGTCAAATAAAAGCTTTTTAAATATGCTTTCCATAACTATTGTCCATTTATGTGAATACTCCCATGTCTGTTCTCTACTTTCATCTGAGACTCAGACTCTCTCTCCCCCTACCCCCTTAAATTGGTTTGAAATCTGCAGTTAAGAAAATAATATATGATTGTAACAGTCTATGTGTTTCAGGGAGGAAACTGCTTTCTCAAGAGGACAAGCCCAGCCTCTTGGGGAGTAGACTGACTGTTACTAACTCCGTAGTCGATTGGCTACATACACAGCTTCCTGTGTTGTGATTTAAAGCAAACAGGGCAGAGTACAGCTTGTGGAGACAAGTAGAGATTGGAGAGCACGTTACTGCTCCACAGTCATGACAGATACTCTCAGTGTCTGCAATTTCCCATGGTTTCAAACCACATTCTTACCAAAGTGTAATTGTCAAATAGAGAAGTTTGGAGGAAAGAGAAGACAGAAGAGAAACTATGTTTCATTTTAAGCTGCTTTCCATCATTTAGATTTCAGTTCATCATTAAAATGGATTCTAAATTAGGGGTGGAGCTTTTTGCACATGACTTCAAAGGAAGAAAAGACAAAGCTGTAAGTGTTTGTTTTTAACAATCTTCTTGTGACATTCAGCAGCTGTTGCAAAATAATTATTCAACAACAGCAGCTGTGCTTAATCTTACTAATTAGAACTATATTTTGGAAATTAGAATTTAAATTAGACTGGATTTTTTTAAATTGGTGGAAATGTTGAATTACAGTAATACAATTCTCAGTATTCATAACCTTTTTATT
This sequence comes from Pelodiscus sinensis, assembly GCF_052426305.1. NCBI lineage: Eukaryota > Metazoa > Chordata > Testudines > Trionychidae > Pelodiscus > Pelodiscus sinensis. The sequence goes on along the minus strand of NC_143074.1, from coordinate 21,966,898 downwards.
TGCATACTTTAAAAATACTGAATATAATATGTATTCCTAACATACTGCAGTTCTATTTAAAAGTAGAGCAAATATGAGTTAAGTAAATCTTATAGTGCTTTAATTCTGAATTAAAATGACTTGCAGTATAACAGCCTTCAAAAATTATTCTGAAAATTTTGCAGTTCTAAGACTTCCATGTAATAGCTAGATAAAAGTACAGTATGTATGTTTGGGGCAGGGACATAACAGAAATTGCTGTTAATAAAACAAAACCGACGTATTATTGGAGGCTTTTGACACTGTATTAATGATGTTTGTAAATGTTTCAGTACCAATGAACAGTGAAGTGCTATTGTTATGGACTTTCATTTGGTTTTGTTTGCCACTGTGCTGCTGAGAAGTGTTTCATTAGTACATTATGGTCAAATTCTGAGAGTGACTGAACTCATGAAAATGTGCAGGTGCTAAGTACTCTTCAGGATTTGGCCCCGTGTTTGTAAATCAAACTGTCAGATATAAACTTACTGTTTGAACAGAGGCCACTATTTGAACAACTATAGTAAAGTATCCTGTTGTAACGCTGACTGCATTCAACTATGGAAATAGTTTACACAGCTCAAGTTAGACAGAGACTTCTGTCAGTGTTTTTATTTGATATTGGGCCACCACAACTTAAGTGAATGTATCATATGTATTTAGAAAAAATATTAAGATCCCTATGGAACTTGAAAGCTTCTCTCCTTTAATCAACAGAAGGTTGTCTAATAAAAGATATTACCTCATCCACCTTATCACTTTTAAAAAAACACGTATTCAGAGATGAAGCTAAAATTATTAGACTATGTGAAGCTTGTCTGACTTGCTGTTTTCTCCAGTGTTATGTAAAATATCTTGGTTCATTAGCTTATTTCTTTCCAGACCATAGATTGCTAGGGCTATAGAGATAGCTGCTTGGTCCTAGGGCAGTGGTCACCAACCAGTAAAACAGGATCTACCAGTAGGTCTTGGAGCCTCTGACAAGTGACCCTGACCGGTTTGGTCAGGAGGCTATCAAGTTCAGACACTTCATGTGCCCCTTGCTGCTCCTAACCTCTGTCTTGGAGGGGCCCCCCACTCTCAGGGGCCAACATTCTCCTGGTTACTGTACAGAGCATGGGAAGAAGGGGGTGTGTACTGATGTCAGGGTGCCCCTCCTCCCACTCTGTGCCCTATCTCCACAGAGTAGGGGAGGGACAAGGATGGAGAGAGTTTGCTGGCTGCTTTTGGGAGTGGTGCAGGGCTAGGTTAGGGGTGAGCCTGCCTTAGCCGCCTGCATTGCCACCCAGAAGCCACCTGTGTTAAGCAGTGCCCAGCTGGAGCCTGCATTCCGAACCCCAGCCCCAGTCCTGAACCTCTCTTGCACACCAAACTCCTGCAATAGCCCTGAGTCCCTGTGCACCCTAAACCCCCTCCTGCACCTCAGCTTCCTGCCCCAGGCTCATCTCAGAACCCCTCCCACACTCTAAATCCTTTAGCCTAAGATCAGCATCTGCATACCCCTCTCCCAGCCTTCTGCCCCCAGCCTGATAAAAGTGATGGAGGATGGGGGAGGGAGGATGGAGTGAGCAGGACGGGGCCTTGGGGAATGGATGGGAAGGAGATGGGGCAAGGGTGTTTGAGGTAGATCCTTGGTTGCACTTAAATTCAAAAAGTGATCTCATGCTTATAAAGCTTGGAGGCTACTGTCCTAGGGGAATAGAGAATGAATGAGTTCCTTGTGTTTCTCAATTACTGAAGAGTAGCATTCATGGGTTTTGAAGGGATATATTTCCTTATGTGAAAGGGGTAACGAAGCAGTGAGAGTTAAAGTTGGGAAAAGAGCAGATTTTGGAGTTGTTAGAGATGCATTTGACCTTCCGCCTCTGGGCAGGAATGTGATATTTGGGGATAAGGGATGGAAGCGAGATTAAATGCTGTTTGCTGTAGAGATCTCTTCATCTGCCTGATCTCCAAAAACTCCTGCCTTTGGGGGAAATAACAGGAAGTGGAAGTTCAAATTGTTGGTGCAGCTCATTTCCAGTAGTGGGACACTTCAGAAGCAATAAGCCAGATAACTTATATTGTTAAACTAAATATCTTTTACATTTAACCATAATTCACAGGCTCACATGACAGCTCAGAAAGCAAGTAAAGAACAGCAGCTTGACATGATGAACAAACATTACAAACAGCTTGAAAGTCGCCTGGATGAGATGCTTTCTAGGATTGCTAGGGAAACTGAGGAAATTAAGGATCTGGAGCAACAGCTTACAGATGGTAAAGTTTTGTTAACTTCATTTCTTAAGAATATTAAATCTGTATTTTAACATAGCTGAGATACAAGAAATGTAGGCAAAGAATGAAACTGATCTCATAGGAAAAAATGGGATGATTCTCAAATGTGTCCACCTTAAAGGAAAAGAGCTGGAAAACACAGGCTTCCAAAAGACTATGTTTCCCAGAAGGCTTTCATTGTCAAAAGAATGTTGCATTGATAAGGATATGTAGCAGACACAACATGGAAGACCTCAATGATCAGATCTTGATGGAGAGAGCCAATGACAACACTCTTCCATGTTGCATGGAAGATTCAGATCTCTTGCTTAACAGGTTGAATGCGTTTCATCACTTAACAGCATCTTTTGCAACCATGAGCAAGCATCATGGACCTACCATCCATTAGTAGCTTTCAGCCATAATTAAGGGATCTTACCTCCCCAGCTGAATAAGGGATATGTTGATAGTTCAAGTCATACTGTGAGCAATGTTCCCTGTAAGCTGAATGCTTGAGCAGCCGCCCAGGAGAGACTCAGGTGCCATTCAGCTGAATAGCAGAGTGCTCTCAGCCAGCAAGGGTATGTCTAGACTACAGGTTTTTGTCAACAGAAGTTTTGTCGAACGATACTATCGACAAAGCTTCTGTCGACAAAGAGCGTCTAGACTACATCCAGTTCTGTCAACAAAGCAAGCTGCTTTGTTGACATGACAGTGTAGACGCAAAGGACAGTGTAGATGCAATAACACCTTCTGTTGACAGAACTCTGTCGACAAAAGGCATTATTCCTCGTAGAATGAGGTTTACAGCCATCGACAAAACTGTTGAGTTCTGTCGATGCTATGTTGACAGAACTCAGCGGCAGTGTAGATGCAGGTATAGTTTTGTCAACAGAAGTCCACTTTTGTCGACAAAACCCTGTAGTCTAGACACACCCCAATATGTGTTTCTACTAGTGGTACACATCCGCACATGCATTGGTGCACATAAACAGTTAATACTATACACACGACCTTCAAATAGCTAGGGCTTTTTGCTTTTACACAGTGTGTGGTTTCAAGCCACTAGAACAAAAATAAACATTGCATACTAACATACTATTCATTTTTCAGAAACAATTATACTCTCTGAATATAGAAATGTCCTATCCATTTCGTCTTTGTAAATTAAACTACTTAATTTTTTAAATCCGATAATCCTTGTTTCAGTGAACAAGAAAATGTATACTTAGTATTGTAAGCTGTTCTTCCAAATCTGGAAAATATTTAGTGCCCAATGTAAATGGAGGTAAAAAAGGGAACAAGGTAGAATAGAAATAGGTCTTAAATGGATATATATCAAGTTAACGTAATGTCTCATCAGGACACAGAAAATAAATTTTTTGAAATGCTAATTGTTGTTTCTCTATAATTAGCTGTTGCAAGTACATGAGAGGTTAATTTAACGTAGGTAACACACATAAGTTTGTTCAATTAGACCATTTGAGTCACTAAATAATAGCGTCTTGAGTTGTACACTGTAAAATATCGATGATTTTTTTTTTGAGAGAGAATACTTAGTTTTAAAAAAATTAAAATGGAAAAAACTTACCTTCAGCTAAATTAGCTATGTTCCAATCTTCAAAACTTGACAGTTAGTGATAGAACATCTCCTTTGACATTTTTAATATCTTGTATTCAGAAGACTAACAGTATTCAGAAATTATACTGGGGGATCAGGAATGTCTGTTTTGTTCATCTTGTATTCCTTGAAATAGTTCTCTTGCATAGACTAATTCCATTTTGTACCTTTGCAGGTCAAATAGCAGCCAATGAAGCACTGAAGAAGGATTTAGAAGGTATTATCATAGGGTTACAAGAATACCTTGAGAGCGTTAAGGGTCAGGCCAAGCAGGCCAGTGATGAATGTAAGGAGTTGCAGAAGGATAAGGAGGCTTTGCTGCAAAGATTGGCTGAAGTGGAGGAAGAAAGAAATCAGCTGGAAATAGTTGCCATGGATGCTGAAAACATGAGAAAAGTAAGATTTTGGAATACCTTTGTTTTCCCAAAGTCGGATCCCTGGGAATAAAAATAAAAACTTAAAAAAACCCCCTGAATTCTGAATTGCAAAACAAAATTTCCCTTGGACAAATTCTGCTGTTTTTTATATGGTAGCTTCAGTGGCAGTTAAAACTGTTACTGAGCAGAATTTGTCTGCTAACATTTAAAACATAAATACAGGTTGAACCTCTCTAGTCTGGCACTCTGGGAACCTGACCAGTTCCGAATGAGAGCATTTTCTGGACCACAGGAGGTCAGTATTGTTTAGCAGCATTACCAACACCTCCACTGCTTCATAGACTATTGGAGGACATTTAAGATTTGTCTACACAGCACCCTCACCTCAAAATAACCAAGCAATTTGCTCTACGCAAATTGCATAGCTTATTTTGAGGTAACTTCGAAATAAGGTGCTATTCCGAACCGTCCCTTAACCCTCCTGCAATGAGATTTACAAGGACGTTGGAATAGCAAGCCCATTATATTTTGATATAACGGGCTTTCTCTTCAGACACAGAATAGCTATTTCGGGATACTAGAGGTATCCCTAAATAGCTCCACAGTATAGATGTAGATTTAGGGGTAAATTAGAGCTAAATAACAGCACAGAACACTGAGAGCTAGGACTGGTGGCTGTAAACAAAATTTATGGGACCACAGGAAACTTGACCCGTGGAAAGTGGACATCAGGCTTACTAAAATCATTCTGGATGACAGATGTTTCTGGACAAGAGAGTTCTGGATTAGAGAGATTCAATCTGTAGCACACAGCAAATGGAGATTATTCTATGGGGTAGTCAATGCATACATTGTATAATTTTTCTTATGATGGAACTCTTCCAAAAATTGAGGCTTAGACTTTTTCTCCTTGGACCAAAGATTTATTTACAATTACACTAGTTCAAGTTGCTCCAACACTAAATCTATACTTGGGTTTGTGTCTATGTGGCTACACTGATGTAAAACAAATACACGCATAAACAAATTAATTGTTAATTCCAAGAAGCTAGGAAGTGTGATTTACTGAAGCACATTCCCTGCCTGACAGTTGAATGTAGTGCATTTGCTAGCATCAAAAAATTAACTGAAAGTATGAACAGAATAATAAATTATATGCATATTTCTAATTTGATTGTTCAATTTTAGGAAATTGCAGAGCTTGAATGTGCACTCCAAGAGCAACGAGAAGTAAATGAATCTCTTAGAGAGGCACAAGGGGATCTCAGTGCATATGAGGCTGAACTGGAGGCTCAACTTAAAGTCAGAGATGTTGAAGCCAAGCACCAGCAAGAAGAACTGGGGAGACTAAAGCGACTTAGTCAGGTGAGAATAGAATTATGGTGATGTCAGATGGGAATAGTTCTCCTTTTTTTTAAAGGGTACTCTATCTTGAAAAACGTAAGTGGACTTTGCTAAGTTTATATTTTGTTTTTATATCTAGAAATACTTTTTCCCTTCTGAGTCTGGGAAGGATAAAAGTTCCAGGGAAGGTGTTCTTATATCAGCTGTATTTTTAAAGCCCTGTGAGTTTGTGATTAAAATTCCAATATCCATATTTTTATCAAAATATTTTTGCAATTTATAATACTAACTTCAAAATCCAGTGAATCCTGCTTTCATATATTCATTTTTAATAATTATGTTAAGTATATTATGCAAATTTTTCAAAAAATTTCCATTTCCTTTTTCATAATCAGAATTCCCTTTCTTTTAAACCATTAAAAGGGGATTTCTTTAAAGTAATGTATGTACAAAGGAACTTATCACAGGAGTTGTCATTAATATTTATGATGGGTCTTATTTTTGCATTCAGGATCTTCAAGTTTAGTAAGGAGATGTCATTTGTGCTAAACAATCAATTATATTTCATAAGGCAGTGTAACCAGTATGGCTTGGAGTTGTATTTTGCTATGATTTATAATTTTATCCTGAAACTAAGATGAAGAGTATTTTTGGTCTCTCCATGGAGACTATACCTTGAATAAAAACGAACTAGCTAGTGTGGCTTTCCAGAAATAGTTGAAAGAATATTGGTTACCAAAAATAAAAAAGTGTCCTTGGCACAGTCTTATGAAGTTTTTAGCATAGGGTATGTCTGAAAATTTTCTTTGCAGAATTTTCCCCAGCTGGGCATCCTGGTCTATAGAGACTAGGGATACAAGAAACCAAATGTAGTTTCAATTTTAAAACTTTTTTGAGTTTTTGCTAAAAACTATAAACTCCCTTAGAAAATCTTGACAATTTTTTTATTTCATTAGAAATTTCAACAATGGGGTGGGGTGGAAATTCAGACCAGCTCTAATTTAGCACCCTTTATAATTGAGTTAATTTTGTTGTTTCAGAAAGTACAACTATTCTGGTTTTTAAATCGGAAAACATTCTTTATTGTAGATGGAACACTCTGCTCTGCAAGCTGAACTTGAAAAAGAAAGGCAGGCATTAGAAAATGCTCTTACCAAAGCACAAATATCAGAAGAGAAGGAAGAGGAAAACAATAAACTACTTTCCCAGCTCAAACAATTACAGGTTAAATACTTATTCATTTTTTGTCTCAGAATTCACCTGATATCTGAGATGCTTTTTTTTCCCCCCTAAAGGAAAATTAATATGGATTTTCCTCCTCTGTCTGATCTGTACCTGCTTGGGAATTTTAAGTAGTGTGTCTTACTTTTTTCTTTTCCCTCTAATGTTAATACTCCTAACTTTCTGTTTCTTAGGTCCAAATTGGGTTATCAAGATTGGTTATTGTTTTTTGTAAAGTATGGCCTTTCTTCCAGACCAGTGCATGTGACTGAGAAAGAGGGTTAGTTATTTCAGAACTGCTGAGCAGCGGCGGATATAGGGCAAGGGTGAGCAAGGCGGCTGCCCCCGGCCCCGCGCTTCAATAGGCCCTGCGCACGTACCCCACACGTGCTACTTCTGGCCAGCTGCTGCCGAGGCGCATGTGCAAAATTGTGGCTCCTCGGGCCCCGTGGCGCAGCCATGGGCCCCGCAAAATTATCATCCGCTCCTGCTGCTGAGCATACTTGTTTCCCATTACAGTCGAAGAGAGCAATTTCCTGAGAAGGAGAAATTGAATATCAAGAGTCTGCTGGGATAGTCAAATCAGAATTAAATTAAATTAGAGGTTGACTTATTATCTTACACTTCTTGTTTCCTGCTTGGGGATAATAATGTATTTGTCCTTCAGTTATCTGAACATGGGGAAGCATAGAAGATCCACAAAAAGTCACTGCTTTCCAAAGTAAATAGCAACAAACAACAGGGATACAAAAGGAATGGTCCAATCTTGTGAAGTGCAAACTGCTCCTGATTGCTGAAAATTATTTTATGTTGGCTTAACTGAGTAATTTTGCTCTCCATATTATCTTTGTACAGATCTAATTGTTGAGACTGGTGGCGGTATGGTTTTTCTGAGCAGTTTCTCATTTCATTTAAGGACTTAATATTGAGAATTAAATAGTTTGCTTTGTTATCAGCTCCTTTATGACAATAGGCTTAGTTTATACAAACCTGTAATAAATAGTTTGCTAAGATGGAGGTGCAATATAAATAAACCCAGTCTTGAACTGGCAAGAAAAAAATATTTTCAACTTTTAGGAGTAATTGCAAGGAAAAGATGCATTTCTTATTGGGAAAATATTTGTTAGATTCTAATGTACTGGAGTTTGACCCCATAAATTTGGTTTTACAGGGAGACAATAACCTTTTGAAACACCAGCTTAAAGATCTTCAAAATCAGCTAAACCATGCGTTTGACAACGCAATTCATCCTGAAGAAGTCACAGCTCGTGTAAGTGAGCTCAAGAGAAGAATGCAGACAGGAATTGGAGAAATTAGGTGGGTAAAATAAATTCCTTAGTAATTTCATTAAACTAGTTTGTGTGCACAGATCTAAGTTTATAAGAGAAACACGATAAGCACCCCTTCTTCACCTTGGTGTCTGAATGTAGCAGCTCTGACACTGATTCATATGTAACTCTGTTGACATTTCCGTCACTTCATTCTCAGTTACACACCCACGTCAGTACTATTCAGTATAGTAAGTGGGTTGTCTGCTACAGAGCAGAAAGTGAGAGAGCAGTCCTTTTGCTTTACAGCAACTTTAATATCCTGTTTTGGCTCAGGAAACATGGAACCAATCAAAACCGCAGCACACCATGGTTGCATCAGTTGGACCATTTTCTCACCAACACCCCACTATACTGGGTCTCATTAGATCTAGGGACAAGACCTGCTGCTTTGCATATAGTCACACTGAGTGGAAAGGGGAGAGACAGTTATGGACACTCCTCTCCGCAACCATGCTCATTTGTATTGGTCATCTTAAATTCTTGCACTAGTGTATTAGGCTGGAAAAATCCCAGCACCTAATACCAATACCCTAAATTATTGCTTACTTATCATTTGCATTATGTTTCTTTCAGATGCCATAATTCAACTGATATTATAGGGAAAAGCCTTGCAGACCTGCAGAGACAATTTAATGAAATCCTTGCTCATTCACAACAAGAAAAAGAGGAGGCATGGGCTAGACAGAGACAGTTGCAAGAAGAGATGGCGTCTCAACAAGAGAAACTAGGAGATGCACAGGAAAAATATAGACAGGCGTGTAACAAAGCTGCAGAAGCAAGAGTAAGAGAATTGCAAGTTAGCAAATGGAGAAAATTGAACTAACAGCACAAGAATCAAATTTCACTCCTTACATAACACTTCTTTAAAGTTCTTGGTTATACAGATATAATATTTGTCTGTCTGGAACAGGTTTGGGACAACTGAAATGTAGCGCAAGACATTATTCCATTTCAATTATGAAAAGATGGGTTTGTTGTTTTTTTCTTTTTAATATGTGAAGTATGGTTCTGGCTTTCTCCTGGTTGCAGCAGTGCATATTTCTCTTGAGTGATAACTATTCATTAAAGGGAGATGATGTCAACAGTTGATAATAAAAAAATTTCTTCAGAAGTAATTTGACAGCTCTCACACTTTAAATAGATTCTGGCTACTGAAGAGAAATATGGATGCATATGAATTCTTCTTTTGTTCTCGTTTCTGACAATAAACTTGCCTTACTCAGACTCCTTATATTGTTTCACCAAAAATATGCAAATGTACAGAGATGCTATATATAGAGACAATGCTATAATATAGGCGTCTGTACGTTGATATACTGTGTGCCCCATTGCACTCTTCTGAGGTTCTTTATTGCAGACAGCTTGCAGAACATTTTCATTTTTGCATAAATGGTGTAGAATTTTCTCATGCTTTTAAAAATTAATAAGGATAGCTATCTTTATGAAAAATACTTGATTATACATGCCTTGCCAGTGTTTGGACTACAGAATATATGGGGAACAAAGAGAAGTAAATATTGGTAGAAAAAGTAAAGATTATGGGTAAAAATTTCAAAAGCTCTGAAGACCTATTTCCAAATTCACTTACCTTTGTTTTAATAGATAACATTTTAAAAGAATGTATGGACATTGTCAGTCTCTCTTTGACAAATAGTATTCTGCTAATTGCATGTTTTGAGAAATTGATTTTTAAATTTCAACAAGATTATGGATCAAAGCACTCTATTTTTCTTTTTCATGTTTTTCACGGTAATTTTTTTTAAATGCAGATTAAATCTGAGAAGAGGCAGAATGAGACCAGAGTTCATCAGCTAGAGAATGAAATCCAGCATTTGCGTGCAAAAATAAAGAGTATGGAAGAAATACAGGGTCTTGCAGATCAACAACTTCAAGAAGCTGATGAAGAGAAGGAGAAAATTCTTGCCCAACTGGAAGATTTAGAGAATAAGGTGGGAGATATTTAAGCAAGAACAAGCACACACACTGAACTTAATTGACTGAAAAAAACCCACAACCTTTTAAGTGTTTAGGTTGTTTTGGTTTCTAGAATTTATGGTGTTTTACCTGGAATCTCAAGTGTGGATAATCATTGTTACAAATGATATTAGTTTGATTCTGGCTTTAATTAAAACAACATTTATGTAAAGTATCTAAAAAATATTGTTAAATGGAAAATAATATGAGATAACACTATACAAAATGGGGCATAGTGACTCTAATAGGCTATAAGGTCAAATGTCCTGTAGAGACACCTGTAGAAAGCAGTAAAATATTAACAGTGTGAAAACAGTATGAGACAAAAAAACTTTTATAACCATATATTTCCCTTATTTCAGAAAAACTTAAATGATGCGAGGGCACAAAAGCAAATTCTTGGCCTAGATAAAGAACTGAAGGAATTAAAAAGAGCAGTAGCCGCTTCTGATAAACTGGCAACCACAGAGCTCTCCATTGCCAAAAATCAACTAAAGTCTCTCCATGGAACTGTTCTCAAAATTAACCAAGAGCGAGCCGAGGTGATTCAACACAATAATACATTTATGTAATATTTACTGATGCTGTTATAATGTGGGAGGGGGTGTCTTGGTGTTTCCTTTATCATGTAGAGTTTATGGCTCAACCACAAATTATCACACTGAACTGTAATTTGGCACACAAGGGCTCAGTCTGAACGTAATTTAGGTAATTGCCAAGTTACGTAATTTGTCTCACTACATTCTGAAAGCTTCTGAATAAGTAATTTTTACATAGATTTGAATCATGGCCCCTTAACAAAATTTAAAAAATGGAATAAATTATTTTCAGCTTTAGTCACAGTATTATTAACAGGATCAGATACAATGTAAATAAATTCTTAAAACTTCCTTACTCAGGTCTGGAACGTGGTTTCCATGATGATAAAGGACCTACACAGTGTGGATATTATTTATATAATGTGTTTAAAAAATGGGATTTGTTTCTTCGTGTAGATAATAGAATTGAAGAAAAAGGAAATACAAAAAGTAGACCAGCATGATTGTCACAATATTTTTCTCAGTGCTGCATAAGGCTTCAGCAGTTCTGTACAGTTTTAAAATTAAACGTTTGCTCTGTTTATTGTTGTAGGAATTTCAGGAAGCAGAGAAGTTCTGTATGCAGGCAGCTCATGCAGCTCAGGATCTTGCCCAAGCAGAAGCAGAAATAGAATTGTTGCAGAGACTTTTAAAAGAAAAAGAACAGGTAAATTGTAGTAGGTATTGCTGTATATCAAGATACATATGTTGAAGTGGCAAGAGTGAAATACACAGATAAATTTGAATATAGGAACATAGAATGAATATTTGAAACAGCCTAATAAATTCTAAGTTACTGACTTCCTAATTAAAATTTTAGATTTTTAGGAGTGGGTTTTTTTTTTTAAACTTAGTGCTGGCCATTTCCCGCTCATTTCTGAAAACTGATTTTCTCTTATGATTGTCATTTAATAAAATATGGTTATTGCATAGTCATAATCATTTGGGAGGAGAAGGGGGAAGCTTTCTTCCAGCAACTTAATTCACCTTCTAAGTTGATTTTCTTTTTTTAATTAGATGTGTTTAATTAGATGTGTTCCTAGAATAGGCTTTATAAATTACTGATGAGTGTTTTGTTTTTTTAAATTTAGTTTCAGTATGAAATGGAGAAATCTGATGCTGAACCTATTGCATCGAGTTTTCACAAGTTTGAGATTAATAAATTAAACCAGACTCTAAAACATCAGAGAGCAGAAATTGACCGACTGAGAAGCTTATTAGACAATGCCAGGGCAGGTAATTCTCTCTTCGTTTGTCTCTGCTCCTTGCCTTCCAGCACAGACTTCAAGGAAATGAATTTTCTACCCCATGTGTCTCACTACCTGCTCACTCCATATACCTGGGGTTATATGGAGTGAAAACTAGTAAGCCATTCTGTCCAGCTTCTGAAAACGGTATCTTGAGATGCACACTAAGTTTTTGGGGTTTTGTTTTGTTTTGTTTTGTTTTTTTTTACACTTCAGAGAGAGAGGGCCTGGGTGCATGGAAGTGAAGTGAGTGGGATGTAGTAAGTCTGCATTCCCATAATGTGCTTATCATGCATATCATAGAATACTAGGACCGGAAAGGACCTTGAGAGGTCATCGAGTCCAGTCCCCTGCCCTCATGGCAGGACCAAATACTGTCTAGACCATCCCTGATAGACATTTATCTAACCTACCCTTAAATATCTCCAGAGATGGGGATTCCACAACCTCCCTGGGCAATTTATTCCAGTGTTTGACTACCCTGACAGTTAGGAACTTTTTCCTAATGTCCAACCTAAACCTCCCTTGCTGCAGCTTAAGCCCATTGCTTCTTGTTCTATCCCCAGAGGCCAAGATGAACAAGTTTTCTCCCTCCTCCTTATGACATCCTTATAGATATCTGAAAACTGCTATCATGCCCCCCATCAATCTTCTCTTTTCTAAACTAAACAAACCTAATTCCTTCAGCCTTCCCTCATAGGTCATGTTCTCTAGAACTTTAATCATTCTCGTTGCTCTTCTCTGGACCCTCTCCAATTTCTCTAAATCTTTCTTGAAATGCGGTGCCCAGAACTGAACACAATACTCCAATTGAGGCCTAACCAGCGCAGAGTAGAGTGGAAGAATGACTTCTCGTGTCTTGCTTACAACACACCTGTTAATGCATCCCAGAATTATGTTTGCTTTTTTTTGCAACAGCATCACACTGCTGACTCATATTCAACTTGTGGTCCACTATAACCCCTAGATCTCTTTCTGCCGTACTTCTTTCTAGACAGTCACTTCCCATTCTGCATGTATGAAACTGATTGTTCCTTCCTACGTGGAACACTTTGCATTTGTCTATATTAAACTTCATCCTATTTACCTCAGACCATTTTTCCAATTTGTCCAGGTCATTTTGAATTATGACCCTATCCTCCAGATTAGTCGCAACCCCTCCCAGCTTGGTATCATCTGCAAACTTAATAAGCGTGCTTTCTATACCAATATCTAAATCGTTGATGAAGATATTGAACAGAGCCAGTCCCAAAACAGACCCCTGCGGAACCCCACTTGTTATGCCTTTCCAGCAGGATTGTGAACCATTAATAACTACTCTCTGAATACGGTTTTCCAGCCAATTATGCACCTTATAGTAGCACCATCTAAGTTGTATTTACCTAGTTCATTGATAAGAATATCATGCGAGACCGTATCAAACACCTTACTAAAGTCTAGGTATACCCACATCCACCGCTTCTCCCTTATCCACAAGACTCGTTATCCTATTAAAGAAAGCTATCAGATTGGTTTGACATGATTTGTTCTTTACAAATGCATGCTGGCTGTTCCTTATCACCTTGCCACTTTCCAAGTGTTTACAGATGATTTCCTTAATTACTTGCTCCATTACCTTCCCTGGCACAGAAGTTAAACTAACTGGTCTGTAGTTTCCTGGGTTGTTCTTATTTCCCTTTTTATAGATGGGCATTATTTTTGCCCTTTTCCAGTCCTGTGGAATCTCTCCCATGATTTTCCAAAGGTGATAGCTAGAGGCTCAGATACCTCCTCTATCAGCTCCTTGAGTATTCTAGGATGCATTTCATCAGGCCCTGGTGACTTGCAGGCATCTAACTTTTCTAGGTGATTTTTAACTTGTTCTTTTTTTATTTTACCTTCTATAATTACCCCCTTCCCACTAGCATTCACTATGTTAGGCGTTCCTTCAGACTTCTCAGTGAAGACCGAAACAAAAGTCATTGAGCATCTCTGCTATTTCCAAGTTTCCTGTTACTGTTTCTCCCTCCTCACTTACCAGTGGGCCTACCCTCTACTTGGTCTTCCTCTTGCTTCTAATGTATTTATAAAAAGTCTTCTTGTTTCCCTTTTATTCCCATAGCTAGTTTGAGCTCATTCTGTGCCTTTGCCTTTCTAATCTTGCCCCTGCATTCCTGTGCTGTTTCTCTATATTCATCCTTTGTAATTTGTCCTACTTTCCATTTTTTTATATGACTCCTTTTTTATTTTTAGATCATGCAAGATCTCGTGGGTAAGCCAAGGCGGTCTTTTGTCATATTTTCTATTTTTCCGACACATCGGAATAGCTTGCTTTTGGGCCCTTAACAATGTCCCTTTGAAAAGCTGCCTACTCTCCTCAGTTGTTTTTCCCCTCAGTCTCGATTTCCATGGGACCTTACCTATCAGCTAGCTCTCTCAGCTTACCAAAATCCGCCTTCCAGAAATTCATTGTCTCTATTTTGTTGTTCTCCCTTCTACTCTTCCTTAGAATTGTGAACTCTATGATTTCATGATCACTTTCACCCAAGCTGCCTTCCACTTTCAAATTCTCAACTAGTTCCTCTCTATTTGTTAGGATCAAATCTAGAACAGCTTTCCCTCTGGTAGCTTTTTCAACCTTCTGAAATAAAAAGTTGTCTCCAATGCAGTCCCAGAACTTATTGGATAGTCTGTGAGCCGCAGTGTTATTTTCCCAACATATATCTGGATAGTTGAAGTCCCCCATCACCACCAAATCTTGGGCTTTGGATGATTTTGTTAGTTGTTTGAAAAAAAGCCTCATCCACTTCTTCCACCTGGGTAGGTGGCCTGTAGTAGACTCCTAGCATGACATCACCTTTGTTTTTATTCCCTTTTAGCCTAACCCAGAGACTCTCAACACTTCCGTCTCCTATGTCCATCTCCACCTCACTCCAAGTGTGTTCATCTTTAATGTATAAGGCAACACCACCTCCCTTTTTTCCCTGTCTGTTCTTTCTGAGCAAGCTGTACCCTTATATATAAATATTCCAATCATGTGTATTATCCCACCAAGTTTCTGTGATGCCAACAATGTCATAATTGTACTTATTTCTTAGCACTTCCAGTTCTTCCTGCTTATTTCCCATACTTCTCGCATTTGTATATAGGCATCTAAGATCCTGATTTGACCTTGCCTCCCAGTGTTGCCCTGACCCTCCTTTCTCTCTGCCATTGTAGCCCACGCTCCCTCCCATTTCCGACCCATCTCCCAGGTCCCCATGTTCTCCACTTACCTGTGGGCTTTGCTCACCTGTCCCTGTCGAACCAAGTTTAAAGCCCTCCTCACTAGGTTAGCCATTCTGTATCCAAATAGGGTCTTCCCCCTCCTCGAAAGGTGGACGCCATCCCTGCTTAGCAGTTGTATAGCTTCTTTCATACAGGATGAAGGATCTTAGTTCTTAAGGTATTTTGCAAATATTATTAATTAAATCAAACACTCTTCTTGTGATATAGTTGCATATTATCATCATCACACTCACCGATGAGGAAATGTTACTCTCTGCAGACTTGACCAAGGTCTCACAACACATGTGTAGCAGACATAAAAAAACAATCAAGGAATCCTGGTGCCCAACGTTAATGACCAAACCACATTAACTCTGTTACACATTCAGTAGATATTTCAGAAACCTTCCTTGTAGCTGTGAGGAGTATAGGGGTGAACAATTCACATTTCACAGCTGGTATCAGAGATCTATTCATGACCAAGTGTAATGAAAAATAATTTAGAAGCATTTAGAAATATTTTAAGTATGTTCAGAAGTCAAAAAGTTTCCTTTATACTTAAAGTACTAAATATAAGTATAATTTCCTTAATTACTCTCTCACACATTTCCTTCATGATGAATTTATTGTGTCTCATATTTATCTGAAGTACTGGGTAATAACTTCAGTTTACGGTGCTATATGTATGAAAAAGAGAAAGAAAACACATTGGGTTGTGGGATGACTTTAAATTGGAATTTTAATTATCTTAAATATATAGACATGTGAGTACCTTCATAAATATAATAGAGGTTTCAGCTTTACTGATGTGCAGTCTTACATTATGAAATCCTGTTATTCCTTTTTAGGTAAAAAAGGTCAAATAGACAAGTTACTGGATGAAATTGCAGCGCTCAGACATGCCCTTTCTCACCAGAATGATTACATCACTGGTATAGCAGAGCCATTCAAAAGAAGAGGATATTGGTATTATATGCCACCATCATCACAAGTAAGAAAACTAATATAAGAGTTTTGGAAAGTAATATGATATGGAAACATTCTATTATGAACCTCATTAATTTTTGGAAGAGGAACTAGATGGGTATAAAAAAGACAAATGTTGGACTACTTCACATTCTGTACAAATGTATGTTCCATAATATAGCTGCTGTAAAAGCTTGTTACTTCGGATTTTTGTCTTTTCAGCATGGTCGTTGATGTTTGCATATTTATGTTAGTATGTTCTCCACATTCCCCCCCCCACACGGACTGGTTCTTATACTTCATTAAAGTATGCACAATCATGCACTGTCTTGCCTCTGACAAGTCAGTTGTTTGCAAAATTCAGTACTTTACAAAGGGCTTCCCAATTAATCATACAAATTAGCATAATTCCAATGCACACCATAGTGTTTCAGGGTTTAATTTAAGCGACATCTGAGAAAGCTAGGAAAATGTAATCTTTAAAGGTCAACATTGAAGATTTTATTTAAAACAACAAAATTTTGAAGAAGAGTCCCAGATTAGCACAGGATCTAAACTATACACTTATTTAAAACTAGGACAATTCTCAAACTATCTTGTCTACTGACTGTGTCATTCTCAATTTTACATTCAAATTTCATTTTAATTAACTGTTTTGAAAGTTACTGAAAATTCCAAGCAGACCACACCTCCTTTATTGCTAACCTAATAGCCCATTTAAAACCACATCTAACTAAATGTCAGTTTCATTAAGAGGAGTAGTGGAGGAATATCAACAAAGTTTAAAACAAAAAAGTTGTGTGGGGATTATTTTTAAAAAAAGTACAGATCTACAAATCTAGTTATTAATCACTATTTCTGCCCTAACTATTGATGATAAAAAGTCTCAGAGGGATAGCCATGTTAGTCTGTAACTTTAACAACAACAAGTAGTCTTGTGGCACTTGAGGATATGTCTACACTACAGAGTTTTGTCAGGAAAAACAGCTGTTCTTCCTGACAAAACTTGAACATGCACACTGCAATTTCGTTCTTCCACAAGAAAATCGAAAGAACAGAGGGGTTTTTCCGACATTGGTAATCCTCATTCTACGAGGAAGAAGCCTTTTTGAGAAAGAGCTCTTTCAGAAAAAGGCATGTGTGGATGGGGAAGAGGGAGTTCTTTCGGAAGAAGAAAAGAAAGCACAGGTGCCCTGGTGGCCATTCCATCCATAGCAATCACAGCTTATATGTGAGAGAGCGTCCATTCAGTCTGGATGCTCTTTTTAGGAAAAGCAGATCGCTTCTTCGATGTACTTTTGCAGTGTGGACGCTCTCTTTCAGAAGAAGTTTTTTTGGAAGATCTCTTCCAAAAAAAGCTTCTTCCGAAAGAAGCCTATAGTCTAGACGTAGCCTTAGAGACTAACAAAAATCTTGGTTAGTCCCTAAGGTACCACAGGACTACTTGTTTTTATTGATGGTACGAATGCTATTGTACTGTAATACTGCAAAAATAGTCATAACTAATAAGACAAGTTCTCCTGTTTTTTCAAAGTGCGGATAATTGTTTTGTAGAGATTATCTTGTCTGTTGTCTGCCTTCCATCTTGTAAGCTTGTAACAACCCTGTGCCAGTCACACATAGGCTTACATGGACATAATAACAACTAAATACTTTGCTGTCTTTTAAAGCAGTATTTCCACTAGAAACAGTACAAAGCACCATATAATCATCATATAGTTGTCTGAAGACGAGTTTGCAAACATGTATACTCAGATGTTTATTTTTCAATATTTTTTACTTGTAGAAAGAAAAAAATATTTAAACTTGCATTTCTTTTTGGGTTTTTAGGTTTCAACTCCTGGTTCTCACAGCACAAAAGACTCTGGAGTTGGCTTACAGTATCCTGTTTCATCCCCAGTTAGAAAAGGGCATTGTCAAGGGAGGCAAATCAGGAAGGAAGACTGTGACTCACCCACTGCAAGAGGATGCTGGGTTTATTCCCCAGTCAGGAGTAGCTTGTCCAGATCGCAGTCCCATAAAGGTGTATTAGTTTGAACATACTAAAATGTTTAGAAAAATATAAACTGCTTATTTATTTCAGTTAAAGTTTAAGTTCAGAATGAATTTTCTGACTACCAGTCACTGAATTTAAAAAAAATATATTAGTGCTAAGCTTTTTATTCAATCTGAACTCTTAACATAATTGCTGATTAGGGCCTTTCTTTTGGAGAAGCATAATTACTCAATATGGTTTTTTTCTCTCTAAAGATGGAGTATATGGAGAAGATTATGAAGGGGGTGGTGAAATAAATGCCCCCAGTGATTCTCCCTTTGTTGCACCTGCTGGTTCAGTTATTTATACTGTACTTCCAAATGGTGTCCCTGTACCTCAGGGAACTGTAGTTTATGGACCTCCTCCTGTACCAACCAATGGTAAACCAGTTGCTCCTGGAACAGTTATCTTTGGACCACCTCCTGCTGGAGCTCAGGTTGTTTATGGCCCTCTCCCTGCCAACTTTTCTGTCCCTCTCATTCCTATTGGAGTGCTTCACTGCAATGTGCCTGAGCATCATGACTTGGTAAGTGTACAGGGCAGGCCCAGCTTTATATACTTGACACAGTATAGATGGCATTTTTGTAGTATCTCTTCTGTTTGGTTTTGAAAATCATTTTAAAACTGCAAACTATACAAGTATTTTGGACTTTACTCTCCGTATTTTTACTCTAGCTAACATAGGGTTCATTGTTCCTTCTAATCATTTCATTTTGAATGGATGGATTACAGATTTGAAGAGTATAAAAAGGGTTTCACCAAATCCATATGCTCCTTCAGAATATCATCTAGACTTTAAAAGTTTACTGGGAGATGGTTTCAAAAGAAGATATGTTTTTCAAAAGATTTTACAGGAATGTATGTGTTGTCTGCTGAATGGGAGATATAAAGTTGGATTTATACAAATGAAGGCCATGGGGCCCAGCAGATAAAGACACAGACCAGGAAGTGATAAAATGTGACTTTTAGTCACAACCCTGCAGCTAGAGCATGGTTATGTCTTGAGTAAATCTCTTGATCTTCAGTGCCTCCATTTTTCCATGTGTAAAATAGGAGTAAAATATTCCCTTAGGGTTCTGAGGGCAACAGATTAAAGGCTTTATATAGTCCCACACCACAGTTATATATCAGCTCCTATAGTTTCAAACAACATTAGCAGCTTGCCTAAGAACATATTTATTATAGAGGATTGCTGTGGAGAGCCAGTCTGGTTCAAACTTGTATTTCCCTGCATTTAGGAGAAGGAAATCTCAAGACTAGACGATACTATATATCAATTAAGGTCTCAGAGACATGAATATAAGTGGACAGGAGTATCTGATCGTAAACATCAGAAAGAGATGGAAAAATTGCATCAAAACATTGAAGATCTCTTACATGAAAGAGAAGAGCTGGAGCATGAAGTAGCAGAGCTACGTAAGACAGCGCAAAAACGCAGTAAACGCAAGTAAGAGCAGTATGTTAGATGCATTTAAAAGAATGCCTATTAAAAGATTTATAGACTTTTCTAAATATATTAGTAAAGATGATTCCACTGTGTGTTTATGCATATCTTATGTTTCTGTAGTCTCTGTAAATGAATACCCCTATGAAAGATAGGTCAAACCTTTGAATGAATTGTTTTGTTTGTTTTCCCCCCTTTTCTTTAGGGACTTCATTGAAGGACATATTGACACTCTTATTACAGAACTAGAGTTAGAAAAATCTCTCAAAGAGCATGAAGATATTGTAGATGAAATTGAATGTATAGAAAAGACTCTTCGAAAACGACGGGCAGAGCTCTGGGAGGCGGATCGACTTCTTGCAGAAGCTGAAACTGAACTAGAAAGTACCCGGGGAAAAGTAAATTGTTCTGTATTGTATCTGTTTGGCTTAAGGAAGATATTTTGTTTAAATTGGTAGACTATTCATCAAGGCAGATGCAGCTATGGACTATTAGATCTGAATCTAAAATTGTTCATTGTTTACTTTGAGAGGGAGATGTGAAGGCAAGTTCTTACTCTTATTCTTTAAAAAAAAAAAAGGCAAATGTTTGGGTTTTTCTGAAGAACTTTAAAAGGCCAAGGGAAACTATAATTTTATTACTTCATTTTTTGCATATTAGTGTATCATGCCTCTCTCCTCGTTACTAAGAAGCTGCTCTCAAACCAAGTGTGCCAGTTTGCCATACTTAGGCATAAGCCTTTTGATTTAAGTAACCCAACCAAATGGAATTGCTGTGACTTTCGTTTCAGTAACTTAAAAAACCCTCAATTTATTTTCTAGACCAAAGAGACTATTCAGAAGTATAATCATGCCAAGCAACACTTGTCTCGTACTGAAACTGATGCTGAGGAACTAGAGCAAAGAGCCCAGGAAATGGCTAACAAGCTGGTGAAAGCAGATCAGCAGTTAAGGTACATTTGGTTCATATTGTTGGTGCTCTTTAGTGTATATCTGAGAACTGGAAGGAACAAAAGAAAGTGTATTTCATGTTTGGAAAACTATGATGTTCCTTTCTAAGACCTAATGCTGTGATATTATGAGAAATAATGAATGTATTTCAGGTTACTTCAGGCAGATACAAGAGATTTAGAACAGCACAAGACTAAACAAGAAGGTATCTTGAAAGAAATCAATAAAGTTGTATCAGCAAGAGATTCAGAGTTCCAGTCCTTAAGCCAGAAGATAGAAATGTTGACTGAAAGGTAATAGTTTATTTTAAATGTGCCTTTCATTCACTTTGCCATTAGATGAAGAGAGAACTTAAATGTTCTTCTTGACCATAATTTAACCCTATATTTAATCATTAGTCTTCAGAAGCTTCAAGAAGATATTCAGGTTGCAGAAAGTAATGAAGGTCATCATCTCCAAATTCTTAAAGAAGCAGAAAATATTCTTCAAGACAAAAAAACTGATCTGGAAAGATTGAAAGATCAGGTAAGATTAAAGGGGGAAAAAAACACTATTCACTCCATGCACTAGAAATAGAATCCATTATGTTCTGAGTTTTGGTTTGGTGGAGTTTTTTTGCCAGCAGCCCCTAATTTTGTATATTTATTTTAGTGTCAATATCTCCTCAATGTAAAGCTCATACTATTGTTAAATGGCTAGTTACATACTACAAATTAAATACCAAATGCCCGTACTCCTAAGTATGTTCAGTTTATACACCTGTTCAAACGCATTTGCACACCAACCAAAAACCTATTGAAGTGTACATGACACAGCCATTCATTCTGCACTTTTTGTTGTCAAGTAATTGTCAAAAAAGTATAGCTGAACAGTATATACAATTTATCTGTAGAAATAATTATAGTCCTAGTTTAATTTGGTTAATCTCAATTTTGAATATATTAAAATTGAAGATATGTTGTGGTTTTATACCAAAAAGCCTACAAAGACGTGGTGTTATTGAAATGCTTAGTTAGTGGGCCTTCCATTTTACTGAATACTATTTTTTCCCAGAAAACATGCTATTAAGACAACAATCTTAATATGACAGCTGACTATATTACTACCTCCATCTCCATCTGTTGCTTCTAGTAATAATTTAGGCTCAATCCCACAAACACTTTTGCGCATAAATAATCTTAGTGTGCTCTATGGGGCAACTCGTATGCATAAAAGTTACTCGGAGGCATAAACATTTTCTGGATTGGGGCTGTAGATTATAAGCTTCTTGGGTTAGAGACTTTTTATTTTTAAAAACTGTGTCCATACTGTGCTTGCCATAGTGAGGATCAGAGCTCCTACAGATTGTGCTAAATGCTGTCGCAATAAAAATAATTTGAAAACGTTCCAAGAAAGAGACTCTTTAAAATTTCCCAAACTGTCAGTTACTACTAAGGTAGATGTGAAAGTAGTTTAGACCCAAGATTTTTTATATATATATATATATATATATATATATATATATATTGTAGGTAGCAGCTAACCAGAAAGAGCTACTTGTCTTGGACCAACTATTGGGCCAAAAAAAAGAAGAACTGCACCTCCTTCAAGATGGCATTACTCAGAAGAAAGCAGACCTCAAAGAAGCTCTTCGAGAAGGAGAGACTGAAGTTGCTCAGAAACAACGACAAGTAAAAGTAAATTTTCAAAAGTCGTTAAACTGTTAAGAATTAATCTGTTTAGTTCAGTTCAGTGAAAGGAAAAAAAGTTAAAATGAATGGTCTCTCTGGCCAAGGCGTGGGCACCAGGACCTCCATGGGCCAGATCTGGCCCGCCAAGCGGGTTGGTTCAGCCCGTGGCTGCCCTGCTGCTCCCTTGCCCACTGGCCAATCACGCCCTGAGGGCGGGGGAGCGTGCAAAGTCTCTCGCTACCTGCCCTGCTAGGAGGGAACCATGTGCCCCACCAGAGACTACGTTTGCTCCCAGGCCCTTCCCAGCCGCTGGGAGACACAGTTCAGGAGGCACCTCGCCTCCCCAAGGGGAAGGCCTCCCTTTGGCCCCCCTCCTGATGCTGCTGCACTCTTCCTTCTTTTCTTGGTGGGAGGGGGGTGCACCCTCTGATTGGGCTGGGGGCAGATGGAGCGCGGGAAGTCTCCTCACATCGTATGGGGTGTGTGGTCCCTAGAGGGAACCACTAGCTGATCTAAACACCTAGCGGTTCTCTCTAGGTGCCAGGCATCCCTGGCAGGGCGGGGGCAAAGACTTCACATGCTCCCCCACCCGCAGGCCAATCAGGGTCTGTGGGCGGCAGAGCACTAGAAGTCTACTGGCCCGGCCCCTTTTGCCCAAGGCCCCGCCTCTTTCAGGGCAGTCTGTGACCACTTCCAAAATTCGTGAAGTGGGCCCCCACCTTCAAAAATTATTGCCCACCTCTGCTCTAGCCTCTGTTTGTCAGAAACTGGGAATGGGCAACAGGGGTGGGTTACTTGGTGATTACCTGTTCTGTTCATTCCTTATGAAGCAGACACGATACCGAGCTATGGTTTGACCTAAGATGGCTGTTCTTATGTCCTTATGTTTTATGAAGCTTTCAAAAAAATATCCCCCCCCTCCAAAAACCCCCACCAAATTGCAATTCTGATACTTTTAATGCTTTATGAATTAATAGTATCAGTTAAAATATAAAATCAGTCTTGGCTACTCTTGGTTAGTGGGTTTGTGTGTTATTAAACAGACATGTCTGGATCAGTGGTTCTAATCTCAACCTATTTACTATTGTGGACCATGTATGCAGATCTCTGTACACACACAGATGCACACTAGCTGTATGGCCCTGAGGATGTCACATGGGTCACAGCAGCATGCTGATTGGGCTACAAGTGGCCCCCAGCAACAGGTTGAGAACCAGTAATTTCTGTTAATATGACAAATGGTTGGTGAAGAAAAATGAATCTGGATGGGCAGTTTAAAATGTGCTGCATATAACAGTACCATCAAAAAATGGTGATACTACAAGTTGTACCTCCCTAAACTGGGACTCTGTGGTCCGGCAACATCCATGGTCCACTAGGACCATGGATGTTCTGGACCACAGAGCCCAGGAACAGGGAGGTCTGGCAGCAGGGCAGGAGCACGGGGGGAAGTGTAGTGGTGAGTTCTGGTCCTAGTGGCTGGGATGTGCCTGGCCCTGGCTGAGGAGCTCCAGCCCAGTTCTGGCCCCAGCAGCTCCACAGAGCTCCGCAGCCAGTGCAGGGGCTGGAGGGTTGGGACCAGAGCTCCCTGACTGCTGAGGCCAGAACGGGGCCAGAGTTTCACGGGTGGCGAGCTCTAGCTCCAGCAGCCGCCATGGAGGTCTGGCCACAGAGCCAGGGAGTTCTAGCCCTGGGCACAGAGCTCTGGGCGTGATGCTCCAGGGGCCCCCAGGGGACGGGTACAACAGGGTTGGGCTGGAACCCTATCCATGGGGCAGCATAGCAGCATAGGTCATAAGAGGAGCGACCTCCCTTGGTCCGGCACACCTCCTCATTCAGGACCGGTCAGGTCCTCAGGGTGCCAGACCAGAGAGGTCTAAACTGTAGTACATACACTTCTGGTAGAAAAAAAGGAAAAAAAATCTTATTGGCCCAGATTGTCAGTTCTGCCCTGGTAGTGTGAAATTAAAATTCGGCACCAAAACTGATATTTGTAAAGCTTTTTCTTTAGGTTTATTTAAGGGATATTTAAGAGATATTGTTAGATTTATATAGGCCTGTAAAATAAAAAAAATTGCAATTAAAATACTCATTCTTGTTTGCAATCCAAACACTGCAGTATTGTGTTAAAACATGAGCTAAACGGCAATTGACTTGTCTATTTTTATCATCCAAACTAAACTAAATACAAATTAGTAAACACAGAAAGAATAATTTTTTTCAAGTCACCAAAGTGAATTAATCTCTTGTTAAAAAATTCCTAGTAATATTGCTAAAACATGATTTTTAACACTGTAATATTGATATAGGAAGTAAGATCACTTCTAGAACAACTGAATGCTCAAAGAGGAGATCTGGATGTCGAAATAAATGAAAAAAGAACACAGCTTTCCCTCACAAAACAGGACATTGGAAAAGAAGAAGAAAATCTACAGAGAGTACTAGGGCAAATAACTAAACATAAGACAGGTATGTCTCTGAGACCATGATACGTTATTTTGCACCGGCTTAGAATGTACATAGATTATTTTTTTAAGAACACTTAGTCCTGCTTTTTCTTTTTTTGCCAGTTCCTGGTTTTTAAACTGTTTCAAATTATTAGCATTCTTATTGAACACATGTCAAAGGGGAAGACATTATTTTTTAATAGGAGGTCTCCCATCTCTCATGTGTGCTCTAATCACCGAGCTATAAAATATTTTGATGATAGGAGCTCCTTCAGTCTCTCTTGTTGAAGCTGTTCCATTATAGAAAAATAATGAAAGAGCGACTACAGCAGGGTGACTTGAACACTCGGTCTGCCACCACCCTAAGGACCAGGCTACAGATTTATTCCCTCCTCCTCTCTCTGTCTAGCCCAATGCCTGTTCTATCAGCACACCTATTGGATCAGGTCCTGCACACAAGGTTAATCTACCTGTCTTCCCCAGTTTGTGAACCTAGGTGGGAGAAAGGCAGCTAGACACCAGCAATGCTGCCTGAGTCAGAAACATAGGCTCCGAGGGTACTTTTTACTCCAAAACTTACATGCCAAGTCAATTTAGCCACTCTAAAGTTAAAAATGCCAGAATGGAGCCCTCTTGTGTTTATACATTGTAATACAGTGTTTCGTTCAAATACTGTATTTTGTGTATCACTCAATGTACATGAAGTGTGCCCATTGATGTTTTTAGAAGTCATTTACACTCTATGAATTTTTAAAAATTCTGAAGTAGCTCCATTAGAGAAAGGGCACTTTTGGTAACAAAGTTCATATCAATGCATCCTGTTTTTAATGCAGTTTAGCAACCATTTCGATTTTCCTATATCTCTTGATTGTCTTTCTTTCAATTAGAACTAAAGCACGTTCTGGAAATGTTACAGCTTGAAAATAATGAACTGCAAGGTATAAATCTACAACATAGCCAGAAGGTTAATGAATTAGAAAAGATTCAAGTTACACTACTAAAGGTAAGTGTGTGGCAGAGTAGGCAACTGAATTCTGGTCTCCCACATCCTAGGTTCATGCCGTAACCACTGCATTATCCTTCCTCGGGAAGAGCCACACTTAGATCTAACACAATGCAGTAGAAAGTGCCAATGTGCAATATATTTCATTATTACTTGTCAAATCATGAGCTGTCTGCCTCTTTGTTTATAGTTTAGTGACAGGAATAGTGCTGTATATGCAGGCTGCAATGAACTCTGAGAACTTTGTGGATAAAAGGTGCTATGCAATACTATGCAGATGTACAGAAAAGTGGTGTTAGCATCTATTATGCACATACTATATTTGTGTCTTATTTTATAGGAGAAACTAGAGTTAGAGAAACTCCAGCAATTGTCCCAGTGCCAGCGAGGAGAAATAGAGTGTCAGAGACAGCTCCTTGAGAAAGACCAGCAAGAAAATGAGCTGCTCATTTCTGAAATGCACACTCTGCATAACAACACTGAATCTTTGAGAAAAGAAAAGCAACAACTTGAAGAAAATTGTCAGAATTTGGAAAGAAAATTATCACAAACTAAAAAGTGAGTGAAGTAAACTTTTCAACGATCAATAATTGGAGAGCCTTTGTTCTCTAGAATTACTGGGTACGTTTATTCTCATTAACAGTCTATTCCTTTTTAGAAAGGAAAAATTATGGTATAGTCCATTATTGTAGCAGTGACTTTCAATCATTCCTACTTTGGCTAGCGGCTGTGTTTAAAACTTCACTTTTGAACACTTGCTAAATCTGTGATACTGTGGCAGTGCAGTAAGAGACCATTAGAAAGCAACAGGTTCCATCTGGAAATGGTACAAGAGATGCCACTTCCCATAAAACTCAAATAACCCTTTGGGGCCTGTAGTAGTAAAGCTATATTAAAAAAACTTGACAAATATTTTAAACAGACTTAATGTGTTGGTTTTTTTCCCACATTTTACAGAAATTTAACTGCTATTGAAGATAGTAGCAAAGCTGCTCTGTCTAATGTAGAGAAAATGGACTTGACTGTCAGAAAATTGCAAGAGGAAATTGACCAACTAAATAGACACAAAAAATCACTAAGTGGAGACATTGCAGTCATCGAGCGGCATCTTCACGGTGAAGAAAATTTTGTGAATTTCATTTGTGACAATTTATAGCTTCATATTTTTACTTAAAGCCACAATATATATATATATCAATTATATAATATAGCATGCTAGGCAATACATCACTGTTTAAATTACAGTTTTCTATTAGACTCATTCTTGAAATATAATACAAAGCTGTTCCTCTGTGCATGCATAACACACACATACATGTGTGTGTACAGTTCAGTCATGGATTGTCAATTGACTTACTTTCTTTTCTTTAACCAAACATATTTTATTTTCTGTAGATAAAAAAGAAGAGCTGGATACATTGACGAATGAACTGAATGATTCCAGGCAACAACTTCAGAGGGTAGAACAGGTTAGCTTTATTTGAAGATTAAATAGATGCTTAATCAAAAACTAAGAACTACATTTAAAAAATGCAGACACACATAATGCAAGAGATGATTTTTTTCGTTATCCACAGTTTCATAGTTTTTCATATATTTATTATAATACAGCCACTTTCTGGATCTGTGCACATTAGCTCCAGGGTGTGACCCTTGACAGATTCAGATATTTTATACTTTCATTAGGAGGACAAAAGTCCTAAATGAGTTTGTCTCTTGCAGAACAATACCACATTAAGTAGGTTCCAAGATTATTTATTGTGGTGGTGGTTGTTAAAACATGGAAGGAAGAAGTGACCTGTGACTGTATTCATGCCAAAAGTATAAATTTCACAGCTTACGATACATAGTAATGATCCCAATCCTGTAAGGAGTTCTGCAGAGGTGGAGCTCTGGATCTGCCTGGCACATTTTGCAGGTTCAGAGCCTTCACTTGTATACCTTTTTAAAGTTATATTTAACAACTCGTATCATTTTAACCCATTTAACAGCTACTTTTGGTCATCAGCAATGACAAGTGACAGACTATGGCCCAATGAGAGGATTGTTTTGTGTACGATGTATAGTTAGAGAATTTATTTTGAATCACAATTCATATGATTTCATATTTAACCTATTATGCAGGATCTGAAAAATACCACAAGGCACAAGGATGAGTTGCTTACGGAGCAGGCAACCCTAAAAGGAGACATCAGTGAATGTTTAAAAAAGTATAAGGATTGTCAAGAGAGACAGAAAAGGAAGGAGAATCAACTGCAGCAGCTTCAGGGAGAAATTGGAGAGAGAACACTAGAGCTAGCCAAACAAGAAATGGTAAAGAGATTCAGATAAGCTGTCTCCTGTCTCTGCATGACCTGTTGAAACAAAGCTTCTATGTTTCTAAAATTACTTTGGCAAATAGAATGTAGGCGTGAGTTAAATAATTTAATATCGCACTCTATCAATTTTATTTAGAGAGAAATAGCAAGAGAGAATGAGATTTGACATTCTGGAACAAACTTTTACACTGCAAAACAGTGGCAATCCATTATTAACAACAAGAGCCAGATTCTCCCCTGCGGGTGTGACCACTTTGTGCTGGAATGCTGCACAAAGCTGTCCTAAAGCAATGGGACGATCATCTCCGTATAAGGGGATTTTTCTTTAGAAGGCTGGTGCACCGCATGTATTTCACCCCACACCTCTCTTCAGGCTGCTGAGGTAGATAATATCTCAGGGGAAAATAGCTCCTTGCTGAGGTTTCTCTTCTTCATTTTATCCTCAGCTCTTGATAGTACCTAAAAGCAGCTCTTAAGCTGTTCTGATCTTCACCAAAGAACTGAACTTGCTGATTTACCATTGTGAGAGCATAAGCGTGGGAAAAATCAAGACCCGATCAAAACTGAGTTTCAACATAATTTTTTTTTTAAATAAACCAGGAAAATGAATTTTTCCTTTTCATATTTTGACAACCTATAAAGCTACTTGGAATTTGATACATGTTGAAGACAATTTTTTTTAATTGTGAATTTTATTTCTTTTGACATCAGTTCTCCTGAATACCATATTTTACATCGCTCTTCCACGCCACATTGCTGAGTGTGTTCATCAGCTGCAGATGAAGTGTGTGGGGGTGTGTGTATTACAAGTAGATTACAAACCAATTTCTCATTAGTTATTTTTTTCCATGTGTAGAAGCCACAATGTTACTGAAATAAATAACAGTTGTGTTTCATGGACAATAATATCTGCATCTGGAGAATGCTATTAGCAGTGGTATGTTGAGTCAGCAGTTAGCTTATTGAAGTGCTGTGTCACTCCACAGCTATGAGAGAGAACTATGAAGACCAATGTCATTTACAAACATCCAGCTTTGTAGTATCCAGGCTAATGAGCAGTATGGAGGGGGGACTGAACTCCTGTTAAAGATTTTATGTATAGAGAAAATGAAAACATACCATTTTCAGGGAAAATTTTGAAATAAAAAAAAATAGAAAAAGAGGATTACCCTTTTTCTTAACAATTAGACATTACTTTCGTATTGTAATTAAAAGCAGGAGTAAATGATGGAGAAATGCATTTTCCTAGATATCCTTTAAATATTAGGAACAAGCAAAAGAAAAGTGAAGGGACTAGCTCATGTTCATAAAGAAAATTATTTTCTGTGTTTCCCAAATTGATAGCTAGTGTGAAGATAACATTTGAATTGACACCAGTTCTGACTTTGCCTCCCTGTATTATTTCTCTAATGTAATGTCTGGTGGTGGTATTGGCTATTGTTTCGTTGATACTACTCAACTATCTCAACAAAAATTAACTCTTGGTACCCTGTCTTTTGAAGATTCTTCAACACCTCCAGGCAGACACTGTTCGTGAAGAAAAAAAAATAGAAGCGTGTACAGCTAAACTGAAAGATCAAAAACAACTCTTGGAACAGGAACTGACAGATCAAAAAAGTAAATATGAGCAGGCATTAGCTAAAGTAAGATTGGCAGAAGAAAGGGTCGAGAAACTGGAAATGGAGGAGACCTGGTGTACAGCACTGGAAGAAACAGTGAGAAAAACCAGTAAGATACTACTTACATGCTTATAGCTATTGTATCATATGAGGGCTGATCCAATCCCCACTGAAGTCCATGGGAGTCTTTCTATTGGCTTTGCATCAGGCTACTGAAGCAGAGTCTTAATAAATATTGATTGGGCTTCCCTCATTGGATTGAGACTTCCCAGGTTGATTTTGATAGGCATAGTTTTATTGTTTGTTTAGCAGAACATTGTTCATAAAAATGAGAAAAAAAGTACGATAGGAATTGTCATAGTTGATCTTGACAGCATGAATATAACAGAAGGAAAAAGTGATTCCTACTCTACTCTGTTAAATAGCAAGGCAAGAGTGCAGAAGTGTAAACTAAATAGGATTGAAAGGAATTTCATGATCTCATAAAGGCATTTGGTGATACTTGGAGAATAATCTATCTGAATACTATTTTGGCCACTAAAGACAGCTGGAATTTCATTTCAGTATCTTCTTGCAGTATTTAGTGGCAAGAGTTTAATGTGACTTTTAAAAAATATAATATAGAAGTTAGTAGCATCATTTCAGTCTCTCGCAGTTTCTCTGCCATGAAACAACAAGTTAACATAGCAGGACGGAGACTCCGTGGGTCCCTGAAAACGGTTTTTTTTTATAGAAACTTTAAAGACTTCTGTAGCATTTATTGCATTCTCCCCATCCCATGCCAACCTTTGGCCAAGATAATTCTGAAGTTCATGCCATATACCCAGTGTGAGTGGATACATTGACTTTCTGATGATTAAAGCTTTTTTTATTTAATTCCAGGACATCAGCTCTCAGAAAAAGAAACACAGTTACAAGAAAAACACCAAGAGTTTTTATCCCTCCAGAAAGAACTGGAACTCTCAAAGGCTGAGCTAAATCACCTCCAAAATCAGATCCTTTCGGAGAGGAAAAAAGCAGAAAAACAAATCACAGGTCTGAAGGAAGCAATGAAAACCCAAAGGTCCCAGCTTGAGAGAGCACTTAATGTAGGTTTTCATTGTGTTGCTATACAAAGAACAATTTGAATTACTTTGCATTTTTCTTTAAACAGAAAAATCCTGTATGTCTTGTTGAGTCTACAGGATACAATTCAGGCAATCAGTTCGGAATCATTCTTTTGGACTTTACTGTTCCTGTGATGCCCCCAGACACTTTCTTAGCTGATCCCAGTTAGTATGTTCTAACAGTGTACAATACCACCGTTTTAAGACAGAGAAAACGTTTTATATTTAGACATATGTTTGTTTTCTTAAATGAATTTGTCCCTAGGGAAAAAGAATAAAGTTCAGCAATTTTCACATTTATATCTTAGGAGAAAGAGCACGAAAACAGTTTTTTGCAGAAAGAAATGGCATCAGTAGAACGAGTGGCACATGATAATCATGAACGAGCAAAACGCCTGATTAAGGAACTAGGTGAAATGCAACAGGATTATTTGGATCTCAAGATACAGGTATAGTCTATTACCTAATCATAGTTGTTGTTCTTTTCCAGTGGGAAGTTTTTGCATGGAAACTTATGTATTTTCAGACTAGTTAATTTTAATTTTTAATGCCTGTGTTCATTTCTATTATTAGCATGAATAAATGCATTTAAAACGTCCAACCAGCACACAGTCTGCTGAAGGTCTAATACTGCAGTCCATTCTTACGCAAAAATTGCATTGAGATCATGATCTATAGGATTAGGCACTAACTGCCTTCAAGAAGAAGAATTATTGGTTTTGGAAAAGAAATTTATGTGATTTGTGAACATGCCTTTATGGGCAGTATGAATAGAAATCCTAATATCGCTCTTTCTGAACTTCAGTCAAACTAGTACTAGTAACATAATCAGGCACATTTGTTGAATGGTTTGATTAAAATTCTTACACATTAAAGATTCATTAGAGCCATCTATTGATAGGAAACTAGTCAGTGAAATGCTTAGAGCATAGTGAAGTGGAGAGTGTTCTTGATGCTCAGATTTGAGAGTATAACTATGAAATTGCTTTACAACTCTGGGAAAACGGAAACCTCATTAACTGTCAGTCATGTCATGTGTCTGCCCATTAAGTATATGCATGTGGCTTTTTATTTTAGCTGTAACTAGCTGGAGTTACCCAGCGTTGCTCGGGAAACCGGAGGAACAAAATGTAGAAAATCAATAGTACCTTTTTTTTTTTTTTTTTGGAATGGTAGAAAAGTTGCACTGATTTCTATAGGGATTAAAATATAGGTCCGCATCATCATCCGAGGGGGGGGAGAGGGAGACCCCGGGTGGAGGGGAGTTTACACACAGGAGAGGCGCCCCAGCTCACGCCCAGGGCTGCAGGTGCCGGTCAGGGCAGGTGCCCGAGCCATTGTACCCGGGGGGGATCGGGGCACTGTGCTGGCACCGGGTGGGGAGGGGGAGAGGAGGGAGTGGCAGAAGAGGGTCGCTTATGTAATCTCATGGGTGGGAAGGGGCGAGTCCCAGATGGCGCTGGGAGCTGCAGGTGGCAGGCATGGGACTTAGGGTGGGTGGGGCAGACCCTGCAGCATGCCAGGTTACTTTTTAATTTTTACAGCTTGAGCTCGGGCCAAATCAGGTCCAAAAGTACCTTAAAACCTTCTCCTGGATGAAAGGTTATCCCATGCAGTTTGGTTGCGGTAGCTCTTATAGTGTCCAAGTTATTAGTGCACAAACTTACAAACGTTCTCCTTTATATATTAGATTGTCACAAACTCTGCAAAACTTGTTTTAAAAAACGATTGACAGTTTTAGATACTTTCTTTTTGTACTTTACATTTGAAAAGTGTGCAGTAATCCCACAAAAATGCAGTCTCACTGATTTCACTGCTTAGTTTAAGCTATAGTGTTCAGCCAATAAAATTGCTATATTGACAAACTATCCTAGCCTGCTAATTTTGATTAGAGTGTGCCTTGAGAGGAATGCCATCAGTACTTTTACAGCAGTTCAGGCGGACTGAGAGAAGATAGGGAATTGAATGTTTTTGTTTTAATATTGCTAGTCTGCACCTCAAAGGAACTTTGAAGGTAGCTTACAGTTGTCTGTAAATGGCAAATGCCTCACACACACAAAAGGGTAGAACTTCTTAGCTGAGTCCTATGGCCCAAATTCTGAATTGCTTAAAAAGCTACTACTGTTCACTTTTAAGAGCAACAATGAGAACCATGCATAACTGTTCAATTACAATGTTTGTTATAGAAGTAGGCATGGGTTGTAAAACACAAAAAGACCATAGGTTGATGCTTTAACTTTTAGCAGATTGAGACACTCTCTCTTTTTAGAGCATAAATCTGCCTTTTTCTTTTTCACTACTATGTAGATTAAAACTCAAGAAGATTTGGAAAAGAGACAAAAGGAGATAAAGGATGCAGTGAAGATGCTAAAATTGGAGGTGAAAGATGAAATTAGAACTGGCCTTAAAAATGTAAGCCAAACTCCTCCAGAGCTGTTGGATGATCTGGAAGCTGTTTTTGAAGCTAAAGAAAATCTGGAGTGTGAATTAGAAAACTTGGAAAACTTCACATCTGCAGCTAATGAGGAAAGACAGCTTTCATTTGAAGACAAGAGGGATTTGTCCAAAGTCCATTTAATGGTAAAATTACTTCCAACCAACTTTACAATCAAAACACTGTCTCTAGCTACCTCAGGCTTAAATTTAATCGTATTTGTTTAAGCTGGGCACTTGATTGAGAATAGTGAAACGAAGTACACAAAATAAACAGTTTTACATGCGTAACTGGATACTCTTTACAGGTTGAAACTCTCTAGTCCTAGTTAACCAGAAGTCAACTTATCATGGGTGTGACCAGTTTCCTGCAGTTCCATAAAGTTTGTTTATAGCCATCAGTCCTGGCTCTGTGTTCTATGCTATTATTTAGCTCTGTTGTGCCCGTAAATGTCTTCTGAGAGCCTAATAAGCAGCAGAAGTGTTGGCAAGGTTGCTAGACAATATTGACTCCTATGGTTCGGCAAATTCTTTTGTTTGGTTAGGTCCCAAAACTGCCGGGCTAGAGAGATCCAAACTGTAGTAACTTCTCTGCTTCACACTGGATTGCTTAGTTGCGCGAAACTATCTTTACTAACTTACACAATGCAAATTTTTTGTTACTAATAATTAACTCAGTCCTGCATTTCTTATACACCCCACTGATTTCACTGGAAGACTTGCATGTGAAAGGAATGGAGGATCGGTCCCCAATACATATTTAAGTTTGTGGTCTATATGCCGTGGTAGAGATTTTTTAAAACAGATTTAAGACCTTGTGTTCGGGCTTCTGATTCTGATCCTTTTATCTAAAGGATGAACACTGGCGTGGAGAAGCACTCAGAGAAAAGCTGCGTCATCATGAAGATCGGCTCAAGGTAGCATCTCACACATTATATAATGCATTTATTTATATATAAACATAGGAGGGCTCCATTATAATTCTCGAGTCTTTTTTTCCTTTGGGTCTTGAATTCATGGTAGCACTTGGGAGGTTCACTGTCCCTCCCTCCACCCAATGCCTCTCCCAAAATTGTAATTGCTAAAAGGGGTATCCTCACATGCCTCCTCCCTGCACTTCCTTTCCCCCTCAGGCACCAGTCAACCCCACTTCAACCATAATTATATATGTTTTAAATAACCATAGAATACTTTTTGCAATATCATCGCTCTTTCCATTGGAATGAAAAGGAAGGCACTGTCTTTTCAATGTGAATCAATAAATTATTGCTCAAAGTTCATGATGTTTAAACATACTTCTCTTAACACTACTCTGACTTTTGTATGTGAATGTTGTTATAAGAACAGTTCTTTGCTACCTTACATAATGCACTGCATTACCAATGTAAGTTTAGCCATAACAACAGACGGAAGCAGAGTCTGGTTAGCATACATCTTGCTGTCCTTCTTCTAGTTGTTTTCTTACATTACAAGGTACCATGCAAATATTGCTTTTCTGAATGGTCAAGACAGGTAGAAAACTATTAGAATTGATAGGCAAAACAGCTTCCATCATTGTGTTAACTTTTTTTTTTTAATAGTCTGACCTCTACTATCAATTAAACTGGACATGATGAACAAATGGGATGCAAGGAAATAATTTAGTTTCTCTTTTTATTAAGGCTCAACTTCGACAATGCATGTCCAAGCAAGTGGAAGTATTAATTAAAGGAAAACAGCAAACAGAGGGTACCTTGCACAGCTTAAAGAGACAAGTTGATGCACTAGACGAACTGGTTAGCAGCACTTCTACAGATTCACTCTTGCTGTGCCAAAGCTCATTGAGGCAAATATCTTCTCTCCATGATGATCTTAATGTTACACAGAACCAGGTAACACTTGACTGTTTTGCAGTACCACATTTTCAAATCATTGTGATCTATTAACTTTGATCACCCTGCCATATCCGAAAATACACTAATGCACTTAAGTGTTTTCATAACCATAATATTATGTTTCTGTAGACTTGTCCTGGAAAGTTCAATGCGCTTTATCCTATTTGTATTAAAATACATACAGCCACTCCCCGACTTACGACCACACTGACTTACGACCATCCATGCTTATGACCAACCTCCCATTAACCCCATTATAATATTTTTGAGTTGAGAACCATGTACATCAAGTTTTTCGTATAGCATGGGCAGTGTGTTTAAGGGTATTTCCGACTTACGACCAAATCAAGTTACAACCAGGTGTTTGGAACGTAACCCGTTCGTAAGTCGGGGACTGCCTGTACATCCAAAATTGGTAGTTTCTCCATGTACTCTCAACTCCTTTCAATTTGTCCCAGCTCTGAAATGGCTTGGTCTGAAACTGAATTTGTTTGAAATCACCTTACTGTTTTTTGGATTTATGCACATAGGCTACATCTAGACTG
Source organism: Pelodiscus sinensis (assembly GCF_052426305.1). Lineage (NCBI taxonomy): Eukaryota > Metazoa > Chordata > Testudines > Trionychidae > Pelodiscus > Pelodiscus sinensis. The sequence goes on along the minus strand of NC_143074.1, from coordinate 21,931,275 downwards.
GCATGATTTTCCACAAATGCTTTTAACAGAAAAGTTTTCCATTAAAAGCATTTGCGGAAAAGAGCGTCTAGATTGGCACGGACGCTTTTCCACAAAAGCACTTTTTGCGGAAAAGCGTCCGTGCCAATCTAGACGCGCTTTTCCGCAAAAAAGCTCTGATCACCATTTTCATGATCTGGGCTTTTTTGCGGAAAACAAATCTGAGCTGTCTACACTGGCCCTTTTGTGCAAAAGCTTTTTTGCCCGAACGGCAAAAAGCTTTGCGCAAAAGGACTTTTGCCCGAACGGGAGCAGCATAGTATTTCCGCAAGAAGCACTGATTTCTTACATGAGATCGTCAGTGTTCTTGCGGAAATTCAAGCGGCCAGTGTAGACAGCTGGCAAGTTTTTCCTTAAACTTGCCAGTCTAGATACAGCCATATTGCTTTTAATAATTAACACGAACTGGGAAGCTCTTAAATTTAATGTTTAATTTAATGTTTCTGCCTGAACACTTGTAACCAATATAGGTAGGAAACACTTAAGATAATTGTAGTGAAAACACTAGAGGGGGAGGGTCTTTTTTCTTTTAAATTGTGCACTTTGTGCATGAGCAGGTTTTCCTTTTTTCCGTGTATAACAGAAGACAGGAAATATATATATTTGTTAGTCTGTAAGGTGCCACAGGACTATTTGCTTTTAAAGTTACAGACTAATACCGCTACCCTTCTGAAACTAGAAGGCAGGAAAGTGACTCTGAATCCACAAACATTGGTAGAAGTATCTGAAACAGCTTTAACATCATCTTAAAGTTACTAGAGTGAGCTGCATGCCCTTTAACTCTGCATGCCAGTTTTACAGAGTTTAGGGTTTGTACCATTGCTATACAAGATTCCAAAGCTACGTGGCAAAATGTGACAAACAACTATCCCCCCTGGGCAAATATCCAGGGTTCCATTTTACATAAGACGCAGTTTGTGTGATCAACTCAAGGTCAAATTAAGTCATGTCTGAATCAGTATTAAAAACTACACATCTCCCATTGCTCTCTGGAACATAAAACTGCTATATCAGAGTACCCTGTCGGGGAATTTATATCTGTTTCTTCTGTAAATAGGGGTTACCTACCTTTTATAGACTCACTTCCTGGTTCTTTGCCTTAATGCAAAGAGAGCCTTCTAAACTGACATGAGTAGCAACATGAGGGTGGTGAACAGTCTGTGGGAAAAAATTTGCCTACCAAGACACCTGGACCTATTTTCTGACCATTGACTGAATAAACATACTATGATAGGGAGGCTGGAAGGGCAGCTTAAACTTTGTATTATAACCTTCATGCTAAATTCTGCTAAAGCAAACCTGTTTGTAGGCATGAGACTCTTATTAAATGTAATTTTCCACAAGAAAATTCTGACACTGTTGAAAATAAAGCAGCCTTTGGAGGTGGAAGTTTACCATAAATTTGAAGTTTAAATCCCACAATAAATGAGTATTTCAGAGATTAATTTGAATTTGCTCATTATATGCATTCACTTTCCCAAACACTTTTTTTTTTAAAGGTTGGTCTGACAAGAGTTCTCAGATCTCCTGGCAAGAAGCCAGGAGACATTTTGTCTCGATCTCAACGCTTCCATCAAAATCATTCACAAGAAATAATCCCACTAACCCATGGAGGTAAGATTTGAGCCAGCTGTTACATGAATGACACATAGAATCAGAGAATAAAATCACATAGCTCCAAATATACAAGTTTAAGCAGAACTTCTCCTTGAAGACTTGTATGTAGTAGTGTATAAACACATACTACGTCTTCTCAGAAATATGTTACATAGCATCTGTCAGTTTAGTATCAACCACTATCAGCTACCACTCCTGGTTCCACATAACAGGTGCTTGATGTACACAAGACAAGCTCTCCAAGACAATAATCTCCACCTTTGTTTTTAAATTCATCTCCAATTTAAAACTGTTTTGGCTCACCATGTTTGGTGAAAATTTGCTTGCCTTCTGTGGGGGAGCGTGTTCTAATAGGTTGCATGGGAGGGGGGAGTTGGACTTTGCATTGTGGATGTCACATTTCACAGGGGCATCTTAATGTGACAGACCCAGACCAGCTGGCTGTCACACTCTAATGGAGGGCAGCTATGCAGGGTGCTGGCTAAACAGTTTTCTGTTCCCTGAATAAACCCTCAGGCTGCGTCTAGACTGGCAGGATTTTCCGCAAATGCTTTTAACGGAAAAGTTTTTCCGTTAACAGCATTTGCGGAAGAGATCGCCTAGATTGACACGGACGCTTTTGCACAAAAGCACTTTTTGCGGAAAAGCGTCCGTGACAATCTAGACGCAGTTTTGCGCAAGAAAGCCCCGATCACCATTGAGGCTTTTTTGCACAAAACAGTTTTTACCTGTCTACACTGGCCCTCTCACGCAAAAGCATTTGTGCAAGAGGGCTTATTCCTTAGCAGAAGCATCATAGTATTTGTGCAAGAACACTGACAATCTTACATTAGATCGTCAGTGTTCTTGCGCAAATTCAAGCGGCCAGTGTAGACAGCTGGCAAGTTTTTCCGCAAAAGCAGCCGCTTTTACGGAAAAGCTTGCCAGTCTAGATGCAGCCTCAGAGTCTTCTGCCCCCGTAATTAAGGCAGGCAGACACCTGAAGCTAGTTAATAACTGGCCTGAAAAAGCAGGCTAATAAGACACCCACAGCCAATTAAAGCCGGGGGGGGGGGGGAGAGCCTGCTATAAAACATTTCCCCAAAGTAAGCGTGAGGGGGGCAGGGAGAGGAGAAGAATGGACAAAGAGGAGGAAGTGTGTTTGCAGCAAAGCTGAGAAGGGAAGAGATTCAGTCAGGTACCAGAGGAAAGGCGCAAGGGGAGCGTTTGGGGAAGTGGCCCAGGGAAGAGGCTGCTGTCTTGGGGCTAGAGGGAAAAACCCAAGCAGTTGCTGCTGCCTAGGGTCCCTGGGCCAGAACCCGGCGTAGTGGGCAGGCCCAGGTCCTCTCACTCCTAACCTCCCTGCACCACAGAGAGAACTTTTTCTGGGAAAAGAGATCCAGGAATTATGGAGGGATCTCCCCCTCCCCATTCATTGACTTTGCCAATGATGAACATGCTATAAACCTGACCTCTAGAAAAACATAAGAGGCAGCATGGAGGGTGACAGTGAACCTCTGAGACATATAACCAGGGCTCGACAAATAATGTAACCTACTGGCCTGTGGCAAGTAGATTACACCCCGGAAGAGCCAGCACAGAGCGATCTGCGCATGCACAGAACCGCGCTGCTGGCGAGTGGTGCTCACTGCCGCTTGGCGAGCCCTGCATATAACCACCGCCTAAAGAGTGCAGGACTCACAGGGCACAGCCAGAATTTTGCCACATTAAGCTTGCCAGTAATTCAGTCTGGCAGTGGCTAAGGTTGAGCTGTAAACCTGTGCTAAAGAGACACTTCAGTGGTAGGTTGTACACTACTAAAAACACTGATATATTGAAAGCAAATTCATCATGTTAATAGTGTTATTTTAAACAGGTACCCGAAGCCCAACGTTCTTATTTAGCTATCCCTTCATGCAAGATGTACAAAGCTCTGCTTTACAGCACGCGTGTGCTGGCCAGGTTTCATATACTAAGAGACAGTCCCCTTTTTCTATAGTGTGGGAGTTGGAAATATGGACATCAAGATGAATGTAGCACACAAGTGCATTAAAAAAAAGCTGCCAGGATGGGATACAAGCCCTCCTGTCTAGCTTTGCTCTTAGCACACATGAGAACAGCATCTTGCACCCATAAGTAAATATCTTGTTGGTATTCTAGCAGAATCACTAATTCTTACACTTTTTTTTTTTTTTTTTTTAGAAGAGTGCTGACGTTTAACAATGCTTGTATTGCTGGAAATGGTACTTTTTCTAGCCTCTGGCCCAAATAAATATACAACTTGAAGACTGCTACCTCATTAACTTGAAATTCTGGATAATCAGACACTCCATGTAGTCATTTGTCAAGACAGCATGGTACAACATTCCTGGCTAACTTTTTTACATGTAAATACTGGCTGTGAGCCCCCATGTCAGTACTGTCAAGTTTTGTATGTTGATGTAACAAGTAAATTAAGAGATATTTATTGTGTAAGAGGAACTAACATTTATATTCTGGGACACAAAGGTTGCAAGAGTTCTCAAATCTTAATTTTTTAAAAACACAAATGTGAGCTTCTGTAGCATTGAGACAAATCTGGTAATAGTTCCTTCATCTGCCACATCAGTGCCATTAATCCTGTATGTCTGCATGCACCATTACTTTGAATGGAATATTTCTTACAAAAAATAAAGTTTGTATTGATTTTTTACATCTATAATTACAGTTCCTTGCTTTTCCATGGATTTGGTATTTAGCTTTTCATAAGGAGACCACAGCCTGACTGTACTAAGACCTGTACCACAAAACTGGGAAGTTCCCAGGGCTATGTTGGTTAGTTTATCAGCAAAGTGTCTAGGGCTACAGGCCCCACACTTGTTTTGGCCCCCGACAGTTTGTACACACACAAAAAACCCACCACAAACAAAACCAGCACTGTACAGCTTTCCACACTATTTAAAATTCCAAGGGCTATGTCTACACTGGCAGCATCTTGCACAACACGACGTCCACACTGCCATGTGCGAGCTGTGCTTTTGCGCAAGAGCATGCATGGCAGTGAGGACGCTCTCTTGCCGAAGAAAGCTCTGATGGCCATTTTAACCATAGGGCTTTCTTGCGCAAGAAATCCCTGCCAAGCGTCCCCACTGCCCTCTTGCTCAAGAGCTCCTGTGCAAGAGGGCTTACACCTGTTTAAAAAAAAAAAAAGAGCGTAGCCCTTGCGCAAGGAGCCCTCTCTTACCGTGTCATACTGTAAATCTTCTTGCACAAGAGCGGGTGGGCAGTGTGATGCTTTCCGGAAGAACGGCCAGTCTTGCGCAGTAACCTGCCAGTGTAGACATAGCCGTGGAGTTTGGCAGATGCAAGTGGCCCACCTTAAGTCTTGCTCTGTAACTTCAGTCACCTTGTGAATGTCTAAGTCACTTCAAGGTACCATTTTCCAACTTGATTATATATTGGATACGAAGGTGCTCTTAATTGTGACACCCATTATAGTAACTGTTGGAAGTGTTAGAAATAGCTTTAACAGCCCAGTTATTCCAGCAATCACCTTGAAGACTGAGTGTTCGGATAGGAGAGGCTCTGCACCTTTCACATTCCTGAGGACATGCTAGGACTAAGTCTAAAGATAAGAAATGTATTAGCCTATACACCTGAGCACCTTAATAGAATACAGCCAGGTTAAATGTATTTCAGAGGCCAACATCTATAGCTACATTTAGGAGTGTCTGCCACTGGTCCCATCTAGGAAGTTATACCACAAAGGGAACGAAGCCAGAATCTGACCAATTCATTCCTCCAAATTGAGAGCCCCTAACTTCTACTTATGCAGCAAATCTCAGCCATTCTAAACAGAGGTGTCCATCACGCCATCGGTCAGAGAACATTTGGAGGGTTGTAATACCAAGAATGGCCACTGGGGCAGCCAAGCCCCAGGGGAGCACTATCTCGCAGAGTGTCCACTGGGGGTAGCCATACTACCAAGGGAGTGGCCAGCAGAGCTGGTGCTCTTCATCTGGTCTGCCAGCCCTCCTATTGCAAACCCTTTCCCCACGACAGCATTGGAGGGAGGGAAGAGAAAACGCCCCTGGCAGATAGAAGGCTGGGGAGAAAGAAAAGGCCAGATGGGACTCCTCAGCCTGAACCCCTCCCTCCTCAGTCACTAGTGTACCTCCCCCGCTCCCTGCCTCTGGCACTGCCCCCCATCCCCAAAACCCTGCTCTGACTCCTGCACCCACCTACACCACCAGCCCCCTGCGCTGAAGGACCCAGGTTTGCCCAGGGCCTTCAGAGCAAGTCTGCTAGTATTCTTTAATAGGTGGGGCAGGTCCTATGGGTCTCAGCTGAATTTAGAGGCAGTAAGGGAGACTCGGCTGCTCTACAGATTTGAGTTTTCCACTTAGAATTGGCTTGCAGGATTTTCTCAACACACACACTTGTTTATGTCTGCATTGCCAATTGTGGACTATGTAGCTTCAATTCTAGCTCAATGGGGCTCTTTTCAAACAGCACTTGGTTAGTCCTTAATGATGCTAGACAGTTACCCACAATTAAGTTCTAGGCTATAGTTGAAATTAAATTGTATCGTGTTTACTCTAAATAGGATTATGTCAATAGCTGAAGTGTATCAGGCAGTTTACCACCTTTCCTTTTTTGGGAATTTGCATGTTCAAGTTCTACTGGCTCTGAAGTCAGTAGGAAGAGAGACCAGATACCAGCCATTAAGGGTTTTCACAGGAAGATGACGACTTCCAGCTCTGTAAGGTTTCCATGGCCAGCTGTGAGCTTGAGCATCCATGTTTGCAAGGCCCATCATGATGGCCCTGGCCCCTTGAGACCTGCACTGATGAAGCACAGACAGGAGAGCCTTTAAAGCAAGCTGAGGCCTGCCCAGTTATCTGTCCCTCTGGCATAGCCATACTCTCACCCCAGATTTCAGCAAGCTGTATACAAGATGCTACTTTCAGATCCTGGAAGTTTATGCATTTGAGTGTGAGTGTGTGTATTTAAGAACTCCTCCTAAATGGCAAGAGTGAGGACCACCAAGTTCAGTGTAGAGCTGCTTCTTATAACAAAGCAAGATAAGGATTTGGTGGATGTGCCCAGAATGGGATTTCTTCTCAAAACATGCACAAGAGAAAATATCCCAGCACTGAGCCTCCTATGGCTTAGGTGCCCTTTAAGGGGGGGGGGGGACTGAAGCTCCCCCCTCCGCAATTTCTACAGGAACATTGCTGGGTGTTCCCCTCTGTCAGGGAACAAGGGAAAGTGCATAGTTGCCTGCATTTCTCATCTCTGGCTAGGAGGTGCAGGGGACTAGACAAACCTGGACATACTCCTTCCCCCAGCTGTACCCATGGTAGCAGCCATGGAGGGGTGTGTGTCACCTGTCCAAGCTGCTGTAATCAGAGAGGACTAGGGTAGTCCTCTCCCCAGGGCCACCTGCACACTGAACCCTTCATCTTCAGGCCTGCCCCCGCAGACTAATTTAAAAGAAGCATGTACATTTTCATTTTATTAAAAAAAAAAACTAGCCCTGAAGGTAAAGGACCTGAGCAACATCAGGTAAATTTTTAGAGAGTAAATATAAAGTTACAATGTAATGGTCAGATTCACTGCTATACTGTAGCTGCCTTGCATTACTCGGAAAGTTAGAAGCAATGCACAGTATCCTCTAGGTTGTGTGTGTGACAGGAGATTCCTGGATAAACTGTTGGTTTATATATAAAACTGTATTACAAAAGACAGGAAACTACTGAAATCCAAACATGTTATGGAAATAATCAAGCACCCAGCTGCTCTGTTGATATAGGAAACATCTTTATGTTTTTAAACACTTAAGCTCTAAACATAAAAATATTTTGATCTCAGGAAAGTTTGTAATGCCGATTTCTGTATTCTGATGGAAACTAAACCCTGACAACAGAATATACAAGGCTAGAAAGGGGCCTACCCTATAGTTATCTTGGATTAGGAATTTACACAATTTTTTAGGACTCTGTTCTTCATGGAAAAATATGCACCTAACCTTCCCCATGCAAGCGTATGAAGAGGCATTGTTCCCCAGTCCACCTTCATCTATTTAAAGAGTGAAATTATATCCTAAGCATAATGGTAGCATGGGCCAGGCTTTTAAGCTTGCAACTCAAAGAGCCACTTAAGTACTTCAGACAACCTTTCTTTTGGTGATTCCAGTTTTAATTCCACACCATGAATCCCAAGTCAGAGACAGTAGGTGTCCCAGTTAGAAAAGCAAGTTTAGCAAACCTATTTGTGTACAGACTGTGTAAGAGATGTAGCCTGAACACCCATTCCAGCAAATATATGCAGTGTTTTACACGGAGTGGGGTTTGAAGCATAAAATGAAGGCAATATATCTGCAAAAAGCACTTCATGAAAGCCATGTTTATTTGAATTCTGCTTAGACTAACACCACTTTGTGAAATCAAATGCTTGAGGGCCAACCCTTTCATTTCCAGTTTACTAGTTAATGGCTGTTAAGGTTGCAGAAAGGACCTTTGGGTTAACACTCAGATTTAAAAAAAAAAAAAAAAAAAAAAAAAAAAAAAAAACACACAACACACCACACTACACACCTTCACCCAGGCACCGGAGAACACTTGTTGTTTGGAAATAGATTAGAAGTGCAATACATAGTAGCAACACTGGCTGTTTGACCATACATACAATGTTTTGTAAGGCAGAGGGATACTTTGGTGCTTTTACTATTGCTTTAAGAGTTGTGGGAGATTCCAGAAATAACTGCTCTCTTACTGCTTAGTTAGGGCAAGGTACATGGAAGCCGAGTAAAGGAACATTGTATTATTTAGGAAGCGTTCCACCAACACAACTGCTTTTAGAGGAACTGTTTTCAGAGCATGGCCCACAATTAGTTTCTAGAACAAGCCACCAACAAGACTAAATCCACTTGATGTTCATGACCTGGTTTCATGCTTTCTAGAGTAACTGGATGGTATGTGTAGTTAAATCCCATTGGCTATGTCTACACAACAAGGTTTTTGCACACAACGGCTGTTTGTGCAAGAATCAATGGAGCATCCACATCTCAAGCGTGTTTTTGTGCAAGGAAAAGCGACAGGACAGAGGGCCTTTGCCGGTAGAATTATTCCTCTCCCCACAAGGAATAACTTTTTTGTGCTACAGCTCTTGCGCAAAGGCACGTGTGGACATTCTGGAGGGTTTGTGCACAGGTGCGCTGATGACCATTCTGTGAATGGCAGTCCGAGGTTTCTTGTGCAAGAGTGTCCATGCAGTGTGGGCGCTCTCTTGCGATGCGCTTTGAGGGCTGGACATGCTTTTGCATAAGAACTCTCCGCAAAAGGCTTCTTGCGCAAAAACCCTGCAGTGTAGACAAAGCCATTCTGTACACTAGAGAATTAAGATCTTTTACTGCTATTAATTAGCATCTGGTTAAGTGTTACTGGCAAATTCATTTCTCTTTGAAGTGCATATTGTCACTTCAGTGACTTATTACAGAGGTATTTTCTACTCCAGGTATTTGGACCTATGTAGAAGTTTGAAGAATTGTTTGCCTTCATGAACCACCAAGCACAGAGGCCTCAAACTCCTGACATCCGGCTAGGGACTCCCATAGGACCCTGTCTGTAACTAGCCACCAAACCCCCCTCTTCCCCTCCTCCCCATGGCACACCATATAGAACCTATACACAGGTTTGGCAGACCACAGAGTGGGGGCTTGGCACTGCATGGCAGCAGCAGTTCCCACCACACACTCCCTGCAGTAGTAGGAGATGCAAGGAAGCGACGTACATGGCAGGCACACTTGCTCTGCTGCACTCTCTCCTCCCTCCCTCCCAGATGATACCTAAAGCCACATGCCATGGGGGAAGAGGGTGAGAAAGGACAGAGTTTGGGGGCAGGTAACCGACAGCCCCACTTCCAGAAGTCTTGTGCCATATTGCACAATTGCTCTGGCTGGGACTGGGCTGTGGGCCGAAGTTTGACTCCTGATGTTGCAAGTGATTTAAGACCTGGAAGCGCTTGCAATCAATTGCAAAATTAGCTGGTGCCCAGCAATCCCTTGTAGCATACCCCAGCACTGCCCAATAGCTTACAGAGAGGCCCCTTCACTAGCAGAACAAAACAAGATCTTTGAGTTCCATGTGCGAAGCCAGATTGCACTCGTACAACCTCAGCAGTCATAGTAAGAAATGCAGTGAAGTATCACTCACTTAAACCAAGCCTTGCAGAAACAAGAGAGACAGGTAGAGTATTTTCCATCAGATTTGAAATGCCTATAGAATGAATGACTGAGCCAACTGATGAAGGCTCCAAATAAGGCAATCCACTATAATTTGTCTAGATACAGGTACTTTATTTACAAATATTTAGATTAATAGCATTGTTACACCAAATGAAGAGTACAGCAGTCCAAACAAATCCTTTCTGTCACAGAAACAATGAGACCTACTGTAACTTACTTTGGGAATAAGGGCATCACACCTCAACAAGCGGTACTCATTAGAATGCTGTTTACGTCACCCAAATTTGTTTCGTCAGCAGGTCATGGTCCCTGGGCAACCCCTATACAGTGCAACTTGGTTTTAGCAAATTTCATCAGCCGTAAATTTAACATTATACCAATCTACTTTAATAATCTTAGGTTTAAAAAAAGACTAACCAGACAAAAACAAGGGACAGTGCACAAGTTCTCCAAATCCTATTGTCTGCACATTCCAGTTTTGGCTTTTATTAACATTGACTGTACAATACTCTGATATCACTGTTTGCTTACAGGTCTGAACATTGGATAGTTTCTCTTAGTGTCTGTAGAAAGGGATTTTAGGACTATTTTGTATTTTAAACACTGCAGTTTCACTAAATATTGAATGAATATTAGAACATGCGTTAGTTGTACCTACCCCTCTCAGCCACTTATCCCTTCCCCCCATGCCAATTTTGCATCACATTTGAAGTTTCAGAAATTAATTTGATTTTGTGTGAAGCATGGTACTGTCTCTAGATATTTAAACACGCTGGTCTAACCAAACAGACAATATCACATGTACTTTAACAAAGTCTGCATATGCCTGGGTACGATCTGAACTCTGATTTTCAACATGTAATTTCATGAAGGCAATATTTTAAGTCCTTTTAGTAAGAGGGACCCTATTTTTTAAAGAAAAGTTCCACTGTAGTGTAAATAAAAATGCAAAAGAGTAGTTAAAAATCCCTAGAGAGTTCTGACTGTCCAGTTCAGAATCTGACCACTCCAGAAAAGGTATAAAAGCATAAAATGTGTAATAGAACCAGCCATTCTATACAGTGCAAGGCAGGAAATTAAGCCCAATAAAGCAAAATGCTTACAAAAAAGAGAAAAGCAGGTTAGCACACTGTCGATTGCACAAGAACAGGGTTAATAAAACGGCATCGATATACCACAGTGCAAAGATGGAACAAAGACAGATATTCCACTAGTGTTAATATTGTTGCATTGGGGTGGCGTTCCCCCAGCACAATGCCCACCATTGACACCAAGGAGTTAAGCTTATGTTAGTGAACTGCAGTTACATCTATTTTTGTACTAAATGGGGCAATGTGGTCACATATAGATCATACTGTACAAACTGATATTTTCTTATATACTGTTCTAATGCCAGTAATTTATTTTCTTCATTAAAATCATATACACAGAATGTATTTAACTGTTAGCTCAGTTCCTTCAAATTTTATACATATTTACGTTCTGTTAACAAATGTAAAGAATAAAATGGCAAAAGATGATGTAAAGCTACCGAGCACAAGAAGAAAGAGTGGACTATTTTCCCTGCGCTAGACTAAGACGGAAGTAAGTTGTGTGCTCCTGCAACAAGCTATCCCCTAAATACACTCCTGCCACAGGGAATTCCGCCAACAAAAGCACATTGTTATAGAGCCCCTTGTCTACCATCAAAAGTCATTTCACAGCAAATTAACATCAGTTACTATGGACAGATTTAGAACAGTTACAGATGTGGAAGGAAGGCTGAAGAACCGTAAAATTAAACCGTACAAGAAAAAGCCCTGCAAAAGTGTAAAATCATGAGTCCAGCATCAGTGCTCAGTTTAAATCATGTATTGATGACACTATCACAAGGACAACTGGGGGAAAAAAAATTTCTAGATTTACCATGCAGGAGAGGTTTATTACTCTACTTGCCTTTGATAACCTGATTACATCTAAAGTTGTTTAGCAGTTTAGTACTGTGTTAAACTGTTGTCTCAGAGTTTAATTAAACCCAATAAGATGTACAGAAGACAATAAAGCAGTCAAAAGTACTGCTTCCAACAGAGGTGAAAGGTCAAAAATGGAGCCATGGAACAGAGGTCACTAGCAGCCACAGCCTTCTCTCTGGGGCTGGGGTTCACTGGTTAGTCGCCCCCCCTGCGGAGCTGAAGGTTTGTGTTGTACACCTGACTCTGCAGCATTCAGATCCAGGCTTCCATCTTGGATATTCTGGTAGATTTTCTTGGCAGCCTCCAGGAACGCATCTTCAACATTCTCTCCTCTTAAAAGGAAGCAATGAAATTAATCCGAGTTGTGTGCTATGTTGCATTCTAGATTGAAGAGGTTAAACATGCTTGGCCTGCCATCTGCCTCTTTCAGTCACTAGCTGAAATTTTCTAATAGTAGTAAGTTTGCTTTGATTACATGATCTGTAAACTGTTAACAAGACACACAGCTGTACCTACTCCCTCAAGACTTTGAAAAAGTAAACTGCCTAATGAAGTCTTTTAAAAATTACTAAGCAATAGGGACACTTTTCACAGGCTGTCTCCAGCTTTGGGGGGCAAAAAATCCAATGTCAGTTCATCCTTGATGTAGACTAGCCATTACAAATCTTGGACTTCAAAATACAGTTTTAAAAAAGGCTACACAGCAGAGATGCGCTTACTCCACCTCCCTCCCCAAGCACTTTCACATAAAGCACATTTTGAACATATAAAGGACAGTTATAATAAAAGGCACAATAATGAAGATCTGTGATGGTAGCTTGTATCAACTGTTCTATTAGTTTCTTGTAAGTCTTTAAGTTAGGATTTACTTGCTTTTTGGGTTTGCATCATCTACCATAGCACCTTTACAGTTTCTTGTTGCATAGCACTTCTCTTTGTAAGAGGATATCACAGCTGGTCTCACTGCAATACCAGCAGCTGCAGACGGGCAAAGAACTGTAGTTCTGGTTTGGAGGATTATGAGATTTCTGAATTTGGTTTCATTCTAATTGGAAAGAAAAAAGTTTCAAAATTCTTAACAAAAACAGAATTATTGTTCTCTGCCCAGTTCTGCCAGCGGGCCTGGCACCAGTTTTCCTGCACTGAAGTGGGGAGCCCTGGTAAGCCAGGTTGCCACGCTGCAAACCTAAAGCTGTTCTACCCAGCTTCCCTGGCACACAGAATTTCCAGCACAATTCTATCAAAACAGACAGGAGCCACAGAACATTTCAATTCTGGCAAATGAGCAAACTGCAATGAAAGTTCTGTTTCATTTTATTTTCCAACCAGCTCCATTGGCAACTGCTAGAGAAGTTTCACAGCATCTGTAAGTGACGTGCTACTAGTGAAGTCTTTGAATTAAAAAGTGAAATACTTGTTAGTGCTGCAAGGTGCTATGTGTAGGCCTAGTTTCTAAGAGCCTTGGTACACTTGCCAAGCCATATCTGCTTACTGCGCTGTGAGAACAAATATAGGTCAACTGGATCTCAGGATTCCTATAAAAATCACAGAAACGTAGAATTGCAAACTAGTCTAGTTCCCTGCACTGAGCCAAGACTAAGTATTATCTAGACTGGGGTTCTCAAAACTTCACAGCACCACAACCCCCTTCTGATAACAAGTTACACTGGGAGGGGGAACCTGCCACCCCCAAGTGCTGGGGCATAGGCGCTTGTGTGGCCACTCAGGAGAGATTCCAATGCTTCCCAGCTGAATAACAGAGCACCCAGGTCAGTTCTGCATTTCTGCTCGTGGTGCACATTCACACATGCCTCTGTGCACCTAGAAATTTATTCTGCACATGGGAGGGGAAAAATCCCCACATGGATGGAAAAGATCAGAGGGAACATTGGAAAGGAGTGTCGTCTAATGGACAGAGTGGGTGGTGAAGCCTCCTGGGTTCTGAGCAGGAGCCTGGTGGGGAATGTGATTTAGTGGTTAGAGGCGGGAGTGGGAAGCAGGACAAGCAGTGTGGTCTGGCGGTGGCAGCAGCAGGGGGGCTGAGAACCAGCTCTCCTTGCTTCTATTCCTGGCTGTGGGAAGACAGGTGCCCTAGGGGACAGAACTCCTGGGTTCTTGTGCTGACTCACTATGGCGAGTGGTATTTTTGCTAGTGTCCTGGGCTTCCTGGGGGCTGGGTGACCTGTGCACTGCAGTGGGTTTGATCTCTCTTGGCTGGCAGCAGCGGTCCAGCCAGCTCCGTTTCCAGAGCTGATTTTGCAGGAAAGACAGCTGAGCACTGAAGGCTGGGGGTGGAACCAGCCAGAACGGGGCACACGGAAAGAAGGAGAAGAGAAAACACCATGTCCAAAAATAACCCGCCGTGGCATCATCTGGGGAAGCTGCCATGGCAGAACGTGCCATGCTCAGCTCAGCGCCAGGGTTCCTTTGCCACTCAGTGCTGGGCTCCTGGCATGTGTGCACAGCCCAGAGCTGGGGACAAGCTGCTGTGGGCTAGGCCCGTCAACCGGGACAGCAGGGGATGGGGGAGGGGGGGAGGCACATGACCACAGATAGACAGAACAGTGCTAGGCAGGCAGGGGAGAAGGGGGCCTCTCCCGGATTCCCTGACAGCCCCATTAAAATGGGGTTGTGACATACAGTTTGAGACCCACTAATCTAGACCATCACTGACAGATACTTGACTAACATGTTCTTAAAAGCCGCCAACAGAGATTCCACAACCCCCCTAAATAATTGGTTTCAGAGCTCAAGTAGTAGTTTTTCCCAATGTCTATCCTTAATTTCTGGCACTGCAATTTAAGATCATTTCTTTGTTCTGTCCTCAAAGAAATGAACCTCGCTCTTCTTTTTGGATGGTCAAAAGAAAGCATGCTACATCATCTTCTGATAGTGCAATACCCCTATCCAGCAACACCTTCATGCAGCTGCACAGCCTTGCACAGGTGCTATAACCAAGCGCTCTGAATGCTTCACACAAGAGAAGTTTCACACTTCAAAGCTGAACTCAAGCCACCACCAAACCAGCAGGGTCATTAAAAAGAGGAAGCTGAACAATCTACAAGACCAGCATAATTTAACCAGTTTTGCAGCTTAGAGCACCCATCAAGTGCTCTGTTTTCTCAGGGCAACTCTGATGGAGGAAGTGTTGCCCGAGTTCTTAAGTGAAATTAGTAAGTTTCAGTTTCCAATTGGAGGGTTTTTTTAAAGTCATATCAGTCTGTTACAATTCTGCAGCCATTTGCTCAGATGTTATCCCAAAAACAGAGTAACAAGATGGCTGTTGCAAGTAAAAGGTTGAGAGAGATAAGGCAAAAAAATGCTAGACATGCTCTCTTCCTCCATCTCCTGAAAATACTTTTACTGCAATCCAGTCTGAGAAATCAAGTTCACTTTCACCCACAAAACCACAGATTAAGCCCTTCTACGTAAATGAATACTAAACTTAAAGGCCACACTTCCTAGCGACATTTTGCTTAAACAAAGTGATTGCTTTGGACTTCAAATATTCTAGTTTCAATAGTAGGCCTATCACTTACGTTTTTGCACTTGCTTCAAGGAACAGCAATCCTATTTAGAAACAAATTGAAACTGTTAGGATATATGAAATACTTCAGAACCATATTCACCGAAGTTTGAATTGTAAGATAACCACATTAGGGCCTACTGGCTGTCATGCTAAAGAATACTTTCAAAAGTAAGTAAAGTTTTTCTTTTCCAAGCAGGGCATCAATATGCAAACTGTATTTATAGTACTAAAATAAGCCAAGTTAGCAGATTATTAGACACAAAAGTTTTATATACAGCTAAATTATTTTAAAAGTGTGCTTTGAACAGTTTCCAGTTACCAACATGGAAGATTCACTTAAAAACCTTTAACCCCACTGAAATAAACAGCACACACACAAAAAAGCAAACACACCATTTTCTTCTGCAAACTGTTTGGCTTCTTCATATGTAACATCTCTCTGTGCTTCCAGATCTGCTTTATTTCCTATGAGGATTATCACCTGGTTAAGAACAGGAAAAGTGTTAGCCTGGAAAACAGTTCCATTGCTCCAAAAATCAACCCCCACTCCAAAATCAAGTTGAAGAAACTTTTTTAATAGTAACTAGACATGAAATTAGAACCATGACAGCTCTTGCATATACACATCCAACCCATGGTAAATGGGAGAGAAATGGCACTCAGAGGGTATTTAAGATAACCCACTAAGCAGTAGCAAGTGAACTTCTCCTTTCTCTCTTCTCCCCCTTCTTCCCAGGCAGGGAAAAGGAAATTGATATAAACTCTCCAAGATTAGAGGATCTGCAGCAGGACTTCTACAAGCTCACACAGCATTGCTATCCCTTTCCCCAAATTATGAACATTCCCTCCCCAAACAACTACAGACTCATTCATTTGATAGAAAAGTTTAAAGATACTTTCCAAAAGTTAAGGGATAGGTCATCCACACACTATTCCTTACTCTAGCAAGCTTCATCTTCACCACGAAGATTAGAGCAAAAAGAACCCCAGATGCCACACTGAACCTCTCCTCGCTATAGGGTTCCCATGGCCTGAGAGCCTGTGAAACGTGCAGTTTTATTCTAAGATACAACTACTTCAAAGCAGTCCTAGCTCTGTGCGATTGGACTTGAACCCACATTTTTAACATCCCCCCCTCAAAAAACACACACCAAAGACATCAGAGGCAACACAAGGGTGGGAAGGAATTGTTCTACAATCAGAAATGCAGTAAGTGAAAGAACATGGCTTGACTTCCAAAATCTAGGTTGAGTTCACCAGGGCTAACCAATAAAACCACCCAGACATACCAAAAAGGATTGAAAGTATAAACTGATTGATTTGGTGCAGTCAGTCAAATATGAAATCTTAAAGCATTTTAAGAGGGAGAGAAAAAGGAAACTCCTTTTGGCCTCCCAAGAGGGACAGAGAGGACCCTTGGAGAAAGACATTAAGTAGTTTCTTTGGATAAGATTTAAATTTATGTTCAAATTCTGAAAAGAAAAAAATAAACAAAGGACAAGTTAAACTTTCAATTTAAAACTAGCAAGTTGTGAGAAGGGGAAGATGAAATTCAAGTGTTTGTTAATATTAACATTGAAAGTTAGCAATAAAAAATGAAATAAAACTCATGCATGCTATATATATATATATATATATATATATATATATATATATATATATATATATCAAGGCTAGCGCACTGTAAGTGTAAAGAATATCACTATGTATCAAGGAAATACATTTCAGTCTCCATCTTGGATTTCTTGCTTTGGGATAAGAAGTTTTATAAAAAACAAAGAGCAATCTAACTTACGGTATTTGGATTGGTGAGATTCCTTGCATCTGTCAACCAGCTGCTTAAATGGTTATACGTGCTTCTTCTGTGGAGAGCCAAGTGAAGAGAATTTCACTTTAGTATGTAGTACTACCTACAGTACACTTTTCAAAACTTTGGGACAAATCTATTTTAACCACTAGCGATGGAGTGATATCAGAACAGAACTTAAGCAACTCAGCCAACCCATGAAGCAGCATAAACTCTAGAGAAAAGGACAAGTACTTAACAGAAACAGTATTACTGCCTACCATGAGGGCACAGTGTTAAGACACAGTTTTGTATAAAACTCATTAAAGGATTTCCTATCTAATACTCTTAAAGGACCCTGCACTGTAAAATACTGCTTAGGTAACACTGCATAAGATTAAGTCTTATTTCTAGCAAATTAGGATACATACAGCACACGATGGAGAGAAAGTATAAGGTGGCAGAAAGAAACTGAACACTAACCCCACACTTAAGGGCAAGGATGGGCCTTTAACTGTGCCCCAAATATATGAGGATTTATATGGTGCAATGCCCATGAAGTTTGTTCCTTACTTAGGCAGGCGATGCCTTCAGGTTGCTTTTTCCACCCCCTAAACCATCAAGTCCCATTGACCATTCTGTATTAACTATTCCTTTAAAACACCTGATAAAATATTTACTATGATATGACTAAATTCTTCAGCAGATTCATAGCTCAAAAGAAGGGTATTTAGACTGACAAGAGGGGTGAGAAAAATCTCTTCTTAGACGAACTTCTGTTGGCGAGAGACACAAGCTTTCAAGCTACACAGAGCCCTTCTTCAGGTCTGGGAAAGGTACTGCCATCAGGATGGATAAACAAAACAATTTTTAAAAATACCAAATATAGTTTTGGTTTTTTAAATGAGAAATTTAGTATTAATTTTAAAATAAGTTACAATTAAATCCTATTACCAACATGTTACACTACACTTACAAGGGGTGTTACATACATGACTATTTCATAGTCCCTGGGGGCAGGGCCAGCAGCCAGTATGCTCCAACCCCATTCCCAGGAGTCCCCTGCTACCCTGCGCTGCCTCTGTAACAGAGGCAGCAGTGCAGGCAGCAGGCAGGAGCCAGTCCGTGAGGGGAGTCTGTTTGAACATCTTTAAAAAAAAAAAAATTTGAGCTTCCTGCGCAGACCAGCTGCCTGCCACCCCACACTGCTGCCTCTGATACAGAGACACCAGCGCAGAGTGGCAGCAGCCCCTGTCCGTGGGGGTCCGAGATCCCCACACAGAGAGAGGCCACTCCGTGGGGAGCTCGGACCCCTGCGCTGCTGCAAAGCCCAGGCCAGTCACAGACAGCGGCTGCTTCATGGCAGCCTCCCCTGACATCCCACCCCCTGCGTTGCTGCTTCTAATTAGCACTGGCTCCTGGGGGGAAGGCAGGTCCATGGAGTTGACTTGAAAGTCAGATTCCCGCATGTATTTGGTTCCAGCCTACCCCCTCACCCTCTGTGCTGCTGCCTATCAGAGGCAGCAGCACGGGGAGCGGCAGGGAGGGGTGAAGAGGGGGGAGACAGGTGACTCTGGTGCTCATGGGAAGAGACAGTTCCTCATGGGCACCAGCTCCCATCCCCACCCGTTGCTGCCTCTGATACAGAAGCAGCAAGGAGGGGGAAATGCACGTAGATGACAGGATTAACTGATAAAGCCAGGATTATCAGTTAATTGTGTAGTCGTCTATACAAGGACATCCCTAACCCTTAAGGGGGGACAAAAAAGGTCATATACAACATAGTGACATTGTAAAGCAGAGTCTCAAACAGGCTTGCAAACACTTTGGAGTCATACTATGTGCTTTAGCTGAAACTACAAGTTGACAAAATATCAGTCAGTATCTTACCTAGTAATATCATAGACCATGAGAGCTCCTGCTGCTCCTCTGTAGTAGCTTCGTGTTACAGCCCTAAATCGTTCTTGTCCTGCTGTGTCCCAGATCTGCAGTTTAATTTTTTGGCCACTAACTTCAATTATTCTTGTACCAAATTCGACCCCAATTGTGTGGGGACAGTCAGCCATAACTGTCACAAAGATAAATCAAAGGTTCACATCTTTCTACTAGACATCATCTCACCCTCACAGAGGAAGGTTTTAGTATACCATCTTTTTATATATTAAAAAAACCAAAACAATCTCAATTAAATCGACTTGTTCTCTAACTGTAAATTGTTTTTAATTTCAGCAGCCTTGAATGATAATCTATCGTTGTCAGGAAATAACTAAATGCACTGACAAGCATTTAAGAATGGTCAATTCATAAATCTCTTACTGGAAGTTGCAAATGCATGCATCATTGATGTGTTTGGCAATACAAGTTGAATAAATGATTTAGTTTAGGTTGCTGCACAACCCAGCCTCGTGGAAACAAATTTAACTTGATGGCTTAAAGACTATCCATGACTTGAATGAAGATTTTTATAAATTGCCAACAGATGGTTTAACAGCGTTTTTCAAACTTGGGTCATGAGGATGCTAAGGTAAGCCACTGGCAGGCCTGCGCCTCTTTGTTTACTTAACATGTCCATAGCTATAGAGCCCTGCAGCTAACCTGGGCTACGGTTCACCTTTTCCAGCCAAGGGGAGCGGTGAAGTTCCATAGCTACAGACATGTTAAATAAAGAAAGTGGTGCAGGCCAGTCAGTGGCTTACCCTGGTGGCCCCGTGACCACAGCATAAAAAACACTAGTTTAACACACTACATGTGACCAGCAGCGGGGATGCTGGATCACACCAGAGATCCATCCAGTTTATTACTGTAGTTCAGGGACTTTCCTGTAACTGATGCTTGAGGAAGGTTTTAAGAAACATTTCAGTAAACAGTTCTAGGATAACCTGTCAACAGGTAAGTCATCCTCCTAATTCCCTTTAGGGATCAGTTTATGCTCTCTTTGTGCTCAAATTTAAGTTCCATTGCTTCAAGTAATAGAATTTTTGAGGGGTTACCTAAGAATGCTATAAATATTTGCCTCTTCAAAATTCCGGCCATAAGCTAGAAATTTCTTGGTACTATCTTTGATTAACCTGGTCACACTGGAAAGTCACTTTCCGATCCCTAGTTCTCACCACACAAGCACACTTTAAAACGGTGCAACTACACTGCAAGCCAGAGAGCATGAAAACAAACATTATCCACTACAAGTAATCTGCATGGAAAGGATAAAAATACTAAGAGCCACAACAAACTTCCAACACTTCTGAAGAATAAAACCTAACAAAGCTTCCGAACTGGGAAGCAGCACTTGAGTCAATGCTTCTGTACCACCATCTTCACATGGAAGAGAAAAAGGACACTGCAGTTCTAGAACAGTTCATGATGCAGATGGAACAGCTGTTACTCGTGACAGTCAAGCTGTAAACTCCAGTTATTTAAACCAATAAAAAGCTAGCTTTGAATTTTAGTAGTTATATCCCAGTTTGAATGTCCTTGCAAAGTGAGCTTTTGCATTCCAACAAAAGCTCTACTCTCAAACACCAATGCATAAAAGTGTAGGAATATTTTTAAAGTGTGGCTTGTGATTGAAGTTTGGTAACTTCAGAAGCCTTCATGGAGCAAGACCTTTCCCAGCATCATGCTCATTATACAGGTATACTTTGGGAATGATAGCCTTTAGTTGACACCAGGGGGCTGTGCCCCCGGCTTGCTACACTCGCCAACCTCCCCCCCGCCTCCCCCGAATCTCTCCTCAATAGAGGAAGGAGACAGTTTCCCGGAAAGCACATGTAGACTGCTAGAGCCAGGTGGCAGCTGCACCTTGGCAGGCAAAAGGGAAGGGAGAGGCAACAGCTGCTGTGGGGGAGGGTCTCCATCCCTGGCCTGCAGCAGGTGGCTCTGGGAGACGGGGCTGGTCCCCTCTAGGGGCGTTGAATGTAGGGGCACCTCGAGCCATGGAGACTCCTCACTTGGGAGAGAACTTTCCCTTTTAGCCCCGTGATCTCTACCCCACGTGGGGGGGCTGCTAGTTATCCTGTCTCTCCAAGCACCCCCCCCCACCAGGTCCAGCGAAGAGAAGCAGGGGAAGGAGCAGCACTCCAAGCAGCACATGAGGACAAAAGCCAAGAGTCTAGGTGGGTGGGTGTGGCTGGGCTGGCAGGGGAGCTCTTGTATGGCCCAACTTAATTTCAGACACAAACTTTGTAGCAACCCTCCCCCCCCCCCCCCAGACAGCTGGAGCATCCTGACAGTTCACCTCCCCACAGTAGCGTGTGCTTCGCTGCATCCAGCGTGGAGCCTCGGGGCTCCCCCCCTCCCCCCCAGCAGCACCCCCAAGCACGAGGAAGGAGGCTGTGTGGCTGAGGGACACAGAGTGACGTATGAGGTCACTGTGATCCACAGGAAAAGGTTTTTTAACTAGAGAGGAGAAGTCACTCTCCAGACATATGGACAGATCAGAGACTGACAGGTAGAAGACCATGCTAAATAACTTAAGTACTTCTACCTTCATCATTCTGACTATGATTAGTCTATGTATTTGCAATGGGTGATGCACCAGCGGGAACATCACGCATGCTGGAAAGTAGCTTTCAAAACTAGGGAAGCAGGAAAGAGTGGAAGCATACCATCGTGAAAACAGGTCTCTGGAAGAAGATACTCACATTTTTTTTCTGTGAATTGGTGAAGCAAGCAGGACTTTCCTACTCCCATGTCCCCTGTTAGAGAAAACACAATTACTGCACTGGGAAAAATGGCTTTAATTGAAAGACATCTGACAAGGTATTATACTGACCACACAAGTGTCCTGCTGGACCATGCTTAGCTATGCCTGTATGCACAAGGTGATTTTCACAGTATACTCAGGAACAGTAATTTTTGCTATGGCTTTGTTCAGACATAGGGCAGCAGAGGCATCCAAGTAATAAAGAAAAGGAAAGGAATTCAAGATTACAGCCTCAGGTGATATCACTATTGGGGTTTGTAAGAGGATACAGAAAGCCGACCCATTAAGCATTGAACGGGAGCGATACTGAAGTTAAAATTTCTGTTGCCATTTGGAAATAAAACTTCACACTGACAAGACAATGGAGCAGAAGAAGCCTCAGGAGATCATCTAGTCCATTCTCCGGCACTGTGGCAGGATTAAGTAAACCCAGGCTGTCCCTGATAGGCATTTGTCTAACCTGTTTTTAAATACCTTTAATGGCAGGATTTGGGATCCCTGTCATGACTGTTCCAGCACTTATCCAACCTAACTGTGAGACTAGGTATTAGGAAAAATTTAAGTCTCACTTGCTGCAAATGAGAGGATTATTTGTTGTTCCCCTAGCCTACTGAGGGTAGGACAAAAAAGTTGTTAGAGGACCATTATTTGAAGACTTCAGTCTCTCCTCATCTTCCCTCTTTTAGACTAAAGATGGCCCAATTCTTTCAAGTTCTCTTCGTAGGCTATATTTTCCAAACCGCTTACTTTCATTGCTCTCTTCTAGATAGGTGTAAGCAAACTGGAGACTCTTAAAATGAAATACCCCCAAACTGGACATAGTATGCAATCTGAGGCCTCGCTAGCGCAGAATAAAAGAGAAAGGAGACATTCCATGTCGCAACACTTAACACTCCAGAATGGAGATTTGCCCTTTTTGTCCAACTACGTATTACTTTACTTATATTAATTGTGTTATAATTCGAAGATCCTCTTCTACAGTATTGCTGTCTACAACGGGGGGGGGGGGGGGGGGAGAGGGGGAGACTGATGGTTTTTGTGCATTTAATTTTTTTTCCTTCCTAAGTGTAGCCCTTTGCAATTATCATTATTGAATTTCGTCTTGAGTGCAGACCAAATTCTTCAGTTCATCAAGATCTTTCTGAATTCTAATCCTGTCCTCCCAGGTGCTTGCAATCCCTCCCAGTGTGGTGGTGTCTGCAATTTTTATAAGCATACTTTTACTTCATTATCCAAGTTATGAACAAATGATCAAGTTCAAAGGCAGCAGCACGGGGGGCCAGGGGAGACTGCCATGAAGCGACCTCTTCCTGAGGTGGGCCCTGTCCATGGGGGGTCCCAGTGGACAGGGCTGTTGCTGGTCTGCACAAGGAGCTTGTGTTTAAACTAGCTCCCCTTGCGGACCGACCGACTCCTGGCTAGCACCCTGCACTGCTGCCTCTGATAGAAAGGCAGCAGCATGAGATGGCAGGGGGCTCCCTAGGCGTGGGGCCAGCCCGCACCGGCTGCCAGCCCTACCCCCGGGGACAATACAGGCAGTCCCCGAGTTACGTCGGATCCGCACTTACGAACGGGGCTCTCCCCCCCCCCCCCCCCCCCGGGAGCTCGCAGGCAGCGGGACCGCCCAGCATGCAGCGGTCCCGCCACCTTGACCTCCGGGGCGAGAAGAGCTGCTCCCGGTGTCCCTGGTCTGCTGGAGACGGTCCCCAGCAGACCAGAGGCACCGGGAGCAAAGCGGCAGCGGAGTCCCGCCCCAAGCAGCAGCTGACTTGGGGATGCCTGAGATTCTTAAGTTGAATCTGTATGTAAGTCAGAACTGGCGTCCAGATTCAGCCGCTGTTGAAACTGATCAGTTTCAGCAGCGGCTGAATCTGGACGCCAGTTCCAACTTACATACAGATTCAACTTAAGAACAAACCTACAGTCCCTATCTTGTACGTAACCCGGGGACTGCCTGTAGTCAACCAACCACTAAGAATTCATGTGGTTAGTTGACTGTTCTATTACCTGTGTAATGGACAGGAGGCGTGCTGATCAGCACCCGGTGACTAAGGGGTTAAACTCAGGTAGATAATAAGGGTGTTGGCCAGAGGGCCAGGAGACGCAATCAAAATGGTGGGCTGGAATTTGAATTGTATAAGGTGCCTTTCCTGCTTTCTTTGTGTGGGAGAGGAGGAGGGGAGGAGTTAAGACAGACAGAATAATTTAAACCCAGGCAGGACAACCATGTCTCCAAGGAATCTGAAGCATGGAAGTGAACTGAAACAAGGAAAGAGTGGAAGTAAAGGGAAAAGTGGATCTAGTCGCATTCAGGGTATTCTTCATTTTGTGGTTTGGTTTGAACTGCTCTGTGTGAATCTATGCCTCCCCTCCCCATTTACCATTAGCACTGTGCTCAGAGACTTCTGTGTTTTAATTTGTTTTCCTTAGTTGCTCTGTAACATCTATGCTTTATCAAGTTTCTTTTGTTTTGTAATAAACATCACTTTAAGATTTGATTGTGTCCTGAAAGGGGGGGTGCGTGTGCATGTCAGCAGCTTGTTTTTCCTCTTCTTTTTTCAAGCTCTTTTAAGGCAAAGGAGCTTGAGGTACCTCTGGGGGTGGGTTCAAGTGTTCACCCCGGTTTTGTACAGATAAAAATCACTTGATGGCAGCAACCCCCCAAATCTGTGTATTGTGATTATGGGGGGGATTTTTTTGTATCCAGTGCCTATAGAAGCAAAGGGGTTTCCCCCCCTTTCTGAGCATTTTGCAGGCCCCCCCCATCTTCTGCACTAAGAGTGCCAGAGTGGGAAACAGCTCTGACAACCTGATAACTAACAATCTATTTACCAAAGGTTTGCCGTCAAACTGGAAGGACATATCCATGGGGTCCCCTGCCCTCCCCCCCGCTCTCCTGCCTCTCAGAGACAGCAGTGTGGGAGGAGGCGGCACCACGGAGACAGTGCTGGGGGGAACAGTCTTCTAAACTGGCTCCCCCGCAGCGCCAGCTCCCAATTCCCCAATCTTGCTGCCTCGGATACAGGGGCAGCAGGGGGGGGGGGAGAAAAGGGGAAATGCGAATAGTCAAATAGATTAACCAATAATCCTAGACTTTCAACTAGTTATGTGGCTGCCTCATGGCCATTTCATTTAGATTATCTCCCAAATTTGCTTTAATTAAATTTTGAATGAATAATACAGATAACCCTCAATATGCCACAAATCTCTTGGTCAATACAAATTTACTATCAGCAGTTCAATTTGGACACTATGCAGTCAAAAAAAAAAATCAACCCAGGAGTAGTGCATGCAATCATATGTCCTCAAGCAGCTGGTCCCAGTGACTACGCAGCTTCGTCTGTCCATTATCTTTTAGAGATGAAAATAAATAAAATGTAGCAGAAATCTGTTTTGGTGCTGTAGGTTCCAAGCTCAATGACACCGACAAACTTGAAGGATTTCTTCTTCCTTCCTACCACACCCACAAAAAATCCTAACTGTGGCCTTTTTAGGGTACTGCAGCAGCATAAGTACTAGAATAGCCATTTTAGACACAGGAGGATTTCCCCAGCATAGACAATGGCCATACCAGCCTTCCACAGAACATTACAAGTTTTAACATAAAGGAGATATATATGGTAAGCCAGCCTCCTAGCTGCGTGAATTGTACCAAAGGATGCACCAGACCCGTAGATTTGGGCAAACGAAGGAGGCTTAAAGCCACTGCAGCCTCTCCCTTCCACTAAACTGCACATTTGCATCCATGGTAATTTGTATGTTCACAGCTATTTTTTTCCCCCAAATACAAAGCTGCAGTTTTAACATGTGGATATTTTAAGAGCAGCAGCATATTTTAGAAGGTTTTAGAAAGTATTACTCTATTTAACCATGCCTTTGCACACACATGCCTGTGTAACTCTTGGAACTAGGCCACTCAGTGAAACCCAACAGTACTAAGCACCTCATGTTTATTATTAGTCACAGAAGTGTGATAGGTAGTATTGTAAAGATGACCAGGAAGTTAAAATGCAATTAAGTAACCTTATAACTGCTGAAAATGTCTACGATTACATATGGGGAGGCCTGCTCCGTACCAGCTCCCACCTGCTGCCCCATAGTGCCACCTCTGATACAGAGGCAGCAAACAGCTCCCCAGCGGCTAGTGTGTAGTTGGAGCCTGTATGAAACCATATACATGGTTCCACTTTCCCATCCCTAATCTAAAGATAAACACCTTTGTGCCTCCCAAACTCTAGGCTGTTTGTAGGTTCATGCTCTGCAATATACATGAGAGCAGCTATGGGGAGCTGATTTTCAGCATCTTTCCACCTCCACCCCCCAGGACAGCTAAGAGTATTTAAGATGACAATTTTAATTTAGATTTAAAAAAATACTTAAAATTTGACATCCTATATTAAAGCCTAAATTTACTATGATCTATTAAAATAATTTAAATAAAAAAGTGTTAAAGCAGTACACAATTGCTGCCAAAGCTCTAAAGAAAGTCAAACCACTGAAATAATAGAAGTCACTGGCTAAGAACATGGAACCAGAATTTGCTGAAGTGCTAAACCAACTTTTGACCGTATTATCCTCTTCTGCAGGTGCATATAGCATGTTTTCTTCATATCTGACTATTCACCTAATTCAGTTCTAAGTTGAGAAACCAACTGGGAGTTGAAAGAGCAAGAGGTATGAGGATAAGATTTACTAGTTATAAAATCTTAACTGGCAGTTACTAGAAATTTCAATTCATTATTTAATAAAATCAGCTTTAAAATACCACACATTTGACAAGAAAAAGGTTATGTATGCAGCACATGCAAGATAATTTAATAAGTTTTAAAATATTTGTGTTTAACTGAATTCTAAATTTTCACCACATGCGTTTTTATTCAGTAGAATAACTTACTAGTATTGCTGCACTACTCAAGTTTCTAATATCATAAAAGCTAAGGATCTGAGAAGCAGTATGTTACATCTGTACACTTAAACAGCAATTATAGTTTATCTTCCTGGTCAGCAAGAGCAACACCATATTATGTCAACCAACTTCTTTTTTGGAGAACTCACAGTAGATACAAAACTAGATTAAAGTCGATTTAAAACAAAGAAAAACATGTAATTCATGATTAAAATCAGTAATTTAAAATCATTCTACTCTTCAGTCACCCATTCATGGTGGATGGGGTGGAGCAAAAAATTTGACTTCCTTAAGCCCTTGAAAGTGTATATAGCCAAAAATGGGGACTTACTATCAATTGCAAAGGGTTAGTGACTAATATTTTAGTAGTGCAAAGTTACACCAGAACAAAGTCCCATCCCGCTAAAAGAATGAATGCTGAGCTTGCACTCCATCCCTGCTCATAAATCTCTCTTCTCTTGCAAGAGCATGTCCTGAATGTAGCAATTTCTGCTGAAACACCACCACTCAAGTTCCAAGTATACTTTTGTTTAGACAGCTTTGTTTGGACTCCTCTCTTTTCTGGCCTTAAAGCAACCACTGTGCATATCAGCTAATAGTAGCAAGAGATCCAGCTACAAAAATTAAGCAGATTACTACTATTATATCGGTATTGTAATAGTATTATCATAATTTGAAAGCAAAGCAAGCAGTGGATTGTCTGAATGTTTCCTGTAGAAGTGAATATACATGCTTCCCACATTCCCCACTCCATCTCATAAAAAGTTAACTCCACGGGTTTCGCAGCATAACTTAACAAGCATTAGAAAACCAGATAGACACAGAGCTAAGTATTGTGGCTTTAGAAATAAGATTTTGGGAGAACACAAGTAAATGCAATTAGAACTACATCTGGTAAGTAGTGCACAGAAAGCAAAGGTAGGTGATTTCAGTAAATTGTGCATATTTACCACTAACTTTAACACAATATTCCATAGATGAAGTTTTGTGGGGCTAGAGAAAAAAAGAATAGAAAGAATAGGAGCTGCAATGTGAAATGTACATAATGAAGAACATTGGTCTAGATCAGTCTCTCTCAAACTGTGCTCTGTGGAGCCCCAGGGCTCCTCAAGACATCTCCAGGGGCTCCTCCGCAAGGTTGACAAACTGGAAACATTGATAGGTACAACACATACAATCAGTGGACCGCTGGGGCTCCGCATAATATATATATATATTTTTTAAACACACATGTAAAGGGCTCTGGAGCCCAAAAAGTTTGAGAACCGCTGCTCTAGATGCACACTTAACAGGAAGTTATCCTTCCAGTAGGAACTCAGAGTGCAGATACATTTTAGAATGTCTGTAGGCAAGCATCCATGTACACACACAAGTATCCTAACACTATTTTTTAAGTAAAAACATTTTTCAAGTTCATACTCACCAATAATGATGTACTTAAAGATGTAAGAATAGTTGTAAGGTGCAGTTGCCATTGTGGCACTATAAAATAAGAAATAAAATAAGTCAGTGATACAGATTAACCATTTAAAATGGAGTATAAATTAATGGATGTTCTTCCCCTCCCCCACCACCACACATACACCTTGATCTACTCTTTTATTCCAGTTTCAGAATTCTACTCCATTTCCATTCAGCCAACGGGTTAAATGCAGATACTGTATGTCTTACATTCTAAGTAACAGGCTCTTTCACGTCAGGATTATGAAGCATTGTCAGCACCAGAGACTGCAAACAAATTTTCACCAGTGCAAGTACTAGTTCAGCTACTCCACAGAGACTCAAGCACTTTCTGGCACTAGTGGGAGTGTATGTAGAATAGAATCAGGACTATGGATGTCAACATATAGTTGACCACAATGAACTGATAGGGTTATCAGTTAATCCTGGGTTTATCAACTACATGCACTTCCCCCAGCCTCTGTATCAGAGGCAGCAACATACGGGAGGAGGTGAGAGTTAGCATGCACGGGAAACCAGCTTTTAAGCCAGCCCTCCACATGTGCCAGCTTCTGCTGAGAACCTCTTCCCCCCCACCCAAGGCGGGGGAGGAGGAGGAGCCAGTACACATAAGTGGCTTTCAAGCTCCCCACATATATTGGCTTCCCCCCCCAAGCCACCCGTCTCCTCTCCCCCGCCCCCCCGCTGCTTCTTCGGAGACAGGGGGAGGGGGAAAGATGGAGTGAGGTGGGAGCCAACCCTTTGTTTCCTTTCTTTAAGAACTTACTGATCTACAAAGGGAACTGTCCTGATATCCTATGATTGTTTACTTTGCAGAGGAGCCTTTGATAAGGAACCATAAGAGATTTTCTGAAAAACCAAGTACACTGTACCAATTGGATCACCTTTATCCTCATGCTTGTCGACACCCTCAAATAATTCTAAAGTGTTTATTGACGTGACTGAATATTACGATAATTCTGTACTTTACTAATTTGCACAGTCCTGAAGTTAGGCTCCCTGGCCTAGAATAGCCAGAATCACCTCTTGATACATCAAGATGGGACAGTACTTCAGATATGTTGCCCAAAAGGCTAGCTCAAATACGCAGGGCTCAACAAATAATACAATCTACTTGCCCATGGCGAGTAGATTTGTAACTCACAAGAGCCGGGTTTGGGCAATTGCTGGACAGCGCGGCTGGCAAGCGGGGCTCACCGCAGTTCGGTGAGCCCTGCTAATACAGATATCTCCCCTACACCTGCTGCAATGAACATCAACGTAAAGAACTCAGTTAGCATCTCTACAAAAGCCTTGTCCTCTTTGAATACTCTTAACACCTTGGTCATCTACTGGCCCCACTGCCTGTTTGGACTGTAGACATAAAATGGCAGGCTGCTTAGAATGTAAACACCAAGAGCTGGCCCACATCAGCTAACTCAGGTTCACAGCTCACACTGGAGCCCGGCTCCCAGCCCAAGCACAAAAAAAAAAAAAAATCTACAGCCCTGCAGCCTGAGTCAGCCAACACACAGGGGTTCAATTGCACTCTTAACCTTATATAAAAACAGCAAATTGCATCCCAATTTCTTGTGCACCTTTCAATTAATCTCAATAGGATCTGACTACAGATGTCTGCGATCAGTTAACTAGTTGACTACCCAACTATCCGAGAGAGGCAGCAACTGGGGGGGGGGGGAGGAGGAGCCACGGCGCACAAACCAGATCTCCCCAGCACTGTCTCCGCGGGAGGCAGCAGGGAAATGACATGAGCAAGGACTGAGACCAGTCCTACTCCTCTCCCTTTGGAACGTACAAAAGCCACTTGCGGCTCTTGTACATTTCAAAGGAAGAGGCACAGAGGGAACCCATGCCAACAGGGACTGTTTTGCTCCCCACTGGCACTTTCTGCTGCCTCTCTCCCCTTTGAAATATACAGGAACCAGCTGCAGCTCTTGTATATTTCAAAGGGAGAGAGGCAGTGGGACAGCGAACGCCCCCTTTATCAACTAATTGATTAGTCAATTCCATTGACTAATTGATTAGCTGATTAATCAAAGTTTAACATCCCTAGATCTGACCCAATTTTAAAAGGATGCCTTTTTGCCTGTAATGGCCTCCATTAGTCTATCATTTAGTGATGGTAACAGTCTTCTTACTATCCTTTCTGTTTTAGGGTATCCATTTAGTCCAAGCCTGTCAGTGTTTCAAATAGGGATGTTGGATAACGATTAATAAAATAGTTGTGTAACTGCACAAAATACTGTCTGTTACATGACTATTCGATCATTCCTTGGGACAGGGCCTGCAGCCAGTGCACCCCAGCCCCACTCCTGAGAAAGCCCATCACCCCATGCTGGAGTGTGGGGTGGCAGCAGCCCCTGTACACCAGGGCCCCAAGCTCCCCACCACACACATTGGGGGGGAGGGGGAGGAGTTCCAAACTTCACACAGGCAGAGGCTGCTCTATGGCAGCCTCCTCGCCCTCCCCCTGCTGCTGCAGCCTCTGATAGAGGAAACTCCACAGAGCCAGCACGTATGAAGAGCTGGCTTAAAAGATGGTTCCCCACACAGAGGTTCCTGCCTGTGTCCCCCTCCTGTGCTGCTGCCTCTGATCCAGAAGCACCAGCGTGAGGAGGGCAAGTAGCTTGTGAGAGTAGATATGCATAGGGAGCTGGCTTGTCGCGTACTGGCTCTGGCCTGCCACGCCACCCTCACACTCCGCGCTGTTGCCTCTATCAGAGGCAGTAGTGGCAGGGTGGGGGGGGGGGGAATGGAAGAAAAGCAGGTGGCTCCACGGATCCAGTGCTCATGGAGAGCTGGCTTAAAACCCAGATCCTCACAGCACCGGCTCCTACTCCTCAGCCCCTTGCTGCCTCTGATACTGAGGCAGTGGGGGTGGGGAGCGAGTAATCACCAAGATTAATGAATAAGCCTAGGCCTGTCAGTTAATCATGTACTCAACTACACATTGACATCCCTAGTTTTTAAGTCATCCTCATGCTATTTGCAGGCATTTATTCTTTCCAATAGCTCTTTTACTTTCCCTATAACAAAACGTCCTCATTTTTACATAGTTTCCCTTTTTAAAGCTAAATGTTTCGCCTTGACCCTGCAATCGCTTATGTATGTGAATCTAAACATAAGATTAGTTCCCACTCAAGTTGAGTTATGTACCTGCTTACATGCTGTTTACTGGATCAAGATCTTTACTCATTACTCTGTTTTTTTGCCTGCAGTAGTATTATAAGAAACAAAAAATACTTTCTAATTTTTTTAATGGGGTGTGTACAAATCATAATGATCTATAATTGAAAAAGCAGCAGAGTTGTAAAAGTCTCAACCCAATTAAAACTTGGTATTTTAAAAAGCAAAATACAGATTAGACCTTCCAAAACCAGGACTCTCTTGTCTGGCAACATCTGTGGTTCTGATGTTCCTGGACCAGGGAATCCTGGCTGGCAGGAGGGCTGACAGCTCGGAGCCAGACGGGACTTGGGACTGAGCCTCAGTAGTAGGGCCAGAATGTGGCAGCTTCAGTAATAGGGTTCGGGATACAGCAGCCTGGGCTGCCCTGTAGAGGGGACAGCTAGGACGGACAGCAAGGAGGGAAGTCAGGCTAGGGGGCTGGTAGCAGGGGACCTCCCCGTGGCCAGCGAATTTCCTCATTTGGGACCAGTCAAGTCCCAAGTGCGCCAGACCAGAGAGGTCCGACCTGTAATTTAGATAGTTGGTTTAAGTTATTCTGGCCCTATCTATATTTTGTTAGGAACAGGATTTCAAATCAGCATTTGCATGGTCAGCAACTATAGGCCATAAGCACATCAGGACTCCATAATTACAGTCCATGCTTCTACATACACACACGGTTAGACAGTGTGTCAATAAAACAGAGGAGAAAGAAGATTAACTTGTTAAGCTCTGTACACACCTGTAACAAGAAATCAGTCTGTTCCAGAGAGCTTGTAATCTTAAATTACTGCAGACAACAGGAGGGAGATAAACAAAGCATAAAGAGCCATCATGCTTGACATTAGCAGTCACAGCTAGGAATGTGAACATGTACATGGTTAACCAATGAGCCTAGGCTCATCAATTAACCCTCATGGTTACATGCAGTCTCCCTCCATCCCCTCCCCCACCCACCCCCACTGCCTCTGAAACACAGAGGTAAGGCAGAAGCTAGTGTAAGTGGGGAGTCAGCTTTTAAGCCACTTCCTCATGAGCACAGCTCCCTTGGAGCCACCTGCCCTCCCGTACTGTTGCCTCTGATACAGAGGCAGCAGCATGAGGGGGGAAGCTCGCCCCCCCCACATAAATGTGTAATTGTCACATTTGTCAAATGTGTAACTGTGTAAACTGTGAATGTCAGCAGTTACAAAAATAACTCATTTTAACATACCTAATCACAGCAAATGAACTGACTAACCATCTTCAGACCAATCACTTATATTCAAATCTGATGAAGTCAAGTGTATTTATCCCAGTCATGGCTTTCAGTCCCAGCAACAGAATTCTCTGCCCAGCTGCATTTCTTACCAGAACTCTAGGTTTAAAGAAACCTTATATTAAGAAATTAACACTGGCCACTCTGAAGACACAATTACAACGCTCCTAAATTACTGCCTTCATTTTCTATCAAGAGCATAGGAACACAAAGGGGACTGAAATATGGATGATTAAAAGGAGAGTGACACCAGTTTAACTCGCATTTGTTTTAACTATGCTAGTTAACCACTACAACCATTTTTCCAGCTTAAACACTCTTAGATTCGAGTGGAAAACCCAGTTACCTATTCACTCCAATGGAAGAGTCACTCGGGGTAGCTGGTTTCAATTAATTTGATTAACCCCATTCAACTTTCCCATGTGAACACCACCTTAGATGACATGCTGCTATAGCAGTACCTTTGTAAAGGATCCTAATCATTTAGTCCATAGTGAAAATATATATATTCACTATCTCCTACAGCAGTGGTCCCCAACACGGTGCCCATGGACACCATGGCGCCTGCTGGGCCATTTCTGTGCGCCTGCCAAGTGATCAGGGATGGTCCCACCCCTGGGCGCACAGCCTATGGGCGGCCCCCGCCACCCCCGGGGTGCAGAGCATAAGGCCTGTGTCAGCCCTGCGCGAATGGCATATGGGCGGCGCCAGCCCCGGGCATGCGACGCAAGGGCTGTGCCGGCCCCATGGCTCATGGCACAGGAGCGGCGCCGGACCCGGGCATGCAGCACATGGGAAGTGCCGGCCCCACCCCCGGGCGTGCGGTGCATGGGCTGTTCCGGCCCTAGTGCACGGCATATGGGCAGTCCCAACCCTGGGCACGTGGCACAGGAGCAGCCTGGCCCCGGGCGTGTGGCGTAAGGGTGGTGCCAGCACCAGGCACGCAGCGTATGGGTGGCCCCTCCCTCAGGCACATGCATGGCCCTGCCCCTGCCCCTGGGCGCCAGGCAGTCCCAAAAGGTTGGGGACCACTGTCCTACAGCATGGGTGGGAACCTACTGCCCCACAGCCAGCCCCACCCTCTGCCCACATGGCTGGGGCACCCTCACCCTCTAGGATAGTAAACTCTTACATACTGCTTTCCATCCATTGATTCCAGAAATTTGCAAGGGAAGCAAGTATTATCCCAAATTTAGAGATGAAATGGCCTGCCATAAGTCACCTAACAGGTCAGAAATAGAACCAGGTCTTCCCAGGCCCTATCCAGCACTCTTGTCCTCTGGGCCATGCTGCTTCTCAGTAGTAATCATCATCATGTCTCATCAACATTAAATAATAGGTAGATACTGCTAATCCAGAAAGTGTCAAGACTATGGAAAGTTTCAGAGAAATATTGAGGTGTAAGAAGTCAAGATATAGAAATATCACATTTTACTAGTTTAATAGCAAAGTGCATGGTTTCCTCTGCCACTCTTCCAGTACAATCTGACTTTGTCCTCATCTTTCTAAACTTGAGGAAAAAATGCAGAACATCCTCATTCTATTGATACTCCACAGCATCCTGTTGGTTCACTGGCTCCCCATCCTTGTTGCTTTATCCCACCCACCCCCTCATAATAGACAAGTACCTGCCAGTTCAGAAGAGATGTATTTTGTTCAGAGTATCTGTTTTAAAAACTAGTGGTTTAAGACCTAAAGCATGGGTGGGGAACTGTTTTTGGGGTCTGGACCCTGCTGACCCACAGGGGGGGGGAAAAAAAAAAAAAAAAAAAATCACACAAGTGAGGAAAAAACCCCACATGCACGCAGAACACCCAAACCAACCCTTGTTGACGTGGCCCGACTGAGAAGGAGAAAGACTACCACTCACATTCCCCTCACACACCAAAGCCTAGGGAGGCCCAGCCTAGTAGATTTTGTGGAGTAGCGGAGGAGGCTGGAGTGCCAGCACAGGTGCCTCAAAGCTGTGGCAGAGTCCAAAGCATCAGGGGCCAGATCCAGGCAAGCCAGGGGCCAGATCCGGCCCCAAGGTCTTAGGTTCCCCACCCCTGACCTAAGGACAAGAAATTTTTTGTCCTGCAGTTATCAATTCACTTGGCAAACACTTTAAAACTCTCAAATGAATTAAACTTCTCAACAAGATTATAAGAAAAAGCCTTTTTGGGTACTTAGTCTTGGATTTTTGTAACTTTTTTTAACCAAGTCCTTGGATAGATGTGAACAGTAATATTTAATGGCTTATCTGAGTACGGTCTTCTTTACCACATCCTCAAGAAAAGTGGTTACAGTAGACTTTTGCTCCCCAACAGCAGTTTCATATGGACACAGTTCAATGTACAGTCTGTTTCTCCTGCTCCCATTCAAAAAAAAAAAAAAAAAAAAAAAAAAACACTATGCTAAAGCAACTAAGTATGACTTCTTGTCTTTATGCAACTTAGTGCTATTCAAACCCCTTTTACCCACAAAAGCATTGCAACATTTGTACTTACATCTCCTAGTCTCTGAAAGTGGACTGGTTGTTTGTCAAGATAGACTATCATATCCTGATTGTTTGAATATCAGTGATAAGCAGACAGCTTGTGCGAATATTGTCCCAGTAATTATGTTCTTACTAGTGGTACAGGTTCCCAAAGTGACTTAAAATGGCCTCAGATTTGTGTGTGTGTTTCCTGATCTCCAAGCAGTTGAAAAAAAAAAAAAAAAAAAAAGAAGAAGAAATGTAACCTGGCAGTCAAGCAAACTCAGCCTGAACTCAAAATGTAAAGATTATTACTGATGGTAACATACAAGATGGAAAAAAAGTTTCTGCAAGCCAAACTAGGGACTTATTTATATCTGCACAATTTCACTATCCTGAACTGATACATAAACAGAATTGTTTGCAATGTATTGTACATGACTGGACAAAAGAACACTTGCTCTTAATAGTGCAAAGTCAAAACAGCCAACAAGAGTAAAACACAAACAGTAACTTCAGGACTGGAATCAGCAGATGTTAGACTACAAGAGGCACGACGTATCAATTTTTACCCAAGGACTAGGTTAGAGTTGGGGCAAGTAGTTCATGAGATTTTTGCCCATATTTTATTCTTCCCATCCTTACAGGTACAAAAAGATACTGTGTCATCTCTGCAACCTTACTGATACAGGTTGGACTACTGGTTCAGCACCTGACCTGTCCTGCATGAGGGATTTTGCAAGACATGGGATGTCATTTCTAGCCCCCCTGCTGCCAGCCCCCTTCCAGCTTTGGCCCGACCACTGCCCCGTCAGCACTCATCGCTCTACCAGGCAGTCCCACCACTTCTGTACACCGGGTTCCTGCTGTCACGCCCAGCTCTCACTGCCGTGCCAGACAGCCCCGCCACCTGTGCACGCACCAGGCTCTTGCTGCTGCACTATGCAGCCCTACTGCTTCTATGCGTGGGACTCCCACAGCCCTGGTGCTAGCCCTCCACTGGGACTCTCTGGTTCTGGAACAACTGTGGTCCAGCAGGACCAGATGTTGCCAGACCAGAGAGTTCCAGTTAAGAGGAAGTATTAAGGTCACATCACATTACTACACACAGTGGCATATGAATTGTACATAGGCGATTCTGATGGTTCTAAGTTATTAGTTTTATCAGAAGACACCTCACTGCCTTCAACTTGCTGGCAATGTAACTTCTTGCTCCTATTGAAGGGAACCCAACACAACAAAGGATTTTATATTTCTGGTATCAAACATTCCTCCATAAGATTAAGCTAAGACTCACTTTAACAGCAAAAAGTGTGTTAGATCACCTGACCTGCATTCATCAAATGCCCATTAAATAGTGTGCAAGATAAGAAAAAAAATGTATATACAGAATGACAGCTTAGTCCATATTACCTAATGATCAGATGCTATTTATGACTAACTGGCTAAATTTTGTTTCCTGCTAGTTTTCTTCAGATTCCTAACTAGAGGGGAAAAATATGTAGCTATAATGCTCTTTAAGGAGTATTTGTTCAGCTTAATAGTTAAATATGTGCCTCTACCCACTATCCCCATCCTACTTCATCTACAGATATAGCTGCAGGTTAAGCTTTGTTTTCTCCCCTCCCAAGTCACAAACTGGTTTCATCTGGAATTAGTTGAAAAGCAGAGTGTAAAAAAGCCTGGTAGGCAAATAATGAAACTTACCATAAGCAAAGCCATACCAAACTCGTGCCTCATTTTGGTCAATTTTAAGTGATAGGATTTTTAAAGTGTCATGATTTCCACTATTTAAATCTGAAATGTCATGATGGTATTATTGTAGAAGTCCTGACCCAAAAAGGAGTTGTGGAGGGGTTGCAAGGTTATTGTGGGTGGGGGGCTGCAGTACTAACTTCTGTGCAAGGCTGCCTTCAGAACTAAGCAGCTGGAAAGCAGCAGCTATTGGTCAGGAACTCATCGCTGAAGGCAGAGCCACCACCAACAGCAGCCAAAGGATGGCATGATATGGTTTTGCCACTGTTACTATTGTGCTGCTGTTGGCAGGGTGCTGCCTTCAGAGATGAGCACCCGGCCAACAGCTGCCACTCTCCAGCTGCCCAGCTCTGAAGTCAGTACAGATGTAAGGGTGACAATACCATTTCCCCCTTAATTAATCCTGTGATCCCTCTGAAACACCCATTTGGGTCAAACCCCAAAACGAGGAATGCTGGTCTCCCCCATGAAATCTGTATAGAATAAGGTAAAAGCCACACAAGAGGCCAGAATTTCACAGTCCATTATACTTTTTCATGAATATAGTAGGGCCATGACTATAAACTGCTTTTTGGTAACTTCAATCCACAAAAGATTTTATGCTAGCATACAAGCATATGCAGTTTCAAAGTCAACATTAAAGAATTAGAGTGTGATTCTTCTGTAACAATAAGACAGCACTTTTGAAACAGCTTTTTTCCTGATTTTAATCATCTGTTTATTGTCAAATAATTCAATAGTTTTTACCCTGTTAGCACTGCAGAGCCATAGCAACTAGTGTTCATCCTTCTTGCTACAAGTTATACATTTGCAACCAATGCAATGGCTCTGAGGTACACTTACAGATGTCACTGAAGACAAAGTCGGCTCATAGGACCTTAATATGCATATATGATGCATAATGTAGCAAGAACCCAGGCTGAGACTACCGGTAGCAGTGAGGAAAAGTGAACAACACTTAAATGGAACATATTTGATACAAAGTGACAATTAAGAAACCCCACAACCCCTTAAACAAAGTTGGACACCACAACCAAGCAAATTTGAGGTATATTGAAAGTCTGTACAGAAGTCTCAATAGTAATGAAACTTCACCTTGCACTTATAATAGGTATGACTACTCAATCAAAACCAGAGAATGTCCAAGGTACTTAACCTCTCAATGTTGGTTTCTAACCTGAATTTTATCTTCAGTTTTTTGTTGTTGGTTATTTTTTTGTTCAAGGAAAAGAGTTTAACCGTATTGTTTTATTCAGAACTCCCCAATACCACCACTTTAAGGAGGCTGCTAAATTGTAGCTTTCTGAAATATACAAGTTTCTTCTACTTCAATCAACTGGATATGAGACATTGCCTTCACTGTTTCTTTAGCAGCAGAGCCACATTCTACCATAGATATCTATCTATTGAAAGCTAAATATGAATTGGCAAATTACACACTACAAAGTTTTGGTAATAACTAGGCTGAAAAAGAAAGTTAGCTACAGTTCTCTAGCAATAAATTACTGGGCTGCGTAAGTCATCAGCTGGATACAACACATTCTTGATCAGTAGGGAAAGTGCATATTTCTCTCCTCACACCTTCTTGAACTACCAGAAGTCTTAAGGGCCCACTGGATACATTGAAGCATGGAAATAAACTTAAGGATAGCTAGGGTTATAAACATATTTCAAAACCTCCAATTTTAACATATTAAATACGTCCATGTTTTCCTTTAATGACTGCTTCATTCATGGCAAACTAACCATATGTCCCTAATTTCAAGGCTCTCAATAATAAATAAAAAAAACCTGAGAGTGGAGTGTTTTACCATAGCTCTGATTTAAGTGGTTTCCCAATCCTTCACAGGAATCAGTAGCTTACCTATAACTCATATACAGTTATACCTTTATATAACAACTCCCCCAGGACAGAGACTCTGACTTATGTTTGTAAAATTGCCTAACAGTTTAGTCCTGGTTGGGTCTATAATTCAAGTGTATACTTTTTTGGGCTAGAGTCTCTAGAAGTTTTTATTCAAAATATTTCAGTTAATACACAAAGTTACATCCAATAGAGAAACAGTTTCTAGTTCAAAACCCAACAAACAGAATTTAACAGGTAATCCCAAAACTTTGAGCATAGACAAATGCCATTTTCTTATCGGGGAAAATCAGTTCAAAATCCAACATAAGATCTTGTACTTATACTTATGGACCATTCACCCTTCCTGTAGCCACTCAATTTAAGACTAATAAAGAAACTGAGCAGCAAGAGAAGAAAAAAAAAAGGCCATAACAGTAGGAACTCGAAAGCAATAACACTGTAGACAGAACCTGATTAACAACTTCCCATGCTTGGAGCACTGATGAAACCAGTGAAATGGTTTTCACAAAGTTGCTTCCAAAATAAGCCCTCCACAATACCACCACTAGAAGGCAATTCGGAAGTGTAATGGTCAAACAGACCAGAGACACAAAACAATAACCAGGGTTTTTTTTTTAAATCCATTTTCTTCTACCACCTCTAGACACAATGTAATGTACAAGAGCATTGCTGGGGGGAGGGGAGGCCTCTCAGACAAAGATTTGTCCTGAAATGTGATTTGTCCTTTTCATATGTGTTCACTTTTTTTTTTAAGATTGTAACCTTTGGTATAGATGGTTGTGACTATTTTCTTCCACTAATTGATCTGAGGAAGTGGGTCTGGCCCACGAAAGCTCATCATCTAATAAACCATCTTGTTAGTCTTTAAAGTGCTACATAGTCCTGTATTTTGCTTCAGCTACCCCAGACTAACACGGCTACATCTCGGTCGCTATTTAGAGGGCAGGTGACCCTTCCTCAAGCGCTCTCGAGACTTGGGACTAGTGTCACGCCACCGGCATTGGAAGGATGGAAACCAGAGACAGCAGTGAACTTGGCGAGCACGCCCCCCGTCCCGTGCGGACCCCGCCACACGAGCAATGCCGGGGCACACGGCGCGCCTCCAGCAGGGCAGAGCGAGGGGGCAGCCGCGCAGAGGAGGCGGAGGCCCCAGCAGCAGCGCGGCGGAGGCCTCGCTCCGGCCCTGTCCTACCCGGCAGGCCCAGCCCCGAGGGCTCCGGCTCGTTTCCCTCCGCTTGGGTCTCACGGGCGGGGCTGCCGGCTGCCTCCAGCTCGGGCCTCGCAGCCAGGGCCCGGCCGGGGAGCGGGAGCCGGCGCGGCCTGGGTGCCGGGCTAGGCCCCGCTGCGGGCCCGACTGGCCCCCCGGGGAGGGATGCCGCGGGCGCCCCGAGGATGCCCGGCCGGGGCGGGGGAGGCTCTGTGGGCCCGGCGCTGTGGAGGCGGCGCCGCCGCTTCCTCCTCACCTGGGCTCGGGGAGCTGGTGGCTGTGCAGCTTGGCTGTGTCGGTGGCAGCCCGGGGCGCTGTGCGGCTCTGCGGCGGCGGCCGGGCTGGGTCTCTGCCTCTCGCCGGGGCTCCCACAGGCTCGGCTCTGACGGCTCTACTGCGGCCCCATCCCCCTCCCCTTATCCAAGATGGCGGCGCCCCGTGCGCGGGGTTTCCCCTCCCACTCTCAACGGGCCCCGGCCGCACAAAGCGGGGGGGCAGGAGCCGCCGCGCGGGCCAATCACAGCGCCAGCGTGCCCTAGCGGCGGCCGCCCGAACGCGGGGTGTGGGCGGTGCCCCAGGTTGTCCGCAAGCGCGCGCGCGCGCGCGCCGGGTCACGCGCTGCCTCCCCCGCCCCCAGGGACGTCTTGCGCCTCGCGCGCGCTGGCTCGCCGGGGGCGCGCGCCGAGTGGGCTGGCGGGAAAACGTCTCCGGCGGCCCTTGGGCAGTGAGCGCCTGCTCCTCCCCCCCCGCCAACGTTCGCTGCCCCGCCTCAGCCAGCGCCTCAGCGGAGAGCGCCCCCGACGCGCCTGCTCGCCCCTCCCCCTTCCCAGTGTTGCCTCAGGCAGCGCTGCAGTGCCGCACACTGCGGCATCCTCCGTTCCCGCGCTGCCCTGGCGCCGACAGGCGGGGGGCGCCTGAGGTGCCCCAGAAACGGCCGAGGGCACGGGCTGGGCGCAGCCTCCACGCCCTGTCAGCGTGGGGAGAGGCCCTGGCCTCCGCCGCCCCCTGCCAGCCTCGCCCTGTTGGGCGACAGAACCACCCTGACAAATGCCCAGGAGGGGCAGGAGGACGAGACCAGCACAGCCCAGGATCCTAGCGCACTGGGATGGGACCTCGAGAGGACGAGTCCGGTCCCCTGGCCTCGCCGCAGGACCGAGTACCGGCTAGATCCGGGGCGCCAACCTTTCGGAAGTGGCGGGCCAAGATTTGGCTTACTCGCTTCTATTTACGGATTGGTGCGCGTTTAATAACGGGGCACCCTGATTATCTTCCGAGTGTGACCTCAGTGGCCCTCCGTGGATTCCCGTTGCCTTGGCACCATTTTGTGCAAGTGTGATGGGTTGGCCCTGTATATAGAATTCAGTGCACCGTTGGTGCACGAGGAGGGATGCGATGCCGTTCTCGCTCTCCTGTTTTGGCTCTGAAAGGTTAACGGGACCAGAATGTATTACCACGTAAATGGCTCGCTGAAGCGAGAAGCTCTGTGGCTGAGTGTGCACAAATAGCAGATCTCTGGAGAAAGGTCTCATTTTAACTAGTCACTTGTCAGAGGAAAAACCCCACATTTCAGAAGTCCCTTTGTTGATGCATACGCATTGCAAATTCGTGGTATATCTTTCCGTACATCCCATTGGGTGATGTATCGTCTGCTTGCAACACTGAAAAGTTGCCCTCAAAGAATGGCATTACATTTCAGCTTTCACACTGCTTTCATGATATTTTCAAATTATTGAATTACTACATCTGACGAAGTGAGTCTTTGCCCATGAAATCTTATGCTCCAACACTTGTTAGTTTATAAGGAGCCACAGGACTCCTTGCCGCTTTTGCAGATTCAGACTAACACGCCTACCCCTCTGATACTTGATGAATTACTACAGCATTTCTTTGAAGAAATAGGAAGAGGCAAATACAGAATGGAATCGTGCACTTTAGTGTGACAGCACACAGAGGAGCGGTTGCACTCTTATATTATTATTATACAGCAGAAGGCAGGAAACTCATCATTGATATTTTATACACACTTTCTAATGTTACACTGAATAGAGTAGAAAGGTTTCATTCCCAACAGAAGAATATGATGAAACTGGTGCCAGAAAGTACATTATAATCAGGGCTTGACAAATTATACAATCTACTCGCTCATGGCGAGTAGATTGTAACCCAGAAGAGCCGGGTTCCAGAAGAGCCGCAGTTCGGCGAGCCCTGATTATAATGAAATCTGTACATTTGGTTTGTGAAAGCTGGGAACACTGACCACTCTCTCCTAACCTTTGGCTCTGAAAGGTTAATAGGACCAAAATCTATTACAACATAAATTGCTCGCTAAAGTGAGTGGACATAAGGGGATGCTGACAATATTTTCTGAACTAGCTGCAGTCAGGCAGAACAGTTTAATTTAAATTATTAAACATTAAATATTTTAACTTTCTCATGTTAGTTTATCAAAGTTCATTTTAAATAAAGTGAAATATTAATTTACGTCCAACACAGAAGGTTTCAATGTTTTCCTTATTTATGGCAGGAGTGGAGAACCCTTTTTGGGTCGAGGACCACACAAATGAGAAGCAAAAAAACTCAAACCCCCCAACCATCACTGATGTGGCCCCCAACTGAGAATCCTCACTCTTTTGGCTCTTCAGCCCCTCAGGGCAAGGGGAAGGGACTGGGAACACGTTATGGGCGTCATATAGGCCAGATTTACTTTTCTGGGGTTCCGGAATTAGTAGATTTTATGGCCCCCTTTAGTCTCTAGGGTGGACACAAAAATGAGGGGCTCAATGTGCAGGACAGTGCTGCCAGTGTGTGGGATAGGGATGGGGTGCAGGATGTGGGTAGGAGGTGAGGTGCAGAAGCAGGAGAGGCTGCAAGGTCTGGGTGGGAGGTAGGGTGCAGGAGCAGGCTGGGGGTAGGCTGTCTGGCCAGGAGGGAGGAGGCCTAGGGCAGGGTGTCTGTCCAAGAGGGAATGTGCAGGAGCAAGGGAGGGTGGCGGAGCAAGCCAATAGTTGGGATTGGTCCTACCTTGGGCAGGGAGCTGGACTTGATGACCTCCTGAGGTCTCTTCCAGCTATATGATTCTATGAAGCTGGGAGTTTGTGGTCTTGGTGGGGGAAGTGGAGTGAGTGAGGGGGATTGCGGTTTGAGAGTCTGGGCATAAGGGGAGACGCTTACCTGGCTTTGTGCCCCCCTTGCAGTAGGGAAAGCCTCCAGACAGTGTGCTGCTTTTCTCTCGGGGGAGGGAGCTCAACCCTCCCCCATGCAGTGGGGATCCTGGTGCAGTGTGGGAGAGATGAAGAAACCACGACCTTCCCTGCCAGACCTGGCTCACTGCTGCTCCCCCAGCAGGGTGGGGAGGGGTGAAGGGAAAGAGAGTGACAGCACACGGAGTGCACCTGCCCTGCCCCGCAGCTCCCCAGCCAAGCTCTGTGCGGCTCCTGCCAGAATTGAAGTAGGGATGTTAAAATGTGGTTAATTGAGTAGTCTTGTGCACTTCAAAGGAGGAATGTGGAATTCTGCGTACAGCACAGGGCCAGCAGGGAGTCCTGCTGACTCTGGGCTGCACATGGGTGCCTGCTTTGAAATGTACAAGAGTCCCCAGCTGCCCCCGGGCTCCAGGCTGCCCCTTTGAAACGCGCGGAGGCAGTCAGCTCAGCTGTGTGGCACTGCTGCTTTGAAAGTACCCCTTTCTCCTCTCCCCCTCCTTTGCTGCCTCTATGGCAGGCCCTGGCAGGCCCTTGAGGGGGGAGTGCTGGGACTGCACTGATCGGACTGCCAGTGCTCACAGGGCAGAGTTACAGCAGTAGGGCCACTGGATAGTGCTCTTCCTCTTGTCCAGTGCTGGGGCCGGGGCCAGAGCCAGGGGCTGGCAATACTGAAAGTGTAAAATACAGAAAGCTACAACATGTGGATCTAGAAGATTTACCCAGTGCTGCTTGGGTCCTTAAATAAGTTTTGTTTTTCTTCATTTAAATCATTGTTCTGGGGTGGGGCTGGAATGAGGAGTCCAGTATACAGGCTGCCCCAGGGAGAGAGGACAACCCTTTCTCACAGCAGCAGCTTGGGGCCAGATGAGAAGCACTGCTTCAATGGCCGCTGCAGCTGCAGCAGGTACAACGGAGGAAGGGTGCATGGTCACTGGCTGGGGGATAGAGAGACGGGGCGGCCCATGAGCCTAGGCAAACTAAGCAGTTGCCTAGGGCGCCGCCGGCCCGGGCGCCCGACAATGACGTCACAGGGTGCCGGGGTGCCCCGTGATTACGTCATGGCCATTGACGGCCGTGCAGGCGGGGGTGCCAATCGCGCCTTCTGCCTGGGGCACCAAATGCCACAACTGGCTTCAGGCCACTCCTGTAGACAGACTCTCTAAAACAGTGTTTTTTAAACTCTATTCCATGGTACACGGGTGTGCCGCAAGGCAGTTGGAGGTGTGCCACAGAATTCAAAATGGCCACCCTTACTGGGGCAGGCGACCTTTTTTTT
Source organism: Pelodiscus sinensis (assembly GCF_052426305.1). Lineage (NCBI taxonomy): Eukaryota > Metazoa > Chordata > Testudines > Trionychidae > Pelodiscus > Pelodiscus sinensis. The sequence continues at coordinate 21,886,885 of NC_143074.1, read as the reverse complement.
TTTTTTTCTCAATAACTTCCCCTCCTGAGACCTTGGTGTTCCCCATAAAAAAAATTATTGTTTGGTGTTCCTCGATCTAAAAAAGTTTAAGAAACACTGTTCTAAAATATATAGTAGATAGCTGTCTCTTTCTCCACTCTTACCCCCTGCTGGCCCTATGGCATTATAGCTGTCCTGGTCCTCATCTCTGACCCTTTGCTGCCCCCTGTCATCATTCTGTAGTATAACTGTCCCTCCTACCAGACTCCTCCCATTCCATTTTATGAGAACCATTCAAATTCCAGGCACATCCCATTTTCCTGGCACAACCACACCATTACCTTGATTTAAATTATGATAAGAAGAAGCTGCATACCTAATTTGGTGGCCCTAGCTCTTACTGTTTAGAAGGAGTTCTTGAACAAATGGACTCACAGATGAACAGATAGGCAGACTAACGTCTGAATAAAATATATTGAAAGAAGAAGATAAAGAGCCCTGAAATTGAGTGGCTCAAAAGATGACCAGATGTGACAAAAGTAACCTTCTGTGTGTTTGTAATTTAATAAAACTACCAGCTTTCTTAACATATGACTTTTAATTATGCGAACACATAAATTATAGAAACATTTACTGTCTTAAGTCATTAGAAATCAAGATTAATAGCATTCAAGACTAACCATTGCCGTGTTACTTAATTATATATTGTTTTATTTCAGTTGAAATGTCTGTAGTATTGCTCTGTTTTGAAACCTTAAGAGCCTAGAAAACCTGTTTAGAATAGTTACATTTCTATTGAGAGAGAGAATCTTATAATAACTGCTAGAGGGCAGCCATGTAACATGGTTTCAGTGCATGATTTATGATACTGAAAATGAGCAGTCTTTCTGCTTTGTTAGCGTCATTGTGCCAAAAGCAAAAGCCTCAAGACAGGTGAAAAAGAGATTCCATTGATTAGTTTTGGGATTAAAAGTGCACTAAAATTTCAGTGACTTTGGAAAGAGGTAATGATTGGTTCTGCATGTTTGAACATATATTTCATACTAAATCTAGATTCTGTAATTTTTCCTCCTACCAAGCTATTGAAGGATAATAAGGCCTTAATTCTTATCCCAGACATATAAACCACAGCAACACATATTCTGACAAATCAATACACTGTGATTATGGTTCCTATATAGTAGCATATTTTTCAAGCTATAAATAAGATACAAATCCAGCTTTTCCATGGGGCATTAATTTGAAATACTTGCTGTCCATGCCAATTAATAGTAAACTTCCCATGGCAATAGTCTGTCCTTCCAGGAGCTCTATTGAGAATTTTCGATTTCTAACTACTTTGACCCAATGAATTCCTTTTCCTTAGTGTAAGGTTGTGTGGGAAATCCCCCTCTCAACTGAACTGATCTCAATCAGCTGTGATCGGTGGGTCCCTGCTCACGATTCACGCCCTCTTTGTGCAAGCACTGGAATTCTACCGCCAAGAATATGTGGGTAGAGTTATAGCATGAGTCTGAAAACAACTACAGAAGAAAGAATACGTTTTTTACATGTATAGCAAAAATAAATACAAAATATGTACAAGCAATAAAAAAGCAGCTACCACAGTGATAGGCACATTAGAAAAATTGATTACATGTGTATTACTGCTGTCCCTCAACTTGTTTTCTTCACAGTCGTTACGGTCAAGGCCCTAACTATGGTACTTCAAATATTATGGTGATGAGTACAGTATAAAACGTATCAATAGAATAATCTTAAACCAATAACATAGATGCAGCAGAAAAAATTCCAATTGCACTACCTTATATGGAATCAGTTTTAGTAGCAAAATAATTCCAAGCAAAACACGAGGAAGAATTTCCACCAGAGGGAGTTTCTCAGAGAAAATGACTCACAGCTGAGTTAACATTTTTTATTGGAACAACTTCTGTTGGTGAGAGAGACAAGCTTTCAAATTTAGGGCTTGTCTTCCCCTATCATGCTGCAGCTGTGCAGCTACACCCGTGCAGCTGTGCCACTGGAGTGCTTTAGTGAAGATACTATTACGCCAATAGAAGAGCTTCTTTTATCGGTACGGTAAAGAAGTTTTCCCACTGAGACAGCACTGTCTACATCAGAGGTTAGGTTGCTATAACTACATCACTTGAGGGTGTGGATTTTTCACATGTTGGGAAGCTCATGCTTATTTGGGGCAACTTGGGAACATAAAAATGAGGGGCCACAAATTATTCTCAATATTATTAAAATAATATTTTTTAAAAATCAATATTAATCATCAGGGCAACTGGTGAAGAAGGATGTAGACGGGGCACTGGTCATGTGACCCCGTGACTTCTCCTTGCACCTAGGGTAGGGCTAGGACAACAGTACCTCCATCCCAGGTCCAAGCCCTGCTCTACCTCTTCCTAACTCCACCCTGACCTGCCTCACCTCTTCCCCCAAACCTTTTTATATATATAAAAGTAAAATACAGGATCCCAAAGAGGGGGCATAAAACCTGCTAAAACACCTCAAGAGAAGGGACACACACACACACACACACACACACACACACACACACACACACACACACACCAATAAAAGCACAGGTAAAAAGGGGGGCCTGGAGCTGAAACAGTGCCGATGCTGGTGCCAGGCTAATGTCCCGGGGGAGAGAATTCCATAGCTTAGGGGCAAAGGCTGAGAAGGCCTTGCCCTGCGCAGATGTCAACCTTATCTCCGTAAGTGGACAAACACGGAGCAGAGCCTCCCTGGCTGATCTCAATCCCCAGGTGGGTTCGTTTGGGAGAAGACAATCCTTCAAATACCCTGGTCCCAATCCATTTAGGGCTTTACAAATCATAACCAAGACCTTGAATAGTCCTGGAAACATACTGGAAGCCATTGCAGCTGCTGGAATACCTGCATAATGTGCTCCATATAACCAGGGCTGGATTAAGAGGGGGGCTAGCCAGGCAGCTGCCCGGGGCACCAACCTATGGGAAGCGCCTGATGGCAGCTGTAAGGGGCACCACGTGACCAGCTGCGTGGCGCCCCTTAGAGCTACCATCAGGCATCATGTACCTGGGACCAGGGGGTGCGCGGCGCCTGATGGCAGCTCTAAGGGGCACTGTGTGCCCAGGTCTGGGGGCCGCGTGCCCAATTGCAGCTGTAAGGTGCGCTGTACGCCCAGGGGCAGAGCTGCACATGTGTCATGCGCCCGCTGCCTGGGGCGCAGGAATGGCTCGAGCCAGCCCTGCATATAACAAGTATTAGTTAAAACTCGAGCAGCTGCATTCTGGACCAGTTGACGCTTCCAAAGACTCTTCAAAGGCAGCCCCACATAGAGCGCATTACAATGTTAAAAAAGGGTCCAGGAGGACTCCCAAGCTGCATGCCTGTTCTTTCAGAGGAAGTATTACCTGTCAAGAACAGGTAACCACCACACGCCTGGATAGATGGCTTCCTGATCCACAGGACCTTGATCTTATCTGGATTCAGCTTCAGCCTATTTCACCTCATCCAGTTCATCACTGCCTCCAGACACTGGTTCAGATTGATCACCGCCATACCTGGATCTGATGTCACAGAGAAATAGAGTTGGGTGTCATCAGCATATTGACAGCACCATCCTCCAAATCTCCTTATGACCTCTCCCAGCGGTTTCATGTATATGTGAAACAGCATAGAGGACAAAATTGAACCTTGTGGGACTCCATAGGAAAGGGGCCAATTAGGTTCTGGAGGCAGGGAAGCATGCAAAGCTTTCTCCACTCTGCCCCCGCCCTGTGAGCTGTGTGCAGTGCTTCATAGTGCTGCATGCTCCTGGCAGGGTGGGGAGAGGCTTTGCGTGCTCCCCTGCCCCCAAGGACCTAATTGGCCTAGGGGTAGGGGAGTGTGGGAAGTCTCCTTCCATGCCAGTGACATGGGCACCTTGGGGGAACTTGGGTTGGGGGCAAAGGCATTCCCTCACCCCCAGACCAATCATTGTCCGGGGTGGGGAAAACCGGAAATATCCTGGCCCCGCCCCTTCCGCTCGATGCCCCGCCCCTTCCGCTTGATGCCCCTTCCAGTGCTGCCTGGGGCCACTTCAAAAATTTCCGAAGTAGCCCCCAGCAAAAAATTATTGCCCACCCCTGCCATAGCACAATTGCCACGGAGTTGAGCAGCAGCTCCCAGCTTCTGAAAGTGTCCTGATAGGAAGGACTGGAACCGTTGCAAGACAGTGCCTCCAATACTCAACTCTGCCAGGTGCTCCAAAAAGATATCATGGTCGATGGTATCAAAAGCTGTCAAGAGGTCCAAAAGAATCAACAGGGATGCACTCCTGTCTGTCTCCCAGCGCAGGTCATCTACTGGGGGACCAAGGCCGTTTCTGTTCTAAAACCAGGCCTAAAAGCCAGACCAAAATGAATCTAGATAATCCATTTCTTCCAAGAAAGCTAGGTGTTGCAACGCTACTGTCCGTTCGAGTACCTTGCCCAAGAAGGGAATATTAGCGACTGGACAATAGTTATTTACATCACTTGGATAGTTATTCACATTCACTAATTCTCCTAAAAATCCATAATTGACTGGCACATTTTCAATATAGTCTTTTGAATTCGTAGGTATTACATCTGTCCCAAGTACCAACACAAACAACCATAGTACCAACACCAGCAACCAGTGATATACACGCTTCAGCAGTGATATACCAATATAAGTTGCATCAGCTGAAGGTTATAGTATAGGCACAATCTTATTTAAAACATATTGCCAAATCAGATAAGGAACAGTACAAATTAGCTTTACATTTCACTTTCCTTGTGTTTGTGGATTTGAATTAGACATTGTTTTTTGTGTATCCAAATAGTATGTATTATTTTTCTTTTGACCTGTTTATTCTAGCACATTGTTGAAAGCCTTCCAAAGTCTTGTAAACTAAAGTTTTCAGAAAAGGCAGCCCTCAGCTTAGTCATTGTGGACATCTGAGAGGATCCTAACAACAGTAATTAAAACCCGCTAAATTGGAAAGAATACCAAATTGCTTGAGATGGAGTATGTTGATCTACTCTTCTCTGTGGATTGTATATTGCAACAGGAGACTTGTATTTTGACTAACCAGAAGGAAATGCTATACAGGCCGTCCTTGCTATAAGTCCAAGATATGTTCCAAAAAACTTGGACTTATAGTGAAACAACTTATAGCAGGGAATATTTTTCCCGGGGCTGACTTACTTTTGTGCAAATTGGTTGTTTTGGGGGTTTTTTTAGCACAACTTAAGAGCGGGGAATGGGAAGACTTAGAACGCATCAGTTCTCACAAGCGTCAATGACATTAGTTCAGAACAGATGTATACTGGGGCGACCTATAGTGGGGACACCCTGTACACTACACAGAACAGCTAATAGTGGAAATATAACAAAGTCTTGTCTTAAGTGTTTAATCACTTTTAAGTTAAAAAGAGGGCAAGAGGCAGACAGACTTTAGTGGCTTATATGGTACAAAATATACTTTTAGCAGGCAGTGCAGGAATTCAACATATCAAAAACAGAATTCACAGTAGCAAGCAGAGACTGTTAAATTACGTGTCCTGCTTTGTGTAACTATGGCATTATTTAAAAAATATTGTCCAGTAAAAATAATAGAAATCTGAAAGTACAGACTATACCAAATAGCAGTTTCTTATCCTTCGTACATATGTAGGACAAGGGAAATGATGTCATACTTTTGGACACTTTGTTTAGTTTACGTAAGTTTCTTGTTTCAATATAACTTCAGAACACGATAATAACTATGGAAAAGTTACTTTGAAATAATAGGTTTAATTTTACTTACAGACCTGATTACATTTTTTTCTTGTGTTGGGTGGGAGGAAAGGGGAAACATAGTTTGCAGTTCTACCACTATATTTGCATGCTAATGCAACAAAAATGCAGATAGCATTGTACGATTCATTTAATGTTTCACAGTGTTCTTTTTTTATATTATGCACTTTTTAATTTTCACAGCAATAATAAAATAATAAACATAATTAATCCAAACAATAAAGTAAATTTAACCAGCTATCCAACTATGGTCTTTAATCTAATTACTTCTAATGTATTATGCAAAACATTCCCAGGAATTAGTAACACTTTTCTGAGAAAAATATTTTAAATGCAAATATCAAGTAACCTTTTGTAAAAAAAATATATAGTCACCATATTTATGATATATTGCTGCAGAAGATGATACCAGGATATGCCTAAACTAGGATACAAAATGGAGCTTGTTTGTTTGTTTCTTGTTTTTAGAATATTTTAGCTACTGCATTCTAACTACAGGTCCTAAAATTCAAGTGTAAACAAGACAAGTTCTACTTTGGCATGTGCTAACGGGCTAAGTTTAAACTGCTTGGGGCTGTCGAGCTAATAGAGTCAGATCTGTGGTTCTGGCAGAGAGCTTCCTTTGACAGAACCATTCTGGGAGCTGGTGGCAAAGGCGAGTGGGCGTGTAGTACCGAAGTCACAGGGAACTCTCCTGTATGGGAGGGGTTTACAATTAGGCTGACACTGAGTGCTTTTGAAAACCTTGTCCCTCTGTGTCTGTGTTTCTGATGTTGCTATAAAAGGAGAATCACACCTTATCTGTACATATACCAAAACTCTACTTCAGACTCAGGGCTCCAGTTACGTAAGCATTGCTCTCTTTATTTTCTCATCACAAACCCCAGGAAAAATACAGCCTTATATGCGAACGGTTGGTAAAGGGCTTTCTTTTAAATATGTGTATGCTAGAAGATTTACCCAGCATTGCTCGGGTCCTTAACTCAAGTAAGTTTTGTTTTTCTTCATTTAAATCATTGTTCAGAGGTGGGCCCTGGAGATGAGGAATTCAGCATACAGGCTGCCCAGGTGGGAGAGGACAACCCCAGCTCTCTCTCACTGGAAGGAGGTTGGGAGCAGGGGTGAAGTGCTTGTCCACTTAGCAACAGGCAGAGCTAAGGCTGGGGTGCATGCCCCCTGGCTGAGGGGCAGACAGACAGACTCTCTAAAATATATAATACCGTATATTCCGGCGTACAAGACGACCTCTGAAGTTAAAAAACATCCCCCAAAAATCGGGGGTCATCTTGTACGCCGGATGCCCCGCCGCCGGAGCCCCTCCGCGGCTTTGAAAGCCTCGGGGGAAGCCGGCGGGGGGGCATCCCAGGCGCGCATGGGCTGCCCGCCCGCCGGAGCCCCTCCGCGGCTTTGAAAGCCTCGGGGGAAGCCGGCGGGGGGGCATCCCAGGCGCGCATGGGCTGCCCGCCCGCCGGAGCCCCTCCGCGGCTTTGAAAGCCTTGGGGGAAGCCGGCGGCGGGGCATCCCAGGCGCGCATGGGCTGCCCCCCCTCCGGAGCCCCGCGGAGGGGCTCCGGAGGGGGGGCAGCCCATGCGCTCCTGGGATGCCCCCCCGCCGGCTTCCCCCGAGGCTTTCAAAGCCGCGGAGGGGCTCCGGCGGGGGGGAGCCCAGGCGCTCCTGGCGGCTTTGCTCCCGGTGCCTCTGGTCTGCTGGGGACCATCTCCAGCAGACCAGGGACACCGGGAGCAAAGGAGGCGGAAGGGCGCTGGGGTATAAGATGAAACCCTATCTTTTAATTAAAAAGATAGGGGGTCGTCTTATACGCCCAGTCGCCCTATACGCCGGAAAATACGGTAGATATCTGTTTCTTTTTCCACCCTTGCTGGGGAGATGGCTCAGGAGAGGAGGCTAGGGAAAGGAGATGGGGTGGCCAGTGGTTGCTCCCCAGAGCCAGCCCTGGGCCGCAGGAGCCATACAGCCTTCCCGCTGGGTTCTCCCTGGGACCAGCCCATGCATGGCCCAGCTCGTGACTGCTTAACAGCACCAACCTGGGGTGATGGGGGCCGTGTGGCCTAGCCAATGGCTGCTCCCTGGGACAGGCTGGAGTGGTATGAGTCATGTTGCCAGCCTGTGGCTGCTCCCCAGGGCTGGACCGCTTGCTGCCTCCTTGTAGTCATTCTGGATATAACTGTCCCTTATGTTTACTGCCCCCGCCCCAGACATTCATGAGTATAACTGTCCCTGCTATCACACCCTTCCCTTTCTGTTTGATGAGAAACAATCACATTCCACACACATCCCAATTTCAAGGCATAACCAAAACCTGACCTTGCATTAAATTAGAAGAGGAAGCTATATACTAAATTTGGTGGTCCTCATTCTTACCATTTAGGAATTCTTGAACAAATGGACTCACAGACGGATGGCTGGACAGATGCACAAGCTCTCTCAGATATGTGGTAGATTATTTGTTTCTTTGTTTTAAAATTCATGTATAGTTTTTGAATGAAGGGTTTTGTAAAGATTGCAGAGCTAGCTGTGTTAGTCTATTTCATCAAAAACAACAAGGAGTCTGGTGGCACCATAAAGACTAACACATTTATTACAGCATGAGCTTTCACGAGTTGCAACTCATGAAAGCTCATGCCATAATACATGTGTTAGTCTTTAAGGTGCCACCAGACTCCTTGTGGTTTTGGCTATTTAAAGTATGTGCCAGTATTTGTGAAAGATGTGGCATTAAAACATGTGAAGACTGAAGATTCCTGCTTATCCAGAGAACATTTACATCAAGGAAGAGGCAGGAGAAACCTTCCTCACAACATGTTACAGTACCTGAACCCCAAAGAGAAGAACTACCCCAGTGGAGAGAGGGGAGTTTACTTTTGCGCAAGATCCCTTATCCCTCAAAAAAGAAGGTATACAGGATCTTGGCAAAAGAGGGGGGGTTTGCGCAAAATGGCCTCGTCTACATTGTGTTTTTTTCCACAAAAACCTCTTCCACAAAACGGATCAGAAGAGACTATGCAAATGAGAGCACGAGAAATGCTAATGAGCGCTTCATTTGCATTTCCTCTTTCGCAAAGATGCTACAGTGTAAGTCACTGTCCCACGTAGTGGCACAGAGACCACTTATAGTGAGAGATAACAACAAGGGAGCTCTACAGCCTGAGCTAAAAGCTAGCTGGCTTTTAGCGCAAGTAGTAGAGGCTCCTTTACTAAGCTCCAGAGGGCCAAAGTTAAAATACGCCCCATGGCAATTACACGTTTCATACATTTATTCCTGAGCTGTGAGAAGAGTCGTGCCTTTTTTGCAGGGCTCCATGCCTCCTTTGAAGGCTGATTGGTTCAGAACGTTCTTCTTGCTAAACAGCAAGGGAGAGTGCAAATAGAAATTGGGTGAGGTGGCCAAGCATTTCACATTGAATAAAAATATAAATAGAATTGAAAACAACTGAACTCCCAAATACACTCTTCTATCCCTTCTTCAAGAAATACATGCTGCAGGCTTCCAAGACAGAAGAGAACGGCGTCTGTTTTATACCAATCCCCTAGAGCAATATTTAATGACCTCTTGTAACAAAAGGCTTTCAAATAAGCCAAACAACTAAATTCTTTCTGCAGAGATCCGCTGACTGTCACATTGCTAATGATACAACCAACCAACAGTATTACTTGCAAGGAGTTCAGTTCCTGGAGTTCCTCTTTTACATGCTGAGGTGTCGTGCTTTGATCTCTCTGAAAAAGTAACACAATTGTTTTATTTACACCTTACTCCAGAAAAAGGCGATTATATTTTTCTGCTTTACTCCACAGTGAACACATCCCCCTGCTATAATAATATACTTTATAGCTAGACACATTCAAGGATCTCAACGTGCTTTTAAAAACATGCTGTAATCCTCTCAACAACCCTGTTAAGCAAGGAAGCAATAATTAATTCCCTTTTGTAGAAAGCACAGAGAAATTAAGTGACACAAAGACACAAAGAAAACCAGTGACAGATCTTGGAGTTGGGCCCAGGATTCCTACTCTTAGGCCACGGCTCCACTTACTAGAGACTCAATGCTCTGGTAATCAAACTTCCCGGGTTCAATTTAGCTGGCCTAGTAAAGACCCACTAAATCGAATGCTGAGGGCCCCCCCTATCGGTGGCGGTATTCCTCATGATGAGTAAGAGAAGTCAACAGGAGCATTTCTCCTGTGGACCTCCCACTGTGGAGATGGTGCCAAGCTTGGCTTAACGTACATTGACTCCAGCTACATTATTTACGTAACTGGAGTTGCGTACCTGAAGCCAATCTTCCCCCCGCAGTGAAGGCCTGGTCTTGCCAATCTGTTCTAGTGAACAGTCACATCCCTCCTCACCCTGTAAACGGGTCCTTCAATTAGACATAGTCAAATCTCCATCAGCAGATGGTTTCTTTATTTATCAAGATTTGCACAGAAAAAACAGCAAAACCAATCAGAATAATTCTGTGAATTTCTGTAACCTCTTTCACTTAAAAAGCTCAAGGTGCTTTACAAACAGTATCTAATTAAGTCTCACAAAACCTCTGTGAGGTAGGCAGGTAATTTTATATCAGTTATGCAGATGAACAGAGTAAAACACAGAGAAGTTAAATGATTTGCCCAAGGTAATACAGGAGGACCCCGACTTGCGACACCATTGGTTCTGCGGGAAGCATCGCAAGTTGGGGGCATCGTAACTCAAATCCTCATTCACAATAGGCGCTGTTGTAAATGCGGGCTGAAGACATAAGTCAGGGGGTTACAGCCCCTTTCTCACTTACAAAAATGGTTGTAAGTCTTGGGGGTTGGAACTCAGGCGGTCGCAAGTCGGGGGTCTCCTGTACATCAAATCTACAGCAAAGTCACAAATAAAATTTGGGAGTCCAAACCACACAGCCACTATGCTAATAGCAATCGCTGTTGGTTTTTACTTTATAATACAGGAAGTCCCCAGGTTACGTACAAGATAGGGACTGTAGGTTTGTTCTTAAGTTGAATTTGTATGTAAGTCGGAACTGGTACATATTGTAGGGGAAACTCTAGCCAAACATTTCTCCAGAGCTCAGTTTTATTCTCCCACACCTCACTTCCCTCAGTCCTGCAGACCAGGGAGACGCGGAGCGGCTTTTCTCGCCGCGGAGGACGCGGGCGGCGGGACCGCAGCGCGTCTCGGCGATCTGCTGGGGGGGGGGGGGACACAGCTAGTGCGGAGTTGCCTCACCCCATTTCTAAGTAGGGATCCGATGTAAGTCGGATCCATGTAACCCGGGGACTGCCTGTATTAGGAAAATGTTCATAGCAGAGACACAGAGACAAAAGGAAATGTAGCCCAAGCTCAGAATATACACAGAAATTATGATTTCATAAGGGATTGAGAAATATATTCAGGATGGTTAAAATAAAGGATTTTCTTATCTTCTTGTAAATTTTGCATTCCCTCTTGAAGCATGAGGTTATTAATGTGAAAATAGGAATAACAACACTTAGGGCACGTCTACATTAGGAAATTATTTCAAAATAACTAAATTTGAAATAATAAATCCTGAAATAACAAAATTGAAATAGTGTGTCCCTGCTATGGGGGAGCCTCAAAATTAGTCTGAGGCAGAATCCATTATTGTGGGCACGCTATCTTGGCTTAGAGCCCCAGGAAATACTGGGGAGTAATTACTTCAAATTACTCTGGGAAGTAATTACTTCAAAATAGCAACAGTGAAGCGCCCACACTAATGCTATTTCAAAACAACTATTTTGAAATCAGTGTTATCCCCCAAGGAAAGCAGGAGTACAGATTTCGAAATTACCAGCCTGTTATTTCAAAATAACGGGCTAGGTAGTGTGGATGTTCCGCTTATTATTTCGAAATAACTCCCTAGTATAGACCAGGGCTTAGTTATCTACCTCACAAGGATTCTGTAAGGACTAATTAGTTAACTTGAGATTAAAAGGATATGTTTAGTGTTTTATTAATTGTTGCTATTGTTCTCTGTCTTAGGAAATATGTAGGCAATAGGAATATTGATTTTCAGCTATTTCTTTTCCTCTAGCTCCATTGCCCTTTTCTACTTTAACGAAGTTACAATGTCCATGGAGTTGTATTGAAGATGGCCACTCATCTATCCTCTATCTAACACTTCTTGAAAGAGACGAGCACCAAGCAACATAAAAAAAAGATTGTTCAGTTCATTGACAAGATTTCTTGGACTGAACCCAGTGAGGATTAGCATTAATTTTTCAATGAACAGCAATGAGTGGAGCAACGTGCCAAGCTTTCGGATGCTAACATGACAGGCTGCTTCGCTCATTTTTCCAGTCAACCTGGTGCCATATTACAAAGTCTGCTGAATTACAACAAAAATAATAAAGACAATATTATGCACTTTGACAGTATTTTCCATCCAAAATGATCCCAAGTGCTCTACAAAATTTACTTACCATATGAAATGATGCCACCCACTACTGAGGTGCAGCAATTCTATCATAAGAACCAGCTACTGATTAACAGCACACAACAAAATGACACATCAGTTTAGAGTGGGGAGTAGGGAGAGATGAAAGACTATCCTACAACACAAATAACATGCACTTGGTTTTTAAGTGTGTTCATCCTTTTGCCCTCCTGCCAACGATTCTGTAGCCTGCAAGGAAATGGCATATTTAACAGAGAGATCAATCTAAGATTCTTTCACATTTGTGCTTCTGATTGTATGTAGTGGTAACCAATACACCTTTTGGGTGGGATGCACGGTTCCATCTAGTGGCACTGAGACCACATAGAGAGTGAATAATGAGTCTGCTCTATAGCCTTAGCTAACAGCCAGCTGGCTTTTAGCTCATGCAGTAGAGATTCATGTGCTAAACTCCTGGGCTACGTCTAGACTGGCATGAATTTCCAGCAATGCTTTTAACGGAAAAGTTTTCCGTTAAAAGCATTTTCGGAAAAGCACGTCTAGATTGGCAGGATGCTATTCCGCAAAAGCACTTTTTGCAGAAAAGCGTCCATGGCCAATCTAGACGCGGTTTTCCGCAAAAAAGCCCCGATCGCCATTTTTGCGATCGGGGCTTTTTTGTGGAAAACAATACTATGCTGTCTACACTGGCCCTTTCACGCAAAAGTCTTTCGGAAAAAGACTTTTGCCCGAAGAGGAGCAGCATAGTATTTCCGGAAAAGCGCTGATGATTTTACAGATCGTCAGTGCTTTTCCGGAAATTCAAGCGGCCAGTGTAGACAGCTGGCAAGTTTTTCCGCAAAATCAGATGATTTTGCAGAAAAACTTGCCAGTCTAGACACAGCCCTGAAGTCCCAAGTTTGGTTCCACCTGTCGGGCTTACATAGTCAAGGCTGTATGTAACAAAAGACAGGACTATGCAGCACTTTAAAAACTAACAAGATGGCTTATTAGGTGATGAGCTTTCATGGGCCAGACCCACTTCCTCAGATCCTATGGGATCTGTATGTGTTTCAGTGGTAGCAGCAAAGCTCCACGAGAGCTGGTGTGCATCCTCGTTTCTACCTGCACTGCAGTATTCCAGGTCCGTATGCAGGGGGTGTGTGAAGGGTGCAAACACGCCCCCTTCCCAATGACCTCCAAGTAAGCATGCTCTCTCCGCCGGGGTAAAACAGGAGCCGCATGCTATCTGAGCCTCCCTCCCCTAAGGTCCAGCTGGGCGGGAGAAGGCGGTGGCTAATTCTCTCCCTCCCTCAGGAATGAGGCCAGCGATGGGAAATTTTGGAGGGGGGGTGCATTCGCACCCTTGCAGTCCACATTTGCAAAAAAAACACGCGCGCACACACACACACACACACACACACACACACAGAAATTCCTGCGTATAGGCCTGTTTTCATACTCTTGTCTTGCCACTATTTAAAAGAAACAAAAAAGGACAACCAGGGTTAAAAATTAGGGGGACATTCCTTAAGTTTCGAGTACATGGAAACACGGAGCAGGAAGGCCCGGAGAAACAGGAACAACTCGTCTGCATATTTCCACTCACCATTCTCTTGAGACTTGTTCACATGCACATGAATCCTCCCACCAAGGGTGACTTCATAGTTTGCAGGCCCTAAATAAGAGACAGGCCTCAAGATGGCCAAAGGATCAGTCAGCAGAGATGCCTTCTCTTCCAGATTCCCTGGCCCAGGGACAGTGAGGCTGTGGCACCCCAAAGCACTATGTCTGTACTGCTCCCGTTTTGCGCAAAAAATATGCAAATGAGAGAAAGTGTGGAATATCGCCATGCCTCATTTGCATAATTAATGAGGTTCTGTTTCTACGCAAGAGGCTTTTGCGCAAAAAGGAGCCATCTACACGGCTCTTGTGCAAAAACGGAGCCTCATTAATTATGCAAATAAGACACGGCGATATTCCACGCTTCGCCTCACTTGCATATTTTTTGCGCAAAACAGGCGTAGTACAGAAATTGCTGTTGTTTGTGCTTAAAGCTGACACTAACTCCCTCACTCTTGCATAATACAAATTACTCTCAGCCTGCTAGGAAAACATGCACACACAGACCTAGCCCCTTGGCTGACTTTGACTCTCACAACAGGAGTAGAATAGTGATAGAAATGGAGTAGCTACAGGAGTAGCTGAGCTACCATTTAAACAACAGCACCATCTACTGATTATAAAACATTACAGAGCATTATTTAGCTCACAGGTATTTAGATTAGCTATCTTCTTTGTCCTGAGACATAATACAGGACTATGTAGCACTTTAAAGACTAACAAGCTGGGTCTGGCCCACGAAAGCTCATCATCTAATAAACCATCTTGTTAGTCTTTAAAGTGCTACATAGTCCTGTATTTTGTCTCAGCTACACCAGACTAACACGGCTACATTTCTATCACTTCTTTGTCCTGACACTCCATGAAGGAGTTGTGATATTTGCTGGCAGTATTTTTTTTTTTTGCCTGAGGAAGGAAATTTCCTTTTCTAGAGGGGTTGCTCTTTTCCTCTAGAAAACTGTATCAAAGCTTGTAATAAATCAGACTATGACATTTTAGGTATATTTATCCTCAAGAGATGCTTGGTTCTGCTTCTGTACAGAACTCGATTCTGTTAATACTGAGCAGTGCATCTGCAATTTTTCAGTTTCACGGTTTTTTTCAACCATGGAAATAAACGTTAAGCTGTCTTTTGAGGTAACATTTTTCATCGTTTTCTCACCATAATATCTATGGGCCCTCAAAATTAAGTGAAATCTCTTTCTGTCCTGCTTGAGAACACTATTCACCTCCCTTCATTATAGCAGATCCTTATCATGACTATATCCCACTAGGTAACTTTCAGCAAAGCATTGTCAGGGACACTTATCACTTGATCTGTGTGAATAGGTGAGTCTTTCACCACACTCTGGAGGTGGTCAAATTAGGGTTTAGCCTGATCTCTAGCAGAAGTGAATTCCTTAGCCACAGTGACAACACTCTGATCCTGAGGTGACCAAACAATCTGGCTGTGTCTACACTGGGCCACTTATTCCGGAAAAGCCGTCACTTTTCCGGAATAAGCTGCGAGCTGTCTACACTGGCCCCTTGAATTTCCGGAAAAGCACTGACGATTTACTGTAAGAAATCAGCTGCTTTTCTGGAAAAACTATGCTGCTCCCGCTCAGGCAAAAGTCCTTTTTCCGGAAAACTGTTCCGGAAAAGGGCCAGTGTAGTTAGCACAGTAGTCTTTTCCTCAAAAAAGCCCCGATCACGAAAATGACGATCGGGGCTTTTTTCCGGAAAAGCGCGTCTACATTGGCCATGGATGCTTTTCCGGAAAAAGGGCTTTTCCGGAAAAGCATTCTGCCAATGTAGACGCTCTTTTTCCGGAAATACTTATAATGGAAAACTGTTCCGTTTTAAGCATTTCCGGAAAAAGGTGCCAGTGTAGACACAGCCTCTTTGTCAGCTGAAGCATCCTATTTGTGGATGGGGGACAGGAAAATAAGATATCTGGGTCTTAAGATTTCTGAACGCCTCTATGATCTTCTGATGATGAATCTTCCTGAAAAAGTAGCTTTTGCCCACCTCCTTTTCCTTTGGTTTTGCAGGATTTTTGTAATGACCTTTTCTTACTCAAAGGGATCTGATTTATTATTATCAAAACCCACACACCAGAACAGCAGTAGGAAGAAACCCCACTGAGGCATAAGACAAGATCACATTCACATCTAAATGCCCCTTCTACTGGAAATTTGTTACCGGTGCGCTGCAAAAGTAGAGTTTGAACTTCCGTTCCTCATGCACACATAACACCTACCAAAGTCAATGGATGTTCCATATGAAAAATGATTGTAGGCTGTAGCCCTGGAAGTATAAAAAGGATCGCTCAACAATTAGTGCAACACAGAGTCCATTATAATTTTTACCTAAGTCTAAGTAATGCTGATATTAAATTATACTATACTCATAGTATGGAAGAAAGTTGGATGTGTGATTAAAGCACAAACTGAGAGTTGTTCTACTCAATCTTTGTGAATACTTGCTGTATGTCAGTCAGCAAGTTATTTAAACTCTCTGCAGAACAGTTTACCCAATTTTAAAACTAGGATAAAATATTTCCTTGATGAGGTGTTGGGGAACTTTGTTAATATGTATAAAGTGCTTTGAGATTTTAGAATGAAAGTTGATATAGAAGTGCAAAGTACTATTATAGTTTGAAGTACTATGTTTCATTATTTAATTAATTGCATATGTAGAGAAGTTGTCTGAATAGGTATTAACATCACGCAGTGTCTCTGATGGCATCAGCTTTAAAGCCAATAACACTGCTCTACAGCCAAAATGCTTCTGAAATAAATGTAGTCAAACCTTACTAATTCTGGGTCACTGAGAACGAAAATGATGCTTAAAATTGTTGATTGGCTCTAGTTTTCAAGATATGCTATTGGGTCAGTATATACGACCCTTGACTTGCGAATGGTGGAGGATAAGTGAGTTATAAAGGGAAGGGATCTCAATTTAAACCAGAAATGACTAAAATACATCTTTGACTGGCTCTATTAATAAATCTATGACTGGGTTTGGACAGTACTTGCTTTTTAGGTAAAACAATGAATGATGCAATCTGAAGCTGGTATTGCATCATACATGATATGAATTGCATCATGTTATTCCTAGAAGCCACGGATGTTTTGCTGCATAATGGCAATGTTTTGCCATCAATTCCAGTTGGTCATGCAGTCCATATGAAGGAAACCTATGACAACATGAAACAACTTTTGAGGTGCATAAACTAAAATCAACATCAGTGGCAGCTTTGTGGTGATTTGAAGGTTGTTGCTCTCTTTCTTGGTCTGCAGACTGGATACACAAAGTACTACTGTTTTCTCTGCGAATGGGATAGTCATGCAAGAGATTCCCACTACATCAAGATAGATTGGCCACTCCGACAGTCATTGGAGCCTGGGAGGAAAAGTGTTCAGCATCCACCACTTGAATCAAGGAAGATTTTGTTACCACCCTTACACATGAAGCTGGGTCTGATGAAGAACTTTGTCAAGACCATGGACAAAACACAAGCAGCTTTCAAGTACCTCCGTGGAAAATTTCTAAGGTTAAGTGAAGCTAAGATAAAGGAAGGTGTCTTTGTTGGTCCTCAGATTCGTGAACTTTGTCGAGATGATGCATTTGACCATGCACTGCGTGGCAAGGAAAAGACGGCATGAAAAGCCTTCCAGTTAGTGGCAATAAATTTTCTCGGAAACAACAAGGCAGACAACTACTGGTTGTTGGTGGAAAACCTCCTCAAGGCATACAAAAGCCTTGGTTGCAACATGTCACTAAAGATACATTTTTTGCATTCTCATCTAGATTTTTTTTCCACCGAACTGCGGAGCAATGAGTGACGAGCACGGCGAGCGATTTCACCAGGACATTGCAACAATGGAGAAAAGCTATCAGGGCAAATGGAGCCCATGAATGCTTGCAGACTATTGCTGGACAGTGACAAGAGATGCTCCATTTAATGACTACAAGAGACAAGCCAAGAAGCGCCGAGTAGACACTGAATAGGACTAAACTATGTACATAATAGTTTTTTGCCTTTTGTTTCATAATAAATGTTATTTATATAACCCTTTTGCTGATTTTTAAAGTGTTACATAAACAGGACAGGTGAAATATTATCATGTAAAGCAACCATAAACACATGAAAAGACCTAGGTTTACAATTTATGGTTAAAACTCTACTATCTACACAATATATATAGACGTAAAATGTAAAAACTTAAATATCTTGGAAACAGTAGTCAATCGGTTGTTTTAATTGTCATATTTGAATTCAGCACATCAACATACATAATAAATAGCACATTTTATCTCTGAAGCAGACAACTTCTAAAAAATTGTAGACCAGTGTAATAGCAGCTGTATGGCCATAACATAGATACCCAATATTAATAACATGATATTGTTTATTGCACATGAAACATCCAGTTTCTGCAGTGTACAGGTGAAAGTGTTAGGGTTGCTAGCATAGGAGACTTATTCCTCCCTTTCCTTGTTATAATAAAGTGATCCAAATGCACAGTTACAGAAAACTTGACCATTGTTGGCATTTGTGAGTAATATAGGATTCTCATTGCCACTCATTATCAGATAACATGAAAGGAAAATTAACCAAAAGTAACAAAAGCTTGGAAGTAATTGTAGGTATTAACTTACTGATGTTAAAAATCATTGATGAAAAAGTAAAAATATTTTGACAATAAATGTTTAAATTCCGTCTCTCTTCTTCTGTCAGTGTCTTTTTCTCCCAGTGATTTTGTGCATATATATGTATATATACACACTGCTAAGTAACGAGAAAGAACCATATGATATTTCAGGAACTATTTAGAAATAGTAAATGTGGAAGTTACTTCTCCAAGAATTAATCACTTATTTCTTTCCTTCTTTTATGCTATCGAATCACTTTGAAATGACTAATTGTTTGGCATTTCCTTCTTTTCTATTTTAAGTTGCTGAGCTTTTCTGCCATTGATTTGTCATTTCAGTTTTGTGGTTGCTGTAGAAATTTTCTTCTGCAGTTTTTATTTTGTTCCTCTTTTTGATATAATGGCTTATTCTTTCTTAACAGCTCTTTAATTGCTGTACAGTATGTGTGCCAAATTGTGTTCCATTTATGCCTACTCGATCTATAGATTTCAAATGATAGTTAAGAATTGCATGAACATATATGGACCAATTGCAGTCCTGGGTAAGTAGCTAGAAATCCACTGAAGTCTCCCAGGGTATGTCTACACTACCCCGCTAGTTCGAACTAGCGGGGTAATGTATGCATACCGCACTTGCTAATGAAGCCCGGGATTTGAATTTCCCGGGCTTCATTAGCATAAGCGGGGAGCGGCCATTTTTAAATCCCCGCTGCTTCGAACCCCGTGTAGCGCGGCTACACGGGGCTCGAACTAGGTAGTTCGGACTAGGGTGCCTATTCCGAACTACCGGTACACCTCGTTTCACGAGGAGTACCGGTAGTTCGGAATAGGACCCTAGTCCGAACTACCTAGTTCGAGCCCCGTGTAGCCGCGCTACACGGGGTTCGAAGCAGCGGGGATTTAAAAATGGCCGCTCCCCGCTTATGCTAATGAAGCCCGGGAAATTCAAATCCCGGGCTTCATTAGCAAGTGCGGTATGCATACATTACCCCGCTAGTTCGAACTAGCGGGGTAGTGTAGACATACCCTCAGAGGTGTATTCAGGTTAATGTGTATCTGCAAAAACAATGAGGAGTCCTATAGTAACTGAGAGACAAACAGTTGTATTTGGGCATAGGCTTTTGTGGAATGCATCTGACAAAGTGGTTTTACCCGCAAAGGCTTATGCCTAAATAAATCTATTAGGGTACGTCTATACTAGCCCCCTAGTTCGAACTAGGGAGGCTAACGAGGGTTACTGAAATTGCAAATGAAGCGCGGGATTTAAATATCCCGCGCTTCATTAGCATGTTCCTGGGCAGTCGCCATTTTGGAAACTGACTAGCCCGGAATAACAGCTAATTCGAGTTAGGGCTTTACTTCGAACTCCCGTTTCACTGCCGCGTGTAGATGTGGGCAGTTACTCCGGGCTAGTCAATTTCCAAAATGGTGACCGGCCGGGAACGTCCTAATGAAGCATGAGCTATTTAAATCCCACGCTTCATTTATAATTTCGGTCACCCTCATTAGCCTCCCTAGTTCAAACTAGGAGGCTAGTGTAGACGTACGCTTAGACTTCAAGGTGCCAAATGACTCCTCGTTGCTTTTACTGAAATCGCTGTTAATGGGGCAGCTGCACGGAAGCCAGTGAAATATTGAAAAGCAGATTTGGGGCTTTTTCTCTCTTTATTAGCCAGCTTTTTAATTTTAACCTCAGGTATATACAACAAATTGCTTTCAAATGGTCTCTCTTGAGCACAGGATAAGTAATATGAGCTACCATAAGATCGGCCAGACTGGGTCAAACTAAAGGTCCATCTATCCCAGTGTCCTGTCTGCCCACAGTGGCCAATGCCAGGTGCCCCAGAGGGAATGATCAGAACAGGGAATCATCATGTGAACCCTACCCTGACTAACAGAGGCTAGGGACACCATTCCTACCCATCCTGGCTGATAACTATTGATAGACCGATCCTTCATGAATTTGTCTAGTTCTTTTTTGAACCCTGTTAAAGTCCTGGTCTTCGCAACATCCTCCGGCAAGGAGTTCCGCAGCTTGACTGTGCGTTACATGAATACATAGTTCCTTTTGTTTGTATTAAGTCTGTTAATTTCATTTGGTGATCCCCTAGTTCTTATGTTATGGGAACAAGTAAATAACATTTTCAACCTGTGGAACTCCTTGCCAGAGGAGGCTGTAAAGACTAGGGCTATAACAGAGTTTAAAGAGAAGCTAGATAATTTCATGGAGGTTAGGTCCATAAAAGGCTATTAGCCAGGGGATAGAAATGGTGTCCCTGGCCTCTGTTTGTCAGAGGCTGGAGAAGGATGGCAGGAGACAAATCACTTGATCATTGTCTTCGGTCCACCCTCTCTGGGGCACCTGGTGCTGGCCACTGTCGGCAGACAGGATACTGGGCTAGATAGACCTTTGGTCTGACCCAGTACGGCCCTTCTTATGTTCATTATTCACTTTCTTCACAATCCAAACCGACTCTAGATTCCCCATGAACCAGATCATGAAAAGTGCTTGTCTTTGAGGCCAGTGTATTCCTACCTTAGCTTAAATCCTCAACATTATGGTTATGCTCTCATGCCTCACAAAGCAAGTAGCACAGGTACATCTGACCCCATAAAAAAGACCTACTGCCACACTAACGCTATCTGCTAACTACCACAGTGTCTACCTTTGAGATCTAAGAGAATTTTATCATCTTCTTGCAGGATGACAATACATCTGCAGACCAGACCTTACCAAAATCTGTGACAGGACAGATGAGTCAGATTCTCTTGCACGAATTAAGGCAAGATCAGTGTGGTATTTTCTTAGCTATCAAAGAACATAATGGTAGTCAACAGTGGCACCAAGAGATTTCTGTAATTTGATTATTCCTTCTTATGATTTATTTTAAATATGCATACTCTCTCTATAAACACCTGTACCTAATATTTCAATCATATAACACAGTGGTCCCCAACCTTTTGGGGCTGCTGGGCGCCTGGGGGTGGGGCCGCCATGTGCCTGGTGGAGGCACTGCACATGCGCCATGTGCCTGGGGGAGGCACCGCACATGTGCTGCGTGCCCGGGGCGTGGGCCACGTATGCACCAGGCGCCCAGGGCCCGGGGCCCAAGAATGGCTCGGGCTAGCCCTGGTCACTAGGTGGGCGCATATAAATGCCCCGGCGGGTGCCATGGCACCCGCAGGCACCGTGTTGGGGACCACTGATATAACACATATTAACAGTCCTCTCTAGGAACACCAATGAAAGGAAAGATAAATTAGGCTGGTAATGTGTCAGATACTATGTGCACAGATCTGAAAGTGTTAGCTCTTTCCTTTGCAGGGAGCAATGATATAATAATTCTATGCAGTGTTGTTGTAACTTATTAGCAAGAAAAGGTGGGTGAGGTAATATCTTTTATTGTAACAGCTACTGTGGGTAAAAGAGACAAGCTTCCCAGCTTACACAGATCTCTCACAGAGCTTCCTACTTTCAAAGCCTTTTACAGATATTAAATAATTAACGTCACCAAGTTTCCTTTCTCATTCATTCTGAAAACTTGCCCTGGTGACACTAACTACTGGATAAGATGCTTAGTTATAATTTCCTCTCACGCACCTTTTGTCAACACAGCCCTTTGGGAGGTAAGTGACTCAGCTCCATCAGTGCTCAAGGTGCAGTTGTTTGCACTGTGAGAAGAAAAGCTGGTTAGAAATTTTACAATCGACGGGTTTGGCGGTTACATCAGAATTGAAACTTTTTGTTTGAATTTCAACAACATTTAAGGAAAATCAATATGAAGCACTCCCCTAAGGATCTTATCAGAGTGAAACATTTCAAATTTTTTCATTTTGAAACAACTGATCATTAGGAAATGTTTGTTTTGTTCTGATTTGGAACTAAAGCCATTTTTGAAATTTCTGAATGTTCCACAGAATCAAAATTCTGGTGTTTTTTAAGCTCTAGTCAGGAGCTTTTTTTTATAATCTGTCCTTTTACTCTTTACTTGGGCATAACTCCTAGCACTGTCTGTTTGAGAAATGCAGGCTATGGCCTTGCTTTTCCAAGTGTTCCAGTAAGTGAAAATCCAAAATTCAGCATGTTTAATTTTTCCATATGAGCCCAGCCAAAAAAACACTGGGCTTTCAGTCGAGGCTGAGACTTTCAGATGAAGAAATAGGTGAAACAAACTAAGATCAAAGAGAGGGGACTGCAGCTATCTATTTGAGCTGGGTTATATGTGTCTAGTATCTAGATTAACAGTGAGATAAATGAGGT
The DNA here is from genome assembly GCF_052426305.1 of Pelodiscus sinensis. Classification (NCBI taxonomy): domain Eukaryota; kingdom Metazoa; phylum Chordata; order Testudines; family Trionychidae; genus Pelodiscus; species Pelodiscus sinensis. Next base: position 21,864,191 of record NC_143074.1, on the reverse strand, counting down.
GGAGATGAAGTCTCCCCTCAGAAAATAAATGGAAGTCCCATACTATGAAAGCAGAAATCTGAGTCTGTAGATATGTAAAAGCCTTTGTATCTGACCTCATAGCATAGAATATGCTACTGATATGGCCAAGAGGCCCCTACCCTGGTTCATACATCATTACATATCTAGTTGTAAAATGAAATGCAGTTAAACTTTATGCTCCCTGAAAATATTCGGGATAATGCCTTTCTGCTTAAAATATGAACTGCACCCTTTAGCTTCAATAATCACCCAGGAGAAACAAACTGGCAATTGGCCTTGTTACATTTCTCTTACAACTCCAGCAATTATAGAAGGCTTTGTGAATGGAATAGGAATTTTGTAAGTTGCCAACGCATTGTGGCCCTGTGTCAGTTTCTCACTGTAGAATGCTTCTGTCGGCGTGGGACCGCACACTCCTCTGATGCAAAGTGCCGAGAAAGAAGAAAACACAGCCAGATGTGTATGTTTCTGATTGTGTCATATTTGCCATCACACAGCTGTAAGTAAAAAAAGCTTTGCAAAAATGTAATGACTTAAACATTACACTGTGTTTGAGGGGTGTTGAAAATGTATCAGTAGACCTTGTATACTTGCATGTGAAACACGACACTCATATGAGGCGTAATGAATTTCAATAGGCCACATTCACCCCCAGGGGCATCAATGGAGTGGAATGAGGGATGTATCTAGCCTGATTTGCTTTAGGCACAAGTACAGAAGAATCACAAAGCAGTGACTCCCTTTGGATACAATTGTAAACTATCTACTGCTGAAATGCCTCACAAGTGAAAAATCATGTTTAATTTCTCGGAGCCCCAAGTGGATTGCCCAACAAATAACAGTAGCTTAAACAGAGCACCTTTTATCCTGAAGGATATCGATGTGTTTACCAAACTGATACATACATTATATACCCAGGGATCACTTCACCCAGCCCTTACAAGACGCAACTTCTGGCGTGACTCATAACAACAGTGCACAACAGAACTAACCAACCATTAGATAAGTCAGCGGAGAATAACGTTGCCATTGAGAACTCCACGGGGAATTACGTCAGGCAGAATGTAATTACCCAAACTAAATTTTAGCGAGGTGACGGTGCTCAAAACCTCCATTCTTGCAGTAAATTGCAATTGGATGCTTTTCCTGACGCTACAATGGAAGCCAAACTTCTTTTACTGTCAGTCTATCTAGCTTGTGTTTAAAGCTTTCACTCTTGTGCTGCAGCAGGAAAAAACACAAAGTCATGATCATTGAGTACAGAAGAATGAAAGCGTTCATTCAGAAATGGCTTGGTAGGGTTGACAAAATCAGCTGCTCTTTCTGTACCACTGGCTGGAATTAACACTGACCTCATCATTACTACAAGTCAGCCGAATGACTGATTTGGGCTTTTAACCTGACAATGTGTGAGTTTTTGCTTTAGATTAACCTAGTGTTCTAAAGTTTTGAGGTAAGGTGCAGTGCTATCTCACATTTCAGCTGTGATTGCTATGGACGGAGTGGCCACCAGGGCATCTGTGCTTTTTCCTCTTTCCTCTTCTTTCGAAAGAACTCCCTCATCTCCGTCCACACACGCATCTTTCCGAAAGAGCTCTTTTGGAATAAGGCTTCTTCCTCCTAGAAAGTAATTTACCAATGTCGGAAAACCCTCTCTGTTCTTTTGATTTTTTTTTCCGAAAGAACACGATTGCAGTGTGGACGTAAGTGTTTTCGGAAAAATGGCCATTTTTCCAAAAAAACTTTGTAGTGTAGACATAGCCTCAGTGGCAGTCTCTCAGCTTCAACGTTTAGCCAACCAATCAGCTGTAGCGATCATTCACCATTTGGCCACAAGAGCTTGATGGCCCAATGAGCCAACATCAGAGTAGACTGGATGAACCCATGTAATAGGGTTTTAATTCAGTGACAGTGCTCAGCTGAAAACCCTAGACACTCCAAAGCCAGTGTGCAAAAACTGCCCATGTAGGATGCTTAAAAGAACACTGCCAGATTAGTGGCAAATTAAGTTTATTTTAAACATGCCATCCATCCTGGGATCTCAGATTTTCTTTCTAAAAAAAGTCAAGCAATTTCTTGAATTGAACACTAATGCCTCATTGCTTTGACAGAAAAAGAAACATCTTTATGTTAACTTTTGTAATAGGTATGTTTGGATGCGGGGAGTGCACTTCAGGAGTGCCTTGCATTGATAGGCATATGAAGGACTAGAATCATACATGGAATTGCAATCTGAGGAGCCATTCAGAGCTGTGTGTGTGTCAATATTGTAAAGCATCTGTCTACTTTATGCCTGGGTTGAGCTATTTCTGCTGTACCTTCATTTACATGAACAGAAAATGTTTTTTTATGAACGGGGGGCTGACAGACTTGCCAGGCTCGTAGACAAGATGGGGAGGGACTGGTTCTGTGCTTATGGAAGGGGCGGAGCTTCAGGCAGAAGGGGTGGGGCTCGTGGCAGCCAGCCTTAGCGCTGCCCACCGCACACTGTGCTGGTCCCCACACCTTCCAGGCAGCCCCTGAAACGTGACAACGGTGATTTAAAGGGCTCAGGTTGCTGTGGTAGCAGTGGCTGGGAACCTAGGGCCCTTTGAATCGCCAGGCCCCGGGGCTATGCCCCCTTTACTCCCCCTTGTCAGCAGTCCTGTTTGTGAAAATACATTTTCACCCAAAAATGCTTACCAAAAAATCAAAGATTAACAATAATTTTTGCAGGATGAGTCTATTCTGTTAATGTAATACTTTGGGGAGGGCCCTCTCATGGCTGAGATCTAGAAGTATAAAGAACATCCATCCAGTATATACAACATAACCATATGGCATGCATGTGCAATACAGCTTCTCATGCAGGTTACTCAGAATTGTTATGGCATCATTATACAACATATTTACAGAAGGATGTGATGTGATTATCTAGCTCTGTGAATCTAAGTTATCACTCAATTACTAGACAGGGTTTTAGTACATATAGATCCAATGATTAAAAGTTACTTGACCTCAAAATGCAACAAAAACCTATTAAAACAAATTTCACACTAAGAGAAAGTTAAACAGAATTCAAAATGATTAAACAGAGGTAGGAAGATGTCACCGACATAAATTCTTTTTAGGTGGGTCTATGGGGATACATTGAGGGATATAAAATATCTGCCATCCAGAGCAATCTGGCTCACGACCTGGGAAAACAAATAAACAAGTAATTTTATGAGCTAGAGATAATAGTAGTCAACAATTTAGAAATGTTTGTTCTAGAGCTAGAGTAAGGTACTAGACTAAGGTGGAGCAAGGTTCAGGCTTTAGTAACATGACAGATAGCTTAACACCTTACATAACTGCATTCATACTAGTTAATATCTGCCTGCAGGAGACATCAGGAGCATGTCTATTCTACAGGGAAGATCGACGCTGCCATGGTCGATTTTCCGGGGTTCGATTTAGTGAGGACGTGCAAAATCAAACTTAAGAGGGTGCCACCGTTGGCACCGGTACTCCTGTTCCTCACGAGGAGTAAGGAAGCCAATGGGAACATTTGCTCCTGTTGACCTTCTACTGTGTGGATGGCGATTTAAGATATGTCAACTCCAGCTGTGCAGTTAACGCAGCTGGAGTTGCGTATCTTGGGGCAACCTTCCTCTCTAGTGTAGGCTAGGCCCAGGTATCTGCCTAACCCAAACACCATAAAAACTATCTGGCTGTGTCTAGACTGGCAAGTTTTTCCGCAAAATCACCTGATTTTGCGGAAAAACTTGCCAGCTGTCTACACTGGCAGCTTGAATTTCCGGAAAAGCACTGACGATCTCATGTAAAATTATCAGTGCTTTTCCGGAAATACTATGATGCTCCCCTTCGGGCAAAAGTCTTTTTCCGAAAGATTTTTGCGCAAAAGGGCCAGTGTAGACAGCACAGTACTGTTTTCCGCCAAAAAGCCCCGATCGCGAAAATGGCAATCGGGGCTTTTTGCGGAAAACCGCGTCTAGATTGGCCACGGATGCTTTTCTGCAAAAAGTGCTTTTGCGGAAAAGCATCCTGTCAATCTAGACGTGCTTTTCTGAAAATGCTTTTAACGGAAAACTTTTCCGTTAAAAGCATTTTTGGAAAATCATGCCAGTGTAGACGTAGCCTCTGAGTCAGAACAGGATGGAATTTCCAGGAACTAGACCAACAATGAACCATCCCAATTGGTGCTTCATTTGCAGTGAAAGAGGTACTGGCAGCGGCAGATTTAGGGCAGGGCGAGCGGGGCGGCTGCCCCGGGCCCCGCGCTTCCCGAGGCCCTGCACATGGGCCGTGGCGCCACGGCGCATGTGCCGTGTCAAAGGAGGGGCCCCGCAAAATTTCGCTGCCCGGGGCCCCGTGGTACTCTCATCTGCCCCTGGTTACTGGGGCTCAAGCAGGTTGTTTTTTTTAACATTCATAACTGATATAGCAAGCCCAGAGGTGCAGGGGCTACAAACTGCCAAGCCTAGAGGTGCCAGAGCTGAGCCCTGGCACAAAAGCAGCACTGACCTCAATCTAAGCTTACTTTGTGTAGCTTGGTTGTTTGCCGTGTCCTTTGTATTTGTTGGTAGGTCTCCCAACCCTAACATTCTTTTAATGTAATATTGTACTGAGAATTTAGAACGCCAGGAGAGCTAAATGTAAACCCTAGAACAGAGACACCGGCTCCATTTTAAGACTGCAGCTGCCCTCCCCCAAGCAACCGAACATCACCGATAAAAAAGGAGTGGGTGTCTAGTTGGTTTCTCACACGTGAGGTGTATGTTTTCTTTCATTCAGCAGCAGAGATGAGCTACAATACAGTTGCACAGTGTGTATATGTGTAGAAATCGGGAGGCAACATTTCTCAGGCTTACAGCCAAAAGCCAGAATTGTGTAACTTTTACATTGCAGCTGTTGCATGGTATTTTATATAATATATGAAAAAGGGAACGTAGAAGCCACTTGGTTTTTTTCTGCCAATAATCTCCAGATGCTAATCATATGAAAGATAGCACTCACTTAAGACAGGAGGTAGGTCCTGTGTCAATCAGGAGGGCTGTTAAGCTCTGTTTTATGTTTGTAAAACCTAACGTATTGGAGGAAACCATGCAAAAGTTTGTAAGCTGCAGACGGAGGTAAAAGAAGAATATGTAATAAGATACTAAGCAAATGATAATGCAACCTACAGACAAACAAGTGGCAGAAAAGAACCACATTCCCTGGGTGAGAAGTTACTTAAATTGTAATTATCAATCTAGTACCCTCCCCCCCGCATACCCACACAGCTTTACTGGAGATGCCAGATAACAACCCCCCCCCCCCAATTCATTCACTCCTTGGCCTCTGCAATGCTGCCACAAGGTTGCCTGTGTGGAAGGTCTGTAACGGATGCTGTGTCCAGACTCAGGGGTTTTTTCGAAAAAAGTAGCCTTTTTTCGAAAAATCTTCACCTGCGTCTAGACTGCAGCCGCGTTCTTTCGAAATTAAATCGAAAGAACGCGGCTTTTCTTTCGACGGTGGTAAACCTAATTCCACGAGGAAGAACGCCTTCTTTCCAAAGTGCTCTTTCAAAAGAAGGCGTTCTTGAAAGCAAACAGGCTTTTTAGAAAGAGAGCATCCAGACTCACTGGGTGCTTTCTTTCGAAAAAGCGACTTGCTTTTTCGAAATTCCGTGTGCAGTCTAGACGCTCTCTTTCGAAAGAGGCTCTTTCGAAAGTATCTTTCGAAAGAGGCTTGCAGTCTAGACATAGCCTCAGAGTCTCTGAATTGGGCAGACCCCTGAACCAGTGCACAAACCCACTGACCTCATGTTTGGGCAACTACAATATTTAGGCCAACAGCTTGAATGTGATAAGATAGAGAGGAAGCATCAGGAGATGCCGTCAGGAAGGAAACGTAGGAAGGCCTGAGGAAGGAAGCAGAGGGGTTTGAGGAGAAGAAAGGACTCGGCATGTGGCGCGTTGGAGACTCTTCTGCACATGGAGCGGCACGTAGGGAAGAAGACATGGAATACAGACAGGGCTGGCCTTACCATGAGCCAAACTGAGGCAGCTGCCTCCGGTGCCAGACTGTGTGTGGGTGGCACCCCTAGAACCCAGAGTGTAGAAAATTGTGTCTGCTGCTGGCCCAAGCAAGGGTGCATGGCTCCCTGCCTCAAGTGCCAAAATGTTGAGGGCCGGCCCTAAATACAGAGAATTGTTCCAAGTCGGAGGGTTTCCATGTCTCCTGCACCTCCGTACCCGCCACAAATAAATCCCAAGGCTGATACACTTTACCAGCCAAAAAATGAAAAGCTGGTAACTAGGCGTCTCATTTCATGTGCAATATCTATCAGACAACATTGTTTCAAGCGTCAACCTTGAAGAACAGCTGGGGCTGAATTGAACTGGCTCAGGCTGCTACTTGAAACGATCAAGGCTCTTTGGTGTCTGTGGTCAGCTTCTTCACATCTGACATAGGTGTGCTGTCAGACTCGTATCTCATCTCGTGGGTTTCCTGTGCTAATCGCGTAATGCATCTTAGTGTTCGCAGTTCTATACCGTTCTTTTTAACGCTTGCTCAGATTTGGCAAAGAAAGATTCATTCCGGATTTTGTTGGATCCTCTGCATGAGACGCTGAATGAAAGTCACATTCTGCAGGTGCTTTCGAAATGCCGAGTGACTGTGGGTGTGAATCGTTCGCGTTAGACACAAGCCTGTGGAATGAAACCCTCCCTAAATGCACAGAACAGGTGCAGCATGAAAAGCAGGAATATAGACTTCTCCCACTGATGTAAAAACAGCCATACTGGGCCTGGGCGTCCAGTGGCTTAGGCGGGGGGAGGTTTTGCTTTCCAAAACTGCCACCCTGGTCCTGCCTACACTACGCCCCCAGAACACCTGCTGTAGGCATACGGGGGGCAGAATGTTGCTGCCCCCAGCGCCTGCCTTCCCTGCACTCTGGGGTGGCTCAAGCCACGCTGCCACCTCCCTTCCCGTTGCTCTGGAGCTGGGAAGGCTGGAGCCATGTGGCCTCCTCCTTCCCTGCTGCTCCTGGGGGAGGGAGACTCAGGTCATGCGGCCTCCTCCCTCCCCACTGGTCTGGGGATGCTAGGATGCATACATGCGCTCTTCCCCTCCCTGTGGTGGGACATGCGCCTGCTGCGCCTCCTCCTCCCCTCCCTGTGGTGGGGGGCGGAGCCTCAGCAAAGGGGGCAGGGCTGTAGGTAGGGCTGGGGTCTCCCTCCCCCAGCCCCAGCCGCCCATGATACCGGGTCGGACCAATGATCCATCTAGCTCAGCAAGCCCGCAGAGTGCAGCATGCCCCCCAGCCCTTGGTGCAGCGCTCCAGCAGCAATTTAAAGGCAGCAGCAGCCTTTGAATTGCTAAGCCCAGGGGCAACTGCCCCTCTTTGCCCCCCCCTTTGTCGGGCTGATTCGTGCCACGTGTAGCCCTGGTTTTAATGGCATCTGGGACCTGTAAAAACATGTTTCAGTTGTTTCTAATTTGTCCGCAGCTGTTCTCCCCCAGAATTACAGACCCATGAAAGAGCGTGTGAAAGGCAGGTAGTGGCTTGGCTTGCTGGCCATTTAACCCCGTCCCCCATAACTTCAGGAACCCTCCCCCCGTCAGCTGGCCACCACCCCCCAGGCCCTGGGTCCAAGAACCCCGAGGAGCCTAGAGGAAGCTCACGCATGTCTCCACTCAGACCACTAGCCCTGCTGGCTACTGCAGCTCATCCTCAGCAGCTGAGCCTGCTCTGAGCTCGTTCTCATCCAGTCGCTCGCTTGTGTCCTTTTGCCCCGACAACAGGGACCCCGGAGCTCAGGCCACAAAGCCACCAAGAGCATCGCTCGCTGCTGCGCCGAGGCTTTTGCGCCTAACCTCTCCGGCTTCCTCCTGTCGCCTCTGCATCCTCCCCGCTTGCTACCCCGCCCGCCCTCCTGCACCCCGGCCCGGCCCCACCCCAGGATCCTCCCCCTGCGGCTGCTCAGTGGAGGACAGAGCCGCGAATCGCTCCGTGCCCATGTGCAAGGCCCTTCCCACCGCCGGCCCACGCCCCAGCCCAGCCCAGCCCCTGCGCCGCCTTCCTCCAGCCAGCCGGGCGCTGCAGTAGCTTGCCAAGGGGTCTCCTGCCTTTAAGCAACAGCTGCAGGTAGGTCCTAGGCGCTAGCCCCGGGCTCGTCTCCCCCGGCCGCTCCCTGCTGCAGCCTGGAGCCCGTCTCGGGCGCAGGAGCTGCCCTGATCCAGGCGGGCACAGCGGGGGCGTGTCGCTTCCCCCCCCCCCCCAGCTGCTGGGGAACAAAGGGGAGGGGGCGTAAAGAGCCTTCCGGTCCCGTCTGGGGAATAAGGGCCCCGATCCCGCCACTGCTGGGCCCAATGGGACGCAGCGAGTCAGGAGGGGTCCCGGAGTTCTGATCCTTGGTCAGAAGTCGCGGCAGCTCCCCCAGAAGGGCAGGAGCGGGAGGCAGCCGCGCCCCGAAGTGCGGGGAGGCCGTGTGCGCCCTGGAGGGGGGTCCCCAAGAGCCGCCGTGCGCCCTGGGTTGCGCGCAGGGGGGACCCGCCGTGCGCCCTGGGTTGCGCGCAGGGGAGACCCGCCGTGCGCCCTGGGTTGCGCGCAGGGGGGACCCCCCGCAGATGCGCCGCAGGGAGCTACGGGAGGGCGAAGGCTGCTGCTGCCGCTCATCCCCTGTCCACAAACCCACCTAAAATAGTGCCCGGGTGCCCGCCCCGCCCTGGCTGGTATCGTAGTGACCGGGCGGGACCACATCCTGGCCAGGAGCTGGGCGCCCTACACTCTCCCGGCCTGCCCGGGGAGGCGAAGGTGCGCAGCTGCCTGCAGGACCCAGCCTTGATTCTTTTCGGATGCATCGTGAATGCTTCTTCCTAATCCCAGAAGGGCGGGGTATGTCGATATTTAAATAAACTCTCCGTCCTGAGGCGCTGACAGTATTTCAAAATCTGCAATACAACTCATTAAAAAAAAAAAATCAACCCCCCCTGCAAGTTACTAATGGTGCTGGCTGCAGAGCTAACTTTGTTTTTTGGCGCACCCCTTTTGGCTTAATGGTGAAAGTTAGATGCTGCATTTACACTGAAACTGAGTGGCTCATTGGAATTGAAAGAATATTTACATATTTTACATAGCCAGTCCACAAACCTTTCCTTAGCCCAGCGACACAAAACATAAGAGTCAGCGGTACAAATATTAACAGATAACATTTTGTTTAAAGTTTTGTTTTCAGTCTTAGCCGCAGAATGGACCAGACTGCTTTTTGGGTGCCTATTCTGGGTGTTCTTTTTGGTAATTATGTAGCACTCTAGGGTAATAACTGCTGCTGTGAATTTTATATTGTTGTAAATTCTAGCAGACAAGATGGAAGGTCACTGTGAGTCATTGTTTGCATATGCACACACCCACATCAATGGGCATTACTGAAATGGTTTTGGATGGCAAACCATAGTGGAAATAGAAATCTAAGACTGCAGCAGGGCAGGGTTTTTGATTATGATTATTTTTTGGTGCCTTGAAAACAAACATGCAAACAGAATAGTCTCCTTTTGAGAAAATATAGTAATACAGAACAGCTGATGGAATAGCTTTTGGTATCAGTTCAAATTGATTGATATTAATGGCTGATCACAGGGATGATTTCAAATGCACAGTAAGGTGTTGAGTGCAGTATAGACAGATTGGAGAAATCTCAAAAGAAATTATTAACTTTGGAAGGCAAACTGATTCAAAGTAGAAATCCTGTTTTGTAATGAGCACAGCACTGTACAGTATGTGGAGCAGACAAGCGCTCTATCCTTAGAATCGTACCATCTAAGAGTGAAGAGAATGTATTGCTTAGGATAAACGTCCCCGGACGTGAACAAAATATGTATGTTCAAAATCAGCTGTGTAATGTGCGGCAGGTGAGATTAGTGACAGGGCACCTGCTGTGTGATTTGTCATTACATAAGTAAACTAGCAACACATCATATATTTTGTGACATCTTTACACAACAGTTTGTGTGTTTCAAGGACTTTTTTTTAAAATTCTCATAAAATCACTGACAGTGTTGTTTACGTTTCCCCCCAAAACTTAGAAAGATTGAAATATGCCTGTTTTTGTGGCTCAGAACCAAAATTACTCTGGTGAAATCTGATATAGAAATCCTGCAGAAGCCTCTATTCCATAACATCCCCCCTGCTATTCTTGCAAATCTTAATAATAAGAAATCTGCGAAGATTGTATTGGTGGATTTGCAGAGGAGATGAGCGGGCAAAGGATCATCTTCCAGTGCTTTACAACTGATTTAGGCTAGATGCCAAATGCTGGTAAAAATAGCACAAGTCTATTCACATTAGTGCCGGGAATACTGGGAGCTTTGTGTTTGTCTTCGGCCTGGAGTAAATATGTTTTGAAAACACTATTTGAATGGAAATTTCAAAGATGTATACACTTAAATGTATTTAAAATGTTTCCTAGGAAGAGTGTTTATAAAGTTATGGGGATGACTTGTTTCAAGGAGGCCTCATTAGTAAGTAGATCCTCTTTGAATAAACTGCTTTGAATGTTAACTTGCTTTTGGATGTAAAAAAAAAAAAAATCCAACTTTGCTAACAAGGATCCTACCATCATTCTTTTTCCTGAGTCTGTTATTTCTCTACCTGATAATTGCAGTTCTTTCCATCCTCCATAGCCAGCTTTATGCATGATGCAAGTTTATTGGCAAACAAACTTCCTTTTGCTGGGGGATGGCATGGCTCAGCTCAGGATATTCCTACTTCAGGATAAAAGGGGGAGCTTGTACCATCTTTCCTCCTCTAGGTTTCTCAAGCGGCTTTACAAAGCAACGAGTCTATAACAGGAGTGGGCAATCATTTTTGACTGGGGGCTACATCAGAAATGGTTCAAGTGGCCTTAGGCCGCCCCAGAAGAGGCGGAGCCTCAGGCAAAAGGGGCGGGGCCAGGACACTTCTGTGCTTCCACTCCCACAGACCCTGATTTGTCTGGGGATCACACTAAGTCTCCCCCCCGCCCCAAGAGAACCACCAGCTGTTCTGAACAGCTGGCAGTTCCCTCTAGGTATCCGTGTCCCTGGCAGCGGGAGAAGACTCCACGTGTTATCCCCTGCTGCTCCCAGGTCAGTCAGGACCTGGGGTGGGGGAGCACGTGAAGTCTCTCACTCCCTGCCCCTGCCCTGCAAGAAAGCACCGTGCTTAGAGATTCTCAGGGATTCAACTGCATTGAATGCACTGGGAGCTAGGTGGGTACCCACCTGCCACCTGTGTCTTTGAAAAACTAGCCCGTCATAAAGCTGAACTTGTCAAACAAACCTGGCACAATGAGTGGCTATTTCCCACACCATGATGCCAATCAACATGTGGGGAGGGAAGAGGGACTAACCGAAGCAGAAATCAAAACTTTCCTCTTTTTAAACGACTAAAGAACAGCAAGGCAGAAATTAGGGAGAGTTCTGTTTGTTTCAACTGTAATCTTAATGTTACCTAAACTCAACCCTTGTCATCATGCGTGTTTTAACCCAGGACTGTCATTACCAAAGCGCACATCTCTACCAGCTGAGCTGAAGGTGGGGGCAGCGTGAGCTGATTGCAGTAATGGGCAGTTGTCTTCTATAGACGAATTCCTAGAAGGGAGAGGTTGCATTTATTTTCATAGAACCATAGAGCTGGAAGAGACCTCAGGAGTCATCAAGTCCAGCCCCCTGCCCGAGGCAGGACCAACCCAACTAAATCAACCCAGCCAGGGCTTTGTCAAGCTGAGACTTAAACACCGCTAGGGATGGAGATTCCACCCCCCCTCCCTAGGGAACCCAGCCCAGTACTTTACACCAGTGGTCCCCAACCTTTCGGGGCCGCTCATGCGCCGCACGCCCGGTGGCGGGGTCACACATGTGCCGTGCGCCTGGGGGCGGGGCCGCCCATGCGCCTCGCGCCTGGGGCTGGCACTGGCAAGTGTCGCGTGCCCAGGGTAGGGGCTGCCCATGTGCCATGAGCCCAGGGTAGGGGCTGCCCGGGGCCAGCACCGTGCATGGGCTGTGCGCCCGGGGGCAGGGCTAGCCCAGATGGTTCGGCAGGCGCACATAAATGCCCCAGCAGGCGCCATGACGCCCTTGGGCACCACGTTGGGGACCACTGCTTTACACCATGCTACAAACTACTTTCATAGTACAGAAGTGTTGCTGTCAGCTCCACCTATAATCCAGTCTAACGCTTTCCACTACAAAATCCTGACATCATAAATATTTTATATAGATTCATAAGCAAATACTTCAGGCAGCTCACAAATTGTGAATGTGTCTGCCAACTTCACAAAGTTGGATGCAACAGCTGCAAAAGGAGAAGTGCTAACCGTGTGATAAGAGCCCTTTGATAACGCACAAAGCAGTTTTTAATATATTAAAAAAAAAAAAAGCCCATTCTGAGTGCTGCCTTATATGGATTTGAATACAACAGTTTCTTTTGTGGTGCAGGAAAGTGATCTGATCTTTTTGGTGGGAACCATGCCATTCTGAAAATAACTGCCATGCACTTGGTGGTTAGATTTGCTTTTTCATTCTCTGCAAATCTGATCTTTCTGGTTTGCAGCCTGAGCTTGAACATCAGGGCAGCTAATCAAGAGCTGTCAGCTGGAGGAACATGCCGGGCAGGGATGGGCCACTTAGCACTTCAGCATGTCCCCATTTTTACTCTTGCCTCAAGAAGCAGCTTTTTTGGAATGGGGCAAGAGTTAGCAAATTGCATTGAAGCCAGTGGAACTTTGAGTCCTTCATTCAAGTCAGATCCAAATCACTATTAATGTAATTGTCGAATAACTTCTGTAAGACGCTGGGTAACGCTGGACAGCAAAAAGCAGCCATTTCAAGCTAGTTTTTGTTCATTTGTACAGCATTTAAAAACGGGTTGACAATGTGTAGTCGACTGCATGATTAACAGATAAGCCTGGGCTTACTGGTTAATCCTATTGACTACATGAACTCCCCCCTCCCTGCTGCCTCTGTATCAGAGGCAGCAGCACGGGGGGGGGGGGAGGGAGGGAGGCAGGGCTGTGTGTGCCAGCTTCTGCGGAGCCACCTCCCCCTCCCCCTCCGACACAGGCAGTGAGGGGAAGGGAGGCTGGTATACATGGTAAGTAGCTTTCAAGTCAGCTCCTCACATGTATCGGCTTCCCCCTATGCTGCTGCCTCTTTATCAGAGGCAATGGGGGTGGGAGTGGGAAGGAGCCAGTGCTCGCAGAGAGCCGGCTTTTAAGCCAGCTCCCCGTGAGCACCGGCTCCCGCCTGCCCCCTTGTGTGTAAACGTGTAACTGCTAAAATTTCAAATGGTTACACGTTTATACAAATATAATTAACATCCCCATTTAGAAATGCAGGAATTGCCACTGTCTAGTTCAGTGTTGTCTGACACTAGCAATATCAGATGCTCCAAAGGAAGAGTTAGGGAAACTACACTGTGGATGTTCTCATTTTCTGTATACATTTCTCATCCTATTTTGAATCTTTCTGAACTCCTGATTCAGTGATATCCAGTGGCAGTGAGTTCCACAAGCATCAACTGGAATAGTGCATCTAGCTTTGGGCACCACTCTTTAAGACAGATCTGACTAAATTAAAGGGGTTCATAGAAGAGCAACAAATGATACAAAGTTTGGCAAACAAAACCTCTGAGGAAAGGCTGAAAGAATTGGGCAAGTTGAGTCCGTCTGGAGGAGAGAAGAATGGAAAGGGGTGGGAGACACAATTTTCAAACATATAAACATATAGTATAAAATATATAAATAATATAAAGTGATTTGTTGGGCTGTTCATGTCCACCTAACGTAGGACAAGAAGTAAGTCAGCTCAGTTTGCAGCAAGAGAGATTTAGGTTTGATATTAGAAACAAAAGCTTTCTGACTACAAGGGTAGTTAATCTTTGGAACAGGTTACCTCAGGAGATCAGAGTGTCCCCATCCCTGGAGGTTTTTAAGATGAGGTTAGACAAACACCTGTCAGAGATGGTCTCGGTTTACCTGCCTCAGCATGGGGGCAGGGCTTGGTGACCTTGTGAGGTCTCTTCTAGCCCTACATGTCTATGGTTATGTCCTACCTAAAATGTCTCTTTATCCTTTGTAAATTTACTGCTTTTCAGTGTCGTTTGTTCTCCCCTTGTACTTGTCTTACCAGGAGGGATACATAGACATACCTGATTTATCTTTTCTGTGCAAAAAATTATTTTGCGCACTGCCACCTTGTCTTCTCTTGTTCTCCTCCACAAAGTCCCGGTCTTGTGTGTTTATCACTCCACACTTACAGGTATAAACAGTTTTAGGAGGCTGAGGGGATAGAGAAAAAGAGCTTAAAATTAGAGATGTAAAGGTTAACCGTTACCTGGTATGCATTAGGCTTATCCGAATGCTTACCGGGTAACCAACCAACAGTGCCAGGCTGCTCCTGTCTCAAGCCCCCAGTCCCGGCTGCTGGGGTGGCCCAGGTTGTCACGCAAGACCCTGGCCCTGTCATGCCAGAGTATCCTCAGCAGGACCATCGCCCTGGCTGCATCAGAACAGCCCTGGTGGCCAGACAAGACTCCGGCCCTGAAATCCTCGCCCCACACACCGCGGGGTGCGGCTGGACCAGCGAGACGGCCCAGCCAGCCAGGTGGAAATCTGGCCCTGCTGGACCATCAGACAGGTATAATTAAACTGGTCTGTTTAACCGGTTAACTATTTTCATGGTTATTTACATCCCTACTTAAAATGATCTTCGGCTTCTCCATCAAGGGACGGACTTGCACTGTGTGTGATGTACTGTGCTATTTGGAAAGGATATCAGAGACTAGATTTAAAAAAAGAGAAGTTCTTGGATGCAAATGGTACACAGCATATGCCTCATGCCAGGTTTTGGTAGGTCAAGGATGGTTCAGATAGACAGCCTTGCCTATTTTGCTGTTTCCAAACAGACTCTGCAACCCTTGTCAAGATGTCAGAGAGGGGGGGTCTATATTTGTTACGTCTGCGTCCTCCATGACGGGTCTCAGAGCAGCGTCCCCTTGGAACTTACTCGGCATGCCCACTAGGAATGCTGTTACCTTAAAATGCAGCCTGCATAACTTCTTCCCCCTCCCACGTGGTCCACCGCAGAAAAGACAGGCTGCTCCCCAGCGATCACACTGACTCGCACAGCCTGTGGAGTTTGTTGGAATGAAAAACGTGTCTTTCCAAAAGTGTTCTCTGAGCAGAAAGCTCCTTTAACGCAACACCGGGAAAAAGAAAACCCAGAGCAAGACAGAAAGGAGAACGAAATGGAGTGTGACAAGCTTGAGAGGGGTCGCTGGGTTAGTCTGTTTCAGCAAAAACAACCAGGAGTCCTGGGGCACTTTAAAGGCCAGCACTGTTATTTGGGCGTCAGCTTTTGAAGTGACAAAGTGGGTCCCCGCCCACGATAGCTTACACCCAAAGAAAGGTGTTCGCCTGCAAAATGCCACAGGACGCCTCCTTGTTTTTGCTGGAGTGCAGCGTGCCTACCCTGCTTCCTACACTTGATTTCCTGTGGGCGTCTCCATCCAAGCCCTAGAAAATATGGGGAGAAGAGATTTTTCACAGGAAAAGGGAAAATAAAAGCAATAAGTCAGCAGGGGCAAATGCCGCACGGGCCTTAGACTGCGGAAGACATTACCTGTTCACCCCCTGCCTTTGGAAAGGCATGTTGGCAAACAGACGATATTGACATCACATCCCAATTCCTGATGTCTGGGTTGGCGGGGTAGGTTTGTCAGGCTTCCTGTTAGCACACGGCTGGAGGACTCTGTCTACTGTAACTCCCCCACCAAGTGCTTACGTATTCCGCTCTGTGCACCTGTTCCCACATACATTGCTATTGATTTACTCTTGCCTTCTGCCCTCGGGAGCATTATGGGAGGGGTGATGTAAACATATATGAAGCTGTGAACCCTGCCCAAAAGAGCTTATACCTGCTGTAACCTGTACCTGTTCTGTTTGCAGAGCACCGCTTGTTTGCTAGTTCTATTGAGAGAGGATTATTTTTCAGGGTGGGTTTTTAACAGGTGTTTTAATAAATTAGCTGGTTTTCCCAGGGCACCCACGTTGCATTGTCAGGCTCCCACACTCTAGCTCAAGGCTACTGTGGCTATAGAATAGGCATTTCAGAAGCACCTGTTTCTAGAATTGAATTGCCTACCCTTCGACCTGATTCCTTCAGGTGTCGTAGGTGTGCCTAGTAATACTGAGTCATAGCAGGCTCCTGGAGAAGTTATGAGTTTTCGGCACCCAGTTAAGGAAAGCAACAGACTGGCCTCGTATCTGTACAAATATTAAATTTCTAGGGACACACCTTCCCTGGGGAAATCACTTGTGACTGACACAAAGGTAGGCTCCGGGGGAAGGAAAGCGCTAGCCTGTGACTGTCTTTCACAGGGACTAATTTGCGCTAATTGCAGGGCAGCCGGTGATTCTTTGTAGCGTATGGCACAAGGTTTTGCGAGCAGGCTTTGTGGAGCAGTATGGAGAACTTGAAATGTCACCTCCATCTCTAGCAGGTCAGTATTGGCCCCGTGAAGTGATAACGGTAGCTCTCTGTGGTCCCAGGGATCATTCTGCCTAGGCGTAGCGGTTCTCTCTGTTTGCAGCTACACCGAGGGGCGTCCAGTTGGATGTGTGCGAGATATTCCGAGCAGGCGTCAGTGACGCCGACAGAACTCTGAGCCGTGTTGGGGTGGGAGAAGAACTTGCTTTGGTGAACTCTCAAGAAAACTGATTCCTTCCTGCCTCCCTGCCTGGAAAAGTAACTCCCTTCCTGCCCCAGTCTTTAGGACGATCTGGGTTTGTGATCATCCATCTCCTCGAGGGGGAGCCTGAAGAATCCCGATTAATTTCAGGCATGGCAGGGTCCATTCTGTGCCCAGCTGTTACTGGAGAGAGACGTGCTCCTCCATATTAGGAGCGAGTCCGTGGGAAATCATCCGACAGTTTAAACATATGGGTGAATGTTTCCACCCCAAAATGATAGCCACGATTCAAAACAAAATCTAGAAAACACAGGCGGAAGTGAATCATCCAAAAGAAGCAAACTCTTTCGGATTGGACAAAGACCCACATCGTAGCTGAAATCAAAATCATTTGGGGGCTTTGTTCTTTTTCCTGCTTTCTGATCTGAGGCCAAGTCTACATTGGCCTGTAACTGTCTGGCTCGGGTGTGGAAACCCCACTTCCGCTCCAGCGCAACAGGCAACAGCGCTGTAAAGCACCAGTGTGAACCAAGCCACAAGGCTGGGAGCTGCATTCCCACTGTTGTCAGCTACTCCCCTCGTGGAGGTGGTTTGTGTAGCGGTTGTGTCATGCCCACGCTTTCAATTCAAAGCCCTGCTGCGGCTGCATTTTGACGTGTTAAGTGTGGACAAAGCCTGAGGAACACTTAGGTTCCTCAACACTAAAAGTTCAGACTTACAAAAAAACCCCTTCCCGAGCTCTCTGTGTCATCGCTGCAAGGAGAACTCGACACACCTTCATGGGAAGAGGAACCAGGCAGCACGTTGGTTCCGTAGTGTTAATGATATTGCCTTCTAGGGACTGGCGGGCAGAGATTACTAACCGCTAGCTGGAAAGGGTCTACTTCCTTAGCTTGGGTTGTGGCTGGACTCTCTTCTGCAACTAAATCAAGCACTCCAGTCCTGGCTGCTCAGGAGTGTCTGGTGAATACCGTAATTGCACCGAAGTTTGTTGTTTCTTGAGAGAGACCTAATAGAAAAGATTCAGCTGGTCCTTTAGATTTACAGAGCGGCATGAGTGAAAACTGCGTGCGGACAGATG
The DNA here is from genome assembly GCF_052426305.1 of Pelodiscus sinensis. NCBI lineage: Eukaryota > Metazoa > Chordata > Testudines > Trionychidae > Pelodiscus > Pelodiscus sinensis. The sequence goes on along the minus strand of NC_143074.1, from coordinate 21,846,396 downwards.
AGCACTCTGCATTTAACAACCAGTGTAACCACAGTCCCTGGACGGAGAGGCCGTAATTAACCTCTTCTCCCCAGAGGCCTGAAAATGTTTACTTTCAATTTTGCTTCAGGAGGGATGAGCCACCGGCAAGAAGGATTAACAACAGCTAACCTGCCGCATTCCGCTTGCAACAAAAGTTGTTTGTGTTCCATTTCAGTCGTAGATCGGGGTCTCCAGCGTGAGAGATGTTGTATAAACACTGAGAGAGACCGTTTCTGCTCCAAATTGCTGCCCAAGTAACCAGAGGGGAGAAAAAGAGGCACAAAGAACTGAATGAACTCACCCGAAGTCAGCGGCAAGCCATGAATTAACTGGTGTAGTCTGAGGCCCAGTCCAATACTCTATTTAGTAGACTACACTGCCTCTCTCATTACGCCTACTGTGCTATACCGCTCTCCCAGCATAGCTCCATGGGGAGACACACCCTGAAAGCAGCGGAGTAAAAGCGGAGTTGCTTTTAAGAAAGATGCTGTAGCAAAAACAGGGACAATTTGTGCTTGTGAGCATTTGGGGTAGGGGCTTGAGAAATGTTTGATTGGCAGGCAGTTTGTTTTGCTTGTATTTAGAACAGTGGCTTTCCCTGTAATGTGGGCTGCATATGCAGCTGTCTCTGTGTTAATGGGGGCTGCATTTATGCAGTATATATACTGTCTGGCCCTGAGCATGTCACATGGACTGCAGCTGTATGCTGATTGGGCCGCAAGTAGCACGCAGGTCGAGAACTGGTGATTGAGATGAACGAACCAAAAACTAAATGCAAGCACCGAGGGCTTACATAGTGGCTGATCTAAGCAAAGGACATGTGGCAAGAATTAAAACAATCTCCCTACCCTGAGACTTATTTTGGGTCTTGAACATATAGGTTTGAGCTTCCTTAAGTTTAGGCTGTATATTTTCAATGCTGCTTTAGGGCTTGTAAAGGGGGGAAGCAGACAGTTGGGACATGGGTGCTTGCTGACCAGCGCAGTTGTGACCCTTACCTGTCACGGGCACTATGGGTAGCATAAGTTGTAGACACCATAGGGATTAGTGCTTAGCGCTTGCACTCAGAGAAGGTCGACTACTATGATATGACAAAGTTATAGCTAAATCGCAAACATACCCTCTGCAAACCCAGGGGTGGCCCGTGAGCCAGGCCGTTGCCTAGGGCACCACTGCCCCAGGTGTCCAATGATGATGTCATGGAGTTCCAGGGGCACCTTGTGATGTCATCACAGCCATTGACAGCTGTGCAGGCAGGGGCAGGAATTGCACCTCCCCACCTAGGGCACCAGCCGGCCTCGGGCCACTCCTGTGCAAACCTAGGAACCACTTCTACCTCTCACCCCTTGCTGGGCAGATATCAGCACTTTGTTGTCAGAGTTTACCAGCCTGAACAACTTGTATCCTCCAGTTTTGTGTTACAGTGGAGGGCCCTGGTCTACACCCCTGGAGACGTATTTCATCCCAACTCCTCGGATGGGCATTTCTGGCATGGATTCCAGTTCCTTTCTGTGACTTATTTCTTGAGCCTTGATTTGGCTAGTAGATTATAGAATCATAGACCTGGAGAGGGTTAAATCAAATCTAGTCCCCTGCCCTCCTAGCAGGAGCATGTATAACTGGCAGTAGGCAGAACTGAACCTGGGCCCTTTGGAGCTGAGTGTAGGAGTCGTCTACAGCTTGAGCTATAAAGCCAGTTGGCTCCCAGCTTAGGCTGTAGAGCTCACTTCTTCTTCTCTCTCTCTGTAAGTGGTCTAAATGCCATTCCATGGGACAGTGAACCACACTCAGTAGACGTGTGGGTTACACGAGCACCATCTAGATCATCCCTGACAGGTGTCTGTCTAACCTACTCTTAACTGTCTCCAGTGGTGGAGATTCCACAACCTCCCTAGGCAATTTATTCCAGTATTTAACCACCCTGATAGGATATTTTTCCTAATGTCCAACCTAAACCTCCCTTGCCACAATTTAAGCCCATTTGCTGCTTCTCCTGTCCTCAGAGGCCAATTTTTTTCCCTCCTCCTTGTAACACCCTTTTAAGTACTTGAAAACCGCTATCCTGTCCCCTTTTAGTCTTCCCTCACAGCTCATGTTTTCTAGACCTTTAATCGTTTTTCTCTGGACCCTCTCCAATTTCTCAACGTCTTTCTTGACGTGGTCAGGGCCGGCCCACAACATTTTGGCACTTGAGGCGGGGAGCTCAAATGACGCCCCCATACCCCCTCGCTTGGGCCAAAACTTTGAAAAGTTTCTTGTGCCCTCCTTCCTCCAGCACAGCACTGCACCGTCTCTGTGCATCTAGAGCAGAGAGAATACATACGCATCAGCAACAGACACAATTTTCTACACTCTGGGTCCTAGTGGTGCCCTTCCCAGTCTGGCACCTGAGGCGGCTGCCTCAGTTCGCCTCATGGTAAGGCCAGCCCTGAATGTGGTGCCCAGAACTGGACACAATACTCCAACTGAGGCCTAATCAGCACAGAGCAGAGCGGAAGAACGACTTCTCGTATCTTGCTCTCAACACTCCTGTAAATGCCTCCCAGACTCGTGTTTGCCTTTTTTGCCGCAGTGTCCCACTGTTAGTGAATGGAACAAGAAAATCTTCATTGTGGGGGGACGTACAGCTTTGCCAGCTTTACCATTCCAGGAGTCCAAAGAATCACCTGACCCTGGAAAACGTTGCTCCTGTTTGTGTGGTGTTATGGGGGCTGGTGGGGAGAACATGTGTCTGTTTCCCTCCAGCTGACGCTGTTTAGAGCCTGGGCGTGTGACTACCTCTTACATCGACAGCTCAGCTTTTGTGTTTTGCTGTTGCCTCCCAATCTTAAAGCAGTTTATACTGTGGCAAGATTGTTGTGGAGAATTGTATATCACTGGGTACATACGTCTGTCTCTAGAAGCCAGCATGTGGCAGTGTGCATATCCAGGCCAGTTGTGCCCAATAGGGCTGCGGTGAAAAAATAATTCTGGGCTACTATGCCAAAAGCAGATTCTTGTTTACATGTTTACCACAGTGGGAAGCATGTCAAAAGAGCCTCGTTCTTGTAGAATAAATAACCAGGTCTTCTGCCATTTGGAGAAGGTGCTCTGGATAGATTCCAGTAAGATGCGTTTACACCTGTAATCAGGAACAAACTCTCTTAAAAGGATTTGTGTGTGTGTATATAGGTGCACTTTGGGAAAGCAGAATACCTGCACAAAAGCTCTTGAACAAAAAGGTGTGTGTGGATGGGGAATAGGGGATTTTTGCGCAGAAAGAGGCAAGTGAAAAACGCACAGGTATCCTGGTGGCCATTCTGTGCATAGCAATCAGAGTTTCCTTTTGAGAGAGAGTCCGTGCAGTCTGGACGCTCTCTTGCACAAAAGCGCATCACTTTTTCGATGCGCTTTTGTAGTGCGGACGTGCTCTTGCGCACAAAGATTTTGCGGAAGATTTCTTCCGCAAAAAGCTTCTTGCGCAACAAGCCTGTAGCGTAGACATAGCCAAAGTGTGTGCGCCATCTGTAAAGAGGGGGTAGGATTTGACTTTCACAACTGAAGCAATCACCGGTCGCTTAAGTGATTGAGAGAGGCACTCGGGCCTGCTTGAAAGCTGGAATTCAGCAAGTGGCGCGAAAGGCGGGAAAGTCTTGAGGCTGACGTACGGGTCTTTGAGATCAGGTCAGGTGATCTGGCCTCTCTCTTCCTGGTTCTGTCACACACACCCTTTGTGGCCAAGGGCACGTCTCTTGGGTTAAAAGTGGCCACTGGTTTTCAGGATCTCAGCTTTGGAGATGGATTTTTAGGGGTGCTGAGGAGCTCTGCCATCAACACCCATTTTAGTGACACTCCTGCAGAAGGTCAGAGCCTTTCTCTTAGCTGGCTGCACTTCTGGTCCCGTGGGATAGTATGAGGAACAGTGGGTTTGATTCTCCATAGACTTGCATGTTGCATCACCATGACACCATGCCAAGGAAGGGTAAACATGTCACAGTTCTGACTTGCGCGCTTCACCCTCTCTCCCTCTGCATACATATAAATGGCCACAAAAGATTCAGAGTAACAGGCAATGAGGCTCCTCCGTCTCTCTCAGCTAGCCTAGATGAAAAGCTACAGGCTCAGTGCAGATCCAGACTTGTTTACCTCCAACCTCTGCTTTGGCGAGATCCACAGATGTTGCACAGAGACGTTCTTTCCTTCTCTGAAAGAAGAGCCAGGTTGCTTCTAACATTGCAAAATGCCTCATCCGCTATTGCTGGGCAAAGGCATTAAAGCAGGTTGTAGCCTCTCTTCTCGTACTGTCACTTATCTTTTACTAAAGAGATGTGTCATTCTTATTTCTGTGTAACTGCACCAAGCTGGACACACTTGTTAGCCCAGTGATGGGCAACCTACACTAATGAGTGGGCGGCAAGTGTGGCCCTTCTTCAGGCATTGATGGACCTATCCTCCATGAACTTATCTAGTTTTTAAAACTCTATTACAGTCTTGGCCTTCACATTATCCTTTGGCAAGGAGTTCCACAGGTAGGCTGCACCCAGAATAAGCATATTATAATTTGTCCTGTTTCACCTAGCTATTCTCATTGGTTAAAAGAATCCCAAAGGAATTATAATCAGAGACTGCAAAACTCAACTTTGCTCATGACAAAGACATTGCTAAACTTTAGGGGGGTGGGGATTTTAATCTGTTCCCTATAGGATTTAGTTTTTAAAGTTGAAGGGAGAGCTGCTGAAAGGACACTGTCAAGTTGAATGTTCTGAAATTTTAATAAAGCCCCCTTCAGTTCGTGTCCTGAATTTTGTTTTAAATGTACATTTGTACCATGTTTTTATATATTCCACATGGATGTTGGTTTTTATTATTATGAATTCTTAGCGCAGTAGTTACTGTTCATAGCAGGCATAAGCTAAGAGCAGCCAGTATTCTGAACCCCATTAGCAATGCTGTTCCTCAGACAGTGAGAGACAAAACTAAAATAGATTATGGAGTCACCATGGTTGTCCTCAAGCGGGTTTGTTTTTACTTGTGTATATGTGAATTTAGTGCTGTGTGGAGAGCAAAGACGGATCCAGTCTACCGTTTCAGATATTTTTCAGTGTTTGTCACTGTGGTGATAAACCTGAAAGTCCATATAGTTGGTTTTTCGTGGCTGACTTAAGACTTTGTTACTCACGCAATACCCACATTTGGCAAAGCGCCAGAAAAAATAAAGACAAATATTTGTTTCCAGGATGCAGTGTCATCAGCTGTTAAGTACCGAATTGCTCTCTGTCACTATGCTGTCTTGTGGAGTATGACAGGGTTTCTGTAAAGCTGCAGAGATGCTTTGCTGATCCCACAGTGCAAATTCCCTCCCTTTGTGGCAAATTCACCAAGGCTTTTCACTGATCGCTGGTGCAGAACGGATGTGGAGAAAAGTGAGAAAAGTGAGACTTCTCAGTGATTGCTGCTCTCTGCATCCAGCAGCTTGAACCTACGTGCAGACTTGATTATGGAGAATAACCCTGCACAATGCTTGCCAAAGAGTTTTCTGTTATCTGCCTTCCGAACCAGCTTGTCCGTTGCAGCTGGAAGTCCAGAGCAAGGCTGCTTGTGCTTTTTATTCTTGATGCTTTTCTCTAACTAGCTATTTATAACCATGCAAAGCAGCATTAGTCGGTAGACAAAAGGTCAGTAAAGCCAGCCAGGGGTTATTCCCATTAATAGAGCCCTGCCACACTGCCCTCCTGTCTTTCTAGCAGAACAATACTCTTGTAAAGTGTGTTTGGAAACTATAAGCTGAGTAGAAAGCGATGTGCAAAATACGCACTTTTCAAGTAACAAAAGCAAAATAAGGCTGCAGCAGAAGCAGCGGAGGAAGAGTTCAAGGTAGGAAGTTAGGCAATGTCAAATAACATAGGAGCAGCGTATCCACAGAACAGTAGGCTCCATGGACATTATATAGACATAGAAAACACATTGCTGCATCGTTCGTGATTATACCTGTGACACTGGCTTTTCTGTGTCTCTGGATAAAATCAGACAGATTGTAAAAGCCTTTACTAAGCCAAAAGGAAAATATATCTAAAAAATGTCCAGAATATTCGCAAAGCCATTCATACAAACATGTAATTAAGGCTTTTTTTCCATTGAGTGGAACATGTATAGGACAGACAAGAACTTTGCAGCTCTTACTTTCCTGAGTACCTAACTTGAAAAAAAATCCCTCTTTTAAGGAACCATTTTTCTATGAGCAGGACGTTTGGACAAGTATGTTGGCGCAAGCCATCTTGCTATTCTTGAACCCGGTGTTATCGCTGTAGTAATTTACAGGGCCACTTACTGTTATTATTTTAACCAGGTCATTGATTGTATTCTGCACAATGCAGAGAGCTCAGTGATGAAGGACAAATATAATGCATGATGAAGACTTGGGGAGAGCTCTGTAAAATGTTCCAGCCAAGCTCACGTTACTGTGGTTTCAGCTTTCGTTACAAACTCAGACCAGGTTCCTCAAAAAGTTCTCTGCAAACCTGGGCTCAACTTCTGGGCTCGTGTGAACGCCAGAGGTGAAAGGAAGATGGTTTGCCCCGGCGCAGAGCTCCGGGAAGAGCCGGCTGGAGCGCTCCTCTCCAGAAGGAGGCGCAGTTGGCTCCCGGGGCTCTCCAGCAGGCTACCACGCTCAGCAGCAAGTAGCTAGGCTGGGTAGAGGGGTTCGTTCCAACGTCTAGCTTGGGGCAGGACTTTGTGAACTGAAAAGCCTTATTTCAGTCCAGGCCTGCCTGTCCTGACCACAGACTTGTTGTTTCCTGTCTGCAGAGATGCATGCTGGGAAGTCCCCCCCTTCATCTGGAAAAGGGTTAATAGACTCAGAGCCTATGCCACGCTAGGATCGCATACAGGTCAGGGAAAGAATGCACTGACTGTTTCCCATGTGCCCTTCAGAGGGGCTCTCTAAGGCTGCATCTACCCTATGCGGTTTTTTGGCAAAAATATGCTAATGAGGGACTCATTTGCATGAGTCACAATCTCATTTGCACATTTTCTGCTGATCTGTTTTTGCACTAGGGGTTTTTGCGCAAAAACAAGCCGCGTGGACGTTTTCTTTTTGCGCAAAACCCCCTTTTCCCGCAAGATCCTGATGCATGTATACGGAACTTGCGGGAAAAGGGGTTTTTGCGCAAAAAGAAAACGTCCATGCGGCTTGTTTTTGCGCAAAAACCCCTAGTGCAAAAATGGATTGGCAGAAAATATGCAAATGAGATCACGACTCAGGCAAATGAGTCCCTCATTAGCATATTTTTTGCCAAGAAAACTTGTCGTGGAGACGTAGCCTAAGAGACTTTCCAGTGCACGGTCATGGGAGTTGTCACCCGGAAGGTGCATAGCGTCCCAAAGGGGGTGATGAGGAGGCAGGGCTTTGACTACCTCCCCTGCACACCAGCTGCATGGAGGGGTTTTCCTTGCAGTCCAGAAAGGAATCTGGGAACCCGGAGCTCCCCGGGGCGAAACAGCCCCGAGCCTTCCCTCGGGGTGTGCATCTCTGCCCGGCTCCCCTCCCACTCCAGGGCTGTGCAAAGGCAGCCGAGTGTCTGAGCTAGAGAACTGCCTTTCACAGACGGCTGTGGGCGGGCCTGCAGGGTGCTGCTTCCAAGGGGTACTTACTGCAGCAGACATGTGGGTCGGACACCTCCTGGAATAAGGCTGGCCCGTCACTAGGGACCGTCAGGGTTACATCTCCAGCCTGCTGCCTGCCTTCCCCCAGACTCCTTGCCCCGATCCCAGCCTCCACAGCAGAGACAGCTGGGGCTTCAGGGGGGAGGGGGAGGGTCCCCTTTTGTTAGCAGCCAGCAGGAGTCAGATGAAGCGTGAGGGAAAGGGAAGGGACAGACCCAGACGAGTCCGAGAGGGGTCTCTGTTATTCTGGTTCCAAACAAGGAGTCTTGTGGCACCTCAAAGACTCAGCAGTTTTATTTGGGCGTCGGCTTTTGTGGGTCAAACCCCACTTTCTCAGGTACATGAAAGCTTATCCCTAATTAGTCTTTAAAGAGCTGCAAGACCCAGACGAGTGTGCACAAAGGGGGAGAGAAGGCAAGAGTGTGGGTGTGACAATGTCATTCATTTCTATGCCAACTGCACCTTCCCTGGGATTCAGCTGCAGTGAACGAGGCCGCCTTTATCATCTCAGTTTAGCCAGCAAGTGATTTCTTGTACAGATTGAATTTCTCTAGTCTGGCACTCTCTGGTCCGGCAACTTCTGTGGTCCGGCACGATTTCAGTAATCCGGATGTCCACTTAGCATGGGTGTAGCCAAGTTTCCTGTGGTCCCATAAAGTTTGTTTACAGCCGCCAGTCTTTGCGCTCAGTGCTCTGTGCTGTTCTTTAGCTCTAATTGACCCCAAATGTCTTCTAAGTGCCCAGCAAGCAGTGGAAGTCTTGGTGATGCTGCTAGACAATTTTGACCTCCCGGGGTTTGGCAAATTCTCTGGTTTGGCCCCAAACTAGAGAGGTTCAACCTGTAGTTCAGCCTGCAGACAGCGGCTTGGTTTGCATTGTTCCACAGCTTTGTTTAACAAAACAAAAAACCCCTCAAACTCTCAGCTTCCCGATTACTGTAAATGGAATTCCTTGCACTGCAGAAGCTAAGGGCTTATGAGCGCAGCGAGCTGGTTTCTTTGGGACACGAAAAGAAAAACTGGCTGCTTCGTGGTGAGTTGATTTCTCTTTTTCAAAACACAAAGCAATCAGCTTCACAGCTAGACTGGGGCATTCCAGGGTAGAGTGGGCATGTGGGTAAAGAGAGGGTATTCCAGTTAAAGAACCAGGCAGCATAAAGCAAACAGAGCAGCATATTGTGGCTGATCTTGTGCAGACTGGACACAGCATGCTGGATGCAGTCCAACCAAGGCAGCTAAAAGGAGCTTTGAGATTTACTTACTTCCAAGTTCTTCCCTGCAATGTGAAGGGCTCAAGTTTCTGATATCAAACCATGTACTTTGCTTCGCGGAAGGGAAAGAATTTATAGCCGTACCCCTTGCTAATGAGACCCAGCAATAAAAGCTCATATGGGAAATAAATTAAGTGGCTGGTTAGCTCTCTTAGATTTCAGGATTACATACAGCCACCCCTCTCGTCCCTCCCGCTCCCCCCCCCCAGCCACTACTGCTGCCTCTGATAGAGAGGAGCTGATGGTCCTGGGGGAGCCGGCTTCTAAGCTGGCTCCCTGCGAACACTGGCTCCCACGGAGCCTTCCCCCCCATGTGTAAACATGTAACCACTGACATTTTCAGCGGTTACAGGTTTACAACCCCCCCCCCACGTTTTACCATGCCTAGTGTAACCACGTACGTCCCCATCATCTCGAGAGACATCTAAACTGTCTGCGTCTTAGAGGCAGCGGCACAGGCGCTAGACGGGAGCCAGTGCTCGTGGGGAGCTGGGTCGGAGCACCCGGCCTGTGGCACCCTGCGCGAGTCAGGCCGGGCCCGCTGCAGTCGGGGGCTGCTTCGGCCAGGCTGGAGTGCCCCATGCCAGAGTGCCCCCCGCCTACGCTGGGCCCCTCTGAGCTGGATTCTGTGTCAGATGGGGAGCGGCTCCACCCTAGGGATGTAAACTCCTGTGTAATTGGTTAACCGGTCAGACACGATGTTTAACCAGTTAACCGAGTAAAAGCCTGGGGTGGCGGGAGCGGGTTGGCACGGTTCCCCCTGCTGCTAGGGTTGCCAGATGGTTTAACAAAAAATACTGAACCTCCCTCTCCCCACCAAAAAAAACACTGAGGAAAAAAACTCTGTTGAGAAAAAAAAAAAAGGGGGGGGAGACCAAAGTTGTCAAGTGGACGGAGGCTGTTCTGGCTGAGGTAGCCAACATCACCTGTTAAGGGGGGTGCTTCCTGGTTAACCATTCACACCTCTACTTCAAACAGTGTTTCTTCAGAACGGTCTGTAGCAGAGTAATAGGTGCCCAGTGGGATAGTAACAGGCCTGGCCTTAGGGCCAGGCGAGCAAGGCGGTTGCCTTGGGCCCTGCGTGGCCCATTGCCCGCTTGCCTGGCTGCTTGCTCGTGGCCCTGGCTGGGAGCCGCCTGGCCATGTAGCACAGCCAATCACAGCATGCTGCCTTGGGCCCCTCCCACTCGTTGGCCGGGCCTGAATAGTCCTGTGAACGGTTGCACGAAGCATTTAACTCGGTTCCTCCCGCTCCAATTTGCTTCAGAAACACAAGGGACTGTTTTCCTCTTTGCTTGGGAAACTCATTTTGCGGCTCATTCCACCCACCACTTCCCACTTTGTTTACATACAAGCGCAGACACACACATCCCCTTTCTCTAAACCAAGATACTCTCCCTGTTGTACCCGTTTTTCCAAATTAGGCTGTTTATAACCAGATGTGGAACAGTCATTTTCCACCCTCTCCCTCCCCCATTATGAGTAAATAAAAGGCAACTAAAAGCCTTCATCTTCCTGGAATGGTGGCTGAGCTTACAGCTTTCTGAGCTGCAGCTGCTCTGCGGGAAGACCTGCGTACACATATTTGTTTGTTTCTTCCTATTGGGCTGTTTGAATAGCCAGGCCCCTGGATTCTTTAAACCTGGATCTCACTTGAGGGGATTTTAATTTGCAAACAGTTAGGGTAGTTTTGTTGTTTTGTGCTTAGTGTGGCCTGCTGTGCTCTGGCGTTGCCAGCAAGTCGCTGATGTGTTGGGAGAATCTGCGCATTCCTTCAGCTTTGGTGAGCCTGCTGGAATGTCTGTGGTCGAGTGTAAATCAGAAGCTTGAGCTGAATGGAAAACGTTGGAAAACGTATCCTCTTTCCTGCCGTGGCTGCAGCCTTCGCCCTTTTCTCCCCGGGCACCAGATGCTTCTCCAGTGCCTGTTGCCACCTTTTAAAAGGGGGTTTTGGCTAGTAGCTGTTGCAGGCGGTGTTTGGAGGGAGGCAGGCAGAGGCTGTTGGATGTACAGATGCCAGGGTCAGATCTCACCCTGTAATTGACTTGGCAGTGGGATTTTACAGGAAAAATGAACAGATGTGATTTTGGGCTACACGTGCCCACAGAGTCTCGCATGGGCCTGAGTGGTGATAGCGCCTCTCCGTCCATTTTGGTTTTATTTGTATATCTAAAGCGCCTGCAGCTCCGGATGTATTACCAGAAACATATAGACAAAGGGGAGGGAAAGAATTCAGAGCGGAGCAACAAAACCGATTAAGACGTTTCGGTGGGGGGGGAATAGCTGTGATCGTCTTTAATTTAAAACGAGTCGTCCTGTGGCACCTTAAAGTACGTCTAGACAGTGGTGCTGTTTTGGGATATTCCCGGTATCCCGAAGTAGCTATTCCGCGTCTTTTAAGCAGGCCCATTATTTTGAAATATAACGGGCTCGCTATTCTGACGTCCCTGGAAACCTTGTTCCACCAAGATGAAGGGATGTTTCGGAATAGTGGTTTATTTCAAAATTTGGCCCTGTCAAATGACGAACTAAGCTATTCCGAAACTAACTCGAAATAAGCGATGCGAGTTGCGTAGCTCAGATTGTGTAGCTGATTTCGAGCTAAAGGCTCAGTGTAGATGCACCCCAAGAGAGCGTCCAGACTTGCAAAAAAGCTCTGATTGTCATTAACAGAATGGCCACCAGGACATCTGTGCGTCTTTCGATAGGCTGTTTTTGCGCAACCCCTCCCCCCCATTTCCTGTCACACGCACCTTTTTGCGCAAAAAGGAGTTATTCCTCGTGGAAAGAGGAATACCTATACCGCAAAACCCCCTCTGTTCTGTCAGTTCACTGTAAGTTTTCTTGCGCAAAAATGCGCTTGAGGTGTGGATGCTCTGTGAGTTTTTACGCAGAAATTCTGCAGGGTAGACATAGTGCAAGGTGCCACAAACACGGGTACGGTGCAGAAAGATCAGGTTTATAGGGGTCTGTGGGAGTGTAGCTTGGCTGCATGACAGCGGAGTGTGAAAGACAAAGATAGGAAGGGCTTAAATGCCCATAAAGAAGCATTTTTTCGGGACGCAAAACTCAAGTATCATTGGGGCAGTGGGGTGGACTTAAGAAAAGGAACTTTTCCCTTGGATCCTAGGGGGAAAAAACGAGTTTGTTGAATTGTCTCTGGGGAGAAGTGGTGGGAGCCGCACCCCATCAGGGTTTGGGGAGGGAACTGGACAGCATGTGAGAAAACATACACGGTCAGGGACAGTGAGTCCACCCCCCTCAGCCAATCCACTAACAAATGCTTGTTATCTCAGCTTGCAGGGTAGGCCACATTTTTAACCAGTAGGGATAGTAACACTGTAACCGGAATGCGGCACTTGCGGTGCAGATCCTGGTATCGTAGAAAGTGTCACTGCAACAGCCCCGCCTCCCCCCGGTTCCTAGCTTGTACGAGCCACCAGGAATTAATTGGGACAAGGAGACCAAATGCCCCTTTCCTGGAGGGCGTCTAATCAGAAGAAAATGGGGGCTTCTGGCAAGGGCGGATTTGCGGGCTGAGGCAGAAAGAACCCTGACTAGTATCCCTGCCGAACCCCTCAGTACTAGGGATGTGAACGGGTAACCGGTTAACTGGTAAGTATCCCCCATGGAATGGTTAACCAGTTCCCTGGGAGCAGCCCCCCATGGCCTGCTGCGGATGGAGGGCTGCTCCAACCCCGTCGGGCCCCCATGCGGGTCCAGCAGCCTGCCCTGCGCGGCTTGTTGCTGGGGCCAGGAGCCAGCCTCACGCAGGGTTGGAAGCAGGAACAGTCCCCTGCCTGGGATCCTGCTTAGTCAGTTAACCGGTTAAATGTTAATCAGGGTCCCCAGGGCTGCCAGCTGGCGTCTCAGTAGTAGTCACGGCCCGTGGAAGTGTGGCCTCACCACCCCTGGACCCCCCTCCTGGCTGAGACTCTTTCTTCTCTAAGTGCCCCAGGGAGGGTTGCCAGATACTTTCACAAAAAATCCTGAACGTAGCGGAGAAATTTGGTTGACCAAAAAACCCCCCAAAAATGAAACCAAACTTGTTGAGAAAAAAAAAAGGTCTCTGTGCCTTTAAATTCCCGTGCTCCTCCTCCCTGCCAGCCTTCTGTCCAAGAAAAACAGAAATACCGGTATTTACATGTCCAGTATTTTCTGGTTTTTTTTTTTTAACCAGACAGGGGCCACAAATACTGGACTGGACACCTGGCAACCCTAGCCCCAGGAATTGGCTGTGGCAGAGGTATTGCCTCTTCTTGCAACTCAGGCAGGTCACGTTGAAGTTCCACCCCTCCTGGGGTCACAGAAAGTCCAGCACAAAAATTCAGGCCCCACACCCACAGTGTGAACATAGGTCTCTTAAGGCTTTAAAGCCTCCTGATTCTTCTGGGTCAGGGGTTTCACACCATCATCCCAATGGCCAGAAGAGGAACCCAGGCCCACCCTATACAGGGGCTCCCAGGCGGGTAGCAGCCACAGTCGACTCCATCAGAGCCTCCTTGGACCCCATTCCACCATGCGCCTTCCCCCAAGCCCCTTGCTGGGCTCTGGGTAGCAAACTGGGCTCCCTAGAGCATCTCTCCCAAGCTCTGCTTTCTGCCCTGGTACCAGGGTCAGTTACAGGAGCTTGCTCCAGTTCTGCTTTTCCCACACAAGCTTCCTCCTGGCCCCGCAGGAGCATCTCCCACATCTCTGACCTGTCTTATTCCCAGGGCACACCTGCACCATCCTCCTCTCTCTCCCTTGCAGCCCCCTTCTGTGCCAGGCCTCCACCCAGCTCCTCTCTGCTTCTTTCCTTAGGCCTGGGGCATCCTCCAGGTTCAGCCCGGGGAGTTAATTGGCCTTTGAGGCCCACATGAACCCTTTTGCTACTTGTGCGGGGTGAACATCTCACCGCATTCACCGAACACTTTGAAAAAAGCAGCCCCCCCCACTAGAACATGGGTGTACGCGGCAGCTGAGCAATCGGATAATTAAAGCTTCCTTGTAGATGTTACTTTTCGTTCGCTGTGTGTCTGGGGTGCTCTGCGCTGTACCGAGCGAGCGTTTCCCCACAATTATCTCGATGGGAAGGTGCACGTTAAAAAGACATTCTCGACTCGACTTGTCATGTTTACTGAGATGTTAATCACGCACCTGGCTTCCGTAATAAGCGATTGTCTTCCGCGGTTGGTTCAAAACACTGGGGCTTCTTTCCTGACATGCTTTTATTTCCAGCTCTGAGCAGCGCCGCCGCATGTCGATAATCCCCCAGCACTAACACTGTGTATTCCGTGTTACACAGTCCTGTTTTTTGTTTCAGCTGCTCCAGACTAACACGGCTACATCTCTGCCTGTATGTATGGAGCTTTGCTCTCCTGGAATGCAAGACGTTGGCTTTACTTTGCATCAGTTGTGAGGATGTTTCTGGGGGCCAGGCTAGTATCTGCCTCCCACTTCTTTGTCATGCTTTCCACCGGTGGCGTCTTCTCTCTCATCCATCTGGTGACTTCTGCCACATGTCAACAACAGGCTTTGAGCCATTGTTCCCACTAATCTTTTCCACCCACGTGTGGAATAAGTTTTGTTATGTGCAGCAAGACAGGTGCGGATGTGCACCACTGTTAGCAACAAGTAACCTCGCTGCGGGAACTCTGCTAATCAGCTGGGTGTCATTGGAATCTTTCCTGAGCAGCCGCACAAGCACACAGCTTATAGGGAACAATGCTTTGAACACTTCAGCACCAAAACTCAGTTTTCTGCCATCTTAGTAAAAGCCAAGGCATAACTATATTTGCTGACAGTAGCAATAGGCTGGATCAGTCACTGGAATATTACACATTCTCACTTGATGTCCTAAAATATGTTGGTCATGTTATTTTTGTTTCACTCTCCTTTCCTTAACCTCTTTCCTTGGTTTACCTTCATGCTTCGCATTTGTCTGATTGACATTGTAAGCTCTGCAGGACCAGGGGGTAACATTTTCAAACCCACCTAAGTGACTTAGGAGCCTTAGCCTATGAGATGTAAGCACCCGTGTCACTTTTGAAAATGGGATTTAGGCTCCTGAATGACTTAGGCTCTTTACCCCGGGATTTTTTCCCTCAGTCTCGGTGGAGTTGCATGCAAAGTTCTGGCTCTGTATAAATGTTTAAGAATAAGTACTTGAAGCTGTCTTTCCATCTGCAAGGGACTTGTCTCTCTTTCCATTGTTGTTACTAATTTGTTTTTCAGTCCTCTGGAGTTGGGTGGACAGCAGCTGGAGCAGCTGGAAGAGCCATTCCCGGATGGCTTCCCAGCACTGCTCAACTTGCCTTGGCCAACACTTACAATTCCAGCAAATGTTTGTTGCTTTACAGACCGTTGATGCACCCTCCCCAGGGAGAGGGGGAAAAAAATCCCGTCTAAGCCAGCCAGATGAAGACATTGTTTTTATTTTTTGTTAAAATTTGTGAATGTCCAAAGAAATTTTGTTTTGATACTTACTGTCAACCGGAGTGTGCCAAGATCTGAAATACTTAATAGCCCAATGTCCAAACACAGACCACCAGCTCTGGAAAACTAGAAAAAACCCCACAATGTTCTAGCACAACAGAGATCAAAAACGATTCTCCCACGATTCTTCCTATGCTGGAGGTCAGGGGTATCCCTGATCTTGCTCCCGGAGGTAAACAGAAGTTTGGCCACTGACGTCAGCTGGGGTGGGAGGAGCAGCAGACCTTTGTATGAGTGTTTCCCAAGAGAGTCAGGTAATTAATTGGAGGATTCCACTCAATTCCACTCCAAATACATTAAAAGTGGAAGTGCAGGCTGCAGTACAAACACATACAAAGATTTATTTCCACCCAATCAGCGTTCTTTGTCTGACCTCCTAGGGTAGGCCTACCATGGAAAGGGAGCAGAGAAGAGCGACAAGAATGATTAAAGGTTTAGAGAACATGACCTATGAAGTCAGGCTTCATGAACTGGGCTTGTTTAGTTTGGAAAAAAGAAGATTAAGGGGGGACATGATAGCGGTTTTCAAATATCTAAAAGGGTGTCACAAGGAGGAAGGAGAAAAATTGTTCCTCTTGGTTTCTGAGGACAGGACAAGGAGTAATGGGCTTAAAGTGCAGCAGGGGAGGTTTAGATTGGACATTAGGAAAAAATTCCTAACTGTCAGGGTGGTCAAATATTGGAATAAATTGCCAAGGGAGGTGGTGGAATCTCCCTCTCTGGAGATATTTAAGAACAGGTTGGATAGACATCTGTCAGGGATGGTGTAGACGGAGCTTGGTCCTGCCTTGAGGGCGGGGGGCTGGACTCGATGACCTCTCGAGGTCCCTTCCAGTCCTATTATTCTATGATCACAGACTGTACGGTATGGCTACAGCAAACCTTTGCCTGGGTCTTCAGTAACATTTCAACCCCGAGCCTTTAGTTCCGCAGTGAAGTGCTTGGAATTCTAGGAGCAACTCTATCATGTGGTAGTGGTAGTAGGCAATTATCCTCCTCGGGTGGCTAATCCATTGACATATATGACGCATATATGCGGCCTGGTGGTACACTCCGTGAGAAGTCTTATTATAGGGGCACTTTTTGTTTTACATAAGAACGGCCGCATTGGGTCAGACCAAAGGTCCATGTAGCCCAGCAGCCTGTCTGCTGACAGTGGCCAGCACCAGGTGCCCCAGAGAGGGTGGACCGAAGACAATGATCAAGCAATTTGTCTCCTGCCATCCTTCTCCAGACAAACAGAGGCCAAGGACACCATTTCTATCCCCTGGCTAATAGCCTTTTATGGACCTAACCTCCATGAAATTATCTAGCTTCTCTTTAAACTCTGTTCTAGTCCTAGCCTTCACAGCCTCCTCTGGCAAGGAGTTCCACAGGTTGACTACACGCTGTGTGAAGAACTTTCTTTTATTAATTTTAAACCTGCTACCCATTAACTTCATTTGGTGTCCTCTAGTTTTGTGTGCTACTTGGATGAAGCAGGCTCATTTCTGGCTCTGATCACCTCGTGGCAGGAGATAACAGGCCTGGTTCTCCCGTCTTTTTGACACCAGCTCTGTGCTGTTTTAGTGGAAGCCCAAAGGCTGCGAGAGAGATGCTAAAGCCCTAACGCGTACGGTGTGAAATGATCGGGTTAACTCTGGCTCTCCCATCTTGTCTGGGCCCTTTTGCCAGTGGACCTCCCTTGTCTTCCTTAGGACCCCTCTGCTCCATTCCAATTTCATGCTAGCTCGGATAGAGTCTTAAATCCTTGTTCAAGAAACCCAACACATTTGCCAAACGTTGCTTTTTTTTGCTTATCTGTATGTACCGGGAAATAGGAGCACATCGTCCGCATCCTCCACTCAGCCAGCCGGCTCCCTTCAGCACTCTCTGTCCTTTCTGCAGTTCACTGATGTTGGCATGAGATTCTTTTTCCTCCGCCGGCTTTGCCATCTGGAACAATCCTTTTCTCCCTCTGCACCTCATCAACTCTCTGTTTAGTTCCTGTCCTCAGCAGATAAATTTTTGGTCTCTGCTGTGGATGCCTGCCTCTGTTACTGGCCGTTTGACCAAATATTTAGTTGATTTGTCCATTGTACCGCCCGCTGTAATGAATATCATATTACTGACTTTTGGGACTAAGCCTCCAGAAATGACTGTACAGAATAAATCTGTGTAGCCTCCAAGTGGACCGTGTGCATAGGCATGTTACGTCCTCGTATTCCAGAGGGAGCTGGGTGTGTTCGTGTGTGATAAAACACCGGCCTATGCCCCACATCTTCATTCACAGGGAAACAGAAAAAGAACTGGGACAGCTCAGCCTCTCTTCTGTCGGAGGGGAAAGAGGGAAGAACCCCTTTGCTTGTTAAACACACTTCCTAGTGTCCCGGGCAGACAGGGCTACAGTTGCATTCTTCTCACAGTGTTTTGTACAATGGCTCTGAGGTTATGCTACGCAAGTTCTGTATCTGTTGCAGGGCTCGGCTGTCTCGTTACAGCAGCTCTGCTTTTTTCAGCTGTGGTAAGTGACCAAGCCTGTAATTAAAAACCGTCAAACTTTTCCTCTGCTAAGAAAATACTTGCAAAGGTCGTGGTCTCCTGGGGAGTTTTAAGCTTTTGTAAAAGGTTTTCCTGAGTCTGTGGTCGGAATTTGGGAGTAATGCGGCTGTGCAGTCGGCAGAGTGGAAACTGTAAGAGAGCACTGGATTAAGCATTTGGAGTCAGGGTTCAGTTTAGACGTGGATTCAGCGGCTAATTTGCCATATTGCTTTCCAGTCTGCAGCCTTTTGTATTTCTGCCTTATGAGTTGAGCATACATTTTTATTTTTGTTCATTAACTGCTGTGAATTTTCCTCTTTGTTGAAGTACTGGTTGCTTATGATGTAATATTCTTTCTTTCTTCTTCGCCTTTATTAGTTTATAGTACTCAGAAGTAAGCTAGGCTGCCCTAGAAGGGGGACACTTCCATCTAAAACACATCAGGATTGGGGTACTTCTTTTTAACGTTATTATCCTGAATTCTTCCTAGAACTTTATTTTCTCAAAAGACGTGAGGACATGTTATCTGTCCTTAATAACAATAATATAGAGGCAGCCATGGCAAGCTAGAACTGCAGAGTTTGCTAGAGACAGGCTAATTTAAAGGGAGTCAACGGCTGTCAGCCGTAGTGATGGATTAGTGTAATTCATAGAAGCCACACAAAAGCGCCGGAGTAAATAGCGCATCATAATACCATAGCAGCATAGACATTAGGGATGCAAAAGTCCTAGTAGGTCACCTATCCCTGCCAACTTCAGATAGTTCTCTCTTGTGGTTTTCCCAGTCTAGCAATGGGAGGCTTCAAAGCACTTTCCTGTAATAGATCACACGTGTTTTAGGGAAATAGAACAGTGATTTTGCAAACCACGTAACATCTATAAAACACAATATATAATTTCCCCTGGAGCCTTCTAGCATATGGAACATTTATGAAAAGGAATAAATAGACAGAGAGGGGTCTTTCTTGTCTTCGCCTTTGCCCTCCCTACAAATAAATGACTAATCAGCGGAGAGGAAAGAACTACAAAGCTGAATGGGTAGGGAGAAAGTAATCTGAGAATAGGGAATAGAGGCAGAAAGAAGCTAGGAAGGAAGTCAGGAAATGGAGGTGGGTGACCATGGAAAGTACTAAAAGTGAAAAGGGATTTTCCTTCGATGATTTCCGTGTAAGGGCCCATAGAAACTTCCCCATCGTTGTTTGGAATCGCAATAAGTAGGAGTCCCGACGTGGTCTGTGTTTCACAAGAGCTTTGTTGTACTGCGCATGCCTAGGAGAATTCTCTCTTTCATTCCCTCCCCCAGCCTGTCAGCATGGTGGAACACGCTGAATTTCAGAAGGCTGGAAAGGAGCCAGGCCTACAGATCTGGCGGATTGAGAAATTTGATTTGGTCCCGGTGCCAAAAAACCTGTATGGAGACTTCTTCACCGGAGATGCGTATCTGATTCTGAACACCGTCAAACAGCGGAGCGGGAACCTGCAGTATGACCTGCATTTCTGGTTAGGTAAGGTCCGATGGGCTTGTCTCTGTCTTCATGGAAATTGGCAGGTCTTCCAGCTCCTGGTGCTAAACCCGGGGAGGTGAAAATTCTTGCACCGGTTTCCTCTCGCTGGTCCGGGACTGTTGGGTAAACCTGTCCTGCCACAGGGGAAAAGGAAGACGAAAGTGGCACAGTTCAGGTCACGTACTGTTATGTTCCCAAAGTGCCTCCCATCCCAAAGTGTTTTGCGCTTTCTCTGTACATTGCACAATTGACATGCAGCCAGTTCTGGGGTGGAGAGCTGCAACTAATCACACCCTTGCTCCATCAGAAGAAGTGAAAATTTTGTTCAGACGCTGCAACAAATCCTTATGCTTTTGTGCAGTGTCCTGGGATCTTTACTGCCCGCATAGAGCAGACAGGACCTCTGTTGAGTTCTCATACAAAATACCCCCCGCTCCCGGCAGCCCTGGGGTGCTATCAAACAGTGTAGTCTGCTAACGGTAAATGGGGCTTTAGTTCAGTGCATTGTCGTAGTTGTGTTGTAGCCATACCAGATCCCCCGAATTCTCAAGGGTTCCCGACAGTCTGCAGAGCCAGGCTGCTGATACCCAAGTGCCACGTTAAGGGTCTGCTAGATTTCCTGGCTGTTGGGCAGAGTGGACGCACCTTCTTGCCAACAACTGGCCAGGCTGTCAGTGGTAGTTGTGTAACCCACACACCTGCTGAGCTAGTGTAACCCACACACCTGCTGAGTGGGGCGCACTGTCCCATCTAGTGGCACTGAGACCACGCTCAGAGAGAATAATGAGTTTGCTCTACAGGCTTTGCTCAGAGCCAGCTGGCTTTTAGCTCAAGTGGTAGAGGCTCATGCACTAAGCTCCCCAGGTCCCAGGTTTGATTCCACCCTCAGATAACCAGGGTTGGCCAGCGTTACAGTAACACCAAGCTCTTATCCGGAACTTCTCATCCACTGATCTCAAAGCGCTTTATGAAGGAGATATGGGTCGCGGTTGCTGTTTGTACAGATGGAGAAAGTGAGATTCTGAGGGTCAGTCCTTGCCTGGCTTTCTCCCAGGGAAAGGGAAAATGTCAGAAGGAAAGAAACTGAGCCCTTTCCCTGACTGTAATCAAATACCTAGCTGTAGAGGTTTTCCAGGAAACTAGCCCTTCAGGGACTTAGTCTTTCCACAGGCCTTCCCTTCACTCTGCCTGGTCTTCCTTTGATTTCTAGGGGATTTCTGTAGCCAGGATGAAAGCGGTGCAGCTGCCATATTCACTGTCCAGCTGGACGACTATCTCCAGGGGAAGGCTATCCAGCATCGGGAGGTGCAGGGGCACGAGTCTTCGACTTTCCTAGGATACTTCAAATCCGGCCTGAAGTACAAAGTATGTAATTGCAGGACATCCACTGAGCGGGTCTGAATCGGATTCGCTGGAGTCCCCGCCTGCCCGTGTCACTGAGGGGAAGTCAAAATTGTTGAGCACGGGGAATACATCCCTCACCGGATGTTTTCAGAGCTCTAAAATGGGCAGGATGCAGAACAGCTGCCCTCAGCAAGAGAGCCTGGGTGGATTCAATGAGACAGACATGAAAGCCCCACATTGTAGGGTTTTGTTTTTCTTCAAAGAAGGGAGCTGTCTGCAATAGAAATCTGAGTTAATGGCAAATTCCTTGCCCTATGATTGTCTCCATCCCCACGTACCTACCTCCCATGGTCTTTCCATTATCTCTGTTTCTATGCCTGCCACATTTCCTCTCCCTGCTCTCCGGGCAGCTATCATCCATTATATTCGGGAGGTGAGGGACAGCATCAGGGAGTCATTTCTCCACAGGATTGCAAAAGGGTGGACACAAGGGGGAGGAATTAGACTGTCCAGGAATAGTTACCTACATTGGCTTTACACCGGCACAAACACAGCAAAGTTCTGTGCCCCACGGCCTTTTCTCCGGGATTTTCATAGAATCATAGAACCATAGAGCTGGAAAAGACCTTAGAAGATCATCAAGTCCAGCCCCCTGCTCTAGGCAGGACCAGTCCCAACGATCCTGCAATCCTTTTGTTTCCTTATTCATAACCTGGCATTTTCCATTCCTTTCTCGTGTTAATTTGGTTTCACTTTGGGGGAATGGCTGAATGAACCTACTGCCTAAATTGTCCCAGAATAGTACCAAAGTGCCTACCAGATTGAGATCTTTAATCTGTGGACACCTCACTTTTGAGAATGTTTTGAACCTCGCCTTGGACAAAAGCCATGAAAATGGCAGATAGCAACCCCCCCCCCAAAAAAGAGAATGAGTTTTCTCTTCCCGTATGGAGAGTGAAAAACTGGGCGATAGGCAGTTGTCCAGAAACAGACTGTTCAAAGAGGGGCAGCGTGTTTCAGTGGTTAGAGCAAGGGGCGGGGTGGTCGGGAAGTGTGAGTCCTATTCCCAGCTCTGCCCTGATACGGTCTCTTGTTTGAATTCACTCTGCGCTTTGTTCGCTCTTTCTCTTAGCCGCAGTGAGAGTGAATGGGGGGCGATGGGTAACGGGGAACGGGCAAAGGGGCATGGCTGGTACCTCATACACGCTGTGCGATAGAAAGACCAACACACCCCAGGCTTCTTCCACTTCCTGCTCACCCCCTTTATATTCATAGTCAGAGGCATGCGGCACACCTCTTGGGTGTGTCCCAGAATCCTTTGCACCCATTTCCCTGCATATGAGATGGGCATGATGATTGATGTAGAGGTTGAACCTCACTAGTCTGGCACTCTCCGGTCTGGAAACATCCATGGTCTGGCATGACGTTAGTTAGCCGGATGTCCACTTGGCATGGGCGTGGCCAAGTTTCCCGCCATCCCATAAAGTGGGTTTGCAGCCGCCAGTCCTGGCTCTCAGTGTTCGGTGCTATTATTTAGCTCTAATTGACCCCGAAAAGTCCAAGAAGCAGTGGAGGTGCTAGAAATGCTGCTAGACAACATTGACCTCCTGTGGGTTGGTAAGTTGTCGGCTTTGGCATCCGTTAAGTCCTGAGGGTGCCGGACTAGAGAGGTTCAACTTGTAGTGAGACAGAGATGGGGGCCTGGCTTGGGAAGTGTGGGCCTCTGACATCGACCCAACATCGAACAGTGTCGCCATCGTCTTTGTTCTTCTAGGCTGGTGGGGTGGCTTCTGGCTTCAAGCACGTGGTTCCCAATGAGGTGACCGTCCAAAGGCTCCTTCAGATCAAAGGCAGGCGAGTGGTTCGAGCTACCGAGGTCCCGGTGAGCTGGGACAGTTTCAACAACGGAGACTGTTTCATCCTGGATCTGGGCAGCGTAAGTCCGCGAGTTCAACTCCCGCGTGCCGAACCTTCGGGGAACGGAGGAGGTCTGGGTGGGACAGTTCGTTCTTCGTCCTCTTCTGTGTGAAGCGGTGCCAGGCTACCTCAGGTCACCGTGGTTTCACACACCGTTCCGCTGATCTATTCGCTCTCCGCTTGCCTGGCTGGAAAGTGAGCCGTGTTTTCCTGGTCGGATGAGCTGTGGGACCCCGGCCCCCTAGATCCACGCTTCCCAAGCACTCCCCTGCCGCCAGGATGTGGTCCTAATATGCTGCCACTGCATCGCGCAGGTCTGCTGACCCCTCCGTGGGCGCGTTCTAAAGAAGCCCTGTGTTCCCGGCGTGGGGCACTCTGAAATCCCGTTCTCTTTCTGCCCCACAGGACATCCACCAGTGGTGTGGCGCCAAGAGCAATCGCTTCGAGCGGCTGAAAGCCACCCAGATGGCCAAGGGAATCCGGGATAACGAGCGGAGCGGCCGTGGCAAAGTCTACGTGATAGAGGAAGGGTCAGAGCGGGAGCAGATGCTGCAGGTCTCTTTCCTTGTGTTTCACTGAACCGCAGAGCAAAGGCCTCCCTGGGCAGTGAGCTGCGGGGTGGCCAGTGTGGGCTGCGGGTGAAAGGGCGGCTCGCATGCACGTGGGCAATCCAGGATGTGTCTGCCCATCTACGATCAGCAGGAGAAACGCTGTAAAATGGCTACAGAACAGGCTTGTGAGTCGCGGTATCGGGCTCTACATCTGGCCTTGCCACTGACATGCTGTGTGGCTTTCGGCAGGTCATATGGCCTTTCCGTGCCTCGGTTTCCCCTGGTTCCTGCATACTTAATGTGTGTGAAGTGCTTTGAGAGCCTCGGGGGAAGGGACTACCGAAGTGCATAATTCTCTATGCGAAGGACAAGGAAACAGTGACTGTTAAAGCCAGGTTTGGAGATCGGAACGTATCAATTTGGATGTTGTCGACCCACAATTTTCTCTTGTGTGTGTGGGTTGTGGGTTTTTTTTTTTTTTTTTTTTGCGGTCCGAGCATCTGGAGGAGCAGTGGCTCTCTTGGATCGATGCTCGCAGCTAGCAATTGTTTTCCTCTCTCCCAGGTTCTGGGACCGAAGCCCGATCTGCCAGAAGGAGTCTCTGATGAGGACGTGAAAGCTGACGCATCCAATAGAAAGCTGGCTAAGCTGTACAAGGTAACACGAAGCAGATGGCTGCTGTCAGAGGAGCCCCACAAAGGGTCGAATCACAGAACCATTCAAGTGTCAGGCTGGAAGAGAAATTGAGAGGCGCTAAGGCAGGGCCAAGTGAACTTAGACCGGGGCTACTCGATTTTGGAAGCTCCGGGGGCCACAGTGACAATCACAGCACATGCCGAGGGCCACAACTTAAGTGTGGTTGCATGTACATGCAAGTATACATGCAAATATATGCAAATAGCTTCCTTCACGCTGACGGGCATGAATACAAAGATTAAGGCAACACTACGCCACACGCAGGCCCCAAGCAAGTCAGTTCTGCTGATATTAATAAAATGCACTATTGACCCGATTCCACCCACACGACAGCACTTTGAATGAGCAATGACAGCCCAGGAATTTAACTACTAAAACGCGTCTCAACAGAAGACCGTTCTATTGACTCGCTGTTGTGGAGCGTGTTCCCAGTGGAGGCCATGTTCAAAGGATCCTACTCGTGGGCTGCATGTTGAGCCCTGCATAAACCTAAACTGCACCGCGGACCACAAACAGGCTGCGGGCCGCATGTTGAATAGCCTTGACTTAGACCGTCCTTGACAAATATATGTCTGACCCAGGGATCCGGTTCCTTAGGGTTACCCCTTCAGGCCCCTGCTACTATATGTACCTGCATAATACATATACGAGCAATTGCATCGCCTGTTGGCCGCAGATCGCTGTTCCTGGTTAACGGGAGCTGCAGGAAGTGGTGTCCTGGTGCACGCCACTTCCCGCAGCTCCCATTGGCCAAGAATGGCGATCTGCAGCCAATGGGAGCTGCAGTCGCCTGTACCTGCAGAGGCGCAAGAAAATATAGCACCTAGCGATGTGAATGTTTAACCGGTTAACCGGCAAGCCTTACCCTTAACGGGTGAGACTTATCGGTTATGGTTAACCGGTGGGGGCTGGAGGAGCCCCCCACCTGCCATTGGCTGGGGGCTTCTCCAGCCCAGGTGGAGCAGCCCTGACCCTCTCCCTCCACTCGCTCCTTTTCATTGGATGACCGGTTAAACGTAATGGTTAACTGGTTAACTAATTAAACAGATTTTTACCTCCCTGATAGTAGGGGGGGCCTGCCAGGGGATAACCCTGACGAACTGCCATTTTATTGCTCACCCCTGGGCGAACCTGTTGTAGCGAGGCAGAGCTGGAGCGGAGAGAGGAGCGCTGTGTCTCTCTCCCTGCATCGCTAGCTATTCGTGAAGTACGAGCGCCCTCCTCTGGCCGGTCAGGAGTGATGGAGAATCAATGAGCTTGGGACCCAGACTCTGATCTCCTCCGCTCCACCATGCAGATGGGCTCACCAGCTCTGGGGGCTCAGCGCTGTGGCTAGGCCCAGCGCGGGCAGCAGCGGGGAACACTGTCTCACTAGGGCCTGCCAGTGTCCCTCAGCCCTGCCCTGGAGGGGGATCACTTCAAGGGGCAAGAAGCGAGTTCAGTCTCCGTAGCCCATTCGATTTTTAGTTCCTCTACGGCAGGGGTGTCCAAACTTTTTTCAAAGAGGGCCAGATTTGAAGAAGTGAACATGCGTGAGGGCCGGGTCAGAGGCGGGCGGCGAGCGCAGGGTACGCCGGCCCCACGGCGACCCAGGGGCAGGGCGAACCCGCAGCCGAGCGGGGCTGCGGACGTGCCCTACAGGGCAGGCTCTAGGACCGCGGAGGCGGTGGCGGCGCGGCCGGAAGCGGCGCGCTGGGCGCGCCAGATCAAAAGAGCACCAGGGAGCCAGGAGAGGGGGAGGAAGCGGGGGCCGTATTAAATCGGAACACGGGCCGCAATTGGCCCGCGGGCCGGACTTTGGACATGCCTGCTCTACGGGGAGGTGGTTTCATAAATGGAAGGAGTTTTATGACATCAGCACTTGTTCCTTAGCAACTCCAGAGTCTGAGCCTCCCCCCCATGCCCCACCAGTGGCCTTTCCTGGGGATGGAGTCCAGGACGGTTGTGCTGAAAAGGCCCCGTTGGCTGCATTAGCACTGTTGGAGAGATGTGCCACCCTTTCTGTAGCCTCCTAAGGAAGCTGCCGTGGAGGGCGAAATTCCTGAATTCCTTGGGACAGATGCCCCTTTGTATCGCATCACCGCTGTGCCAAGAACGTCACGTTGGAAGGACAGGAGGCACGGGAGAAACCAAAGCACCCAGATTGTGAGGTCTGCCTCCCACGGCTCCAATCGCTGTGGAACGTGGAGGGGAGACTCTTCCACACAGCGCCTCTAAACCGATTCTCGTCTTTCACTGTCCCAGGTCTCCAACGGGGCAGGGACCATGGCCGTCTCTCTGGTGGCAGACGAGAATCCGTTCTCCCAGGTTGCACTGAACTCAGACGACTGCTTCATTCTGGACCATGGCTCAGATGGGAAAATCTTCATTTGGAAAGGTACCGCGGGGAGGGAGGAGAAGTAGATCCAGTTAACCGGGTGTGGGATCTAGCTTCAATCCTTGGTCCCAGCTTCCTGCACGATGGGGTGGGGAGGGAAGGCGTGGTGCCCGTCAATTGCAGTGCCTCCTGGAAATTAACAGCATGCAAGGGCTCAGAAGGGCATCTCGTTCCTCAAGTGGAGGGAGGGTTGCTACAACGTGGGAGCCAAAGGGAAGGTCTCAGGCCGGAGACTTAGGCCAGACCTACACTAGACCCGACAGCTTGGCTTACGGTGCATGAATCCAACTAGGTAAAATACATTGCTGGCGTTGGTTTACCTTAAGCTGAGCTTGGTGACATCCGCACAGCGGGAGGCCGACGGGAACGTCCCTTACTCCTCGCAGGAATAGGAGTGCCGGCCACCAACAGGGGTGCTCTCTGAGTTCAATTTAGTGAGTCTTAACTAGACTCACTAAATCAAACTCCAGAAGATTGATCATGGCAGCAATTGAGTATAGACAAAGCTTTAGAAAAAGATGAAAAGATCCCTGGATACCGGCACAGGGATCTTTAGGTGGGGCGCCCTGGTGGCAGTGGGGGTCTGCCTGTGCAGTGAGGACACTCGTGTGGAAATGCTCCCTCCAGTAGGTATGCCAGTCTTCTCTTTCCTGCTGAATGCGCCTGATGCCAGAGCTCCAAGGGAGAGATGCTTGCTGGCAGTCTTGGAGACTCCAACGCAGAGTGTGGTTGGAGGATCCGTGGCTGTGGGGCTCCTGCCCTCTGGTGGCCTGTCAGAGCATTACAGATGTTTGACACCTGTCCGCTGGACTGTGGCTCATGGATGACTGGGAGGATGCAGGGGGTGGGAGTTTGTGTCACTAGGCCATATGCTACAGGACTTGGCACATGCAATCCCAGAGTTCAAGGCCAGACAGGACCACCAGCATCACAAGACACCAACCCCGTCCAGCCACCTCCACCTGCAGACCAGCCACCGGAATCACACCAAAGTATATCAGCCATCAGGAAACTAAACTAGCGCGTGCCACAGCCAGGGAACAGGAGGGACCGAGGAACTCCAATGCCAGAGGACCCCCAAAATGGCAGAGAATTGATTTAATGTGCTCTCCCAGATGACCCTAATGGATACCTCGCAGATGGGTGCCGTTCTCTCTTTGCCCCGCTGCACTGCAGCTGTAGAAGGGGTTTGCTTGTGGACTGAGAGACTCGCTTTGCCCTCGGGCATGAAGGAAATCAGGGACGATTGTTTTGTTTGTAAATCAGGGTGTGTTGTTTAACAATCCTCCACGCTGCCCTCTGTGTTCTCATTCAAGGCAAGAAGGCCAACTCCGATGAGAAGAAGGCAGCCCTGAAAACTGCCTCCGACTTCATCACCAAGATGAAGTACCCCAAACACACCCAGGTACACAGCGCCGGCTACCCCTCAGACTCTCTGGGGTGGGGGTGGGGGACTGGATCAGATGGTCCAAAGGGCAGCAGGAGAAACAGAGAACCCACCAAGGAAGGACCCTATTGGTATTTTCTGGCATTTTCTTCAGAGAGATCCCTCTTCCCTCAGCCCTGCCATGCGGTGGTCACCAGTGTAACATGCTCTTGAGCTCCAGGGCTTTATTGTGGTAACACAGACGTTCCAGGTTGACTTGTGTTCAAAACAGGCGTGAACAGACAGATGAGCCGGGTACAAACGAGCCAGTGGTCACTTTGCTGGTGAAAACCTTCTGAGAGCCAAGCCCTAAGGGGGGTAGAACGCCACCTCCCTCCTGGAGATAGCGGAGGATTGATCGCCCAGTCTTCCCGAATGAGGCCAGTGAGACCTGTGGGCACCTCAGGCACCTGGCTGTGGGTTTGAGACTTACCAGTTCAGGGCTGCCCCTCAGTGGATGTTTTTGGCTGACTCCCCCTTGGGACAGCTGATGAGGAGTCACTCCAGGGATTTCTCCAGCCGCAGGCTGGGTAACATCTGGGATTAGTTTTGGGTGCAAACAGACAGTGTGAAAAAATCAGGACAGGAAGTTGGGGGTTATTGGCAGCTATATAAGAAAAATCCCTGAATATTGGGACTTCCGTATAAAATCAGGCCACCAAGCCCCCCTCGATTGGCTAGGACCGCCGAGGTCAGGGCTAGATTCCCCGTGACGGGCCAGCTCCCTCGTTTCAGATCCAAGTCCTGCCCGAGAGCGGCGAGACCCCCTTGTTCAAGCAGTTCTTCAAGAACTGGCGGGAGAGGGACCAGACGGAGGGGCTGGGCACGGCCTACGTCTCCAGCCACATCGCCAAGGTCGAGAACGTGCCCTTCGACGCTGCTACGCTTCACAACTCCACAGCCATGGCTGCCCAGCACGGCATGGAGGACGACGGCTCTGGAAAGAAACAGGTTAGGGGGCAGGGCATGGAGAGAGCCGGGCAGCCTCGGCAGCCCTGGGGGCCAGTTCGTGTCCCTCTCGGTTCTTCCGTTGGCATGGGAGGAGGTGACGGGGACCGTGTGGGAGTACACGAGGGGCAAGTAGCGTCTCCCTCTCGGCGGGCTCCTGCGTTGGTGCCAAGAAGCCAGACGGAGGTTGTGATCAGAAGGGCTCAATGCCATGGCGTCCTCTTCTCTCTTCTGTACTATCCCAGCAGGCAGGGCTTGCTCCTTTGGAAATCTGGGACAAAGCTACATCCCAGGTTGCCCTAGGCTGGAGAAACTCTTAGGTACGACCAAGCAGCAACCAGACTTGTCGCCCAGCCCACAAGCACTGCCCCTGCCTCAGTTACCCTTTTGGGGCATGTGGCCCAAGGCTTGGGGTTCTTAACGAAACCGGGGCAGTTTGGCCTTGGGTTTGGGTCTTTCTGGAAAGAGCTTGTGTGTCACCAGCTTGTTCTTTTCCCACCTTTCCCTAGCAGGGGGCACTGCGGGCCCATGGCTTGGAGGAGGTGGAACATGTGAAGGAAACGGGGGAAAAAAAAAAAGTCCCGTGTTTGATGCAACTTGGTTCGCTCTGTTCTCACATTTCACGGATTATATCCCCTCCCCCTTCCCGCTGGCGGTTTTGTAGATCTGGAGAATAGAAGGCTCCGAGAAAGTGCCCGTGAATCCATCGGCGTACGGCCAGTTCTACGGCGGGGACAGCTACATTATCCTGTATGACTACAAGCATGGAGGGAAAACGGGACAGATCATCTACACTTGGTAAGAGGGGTTCTCTGGAGAGAGGCCAAAAAGGCACATGCCCGTCCCTGTCCCTGGGGGGGGCTGGAGCTCGTTGCTGTGAGATCACCCTTGCTCACCCCGCCATCCGCTGGGAATTGGCTTTCTCCCCGGAGAGGGTCCTCTTGCAGGCCAAATGCAAGTAGGGGGAAAGCTGGGGGATGTGGGGCAGGAAGGGGTCGGTGTAAAAAGGAACCGGGCACCCCGTGGTTGGGCCCTGTGGCAGTCCCCCGTGGAGCTGAGAAAGCAGCAGCCACTGCCCGGGCACGCTAGCTCTTGCACGTGGCTTTCACACCCACACGAGCTGTGTAGCTGAAACCTGAAGGCAGGGGTGGGGAATCTTCAGCCACTGGCCCCCAGAAAAAAATCGGTCGGGGGGGGGGGCCCACAGAAGTGAGAAGTAACCCCCCCCCCCCCCGCAAAAACCTCACAGACGTGGCTTCTGATTGAGTAGCAGAAAGACACTTTCCACATTCCTCTGGCACAGCAGAGCCGGGGGGGGGGGGGGGGCTCGTAGATTTTATGGGACTCTGGGCTGGGGCCAAAAATGAAGGGTTCAGTGTGTGGGAGGGGGCTGCCGAGAAGTGGGCTTGGGGTGGGGGGAGGTTTGTGGATCTGGGAGGGTGCAGGACTGGGAGGGAGTGGACTGGGGGTGGGAGGGCTGGGCAGGAGGTAGGGTGCAGCAGCAGGCTGGGGGGCTGCAGGGTTGGAGCATCAGCTCCCTGACGGTGGAGGGGGAGTGGAATCCAAGGAAGCCAGGTCCGGCCCCCAGGCCGTAGGTTCTCCACCCCTGCCTTAAGGGAACGTTCCAATGCGGAAGTGGAATGCCTGGCTCCTGCTAAGCCCCGCAGCTCTGCGCAGGAGAGGCGCAGTGGAAGAACGTGGAGACCTAGAAATCCCTGCTCACCGTGAATAGGTAGCACTTGCCCCCACTGCTTTGCTCCCCTATGTTAGCGGATCCCCCTCCAGGCCCGCAGTGGAATGCTGTGCAAGTTGCTTAACAGCCAGGAGGCCCTGGACTTGTCCCGACCTCCTCAGGGCTTGGGAATCTCACTGCGGCCCGAGGACAAGGCTGCGAGGTTTTGATCTGTGTTTTTCAGGCAGGGTGCGGATTCCTCCCAGGATGAAATCACGGCCTCCGCATTCCTCAGCGTTCAGCTGGACGAAGAGCTGGGAGGCAGCCCAGTGCAGGTAGCTCCAGCCGCTGCTTCTGTAACTAACGAGGCGTGTGCCTTTGCCAGAGCAAGCCAGTTTCCTGCGCCCCACTCTGGGGAGGGACACCCTCCTGCGCAAGATGCATCAACTTTGCATCCTCACAGTTAGTGTGAAGAGTTGGTAGCTGACACTGCTTCCTGGCAGGGAGGAGAGGAAAAACGGGGGTTATATTTAGCTTCCCTTTCCGCAGGCCGCTGTACTGAAGTGCAAACTGCCAGAGTCAGCATAGACATCTGCTCTGGTTCTTGGCTGCATTTAAAAATCAAAGCGCAAGGGAAAAAGAAAGGTCAGAGGAGAGCCTTTGGCACCAGAGGGTCAGTGCAGGCGGGAGAAAGAGGCAAAGTGTTCCCACGAGCCGAATGAATATCCCAGAGTTTCTCAGCTGGCTTTCCTTTAAAGGGAAAGCACCAAAATGTGTAACTCTGCAGTGCCCTGCGTGTATGGTCTCGTGACTCAAAAGGAGCCATGGGGACTGAAATCCATCCCGTGACGGTTTCAGTAGCGTCTTCAGAGCAAATGCCACATAACAATGACCAGACTGGGTCAGACCAAAGGCTCATCTAGGCCAGTCTTCCAACAGTGGCTAATGCCAGCGCCCCAGAGGGAATTATCATATGATCTCTTCCCTGTCATCTATTTCCAGCCCCTGACAAACAGAGGCTAGGGACACCACCCCGGCTAATAGCCATTGCTACACTTAACCTCTGTGAATGTATCTAGCTCTTTTCTGAACCCTGTTAAAGTCCTGATCTTCACCACATCCTCTGGCAAGGAGTTCCACAGGTTAACTATGCACTGCATGAAAAATACAGGCCTGTTTGCACATTCATTTCCCCACGCAGTTCTCTGCCCTCCGACCCCAGCAGCCTTTGCACACCCGGCGCTGCCAGAGTCGCGAGAGAGAGGCTCTGTATCTAGCAAAACCACTAGCCCAAGCAAAGGAGAAGTTACTGACTTGGCCCTGGCCAGCTGTGCTCTGGGTTATGGACAGCTGAGGTCCTGATTGCTCTTAGTGTCTGCTCCAGTTGCTGTGCCAGCGGCCACCTGTGCAAGTGGTGTCTGCCGCGTGACACGGGTCTTTTCTTTGCTGCATCGACATCAAGCGGCACAGATCCCAGTAAGAGGCCTAAGAAGGTGGCAGCTCAGCTGTGTAGCTAGAAGGCAGCAAACACTTTACACTCGTGTTCATTGCTGCGTGTCAGGTGGGGTCCCTGCTATGGGATTTTAAGGGGGTTAATTTACCCACGGATCAGGTGCGAGAATAGGGCTGGTTCCCTGCTCCTAGAGGGGATCTGACCTGAGGTGGAAAAGGAGCAGCCCCTTTGGGAATCCGAGGCTGCTCTGCGTCCTCTCATGTGTGACTCTGAGTTTCCTTCCCCCCCAGAAACGCGTGGTGCAGGGAAAAGAGCCTCCTCATTTGATGAGCATGTTTGGCGGGAAACCTTTGATTGTCTACAATGGTGGAACCTCCAGGGATGGAGGCCAGACGGCACCTGCCGCCACACGGCTGTTCCAGGTCCGCTCCAGCACGTCCGGGGCCACCAGAGCCGTGGAGGTACGTGATGGGAAAGCCCAGCTGACCCGGAACACTGACAGCAGTTGGAACATGAGATCTGATGTCCTGTCACAGCATGTTCCCTCTGGGGGCCGGGGCAAGGCCGAGTTCAACTTCCAGTGGGACTTGAGTGCAATTGAAACAAACTTTGGAGTCTAGATAAGCTATCGGGAGCTTCCTCTTTTCCCGTGGGTTAGTACTAATAATCGCCTCGTTCCCAGGCATTTATTAATGCTATTTTATGCCGTTAAAGGCTTTTCTCCAAAGTTCCCAAAGGACTTTGCAGACTAATATCAAGTGAGACTTTCACCCACTATTGAAAACTGCAGGCGTGGGATGCAGCCGGGCGTTTAACAGCACACAACAATGGCACTTCACAGCTGAGGGTAGGACGTGACAAGCGTCTTGTATCCAAAGAGAATTGGAGCCAGGATACAGGTTTCCGCCCCCCAATCTTTCAAAAATAATAGAAAAGAATCCTGCTCATTAGCCAAGAATTCATGGAGCCTCCTAGCTCCATGCTGGGGTCCTGGTTCATTACTGACTTGGGGGGAGGGGGATAAAGCCAAATACACCATCACCACTGGCAGCCGCTGGGGTTTGCTCTGTGGCGGTCTCCCCTCCAAGTCCATAAGTATCCTGCTGTCACTGGTGAGGTGTGGCAAGGTCTCAGCCCTGCCTTTCCGGCGTCAGGGCTTCACGTGCCCACAGGCACAGTCGACAGTTTAATCTTCTCATGCATGTTATAGAAACTTTCCGCTCCGACAGCTGGACTGCACCTGGCCGAGGGCGTTATCCTTAGTCATCGGTGTTTGAATGGTGGGTGGTTCACGTTTGCTCAGGAGCGCCCGGGGTGCTAATCAGAGATCTCTCAGAGGCAAAACTCCTGACCCGCGGGATGGCTGCGGTGCTGTTGCTTTCCAGCTGGAGGCTGTGGCCAGCGAGCTGAACTCCAACGATGCCTTTGTCCTGAAAACTCCATCTGCTGCTTATCTCTGGGTGGGCCAAGCAGCCAGCGACACCGAGCTAGCTGGGGCACAAGAGCTGCTGAAGATCCTGGGGGCGCGCCCGGTGCAAATCGCCGAGGGCAGCGAGCCAGGTGAGGGAGGCGTGGCTGGGCCGCGGGGATTCCTTCCGTTGTAGCCACCAGTTCTTGCTCTCCTTGACAGTTGCCCAACGGGTATTTACTTGGGGGCTTCCCACACAAAGGTCAGGCAAAGAGGTGACCAGTGGTTCTGCCTCTGGGGAGCTCACCCTACTGGGCCGCAGAAGATACGAGCACGTCCTATAGGGGGAGTCCAGGTAGGAGCCTATGGCTATGCTGCCGTTTTTGTTTTTTTTTGGCGGAAGAAGATATGCAAATTACGCTCGCATTTGCATATCTTCTTCCAATTCGTTTTGCGGAAGGGGTTTTGCCGCTATTTGGCCCCATGTAGACGGGGCCAAATGTTGGGAAAAAAACCCTCTTTCGCAAGACCCTGTAAACCTCGATTTACGAGGAATAAGGAGTCTTGTGAAAGAGAGGGGGTTTCCCCCGACATTTGGCCCTGTCTACACGGGGCCAAATAGCAGCAAAACCCCTTCTGCAAAAAGAACCAGAAGAAGATATGCAAATGTGAGTGCGATTTGCATATCTCCTTCCGCAAAAAAATGGCAATGCAGCTGTAGCCTCAATCTTTGTTTCCCCACACGGGGCTGGCCCGAGCCATTTTGGTGCTCCGGGCCCCAGGCGCACGGCGGGATCTCCAGGCGCATGGCGCATGCGCAGACCCACCCCCGAGACGTACAGCCCCGCCTCTGGGCACACAACGCATGCACTGCCCAGTCAGCCCAGCCACCGCCGATGGCGCGCAGCCTGGGGCCGTCCAGGGTGGTCTGCGCCTGGCCGTGCAGGGCCCTGCTGCCGCGGGGGAAAGGGTGCTGCAGGGGTCAACACGGCCCCTGCCCTGGGTGGCTGCTGCAGCCCACCGGGAGCTGGGCACCCCGGGCAGCTGCCTGGCTAGCCCACCCCTTAGTCCGGCCCTGTCCCCACATCTCCGCTCAACTCATTGCTAGAGACTGGACATGACCGGGGGACGGTCTAACCCCCAGCCCTTACCCTGAGCCACAAGCATTCGAACCTTCCGACCACCTGATCTAAGTGCACGCCGGACGCTGGGGCTCTCATGTGCTCTGACCCTGCTGTCCTGTGTGATTCTTCCCTGCCTGGGCAGTGCCCTGCCATGCCAAGGATCCTGTGCCACTCCCCAGCCTACGTTCGCTTCCTTGCTAGAGGCATGTGCATCCCTCCCTCCGCCCGGCTGGATTGAGAAGACGTGCCACTGAGGCAGCTCCAATGCAGAAGTCATTGGCGCTCGTGATCAGACTCTGCCCATAGTCCCTTGCCGGCTGGGAGTGGGCAAGGGGAGTCGCAATGTTCTGGATAAAGCACGTTATGGCGAGCCCTGTCCCCTGCCACTGCAGCCCCCCCGGCTTGGGAACAGTCTGGGGCATTGCACGGGCATGACCTGGCACCTCCATTGCGCTTGTGGGGAGCAGCCATTGGGGATTTTTGCCATGGGCATAAGCAGAGCAACCAGTCCCGGCCAACCTCTGTGCATGGGCAGTGTGTCCCTCTGCCATCCAGGTCTCAGCCACGCAGAGTGGATTTTTGAGATCCTGATGGGTGACTCTTCCCTCCCCCTCCCCCCCCGTGGCGTGAGGCTGGGTGGGCGTGGCGTACGTGGCAGCAGCATCAGCCAACCCTTCTCTCTTGCAGATAGCTTCTGGGAGGCTCTGGGTGGAAAAGCAGCATATCGCACCTCCCCCCGGCTGAAGGACAGGAAGATGGACGTTCACCCGCCTCGCCTCTTCGCCTGCTCAAACAAGAGCGGGCGCTTCATTGTGAGTGTGAGACCGATTAAAGAGGCGGCGTTTCATACGTTACGGAGCCGCTAGCTGCCAGGACCCGTCGTGGCCAGGCAGGAGGCTACAGCTCTGCCTCCCAGGCCACCCCCCAGCAAATGCCCAGCGGGCTCCTCCCCAAGGAGAGTGTTAGCACAGGGGTGGGCAATCATTTTTGATGGGAAGGCCACTCCCAGAATTTGGAAAGCGATCAAGTCTTCCGTGATATTCAAGGAGGAGGTGCCGGGACTGGGATGGAGGTTGGGTGCAGAAGGGAGCTTGGAGTAAGGGATTGGGGTGCAGGAGAGGATGTGGGGTCTGGGAAGGAGTTTGGGTGAAGCAGTTGTGACCTGTAGCAGGCAACTGGGGTACAAAAGGGGGGGGGCGGAGGGTTTGGGGGGGAGAGGGGCTGGGGTGCCAGAGGCAGGATTTGGCCAGGAGACTTACGTGGGTGACTCCCAGCCAGCAGCCCAGTGTGTTTCTCAGCCAGGCTCGCTGCTCGGCCATGGCAGGGGCCGTGTGAGTCTGTGAATAGCTATGAGCCTGAGGGGAGGAGGAGAGATACTTCAGATGCTGCCTGGTCTTCAAATCTCCCCCAGGCTCACAGCTGGTGGAAAAGCAGCTGCTCGGCCATTTGCCTTTGAAGTGGCGTTTGGGGGGAGGGAGGAGAGGGCTTGCCTGAGGCTCCCCCTGTGTTTGTGGGCCGGATCCAGCGTCTCAGTGGGCCAGATTCGGCCCACAGGACGTATTTTGCCCAGCCCTGTGTTAGTGTCACCTGCCGCAAAGAAAGCAGCACACCCCGAAGCCGCCTTCCCACTACACCAAATTTCCGTAGCATCAAGCTACGTCTGGTTTGCAGGATGCAAGTACTCCCGCTCTGTTGGCTGGAACTGGTGGTAGGATTGGAAGTACAGGGTATGTGAATGACTACACAAAACCAGGGCCTAAACTCTGTCGTTTACCAGAGGAATTGTGAATGAACTGTGTGTTTCCATGGCAAAAACAGGCTGCTCCCACTAGCCAGCTGTAGGTGTTGTGTGCACAGGTACTGTGGAAGACCTAGTCCTCTTGCCGGGTCTTCTCTGAGGTAACAGGGAAAAACCAAAGGCTAACGCTCTGTATGCCAGGCCTTCAGCTCCCAAAGACTCATCTGTCTTTGCCTCTTTAAATCCCAGGGCTTGTGCTTCTTGTTGCCTGATCCTTGTTAATAGCCAGTAGCATGTCCAGTGATGGGCTGTTGTAGGGAATACGGTTCTTGTTCCAGAATCAGGCGCCATAGAACTAGAACCAATGAATTCAATAGCTTGTAGGGACGGTCAGGGCACATGGGAGGGACATGCCCACCGAGGGCAAAGTCAGCCCTTAGAGACTTGTATTAAAATAAGGAATAAAGCCAGAAAAGCTCCCATCCCATGAACAGACAGGAATAATATTGCACTGGGGCTGTCTGAGTTGTTCTTTCTATGAACTCTTACATTTGCATGCTCACACCCTTCCCGGAGGCTCTGGGGCTAAGGGACAAAGGACCAGTCCTGTCCCTGGCTGGAGTCCAATGGCTCAGGTTCCTCAATGCCCAAGGCTGATGGTAGAGAACGATAGAGCTGGGGGGGAGGGGAAATGATGGAACACCACCAACGAGGGGAAAAGCCAAGCCACTGCTGGGTGGGAACGCTGGTGAACACCATCCGGAATAGTCATGGGAAGGCTCAGCCTTACGGGCCCACATTAACTTCCTCACTTTTACAATATTGGGATCACTTAGCCTATGGGTTAACGTATTAATACATGTTCATGACATTTAACTCACTAGAACAGTCACCGCTAGCTCAGGCAGGTTTGTGGTGATCACTTCCATGTTCTTGCAATTGCAGTTTTACTGTTAGGCTTCACCGCCTGCTATTAAGCAAACTAAGCCGAACTATCAGGCCATTTATCTAGCCGAAGGTCACAGGTTTGCTCTACCTGACTATCCTTGTGCTAACATGCCTTAGCTACGGTCTGACAGGATACAAGCCAGTAGCTTCCTGGTGTTACAGCTAAATACACGAATAAAGGCTAAGCTGGCCCTATGAGCGACCCTCCTTTACTGGGGGAACCTACCTGCTCTTCTAGGCTCCAGCCCTGGGATCCTGTGTTGCACATCTAAAGGCTGCTTATTCCAATCCACTTCCTTGGGCAGCTCCGAGCTTTCCCCTGTGTATCAGTGTCCCTCACAGGGCTGCACACACCCACTCAGAACAATGGCTCCTCATGCAGCTTCCTCCCAGCTGGCTACAGAGGAGTTTAAGGCCCTTCTCAGCTTCCTTGGCAGCCGCTGGGCTGTGCTGCAGGCAGGCTGGCAGCCTCTTTCTCTCTCTCTTTCCTTAAAACAAGAGCCCCTGCTCAATTGCTCCTCCCCCAAGCCTCCTTGGAGTTGGGGTGGTGATTTAGATCAGCTGTAGGCCCTTAGCCAATTTCTCCTTCAGCTGACACCTCTCCTCCTCCTATTAGCAGGATTTGGGAGGCCAGAGCTTTCTCCCACCAAGTTTCCCTTACTATGTGGGAGCAGGCAGCATATAAGCTGGTCTCCTTCCCAAAGCTCATCCCAATTGGCTGGGAGAGAGGGGAGCATTGCCCCATCCACTCCAAAGTGCCCCGGTTCCAGATCCTTAAAGAGGCAGTAATGAGCTTTCCTCTCAAATTCTATTTATTCCTATAAATCCTGTTCCACTATTTCTGAGGTTTTTGCACACTTCTCTTGGGTGGATGTCCATTCCTGGGGGTTTGTAACCATGGTAGCCCATTCTGTACCATTTTCTGCGACTGTTTGTGGATGGCTACATCTTTTGAGCCACCTGATATCACATGGTCCAGCCACGATCATTTGCCTCATGTTCTTTTGTCATCGGCTTTCCCTTCCAGTGCCTGTAAACACACACCAGGCAATGAACTTCTTAAGATGTGCCCTACAAATACCAGTACACGTTAATTGACTATGTGTTCTGTCCTTGGTATCTTCAGAATTCTTCTGTAGCCCCGTAATTTGAAGGAATGTCGTTTCTTTATTATGCCCTTTGAATGTCCGCGTTTCTCAGCCACATGTTAACACAGATCGAATTCAGGTTTTTACACTTCAGATGTCCCAAAATCTTAAAGGGCCAGGCCAGGTGATTGGGGAGGACTGACACTTAGGTGCCACTGCCCATAAGAGGACAGACTGTTATCAGCATACGCTTCATGGCATTACCAGCATCTCCATGAACTTGTTTCACATAAAATGATGCAGACTTGGGTGCTTTCCCTGAAGTAGCTGATCCCCCTCTAACCTCATTCTTTTCAGATTGAAGAAGTTCCTGGAGAGTTGACCCAGGATGACCTTGCTACAGATGATGTTATGATCCTTGACACATGGGACCAGGTACCTTCAACTATATTGACTAGGAGGGCACATGGACCATATGGCTTTAGTTTGACAGACTCACAGCTGCAATAGATATGGATAAGATGACACCCACCCCCCCTTGCACGCATGGGACCAAGTCACCCAACAGAGGATGGGTCAGATATTAAACTATATTAATATTAACCCAAAGGTTGAGGATTGAGTTGGGATTCTGCCACTTGCTTGGGTCAGATGAGAGACTGAAAGAGACAGGCTATGGGAGTTCCCAGCACCATCTGTTGTCTCTCTCACATTGTGAACTCATGAAGGGCTGATCTCATGCCTTGTCTGTATTTGCCTGAGCATGTAGTCAGAATTCAGTACATAATTAAGTTGGCTCCTCATTTCCTGTGGGAACAGGACAGCGCCTTGATTGCTTTGCCCCGGTTAACCAAAAGGCAGCTTGTAGAGAGGCACAGGGTAGCTGTTCAGTGTAAAGATGCAGTTCAGACATCGGCTGATTCTTCCATGTATCTGATTAGCATGGAATTGTTCCCCTGTTGGACACTTTCTCTCAAACTTCACTAGCAGTAGCAATCTCTATTTATTGCTATGAGTAGGTGGGTAATTGAGTCAAAGTGGCATGGATTTATTCTTGTTGTGTTCCCTGAGACTTTGGACTTCTGTTTCACTTCAGAGAGAGGCATTTTGTAGCTGACACTGTTTGATTTTTAATCTGTAGGTCTTTGTCTGGATTGGAAATGAGGCTCATGAAGAAGAAAAGACTGAGGCCGTGACATCTGGTAACAATCACATGGCCCTCTCCTAAATAACTCTTCTCTTTCTTCACCTCCAGCTTGATCACTTGGAGTAGAGGGCAGAATGTTTTGAAAAACTCCTGTCTTCATGACCGCATAAAATTGACAGACTAATACATGTACAAGAAGTCACTGAACGTCTGGAAGGATCCCTCTAGTTTTGCCCCAGAAGCTACTGGTGGTTTTACATACTGCGTTCAACTTCCAGCAGTGACAAAATTACTCTTTTGTAAAAATCATTCCTTTATTCCTTGACTGTGAGAGAATCCATCATTTTTTGTCTTTGCTGCCGCTCTAAGCCCTATACCTAAATGCACAGATGTGCAGTACAGACATATCACATTGACATGTGCAGTTAAAAAACAAAGGCAGCAAAGTAGGTAATCTGTTCTTAATGGAAAAATTAAATCCCTAATGGGAGCTAAATGATCATTTTGTGGCTGACAGGATAGGATGGTGCTCTGCTGTTTAAATACGAATATTCATTATGTAAATCACACGTGAAAAGAGCAGTTTATATGCCTGATTGAAACCTTTCATACTGTTCAGCGTGTGGTTGAAAGCATCTCCTGGGACAGTCTGTCAGCAAACCTAGATAAAACCCCACTAGTAGCATCGCCTGTTTAAAAAATAAAAAAAACTTTTTAGAACCTAGAGCCTGTGTTCCGCATTTAGCTTTTCCAGAACCTCTTTCTCTGCTTGCTCCATAAGCAGCTGTAGTGATTTTATGGGCTCTTTTTGTGTATTTACAGCTAAAAGGTACATTGAAACTGATCCTGCCAACAGAGATAAGAGAACTCCTATCACTATCATCAAGCAAGGATTCGAACCTCCCACCTTCTCTGGCTGGTTCCTGGGTTGGGATGACGATTACTGGACTGTTGATCCTCTGGAGAGGGCCATGGCAGAGCTGGCTGCCTAAGTAAAAGAGGATCCTTTTTTAAATAGAGCAAGTTTGGTGCCTTCACTGCCTACAAGAGCTACTTCCTCCTGCAGGATAAACATTCATGTTTTTAATAGCCAACTAGCTGTGCAATAATTAAAGAAATTCATGATGAGACCTATCACCCTACCCGTTGCTTTGAATACGGTATTTAATACAATAAAGCTTACATGGAATACTAAAAGTGTTCACGTTTGTTTTGTTATGGCAACTTGCAAGAAACTGGGTTAAATAGAAGGTATAGCATCCTTGGTCTAAAATTTGGACTACCCTGAGACTTAAAAAAAACCCCAAACTGTCTTCAGTGTGCCACTTTCACAAATGCATTAGCTGCCACACTTGAAAGTCCCTTTTAGTGCAGATGTTATTAATGTTACATTATTGTACAAAACTAGCCAATGATTGGGGACCAAATTAGTCTTTTGAAGGTTTTGTTTTTTTAAATTCCAGTGCTTTCTAAGTGTGTGGAAAAGGACTGACTTAGTAGGAATGTATTATGGAAAGCAGCAATGAACAAGAGGTTGCCTCTTTTGTTTACAGTATATCAAAGAAGCAACTGAGGTTTGGTCTACTCGCTTAAGGTGTTTTAAAGAGCTAAGGGCACATCTTCACTCACCCTGATGATAGACGTTCTGGCACTCAATTTAGCAGGTCTAGTATAGACCCGTAAATTGAATGCAGAGGGCAGCCCTGGCTGGTGCCTGTTCTTCTCGCAGTATTGAGGCATAAGGAAAGCCAGCACCAAGCTTGGCTTAAGGTAAGCCAACACTAGCTACATACTCTACATAGCTAGAGTTCTGTATTTCTAGCATAGACATGCTCTCACTCTTGATCCTTGCAGGAATTTTCATTTTATTAACCTGTTGCTATTAGCAGGCTCAAAACTCCAGCACTAAATGCTAAATCTTTTAACGCACTAGCCAATTAGTCCGTCATAAGACGAGATTTTCAGGTGTCTCCTCCATGTCAGTCTTCTCTCCTGAGCCTCCGGTCTCTCGCTCCGTCTCTCTCTCCTCCCCCCCCCCTCCTCCTATTGCCTCCCCCTCTTTCTCTCTAAGCGTTCCTCTGCCTCCTGCCTCTCTCTTCTCCTCCCCCCTCTCACTCGGGGGAACGTGGAGCTCAAACGGTTGCTTGTGCCACTTGCTCCCATGCGGTAGCCTGGCTAAGCAGTGCAGAAGTCAGCTGAGTGCCATGGCGGGAGACGAAGGGGGGCAGGGTGGTGACGTCCAGGGGGTGAGGCCTGGAGCTGCTGTCACACCGCATGTCACCGCCCCGCCCACCCCCCCCCCCTTCGCCTCCCGCCGTGGTGCTCGGCTGAACTTCTGCGCTGCTCAGCCGGGCCGCCACGGGGGAGCAAGCGGCTGTTTGGGCTCCCCCGTGGCAGCCCGGCTGAGCGGCGCAGAAGTCAGCTGAGCGCCACAGCAGGAGGAGGAGGGGGGGTGGGGCAGTGACATACCCCACCACCACCAAGCCAGGCAACTAGAGTTCAACCTCTAATTACAGCTGTTGAACAAATGCCAGGCACTGAAGTGCACTTTGCATTAGAATTGGACT
This sequence comes from Pelodiscus sinensis, assembly GCF_052426305.1. Lineage (NCBI taxonomy): Eukaryota > Metazoa > Chordata > Testudines > Trionychidae > Pelodiscus > Pelodiscus sinensis. The sequence goes on along the minus strand of NC_143074.1, from coordinate 21,804,558 downwards.
TTGGGTAGTTTGAAATTCTGACTCATAGCATGTATGTCAGTAGTCACATACAACATAGAAGAGAGTGTTGTATCAACAGTGCTTAATGCACACACATTGTATAGTGCAGTAGGAATTCATCCAGAAAATGCCGATCAAGCACAATAAGCTTATTGATTTTCAGTTCATCATGCCATTACTAAATAGAAGTGATGTATACACAAAATGAACCACACCTGAGAAGTGAATGAACAAAGAAAAGACATTTTATTAAGGGCAGTGTGATAACAAGGGCACTTCTGGAATCCATCCATCTTCTTTATGTTTGCTTTGTGTCTTCCACTCCAACTCTCCCTACTTACAGATGAGGGACCCAGTTTAGTAGAGTTGTTCCAGTCCAGACTCTTGACTCAACATCTCTCAACAGACTTTAATTACATCTGCCAAACAGGTGCAAGATATGGCTGTGCACTTCACAGATAATGCACATACAGGCGAGGACTAGCAGAAGCAGCCACGTGCTTCTGGTTTAGCTACATATGCAAATCACATATGAGAATTTTTATTTCCTGTTTGCTCTGTTATGTTCATTTGCTTCCAGTCAGATCAGAGATTTGTAGAACTAATAGCACTACACAGAGCAATTAGAAAGATCAAAGCAATAAAACTTCTAGTATTACTTTAGAAAAGGAATCAGAGGGAATCCAAACTACAGACAAGTAATCCCACAGAAAAGAAGGGGAGTTGACTGAATTTTGAAATAGTGGGCCAAATAGCTAATCCTCTTTTCTTGCATCAGCATAGTTATCACTGGAACATAGAAATGTTTTAATTTGTACAACACATACACTGCATTAAGATTAACAAGACAAGGTTAAAATATGAAATCTTCACATAGAATGCAATCACAAGTTGAATGCCAAATTTTGCTTTTCAGCAGAATACAGATTAAAAATAGTCACCAATTTCCTCTAACAGACAGAAAAGCTGTGTACAGGGTATTTTGTAAAAAAAGGAAATTAAAATAAAATATAAGACTCTAAAATTACCTTATCTGCAGGAGATACAAGTTCTAGGAGTAAGTTACAGCACTTTGAATTATTTATCGAACATATTTAAAATCAAGACAAATAATTTACAAATGAAACTCAGAATTGTTTTTAAAAAAAGGAATATTCTTTTAAAAAAAGGATGTACAAATTAAAGGCAGATCCAGAGATATTTTAAGTGCTTTAAAAAAAGGCATTAATCAATACAGCCAGACACACAAACTGTGACAGCTGGATAACATATACAAACATTGTTTCCATAACTACAGTGTGTTCATACTTTTCCCAGTGTCACAGCAAGGCAGGAGTGGAAAGTTTCATTCCAACCGGGTAACTGCTACATCTTGTGAGAGGGAAGACTGCATTTTCAGACATACTGAGCATACACATTGTTCTACTTCAGCAAACAGACAGAATTGAAGGAGCAGTTTGTGTGCTTACCAAAAGATTTCAGCTTACAAGGCAACTGGCCATGAAGCAGGTGGTAAGGAACCATTTTTCCTCCACAGCCAGCACCAGGGACCTTCTTCTCTAAAAGGAAGATAACCTCACAGCCCTTCCAAGTGTGAGCTCTTCATACAAAGTGGTCATGCCATTTGCAAACAGGGTGTATGTGTGTAGGTTACAAAAACTTGCGACCCCATAGGAACATTAAAATAAGCCTCTATTTTAAATTAAGAGCAGAGTTCGTTTATATAAATTGCAGAGGATTTTGATAACTGACATTCACATACACACTCGAGTTTCACACAAAAAAAAGGTGCCTTAAAAGCTCCCTCTTATCATTGCTTTAAGCTTTCGCAGCTAATTTGGTTTCACAGATCATGCCTGCTGGGGAAAGATCCCCTTTCCACTACCTCCCAACCAGGTTAGTGTTTTGCAAAGAGGCCCTGTAGCAAGTCCACAGGTAGCGGGAAGACGATGGTGGAGTTCTTCTCTGCTGCGATAGTGGTCAGAGTCTGCAGGTAGCGAAGCTGAAGGGCAGCAGGGGACTCAGAAATAACTATAGAGGCTTCTTTCAGGGCCCTGGAGGCGTTCATTTCACCCTCAGCCGCTATTACCTGAGGAGGAAAAATGCAAGAATTAGCAGGTCTATCAGTGCTAAAATGGAGGATAGTTTAACTCTTTCAGTCTCATCAGTTGTAAGAGAAGGCAGTGCTCAAATGGGAGGGCTTCAAACAAGTTCCGGGCACCCTTTGGGCAGATTTGCTTTACAACTTAAGAGATTTGTACCTTACGAAATAGCTGCCAGGACCCTGCCAAACAACTGAAGGGACTAGAATACCTGCTGCTGCTACGCCGTGTAGGCCCTTCTTGTGGATATTAATGGAAACTGCAGTATAGAAACTTGAGCAGAGGAGCCATGAGGGGCCAATTAAACCTGAATCCACAGCTGTGCCACAAGGTTATACATTAAACATGCTTTCTACTGTGAGCTAAATCAAAGCAGCATGTACACTGACTCTACTGCTACACCCTAGGAGAGATGGGATGGGAGAGAGGAATAAACATCTTTAGATTTCAATGCCCTAAGAGTCATTTAGAGAATATCAAGTCACAAAACAAGTCAAGAGGTGAATATAAACGGGCTGTTCTTGACTGCAACATACTAAACAGCTAAACCAACATCATCAGACCTCATGATTCTAGACCTCACCAGCCAGTAATCCCAAATGGGATCCAAATCTGTGACTGTGCATCAACACCAGCTCCCTTTAAACCTACAGAAGCCAGACTGGATAGGATGAGGGTGGCAGTATGATAAGCAATAGTGAACTGGTTCCTGCATGGGGCAAGGTACGTGTGTGGAGAATACTTCTTTCTATACAGTCTAGTCCACTATGCAATGGTTCTCCATCCTTTTAACCATCAGACCAAATTAAATTTTTTGCAGATTTCATATTGCTTAACTCCTAGACTTGATTTGGGGTATATGGAGACTACAAGTTATTGCTTCGAACCAAGGTCTCTCTCTAGCTGCCCTCCCAAGTTCACCTTCTATAGGTTACAGCACCTGGATCCAATGAAATACATATTTGCTCTCATTTTTATTTCCCCACAGAAGTACAAGAAAGTCTGAAAATTTAAAAAAAAAAAAGAATATACAAGGAGCTCAAGGGGGTCTCATTAATTATTTCCCTTGGAGTGAATCTCTCCTCTATACATGGTAAGTTAGATGCCAAGATTCAAAACGAAATAAAAGGATATTCTTAAGTCAGAGATAAGTTCCATAGCATCCAATGGACTATAGTGAGACCTCCCACTGCTGAATTGTGATCTAGGGGTTTCACAAGGAAATTCTGTTTTTCGGATCAGATGAGGCTCTAAGCAGATGATTAACGTGCTCCTACTAGTGAGAGACAAACTTCGGAACCTTTGTCTCAGACTGGAATTCTTAAACATAACCTGCCATTTCACATTCAAGCTAACTCAGTAAACAATGCTTTCTACATTCCCCAGAGGATAAGGAAATCACCAGAGGGAGCAAGTTCCACAGCACAAGGGCCTTTTGGTGAGAAAGCTTCCCAGAGCTTGGCAACCAGGCTGAGTTTCAAATATCAAAGCCAAAAGTCTCAGGGGGATCTTAAATGCTTTACATCAGATTTTCCCACCCTACATTACAAGCAAAAGGAGTAACACCACCCAATGGATTAAAAGAGCTGCAGAAAGGCAGAGGAGCTTGGAGTACTCTACGAACATTTAGTCACATGACATCCACAATGCACTGTGCTTTTTTTTTCTAAATGGCAGAGAGCCAGAGCGCATAAGTGGCTTGCCTAAAGCCACAGCAAGTTAACAGAAGAGCTGGAAACAATGCAGAAGTCATGCCAGTTTCACACTTCAGCCACTAGATCACATGATCTTTCAAGATGCCATACTCTTAAGTTTTTCAGAACTTGCTACTGAGGGGAGATAGGGATTTCAGAGTTCACAAAAGTGAGACAGATGGGGTGACCCAGGATGAGTGCTAGCTTCCAAAGACAGCTCTCCCAAAGTCTTGCCCTGCACTCCCTCTGCTGTTCTGGTTGAAGGTCTCCATCCCTCAGAGAAATCGTCACATGAAGTTACTGATGAACACACAAAGTATGATGAAGCTATTACCTTGGCTCGTGCCTCACGGGCAGCTTCTGCTTCAGCTGCCATTGCTCTCTGTAACTGGATTGGCAACTTCACATCCTTAATCTCCACACGTTCCACCTTAATTCCCCATTCATCCGTTGCATCATCGAGAGTAGCCTGTTAAGACCCAGGACAAATATGCTAAAATAATTTACTTGACTCCATTAAAAAAAAAAAAAAAAGCAATGGCTTTTAAAAAAAAAATCTTAGCATTTAAAACAAAGACATAAAACAAATTAACTGAGGGTCAATAAATAATATTACTACCTGGTATCTGAGAACTTCAGTGCATGTAGCTGGGTGTTGTGTCACTACTGACCCATGTAATATCATAAACACTGAGAAGGGTGAATAAGCTGGAAGCCACCTCTATACACTATAAACAACACAGGCCTGAAAAGCTGATACAACCCACCCTTCAGGCAGTTAGGGTCAGCACAGTGGTCCTCTCTCCATCCCAAGATTCTGTCTCTATCAAGCTGGGAGAGTCTTCTCAAGAGTCCATGAACATGATTCCAGCATCCCTTTGAAGCTGGTCTCCACAGCTCCGGGCACCACCCTTTTATTACGCAGTCATTTTGCCTCTTTTGGGTTATTTTTCTTTACTCTGCCACCTACTTTTAAAGCTAAAAGCTGTAGATGTCATTGGCTCACTAGCCCATTATTGCCTAGTTTGCTCTTTTTTTAGTTGTACATTGTTGCAACAGCTCTCATGGAAGCTTTATACAAAACTCTAAATCCAAGATTCATCTGGATCTGCTTGGCTCTTTGCTGTATTGGAGTACAGACCTGAGCCTGCAAGGTACTCACAGCCTTATAGTTTAACTTTTCCGATCACTGAAGCCGTGCACCCAACGCTGATCATACCTGCATGCTGTGTGCAATTTCCTCTCGATCAGACAGGATCTGAGAGAGGTTCTTGGTCCCCAGAACGTTCCTCAGCGTCGTTTGTGCCAGGAGCCGAGTGGCTGAATCTGCATTTGTGATGTTTGCAACGGCAAGGGTGGCATTCTGAACCTTGTAATAAACCACTCCATCCACGTTAACTGTCACAGAGTCCTTGGTAAGGATCTGTAGGGAGGTAAGAAATCTAACAATTAAACTGAACAACAGTGATGAATGGAAAAGACAACAGAAATACTATGAAGGGGAAATGGACCTCTTTCAGACCTCATCTATAAGTTCCAATTATCTTTCAGTTTTTGTAAACTTTTCCTTCTTTTAAGCTTCAATGGGATTTATATTAATAGAATCTGCCAGTTTTTTCCCTCAGAGATGACCCTTCATCCAATCAGGCCACCAACTGTTACTCCCCCAATTCTCTGCCAACAAGCAGCCCAGAATATTTTCAATACAGCCGCTCCCCAAGTTACAACCACCTCCACTTACGACCATCCGCACTTACGACCAAAGCCCCTTTCTAAGGGGTGTATGTGTGTGTAAGAAATAGCACATGCATATCCAAATTCTAAGTGCTACTTTAAATCACTTGTGTGTTAACATGGACAATACAAATGTGTCTGTGCAAACTACTCTGCTCCCAAGGGAACTTATGGGTTGTTAATCATTAGGTAGCATAGTAGAAATAAATTGGTCAGCGAAATTAGTCAGCTGTAGAAATCACCTGGTAAAAGGACAGACAGCCACACCTCCTCAGGTTTCCAGGGAGTGTACTATACAACTGATAATGTGTGACACTGACTTTATGAGTCATACAATAAGATGGTTAAAATAGCTGATTCTATTGTAACTGTAATTTTGGTTTGATACGTGTGCTCTTTAATCTTTAATTAGTTCAGTAAAAATTATAGTTATAGTTACAAATTTAGAGTTTAAGTTTGCCTTTTAATTTATAATAAAATCCATAAAACAATAAAGCTGTTTTTCTTTCCAAATTGCAACAAGAGTCACAACACTTTCCCCAGAGTTAAAGGTAATTTAGTAAAGTATTTAAGAACTACTCAGTTCTGTACCTAAATTAGCATCTTTATCCCTCACAACTATATGTTGGTAATACCATGTGAGGCACAAATCCTGAGTCTACCCAGCCTTCTGGTAATCCTAAAACTGTATGTTATTTCCATCTCAAAATGAACAGGTGCACAAAGAATGCAACATGTATGTGTGCACATACATATGTGTATATATTTATATATACATAGGTATGTGAAAGAACCATCTCCAGTTTAAACTTCTTTAGACAAGAATGAATTTGGGGTCATGGAAAAATTTGTAAAGGAAAAATAACTTGTTTCTAGATTTGCACTAAGGTGTTATTGACCTCAAGGCCACAAGGTATTAACAATCCACCTGCAGGTAAACAAACAAACAACAAAAAGTCCTCAGTAAAAAGATTTACACCAAATATATCTGTCCCGAAGATAGGAAGCTTTGCTAGTTCCTGGATATTTCCCAGAAGCAGAGCAGACTAATTTGTCATAAGCAAAAAGGCAAGGATAGATAGCATACATCAGAGAGTGGGCAAAAGCCTGCATTAGCACCCTGGACTGAACAGTATTGTGAGTCAGTGTGCATCACTGAGGGCCCCAAGTCCTTCTGCTAGAGGAGACTCTGAGAACAATCTGGCTGAGAAACACTCCAAAATTTTTTGTCTGTTAGTGTTAAATGCAAAGGACCCATGCCATTTGCACATGGTTAAGGACTGTTCTATGGTTAAAAGCAAAAAAAAAGCGAATATCCAAATAACTTATAATGATAGATGACTTATTTGAGGTTTGCCTGTGTGGGGAAGTCACCTATAACTTAAGTATAGTGTGCTTGTGATTTTCACATCCATGGTACATTATTTGTGAAACCACACTCATCAGATAAGATGCACCTGACTATGTGCGTCAAGAATAAAGTAGGTGACCTACATAAGAAAAAAAAAAAAAAAAGCAAGCGATATTTTCACTCTGCTCTTTAAAAGGAGTTCCTCAAAGAGGAATGTCTGTGTAGCTGTGGGTAACACAGAAAATAACACCCTTACACAGTACCTTTCTGACAAACCAATCTAGCCAGAGTTCCTGTCTCAGCAGTGGCCAATGCCATCTTCTTTAGAGAGAAGTTTAAACCCTTCCCCCCCATAAGATACCTTGCTGTATAAAGCTATACAATAGATAGGCATTAACTGGGAGAAACCCTTAAATTACCCTTGCAAGCATTTTCCTAATTTGTGCAACTGCAGATGCTTTTCTTCTGAGTAAGAATGTCTAATAGAGATGCAAAAAGTCATTTAAAAATTTAACCATGTAACCACAAAAATGCTAGTGATTACACAGTTACATGCAATATAAAGTTTATATAGAAGGGCTGCTGGTCCTGCTCCCAGGGAGACTTCACTGTAGGTTCTGCAGCCAGCTCATGGGGAGCCAGTATGTAACCTTTGGCATGCCATCCAGACTGGGCCCACCATAGACAGGAGCTGCTCTTGCCAGCCGTCTGGAGCAGCTCACTGCAGTAGGCCCTGTGGGGTTGGAGCAGCCCCTGCCTAGAGCAGTCAGGGAGCTGCTCCGGCTCCTACCAGTTAATGACATCCATAATGTCAAATCCTTTTTCCTTATTGTTGGAGGACTTTACAGTGACAAATAGCTGAAGTACATGTTGCATAATCTGGCACTCCAAGTATAGCAAGAGGCAATGAACTTACGTCAGTTTATTACAACACCATCAACTGGTTGCCACAGAGAAAGGACTTTGATTGTTTCCATTCTACTGTTTAAAGGAAGTGTTACAACAGTACATATACAGAAACGGGAAAGCCCAACCCAATATTTAACTGTGCTCTTTCTCTTTGAGCATAAAACAGTTTTGATTAGATGAAGTTTTAAATTTCAATAAATACAACATAAAATTCAAACGCTCGTATGATAACAACCAGCCTTGGCCCTTTCTCTTCTTCAGGGCCAAATGCTTATTTCAATTTTTAAATGGGTTCAAAGGAGAGAAGAAAACACTGCAGTTTGCCAAGGAATATAGCTCTGCATTCAGATGCCTCCACAGATATGAAGAGTAGCTGGAATGCTTAAAAGCAGTCAGCCTTAAAAAAATGCAAAGAAAACAGAAGACATAACGATGACTCTTCAAGGGTTTCATGGGATCCTTTCAACAGGCTCTCTGAATAGCAGGAGCAAACTGGAGCAAGGTTATGACTTCTTAAAAAAAACTGTTTAAAACACTGAATTTGGTTCTCTTGGTCAACAGGAGGAATGAGGGGAGGAGGGGGGGGGGGCGTAAATGCTTCAAAACTACTCTAGAAAAGCTTGTGAGTAACCACTCCCATCACTTAGCAACTTAAGAAATGCCTCCTTTTGCCAGCCAGAAAGCTTGATGCATTTCATCTGGCCAGCCTGGCACCAGTTTTATTTACTGAATGAGAAATGGATTTGCCAAACATCCACTGCATGCTATTAATTGGACTAGGGTGTCATCCTTGACTGCAGTGGGAATGGTATGCTGCAGAGACTTTCCAAGGTAAGTTCTAATGGTCTATTATGTTTTTTAAAATTATTTAATATTTGTAAACAGTGCAAGAGACACACTTGAGCAAGCAAAGACACTGCTACTTTCAAGAAGTTTATAACTAAGGATAGATACAATGAACGTGACTTAGCAAGAGATGACATTTGAAAAGGGAAAATGACATAAAAAATAAAGTCACAAGGCTGTTTATGTTAGTTCCTTTTTAGATGATAATAAAAAACACACGACACTGTGCAGGGCTGGAAAAAATAGAGGCCATGTCTAAGGGTTTGTGGCTTTTTACAAGGGACATGGAGGAAGAGGATCAACTTCACCCCAAATGCTGCTCTTACACCCAAAAATATATTATTATAAGCCTACAGGAGCTGTACATAAGAACACAAGAACGGCCGTATTGGGGCAGACCAAAGGTCTATCTAGCCCAGGAGCCTGTCTGCCGACAGTGGCCAGCACCAGGTGTCCCAGAGAGGGTGGACCGAAGACAATGATCAAGCAAATTGTCTCCTGCCATCCTTCTCCAGCCTCTGACAAACAGAGGCCAGGGACACCAATTCTATCCCCTGGCTAATAGCCTTTTATGGACCTAACCTCCATGAAATTATCTAGCTTCTCTTTAAAACTCTGTTATAGTCTTAGCCTTCACAGCCTCCTCTGGCAAGGAGTTCCACAGGTTGACTACACGCTGTGTGAAGAACTTTCTTTTATTAGTTTTAAATATGCTACCCATTAATTTCATTTGGTGTCCTCTAGTTCTTCTATTATGGGAACTAATAAATAACTTTTCTTTATCCGCCCTCTCCACACCACTCATGATTTTATATACCTCTATCATATCCCCCCTCAGTCTCCTCTTTTCTAAACTGAAGAGTCCCAGTCGCTTTAACCTCTCCTCATATGGGACCCGTTCCAAACCCCTAATCATTTTAGTTGCCCTTTTCTGAACCCTTTCCAAAGCCAAAATATCTTTTTTTGAGGTGAGGAGATCACATCTGTACACAGTATTCAAGATGTGGGCGTACCATAGTTTTATACAGGGGCAGTAAGATATTGTGGGTCTTATTTTCTATCCCTTTCTTAATAATTCCTAGCATCCTATTTGCCTTTTTGACCACCGCTGCACACTGAGTGGAAGTTTTCAGAGAACTATCCACGATAGCTCCAAGATCTCTTTCTCAGTAACATCATAAGGAAAGAGTTTTGAATGTGTCATATGACACAGCTCAGAATCTAACTCACATACTTCCAGTGACATGTCTTACAAAATGGATTTGGTCAATATCAACAGATTTTAGTTGGGCAACAATAGCTGGGAAGAAAACATTTTCTAGCAAATCAGGATGTAGAAAGGGGAGTCAGAGAATCTTAAGGAGAAGAATGGGGTACATAGTGTGGAGCTCTGTTTCATTTGGTAATAAGTAAGGACATTTAGGAAAGGAAAAACTTACCTCCTGGGGAGGAATATCAAATGAGATTGTCCTCATATCCACCTTGATAAAACTGTCTGTGCAGGGCAGGACAAAGAATAAACCTGTACACAAAATCCATCCAACACAATGAGACACTGGATCCCTTTCCAAATTGCTGGTAAAATAAACTTGTATATCATCTCATCCTAATTCAACATTTCTAGGTGCTGCTATGCTTGTAAGGTTCCCACCAGCATCGGATTTTTTTTTTTAAGCAGCATGGTGTTGCACTACACTTAGTAAGTCTTAAATAGGGATCAGACATTTATCAGGGGCCAGACTTATTAGCACTCCCACTTAGCATTTTCAAAAGACAACAGCAGTGTGACAGTGCATTCAGCTCTTCTGAAAAATCTATCTTTTGTTTAGGTGCTCTTTTGAAAATCTGGTCCCAAGTGCTACTTATACAGGATATATTCACATTCTACGGCACTGGAGAGCAGATGTCATTATTTACTTCCAATGTGTCATACATGGAGAAACAGTCCAGAAGCACCAAGTTCAAGGGATAATATGACAGTAAATTAATGCTTCTAATGCTTATTCCCAGCTGTAGGCTGACAGCTGAAATCAATGTAGTAAGTCTTTAAGGTCTTGGCATCACTTCTAAAGTACACTGATAAAGTCTTCAAAAGTGCCTAAGTGACACAGGAACCTAAATCCCATTTTCAAAAGCATCTAGGCTCTTAAGTCATATAGGCATTTTTGAAAACTTTACCTCACATAGCAAGTACCACCCTCCCCCCAAAAAGCCTTAATTTAATCAGATTGCTTATTTCAGGCACTATTCCCCAGCCACACCCCTAAAATATTCATAGGCCAAGGGGGTGGCTGGATGAGACTCACTTTGGTCAGGAGGAGACAGGAAAGCTAGGCAGTCACTGCTTGGAACATACCACTCCCTGGATAAGCAGAAGCCTTCATTCTCCAGGGCTATGAATCCAGTGACTTACACGAGCATGCAATTCATTTAAGGTTAAACTACAGGGACTCTTATTTTATTAATCCCTACAAAATTACAACAATGTATAATTTTATGTATTTATGAGGCAATTTAGCCTCCAGATCTCATGTACCCTAAAGGTAGGAACATGTTCTAAAAGAAATCAGAACTGGAGTAAAGAGTAGAGTCCTATATATCCATATAGCTTTGGGGATAGGAAATCTCTAAATAACAAAAAGCCACTTAATGTAACCAATGAAAGTTGAAGACATTACCTCCACTAAATATAATTTGATAGGAGGAGTTTTACTGAAACTCATCTCAAAGACATGTCCAGCAGCATACAGTCGTTCTTATAAATTATAGGAGGAAATAGAAATATCTTCAGTTTTGCTTAGAAAATTACCACCACTGAACTCCAATTTATATTGAGAGGACCTGACATATAATTTTGAAATATTTTATTTTCTAGGCAATGAACATTTGTTTTAGGCCATTTGTTTTATTGCTACCCAATGCCAATTTGCTTGAGTTAAATTTCAAATAAATCCATTCATTAATTTTTGCGAATAATTAAAAAAATACCAAGCTAATAAAGTTCCTTTCCACTGTCAAAGTGCCTTCATCTTGCAGATCATCATGTTACTGAATCACATGCCTTATACTTGATCCTACACAGAACTGACCTGGTCCTTTTGCTCCCCCCCTTAAAATGCGTCCAAGTCTGAAGATGATGGCTCGCTCATATTCCTTTATGATCTGTAAGGAGAAAACAGATGTTTAATACATGAGTCATTATCAATTTATATATAAAATCTTGGCTTCCGAATATATTAAGGATAATGCTGAACAGTCTCCGGTTTTGCAGAACATAACGTGCATACTGTTCCTGTCTCCACCTACCTGTTCTAAGCAGAACATACCAAACAGGGTTATCTATCAGAAAAATATTCTAATGGATTAAATCATTTTGGGAGTGGAGTAATTTTCCAAGGATCCAAGTGACAACTCTGTCACCTGGAGGGGTCAAAGTTTCGGAAATATACTGTAAGGAGCACTCATGCACAGAGGAGGGCAGATGGACTTGATAGGTTTAATAGGCCTTTTGATTTCTGATTTTTCATGTTGTGTTTGTTTTTTCTTTTCAATAAAAGGTTTGTAATTTCTTCTGTCCCAATAAAAATGCATTCAAAAAAGCAGGGTGGATTTAGATTAAGCCAAAACATAAACAGAAGTTGGCATTCCCCAGCACCAATAACTCCAAGGTTAAGGAATTGAGTTATGACACAACTCTGTAAGTGCTTGTCATCCATTACACATTTAAAGAGTGGCTCCTCAAAATTAATACTTGTTCTTGCTATTATTTTGACCTTCCAAAGCTGTTTAGACAGGAATGAAAATTTGGGATTCCTCTTTCTTCGCACAACCTCTCAGTGTCTTCTCTTGCCTCTTCCTATTGACGGAGTAGTGATTGAGATGCCACTGAAATTAGTTTCTGGCCAATATTACAGAAACATGGCAATTCTTGCATGCTGGGCCTGAATTCACTGAGATGTTAAGGATTGCTGTAAGCCATATGTTATGGTCAAAATAAGAAGGATCAGGAACAGCTGGATTTTGAGAAGAAGCCAACAGTGAGCTGGATAATGTTGTTAAACTATTAGGAAACACCTTGCACTTTTTAAACTTCAGATTAAGTTTCTTTACCTTTATGCACATCCAGATTGAGATTGGAAAGGTAACAAGGACGAAGAAGAATGAAATGATCACTAGCAGCCATCCACACACACCAAGGCCAACGTTGGTCTCTTCTGGAAGAGAAATGTAGATATTTTAGAAATTAAAACAATCATCTTTGGTTTTGCAATTTAAAGAGACAATGAAATATTCCATGCCATAAGTCATCATGAGACATATCCCTTAGGACAAAGCCAAACCCCATTAGCATTAGACCATGTTGGCCACATTATGGACTTAATTCTGCTTTTGCGTCTACTGAAGTCACTAAAGCTGCATTTGTAAATCTCTGAGACCAGAATTTGGGTCAATGAATGATAATGCACAAGTGATGTAGATTTATTCCACAAATGTATATCTTCATATCTTTAAGGTAAGACACTGCAATATTTTACCCAAATCAATTTCTTCTCTCTCTGCCAGAGATTGTGAAGTAATAATAGTAGACACCTGTCTGTGAGTCTGATTTAAAAGTAAGAGGAACACATTGCTACGTGTGCCCAAGAAAGGAGTAAAACACTAGTTGCTTTTGCAAATAATTCTGTAATAAGTTAGTTAAGAGTCAGAGACATAAATCACTAGAAGGTGCATAGTGCTGCAGCTATCCCCTTTCCCTCCACCCCCCAAAAAGTCACCTGAACACCTGGGAAGATGCCCATTCTTAGAGATATCCCATCAAAAAAATTCTAGAAGGCAGGGTGAGATAAAAGAGTTAGGAAGGTAGCTTGGCCATTCAGCATAGGCCATGTTCCTGTTCAGCAGCTTCCCACTGATATTAGATCAGGAATACACCATGCCAGTCCTCTACTGTGAAATGTCTGCTCTCTCATTTCCAACCACACTCAACAAGAAAGAATTCCTGGAGCAAAGAAGAACAAGAGCCAGTCGTTCTGAATGGTTCAGAGCTTGAGTAGAGTGTGCCAACTGCCATGCTAGAATGATGCTGAGCTGTCAGGTGCAGACAGTGAAAATGGACACTCATTGAGGAGGAAGTTCCATATCCATTCCAGCTAAAATTCTCAACTCGTGGCCAAGCTCTGTTGCCAACTCTAGAGTTCCCAGGGTCAAAGCAATTGTGGGCAAATGCTGCATGGCTATTAAGTGAATAAAACATCATCTAATCATTGAAACTCATTTCCCAACTTCATCCTTCCCACACTCCTGAACCTCTAAAATTCCTAGAAACAAAAGTCTGACGTGGTACAAGAATAGCTATACAAAAATAAATAAGGATATAAAAATCACAAGGCTGTATATTTTAGCAGGCATCTTAGAACACAATACTTTAACATCTAACTTTTCTTTGGATCCTGATTCTGGGTTTTGCTATTCTACAACATCAAGATGCTGCATGCTCAATTGCAAACAAAAAGATCCTTATTCTGACTTAATTGTCATTCGAAGCAAACTCAGTTTTTCAATCCAATTCAGAAGACCTGGGATTTATTAAGCAATGGATTGCATTAGCCAGACATTAGAATCCTAAGAACTAGGGATGTAATAATGTAGTTGATTAACTGATAAGCAAAAGCTTATCCATTAATGCTATAGACTACACGCATCCCCCCGCCCATAAGTTTTTTAGCAGGTTAGCCAACAGCCTGGCTCAGTCTTGGCTTGCGCCGGGTTCGGAACCTACTCCCGCTGCTAGCTCTTCATTTAAAGTATATTAGGAGCCAGGCAGGCAGGCAGCCCGGTTTGGCTACAGCTCATGACGGGTCTGGGAGCCCCTGGTACAGGGGCTGCTGCCACCCCACGCTGTATCAGCAACAGGCAGAAGGCCTGCAAGGGGAGCTGGTTTTTAAACTGGGAATCCTCACGGATCAGCTCCTGCCTGGTACCCCACACAGCTGTCTCTAATACAGAGGCAGTAGCGAAGAATGGCAGGGAGCTCCTTGGGAGTGGGGCAGGAACGCACTGCCAGACAGCCCCATCCCCGGGCACTACAGAATAAATGAGTAACTGATAATTCATGAGGTTAATCAACTATTCAATTAACCGATATTTAACATCTCTACTAAGAACAGTGGTCAGAGAACCTATCAGCGTCAGCCAGCGTTCCCTATAACTCAATTGCTTTACAAAGGATTAACCGTCATGTTCCCTTTTCTATCAGGTCCTGCGGGTAAGTGTAGTTCCTTTTTATACACAGGAATACTTATTAGAGAGGTTTACGTCTACATTTTCATGAGTGTCCACTGATTTTGGTCACCTAACCATAGATACCTAGGGACTACTTTTTAGAGGAACTGGGCACCCAAAAACCCAACTGAAATCAGTAAGATCTGCCATCTACTCAGTGCCTTCAAAAATTCAAACTCCATAGTCTCAAAAATTATAAATCCATGGTACACCCGCATCTTGAATACTGTATACAGATGTGGTCGCCTCATCTCCAAAAAGAGATCTTCACATTTAAAGAAGTTAAGAAAAGGGCAACACAAATTATTAGGGGGTTTGGAACAGCTGCCATATGTGGAGAAACTAAAAAGACTGGGACTTTTCAGCTTATAAAAGAGAGGGGATATGATAGAGGTTTTTAAAAATCATAACTGGTGTGAAAAAAGTGAAGAAGAAAAAGTTTTGTTCCCATAACACATGAATTAGGGGCCATCAAATGAAATTAATAAGCAGTAGGTTTAAAACAAACAAAAGGAAGTATTTCTTCAAGCAACGCACAGTCAATCTGTGAACTCCTCGTCAGAGGATGTTGTGAAGACCAGACGTTTAACAGGATTCAAAAAAGAACTAGATAAATGAATGGGGGATAGGTACACCAATAGAGTCCCAACCCTAGCCACCATTTATCAGAAGCTGGGAACGGGTGACAGAGAAGAAATCATTTATTCTGTTCATTCCCTCTGGGACACCTGACTTTGGTCACTGTCACAGGACAGAATACTGGGCCAGGTGAACCTTTGGTCTGGTCTGACCTGTATGACCATTGTTATGTTCTTATGTTATGTTCTTAAAAACTGACACACCAAAAATTTGAAAACGTAGGCATAAATTGATCTGACCAAACTCACCCAAAAAAATCAGTAAAAGTATTAAGAATAGAAGCTCTGAGTTCTAGTTTTCTCCTCCAGTCAACGGATTATGCTTCTCTGAGCTATTCTTTGGCCTTTCAGATAAGACAATGTAACTAGCTTGTTCTTGAATGGGGATTGACATCAGAATACAGTATTACTCAGATATATGGGAAGAACCAATTAGTGTCCTGTCTTTGGCCAAGAACGAAAAGAATCAAAGACAAGTTAGTTCAAGCTCAGGAATGTGCTCACAATACCAACTAAAGGCTTCCTGAAGGAAAATCCCCATGACCCGTTGCTCATGAACTTTGAGTAATAATGTTACTTGTGGGTAACAGGGCATAGAGAGGACAAGGAAGTTACTAATGCAATTTAGTAATCAAGGAAATGATAAATGACGGTGCTCAGAACTATTAAGCAACCAGCTGTCAGAAACTGGCTTTTCAGGGTATGTCCACATTGCAATAGAACAGTCCATGAGTCTGAGCCTTGTGAAAACTGAATTAGCTGGCATGGGCCAGTTGGGGGTTTTAAATTGCATTTTTGGTGGCCAGACTCAGACTGGGTCCTTGGTACAGTGATTTCAATACCATTCGGAGGCACTAAAGTCATTTGGGGGGGAAAAAGGAAGATGATATTGTAATATGTTTGGTGTACAGTCTCAGCCCTGTGCCTCTTGCTTGGACAGATGCTACATGTGCTCAGATCAAACAGATTTTTTAAAAGAGTTCACAGTTTAAATACAGCACTCAATTCTGGACTCAGTCCATCTCACATCCACTTTTAACAGATTCTATCTATAGTACTGTAGTGCTAGGCAGAGTGTAACAAAGAACAACTCATTCTTTTCACTAAGGGTACGGCTAGACTACAAGTTTTTGTCGGAAGAGGCTTTTCCGATATTTGGCCTGTCCAGACTGGGCCAAATGTTGGAAAAAAAAACCCTTTTTCGAAAGTCCCCTTCTTCCTCGTAGAACGAGGAATACAGGGGTTCTGAAAGCGTGTTTGCTTTTCCACAAGAAAAAAAAAAAAGCAGATGAGTCAATGCGGCCCCGGACGCGGACCTCTGGTATCCTGAAACCCCCCCCGCAGACTAGCCGTACTCTAAATGCCCACCAAATAATTGACTATAGAATTACTAAGCAAAAAGACTTGCAGCATATTAGGTTCCAGGATGAAGCAGCTGCAGATGAATAAAGACACCTACTTTGGTTTCAGCAAAGGTAACTAAAGAATGGAGTTCTGATTCTCTTGTTCTTGTGGAACTGGATCAAGACAGATTAATAGACTAAACTAGAAATTATCAGAGAAGACGAACTTTCTATGGAGAAGGCCCTGGATTGGGATTCTGAGAATTAGGTTCTGTGTTCTACCATAGCTTCCCCAGTTTCACTGCAGGTGCCTCACTTTCCTATCTGTAAAACACTCCTCCAATCCCAGCAGCATATTGTGAAGATTTACCTGTGGGTCCATGATATCATTTGATACTACAGCAGTAAGCACCATATAAAAGCTGAAAGACAAATTATTATTAGTTGTATTATTGCACAGCCTAGGAGTCTTAGTCATGGCAGGATGCCATTGTGTTAGGTGCTGTACAAATACAGAATAAAAAGAGAGTCTCTGCCCCAAGAATCCTACAACTGAAGCATAAAGAGTCAACAGATGGATAGAGATGGGAGTACAAGAAAAGAGCATTAGTCAGTACAATTGGCAATGGCCTCAGCACACCAGCAACCTAACAAGAAGGATTTAGTGTTATCATACAAAATATGGAAATCCAAACTTTAAGACTCAGTGCAACAGAACCCCATTTATCTGATTTAATTGTGACCATGGTTAGACAGGATAATAAAAAAAAATCCAGATAATCCAGACAATTGGAAAATTAATTGCTGCAGTGCCATCTGGGGCCACAGAAGAGATCAAGAAATAGGACTCTACTGTATTTAGTAAATAAGAGGGCATCTCTTCCAAACAAACAGGTGAGCTCTGAAAGAAATTGATTTCTGCAAATTCAGAGTAAGTTTATCTTTGTTTCCACAAATTAGTTCAGTGAAATCTGGTTTACACGACCAAACATGGGACTGACAAAATCTGGCTGCTTATACTGAGTAAAATTGGGTACCACTTCTGTTTCTTTTAGGCCACATCTTATACAAAAAGTTGCCTAATAAGGAACAGGAACTAATAAGTTCCTATACAGGTATCAGTGTACTGAACTTCAATATTCTGGTCTCCCTACACATTTGGAACTCTTATGAGAGAAATACCAAAGGGGCAGCGACTCTTGTGGGAGGAGGGAAGATACCAAAAGGGAGTACTACTGTATGGATATAAGGAGCATTTGCCTTAGATTCTTTGCACAAGCTTCCAGAGACTCCAAACGGACATAAAACATACACAAGCGAGAAGCTGATCATACAGTTCTGTGGTCCTCACAGCCACACAATCATCTTCACAAGTGCATGCTATCTACAATGCTTATAAGATTGATTTAACAAATTCCCACTCATGTCAAGTTATGTGGAATACCTTCATGTTCAGATAATCTGTAAAGCAGGTGAATATAATTACATATTCCATCATGACAGAGAAATTGGGGAAATCAATTGTGAAGATTTGGTACCTCTATTAACTATATTATCATTCAGTTATATATTAAGAATTAGGTTACCAAAGAATGACTAAACTATACACCCATAATATGTTCATGGTTATTTGTCTGTTTAATGGAGCCGCAGAACTGGATGTAGCTATGTCAGCAGCTCAAGTGCTGCATCTTGTATTATGGAAAACTAAGAGCAATCTGTTCTTCTTAAATTAAGTTTTGGTCCTTCTGTTTTCTAATAGGCTTCAAAAGGTAACATTGTATCTTCCTCCACAAAGAAATTGTGTAAATTGGACACAAAATGTATATTTGGGAAGGAATTGCAGTTTACCAAAACTCAAGCTATTTCCTACATTTCTTGGGCAACCTCTGGGTTATTCAACTGTGTTTTGCTGACCCTATGTATTTTGTCTTTTCTATGAGTATTCAGATTCTGAAAAGAATCACAGAAGGTTTTTGTCTTACACCTCCCAAAGAGCTATTTGATGTAGTAGAGTAATAGAATCAGATTTTCCAGTGGCCAATCAGGCTTCTACCCTTCCCCAAATCCCAGAAAATTTTCCCCATAATCAACTTCCTACCACACTCCTGCATCTCAGAGCTACTGAAACAGGTAAATAGAAAGCTCTTTTCTGAATGGAAGTTATTTCACATGTGCTTGAGAAATTAGCCTACTTTTAAAAAAGGTGTTTTAAAAAAAAAAAAATCTTTCAATTCGCTTCTTTAAAGTCAACCTCAAAATAAAACTGGGTAGAATACAGCTCTGCAATGCGAGCGAAATTCAAGTCAGACCTTTATTGTGAGAATGGAAAGGTTATTTACACAAATTATGTCAGTATTTTACTGCTGTGCACATTTCAGCGATAGGATACTCATGAGATCAAAAAAAGAATTTGGCAGGATGAGCTCAAGAGGCCATTCAGAACAGTTCATGCCGCAGTTGGCTTTTTACACCCAGTGAACTCCGCAGAATTAGCTTATCTGAGAATTCCTAGCATTCATGGAGAAAGGAGGGCTCTGTGTAACGTCTGATTAGTTAATCACATGCAAATTCCAACAGCATTTCATATTAAATATTAGTAGGAATGAACGTTACCATGTTTCTACATACTCGAATCTGAGAAGGGCAACTATTGTCCCACTCCATCTCAGAAGAAAAAAAAAGTCACACACGCATACTGCACCATCACTAACATTTATTGCTTAGGATACATATTTAAGCTTTAATATACATCAATCTTTTAGGCAACTGCTAAAAGACTGACTTTAATAATGAACAAAAAAAATCCTTTAATTCCTTCAGTTAAATGGATTTAATAATGGCAAATTATACTGAATCACAATAATTACAGACATCAGTATGCCGTATCAATTTACAGTATAAATACTTTGTCTACTATGGCAAAAAAATTACCGTTCAGTATCACCGCCTGCACAACCACATAAAATATAAAAACTTCGGAATGGCTGATATCAACAACTTGGACTATGAAAAGGTAAAAGAGAAATTCACTTAAACCAAAAACTGACAGTAGTTTTATATAGTGGTAAAAATGTCTTTGTCCATTTTTTTAACACCATAACTCCCTACATCAGTCAAGCTCTACAAAATTCAGTTGCTGTAATATAGGTACTATCAGCCCCAGCCGCCCCAGCAGCTGTACCAGCCGCAAGCTGGTTATCACAGTGCTAGCTAACACTGCTCTGAGCAGGTTTTAATGACTAAGGCAGAAATATCTGAGTCCATGTGTGCTAGCAGCTTAGCACAGGTGAAGCTTCAGCCTGTCTTGTTGTAACACAAATTCTAAATTCTTCTCTGTAAATACTAGGGATGCAAAATCCCTTTTAATTGGTTAAATGATTAAACGTCCTGCTAACTGCCTTTAACAGGAGGTGGAGGGGCTGGAGCAGTCCCACTGCCTGCCTCCCATTGGTTAACCAGTTAAACACCGGCACCAATTTATCCCCTTAGCAGCAAGATCACAAACAGAATTGAAAAGCAAGGACTTAATTGACCACTCATCCCTAAAAGAAGGTCTCTCTATAAGTCAGCGTTGTGGCAGAAACGTATATTTGTATTGCCCATGCTGTATTTGTAATTAAGACAGATGACTTAACTCTCCAGGTAGATCAGTTCAACACATTTCACTAATATCGATTTAAAAAAAAAGTTAACAGGAGGAGGATTGAGTATCTGTCTCTTTAGGACAGGGCTACTCAACTTTGGAAGTCGCGTGGGCCACAATGATACTCATAGCACATGTGGAGGGCTGCGACTGAAATGTGATTGCATACACATGCAAATATATATGCAAGTACTGTAGCTGCGTTCACACTGACAGGCATGAATACAAAGATTAAGGCAACACTACACAACACACAGGCCCCATTTAAGTCAGTTCTGCTGATATTAATAAAATGCAATATTTACCCGATTTCCACCCATATGACAGCACTTTTAATAAGCAATGACAGTCCAGGAATTTAACCACTAAAACGCAAAAGAAGACCACTATATGGACTACTTTTTTGTTTTGGCTCCCACCTGGGGGCCGCGCGTTGAGCCCTTCATAAACCCTAACCTCCCTGTGGGCTGCAAACAAACGGCCCACCTGTGAGTAGCCCTGCTTTACGATGTATCCATCCAACAGGGACACACCCACTGATAACTGTTGGAGAGGTTAAAGCGACTGGGACTTTTCAGTTTAGAAAAGAGGAGACTGAGGGGGGATATGATAGAGGTCTATAAAATCATGAGTGGTGTGGAGAGGGCAGATAAAGAATAGTTCTTCTATTATGGGAACTAATAAATAACTTGAGGACACCAAATGAAATTAATGGGTAGCAGGTTTAAAACTAATAAAAGAAAGTTCTTCTTCACACAACATGTAGTCAACCTGTGGAACTCCTTGCCAGAGAAGGCTGTGAAGGCTAGGACTATAACAGAGTTTAACGAGAAGCTAGATAATTTCATGGAGGTTAGGTCCATAAAAGCCTATTAGCCAGAGGATAAAATGGCGTCCTTGGCCTCTGTTTGTCAGAGGCTGGAGAGGGATGGCAGGAGACAAATCGCTTGATCATTGTCTTCGGTCCACCCTCTCTGGGGCACCTGGTGTTGGCCACTGTCGGCAGACAGGCTACTGGGCTAGATGGACCTTTGGTCTGACCCAGTACGGCCGTTCTTATGTTCTATTCTTTGTTCCCTTATGCAAATTTGGTATTCTGGTCTCTAGTGAAT
The DNA here is from genome assembly GCF_052426305.1 of Pelodiscus sinensis. NCBI lineage: Eukaryota > Metazoa > Chordata > Testudines > Trionychidae > Pelodiscus > Pelodiscus sinensis. Next base: position 21,782,901 of record NC_143074.1, on the reverse strand, counting down.
TCCTATTGCTGATTCTCTCCTAGTCCCTTGGGTAAGATCCTGTCAGCTGGAGCCAGCAACAGAACTTTTACATAAGCTTCTCCAGTTCGCCATGATTACAGTTAAGTATTTCTATCTCTTCATAAGCAATATTCCATTCTACATTAACCCATGGAGCGACAAATGGATTTAGTGATGGCAAATTGTACTGAATCAAAATAGTTACAGACATCAGTATGCTGAATCAATGTACTTTATCTATCATAGCAAAAATAATGTATAGTCAGTACCTCAGCCTCTATAATAACATAAAGCATACAATAACTTCAGAATGACTGATACCAACAACTTGGACTGTGAAAAGGTGAGAGAGAAATTCACTTAATCTTATTCTAGGCACTTATTCAAACTGACTGATTTAGTTATTAATATACAAAATACGTAAAGAGTTATATAGATCCTGTTAGTGAATACCAGAACTAGGCGTTAGCCCCACGCCTTACACCACCGACCTGCTCATATTTACACAACACAAGCTGCTTAACTAAACCTTTATATTTACACTATCTTATGAATAATTCCCTCCACCCCAAATTAGCAAGAGTGAAGAACAAACCCATATTTAGTTGCATTCTGGCTCTCAATCTCCATTACATCATGTATTTAATGCCAAAATAAACTTGTTTTCAGTAGTCAAATTAGTATTGTAGGATGGTAGATGTGGAAAATACCCTGTTATATAGAGTTCATCCTCTGAAAACCAACTCTGGAAAGGTCAAATGAGATGTTAAAGTGATAAGAGCAGATACTACATGACAACCAAAATACCAAAGAATGTTGAATCTTCTAACTTTTTCTAGTATAGCCCGAACTGCTAGCATAAAGCATCATGATAAAAAACGGAAATTGAAGACTTGAAAGAGAATCCTCTGAACTGTAATTAATGCTTAAATTTGACACTTTACACCTAGGTCTTAACAAGGATGCTAATTACCTTAGCCATTACAAAGATAGCTTCCCCAATTATCACCTCTAATATCATTAGCTCACAGACATTTACCTCCCCACCCCCCATCCCCTTTCCGTTCTGAAATTTGATTTGTCCTTTTCATGTGTGTTCATTTTTTTGATTGTGTCCTTTGGTATATATGGTCGTGCCAATTTTCTTCCACAATTTGATCTGAGGAAGTGGGTCTGGCCCACGAAAGCTCATCGCCTAATAAACCATCTTGTTAGCCTTTAAAGTGATACATAGTCCTGTTTTTTGTTTCAGCTAGACCAGACTAATCCGACTATATATCTATTACTGATCTGTCTCTAGCGATGAAAGCATGCATATATGGACATACAAATCAATATCTGGTTAAAATAAAGTTGTATGAACTTCCAATACAATTATTTTGAAATCTTGCTCTCAGGGTTGTTTCACTTCCATCCAATCCTAAAGAACCATTGTGCACTTCCTAATTTATAAGCATATGGGTGCTATTTTCAGAAAGTACACCACCACCACCACCTCATCCTTAATTAAACCATTTGTTGTTTGAATAATCTGAACATAACAACAGCCACAATAGGTCATACCAAAGGTTCCTCTAGCCTAGTATCTTCTGACAGTGGCCAATGCCAGGTGCCTCTGAGGGAATGAAATGAACAGGTAATCCCTCGTCACCCATTCCCAGCTTCTGACAAACAGAGGCTGGGGAAACCAACCCTGCCCATTCTGGCTAACAGCCATTGATGGACCTATCCTCCATTCATTTATCTAGTTCATTTTGAACTCTGTTAAAGGCTTGGTCTTCAAAACATACTCTGGCAAGGAGTTCCACAGGTTGACTGTGTGTTGCATGAAGAAATACTTCTTTTGTTTGTTTTAAACCTGCTACCTATTCATTTCATTTGGTGACCCCTCATTCTAATGTTATGGGAATAAGTAAATAACTTTTAATTATTCACTTTCTCCACATCAATCATGATTGTATAGACCTCTGTCATATCCACCTTAGGCTTTTTTTTTCCAAGCTGAAAAGTCCCAGTTTTATTAATCTCACCTCATATGGCAAACATTCCAAACCCCTAATAATTTTTGTTGCCCTTTTCTTAACTTTTTCCAATGCCAAGATTTTTTTGAGATGAAGTGACCACATCTGCACCAATTTTAGATGTGGATTTATACAGAGCAGCGGTGGCCAACTTAAACCTGAGGAGCCAGAATTGACCAATGCACATTGCCAAAGAGCCAGTTATATGTCATCAGCCCTGATCATCTCCCCACCACCACTCTCAGCACATCCTGCCCACTGGCAACCTCACCAGTCAGTGCCTCCTTCTCCTTTTCCTTCTGCCCACTGGGATCAGCTCTCTCTCAGTGGGAGACACTGGGGGGAGGGGAGGAAAGAGTATGGGTGTAGAGGGCGGGAAGTGGCAGGATCCTAGGTGGAAAGGGTGGAAGGGGACAGCGCCTAGATCAGAGCTGGGGGTTGAACAGTGAGCACCCTCCAGCCCAGTGGAAAGTTGGCAGCCGTAGCTCCAGCCCTGGATTTGGTACCTATATAAGTAGCTGCATATTAACTTCTGAAGAGCCACATATGGCTCTGGAGCCACAGGTTGGCCACCCCTGATATAGAAGCAATAAGATATTCTCTATCCCTTTTAAAAACTGATTCTTAACATTCTATTTGCTTTTTTTGAGTGCTGCAGCACACTGAGTGAATGTTTTCAGAGAACTATTCACAATGATGCCAAGATCTTTCTTTTGAGAGCAGCTAATTTATTCCCTATCATTTTATATGTATAGTTGGGATTATGTTTTCCAATATACATTACTTTGCATTTATCAACACTAAAATTCATCTGATATTTCATTTCCCCATTCACCTAGTTTTTTATATCCTTTTGAAGCTTTTTACAGCTTGCATTGGACTTGCCTATCTTGAGCAGTTTAGTATTAGCTTCAAATGTTGGCACCTCACTACTTATCCCATTCTCCAGATCATTTCTGAATATGTTGAATAGGACTGGTCTCGGTACAGGACCCTGTGGAACACCACTATTTATTTACCTCTTCATTCTGAAAACTTACCATTTATTCCTACCCTTTGTTTCCTCTCTTTCAACCAGTTACCAATCCAAGAGAGGATCTTCGCTCTTCTTTCATGAGAGCTTACTTTGCTTAAAAGGCTTTGGTAAGAGACCTTGTCAAAGGCTTTCTGGAAATCTAAGCACACTATATACACTGGATCTCCCTTGTCCACATGCTTGTTGACTCTCCTCAAAGAATTCTAGTAGATTAGTGAGGCATGATTTCCCTCTACAGTCAACCATTTGTTGACTTTTCCCCAACAAATTATTTTCATCTGGTTTAGCAAAATGTTAGATGGATTGTATTAACTAACATGCACTAAGTGGAGTAAACAAATGAGAAGTTCTTATTCTCATTTACAATTAGAATTTCCCAAGAGGATTAGCTTTGTTGACAATGATCTTAATGATACCTTGAGTTTCACTTCTTTCTGATAATGCCATGTTATTTCCTTTCAAAGAAAAACTGCATAGCCGGTACACCAGCCTACCGGCCATTTGCTAATGAAGTAAACCTCCTTGCCTACCTTCTTATTCACACTACAAGTTGACATCTCATACAAGGAGCTGTGAAAACTTTAGACTTATTTAAAAATGTAACCCAGTTTCAAACCTCCTTCTCATCCATTTTTGCCAGGTATCCCATTCGGAGGCCACATATTTTCTTCTTAGACTGAGCATAAAGTAGGATCTCAAAGTTACGAACACCATGGGAATGGAGGTTGTTTGTAACTCTAAACAAAACATTAGTCAGGGATGCTGATGGGGGGCAGAGATGGGGCCAAAGGCGGCAGCTGCTCCAAGGCCTGGTGATTTAAAAGAGCCTAGGGCCACTGGATGTCCTTGGTACTACCGTGGCTAAAGTCCTGGGCCTTTTAAATCACCGTTGGCTCCAGCAGCGCATGCTTTGCAGCCCCAGCGGTGCAGAAGGGCTAGCTGGGGGAGGCAATTCCCCCTTCTCACCCCTTCTGGAGGTCCCAGAGGCAGCTCCAGTCAAGTCTCTCATCAGCCCCAATTAGGGTGGCTCTTTCTAAAGTGTACACCCGAACCCTGATCTCACACTGGGGCTGTGTCCAGACTCAGGGGTTTTTTCGAAAAAAGTAGCCTTTTTTCGAAAAAACTTCCCCTGCGTCCAGACTCAAGCCGCGTTCTTTCGAAATTAATTCGAAAGAACGCGGCTTTTCTTTCGATGGCGGTAAACCTCATTTCACGAGGAAGAACGCCTTCTTTCGAAAGTTCCTCTTTCGAAAGAAGGCGTTCTTCAATGTAAATAGGGCTTCTTCAAAAGAGAGCATCCAGACTCACTGGATGCTTTCTTTCGAAAAAGCAAGCCGCTTTTTCGAAATTTCTCCGTGCAGTCTAGACGCTCTCTTTCGAAAGAGGCTCTTTCGAAAGATGCGTTCGAAAGAGGCTCTTTCGAAAGAAGCCTGCAGTCTAGACATAGCCTGGGGGGCAACTCTCCTACGCAGAAGGGGAAAAACATGTTGTTTCCCCCTTTACTTTGTGAACAGGTGTTGTTTAACAAAGCAGCCTCCTGAATGTGTTTTGGTCGTTTGTGTGTGTGTGTCACAACTCTGCTGTTGCCTGATTGCAAACCCCCCCCCCCCAAAGGGGTTTGCGGTGGAGTTGGGGTGTTTGTACCACTCGGGCGCATTCATGCGACGGACAAGGCGGGTTTCAACCCAGGGAAGCGGGCGCCTTAATCCAGAGGTGCCCCAGGACGGTTTTGGCCACTCGGCGACCGTGCAGTGGGGCGGTTGGCTGCTGCCCTCATTGCAGCCGCCCACGAGGGCGGCCAGCCCCGCAGGGACGAACCGGTCCCGGTTCCTGAGGGAGGCTCTGCCCATGCAAGCCGGGCAAGGGGGGGGGGTTGTGAGGGGACTTTCGGGGCGCGGCGGGGAAGCCTCCGGGCTGGCGACGGGAGGGCGGGAAGGGGCGAGCTGGGGAAGCTGCTGGGCGCCTGGAGCGAGCGTCGCCCAGGCGCTGCCCGCGAGGCCCGGCCCTGAGGGGAGAGAATCCCGCCAGGGCACCGAGCGCGCGGCTCGCGCGGGGGGAGTAACGGGCGCGCGGGGGGGAGTAACGGGCGCGCGAGCGGCCCATTCCCGCCTCTTACCGCTGAACGTGTCCGGCACCCGCCGGCTGCGGTCGGCTCTGTCCCCCTGCTTGTCCGCCATCGCCGCCCGCGCCCCTCCGCTCCGCCGAGTGCCCGTTCCGCGGCCGCCCGCCCCGCGTTTCCCTCCGCCCGGAGCCGCCCCTGCGCCAGGCCCCGCCCCGCCCCCAGGCCTCGAGGCGGAGCTCGCCCCTCCCGCCATTTCTGGCTGCCTGAGGGAGGGGAGTCCCCGCCCTCATTTCCCCCGCTGGGGAGGGGGGTTGAGGCGTGTCAGAGGCCTGGGGGCAGCAGCAGGCAGGGACGTGGGGGGACACAGCTACAGGGCTTTGGGGAATGTATGGGGGAGACAGGCATATGGGTGACAGGGATGGGGGGTGTCACTGGGAAGTGGGGCTAGCAGAGAGACATGGATGCGAGGAGCCATGTAGGGGGGAGACTGGGAAGACACAGGCATATGGGTGACAGGAATAGGGGTGTCACTGGGAAGTGGGGCTAGGAGAGAGACATGGATGTGAGGAGCCATGTAGGGGGGAGACTGAGAAGACACAGGCATATGGGTGACAGGAATAGGGGTGTCACTGGGAAGTGGGGCTAGGAGAGAGACATGGATGTGAGGAGCCATGTAGGGGGGAGACTGAGAAGACACAGGCATATGGGTGACAGGAATAGGGGTGTCACTGGGAAGTGGGGCTAGGAGAGAGACATGGATGTGAGGAGCCATGTAGGGGGGAGACTGAGGCTGTGTCTAGACTGCAGGGTTTTTTCGAAAAAAGCCTTTTTTCGAAAGAAACGCCCCCCCCCCCCAAAAGTCACCTGCATCTAGACTCCAGCCGTGTTCTTTCAAAACTAAATCAAAAGAACGCGGCCTTTCTTTCGACGGCGGTACTCCTCGTTTCACGAGGAAGAACGCCTTTTTTCGAAAGGGCTCTTTCGAGGAAAGGCGTTCTGGAACGCCAACAGGGCTTTTTCGAAAGAGAGCATCCAGACTGCCTGGATGCTCTCTTTAGAAAAAGCGGCTCTCTTTTTCGAAAGAAGAGGTTGCAGTCTAGACGCTCTCTTTCGAAAGAGGCTTGTAGTCTAGACTTACCCTGAGATGACATAGGCATATGGATTACAGGGATAGGGGGTGTCACTGGGAAATGGGGCTAGCAAAGATGTATGGACTGGAGGAGGGATGTCTGGTGGAGACTTACAAGACACAGTCATATGACAGTGTCTGGAAGATGGGGCAGGGATATGGGTTACGCTACAGGACTGTGGGAGCGTCAGAAGTGGGCTGTGCCTACAAAAGCTCACGATACCATCTACATGTTGTGTTAGTCTATAAAGTGCTACCAGACCATTTGTAGTTTTTTAAGTAGCACTACGGCTGACAGCACTACAGAGATATGAGGGGGTAGGGATGAAGGTGGCAAAGTTACAGGGATATGGAGCAGAATCACAGGGATATGGGATGACAGAGCTACAGGGATATGAGGGACATACCCTGGGGTTGGTTTTGAAACTGTATCTCTTAAAATGTATGCCTTTTGGTTTGGTGGCCTACTGCAAGGGGTTTGGACAAGTTGCAGGTAGCAGCCAGAATGAATCATTTTGCTATTGAAATGTGAGGACAGATTAATACCCACTTTTACCCAGTTATTCACATTGTAGGCAGCACAGTTGTGGTGACCCTAAACCCTATGGCATAGGAGGCATGGAAATGTTCAGGCCCGTGTATTTTGTTGGAATTGTGATTCTCTGGACAGGAATTGGGCAGAGAGGCCCTCTGATGTGGAGGATTGGTAACATCTGGAGAGTGAGCCGGAAAATGGGCTGAAGATCTCTACAACATGGTGGGGGAGCTGTTATGGATGAGGCAATTGGAAAATGGGTACGGAGTGGAAGAGGAGAGGCATGTGGGCTCTGGGTCATTCAAAGAGGAGAGAGTCTTCAGAAAGTTCAGTGATAATAGAGCTGCCTTCTGACAAGGGGTTAAAAACGTGGGAAAAATTTCCCACGGGTGTAAGCTTAAGTGTGAGAGGAACAGAGTCAGGGATGTAAACACAAGATTAAAATAAAGAGGAAGGGAGAGGGCAAGAGACGAAACCAACCAATCCAAGAAGCATATGAGAGCACTGAAAGCAAACAGGTTGTGAAATTCCCTGGGAAGGTAAGCAAGCCTCTAGTTCAGGGGTGGGCAAATACTGGGGCTGGATTCAGTTTGCCAGGGTTAGCTCCTGGTGGGCCCCTACTGCTATATTTATCTACACAGACGCAGGTACCAGCAATCGCAGCTTCCATTGGCTGCAGATCACGGTTTCTGCCCAGTGGGAGCTGTAGGAAGTGGTGTTCCAGTCGGCACTACTTCCTGCAGCTCTCATTGGCCGGGAATGATGATCCGCAGCCAACGGGAGCTATGATTGCCAGTGCCTGTGTCCACGTAGATAAATCTAGTGGCAGTGGCCTACCAGAGGCTAACACTGGTGAACCGCCACCATGTTATTCATAGTTTTTTTTTATTATGAAATGAAAACTGCTGGTCATTTAATATTAAATGTTATCGGGAGAGAGAGATTCCTGAGCTCAGGAGAGCTATTGCTAGAAGTAAGGTATTCCTTTGGAGACTGGAAATGTGCTTGATGTTCTAGGTCATTCAGTCTCTCTTTTTCTTAGAGACCATTGCCTATTAGTGTACTGTTTTTAAAAGTTCTCAGCATTGTAACATTGCTCCTGTTGAAGTCAGCAGGAAAGGAGGGCAGTGAGGTTACCATTTTCTTAGATGGGAGGAAAGTTAAGGCAACTTGAGTATTCCACCTATAGGAACTTGGCCTTAAGTGGCCCGTGGGTAGAGTGACCAGATGGCAAATGTGAAAAATTGGGACAGAGGGTGCAGGGTAATAAGTATCGGGACTGATCCTACAAAATAGGGATATCTTGTTACTATACCCATGGGGCTCCTCTCTCTCTCTCTCTCTCTCTCTTTTACTGAAATGCTGCTGGACACACTGCTTGTTTAGCCTAGTAAAGTACTGATCCTATATCGAATGTAGTATATCCTCCCCTTACCCCCTTTTTTCAGAAAACAAAGCCATGATCTTTGTTACTTTCCTATGAGATTCCTCCCATGGTAACAGCAATAGAGCCATAGAAGAGATAATTACATATTCAGCTGCTACATTATAACAAAGCTGCTGTTCAGGGTGTCACACCTATAAACATTTCAAGGCTGAATCCTTTCATTAGAAGCTGTTAGAGGGCTATATGTGACTCATGATTATTCTTTAACCACTCTTAGATTATGGGGAATAAATATTTTCCACAGCTACGAAAGTGGGGAGGGACATAAACACGTATTTATTATATGACATCACTATATTTACAGCTCGTAATCAATAGCTTGCTGAGTAACTTTGCTTCATTTTTTCCATTTGCAAAACTGAGATAATGATTCTTAGGTTCTTGGAAAAGTACTGAGAGAGAGATGGATGAACAGTGCTATATAGCAACTAAGGATTATTAGTGTAATTCAGAGTCTTAATGAAAACTATAATCCTCTTTGTTTGATTCTTCCCGTGGAAATACCTTGGCTTTTGCTTTTTTTCACGTGATTAACAGAGCCATGGGGACTAGAGTTTCCTGTTTATGTAGAGTGATTTTTAGCTAAATAACACAAGTGCATGGTAAGTGATATGCAAGCTTCTCCTCCATAATATGAGTGAGGAAAATTGCATTCTTTTTTAGTTAAAATGAAAAAAGGTTTTTTTTTGTCCACTGCAACCTTATTTCAGAAGCATATGAATCCCAAGATGATATGAACAGCATCACTGCAAAAGCATAATGGTAACATTCTTTCCCTCCGGGCCTACGATGCCTGATAAACAGCTCTCCTCACCATCAGTTGGCATGAATTTCTAATTGCATCACTTTGCTAAGTAATTCCAGACTAGCTCTAAGTAGCAAAAAATCCTCAGGCCAAATCAGGGATAAATGAAAACAAAGACTAAGTTTACAGTCCTTGAATCATAGAATCATAGGACTGGAAGGGACCTCGAGAGGTCATTGAGTCCAGTCCCCTGCCCTCATGGCAGGACCCAGTACTGTCTAGACCATTCCTGATAGACATTTATCTAACCTACTATTAAATATCTTCAGAGATAGAGATTTCACAACCTCGCTAGGCAATTTATTCCAGTGTTTAACCACCCTGACAGTTAGGAACTTTTTCCTTGTGTCCAACCTAAACCTCCCTTGCTGCAGTTTAAGCCCATTGCTTCTTGTTCTAGCCTCAGAGGCCAGGAAGAACAAGTTTTCTCCCTCCTCCTCGTGACATCCTTTTAGATACCTGAAAACCGCTATCATGTTCCCTCTCAATCTTCTCTTTTCCAGACTAAACAAGCCCAGTTCTTTCAGTCTTCCTTCATAGGTCATGTTCTCTAGACCTTTAATCATTCTTGTTGCTCTTCTCCGAACCTTCTCCAGTTTCTCCACATCTTTCTTGAAAGTGGCACCCAGAACTGGACACAATACTCCAACAGAGGCCTAATCGGCGCAGAGTACAGCGGAAGAATGACTTCTCATGTCTTGCTCACAATACACCTGTTAATGCATCCTAAAATCATGTTGGCTTTTTTTGCAACAGCATCACACTGTTGACTCATTTTTAGCTTATAGTCCACTATAACCCCTAGATCCCTTTCTGCCATACTCCTTCCTAGACTGTCGCTTCCCATTCTGGTGAAACTGATTGTTCCTTCTTAAGTGAAGCACTTTGCATTTGTCTTTATTAAACTTCATTCTGTTTACCTCAGACCATTTCTCCAATTTGTCTAGATCATTTTGAATTATGACCCTATCCTCCAAAGCACTTGCAACCCCTCCAAACTTGGTATCATCTGCAAACTTAATAAGCATACTCTGTATGCTCATATCTAAATCGTTGATGAAGATATTGAACAGAACCAGTCCCAAAACAGACTCCTATGGAACCCCACTTGTTCCTTCTTTCCAGCAGGATTGTGAACCGTTAATAACTACTCTCCTGATAACTTTTTTGAATCTCCCTTTTCTGACCACTGCTACTAATATGCTTAAGAATATTGTCTGTAGAGAACCAGAATTAATATGATTATAGTTGTTGTCACTTAGGGATCTCAAGCTGGTAGTGCTTCAGTGCTTTGTTTTTAATGTTACTGTTATATAAACTCACCTGTACAAGTTGAACCTCTCTGGTATGGCAATATCCGTGGTTCTGCAGAGTTCGGCAGCACCCAGGGCCGCAAGGGTTCTGTAGCCCCAAGGCTACTGAAGCTCAATGGTGCCAGGGCTGACCACAGAGCCAGGAGCCCAGTGGCCTGAGGCAGGCAAACTTGGCAATTTGCAGACAGACCCCAGAAGAATCTTGAACCTGTCAGCCGAGGGGCTGGTTATGTCTTGAAGGTGCCAGACCAGGGAGGTCTAACCTGTAGTTCTTCTTGAAAAAGATATCAGACAAACAGCCTTGGAAACTATATGTCTCTTTATCCAGAGAGCAGCTTCAGCAAGAATATCAGCACAAAGTAGTCAGCTGTCTAACAGTTTCGGGCAGGGAGTTCTGTGACTGTCTTCGTCTTTAATATGGAGACTGGAAGGGTACGTCTACACTGCACTGCTATTTTGGGATACCATATCCCGAAATAGCCACCCCGTGTCTACGCAAGCTATCCATTATTTCAAAATATTTTTCAAAATAACAACGTGCTATTTTGCCATCCCAGTAACTCTTGTTGCATGAGGGATAAGAGATGGCCCAAAATAGCATGTTATTTCAAAATGTGGCGCTGTGTAGACGCACCAAATTTCAAAATAAGCTATTTCGAAATAGTTTCTAAATAAGATACGCAATTTGCATAGTGCAAATTGCATATCTTATTTCGAGTTTAGAGTGCTGTGTAGATGCATCTGAAGTCCCAACATGCATTATTGCATCTTGATCAGAACAGATCTTACATTAGACTGGAACACTGCTTATCAGGCATCTAGTATCAAGAGCCTACACCACCATATTAAAGATGAAGGAGACTGCAGACTCCTCTGTTACATTTGTATGAATTAAGTGTGGTCCTGTGGACTTTTAACAAGTTGTTAGTGCTTATCTCTTTGGAGAAAATGGAGCCATTTCTGCTGTAGGGGATCACTGTGCTGAAAGTGGTGTCCAGTGATAAGCACATCTCCTAATGCTGAACTCAGTAGATTAATAGGCAAAGGAGGATGTCCCAGAAATATGAGGAATAGATACTGTGAGATGATAATTTAGGCCAAATTTTAGCAATGAATAGTAAGCAAATAACTGCTAGTCCCTCTTAATATCAATATCAGTACAGGCAGTCCCCGGGTTACGTACAAGATAGGGACTGTAGGTTTGTTCTTAAGTTGAATCTGTATGTAAGTCGGAACTGGCGTCCAGATTCAGCCGCTGCTGAAACTGACCGCCAGTTCTGACTTACATACAGAATCAACTTAAGAACCCCAAGTGTCCCCAAGTCAGCTGCTGCTGAAACTGATCAGCAGCTGATTCCAGGAAGCCCGGGGCAGAGCAACTCTGCCTCGGGCTTCCTATAGTCAGCGCTGGTCAGTTTCAGCAGAAGCTGACTTGGGGACGCCTGGGGCAGAGCAGCTGGGGTGCTGCTGGGTTGCTCCAGTAGCACCGCTCCTCGGCGCTACTGGACCAACCCAGTAGCACCCCATCTGCTCTGCCCCAGGCGTCCTGATTCAGCCGCTGCTGAAACTGACCAGCAGCGGCTGAATCAGGACGCCTGGGGCAGAGCAGCTGGGGTGCTGCCGGGTTGGTCCAGTAGCGCCCAGAGCGGCGCTGCGGGACCAACCGGCAGCACACCAGCTGCTCTGCCACAGGCGTCTGGAGAAAAGCCTAGTCTGCTGGGGGGGGGAGGGTACTAGCTGCGTCCCCCCCCCACCCCAGCAGAGCAGGGAGACGCGGGCGGCGGACCGAGACGCACCGCGGTCCCGCCACCTGGGTCCTCCGCGGCTTTGCTCCCCGTCTCCCTGGTCTGCCAGGGAGACGGGGAGCAAAGCCTCTGAGGACGCCAGCAGCGGGACAGCCGGGGGGCGCCTGGGCTGCCTCGCTGCCCGAGCCCCCCCGCGGCTTTGCTCCACGTCTTCCTGGTCTGCAGACCAGGGAGACGCGGAGAAAGCCCCGGAGTACACGGGCGGCAGGACCGCGAGGTCCCGCAGTCCGTGTCCTCCGGGGGAGCCCCGTTCGTAACTGCGGATCTGACGTAAGTCGGATCCGCGTAAGTCGGGGACTGCCTGTATTGAGACTTGGGCATTTTTATTTTAATAAAGCTATAAAACTCACTTAATGGATATCAAAGTATCAAGCTGTTGTGTAGAGTCTCATTAACATCTCATGCATTTAGCTACAAACTAATACATATATATTACAGCATTTTGCTCAAGGATTTTAGAATAGAAAGCCTTTTATCTGATTCTTAAAGAGGATTTCATCCCATTCCTTTTAAAATCAATGGGAATTTTGACATTTTGAGGATGAATACAAAGGTGTTATTCTGTGAATGTTTGCTGCCATCTAGTGTCTCCTACCATGTACTACATCCATGTAATTGCTAGAAAGTCTAATCAATAGTTTGTATATGTAACTCTCCTGTTAATGCATCCCAGAATCATGGTGATTTTTTGTTTGTTTGTGGGGGTTTTTTTTTGCAGTGGTGTCACACTTTTGACTTATATTTACCTTGTGGTCCACTATGACCCCTAGATCCCTTTCTGCAGTACTCCTTCCTAGACAGTCGCTTCCTTCTCATTCTGTATGTTTGAAACGGATTGTTCCTTCCTAAGTGGAGTACTTTGCATTTGTCCTTATTAAACTTCATCCTGTTTACCTCAGACCATTTCTCCAGTTTGTCCAGATCATTTTGAATTATGACCCTCTCCTCCAAAGCACTTGCAACCCCTCCCAGGTTGGTATCATCTGCAAACTTTATTAAGTGTACTCTTCATGCTATTATCTAAATTGTTGATGAAGATTTTGCTCAGAGCCAGTCCCATTACTGACCCCACTTGTTACACCCTTCCAGCATGACTGTGAACCATTAATAGCTATTCTCTGAGAATGGTTATCCAGCCAATTATGCACATACCTTATATTAGCCCCATCTAGTTTGTATTTCACTAGTTTATTGATAAGAATTTCATGCGAAACCATATCAGATGTTTTACTAAAGTCTAGGTATACCACGTATACTACTTCTGCCTTATCCACAAGACTTGTTGTCCTATCAAAGAAAACTATCAGAATGGTTTGACATGATTTGTTCTTTACAAGTCTATGCTGGCTGTTACCTATCACCTTATTATCTTCCAGATGTTTTCAAATGAATTCCTTAATTTATTTGCTCCATTTTCTTTCTTGGCACAGAAATTAAGCTGACTGATCTGTAATTTCCTGGGTTTTTCATATTTCCCTTTTTATAGATTGGCACTGTACTTTTCCATCTTTCCATCTTTTCTTCTGATTAGGTGTTTTGTAATCGACCCCGTCCATAACACCACCCTAGGTTTTTTACCCCTTTTAATCTGACCCAGAGACTCTCAACAAATCTGTCTCATATGTCCATCTCAACCTCAGTCGATGTGTGTATATATACATTTTAATATATAAGGCAATATCTCCTCCCTTTTTCCCTGCTTATCTTTCCTGAGCAAATTAAACCCTTCAGTACCAATATTCCAATCATATGTATTATCCCACCAACTATATCATAGTTGTATTTATTTATTAGCATTTTGAGTTCTTCTTGCTTATTCTCCATACTTCTTGCATTTGCATAGACAACTAAAATACTGATTTGATTTTGTCCTCCCCCAGTTGTTGTTTGTTTCTCCTTTATCCCTGCTGTTACAGCCCATAACTATTGCTAATACAAAATGCACTATTCTCCCGCCTCTATGGATCCTCAGCAATTTGTGTTATAGCTGGTGGTACAGTGATGAAGATGGGATGCCTGAGCACAAGGAATGGATAATGGATACAGTGAATCAAAATGTCACTTTGAGACTGGCATTCACAAAACAACTTTACATGGTGAATTAGTGCTTCTGGGTCCTAAAAGTGGGTACTGACTGTTGGGATTGCATTGTAATGTGATGGTTTGGGATGACAAGCTATGGCTGCAGAACTTTTGGATGCAAAAGGCACATTCCTGAATTTCTATGCTGAGCTTGCCACAGCCCTCAAGTGCAGAGACACCAGAATAAGAGCTGCATTGACTGTGGAAAAGCAAGTAGAGATCAATATGCCCAAGTGTCACAAAGTGTTTGGAATCTTGCAATGCCAAATTGCTATTGATCAGCGGGGAATCAATTCAGAGATGGAAAATCCACAGTAGAGGCCATTGTCATCAAATTGGAATTTATTTAAATTATGGTTTATATCACTAGTCAGGAAGACTTGATTTGATCATTGTTTTCTATATAAAAGTGCATGCTTGTTGGTTATAACCTTAATACATATTCTTCACAACTCAGAGACAGACATGTAAGTTTCCTTTTTAGAAGGTACATGCTACACATTTTAAACAGTGATTTATTTTGAAAACTTTTCAGATTAGTTTTACAGCTATATCAGAAAATGAATGATTGTTTGGTAATTGAAGTCATTGGGAGGTAAACAATCCCCAAATCAACAGGTTAATCATTAATATTAGGAGGATTTTTCTTGTCATCCTGTATTACAAGGAGAACATCACCAACAGCTATTTAAATTGTTTTAACTAAAACAACAACATTATGTATTCTGGATTTTTTCTTCAAAAGCAAACATATAATATTTTATCAAAACAAGCATATGAATTTTTGAATTGAGTTAAACATTCACATTTTTTTAAAATAAGGTTTGTTTTTTGTTAAAATTATTTAACTAAAATAGTTAAATGAAATATTTAAAAAAATTAAATCAACTATGTCAGCCAGGTCAATATGAGAAATTTATAATATTGGGTTCTGCAGCTAACTCAGTCTTCGCCTTCATTTTTCTGTTTGTTCATAATGTGGAAAAGAAAAACAAGCTTTCCTGCTTTTTCAGGTCCCAAACAATTTCTCAGTTTGGAATTAATTAGTCCAAAGGAAGAAAATATTGTTTCTAACCGAAGAAATATTCTTTCTAACAGAAGAAGGTACTGCTGTTAAAAGTAAGATTATCACTTCCAGTCTTTGAATCTAAGTGCTTAACTGTCTTCCTCCAATTCATTGATGTTACTTTCTTTAAAACATCCTCAGCAAACATATATTTCTTGAATGGTTCACCCTTAGTTCTGAAGTTTATTATAGTTGGCATTACAAAGGGATGATTGCTGGATACCCATATCAAAACCAACTCCTCTTCTTCAGTAGTTAAGAGTTGACCCTGGTACCGAGTATTGAGAATATTTGCAAGAAAATGAGCTGGAGATAGTGTGTGTCCAATTAACTTTTCTTATTTCTCTTTTTAAGATCTCATACAGACCTTCCAAATTACAACAGCATAAGCAAAAACAAAAAAACCCCAAACAAACAAAAAATCCCATCTATTTTTTCTGTATTTTGTTCAAGGCTACAGAAATAGGCTTCAGAGTACTTATCATGTGTTCAACATTTCTCTTAAGCCCAATGTTGAGAACTTTGTCTGTGATAGTGACATCTATTTTTTCACAATTTTGTTCACAAACTGGCATCAGATTAGGCCAGTTCTTGGTATAGTGCTCGGAACAGAACACTGCTGAGTTCCATAACTCTCCCACAAGAGGGGCAAACTTGGTTCTTCCCACTTTTTTCAGAGCAGCTGCTGCAAAGTGGTTGTTATGGAAGTATTTTGCAATTTCAACAACATTAGCCTTCATTTCTGGAACACTGAAGTCTTTGGCTAGGAGGTGCATCAAATGAGCTCGGCAACTGTATGTTATTAGCTTGGGACTCTATTCACTCTCTTCTAAATTTCTTCTCATTATGGATACATTTGCAGCATTGTCTGTGACCTAGCTGTGTACTAGACATTTTATTTTTTTCCCCACAGTTTGTTATAGGTTATACTGCTGCTACTTGTAAGTATTCTGCTATGTGTGCATTTCCTGACGTATCAATTGTTACTGTAAGAAAGACATTCCCTTCTTCTGTTGTCATACAAGCCCATACATCAGGATTATTGTGGACATTGCTCTTCCCATCAAGATTCAGGTTAATTTTAACCTCTAGACTTTTTGCATACTGATCAATTTCTCTTTCATACACTTCCTCCAGCAATTTGCCTGTGATATCTGCTTTGTTGGGTGGACTATCTCCTGGTTTTAATGACTGAACTACGTTAATGAAGTGTGGGTTCTCAGTCGAACGGAAAGGATAGTTTGTTGCATAAGCAGCCTGGGACATATTTTTCATCAGTTACCTTTTTTGTAATCTGCTGGTTCTTTTTACAAACTAATCTATTGTTTCTGGATGATGGAGATTTTTTTTCTTTTTTGCTACAGGTGATATAATGTGCCTATGTGACATACATGATGTGTCTGACTATCATTGGCAGATCATTTTGAAATTATAGAAAATAATGGTGATCCTGAAGGATCTGCAAAACTAAGCATCTCTGATAGTATCTTCTAGGTTGAGCAATGAAAGCGTCGCTTACATATTGCATTATTGAGTGTTTCATTAGAGGCCTTCTGCAATATGGATCTAGGATGCCCAGGTGTCCCAGTTATATAGGGCCAGTGCTGATATTCAGGGCTTTGTCTGTTACCTCCAATCCTGTGTCCTGATTTTTTTCATACTTGCTATGTAGTTGTCCTCTGGGTGCCATAAACAACAATACATTAAGAGTGCAGAACAGGCTGTTTCAAAGCACTATGCTGATATCCATTTTGCATTGTATACAGTATTAAACACAGTAAAATTTTCTCACTGGATGCAGTACTTATCTGCATAGAAGGGAACAATAGGATTCTTTTAAACATGTCTTTATAATTTTGGTGCAGAGTTAACTCCCAGAATGCATAGATATTTGGCCTTAGTAATAGAGATGTACCCATGTTAGTCTAGTCTAGCTGAAACAAACAGGACTAACAAGATGGTTTATTAGGTGATGAGCTTTCCCAAAATCTATAAACCGGGACACCCCGGACGTCCCATCATCTCAGGTATCGGCACGCTCACTACTGGATTATCCAGCTATGTAGACTCTCTTCTCAAACCCTACGCAACCAACACTCCCAGCTATCTCCGAGATACTACTGACTTCCTGAGAGAACTACAAAACATCGATAACCTCCCTGATAACACCATGCTTGCTACCATGGATGTAGAAGCTCTGTACACCAACATCCCACATGAAGACGGATTACAAGCAATTAGAAACACTATCCCAGATATGTCATCATGTGCCGACAATGTCCGTCAGCTATGTACATTGGACAAACGTCTCAGATTCTTTGCCCAAGAATCAATGCACACAAAATGGATATCAGTATCACAAAGAAAAAACAATTTCTTGTCATTTCAACCAGAAAGGGCTTTGTCTCAATGACTTGATTACCTGCATACTGCTTCAAAGGCATTTTAACACCAGACTTCATAGAATACTAGGACTGGAAGGGACCTTGAGAGGTCATCGAGTCCAGTCTGCTGCTCTCATGGCAGGACCAAGTACTGTCTAGACCATCCCTGATAGACATTTGTCTGTCTCCACAGATGGTGATTCCACAACCTCCCTGGGCAATTTATTCCAGTGTTTGACTACCCTGACAGGAACTTTTTCTTAATGTCCAACCTAAACCTCCCTTGCTGCAGTTTAAGCCCATTGCTTCTTGTTCTATCCCCAGAGGCCAAGATGAACACGTTTTTTCCCTCCTCCTTATGACACCCTTTTAGATATCTGAGAACTGCTATCATGTCCCCCCTCAATCTTCTCTTTTCTAAACTAAACAAACCCAATTCCTTCAGCCTTCCCTCATAGGTCATGTTCTCTAGACCTTTAATCATTCTTGTTGCTCTTCTCTGGACTCTTTCCAATTTCTCCACCTCTTTCTTGAAATGTGGTGCCCAGAACTGAACACAATATTCCAATTGAGGCCTAACCAGTGCAGAGTAGAGTGGAAGAATGATTTCTTGTGTCTTGCTCACAACATAGACTTGAAAGAGAAACCTCTGAACTATCATTCATGCTTAAATTTGACACTTTACCCTGGGATCTTAAGAAAGATGCTAATTATCTTACCCATTACAAAGATAGCTTCCCCAATTATCACCTCTAATATCATTAGCTCACAGACATTTACCTCCCCCCTTCATTCCCCAATCTGTTCTGAAATTTGATTTGTCCTTTTGTGTTCACTTTTTTTGATTGTATCTCTTCGGTATATATGGTCATGCCTATATTCTTCCACAATTTGATCTGAGGAAGTGGGTCTGGCCCACGAAAGCTCATCACCTAATAAACCATCTTGTTAGTCTTTAAAGTGGTACATAGTCCTGTTTTTTGTTTCATATTGGGCCTTGTATGCTTTCCCAACTTGACCACTAGATGGTACTATTGTATAATGCAATAAATACTCCTCTGCCATTTTTCATACTCTGGCAGGTTAAAAGGGACCGGTGCTTGTCTATTTTAATTTTCTTTAAAAAAATTAATTTGATGCTTGTTAAGGGTGTCATGTTATAACATCCTTTTAAACTGATGTCCAGAGAATAACTATAGCATAGGCCACAACTATGCCATTTTCCCGACACCACTCACTGCCAAATGCTCCAAACTTATGCCAGAGTGACCATTTTTAGGCGTACTGTAGGCTTCTTGTGCAAGAAGCTTTTATCGGAAGAGATCTTCCACAAAAACATCTTGCGCAAGAGTGCATCCACACTGCAAAAGCACATCGAAAAAGCAATGGGCTTTTGCAAAAGAGAGCATCCAGACTGCATGAACGCTCTCTTGAAAGTAATCACTGAATGGTATGCACGGAATCACCACTAGGGCACCTGTGCTTTTTCCTATTTCCGCACAAAAACTCCTCTTCCCCATCCACACACGCCTTTTTGCGAAAGAACTCTTTCGCAAAAAGGCTTCTTCCTCATAGAAAAAGGAATACTAATTGTGCAAAACCCCCTCTGTTCTTTCGATTCTCTTGCACAAAAAAGAGCTTGCAGTGTGGACGCTCCATGAGTTTTTGCGGAAAAATGGCTGTTTTCCCGCAAAAACTCTGTAGTGTAGACTTAGCCTCAGGCATGACAAAGTAGTTTAGTCTCCATAGCTATTACATCTTTGTTCCTTCTGTCATGAGATTGTCAACACACAGTATTAATTGTGTGGGAGATTCTTGTGGTGTGATAATCCATTTCCAACTTGGCCAGGTTGAGCCCTAAAAACTCATGATACATAGAACAGACACATTTTAACAGAAATGTATAATAACCAAACAATTTTTTTATAAAATATTTATTAAAATTCAAGATTTATAACAAAATAAATTAAGCAAATCATTTAAAACCATTGCCAATTTATATTGTAAGAATAATATATTTTTAAAAAACCTAAATTTAATAACTTAAGAGGATTTAAGCCCTTAAATTCATATAGCCAGCTCCAATACTATATACAAAAACTCAGTCTTCTCAAAAATACTCTGTTCAAGATCCAATTCCAGAATGCCTGTGTTGAGGGATGAAAGGGTGTTTCCTGATTCTTACCATTCCATACTTCTCATTAAAACTTAGGTCTACAATATTTTTAAAAATCAATTTAAGGTGCTCAAGTACTATGGCAATGGATGCCACACAAGTATTTATATAGAAGGAAAACCTCTCAACATGATTCATTTGTAACGTTGCACATATCAACCTTCTGAATCCAATCGTACAAGCTGGTTAAAATCAATGGGAGTTCAGGGTGCTCCACATCTCACATAAGGAACCTAAAAAATACAGAGATGAGCCTTATATATTGGAACTGTGAAATAAGGCTACACTGTGATTCCATTAGGAGCTCAAAGGACTAATAGAATAGTGATGCCATTTAACAAAGAAAAAGCAGCCTCAGAATCTAAGAAATTTTGTAAAAGGAAGTAACTTTCTTACTTAACAAAAACCATTCAAACTCCACCATAAAAAATAAATTTAATTTATTCCTAGGTTTCCAATTCCAAATATGCAATTTAATAGTTTTTCCTAGGATTTCCAGTATCAGAGGGATAGCTGGGTTAGTCTGGATCTACAAAAGCGACAAGGAGTCCTGTAGCACCTTATAGACTAACAGATGTCTTGGAGCATAAGCTTTCGATGCATCTGACGAAGTGGGTCTTTGCCCACGAAAGCTTATCCTCCAATACATCTGTTAGTCTATAAGGTGCTATAGGACTCCTTGTAGAATTTCACAGTTTCTTGGTGAGGAAAAACAATTACACATTATAGCATGTAAAAATACAATATGATGAAGTCATTACATCGACTTTTTTACTATCATTTTCTGGACCAGGGAATAATTACTTTTTGTACCATGACCTCATGTTCAGCTCCTAATGGACCTCTTCAGATGTGCCTTCTCATCTTTTGCACTGATTCCCACAGCATTTCCTATGGTGTAGTTCTGGCATATGAAAAGAATCAGTTGCAAAATCCAATTTAGTGAATGCTAAAGCCAGGGAATGGAACAGAGGCCAGTGAAACCTCCAGAGAGCTGATCAGTCTCTCTGCTGTTGGAAGCTATAGATATGGAATGTCTGTTCTAAGCAAGCATTCCATGAAAGCAGAGAGAAATCCAGCTGCTTGTGCTCTAACTTGATAGACTATAGAATGAAATCATGGAAAGAAAAACAGGGACTGTAGCTATGCTGGAGGGGTAAGCCACACAGAAGTACATTTTAAGGTGCTTTGGATGGAGTTTTAGGATCAACATCAATAGGGGTCAGATATTTAGACCTCTCACTACAAGAATCTCACTGTAGTGGGTATTCTGCTCCTCCACTGCACCCCACCCAATCCCCCTTTAGCTGAATGGAGGTTGATACAGGGCAATCAATTCTTTTATCTCCTTGGTACCCTGTTCTTGGTCAACAGAGGAGATGCAATACTGTCTTTGAAACATTAAATAATCCTCAGTATCCCTATGAGGTAGGTATATATCGTAATATCCCTATTTTACAAGAGTAAATTGGAGGAAAGGGTAAGCAAGTTGCCCAAGACTACTCAGCAAATCAGTGGTAGAACTGTGCTTAGAATTCAATTGCTCCTCAGTCCCTTATCTGCGCTCATGCTGTAGACCATGCTACCACTCTGATTATAACAACAGTAGGACAGTTAACTTTCTAAACAGTATTATACTCCAAAGACACTGAGAAATCACACTATCATCAGAAAATGGATAACTGCAAACTCAGAAGCTGTATGTCAGCTTTGCTTTTTTGAAAGATTTCTATTTTTCAGTAAAATACACTTCTTTTACTAAAGTGAGAAGAGACATGTAGAAGACTTGGACAGCAGCAGTGGATCTAATCTGTGTAACCTTTTTACCCGGTATTTTTGTTCCTGCCTTTCTTCCTAGCATAAATTAATTTTATTAAATCTGATTATTACAAAAATCTCTGCTGGATGTGTTTTTCATGATAAACAAGGTCATGTGTTTTCCACCCTTTCAATATATTATAAAATTACTTTATATTTACATATAATTCTCCAGCATCAATAAATTATTCCAAAAGGAGAGGAATACATTTTGGTTCATCTTACAGTTATGGAACTACATTATAAAAAATGTGTAATGTTATTTTTTACAACCTGTTGGTCATGTCATGATCTCAGACCCTGAACACCAGCAGATTAAACTTTCCAATACCAATACCACTCTCCTAGGATTCTTTATAAATTAAACTTTATTTCTAACCAGATTATATTCCTTGGGCATCCATGATAACTTTGCATTTTTTATGTCAGCAGGTTGACCAATTTTGTAATTCCAGCAGTATTTAGGAGGTAGCAGTTTAGTAAGCTTGTTTATTAAGAAGTTATTTAAGTGGCTTTCATTATGCCATGTTGCCTCAGTGTTCCTTTCTTTGTCTTTTCTAATTCCTTTGTAACATTCCCTGGTAAGGCTGAAAACATGAAGAGGAGTGCCTCCAAACACAGCACCATGATAATAATAGTCCCCCTGTGTAAATGGAATACAAGATGCTGACTGGGGATTTCTCTCATAAGTGAAGTCTCCTTTTTCTGCCTTATAATACCAAGCTTGGAGCTGTGCTACAGACTCATCAAACCATAGTCATGTTGGAAAACTTGATCCACATCCACACAAAACGGAAAGTCTACTTCAAACGTAATGTAGCTTTCAATAAGGTCCCCTATAGTCTTCATGCGCATCATACTTACATCTTGCCACTGGCTTTCTTTGTTAACTTTGATTACTTTAAATATCCGCACACGTCCCAATTCTATAGAAGCATTTTCCTTCATCAACTATAACAGAAGATAACTCTGTAGCCAACCATGAAGAAGCTGTTTGCAAAAGTTAAGAAGTTTTTAAAATACCTATCGAGATACCTGGGAGGGGAGGGAGAAGGGAAGGGAAAATTACTAACTTTATCTTCAATTGGGTAATGAACTAAAGTCAAAGGGCCAAATTCATATTGATGTAATCCTGTTTCAAACAGTATTCTCTTAGGATGGGGGTCGGCAACTGTTTCAAATTAAAGAGCCCAACTATAGATCAACAAAGAGCTGGATAAGAATGCCCATTTGCATGACTGAAAATATAAAACTTAATATTATTGATAATTAACCTAATGATTAATAACATAAATGAAACTTTATACTCACAGACTTTATTTAATGGGATATCTGCTGCTGCATCTTTTTGCACATTTCTTTGAAGTTTACACCATAACTGGTCAAATCCTGCTACATGCATGCATTCAGGCTGTCTTCTGTCAGTCTTATGGCAGGGGGCTGTGGGAATGTTGGGGTGTACGAGGGGCTCAGGGCTGGGGATTTGGGTGTATGATGGACTCAGGGCACAAGGTTGGAAGATGGGGTACAGGAATGTTATGGCAGGGGACTGGAGATGTGGGGGTGCATGAGTTTGGGGATGTGAGGATATGAGGGGCTCAGGGCAGGGGGCTCAGGTATATGATGAGCTTAGGGTTGATGTGTGTGGGGAGGTGCAGGAATGTTATGATGCTGTGGCCAGATGGGGACTAGGCTTCAATTGGGGGCTTGTTGGCCATGCTTCATTTTTAAATAAAATAAAATATTGTGTCCATCACAGAAGGTTTTAACATTATCTTTATTTATGGCAGGAATGGGGAACCTTTTTGGGTTAGGTGCCACTGACCCACAGAAAAATCAGTCAGAGACCACACAAGGGAGAAGCAAAAAACAAAACAAACAAAACAAAACAACCCCCCCCCCCAAAAAAAAACACCCCCTCCAAAAAACAAACTCTCTGGCCAGGCGGCAAGATGTCTGGCCAGGGGATGAGGAGGCAGGGTGTTTGGCCAATGTGTCAAGGCAGGGTGTCTGGCCAGGGCACAGGAGTGGGCCGGGAGCAGGCTCTATGGCCAGAGGGCAGGATCAGGTTGGGGGCAGGAATCTGGCCAGGAGGCAGGGTGTCTGGCTAAATGGCAGGGTATCTTGCCATGGAGAAGGGGGTAGGAGTGGGGAAGGCAGAGTGTCCTGGCTGGGGTGTGTGTCTGAGTATGAGGAAGTGGGAGGGCACTTGTTTTTGCTCCATGTGCATTTAACACGGCCTCCCACTGCTCCCATTCCCTGGAAGGAAGCCTTCAGGAAAGATTCCCAGGGGAAGCCTTCAGGAAGTGTGTCCCAGGGGAAGAAAAAGGGCAGCATGCATGGAGCCATTTTTGCCTGCTTGTTTCCCGCGCGTCAGGGGAAGAAAAAGGGTGGAAAGGGTGGTGTGAAGGCTCATGCATGGCTACATTTTCGCTGCATAGAACACTGGCTGGCCTCCAAACACACTCCATCCAGGCACAATATCCACAAATGTGTGACCCCCACCACCAAGGATGGTCACATCCCTCAGGTGGTGGACCAAACCCACAACTTTCACATCCCTCAGGTGGTGGACCAAACTTTCTTCCACATCAGTCTCTTGGAACCGAGCCGTCTATTGAGAGCAGTAAGTCGCTGCTTTCTGGAACTGCTTTCTTAGAGGACATTTAGGGGTAAATTAGAGCTAAATAACAGCACAGAACACTGAGAGCCAACACTGTTGGCTGTAAACAAACTTTATGGGACCGCTGGAAACTTGGCCATACCCATAATAAGTGGGCATCCAGCAAACTAAAATCATTCCAGACCATGGATGTTGCTTGACCAGAAAATGCTGGCCTAGAGAGGTTCATCCTGAAGTATTTGAATGAAGTTGGGGGAGGGAAGCAGTTGGGGGAATCTTACAATTCTCTAACAAGATGAACAGGGGAGGCTGCATTATATTACATTTGGAGTTTTCTGCTTTTGCAATAACACGACCCTTCTGTCCTCTCAGTATAAGTTACATCATCTACCATTTGTCACTTCTGAATTTGGTTCAGTAATATTTTATTCTAAATGTCAGGCTGTGCAGTTTGAGAAAATTAAACTTCTTGGATGCTCGTGATTCAAGATTGTTTCAATCATTGCATGTCTGGTTATGCATTTATATGAAGAGTTAGTGTATATATGCAGGTACATAATATAGAATTGAGAAGTGTTATATATCAGTGTCACCATGCTAACAGACTGAATAATTAAGAAAACTCTCTTAGAACAACACGAAAATAAAAAAAAATCTCAGCAGTTAGGTTCTAATTTTTTAGAATTCTGAGCTTTTTGTTTTGCTTTTCGAAGAACACAATTTCATTTTAGACAACAATATTTAAGAAATAGGTACAGGCAAGTGCTGTGCATACAAAGGAAATATCTCAGATTTCTACCCTCTGTTCTTCATCAGATGTTCTTCTGATATGCCTATTGGATATAAGCTAATGTAGACAGATGGTTGTAAGGTATATTATGGGAAATATGCTTGTAAGGAGCGCCTTAGGTTATTGCATTAACCATATCATGTTGACCATCTCTGCTCCTGTACAGATGTCACAATATGTAGAGATGAGAGTGAAATAATATTTTTACATTAGACTGTGTTGTAAAGAAAGAGGGAGGAAAAATGAACCAAATTTGATGCAGTCTTGAAACAGGGGCAAGGGGTTTGTCAGCATTTAGGCTAAGTGTTGAGCATGCAACATTCGATTTACCCGGATATGGAGAGAGATCTGAGCAATTTTTAAAGAGAGAGAAAGATTTCAAGTCAACTGGAGAAATGACTTAAATATTAGGCTTAATTTACCGTATATTAATGAACTTATTAAAAAAATCAAGTAACAGTGGGAGCAGTAATACTGAATCCAATTGTTGTGTGCGTCAAAGGATTAGATAGTTCATTATAAAGAGCACAAGTAAAGATTTAAGAAATTGAATTTTTGAGATCATGCTTTGAAAAATGTCTCCTGATGGAAAATGGAGGTGGGTACCTGAAGAACTACAAGAGGAGGTAGGGTATTGCTTGGCTACTCCGGGCTATGCCACACTGATTCAGAAATTAAAGTTTTTATGCTAAAGTCAAAATATTTATTCTGTAACTGCCATGCCTAGTTTCACTTTCATTAATTTTCTTGATTTTGCATTATTAGCAAAAATGTTGTAAAGTGCGGTAAAAAGCAATTTCCGAAAGAAACATCTTTAGCAGGTTTCTCTAACTCTGACAGTGGCACTTTTATAATATAATAGGGGCTCAGTTCTATTCAACATTCATAAATGATCTGGAAAAAGGGATAATCAGTAAGATGCAAAATTTGCAGGTAACTATCTTGAGTAGTTTTGTATCTAGCCCCAGGCAGGCTGCGGAGATCTACAAAGGGATCTCTCAAAACTGGGTGACTAGGCAACAAAATGACAGATTAAATTTAATGTTGATAAATGCAAAGTAATGCATATCAGATAATATAATCCTAGCTATACATATAAAATGATGGGGTCTAAATTAGCCATTACCATTCAAGAAACAGATCTTGGAGTCATTGTAAGTAGTTCTTTGAAAAAACAATCACTCTATGTGCATCAGCAGTCAAAAAAGAAAACAGAATGTTGGGAATCATGAAGAAAGGGATAGATAATAAGACAGAAAGTGTCAGATTGCCTCTATAAAAATCTTTTGTATGCCGACATCTTGAATATTACATGCAGATGTGGTTGCCCTGTCTCAAAAAAGATTAGAATTGGAAAAAGTTTAGAAAAGGGCAACAAAAATGATTAGGGGGTATGTCATACCTTTCATATGAGAAGAGATGAATAAAATTGGGATTTTTCATTTTAGAAAAGTGATGGCTAAGGGGGGAATATGATTGAGGTCAGTGTTCCCGTGAAGCTGCAGGACAGCACAGCTTCCTAATCAGCCTGTGAAGCTGTGCTGCCGCGCATTTTAGAGGGAACACTGATTGACGTCTATAAAATCATGCTGGTGATAAGAATTAGGAGTCACCAAATGAAAATGGTAGGCAGCAGGTTTAAAGCAAACAAAAGGGAGTATTTCTTCACATAACAGATAGTCAACCTGTGGAACTCTTTGCCAGAGGATATTGTGATGATCAAGACAGAGAGGATTCAAAAAAGAACTAGATAAATAGTGTTTTGTAACTGGAGTCTCAATACAGTAACCATTCCATTGGGAATCAATGAAACTGTTTAAAAGGAACTTGTGGCAGCAGACTATGACCTTGAACTTTGGACACACTTGCTTTATATTCAGTTTGACACTCTTCTCTGTGTGTCACACAATAGCTTTTAAATGCCATATCCAATTAGTTCAAATATTTTAGGGAATATTCTAGGCATCAATAGCCAGAACACTAGTGATTGAGGAAAATCAAATGGGGGACAGAGGGAATCCCTTTGTCTGTTTAACATAGTCAGTGATTCAGATACATCCACTATCATCTGAGTCAAGCCCCTGCTGGATGGCACACGCGGCACTGTCATGTTAGAAAGTGCTTATATCTCATCTGTGCCTAGTCCCAATAGAGTTTAGCAGGTTGATGCCTTGAATGATTTACCTCCTAGATACCCAGAACAACTGGGGGAGAGCTAGGGAATGGTGGCATGTACACCACCCCAGGCATGGGACCCTGGTGTAGGGAGACACAGGCACACAGTGCTCCTAGCACGGCAGGAGGAATGGGAATTCAGAGCCCCAGGCATGAGGGAGGAGGTGGGGGAAGCTGCAGGGAATCCTTGAAATCAAGGAAGATGGGAGGATGTTGCAAAGGGAGTTCATGAGAAGGTGATGCAAGAAGCCCCAGGTGTGCCATTATCTCAGTCTGCACAGGCTATGAAACATACAAACCTCTAGTACTAAAACATGATTAAGTATTAAGTTAGCTCTGCATTATTCTTAATTGCAGCTACTTTACATTCACGCCCCATCTTGGAGAGAGCTGGTTTGATCACTACTTTTCATAGACTTAGGCCTTGGGCACTGATTATCCACCAAGTTCTTGGAATGCATTGGAGACAAATTTTCACTGAATGCTAAAACTGGAAAGGATCTCAAGAGTTCATCAAGTCCAGTCCGCTGCCCTCACATCAGGACCATGTGCCATCTAGATCATCCCTGACAGGCGTTTATCTAAACTGCTCTTAAATATCTCTAGTGATGGAGATTCCACAACCTCCCTGGGCAATTTATTCCAGAGCTTACCTTCCCTGACAGTCAGGAGGCTTTTCCTAACATCCAGTCTAAACCTTCCCTGCTGCAATTTAAGCCCATTGCTTCTTGTCCTATCATCAGAAGTTAAGGAGACTAATTTTTTTTCCTCTTCCTTGTAACACTCTTTTAGGTACTTGAAAGCCGTTATCATGTCCCCCCTCAGTCTTCTCTTTCCCAAACTAAACAAACCCAGTTCTTTCAGTCTTCCCTGACAGGTCATGATTTCTAAACCTTTAATCATTTTTGTTTCTTTCTCTGGACCTTCTGCAATTTTTCCATGTTTCCTGAAATGTGGTGCCCAGAATGGGACACGATACTCCAATTGAGGCTTAATCAACACAGAGTAGAGAGGAAGAATGACTTCTCATGTCTTACTCACAACACTCCTATTAATGCATCCCAGAATAATGTTTGCTGTTTTTTGCAACAGTCCCCAACTGACTCATATTTAGCGTATGGTCCACTATGACCCCTAGATTCCATTCTGCAGTACACCTTCCTAGATAATCTCTTTTCATTTTGTATGCGATTGTTCCTCACTAATTGGAGTCCTTTGCATTTGTCCTTACTGAACCTCATCGTGCTTACTTCAGACCATTTCTCCAATTTTTCCAGATAAGTTTGAATTATGACTCTATCCTCCAAAGCACTTGCAACCTCTCCCAGTTCAGTATCATCTGCACAATTTATAAGCATGCTCTCTATGCCAGGTTTATTACTGAAGGTTGAGAATGAGAGTAGGGAAGGAGCTGTTTTGGATTTGATTTTTGATTAAACCAATAGGAACTAATTTAGAATTTGAAGTTGGAGACAGTTTGGGTGAAAGTGTCCATGAAATGAGGGTATGGCTACACTAGCCATCCTAGTTCGAACTAGGGTGGCTAATATAGTCATTCAAACTTGCAAATGAAGCCTGGGATTTAAATATCCCATGCTTCATTTGCATATTCCCGGGCGCCGCCATTTTTAAATGCCTGGTAGCTCGAACTACCTGCCCGCGGCTACATGCGGCACGGGCTAGGTAGTTTGAATTAACACTCTTAATTCCACTCTTAATTCGAACTACCTAGCCCGTGCCACATGTAGCCGTGTTCGAACTAGGGTGGCTAGTGTAGCCAGACCCTGATAGAGTTCATTATTCTGAGGAATGGTAGGAGGGAAAAAAGCAGATTAAAGACTTCAAGTAAACAGGCTTTTTAGTGAACTTGGAATTGGTAGATGCAGTTATTCAAGGAGGCGGTTGGGATTTACTGCCGAGATGTCCTCACAGGTCTCTGGCTCTGTCGATGATGATAACCAAAAGACTGCTTGCATGTGTGCTCAATTATGTGTGCCGTGTCGATTTGTGCACTTAGTCTCCACAGCAGACCCCAAGCAAGCCTCCAAAGACCACAAACCAGATAAGGATTGAAGGTGGCAAACCAGGTTTATTGTTAAGCAAAGTACAGTAACAGTTGTCAGTAGACTCAACTGAACCACTGGCTGTTATTTCGAAATAACTTTGCTGTGTAGACATACCCTTATATACAGGTACAAACAAATCACACATCACTGCTGACGTATCAGGATGCCACCCTCTAATATCCTCAGGTTACCACCCTCCGATGTCAGGTTACCACCTCTGACACTTCTTAGATACCACCCATCACCCTGTACCTCGTGGTTTGATTAGATCATCTTTAGCCATCATGCTGTCATTTTAAACCTTTTCCTGAACCTGAGTCTGTATCTGTGGGGAGTGTGTACCAACGTCTTTTTAATGAGTTACTTGTACCACTTGATTTCAACTTATGACCAGTACTAATTATTGTTCTGCACCTGGACCTATTACCAATTAGAGTTTTGCACTCTCAGCCCTGTGCGTGTCAAGTTCTGTGAGCTGGAGCATGCCTCTTGCTCACAGCTTAGCTTTGCTTTATGTTAGTCATGTTTTGTCCATTGTTAGCTAGGCCTCAGACCAGGCCTGTACTGCATGGGCTTACCCTTTGAGGCTTCTCCAGCCATACAGATTGTCATGCTTATACTCAGAAGACATTTTTCTAGTTCTCGCTGTGCCAATTAGTTTCAGTGCTTATGGTGAAGTCTTAAGCAGTGGTCTGGCTAGACCACTATAGTCTGGTCCCTGCAAAACAGACAGAGACACAAGAACAAGAGAGCTAGTTCATGCAATCAGTGTTGAAATAGTCTCTCATATAATAGGGACCTACTCTTTTTGTCTCCATTTTTTAAATGACTCAGCAAAGCCGGCAGCCTCAGTTGGAGCCAATGTTTAAAAAGAAAGACGTTATATGAGTTATCTTGATTTGTTTCATATGTTTTTATTGTAGACCAGTAATCACAATAATTAGGTTACCATATTGATTTTCCTCTTTTAGCTATTTCTGGCTGAATTCTATTTCACAATCAGCTAGTTGTATGCTCTGAATAAGTTATGCCAAAGCCTGGTGGGGAAAAGGAAACAAGAATCTTTGTTTATGCCTAAGAATTTGAATTTCAGAATGGCACATGTGCCAAAGTTCAGCTGTGCAATACATCAAAAAATGAGACGGTTTTCCCTAACCTTGCTTTATGTGCTTTAAAAATATTATTTATTGGACCAGTGGTGCCATTGTTGATTTAAACACATTTGAATCTTTATAAAAAGGAGAAATCTAGTAATAAAAATACAGGAAACTAGAGGTTGTTGATTTCTGCCCCCAGCTATGTTACTGACTCACTATATGACCCCAGGCAAGTTACCTAAAGCTTTCTATTTTCTGCAGCGGGTTATGACTGGCTTTAAAACCAACAATACACACTGAATGAATCAGGTTATTTTTTTACCATGCAGTTAAAAGGCAGCTACCATATCATAAAAGAGAATTCACAGCTAGTTCCATCAGTTAGTCACTCTAGTCAGAGTGGACTATCTTGGTAGCAAGTCCACTGGGATGAGGGTCATTTTACCATGAATCTGGGAAAATCCGGATTTAAAACTAAGTTCAGGTCACAAGGGCAGATGCAGTTGGCAAACGTGTACCCATCTGGGTTTTTTTAAGAGCATGTGGCATATTTGGGAGGCTCTAGCAGCAAGAAGTGTTGCGATCAGGCTAGTTTTTACACCATGTTTTCACACCAAGTTCACACCATCTGCTCATGCTCTCAGATGCTATGGAATAATAATTCATGGGATTCCTGGTTTACCCATCTGTCAAATAGGGGTATCAATATGTGTTTCCCAGGATTGTTGAAAGGTTTCATAAATGAACATTCTGCAAGGGATAGGCAGATGACGGGATGGGGGGGGGGGGAGGCAATAGGATAGTGTGCTGCTTTCCCAGATCCAAGGCACAAATTGTCACTCTAAGGCTGGATAGGCTTCTGAAATCTAGGAGTAAGGATCTATTAGTGATGGTTCATACAGTGTCAATGGTTATCAGGCAGATAGTAGATGACTTCAGGGAAGTGTGCTGAAAAAAGACTATCCAAGAAAGACTCTCTTCTCTGAGATCCTTCCTTTCCCAGGAGCAAAGGAAGGCAGAAGATTCTGGAGATGAGTTGCTGGCTAGTTAAGTGGTGTAAGAGGGAAGACTTTGGTTTTGTGAAACATTGGTCCATCTTCAAAGGGAGCTGTTTAGTTTGGATGGCTCTACCTCAGTTGAGAGGGACCAATCTCCTCGGGGGACAGGCTGTCTAGAATTGTCAGGAGAGGATTAAAGTGATAACAAGAGTGTGACAGGATGGATTAGTTCCTGAGGCCTCTCAAAGTGCAGAAGAAAAGTCCTCCAGGTGGCCTAGAGTGGTTGCAGGGGGAGCAGCCAATCCGAGAGGTTATTGGAGTGGTCAGTCAAGGGCCAGAAGGGCCATATAGAAAGGAGCAGCAGAGGCAGAGCAGTCAGTTAGGGTGCGTCTACACTGTACCCGTAGCTTGAAATAAGATACACAATTTGAGCTATGAAAATTGTGTATCTTATTTCGATCTTATTTCAAAATTTGGCACTGTTTCCAGAGCCAAATTTCAAAATAGAGCGCTATTCTGAAATGTCCCTTAATCCTCATGCAATGAGGCTTCCAGGGACATCGGAAT
Source organism: Pelodiscus sinensis (assembly GCF_052426305.1). Taxonomy (NCBI): domain Eukaryota; kingdom Metazoa; phylum Chordata; order Testudines; family Trionychidae; genus Pelodiscus; species Pelodiscus sinensis. The sequence goes on along the minus strand of NC_143074.1, from coordinate 21,750,906 downwards.
AGCAAGCCCATTATATTTCTATGAAACCCTCTGCCAGGTAGTGCCAGCAGCAGCCGGAGCCTGGTTCAATATCTAGGAGTCCCTTTTCATCCATCTCACATACAACCGGCTTGAGCCCCCTCCCGGTAGCCTGGGAAATTTACATACCCCTAGGCACCTCTGAGAGGCAATGCTTCCCCACTCGCAAGCACAGAGTCTGAACGTAGAAAAGAACTTTTAATGAAAGAGAGAGAGAAGTCACATGGCATTAGCTTAGGAAAATATTATAACCAGAGTTCATAACCAACCCATGAGTAACCATCCCAGCTCAGAAGGATTGAGCAATTTCCCTTGCCTCTCAGGCTCACCAGTCCAACAATGTAAGGGTCCCATTCACCTACCCAAACTTTCTCAGTATCAATGCCCCACTTACAGCTCTGGCCAGTCAGTGCGGACCAAAACACATCACCCTGATGACTTCCCTCATAGAGCCTGATGTGATGCCACCTGTGTGCTGCCCCTGCTGGCTGGTCACTCCTGCCAGCCCCCTGCTGGCTGCCTGCCACTTCCCCTACCGGCTGCCCACTGGTCGTTCCCACCAGCCGCTCTTCTGGCTGCCTGCCGCTTTCCCTACCGGCTGTCCGCCAGTCGTTCCCACCAGCCGCTCTGCTGGCCTCCTGCCACTGCTCCTACTGGCCGCCCAAACCAGTGATTTCAGCTCTTAGTGATTTCAATTCTTTAGCCACCACCTAGACTGGCAAAAGATTCCAGCTTCCACTGGAATAGCAAAAAGACTCCTGATGGAGTCTGCTTTAGGTCTATCCTTAGAACAAGGAGAGTGGGGGTCGGGAGGAGGGGGTGTGGAAGGCAGGTTGAACCCATCTTATAGCTCACACCTGACAGGCATGAAGCAGGCTGACTTAAGCCCTTTCTCCCCAACTCAGTTGACTCAGCTCTGGAAGGGGGAGGCTTGTTTATCTGAGACCCCTTACAATGATGGTGTCTCTTCTGCAAGCACGGGTGTCATATTTTACAGTTCCTACATTTAGGAGTAGCATGGTTTGTGACCCCACAACAGCCAAATTAGTTACAATACACCACATTCCATTCTAACAACCGATCCTCCATCAGCCCTGGATGAATTGGATTTACATAACCACACCCCGGATTCCTTCCCCATCCCAGCATGAGCTATATTTACATATCAACAGTTAATTATCTTGCAGGGCTAAACAATTTGAGTGAGCGTACCCACACCCAAGGCTGCTCTCTTCTTTTAGCTGGCTGATTGCAAGCAGTCGTTCAGCCCGTTTTACATCTATATAATGGGCATGCTCTTAAGATGCGGAATAGCTATTTTGGGATACCTCTGGTATCCCGTAATAGCTCCGCAGTGTAGATGTAGCTCTACTGCAGATGAAAGAGGGAAAACTAGCTGGAAGAGCAGCAGGACTGCTGATAGCTTAGTGCAGGCAAGACTGAGTCCATGAAGGGCTGCTGGAGACCAGTGGATCTAAGGAGCTTCTGGCTAGCTGACGGGACCGAGCAAGGCCTGCGTCCAGAACATAGCCAGATCAGGTAAGGATACTGTCGTGCATCCTGCTGGTCTGTTTAAAGACAGCCCAGGGAAGGCTGCTGAAAAGGATATACCAACTGAGGGTGCTACCGTGGGCCCTGTTGGACAGAAGGTGGTGTCTTTAGAGAGGAAGTCTTAGTGATACTGTCCCATGCCAGGATCATGAGAAGATAGAAACTTGTATACCTTAGAAGGGGCTTGTTTGTTCCCTCTACAGACAGTATATGTGACTCAGCCAGGTCACTGAAGACCCGCTGAAGAAACCAACAACCAGAAGAGGGATGTTCATGAGAGGTGGGTGCTGACCCCATTACAGAGAGGATAAAAAGAGGGACAATATAAGTGCTCAGTTAGCACAAAATTGAGATCTTAGGAACAAAACCAAAGAACATGAAGAAAAGAAACCCTTAAATTGTCTATATGCTAATGTTAGGAGCCTGGGAACCAATGAGGAATTGGAATTGCTCATTTTATGAGCATAAATTCAATCTATTTGGTATTATTGAAACCTGGTGAGAATATTTGTACAATGGGAATGTTAAAATCAGTCGTCCTAACCTATTTAGTAAGGCTCAAGTGGACGAAAGGGGAGAGGGGAGTACTATATCAGAACTGGCAATATCTGTTTCTGAGTCACTGGTAAGATCATTTTCTTCGGAATTGAGTGCTAATGGATCATTGTCCTATCAAATAAGTGCAAGATGGGATATTAGCTGATGTCTGCTACCAGCCACCAAATTAGCTAGGAAACAGAGACACATATGGAGCAGTCATCATTTACATTATGTAGGAATGAAAACTCTGTGATCATGGTGACTTCAACTAGATTGGCACATTTGGAAGTCTGATGCTGCCAGTACTAAAACATTCATGGAATTTAAAAACATAGCCGACAATTTCCTATGTGAAAAAGTGTTTCTGCCAACATCAGTTCTCCTGAAAGATAAAGGAGAACTGATCGCAAACCTTAAGAGTTAATGGTAGTTTAGGTAAAAGTAATTATGACTTGATCAGATTTATAACATGGAAGCAAAATAAAGTCCAGGACAACAATATAAATAACTCGGTTCTCCTGTGAGTGGGGTCCCTGCAGGTGCTCCATTCAGGTTTCGATGCATTCTTGTGCCGGTGATCAGAGATTTTTGCCTAGCAGTGCCTTCCCGTGCCATGCATGCACAATCACCGTCTTGTGCTGTTTTCGTCTGTTAGGTGCGTGCTCAGTGTGATCTTCCCCTCAGTTCCTTTTCTACTGTCCTCGGCTGAAGACAGAGTCATAGCAGTGCTTTCCTTTCTGACAGAAAATGAAACAATTGTTTAGTTAATTTACAGTTTGTTAATAGTTTTAGTCAGTTTATAGTTAGTTTTACCTAGTTCTTTACTTAAAACAAAACAAAACCACCACCACCACCAATAACAACAACAACAAAGCTTCCCTGTTTTTTTTCTCCCTACTCAGGGCTTCTCCAACTTCTGAATCCTCACATTTATTCAACATACCAGGCTCTCCTGGTTTCAAGAAATGTGATTCATGTGTCAGATGGACATGTGTCCTGTATAAAATGCTTAGAGGAAAGCCATGTAGTTCAAAAGTGCCCGCATTGTCAAAACATGATGGCCAGAGCGAGGAAAGACTGCAAAATGAGGCTGAAGAATCTTCTCTGGGAAAAACCTCTCCAACCACTGAGGGTTGAGTCCTTAGAGACACTGGTGCATTCAACGCCCTGTAAAAGGGCCAATTCATTGCCCCATGAGAGGGTCTCATATGCTGCGGACTTCCCCGGCATGATCATTGCCCGCTACATCCCAGGCTGCTCGTTTCCCAGGGCCATCAACTTCTGACACTGTGGAGAAGTGAAAACCGACCTCAGGGCCAAGTCAGAACCTAAGCGGCAAATTATCTTCTCGACACCTGCTGATGTGGTTACCCGACCGACACCGACAAAGCCAGATATACCATTACCTTTGGCACCCGCTGGCAATCTGGCACCAGCCGAACACACCAGTTCCCAGTAGCTGGAACTAAAATGTGCTCCAGCACCAGAGCCTAAGAAGGCTTCTAGCAAGATGTATCATGTAGCAGATCCCCGCATCATCTCCATCAGTGCCAAGTGTAGCTTCACCACCATGCTCTGCAAAACTAGCTCTCTCTAGCCTGCATAGGGAAACTGCAGAAATTCTTCCTTACTCTCCCACACCATCGTTATCGCGAACTGAACATGGCTTTGGGCAGGGGTGTAGCTTTTTGTCACAGCACTCATCCCCAACGGGATCAGTAGCTTCATGGCGCCCCACTCAGCACCAACCTTTTCAACAACCTCCGCAATTCCCGTGGTTTAACCACCCATGGCCATACCTGCTGCAACAGTTTCAACCTCAGTGGCATCTTTGGGAGTGATGGAACCAATATTGCCCCTGATCCTCCCATCGCTACTGTCCACATGATACACCAGCCTCTACACCGGCGCACACAGCTACATGATTTCCGGTTACCATGACACATTTGTCACCATCCCATCCCCCTCCTTTGATAATAACCCAGGCTGTTCCAGCAGATGACAATAAGAACTTACCTCACTCTGATTCACATAGCTTTGCAGAGGTCTAGCAGTCTCCCGCTTCTCCAGACTAGGCCGTTTTTCAATCATCGTCATCTCCACCTGCAGATGACCTAAAATAATTTCAAGAATTATTGAAATGAGTGGCTCAGTCTCAGGACATTGCACTCCAAGAAGTGCAAGAGAAACAATACAGATTGCTCAAAATACTTCAACCTGCTAAATCCTTCAAAATAGCACTACCCATTAATGAGACTATCATGGAGCCATCAGACATACTCTGGCAGACACCAGCCTCTATCCCCACCAAAATACTTTGTCCCGGCCAAAGGGATGGATTGTCTCTTCTCACAAACCCACCCAAATTCATTGGTCGTGGATGCCATTCATCACAGATCAAAACATCCTCAATACAAGTCTACGCCTCAGGAGAAAGAACACAAACAGCTATATTTGTGGAGGAAAGTATATTCCTCCACTACCCTCCAGCTTAGAATATCAAATTACACTGCCCTCCTGACTAAATATGATCATGCCAATTACTCCAGATTATAAGACCTCTTCTAGGATCTTCCTGAAAACAAGAGACCTCATCTCCAATCCATCATAAAAGAAGACCAATCCATAGCAAAAACAGCTCTTCAGGCTGCAGTGGATGTGGCTGATACAGCAGCTAGCACCACAGCTACAGCAACAGTCATGCGCAGAGCATCATGGTTAAATTGTCCGGAGTCCCAAAGGAACTGCAGACAAGGGTGGACGACCTCCCCTTTGATAAGAACCAACTTTTTGCTACAAAAACAGATGAGATTTTACACTCAGTGAAAGATTCCCGTACCACACTGCTTACTACAGTATAGGCACGTACACCTTGCCTAATAGAAGACATAGATACACCCCATACCATAGACCAAGAGACCTGACCTATCATAGGCAGCACCAGAGGCCATACACCGACAGGACCAAACAATGTCTGAACAGTAGGAGGACTCAACACAACCAGTCCTCCAATAATGAATCTACCTCAGACAAATAGCAGATTTGAAGTTTTGGTTGGGGGTCTGAGTGGCCACCCCAAAGATCCATTGCATCCCAAGACCGTTTTCCATCACCGTCTGAGCCACTTTTACCAACAATGGGCCCTTATTACCACGGACAAATGGGTTCCTGAGATCATCAACTCAGGCTACACTATCCCTTTTATGTCTATACCTCCTACCCAACCCCCTTTCCTATCCCTCTTCAGGGACCCCTCTCACAAGCCCCTGTTATGAGCAGAGGTACTAAAACTACTCCGCCTAACAGCAATAGAGCCAGTTCCCACAGAATATCAAGGAAGAGGGTTCTATTCCAACTATTTCCTAACTGCAAAAAAAAAAAACAAAAAAAAAAACAAAAAAAACAGGTGGTTGGAGGCCCATTTTAGATCTCAGAAATCTCAACAAGTTCGTTCACAACAGCAAATTCAGAATGGTGACTCTTCAACTATTATACCAGCACTGGACAAAGGGGACTGGTTCTCAGCCCTCGACCTTCAGGACGCATATTTTCATATAATCATACACCTGCGCATAAGAGATTTTCAGGTTTATGGTAGGAAAAGACCACTCCCGATATTGAGTCCTTCCTTTTGGTCTCAAAGAGACCATAAACAGTGGCCGAAAAAATGTGCACCAAAATTATCAAGCAAAAAAAAAAAAAAAAAAAGCCTGCCCCTTTAAGGAGCAAGCAAGCTTAGCCTTTTTGGCCATATCAGGCTCCACTTGACGGCCGCCATCTTGGGCACCATTTTGAATCGCCAACCTGGTGAGCACAGGGGAGTTGGGGAGTACGAGGGGCTGTTTGGGGAGGCGCAGAAGTGGCTTCAAAAGCCACACTTTTGGGAGGGAAGAGTCACATGCAGCTCATGAGCCATGGATTGGCCACGGTTGGCCTAGACCCATCAGTAGTGATCACAACCAATGCATCACTTCTGGGCTTGGGAGCCCACTGTAGCATGAGAACTGTACAGGGCAGTTGGTCTCAACCCAAGATGCACCTCCCTATCAACATCCTGGAACTCAGGGCCATCGGCAAAGCATGTGCCCACTTCCTTCCCCATATAAAGGGCAGAACAATTTGTGCCCCCACGGACAACACACTCTCTATGTTTTACATCAACCGATAGGGAGATGCCCAACCACATTCACTATGTGGAGAGGCAATCAGATTTTGAAACTGGTGCCCTTCCCCCATCAGTGGGCCCATAGAAGGACAATGAACAAAGATGTGTTTGAGTAACTTCCAGCAAAGTTGCAAATTGATGAACTCTTTATTTTTTTGAAAGATACAAAGCAAGAGACCCAGATGAGTCACTATGGCAACTAGAGTTTAAGGCTCTATCGGATGTGTTTCTAAGAGAACAATTTGTCTCTCCTTTTCTCATTTGAGTAGAGAAGGTATAAATACAGCACTGGCAAAATCAATATTTCAGAGTGGTTTCCCAATGTAGTTAGTCAGTGCTTGGGGACAAAAACTGCCATATAAATGTCGACTGATAATACTTTCTTAATATATACCATTAGTGAGCTCAGGAAGGAACAATGTGTGGCATAATGCTTTTGGACCAGCCCCTCAGTCAGGATAGCTGTCACTGATCAGTTGTGTAATTTACTAGACGATTTACCTGGCATTGCTTGGGTCCTTAACTCAAGTGGCTACATCTAGACTGGCATGATTTTCCACAAATGCTTTTAACGGAAAAGTTTTCCGTTAAAAGCATTTGTGGAAAAAAGTGTCTAGATTGGCACGGATGCTCTTCCACAAAAGCACTTTTTGTGGAAAAGCGTCCGTGCCAATCTAGATGCGCTTTTCCGCAAAAAAGCCCTGATCGCCATTTTCGCGATCAGGGCTTTTTTGCGCAAAACAAATCTGAGCTGTCTACACTGGCCCTTTTGCGCCAAAGCTTTTGTGCAAAGGACTTTTGCCCGACCGGGAGCAGCATAGTATTTCCGCAAGAAGCACTGATTTCTTACATGAGATCGTCAGTGTTCTTGCGGAAATTCAAGCAGTCAGTGTAGACAGCTGGCAAGTAAGTTCTGTTTTTCTTTATTTAAACCATTGTTTTAGGGTAGAGCTGGGGATGAGAGATTCAGTATGCAGGCTGGCCCGGGGAGACATGACAACCCCAGGCTTCTATCAACACAGCAGCTTGGGGCCAGGTGAGAAGCGCCTCTCCATGGCCATTGCAGCTGCAGTGGGCACAGCCAGGGGAAGGGTGCATGTCCTCCAGCTGGGGGACAGACAGATTTGCGGTCAAGCAGACACACAAACAGACAAACTCTCTGAACTATATAGTTGATAGCTGTCCCTTTCTCCACCCTTGGCCCATTGGTGTTTCAGCTGTCCCAGTCTCATCTCTGGCCCCTTGCTGTCCCCCCTGTGATCATTCTGCAGAATAATTATCTCTCCTACCAGATCTCTTACTTTCCATTTTATAAGGAACAATCAAATTCCATGCACATTCTATTATCCTGGCACAACCAAACCCTGCCCTTGCTGTAAGTTAGGATAAGAGGAAGCTGCCTATTGAATGTGGTGGTCCTAGCTCTTACAGTTTAGGAGGAGTTTTTGAACAAATGGGCGCACAAACAGACAGACATACATTTCTAAAATATATAGTACTAGAAGACTTATCCAGCATTGTCCAGGTCCTTCAGGGCAGGGGGCTGGTGGTGTGGGGTGTACATGAGTCAGTGAAGGACTTTGGGTGCATAGGGGGCTCAGGACAGGCAGTCGAGGAAGGGTGCAGGGTGCAGAAGTCAGGGTGGGGGGTTGAGGGGTTCAGGACAGGGGGCTGGGGATGTGGGGGTGTGAAAGTGAGGATTGGGGTGTGTAGAGGGGCTAAGGGCAAGGAATTGATAGAAGGGGGGACTCAGGGCAGAGGATGGGGTGGCCACTGGCTTCTCCCAAGGGTGCACCCCACCTGCCAGCAAGCATCCTACCCTCTGCCTTTTCTGGGGGCTGCCTGTAGAGGGGGGTACTAGCTGGGACTTTCTTACTCTCCCTGCCTCCTCCAGGGCATTCTCTCTCCCATTTCCCCTCCCCCTCACATTCCGAGGAGGTTTGGGACAGGGCGGCCCCACTTATTTGGTCCAGTGCCAGGCAAGATGTTGAGTCTCAGCCCCAGCTGACCATTCTGGTAGTGATGCGGCTACCCCAGTGGTCACTGCAGCATAGCTCTCCCCTCTACTCCCTGCCCCCAGCGGCCACTCAGTATCACGACCCTCCTCTCTGCCTCTTTCCCTTCCGTGTTATGGAAAACAGTTCCTTTCCAGGGACTTCCAGTTTTCCTGGCAAAACCAAACCCTGACCTTGCTTTAAGTTAGGAGATGAGGAAGCTGCATACCAAATTTGGTGGTCCTACCTCTTACCATTTAGGAGGAGTTCTTGAACAAACAGACTCACAGACAGATAGACAGATGTACATTTCTAAAATATATAGACAGAAGAAAGAAGATTAGTGAGCTCATGCCAGAACAGTGTCAGTCAGGATAGCTGTACGTTTCCTTTGTCACTGTTCTGTTTGTAGAATTTATTTACACTTGTGAGAAAGTAAGGGCACAACATCTTTGGCTGGAGCCTGTCATAATGCACGTAGGTGTCGTGTAAATCTCCTCTGTGAAACTCTATTCTCAGTCCTGCCTGTCTGCCCTTTCAGCTCCAACTCTTCCTACATCCCTCCCTCCCTCCCTGCTCTTCCATTCCTAGGCCCCGTAAAGCTTTGTCAAAGCACCCCAACTTTGTCCCTGCTATTCCAGTTGCAGTTCTTTGTGAAGCAGATTCCCAGTGATGATATGCTATATTGTGTGATGTGCACAAATTATTATATGTAAACTAGTGACTCTCAAACTCCTACATTGTTATGGAAGAGAACCCTGCTTTCCCGAAATGAAAGTGGTGACACATTAACTCATGATTTTGCTATTTGAGCCCACATTTTTACATTAAGTTTTTACATTTTTTTATTTAACTTTCTCAGCAGTGACCAGCTCACATTCTTGGAATGTATTATGCACAGTGTAGTCAGCCTTGCACCCTACCAGGTTCTTCAGTGGTTTGCAATAGAAACTGATCTTCACTTAATCAACTATTTGTTTGGAAGCCAGTGGCACCTCTTGCGAGCTGTGATAATGCCTTCACAATTCCATGGGCCATACAAATAGCTTCATTATGAAAATAGCATATGGTCGTGCTTAGAATTGGTTGAGGCTAAGTTGTCTTTGACAGTCTTCTAATATTGGCTGTCAGAGCAAATGAAATAACACATGTATTCGCACTTTCATTCTAATGAGGAAAAATACTGAATTAAAAATAGCTGAATATTAATGGATGCCATCTATTTTCACTCTCACAAAAGAAATCATGCCCATCTGCATGGTGCCAAGTTCTGATAAAATAGCAGATGGTCTTGCAACCAGCAAGAATTAAATGCTCTGGAACCTGATTCACAAGACCATCTTGTGCACTTTTTATGTATGTTGTGGATTTCCATGTTCAATTATGCATCTGCAGAGAAAGGAAGGGAAATCATTTTAGGATCATTTGAGTGTGGGTGTGGATAAATTTTGTTTCTTCATCTCTACATAGATTTGAGCAAATCATTAATTTACATGTGAAATGGATTTGGATATAAAATAAGATCCAACATATGGTGTGAACATGCCCCAATTTGGAGAGTTGAAAAAGTTAGTTAAACTCATTCCTGCTTTCCTGTTGATTTTCATGTTCTGTACGTATGTGTTTTGTGCACTGAGGAACATATGGGCAATGTTCCCAGGTTCTTTTGGATGTTAACTTTGTAGTTAGATGCTTTGGGTTCTTGGATGGTTAGGCTGGGCCCCCTCACTTCCCCCCTGTCTGCAGTATAAGACACTTTTAGCTGATGCTTGGACCCTCATTTAGTTCATTTGTTCTTCTCTTTTGGTTGTACAATTCTGGGAAAGATTACCAGTTGAGTTTCCTCTCTGCTTCACCTTGCTCTGTTTACTGACATTGGCCATCTCCGGTTATATCAGATGATGTTTATCATTCATGCCAGGGCAGTGGCTGTGCAGACCTCAAGCATTTGCTGCTTATTCCAGGTACTACTAAAAAATGAAGAGCATATTCCTGCCCTCTTTGACATCCTATGCAACTCTTCAACAAGAGGCCAATATCAGGATATGTATTTTAAATGTCTGGCCTGTCATGTGTTGCTCTCTGCGGCTATATTTGAAGGCTAAAGAAACCTAAATTCCTTCATCTGGGTGAGGAAGTGCTTTCAATATCTCCATAGCTACTGGATGATATATTTACCTTTCTCTCTCTCTGTGGGTGGCAGCATGGTGATATGTCTGTGTCTCCCTGCACTTGGTCTCTCCACAGTAACAGCTGTCTTCTGTGTGTGGCTTCTGGCAGCAACCCAACACAGGCTTTACCGCTTAGAGAGTTTCCCCCATCTGGTAGTTGGACTCTTTCTGTATCCTTCATGCATTGCAACTAGGGATGTGAAAGTGTAACCGGGTACATGGTTAGCCTATGAGTCTAGGTTCATGGTTACACACAGACTCTAGGTACACGTGGGGAGCAGGCTTAAAAGCCTGCTCTCTAAGTGCACTTGCTCTCCGTACATATTGTCTTCTGGGGAGCCAAGTGCCCCCTTTTGCTCCTATGCTGTTGCCTCTGTATCAGCTTAAAAGCCATCTCCCCAAGGGCACTGACACCCGTGTGTAACTGCTGAAATTTTCAGCGGTTTCAATGTTACTTAATTAAATTTATTTTAACATCCCTAGTTACAACTGAGACTCAAACATAAACTGTGTGTACAGCAGTGGGATGAGATGAGCAAAAATGAAAGTGCCTGTTGTATTTAGAAGGCAGCCATGCTGGGCCATTCTTTGCTATGAAACATTTAAGTTTCATGGCAACCTAACAGAACACAGTTTATTGCTACTTATTACTGCATCTCCTTCTGGGGCAGCTGGTACTGCTTTGCATCTGAGTGAAACACGTGTTTATGACCTGCTCCACAGAACAGGCAAGAGACTCTAATACAGTGGTCCCCAACCATTTGGAGCTGCCGGGTGCCATGGGGCGGGGCCATTTGCCCGCTGGGCGCCAGAAGGTGGGGACACTCGCGCGCCCGGGAGCAGGGCCGCTCATACACCACATCCCCATGAGCCACGTGCCTGGGGCCAGCAACCTTATGCGCCGTGTGGCCATGCTGGGGACGCCCATTCGCCGCAAGCCTGGGGCTGGCACCCTCCAGAGCCACGCGTCCAGGGCCAGCACCCCCCATAGCTGTGCGCCCGGGGGCGGGGAGGCCAATTCGCCACACGCCTGAGGCCAGCGCCCCCTATAGCCATGTGCCTGGGGGTGGGGTGGCCAATTTGCCACGTGTCTGGGGCCAGGGCAGCCAATTCGCCGTGTGCCTGGGGCCAGCCCCGAGCACTTGGTGGGCGCACACAAATGCCCCGCGGGCACGGTGTTGGGGACCACTGCTCTAGAACACTAATAGTTCAAGAACTCGTCTTGTAACTATGGTAGCTGAAAGACCAGGAATCGAGACCCAGCTCCCAGAGTCCCTGGACTAGTTGTGACAACTCTCTGTAGCACATTGGCTCACTGCGGTTCAAACTTCATTAAATCTCACCTCTTCTGGTAGCAGTTTTTGCTTATCTAGCATTCCCCACCAGTATTCCTTATTCCTTTATTTAGACTTTCCGATTTCAACCTCAAAGTCAAAATCTTCCCGCCTACAGACAGTACCATAACAAATGGTGGAAAGGATTACAGCTACCACCTACTACCCCATCCAGTCTGTTGGGCTTTGCTTTCTTACACACTGAGCATCTCCTAGCATGGTGGTGGTAACCTGTGGCCAAGGGCTGCAAGAAGCCCATCGGGGCTGTGTGTGGCCCACAAGACATTTTATTTACTGTTGCCCACATGCAAGAGTTGTCAGATTCCACTAGTTTCTGTTTGCATAACTTTTTTTCCTCCCAGTATTACTAAACTAACATGCACATGAAACGAGGTGTGTGCTGATTGCGCACAACATTGACTGTGAGAGCCGTCTGCTCCTTCTGCATCCAGTCAGAGCTCTTCTGTGGTTCAGCTGACACCCTCCAAATTCTAGGTATGCAGGTGCAGTTAGCAAAGCTGCTTTATTCTGGGAGATCACCTTGGTTACGACAATCTTGCAGCCCATTGAGATGAAGAAGGGCCACTCATGGGACCCATTCATTAGCCTAGGTTGCCAATTGCTGTCCTAGCACCACATGAACAGTAATGAATACTGCCTCCCCTCTCCCCATGACACGGGCTTAATTATATATACTCTACACAGGGATAAACAAAACTTCAAGTGACTTTCCTAAGTGCATAGCAAATCAATACCAAGGCTTTGATTAGAAATCAGTCCCTTGCTCCCACCACTAGCCCACACACCCTCAATGGCCAGAGTAGATCCTTAGCCACTAAAACTTCCTTGATAAATCTCTCCATCAACTCCAACGAGACTGAGACGCTTCCATACACACAAACCCTACATATATATAAAATTAGGGGTCGTGATGATCTGCTTCCATTTTTCAGTGACAATCTAGAAACAAGAAACACCAAATATTTAGTGTGTAATGTTGTATTGCATATTAAACCAGAACCCTGTAGAACCAAATAAAGTGATATGTTTCTCTATGATTGGCAATATTATTTGGAAGGCAAATATTTAACCAAATGCGGTTGCCTCTGACTAGTTTGTTTGGTGGACAAAGTAACATTGGTTCAATGATTGGATACATTTGGCACAAATTATGAAAAATAACTAAATTTCTTTTAAAGGGAACTCTTAAAGGAAGATGGTGATGTACACTGTAAATCTCATTAATGCAGCACTGCTTCCAAGAGCTTTTAATTGAGCTTTCTTTAAACCTATCGGGAAGGCTTCTTAGTCCATGACATTTATTGCTTGTCTTTGTGCAATGTACATTGTGCTCATATAATCAACTATGTGGCATCCAGTATGCTACATGAAACCAACGTTGCATCCTATTTCTATTGCTTCAGCAAGACAATTTAATATCTAGGGCAGCTGTTCTCATTCCGAGCTGAAGTAACATGAAGAAACCACAAGTAACTACACCATTATGGGAATCAATCTTGAAATTCCTTGACAGATAAATTGCTTCATGGTTTCCCTATAAGGCTAACTTTTTGCCATGTTTTCACACTTGTTGAGCAGGAAGCTTTTATTTTAGGGTTATTTCCAGCCCAGTGTTTTACTTAAAACAATTAGAGATTTTTTCCTGCTTTACAATTTTACACAGTGAGAAGAGGGGAGTTTGCCAAGTACTGTACATAAAACTGAATAATCTGACTGGGGTTGCTGAGTTGATTCTCTCGGTTGTTTTTTAATCAGTCTGTGTCAATCACAAACAGTTATTTTATCCATATAAATGTGATAAAATAAAAACTTCAGGACTAGTCACATGCCCTGAAAACTGGCTGTCTTTACTCTCTGTTACCTTACCTTACCTTGTGCTGGTGTCTGCTCAGATTTCATAGTAAGCACACTGGGGTTGGGCTAGTGTTTGACAGGAGATCGGCAAGGAACACCATGGTGGTGAAGCAGCACTCAATTTCAGTCTGAGAGTCTTTGCTTGGTCAGTAGTACAGTAGTAAACCAATGCCCAATATCACAGGAAATCTGCTGGAGCTGCTGCCTCTTGGCAGAAGTGTAAAACGGAGCTCCTGACCTCTCATGTTGCATTTAAAGAGCCTGTGACATTTCCTTGTAAGTTGCTGGCCTGTGTCCTGGCCAAGTTCCAGTCTGGGTAATTGCACCCTTCTTCCCTAGATTCCCCTGGCAGTATCACTTCGATGCAATGGCCTTACTCCCCACCTGCCCTACACAGTTGAGAGGCTGCTCTGTGCCAGGGAGCAATTTCTACACTTCCTCCCAGGTTGGTACAAGGGATTCCTCTATAGCTTGTATTGACTTAAATCTGTAAAGCACCACAAGGCCTTTGGGAATGGCAGGGACTCTGTCAAATGTACTGTTCCGTACTGTGCTATGGTTTTACTTTAGTACTTGTAGCCCGACTGGGACAGAGGTGTAAAGAGCAATGTGGAGTATGGCCAGCCATATGTCTCATTCCTTGCCAGGGCAGATCGGCCATTCCCACAATAGGCTCCTTTACCTCCAGCAAAACTCCCATGGGGCCAGTGAGTGTTTTGGCTGGGCAAGGAGTGCACGATCACCATCTTACCCCAGGCGATTACTACCCACCAGAGCAGCTGGAGACAGCTACTGGTGTGTTTGTTGCTCCTCATGCTGTTTATCAAAGAAACCCATCAATTGTGGAGAAATAGACCCTCCCTGGCATGGAGCCGTGCCATAGGATGAGAGCAGAGGCTGTATCCCTGCCACAAATACATTTCTGAGTGTGTTTTGTTTGCATATTAGGCACCCAAATTATACAGTGCTGAATATGTTACCACAGAGCACCTTTTTCTACAGAAATTTATCTTGATCAGCTTTCCCAAAACATGTACTGTCGCCCCAGGATCCATCTCCTGCTTTAAATACCGCATTTTCCGGCGTATAAGACGACTTTTTATGCTAAAAAACATCCCCCAAAATCGGGGGTCATCTTATACGCCGGGTATACAGGCAGTCCCCGAGACTTGCAGGTTCGAACGGGGCTTTTCTCGCCCCGGAGGACAGAGACCGCGGGACCTCGTGGTCCTGCCACCCGTGTACTCCGGGGTGAGAAAAGCTGCTCCGCGTCTCCCTGGTCTGCAGACCAGGAAGACGTGAAGCAAAGCCGTGGAGGGGCTCCAGCAGCGGGGCAGCCCAAACGCGCTGCGGCTGTCCCGCTGCCGGCGTCCTCAGAGGCTTTGCTCCCGGTGTCCCTGGTCTGCTGGAGACGGTCCCCAGCAGACCAGAGGCACCGGGAGCAAAGCCGAAGCGGCGGTGGGGTGCCGCGCTTCTGAGGCTTTGCCAGAGCAAAGCCTCAGAGGCGCGGGAGCCCGCCGCTGCTGCGGCTTTGCTCCCGGTGCCTCTGGTCTGCTGGGAACCGTCTCCAGCAGATCAGGGACACCGGGAGCAAAGCCAGGGAGGCGGAGGGGCGCTGGGGCGCTGCCGGTTGGCCTCTTAAAGGGGGGTAGTCTTATACAGCGAGTATAAGATGAAAACCTATCTTTTAACTAGAAAATTAGGGGGTCGTCTTATACGCCCAGTCGCCTTATACGCCGGAAAATACGGTACTCTTTCTGTCTCTTCTATTGCACTGAAAAAAACCCCATCCTGTCACTTTGGAAGGTTTCAGGGTCTTTTCATTGTTCAAAATAGTCTGTGTATAAAATGTGGAAAAGATTCCAGCCGAGTAAAAGGCATTTGCTTTTGTTTAAAGAAGCTGCATTTTCCACAGCTGGTTTGAATTTAGCGAGGAGGTGGATTCTGGGAAGGTGAAGCAATGATTGTTAACTCTTGCCTCTGGATGAGCTGAAGGAGCAGCTATTCTAAGTTAAGGTTGCCCTTTTGGTGGCTAGAAGGGAGCACTATTGCCAAGGCCCATCTGGCTAGGGGCACGATCCTGCAGTCCCCCCCCCCCCCCGCCAGCGGACTTCATTACTGTTGTCTTAACTAGGAGTTTTTGCATTGTGTAGCAATCTCTGGATCAGACCCCTGGGCTGTGATCTGCACAGGATTAGTTTAATTCAGGTCACTTTTTATTCAAAAAAGGGCTAAATTATCAGAGTCCAAACAGAAACTTCCCCATCCTCTTGCCTTAGCAGACACATAGAGTTGCTTGGTGCACTAAAAAAGAGCCAAATTAAAATAGCTGCCTAACAGGAAGAGACAGAAAGGGTTTGAGTGGGTTATGGCTGGGTGAATTAACATACAAACTCTTCCTCTCCAGTTTCAATCTCTATCTGCATGCCTCCAATGGCCTCTTCAATTATCATTGCTTCCCCAGTCATGATCATTTCTTTGCATAGCACTTGACAGATGAAACAGTATCCCTGTCCCTGAGACCTCCCAATTTAAGTTAATCTCATTCTTGCAATGGAGGCGAGCCAATGGCTACTGAGGGAGAAGCAAAAATGAAGCCAAGGCAGCAACGAGACCTTGGGACTACAGGTCTTACTAGCCAAAAACAACTCGTGGAGGTTCCAAAGCAGTGTTTGTTTTGATGGGGAGGTGGAAGGGGTTTACAGATCCAGCACTGAGGAAAAAGAAGGGTGAAGAAGTTGTGAGCCAAGATGCAGGCTGGGCACGCACTAGGGATGTTAAGTAGCGATTAATTTGCTAGTCGAGTAGTCGATGGAATGTCCTTCGACTAGTCGATAAGCACTTCCATGTTCCACCTTTGAAACAGTCCCCAGCTGATCCCGGGCTCCAAGTGGCGCTGCTGCTTTGAAATGCCATGTGAAGCCTGGGGACATCCTAGCTGGCCCCGGGTTGAACACGGTGTTTCAAAGCAGCAGCGCCATGTGGAGCCTGGTATCTGGCCCCAGGCTCCATGCAGTACTACTGCTTTGAAGTACCTTCTCCTCTTCCCCAGCCTTGCTGCCTCTTTCTGATAGAGACAGCAAGGGAGGAAGAAATGACTAGTCGACTAGTTGTTCACATCCCTAACATGGAGGGCAGCCAGAAGGCACTGAGCCAGTCCTCACTCCTGGACTGGTCCCTGGTGAACAGGGAAGGCCAGAGTTCCCCTGGCCACTTGAGATATCTTGTAGGACTTTGATGGGGAGGGGGATAGTGGGGGTGACAAACTGTGGTTTGACCACCAGGCCTCTATACTAACTGAAAGAGCCACCTCGAAGGCTTGGAGAGATGGTTCCTCTGTGGCCTGACCATTAGTCTTCCTGGCCTCAAAACAAAGCCATGACAGGTGAATTAGGAAGTTTAATGCCCATTCTCTTATAGCAGATTGAAGTACCTTTCCTATTCCCCAACCCTCCCCATGCCTAAAACCTATTTTCTTTAATGTACTGGCTCCAAAACGAGTACTAAGCTGCAAACCCAGTTTGCTTTAATGGTTTGATTTTATTTCTCTGAAGTCCTCAGTAAAACTCCTGGGCTATCTCTAGATAGCGGCGCTATTTTGGGATATCGGAGATGTAGTAATATCGGTCCCACTAACTACAGAAGGTATCCCGAAATGTGTATCCCGTTATTTCAAAATATAATGGGCTTGCTATTCCAACATCCCTGTAAATCTCATTCCACGAGGCGTAAGGGACATTTCAGATTAGTGATTTATTTAGAAATAAGTGCTGAGTAGACAGCACCAAATTTCGAAATAAGATATTTTGAAATTGACTCAAAATTAGCTATGCAATTTGCATAGCTCAAATTGCATAGCTTATTTCGAGCTACAAGAATAGTGTAGTACCTGACTTGAATGTGAGCAGGAATGAGCCAGGGCTCATACCTGAGATGGGTGAAATAGATCTGCTGTTCTTCCTGTATCTCTGTTTGGGCTTTGTGAACTTTCCTCTGCTCAAATCCTTCTGCATTTGGAAAGGATCCTCTTTTTCCATTGCTCAGCATATAGGATCCTTCTTTGGCTCTTTCCTGTAGAAGTTTAAAAATAGCCCCAAAGTGCCTGAACAGACGAAGAGGCCTTGATGCAGAAGCAGTGCTGTGCCAACGTTTCCACTGTAAACGGCATTTCTTGGGGTTTTATTACTCAGCTACAGTAGTTCGTTCTTGTAAACAATGTGTCCACTCAGGAGTAAATTGCTGTGAGGAGTCCATTTGCACATTTTTGAGCTATTATAAGGCAGAAATAGGAAGAGGCCTGCATAGTTCGGCTGACTTTTAGCCCTCTTGTGCTGCAGAGAAGCAAATTATTTTTCTGTGAATTTACGCTGCTGCTAATTTCTAAAGGATCACGGTACCGTTGGCTCTTGTGCTTGATATTTCTTTCTATTGGAATTGCACACATAGAAAAACTGCATGTCCCATCTGAGGCCAAACTCTCTTTCTTGTGGTACTTACTAAGAAGGACTTCTAAATACCCTGAATATTGAACATCCCTCCCCCCAGGATACTCACCCACCAATGTGAGGCTATATACATGTGCAAGTTAATATGTGGCAAGTGTGCATTTTCATGCAGGAAATGCAGTTTGGTTTCTTCTTACTAATGGTGTATCAATATTCCAGGCATGTGCAGTGGAATTCTCAAGTGGCTTCCTTCTCATACTCTGCAACGGGCTTAGGCCAAAGAGATTGGGGGTGAAATTTACCTATCTCGGAGAGCCAGTACATCACCTATGAACTACAATATCCCTCTAATTAGGGCATATGAGAGGCATTAGTGGCTCACAGGCTCTGAACAGGAGTGAAGGGAGAATGACTTATTTGGCTGCTGACACCTGTGCTCAAGTATTGTTGCTGGTTTTCTTGGGGCCGTATTCGCTTTCACATGCCACTGGCCGTAGGAGGAAGCCTCAGCACACTTGTATCTATTATGTGCTGAAGCCCTGGATAAATCAGGTCTACACTAACAGGGAAGTTTGAATCAACATACGCAATTCCAGTTACGCTAATTATGTAGCTGGAGTCAACGTATCTTGATTCGAGTTTCTCTGCCATCCACATAGTAGGAGGCTGATGGTATCAAGCACTCCCATCAGCTTTCCTTACTTCTCGCAGGAGTACTGGTCACCAATGGGGGCATCCTCTGATTTAGATTTTAGTGGATCTTTATTAGACCCACTAAATCGAACTCTGGAAGATCGATCATGGCAGCATCGATCTTCAGCTTAGTGAAGACAAGGCCTTAGTCTTTCCTAGCAGTCGAGTTCTTTCTCCTGTATATTTATCACTGTACTCAGCTTTTACTCTAGAGCCTATTGTAGGTGAATGGATAAACAATTCAGTATCTCTTCTATCTTGGTTTAGTTAGCCAAGCTGCAAAGTGCCAACTGAACAGTAATTAGCTTTCAAGACTCTGGTAAATTCTATTGCGTGACATTGACAATCACAGCTATTTCCCCCTTCCATTTACACCTACAGATTTCAGCTTTTTGCTATAGCCATTTACATTTAGTGTAAAATATTAGCTACATGATACCATCTGCTGTTCAGCAGCTCCCTCCAGTTCTGAGCCATTTACAGGCTTTCGTTATTTACACATTGTCAGACAGGGTTTGCACTAAGAGCACCAGTAATCTGCTATTCCCTGAGGCTGTATGGTACAATTTCAGATTAATTTCCCACATTTCTACTCTGTATTACCAACTTCCCAAGGAGTAACATTGGCAATGGCTGGAGCAACATCAAGTGAATACCCCTTCTGGCAGAACGTTTTATGCAGCAAGCAGGAAGTAAAAATATAAGCGCTACCCAAGAGAAGGAATCAATTCTTGGAGGCGAACTGAGGATCTGAACTTTCATGCTGGGGGGAGTGCGGAAAGATCTTAGTCCACAGAAGACTTTTTGTACTTCTTCTTCTTCATCATCATCATCATCATCAACAACCATGGGCTCAATACCCGTTCTTTTCGAATCTTTCGTTACCACCCATGTCTCACATCCTTACAACATGTGCTAAATACACGTTTTCAAGATGCTTAGCTTCATTCCTAAGCTAATTGCTTTACTTTTCCAGATCTTATCCATCGCCTTCAAACTCACTCTTGCTTTCACTATTCTAGTCGCTCTTTTCTTCTTACAGTCTATATCATACGTCCTGTTGCTCCCCAAATACGTGAACTTCCCTACATTCTCTAGTTTGATCCCATCTACACTGAACTTCCTTCCTATTTCCTTATCTCCAAATACCATTGTCTTCATTTTATCGTTATTCATAATCAGTCCATACCACTTCCTTTCCTCATTAAGCACCTGCACCATTCTTGCTAGCTTCTCTTCATCTTCCTCGATGATAACTATATCATCCGCGAACCTGTTAATTCTCATCCCATGCACCGAAATCCCTTAAAATGTCTCCGACATAGCATACCCAAAGCTATAAACTGAACTTATTGTTTCGGCTTTTTTATTTTACTCTGTACCCATCACCTGGATCTGAGCACCTGTTTATTACCCTTCTGTCCGTCTTTCTCTGCCACTCAGCATTTGCTTCCTCAAGCCCTGAACATTCCTACTTTGGCCATAAAAATGAGCTTTAGGATAAGATTTTCAAAAGCCCTCAGTAATGGCCTATTTCTGGTCTCTTCAAAGCCTTTGTTCTTGAGCAAAGTGCTTTGTATTCTAAAAGCCGAGAATCATTTTTTCTACCTCCCGATGAAACAATTGTTGTGCTAGCTCTGTTTTAGTGTGTTGCCTAATGTAACCCAGAAGAGATTTTAAGCCATTTAGTTGGTTTTGTAAACATTGTGTCTCCTCTCTTTAACAAAAGGAGAATCTAGGAAGTTCTACCTCATACACTGAATAGATGTCCATTTTTAAAAGTAACCAGGGTACTTTGAATGCTACTGATCTGAATACAGTTACTATATTAAACAAGGTAAGCACAGAAGGCATTATTTTCTGATGCTCAAGAGCTTATTATTATAAGCAATGGCTTATAAGTACCAAAAGGAATAGTGAAATGAAATGGCCCCTGTAGCCAGCTCAGTACCTCTTAGAGGAACAACTAATATTGTTAACAATGGACTTGAGTAGTATTCTTGTCGGCAGCAACAACCTGCAAGAATTTGTGGTTAAGATCAGATCACACGTAGCCAGGATTTCTATTAGGAAATGAGAATATCTCTCCCAACACTTCACAAGCACCATTGTTCAAAGGGTAGGCAGGAATTGTTCCTGTAAGAAGAGCGTAAACAGCAGTTGAGCAGCTCGCCTCTTGAACCGAAGTAGCGGGCATTCCCCTAACATCAACTCACAGCACAGCTGGAGAACACCTGGCCACACCTCCTCATAGTCCATCCACATTTACATGAGAGTTGATGCTAGTGGCACTGGAACAATTTTTAGGGTGGGGATGCTGAGTTGCACCCCCCGCCTCACTCTGTCTGCACCTCTCACGGCCCCAGACTGGAGCCCATGGGGGTCAACGGAATTAACAGGCTCCTACGCAAGTGGAGAGGGGCAGCTCTGTACTCCTGGATGCAGTGGAACCTCAGGCAGAAGAGATGGGGCGGGGCTGGGGCAGCTCCCCACCCACTCAATGCCACCTGGACTATACCGTGCCCCAGCCCTCATCCGGCCTTCAGAGCTGCCTGGAGTGCGCCACACAGGGCTCCAGCTGCTCCAACCCCTTTTGAATTGCTGGGTGCTGGGACAACTGTCCCCTTTCCCCCACCCCCATCTGTCGGCAGGCCTACTGGGGCCACAGGTGGGGGTGACTGCGGAGCCCCATGTGCAGGGCTGAAGGTTGGGCCACTGATGCTCGCTAAAGAGCTTCCAGGATCCAGGCAGCAGCAGAGGTTGGGATCCTGGCATGGGGTGCAAAATCTGGGGGTTGCTGCAGCAATCCCCCCCTCCCACTCCTACTTCCCATGCCTGTGGTTGATGCTGACAGCAACATTGTGAGGGCCACACAAGGGCCTAGGACCCGCTCTGGAGTTCTCCCCAGGGGTGAGATTCTGTACAGCCCCCAGGCACGCAGCCCGGGGGAGGAAGTGCTACAATGGCTGTAAGCCACCTTGGGGTCCTTCTGATCCTAGGCTGCTACCCTTTGCTTAACTGAGGGGACGTCTACATTATGCAGCTTTCAGTGACAAGGCTGTGCTGACTTCTCCCTGTCACCAAGAGCCGGTGCCTGTCAGCTTGTCAGCGCTTTTGCTTGCAAAATTTCCACCCCCAACTAGCGGGTTTCCCTGTGTTTGCAGGGGAGCACTCCTGCTGACAAAGCAGTGTTCCCATGTGCGCTGGCCATGCAAAACTTCGCGGGGAGGGAGGGCTGTGAACAACAAAAGTTTTGTTGAGCACGTGCAAGCATAGACCCACCCTTAGATAGCCCTGTCTTAGCTACATCAATGTCCCCAGCTGCCAGGCCTGCAAAGGGGGCAACGGGGCAATTGCCCTGGGGCCTGGTGATACAAAGGGCCTGGTGCTCCCAGCTGCTGCCCCTGCCGCTGCAGCAGCAGCAGCAGCGGCTGGAGTCTTAGTCCATTTAAATTGTTGCCAGAGTGCTGCACAGTAGGCTCCAAGCAGCCCTGAGTATTGCGTGGGAGAGGCACGGTGCTCTCCCGGTGGCACTAAGATCTGCTCCGCCCCTTCCTCAGGAGGCCCCCCCTTCCAGGCAGGGCCGGCTTTAGGCCGATTCCCCCGATTCCCCCGAATCGGGCCCTGCACCTAAAAGGGCCCCACTCCCTAAAGCAAGAGGGCCCCGCGCCCTAAATCTGGAAGTGAGCTGGCGTGCCAGGCACGCTGCAGGATGGGGCATCGGCCCCGGAGGAGCACGGCAGCTTCTGTGCACCGCAGGAAAGGTGAGTCGAGCGCAGCGCCGTGGGAGGGGGAGTCGGCCACTGGGTTTGGTGGGAAGGCGGGACTCTGCCCCGTAGCTGGAAATTTAAAGGGGCTGTGATTTCTTTCTTTTTTTTTTTGCTCAACCAAAATTTGTGGGTTTTTTTTTGGTGAACAAAAAATCCTGGCTGTCAGGGCCCCATCGAAACGGTTTGAATTGGGCCCCACACTTCCTAAAGCCGGCTCTGCTTCCAGGGGTGTGGAGCAGCCCCTCCCGCCTTGCCCACGAGCCCGGCTGTTGACTCTTCTGCCAGCTGTCCTGGAGGTGGCTTACTGCTATGCCTTAGGAATAGTTTAAAATTCATCTGAAGTGTGTGCTTGGGACATCATCTCTGTGGCATGCTTGTAACAGAATCATAGAATAATAGGACTGGAAGGGACCTCGAGAGGTCATCGAGTCCAGCCCCCTGCCCTCAAGGCAGGACCAAGCTCCGTCTACACCATCCCTGACAGATGTCTATCTAACCTGTTCTTAAATATCTCCAGAGAGGGAGATTCCACCACCTCCCTTGGCAATTTATTCCAATATTTGATCACCCTGACAGTTAGGAATTTTTTCCTAATGTCCAATCTAAACCTGGCTGTGTGGGGAACAGAGCAGAAAAGGGGTTTAACAGGAGGGTGCAGGGCACAGAAAGAGAGAAGAATGTGACTTCAATTAAGTATCACTTTGCCGGTGAATAAGCATAATTTTGAAAGGCATCCACATATTTAATATCAATTGTCATTGGAGCAGCAATTATCCCATTAAGACTAAGTGTTCTAAAAGCAATATTTTCTAGTAATCAGGTACTTATCACAAAGCTTTAGTAATTAGATGACAGATGAATACAGTAGCAACACGGAATGCTTTTCCAAGTGCATTTGTTCTGTCTCCTTACCTAAGTGTTATCTTCTCACCTCTCAGGATATCTATTTTTACAGGTGTTTATCTAATGTGTTCTTAAAAGATCCCAGTTATGGTGTGGGTTTCTTACAACCTTCCTAGGTTCACAATCCCGCACTAACAATCCTTAGAGGTTAGGAAGTGTTTCTAAGATGTAACCTAAATCTCCCCTGCTTCTCACTAAGCCAATCCTGTCACTTTAAAAGAATGTCTGTTGTCAATAGCTTTTCAAGGTGAGGTGTAACCCACGCACCTGCTGGGTGTGGTTCACTGTCCCATCTAGCAACACTTAGAGCAGTTACAGAGGCCAGGCCTACACTCATAGGCTGTGTCTAGACTGGCATGATTTAGCGCAAATGCTTTTAACGGAAAAGTTTTTCCGTTAAAAGTATTTGCGCAAAAGAGCATCTAGACTGGCACGGATGCATTTGCGCAAAAGACGTCTTTTGCGCAAAAGCATCCGTGCCCAGTATAGACGCGCTTTTGCGCAAGAAATTAAGGTGCCTTTCTACACTGGCCCTCTTGCGCAAGTGTTCTTGTGCAAGAAGGCTTATCCCTGAGCGGGAGCATCAAAGTATTTGCGCAAGAAACACTGAATTCTTACATTAGAACGTCAGTGCTCTTGTGCAAATTCAAGCGGCCAGTGTAGACAGGCGGCAAGTTTTTGCCAGTCTAGACACAGCCATAAGATATGTCTACACTACGGCGTTATTTTGAAATAGTTTATTTTGAAATAATGCGTCTAGGCACAAAATGCATTTTGAAATAGCGCTTTGCTATTTTGAAATAGCACGTCCACACTGGGTGGACTGTCAATCGCATTTAAGGCCAGCCGGAACCAGTTCCGGCAGGGCACCAAGTCAGGACTTACCTTGTGTGGCTGCTGCCTGAGGCTAACTGAGGTCTGTGCTTAAAGAGCCCCCCCCCCCCAGACAGCCGGTTCTCAGATTTCTCTGCTTGCTTGTCTACCTCAATGATGTCAAATAACATGCACGTTTTTTCACAAACACGGACTGTGTTTATTTAACAAAACTGGGGGGGGAATGAAACTCTGGGGAGACTGGGGAAAGGAGGTGGGAGAGGAGAGGAGAGAGGGTGGGAGGGGGAAACCTGGGAGGAGGGAGCTGGAAGGGGGAAGCAAGGGGAAGAAAGGGGAGGGAAAGCTCAGTGGTGGGGGGGGTCTCGCTGGGCCAACCGTCTCCCAGCACAGCAGATGCGGGGGCCTCGGTGTCCCCCGGGAAATGGGGGGGAGGGTGTGGAGGTTGAGGAGGGTGGGGAGGGAGAAGCGGGAGGGGGAGGAGTGGGAGGAGGAGCGGTAGCTGGGGAGGCAGCAGGCGCTGGAGCTGCAGGTCTTCTTGCACCCAGCTCTGGAGGGTGCGGTGCAGGGCTCGCAGTGCCCCCAGGTGCTGCTGTGGGTACCCCTGCACTGTTCGGGTGGACCTGCGGAGCCCTCGGGTGCAGGAGCATGTCCCGGGCGGGGTGGTGCACCCTGCACGTGCAGCTGGTGCGGCTGTGGAGAAACAAGACCAGTGGTCAGTTCTCCCTGGGGACACAGTGGGTAAGCCCAGCCCACCTCTGTGAGATGAGGATGACGGTGCCCTGCACTGTCAGAGCCGATGTGCTTGCACAGAGGCCATGGTCAGAATGTCCGGCTATCCCCGGGAGTGGGAACTGCCCAAGACCGCACCCATGCCCCTGTGCTGTGTATAGTGCAGCCGAGGTTGGGGGGAGATGTCCCCTGCCTCTGTGTAGAGGGGGCTTGTGAAGGGAGGGCGTCCTGCTGTGTCCCGCCCCGGGGTCAGGCACATGTCTTATCTCTTCACACGTGCGTGTGGCTATCAGACCAAGGCCCCTGTGTGGCAGGCAGCTGGATCCACCTGCCCCGGGGTAGCACGGCACATGCTTGCACGTGCACAGGTTGCTGCGTGATCCATGGTAAGCAAGGCCCACGTGTGCGGTCCCTGGTCTCCCTCCCCGCCTCCCCCAGGAAGGGGAAAGTGATGGCACTCACTTTGTGGCCTCCCCGGATGACCCTGGTGAAAGGAGGTGGGAGAGGAGAGGAGAAAGGGTGGGAGAGGGGAGGGGGAAACCTGGGAGGAGGGAGCTGGAAGAGGGAAGCAAGGGGAAGAAGGGGGAGGGGAAGCTCAGTGGTGGGGCTGGGACAGCTTGGGGAGTCTGGTGGCGTGGCACCCTCTGTGACGGCTCCTGCGATTCCTCCTCCACACCCTGGTCAGGGCTCTCTGCTCCCGGATCGTTGCCCCCCGGGGTGGCACGGACCATCCCGCCCCCCATTATGTGGTCCAGGGCATCAAAATGGGGACAGGTGTCTGCCCCTTGTGTACGCCTGCCGGAGCTCTTTAATTTTCATGCGCACCTGCTCCTAGGTGTGCATGTTGGCTTTGGTGGCCATGGTGGCAGCTATGCAGCCGTACACAGATGCGTTCCTCCATCTAGTGCGGAGATCACAGACATTGGAGCCTCCTCCCAAACCTCTATGAGGTCCATGATATCCGCACTAGTCCAGGAGGGCGCCCGCCATCTCCGACCCTTGGACGGCTGGCTGGCACTGGCTGCCTGGCTCATTCTGCGGGCACTGGGTCAGGGGCAGCGACTGCTGGCAGGCCTGGATCTGGCATGTGCAGTGTGACCAGAGTCTACCCCTTTAAGGGCTCCCGGGCTGGGGGAAAGTAGAGGAGTTTTCCTGGTTTGGCCCAGAGTGGCCACCAGGGGAAACTGGGAAGGGCTGGAGGCCCCTTATTTTGAAATAAGCATCTATACAGCGCTTATTTCGAATTAGCTATTTCGAATTTGGCGTTATTCCCTGATGGAATGAGGTTTACCAAATTCGAAATAAGCGCGCCGCTATTTCGAATCTATTTCGAAATAGCAGTTTGCCTGTGTAGATGCTATTAAAGTTAATTCGAAATAACGGCTGTTATTTCGAATTAACTTTGATGTGTAGACATACCCACAGGGAACATTGAAACAAGATATACAACTCGAGCCATGTTAATTACATCGCTGGAGTTGATGTGCCTTGTTTTGCATTTCCCCACTGTCCCCACAGCAGGAGGCCAGGTTTGGCCCCGTTGGCTTCCCTTACTCCCCCCAGAAGCAGGAGTACCAGCAGCCGGCGGGGGTGCCCTCTGAGTTCGATTTAGTGAGTCTTAATGAGACTTGCTAAATTGAACTCCAGGAAATCGATCGCAGCAGCATTGATCTTCCATCTAGGAAGACATGGCCAGAAAGAGAATGAGTTTCCTCTACAGCCGTTGCCGAGAGCCAGCGAGCTTTATAGCTCGTGCTATAAAGCAAGGGTGGGCAAGAGGCTTTCAGCAGGCTGCATTCGGCCTGCAAAGCCACCAGATCCTGCCCACGGCCGCCTCACCAGAACCCTTAGGAAGAGAGCAGCTCTAAACAGCGGCTGCTCTCCACTCTGGACTGCTGGGGAGGGAGGAGGGAGACTTCGCATGCTGCTCCTGCCCCCCCACCTCCAGCAAAATCTCTCAGCTCCCATTGGCCAGTTTCCAGACAACAGGAGCTGAGAGATTTTGGTGGGGGCAGGGGCAGCGTGTGAAGCCTTCTCCCTCCCTCCTTGTGCCCAGAGCAGAGCCACATGGAGCAGCTTGCTACTGCGGCTCAGGTTCCAGCTAAGTAAGCACGTCCCAGCCAGAGCCTCCCTCTGGCACCCTAACCCCTCTCTCCCCTCCAATACCTGCCCCAGGCCACCACCCAAACCTTCTGTGCCCCTCCTCCCCTTTCTCCCAGGTCACAGCTCTCTCCCAGATCCTGCACCCTCCGACACCCTGCCCCAGTCCAGAATCCTTTCCAGCATCCACACCTCATTTCCCTGCCTCAGGTCACCACCCAAACTTCTGCACCCCCTTCATCCAGGTCACAGCCCCCCCCCCGACCCTGCGCCCCCTGCTAGAGCCTCTCCCCCAGGCTAGAACCCTCTCCTGCACCTTACCCCCTCCTGGACCCTGGACCCTGAACCCAAAGCCCAAGCCCTGGAACACAACCTCCTCCTTCACCCAAACTCCCCTTTACACCCCCCGTCCTCTCCTGCATCCCAGACCCCTACTGCACGCTCCCTTCTCCACCCAACCTTTGTCCAAGACCCTGCACCCCCTCCATAGAAGTGCAGCCCTTGGCCGCTTGCCACAATCTTGGAGTGGCCCTCACATTAAAAATGATTGCCCATCCCTGCTGTAGAAGCTCATGCACCAAGCTTCAGAGGTCCCTGTCGGCATTACAAAGTGCATGTGCGGAGCTTAGAGCTGTGTTCATTGGCTGGGCAGCGACCGTATCTAGACAGTTGTTAGAGTAACCCCTTTGGTTGCGTCCAGTGCTTCTTTTAATTAGTTCTTTGGGCAGTTTGCATCCTGAAATGGCAAAATGTGAAGCATCAACCTAAGAGAGCCAGTGTCTTTTCCTTTCCATGCTCTTCTTCTTTTCGCCTTTAGATGGCACCAGTTGTCTTATTGCTGGACATTCCTAGTGCTCCCGAGTGAACAGCTGGTCCACAGTTCTTTCATCTCAGCCCTGGGACCACGTGGAGAAAAACGATGATAACTCTTGGTGACTGGCTTCTGAAGGAGATTCAAGGGTATTTGCAGAGGAAATCCAAGTGATTCCTTGGCATTTATACACTCACTTGGTTTAAACTCCATGGAAGGAGTTCTTGTCTACGTTCTTGTCAGTGTTTTCTCACAAAAGACAGGACTATGCAGCACTGTAAAGACTAACAAGATGATTTATTAGGGGATGAGCTTTCGTGGGCCAGACCCACTTCCTCAGATCAAATTGTGGAAGAAAATTGGCACGACCATATATACCAAAGGGATACAATAAAAAAAAGTGAACACATATAAAAAGGACAGATCAAATTTCAGAACAGAGGGGGGATGAGGGTGGGAGACAGACATTAACTTCCTCCCCTCATCCCCCCTCTGTTCTGAAATTTGATCTGTCCTTTTTATATGTGTTCACTTTTTTTTGATTGTATCCCTTTGGTATATATGGTCATGCCAATTTTTGTCCACAATTTGATCTGAGGAAGTGGGTCTGGCCCACGAAAGCTCATCCCCTAATAAACCATCTTGTTAGTCTTTAAAGTGCTGCATAGTCCTGTCTTTTGTTTCAGCTAGACCAGACTAACACGGCTACATCTCTATTACTTGTCTCACAAGCACTGAAATGGGCACTCCTCACTCTCCATTTCATCACATTTCATGAAGAAAACATACTTAAAGCTATAGAAATGGAGCCGTGTTAGTCTGGTGCAGCTGAAACAAAAAACAGGACTATGTAGCACTTTAAAGACTAACAAGATGGTTTAATAGGTGATGAGCTTTCATAGGCCGGACCCACTTCCTCAGATCAAATAGTGGAAGAAAATTGTCACAACCGTATATACCAAAGGATACAATTTAAAAAAATGAACACATATGAAAAGCACAAATCAAATTTCAGAACATTTACCTCCCCCTTCATCTCCCTTCTGTTCTGAAATGTGATTTGTCCTTTTCATATGTGTTCATTTTTTAAAATTGTATCCTTTGGTATATACGGTTGTGACATTTTTCTTCCACTATTTGATCTGAGGAAGTGGGTCCGGCCCACGAAAGCTCATCACCTAATAAACCATCTTGTTAGTCTTTAAAGTGCTACATAGTCCTGTTTTTTATATTTAAAGCTTGACCTCTTTCCAGTGTAAATAAGTTCAACTCTAAGCCAAAGGTGGCTTGGAAACAAGAAGTCTGACATTTTGAATTTTTGCATGTTCTGGTTGCCCCAATAGCCACGCTGTCATATTTCACCAAACACTGAAATTCAAGAGACACGAAATGAAATAGCAAAACATTCATGCAAAATGAGTGGATTCTCATTCTCTGAACTGAAAAAATCTTCCAGCTCATTTGCTTTATATTCATGGAGGGAAAAATATACACTAGAAAGAGACAAAGTGCCTGGGCAGTCTGGCTGTGTCCGTACATGCAAATTCTCTGTCAGCGTGAGCATATGTCTTAGTGTCCTGTAGCCAAAAAAGAAGCATTTCCTTATGGCACTAAATGCATGAGCAGGTGCTTCCTGAATGATGGCACGAAGCCACCTTGCATGTCCTGAAATTGCTTTGTGATTCGGAGCATAATACAACGTGGGCTCCACTGTGCAGAGGCACAAGCAAGCTTGAACTTAGGCCCAGGCAGGGCCTGACCAAAAGTAATTTAGAGCCAGGAACAACATTGCTCCCAGCTTGTGCAACAGGAGGTGAGGAACGAGATCTTGGGGAAAAAAATCATTTCAGTGGGTGAGTTGTCACAGGCTATAATAATCCGAACAACAAGCACAGCCAGATTAAACTGATTTGGACAAATTTTCCCAGCAAGTTTATTCCTGCTTTAACGGCCATCATTCACTGTCAGCAAACTCAGTCTCCTTATGATGGATATAATTACTGAGGTGTAATGTCAAGTCTGACAAGCAGCATTTCCCACTGAGCGCCATCTCCAACTCCCCATATGCTCCCTTCACTGACTGTCCAACAGCAGGTCCCTGGCATTAAACGCCAACACTGAGCCGATTTACTCTGTTGCAGCTTCAGCAACTTCAGTGAAGAGGGGTTGGTGCTACAGAGGCTACATTTGCCCCACACATACTGGACTTCCGTTACTTGGATTTCAGTGCCTAGCATGTACATCATGCCTCCCTAATGGGCCCTTCTCCCTCTAGGCAGCAGTGCTCAGTGTGAAGGAGGAGACATGAGTCTACTGGCACCATGTGGGAGCGCTTCAGAAGAAGTCTGGTTCCAAAGTGAAGAATGAGTCACGTGACGTATCTTTAGGGACATGCTAATGATTATAGTCTGCAATGTGGCTGAGGGATTAGACACATAACTTGGAGATTCAGGGTTCAGAAAGGCAGGATTTGCCTATATATGGCTGGAATTGGAGTAGCCTCAGGATCAGAGATCCATTGCTTCTCTGACACCATGTTAATCAGCTGTATTATGAGGAGAGATTAATAAGACTGAGACTTTTCAGCTTGGAAAAGAGATGACTAAGGGGGAGGATATGATAGAAGTCTATAAAATTATGACGGGTGTGGAACGTGAATAAAGAAGAGTTATTTACTCCTTGCCATAAGACAAGAACTAGGGGTCACCAAATGAAATGAATAGGTAGCAGGTTTAAAACAAACAAAAGGTAGTATTTCTTGACTCAGCACAGTATTTCTTGACACAGCTTTCGGTATAGGGTGGTATTGATGTGACCGTCACTTATTTGCACCGTGGTGTCCAGGAAATGGACCTCCCGTGTAGACTGGTCCATGCTGAGGTTGATGGTGGGGTGGAAGCTGTAGAAATCATGGTGAAATTCTTCCAGAGTCTCCTTCCCATGGGTCCAGATGATGAAGATGTCATCGATGTAGCGTAGGTAGAGAAGGGGCTAAGTGGACTTTACCTACGCTACATCGATGATATCTTCATCATCTGGACCCATGGGAAGGAGACTCTGGAAGAATTTCACCATGATTTCAACAGCTTCCACCCCACCATCAACCTCAGCATGGACCAGTCTTCACGGGAGGTCCATTTCCTGGACACCACAGTGCAAATAAGTGATGGTCACATCAACACTACCCTATACCGAAATCCTACTGACCGCTATGCTTACCTGCATGCCTCCAGCTTCCATCCCGGACACACCACATGATCCATTGTTTACAGCCAAGCACTGAGGTACAACCGCATATGCTCCAACCCCTCAGACAGAGACCTACACCTACAAGCTCTTCAACAAGCATTCTGTAAACTACGATACCCACACGAGGAAGTGAGGAGACAGATTGACAGAGCCAGACGTGTACCCAGAAGCCTCCTGCTACAGGACAAGCCCAAGAAAGAAACCAACAGAACACCACTGGCCATCACCTACAGTCCTCAGCTAAAACCTCTCCAACGCATCATTAGTGATCTACAACCCATCCTGGACAATGATCCCTCGCTTTCACAGGCCTTGGGAGGTAGGCCAGTCCTTGCCCACAGACAACCCGCCAACCTGAAGCATATTCTCACCAGCAACTACACACCGCACCATAATAACTCGAACTCAGGAACCAATCCTTGCAACAAACCTCGGTGCCAACTCTGCCCACATATATACACCAGCGACACCATCACAGGACCTAACCAGATCAGCCATACCGTCACTGATTCATTCTCCTGCACATCTACTAACGCAGGGGTCTCCAAACTTTTCAGCCCGAGGGCCGCATTAACTATCAAACAGCAGTTCGGGGGCCGACTACACACTTGAGGTCCAAATAAAAAACAATCAAAACATGGATGTTGTTTTTAATTATTTATTTAATATTATTTTATTCAGTTATTATTTAATAACACATTCATACACTACACATGAACACCTGTATTAGTGTGAATGGTGAAATTGTTTCCTGGATGCCAAAATAGCAGACATTTCTGGCTTTAGATTTGTTGTCCCTAACATCAACAGTGACCTGAGATTATCATTGGACAAGTTTGTTCTCAAATTGTTCTTCACGTATTTCATTCTTGAAAATGTTTGTTCACACAGGTATGTTGTTCCAAAGATTGAAAGGTACCTTGATGCAAAAGTTTTGACATTAGGAAAGTCTTCCTTGGGCAAAAACTGGTAAAAACCCACCAGTCCTATTTTGAACTTGTCCCTAAGGAGGTCATTTGCTTGCAACTCAATGACTTCCAGCTGCAGTTCATCTGGGCAACTGGCCACATCTGCTTCAAATGGGTTTTGAAACAATCTCACTTCTTCTGCCTTTGAATCCAAAAAGGTCTCCACGGGCCGGATGAGAGGGCCTCGCGGGCCGCATCCGGCCCCCGGGCCGTAGTTTGGAGACCCCTGTACTAACGTAATATATGCCATCATGTGCCAACAATGCCCCACTGCTATATACATCGGCCAAACTGGACAGTCCCTACGTAAAAGAATCAATGGACACAAATCAGATATTAGGAATGGCAACATACAAAAACCTGTAGGGGAACACTTCAGTCTCCCTGGACACACAATTGCAGATCTAAAGGTAGCCATTCTGTAGCAAAAAAACTTCAGGACCAGACTTCAAAGAGAAACTGCTGAGCTACTTTCTTCCACTATTTGATCTGAGGAAGTGGGTCTGGCCCACGAAAGCTCATCATCTAATAAACCATCTTGTTAGTCTTTAAAGTGCTACATTGTCCTGCATTTTGCTGAGCTACAGTTCATCTTCAAGTTTGACACAATCAACTCAGCATTAAACAAAGACTGTGAATGGCTCGCTAACTACAAAAGCAGCTTCTCCTCTCTTGGAATTCACACCTCCAGATCAGCTACTAGAAGTGGGCCTCATCCTCCTTGATTGGATCCACCTCATCATCTCCAGCCTGATCCTGGCCTGCATATTTATACCTGCCTCTGGAAATTTCCACTACATGCATCTGATGAAGTGGGTGTTTGCCCATGAAAGCTTATGCTCCAACACTTCGGTTAGTCTATAAGGTGCCACAGGACTCCTCGCCACTTTTGCAGATTCAGACTAACACGGCGACCCCTCTGATAATTGATTTTTACGTAAGTACAAATTCTCCTTGGGCAACTCACATTGGACTTGATGCAGATTCAGCCCATCAGGTTGTAACTTTGGGAGGTATGAATCAATGAGTTTCATGCTTTTAAAAATCCTTTCCAGAAGTAGGCCCAGACTAAGCTAAGCCCTTAAGCATGTGGTCAGATCTCATGGGCTTCACTGTGGTATCAGCATGAGTTTGGCTGAAGTGGGACCTAACGAGAGGGGACTGAGAGACAGAGCTACAGAGGGTGTAAATTAGCATTGCTCAGTGGCTTAGGCAGTGAACTTGGGTCCTCTTCAGTGTTCCCCAGCAAATGGGACTATGGTGTGCTGAACAAGAGCAATGGCAGGAGGATCAAGCCATGTGTGAATCCTTAGCAGCCCACTGTGGGGATGGGAATTAAATCTTATGTCCATTTTACAGTTAGGCACAGAGTGGGGAAGGGACACGTGCCAGGCTGCATAGCACATGAATGTGGAGACAGGGTCCAGAAGTCCTGAATTTCAGCCCTGCCCCATGTCCCTTCTAAATGCTAACGATGTGCAATGCGCTGAAAGAATAATGTTCGTGCTGCACACAAACAAAGCAAAACAGGGCAATCACCCCTTAAAACCAACCTCCTTTTTTAAAATTGTGCCACTTTGGAGCCAGGAGTTGCCAAGTGGGGTGGTTCGATGCTGCCTAAAAACTATCCTGAGCCCTGAAGGAAAGTGAAGCTGGGATTCTCATGCCTTCTGTTTGGTTTGACCGCTCTGCTGCAGGATTGTGCTGTGTTAATTATCCAGGTGAACCTTTCAAATTGCAGCGCTGAAGGAAGTGCTTTCGGATGTACTGACTCTCCATGGGGCCCAGGGCACCTAGTGCTGGAGGCAGAGAGGACGGTTGTTCCTAACTGCTAATGGCATGTTTCCACCAGTCAGAACTCATTAGCCGCCTGTCCTGCGTTTGACAGTGTGTTTGGGTGCATTATTAGTTTTCAAAATCAGCCTTGATGCCGAATAACCCAGTGGAGCTGAAAAGAAAACGCAGCGTCTCGCTGGGAAGGTCACATTGCTACTTTCCTAGGAAAGCTCGACTGTTCTCACCTGAGCAGACTCACATTTTTTTCATACTTCCAACACTTGCAGCTAGGAAACTGTATGTCCTGCCTAGCTGCAAGGCGGCAGTAGGATGTGGTGGGAGCTGCTTTGAAGCAGAGATAAAATGTCGCCCCTGTTGTACCAGTGCCTGGCTGCAATATATAAGAAAATGCCTTATGGTACAGTAGGTTTGTGTGGTCAGCTTCCCTGCCAATAACTGTCTGTCTGGGTCAAGCAGCAAGAATGCTTCCATGTAGTTTTGTCACACAACTTCAGTTCTAGTTCAGGGATGGGATCCACAGTTGGGTCCCCTCTGAAATTCTCTCCCTGATCACAGGTGAAAGGGAGCTGGGGTGTTTTCTGCAGAGCTCTTCTTTGCAGCCTCACTACACAATTCCACCCAGTGGGGCTTCTCCACTTTGCGAGATGCCTGACATTACGCTGGCATGGAGCCAGCGTCATTCGGGCCACAAAACTCACTTACCAAAGAAATTTGGGAGGGTAGGGCTCCTATTATACTGACAGGCCATGCGGAGCTCTGTTTGTAACTGACAAGTGCTTTAACATTGATCCCCTTGCTCGGCTTAGCCAAATAAAGACACTCTGATCCCCGCGGAGCTAGGAAATTTCATTAGCAGAAAGGGCTCGAGATAAATAGGGCATGAAAAGGTTATTTTTGTGAATGGGCTTCAGAGCCAGATGTTTTCTGAGCTGTACACTCTGCTTTGGCTGCCTTGTCAGGGTGTCTGTCTATCCCCTGAAAAAGCGACGAGGAGTCCTGTGGCACCTTATCCCCTGCCATCTCGCTGTATTGGGTAAATCCAGGCCATCAGGATGCACCTCTGTTAGCATCTTGGCATTGTCTTAGTGGAGAGGCAGCACGCTCCAGTGCACTGCATGCTGGGCTGGGAGTCGAGACCCGGCTTTTATTCCGCTGACTTGCTAGATGGCACAACCTCAGACAAGTAATTGTAACCTCTCTGCCGCTGGTGCTTCCCCACCTCTGTGCAATGCTTTGAGAGCGATGGATGAAAAAGTATGATGGAAATCAATGGTGGGCAACCTGCAGCCCTCTGGGGCTCCAGACCCCCTGGTTGCCCTTCTCCCCCACACCCTCTCGCGCACTGGGGCATTGGAGCACTGAACGTCCTACTCCTCTCCCTCCCAGCACTTTTAGAGCACCACGAGCCGCCTGAGTCGCGCTCTGTCCCCATTCCTCCCTTTCCCCCCCCCCCAGAGTTGGAACACCGGAATCAGCTGTTTGCAGATGATCTGATTCAAGGTTCCAGCTCTGGGAGGCAGTGGGAAGGGCAGGAGCAAACAAGAATCAGGCGATTCGTGGTGCTCCAAAAGTACTGGGTGGGGAGAGGAGAAGGAAGTGTGGCGCTGCGGTGCCCCAGTGTGTGAGGAGCGTGGGGGTGGAGGGTTAAATGGGGAGGCGCAGGTGGAACCCCACTGGGCCACCGGCTGCTCTGGCCCACTAAAGTGAAAGAGGGCCACTCATGGGGCCCACTCACAATTCGTGGCCCATCGTTGAAGTAAATGGACACAGAACCGTAACAAATATCAGTGGGCAGTGTCACGTGGTTGCGCCGTGCTGTTGTGTGGTTCGGTGTGGCTGCAATAAACCAGAAATCCTCTGTACCGTCTACAGTGACTGAATGCCCAGGGGCATGATGGGTGTAGATAGCACAGTCAGGATGAGCTGCTCCTCAGGTGGCGCTGTCAGCGTGATTCATAGCTGGCTGGTAGAGACCCCAAGGAGGCTAGTTCTGTCTCTACTGCCCATTTCATCCTTAGCCTCTCTTCACGTGGTGTGAGGGTGAGTTGGTCTTACTGCAAACACTTACCCAGGCACTCCGCAGTGATGCCCCTCGAACTACTTCAAGCACACAGTGGGGTCGCCTGTGCTTGGAGCCACCGCTGTGGAGGAGTGCAGGGTTCCTTACAAGATGCACATGGGTGCTCTTCTGCTTTTCCTCTCTCCTTTCCCACATCCCCGGCAGTCCTCAGTCTGCAATCTGTAGGGCACCCAGCAGCCATGCACCTTCCCTTTTTATAAAGGGGTTGAGAGCAGGAACGTGAAGGGTTACCCGGTAAGCATTCTCCTTACCCACATGCTAACTGGGATAACCAGTTAAACAGTGCCCGTCCTGACCCAATTAGCCCCCCACCTGCAGTGCGATGCAGTGGGCTGGTTAACTGGTTAAACATATAGTTTAACCAGTTAACATTTTAAATGGGATTTTACATCCCTAGAGAAGAATGATGCAAAGCTCTGAACAGATCTGGACACGATTTGCCTCCATTCTCAAGAGAGGATTTTCTTAAAATCCCCACAAGAGGGAGTTTGAGCCTTTTCCAGGAAGAAGCTAAAAGAATCACATTCCTTTAAAGTGTTTCATGTAATGAAGCTGTAATCAATGTCTGCAACACCCTGTTCAAGGGCTAAACGAATGGACTGTTCATTATCACAAGTCGCACACTGGTAGTGTCATCAGATGCTCACATAGGCTACGTCTAGACTGGCATGATTTTCCGCAAATGCTTTTAACGGAAAAGTTTTCCCCGAAAATGGCAATCTGGGCTTTTTTGCGGAAAAGCGTCCATGCCAATCTAGACGCGCTTTTCCGCAAAAAAGCCCCGATTGCCATTTTTGTGATCAGGGCTTTTTTGCACAAAACAAATCTGAGCTGTCTACACTGGCCCTTTTGCGCAAAAGCTTTGCACAAAAGGACTTTTGCCCGAATGGGAACAGCATAGTATTTCCGCAAGAAGCACTGATTTCTTACATGAGATCGTCAGTGTTCTTGTGGAAATTCAAGCGGCCAGTGTAGACAGCTGGCAAGTTTTTCCGCAAAAGCAGCTCCTTTTGCGGAAAAACTTGCCAGTCTAGACACAGCCATAGGGTATGTCTACACAACAAAGTTGTTTCAAAATAACAGCCGTTATTTCGAAATAACTTTACTAGCATCTACACAGCCAAACCACTATTTCAAAATTAATTTGAAATTGCGGAGCGCTTATTTCGAATTTGGTAAACCTCATTCCATGAGGAAAAATGCCAAATTTGAAATAGCTATTTCGAAATAAGTGCTGTGTAGACACTTATATTGAAATAGGGAGCCTACAGCCTTCCCAGGGTACCCTGGTGGCTAGTCCAGCCTCAATCAAGAACACTCCTCTCCCTCCCCCCTCCCTGGAGCCCTTAAAGGGGTTGACTCTGGCCACAGTGCCTGTGCCAGCTCCAAGCCTGCCAGCCCAGAGCCAACAGTCACTGCCCCTGACCCGGTGGCCCCAAAATATGAGCCAGCAAGCCACTGGCAGCCAGCCCTCCACCACTCCCCAGGGGCAGTCTGCCAGCTCCCAGGGTGGAGATCATGGACTTTATTCAGGTTTGAGGGGGTGCCCCCAACAACCATGATCTCTGCACTAGACGGAGGAACGCAGCCGTCTAGGGCAGGATAACTGCCAGCCTGGCCACCAAAGGCCACATGTGAACCCAGGAACAGGTTTGCATGACAATCAAGTTGGTCCAGCGAGACCCCCAACCCTGAGTCCTGAGCTTCCCCTCCCCCTTCTTTTCCTCGCTTCCCCCTTCCAGCTCCCTCCTCCCAGGTTTCCCCCTCCCCTCTCCTACCCTCTCTTTCCCCAGCCTCACTAGAGTTTCATTCCCCTCCCCCAGTTTTGTTAAATTAAGAGAGTTTGTGTTCATGAAAATAAGTGTATTTTATTTTACATCAGGAAGGGGGGTTAGGGAGGGGTAAGTGGAAGGACGTCAGGGAGGAATGAGACACAAGCCCCCAGTGGGGCAGACCAGGGAGGCTCTTAGTGCTCCTCAGGGTGGAAGCTCTCCTGCAGGGCCTCCTGGATACTGACAGCCCCCCGATGGACGTCCCGGATGGCAGCCTGCAGAAAGTGCAGCCAGGCTTACAGTAACGCATCCAAGAGAAGCACCAGAGTGCCCAGGGACAGTTCTGGCTCCATGTTGCAGAGTGCTGTGGTGTCCTGAGTGAGGGCAACCAGAGCACGCAGAGACAAAATGCTTTGCTGTCCTTCATTGAGGTAGGCAAGCAAGCAGGGAAAACGTAGAACCCGCTGTCCGGGGGAGGGGGGATCCCTTTAAGCACAGGTCTCACATAGCCTCAGGCAGCAGCCACACAAGGTAACTCCTGACCTGATGCCCTGCCAGAACCAGTTCTGGCCGGCCTTAAATGCGATTCAGCGTCCACTCAGTGTGGACGCGCTATTTTGAAATAGCAAAATGTTATTTTGAAATACATTTTGTGTCTAGACACATTATTTTGAAATAAGATATTTTGAAATAACACTGTAGTGTAGACATACCCACAGATGCTATACATTAGCTTCATTGCTGGTCCACCGCTGCATCTGTTGTGCTGTTCCCAAGCCACTGAGGTCAATTGACATTCCCCCTTCCCTTGCAGAGAGCCAAATGAATCATGTTGTAAATGGTCTAAAATGGTTTCTGGAAGGGGCTGGAGGGCTGAGGGAATTGTCAGTGGAATTGGATTCCTTTAGCTTCTGGGCTGTTAGGTTACACTCAACCAAGATTAGCAAGGGCTGCAGTTGATCACCTGTGAGCCGTTTGGTAGCTTGTGTGCAATGAGTTTGGAGCTTCTCTGCCCAAAAACCATGTGTCAATAGCATGAAACACACCATCACAATTGGTGCAAATAGGCTTCCTTCGTGGCAGTGGCACCAGAGGGTAAGGACTGAGTGGGCTTGGGGGACTAAACTCCTCTCTCAGGGTGACCAGTCTGCATCCATAGTGAGACGAGTCAGCAGGTCAGTATATATATAAGGGAAACTTGCAGCATTTCCTCTGCTGTGCATGTTTTGTGATGAACAGGGGATTTCAATTTCCAAGCACTCACCCACATTGATGGCCAATTTAAAATGCACTCATCTGTTAGGCCAGTATGGGGCTAACTGTTTTGTTCCTGCATAACAATTTACCCTCTGTAGCATATGGCCTAGTGTGCCTTGTCAGCATCCTTTCTACACAATGGAGACTCCTCAGCAACTAAAATGAGGGGTTAGAGGCATTCTTGGGCTAATGTGAAAGCTTTTCTCGATCCTGGCATTCACCTAACAATGCCTGACTGGAATGGAATGTCCACCTGATTAGCCTTGTAAATTACTCTAGTGAGACTGGTCGGAGCTGTATCCTTTCCACCAGCTCTGGGAAATGCATGAGGCAGACTGTGTACATCTCCTGAAGGGAGGTTCCAAAGAGGCTGGAGAAAGGCTGTTATCAGTAGTGACAGATGGCAGAACAAGGAGCAATGGTCTCAAGTTGCGATGGGGGAGGTCCAGGTTGGATATTAGGAAAAACTATTTCCCTAGGAGGGTGGTGAAGCACTGGAATGGGTTACCTAGGGAAGTAGTGCAGTCTCCATCCCAAGAGATTTTTAAGTCTCGGCTTGACAAAGTCCTGGCTGGGTTGATTTAATTGGGATTGGTCCTGCCTAGAGCAGGGGGCTGGATTCGATGACCTCTGGAGATCTCTTCCAGCTCTCTGGTTCTATGATTCTATGATACATGTGTGATGCCAGCATCCAGTTTGAAAATAATCATGCAGCTGAAATGACACGTGGCATCCCAGTTGCTGTCATGTAATGCATCCTTGGGTTGCACGCACCTGTAGTGTGTGATGCTTAGGGAAATGATCTGTGGTGCACTGGAAGATACCTATCTGAATGTGAGTGTCTCCTCAGGTACTCCATGGCACAGGAGCTGGAATGGCAGTTTTGATCTTTGCAGGGCTGAGCAGGCATTGCTGTTGGCCATTCTGATTTAGCCTTTTGCGTGTCCTTTGGACTGGCAATGAGAGGTGGGGAGTGATGGGGCTTGCAATCAGTCCTCCCATCGCATTCCCCACGACTGTAGTCACAAGTGAGAAATTGGACACTAGACCAGCTGAAGGGTGACACATGCTAGGTATGACTCTAAGGCTAGGTCTACTCTAGGGGAGAAGGTCAACCTAAAATACTCAACTCCAGCTACGTAGCTGGAGTTGACGTACCTTAGGTTGAATTTCTGTGGCAGCTCCACTGTGGGAGGTCAATGGGCAAAACTCTCCTGTCGACTTCCCTTATTCCTTGCGACCTGGTGGAGCACTAGAGTCATCGGGGGCACCATCAGCAGTCGATGTGGTGGGTCCTTACTAGACCTGCTAAATCGAACCCCAGGAGATCTGTCTGCAGCAGAGAGAAGCCCTGAATAGTTCTACAGGCGACCTGCCTGGAAATACAAGCCTGAGAGAGAAGTTCTCAAACTTGTAACGCAATGCGGGTATGTGGGAGGGGGGGCTCTCTAAAGTTCTCTTGCTGATTGTCTTGGGCTTCCAAATGCTAAGACGCCTACCCTCACACCAGCCACTCCTGAACTCGTGCACTGCAGCTGGTTTGCCTTTGCCATGTGTTGGGTAGGGCGTGTGTCTTTTGTCAGTAGCCAGAGGGAATCATTCCAGCGGCGTGGCTCATGAGGCTATGTCTACACTGCCGTTTTTTTGCGGCAGAAGATATGCAAATCGTGCTCTCATTTGCATATCTTCTGCTAATCCTTTTGTGGAAGAGGTTTTGCCCTCTCTTTTGCACAAGATCCTGTAAACCTCATTTTTTGAGGAATAAGGGACCTTACGCAAAAGGGTTTTTTTCCCGACAAATGGCCCTGTCTACCTCTTCCGCAAAAAGGATCAGCAGAAGATACGCCAATGAGAGCTTGATTTGCATATCTTCTGCCCCCCAAAACGGCAGTGTCGACGTGAGAGAGAAAACAAGTCTGAATCACAGTGATCTTGTGGCCTCGCACTGATAGACCAAGTAGATGATGTTGATTGAGGTTGAAAGGCTCTGCTGTGGCCAGCTTTTTACCTTTTACCTGAGGCTGTTCCCTTCTTCAGAGGGAGGGTGTCTTTGTGACACTTGAAATGCTTGGGAGGGTGAACAGGGCAAGAGCCGGTTCTGAAAGTTGCTCTGAGCAACTGACTGTGAAAACCGAGATCACCCTGAACTAAAATGTATTTTTGGAGTCTACAGGTTGCGTGGAAGAGTAGGCATCACGGGGCATCACACCAGCTCCTCCATGTTTGAGCTGCAGATTGCTAAAGTGAAAATAGAAAAATGTAAAAAACTGTAAATTGTATTGAAACTGGGAGAGAATTCTCCGGGAGATGAAAGTAAGGAATACAGAGAGAGGTCTGTCTCTATCAAACTTCTCTGAAGCTGTGGATTCAAAAAGGGAGATGCATTAATAGAAGCTAGCGGCTTTTAATCTATTCTAAGACTGCACTGTTATGAAAAACCTTCTGGCTGAATTATACATTCACTTATCCTTAACCAGAAAATCCATTAGAGGCATATGGGCCATGGAACAGGTCTTAATTTAAGATCAGATAAAAGAGTCCAAGGCACAGGCAACCAGAGCATGTGGCAAAAGCTTAGAAAAGCTAAGTTAGAAGGATCCAATTAAGGGCTTTCAAAAAGATGTGAAATATTGAAGTTAATGATTTCAGGGCAGAAGGAAAGCTGGGATGCAAGGATCATGTTGCTGGTGCTGAGAAGAGGGGCGAGTGGGCCAGGGAAGCTGTCATCTCCAAGTGACCTGTTGTGAAGAGGGGAAACCATCAAATAGACCCTCTGCTGGAGCCACATGTGTGTGGAAGCAGAGCCTCACGGTTAGCTATGCCCTGAATAGGCAGCCCCACTGCCAAGGGACAATACAGGTTGGACATCCTTGGTCTGCCACCCTCAGGACCTGACCGGTCCCGCATGAGGGATTTTGCCAGACCAGGCCAGGTCATTTCTGGCTCCTCTGCCACCGCTCCTCCCTGCCAGCCCGTGCCCAATCGTTAACTTCCTGCTGCTGCTTTGGACAGCCCCACTGCCTGTGTGTGCCAGGCTCCCGCTGCCCTGCCAGCCTGCAGAGCTCCCAGGCGCTAGCCCTTCACTGGGACTCTCTGGTCCTGGAACATCCATGGTCGTGCTGGACCACGGATATTGCCAGACCAGAGAGTCCCTGTTTAGAGAGTTTCAACCTGTACTGACTTTTGGGAGTGATGCAGCTATGGGGGCTCTTCTCCCTCCACCTTGAATTCCTGGGTCATGGACATCCCAGGGTTTACATCCCAACTGCCGCAATATAGTTGTGGTATTAATGGTGGCCTGCCCTCAGGAGAGGCTGAGCATCACCCTCAGCTTGTGTCACATGGAGACTTTCAGTGAATCATAGAATCATAGAATACCAGGACTGGAAGGGACTTTGTAATCTTACCCCTGCATTCCTGTATTGTTTGCCTATCTTCATCCTTCATAATTTGTCCTACTTTCCATTTTTTATATGACTCCTTTTTTAGTTTTAGATCATGCAAGATCTCCT
This sequence comes from Pelodiscus sinensis, assembly GCF_052426305.1. Classification (NCBI taxonomy): domain Eukaryota; kingdom Metazoa; phylum Chordata; order Testudines; family Trionychidae; genus Pelodiscus; species Pelodiscus sinensis. The sequence goes on along the minus strand of NC_143074.1, from coordinate 21,708,338 downwards.
GGTTGATCCACGATGGTCTTTTGCCATATTTTCTATCTTTCCTACACAGCGGAATAGCCCTTAACAATGTCCCTAAGTGTCCCCAGGGTTTAACTCCCCGCTTATTGTCAAGTTAGACAAATGGCTATTGTATATCTGTGGGGTACCCAAGATGGATCTAACCCATGTTGCTTCAAGCCTACAGATTATGAAAGAGGCTTGCTGCCATTGGAGATGGGTAAATCATGCCCTCGCTTCTGCTGCTCTGGGGAAGAGGGGGAGGAGAGGCAGGGAACTCAAATAAAAGAGTTTGCACAGGACACATCTGCACTTCGTGGGACTTCCACCCTGTCAGGGTTGCATGGCTTTACAGGGAGGTCCGCAAGTACCCAGCTCCATAGGGTGATGTGGGGAAGCGGGGTGAGGGAAAGCTGCTGCAGAGAGGCAGTGCAGTTCATCCGCTTGAGTACGTATCCTGGCTCTGTCTCGTTGCTGTAAGGGTGTGGAGTGTCCATCTGCTCCCTAGCAGCTAGAGGGAAAGATTTCCACCCACCACTCTTGCCCTCCCTGTTGGAAACTCTGCAGAGGTTCAAGATCAAATGGACTGTGGGGACGCTGCTCAGAGGTGAACTCTTAGGCTATGTCTACACTGCAGCCTTTTGCCGGCAGAGAGTATGCTAATGAAGCTCTCATTAGCATTTGTCGCACTGTCATTTGCATATTCTCTGCTGGCAAAAGGCTGCAGTGTAGATGTAGCTTCAGGCATGGCAGCGTGATGTATGAGGAGCTCACCTTGTTTCTGCCCATACTCCCCTCTCCAGGGCTGTCTGTCCAGCCCCTTTCACTAGCAGGAAAACTCACTGTCCTGATGTTAAATGAACAGTGGATTTGTCCCTATTGTAACTGGTTTCCACTTATTCCTTAGAGGGCTCTGCAAATATCTCCATTTCCTTCTACGCTGCTTGCAAAGCCTGGTGCGTTTGTTCAACTTCTTATAACTCTATGCCCCAGCAGGGGTGGTGCTGTACGGCAGCATAAATTGCATTGTCTATCTCAGCACCTGGAGCTGTTCTGAAACTACTCTTGTCATGGGCAGGAGTAGAGAGTGGGTGCCCCCCTCCATTAACAGTGCAAATAAAAGTGGGGTTTTAAAGAGTCTAAAGTATTGGAATCTAACTCAGTGGGAGGCTATTGCAAGCAGCAGAAACAAGTCATCTCTGCTTTGAGAACGAATTGTATGAATACTGTAGCCAGTGCTTAAAAGGCTGTTTCAGATGCTTTTGGAGAAAGGAAATGCCATGGAATTGAAGTTATTAATTTAAAAATGTGGAGCAGTGATTTTTTTTCTGACTGCTCTTAATTATCTTTTTGCAGCAGGCATTGCAATAACTGGACAGCAGTTAAAAGGCATCTTAAAATTAAAGGGACGCATTGAATGGATCTTGGCATAGAATCATAGGACTGGGAGGGACCTCAAGAGGTCATCTAGTCTAGTCTCCTGCTCTCATGACAGGACTAAGTATTATCTAGATCATCCCTGACAGGTGTCTGTTTAATCTGCTCTTAGAAATTTCCAATGATGGAGATTTCACATTCTCCCAATGCAATTTATTCCAGTGCTTACCCACTCTGACAGTTAGGAAGTTTTTCCTAGGGTATGTATACACAGCAGGGCAAAAATCGAATTAAGCTACGCAGCTTCAGCTACGACAATTGCGTAGCTGAAATCGAAATAGCTTAATTCAGCTTTTGGCGCTGTCTATACAGCAGCAAGTCAAATGAAGAACACTCTTCCTTTGATTTTCCTTACTCCTCCTGAAATGGGAGTTACCATCAGGTGGAGTAAGAAATCCTCCAGCTTGACATAATTTCGAAATAAAGGCTTGTAATGTATGTTATTTCAGAATAATGTCAGTTATTCCAAAATTAATGCTGCTGTATAGACATAGCCCTAATGTCCAATCTAAACCGCCTGTGCTGTAAATTAAACCTATTGTTTCTTGTCCTTTCATCAGAGGTTAAGAACAATTCTTCTCCTTCCTTCTTGTAACAACATTTTAGGTATTTGAAAACTGTTATCATGTCACCTCTCAGTCTTCTCCAGACTGAAAAATATTTTTTTAGTATAACTGTGCCTGCTAGGAGACCCCTCCCTTAGAGTTTTATGTGAAACAATCACATTCCAGTCACATCTTGTTTTCCTGGAACAACCAAACCCTGACCTTGATTTAAGTTACGATAAGGGGAAGCTGCATACCCAATTTGGTGGTCCTAGCTCTTATTGTTTAGGAGTTCTTGAACAAACGGACACATGAATAGACAGACAGACACACAAACTCTTTCAAATATATAGTAGAAGACTATATAAAAGTGGTGGCGATGGGGTACAGGATGTCACATGGGGTACAAGATGTCACAAGGAAATCTAGGCCAGGATCCTCTTAAAATGAGGGATAAGGGATCTTTTGGAAAAGGCTTTATTTTCCGAAAGATCCACGTCTAGACTGGCGCTTTTTTCCGGCAAAGCTCCGCGCGGGAAAAAAGCGGCAGCCATTTTTATGCTAATGAAGCGGGGGGGATTTAAATCCCCCCCCGCTTCATTTGCAATTGCGATATGTCTAATTTGCATCCCCTTTCCGAAAAAGGGATGCAATCGAGACGTAGCTAGGACGTTTTAGAGTCCATCCAGGCTTTTGTGTCTGGCCCATCTGTAATAGCCCAGTGCTACTACCCTGGTACCTTACCCAGCCTTACATTTTCTTTCTATAAACACAACTCAGCTCCCCATTCCTGTGGCCTCTCTGGTACCAACCAGGGGAAGTGTTCAGAAGCAGCCTTTTAGTCAGTTCTGCGTGTACAGATTTTGAAATCTGAAGCCGTGGTTTCCCTGGGCGTAGGGAGCAGCCAGTTCAGATTTTGTAGTAATAGTTGAGGTTTGGCCAAAGAGTCTGTATCCCAGCAGTCAGTGCAACTCGCTATCTTTTCTCATTGTTAGAGAGCGCGCTCTAGCCCACGAGTTAATTGAAGCTGAATGAACGCTGTGATGCGATCCTGCTGAATACTATAAAAGGGAATATCGAATTGTTCTTTGGAGAGGGCCCCAGGCACAATGTTCTTTCCCAAGACACACATGCAATCCTGCGTCTCACTGCAGCCTGGTAACTTCTATCTGAGCTTTGTTCGAAAGGGGGAAAAGTGGGAACGGGGGAAAAAGTCCCTGAAATGAATGCTCGCTAGCTGGGCGTGCAATGTATCAAACAATGATGTTTATAATGTGCTGTGTGGGAGAGCAGGCAAACCCAGTGATGGGCAACCGAGGCTAGTGAGAAGGCCGCAGGAGTGGCCCTCCTTCCTCTCAGCGGGAAAGAAGACTGTCATAACCAAGGCAGTCTTCTGGGACAGGGTAGTTTTGCCAACTGCGCTTGTGTACTTAGAATTAGTGGGGTGTGCTGATGGAACTGTAGCAGCGTTGTGATTGGATGCAGAGGGAAAGCACGGCTCTCACAGTCAACGTTGCGCACAATCAGCACGCACCTCTCTTCACGTGTCGTTGCTTTACGTGCTTGCCACTTTAGTAATACCGGTAGGAAAAAACCGATGCGGATAGAAACCAGCAAAATCTGGTGACCCTGCGTGTGGGCAACAATAAACAGAATGTCTCTCGGGCCACACGTAGAACACCAATGGGCCACATGCTGCCCACTGCTGTGCTAACCCATGGTGAAGGATGGGGCGGGGGGAGGTGTGGTAACAGAAAGTGCCATTGCTGTGCATGATTGAGTATCACATGGATGGGGTGGCCTGAAAGGGCCTAAGCAACCAGCATATGTGCTGATTCTCCATTGGCATCATAAATGAAAGCTGCCCCCCGCCCCACCCTTGGCAGAAACTCCAGGCGAGATTACAGCAATGCAACCTGCCTTCCATTGGAGTGACTCCTCTTTCCAGTTCAGGGTGACACGGCTGGTCCAGGAGCTGTAATCACCACTGCTGGCTGTATCATTTCAAACTATGAAGAGCCCCTATCTGGGGAATGTTGGAGTTGGGTGTTTGGAGACAGATTCTAGAGCTGGGGGAATCTGGCTTGTCCTTTTACCCCACTCAGAAATCAGCCAAATGACAGGATTTGCTTCATTACTATGTAGAAAACCTGCCCTGTTTGTTGTTTCTGGAGATCTTATTCTGAAACTGTAGACCTTCAAGAGGCCAGAGCGCTTATACATCGAAATGCCAGGGGATCCCACGGTGCTAGCAGGGCTCGAGGAGAGTTTAGAACAGTCCCTGCGGTACCACTTTATTGTAATTAGCTTTACAAAGGCTTTGCCTAGCCTGGCAAGCAGGCTGCGCCTCTTCAAGTAAAACCATATTACAGACTGTACAGGTTTACAGAGGTAAGATGCCTACTCAGAGCCCCTTAAACACAAAGAGAAACTTATTATTCATTATAGGCCAGAGTTTTCCATGGTAACCATTCCAGCAATAACAACTTACTGTTGTCTAAAGATTCATGTAACTTAAACAGTAATGAGAATTCCAGTTCCCTAACATTCACATTGGCATTCAGTATGTGTGGAGAATAATTAATTCTTCATTCACATGCCCACAGACAGACAAATATATCAGCATTATGAGGAGCTGGGAGCCATTCCTATTTTTAGACTGCCTCGCACTTTTTCCAATCAAAAAGATTTTGCCCCCTTTTCACGAGAAGTGCTAACACTTCCATTTCTTGCAGCAGGCCTTTGTAATTCAGCAAGGAGAAGGCCCCAAGGCCAGAAAAGTGCCTTGTCTTTGTCCCGGGAAATTCTGCTCAAACTTAGCTGAATTGCTGACAATGGTCACTTCCCTTTTCTTACCTGTATTGCTCAGGAAAGTGTTGCCTTCCTGCCCAATCACTGAACACAATCCTTCTCCTCACTGGACTTGCCTAGCTACAGAAGCAGCAGGAAGTGGAACAGCACGTAAGAGCCCCAGGATACGGCCTAGTTGGTGCCAGAGCAGCGGTAGCAGAAAGAGATGGGCCCTCGGCTTTTCCCCAACAATTGCCACCAAACCCAGTAAATGACTCCAGTGGTCCCTCCACCTCTCGGGGGGTGGGGGGGAGGCACCACAAGGGGGAAAATGTCTCCATTTCCTGGAGTGGGTTGGGCTAGGCTGGGCTCTATCTGCCCACCTACGGACCCAGCATGGGTTCCATCTCCCCGCTGAGGTAACAGCCTTCTCCGGCTGCTGGCTTATGCCGCAAGTCCTGAAACGCACGTGGTAGAAGACAGTCCTACAATACTGATGCTTCAGGGTTCAAGACATAATTATGGGGCAGGGCGTCTTACAGTTGCACAAAGCTGAATTTGTTTTTACCATTTTTCTTTCCTCAGAAAGATGCTGGACACTGTACTGTGGAAGGCTGGCTTGTGAAGAGTTGGAAAATGCAGGGAAAGATGAGTAACAACTAGTCTTTGGTCTGAGCTTGCCATTGCTTCTGTACCACTGGACACCAGAGGGATTTCACCATGGAGTGATTTCTGTGGAGGATGGGGTCAGTTCCTTTTATGGCATGGCCCTTGTGTGACAACCAGGTCCAGCCATAGCTGAGGCACCTGAACCAGGAGTGTGTGACGGAAAATCCTTCATAACAGAAGCCAGGTATCGGTGTCATTTGAGGAATCTGAGCCATAGGGCCAACCACAATTTCATACCCAGTTCAAACACAGCTGGCACAAGCGGTACTTCTAGTGCACTAGTGACCTTCCAAGGATCCCGAGGAAGCTGTGAAGTACACACAGGCCATCAAAGATCACATACTCAATCTGTGTCCTCTTGGATAACATGGAGACCACCTGCAGCAGTACATGTAGTGCTATATTAGAGGGTGCCACTGACACTATCGGCTTCGGCTTTCTGAAGAGGACTTTGATGTATTAACAGAAAAGGCAGAATCATGTAAGCAGGGAGAGGTCCAAGAACATAAATGGTTGAAAGGCATTTTTTCAGGCCATTGCAAAACATGACCCTGAGATCCACATCAGCTCTCTGGTCAACAAAGAGACAATGGCCTAAAGCACGGATTTGCGATCTGGTTATAGAGCTATCAAATGTCTGGCAGGCAGCCATAAACAGCCTTCTAATATCCTCAACCTGAAATCAGACAGCTCGCCCTGCCTATCAATAGATGAAGTTCTGCTCAGATGAAAAACACATGATGAAAGTGTGCTGACGAGGTTATGTGACCTGCAGACCCGGGGACAAGCACTGATCCTTCGTCTCTCAAGGAAGTAGAAAAGGCCATTCAAAAGTTACAGAATGTATGTGCTGATGGAATTCCACCAAAGCTAGTCAATGGTGCCTTGGAACCAGTGAGCATTGGTCTGCATCAGCTGTTCTTAAAGGTGTAGGTATCAGGCAGAACGGAAAGACGGCCTCAAAGGATCCATGAACAAGGGCAATGGATCCCAAACTGCATGTGGCAACTACTAGCCAATCTCATTGCTATCAGTAGCTGGAAAGGTCTTCACTCATGAGCCACTCTTTAATAGTCCTCATTTTTGCTCGGCAGTTGGCAGTAGACCTTGTGCTTACCTTCTGGCTGAGTTGCACTGAAATGTCATCTCCAACTCCATGCTGCAATAATGGAAAACAAAATGACTTATGATTTGGTGGACACGGCCGCATTGTGGTTTGCATGGAAAGGAGCTGGCATCCCTGAGGTTCCGTCCAGTCTCTTGTGCATTCATCACACTACTACCAGCTGAAGTGTGCACAATGGTTCATGGCTTTTGCTATGTTTCTACACTCTCATTTGTACAGCTGGGATACCATCTGATCTGGCACTATTCTGTTAGGTTTATCGACTAGATATTACCACTCCACATGCTGGGATTCAGGTTGGTCAAGAAGTATTTACTAACCAAGATTGCACCAACGATACTGCTTTGCTTGTGGGGAAGTTGGAGAAATCAGCTCCATCTTCCCAGCTCTCTAAGGGTATGTCTACACTACAAAGTTAATTTGAACTAACAGCCGTTAGTTCGAATTAACTTTGATAGGCGCTACACATGCAAACCGCTAGTTCGAACTTAATTCGAACTAGCGGAGCACTTAATTCGAACTAGGTAAACCTCATTCTACGAGGACTAGCACCTAGTTTGAATTAAGGGCTGTGTAGCCACTTAATTCGGACTAGTTGGAGGCTAGCCCTTCCCAGCTTGCCCTGGTGGCCACTCTGGGCACCACCAGGGAAACTCGTCTGCCCTCCTCCTGGCCCCGGAGCCCTTAAAGGGGCACGGGCTGGCTACAGTGCCTGTGCCAGGTGCAAGCCTGCCAGCATCCAGCCAGCAGACCCTGCACCTGGCACGGCACGAGCCACCCATCTGCTGCCACCCAGCCCTCCGCCTCTTCCCGGGACCAGGCTGGCAGCTCCTAGGAGCCTGCCCGGGGCCGCAAGAGGCGGGCGCCCGTCTGGTCTAGTGCGGAGATCATGGACGTCATTCAGGTTTGGGGGGAGGCCTCCAACGTCCACAATCTCCGCACTAGGCACAGGAAAGTGGCCGTCTAGGGCAGGAGAGCTGCCAGCCTGGCCACCAAAGGCCACATGCGAACCCAGGAGCAGGTTTGCATGAAAATCAAGTTGGTCCAGTGAGACCCCCAACCCTAAGCCCTGAGCTTAGAACATAAGAACATAAGAATGGCCGTACTGGGTCAGACCAAAGGTCCATCTAGCCCAGTAGCCTGTCTGCCGACAGCAGCCAACACCAGCTACCCCAGAGGGGATGGACCGAAGACAGTGACCAAGCCATTTGTCTCGTGCCATCCCTCTCCAGCCTTCCACAAACAGAGGCCAGGGACACCATTCCTACCCCCTGGCTAATAGCACTCCATGGACCCAACCTCCATGACTTTATCTAATTTCTCTTTAAAATCTGTTCTAGTTCTAGCCTTCACAGCCTCCTGCAGCAAGGAGTTCCACAGTTGACTATTTGCTTTGTGAAGAAGAACTTCCTTTTATTAGTTTGAAGCCTGCTACCCATTCACTTCATTTGGTATCCTCTAGTCCTTATGTTATGGGAACTAATGAAGAACTTTTCTTTATGCACCCTCTCCACACCACTCATGATTTTATATACCTCTATCATATCCCCCCTCAGTCTCCTCTTTTCTAAACTGAAAAGTCCCAGTCTCTTTAGCCTCTCTTCATATGGGACCTGTTCCAAACCCCTCATCATTTTAGTTGCCCTTTTCTGAACCCTTTCCAAGGCCAAAAACATCTTTTTTGAGGTGAGGAGACCACATCTGAACACAGTACTGAAGATATGGCGTACCATAGTTTTATACTTCCCCTCTTCCTTCTTCCCCTGGCTTCCCCCTTCCAGCTCCCTCCTCCCAGGTTTCCCTCTCCCCTCTCCCACCTCCTTTCCCCAGCCTCACTAGAGTTTCATTCCCCTCCCCCAGTTTTGTTAAATTAAGAGAGTTTGTGTTCATGAAAATAAGTGTATTTTATTTTACATCAGGAAGGGGGGCTAGGGAGGGGTAAGTGGAAGGACGTGAGGGAGGAATGGGGCACGAGCCCCCGATGGGGAGGACTGGGGTGGCTCTGCAGGCTCCTCGGGGTGGAAGCTCTCTTGCAGGGCATCCTGGATCCTGACAGCCCCCCAATTGACCCCCCCGATGGCAGCCTGCGGCAAGTGCAGCCGGGCTGATGGCCGAGTGCTGTGATGTGCCGAGTGTGGGCACTCAGGGCACTCCAAGACAGGACTGCTTTGCTGTCCCTCATCAAGTTAGACAAGCAAGCGGGGAAGCCTGAGAACTGTCTGTCCGGGGTTGGGGTCAGGTCCCTTTAAGAACAGCCCTCGGCTAGCCTGAGGCAGCAGCTCCACGCTCTAAGTCCTAACCTGATGCCCTGCTTGCACTGGTTCCGGCCAGTTCAGGGTCTACTCAATGTGGACATGCTAGTTTGAATTAGCAAAATGCTAATTCGAATTAGTTTTTAGGTCTAGATGCACTAATTCGAATTAGCTTAGTTCGAATTAACTAAGTTAGTTCGAATTAGTGCTGTAGTGTAGACATACCCTTACATGCAGCCCCACTCTGGTGGAATTGAATGGCTTGTGGTCTAATACCAGGCTCCAGAACCTTGGAGCTGGGCCACAAGACACAATGCAGATGGAGTACGGTGCAGATTGCTGATGAGTTCAGCTAGAATAGGCTGCAAGCAGAGCTCAGATGGCTGCAGCACACCAGATGCCATCCAATGAACTGGTCTTGCTGCCTCCTGCATGAAGTCAGTGTCTCGCTTATGTGTACGAAAATGTCCTTGTATTGAGACAGAGTTCTAGACCTATCCAAGCTGTTTACTGCCTGTGGTGCTCTACAGGTCAGAAACCCACACCCCATGGCAGGCAGACTCGCAGCAGCTAGAGGGATTCTGTAGACTCTGTCAACAGATAATCCTGAACATAAAATGGTTTGACTTTGTGTGAAATGCCACAATCTGGCCTTTCTTCCACAGGTCTTATTGAAAAGTGGTATTGCCAAGCTCTTCAGCCGCAGAAGCATGGGAACTAGGGTGTGTGTGTGGGCGGGGAGGGGTATTGCAGCACCCCCAAATTTTATACAGCGCTCCTCTCCCAGCCAGACACATGGGGTCCTGGCTGCCAGTCCCATTCCTCGGCTCTGCTCCTGGCCCCACACCTGGGGTTCCACTCCTGGCCCTGGGCCCACTTCTAGCTGTTGCCCCACCTCAGTGTCCTTACCCTATCAGGGTCCCCTCTCCCAAAGACATGGCTCTGCTCTTGGGCCTAGTTAAGGAGTCTTAACTGAGGCTGCAAAGTCAGTTCCTCGAGAGCCAGGAAATATCTGATTTATAGTTATCTGAAGCCTTAATTTGCCTCCCTCCTTTTTGTGATAGATTTAAATGACTTGATTGCTTTTATTTTCTATGGGTCCTCCGCTCATTGGCTGTGCCTAGACTGGCCAGTTTTTCCGGAAAATCAGCCGCTTTTCCAGAAAAACTTGCCAGCTGTCTACACTGGCTACTTGAATTTCCGCAAAAGCACTGACTTCCTACTGTAAGAAATCAGTGCTTTTTGTGAAAATACGATGCTGCTCCCATTCGGGCAAAAGTCCTTTTGTGCAAAGCTTTTGCGCAAAAGGGCCAGTGTAGACAGCTCAGATTTGTTTTCTGCAAAAAAGCCCCGATTGCGAAAATGGTGATTGGGACTTTTTTGCGGAAAAGCGCGTCTAGATTGGCGTCTAGTGCTTTTGTGGAAAAGCGTCTGTGCCAATCTAGACACTCTGTTCCGAAAATGCTTTTAATGGAAAACTTTTCCATTAAAAGCATTTCCGGAAAATCATGCCAGTCTAGACGTAGCCATTGAGTGCAGCAGATAGGGCCTGCTCTGATGATGGAGCAGGGTTGTGTACTAAAGAGGCAGTTGTCTTGATGAACCCTGTATCGTTTGTTTCAGAAATAGGAAGGAAGGTAGCGAATGAGGCAGGATTGCAGGAGCAGAAAGGATGGATGGTTTGGCAGAAGTGCTGAGCAGCTTTGTGCATATACCATATTATCAGTTGTGGAGTACTCCCTAATCAGGCACCCAAAATTACATCTCTTCTCTCTGTGCTTTATTTCCCCATCTGTAAAAGGGGATGATTCTCTCCCCACTCCCCATACACACATCTCACCTCAGAGAGAAGTTGTGCAGATAAATGATGTAATGTTTACAAAACAGTCAGTACCATACTGAGGAGTGCCAGAGAAAAGCCCATTCATAACTCTATATTCCGATCTGGGTTTGACCAGCATGCAGTAAATGAAATCCAGGACCTGGGATGGGGTGTGCACCCCACACAGGCAAGTAAAAGGCTATGGTGGGCCTGAGATGCCTATTATGCAACCTGGCTACACCTGAAGAGTGGGCCTGAGTTACTATAAAGATGAAATTAGTGATGCCTGTGAAGAAAGGAAGCATAGGTTCAAGGAGCTTGTTGGGAGAGGGGGAAAGGGATTTGTTGTTCCTTGCTGCACAGCATAGAGCGGAGGAATTTCAGGAGGGTGTTGAGATCCTGGTGCTCATGGGAGAAAGTAAAGGGGATGAAAAAACCTCCTGATGTGAGCATGAGCGAGGGCTACTCCCCAGGTCCCTGATCTTGGGAGTAGATGGGAACAGGAGATCCAGACTAGGGAAATACTTTAGGGAGGTAACTCCTAGGAGCCAGCGCTCTGCAGAGGACAGAGCTGGGGAGGGACTGGGACAAATTAAAGTTCAAGCCAGGGAAGGGGCAGAAGTTTCTTTTGGTGTGTTTTAATTTTGCTTTGCAGTTTGGCTGAGAGCCTCCAGGGAGAAGCCCTGGGGCTGCTACTCCGACAGAAGCGTGGAACAGAAGTGGGTGGCTAGTGTTCGGAAGTTTGACACCATGGAAGGAGAGAGACTTCAAAGTGACCTGTCTGGAGTGTTGAGTCGACAGAGGAGCTATGCCAGTGTTGGCTGTCCTGGGAGGGGTTCGAAAAGGTGAGCCTGGCCTGCTGCATTTAGCCATGTGGGCTGTGCTGGGAGCAAGTCCACTTTTCTACAATCTGTAGGCTGAACAAAGAGGAGAAAATAAAATATCAAATAGCTGCTCATTAAGTGATCACTGTTCATTCTGTGCAACACATAAAGCACAGTCCTGTGAGGGGAAATAGTATGTTGTCATGTAACTAAAGACTGTATCATAATGCATCTGCACAACGGGGCCAAAACTGTGTAGGCAATTAGGCATGGCTAATAATTTAAGGGTTTTTTTAAACTTGGTGTCCTTAACTTTCCAACCTTCTTTCAATACAGGTTTTTAAGGGTTTGTACAATATAGCTAGATTAAAAAAAAAAACAGAACAAATCTATGGCTGCTTAATGCCCCTCCGTGTCTCAGTTGTTCCTATGCTGCTCACCATGACTGTGTCTACACTGGGCCACTTATTCCGGAAAATCAGCCGCTTTTCCGGAATAAGCTGCGAGCTGTCTACACTGGCCCTTGAATTTCCGGAAAAGCAACGATGCTCTACTGTACAAAATCAGCCGCTATTCCGGAAAAACTATTCTGCTCCCGCTCAGGCATAAATCCTTATTCCGGAACACTGTTCTGGAAAAGGGCCAGTGTAGACAGCCCAGTAGTTTTTCCGGAAAAAAGCCCCGATCACGAAAATGGCGATCGGGGCTCTTTTCCGGAAAAGCGTGTCTATATTGGCCACAGACGCTTTTCCGGAAAAAGGGCTTTTCCGGAAAAGCAGCCTGCCAATGTAGATGCTCCTTTTCCGGAAAAACTGAAAACGGAATAGTATTCCGTTTTAAGCAGTTCCGGAAATTCATGCCAGTGTAGACACAGCCCATGACTGTTCAGACTTCATGGCCACAGAGCTAGAAAGCTGATCTTCCTGCAAATCAAGAAGCCCTAACAACTAAGTTACAGGAGAGTTTCCTTTATTGGACAACAGTGTAGAGACTGTGGCGCACAGAGGAACAGATTTGTTTGCACGTTAAGAGGCCAATAGGGTTCACACAGTGTGGCCAATATAGTATAGTATTTCATATCACTATTTGTAAACTTCTTGGCTTTGTGTAGACTGGCATGGTTTTCCGCAAATGCTTTTAATGGAAAAGTTTTTCCGTTAAAAGCATTTGTGGAAAAGAGTGTCTAGATTGGCACGGACACTTTTACGCAAAAGCACTTTTTGCAGAAAAGCGTCCATACCAATCTAGGCGCGGTTTTGCGCTAGAAAGCCCCGATCGCTATTTTCGCCATCGGTGCTTTTTTGCGCAAAACAGTTTTTATCTGTCTACACTGGCCCTCTTGCACAAAAACATTTCTGGAAAAGGGCTTTTGCCCGAACGGGAACGTCAAAGCATTTGCGCAAGAAGCACTGATTTCGGACAGTAGAACATCAGTGCTTTTGCACAAAATCAAGCGGCCAGTGTAGACAGCAGGCAAGTTTGTGCGCAAAAGCAGGTGCAAAAAGTCTAGACGCAGCCCTTGTGTGTAGTTTGTTCAATTATTTGATCAACCCTGTGTGAAATGTATGCTCCACATATCTCAGGTGGGGAGATGTAGTTCAATATTATAGATAGACTAGGAAAACCTTCTTGCTATTAGAGTAGTTTTCCTTTTCCCCCTCCACTGCCTCTTCCTCTTGCTTGAAAATTATACAACCCAGATAACATTCATGAGCATTTCAATGGGCAATGATGTTATCAACAGCTGCAGTACTGCTTCCTACGTTACATTGCTAAGCAACATACAATATAGCAGCACGTTATCCACCTGCAGTTGGGAAGACAGCAAGCTCTTATAGCTAATAAAATCTCTTTCTAGTGGTGGGCTTCCTTTCCTGTCACATAAGAATCAGTTTGTTTCGCCACATAAATCAAGATTTGCAATAAAGTTTTTAAAAAACCCAGTAGGTGGGGATTTCATATTTCCTTTTGATTCTTCCAAATTACTTGGTAAATGAAGTTCAAATTGCTTTATGTACATTAATAATCTTTCACGTCAACCCTGATGAAACTGGTAAGCAGTATTCTCACAGATGGGGAAACTTCCATTGACTTTGATGGGTATTTTGTTGAAGGCAGCAATTCAATAAAATCCTTAAGTGCCTGCATCACTTGTGAGTAGACTCATTAGTTTTAGTAGATCTACTCACCTGCTGAAACTTATGCACTTGCTTAAGTACCTTACTGAATTGGTGGCAAATGGAGGGAAAAGATGGGCCCTTTGATTGTATAGCCAGAAAACTTATATGCTTGTCTACCATATCCATGTCTATTACACACACTATTGTATTCGAGGAGGTGTCTCCTTAATTATCTCATTTATTTCAAGTTGCTCTATTTCAAACTGTGATCATTGTGAATCTGAAACTATCTGATCTCTGGTAGTTTATGAATCAACATAACATTGGATAGCAGAAAAGCCTTCTCCCCAGCCTCCATTAAGAGAGCAGAAGTGGGGAACCATTTTTGAGTGAGGGGCAGCTGACCCAAAGAAAAGTCAGTTGGGGGCCACCTAAAAGTGAGGAGACACAACCCCCCAAATAATCACTGATGTGGCCCCTGACCGAGAAGGAGAAAGACATTCTCTATGCACACCAGAGCCTAGGGGGACATGAGCTAGTAGATTTTTGTGCCCTCTCTCTAGGTTTTGGGGTGCAGTAAAAAATGAGGGGTTCAGTGTGTGGGAGGGAGCTGCTAGGAAGCAGACTTAAGGTGTGGAGTACGGGTTGGAGGGAGGGTGCAGGAGCCTTGAGGGCTGGATCTAAGCAAGCTGAAGAGCCAGATCCAGCCTCTGAACCAAATATTCCCCACCCTTGCTCTAGAGGGACATCGTTGGCTATTTCAGGGCAATTCTTCTGACCCTCTTTTTCAAAATGTGAATTATTTTTAACGCTTTTATTTAATCTCTATATTCTACAAGGCCGTGTTTGTCTGAAATACTTAAGATGCTTCACTAGAGCGGAAGAGAGAAATTTTGCTACCTTTGCAGATCTAGTAAGGTCTTTCCTCTCTGAAGGTTGGTGTTGCCTTTTTAATTACCATTAATATCAGCTGTAATTACCATGCCCAGATATATAAAGCTTTCAAATTGCTGCTATTAAGAGCTGTTTCACATTTTTTATTACCATTTGCCTCTCCAATGGGCATCAAAAAGGACTTGGGATAATTAATCTCCTATTTTAAGGACCTGGAGAGCAAGGTTGTAATCAGAGGTATTTAGGTTAATAACATCATGAGCAGTAATATCATGTAAACAACAAGGAGGGAGAGGAACTGGTTAGGGTGTTTCAAAGGGTTACAGCTAAGAGCAGCTGTGCTACTCCGGAGCACAGGAAATACTGAGGCTCACTTGAGAGCTCATCTCAACACAGATCTGCTCAACTGAGAAACAATCTCTAGGGCTAGTTATCAAAATCATACTTGGAGCACTGCGAACTCTGCTCCTCTAGTGACCCTCTGGCTACTGCTGAGTGATGGAGCTCGCTCTTTCTCCCTGGTTGCCAGGGCATTTAATGGCTGGTGAAGTAGGGCCCAGGCCTAACCTTCTGTCCCTCTTCCTTCTCCATCCCTGTGTATTCTGTCATTACAGGAAGAGGCTTTCTGGAGTTCTACACAGCTGTCGGTGTTTGGGGAGGACTGGCTCTCTAGGAATCATAGAACCAAAGAGCTGGAAGAGACCTCAGAAGGTCATCAAGTCCAGCCCCCTGCGCTAGGCAGGACCAATCCCAACTAAATCAACCTGGCCAGGGCTTTGTCATGAGGAGGCATGAGGCAGAAGACATAGACTTAGTGGATAAATAATAGTGCACAGGAGAGTGAAAGAAAGTGACTCAGCGTGTGATAAATTGGTTTAATTTGCACAGGGAAGGAGATTGGCTGATAATACTATGCAATTTCCTTTGAAATTAGCAGATGGAGTGGGAAGGGGATACAAAAGTGAGGGGAAAAAAGAGAGAGAAGGAGGAGGATGATGATGAATGTTGCAGACTGGAAGCAAAATGTCGCTTAAACATGAGGGAATGAAGGCATGGTCCAGAAATGGAACTCTGATCATTGGTCCATGACGTTAGGACAGGGCTGTGTAGTCTGAGCCCATGCGCAGTGTTCCAAGGGTGGGCACTATGTAATAGGGGGCAGAGAGGTTGGGCTACCCCCTGTGCTCAGTGAAACAGCAAGAAGAGGGGTCAGCAAAGAGAGGGTGGTTGAGCTGACAACAAACGAGGGGGGTGCTAGAGGATGTCTAGCCCATGCAGACTAACCAAGCTCCAAGTGAAGCGCAAGTAAGAGGAAGTTTAATGTATGTCTGAAATTATGTCAAAAGAAGGAGCTGAGCTTAGAGATCTGTTAGACCGCCTAAGCAGGGAAATCAGGACACATGAAGAGCAGATAAGAGCTGTCTGCCAAAAAGAATGGAAGAGAAAAGAATTCAGAGCACTTTTAAGGGAGACTTTAGGTTATCTTGGAAAAGCTAGACAAGGAATTAGTATGAAGTAAAGTGTGTGTGGGGAGGGGGAAATTGCATTGGGCAACCACCCAGAATAGGTGTTTGGAGCTAATATTCAGCAATGATCAATACATCCCAATTATATCAGACTTGCGGTGTTCACAGGAACATGTTTGCACAGATGTAGCAAAGGATATTCCATTGAAGAGATCTGTTTGCAAAAATGTAACTTGCTTGTAAGGTGGGTAAGTATGTGTCTTTCTAGTGGCAAGACATCTGAGGATAACAGCCTATTGCTGCCAGTTAATGGAGGTACTCCTTTAGCTTAAGTGGCTGAAGTCTGTGCTTTAGTACAAAAGGTTCCGTGTTTAGAGCCCCCTATGATCTCTGATAAAAATAGTTTCATAAGTGTCTCTGAGGTGTGTCCATATGGCACTGCCATACAGGCAACCGATGGATGTGTGAACATACACAAAAAAATTGTGACCCACAAAGCAGACAACACCTGGCTATATACACAATGCAGGCTGGTCTCTGCATCAGATTTAGCTAGCTGTTTTACTACAGTAGGGACTTAACAAAGGGAATGGAAGAATGAATGGGGAGATGTTGACAAGAACCACTTCAAATCAGTTTTTGGAAGATGAGGAGTTGCATATAAAACTCCAGAGGGGGACGAGATACTCTATTATTGAACCAAACTGTAATCGTCAAACCAACAAAAGCAGAAGCCACTGTGGTTCACCAGGGACCATATGGGACAGAAATAAAGAACATGCAAATGAGAGCATTTTTAAATAGAAGTGAAGGCAGCTTAAAAATAATTAGAAAAGCCAAAATGAAAAATGAGCACCGGGCAGAGCAAAAATTTCCTGCAAAGGTACATTAGAAAGGGATGGTAAGTGCAGCTCTGGACAGCTAGCGAATGAGATTTGTCATTGCTGTTGAAGAAAGATATGGGGGAGGCTGAAAATGAAGGCTTAAGAACCACAGGAGTCATTAATAATTTTTTTGTTTCAGTCTTGCAATAGAGAGGGCAGGCATTTATCAGCCCCAGGAGGCAGATTTGGGGTGAGAATCAGAAGCGGTACAGTGCAGATCCCACAGATGTTATTTATGGGCTCAAAAGTGTTGAAAAGAGAGAAGGCAACAGGACTTTGATCCCATATAACCGCATTCTAGTCTGGTCCCATTGACCTCAGTGGCAAAATTCCCGTTGGTTTCAACAGGACCAGGATTTGGCTCCGTATCTCATTGTTGAGGGAAAGGAAGGGAAACCGGCAGACGTTCCAGTAGGGGTTACTTTCACAGTCACAGAGAAGCCTGTTTTCCTAGGACAATGCTGAGCTGTGTAGTGGGCCAGCACAGCCCTAGAACCTTGCTGAGATTCTACAGGGACACAGGCCTTCTGCAGCACAGAAGTGACTTTCACTCTGAAGTTATAGGCCAAACGCAATCCCCACGGAGCAAACACAACCAGGGATGTTAAATATCAGTTAACTGAATAGTCGAGTAACCTCACGAATTCCTAGCGGTTAGTCGACTCTTCTGCAGTCCCCAGGGGCGGGGCTAGCAGCCATGTGCTCCAGCCCCACTCCGGAGGAGCCCACTGCCACTCCATGCTGCTGCCTCTGTATCATAGGCAGCAGTGGGGGTGCCAGGCGGGTCTGCGAGGGGAGCTAGTTTGGAAACCAGCTCCACTCACAGGCCTTGGCGCGAGCTGGAACACTTTAAATGCCAGCTACTAAAACACTTTAAATGCAGAGACGCAGCAGTGGTAGGGTCCAGACCCGTCACAAGCCAGGACTGATCTGGGCTGCTGGCCAGCCTGCTAAATTATTTGCTGGCAAGGAGGGGGAGGGAAATGTGTGTATTCTATGGCATTAAGCTATAAGCTTTTGCTTATTGGTTAGTCGACTGCACTATTACATCTCTACTCAACCAGCTCTAGACAGGCAACAGGCCAAGACAAACCAGATCTAGCTAGCCCTCCACTCTGACGAAGTTTGTACGGAGGGTAGAAATGTGCAGTTACAGCCCATCTGCTGTGGGGTGAGCTGCACCCGTAAAAGGTTAGAGCCCCACACTCTGGCTGGTGCCTGAGTCAGGTGACCTAGAGTCATGTGATGACCATCAGAAGATGGTGCCACCTGTAAAATGGGCAGAGAAAGGGAGAGATGCAGGCGGCAGAAAAGCTCTCATGAGGTAGAACCAGAAGGGTGGCTGGCTGTGGGAGCTTGCTACGATTCAGGCTGGGCCTTGCGGAGAGGGAGCTGTGATGAGGCCTGGAGAGTGGTTTAGGAGATTATCCACGGTGGCCTGGGGAGAAAGGTCTAGGAGAGTCAGGAAGCTTTCAACTGGAGCCCTGAAACAAGAGTCAAAAGGATTTGGGGTGAGAGCCCTTTGCTGTCCAGGACTTAAAGGACTGTTTGGCTCAAGGAAGAGCCAACTGTGTGCAGGAAAAGAGAGGGAACGGGCAGCCTTGTTCTGCCTAGTCCCGTGCTGCAATCACACGAGTTCCCTGTGAAAGGGAACTTGCTGAGGACGACACGTGATGGAACCAAAATGGCTTTAAACACCTGCCCCCAAGAGGGAAACCATTACACTCAAACAGTCACTGAAGGAGAAACTGCAGTGCAGATGCCTGTCCCATCAGATTATGCTGCCTCTAGACATGGAGGAGGCTACTTGGGGATACAGTGTGCTTTCTGGAGGGGAAATGTCTTCCATGGCTTCAGCTAGGCAGCTTGACTCCGTCCCACTCCCAATACAGAGCTGTGGTGAAAAGCCCTAAGGGTATGTCTACACTACCACCCTAGTTCGAACTAGGGTGGTAATGTAGGCATACCGCACTTGCAAATGAAGCCCGGGTTTTGAATTTCCCGGGCTTCATTTGCATAAGCCGGCCGGCGCCATGTTTAAATGCCGGCTTGTTCGAACCCCGTGCCGCGTGTAGCGAGGTGTACAGATAGTTCGGAATGGCTTGCTAGTTCGAACTATCTAGCCCGTGCCGCGTGTAGCCGCGCGGCACGGGGTTCGAACAAGCCGGCATTTAAAAATGGCGCCGGCCGGCTTATGCAAATGAAGCCCAGGAAATTCAAATCCTGGGCTTCATTTGCAAGTGCGGTATGCCTACATTACCACCCTGGTTCGAACTAGCAGGGTAGTGTAGACATACCCTAAGAGAGCACACAGTCTGGTAGCCTTGGAGTTTGGAGAACTATCCAGGCTTTGGGTAACCCCGGCCCCTTCTCCCCATCACTGGGTCTGGAGAACAGTCAGCACACCGCATGCAATGGCCAACGCCTCGGTGACGTGTTAATTGCCTGGCTCTTACCCAGCAGCAGCTGGTGATGGAATGCTGCACCTCAGCAGGTTAAGCTGAAGGGGTTAAAATGAGGGATGAAAAATCCCATGTAAATTGTTAACCAGTTAAACCTTTACACCCGTAGTTAAAATCCCCACATAATTACATTAAAGATTTTCTCTATGATTTCCTGCCCCCTACTGGGTTTATTAGTCACAATGATTAGGCAATTGTGTCAACCCTTGCAAAATGGCTAGAAAGACACTGTAGAAAGTAATTGCGAAAACAGCTGAAAGTCAGGAGCAAGGAAGAGGGCATGTGCAACCAGACAGGGACACCTCCCTTGGAGAGCATTCTCAGATGAAGACAGCAGACAGTCTCCATTGAAATAAACCCTTCATCCTTGCAAAAGGAAACATCTCACGGGGGAACGGGGAGAGTAAAAGTTCAGAAATCTGAGTGGGAAAGGGGCAAAACTCCTTCAAGGCATATTCGCTCTCTGTCCTGCCTTTCATGCCATTTAAGAAAGTGATAGATCGTAACTTTCTCTTCGTGAGCTTTTCCTGTGTCCCCATGGCAGCCGCCTTCACTGTGAGGTTTTTGAAATCACAACCACTGCGGGGGGGACTAAGTGAGAAATCAAACTTGATTAGGAGCAAAATCCTTGAAATGTAAAGAGATCTGCTCTGATAGTGAAGGAAACTGACACTCTGAAGTGCACTGTAGGTGACAGGCAGACAAAGAGGCCGTAGACAGCTGTTGCAGGCACAAGGATCAGTAAATGAGAGAGAATTGAGTGAATTCTGAGAGGTACAGTGAGTGGAGGACTGGTGAGTCCCCAGGCGCTGTCAGGGGAAAGCTACCTAGAGAGGTAATTGCTGACACAGTGGAGAGAGACAAGTTCATTTGGGTGGAGTTTGGACAAGTCTAGGATATGGAAGGGGGCCACAAATGAGCACAGAAGTGAAGCTTGCTTTCAGATGGCATGTGTCCCCATGTGCTAGGGGTGCTATGCTGCTCCAGGGGATGTCTAGGATGAATCATAAAACCAAAATCCTGGCCACTTCTGGCCATTCAAGTTCCTTGTTAGGATTCAAGTGCTCGACACACTCCCGGGTAGCTAGTTATATTTCTGCCTTCCTAAATTTCTCCTCTTCTTCAACTGAGTGTGATGGCCATCTTTATTTCCCACGCCACGTTGTAATGCCCTTTTGCACACACAAACATTGGAAAAGTGCTTTGGGATCTGAAATGTGTTATCCACGGCAGATGGATGGTCTGTACTGGGACAGCACAAACGGAGAGCAGTCTTACTGGACTGTAGAACTAGATCCGATACTCTGATAATTTTACTATTCCTAAACTAGACGGAGCATAGAAAAAGTGACTGTGAAATCAAATGTAACAGGCAACAAAGGGAGCGAATGACAGAAGTGCATCTGAAAAGAGGCTTTGTAGATCTATTTTGTGTGAAATGAACTGGAAACATGAGAAGATTTCATCTCTCTCTCTCTCACATTTCTCTCCTTTAGTGCCCAAGCAATAACGAAGCAACAAACAGAAAAGCTATTTTGAGCTCTTTGCTTCTTGGTCTGGGTATGTCACATAAAGCGAGACAAATATAGAATAACGTAGCCCAAAAAGGCTACCGAAGCGAAGAGCATCGTTGATTTGGAAGGACAACCAGCTGAATTCCTAAACAAAGAGAGTGGGATATCCAGGAATTGGCAAATGCAGCAGAGAACAGCCCAGTGCAAGCTAACCAGCAGTCTATGAGGTTTCAGAACACATCTAATTCTAGGTGAGGTGGCATATACATAAATATTCTGTGGGATTTTTCCTCCATAAACAATGTGTTTATATACGTGTCTATAGAACTCGCCTATGAAAAGCTATGAATATCCTTCAGTAGCAAATTCTCTATCTGTGTGCTCTGTTTTGCAGGGACCCAAGACAGAGGGGGAAAGAATCGAGGCAAGGTTTCTCTTCAGTCCCACGGTCAGTGTGAATTGCCAGCTCAGCCCCCACCCAAAATGCAAGGCCCCGAGGAAGACACCTGCATGGCCTGTGTCTAAGGCCCATTTTGGGTGATGTAAGTAATCAGTTACAAACTCCGCAGAAAATCTTTTTTGAAGGATATTAGTGCAAAGCTACACGAGTGAATGGTCTGCCCAGAGACATGGGCCCCTTGGTGGCAATTGGGGAAACAAACAACATAGAATGATGACGTTATGTCTGGAGGAGAGAAGAGAAGACAAAACGGGAAGGGATTTATATAATATACCCTCCCACAGGGCTATTTCTCCTAGGGTACGTCTAGACTACAGGTTTCTGTCGACAGACGTTTTGTCGACAGATACTGCCGACAAAACTTCTGTCGACAAAGAGCGTCTACACTACATTGAGTTCTGTCGACAAAGCAAGCTGCTTTGTTGACATGGTAGTGTAGACGCAAAGGACAGTTTACATGCAATAACACCTTCTGTCGACAGAAGGCGTTATGCCTCGTAAAATGAGGTTTACCAGCGTCGACAAAACTGCTGAGTTCTGTCGACGTTATGTCGACAGAACTCAGCGGTAGTGTGGACGCAGGTATAGTTTTGTCGACAAAAGTGACTTTTGTCGACAAAACCCTGTAGTCTAGACACACCCCTACAGTCATTGCTCAGGGTGTATGCATTGGCTTGGCTGACAGTTATTCTAGCCTGAGCCCTCGTCCAAATCTCAGACTGAACCTCTGCCTAACTTCAAAGAAACTTCAGATAACTTTCTCTTTCCACTGTCTGATGGAAGCACCAACCCCCAGACACAGCTGTTGTCATGGCCATTCCAGAGGAATGCAGGCAGGAAGTACTAGCTTCTCTTCATCACGGAGTATGCCCTGCTGGTGCCTTTAGCCCAGGTCTGGGAGTCCCCGGTGATTCTAGTAAGTATTCCAGTGGATGGATGGGTGCCTTTGTGCACTGAACCTTCCTTTGCTATTTATTGTTCATGCTTTAATTAACATTATCCCATTACCTCAATGGCTGTAATGTTTATCTAGTCATCCTGTTGTCAAACACCAACCCATCCATTGGGACTGTCCATCCCTCAAGCAAACACGAATTTGTTGCTGATGGAGCCTGAGTGTGGAAAAAGCTGCTGGAGATTTATCTAAACGGCTTCGTGTTCCAATGAGATAAGTGCAGAATAACAGTTAGGAATCGGTAAAGTCAACTGAGGTGAAATCTCAACAGACAGCTCACTAAATTGTGTACAACTCTCTGCATGTTGCAAACCTTTTGTTATCTTTGCTCAGGTTTTATTTTCCTCCCTTAAATTGCCACTAGGACTCCGCCACAGGCGTCCAAAGATCTTTACCTTGGTATTGATGTGCACGGTAGCAAGAGATAACATTTCCCTCCAGCTGTACTAGCTTTAACTCTGCCCCTGCAGCATTATTCATTTCCCCATCTTACATACGGAGCTTGTTTCTCCGCAGGTACATCCCCCTGGTTTGTGGCATCCTGCACAGTATATTTGTCCAGTCCTCCCAGAGCGGTAATAGTATTTCCAGCTCTTGCTTTCCATCAGCTTGTATCTCATTGTATGGGACTGCCATGAGAATCAGTGCTTTGGCACAGGTAGCTTGCGTGGCATTTTGCCCATTCTGATGAGGAAATCTGAGTCCATGACAGAGATTGGTACTTCATTTCTGCCTGATTGCTCTTGGTCTACATGAAGTGCACTTCTGAGGCTCAGTCGTTTCAGAATCTTCTTTCTCTGCAGAGTTGGAAGCTGAAGATCATAGAACAGGAAGGGGCCTCTACAGGTCATCAAGTCCAGTCCCCTGCACCCATGGCAGGATCAAGCATTATCTAGGCCATCCTTGACAGGTGTCTGTTTAACCTGCTCTTAAATATCTCCAGTGATGGAGATTCCACAAGATCCATATGCAATTTATTTCCATGCGTAACCACCCTGACAGTTAAGAAGTTTTTCCTAGTGTCCAACCTAACCCTCCCTTGCTGCAGTTTAAACCCGTTGCTTCTTGTCCTATCATCAGAGGTTAAGGAGAATATCAATTATGTCCCTCCTCATTGTAACACCCTTTTAGGTACTTGAAGATGGCGCAGGGAAGTAGGTGCCTGTTTGTGGGTGCGATAGATACCAAAGTCTCCACTCCAGAGAACATAAGAACGACCATTCTGGGTCAGACCAAAGGATCATCTACCCCAGTACTCTGTCTTCCGACAGTGGCCAATGCCAGATGCCCCAGAAGGAATGGACAGAACAGGGAATCATTAAGTGATCCCTCTTCTGTCATCCATTTCAAACTGCTGACAAACAGAGGCCAGGGATACCACTCCTACCCATTCTGGTTAATAAGCATTGATGGACCTAACCTCCATGAATGTATCTAGTTCTTTTTTGAATCCTGTTAAAGTCCTGGTCTTCAGAACATCCTCTGGCAAGGAGTTCCATGGGTTGACTGTGTGCTGCGTGAAGAAATACTTACTTTTATTGGTTTTTAACCTGCTATCTGTTAATTTCATTTGGGGACCCCTAGTTCTTATGTTATGGGAAGAAGTAAATAACTTTTCCTTATTCACTTTCTCCACACCCGTCATGATTTTATAGACCTCGATCATATCTTCCCTTAGTCTCCTCTCTTCTAAGCTGAAAAGTCCCAGTCTTTTTAATTTCTCTTCATATAGCACCTGTTCCAAACCTCTAATCATTTTTTGTTGCGATTTTCTGAACCTTTTCCAATGCCAGCATATCTTTTTTGAGATGAGGTTATCACATCTGTACACAGATCAAGATGTGGGTGTACCATGGATTTATATAGAGGCAATAAAATATTCTCTGTCTTAATTCTCTATCACTTTTTTTTAATGATTCCTAACATTGTTTGATTTTTTGACTGCTGCTGAACATTGAGTGGATGTTTTCAGAGAACTATCCACAATGACTCCAAGATCTCTCTCTTGAATGGTTATAGCTAAATTAGTCCCCATCATTTTGTATATAGAGTTGGGATCATTTTTTCCAATTTACATTACTTTGCATTTATCAACATTAACATTAATTTGCCATTTTGTTGCCTAATCACCTAGTGTTGTGAGATCCTTTTGAAGCTCTTCACAGTCTGCTTTGTTCTTAACTATCTTGAGCAGTTTAGTATCATCTGCAAATTTTGCTACCTCACTGTTTACCCCTTTCTCTAGATCATTTATAACTAGGTTAAATAGGCATGGTCCCAGTATGGACCCACTAGTTACCTCTCTCCACTCGGAATACTTACCATTTATTCCTACCCTTTGTTTCCTGTCTTTTAATCAGTTATCAATCCATGAAAAGACTTTCCCTCTTATCCCGTTGGTGAGGGACCTTGTCAAAGCTTTCTGGTAATCTAAGTATAGGGGGGATATTTATAAACTAAATCTTGCCCTGATTAGCAGAAGAAACCTCCTAGAATATAGAAAGGGCAAAACTTGCTAGCCCTGAACTTCTTTCACTCAGAGGAGATGGTGCTCTCTCCTGCAGATGCAGCCTTGCTGTCTCTCCGCCGCAGGGTTCCTGCTTTTCATCCACCCCAGTAAACAATTGCCCCTCTGTTGCCATCTTTCCAGTAGGAAGTGGGTTTGGCTGTGTTTGGGTGGAGTAATGCCACCTCAGCTCCAAAAGGGGTTCTATCTACTCCCAGCTCAGAGAAATCTAAGTTATGTTACTGTCGTCATTTTGTGCCTCTCGCAGCAGTTGATGTAACAGCACCACACCTTCCAGCAGAAGGAACCACATAGGGAAGCTGCTCCTTTTGATCAGCCCATGCAATGCATGCTCCATTCAGGGGCCCCAGCTGCACAGGGTTTCATGGGGGACTAAGGCATTACATTGACCAGCCCAGCAACCACAGTGGGGGGACTCTTGAGAGCCCTGGATGAGTAGCTGTTCCTTAGACACGCGTGGTCATGTTCATCCTCCTAATGCTAAGAGTGAGCACCGCCAGGCTGTATAGGGAGCCTCGGCAAGCCCTTGCCTCTAGCCAGATCTACACTGGTGGAGAAAATAGATGCAAGCTACGCAGTTCCAGAAACACTCCAGTCGACTTCCCTTAACTGGCGCCAATGGGGGCGATCTCAGCATTCCATTTAGCCTTTACTAGATTTGATAAATCGAACCACAGAGCATCAGTCGCCAGAGGGTCGATCCTAGAACATAAGAATGGCCGTACAGGGTCATATTAAAGGTCCATCTAGCCCAGTATCCTGTCTGCCAACAGTGGCCAGCACCAGGTGCCCCAGAGAGGGTGGACCAAAGACAATGATCAAACGATTTGTCTCCTGCCATCCCTCTCCAGCCTCTGACAAACAGAGGCCAGGGACACCATTTCTATCCCCTGGCTAATAGCCTTTTATGGACCTAACCTCCATGAAATTATCTAGCTTCTCTTTAAACTCTGTTATAGTCCTAGCCTTCACAAGTGGATCCTCCGGCAAGTGGAGATGTGGCCTCAGACTAGAGCTTTCCAAAATCCCTGGATGCACCTGTCTCCAAACACATGCCCATGCTGCCATTGGTTCCTGTTGAACCAGCAAGACTCTTCCCCCAGCTAAAGTAATCACAGGTCCTTTGTGTCCCAGTTGGTCCACGTATAACAGACCGTGATCAGGCAGGAGGGGGGCTGTGGTGTGAGGTATGGGGGGATCACTCCTGTTCCTCCCCTTCCCCCTCAGGGGAAGATTGGCAGCATCACACTGGCTGCCACCCCTGGCTTTGAGAAGTTGCCAGGTGATGTCAATGCTTTGGCCCCCTCTGTTCGGGTAACCCTCTCGGCTGCTTTCTCTGCGGATTGTTATGCAGCCCTTACAAAGAGAAGGCTGCGATGACACCCCCCTGTAACCTTGACAAAGGGTTTGTTAAGTAGGTCTGTGCTTTGCTGCGTTTTCAGCTCGTATGCATTCATCGCTCCCTCCTACGTACACATTTACATTTCTAAGCAAGACTGTGCGGTGGCGGGCAGCAGGAGCATCATGCTGATCTTTTACACTGGCTAATGATCGACTCCAACGCCAGGCAAAGCACTGTATTGCGTGCGCCCTCCAGCAGGGGAGAACCAAACCAGAGCCGTTTCCTCACTCCTTTCTCTTGAGCATGCAGCCTGGGGTTTTCCCCTCGCTGTTTTCAGGGATGGCGAGTGCACCATTCCTGCCCCTTTCCCTTGAGTGCTGCAGCCAGGCCTGGCATGGCACACCCAGACGGGCAGCCGCATGGCACACCCAGACGGGCAGCACTCGGCGTTTGCAGTTGCAGCTGAGGATCCAGCACCTCTCTTCTCCCTGTGGGATTCTTCCTGTAGCTGGCCTGAAGGAAGAGCTCTTAGGTTACCTGCTTCAGCCGAAGCACTTGGATGACAACACGAGTGACCATGGGAAAAACTCATGCCCGGGTAACGGGACTTAATTCATTACTGCCAGCAAGTGCTTTGGAATCCCTCGCTGGCTGGTGCAGCAGATGTGGGAGATAATATTGTACTTGACTTTGGTAATGCCAGTCTCATGGGAGGGCTGTCTCCGTAATAGCGCATCTTGTGGCATAGGCATACCTGTGCTAGACGCATAATTGGGCTGAAGCAACAGAGTCACAGCCCTGATCACGCTTCTGTTACACATACAGGTTGAGAGATTCCAGAAATAAGAAACAGTATTTACACAGTGCAGCTTTTAATCTCACATCTGGGGAGACCCCTATAACAGACCCTCTTTCGTTGTACAGAGGAGACCATTATATGTATACTGTACCCAATGTATGCTGCACTGAGGAGTGTGTTGGGATCAAAGCACAGGAGCTGGAACTCGGGATTCCTGCTCTGAAATTAAGGCCATATATGTGACCTTGGACAACTCACTTCATTTTTGTGCCTCAGTTTCCCAACTGAAAAGAAGCTATTTACCCCACATGCAGGGGATTTACACGTCTTAATTAATGCACGTAACACATTGTGGAGTCCTTGGATTATTAATTAGACATGTGTACCTTGTAATAATAGAATGATCAGTTAGCAGGTGAAATATAAAACTACCTTGCAGTGTCTGTTCATGCCGGGAGGAGAGACTGTCACTGGAGCCCTGGTGCCTCTGTATGTTTGTTCATAGACATGTTCCCTGGTTACTTTTTCCTATAGCTCCTGTAAGAGGTAAGCAATAAAAACAGTCACATCTCATAGAACTTACCATCTTTTGCGCCATGGATCTACCTGCTAAGAGTGACCTTAAGGAACTCGGCACAATATATGGAGCACTGGATCCATTTCATCCCTGCTGAAAATCCACTGAGAGTGCAAAGGAATCTCCTTGGAGCCAGCTGACTCCCCCACTAGTAACATACTTCATTACACTCACAATAAACAAGAGCTTCTCAGCGGTAGCACTCAAAGCCCCATGCCAAGAGGGGCCAGGGTGGTTGTCCCCATGTGATTGATGAGGAAACCGAGCCCCCAAGGCGAAGTGACCAGTGAGTCAGTGGCACCTCTGGGAAGGAACCCATCTCTCTAATTCCTCGTTCCGGCGCCTGGGTGTGAAATAATGAGGAGGAGGAGCAGTGACTCATCCGTTAATAAGGATGTCTGACTCTGTTATGGAAAGAAATGTGAATTAACCAGTAAGTGACTACACAGTCCTCCTGACAAATCCTTATCAGGGATCCCTCGTACTCACACGTGACTGGACTCCAATCCGAAATACGGTGAAAAACTCCATGCAGACATGAGACGTTTATAGCTAATTTCCTCCATTCAATCACTCTGTCTCAGGCGGGCCAGCGCAGGAAGGCGACTGGTACTCTGACCAGGCCTAAGGAGAATACATTTCATTTCTAGCTCTTTCCACGCATTTCAAAACTCCTCCCCTGCACAGTCAGTGAGCCCATTGCGTTGTGTGGCCTCTCCGAGGTTGTCCAGAGAACACGCTAGCTAGGCCTCTGTTCTTGGATTCATTTGTATTGTGTGTATGGCTTAGGACGGAAAGGGCTAATTAGTTACTCGCAAAGCATCACTGTTACTGGGCGATGCTTATTGGTCACTGTTTAACCAGTGGCCCAGCTGGGCTACAGTAGCCTCCCTGATGGGGTGGGGATTGCTCCAACCCAGCCAGGCCCACTGCAGCATGAGTGTGGGGGGGAGCACTTTAGCCCGCCCAAGCTGAAGCAGCTCCCCACCTGTGGTGCACAGCAGTGGGCCCTTCCTAGCCAGGCCAGAGCATCTCCCCACCTGCAGTGTGGTGTGGTGGGACCATTCTAGCGAGGCCAGAGAAGGCCCTCACCTACGGGGGTTGGCTCCAGCCAGGCCTGCCGTTCCACAGGTGGTGGCCTGCTCCAGGGTTAACTGGTTAAACCTAGTATTTAACTGGTTAACATTTTAAAGGATAATTAACATCCCTAGTGTGGGGCCCTTCCTAACATTCAGTCCAGAAAAGCCTCTGACCATGTAGACAGGAACATCACTTTAGAACCAGAGAATCCCAGGGGTGGAAGAGACCTCTGGAGGTCATCAAGTCCAGCCCTTTGCCCAAAGCAGGACCAACCCCAACTCAATCAGCCCAGAAAGGACTTTGTCAAGCCGGGACGTAAAAACCTCTAGGGATGGAGATTCCACCCCCTCCCTAGGGAACCCATCCTAGTGCTTCCTCACCTTCCTCGGGAAATAGTTTTTCCTAATATCCAACCTAGACCTCCCCACTGCAACTTGTGACCATTGCTCCTTGTTCTGCCATCTGTCACTACTGGGCACAGCCTCTCTCCATCCTCTTTGAAACCTCCCTTCAGGTGGTTGAAGGCTGCTATCAGATCCCCCCTCACTCTTTACTTCTGCAGACTGAATAAGCCCAAATCCCTCAGCCTCTCCTTGTAGGTCATGTGCTCCAGCCCCCTAATCATTTTGGTTGCCCTCTGCTGGACCCTCTCCATCCTTTCTATAGCGCGGGGCCCAAAACTGGACACAATACTCCAGGGCTACATCTACAGTATGCAAATGAGGTGCAGCGATTAATATCACCACGCTTCATTTGCATGCCTAATGAGCCACCATTTTTGCTGAAGGGGCTTTTGCGCAAGAAGGAGCAGGCTACCGCTTATTTTCAGGCAGAACGGCTCTTGCGCAACAGGGGATTTTTGCTCCTTCTTGCACAAAACGGCAGCTCGTTAGGTATGCAAATAATAATATTCATCGCCGTTCCTCATTTGCATACCTTTGTGCACAAGAATATGCAATGTGCAATGTAGATGTAGCCCAGATGTGGCCTCACCAGTGCGGAATGAAGGGGAATAAGCACTTTTCTAGATCTGCTGGCAATGCTCCTCTTATTGCACTCTAATATGCCATTAGCCTTTTTGGCTACCAGGACACACTGTTGACTCATATCCAGTTTCTCATCCACTGGAATCCCCAGGTCCTTTTCTGCTGAACTGCTACTTAGCCAGTCGGTCTCCAGCCTGTAACAATGCTTGGGATTCTTCCGTCCCAATTGTAGGACTCTGCACTTGTCCTTGTTGAACCTCATCAGATTTCTTTTGGCCCAATCCTCCAATTTGTCTAGGTCACTCTGGACCCTACCCCTGCTCTCTACCTCTCCCCCTAGCTTAGTGTCATTCCTTAGTATTTGCAGTTTCTCCATCCACTGCCTGAGTAATTAATCTCCCTTGTGATCAAAATTCCAGCCTTCCAATTGGCGCCTTATCTTCAAAATCATGGCATGAGCTACTTTTCCTAACTGCCCTAGGTCTTGAGCTATGTTTTAAATTAAGAGCACCTGACAACTTCTCCAAACGGTGATTACTGCACTGGCCAAAATATTGACATCATCCCTCGTGGCAGACAGAGCATTAACCCTTTCTGGGTCCACAACTAGCAACGAGGAAAATGAGACTCCACTCAGTTCTCAAATGGAATGCCACTGGTGTCTAGATCACCATTAATTTCCACTGTCCCCTCCTCTGCATTGTAGTACTTCAGGTCTTGCCAGACCTAGGAAATACTGTTAATAGCATACATTGCCCCACAGTGCTACTCCAGCTCATGTTTGCTGACTGGAGCCGATCAGCGAAGAGCCTAACTTTTAGGGTATGACTGTACAAGCAACGTAGTCTGCGGTGAGTTGGTGTGTGAATGCAATCTAAATGGTTTTGCTAAAACAAAAGTCAGGACTATGCAGCACTTTAAAGACTAACAAGATGGTTTATTAGGGGATGAGCTTTCGTGGGCCAGACCCACTTCCTCAGATCAAATTGTGGAATAAAATTGGCACGACCGTATATACCAAAGGGATACAATCAAAAAAAGTGAACACGTATAAAATAGACACTTTTTTTGTTTGTATCCCTTTGGTATATATGGTCGTGCCAATTTTATTCCACAATTTGATCTGAGGAAATGGGTCTGGCCCACAAAAGCTCATCATCTAATAAACCATCTTGTTAAAGTGCTGCATAGTCCTGTCTTTTTTCAGCTAGACCAGACTAACACGGCTACATCTCTATTACTATCTAAATGGTTTGTTTGTGCGCTTTGAGCCGGTTCCATTTCATATTTGAACCAAACCTGAATTCTGAACTTTTTAAATTTTACCTCACCAAGCACAGCACCAATTACTGACGAATTTTGCCTCCCTCTTGCCATCAACTCTGTTATTTTTCTATTTCTAGCTCTCCTCTAGGCCTCTGCAATTGCTTTAACTAGTGATACCATGTTCATCCTGGAAAACACACAAGTTGTACTTTTCTCTTCCCAGGGCAAGTGTGCTAGAGCATTGGGGGACTGTGTGTGAGAATGCAGGGTGTGGGTTAATGGCTTTCCCAACATTCACACTCTGCTTGTAGTTTGTACACAATGAAAATGCATAAGGCAGAACAAGGGAAGAGGGGGAGATGAAATTTTACAGGCGAGCACTCCAGTGAAAGGTAGCATAGGACCGTTTTTCACACACCGGGTTTGATCTTGCTGTCATTGGTTTCAGCTGGAGCAGAGCAGAGCCTGTTTGTTTTGCTTTAAATAAAAGGAAGGGAAGAATTTCTTGGCCAGGATCCTGTCATCCCTCCTGGTGCTCACAGCTCTCACTCTTCCAGGCTGTACGGCTGCAGTGCTCTTTGATGTCCAGTAGCCTCTGGCTACACATGCGTGAGCTGCCTTTGGCATTCAAGGTGCAGTGAGAGCATAGCGCAGTCAGGCTCTTAGTCAACAGCTAAGGGGTCTTTCTCCTAGGGAGGTTTGGTCAGTAGAGGTCAGGACCAAGACTACTCCAGAAATCAATCTCCAGAAGTCTATTCCTATGATACCCATGCAGCTGCTTCAGGAATCCATATCCCTCAATCCCTCGGACAAGATCACAGGCTTCTCATTCATTCCAGTTCAAAATCCCCTGCTTTGTCTTTGCTTTTTCTCTCTCTCTTCCATGGATTAGCTTCCTCTCTGTAGGTTCCCACATGACTTTGTCACGGTCAGTGCAATCCCAGGCCTAGGTGTGTGCAAGAGGCTTCTCCTCCGCATCTCCTGCTATCTTATAGCATCCCTGCATCCCTTTGCCTGGTGGTCCTTCCATCTGCTTTCATACCTCAGCTCCAATCATCTCCCTTGTCTTTAGCATGTCGGTTCTGACCGCCACTCTCTTATTAGTTATTGGTTAGTTTTGCCAAACCTGTTGGGATGACATGAATGCAGAATGCTCTGCCAAGCAACACTGTATTTAGATGCTATTTTATTAGAGGAGTCTACCCACTGTGTCTACATGGGCAATGGAAAGTATGACTCCAGGTTCTGCTGCCAGCACTCTGGCTCTGAGCTCCACAGGAGAGAAGAGGCAGTGCATTGCAAGGTGGAATAACTTTTGGATCCTAAATCCTGATCTAGGTAGCAGAGCTGGGAAAGCCCCATAGAAACCTCCCCACCAGAACTGCATAACTCATGCTTTGCAGAAGAGCAGAGCCCTGGATAATGAACAGCTATGTTGGGAAATTTCCTTCATGCAGTGAAAGTCTCGGCAGATGTTTCTGAAGTCGCATCCTTGTCAGAATATCTTGTATCTGTCCTGTTCAAAGCAAGTGTTTGGTGGCTGCTAGGAGGTTGGATTTGGTGGTGGGGGGGGGGGTCATCATTATCTCAGGTACCATACTTTGCTGCTCATGCAATTGAATGGAGGCAGTAGCGAGTTGCTGCTGCATTCCTGGAATCTGGGCTGGATGTAAGGAGAGCATTTGTCTGCTCCAGTGTGATGCTCACAAAGACAGTGTGAGAAGTGGGTGTTTCCCCTGCTTCAGGTGGTTATTGAGGAGAGAGGAATCCAAACTGTGAAGTCCTGATCCTTACCTTCCCCCAATTTGCAAGGTGCGGGGGGAGGGGGTGAATCCAGGGGTTTGGACTCTTGGTTCAGACTCAGTTCTGTCATACAGCAAGGAAACTCCTCATTAGCTAATAGCTCCTGTCCTGCCTTCATTGCCTTGACACCTGTCAGCCCTTTGGGTCTTCTGAAATCCCAGCTTGGGGCAGGTTTATTCCTGCCTCGCTGCAGTGAAAGCAGGGTATGGGCAGGTCCCTTCACCAAGGGATCAAACTATCTCTAATGTGGCTCCGAAAAGCAGCTGGGTGCATGGTACATCAGCGCGGCTGCACCGTGGCGAGGGAGATGTTCCTCTCCCTGAGCTTCTTGAGTACTGCTTACGGCCCACATGAGCTCTGTGACAGGGTGGGTCTGATAGTCTGAGAAAGAGAGGCCTTTCCAATGGTGACTCTGGAGGGGCTGGACAGAAGATGCTGGTGATTGATGTAGGGACTGGGAAGAAGGGTCTGTTTGTCTGTCTGTCTGCGGACACTGCCTAGAGAGAGATGGGGAGTGGCCTAAATCCACATGTGCTGAGCCTCTCCCCACCTCTTCCTCAACTCGCCTCAGGATTTGTCAAGGCCGTGTTGAGAGAGCCAACAGATGTGTCAGTCAGATGGCTACCCCTTCTCCAACCTAGATATACGGAGCAGGATTTGGCCCTGAAGACATGCCACAGGTGGAGGGGAGTTAAGTGGCAGCGTGGTAAGTTCCCACTGGCGCAGGAATACTTTCCGGAGGAGGCAGGCTTGGAGGAAGATGGAGAAAGAAGGTTGCATGGTCTCCATCAGGGAGTGGGAGAAGCAGTCCAAGAGCAGGAAGGAGGGAAGCTGTGAGGAGCATAGGGAACATGGGGAGCTTAGTGAGAATAGAGGGTTTGCAGTAATACGATATAGTCCAAGGCAGAGACCATTACTTAATAGAGGCCATATGCTGTGTGAAGCTTATCAACACATAGGTGGGAACGTGAAGGGAGTTTTTGCTAATGTGGCATAAGCCATGAGAACAGCAATGAAATGCTTTTCTGCGGGGTACAATTACAGAACAGTCACACCGACCTAGCGCATACAGAGCTGTGTGTTTTCATCCCTTCAGCCAGCCATTCATTTGTCCGCCTACAGCATCAGGGCTGACTAGCTCTAAAGCACTGGTTACACGACTCAGTAGCACATTCTGTACCAAGGACTGCCCCCTGCTGAAGCACTCACACCTCCGGAGCGCACGGTATTTACCCACAGAGATCTGTAGCAATAGCCCTGCCTTTGATATAGGCAGAAGCCTTAAAACAAGGGAAGGTGGGTCTGGCTTGAAGTCTTGGGGGGAGTTTGAATTCAAAGATCCAAATAAAAGGAAACTCTGGGGTTGCTGAACTGAGCTAGGTCCAATCGCTGAAGGATCCAGTGGCTGAAATTCCAGGGAGGTTTGGGCAGCCTGAAATGAGCTGTCAGCCACGCAGCTGGGCACACACACACATATTGATTTTTTAATGTTAATATTGTTTTCCAGAGGAGGCCTTTGTGGTCAGTGAACCATTTGTAACTCCCACACAGACAGCAGGGCCCATGCAGTTCTCGTACCGGGGTAAAAATACTTCACATTTTCCCTGGCATCATTCATCCAAAGAGCTTCAAGCTCTTGACCAATACAATTGTTATAACTTCCCTGTATGATAAGAACATAAGAACGGCCAGACTGGGTCAGACCAAAGGTCCACCTAGCCCAGTGTCCTGGCTGCTGACAATGGCCAATGCCAGATGCCCCACAGGGAATGAACGGAACAGACAATCATCAAGTGATCTCTCTCCTGTCACCCATTCCCAGCTTCTGGCAAACAGAGGCCAGGGACACCATTCCTACCCATCCTTGCTAATAGCTATTGATGGACCTAACCTCCATGAATTTATATAGCTCTTTTTTGAATCCTGTTAAATCCTGGCCTTCACGACATCCTCTGGCAAGGAGTTCCACAGGTTGACTGTGAGTTGTGTGAAGAAAAACTTCCTCTTGTTTGTTTTAAACCAGCTACCTATTAATTTCATTTGGTGACTCCTAGTTCTTACGTGTCCCTTGACATAGGTATTGCAGTAGCCATATGACTGATTGCCTCTCTGTGTCCCAGTTTTCCAGTGTGAAATGTCTGTGGTCTCACAATGGTTCACTGGTACAGCCACGATCAGAACTCAGGAGTCTTGGCGCCCAGTCCTGTGAGCTAACCATTAGACCACACTGCCTCTATTGACCTAGGCTGCTGTTGCATGGGAATAGCCCGCTGCATGAGTAGAGCACAGCCTGTGCTCACTTCCAGTCCTGTTTGCATTAGGCTCTTTGAAGAGTCAATTTGGGAGCGGCCGCTGGCTTGCCAAAGGAGGTGAATATAGGTCACCAGAGAAGGTCCCTGCTGCAGCATGTAGCAACTGCCCAGTGTCATCACTGAGTGCCTCTAGCTCGCAAGTGGCTGCTCTATTCATCCTGCAAACAGCCCCCTTCCTTTCCAAAGCGGTGCCTGGGCGCCGGGAGGAACGGCAGAGTTCATTCCTAACAGAGCTGGGAAGCAGGCGATCGCTGGATGAGAGCCAGCGTTGCAAAAGAGTGGAGCGGGGCACAGTTTGTGTTACTGTGGTGGTGGGGCAGTAGGGGAGCTGGCGTGCCCCACACCCTCCAGTCCTTTCTTGTGGTTTTTGGTGTGAGTCTCTGCTGCACACACAATGCCGTAGCAAACCCCGCTGACTTTTTATTGTCGCCGTCGTTTTCTTTATGCAGCAACATGAATTGGGAAACGCTCTCAGGTTCTGGTCTGAATGCGCGCTGCTCTCTGCCAGCTCAGCCTAGTGATGCTGCTCTCACTTAGTCCGAGGTGGGGTGGGAAGCAGGGGGGAAAAAGGTTACTGCTACTTTAAGTATAATGCATTAAGAGAATGCTGGAAAGGGGCCTGCATGCTGTAATACCCAGCCATCGAGTTGGAAAGGCAGCCAGATGTAATACAAAAGAAGAAACACAGCCTCTTATGGATGCAGCACTAATTCATATATCAGGTGAATCAGCTTAGGCAACTGCTGTGTTTTTATGCCTCTGCTGCATGGAGAACTGCATGTTGGATGCTTTTATTTGAAGTAATGGAGCCAGATAATCCTTTGGACCAAGACAACTCCAATGGTAAGGAGTAGAAAGCATACAGAAAGGAAGGGAGGATGAGAGTCCGTATCCTACTTCAGGCAGAGGGCTAAGCATGGGTTTTTACAGTCTGCTGTGTGGATCAGGTGGCGAGGATGGGGTAATGTACTTCACTTTATCTTAGAAATCACTTGTTATGGGGAGGAAATGTGGGAGATTAACATACAGTCTGCTGAAAAGTGCAGGATACTGTAAGAAGCAATAGAGCAAGCTTCATCAGTGCTTTTTCTTATTAGCCTGTCTCCTAGACACTCTTTGCAGATAGAAAAGGAACTTACACACGGCACGTTATGCAGATTGGGAGATTTTTTTTTGCCAGTAAGAAAAGAATGCAACTTTGTACCTTCTGTGTTGTCAAATGGAGCATTCACAAACTCTGTCTCAAGAAAGCTTTGCGAAAGACAGTGCAGTGGGTAATTTAGTTAGGAAGATAAATTTAGATGGAGACCAGAGGAATTTACCCTGGAATTAAAGTCTGTGGTTAAATCGGCAGCCATTCAATGGGTTTATAACATCCCACATGCTGCATGTTATTGTGCCTAGCACCCTGAAAGGCAGACCAGCTGCATAAAATTGGAGTGAAAAGTTGTTTGCCACTGCAAACCATTTTCCCTCTCCTTGTAATAGAAGGGATGGGCTGCTTTGAACAGTACCATTTGTTTGTCTCTCTTTTTAAAGTTGTGTTTTTTAAATAGTGATTTTACAATACATTCACTTTTGGCTTTTACATGTGCATTTGGTACCTTTCTGGATGTGCTTTGAACCTGTCGCTCTCTGCTTATTGCAAAAATACAGTTCAAAGACTATTTGAAGATTTTTCTCAGTGTGCTCCCTGGGGAACATTCTGAGTCCTCAAGTGAGACCTAGCTGCAGTATTAATACCACAGTGGCCCTAAATGCTGTGGGAGGAATGTAATGAAGGGAATGAGGTAATATTTAAACTATGCGATCAGTCGGCTGGCCAGATTTGGGTGGGTAGAGGTGCTTTATTTGGGGCTCCACAATGAATTTGGCCAGTCTTAAATAAACAGGGTCTGGCTGCAGGGATGTTTCCGGTGGTGATAGTTGCACTTAAAGATTTTAAAAAAGAGAGTCATGCTTTTCCATTTTAATAGTCTATGCTCCTTCTTTTCACTTGATTAAGACTCTCTGGTTGCAGAGGTACAACTCCTTAATAAACTTTCCTGTCCCATTGGGACATAGAGCTGAATCCAGGTTTCTCTCCTTACAGTGGAGAGTTTGAAGATTATACAAGTAATTCTACTATTTTGATCTGTGTTACTGAAAGTACCACAAGTCTTCTAGCCATTCCCAGCATTAAAATCTGGGCTTCAAAACAACACAGAGAATGTCCTTAGTTCTACAGGAAATATGACTTTAGCTCTGTTTTTTTTCCAAATAGTGTCAAATATGAATTTCTTACATAATAGCTCCCTAAATATAGGATGAATATATTAAGATGAACACAATATTCTCGTTCTTCTCTCCAGAGACATGTAAAGTGTTTTTGTCAACTTCTGAAGTAAATTGTTTTGCTACAGAATATTTGAACAAGGAAGCAGACATAGGGAAATGTTCACAAACTGAAGAATTAGGGACTGTTAGCATTCAAGGCACCATGCAAGAATGCCTCCAGAGAGAATCCTAGGCTGCCAAAAAAAATTACCCACTTCTTTTGCTTAAATTATTTCCAGTTGCTGTGACTGAAGCTATCCTGGCTGTAGGATAATAAAGCCAGTGGAGTAAATTCTGGCCTGAGTTGGTTATGAGGTCAGGGACAGGAGATCTTGCATTGTTGGTTTCCCCAGCGGTGGGAGCGACACACAAACTATGTACCAAGACTTATGGTAGTTAGTTACTGTGACACATCACACATTACTCTGCACAAACCCCACCAATAACAACTCTTCCAAGAGCTGCCAACAGAGGGCTTGGGAAGAAAGATTTCTCTCTTTTGAGAAGTTTTTCTGGGAGCCATATTTCTTGGAAAGGTTCCTTTGTCCCTTCCATTCTCAAAACCTAACTGAGCTGCTATAAATTTACTCAGCATCTGAAAATGAATGTGTTCCCTTTGCTCCTGTGACACTTTTAGTGCCTCAGGAAGCAGTCATAACTTGGACCCCTCTCTGCCTCTCTCCAGTAAAGATGTCTCTTTTGGCACCAGGAATGTTAGTGGAAAGCCGTTTCATGCCTGGAAGAAGCGAAGCTGTTTTACTATTTTTGAACCATCTGGTGGTCTTTATCAGACAAGCATTAACTGCCTAGAGCACTTTAGAATTCCAGGTGAAACCAAGGGCACTTCATGCGTCATGCGCTAGTCATTTGTTTCCTGCCCAGTAAATGGATCATTAATGGTAGGAAAAGCCAAGTTGAAGAATACATGGGAAAAATATCTTCTTGAATTGATCTTTCTTTCCTGCAGCCTTGTCATTCACCGGCAGAGCCAGGGTGAAGTAATTTAGTAGAGCCTGGATGGGATTGTTCAGCACGGAGGAGACTGCTCTCTCTTTCCTCGGCCATGAATAAGAGCCGCTTTTGAACAAATTAGGCCACTGGCTTCTCAATGAAGAGCCATTACAGGGGGATTTGTTCCTTGTAATTGGAATGCCGGAGAAGGGATTGCCCATTGTGATCATGCCCTCGGAAAGAGTGTGTTAAGCCGTAAGTTGCCTGAACATAAGGGAATGGAATAAAACGGAAACTAGCGAGTGACCCAAGTTAGTTCTGAATGTCTCCTACTGTTCTCCATTCACCTGTAGTATTTGCCTTGCTTTGAACATATGGTTAATACATGCCCATCTCTGAGGTTTGTGCAGAGGGTCATTAGAGTGCTGTGACATTTTTTCACTAGCTTCAGAAGGCCTAACCATGAGGGGACAGACACACCTACCCTACCTCAGGGGTGGGCAAGAGAGCCTCTGCGGGCCAAATCCTGCCTGCCAAGCGGATTGGTCCAGCCTGCGGCTCCCCTGCCACACCCCCACACCCAAGCCAATTGAGACCTGGGGATGGAGAAGTGCGCGAAGTCTCCTCCCCGCACCGGGGCTCACGGCACCTAGAGTGACTGCCAGCTGTTTTGAACATCTGGTGGTTCACTCTAGGTGCCATGATCACTTGCAGGGCAGGGGCAGGGGGGTGAAAGACTTAGTGCACTCCCTGCCCCCAGGCCCTCATTGGCCTGGGGGTGGGGGAAAGCATAAAGTCTCCTCCTGCCCTGCAAGGGGCATGTGGCACTTAGCGTGAACTGCCAGCTGTTCAGAACAGCTGGCAGTTCATTCTAAGCATTGCATGTGCCTTGCAGAGTGCGGGCTGGGTACAAAGACTTCACATACTCCCCTGCCCCCAGGCATGGCTTGGCCTGGGGGCGGGGGGAGTGTGCAAAGTCTCCTCCTGCCACCAGGACATGTGGCACTTGGTGGGATCCACCAGCTCTTCAGACAGCTGACAGTTCTCTCTAGGCTCGGGGGGGGGGAGAGGCAGGGCAGGGGGCAAAGACTTCACATGCTGCCCCTGCCCCCAGGCCAATCAGGGGCTGTAGGTGGAGAAGCACATAAGTGCCCTGGTCCAGCCCCTTCTGCCTGAGGCCCCACCCCTTCCAGGGTGGCCCGGTGCCACTTCAAAAATGTGTGAAGTGGTCCCCCTTCTAACATTGTGGCCCACCCCTGCCCTACCTTGTCTCCCCCTGGAACTTGGGAACCTCAAGGTGGATTTTATTTTTGCTATTTGCTGCTGGTTGCTAGTTCCAGCTTTTCAACATGCTGAAGTGGTTTTGCGCTTCTCATGCAATGAACTCTGCTTGGAACCCACATTGCCCTAGGAATGTGCGGATTCCGAAACCATAACCCTACATAGTCCATTCGTCAGAGATGGCAGGTCAGTGTTGCAGCTGCCTCTCTTGTGATGTGACCAGGGGAGATTGCCTGTCTGCCTGCCTGCCTGCAGCTACAAGCTGCTGCCGAGTTCCGGATGTTACAGCTATTCATTGTTTGCAAAGTATCTGTCCCTGGGACACTTGCTACCGCTTCTGATTGTGTGGGTGACTGTTTATGTGGCTGCCGTACATAGTGGCACACTGGCTTCATCTTTCCGAATTGGGGTCCTGTGGGTCTTGGCAGTGTTTCTTTGTGTGTTCCCAGTTAAAGATGTTACAATTCAGTATTTTTAAAAGTGCATTTTAAACAGCCTTGTGGGCAAAATTCAGCCATTGGACTCAGTGGAATGACACCCACTTACACCATAGATGAATGTGACCTGTAGACTTAGATATAAGCCCAACAAAACCTAGCAGGTCAGGCTACCGCAAGCGATGGGCCTAGGTATTGAAGCACACGCTGTCGCTTGCTTTTCTTAGCTCCCTCAGACACGCACCGCTGGGAACAGTACATAAGTCATAAGGAGGAGGGAGAAAACTTGTTCATCTTGGCCTCTCGGGATAGAACAAGAAGCAATGGGCTTAAACTGCAGCAAGGGAGATTTAGGTTGGACATTAGGAAAAAGTTCCTAACTGTCAGGGTGGTCAAACACTGGAATAAATTGCCCAGGGAGGTTGTGGAATCCCCATCTCTGGAGATATTTAAGAGCAGGTTAGATACATGTCTATCAGGGATGGTCTAGACAGTATTTGGTCCTGCCATGAGGGCAGGGGACTGGACTTGATGACCTCTCGAGGTCCCTTCCAGTCCTAGTATTCTATGATTCTATGATTATCGGCACTGTCTGCCACTGTGGCCTGTCCTATCTGATGCACATTGCAAAGCTGTGGGCTGCACATGGCAGTGTGCACCCCTGCCCCGGGGGGGAAGGAGGCAGCCCATGGGAGAAGAGGAGGAGGCTGCCACGGTGCTGGTGGCGAGGGCGCCCCCTTAACTTTACACTGGGGGAGCAGCCACTGCAGCCTGGCGCAAGCAGAGTCAGAGCCTTGGGCCCAGGGTGTGGCCATTGGCCCGAGTCGCAGCGCCCCTTTTAAACTAAGCCCCTGCCTCCTCAGTGCCAGATGCAAGCCAGCACCTCCTGGCCCTTCGACTTCATCGATGCTGAAGTGGGCGGGGAACTTTATTGCCTCTGACGTGATGTCCTGCTGGAGGTGATTGATTTGCACGCTGAGGAGAACTCCCAGTGAGGCGAGGGCATGTGAGAGCAAGTCGGCGGCCCTTTCACAGTGTGTGCGCGAGGATGGCAGAACAACAAGGGGGCCCAGGTATCTCATCCTGAAGGGGGAGCTTTCTGCTGATGACTTCCGAGGATGGAGGAGGGAGAAAGGGGGCAGAACTGGGGATTCCCCTCCCCCCCAAGATCACATTGTCAAGCGTCTGAGCGTGAGGGAGAAAGGACATGGGGCCGACACTCATTCCCAGAAAAACACTGTCAGACCTTGCCCTGGTTTTTGTTCTGTGTTCTCCTCATCTACGAGCAATTGAGAATCTGCAAACCTCCAAATTGCTTATTTAATTGGTATCACTGTCATGAACTAAGCTCGTTCTGGAGTAAATCCTTCCTCAGCTTTGAATGTCCTGCCTCTGAGGAAACTGTATACAGTGTCTACAAATTCTGCACTTGTCTGGAAGTGCTAGTTGTGCTGTTTCCTGGAGCGGTTGCCACCCTGGGATGCTGCATGGGGAAGCAAAACAATCAGTGTTATTGTTATAGAACATTTGTTTCCAGCACCCTAAATCTGCAAAAGCGGCGAGGAGTCCTGTGGCACCTTAGAGACTAACTGAAGTGTTGGAGCATAAGCTTTCGTGGGCAAAGACCCACTTCGTCACATGCATGTAGTGGAAATTTCCAGAGGAAATTTGACAAAGTGGGTCTTTGCCCATGAAAGCTTATGCTCCAACACTTCAGTTAGTCTCTAAGGACTCCTCGCTGCTTTTGCAGATTCAGACTAACACGGCGACCCCTCTGATACTTGACTAAATGTGCATGACGATTTTCAGAGAGAACAAGGACACGGCCCCTACTCTGAGGAATAGGGGAGTTAGGTTACATTTAGACACCCCACTGCGAGAGAGACCATCAGATGGAGGGGAAGGTGAAGACACAGAATACGACTGGGGGTTGGTTTTTACACAGAGCACCTCCGTGTTTGGGCCTTTGGGTTTTTAGGAGTCTGGGGTTGTCAGAAAAGGTGGCGTTAGAAGTCAGATTTGAGGGACGTTACACATTCCATGGGCTCAACTAACAACTCTGCCATGGACGGCATGGCATACCACGACGTGCTGCACGATCTCTGGCTTGTTGCTGGAGGGTTGCTTGTGGGCATTGGACTGGATGTGCCGGTTAGTTATGGGCACTTGCTCACAAATGCGAGGCTGCTGGCGAAGATGTTTTAAAGGGAATGGAAGCACTGACATACTTGTTTGTGGGCAAACACCCATGTCCGAGACTCTGTGCACTTCTCATGTAAGAAAACATACGCATGTGAAATTTGGGACATCTGATCATTGACAGTGTCCTTTGAAAATGCCCTGATATAGTGAAATCTTCTGGCTCAGCTTCTGTAGAGAGCGGACATTGGAAAGGGCCATTCGTAGGAGGTAAATCCTTTTCTTAGATATTTTTAGAAGTTCAGTTCTCAGTGTTGCCTACAGGGCTGAGAGAAAAATGGGAAAAAGAAATGAGGGCTGGCAGCAGAAAGAATAAGCACAGTGCTCTAATACTGAGTGATTAAATAGGGCTGTAATGTAGCATTAACAATAGATCCTCCTTTCCATTTATAATCTTTGCTACTGTTTGTTTGCACTGGACTCTTTTTTTTTTTTTGCACAAAATGTTAAATGTTGCAGGCGAGATTTTCTGAAGGTATTTCTGAGAAATTTCGTTAGCTGGGTGCATGGTTTGCTGGTGCTAGGTTATCCAAAGCGTTACAAGGTTTAGCGGTGTTTTTCTGAAGAGCCCTCTTTAAGCTGTTAAAGCATGATAACATCAACGGGTTCATACTTTCAAGGTCAAGGCAAGCAGAGAAAAATGAAGCGTTGAGACAGTTATACACGGTTCTTTTCCGTTCAGATTCTTATTCCATGTACATCATCTTTTGCCTCTGAATACTGCGAGAGGCAAAGAATCAGAAGCATGGGGGGGGGGGGAGGGAAGGAGGACTGGAGTAGAGGAAGTTAAGACACAGTTCAATACTCAGAAGACAAATGAACAGAGATTCCTAGGGGGAGGTTAGGTGCACATAACGAGCAGTGGCTGCAGAATTTTCGGATGAGGAAAACCACTTTCATGGGATTATGTGCTGAGCTTCTCCCTCCCCCAACTAGACTCCTAATGGAATCCAAATTAGTTCTGATATTCCACGATGGAGAGAGGAGGGGGTGCAATCAGTGTTGTTCAGGCCCTCAGACAGGGCCCCACCACCAGGTACAAAGACCTGTCCCCAGCCTCTCTCAATTTGACTGGGTTTGGAACCCTTGCCCCTTGTGTAGCGTAGCGGCACAAGGACACGTGAATGAGAGCTGCCCTGATGGTGGAGAAGTGTGTTGCAATCACACTGTGGAATCTGGCCACTCTGACGGCTTTTGCTCGGTCACCAATCAGTTTGGAGTGGGAAAGTCAACTGTTGGACTCAATTGACACAAGGGGAACTGGTGTAGGAGGCATATTTTTTGTGATACAACCATATTTTTAGAAACAACAAGGAGTCCTGTAGCACCTTAAAACTAACAGATTTATTTGGTTCAGAGGGGTAGCTGAGTTCGTCTGTAACTGAAAAAACTAAAAAAACAACGAATAGTCTGAAACATCTGAAGAAGTGGGTTGTACCCACGAAAGCTCATGATACTATCTACATGTGTTGTTGGTCTTTAAGGTGCGGTTTGACTATTCGTAGTTTTTCAAGATTTATGTGGGTATAAGCTTTTGTGAGTCCAAAACTGCTTCATCAGACGCATGGAGTGGAAATCACAGAGGTTGGTGTGTACACACGCACGCACACACACACTAGCATTTCAAAGGGAGTTATCAAGTGTAGGACCAGTATTTATGAGGCTAATTAAGTCAGGGGGATGTGGCTCACTTCTGTTCTGTGCACTCTGCCTCTTTGGGCTGCGGGAACACATTCTCAGCTGCGGATGAAAATGCTGCCAGGTCTCACTAACACGTCACAAATGACAGCCAAGCTGTTCGTGAAGATGCAAAATGACGATGAGCAGTCCCAGCAGTGTTCGTACAACATGAGGTTTCTTGTGGCCTTCAGGGAGGTGCTGACCACAGTAGAAAGCCGCGTTTGGGCTCAGGAAACACTCATCGAGTGGTGGCATCACATCATCATGCAAGCCTGGGATGATGAGCTGCGGCTGCAGAATTTTTGGATGAGGAAAGCCACTTCTATGGGATTATGTGCTAAGCTTCCCCCCGCTCCAACTGTGGCACAAGGACAGGTGAATGAGAGCTGCCCTGCTGGTGGAGAAGTGTGGGGTAATCACACTGTGGAATCTGGCCACTCTGACGGCTTTTGCTCGGTCACCAATCAGTTTGGAGTGGGAAAGTCAATTGTTGGGCTCATGCTGATGGACGTGCACAGGGCCATCAATCACATCCTGCTCCAAAAGATCGTGACTCTGGGCAACGTGCATGAAACTTTGGATGGCTCTGCACGCGTTGGCTTCCCAAACTGCAATGGGGTGATAGATGGCAGGCGCATTCCAATTCTGGCACCAGACCACCTACCCTCCTTGTACATTAACCACAAGGGGCATTTCTCTATGGTTCTGCAGGTGCTTGTGGAC
Organism: Pelodiscus sinensis; assembly: GCF_052426305.1. Lineage (NCBI taxonomy): Eukaryota > Metazoa > Chordata > Testudines > Trionychidae > Pelodiscus > Pelodiscus sinensis. The sequence goes on along the minus strand of NC_143074.1, from coordinate 21,663,842 downwards.
CACCATGGACGTTTCATGGAGATTAACAAAGGCTGGTCCAGAAAGGTGCGTCGTTCATGATGCTCACATCTTTTGGAACACTGGCCTGTTCAGGAAGCTGCAAGTGCGGACTTTCTTCCCAGACCAGAAGATCACCGTGGGAGAAGTGGAAATGTCCATTGTGATCCTTGGAGACCCTGTCTACCTCTTACTGCCATGGCTCATGATTCTGAAGCTATGCACTGGGGCCTTGATAACAGCAAGGAGTAGTTCAATAACAGGCCGAGCAGGTGCAGAATGACTGTGGAATGTGCTTTTGGCCGTTTGAAAGCCTGCTGATGTTGTTTACACATGAAGCTGGACGTGGCCAATGATAACATCCCTGATTATTGCCACATGCTGTATCCTCCATAATATTTGCATAGGGAGGGGTGAAAGCTTCACTCAGGGTTGGACTGCTGAGGCGTAGTGCCTGGAAGTCCTGTTGGAGCAGCAAATTCCTGCCTCAAGGATCAGAGATGCCTTGAGGCAGGAATTTGAGGCTGAAAGTCAGTAAAACTTGTTGCCATGCATGGGAGTGCAGTGGCTGCGTTGCTAGGGGATGACTCTGATTGGTCCGTGCACTGCATTTAGCACTACAGCGACCGTAGCTTTGCTGGGGTACACTTGCCTGCTTGCCTTCATGGGATGGAATAAAGATTGCTTTGAAACACATGAATGTCATGTATGAAATCCAGTAAACATAGGACACACATGAAGCATGAAACATCTGCCCCGGGTGGGAGGCAGGGAGGGAGGAGGTGGGAGAGGCAGGAGGTGAGGCATGCCCCGAGAGTTTCGCCGGTTTGTATATGACCAGGTTTCATGCAGCCCTCTCATCTGATGCACTGTGCAAGTGGGGCTGCATGGGTGTAAGCTGGGTGAACAGGTGTGGTGGGTGACATCTGGGGACAGGGTGGTGCCCCGATTGCACTGGCAATGATGGGGAGGCGGTGTATGGAAAACAGTCTGGGGACACTGTCTGCGGGGGAGCCAATCGCACAGCTGCTCTGTCTGCAGTGCCAGAAGCGCCTGCTGCGTGACCACTTGTTGCTCCAGAACGTTTAGGAGCCGCTTCGTGCTCTCTTTATGCTCCCTCGTCTCGCTGTCCCACCGCTCCTGCAATTCGGTGTGTTCAGGATGTCACACAAACCTCCTCTCTGGTTTTTCTTGGGCACTTCCTGGCCCTTTTCAGACGCTCGGCAGGTGCTAGGATCTCAGACTGGCATGCAGAGGTTGGCTCTGTCACAGCACAATTGCCCAATTCCCTTTGAAACACTTGCACTGTTCACATACCTAGCACTGCCTGACCGTCCCGGGGCGAGTGCACATAATGTACAGGAACCCCACAATGGTGAGTTCACCATCAGGGCGGGGAAAGGCTTGCTGCAGCGGTGCAAAGGAAACCCACGGGTGCAGCTGGGCAGGGACTCTAATCCATGCTGGGGAGCAGAGGTTTTCATCTGTGCTTGGCTGTACTGTACTCTGGGCAGGGGTGACATGGGGGAGTGCACTGTGTTAGTAAAGGCCGCTCATTGCCAGAGGCTGCGTTCACCCTGGAAGACATTGTGCTGCTCAGGGTGAGCAGGGGAGCAAAGGAGGGTCTTTTATCTGACTGCGGGTTCGTCCGGGCCCATACGCGGCTTGTCTTTGCACAGCAATGGCCCTTCCCCTCCTCCCTTCACTGCCCCACCGCTGGTGGCACAATGGCAAGGGAATGGCAGCCTTCGGGGTCAAAGACCATGTTTGCTTTGCCAGCTAATCTGAGGAGAAGTGTGGCCAGCAGCTGCATGACACTTTCAATGAGGCCTGTGAGGCGGCTTACTGAGATTGCATCCACGGTCTGTTCGCCATCTGATCACCCCTGTATTGGTAGCACACAACCAAAAAGCTCCTTTCTGTAACCCTCCCGCTCCCAGCAAGTCGCTTGAGTGCTTCCTGAGACCCATTCCAGGCTATGTCTACGCTACGGCCGTTTTTCCAAAAAACCTTCCCTTATGTCCACGCTGCAATCGTGGTCTTTCGACCAAAAATTGAAAGAACAGAGGGGTTTTTCCGACATTGGTAAACCTCATTCTATGAGGAGGAAGCCTTTTTTCAAAAGAGCTCTTTCAGAAAAAGGCGTGTGTGAACGGGGAAGAGGGAATTCTTTCGGAAGAAGAGGAAAGAGGAAAAAGCACAGATGCCCTGGTGGCTACTCTGTCTATAGTAATCACAGCTTATGTGTGAGAGAGCATCCATTCAGATCACTTTTTCGATGTGCTTTGGCAGTGTGGACGCTCTCTTTCGGAAGAAGTTTTTTTGGAAGATCTCTTCTGGAAAAGCTTCTTCTGAAAGAAGCCTGCAGTCTAGACATAGCCCCACTTACCGGGCGCATCATCCACAGCTTCCAAGGGCTGCAAGTGGCTCGCCTCTTCCGGGGCACAAAACAGCTCCTGACCGCAAGCCTCTGTGGATGCAGATTTCTCCTCTTGCTCTGGGTTCCCTTCCTCCTCAATAAACACGGCCACAACTTCCTCCTCCTATCTCAGCCCACTCTTGGATTGCCCTGCGCGCCTCCGAAATATCCAGCGGGGTCTTCGGAGTGGAGGTGGGGTCAGCCCCAAGTTTATCATGCAGCTCTTTGTGGAACCTGCAGGTTGCGGGCATAGCACCAGAGCCATGGTTTGTTTCCTGTGCCTTGTGGTAGGCATTCTGCAGCTCCTTCAATTTGACTCTGCAGTGTAGCGTGTCCCAGTCATGGCTTCTTTCATCCATCTTGAGCTGTGCCCATAGGTATCATACGTCCTGTGACCGTAGCACAGCTGGGACTGGACTGCCTCTTCTCCCAAATGCTGAGGAGGTCTAGCACCTTGGGACGGCTCCAAACCGGGGATCTCCTAGTGGATGGAGCAGGCTTAGCCAGCAGGAGGGATGCACTGAGAACACATCACACGTCGCTGAGCAAACAGGGAGGGGACTTCCACATTTCAAAAAGAATGCAAGGGTGGGTCCGAGGATTGGTCACCTGATTGGTCACCTGAGCAGGGCAGTAGAGTTGAACCAGATGAGCAGAGAGGCAAGAACAGGCCTTGTGGGAAGGGTGCCTGTGACAGGGCGTTCGCCCTGCACTGGCCCTTTAAGGGCAAACCCCAGCCTGGAGCAGGGCCTGGGAGTTTAGCCCCAGCTGAGGGTGCATTAGTTGATTAGGGCCCAGCTGGGAGCTATATAAGAGCATGGGCCCCTGCTCCCAGTGAGAGCTTGGCTGCTGGGGGAGTAGGAGGCTCCCTGGAGCTAGGGTGAGGCGAGGCTGGGAGAGCTCTGGCCAAGCAAACCCCCAGACTGCAGGGCCTGAAGAACGGCCCACTGAAGAAACAACCACCCCCGGAAGGGGGGGCTCAGAGACTGACGTGGGCACTGCTGGAGGGCAGTGTCCGGAAGAGAACACCGTGGCCTGGAGGAAAGAGGGGAAACACTACCTGAGGGAAGGTACCCTGACAGCCCAAGGAGCTAATTCCGTGGACAGCTGGCAGGGGGTGCTATGGTGGTGAGTGAATCCCCTCACAGTGCCGGAGGCCAGTCAGGATGCAGTATTACACCACAGTCTCCTCTCTTGGCCCTCCCAACACACTACCCAGAGTGTGGCAAGCGCTACACTTCTCACTGAGGAGATTTACCTAGAGCGCACTAACTGTGGAACAAGTGCGCACTAAGCCCCTTGTGTGGACACCTTGGGAGTTACAGCGCCGGGGGCTGACTTACTGCACAGTAACTTGCCAGTGTAGACTTGGCCTCAGTGCCTACAGGGTCAGGCTCCTTCATGCACTAAAACAAAGCAGCCCCCACAATCCTGTTTTACTGCATGGCTGTGAGGTCTTTGGAAGAAAGCAATTATCAGTTGATTATCAGCATGGTGGGGGTGGGAGGGGAATACGTATGAAAAATGCTTGGCCTCTAGCTACAGCTATACTGCCATTTTTTTCGGAAGAAGATATGTAAATTGTGCTCGTATTTGTATATCTTCTTCCAATTCTTTTTGCGGAAGGTTTTGTATCCTTGTAAATCGAGGTTTACAGGGTCTTGTGAAAGAGGGTTTTTTTTCCCAACATTTGGCCCCGTCTACATGGGGCCAAATAGCGGCAAAACCTCTTCCGCAAAAAGAATCGAAAGAAGATATGCAAATACGAGCGCGATTTGCACATCTTCTTCCGAAAAGACCAGCAGTGTAGCCATACGTCGGAGTGGCAGGCTTGCATTCCGGAGCAGGATGGGAAGGGTTAAAAAAATTCCCATGGGAAAATATTCTAAATCCTGAAAAGAGGCCAGTCCAAGAGAGGTGCTGGGTGTCTGCAGACAGAAAAGACTGGGGACAAGCTCAGATATGATTGCTGTGTCCTGGCTGGGGGAATGTTTGTGGTAATCTGAAATAGCTTCAGTTTGGCTATTAATGGGTGTGTGTTTCTGGAGTAATACTAGACTGCTGTCCGACACACAGCCAGCAAGCTGACAGGCCAGTCTGGACTTATTCCAAAGAAATGAACCAGGTATGTGGGACATAATAGAGGCCATTGAACATTTTGGGAGAGCAATCATAAATAATCAGTCCGAAATGTCTGTGAGTGTAGAACAAAATACGGCCTTTCAGAAAGACAGGAGGGTGTAATTGGAATCCTTTATTGTCCCCAAACTCCAGTTGGCAACAAAGAGCTGGGTTTAAAAATAGATATGAGCAATTCCTGCTAATTTCAGTATAATTTACAGTAGGTGGTAAAATGGAAGGCTCTGTCGTAGTTTTACTAAAGAGTGAAACAATATCAAAGAAAAAGAGAACTCCTGGGAAGGGCAAGAGACAGGGAATTAGAAAGATTACCTATATAAAACTCTCTGTCTGTGTGTGTGTGTGGCATGCCTCTAGGGCCTTTACCGAATTTCAAACAGCAATTAAAGAGAGGGATTCCTTCTTTTCATGCATCACTGAGATGTAGTTACTTAGGAGCAGGATGCAGTATCCATTATGTAACACCACCCTTGGCAGGTTCTGGACAAGAAGCAAAGGAACACTGTATCTGGTAAATAGTGACAGAGATGTAGCCGTGTTAGTCTGGTGTAGCTGAAACAAAAGACAGGACTATGTAGCACTTTAAAGACTAACAAGATGGTTTATTAGATGATGAGCTTGCGTGGGCCAGACCCACTTCCTCAGATCAAATAATGGAAGAAAATAGTCACAACCATATATACCAAAGGATACAATTTTAAAAAAATGAACACACATGAAAAGGACAAATCACATTACAGAACAGAAGGGGGATGTGGGGGGGGGGGGGGGGGGGGGGGGGGAAGGAAGGTGAATGCCAGTGAGTTAATGATATTAGAGGTGGGGAAGGGGAAGACTCCAACTATCTTACCCATTACAAAGATAGCTTCCCCAATTATCACCTCTAATACTATTAACTCACAGACATTTCCCCTTCCCCACCTCTAATATCATTAACTCACTGGCATTCACCTTCCTTCCCCCCCCCCCCCACACACATCCCCCTTCTGTTCTGTAATGTGATTTGTCCTTTTCATGTGTGTTCATTTTTTTAAAATTGTATCCTTTGGTATATATGGTTGTGACTATTTTCTTCCATTATTTGATCTGAGGAAGTGGGTCTGGCCCACGAAAGCTCATCACCTAATAAATCATCTTGTTAGTCTTTAAAGTGCTACATGGTCCTGTATTTTGTATCTGGTAAAGCAGTGAGGGAAGAGGGATGGCTGGAATACAATCACTCATAGTGGGATTTGGCCAGACTACCCAGACTAGCAGCCTCCCTCTTCTTGGAAAAACTCCAGTGGATCTTTAGTGACCAAAAGTGTTCAGGCTTCCGTTTTATGCAGCATTTAAAAGCTCGGAGCTCCAGCAGCATGGGCATAGCACCACTCTGGGAGCAAGGCTTCTGTTCTGACAGGGAGGGAAGAGCACCGCTACTGAGTCATCACCCACAACAGTTGCACAACACGCGTTCTGCGCCCCCGCAGCACCTGCTGGCCCTGAAATCAGAATCCCAGCCTGGAAGGGAAGAGCGCCCCCTGCTGGATTTCATGTGGATTATTGATTACTAGACCCACGCTTCAGTAAACAAACCCAACCAAATAAACTCCAGTCATCAAAAGGAAAAAAAATCCTATCAGTCCGTCTCCCCCATCCAAAACAGCTGCTGATGTGAGCTACGGGTGTAGGGTGTCGGTGGACAGCGTGTGGCAAGGCTCGCCCCGAACAATGGTGCAGAGAGTGAGTGAGTGAGTGAAGGCCTGAGATGTCAAACATTCTTCTTCGTGTATCTCTTCTAAATGGGAGAGAGGATGGGGATTTTCAGAGAACCAAAGTTTCTGAGGAATTAAAAAGCCCACAGCTGACACTCCAAGTCTTATTTATAGATCAGAAGCTTTTCAGTGGATAAGACACCAGGCGCAGAGAACACAGACAGAAACTGGAGAAGCAGCAGTAGGAGAGAGCCCCAAAGCTTGGCAGAAGGCCAGACAAGTGTTCTTTTTAAGGAAGGGCATGGATATATGAGATGAGTACAGACCTTTACATGAGGGTTATCATCATGTACCACACATAGCGAAGATATTGGACAACTGCTCCCTTCTCCACGGATGCCCTGCAGGGCTGAATGCGGCTTGCAGCTTTACTGCCATCTCTGGCAAATGTACGGTGCACTGGGGATATTAAGCAAATGAATGAGTGCTTAGCGCCCGAGTGTGCCAGGAGATTCTTTATCATGCGTGATTAGGGGGTTTGCCAGGGAGGTTTCTGTGCCCAGGTGCTGGGTTATTGTGTGGATCGGAATGTTACAGTAACAAAGTTTTCCACCGAGCCCTGTGTCCATACAAGCATAAGAATGGCCATACTGGGTCAGACCAAAGGTCCTTCTAGCCCAGTATCCTGTCTGCTGACAGTGGCCAGCACCAGGTGCCCCAGAGAGGGTGGACTGAAGACAATGATCAAGCAATTTATCTCTTGCCATCCCTCTCCAGCCTCTGACAAACAGAGGCCAAGGACACCATTTTATCCCCTGACTAATAGCCTTTTATGGACCTAACCTCCATGAAATTATCTAGCTTCTCTTTAAACTCTGTTCTAGTCCTAGCCTTCACAGCCTCCTCTGGCAAGGAGTTCCACAGGTTGACTACACGCTGTGTGAAGAAGAACTTTCTTTTATTAGTTTTAAACCTGCTACCCATTAATTTCATTTGGTGTCCTCTAGTTCTTCTATTTAGGGAACTAATAACTTTTCTTTATCCGCCCTTTCCACACCACTCATGATTTTATAGACCTCTATCATATCCCCCCTCAGTCTCCTCTTTTCTCCTTTGCATGTGCAAGGGACTTAGCTGCGTTAGCTGCAAAACACCTCGGCTGAGGAGGAGATTAGTAATATCAGCTTCATCTCACAGGTGGGGAAGCTGAGGCTCCCCAAGGACCTTGCTGAACGCTTCTCCAGGGGTCAGTGACAGAAGCAGCATGAGGACTCCTATTTTCCTAACTCCCTGTCCTGCTCTTTGGCCGTGTTGCTAGGATAGACAAAATCACCCCAGTACACCATGCTCTCAGTCTCCTCATTCAAGCATGAAGCACATTAATGTTCCCTCTAATTTTTTCCATCCATGCATGGAATAAATTTTGTTAAGTGCACCAGGGCCTGCATGAATGTGCACCACCAGTAGAAACACATTCTGAGCGCTCTGCTAAGCAGCTGAGCAGCATCTGAATCTCCCCTCTGTGGCCACCCAAGTGCTCAGCTTACAGGGAACACTGGTGCGCACCCTGACCCTATCTGATGCACTTGTGGGACTGCCCCAGAGATCTGTGGAGTCACAGGATTGAGCCACATCTGGGAACTTCACCACATGATATCTGGTGCTACCCCATCAATTATGATTACTCTGGCTGGCCCTCACCAGACTACATGCATTTGGTATTAATAGAGGGCAAAAGTAGTCTCCTGTAAACAAATGGTGGAGGGGAAGCACCTTGGAGCACAAGAGGGTAGGCTCTGATGAAGGGAGATGGACCTGCCTAACGATTCCGCCCAGGAAGGAGACTGGGTGCTTGCAGTTTTATAGGTCACGGCCAGGAAGCAGTGGCCATGGGGAGAGGCGGGAGGTTAGGTGAATTAATCATGCCATGTATTATAAAACAAAAGAGATTGTTGCAGGGCACTGGTTGTTCCGAACCTATAGTTCTGAATGCTACTCGGGGAAAATGCGCCCTGAATTGATCATGTTTGCTCGCGGAGCTAACTCACATGATGAAAGATGGATGGAGACACCTTTGCTAGACCGCATAAAATCGGCAAAGGGCACGTTCCCAAAGATGTGAACCTTGCAACGCTGTTCTTTCCTAAACACCTGCTTAGTGAGCCAGGGGATGAATTTCCGGCCACTGTCATTAATAACAGAAACTTTTTTGTCTGGGACATGTGGTTGGGGTAGATTTTCAGTGGACCTGAAGCGCTGCCCTTGTAAAAGATCCCCGATCAGATTTGAACGTTAGAATTACTTGTCAGCTCCAAATGCCCATGAGACTTCCCACTGAAGTCAAAGTGAAAGTCAGATTTAATAGGCCACAGACAGACCTGGCATCAGCAAGATAATCTCCCATGGAAGTCTCTCATCCAAGTCCAGTGGGGAATTGATTCAAACAGTGGTATTAGTCACACTCCAAGTAGCCATGGAATGTCGCTTAATGACAACTGCAATGGCCTAGCCTGCTACTTTGTACAACATCCTTTGGGCCATATATTTGAAGGGAAGTGCAGGAGAAAGGGCAACAGAGAGTTAGAAGGGACCCGAATCCGAACCCTGACATCAAATGAACTCCTCCACAGCAGGAAGGCATCTTTTGGGAGCCCACAAACATGCCCTGTCCCAGAATGTGGGACATTAACAAAAGTTTGTCAGTTTTTCTCAACTGTTAACTGCCTCTGAAAACTCTGCTGCAGGCCTGATGCAGAAGCACATTACAGAGTGGAATGGAGGTTGCGAAATGTGTATAACATAAAAGATCCCGTGTTTAACAGATGAAACAATACCCAGCGGTGCTGAGTGAGGGGTTTGAGTGGGTCGCACAGGGAGTGTGTGCACAGTGTAGTCAAGTGATAGGATGTGGGGCTTTGGCATTGGGTCGTTCTTAATCCTTAACCTTTCACGTTAGATCACAATTGAAAAATTCTTGGTCGAGGTCTGAGATGCTTGTGAATATGCCAGCGCCATGCGTGAGACCCAGAAAGCTAGGTGTTAAACACAGAAAGCTAAGATCCTCCGGTCATTCCAAAATGAACGATGGGGTGTGTGGGAAGATGGATGCGGTTTGGCCGGGGCTTTGGGAACAGAATGCAGGGCCTTCCACCATACGTGTAAAAGCCAACTCAGCCCAGCAGTGCTTATTTGTCTTAAGTCAGCTTGTATGGAAGGAGGTGGCAGGTTGGGGTCCAATTCTCAGTGTCCTGGTGCGCACAGCACAAGGAATCCCCACAAAAAACTAGCTAGAATCAAGAGAGGAGGCTGTGAAGGCTAGGACTAGAACAGAGTTTAAAGAGAAGCTACATAATTTCATGGAGGTTAGGTCCATAAAAGGCTATTAGCCAGGGGATAAAATGGTGTCCCTGGCCTCTGTTTGTCAGAGGCCGGAGAAGGATGGCAGGAGACAAATCGCTTGATCATTGTCTTTGGTCCACCCCCTCTGGGGCACCTGGTGCTGATCACTGTCGGCAGACAGGCTACTGGGCTAGATGGACCTTTGGTCGGACCCAGTATGGCCGTTCTTATGTTCTTATGATTGTAATGCTCCTATCCCCTGGCAGTGAGGTCACTGTTGCTGTACATAGGTGAGATGCTAACATGGACCCATCCTGTGCTGGGCCTGTTTGGGGGCCTTCCGACACGCTGGCTGCGAACCCAGGCCCTCCTTCACTGCATTCACTTAAAAATATAAACCAGAAGTAGACACAGAAAGTGGTCAGCCGCCTCCCGCATTGCTGGGTCTGACAGGCCTTCCCAGCCACATCTCAAAAAATCCTTCCCCGCGTTCAACTGTAAATAATTGCAGAGGGGGTGAGCGATGCTGAGCACAGACACGGGAGATATTTTCAGCTGAGAGGTGCAAACAGATGTGGAGTCACAGAGATACAGAGCAGCAGGGACCATGTTCCAGATGTTTACAGCTCTTATACCACTAGCAGGGAAACGGCATGAAGAGCCAGGGACAGGAGGAAGGGAGGAGTGAAGAAAGCCAAGGTCTGTAATGCTGCAAATCCTTGCAAGGGGTTTAGAAACAAGGACAATGATTCTCCTCTGTGTCAGTCTACTGTTTTCTCCGTTAACAGAAGACACCCTCAGCTTGGATTGTTGGGCCAGTGCAGCATAGCCATCAGTTAGATTAATTTGTATTTCCTCCAAGTCATGTCAGTTGTCATTTTTCTCCTTCTCTAAGTTGTGCAGAATTTTACCTTAACAGGCAATGCAAGTCCTGGCCAAGGGATGTGTCCATAGAGTATTCGCTGCTTCACAGCCCAGCTGAGCTCTCTGGATGTAACGCAGGCGGACACAAATGACCGTAATCATCCTTAGTGCCTTAATTAGTTTATAGTTTCTGTCTGTGGGGGGCACGTGCCTTTTGTCCCCAGCTCTTCAGGTGGAGTGGAAGATGCTTCCCAGGAGAAGGTGAGCTTTCTGCTGCAGGCATGTTCCCCACAGTCTTTATTGGTGCAGGCCAGATAATGGAAAAAATTATATTCTATTTCAGCAACGATTGTTTATTTTTGAACGCTTTAGTCTTAGAGATGCAATTTACCGCGACGTTATGCAACAGGTGTATCAAAACACGCTGGTCAGCTGCCTTGGAATGCCACTCCTTGCATTCTTCCTCCAAAGCATCCCCGGGGATCTTCACGGCTTATCGATTTTAAACTTGTTAAGTTTTCCATTTAATTCTTAGAATAGTTTGTCTGATGTAGAAAGAATTCTGAACTTCTGTGACTGAATCTTCTTCCCGGGAATTTATAGCCAGCTCAAAATTCTGTTCTGTTCGGGGAGAGTACCTCATGGCATTAAAACTAAATTATATCAAGGTGCCTCTGTTATTAGCAAAATGATTTCCTATGATTACTAGGTATGGCCATGAATCCTCCTTGTCAACTGACTTTCTCAAGACTAATAGCTGCATAGGAATTGTGGGCACATCTAATCACTTCTTTTTGGAAAGTGAGTGTTGTAATTATGTTAATGTCTCCCAGGAAATCACCTCTTGTGATCTTGGTCTGGAGTGACCTAAACTTGGAACATGCAGTGTGAACATAACCACCTCTTGGCTTTGGTGCTTCAGAGCAGGTATTGTTGTTTGGCTTTTTACCAAGGACTTGCCACGTTCTTCATTTAGTGTGGTGATGAAGTGCACAACATAATCACAATCTCCTTGCTTTCATTATGAAACTTGACTTGGATTGTCTTAATGAAAGCTACAGGAAATTACAAATGCTTGAAGCACATGGCCTTGCACAGTGATTCAGGGAGTAATTTCAAGCAGCTTGATATTTAGCTACAGAACCAAAAAAAAAAAAAAAAAAAAAATGCTTTCATGAAAGTATGATTCTCTGTAAAATTCTCTTCCAGCTGATGGGTTTTTGCATAAAGTGCTGCCTGATTAAAGCGCTGCTCCCTGTGGTTTGTGTTTCTGAAATAACTAAGGACCTGATCCTGCAAAGTGAGCCAAACACATCCCCTTTTGCTTGGGAAATTTGTGGGTGCACTAGATGGATAAGGTAGGTCTGCACTCTTGGCATCAACTTGCCAGATTGGGACCTAAGCAGTGATCATACATTTGCTCTGTTCCCAGGGCCTGGGTGTGCAAACCTTCGTTCACTGCTCTCTAGCTGGAAGTTTCACAGCAGGGAGTATCAGGTCTTTTTTATTTTTAATTAAGGTTGATTCACCCATAAGTATCCGACTGGAGGAGCTCGGGCTTTAAGAAAAACCTCAAAAATCACAAGAGGTGGCAATTCTGTGTTCAATATCAGCTCCACTCAGATGTGTCTGGAGAAGACACAGAGCTCTGTTCCTGGAGAGCCCCCTCCTCTCTACAAAATATACATCCGTTCATGGGGCTACAGACCCGAAGCAAGTACCATGCCCCTAGCACGATACAGGACCACAGTCCCCAAAGTGACGTCAGCAGCATCAGCATGCCGGATGGTCCTCCTGCTCATGAATCCAGGGCATTTTGAGCAAAGCCAGTGGCTAATCTTTTAGGACTCCCTAGTGGGGTGAAGGTGGCAGCTGCTGTGATTACAAATGGTAGGATATTCCTTCCAAAAGGAAGTTTCACCCCCCCCCCAAAAGGGCAGGGGGATGATCAAGCAATGTCCCTTTTCCTCCAGCTGCGTTTTCTATATACTGTCCCTTTAAAATGTAAATGCCTATCCCAGTTCAAGCCAGCAGTTGCAGAAGGAGTCCTGCACACACGGTGCTGTTTCTCACCCAGGCTTGTATTTATTTTGTATTTGTTTTTTCCTTAGCCCAGAGCCAGCAGGCATGTCGTGTGGTGGGTAGGTTGTAAAAGGGTCCTGTGCGTGGTTAAAACCCAAATGGCAGCTTCATGCTTCAGAATCTAAATGTGGCAGTTTACAAACATAGTATGGGGGGGAGAGGGGGTTGAGAGAAGGAGGCCAGGGAGTTAGTGCCATTGTGTTGTTATTTCCAGAAAATAGGCATGTGATCTAAAATAACAAACAATCAAATAAACTAGACTAGCATGCAGAATATTTTACTGGCCATGTACTGATCCTTTATTTTGCAAAAGTGCTATTGCAGCATTACTCAGGGTGGAAAGAGAATCTCTACAGATTTTTCATGGTTCTCATGTCAGACAGGCATGCACAGGCTCAATTTACAGCCATTGCCAGGGATCTGAACATGTCCAGGGAGATCCCGGGAGGAAACATGCTTTCCACCCCAAACAACTTTACTGATTTTAAGAGATTCCACTCACCTCCCTACAAAATGGTTTCCACCATCCTCTAAGTGCCAGGAGCAAAAGCATAACATGCAGAGTATAGTTAGAACTGCTGCAGGGACATCACACATTGTATGATTTCCTTGTAACCTCTTTTTGTCATAAGAACCCAGAGAATTTCAATAATGTTTTGGAAGGGTCGTGAGGGTGTTATTGGGTGACACCTGCCTGCAGAGTGGAAGTCTGTTTCCATGAGTAACTTTGCTTTGTTTAGTAGGTCCTCCTTCACATCTCAGCTGCAGCTGTCAGCACAAGCCAGGAATCTAGTTTCACAGCTGTATTCCAAACTGATCAGGGTGAGGGTCAGCTTTGGTTTACAAATTAAACCCTGCAAATGGGAATATTCCTGAGTCTATTTGTCCTGTTGTTGGGTAGCAGAGCTACCATTCCCTAATCTGTGCACGCACACACAAGAGAGGTTTGGACTTTATTGGGGTTTTTTTTAGATCATTCCTAAGGTAAAAGAAACTCCTGAAGGAGTTTCAGCTGAATGTTTGTAGCAGGAGCAAGCCTTTGTTAATTCATTAGCTCTTCAGTTGTATTTGTTCTTCTGTTTATTAGTATTGTATTTTAGAATGTCCATGGTCAATCTTAAACAAGATGGAAGGAAGCATTAATTGGCCCCCAAGAGAGCTTGTTTTGCAGATAACACTGCTCCTCTTACATGTATCTTGTGCTACTTTGCACCAATGGAGAGAAAACAAGGAGTAGTTCTGTGACACCTGAGAGCTCACAAAAACATATAATATAATGTCCAATTCTTCTAGTGAGGTGGGTCCTACCCAAGAAAGCTCACAATACTCTATATTTTAGTTAGTCTCTTAGGGCATGTCTACACAGCAGCGCTATTTTGGAATAACATAGGGTGCATCTGCACTACAAGCCTTTATTTCAAAATAATGTCGAGCTGAAGGACTTCTTACTCCAACTTGTGGTAACCTTTATTTCACAAAATGTAAGGCAAGTTGAAGGACGAGTGCTCTTCCTTCGACTTCCTGCTGTGTAGACCGCGCCAAAAGCAGAATTAAGCGATTTCGACTTAAGCTATGCAATTGACATAGCTGAAGTTGCGTAGCTTAATTCGACTTTAGCCCTGCTGTGTAGACGTACCTTAAGGTGCCACAGGACTATTTGTTTTTAAAGTTACAGACTAACTCGGCTACCCTCCTGAGACGTTTTCACAATGGAGAGAAAGTTAGGCTTCAATCCTGCACACGCGTCGACTTGTGCCTAATTATAAACACAGAAGTGATTTCACTAAGTTCAATAGAAGTACTTGTGTGGGCAGCTGAGCACGTGTGTTAACGTTTGCAGGATTGGGGCCCTTCAGCAGCCTCTCTCGCCTCGCCTATTGAGTGCATGGCTTCCCAGACAGTTTGTAAGCAGGTCTTGAGCACATTGAGTGAAACAAATTGCACAGATACTGTGGCTTCACTAACTCAAGAGGCAGTTGAGAAATTGCGGGGGAAATGTGACTGCTGTTTAGGATTTCCAAAAATAAAACAGGTGCATTTGTTAGCTTGCAGTCTGCTCGGACACCCTCAGCATCGTTGAACTGGCTGCTTGTGCCTCCAAACTGGGGGAAGAAGGAGGGAGTGGGGCTCCCCCTTTGCATGCTCATTCATTTTCTGCAGTCATTCATCTGCTGCAGCTATTGAGCGGTGTATCCCAGACCGAGTCTGGGAAGTGCTTGGCTGCGGAGTGCTGCACTCTGATTGGCCCAGGGAGTGCCGCTGTTTGGAGAATAATGTGTGAATACCATCTGCTCCGAGGAGTTGGGAGCACAGTGAATTTTGCTTGGAGAGGCACCTTTCACCAGGAATCCAAACAAGAGGGAACAAGCTTTTCTTTCTTGTTTCTGATCCCGTCTCAGTTGGGGCAGGATTTATCTTCCCCCCCCTCGCTGCGAAACTTTTTTGCTTAGCTGGAAGAAGGGAGAGTTTGCACTTTTTTTTTCCTTCGCTGCCTGGGATTCTTGCTGGTTTACAGAGTGGGGAAACCAATACAAGGCTGCATGTCTTTTCAAACTTGTTGATTTTGGCTCCAGCCCACAACATGAAATGGCTGAGTTACTCCGGGAGGTTAGTCCCAAACCTCTGACTTGCTTTTAAAGGTATGTCTGTATTTTAATATTAGCCTCCCCAAATGCACAGGGTTTTTGTCTGCTGGGGGAGGAAGTCCCCTCCTACAGCAATGACTGAGTTGATCAGATAGTGTGGTTGGCCTCAGAACTTGTGTAGTCAGCTTTGTGAGTGTGCGGGGCTGGAGTGATAGCTTAGCTTTTGTTCAGCAGTTTGGCTCTCTTGGTATGGAAACTGTTTTACAGTAGGTCTGAAAGAAAACGCTTTTTAGCCAGTGAAACAGTAGTGATGGCTGATCACTGTTATGTGGTTGGTGGCAGTGCAAAGAGAGGGCCGGTGCTCTTATTAAACAAAAAATGTTATGGTCTTTTCAAACAGAACATACTAGGAGGCACTAAAAAGCCTGGTTTTTTCCATAGTCCGGGTCTGAAATCAAACAGAATCAATGTTACTTGAAGGGGGCAGAATTTCTTTTTTTTAAATATAATTTTGAGCTTTTAAAATGCTGCCTAATGATGACCTGCTTAGCATGACCTGAAAATCAAATGGAGCCCCAAAACCCCAGACCTGACCCTAACCTGGGAGCAGAGGTGAGGGCAGGCCAGGCTGTGTGTACTCCCCTTCAGCTCTGCATAGCACTGCTGGATTTATTTATTTTGAAGACCTGTAGTCAGCAGTGTTCTTTTATGGAGGTAGAGTTCAACCAAGTACTTCTGACCCAACAAGATAAGGTCAGCAAAGGGAGCATTTGAAATACTGACCTTTCATTAAAATTCCTACATTCCTTCCGTAACCTAGACGATGCAGTGTAACTGTCATCTAGTAAAAGCTTTAAATAGTAACCTGCAAACACACTGATAGCGGGTACTTGTAATACATTATGTTTGCTGAAGGCTCTAATGTAACTTTGCTTCTGACAAATAGCCCTTTTTTAACTACTCTTCCTTGTCGCTGTGTTACGATTTGCACTGTGTTTTATGCTGAGATCATCAGAAGTTCCCTTTATCCATCATTATATATTGTAAGAGAAATATTAAAGCTCATGAGAGAGAGGAACAAGGGGTTGAAATATTTGAGATTTGCTCCAGTCTATTCTTTCCCTTTTGTAATAAACAAGGAAGAGAAAATATTTTACATCCAGGCTCTCCACTCACACACAAGGAGTTTGAACACCCATAGTTTTTAATGCAGCTTGCAACCAGCTGAAGTTTTGACGTATTTTAACCCTTTTTAGCATGAATTTGATTATTTTTCCAGTGGCTCAGCATATTTCTGCTTCTGCGAAATGGTTGGGGTGCTCTGCAAGGCGAATCTGCAGGTGACTTTCAAAGAACTCTGTTACCTGGGAATGACTTACATAGTTTGGAACGCAACGTTGTTTCACATTGAAACTTATTTTGAAACTGTCAAAATACAACCTGACACCAATTTTGAACTTTAAAAAAACACCACTTTTTGACTCACAGGACTTGTCGAACATGACTCCTCCTTGTCGCCAGATTCTCTGTTCCTATCAATCTGCATTTTCCGTCTGGGGAAAAAAGTTTCGTCAGAAAGTTTTCAACCATTTCTAATGCTCTCAGCCAACCAAACACAGCTGATGACAATATTATAGTTATTTACATTCGTCATTTACCGCTTGCATATATTGCACCTTCTCTCCAGCACACACAGTAGCAATTTTGCCTTCATGGTGGTACTCCATCGCAGATTAACTCTGCTTCGCCTCTTCACGTAGGGTAGAGCTTCTCGCTCTGGGAATCAACATTGCCACCCTCTATAGAATGGTGTGCCCAGCTCTCCCACCTCGCCTCCAAAAAATTCCAACCATAAGACTCCTAAATTCACAGGTGGGGGGAAAATCTCTTTTTTTCCTTGGTTGGAGGGAAAGCAAAACACTTCTCATTCCACTTTCTGTTTCGGAGATGGCCCCGTATGGCCCCGTTACCACAGAACGCAAGTGCCCAGTGCTCTTGAATGTATTTACCGTCACAAGGCCCTTGTGCGTTAGGGCCATGTGAGGGAGCAGAGGTCCAGAAACCCAGCTTTTTAGAGGAGGAGTTTACATGTTGCTGCCCTTGGTGTGACAGTACCTTTAGTCTCCTTTCCAAAGGTGGCTTAGGCACGTAAGAGGCTGCCCTTGGTGTGACAGTACCTTTCGTCTCCTTTTCAAAGGTGGCTTAGGCACGTAAGAGGCTATCATCTGTCAGTGGGATTTTGGCTCCTAAATCAGTTAGACCCTATTGCATGCAACACTGCAGTGCCTAAATACCATTAAACACTTGGCCTGAGGATACACTGTGTGTCTACACTGTACAGTGAGACTGGGCTGTGCCTCAGGTTTGAACCCAGCCCCATGTCAGCAAACGCTGACAGCTTAGATTCTAGGACTCTTCTAAGTGGGGTGGGTCAGAGCCTGACTACTACAGTGGCGGGGGGCCATTCTCTGTAGTTTTGCAGTGTGGACACAATTCCAGCTGTGGACCTGAGTCAGCTCATTGTAGTGCTCTACGGCTCCATTAGCACAGCTGTGAGATCCAGGTCCAGCTGCTTGTAAGCCCAGGTTTGCTGTGCAGTGTGAATGTTCACGCACAGGCTTGGAAATACGGAGTCTGCAAGCCCAGGAGCCATGGATCTGAATCCACACTGTAGCATAGGCACACTCTGGATGACTTTCCCAAGAGCCCAGTTGGAGTGTGTGCCATGCAAGGACTTCGGCCTGGAACTCCTGAGTCCTAGGCTAACGCCCTAAGCAGTGTTCCATGAACCTCCTCTTGGCCTTGTTGCTGCCCCATCCTGCTCCTTCCAATTCCCCCCTAAGAAACCTTTCGGTGGGAGCAAATGTGCCACTTGGCCATTGATCTGCACGACATACCTGTAAAAATGGCAAATCTCAGAGTCGTTTTTTGGCAGACTGACACTCTTGTTTGGCTGGAGTCAAAACTTTGTTAATTTCCTCTTAGAGAAGCCAAGATGTCTGGTAAAAATGATGAGCTGGCCAATGCTCACCCAACCGCACGTGTATCATAACCGTGTTGTCTCCAAGCAAAGCTCAACAACTGTCATGTACCCACCCCTCCATCACTCTTCTGGCCCCATTTAGTTATGGAGGCTTGACATGGGTCTCTCTGTGCAGTGTGTGGGCCTGGCTCAGACTGGGGCCCTCATTTGCCTCTTAGGTTTGTGCTGATCTTGGGTATTTGTAGACCCGAGCCAGAGTGTTCATACACTTGTCTTGACATGACTGTCTCTATAGATCTATCCTGGCTATTTATATCTGACTCTGTACCTAATCCTGTACTTTGTGGTCATGAAGTTAGGAACTTAATAGCTAGTATTCGGAGGAGACTCTCTACAAGGTTTGGGACTTCCTCTGCCCGATCAGTACGTAATGGAACAGATGTAATTCCTCATTCTGTAATATCACTATCTGGGCTCCTGCTCAAGCAATGAAGTTACCAAGAGATGGCCATCTTGCCTCTGCTGAAGTGGGTGCAGAAATCCTGTGACTTTTTTGTTTCAGACCAAGAAAAAAGCAAAATAGGTAGGAAGAGAGATGTTGCTAGGCAGAGGAGTTGAGTAGCAAGCACAATGAACCGGGACTCAGAAGAATCCTGTTCTATTTGCATCTTAGGCTTCTCTCAATGTACCCTGAAATTGATGCTGTAGAAATTGATCTCCTGGGGTTTGATTTAGTGGGTCTTGTAAGGACCTGCTAAATTGACCACTGATGGCTTCCCCATTGACTCCAGTATTCCATCGGGTCACAAGGAGTAAGGGAAGTCAGTGGGAGAGTTTCTCTCATCAAGCCCTACAGTGGGGGACTCCACAGAAATTCAACCTAAGATAGATTGTCTCCAGCTATGCTATTGACTTAGCAGGAGATGCATATCTTAGGTCAACTTTATCCCCTAGTATCGACCTAGCCTCACTTGAATAAGTCACTTCCCCCCTCCATACCAGTTTTCTCTTGCAGCCATAGTCTTATCTACTTAGATACACAATATTGGCTCTTTTGAGTAACTGTGGCTTTTGCAGCATCTAACCTAGTGGAGTTTGATTTTTTAGTTGGCCTCCCGTGGCAGTATTACTAGCTATAACTTAATGGATGGATGTTGCTTCCGTCTTCTGGGAAAAGGTCTCTCCAAACAATGGCGTCTTGACTTTTTTTTTTAAAGATAAATTATGAAAAGAGAACATTCCTAGCTCTGAGTTGTAAAATGGCTTCCATTTAAAGTTGGGCTTTTTTAGCTAGGTAAGATACCTCCTCAGAATAATGTGTTTATCAGGGTGCATCAAAATAAAATTTGAGCCAAACCTGAGGGTTTTCGTTTGTTGTTTTCCGAAGGGTGTTTTGAGACTTTCCAACCAGCACATAATACGTTGTACTGCAGTCTGAGAACTAGCTGGGATTCATGTTAGTGCCAAGGCACTGGCTATGTTTGCGCTCTGCCTTCTGTTCCTGTCTGGATGCCCTTTGTGATTGGCACCATCCTAAATGGAAGGCATCTATCGACGCTATAGAGCCTGGGTCTGGGTGTTGTGCCAAGAGTGAGAATGGAAGATTAACCAGCAAATCGTGTTAGTGACCCTCTCAACCATGAACGGCAGATTTACACCTCCTTTATGGGATAGAATGAATTAAGGCTCAGAGTGCTTGTTTCTAGACCTCTTTTAACCAGAGACTATCAGTTGCCAGACTAGTGTGATGATGGCCAGGAATGGGAGCTGATTCAGACATGGGTAACACCATGAATGTTTCAGAGGGGTAGCTGAGTTAGTCTGTAACTGGAAGAACTTAAAAAACAACGAATAGTTTAGCAGCATCTTAAAGACTAACAAAACTTGTAGATGGTATCATGAGCTTTCGTGGGCACAATCCACTTCTTAGTGAGCTGAAACTGAAGTGTGGTGCAAAATGGAAAGCCACTACATTGCAGCGTGTTTTTCTGAGGATAGGGTTCTTAAACTCATTGGCTATGTCTACATTGCCCCCTCTTGTGCAAAAAAATATGCAAATGAGGCAAAGTGTGGAATATTGCTGTGCCTCATTTGCATAATTAATGAAGCTCCATTTTTGCACAAGAGGCTTTTGCGCAAGAGCTGTTCTTCCTCTTTTTTTCAGGAAGAACAGCTCTTGCACAAAAGCCACTTGTACAAAAACGGAGCCTCATTAATTATGCAAATGAAACATGCTGATATTCCACGCTTTGCCTCATTTGCATTTTTTTTGCACAAGAGGGGACAGTGTAGTCATAGCCAGTAAGTAAGACCGGTTAGCTGAGGGAACCTGTTCTGTGCACAACAGGCCACCTTGACGTAGAAGATCATATAACACTAGAACTGCAAGGAACCTCGAGAGGTCATCGGGTACAGTCGCCTGCCCTCGTGGCAGGACCAAGCACCATCTAAACCAGGGGTCAGCAACCTTTTCAAACCAAAGAGCCAAACTACATCAAAATTCAGAATAAGTGATCAACAAAGAGCTGTATAAGAATGCCCATTTGCATGACTGAAAATAGACTACTTAATATTATTGATAATTGACATGCTGATTAATAGTAGCATAAATGAAACATTGTATTCATAGACTTTATTTAATGGGGCCTCTCCATCTTTTTGCACATTTCTTTGAAGTTTACATCATATCTGGCCAAACCCAGCTTCATGTAGTCAGGATGTCTTCTAGCAATCTTATGGCAGGCATCTGGGTGGACCCTGGGCCCAGGTTGCCTTACCTGGTCGGGGCTAGCCTGCTAGATTATGGCCTCCCCTCCTAGCCAGAGAGACTGCTGCCAGCCCTTCTGGTGATAAGATGGGGGGATGGGGACAGGATGCAGCCTGATTGGCCCCAGCTCTGGCACATGGAGGATCATGTTGGTACTCCAGTTTCCGGTGGGGGGGGAGGGGGGAACAGGAGAAGGAGGCATGGGTTGGACTTGAGGTCACATTCCCAGGGTCTGGAGGCTGAGGCCTTATTCATTAGGCCACTGGACTCAACCTACTGCTTTCCCTTCAACTGATTGATGCCTTCATCCATGAGGCCACCCTCCCCCCCCCCCCTTCAGCCCACTCCCAGATGAGGAGATGCATAAATCCCAAATATTGAACTGCACAGGATTACACCGACACTTCAGAATTTTGCTTCCTTGATAAATGACATTCTCCCAAAGGCGTTTTCCCTTTTTCCTTATTTCCTGGGAAATCACCTCAGGTCTGTCATTCTGGGATCTGCTTCCACAGAGGTCTAGGATAGTCTTGGAAGAATGTTCGTGATCAGGCCTTTATGTGGCTGGTAACGGGTGTGACCTCATTTGTGTTTTTTGTATGAATTTAAGGCACCGTCCGCCCCCAAATAAATGTGAACATCAGTCAGGTTGTGTTTTGCCTTCTCTTGTTAATCTCCATCAGCAATTGTATATGTTATAAGACTCTACTAATTTGACCTCTACTAAAAAGTCATTTTTGTGTGGCCATCTAAATGTTGATTTTTGTCTCAGTGCTTTTTACTGTGATGGGAAAACTCCAGCCATAGCCTGTCCAGGCATGTTTTCCTGACTTTTAATGATTTTCCTATTTTATTCAAGTTCTCTTTCTACAGGCAGTCCCCGGGTTACGTACAAGATAGGGACTGTAGGTTTGTTCTTAAGTTGAATCTGTATGTAAGTCGGAACTGGCATACAGATTCAGCCGCTGCTGAAACTGACCAGCGGCTGACTACAGGAAGCCCGAGGCAGAGTTGATCTGCCCCGGGCTTCCTGGAATCAGCCGCTGATCAGTTTCAACAGGCTGAATCTGGATGCCAGTTCTGACTTACATACAGATTCAACTTAAGAACCCCAGGCGTCCCCAAGTCAGCTGCTGCTGAAACTGATCAGCGGCTGATTCCAGGAAGCCCGGGGCAGAGCAACTCTGCCTTGGGCTTGCTGTAGTCAGCGCTGGTCAGTTTCAGCAGCGGCTGACTTGGGGACGTCTGGGGCAGAGCAGCTTGGGTGCTGCTGGGTTGCTCCAGTAGCGCCCACAGTGGCGCTACGGGACCAACCGGCAGCGCCCCAGCTGCTGTACCACAGGCGTCCGGAGCAAAGCCACGGAGCATGGGGGCAGCGGGACAGCCCAGACCCGCCGCGGCTGTCCTGCTGCCCGCATGCTCCGCGGCTTTGCTCCCCGTCTCCCTGGTCTGTTGGTCTCCAGCAGACCAGGGAGACGCGGAGTAAACCCCGTTCATAACTGCGGATCCGACATAAGTTGGATCCGCATAACTCGGGGACTGCCTGTACTTGTTGTTTTGTTCCAGCCTATTGCTTTTGGAAAACAGCACTTAAATTAAAAATGTAATTACAAATTAAACTGGATTTGTAAATTAAATGTTAAATTTAACCAGTTAACTGATTAAAGAGGAGTGGGCAGGGGCTACTCCAGCCGCCCACTGCGGGCTGGGAGTTGGCAGCCTCACCCGGGGTGGGGTGGGGGGAAAAGGGGGCTGGAAGCAGCCATGGTGGGGTGGGGCTGCCAGCTCCATAGACTCAGGGGCCTTCCCCGAGCCGTTAAGGGTGATGCTTACTGGATATCCAATTACCTGTTCACATCCCTAGTTTCAAGGTTTTCTGATTCAAACCCTTGACCATGTGATTTGCTCTCCACTAGCCATCGGCACAGCTGCCAAACATGACGATGTCTGTGAGAAAAGGTTTCCACGTCTTTAAATGACGCAAGTCATACTCTTCTATAGCACAGAATTGAAGATGAAAATGCCATTCTCAGCAAACAAGGTGCATTCTGTCAATGCTGCCTTCATTCGTGTAGCTGCCTGTACCAAGTTGAAATGATTCTAAGGGCAGTAATTAGGAGCTGAGCTTTTGGAATTAAATCAAACAACTCGGAGCTGGGCTGTTGCAGGGGGCGTGCAGAGGCGCTGTATCTGACAAGGGTAGCCTGGGAACACCCCGATGTCTCAGTGGAGAAGGAGGACACGGGTTTGGGCTAGTATTATTCTCAAATTGAAACATGTAATGTGACTGCTGCTTCTGTCCGTACATTATGGATTTTCTTAGAGAAGAATTTTCATGGAAGTATGAACTGGGGGGAAATGGTGATAGGACGCAAACAGAAATGGAAGGCGGTGGTGGTCTGTGCATGACCATTGTTTTTATATGGTGTAATTGTATGAGTAGGGAGGAGGTAATGTGAGGGATTAAGGAGGCAAGAAATTTTCTTTAAAAGAAACCCCCTTCTAGGTAAGGATGTTAAGTAACAGTTAGTTGACTAGTCGAGTAGTCGATGGAATTTCCATTGAGTATTCGACTAGTCGATAGGCACTGCCTATCGTCTAGGCATTTCAGTGGAACCCGGGATCAGTTGGCTGCGGGTTCCGTGCGGCATTTCCCCAGAACCCAGGGGAAGAGGTCCCCAGGTAGAGAGGGCAGGTTCTCAGTAGGGATGTAAAATCCCATGTAATTAGTTAACCAGATAAACTTAATGTTTAACTGGTGAACAGATTAATTGGAGGTGGGTAAAGGAGTCCTCGCTGCCTGCCACAGCTGGGCTAGAGTGCTTCATCTACCGTGGGCTCAGGCCAGTCCACTATGGACAGCTGGGGCACCCCCTGCCCACACTGGGTGAAGGGCTGCTCCAGCCCCCACTGGTTAAACAAAACCGGCAAGCATCACCCATTAAGGGCAATGCTTCCTGGTTAACCATTCACTTCCCCAGTTCCCAGCTTCACCTGGACGTGTGAGCCTGCTGAGCCGGGGAGAGGTAGCAGCATTCAGACTGCTCCAGCTACAGGAAGCAGCAGGGTCTGCAAGGGAGGGGGGCATCCAATGGGCGCTCATTGGGGTCAGGAGCTTATTGCCAATGGGTGTTTCCTAAGTCGTGGGAATAAGAGAAAACCTTCACGTACAACGTTGACAGCAAACCTGGGAAAGGGACGAGACCAGGGAATGGAGGAAGCATGAGGCGTAAGCCCCCAAGCAGCATATTTGGATGCTTTTAAGGTTTGGCCAAGGAGAATCAAAATCTTTGATCACCCTCAGTGCTAATGTAACCCACTCGCCTACTGTCCTATGTGGGTCACTGTCCTATGTAGCGGCACTTAGACCATTTCCAGAGAGAGCTACGAATGGGTGAGCTCTACAGCCTTAACTGGGAGCCAGCTGGCTTTATAGCTCAAGCTGTAGCAGCTCCTCCGGAGGGCCCAGGTTTGGTTCTGCCTGTAGGCAGTTACGCCAGTAAGTTGTTATATTAAGATTAGATTTGAAGACCCAGACTCCCTGTTTTCAGGTGGCATTTCCTCTATGGTGTTTGTGGCAGCAAAATGCCCCGTGTTGAGTAGTGGCCTCTCTCTACCGTGCCACTTGCTTTGTGCCTGTGATGAGAAAGTCAGAGGTGTAGTAGAAGTGTGAGAACCTGGGAGGCATCAAGAAAGGGCAGGGGTGTCAACATAGACTGTGAAGAGCCAAGGCATGCTGATAAGGCTTTTCCTTCCTGACAGATGCAGATATGCCCTGAAAAGCTGCATAGAGGCTCTGTGTTAGCCGAGCTCTTAGAGCTCGCAGAAAAATGCGCTCTTGAGGTTTCCTCTGTTTCTGGAAGTCCTCTGGCATTTCTGCTTCATACCTGGCTGGATCCTGGAAGGACAGAATTCGGACAGAATTCAAGTGGAAAAAGTTTATTTTCTTTTCCAAAATGGAGTTTCTTTTTGGTCAAAATTCAAGCAGGTTTTTATCAGAACTGAATTGGCTTGCGGCTTCCTCCTTTTCATTGCACCTCTGGGATTACTCACTTGCTTGGGTCTGTGGGTGCGAGCGCAAGCTCTGGATCAAATTGTGACCTTGCTCCCGGGTTTATATCGACCTAACGCTACTGAATTCAGGGAGGTTCTGCTGATTTTGCTCTAGTGCAAATGAGAGGTGAATCAGATTGTGTTGTTTATATTGGCGCCGTCCAATCTACTCAGCAACTGCTCCAAGGTGTTAACCTCAAATATAACAAACTGAGAAGAAATCAACACATGGGTTCTTTACTGATTTGAGCTGCCTCTCTGGATTCCACACCTCAGCACTGCATGCACAGTGGCCAGTATCTTATTTGGAGAATTGTGCTACCTCCACTCCTCTCTCTGCTACAGCTAGGTTTACTGCCGCTGGGCAAGAGTCCAGCTAAAGAACACCTCTTGTGAGAGTTTATAAATGTTAATGCCTGTCTCAGCAGTTACTACTTTATGCTGGGTTGCCAGTCCTGCAGCTGTTTTGTGCCAGGTCAGACTGGGTTTGGAAAGCATTGGTGTGTGCGGCGAGCTAGTGGGGAACATCATTTATGTTCTCATTGTATTTAAAGCCCCAAACGGCAGTGGGTGGGGAGGACGTAATGTGGGTTTCATTTGGAAGCATAACTGCAAAGCGTCTCCCCAGACTGGGGATTGTGGGTTTTTTCCCCTTTGTGCTGTGTGTCGTTTCTGAGAAAGGAACACTGGCAAGAAACCATACTTCAAAGCAATTACAGAATCTCAGGATTTAATTATCAAATTCTGCACACTATCGATACGGTGTAATGGGGAAGCATGCAACCTGTATTCAGTACAACGTTTCACTGTCCCCTGAGATGTGTTCCCAAAATACACAACCATCTCTCTCTATCCTCCATGCCCTCCCCTTGTGCACTGTACGTTTAAATGTGAGCCACTGGATCATTTGTAAGACAAAGTTTGAAGTCTTGTTCCCATTTCATTTGTCTCCCTTTTGATCAGAGGTGTCATCACTCCGAAGGGACATAGTTGGCATGTTGACTGTCTCTTGCATTGTGTTGTCATGAATATGCACCTAGTCTGGAAAACCAGAAGTAGTCAGACTCAAGCAGGCCTCTCCAAAACACCCTGTTAGCTTGATGAGCTCTTCAGATACTGACGACTTACAGCCCTGGGGCTGTCTGCCTGCATGGGGCTTAACATTCCAGCCGCTCTCTCTAACGGTGGCACCACTTTAATGTAAAATCTCATTTTACAAACCAGCAGCCTGACTCCCTTTTGTTGGATTGTCCTGAGACAGGATTGTGCCTTTCTCACTAAGGAGTGGAGCACATGGAGAACCGCAGAGTTGGGCATTGTGCTGTTTGCTATGAAAAAATGGTGGGTTTTTTCTTTTGCAGAAACATGGTTCCTGAGCTAGCCAAAGATTTAGAACACTTTTATCTTTCCTCTAATCTCTTCCTTTTGATGTGTCTGAGGTCTGCTTGGGTCACACCTGGTACACCCAACTCAAACCTGACCAAGAGCGTTGAGTATTTTTCGGCTCCAACCTGATCCAGAGAGACCCAACACTTTCTCCTGAACCTCTATCTGTGCCATGCCCTCAGGACATGCCCTGGTAGGGCCTTTCTGCACCTCATGCCAGCATCCATCTCCAGCTGACTCCTGCTTGCGGGGTCTGCATGTCAGCTGATTTATTCCCATGCTGTCTGTTCCCAATTTGCTGCACCATGCATGCTGCGGAGTGAGATGTGCTGTGACTTGTCAGTGAACTTACTGTATTGTACACATGCTACAGTGAGGCAGAGTGATCAGGGACAAGCAAATTTGAGCCTGGGACACAGGGTTAGGCAGTTTTCTGACCTGACTCAAATGTGACACTTGTAGTCAGTCTGGATTCCATTGCAAAGCTGTAAGATGAGATGGCTTCTTACTTTAATGTGCTCTCAGGACATTAGCTGAAAGGAGCTCTCCTTGTAAAGTGAACTTGTTAGCCCCGACACACAGGGAGAGCTTTTATTTTATGCAGTTCAGACTGACGATTTCCAATGTACCCAACGACTGTTGTGTAACATGTTAGAAATTCTGCAAAACTTTGAGACTGTCTAAGGGATACATGTTGTTGAAAATGCTGGCACTTTGTCAGTAAATCATTTTTATTCAGTCCTTGTATTTCAGTATCGTGTTCCTTGCACATGGGCCCAGCATCAGGAAATGGCCTTAAATATTTAAAGCTACTTACATATGTACATATTTTGGTATAGGATGGAGATGAAATATAAATCAAAAACCAAACACACAAACATATTCCCAATTGGACAATAATTAGCTTCTTTCCACCATACAGAATTGAGATCCAAGCAGAAATAACATATAGATCATTTGAAAATACTTTAGTATTTGAGGATGAAGAAAAAGCCCATCTCCTGATGCTGTAATATATTCCTTCCATTTGATGTTCTATCCATGCTATAATATTTCTTTCCATTCTGCATCCTGTAGTAGTTATGATCACATCCATTTGTATGGTCTGACAATAAAGGATTAACTGATAAATGTTCCCCTTATGTTAACAAAATAAAAAAAAGTTGTCATCCATGTGTCAATTTCTAATCTCTCCCTTGTTCAAGAAGCATTGAAAAGTTTCCAACTCTTCTTCAACCATTTCTTCTTTTATTTCCTGTAAATCCTCATGAGGATACTATCTGTCTTGGTAAATTGTTGAATGTATTTATTTTGAGCCATCCCTACCATCTACTTTGCCAGGTGTGTGGTCTTAATAATTCACTGCTTCAACACTGCTCTTGGGGAGGATGATTTTAGTATTTAACATTGTTTACTGGGCTTTTCCCCACTTCAGTTTGAGCTTTTGGTTATGGGAGAATCTAAGGATTCAGTAGTATATTTTTCTCCTTTTCAAGGATATTTTTCAGGATATGTTTATTCTACGTGAAATTAAACTGTAAAACCAAAGAGAGAACAAATAGCACCTCTTCATAGGATCAGAATGTGTCTCATCTCACGATCTTCTGTCATGACGCTTTTCACAACTTCGCCTTCCAGCCAACCAATCTCTTATGTTTTAAGAGACGGTGTGCAGGAAACAGAGCCATGTCTCCCTGCCCCCTGTAGTTTGGGTAAACATCCCAGCTTCTCTACTCGAGATTTACAGAAGAATCTAAATGGACTTAAAATCATTTGACATCCCTCCTTTCCTCCCTCCAAGACACAGTGGAATGGACCCAGGATATAAAGAAGTAATAGAACTAGTAGTCTTGTTTTCCCTATTCTTAATATCATCCTAAGTATCAGGTAAAGTCCTTGGCATGGAGCAGGTGCTCTTAGATGGTGTAAAAGTCTCCTGTAATAAGTGGTGATTTATCTCCAAGACCAGACAAAGCACCAGAAGGTAATACTGTTGAGAACAATCCTCCACTGGTTGGATGAGATGATCTATTGGGGCTTTTTTCATCTTCAATTTCCGTGCTCCTAAGGGTTTCATGAGACTAAAGCAGTGAAGAAGATATTGGAAGCACTTTTCAGAGGTTAAAAAGGGAATAAATAAGGAGTTCTGACTTAATAAAGCCTAGCACGGAGAGGTAATAGTCTAGAGGTGTAATAAGTCATGGAGTATTGTACAAAATCGTATTGAATATTTATGATATAAGCCTGGTCATGAGTGGATAAAGACAGGCATTGACCGAAAGGTGGGCAGCTCCTGTGCTGATGCCAAAGAATACTGAACATCCGTTGTTTTAGAACTCAGATCTCTATACAAAAATGTAGCGCTTCTCCACATTTCTTGATCATGTGAACCTGGACTGAAACCTCCTCTCATCACACTGTGTGAGCTCATCCGTACCAGGTCGCCACCAGCTCAGTTCTTACTGAGGTCTTCCAGCAGCTTGTCCTTCTCCGTCTATGTGTCTGGAATCAGACACTCAGAGAGGGTTACATAAAATAAAAAACATGCACTCCTGATTGGATGAATCAGGAGATGGATAACCATCTAGTTTTGAAAACGCTAACTCCCACCCCTCCCCCAATAATGGACATATCTGATTGGGGTGACCTCAGTTTTGGTGGAATGTTTATGTGGAGAGGATTTGGTGGTCTCCTTGGGGAGAAATGATAAAATAAACCACCATTGGAGGAGGAAAACGCTAAGTCTCCCTCCTTGTGTTGACTCCACTGGCTGACGCCAGGGTGAGAGGGCAGGAGAGAGGATATTAATCATCCACTTTTTTCCCCCCTCCAATTTCTATGTGGTTTTGTCTCCACCCTGCTCAACAAATCCACCTTTCAATAACTCTCTGCTTCCAAAAGATCCAAGATGTGCTTTAAAATTGGGACTGGCTGCCAAAAATGGCTGTTACCCTGGGGGTGAGCTAAGCATGTTTTTACATGTTAGTGGAGTGACGCCATCCATGCACGTGCATGCACCTATCCCCCTCCCTTTTAGCCCCGTTTCACAAATGAATGATTTGCAGATGTTTTTCATTGGATGAATCAGAAGGGACAGAGCTGAGCGAGTCGAATTCCTAACTCCTGTCAAGCCAGCATATTTTGTCCTTCTGGGGAAACTGTTAGAAACTTTAAAGAAGCAAGAGCCATTAATTAAAACCAATAATTTATCATCTTGGTTGTCAAAAGTTTGAAGCCCAAATCTTCTGGATGTCAACATTAGAACTATGTCACGAGGGCACTCTGCTGGCATTGTTGGATCAAGATTACGAGAGTCATTTGGGGGCTCAGTATGACTCTAGAGCTTTAATTTGAGACAGTAATAAAAGGGTTCAGGGAAATTTATATCTTCAAATAATAGCTCAAAAGGTAGGCTGGTGCTGAACTATAAATAAATAAAACTTCTGGGCAGAAAAGGACACCGATAATTAGTCTGTTGGCAGTTTCTAAACCAGCGATGGGCAACCTAAACTAGTGAGCCACAGGAGTGGCCCTCCTTCATCTCAGTGGGCTGCAGGGCAGGCCTCCCGGATGGGTAGTTTCGCTAGCTGCACGTGCATCCCTAGAATTTGTGGGCGGCGCCGATTGAACCGTCGCAGCACTTTGATTGGATGCAGCAGGAGCACGTGGCTGTCACAGTCAGCGTTGTATCCAATCAGCAAACACCTCACTTCATGTGCCCTTGCTTTAAGGGTGTGTCACTTTAATGATACAGGTAGGAAAAAAACTACACAGATGGAATCCATGAAAATCCAGCAACCCTGTACGTGGGCAACAGTAAACAGAATGTCTCACGGGCCATACACAGAATTCCCTTGGACCATAGCTCCACTACTGTTATAAACAGTTCATAATCTCGGGCTCTCAGTGTGATTAGCTTTTGCTTGCTAGTGACCAGGCACAAGCCCTGCCAAAGCCCAATGTGAGATGTGTGCAGCTGCTTTGTTTGTGCTGGAAGGAGACCGGGGGGTGTTTCCAATCAACCTTCTGAACGAAGTCCTTAGATTAGTGGGGGTAATGTTTGTGTCCTGTTTCCATTTAGACTATAAGCTCTTTGGGTACGTCTAGACTACAGGCTTCTGTCGACAGAAGTTTTGTCTACAGATTGTCAACACAACTTCTGTCGACAAAGAGCGTCTAGACTACATTGAGTTCTGTCGACAAAGCAAGCTGCTTTGTCGACATGGTAATGTAGACGCAAAGGACAGTTTACATGCAATAACACCTTCTGTCGACAGAAACTCTGTCGACAGAAGGCGTTATGCCTCGTAAAATGAGGTTTACCAGCGTCGACAAAACTGCTGAGTTCTGTCAACGTTATGTCAACAGAAGTCAGCAGTAGTGTGGACGCAGGTATAGTTTTGTCGACAAAAGTCCACTTTTGTCGACTAAACCCTGTAGTCTAGACATACCCTTTGTGGCAGGCTCTGTCTTCCTTTGTGTCTTGTACCACACTTATTACAGTGCAACACCAATGCTGCGGAGGACCTTGGATCATGACTCCAAGACAAAGAACGTGGATGACCTCCATGGGTGCTCGGAATCGGCCCTTGCTTTGTTTTTTAAGCCAGTCAGGAAGTCAGTAGCAGTGCAAAACACATCTTGTGCCTCCTGGCTGCCAACGTGCATCAGGCCCAGCGATTATATCCACATTGATTACTGCGCCTAATAGAAATGAAGTTCCTAGGATGAGTTGTCACAGGATCAATGTCGCCAGTCTTTTTCCCCTCTGTTTCCCATAAATGCCTTGACATTGATCTCGCCCCAGGAGACCATTATCATGCCACGAAGGGCTGCTGCATTGGCACCGCTCATAAATATAACATCATCCGGACTGTTTGAAAGTGTGACGGAACTGTCAGTGAAGCAGAGTGGCAGCGATGAGGCTTTCGCGTCGGGACCAAGATCAAAATTAGAACGTGGGCTGGTGGAAAGTTTTGTCATGAGAGTGAAAAAGAAAAGTCTCAGAAGGACGTCATCAAAACTACACGGAAACCAAAGTATTGTCGTTTTTTCCTCCTCCGTCTTCTCCACCCCCATTATTATTCTTAAAGTTTATAATCAAGTGAAACGGGAATGAAATTCTTTGAGCTCCTCCTCTTTTCCATTATCAGACAGAACTCTTTCTTTTTTTTTTCAGAGTAACAAGAGGTGTTGCGGCTTTGTGTTTTCAACACACCTCCTTTTAGATTTGCTCTTCATGCTGCATTTGTGAAGTATTACATCCCCAATGTCCTACCATCAAATGCTTAGACTGTATTTCTAAGGTACAAGAAATGATTAGAAAATTGCTGAAACTCAGAATGAAGATTCCTTCATCCGTGTCTCCAGCAAGATACCTCAGTGTGAGTTTTCAAGCATCGAATTTGCTGGGGGAAGTAAGGGGCTTTTTCAGTAGGGTTATATCATTACAAAAAGTACTGTTTTCATTGAGATTACAACTCTTTTGGGGGGGGTCCCCCATTTTTTGATCCTTTTGATTTTCTTCTAAAGCAGCCTTGGTTTGGGCCAAATAAACAGGTGGGTGGGATCAGGCCTCCCATTGGAGGAGAGGAGAAAAGGGGGCAACTTCCCTGAGGCCCAGTGATTCAAAATGTCCCAGTGCACGGCACGCTCTGCTCAGTGCTGAGGGCTGCTTGAGGTAGGGTTGCCAGATGGTTTTACCAAAAATACCGAACACTCTCCACCCCCTCTCCCCTGCCCCGGGGCTTCTAGCAAGTTCTAATTGACCCTAGGTGCCTGCCTGATTATGCTGGACTTAGGCTTGGTGGCTTTTTACCCAGGAAAGGGAAAGTCACCCAAACTCCAGCATGTGCTCCCTGCACCAGTGAGTGGCAGACGGCTGGTCTGGGTCTGTCACTATGCAGAAGAAAATGCTGCCTTTAACCATCTTCGTGTAAATGAAACAAACCCTTTCCTTACCTTGGCAAATATTATTTTTTAAACTTTCCATTTATTTTCCAGTGGTTTTATACTTAATACGGTACGGTACTGTATTGCAGGGGGTTGTGCGTCTGTGGCTGTCTGAGTGTGTGCTTCCAGTTCCAAATGAGCGTGGCAGTGAACTGATCAGTTTGTAACTCTGTTGGTAACTCGGACGTTCTGTTGTAACTATCTAGGGATGGGGTGTTGGAAGGCGTAACCTGCAGGAGCATCCACACCTCAAGTGTGTTTTTGCGCAAGAAAATCAACAGAACGGAGGGGTTATTGAGCAAGAGTTATTCCTCTTTCTGGGTACGTCTACACTACATGCCTCTGTCGGCAGAGTCATGTAGATTTGTTTGTTCAGCAAAGGTAAATGAAGCCGCGATTTAAATGATCGTGGCTTCATTTAAATTTACATGGCTGCCGCACTGAGCCGACAAACAGCTGACAAACAGCCGCTAGTCTGGACGTTCCCCCCGTCGACATCAAAGCCCTTTGTCGGCAGCCCCGGTAAACCTCATTCCACGAGGAATAACGGGGCTGCCGACAAAGGGCTTTGATGTCGACAGGGGGAATGTCCAGACTAGCGGCGAGCCGACAAACAGCTGATCAGCTGTTTGTCGGCTCAGCGCGGCAGCCATGTAAATGTAAATGAAGCCGCGATCATTTAAATCGCGGCTTCATTTGCCTTTGCTGATCTGTCTAATCTACATACCTCTGCCGACAGAGGCATGTAGTCTAGACACAGCCTCTATGAGGAATAACTCCTTTTTGCACAAGAGCTCTTGCCCAAAAAGGTGTGTGTGGACAGGGAACTGCCTCTTTTTGCACAAAAACACCCCTATCGAAAAAAGCACAGGTGCCCTGGTGGCCTTTTTATGAATAGCTATCAGCACTTTCTTTTGAGGGAGCGTCTATGCAGTCTGTATGCTCTCTCGTGCAAAAGTGCATCGCTTTTTTGATACGCTTTTGCAGTGTGGACATTCTCTTGGGCAAGAAGTTTTTGCAGAAGATCTCTTCTGCTAAAAGCTTCTTGCGCAAGAAGCCTGTAGTCTAGACATAGCCTAAATGGGTAACCGGCTTTGAGGACCTAGGACTGCGTATGGTGATGTAGCGCTGTTCGGCTGACTCTTTCTGGTACCCAAACCAGGTCAATCTCTTTAGTGCCCTTTAGTGCCCTTCAAAAACACACCATGTTTGAGCATATCTGAGGCAGGAGAGCTTGCTAGAAGGAGAGGAGGAAGCACAGTCAACTCATTCAGAAGTCGGCAGAGGAGTAAGGTAGATGAGAGGTATTGATGTCCTGTCTTAGGGCTTTATTTGCTCCGCTGAGGAAAAAAGGCCAATCCCAAGAAGAGGAGGTACATTTGAACAATATGACTTGTGTATGCACTGGGAGAGGTGTGGGATGGACGGTACCACCCCTTTACAGAGAGCAGGAATGTTTCAGCTACTGGGCTTGCTCTAATTCTGGTTTGGGTTGAAAGTGAGAGGAGTTTAGTAGGCCCATGACTGGTTTTCTCTCCTCGTATTCCCTAGGAGTTGTAGGCTTGCTGCTCGGGAGAAGCAGTAGGTCAGGGAAGATGCATTAGTCCAGTCATCCTGGAGAAACTTGATTTGTATCTGACTCCAGCTAGTGCTGCCAGTCAATGCCTCATTCAGTAAAATTCACACCTCCAAATTTAAATCTCCATTTGTCGTTGCTGTAGACCTGTACATGGCAGATTGATTTCATTCTCCAGATTTATTCCTTTAATGGTGTCAGATAACCTGTCTGCTTTAGTGTTTGAGGTGATGGATCTCTTTATTTTAATTTCTTGAGCAGGAAACTGGCTTTAAATATCCTTGCTATCAGTACAGCCCAGTGCCCGGCAAATTTATTCCTTGAACGTATTTATTTTTATGTCAAGTGGGCTTCACCGCTGCGTGTTCAAATCAAGATTTGCTCAGAATTTATTCGGTGCTAACTGTGGTCTGTGAAGTGTGATGACAAGAGTGTGTTTTGCAAACCATCCGATCCGCCATGGGCTCGGAACCCTTAAAGTAATTGTTGTTCAGAATCATCAGCCATATGATGCCTTTGATAACAGCAATCAAGCTTTATAGCCATCACTGTAATCCCCTTGTTGTTGTCAGGAATCTGCATTGCCTGCTTGTGTTCTGTGCAGACGGCAGAGAAAATGAGCACCTGGTTAATACCAGAGCCCCTTCGCCCTGCTGATGTTGTTCTGGGTGTTAAATAGCTTCACTCTTTAGTGACCAGTGCACACAGGTCAGTGAAAGCGGCGGAGAAATGGCCGACAGATCGGTTTCTCGGTGACACAAAGCAGGTTGCTAATCCTGAGGTGAGTCAGGACTAGTGACAGCAGAACTTCAGAACATTCAGAGACTCAGGCACTGTCTCCACTTGCAGGAAGATCAGCATGGCGGCGATCAATCTTCCGGCGTTTCGCTTAGCGGGTCTGGTAAATTGAACGCTGAGGGCGCCCCCGTCGATGCCAGAACGCCTACTCCCCACGAGGAGTAACGGACATTGACGGGAGTGTTCCTCCTGCCGACCTCCCACTGGGAGGAAGGTGCCAAACCTCGGCTTAAAGGATATCGACTCCAGGCATGTTTTTTACATAGCTGGAACTGCGTACCGTAAGCCGGCTTTCTCCCATCGTGTGGACCTGGCTCAATCAAAAGCCCAGGTGCTCAGTCAGAGGGAGAAACTTGCAGCTCTGGTGGACACGTGCTTGCTAGCTTTGATAGCAGCGTCACCGCTGTCTCATGGACGGTGGGATGGGCTAGCTGCCCGAGTGCAAGCCCATCCGAGACTTTTGCCATATACCCAGGTGTCTAGGAGGGATAACCGGTTAAACGTGATTAAATGGGAGATAGGTGGAGGGTGCCACTCCAGCCCGGCTGAGGGGGAGTGGGACCCTGCCGCAGGCAAGAAATGCTCTAGTCCGGCTGGAGCTGGCCCTACATGTGACATGCCCTCTGTGGGCAGGGATGGCTCCTGATGGCCAGAGCAACCCCTGTCCGCAGCGGGCTGGAGCAACCCCCCTGCCTATGGCAGACAGGGAGCTGCTCCAGCTCCCATCAGTTAACCGCTTAACCTTTCATATCCCTGGGGTCTAGCCCACGGCTGGGCAAGAGCCGGTGATCCAGCCCACCTCACTCTTTTATCCGGCCCGGGCGGCAATTCCTGGCCCCGCCCCTAATGCATTGCCTGAGAACCGGGGGTGCACGAGCGGGTGTACGTCTATTGAAAGGGCTCGCGCCTTCCCTGCGGCTGCCAGGCAGTGCGTCCGCAGCTGCGCGGAAGGCGCAAACCCTTTAAATAGAAGCCGTTGAAAGGGATCGCAGCTACGGCCCTGCCTCTAGCACGTTGTCTGCGAGCCGCTGGGGAGGCGTGAGCCCTTTAAATTGAAAGGCCCCGCCCCTTCCACCAGAGGCGGCCCGCGACCACTTCAAAAATGTTTGAAGAGGCTCCCACCTTAAAAAATGATTCTTTGCCCCGATTGAACCCATGGTGCTGCCCCTCCTGATGAGGCGATGCTGCAATTTTTAATAGGGGGGAGGGATAGCTCAGTGGTTTGCGCATTGGCCTGCTAAACCCAGGGTTGGGAGTTCAATCCTTGAGGGGGCCGTTGAGGGATCCGCGGCAATTCTGTTAGGGATGGTACTTGGTCCTGCTGTCAAGGCCGGGGACTGGATTGATGACCTTTCAAGGTCCCTTCCAGCTCTAGGAGATATTCATTTCATTTCATAATGCTCTAGCTTGATCGAAGCTGGAATGTGTACATCTGCCCAAGCTGGAAATGATGCCTCCAGCTCCAGTAGAGAGAGATCCAGTGTGCTTTGATCTGCATATGGGCCTTGGAGTCACAAATCCTGAGTTCTAACAATGGCTCCCTTTGCAGCTTCCCTGCCTCTTGTTCCCCATCTCTCAGGTGACAGCATCTCTCATTGGGGTGCTGGTTTGTCACGTGTTGCATCCCCCACCTGCTACAGAAAAGCACAATATCATTAGAAGTCATGTGTATGGTTCTTTCTGAGCGCTCAGTTTTGGTCTAACTCTGCTCTTGTTGAAATTCTCTCCCTTTGCCTAGTTCAGTCAGAGCTCTACCACTGACTGGAAGAGCAGAGTGAAGCCAGTGCTGAGTGCCACTGGTCCCTGGAAGCTGGGCTCTTCTGCGGCTGCTCAGGAGAGATTCAAATGCGGCCCAGCTGACAAGCAGAGCGCCCACACTGGAGATTTTTGTTTCTGTTGTGTGACAGACCTAACCCAACAGCCTGCCACGCTCTGGTGGAGGCAGATATACCGGGCACTGGATAAGTGGTTTTCTCTTTCCAGAGTAAACTACTAGGGTGTGTCTAAACTACATGGCTCCGTCGACGGAGCCATGTAGATTTGTTTGTTTGGCAAAGGGAAATGAAGCCGTGATTTAAATAATCGCAGCTTCATTTAAATTTACATGGCTGCCGTGCTGAGCCAACAAACAGCTCATCAGCTGTTTGTCGGCTCAGCGCGCTGGTCTGGACGCTCCCGCACCAACATGAAAGCCCTTTATCGATCTCCCCGGTAAACCTCATCCCACGAGGCATAACGTGGAGGTCGATAAAGGGCTTTCAGGTCGGCGCGGGAGCATCCAGACTAGCGCGCTGAGCCGACAAACAGCTGATCAGCTGTTTGTCGGCTCAGCACGGCAGCCATTTAAATTTTAATGAAGCCGCAATTATTTAAATCGCAGCTTCATTTCCCTTTGCCGAAAAAACAAATCTACATGGCTCTGTCGACGGAGCCATGTAGTTTAGACATACCCTAGTAGTTTACCCTGGAAAGAGAAAACCACTTATCCGGTGCCCGGTATACCTGCCTCCACCAGAGCGTAGTTTAGACACACCCCCAGAGAGCTGCTGCAATAAAAATGAAGTCAGGAAAACACCCGGGGCTTATTAACTAGATTGCTCCCTCAGGCAAGTCACTCAACACCAGCAGTTAGTTGCTTTAAAAGACCTCCCCTAGGTAAGGAGTGGGGGAAGACAAAGAGTGATGGAACGGAAGGAAAAAGGGAGGAACGCGAAGAAGCGGTGTGTGAACTGGTTAACAGGTATCGGGGGAGACATTTTGGAGGGGTTGTTTGGGCTTTTGTATCTCGATCTCCAGGCCCTTTGGAAAGGGAGGTAAGGACTATTTCCCCCTTTTTACAAGAGGAATAAATGAGGCCCAGAAAGATTAATAGACTCACCCATGGTCATGCCATGAGTTGGTGTCAGAGTCAAGAATACAGGTTCCTAGCTCTGTGCTTAGTCCCTTCCTGGGATCCACATCTGCCCCCCTTCTAATACTTCCACTGGTTGGGGCAGAAAAAACACCCTGCTGGGAGTGTTCTGTTTTCAGCTTGCAGCTGGCTTGGCTGCGGAATGGTTCTCTCGCTTTCTTTTTAAGTTCAATCAGTGCTGCCTAAAGGGATGGACTGTTGCCTGGAAATTTACATTTTAAACTCCTGGTTCACACACTGAGACACAGCACCAGCCCTGGTGTCTGTTTTCCCTGCAAGGCGGTATACATGCTCCCCCCTCTTCTGTCCCGTCTCCTCCTCGCAGGGGAGGGGAACGCAGCGAGTGTGTTCGGGCCCAGCTTTTTCTGGGATGCAGTTTGAAAGTGATCTCCTAGAGCAGGGGTGGGCAAAGACCGGACCACAGGCCAGATTCGGTCCACCAGGGTTACCTCCTGGCAGGCTCCCGCCACTATCTTTACGTGCACAGCTGCTGGTACCAGTGAAAGCAGCTCCTGTTGGCTGTCGATTGCCATTGCCAGCCAATGGGAGCTGCGGAAAGCGATGTCCTGATACATGCCCCTTCCTGCCACTCCCATTTGTCGGGTATGGTGACCCACGGCCAATGGGAGCTGCCATCGCTGGTACCTGCAGTTATGCAGGTAAATATAGTGGTGGGGGCCCTCTAGGCGCTAACCCTGGTGAACTGCTGCCATGTTATTGCCTACCTCTGTCCTG
This sequence comes from Pelodiscus sinensis, assembly GCF_052426305.1. Lineage (NCBI taxonomy): Eukaryota > Metazoa > Chordata > Testudines > Trionychidae > Pelodiscus > Pelodiscus sinensis. Next base: position 21,625,562 of record NC_143074.1, on the reverse strand, counting down.
GGGCAAGAGGTAACAGCACTGAATTCCAGCATGGCAGCTGCAGGTCTTGCTACAAGGGTCAGGGAGGGAGATATGGAACCTTAGGGAACACACCTGGAGAGACTTTTCCTCCTTTGCTTTTGCTGATGCTAGCGTGAGATTTGCCACGTTCCTCCTGGCCTGACCAAAAGCAGTGAATACTGGAAACTCCTTACAGACTCCAGAGGTTTGGATCAGTATCTGGACAGTTGGGAAGCTTAGCTGAACCTCCAGACTCGAGCGATTCTCCTGTCACAAATCCAGCGAAGTGACCTTAATTTTTTAGCTTGAACTATGTATATTTTAGCAACAGCCTACAGATCCTGAACAAACCCGTGAGCCCGCCACTGGTCCCAGCATCCAGATCAGAGCTGGCGCCGTTGACCTCCTCCGAGAGCCCTGCTGGTCATGTCTTTGAAGTCCTATTATAAAAAAGAAATGAGTCTAGATAATAATGGCAGTGTGAACCAGTTGGGTGTGTTTTCAAGGCTTTGTGTATTTCGGGTAATGAATGCCATGTTTTATTAGTAATGAAAGCAGGGGCTGCTTTTTTTTCCCTCCCCAAGCTGGAGCAGTAAAGTGTGACTCAGCAGACCGTTAAATCCTGGCATAACATTACTTTTGCAATTTATCACCTGTCGGTATTGCTTATTCAGTGTATAAAACAAGTTTATTGGTATTCAGCCAATGGCATTCTAAAGCCCTGTATTAGTTACCGCTTGAAGATCTGTAGCGTCAGACAATTAATTGTTTTGCAAACAGACAGCTGGAAAGCTCTGCTGTTGCATCTCTTCTTTGATGCCATCAGAATAGATGGAGTCCCCATTCCGCTGGTCTGAACAGCATAAAGTGCTTTTAATGAAGAAAATGCGTGTGTTACAGCCTCTTGATCCACTCACCGAAGGCTTTTACAAGTTTGTTGGAAGGTTGTAATTACCCAACTGTTGCATTTCTTGAATGCTGGGTTTAACCATTGTACAGGTGGGCTGTTTAGCCCCTTGATTGTTATCTCATGTCCTTAGTCAAAGAGACCGAACACTAACCCACAATGAAACCTGATTTGGAAGAAAATGCCTTTGCTTTGATCTTGGTGCAATTTATCTGCATTCAGAATCTAGCATTAGAGGGTCTCTGTGAAGTTAGTTTAGGCTCAAATTCAGATGTTGTTAGTCGATGGCTGTTTACTTTACAAGAGTGTTTGCTGTGTAGTGGGGTCTGCCTAAACATAAAGGAAGGGCTCTGAAGAGTTTATAGTCTTAGTTAATAAATGAGATCAAGTGGCCTTCTCATCTGAAAAGGGACTGCAGCATGAGAACCTTCACTGGGCCAAATCCTGGACCACCGATTCAAACAAAATTCCCACATGGGTCAAGAAGAATGTTGTGAATTGGACTGTTATGAATAGAAGAACTTCCAGTGGTGCAAAAAGGTCACTGAAGTTTTTTTGTTACATTGCCCCTGCTTTCCCTGGTGAGTCTCTATTATTTACTGACTTCTGTAGGTCAGGTCTTATTATGCGTTTGCTTCTTTTTAAAATAGATGCTTTGATCTGAATTCATTGTAGCAAGTGACTTTCTTGTGCCATGTGTTGATAACGGCATCTATCCTTTATATGACAGTTCGCTCTGTTGGTTTATCGTTGAAATGGATACTCGTTACTGACATCAGCAGATGATATTCTCTTACAGATAACTGTAAAAAAAGTCACTATGGCCTATGAAATGTTACCATTTTTTGTGTTGTTTTCAATTTGGTCATATGTTTAGTGTTTTGGTAAGCAAATGGCAAGAACTCTGTGCTAGTACAGGAGAGCCATGAAGTTTGGTAAATACCCCTCAAGGTAAATGCTCGTGTACCTAGAATTTGCAGGGTTGTGCTGATTGAACTTTTGCAGCACTTTGATTGGATGAGGAGGCGTCGCTCGGCTCTCACAGTCAATGCTGTGTGTAATCAGCATGCACATCACTTCACTGCTAGAAAAAAACGACATGGATGAAAACCGGCAGAATCTAACATCCCTGCTCATGGGCAACGGTAAAAAATGTCTAGCCAACAGAGGCACAGAGTCCCAATGGACTGCAGGTTGTCCACCGGTGGTTGAGTTAATCAGTGAGTTGGACTGCTGATATGCACTTTCTGTTCAAGCCCTGGTTTCTTACCCAAATAGCATATAGATTCTGAATTGAGGAACTCTTGCCTAGGAGCCAGCAAGATTTTCATATCAGTCTCTGGCTCCTATAGGAGTGAATGTTCTGAGCTGCATCGTGCATCTGGCTAGCATCCTCTTCGTGCTGTGAGGGTAGGAAGAACGGTGCATAACCAGGAGTGGAGGAAGAGCACTGCAGTACCACCTGAGCATCTGGCTGCAATGAAGAGAATGCAGATTTGAAAGCTGAGACACTCAAACACCAGCTGGGGTGTGGTACTGATCCAGAGCACCTGGGGGAACTTCATGATTTTTAGTCTCGAGGAACCAGTAGGTGAAGAAACTGAATTCCATGTGCAGGTGTGACCTTCCCATTTAGAACATCACCATTGTCAACCTCTTGCATTCTACAGCCCTTCCCAAGCTACATCTGAGTCACTTGCCTGCTGTCGATATGTGAACGACATAGCCAACTGAAACCTTCTAGAGAATTAGAGAGGCTGAATGGATGTAAATATGGGAGCAAGAATTTGGAGTGAAACCTCCAGTTCTCTCACACAGTGCTATGGGATCAGCTGTACAAAGATTTTTTTTTCAATTCAGAGAGATTAAGATTTCAGATCATTTATGTCCTATTGAAAACTGCGCATAGATTTCAAATGACAAAAGAATAAAAAACAAAACTGCGTATTAGGGACGTGAACAGGCAACTGGCTACACGGTACCTGGGAGCAGCCCCCCACCAGTGGCCTAATGTGTGTGGGGGTGGGGAGTAGTAGCCCCATGTGCAGGGGCAGAGGGGAGAGTCAGGAGAGGGATTCCATTTAATCAGTTAACCTAAGGTTTAACTGGTTAACTGATTAACTAGGGTTTTACATCCTTACTGTGTATATAACTTCTTCCTTAATTTACCTGCTGGGAACTGCACTCCACATGCCATGTGTTCCCTGACTATCTTCCCACACAGAACATAAGAATGGCCGTACTGGATCAGAACAAAGGTCCATCTAGCCCAGTATCCTGTCTGCCAACAGTGGCCAGCACCAGGTGCCCCAGAGAGGGTGGACCGAAGACAATGATCAAGCAATTTATCTTCTGCCATCCCTCTCCAGCCTCTGACAAACAGAGGCCAAGGACACCATTTTATCCCCTGGCTAATAGCCTTTTATGGATCTAACGTCCATGAATTTATCCAGCTTCCCTTTAAACTCTATTATAGTCCTAGCCTTCACAGCCTCCTCTGGCAAGGAGTTCCACAGGTTGACTACACGCTGTGTGAAGAAGAACTTTCTTTTATTAGTTTTAAACCTGCTACCCATTAATTTCATTTGGTGTCCTCTAGTTCTTCTATTTAGGGAACTAATAAATAACTTTTCTTTATTGGCCCTCTCCACACCACTCATGATTTTATAGACCTGTATCATATCCCCTCTCATTCTCCTCTTTTCTAAACTGAAAAGTCCCAGTTGCTTTAACCTCTCCTCATATGGGACCCGCTCCAAACCCCTAATCATTTTAATTGCCCTTTTCTGAACCCTTTCCAAGGCCAAAATATCTTTTTTGAGGTGAGGAGAATTTTCCAGCACTCTGAGTTGTGGTTGTCCATCTGGTAATCTAGCTGCCTGGGTGCCAGTCAGAGTGACCCGTGAAGCTGTGCACAACCTGTTGGCTTCGGTCCCCAAGGTTCCAGCAGACACTTTCATCGGATTCAGTTTGCCTCCGTTTCTGGCTGAGACGGGTCAAACGGAGCGTTTTTGCTTGTGTATGGTCTTGACAGAGTTGTCTCTTGATGTCTAGAGAGTATCAGTTAGAATGAATAATGTCATGGGAACTTGCATATTTTAAAACAGGTTATTTACTGAAGCCTGTCCTCTCTGTATTCTGAGTTTGCCCAAATTACCAGTCTCTGTTGAGATTCACTACAGGTGCTTGGTGGCCCCTCGACCTCAGACTGCCTGACTCTCACGTTGCCTGGTGAGTCTCCTCACACTTTGCACAGCTGGCTTCACCAACTCACCATTCATCACCTGACTCTTGTTTGCATGGTGGGTTTGATTCTACAGGTCAGGCACAAAGAGGTAATGAGAAACCCCCTGACCATTATTTAGCATCTGTCTCCTGCATCCTGCTCTGTTTCTCAAGCGGCAGAGACCCCATTAGCTTGTTGAGTGTCTGCAGCAGGCCCCTATGGGGCCAGACACAACCCTAATTGATTATCTGAATTGTGCAGCTTTAAGGGTCCCGCAGTTGCTGCTCAAGCTCTGCTGAATTATTGCACAGCTTTCGGCAGCAGGATTTTACTGACTGCGGAGAATAAATTGGCTGTGGTTTATAGAGCACGGAGGAGCATATTTTCTGAATTTTAATCTTCTTAATAAATCGTTTTAAGACTGGGCTCCAGTAAACCTTAAGAAATTAATGAGTGCCATTCCACTATAGACATCAGAAAGGTACGGTGCTAACAGTACAATTTAAAAAAAATGTTTCTAAATTGGGCTGGGGGAATGTCCGGGTTACAGAGACCTCAGATGTGGCCATATAGCCATTCAGCCACAACATTAGACTGTTGCACATTAGCCTATGCCTCCTCCCACTGGGAATAATCCGGGATTTTACTCTGTTTCCATGCCAATGAGGGTTCACTTCCCATAATCCCCTAAACTCCTTCTGTGTGAGGGGTTGTGGTGGAGTGGTGTGGTGTTTTGTTTTGTTTTTTTTTAACTGTGACTGAAACCTCAGGAGTGTCAATGACGTGTACCTAGAGTCACACTACAGATTGAACCTTTCTAGTTTGGCACACTCAGGACCTGACTGGTTCCGAATCCGAGAGTTTTCCAGACTACGATTATCTAGCAGTATTACCAACAATTCCTCTGCTGACAGGGCTCTTAGACATTAAGGGGTCAATTAGCACTAACTAACAGAACAGACCGAGCCAGGTCTGGTGGCTGTAAAGCTTTAGGGGACTGTGGGAAGCTTGGCCACACCTATAAGTGGACATCCAGCTAATTAACATCATGCTGGACTCCAGATGTTGCTGGACTAGAGAGGTTCAGCCTATTGTATACGTTTAGGTGGACAAGACCTACTGAGGTCTATGTAAGCCAACTCGACTTTTTTTAATTAGGTTTTTTTCCCCTTCATTGAGTCTAACTTAAGCATCAGAGGATTTTCCCTCCTTTTCCTTCCCCTGGTAAAGGGGCACAATGGATGACTTCCCTTTCTCACCTTGTTCCCTACTGCAGAGGGAGCAAAGTGTTTGCCAGACCTGCTGTCTTGCCCTGTAACACTCATTGCAGCACATCACTGCAAGGGAAGCTGTGGCAAAATCTGGCCTAAATAGATCAGAAGTGAGTAATCACAACAGCGTGGCATTTCTAGAGAAGTGGGTACTAGGTTACTGCCAGCTGATCCCAGGCACAGACCACACCACCAGAGTTCTTGGCACTTTACAAACACGTACTGTAAAACCAGTTTAGCACGCTTCGTATTCAAAGCCTTTAGCAAACATTAGCTAATGGAGTCTCACAACCTACCTGCGCCGTTAACCACATGTATTACATAGAACAACAGGGAGGCAGGGAGCCTATAACATGCTTGAGATCAGAGAAGTGTGGGTTTCCGAGGTGGGGATTCCTGGCTCCCTGGCCTGTGCTCAGAGTAGTAGCTCACCTGGTGGGAGGAGGAGAGAAGGCTCAGTCTGAGCCTGTTGTCACAACAGGATATAATGTGTCTACTGAACCTGAAAGAGTGAGAAAAAGACACTTACACAATATCAAGAAGTCCTGCTGGGGAAGTCTGTGAGTGGGTGTCTTTTTCAACTGCTAACTTTCAAGCAAATCAGAAGAGCTTGCTGCATCCGAAAAGAGTTTATTTATAGTCAGCAGGTGGCTCTTCAATATTCTTTCTAGTTTGCCGTCAGTCCTCCTGCTTCCAAACAATTTCAAACAGCCAATATGCTATAGTGACCCACGCAGAATTCTGTACTCATCAGCTACCAGTGGGGGTCTGAGTCAGAGCGTGAGGAGAGCTTCTTCCCCCGTCTCTATTTTCTTTAGATAAAACTACTCCTTCAAAGGACGTCCTCCCTTGGTTGGAGTGAGGCTTTTATGCCTGATAAATTTTGGAGTTGAATTTCACGGAGAGGAAGAAGAACTTATGGTGGAAATTGAACAGCCAAAGGGCAAAGATTGTGTTAGTGCAGGGCTGGGCAAGATGCGGCCCGGGGGCCGGATCCGGCTCATCTAACCCTTTGAACTGGCCTGTGGACGGCATCTGGCCACTTTCTATTTATGTCCTGCTGCCCCTGCCACTGAATTTCCAGGTTGTGGCTCAGGTAGCAGGATACCATTAAAATGGTCTGTTTCTCTGGCAGTGGGTGACAGGGGAGGGATCACGTGAGGATTACCTGTTGTGATCCCTCCCTCTGGGGCATCTGGCATTGGCCACTGTCAGTAGACGGGATACCAGGCTGGATGGATCTTTGATCTGACCCAGTCTGGCCATTCTTATGCTTCATAGCTCTCAGTCATGGTGCTGCCCCAGCAGGGCCAGAGCAGCGAGCCCTTTAAATAGCCACCCACCCCTGAGCAGCTTCCAGACAACATGGTAGCAGTGGGACTGGGAGCCGAGAGTCCTTTGCTGGGTTTTTAATTCAAAGTCTCTGGTCCAGACAACTCTGGGGGAAGGCGAGTCCCCAGCCCTGTCCGTTTCGCCCCAGACCATACCCCTTCCAGGGGTGGAGCCGGCCCATGACCGTGCACCAAAATTCATTAAGTGGACCCCCTGCAAAAATTACTGCCCACCCCTGGGTTAGCGGCATTTTGCACGGAGCATAGTCAGATTATTGTCTTGAGTCAGTCAAGACCAAAGGAGCTACCCAATTCAGCATTTCTTCTCGTCGATGGCTTCTTTGGTGTCCTTTCCATGGGAGTGCTTACCCATACCCCTTTTCAGATGCTGAGTTGTAATGATGGCGTAGTGCCATATTCTTTTCTTTATGTATTGTTTGTATGGTCCCAGCTGTGTGGCAGGTGACCTTTAATGTTCACATTGTAATTTCAACTACATCAGTCTGCCATCATGTACATTTCAACTACATCAGTCTGCCATCACGTACATTTCAGTTTGGTCCTTAGTTGAACGAATCTTCCAAAATCACTTCTATGCAAGAAAATAATAAGAGATGCACCTGTAGGACACTCTATTCTGGTTCATACTGTTACGTTCACCCATTGCCCCCGAAACGTCACCACAAACAGCAGTGCAGAAGCATGTGTGTTTGTGTGTAAAGGTGGGCCAACCAGATAGGAGGCGAGTGAAACAGTCCCTATGCAAGTGTTTGTAGAGTAACAGTGAGTATGTCATTAAATGCAGAGTGAGGCAGGATAAATGGACCATCTCTAGGTAGCAACGACTTAATAAGGCATCAGCAATATTCAGCAGCCCGCGAGTAAAGAGCTTTGGATTAAATGGCAGCAGCTCAGCGTGCTTAAGCACAGTACAGGAGCTAGTGCCTGGAGTAAGGGGAGAAAGCATGTCATCCCGAGAGGAGGGGATAAAGATGGCATCTGCTGGGGTGATCACTCACTGAAGACACTGAACAAATGAAGCTGAATGGAGCAGAGGGCTGATTCCAAGGGACATTCTCCTCTGCAGCTCTTCTGATCTGCTAACCCCAGACCTCATCCCACCTCAATGGGACTTCATTTCTTCATTATTCTCTTGCCCATTCTCTGTATGCCTCAGGCACTGGATTGCTCCATGTCCTCTTGCTTGCCTCCTAACCCTGCCAACCAGATCCTATTTCCTGGGCTTCTCAGCTTCCTTATGTTCAACCATTCTCCGTGTTTTTGATGGGTACCACTTGGTACTAGGGTGCCATTGAGTTCTCCTGACCCAGCATGGGTTGCCTTTATATAGTGCTGCTGTGACAGGCTCTCATACACCCTGCAGTGTATAGCCAGATAGGGACAGACCCCAGCTCTAGTTTCACAGAGATGCTGAGATCAGCACGGTGTGGGAAAGCTCAGCTAAGGAATTGCCCAGCACACAAGTACACACGCCTTCTGGAGTGTAAATCCAAAATTGTATTGCCTTGCACCTAACAGAGAACTGAACAGTGTAAGCTGATTGAAATTTGCCTCCTTCCTCAATGTGGGGGAAGATATGCATAGCTTTGTGCCCCCATCCCCTCCCCGGCATGAATTCTACAAACTGGTTTTAGAGAACAAGTTTTTATTAACTGCAAATGCAGATTTTAAGTGATTTTAAAAGATAGCCAACAGCTGAAAGCCGATTACTGAGCAAATAAAACAAACGTGCAAACTAAGCTTAAGGAACTGAAGAAACTGGTTTTGCTAATTCGAACTAGCATGTCCACACTGAGTGGACCCTGAACTGAGGTTAAGGCTGGCCGGAAGCAGTGCCGGCAGGGCATCAGATTAGGACTTAGAGTGTGGAGCTGCTGCCTCAGGCTAGCCGAGGGCTGTGCTTAAGGGGACCCGACCCCCACCCCGGACAGACAGTTCTCAGGCTTCCCCGCTTGCAAAGCAGTCCTGGCTTGGAGTGCCCTGAGTGCCCACACTCGGCACATCACAGCACTCGGCCATCAGCCCGGCTGCACTTGCCACAGGCTGACATCCGGGGGGGGGGGGGTCAATCAAGGGGCTTCAGGAGAGTTTCCACCCCAAGGAACCCGCAGAGCCAGCCCAGTCCTCCCCATTGGGGGCTCGTACCCCATTCCTCCCTCACCTCCTTCCACTTACCCCTCCCTAGCCCCCCTTCCTGATGTACAAAATAAATGACACGTGTGTTCAGAAATAGAAACTCTCTTTATTGAACAAAACTCGGAGAGACTGGGAAAAGAAGGTGGGAGAGGGGAAGAGAGAGGGTGGGAGAGGGGAGGGCAACTAAAATGGTCAGGGGTTTGGAACAGGTCCCATATGAAGAGAGGCTAAAGAGACTTGGACTTCTCAGCTTAGAAAAGAGGAGACCGAGGGGGGATAGGATAGAGGTCTATAAAAGCATGAGTGGTGTGGAGAGGGTGCATAAAGAAAAGTTCTTCATTAGTTCCCATAATAGAAGGACTAAAGGACACCAGATGAAATGAATGGGTAGCAGGCTTCAAACTAACAACAGAAAGTTCTTCTTCACAAAGCAAATAGTCAACCTGTGGAACTCCTTGCTGCAGGAGGCTGTGAAGGCTAGAACTAGAACAGAGTTTAAAGAGAAGTGAGATAAAGTCATGGAGGTTGGGTCCATGGAGTGGTATTAGCCAGGGGGTAGGAGTGGTGTCCCTGCCCAAGGTTTGTGGAAGGCTGGAGAGGGATGGCACGAGACAAATGGCTTGGTCACTGTCTTCGGTCCATCCCCTCCAGGGTCCCTAGGGTTGGCCACTGTCGGCAGACAGGCTACTGGGCTAGATGGACCTTTGGTCTGACTCAGTACGGCCATTCTAAGCTCAGGGCTCAGGGTCGGGGGTCTCAGCGGACCACCTTGATTTTCATGCCAACCTGCTCCTGGCAGCTCTCCTGCTCTAGATGGCCACTTTCCTGTGCCTAGTGCGGAGGTCGTGGACGAGGTCCACGATGTCTGCACTAGACCAGGTGGGCGCCCGCCTCTTGCGGACCTGGGCAGGCTCCCGGGAGCCACCAGCCTGGTCCTGGGAAGAGGCGGAGGGCTGGGTGGCAGCGGGTGGCTGGCTCGCGCCGTGCCAGGTGCAGGGTCTGCTGGCTGGGTGCTGGCAGGCTTGCACCTGGCACGGGCACCATAGCCAGCCCGTGCCCCTTTAAGGGCTCCGGGGCCGGGAGGGGGGCAGAAGAGTTTCCCTGGTGGTGCCCAGAGTGGCCACCAGGGAAAGCTGGGAAGGGCTAGCCTCCAACTAGTTCGAATTAAGTGGCTACACAGCCCTTAATTCGAACTAGTTAATTCGAACAAGGCGTTAGTCCTCGTAGAATGAGGTTTACCTAGTTCGAATTAAGTGCTCCGCTAGTTCGAATTAAGTTCGAACTAGCGGTTTGTATGTGTAGCGCATATTAAAGTTAATTCGAACTAACGTCTGTTAGTTCGAATTAACTTTGTAGTGTAGACATACCCACTATGGCAAGTGACTTTTTGTACCCTCTGCCTTGCACTCAGGTACAGGTATTTTCCTGTCTAGCCAGTAACCAACTGTGATGTACATAAAGACTGAATTAGGGAGTGATTCCACAGCAATGAGCCATGTCATTGATGCTGAAGTTCTGAAGGTAGAAATGGTGGGAGAAATAGAGTTGCCACTGTGTTGTTCATGTCTCTAACTGCTTCCCGAAGGGGCAGTTTGCATGATGGGCAAGTTACACTGAGGTGACTTTGACACTGTTGGGACGTAGCATTGTGCGATGACGCAGTGCTCCGGGATAGGTGCTTAATGACATAGTGGTGAGCATGGTGTGAAACTCTAGACAGGGAAAGGTAGTAATGCTATTCAGCAGTGTGGTTGTGTCCTACAGGATTAAAGAATGGTTACAAATTAATGATTTTCATGCTTCCTAAAGCTTATGATTTGGTTAGCATCTGAATTGTATCAAAGGATTAAAGCATCTTGAAATGAAAGATCCAGAAGTCTCACCATACCCAGCATTTCTTCTGGTCCTTGGGCACTGATGGTTCTGGTCCAGGCTAGAAGCCCAAACAGGGAAGGAAACTATGGGCGCATCTACACAGCAGGGCTTAACTCGAAATAAGCTACGTAAATTGAACTACATCAATTGTGTCGTTTATTTCGAAATCGCTTATTTAGAGTTTTGGTGCTGTCTACCCCGCACTTATTTTGAAAAAGCATTCTTCCCCTGACTTCCCTTACTGAAGGCCCTGGATGAGGGCATAGAGAATAAGGCAGAGAATATCTTATTGCCTCTATATAAATCCATGGTACACTCACACAAACAGAGGCTAGGTGTCAGGCTCAGGACAAGCCAACAGGTTGGGCATTTAGACACTATGGCTACGTCTAGACTGGCCCCAAATTCCGGAAAAGGGATGCCAAGCAGGTAAGTCAGCATAGGGAAATCCGCGGGGGATTTAAATATCCCCCGCGGATTTAAATAAGCCTGTCCGCTGCTTTTTTTCCGGCTTGGGGAATAGCCGGAAAAAAAGCGTCTAGACTGGTGTGATCCTCCAGAATAAAGCCCTTTTCCGGAGGATCTCTTATTCCTACTTTCAAGGAAGAATAAGAGATCCTCCGGAAAAGGGCTTTATTCCGGAGGATCGCGCCAGTCTAGACGCTTTTTTTCCGGCTTTTCCCCAAGCCGGAAAAAAAGCAGCGGACATGTTTATTTAAGTCCGCGGGGGATATTTAAATCCCCCGCGGATTTCCCTATGCTGACTTACCTGCTTTGCATCCCTTTTCCGGAATTTGGGGCCAGTCTAGACGTAGCCCCCATCTCTAGCGTCCCACCTCCTGGTTCAACGTCCAGTACATCAGATTGGGCTGTCTTCATGGGGGCGTTTGCATTCCACTGATTCATTCCTACACCCTGAGTAACTCCTTAACAAGACACTGTCCCCGTTCTGGGCTCAGAAAATCAACCGGCTGTTAATGCTCCAGGTTTCCAGTCGTCAGCGTACATGACTTAATTGATACATCTGGGACCGAATGATGGGAAAAAAATCTAAACCCATGCAGCTCTTCGCCTCCGTCATACATCTGTGTTAATCTGTGCACATGTGCTGCAAATAAGATAGCATCCTTGGACAGATGTGTTTATGTTTCCATATAAGCCAAATGCTGCTTTTTTTTCTTCCTTTTTTGCTGCTGTTAATTATTCAGTCATGGAAGAATTGACTTTGAAACCCCACCGGGCTGAGATAAGACTTAAACCCCTGTTATCTGCCGTTTGACAGGGCGGTCAGTGTATGGCCTGAATGCAGTAGTGATCTCGAATAGAGAGAGAGCCTTTACCAGCAAAGTGGAATGAAAGCCCAGCGTTATTTCAATAGTTGGTTCTACTCAATGAGCCTTAGAGAAACCCACAGGCTTTAGTTACTGGGTTCTCATTTACTATGTTCCATCCTTTTACTTGGTACCTCTGGAGTCTGCAACAGGGCTCCTCACAGCCCCCTCGACCTTTGGCCCTGTTTGCACCCACAAACCAGCCAGGCACTTGTGCAATGCCCTTTCCTGTCTGTCAGTTCCCACCACCTTCTATGCACAGAGTTTCAGACCCGTCAGCTTCTGCAGCTAGCGAGGGAGCACAGCCTTCCTCTCTCTGGCTCCTCCTTTTCCTCTGCCCCCTTCCCTCCTTCCTTGCCAGGTTTATAGGCTTCCTAGCCCAGGGGCCTCAAACTCCCAGCCCACAGGCCATTTGAAAAAGTCATTTAATCAGGCCCTCGTGGCTGCCTGCCTGGGAGGTAGGTGGGGTGTGTGTAGGGACTAAACCATGTGCATGCCCCCCAGTAGCATCCAGGCCCCCAGTGCTCACATAGTCCTGGCCACAGAGGGACCACTTGGTCTAGGAAGCTACACTAGCTGCCTCCACCCGAGCGGATACGCTTCCGCAGCCAGCGGGGTGAGGCTGTTGGGCTTTGCTTTCAGTTACCCCAGGCAGGGAAGGAGGATCCCAGAGAGAGGACGTGGGTGAGGTTTTCCAGGACAAAAGGCTCAGAGTATCAGGAGGCTTGTGATCAGATCAGGAGAGCTGGCAGCACGGATACCTAGTCAGTTTCACAAAAGGAGTCAACAGTTTCACCCCTTATGCCAGCAGCTTGGCAACCTGCAGCCCACCAGGGTTCTGTGTGTGGCCCACACGACGTTTTGTTTGCTGTTGCCCACGTGCAGAATTGCCAGATTCCGCTGGTTTCCGTCCACCTCAGATTTTTTTTTTTCCAACCGGTATTACTGAAGAGACACATACACAGAGCCAGAGCACGTGCAGTGAAGTGGGTGCCAATTGCACGGGACATTGACTGTCCGAGCTGGGCGCTCCCTCTGCAGCCAATCACAGCGCTGCTACGGTTCAGTCGGCAACCCCCGCCAATCCTACGCCAGCGCAGTGAGCACAACTACCCTGGCCTGGGAGATGGTCTAGGTGAGGACAATCTTGTGGCCTACTGAGATGGGGGCCATCCAAGCAACCCACTCGCTAGCCTAGGTTGCCCATTGCTGGCTTACACCTACTGGCGGGATGGCTCTGCACATGTCTCCCCCAGGCCACAGGGACGTGCCGGTGACATGGAGTAGTTGCTCTAGTCCCTACTGCTGGTGGCAGCAGGGGGCCCCAGTGAATTTTAAATTGCCCAGAGGCAGCAGGTGGGGCCGGGGGCAAGGGAGGTTGAAATGCATGGATTACCTCCTCAGCTCTGCCAGAGGGAATTGCCCACCGGCCCGCAAGGAAGATCTGAGGACTGGCATTGGCCCTAAGGTCCTAGCCAGTAGCCTGTCAGTCTGTCTTTCAGATTTAATTCCCCCCCAGCATAGCAAAGGCAAAGCGGGTGAGTTGCATTGCAGAGATGTTCTCCTCCTGCACTCCGCATGGTGCTGTGTGACTGCCAGCGTGTGGCTGGCCAATGAAAAGGATGCGGCGTTCTGCGCTAGCTCCATCCCCGCGAAGGGCGCTCTCTGTCTGCTGACGTGCTCGGTGCTGTGGTCTTACAAATGGAGCGACGTAGGTTCTAGCCCTGGAGCTGCATGTTGGTGAGATTCTTACACAAACCGTGTGTGTTCATCTGAAGTGCATGTGTTCATTGCACTCCCCAGGTCACCCAAGCGTCCTTTACGGAACCAGGAAATTTCATTTTCGAAAAAGTCCACGTCCAGACACATCCAAAAGGAGACGCTCCCGGGGCCCCGAATGCAGCTCGGCAGTTTTTCATGCTGTGTTCTGGGGGCCAACCAGCAAAGTTTCTCTGGATTTTGGGTTTGATTGTGAATGGCAACTAGGAACCTCCACACAGAGAGCTGTTGAGTGTGCGGATGAAGTAAATGGACTCTCAGGAAATCGTCCCTGCATGCTTATTTTGATGACTCCATTTCTGGCTGTAGATATCTCCTTGGTCAGATCGCAATGCTGTTTGCATAAACTCCTCTTGCCAGCCTGTTCTAATCGCATCCCTCAGTGCCAGCGAGCACAGCTAGCATGCCACTCTTCAAAAAGAAAAAAAACCCCAAAACAAAAGCAAACAATCCCCCCCAAAAGCAAACAAACCCCCCTCTTGCCTTAGAAAGAAGGAAAACCGAATCAAAAATGTAATACTGAAGAAGAAAGGCAAGAAATGTGGTTGCCATGGAAACTCCAGAGTATAAGCAGAAACTTTCCAGCAAAAAGAACTTAACATGAGAGACTTGAGTGCAAAGCCCCGGCAGGAAGCCAGCAGCTTTCCTCTCCCTCCTCCTCCTCCTCCACCTCCTCCTCCTGGGCCAAGCTAGCGAGTCTGTTTCCCCGTTCCCTGGTCCCTGCTGTGGTGGGGAGTGTGGCTGGGAAGCAAGCTGAGAATACAAGCTCTGTGCCGCCAGTGCGCCCATTGAGGAAGCCAACCGGGAGCACTGTGGTCTGTGCCCTTTCTCCAGCTCTAAGAGGAGGCCGCAGCTGTCAAAAGGTGCCCCGTGTATGTATCAGCTTGGTTCCTGCTCTCATTATAAGAGGGGGACGCTGTCTGCACCTTTGCAGTCTCAGGAGGTAGCCCGGAAGTGGGGAATCGCGGGGGAAGCGGGGCACAGTGTACTAAAGAAAGCCTGCTGCTATTCTTCTGAATAATGCTGTGCCATTCTCCAGCACAATCAATCCCAGGCTCTCCATGTGCATTGCAAACATTTCAGCCCCAGAACTCCCTGCGCACGACAGTGCTGTTTGGACCCGAGGTTGGAGAGGGGGAGACCAAGTCACAAAGACTTGCTCAAGGTCATGCTGTGGATCTGTATCGGGGTCAAGAGTGGAATTTGGGAGTTTAGCACTCCATGGCCTGCACTCCCCTCCCCACATCAAATCGTCATCTTTTTGTTTGGCCAGAGGACTTGGCTGTCAGTCAGGCTGGTGGGGCGCTTGACCTTGTGCATCTGGAAACACAGGGAAATGTTAACCTCTGGGCTGTAGGCAATATTGTAGCAAAGCACTCTGCCTGTCGTTGTGTTACTGTCAGCCGTATACTGCTCGAGCCTTCAATCTTCGGGTTAGCTACTGCCATGTCTCCAAACATACTTCAATGGAAATAGTTTATATCTCCCCCTCCTTTTCCTTTTTACACTGTGTGCCCGGGTGGTGTCTATGGACGTGAGGAATTGCTATTGGTGAAAAATTTGGGGGGAAGAAAAGCAAATCCTGAGTATTCCGAAAATCGGTGCCCAACCACTTGTCATATATTGGGGTGCCCTCAAAGCAGTGACAGCTAGTTCTAGTCCCCTGCAGGTTACTTTGGTGGCTGTTCTTGGACCGTTTGCTTATCTGATCTGACAAGGCATATTTGCATTGCAAAAGACGACCTGTGGCAGGCCACTGTTTCATTGCGGGGTAGACTTCCAAGCTCAGATGGGAGCCTGAGGTCTGAGACTTTTGCACCCCACAAGGTGCAGCCCTACCCAGAAGTCTTCCCAGCACTGAAAAAGCCTCTCAGGCCAAGTCTTGCTAGCCTGAGGTGGCTGGCACAGCAGCTGGGGTGTATGTGTGTGTGGGGGGGGGGGGCGGGCTTCTTTGCTGTGTAGACGTACCCACAGACTGAATGAGGAGAATATATGTTCCATAACAATAGCTAAATTATAGTCCAATCTCTCCCACTCAGCACCCTCACCCCCGGACAAAGCCCTCTAGAGATGGGTCCCATTCACATATCTTGCTCTGAGGAGTCCAATAATGGCATTACTGTTAGATTATTATGTCTTTCTGTTTCTGGGATGAAGCTTTGGTTTCTCTGGGGGCAAGGAACAGTGGAACAAATATGTTATTAAAAAGCTGTGTGCTGTATTTTGACAAATGAGTACACGTATCTGACGGGCTATAAATCACTGGCCCGCACAACGAAATAGCCAAGCAAGTTAACTTCTGGCTCTTACATATTGATGGCAGGGGATCAATTTTAATGCCAGTTTTGAAATCTGCGAATGTGTGGGGAGCCAGAGCAGATTAAGTAAAAGGGAAAGATGGGACAGTCCCAGGTTTTGGATTTGGAGAGCTGGGTGCACAGGA
Source organism: Pelodiscus sinensis (assembly GCF_052426305.1). Lineage (NCBI taxonomy): Eukaryota > Metazoa > Chordata > Testudines > Trionychidae > Pelodiscus > Pelodiscus sinensis. Next base: position 21,609,242 of record NC_143074.1, on the reverse strand, counting down.
CATTTTGGAAGAGAATCATTAAGGCTGGCCAGGACCTCAGGAGTCATCGTGTCAAATCCCCTGCTCAAAACAGGACCAACCCCAACTCAATCATCCCAGCCAGGGCTCTGTCCAGCTGGGACTTAAACACCTCTAGGGATGGAGATTCCACCCCCTCCCTAGGGAACCCAGCCCAGTGCTTCCCCACCCGCCTAGGGAAATAGTTTTTCCTAACCTCCAACCTAGACCTCCCCCACTGCAACTTGAGCCCATTGCTCCTTGTTCTGCCATCTGTCACCACTGAGAACAGCCTCTCTCCATCCTCTTTGGAACCCTCCTTCAGGTAATTGAAGGCTGCTGTCAAATCCCCCCTCACTCTTCTCTTCTGCAGGCTAAATAAGCCCAAATCCCTCAGCCTCTCTTTGTAGGTCATGTGCTCCAGCTCCCTAATCAGTGCAAATGCAATAACCCTTGTGTAGCTGTGACGGCGCGTTGGGGTTTCCCTGTCTCCTGCACCCCCGTAGTGGCACGAACAGACTCTACCAGCCAGTAGAATAGAGGGAGTTTATTGCTTCTCCAGGATACAGCACAGATGTAATCTGGTTACAGGAATTGAGGTTAGGAGGCCTCAGTGTACCCCCCTTGAGATGGGGGGTGGCTGGGCCCTACAATCCCAGCCCCCCTCCCTAGCTCCTTCTCCCCTGCTTCCCAGACTGAAACTACCACTCTCTTCCAGCTCTGCCTCCCAGCCAGGACTCCACTCCCCTTCTTCCCATTGTTCTGCTCCCTGGGAGATAACTGGTCGGACAGGTTCGGAGCCCCCTTGCATAATGACTCATCCCCTGCCCTGCTGGGCCGTGCTACAGACAGCAGCCAGTGGAGGTCACCCACTGCCCAGCATAGCACCAGCAAGGTACCCCCCACTACGTCACAGTAGCCTCTCGGGGGAGCAAGCTGCTTGCCCCCAAGCCCAATTCAGTAACAGGAACCTCCAAAAGACTCCACATCATCCTGCTGCTGCTGTTATGGCTTCCCTTTGCTGCCGGGCCCTGGAATGCACCATGCTGTTGGAATCCTGAGCAAGTAAGAAAAGTTGTCACTGGTGGTAGAGGCACCTGGAAAAGGCTGGTGGTTAGTTTTTTTTTTTTCTGGCTCAGCATCCCCAAATTTGCAGGCTTAGCCAAATGCCACCTCAGTCTTTTTGGTGTAAAGCACCTTATTTCCTGCTCCTTTCAATGGGACTTCTGGTTCCAGCTGTGTTAGACATGCTCCGAGAACACCTTTTGCTAGGGCCGTATTGTGAACCAGTGTGTGAATGTGAAAACAAAATATAGGGGTTGACTTTGAGGGTTTTGAGGGCACTGGGGCCATTAGTTTATTAGTGAATCGCAGCCTCTTTCCCTGTGTGATTATAGCCAATAACAGGCTGCTTCCAAACTCACTCATTGTCAGCTATGACCCTTGAAACTGTGGGCCTGGAGTGTAAGCGTCCCTCTGTTAGATTGATTCTGTGTTTCGATCAGGCCATTCACAACTAGTGCTAAGCTTTCATGCAATGTCCCATTACTTATTTTAATGACCACACGCACCGTCCATGTGTCAAACCCTGAGTCCTTAACATGTTGTTGACTGGCTCATCGATACAGACAGGTGTCCTGTCAAACCAGCAAAAGGGCTGGCCTGGAGGGTGCTGAACAGCTTCAGTGGGAGAGCAGGCGACTAAGAGTCAGGCCAGAAGGGAAGTGACTGGGAAAACCCGATTATTTCTTTCATTATTAATACATTTTAAACTTGGGGACACACTCAGATTTTAAAATAAAATCTGTCTCAAAGGGCTAAATGGCTCCCAGAAATATCCCCCGCGTGCAGAACTTTGACCTTCAGGTCTCTGGTTCCAGTCTGGAGCTGGGGGCAGTAACCAAAATTAGTGACCGTCTGGGGGCCATTTGCAGGGAGTAGGAATGGACCTGTGTGCGCATGAGATGGTTTGGCACTCCTTGGCCATGTCAACCACGTCTGAATGGGTCATGGCACCTCAGCCTTTCCAGTGAGCTCTCCAGGCCAGGCTGGGGCATGTGGGCGGCGCTGGGTGGGGGCCGCTCATACTGCTCTGTGCATGAAGAGACCCTCAGCTGGCAGGGCTGTGAATCCCCAGTTACTCCTCAGTGCTCGATTCCCAAAGAAGCATCCAAGTGTCATTTGCTCTGCTGCCCAGCGGCTGCCGGAGGCCGTGTGAAGTTTGACATGCTCTGCAAACCGTGCGACTGGCTAAAACAATAGCACCTCAGGTTTGTGTTAATTCCCCTATTTCTGTCCGCCCCGGATTAAACAAACCTAGGCCACTTGCGACATGGGCAATGAGACCACAAAGCATCCAGGCCAGAGCACTCGAAATCGAGAAGACCAGCTCTACTGGGGGAGCCTATAACAAAGGACTTGAGGACCTATGATGCTCGTCAAGAGATGGATTAACGTCAACGTTTCAAGAGCTGTTTCCCTCCAATTTCGGGCACTTTTCCGAGCTATCTCACCAGTAACCTGTCATCTCAGAGCCTGGCCTGGCTGGAGAAATACGATAACGTATATTACACGTTGAATCGTGGGACAATACACTGTCCCGCATGCTGACAACGGCACTCCATACAGTGTACCTGCCTGGAGCGGCTTTGCCGACTTAGCGTTCCGACGGAGGACTGAAGTTTGCTTCTGGGCTAGGATGTAGACAGGTGTGATGAGCTTGCTCAGCTCTTGGCTGGGAGGGCTCCCAGGACATGTCTACAGTAGGAAATTATTTTGAAGTCACTAAATTTGACTTAGTCACTCCTGATTTTACAAAGTTGAAATAGTGTGTCCCCACTACAGGGAAGCCTCAAAATTAGCCCAACGCAGGCTCCATTATGTGGACGTGCTATCTCAGACTTAGAGCCCCAGGAAACACCGGGGCATAATTAGTTTGAATTACTCTGAGTAGTTATTTCGAAACAGTGGCACCAGAGCGTCCACACTATCACTATTTCTAAATAATTATTTCAAAATTAGCACTATTCCCTGAGGAAAGCAGGAGTATAGAGTTTGAAAAAAACCAACTTGTTATTTCGAAAAAATGGGATTGGTTGTGTGGATGCTCCGCTTATAAATTTAACCTATGGGGGCGCAATTTCAAAATAATGCCGTAGTGTAGACCAGGGCCTAGAGAGGCCCTGGTGCTGCAAGTAGATGGGTTTACTATCTGTAAAATTTGTCATTAAATGGCGGTTTAGTGCTGCAATGCGACAGTTCATAAGAATATAAGAACGGCCGTACTGGGTCAGACCAAAGGTCCATCTAGCCCAGTATCCTGTCTGCCGACAGTGGCCAGTACCAGGTGCCCCAGAGAGGGTGGACGGAAGACAATGATCAAGCGATTTGTCTCCTGCCATCCCAAACAGAGGCCAAGGACACCATTTTATCCCCTGGCTAATAGCCTTTTATGGACCTAACCTCCATGAAATTATCTAGCTTCTCTTTAAACTCTATTATAGTCCTAGCCTTCACAGCATCCTCTGGCAAGGAGTTCCACAGGTTGACTACACGCTGTGTGAAGAAGAACTTTCTTTTATTAGTTTTAAACCTGCTACCCATTAATTCAGCTTCTTGCATTCAGAAATGCAAATGTGGTGGCTAAGAAATGTCTTCTTTTGAAAACAGGCTCATATTGAGGGAGAGAGCTCTACATTTTTGTTTTTTTGGCATGTGAAATACTTTTAAAAAAACCCCAAAACCTTGGCCTGGGAGGCTAACATGTAACATTTCTGTGGTTTCCTGATTTTGTTGGGACTGTTTTACACAACCCTAGTTTATTGCTTATGTGTTGTGTATCTGACACATACAGTTGTGTGATTAGCCTGCAGTGCACATGTTTTTGGCAGATAAATGCTATTCTCACCTCTTGGCAAGTTTGCTGCCACGTTATCATGTAATAAAGGTATTAATTGTGTGTGTGAGACAATTGCAATGTGGCCAAGTGCTACCGTGTCTGTCAAAGTTATAGGCTAGTTCAGTTACCAGTCTTTGGTGACTGGGGAAAATGTAATCAGATGGAGGAAACATGTTAAAGGTAAGATTTAGAATTAAATACAGAGAGCAAGGCTTACTGTGTCAATGGGAGATATTTGCCACTAGGGCAAGGGTAGGCAACATAACAGTGGAGGTTCACCAGCATTTGCTGGGTCGCTGCGAGTATATTTACCTGCACTTCTGCAGGTACGGGCAATCTCAGCTCCCATTGGCTGGGAATGGCGACGTGCAGCCAAATGGCGCTGTGATCCCCTGTGCCAGCAGAGAAGCAGGTAAATGCAGTGGTGAAGGGACGTGCCAAGGGCTAACCCTGGCAGACCAGATCTGGCCCGCAGGCCGATATTTGCTCACCTCTGTGGTAGGGCCTGATTCTGCTCCTTAGGGCTCCATCGTGCAGGATGCTGAGCACCATGGCCCTGGTGCGATGTGAACCGATGTAGTGAAGTACATGAGTGGGATTCTGCCAGATTCCTGGCCATGGAAAACACGTTGTGGACCATGAAATCTGACGATTGTAGGAGGCTCGCGGTATTTACATGCTTGCTTCTCTGCCCTTCAGGGCTGGGTGGCTGGACAGCAGCAGCTTCTGGCCAGGGGTCAGCCCTGAAGGCAGCACCACCGCCAGCAGCAGTCACAGAAAAGTGAGATGGGGGGAGTTGTCACTTTGGGGGGGCAGGGCTGGCCTTACAGATGGGCGACCACCCAGGATGCTGTGGGTGGGGGCAATGTGGTTTCAACCCTTCCCCTGTTAGCATCCCAAGGACTGGGGCTGGAAGCCAGGGACAGGCTGGGCTGGGGTGCCCGGGCTGCAGGGGTCTACTATAAGCTCAGCCTGGAGGTGGAGGGCTGGGATGTCCTCTTCTTGGCAGGGGCTGCTCCTGAAACCAGGTCAGACCCACCTGCAGGAACCTCCCCGGATGCAGGAAGCCCAGCTCTGCAGGCAGCATCACTGCCAGCAGCAGGCAGACGTCAGGGTGGCAATACCATAGAATCATAGAATAATAGGACTGGAAGGGACCTCGAGAGGTCATCGAGTCCAGCCCCCCGCCCTCATGACCTGCAATAGCTTTGTGCCCCCCATTGACCTTTGTATGGGTCGGGACCACCGTGGATACAACACCGTGAAATTTCAGATTTAAATATCTGAAGCTGTGAAATGTCAGATTAAATCCAACGACCGGGACACTTACCAGAATGGACTGTGAATCTGATGGGGCAAATCCCAATTCGGCAGCAAGGCTAGTAACATGCTCCAGGTCAAAAGTATGCTTAAGTGCTTTGCTTGACTGGTGCAGGTGTGTGCAGCACTTTGCAGGATCCGTTCCTTCGTGACCAAAACGCTAACCCACTTTGGGGCAGAGAAGAGTCTTGTCTCTTTTCTCTGGCCTGTGGTGTGGTCCAGGAGTCCTCAAACTCCCTGCTACACTGTCATTCTAACCGTGGCCACAGGAAAAGGCTGGAACGGAGCGTGAGCCATGTTCCCAGTGCAACCGTGCCTACTCATGCTCCATGTGCAAAGCAGGACCCTTTTTGAAACTGGGAGCTGTTTCAGCTCTGGACTAATAGTAGATGAAATATACAGGTGTGCAGAGCCCACAGACCCTGCTGTGTGTCTGAGTTCCCCCCTCAGCGAGATGGAAGAGCAAGTGTCTGTAAAGCTGGCTGAGATCCGTGACTGGAGATGGCTCCCTACTGCAGTGTGGAGTGAGACCGTTTTGGGTTCGTTTCCTTAAGCTATTCTTAATGCCACTGGGCAACAGTTATTCTGCTCAGATAAGGAATGAGCTCCTGAGGGTATTTTCATTCATGAATTCTGTGGGGGGTTTTTAAAAACTCCTTTTAGCTTTCCAGAACTCTCTGAAGAGCATCCTTAATGGGAGAAAAGGCTCTCGGGAAAATAAACTGCTCCAAATATTTTGGCTTGATTAGGTGCTTGCAGAACTGAAATGTGGGTGTGGATGGATACCAAATTCTGTGTCTGAAACCAGCTTTCTGGAGGAAATAAATCGCTCCAAACTGGAACAGTAGGGAACCTCAGTGTGATTTTTTTTTTAATTAGAGTATTTTTAAGGATTAAACACTCAAATATTCCTGCAGGGGGCAGCAGCGCTGCAACATACGGTCCCAGCAAGCTGAAGCGGGGGAGACATCGCAGCCAGACGGAGAGGCAGGGCAGCCATCCCCATGACTCTGTTTGGGATGGCGTCCGTCCGTCCGCAGGGACCTGTGTGGTTTTGTTTTCTCTCCACTGCATCTGGGATGTCAAATAAGGAGGCAAGCGACATGGAGGGCTCGTTATGTGGAAGCGTTTGCTGCCGACACAGAGCCAAGGCCCTAACAAAGAGAGTGGCTTGGAACGACGGCATCCCATGATGAGGAGGCAGCAACTTAGGGACTTTGTGGGTGTGCACGTGGGGGGTGTGGGAGGAATTACAGATCCCATAAAGAATCAACGGCACATTGGCCGGAATCTTCTCTGAACCCGCATTTGCAAGCCTGCCTGACCATTCGCTCGTTAAACGTAACGGAGGCGAGCGTTGCACGGTGGCGCTGGCAGGAATTTCTGCTGGCTACCGTCTGCCTTGCCTCTGTGCCCGCAGTGTGATTGGCGGTGCCACCCAGAGTGCTTGGGACAGGCCAGGACTTGCGAGGTCATCGCCATTGCAAAATGGTACCACGGTGGAGCTTGAGAGCAAACAATCCTGTTAGAGGACACGATGCCGATCGCAGGAGAGAAGACGGGGTGGAACACGGGTGGATCTCAAGGTTCTGTACAACTCTGGTTTCATAGGGTCTAAATCAACATGGCTGCCATTGGTCAGACTGTTTTAGGGCAGCGGCGGGCAACCTGTGGCCCATGGGCTGCATGCAGCTTATTGGGGTTCTGTGTGTGGCCCACAAGACATTTGTTTACTGTCACCCATGTACGGGGTTGCCAGATTCCACTGGGTCTCTGTCTGCAGAGTTATTTTTCCTATTGATATTACTAAAGAGAGACCGATGTAAAGCCAGGTGCAGGTTGATTTACACACGACGCTGACAGCCAGAGCCGGGCGCCCCCTCTGCATCCAATCCCAGCGCTGCTACAGTTCAGTCGGCACTTCCCCCCGCACATTCTAGGAACACCAGCTCAGTCAGCAAAACTGCCCTATCCCGGGAGACCATCTTGGTTACAACAGTCTTGCAGCCACGGAGATGGAGGAGGGCCACTCCACGCGCTAGCTTAGGGTGCCCATCGCTGCTTTGGCATTTGCCTGGCTGCACCGAAAAGTTGTCAGTGTTGTAGGAGCTCGGAGATGAGTTGTCCAGCAAGTCCTGGGTGGTACAGGATCAGGAATTCCGCTGGAAGCATCGGGCACGCTGCTTTGAATCTTGGGGCAAAAGTCTGAGGCTCCTCTGGGTTTTGTCTGAATCCACGTGTCTGTTCTTAGTGGCAATAGTTGGGTTAATGTGATGGTGACCGAGAGGGAGCTAGCCAAAGAGGAATTCGGGCAGAAGTGGCTGCAGGTTTGAATTTCAGGGTTAACCATCCTTCGCTACCCCATAATCGCACAAATCCCCGTCAGCTCAGTGCAGATTTCAAAAAGGCTCTTGGCCGTGGGCGCCAGGCTGTCCTTTGATGGGGAGATGTCTTGCCCGACATTGTCCTGCTGCTGCTCTGGAGTGTTTAGCTTAGGATTTTGTGTCACGAGCAGTGGTCGGATAGACCAGCCCAGTTGCAGATTGGGGTGGGTTTGGGTGGCTCTGCTGAGCTGCTGCCAAGGCTGCAGCATTCACACCACTAGCTTGAGTGGAATTGGCGTGAATCTGACTAGCTAGGGTGGCAGGCACGCTGCCAGCTACAGTATAGACATAGGCCACCGTGGGGATGTGCCACAAAGCTTGGGACACCTTATCCCATACAGATCCTTCCTCTGCAGGACAACAGCTCAGCACTGTTCCCGTAACAGCCGCCAGTGGCAGAGACACGGGATGAAAGAGAAATTTCCCTGGATCTTCATTCTTTGCATCTGAGCGGGGCAGAGCCCTGTTTCCCATCCCGCTTCCCTGGATGGGCTTGTCTTTGCAATGCTGACCACTTCTACTGATGACTGAAACCTTCAGAACCTCAGGGCCTGCAGATTCCCTTCCACTGGAGAACCGCAACTGCAGGGATTCGGGGAAGCAGCCCGAGAAGAGTTGAGTGCCCCAAGCGGCAGCCGGAGGAGAGAGCTTTGGCCTCTTGGAACCTTTCAGCCAAAGAGCTCACGGTGCTTCCAATGTTGGCTGAGGGGCAGGGTGGGTATTCTACCACACACACTGGAGTAAACGGAGACACCGAGCGTTTCAGTGACTTGCCCAAAGTCAAACCGCAAACCGACGTCAGACAGGATTGGAAACCAGATGACTCTCATCCCGTAATCTAAACAGCAGACTTCGCGCCCTCCGTGTAATGTCCTCTCCTGCTGCTTAAAGTTAACAAGAGGCTCCTTCGTGGGAGTTGGGGAAACGGAAGCACTTAGAGGTGTTCCCGCTCCCTGCTGTGCTGGCAAGTCTGCGCTCCGGCTGGCTGTGAGCAATCTGTTCTTTCAGATCTGTCCCTGTTGGCCAGACTGTTTCCTCCTCTAAGCAGAGCCGCTGGGCTGTCTAAACTCCAGCTGGGGAAGAGCTGCCCCTTTGACCTTTCCAAGTTCTGTTTGGAGAAAAAGGCTCTTTGTACAAACAGCGGAACAAGAACTCCTCTTTGAGGCGCATGGGGCTCGCAGGGGCTCAGGGCCGTTGCATGGAGCTTGGCACAGCAAACATGGTTTCTGCTCTTTGTGGGGCTGTCTGAAGGAGGAGAATTTTCCGTGTTCCAAGGCTGATTATTAACCCTCCTTGCTCAGCTGCAGAAGTCGAATGTGTTCTGTCTGATCCTTTCCTCCCTGGGATACTAGGAGCTCCCTACCTCGGTTGGCTATCCCCACAAGAGTGCGCTGTGCCAGCGAACCTGCGTGCCCACTGGCTTCCTGTGGTGTGAACCACACTGGCACCAGCGAAGGCACTGGGCTTGCCAGATCAATTTGTTCTAGTGATCTGCACCACCCGAACCGTCTGTGCAGTCCAAGTAGACGTCGTTCCTGCGGGTTTCCAAGTCCTGTGAGTTTCAGAAAGCAGAAGGGGTATTTTTCAGCTTGCATTTCACACCAAATGCTCAGGCTTCAACATCTCCATCCCACAACCTCCTATGTTGTTGGGAGGGGGGGTGGAGACTGAAAATTTCAGAATGGAAAATATGGTCTTGTTAGCTGCTTCCTGGAATCCCTATCCCCACCATCTACGGAGCATGGCTCTGAGTACCGCTCCAGGCCAGCATCCGAACTTGGTTAACAATCTCTGAAGAATCCAAAAGCGCCAGGCAAAGGTCAGTTTATAAATACTCTCTTCTCCCCTCCGCTCTACCCGCCCCCCCTCCAAGCTGCTTCTGGAAGGAGACGAGAATTCCTTGGGAATTCTTTGACCTTGTGCTGTTTTTAGTTGAATTTTTTATCGTCTGCTGACTCTGTGGTGGCCCAGGCACAAATGTAGGCAGTTTCTGTCCACTTCCCTGCCAGCAGATGTGCATCACACAATCACCGCCAAAACGGACACTGTGGCCTTTTCTGCTGCCTACCTCTAGGCATCAAGTAGTGGAAATGATGCATGTGAACAGAAGGTCCAACTGCCCCATTCTGGCTGGAAGGTTTGGCCAGTCTGGACATTTTGGGAGAGAATCCTAGAATCCCAGGGCGGGCAGAGACCTCAGGAATCACTGCATCCAACCCCCTGCCCAAAGCAGGACCAACCCCAACTCCATCATCCCAGCCAGGGCTTTGTCCGGCCGGGACTTAAAAACCTCTAGGGATGGAGATTCCACCCCCACCCTAAGGAACCCATCCCAGCGCTTCCCCACCCGCCTAGGGAAATAGTTTTTCCTAATCTCCAACCTAGACCTCCCCCACTGCAACTTGAGACCATTGCTCCTTGTTCTGTCACTACTGAGAACAGCCTCTCTCCATCCTCTTTGGAACCCCCCTTCAGGTAGTTGAAGGCTGCTCTCAAATCCCCCCTCACTCTTCTCTTCTGCGGGCTAAATAAGACCAAATCCTTCACCCTTTCCCCATAAGTCATGTGCTCCAGGCCCCTAATCATTTTGGTCGCCCTCTGCTGGACTGTCTTGAATGCATCCACTTCCTTTCTGTAATGGGGGTGGGTGGCAGAATTGGACGCAGCAGCTGGTTAGGTCCGTCACTGCTGGGTTTCTGCACCAGCCTCTACCCACAGGAGAGTTTCGGGGAGTAGCTCAGAACTGCCTGGCAGAGTGTGACTTTGACATTCTGCCCCCTGGATACGCATGCAGCCCAGGAAGAGACGCAAGATTGAAACGACTAGGGCTTGTGCCGGGCTCCGCATTCTCGCTTCACAGTCTGCGCCCCCTCTCTTGTGCATGCTCTTCCTCCCAGCCTGCTTCTCCTTCCTGCATCAGCCTCCTTCTTCCAACCACTGGGAGAGGAGACTGTGGAGTTGAGTAGCACCAGGCATCTCAGAGTGGTGCTTTTACCTTCCTTGTTGTCCTTGGGCCAGCAAAGTAGGAAGCAAAAGGCTCTGTGTTTTCTGTGCCGTCTCCTCTTGGCCTGGTGTGCTGTTCATTTCAATAATAAAGTGTTTCCTTTCATTCTCAAACCGTCGGGCCTGCCAGAGCCATAATTGTTCACAGATGACTCATTTTGGCTGCAGGATCAAAACGAGGGAAAAGTGCGTCTTGCTCAGTCTTTGAAATGTACGAGATGGGAAGCGATGTTCACGCTTCATATTTGTACCATATGTTGTTTCCAAATTTCTGGAGAGCGGTTCCATTTCAAAAGAAATGCCAGTCCCGTTCTGGGGATGATTTAGGAGGGACGACATGGCCAGAGCGGGGAGCTGGGCTGCTACGCGGAGACCGGGCTTGCGCATGTGCTCTCTGCTATGTGGAACAATGCAGGGCTGGCTGGTAAACTGGGCTGCAGTGAATATGAGCTAATGCAGTATTACCTCAGCACTACTAATGCCTCAGCAATGGAGGTTGGTCGTAACTCTGCGATGTTCAGAACTCCGAACAAAACCGTAGGACGGTGGTTCTTTCAGAAGCTGACAACCAAACGTTGACTTAATGCAGCTTTGAAATGTTTCTATGTAGAAGAGAAAGGCAGCTTTTAACCATCGTAATTTACAGGAAATACGCACGGAGACAGTTTCCTTAATCTTGTCAAATCTTTTTTGTTTTTTTTTTTAGTTTTCCCTTTATTTTTTAGTTGTTTACATTTAAGGTGATGCTGGACTGGGTTTGTGTGCATCTGCCGCTGCCTGATTGCGCACGTCCAGTTCCAAACGTGTTGCATGGGGTCTAGTCCGTTTGTAACTCTGGGTTTTGTAACTCTGAGGTTCTACTGTAGGTCGGTCTCTCTTTTGTGTTGCTGTGAGAATTTCTACCGCTGTCTGAAAGGCAGCAGGCCCCCAGCTGTGATTTTAATCAAACCCACATTAAACTTTTCTTTCTGTCGATATGGAGAAGCTGTTTTGAAATCGTGAGTTGTAGCAAGGGCTTGCATGTTCTTTTCTGTCATGGAAATATGAGGAGTGTGTGCAGAGCCCTCTTTGTGCAGTGGGCACTGGCCAAAAGTGGTTTCTAGTTAGCAGCTCTGTGGTCCGTCTTAGTGAGACTGAGCTCAGCTTTCGCCCTTCGAGATGGCTGCTCTATGGCGAGGCGAGGAGGCGATAGCGTGGGGCCTGCCTTGTTGTTTGCTTATTACCCTCCTGCTTTTCTGATGGTTGTAGGACGTTGGCCATTTTCCGCTTGGCAGTGACTCAGGCCACCGAACTAAGGTTTCAGGAGTCACCCAACATGCGCTGGGACACTGGGCCCAGCCATTCACTGCTTGGGGGCAGGGGAAAGCCAGCTATCCCATAGCTATCCCTAGGGGGTTGTTTGGCTGTCTGCAGGAAGCATCACCTCCTGGAGACAGGATCTTGGAATAGGTGGATCATTGGTCTGATCCAAGAGGGAAGTCCCTGTGTGCTATACATACAGACCTGGCTTGGTAGAGTTTGTGCCCTAACAGTGGGAGCCTTTATATCTCCCTACCCATCCCCTGAGACATCTGCTTCCCACCCGCAAAAAGAACACTGGATCCTGGCCAGCATCACCCCGTCGAGCTCGCGCCTTGGTCAACACTACTTGCTCGTTTCCTGGCGGTTGTTCTTTCCCCTCTGTTCTCAGGCTCCCCTCTTCCTGCTTCTCCCTCTCTGTTCAAACTGCCCTTGGCCACAAGCAGACCCCCCTTTGGAGCCAGCTTGTAAGCATGAGCAATCTGACAGCACACGAGCCTTGCCGGGTCTGTCGCTCGCTCTCTTTGTAGTCGATCAAGAATAATCACAGAAGCTGCCATTTTAAATTGACAGCACTTTGCTGAAGGACTGACTGTGCGGGGCTTGCAGTAGGCCAACACCTTCAGCCACGTTAGATCCCAGCCCTTTCTGATCGGTGAATTGTACAGGTTGAACTCTCTCGTCTGGCACCCTCTGGTATAGGGTACATCTACACTACCGAGGGGATTCAAGCCGCCATTGTCAATCTTCCAGGGTTCGAATGAGCTGGTTAGGGTTGCCGGATCGTTTAACAAAAAATACCGAACACCCCCTGCCCCCCCCCCAAAAAAAACGGGAAAAAAATTCTGTCAAGGAAAAAAAAAGGGGGGGGGGGAAGACCAAAGCTGTTAAGCAAAAGTTGCACCACTCCCTCCAGTTTGGGGCAACACACTAACCCCCAATGTACCCATCCCTCCCCCTGAGCCAGGCCCACCAGTCTCCTCATCCGAAGGCACTCACCCATCCCCCAGAGCCAGGCCCCCTTAGTGCACCCCCATCCCAATGCACTCGCACCTGCCTCAGAGCCAGGTCCCGCACAGCATCCCCCAATCCAGTGCACTCACTCCTCCCCGTGAGCCAGGCATCCCCAGTGCCGGGAGCACCCCACCCCAATCAAATGTCCCCCTTCCCCTGCAGAGCCAGGCACCGGAGGAACGGGATGGCCGGATAAGTTAATCTGACTTTTAAAGTCGCTGCTCTTGCCGCCCAGCCTGGCTGCCTCGGCTCACGGTGTGCAGAGGGAGGCATCACGTGGTCAGCTCCCGGGCCTTTGCTGCTCACGTGAGTCAGAGCAGCATGCACTCTGCTCCCACCCCAGCCTGGTGCCCCCCTAGTGTGGTGTCCGGCAAGTGCCTCCTTGTACCCCCCTTCGCTATGCCTCTGCCATGCTCCTCACTCCCTCACCCCCGCCAGATGCGGCAGGGGAAAATTGTCCCTGCCAGGCTTCCGTCCAAGGGAAACAGGTAATACCTGTTTCACATGTCCGGTATTTTCTGCTTTTTTTTTTTTTTAACTGGATGGAGCCCGCAAATACCGGACTATCCAGGTGAATACCGGTCACCTGTCAACCCTAGAGCCAGTCTACTGCAGACAGATAATTTGAACTGAGAGGGGTGCTCCAGTCGATGCCGGTAGTCCTGCTTTCACGAGGAGGAAGGGAAGTTGAAGGGACAGAGTTTTCCCTTCGACTTCCTGCAGTGTGGGCAGCATCGAAAGTCGAGTTAAGGTACTTTGACTTCAGCTACACAATAACGTAGCTGAAGTTGCGTCTCTTAATTTGACCTTGTCCCGTAGTGTGCACACAGCCTGAGAGGCAGGACTGGTGGCTGTCAACAAACTTTATGGGACCATAAGAAACTTGGCCACACCCATGATAAGTGGACATCTGGCTAACTAAAATCATGCTGGACCACGGATGTTGCCGGACTAGAGAGAGCTGGACTAGAGAAGTTCAACCTGTATAAACTATCTAAGGCAAATCACCAAGGAGCGTGGTCACGTTCAAGCAGTAGGAAAAGCAAGAACAGTTTGTCAAGCTGTCATCAGGTGACTGGTGGTAGGTGATTGAAGGGAGGAGGTGGCAGGAGGGAAAAATAACTGGGAATAATAAGCACTATTGAGCAAAGGAAACTGTGCTGAATACTGGGAAACGGTGAGGCCTGCTGCATGATGGAGCAGTCTTGCCAAGGAAAGGGGTGCGGGAAATTGCTTTGGGTGAATGAAACAGCAGTACAGAACACAATGGAAGTGTTGCTGGGGTAGCTCATTTTCATCTCTCCCTTGTAAGGAGCTGTGGAGAAAATCAGTGCAGGAAAATAGCAATAGGTGCTGATTCGCTGCTGTGCGGGGAGACCCGTGTATGCGCCTAGATTTAGGAAAAAGAGAGGTCTCCATTTCAGTGGACACGCTGTTACCAACTGGCCAAGCGTCGTGCTGACATCTGGCAGGAGCGACTGGATGACCTGCTATGGTTTTTCTGTGCTTTGTGTTTGAAGTTTTATTAATGACTTTTATTAATATATTGGGGAGATGAATTAGCCCTGGCCAAGCATTGTCGTGCTGATGTGCTGGACCAGAAGTGCCCTTAGCCTAGAAGAGGCGAGATGTAAATTGTTGCTGTTAAATTAAAATGAATACACATTATTGTGTTTTGCCACTGGTGTTAGCAATTCGCTGTCCACTTATTCTCCGGAGACTGAGGCTGGCTGTTCTGTTTTTGCATTTCAATGCACTAGGCCAGGGAAACAAGACTGATCGCTTCCCACTTTCCCTGCACTAGCCTTGCTCTGTGGTGATTGGAGCATCCATACTTTGCGGGAAGGGTTGGAATCAAAACAAACAAAAAAACAGGTTTCATTGAAATGTAAAAAACAATGGATGAAAATAATGAAACCAACCATTTGGTTTCATAATGTTTTTTTAGAACCCTCACATTTCAAATCTAATCTTATTAATGGCATGTCCCTTTACAAAAGTATGAGATTTTTCCAAGCATAGTCTCATCAGACTGCCAGAGTGTTCGTAGGGTTAAAAGATTTAAGCGCTTGTTTGCAAAAAAGAGTGCTCAGAAATGCAATGTGATGCCAAGAAGCAAATAAAATCTAGCCCTGGATACAACTAGCTCTGTTTGCAGGGTAGCTTGTAAATTGCATGGCCGGAAAAGGGGAAAACGCTATTTATCACATGAAAAATGAAGTTTGTATTGTGTACATAAGCCAGTGATTTGTTACATAAACGTGAGATCATTATCAGGCATTTACACATGAATTGGAAGTGTCTAATCTATTAATTAATCAGTAAGTTTTATGCAGTGTATATAAACAGTTTAATCTTTCATTTCACTTGTCAGCATGGAGACCAGTTTCAGTGTGATGTTAACATGAGATTAACACTCGGGAGGCGTGCTGATTTGTGTTGCTGTGTGCCTTTTTGTTGTACTTGGGACATGTGTACACTACTAGGAGGTGGGTGTGAAAGTGGAAACTTGTATTCCGTCCCCACTAGCTTCCCTGGATTAATATGGAGGGAGAAAATCCTTTCAACTTCCCCACAACACCTGGGAACTTTTTTTAACATTCCCAAGCAGACAAGGATAGCGATGCCCTGCAGCAACTTGTAGAAAGGTGGATCATTTTGCCTGACCTTTCATCACACCGCATGGGGAAATCGCTATGGAAGCACTCCCAAAGAGCGGAGAGAATTCTGCTAATAATAATGAAGGCATTTGTCATCTAGTGTCTGTAATGCACGATTTTAACAAATTGCTCATTCCCTGCAACACCCTGATAGCAAGGTTAGCACTGAAATACAAAGTAGAAAGGCTATTTTAAGTGGCAGGTTTTTATTATTTATTACATGATTTTCTGCATCAAGGTTAGGGAGGAAAACACAGTTCTGATAAGAAGTAGATTCCTCACCCGATTGTACTGGTCTCAGAGGGGTAACCATGGTAGTCGGTAACTTTAAAGATAATGAGCAGTCCTGTCGCACTTTAGGGTATGTCTACACAGCAAAGTTATTTCAGAATAATGGCTGTTAGTCCAAAATAACTTTGCTAGTGTCTACACAGCCAAACTGCTATTTCAAAATGCATTTTGTGCATAGATGCATTATTTCAAAATAGTGGTTGAAATGTCACACAAATTTGAATAAAGACGCTAATTATCTTACCCATTACAAAGATAGCTTCCCCAATTATCACCTCTAATATCATTAGCTCACAGACATTTACCTCTCCCCCTTTCCCCCCTCTCCATCCTCCTCCTGTTCTGAAATTTGATTTGTCCTTTTCATATGTGTTCATTTTTTTCATTGTATCCTTTGGTATATATGGTTGTGACAATTTTCTTCCACTATTTGGTCTGAGGAAGTGGGTCTGGCCCACGAAAGCTCATCACCTATTAAACCATCTTGTTAGTCTTTAAAGTGCTGCATAGTCCTGTTTTTTGTTTATTTCAAAATAATTATTCCAAAATATTTTAGTTTGAAATAGCGCTGTAGTGACTGATGTTCTCAAAAAGTCTGGAAAAGTTGTCCTATTTCTTCCCATCATTATATTTCTGACAAGCACTATTACAAGAATGAGGGAGAAAGTTGTGTCTGAATTATTCAGGCAACTTCAATCCCTTGTTCGGAGTCTCTGGAATATTAGTCTTTTGCATCGGTAGCAAGCAATATATTTGGTGTATATTACATAATTTCTTTTGTGCTATGTGAGAAGTAGGGTTGGTATCATGTAGCAGAATTCTTTATGCTTGGATCCTTCTGCTTAGAGAAAGTCTATCTGTTTAGCTAGTCACCCCTGTCAATAACAATATTAGCTCAGCTGTGCTGGGAGAATGTTTAAAGGAGTTTCACTGAATACATGTAAGTTGGCTATCAATTGAGTGCACTCCAAACCCGTTGGCTGTAATTGCAGAGGTCAGAATTTTCTCCTGCTTTAATTTTGTCATGAAGGAAATGAAAGATACCTGGAAGCCCAGAGCTACAGGTTCCCTATTAGCCACTCAAAAGATCATTGGTAGTTTTATTTTAGTAATAACTTCTTGGTAGAGAACGATCAGACTTCAATAAAGCCCTAGAGCAGCTGCTAGTGGAAACCAAAAAGGCCAGGAAATTTGTGTACACAGCAAATCTGCAGACTTTCCACTTCGATTTGTGTGGGTGTGTGCGCAATATTACAAAACTATTTTCTCTGTAGCAGAATATTTTCTCTGGTAGTTTGCTTAGACCAGGGGTTTATTGTTCTTTGCTTCTGGCAAGAACTCTACATGAGAAATGAAAACTTCTTGAAGTAAGTTCTACAGTAAGACAGGTTTCCAGCTTCATGAAGGTCTATTGCACTCACACTCAAAACACACCGATTTCAGGACAGAACCTGGCCTCTGAAATGTTAGTGTCCATAATGGTGAGGAGACAAATCAAGTTATCTTAGTCCATCTTCCAATGGTGTGTGAAATGCAGAGTTTAGTTACTCTAGATTTCAATTTAACTCACCTCTCTCCTGGCTGGAGTCAGAAGTTGTCTTGAACCGGTTTGTTCTTTAGCTCTATTGTTTTATTCAAAATATGTCCCTGTTTTGAGGTCAGGAAATATGTCCCTGTTTTGAGGTCAGTCTCTGTTTCTTGTCAATTCCTTGGCAGGCACAGGGTTTATTACGTTGCCAGGGAAATACCTCTGGTTGGGTTCTCAATCATCCTAGCTCTCCATGTTATTGTAACCTGTCTGGTTACTGAGTGATCCTTCCTATGTGGATCATTGTGGTGGTAGTTGCCACGCAGTGAATAAACTGTTTGTCAATGCTTATGTTTACCTGTCACATTCACTTTATCGGAGCCCGTACGTCGCACTGATTGAACGCCTCGCTTGGGAAGGAAATCTTTGACACATTCAGTGTCCGTGGGGGCTGTGTATGATCAACATTTCTGAAAATCAGGTCCCCCTTGCTTAAGTGCCAAATGGTGGATGTAGGCACCTAAATTTAGGCACCTGAGTTTGAAAAAACGGGAGGTTAGAAACTCTCCAGAGAATGGGAAATAAGGATGTAAATTACTGGTTAATAGGTTAACTGATGTAGCCAGTTAACTCGGATCCTGCTGTAGCGGTCCCCTGCCTGCCATGTGGTAAGCCTGGCCGGGCGGGGGTGGGGTCTGCTCAGGCCAGGCCTGACATACCGTGCTGTGGGCAAGGGCTGCTCTGAGCCCATCACACCACACCATGCCATTAACTAGTTGCCGGTAAGTGTTAGGGATGTGAACATGTACCCAAACTGCTACCCGCGCCTCCAGCTCCAGCTCCCGGGAATCCACCTTCAGCCTAGCACTGCTGCCTCTGTATCAGAGGCAGCAGCAGGTATCAGTAGCTGGCTCCCTGGGAGCGGAGTGGCAGGTGGGAGCCAGTGTGTGCTGGGAGCCAGCTTTTAAGCCAGTTCCCAGTGTACACTGGCTCCTAGGGAGCTGGCTGCTGTCCTGCATTTAATCATGTAACTGCTGAAGGGTGTTGTAAAGTTTAATTAATGTTTAAAAAGCCCATCTGGCTCTTTGGCTAAAAGGCCACTCTACAAGTGCTGGGCATAATACTGATTTTTTTTCATTCTCAAAAGATTTCAGGACAGAAATCCAAAGTTGACAGAATGCTCCAAACTGGGACTCAGAAGATCTGGGGTTTAATCCCAGCACTGCCATAAGCTCTTGGTGTGACCTTGTCAAGTCACTCAGTACCTGAATGATTCACCTGTTCCATGGGGATGCTGAGGAATTGTGGCTGCCACCATGGACCCATCTGGCTTAGATTACGAGCTCTTCAGTGCTGGAACTGTGTGCGCGCACACAGCATGGCATGACCTTGAGCGTGTTTAGGGCCTTTAGATGCTGCCACATGAACAATAACACATACTGGTAAAACCCATATAATGAGCATCAAAGTACAGAACGGCACAGCAGATGTCTCGGTGGAAATCTTGCTAGTGATAGTCCCAGTGATTAAATGATGAGCAGTAAATGCCAGGTCTAAATTCTGGTTTTTGTGTCCTTTTCTAAACCCCCGTGCAGTATTGCCAGGCACCTATAGGATAGCTGCCACGTTCCACCCCAGAGGTGACCGCATTTCAGTGGCATGTATGTATGGTCTGTACAGTAGGGTTTTGGGAGTTTTTTGGTTCTAGAGTTCATCAGAAAATTCTTTTCCATGAAACATTTAAAAAGAAACAAGAATGATTTTTTTTCCTCACACCATGAGGAAATTTTCCTTTTTCAGTTTTTCCGGCAACAATATAAAATCTGAAAAACTGGGTGTGGGGGGGGGAGGCAGAGGTTGGTTGAAGAATGAGAAAATGTCAGAAGACAATGCATTTTTCTGCAAAAATGTTTGATAGATTAGATACAGAAACAATCTAATCCATCAGCTGGAAACTTTCTATCAACTCTTTTCAGTCCTCATTGGGGTGAAAGGTCTCATGGTGCTGTAAATGTCAGTTGCACCTGCTGGTTTATTATACTGTGGCATATGATGGTTCTAGCCCGTCTGCGAGATTGGACACATTTTGCAGAACAGCTCTAATTAGTTCCTCAGCACTTGACTTAATATTCTGATTTAATTAGCGAGTGGGCTCTCAGATGGAAGAGGGCACAAGTTTAGTTCGGAATTAGTCTGACAAGCTTCTCTTCTTATGTTACATTTTCCTTTTGACATGCTGCTGTTGGGGAGTGAGGGCACACCGTGCAATCCCAGCAGGCAAACTCTTCACATGGGAATGCTGTTGGGACATAGAGATAGACAACGGGGAGCTGGGAGTGCGGATGCTAACATTCAGGGATTGTATTAATAAAGGAAATGCTGAGAGCATCTCCTGCCAACATAGTGTGGTGCAGACACTGAGTTCAGTTGACGTAAGTTACATCGTTCCGGGGGGTTGGGGGGTGTTTTCACACTTTAGAATGATGCAACTTACACTGACTTAAGTGGAAGTGTAGACAAGGCCTAAGCTCATGTTATCACACTTTATGGAAACTGGACGACTATAGTCATGAAACAAACGACTCATTAAAAAAAGTATAAAAAGACTGACTTGCGAATCTGAAACAAAATTCCAGATGATCTTTATCCTGGGTTTCTTGAAAAAAAAAGGTTCTGTAACTTCTGTAAGCTGTAAGTCATTGGTGTGTGTTCATGGATATGTGCGAGCGCACATGCCATTGAGCTGTGATTGTCCGTAGTACAGATTGAGACAGTTGTTTCATGTGGTGTAGATCAGTGGCTCTCATCCTTTATAGGCTACTGTACCCCTTTCAGGAGCCTGATCTGTCTTCTGTACCCACAAGTTACACCTTGCTTAGGCTATGTCTAGACTGTATTCCTCTCTCGAAAGAGGAATGCAGATCGAAAATGCAAGTGAAGCACGGATTTACAAATCTCATGCTTCATTTGCATAATTGGGTCCAAACGCTTTTTCAAAAAAAGATTTTTTTAAAAAACCCGCAGTCTAGATGCGGTTCTTTCAACCGCCTCTTTCCCTCCCTGTTTTTCAAAAGAACCCGTACACCTCATTTTTTCAGGAGTTCGGGTTCTTTCAAAAAAGGAAGTACATGTACCTCTGGTTGAAAACCATTGGAGTAGGGCATGTACAGTACTTTCACTTAAAATGCTGATTGCCAATACGGCCAAATCATTTTTTATTACCTTTACCACTTTTAGGAAACAGCTGATGTTCAGTCTGGCTGAATGAACTGAGACTTCCGAATTGACTTCAGGGATCTCTCTAAGCTGAGTTGGCTTGCAACAGATGAAGCTGAATAATCATGGCTGAAATCTGAGCCATGGACGTGAAGTATGTCTTGAACTTGAGTCTCTGTTATGCTTAGAATCATAGAATCATAGAGCTGGAAGAGACCTCAGAAGGTCATCAAGTCCAGCCCCTTGCTCTAGGCAGGACCGATCCCAACTAAATCAACCCAGCCAGGGCTTTGTCAAGCCGAGACTTAAACACCTCTAGGGATGGAGACTCCACTACTTCCCTAAGTAACCCATTCCAGTACTTCACTACCCTCCCTAGTGTTATGAGAGTTTCAAGATTTTGAATAATTTTTTAGCCTTTCTGTTGGAAGTCTTTTCTATCTTTTTTGAATACTGGACATTGTAAAAAGAAGTGACATCAAAGTTGAGGTACTTGTATTATTCCTTTGCTGAATTTGGGTAGCTGGGTTCTGTTTACCTATTAGCATTTTCTTGGGAACTTCTCTCTTTGGCTATGTCTAGACTACAGGCTTCTTGCACAAGAACCTTTTTTCAGAAGAGATCTTCCAAAAAAACGTCTTGCCCAAGATAGCGTCCACACTGCAAAAGCACACTGAAAAGTGATGTGCTTTTTCGAAAGATAGCATCCATTCAGTCTGGACACTATCTCGCATGTAAGCAGTGATTACTCGAGGGACAGAACGGCCACCAGGGTACCTGTGATTTTTCCTCTTCCATCTTCCGAAAAAACTCCCTCTTCCCCGTCCACACATGCCTTTTTGTGAAAGATCTCTTTTGCAAAAAGGTTTCTTCCTCGTGGAATGAGGATTTCCAATTGCACAAAACCCCCTCTGGTCTTTCAATTTACTGTCGAAAGAACGCAATTGCAGTGTGGACATAACTCAAGTTTTGTCGGAAAAACAGCTGTTTTTCTGACAAAACACTGTGGTCTAGACATAGCCTTTTTGTGGAAGCCCAGACCTTCTGACTCTCTTCTGCATTACATCGTTCCAGTTGTTTTGCTCCCATCTTCCATCTGATCAGGTGGACTGACATACTTTGTCATTTTCAGACAAGATTGGCCTGTTGTTGAAATGCCTGATCCTTACAGAGTTTTGGACATTGTCTAGCATGTTTAGGACTTTTCAGCCTCGTTCTGTACAGAAGATGAAGCTCAACTCTTGCTATTCCACCAATTTAGAGCTCTCACTTCAGGATCCTTTGCTGTCTCCCAATTTGTATGTGGTGCAAGGCGGCTTCAGAAATTCAAGATGCTCTCTGTGGGCATCTGGCTGCACAGTAGTGAACACTTCATATTTTATGTCCTGAAATACAACCTTTTGTTTGTTTACCAAATAACAAAAGTAAATCAATCTAGAGCAGGTGTAGGCAATAATTTTCTCAGGGAGGCCACTTTGTGAATTTTGGTACACGGTCATGGGCGGGGCCTGAGGTCAGAGGGGTGGGAGTGGGGGCTATAGAGAAAGAGAGAGTGTGTGAAAGACACTCTGTGTGTGAGAGACAGACTTTGTGACACAGACTCTGTGTGTGTGGCACAGAGATGGGAGTGTGTGAGTTCAGCAATGTGTGTGTGTGACAGTGACCGTGTGTGTGTGGCACAGAGACAGTGTAGCACAGACTGGGTAGCTTACGGTTTCTCTTCTTAGTCTGCCGGCTACAACTGATGTTAAGTCAGTCAAGCAAGTGGTACCATCATAACATTGTCCATGACCGTTGCTGATGCTCAAATGTAGAGATCATACATCTTTGATTAATGAGCTGGTAGCCTTTGCTGACGTACAGGCTACATTAGACTAGCCAATGAACATTCATGTCCTCACCTACATACGGCAGGCATAAAACCACTTGCTCTTTGTTGCTCCTCTATCAAAATTGCCCACTACTTTCCAGAAACGTTCTCTAAAATCGTCCTCGCAGCTTCAAGGGCCATTATCTCATTTTGAATAACTGGACCTGTAAGTTTGTCCTGACTCCTTTTCAGCCATTCTGAAATTGCAGGCAGAATATGCTCCTGATAACAAAGCTGCTGAATAAAGTTGCAGTGAACCTCTCCACTTCAGCATGTATTTTCAGCTTGTTCAGACTAATGGTCTTGCAGTCCAAGTCCCTGTCAAGATCACCTGTACGTTATTAGCATGGGCATTAGGAATTGCCTGCTTAATTCTTTCTACTGAAAACTGAGACCTGGTCTACACCTAAAACTCAGGTTGACTCGGCTGTGTTCCTTAGGTTAAGGCCGGAAATTTTTCACAGTGCAACACAGATAAGTTAACCTCACCCTCACTGTACACTCAGCTAGGTCAATGGAAGTATTACCCCCTTTAGGAAAGGATGATTTATGACAGTGATGGGGAAAAAAACCTTCTTGTCTCCGCAGTAAGCTGCTACGCTGCAGTGGGGTAGCTGCCGCACTCCAGCTGGACTTCTGTAGCATTTGTTGTACAAACTCCCATGGTCTTGGTATGTCCCCAACATTCTTACTGGCCTTTAGAAGCGCATTGGCTGCATCCTGGTGATACAGAGAAGCTCGTTTTCTCTCATTTGTCTCCAGCCTTTTCCCGATGACAGAACCTGGACCGAGTGAAAGTTTCAACTGGGTGCTTAGTCAAAACCAGCTTGTGCCTAAAAGTTGGATATCAGAAGAGACCAACTTAAAAAACAACAAATAGTCTGGTAGCACTTTATAGACTAACAAAATATGTAGATGGTATCATGAGCTTTCGTGGGCACAGCCCGCTTCTTCAGATGACCGGAGTTTTGAGTTTAGGATGTGCAGACCCAAAATAAATAGGGGAGAAGGGAGGGGGGGAAGGGAAAAAAGAGGAGGGGAGCAGGGAAACAAGGAGCAGAGTGTATGAAAATATCAAAGGGAAAAACAAGTAGGCAGAACTGGCAATCTGTAAACATCTGAAGATTGGATAGTTAAAAGGAAGCAGATAAGGATCAAAGGACATCATCAGATAGGAAAATGCAGGCCTATGTGGCACTTTAAAGAGTAACAAGATGGTTTATTAGATGATGAGCTTTGTGGGCCAGACCCACTTCCTCAGATCAAAAATCTGATCTGAGGAAGTGGGTCTGGCCCACGAAAGCTCATCATCTAATAAACCATCTTGTTAGTCTTTAAAGTGCTACATAGTCCTGCATTTTGCTTCAGCTACACCAGACTAACTCGGCTACATTTCTATTACTATTATATAGGAAGGGTACTAACGCAAGGATCTACACAAAGAGCTGTTGGCACCTTCATTGAATGTTAGGTAGATAATGTCCCAGCCATCCCTTATCTTGACTGAGAAGGCCATCAGCGTGATAATTGAACTTGTGGAGGAACTGTAATTCCAACCCCTCTCTGTGTATTTGACTAGTAGAACTGGTTTGTGACAAGACAGCCACTTGGAGATCTTTTAAAGAGTGATTAGGTAGCTCGAAGTGCTCTCCAACAGGTTTCTGTGTGTTCCCTTTATGTATATCTGATCTGTGTCCATTGATTCTTTCCCATAGGGACTGTCCAGTTTGTCCAATATATATATAGCAGTGGGGCATTGCTGGCATTTGATGGCATAGATCAAATTGCTGGATGTGCAGTTGAATGATTCTCTGATTTGGTAGCTTATGTTGTTGGCTCCGGTGATGTCTTCGCCAGTATAGATATGTGGGCAGAACTGGCATCTTTTTTGGTTGCAAGGCTGGTTTCCTGGATGCTTATGATGTGGTTGGGTAGCATGGTTACCAGAAAGAATTTGTTTCAGGTCGGGGGGTTGTCCGTGAGCAAGAATGGGCTTTCCCCCAAGGCCTCTGAGAGGGAGGGATCATTTTCCAAGACGGGTTGCAGATTGTGTATAATGCGTTGGAGGGGTTTGAGTTGTGGACTGTAGGTAACAAGTGGAATTCTGTTGTTTTTACTGCCACTAGCTTGAGAATACCTGGCCACCAGACAACCTCAAACAAATAGGAGCAAAAAAAAAAAGGGGGGGGGCCCATTTTCCCACATACTTAACGCCTGGTGGGTGAGCTGTCTCGAAATCCTGGTGTAGCATGGCTGAGACAGCTCAGTGCTGCAGAACTGAAACACACACACCATACTCTGGCAACGTGAACCACTTACCTTGCGTCCTGTAGTTACCACTGTTCCCTGGAAGCTGGGATCTTGTGAGGCTGCTCAGGAGAGATTAAGATGCCACCGAGCTGATTAGCATAGCGTCCCCAGCTAGGTTTTGTTTCTAGTAGTGGTGCACATTCACTCATGCCTTGGTGTACATAAAATTATTCCGCACATGGAGGGGAAAATATGCACCTGGATGGAAAAGATTAGCAGGAACATTTATAGTTACTGTTTTCTTTATAGGACAGTCTAGAATGTGGCAAAGGAAGAAAGGGAGCAGTCTGCTCCAGATTACATTAGAAAATCAGCTGCTTCAATGGTTCTTTTTATATATAACCCTCCCCCGAATGCGTTTCTCACTCTGATCAGGAAAAGACTCCGAGGAGATGACAGGTGGCCCCCGGACATGCTGGTTCTGCCAAAGAATTATGGGCTTCATGTCTGACCTTCCCCATCCCATTGTGCAACATGCCCATGGAACTGAAGCAGTGGGAGGAGGAAGGTAAAGACAGCCAATCAGGAGGCCATGGCCATCAGCCCGAGAGGAGTGACAGCCAGCTGGCCCTATCCCTGATCTCAGGGAAAGGGACTCCAGAAGTCTGTGCGCACTGCTGAGGTGGGGCAGGATAAGGAGAGAAACACCCCGCCTGGCTGCAGACAGGAGCGTGAGAAGCACAGGTGGGTGAGCATCACCCAGACACACACAGCACCCCCTCCAAAAAAACAGAGACCCGGCTTGCGGAGCCATTTCCCGGCCAGGAAAGACAGGAAGCTGAGCCTGCTGCAAGGAGAGACCTTCCACCCACCCCGACCATGAAGGGCCGACTGTTACCCTGGAGAAAAGTGGAAGGTCAAGCAAGGGAGACCCTCAAAATAGCATCTCCCTCCTGGGCTGAAGAAACAGGCCGTGAGGTATCGGAGTCTGCCCTACTACAAGTTCACAAACTACATACAACAGCGATTGTTTTATTTAACTCTAGCCAGTGCCCTGACTAAAAAATGG
Source organism: Pelodiscus sinensis (assembly GCF_052426305.1). NCBI lineage: Eukaryota > Metazoa > Chordata > Testudines > Trionychidae > Pelodiscus > Pelodiscus sinensis. The sequence continues at coordinate 21,583,443 of NC_143074.1, read as the reverse complement.
TTATTTGTGCCCCTGAGAGCACCCCCTATGTGTGGGGGGGGAGGGGAGAGAAAGGGATTTAATTACTTGGAAGCTAGTACTAGTGCTTGAAGAAGGACCCAAGTAGCTTGAGCATCCTTTTCCTGTACCCTTCCTTGTCTGTTCAGCTCTGTCTTTGTGTGACTGTATCCGAGCTGCAGACACGTTGTTCTTCTAATCTACGTGAAAAGGGGGAAGTTCTCTCTGTCTCTGCAAGTTGCTTGGAAAGCTTCCAAAGACTGCGATGGGCTAGTTAAGCAAGTCTGAGTGGGCCCTTCCTGAGTATTTTCTGCGACGATCCCGTTGCCCCACGTCGAATCCCCCCCCCTTCCCGTTTTTTCTTTTTTTGTCCAAGAAAGTGTGATTAATGCTTCCACAGCAGTGTAACCGCACAAGGTGCCAAGCCCAAGGCAGGCCGTGTATTATGTTTTCATGAGCCTTCGCCTCTGACTCATGGGTTCCACACGGATTGTTACATCCCTAAGACTTATCTCGGTCTGGCAACTCTGGAGGGGCTGAGGAAAGAGTTATTTGTGGGTCTCCGTTCAGTTCCTGGCAGACAAGTGTCAGCGCACAAAATACACTTCCCCACAGTGAGTACGGCCTTCCTCTTCCCAGGCAGTCTGGGCACGGAATACGAAGTGCTCTCATGGGTGAAGGTTGGGCTGCGGGAAGCAACTCCCTAACCCCGCCCCTTCTATCCAGGCTCCACCCCCACTGGAACCAGGCCTTTCTCAGCACCATGGGGAGGTGGAACACCGGCAGGGCAGGCAATGAGGGGCAGCAACACTCCGCCTAGGGCAGGCATTCTGGAGGCGGAGGCTGGGTGGGAACAGGCAGGCAGTTTGGAAAGGCACTCTCATCGCCTTGCCTGGAAGGGGCCCGCAGAACAAAGGAGAATGCCTTTCCCCAGAAACGAGGACGGTTGAGAGGAATGATGGGTCTCCCTGCGGGAGAGCAAGAGGGCTCACGGGGGAGAGCAGCTTCTGGAGAACAGCGATTGTTTTCCAGGCACAAACGAGTAGGTGAATGATAACACAGTGACGCTAGGGTTGCCAGATGGTCTCCCAAAGAATACCGGACACGCAGGATTTTTTGGTCAAGCAAAAAAGGAAAAAAAGGAACATGGGGCGCCCAGAGCGGCGATCACAACCCCGCCTCCCAGCCACTCCTCTCACTCCCGCCAGGTTTCTGCGCAATCACAGGCTCCCAGTGCTGATCGTGGCCCCGCCTCCCAGCCGCTCCCCCTGCCCATGCCAGGCTTCCGGTATTCTCTGATTTTTTTTTTAACTGGACGAAGAACGCAAATACCAGGCCGTCCAGTAGAATACCGGACACCTGGCAACCCTAAGGGACGCTCCAGTCAATGGAGAAGGGGGGCTGCCGGCCAGCTGTGCCCGTCAGTCTCTGTGTACTGGTAGAACCCTTGGGCGACTGCCTGCTGTAGCTGTGACTCTCGGAGCCAGCCAACCCATCTTCGGGCCTCTCTGCTTCATCACAGCACCGACACTGGTGCTGACCCAACACGTCTGCAGCTCCTGGAAGTTTTGCCAAGGAACAAAATAAATTGCGATGTACAAAGCTGTACAGAAAAGGCAGCAGGCCTGGGCGGCAAAGGCCAGGCACTTCTGAGGCCTAGGCAAATACAGTAGGGTTGCCAGGTGTCCGGTATTCACCCAAACAGTCCGGTATTTTCGGCTCCTGTCCGGTAAAAAAAATTCAGAGAATACTGGACACCTAAAATGTCCGGTATTTTCTGAATTTTTCCCAGGCCAGGAGGCGAAAATGCCAGGCACCTGGCAACCCTACAAACACTCAGCGCCTGCCTCCTCCCCCCCGAATCCTCCCCTGGTTCCCAACACCCCCAGCCCTCCGACCCCAACTCCCATGCTTACCTAGTTCCCCAAGGCTGCCAGCACAAAATGGCTGCCGGCCAAAAGACCTAGTGCTCAACCACTCCCCTGTTCCTATCCCTGCACTCTCTCTGAAATGGGACATGCTGTTTTACTTTATTTTTGGGGGAGGGGCTTACTTAGAGTCCTTTTTTTTTTTTTTTTTCTCAACAACTTTACCCCCCCCCCTTTTTTTTCCCCTTCAACAGAATTTTTTTTTCCATTTTTGGGGGAATGGGGTGGGGTGTTTAGTATTTTTGTTTCAACCATCTGGCAACCCTAAATACAGGCGGCCACGTTTTACTCCAGATATCTCCAGGGTAAACCCAGTCCATGGTTGCCTATGACAGCAGGTGGCATGTTCGTGGTCTCCAGGCCATGCGTGTGAGTTCAGCCCAGTAGACAGGTCTCCATAAAAATCAGCCTTCTATTTGACCCTCCCCTCCCCCATTAGTAGCTTGGGGTGGGCGTGGTCCCTGGGTGTGGCACGTTGATAGAAAGCTTGCATTCCCACTGCCGGGCTATTTTGGAAAGAAGTCATGGATCTCTTTTCCCAGGTCTGTTAATCTGGCTGCTTTTGCAAGCCCTGGGTTCCTTCCCACAAATGAGCACTCGTATCAGGGCAGGGCTTTCAAAAGGGAAAAAAAGAAATAGCTCTGGAATAATTGGAATGGTCCAAACCAGTCTGTTACCTCCCAGCTGGGTCATTCGTTTTATTACCTGCTGCTCCGTCGCCATCTGTACTTAATGCCTTCAAAACCTTGACTGAAGTGAGTGAGAGAGACAGAGAGGCAGGCTGGCTAAACTTTAATAAAACTCCCCGGCTATTTATGCTCTTCTAATAAGGCTCCCTTCTCTTGTCATGATAGTTTATAGTCCTTCATTAACTCTTCCCATTTTATGATCACCTGCATAAACATCTCAGAAGGTCCGGCGGTGGGGGAGAAGGGGGGGAGGAAAAACCCGAAATACAGACCAGATGCTTAAGTGCACATGAATGGAGGCAGAACCATCAGTACAAACCTCCTGATCACTTCCACCTGTTCACAGAAGTTAGCACAATCCCCAAGTATCCCTCCTTCACTCCATTCCAGGTGGATCTAAGATATGTCAGCTGGTTCTGGTTACACAAGAACAAACTTGCTGAACCTTGCCCTTTTGGACCCTCGGAATTCGAGTGAACTTTTAAAAACAATTTCTCGGTGCCAATGCTCGTTTCTGTCTGCCTTCTGACTCAGGGGAATGCCGGAGCTATCAATGAGATCTGTTATCAAGGCCTAGGTCCCATTAATACTAGTGAAGAATCTCTGCTAACGAAACTACCTGTTTGCCATCTGGAGACCTGAACATTCAGCTACTACTGTGGACCGAATCTCCAGAGTGAACTGCCAAATGGCTTGAGAGTTCCCCATTGCTAATTTCAATAAGTGCTTCTCTCTCCTTGTGAATGGAAGATACCAACCCTGCCCAAGGGGGGGTCGAATTTGTTCTGGAAAATGTTTCAGTAGTTTGCTTGCCATTCAGGTGGGTAAAAACAAACTGCTTCTCTCCTGGGTAAAGTGAATTGAGTAGCCGTAAAGCAACTGTGGCCTTTTCCCGTGTGATCTGCTGTATGAGTCTGGTCAGTGAGGGTGCAGCTGGATAGAAGCCAGGCAGAGGAATGCTGCTGTGTTATTGCATCTTGCAGAGGGGGGAGAGATGAGAGACGTCTGTTGTCCAGCTGTGATCTTGCCTACTTGACCTAAACTTGTCACAGTCAGGTTGATTGGTTTATTCCTGCACCGTCTCAACGTTAGTCTAGAATTCCTGAGGTGTGGCCTCAAAACCAGGCCTGGACTTCAACAAAGGCAATGCCACGCTCTTTGTCGCAGACTGCACCGAAGAGCCTCTCTAAAGAGAGAAGAGAAGTGATGTCTCCATTACTCAGTATTTAGAGAAGAGGCATCTCGCCGATATCCCACCCTAATGTTTCCCACGCCCCGCTTTGTCAGGCCAGGTTTGCCGATGTTGGGAGTCGATGCGGGGTGGTGGCGGAGACTGGGGTGGAATGGAGGATTTTTGTTTTCTTGTCATGAATAGAGTGCTAGCGGAAGGTGGTGGAGGGGGAACCCCTCAGCCTATCACCAGAACAGGCGTGGCACAGGCCACGTTGGGGCAAACTTCCATGCTGTCCCACAGCTGGCCAGCTTAGGGCCGGGGTGGCTTTGTCCTGCCTTTTCCCTCCTTGACTTCCTCCCTGACAGAGCCAATAGGTAAATTTGGTGCAAGAGATGGGTAAAGTTAGCAAAGCCAGACACAGATAGGCCCCCTGCAAATGTCCCTGACGTTGCCAGTAGCCCACCCCGTGGTCAAATTCTCCATGAGCTTGGAGTGCAAACGCAGCTTTCCATAGAAGAAACAGCGAGTGTATCCGTCCCTTGTTCTCTAGTGAGCCCATCCTCGGTCAATCCTTCCTGCCACTCTCCCCTCGCAGCTTTTCCATGCCTGCCAGGGCTTCTCTGGGGGCCTGCCTGAAGAGTTCTGGGCAATGCACCTCGGAGCGGGGCTTTTGAAACTGGAGGCTTGGGCCTTTCTTGTTTCTCTCTGTGGCTTAAAGCATTCATTCTGCCCATTCGAATGTCATATTTGAGCTCTGGGAGCCAGAGGCGGAATCCCGACGCGGCCGGAACCTGAATGGTAACGAGGCCTCTTTCTTTACCTCCTGTGACATGCTATAATTTAGTTTGAATGTTGAAAGGAAAAGGGCCTCCAGGGGAGTCCAGGCCTCTGCTCGCTCAAGTTCTAATTAAAGTTATTCCCTCTCGAGTTTCACTTTGTTTTCTGGGGCTTTTGCACGCTGATGATTAACATGTGTCCCAGGGCAAGGAACTCATTACACCCTTCCTCCAGCTCCTCTTTCACAAAGCCCCAGGAGCCTCTTGGTGCAGGTCCTGCTGGCTGAAACTTAGCCCTCAGAAAGATGTAGCGACCAGGGGCAGGTCCTCGCCTGGCTAGCACTTTGGGCTGGGAAGCCAGCCTCTAGCAGGAAGCTTGCCTTTTTCCCGTGGCTCAGTCCGATGTTGCTGTCCAGTGAAGACGATCCAGTCCAGGATTTCTTCCAGCCTTTTCTTCATATTTCAAGAGCCCAGGCCAACTCTGGCTTCCTTTTCCAACTCTTAACAGGCTTATCTCTTTGCGGGCCGGAATTGTTAGCACAGGGTAACTTGCCTGCTGCGCGTTCTGCCTCTGCTCAGACATGCGCTCCGTGCTGAGTTTAGGGCTTTTTAATTGTAAATGTCAGCACTGAAGGGCTCCTTTTCTTTTTCTCCTCTCTTCTACTCTAAAGAACCAGCCTCCTGTTAATTAGACACTGGAAGTGGTGCCGCTTTGACAGAGGGGGGGAGCGAGCGTGCGTGTGTCCGTGTGAAATAGATACAAAAATGTCAATGAACAGCAGGAAAAGTTCTGGGAGACCGTCTTACTACTATCGACTGCTCCGGAGGTCGCGACTTCAGAGACAGCGAAGCAGATCCCGGAGCCGGAACAGGCCACTTAGCAGGGGTAATTGCAACCGAAATTCCATTTAATTGAAAGTGCAAAGACCGATGTCGTTTTGCTGAACAGGCGAGTCTATTACTGTAGGTGATGAGCCCAGTATGGAGACTCCTGTGTGCCGCGATGTGTAGAGTGAACTTTAGAACAGACCTGGTGATTGTTCAGTGCTGTGGTCAGGTAAGGGGGAGAGCATTGCCTAGTGGTAATATGGATTCGGGAGTCGCCTGGGTTCTATTCCTTACTTTGATGTTAAAATGTGGGGTGGCTTCCATTAGGCAAGTCCCTTTGCCTCTGGCCTTAGTTTCCTTACCTCGAAAATGAGGGCAACAGTAGGTCCCGAGTTCACTGGGGTGTTCTGAGGCCTAATTGATGTTTTTGCAAAGTATCCTGGCACGAAAGAGACGATGGGAGTGCAAAGAACTGTTGTTACAATGTGTTGCTCTTCACGAACTGGGCTCCTAGAGGGTCTAAAAAACTTGGAACTGCATATAACTTAAGCACTTTCAAAAGAGCCAAAGGGCTTGTGCTCCCAGATCACCAGTGAAGTGCGGGGGGAGGGAAGGACGACGGGCGCTTGTGTGTTCACAAGCCATGTTGGTGCTCTTGCAAATCGCACGGTAGCACAATGTATTTGTCTCGTGTGGCAGGCGCGCGGACTGCGGAGCCGTGTTTCTTTTGGATGTGCTCATTCATGCCGTCCATTCATTCCACTCCAGGCAGCTTCTGACCCAGTTGCATTTTTTAAAAATAAGCTGCTCTAGCTTTTCCCTTGCCAGGTAAAACAAATGTTCATTGCGGCTCATGCCTCCCATGAAAGCACTCGGAGGAGAGACCCTGGTCTGTTTTAGAGCAGCTTGGTCCGTTTGCTGGTGACATGCTCTCTGTAAAAGGGGGGAGGAGGTTTGTCGGCCACTGTCCCGAAGCCGTTTCAGAAAAAGAAGGGTAATGTTCTTGTTGTGTGAGTACAGGGCTGTGTCAGAAACCGGCCCCCTTGGGCCAGATCCTCTTCTCCAGGACACGGGCGTGAATCTAGACCTATGCTGCTTCACTGGCATTAGGTCAGATCTACACCTGTTTATCCAAGAGCAGAATTTGGCCCCCAAAGCTCTAGCTGGGTTCCAGCGTTATCTGTCTTTTTTTTTTTTTTCCCCTGACACTCACTATGTTCTGTAGGGAGGCTTAGTTCAGAACCATCAGTCGGGGCGTATTAAGAAGGCAAAATTAGTCCCCGAGTTTCCGCTTTTCCAAGATGCAAACCACGTCTTTCTCTCCACCGTGTTTCTGTTTTGCCTGGCAAGAAAAAGTGTTTGTTTGCAGACTCACAGGCATGTGGTGGTTCCTTGCTTCCCCTTGATTTGTGTCTCATTCACAACCCAAATGTTTTCCTGTCGCTTAGTTGCTGTGACAAATGAGATGTTCGTGGCTGTAATTAGTCTCAGTATGGACTTGCCACCGCCACTAACCCTGGGTCGAGATTGAGCTATTTTCTGCGTGGAAGCAGATTGGAGTAAAGTGAGAATGATGCTAGTGTCTAATGGGGCAGAGTTAGTTCTTCAATAGCTTTGCTCATCTGTTGCTCTCAGGATGTGTTTCAAAGTGTGGGGTGTAAGAGGGCCACAGGCAGTAACAATGGCTCAGAGAGGTGCAGTCACTAGCCCCAAGACACACAACATAGGTCAGTGCCGGAGCAGAGACTTAAACTCACAACCCGTGACTCTCCCAGTCCAGACCCCATGCACTGGTCTGGGATGAGTAACCAAAGTGCTGGAACACGAGGGGACAGGTGACTTTCTTGAGATTTCTGGCCTCTGTGGTAGACTTACCGATGACGAACAGGCAACTTCAGGAAGGTGAGCGTCCCAGACTGGCCTTGCAGGACACACACATTAGGATGAGATGCTGAGCCTTGCGATACTCCTCGTTAGCCAGTGTGAATAGACGCAGCATCAGCATCAGAGTTTCAGGAGATGGTCCCTCAGTTCCTTTGGATTTCTCGCTGATAAGGCTCAGGGCTGTAATGAAATGTGTCAGTTCTCAGTCGTGTGGTCCACCCGTCTCTGACGGCAGACAGTGGGTGGGGTGTGAGGCAGTTTGCATGGCAGATGCTTTAGGAAAATCTGCGTAGAATTTCCAGAGTTAAATAATATAGCAAGGCAGCTGGGAAGAGCCAGGTTCACCTGGCCTAGCCCGGAGCTGCAGTGACTCAGTGACTCCTGCTGCAGCACTCGCGTCAGGTGGGAAGGTCCCCTCGGAGGCTGGAGCTTCCCGGGGCGGGGCGGGGCAGGGGCCAAGCCTAGTGGGTCAGATCCAACTTGTGGGGGGAGGAAGAGGCTCCGCGTGCTGCCACTCCCCCTCCCTCCGGCTAGGGGAACTGCAGCGCAGGAAACCGCTCACCTGGAGGCTTTTGCCGCTGCTCCCATTGGCCGGAATCACAACCAATGGGAGCAGCAGGAGGCAGAGTCAGGTAAGCACCGCTCTCCTTCTCGTGCCCAGGCCTTGCACCCCAGCGCCTCCCACTGAGACCCCACACCCTCACCTTGCTCCTGCACCTTCTTCCCGCCCAGGCCTCCTCACCCCACTCCTGCACCCTCCCTCCCAGCCAGACCCCCGCAATCCTCACCCCACTCCTGCACCCTCCCTCCCGGCCAGACCCCCCCATCCTCACCCCACTCCTGCACCCTCCCTCCCGGCCAGACCCCCGCAATCCTCACCCCACTCCTGCACCCTCCCTCCCAGCCAGACCCCCCCATCCTCACCCCACTCCTGCACCCTCCCTCCCGGCCAGACCCCCCCATCCTCACCCCACTCCTGCACCCTCCCTCCCGGCCAGACCCCCCCCATCCTCACCCCACTCCTGCACCCTCCCTCCCGGCCAGACCCCCCCATCCTCACCCCACTCCTGCACCCTCCCTCCCAGCCAGACCCCCGCAATCCTCACCCCACTCCTGCACCCTCCCTCCCAGCCAGACCCCCCCATCCTCACCCCACTCCTGCACCCTCCCTCCCGGCCAGACCCCCGCAATCCTCACCCCACTCCTGCACCCTCCCTCCCGGCCAGACCCCCCCATCCTCACCCCACTCCTGCACCCTCCCTCCCGGCCAGACCCCCGCAATCCTCACCCCACTCCTGCACCCTCCCTCCCGGCCAGACCCCCCCATCCTCACCCCACTCCTGCACCCTCCCTCCCAGCCAGACCCCCCCATCCTCACCCCACTCCTGCACCCTCCCTCCTGGCCAGACCCCCGCAATCCTCACGCCACTCCTGCACCCTCCCTCCTGGCCAGACCCCCCCATCCTCACCCCACTCCTGCACCCTCCCTCCTGGCCAGACCCCCACAATCCTCACCCCACTCCTGCACCCTCCCTCCCGGCCAGACCCCCGCAATCCTCACCCCACTCCTGCACCCTCCCTCCCGGCCAGACCGCCCCCATCCTCACCCCACTCCTGCACTCTCCCTCCCGGCCAGACTTCACTCCCACCCCCTTCTACCCCCATTTTGTCATCATGGGGCTGCGGAAAGGTCTGCATCGAGGGGTGTGGGCTGCAGGCCAGGAAGTTTGAGAACCCTTCTGTAGAGGCCCCATGTCTGTAGCAAGTAGCTGGCTCAGCCGTGGCACTTGTCCTGGGTTGGTTCAGCGTCGATGTGGGAAGTCCTTTGGCGGAGCAGGGGCTGGTTCTGCCTTGGGATCGGGTGACCAGCTGCTCCACGTTCCTGGGAAGGGGGAGTTCTCTGCCGGCACCGGGCTCCCGCCTCCCCAGCCTGCGTCAGTCCCCATTGTTCACTTTGCTCCGCTCCCGGTGCTGGCGCTGGACTGTCATAGGCGCTGCCACCTGCTGCCAGTTTGGTTCTTATTTCTAAACAGCTGTAATGAGCGCGGGGGGTCGCGGGACCGTGCTCGGCCCACGCAGTTCCCAGCTGCGCCCCTCTTGGAGTGAAGTTTGGATTTGTTTCCCACTTCCCGCCCCCGCTCCCATAGGGCGGCGGCTCTAGCGCCGGCTCTTCGTGCCTCCCTCTGTGAGCTCCCTTCCTGAGGAGCCGCATGGCCGCTGCCTGCCCGTGCCAGCGCTAGGTGTCACCTGCCCCGGAGCGGAGCGTCGGACGCCCCGGGAGGCTGCGGTATGGGCTGCAGCTCTTGCAGTTGAAGGGAAGGAGGCGGGCGCTGGGGGGTGAGGCTGAGATATTAGAAGGTTGCAGAGAAGGGAGCTCCTGGTAGGGGTGGAAAGACCACAGCATTCCCCCCCCCCCTAAAAAAACCCCAAACTCAGCTGTGCCCTATCTCAGATGACAGAGCTGGCGTGTGCATTGTCGAAGCGAGTGCCTGAGGAGCAGAGGGGGGACGACTGCAGGACCAGGTGCCATGTTGGTCCTTGCATGGCCAAGCAGGCTTGACAGCTGTTGGCAACGGCGGCCGGCGGCCAGTCATCCCCACCAGGTGATCACGTGTGAAAGCAGATTCTCTTGCAGCTTCCAGCGGGGTCAGGGCTACTAGCCACATCAGCCACGGGTGCTGCTGCTGGCCCTGTGTGAGCAGGGCTGGTGCCTCTAGATTCTAGGCAGGGTAGACCCAGGCCCAGCTGGAATGGCCAAGGGAGGAGACGGGCTGCGTAGAGTGGTCCGGGTGGGACACGGGGATGATGTTAACAATGGACAATTCAACCCAAACGTCAGGAAAGGTTTCACCCTGAGATCCATGAGAGAGGGGCCTAATCTCCCAGAGCAAGTCGGGGGAGGCCCATCGGCTGCATGGCATTCTAGGCACTAAGGAACCAGTCCTGCACTGGTCCGGGTGGGGAATGCACAGGATGTACCCAGTAGACCACTGGTTCTCAAAGTGTGGTCTGTGGACCACTAATGGACCAGGACTGTCTTGCAGGTGGGCCACGGGCTCAGGGCTCACCCCCTCTGCAGCAGGGAGCCCGGCCCTGTTCCTCCCTCCGCCATGAGGTTGGAGCGCCTTACCGGCTTCCCGCTGTGGGAGGGGACAGCTTCATCGGCTGGGGACAGCTCACGGAGGCAGGAAGCAGCTCCATGTGCTGTCGTTCTCCCTCCTGCTGCCTGGGGAAATGGCAGTGCTTTCCACTGACCCCATTGGCTGGTATCATGGCCAATGGGAGCAGCAGGGGGTGGTATCTGGGAGGGGCGGGAGGCGTGGAGCCAGAAAAGCACCATCTGCCTCATGTACCTCCTCCCACCAAGACTCTGCTCCTGTATCCAACCTCCCATCCAGACCCCCCTCTTGTGCACCCCTTTTGTCATCATGAGGGGTTGGCTGGTGGTCCGCAGAAGGTCTGTATTGAGTGGAGTTGAGGGGGGCGACGGGCCAAAAAGTTGGAGGACCCCATCAGTAGGCTGTTCTGATGGCGTGCTGTTCCCAGTGCCACCAGTCTCGTGTCCGATCCTCTGTCTCAACGAGCAACTCCCTCTGGAAGTCACTTCAGCTGCCCCTTCATCTCCCCTGGATCTGAACAGTCCCGACAGGGATGTCCATTGCAAATAGCAGCCTGGAAATGCTCAGGGCAAGTGCATCTCTATGCAGTAACTGGGAGCGTGCTTCCCGCTTGGGGAGACAGGCGCTTGGTACCTTTGCCGAATCTCATTCCCTTACCTCTAGCTGGTGCATTCTGAAAACGTCCCCTGACTTTATTATCCAAGGCAGGGATGGGCAAAATCAGGCTCAGGGGCCGGATCCGGCCCACCAGGCATTTGTCTCCGGCCCACCCAGCCGATTAACCGAGTGTGCATGCTTAGAGCTGGCAGCGTGTGTTCAGCTGCTCCTCCCTGCACCTTGCTCCGCCCTACGATTCTCCTGCTAGCTGCGCAGAGGGGAAGGGAGAGGCGAGTGCTGAAGTCAGGGTGTCCCCCTACCCCGTACCCCAGAGCAGAGGGCGGGGAGAGGGAGACACATAGCAGAGCTGCTCCAATCTGAAACATGGATGGTGCGTGACTCAGTGGAGTGTGGGTCTTAAGAGGCAGTGCCCTGTTTGTAAGATTTCGGTGCTCGTGCTCTCTTACACACACATACACACACACACACACACACTTTCTGCCCCCCCCCCCCCACACTTTCCCCCCATACTTCATCTCTGCAGTGCAGGGGGGCGGGGGAGATAACAGAGCAGGACAGCTTTCCCTTTCTTAAAGAGACAGCACGTGGCTTCTCTCAGAAATTTACCCAGCAGCAGCCAACACACACACTTTGTGTTACTGTCACACACACCCCAGTCTGTGCCATACTGTGTCTGTGCCACACACGCAGTCACTGTCACACACACGGGCACACACACTCTCTCAGTCTCTGTGCCACACACTTAAATCTATGTCACAAAGTCTGTCTGTCTCACACACAAAATGTCTCTTTCACTCACACACACTTCCCTGAGGCCCCACCTCTTCTGTGAGCCTTGTCGCTGGCCCCGACCATGGACCAACAGTCATGAAGTGGGCCCCCTGTGAAAATTATTGCCCACCCCAACCTAAGGCATCCTCTGCCCAGACTTTCTTAAGCAGTTCTGTAATCACTGCTAGTTGTTCTACTTGCTTTCCCTGCTGAACTTAATACAAGCAGGGTTTTGGATCGCTATCATGTTTGCTTTCTCCTGCCCCTCTCTCCTCACTGCAAACTGGCCCCTTGTCACCGTGGCTTTCTGCAACAGAACCTTAACCCTGACTTCTAAAGCGAGAGCCTCGCCTGCTAGCCCCATTGCTACCATCTGCTAAAAGGCTTACAAACGGGTGGGCCTTGGTGGGCGCTCCCAAACGGAATGTTCTTCTATTTCATGAATCTCTCCCATTCCCGAGTACCTTGACCGTTGTAAGCTGTCCATGGGCACTCAAGACTTGGCAGAGGTCTCACCTCTCTGAATGGCAGTCGGTCCTTCATGTTGGGTCTAGGGATGTTAAAAAGCGTTTAATACGGTAACCGTGTACGGTAATTTCTCATTTAACACGTGCCCCTTAACACGTTTTCGCGATAGCATGATTTTTTTTTTTTAGGGAACGCTTTTTTAATTACACGACCATCCCTGGAATAACACAATTTCCCCAGCCGGCCCATTGCCAGCGGCTGCACAGGGCTTCCCCCGCCTCCCTGCAAAGCGGTGGAGGGTTCACCGCTCGCCGCACTGTTCCCCGGCGACCACCCTACCCCTCCCGCCGGAAGCAGTGCAGGTCCTGGCAGACCCATCCAGGTTGGGGTTCCTGAGGCATCTCCTTGTGTCAGCTCCTTGGTCGAGATCCTCTTGTCCGCAGTATAGTTATCACACTCACTTTTCCAGCTGCTTCACAAAAAGGCTGTTCATTAAGTAGGCCTCCCCCCACCCACTTTGTTTTTGGAGACTGCTGTGAAGAGCCGTGTCTGATTTTCAACAAACACCTGTACCTGGGCGTGCCAGAGAGTGAGATCTTGGATGCCCAGGCCAGCGACTCTGCTTTCTGATTAGCTCAGGCTGTCAGATAAGTATCACTGTAATCGCATGAAAAGGGCCAGAATTCAAAACCTCCCAGGATCCTTCCCTGGAAGGACCCACAGTTTAGAATCTGGTAAGAAGACTCTGTAGATATGGTCAAACAGAATCCGAAAGGGAAAAGCCGAAGCAACACCACGGGTTAACGTTATCCGTGCCGTCTCCGCCCCCTAGGGCAGAATTGTGCCTTCCAATTGAATTGGCTGGTGCTTTTCATATCTGACCCACGTTTTCCCATTAATTTTTTCTGTTTCTTCCTAGCTAAGCCTCTTTGCAGTGGCCCTTCAAGCAAGCAATTTAAGATCCTAAGAATACCCACCGCATGGGTCTGATTTGACTAGTTCGCCCTCATTTCAGGAGTTTGAGTTGAACTTGAAAATCAGCTGTTTTGTGTCACGACGTACATGTTCTGATGTGTAAAATTATGGAGGGGGATGTTATGAGTAGGAGGCCAGAGCAGCCTCTGTCTGTGGCGGTTGAGAAAGCCCTCACAGACAAGGAGTGCTGGAGTAGCCCCTGTCTGCAAGGTACCTCGGCCCACCACAAGCAGGGGCTGCTCCAGCCCAGCAGCGGGTGGGGGAGACCACTCGAGCTGGGTTGGAGCAACCCCCCCAACCTGCCCTCCCCTTTAATCAATCAGTTCAAGTAGTTAACCAATGAAACAAGATTTTACAGTCCTACTGTGGGGGGCGGGGGAGGCGCTGTAAAATCCTGTCTAATTGGTTAACTAGTTTAACTGATTGATTAAGCGTTAACTGGTTAAACATTTCGTGTAATCGATTAACTTTTTCACCGGGTTTTAACATCCCTGTTGTGTCGTGTTTATCGCAAGGGCCTAGGTACCAGGGCGCCTGGTAATAGGGTTGCCAGGTGTCCGGTATTGGCTCAGACAGTCCAGTATTTGCAGCCTCTGTCCAGTAAAAAAAATCAGAAAATACCGGCCATGTGAAATGTCTAGTATTTTCTGTTTTTCTCAGCTGGAAGGCTGCTTGGGATGTTCCTCCCCGGCCGTGTTTGTTGTGGGGGGGCAGCGTAGCGTAGCGTAGCATGGGGATTTAAAGGTTCAGCGACTCTTTTTTTTTTTTTCCTCAACCTATCTTTCCCCCGCCATGTTCAGTATTTTTTGTGAAAGTATCTGGCAGTCCTACCTGGTCAGTATCTGAACCTAGCCTTCCTGCTGTATATAGTCAGATCGGTGAAGGCCTACCTTAGAGAGTCATTCTCATAATCAACTTACATATGAAAAGAGCTAGGTGTATTCAATGTATGCGCCTTATTGCCACCTATCCTCTCACCTCCCTCCATACCCCGGTTCGGATCCCTCCTGAAAGCTCACTCCTGCTGTGGGTCCAGGATAAATAACTCAGGTATAGTCCCTATGGTACTTGGCTACAAATTAGCTGTCAGGACCGCTAATGGTGCCCTGTCCTAGAGGGAGCGGCCATGTGATTGGATTACCTTGCTCTCCTTTCGCCTCACCCGTTCCCCCTCTGGTGTGTGTCACCTGCCTTCTCTGAGTTGCAGCCTGGATTTCAGAGCACAAGCAGGGCAGGGACCGGCTGCCGCGGATAAGCACAGAGCATCCATTGAAGTGTTCTGTCTTGCTAGAGACTATCTGGTGCAGAGAGCTGTAGAATTAATGTGCAGGCACTGGAAAATGCCCAGGATGGCCCTTGCTCGCTGAAAGGTGCTCCCACTTTTAGCGGGTTTGTTGAGACGGGTGAGATCTTGAATCCAAATGTTTGACACTCTCAGTTCCTGTCTCCCATTGTTCTCGGAGTCCTGCCCGGCTGCATTTGACCAGGCGAGAAGTGATGTCTCCGTTCCCGCACATCTTCCTCTCCACCATGACTCATTCCTATGAAGCGCCGCTGCCTGGCTAGCAACAGCGTGAGGATAACGAGGTTCTGCTGCTCAGCCCTCTGCCAGCACTATTTTTACCCTCCAAAGCCGCACTAAGCAGATGGTCTCTGACCTGCAGGACTTTGGGTGGTTCCCGGCAGGCGTTAGATCAGCAAGACCCAAACGTTCTCCAATTGTAGGCCACCCCAGCGACCTGCCAGAATGCTGAGAGCTGGGCGGGATTGGCAAAAGGTAAAAATAATCATAAAAAGGGGATGTCTGAGCGGGAAACTTCCCACAGCCAGGTGGGAGAATTCTGTGTTGGCAGTGGAGGTCTCCATGGGCCACATCCCCATACTCAAGTGAGGGAGGCCCCTGGTACTGGCTCAGACCCTTGTGAGGGGCTGTATTTGCCTGCCACCACGCAACGATGACTGTGACGGTATAAATTATCAGAGGGGGAGGGAGAGCTGCAGGACCTGAAATTATCTTGAACTTCTCTCTTGTTGAGATCTTGCTGTATATTTTAGAAGTGTGCATCTGCCTGCCTCTCTGGCTGTGTGTCCGTTTGTTCAAGAACTCCTAAACTGTAAGTGCTAGGACCACCACATTTGGTAGGCAGTTCCTCTTATCCTAACGTACAACAAGGCCAGGGTTTGGTTGTGCCAGGACAATGGGATGTGCCTGGAATTGGATTGTTTCCCATGGAATGGAAAGGGAAGGGTCTGGTAGGAGGGAGAGTTCTACTGTAGAATGACCACAGGGGGGCAGCAAGGGGCCTTAGATGGGGGCTGGGACAGTTATAACTCTATTGGGCTAGCAGGGGAAGAGATGGAGAAAGGGACAGCTATCGACTATTCACTTCAGAGAGTTTGTCTGTTTATGTGTCTGTGTGTCTGTCCCCCAGCATGGAGGCATGGACCTTCCCCTGGCTGTGCCCACTGCGGCTGCAGCGGCCATGGACAGGGCCGGCCCACAACATTTCGGCACCTGAGGCAGGGAGCTCAAATGACGCCCCCAAGCTCCTACACTAGTGCCAAGACTTTGAAAGGTCTCAATTCTGCCTTCTTCCTGTCCTACTCCTCTCATGGTCCTACTCCTCTCATGATCCTGCTCTGCTCCCTACCCCAGTAAAGGAGAACTAACAGCAGCAGACACAATTTTCTACACTCTGGGTCCTAGTGCCTCCCCCGCACAGTCTGGCACCTGAGGCAGCCGCCTCTGTTCGCCTCATGGTAAGACCAGCCCTGGCCATGGACAGGTACTTTTCACCTAGCCCCAAGCTGCGCAGTGGGAGAGGGCTGGGCTAGACCTCTCAACGGCTCAGCCTGCAGATTGAACCCCTCCTCCCCAGCCCCACCCCAGAGCAATGAAGTCAATGAAGAGAAACAAAAATGTTTGGAGTGAAGGACCCAAGCAATGCCAGGGAGATCGTCTAGTGGAGTCGAACTCACATCGTTGCCGGGGATGCAGACCTGTCGTTGTGACACGTACTGCCTTGATGAGTAGCCATAAGACCATTTTTTCCCTCACCTTCTTTCACCGAGAGTCCAATCCGGCACCTCAGACCCTTTTAACAAACCATTGCCTCAGCAAGTCTTTTGTCTGGGGAGGGAAGAGGGGAATCCAAAGTTATGACTTTACACGTTAGCAATCTGTGTTTTTTCCCAGGGCAGTGTCCTTAAATATCAGGAAAAGGAGAACTTCCTCCTCGGCCCAATTTAATAATTAGTGTGAGTGATCTTTGTTTTTCAAGTCTGCCTGGCGGCTTTTTCCAGCCAAACCCTTTCTTTGGTGATGTTTCCTTTGGGCTTGTTAACGGCATGCTGGACTGCCGCCCATACAAACGGTTTGAAAAAGTTTTCGAGCTCTGCTATTTGCAGGAAATGTCCACTGGCAGCCCAGGTATTTTTAGATGTGTTCTTGCTGAGGCCCAGCGGTATTTGTTCAGTACTTAACGGTCCAATACAAATTATCGGTGCAGGAGCGCATAGCTTAGGAAGCAGCTTATGACGGTGGCCTTTTCTTTTCTTTTTTCTTCATGGGTTGATTTTAATGCAAAAACAATGGGCCTAGAAACCTCCGTGGGTGCTTAATGAACCAAAATTGGGTGAATGTCGTGTCGTTGAGAGCAGAGGCGGGTGTTGCTCCAACTTCCCTTACATAGCTGCAGCCTCCTTGCCTCTGCTGTTCTAGGTCTCACACCGTTTGCTGCACATGCTCCTGACATGCAGGAACCCCTTCCGAGCGATGTCTGCGATGCAGATGTGCAAAAAGTCAGCACGTGGGGCCTTCCATCTTGCTGCCTTGGGTATATGAGGCCAGCCCTTTGGCCTAGTGGTTAGCAGACTCCAAAGCAGATTATGGTGGAGGCCAAGAATGAGCCTCGAGAGAGTTATGTCCTCTCTAACGTATGAACAATAGCGTGTTACTAAGGAGACAGCTGTAGCATCATAGGCTCTGGAAATGGCTGTGTGCATCTCCCACCCACCAGCCTGAAATGGGAACTCCTGATGCGGGATGTTAAAAAGCAGGTAATTGGGTAAATGGGTAACCGCTGAAATTCTCAGATACAGAGGCAGCTCCCCAGGAGCGGGATGGGAGCCTGTGTGTAACCGTGAACGCTAACCGAGAAGGCCCAACGAATTGGTTAACCGTTTACACGTTCACATCTTTACTCCTGACCATCAAGAAGATGATCCCATTGGGCTGCACAGCCACCTGTGTGTCCAGCACTCGAGAAAGTTCAAACACAAATCTATGCACAATGTGAAAGTTTGTGATGCCGGCAGGCTGTGAGGTTTGGGGGTTTTGGGGGGCTATTGTACTTGCCTTTGACAGGCTGAGTGAACTCCTCAGCTCCCTTTGTTTTGCTTTTCCCCATTCCCTTAACTGACAAGATCTCGCTGTGTTGGGCTTCATTTATTCCTTTCTGTCTGCCCTTTGGTCCTGATGTGTTGACATTGATGTTAAATTTAAAAGAGAAAGCTGTGAAGCTGGTGATTTCAGCTTTCCAGGGCACGGGGCTTTGATGGAAAGATAAGAGGGGATGGGAGGGTAAAGGGAGGAAAGGAAAAGAAAGACAGGAACACCACAGGGAATACTCAGCATGCAGGAATGGTTTATACCGGGCCACACAGCCAGCTTGACATGGCATTGTCTGCTGTCTTTGATTGCATGTAAAGCCAAGTTACAGGTCAGATGTTGGATGTTGGAAGGAAGGAAAATTGGCAGAAGAATCTGGAAATTTGAGGAAGTGGAAAAAACTTGGCTTTTCTAGTACCCTGAGGTCATGTCTATATGAGACCTGGATAGTCGGTGACATGTACGTAACTCCAGCTCTGTAAATAACATAGCTGGAGTCGACGTACCTTAGGCCGAGCTTGGCGCCGTCTTCACAGTGGGAGGTCGACAGGAGAAATTGCTCCCGTCGGCGTCCCTTATTCCATGTGACTGCGAGGAGTACCAGTGCCAACAGGGCACCCTCAGCATTCGATTTAGCAGGTCTTTAGACCAGGGAGACGGGGAGCAAAGCAGAGCAAAGCCGCGGAGCCCGAGGGCAGCAGGACAGCCACGTCTCCCTGGTCTCCGCAGAGCAAAGCCGCGGAACACGCGGGCAGCGGACAGCCCAGACTTAAGAACCCCAGGCATCCCCAAGTCAGCTGCTGCTGAAAGCCTCTTCCAAAAAAACTATTGGGAAAAGGTACGCAAATTGCATACCTTTTCCTGATAAATCATTATAGTCTAGACATAGCCTAGGATAACAACAAACCTGTATATCATGACTTTTCCTGGGGAAAACCAAAGTGGGTTCTACCCACGAAAGCTCATGATACAATATTTTTGTTAGTCTCTAAGGTGCCACAGGAGTGCATGTTGTTGGTACATTTGGTTCGTAGTTATTTTTGTTTTCTGGAGTGGTTGCTTGGCTTTCCAACCTGCAGGGGAAGGTTTAGATAGATTTTTTTCATTTCAATCTTGCATTTTAAAAAATGATGACATCAGTGCTCGTTTCATTGTGTTTTGCAACCTGCATACTGGGCCTCAACTAAGCTGCCTCGTGCCCCTTGGAAGATCATCATTCTCTGAACGAGGCCAGCTTTTTAAAATGGTGAGTTGGCCCCAAGAGCAGCAGAAAGGAGGGCCTGGAAGCCTCGTCTTCATACATTCACAGGAAACAAAGCCCAGATCCAACCATCCACAAGAACAGAGAGTTTTCTTGTTTTGTACCCAGCGTGGACGTTTCAGCTCTCAGAGTGACACTGACCAGGTACGCTGTTGAATCGCTGTTAGTTGATCTACGACCTCCCGGAAGCTTGATTCTGGAATCCAACTCTGACGTTGTTTTCCCCACTGCAGGCATGTGAACAATTTCTGTTGTAGGGCTGCTGAAGAGTGTAGGCTGTATGTGCTGCTTTGTTGTGGCAGACTGACTTGTGAATACTTTGCTACTGGCACGGGTGTTGGGTAATTATTTTTGAATGACTGTTGAAGCATTTATTTTGGGAAAACGTGCCCTACAGAGAACCTGTATAGACTTTGTGAGCAGTGATCAGAGTAGAAGATGACAGGTCAAAGTTTAGACTAATTAACACCGAGGGTTCTTTTTCAATGTCATAGTATTGTTTTGAAGTACGTTGTGTTTCTTTTTCTAAAAGCCAATCTGCTCTAAGTGCCGGCTTCCTATATACATCATGTTCTTGCGCATTGGTTTATGACAGTATTTCTACATGAGTGCGTTTTTCTTAGCATCAGAGGTCAAATCTGCGCTTGTTCTGAAGTATCCAAATGTGGCAGCCGTGGGTGGATTGCTATGAAATTTGGTGTCGAACTGGAATTACAAGATGCTCCTTAAACTTCCAGGTTTCTATAGCAACAAGCAACAGTCATTCTTCATGATTAAGCAGCGTCCGTGGCAACAGAACCAGCAGTTTTTAAATGTAAGATTTTAGTTTTTCTTTGTGCTTCTTTAGCAATCCAAGGTTAACATTTATTTGTTTGGTGCCCTTAGATGGGAGAGAACTTTGGACTGGTAAATGTGTATAAAATAAGAATATTGAGGGTTTCCGTTTAAATAATGTTTGTAACTTTGGATTAATATTTTTCTAAACTGTTTGGTACCATTTAGGGATGTAACGTGCTTAACTGGTGAAATATACTGTTTGACTGGTTAACCGTTTAAAGGGGAGGGTGGGCAGAAGGATTGCTCCATACCGGCCGGAGCAGCCCTTGTTCATGGCGGAAACTCCACCCCCCGTGGGGCGGGAGCAGCAGGTTAACCAGTTAAACATTCACATTCCTAGTACCGTTACTGTGCTTTGTTAAACAACTGCCATGTTTCACCCCAGAGGTAACTGCATTTCAGTAGTGAATGAAGCACTCCCTAAACGCAGCTTGCATGGTTTTTTAGGATCAAGAATGCAAGGTGGCAGTGTTAGAGTGTAGAAGAAACCCACTTCAGTCATCCAAACTAGAATGGAGAAACAGAGAGAAATATACTGTAGATCAGGGCTACTCAACATGTTTGTTGGTGGCCCACGGTGAGGATGGGTTTACGTGGAGCTCAACAAGCGGCCCGCAGGTGGGAGCCAAAACAAAAAAGGAGTCAATATATTGGTCTTCTGTTGATAAGCGTTTAGTAGTTACATTCCTGGACTGTCATTGCTCATTAAAAGTGCTGTCATATGGGTGGAAATGGGGTCAATATTGCATTTTAGTAACATCAGCAGAACTGACTTAAATGGGGCCTGCGTGTTGTGTAGTCTTGCCGAAAGCTTTGTATTCATGCCCATCAGTGTGAAAATCTATTTGCATCTATATTTGCATGTCTATGCAACCCCACTTAAGTTGCGGCCCTCGGCATGTGCTGTGAGTATCGTTGTGGCCCCTGGGGCTTCCAAAGTTGAGTAGCCCTGCCGTAGATGATGGAAAGGAGACGGCTTTCACTAGCATCAGAGATACTCTGTCAAATGGCAAGTTGCGTCTGAAGGCATACAGTAGGTGTCACTAAACTACAGTGAAATAGTATCTTCGATGAGAAGCACACAGAGACAACAGCATTACTACAGGCAAATGGTGGCAGAGATGGTTTGAATAGTGCCTATTGTAGAAGCCTTTTTTGGCATTTCACTAAATATTCCACCTGGAAAATGTTTTGTTTTGTGACCTTTGTGCTCACTTTGTATTTTCTTTCCCCTCTTTCCTTGTCCTTAGGGATCTTTGCTTGAGAACACAATCTCCGCTTGGAGTGTGGGTCTACTCTGAAAAGTGATGGTCTAAAAATGGCAGCTTGGAGTGTGTGGTTTTTTCAGAGTGTTTGTGGTCTGATGGAGAGAAAAGTACAGTAAACTCCCACGACCTCTCAGGTCTGTTAGCACTGCAGACTCAACGGAACTAGAAGAAGGGGGGTCCGGCAGCCTGTCTAGCTGGAAGTTCAGCCATTGTAATTAAATCCCATTTTGCAGGGTCACGTTCTGTCCTCATTTCCCTCCATGCAACAACCCCAACTTTCAAGACTTGCCCTCGCTTGTAACGAAGACAAAACGAGGTGGTGTGGTTGGAAGTGAGGTCCCAGCATTCCCTGCCAGAATCGGCAGCGAGTGGGAGAGAAGGTTAAGAATCCTCTTTGACTGTCAGATCCCAGGCTGAGTTTGTGGACTTTCAGTCACAGAATTTGATTACAAACTGGGAACGTTGAGTCCAGTGTCCTGGAGAAGTGTTGGATGCCATTTTAGTTTATTTTCAGGCTAGCACTGCCCTTGGAGTTGTGCTCCTGATGCTGTTGTGCCTTGCAAGAGACCAACTGAACTGTTTTTTCCTGCTCTCAGGAGTGGTGTCCTATATAGTGACTTCGGGGAGGGCTCCTTTGCATGTTGATGTTCTTCCACTTCCTTATGCCTTTTTAAATATTTCCTTCAAATAAATACATAGCAGGACACTTCCAAATATCATTAAAGCCCCGATTGTTGAGCTAGACAGTAGGACGGATGTTTTCTTTTGTTGAAATGATGCCCTCTCAGTCTTAGGCAGTAGAGGATAGAAGGCAGATTGTGAGTCACTAGGAGCTTGGTCAGTCGGGCAGTGCTACTGTGCCTTGAAAAGTGGAAATCATACTTAGTGACTGAGTGAGGGATGTTCTCCTCCTAGTGGTTGGCCCACAGTGACAAGTAGGGGCCTGCTTTTTTTACAATGTTTGTTTGCAACAGATGGATTTTTCCAAAAACAGGAAGTAACTGACAATAGATGATATGTGTCTGCAGTACCTGAGACACATAGGCTACGTCTACACTGGCATGATTTTCCGGAAATGCTTTTAACGGAAAAGTTTTCCGTTAAAAGCATTTTCGGAAAAGAGCGTCTAGATTGGCAGGGCGCTTTTCCGCAAAAGCACTTTTTGCGGAAAAGCGTCCGTGGCCAATCTAGACGCGCTTTTCCGCAAAAAAGCCCCGATCGCCATTTTCGCCATCGGGGCTTTTTTGCGGAAAACAAATCTCTGCTGTCTACACTGGCCCTTTTGCGCAAAAGTTTTTCGGAAAAAGACTTTTGCCCGAACAGGAGCAGCATAGTTTTTCCGCAAAAGCACTGACAATCTTACATGAGATCGTCAGTGCTTTTGCGGAAATTCAAACGGCCAGTGTAGACAGCTGGCAAGTTTTTCCGCAAAAGCAGATGATTTTGCGGAAAAACTTGCCAGTCTAGACACAGCCATTCAGCTTTCTGTGTATCTCCCGCTAAACCTTTCACCTACCCACAAATTCAATCAGAGTTCCATTGCTATAGGAGTAATGATCCGGGGGCCAAATAGGATGCTAATTTCAGGAAAAGGAAAGGAACACTAAGGCTGTGTCAGGACTGCAGGCTTTGTTCCGAAGAAGCTTTTCCGGAAGAGATCTTCCGAAAAAACTTCTTTCGAAAGACAGTGTCCACATTGCCAAAGCGCATCAAAAAAGCCATCTGCTTTTTTGACAGGTAGCATTCATCCAGTGTGGATGCTATCTCACATGTAAGCTGTGATTACTATGGGCGGAATGACTACCAGGGCACTTGTGCTTTTTCCTCTTTCTTCTTCTTGCGAAAGAACTCCCTCTTCCCTGTGCACACATGCCTTTTTTCCGAAAGAGCTCTTTTAGAAAAAGGCTTCTTCCTCGTAGAAAGAGTTTTACCAATGTCGGAAAAATCTCTCAGTTCTTTCCATTTTTTTCAAAAGAACGTGCTTGCAGTGTGGACGTAAGTGAGGGTGTTTTCCAGAAAAACAGCAGTTTTTCTGAAAAAAAACTCTGTAGTGTAGACATACCCTAAGAAAACTGTTTATGTTAATTTTCTTTGTTCCAAAAAAATGGTGTAGGTATGTGAGGGGAAATACACAGAAAATGGGAATTAAATGGCAGTCAGTATAAATTGACTATGAAGTGTAGAAAATTGATAAGGGAAGCTAGGGACATCAGGGAAAAATTTGTGGCAGCAACAGGTAAGGACAAATAAGTTTTGAAAGTATATGTAAGGGGGAAAATCCTAACAATAGCTCCATTACTAGATGGAAAAAATGCCTTGCAGTGAAAGACTTAAATAGCTATTTGTTTAGCTTACCTAAGAGAAGATGGTTGTGATGGGTACAAAAGGGCTCTGCAGTTATCTTAGCCAAATACAAATTGTACTTCTGTCAAACACAAATATTTGGGCTCTATACAGGGATGACTGGGTGACATTTGTAGTATACTGCAGATCAGACCATATGATTGGTCTCTTCTGGCCTTAATCGCTGAGTTACTTGTAACTAGAATGTTGTTTAGTTTTCCAGGTAGCCCAGACATGTTTTATTCAGACAATCACTTCATGAAGCCGAAATACTCCTAGTGTTCCACACTCTCTCTCCAGATGCATATTTAACTAAAATGTTTTCTGTCTTTGGATTTTTGCATATCCTTATTTTGCAGATATTTATATTTTCCCAAGACAAGGAAGAGGAAATGCACTATTAAAACATCAACGTCTCAGTTGTAAATTCCCGTCCTGTTTGAGCTGTTAAGCTTTTGTTTAATATGTGCAGAATGAGTCTGTGATTGCAGCAGTTTGTATGCAAAGGACCTGGCTCATTGGCAGGGCATCAGATTTTTAGCAATTGCCTGGTTACATTTTTAAACTACTTGTTACATCTCTAGTGCACATCCGCACACACCTCGGTGCACATAAAATATTTATTCCGCACATGGATGGGAAAGATTAGAGGAGCAATGCCTCTGACAGCAGAGCTGGGTATTGGGAGAGGCCTCAGAGGTTCTCTGCTATCAGCCCAAATGCAGCGTTAGGAAGGGCTGAACTAGGTGACCGTAGCTGTTGTTTCTCCTTTCTGTGACTTGGCTCTGCTAGCGGGGTCTCAGCCGGCAAGGAGGATGCAGGGTGTCTGAAGCTGTTTCAAGACCACGAGTGGGAGGGAGAGAGATCGTCATCTGAGTCTCCATCAGGACAATGGCAAGTGCCCACTCACCTACAGATCCAGTACTGTGTGTCCAGAGATGGATATGCGAGGCAGGGATCTCCTGTCTTGCCCTGTGGCACACAGTCGCCGTATTTTGGCCAGAGCTGACTAGGGGAGAATTCCCCTTTGCTTGTGTATGATGGAAGAGGTGGGATACTGGCTCCCCTTCCCAGCAGTGGGGGTATGGCTGGGGGAGAGCAGGTGCAGAGATAGGGTATGACTGAGTAGAGTTCCACAGTTTGTCAGCTGGTCATCTTATCCCAAGATCAGACAGCACAGGGTTCAGGAGCCACATCCAGCTTCCTGGTAGATCCTCCCCTGCACCCTGGGTGGGGCGGGGGGGGGGGGGGGGGAAGGGAGGGAGAACTCTGGGTGCAAGATACACATCAGTGCTCTCCAAGAAGAGATGGGATTCAGTATCCACCTGTCACTCACATGGAGCCACTTCTGGGGTGGAATGAGTCAGCCGCACAACAGAACTGCACACCGGTAACTCGTGTTAAATACATGCACCGTCCCCAAGTATGTGTGGGAGCAAACATTCCAGTCTCTAGCTGAACAGCCTATACATGCTGTTTCCTGGGGCGCTCTTGAATGCTGGCTCGCTCTCTCCCTCTCTCTCCCTCCTTTTTTAAATACTTGGGAAAATACTTTTTTAAAAAAAGAGAGGCTAGTGGGAGAGTGAGGAGAGAAGTGGTTTCTGGTCTCCTTTGTTAATGAGGATCTTCACACCAAGGAAGAAAGTGATTGACTGTGTACACAAGGGAACCCACTGAAAATAGCTGTAAGCAAAACGCTGTTAGACGCCCGGGGTAAACAAACAAAAAATAGCAAAATATGTTAGTAACTCCTGTCAATTATGTGTGTGTGTGTAGAAACGATTGTGTGTGTGTGTGTGTGTGTGTGTGTGTGTGTGTGTGTTCACCCTGTTGTAGGAAATTCACATGGGAAAGATTTTCAATTATCTCTTGCAGTTGCCAGAGAAAACTCTGAACACCTTGCTCTGAGGAAGTTGGCTTTCTCCACCAAAAATGTCAAATCAGATTGCATTCTAAGTGTGCATTCTGACATCCCCGTCTCCAGTTTTCCAGAAGGACACTAAAGTTTATTCAATGTTTAAAGTCATCTGACCTGGCCTGGCTAGTTCTAGGAATTAGGAGGTTTGCAGGCTACCGGCTGAACTTCTCTAGTCCGGCACTCTGGTCCAGCAACATCTGTGGTCCGACATGATTTCAGTTGCCGGATGTCTACTTATCATGTGCCAAATTTCCTGTGGTTCCATAAAGTTTGCTTATGGCCACCAGTCCTGGCGCTCAGTGATCTGTGCTGTTATTTAGCATTAACTGGCCCTAAATGTCTTCTAACCGCCCACTAAAGCAGTGGAAGTGTTGGTAATGCTGCCAGACGATATTAACCTCCCGTGGTTTGGCAAATTCTCTGACTTGGCACTGATCAGGTCCCAAGAGTGCCAGACGAGAGAGGTTCAACCTGTATTATTAAAGCTGAGTGTACTTTGGGAGTTTCAAATCTTAATGTTTGTTGTACTCTGCAGATAGATAGGAACAGAGATATGTATGTGCCTTCATCTATTTCCCTAATGGAGTGCTGTCAATAGAACATCTGGTTTGTTGCTGTTGCAAATCAAATCCGATGAATCCCATTTATAAAATGTGCATTTATTTAATTTATTTATTTATTAGCACTTTCCCAGTGCAGACCTGCTACAGCAGTAGCAACAAATGATAGGGTGGGGGGAAAAAAGGGTCCGGGGAATTAAACTGTGGAAAGGTTCCTGTCTCTCTTTGTTTTTACATCAGGAACAAAGCAGATTAACTGCCTAAACCTCTCTGTAGTTAGCCTCTTTGAGCCAACTGTTTCAAAGGGGGAGGAGAGACCCTCATCAGAGACAGACGAAAATCATGTTCTTTGGTTTCTCATGTTTCCAGTCTCACTGGAGTTTCCACATGGCACCTAAGCTCAGCAGAATTGTCCCAGCACTGAGGATCAATTGTAGATGGAGACTTTATAACACTTCCTGCAAGTGTCTTACAAACTGCCTTCTTGCTAGAGCTCTGAGGTCAGGTCTACATTAGATCCAGAAGCTCGGCTTAAGTGTGCTTAAGTCGGTTTACCATAAGTTGAACTTGGTACTGTCTTCACACACGGAGGCTGATGGGAGCAAATACTGCCCTCGGCTTCCCTTACTCCTTGCAACTGACCGGAGGACCAGCACTGACCAGAGCCACCCTCTGCATTCAATTTAGCAGGTCTTAATTAGACCCACTAAATCAAATGCCAAAAGATTGATCTCTGCGTGGCAAGTGAGGACTTGGACTGAGAGCATAGGGTGCTGGAGAAGTAGGGTGGGTTTTACAAGTGGTTTTAACAGTGAATAAGAGAACCAGCCTGAAACAAAATCCTGGACCTATTATAAATTTGAAATGTTTTGATTATTTGCTCCTGCCTGTTTGAGTTTTCAACCGGTGTCTATACCTGCAGCTGAGATAGGAAGCGAGCAGGCCAAACAACTAAACAGCAGTACAACTTTGAAATATGGTGAGGTTTCAGACTCCATTAGTCAGTTCCAACAGTTGTGATGAATCAGTAGGTTTCACTCTTAGCCACACTGCAGCCATTAGAGAGCAGTTTTGTTACACGTGAGCACGGCCAATATTTCATCCCCTGGTCACTGTTGTAAGGCTCAGCTCATTTAGAGATAATGGCTGGCTAAGCATTCAGACTACGTCGTTGTTGGACTAGTGTGTGTTAGGGCTGTTAAAAGTTGATTAAAATGGTAACTGTGTAACTGCTGAAAATCTTGGTGGTTCTATGCGCTGCAGGCTCTGCAGTATTAAATCCGTTAACGTAAGCTTTATAGTGCAGCGCCCACAGTGAAGCCTTCCCAGGAGCGGGGACCCCAGCCCCTTCCGGTTCCTCTCCCGGGGAGGACTTTAACCGATAACATTGTCCATCAGCTTGTCGGTCAATCAGTTAAACTCTAAGGGTGCGTCTACACTAGCCCGTTAGTTCGAATGAGGGAGGCTAATAAGGGCGACCGAAATTGCAAATGAAGGGATTTAAATATCCCGCGCTTCATTAGCATGTTCCCGGGCGGGCGCCATTTTGGAAACTGACGAGCCCGGAATAACTGCCCACGTCTACACGCGGCAGTGAAACGGGAGTTTGAAGTAAACCCCTAACTCGAATTAGCTATTAAACCTCATTCCACGAGGAGCAACAGCTAATTCGAGTTAGGGGTTTACTTCGAACTCCCGTTTCACTGCCGCATGTAGATGCGGGCAGTTCTTCCGGGCTAGTCAGTTTCCAAAATGGCGCCCGCCTGGGAACATGCTAATGAAGCGCGGGATATTTAAATCCTGCGCTTCATTTGCAATTTCGGTCGCCCTCATTGGCCTCTCTAGTTCGAAGTAGGGGGCTAGTGCAGACGCACCCTAACATCGCTAGCAGGGCCAGCCCAAGCCCTTTTGGCGCCCTGGGCCCGGGCACGTGGTGCCACCCCCAGGGCGCATGGCGCGGGCGCAGGCTCGCCCTCCTCCCCGGGAGCGCGGGCCCACCCCCAGGGCGCACAGCGCATCCGCGGGCTGGCCACGGCCACTGGCGCACAGCCCGGGGTCCGCCCCCGGGGCACATGGCGCATGCGCTGCCCAGCCGGGCAGTGCAGGGCCCCGTGGCCGTGGGGGGAAGGGCGCTGCTGGCCGTCGCCGCGGGGCCGGCGCTGCAGGAGCCCTGATGGCAGCTGTAAGGGACACCGCGCGCCCGTTACAGCTGCCATCAGGTGCCCCCCATCGGTTTGCACCCTGGGCAGCTGCCCAGCTCGCCCATGCCTCCGTCCGGCCCTGATGCCTAGTATATATGTGCCATGACAATTAGTTATGCTACTCACCCTTCCAAGTATACCATAGAGTCCTAGAATGCTGCTTAGACTAGAATGATCATAGCATGAGACTGCGGCCTTCAGAGGATGCATGCCATGTTAGTGCTTCCTCGTCAGCTTGGGTGGAAGAGGATTATGTTTTTGGTGCCCTGTTCCTGATGGTGCGTGCATGCAGAAGAGCTGTTGCCCGTACTGGCTGTCTGGATGCAGCCATGGATTACAGCGAACATAACGTCTCTTTCTTTGTCTTGTGTGGGTGAATATGCAGCTGTGCTCGTTAAGCACGCCGAGAACGCAGCCCGTTCCCAATTTTGAATCTTTACTGAGATGTTCAGCGTGATGGATGAATCTAATTTAAATCTCCCTAGAGCTGACTTCTTGTTCTCCAAACTCTGTATAGCTCGTCTTGATCATCACCTCCGAGGGGGCTGATGTCTCATGCCACTTTATCAACCCTTCCGCTTCAACCAGAATATTAGCAGCCTGCCCTGTTTGGACCCCGACCCAGCCTGAATTTCATCGTGTTCTGATATATTTTTTAAGGCTGTGCTCCATTCACATTTCAATGTTACCCTCAGGAAATGGCCTTTGATGACATGCTGCTAGGAGAAGCTGAATTTGCTCTGTAGGCAGCACACCAGAGCAAGATAAATCAACGTATTTTATTTCGGCGGCTGAGAACTAAAGACTAGAACACCTCTAATCTAGATAGCTTAAAACCACAAGAGTTCTTCTTAAGTGGCTGGTGCCGCAGCCCCGTTTGCATCTTCCTCGCTGAAAAAGGAGCCTGATTTGTTGGTGTCACCAACATTCTCTTTCCCGGCTGCAGTGGACTCTCTCTCTTGCGCTCGGTTCTGTTTTCCCCAGCAAAATCAGGTTGCTGGCTTCCTACCTCTCCCTGCTTGGCCCTGCCGAAGATCCCGCCTCTGACTTGTGGGGATTTTCTCCTCCCCTCCTCCTGTTTGCCCCATGGAGTGTTCTTCCCTGACACAAAGTGCCTGACCCTCCTCTTATTAAAATAAGATCCCATTGGCTGCAGGAGAGAGCAGGCTCTGCCCCCAAATGGCTAGCATTTGGCACTAGTAAGGCGCAGGGAGAGGAGTCCTCAATGGGATGGGAAGGACGGTGCAACAGAGGGTCACATGTCACCTCAGCAAAGCCTGGCAGAGTCGCCAGAAATTTTTCCCCCAGTTGTCCTGGGGCCTGGCGATTCATAGGGGCCCAGGGCTCCTGCTATTGCGGCAGTGGTGGCCAGAGCGCCAGGCCCTTTAAATTGCTGTCCGGAGCATCACACCACATGCTCCAAGCAGCTCAGAGGACTGGGGACAAAAGCTGGCTGCTCTCAGCCCCACCCCTTCAGCCTGAGGCCCCGCCCCTTCTGGGGTGCAGAGTCAGGCCCTCCACAACTTGCCCAGGGGAGAAATTCCGGCAAATGTGCCCGAGATGCCAATGCAGCTTACATGGAACAGACCTGTAGGAGAGACCTTACAGAACAATAGCTACAGAAAGGTTAGTAGCCTGCTTTCAGGGAGCAATTCAGTCATGACATGCCAATCCCAAACTAGAAGGCAATGCAAATAGGTATAAGTAAAATTCTTAGGAAGGAATGTGTTTCGTATCCCCGCCTCTCTCTGAGTACAGCGCTCTCTGCCTGCGTTTGCTGGCGCCTGCCCCCCGCTACCCCTCCTCCTGCTTTGACTGGGAATTTTTGGTTGCATTCTTGAGCTGTCAGTTCGCATGGTCTTGCATCCCTGAGCAAAGAAGCTTTAGCTCCCTCTTGTGAGACAGCTCAATTACTGCCGTGTCAGAGCACCGGTCCCTTTGCCCCGCTTCTGGGAGATAGTGGGGATTCATTGCATTTCCTTTCTGCAGGGTTCTTCCCAAAACCAGTTAGGACAGAACCAGCTGCCGAAATGGATCCTAACAAAGGAGAAGAAATAAGGCAAGCAGGTCCCAACTGCAGGGTGCCTATGCTAAGAATCCGCATTTGTGGTGTGATAGAAACGGCTCTGCTGCTTGCTGGTGTTAGCCTGGGGGATTGCTGGTTACTGAGAGCTAGTAGCATTGCCTGCCGGAGGAGTGAGGATTAAGAGGTAGAAATACCAATACCACGCCAGAACAGGGGGCATCATGTATTGCACAGATCAATCCTTGTCTTCAGCTGGTATCTTGGGACCTCCGATGCCCGGGTGAGGCTATGTCTACACTGCACAGTTTTTTTCAGAAAAATGGCTGTTTTTCCGAAAAACTTCACTTACGTCCACGCTGCAATCGCGTTCTTTTGACAAAAAATCGAAAGGACGGAGGGGTTTTTCCGGCATTGGTAATCCTCAGTCTATGAGGAAGAAACCTTTTTCCGGAAGAGCTCTTTTGGAAAAAAGGCGTGTGTGGACGGGGAAGAGGGAGTTCTTTCGCAAGAAGAGGAAAGAGGAAAAAGCGCAGGTGCCCTGGTGGCCACTCCGTCCATAGTAATCACAGCTTAAATGCAAGATAGCGTCCATTCAGTGTGGACGCTATCTCTCGAAAAAGCAGATGGCTTTTTCAATGCGCTTTGGCAGTATGGACGCTCTCTTTCAGAAGACGTTTTTTCGGCAGATCTCTTCCGGAAACGCTTCTTCCGAAAGAAAACTGCAGTCTAGACGTAGCCTGAGGGACTCCAGCTATGTACCAGACTGACCCATCCGTGTGTGTGGGCAGTGTCCCTGTCACTTAAAAAGACCCGCTTTTCCCAGGGGTCCTTCACCTCCTTTGTGAGAGTCCGAGATGGTTGGTAACTTTGTTTCAGGGAAAGGCTGATGGAAAATAATTTTGCGAAAGGATGTCTGTGAATTTTACCTCTTTCCATTTTCCAGCCAGGTCTTTATACCCCTGCTTCAGTGACTGTTCTCCCAGCTCTAGAGAACTTGGGAGTCCTTCAGATACTTTTATAGCCAGCCGGGAACTGCCCCTGCCCGGCTGAGTGTGCCACATCCTGTAGCGCTTTCATCTGCTGCAAAACAGGACAGAGACCAGGGTCAGGAATTGAACCTGGCTGTCACACAGAGCGCTAACCACTAGTCATCATAGCCAGCACCTAACTGTAATTCTAACTCATTTGTGTCACAGAGCATCATGGACCACCTGTGAGTGTTCTTGTAAATGAGAGTGTCACAGACAAGGGCCTGACTTTGCTCTTGTCCCGGCAGAAGGGTTCTGAGAAAGGTGTTGTTTTAAAAGGCGTAGCTCTGCGAAATGCACAGGTGAAAGGATGAGACTGTGCCAGATGAAACCTGGTATGAGGCATTAAATGAACTGGGAGTGAGGTGTTGACTCCAGCATAGATGAGAGAGAAGATTACGGGCTTTGTGCTTTACAAAAGGCCATTTTACATCTTGAGAGTCCCGGAGGGGAAAAGAAATAATTTTGTTCTAATATAAAAAGCGACAGTGAACTTTCTAGGAAAGGCTTTAATTATTCCTGGGAATATCCATTCCAGATGTTCATTAGCAGCAACTTCAACTAAGTCTAATTTTCAATGGGAGTCTTTAATTGATCACAAACGTGATTTTCAGCCATTTTCTATCAAAACTGAGGTGACTGCTCATTAAATGGTTCAACTTGTAGCCAATGGTGTGTGGCTACAATGTTTTTTTTAAGGCAGGGGTCTCAAACTCAATTTACTGTAGGGCCAGTGCCAGTCTTCAAACCCTCCTCCTGGGCCAGCAGGCACCCCCCTCTGGCAGGGCTCCAGGAAGGGGGCAGGGGTCTCCGCATGTCTCCCAGCTGGCATGTGAGCACACACCCCATGTCCCCTGGCCCTGTCTGCTGTCCCCAGGTTAAAACCTACCAGGAACCCCCTGCAGCACAGCGAGGCTAAAGCGGCTTCCAGCTGCTAGCTCCGCGTTGCTGCCGGTGTAACGACAGAAACACTAACTTCTCCACATTTGCGACTTTGGGTGCGCTGAGCATGCGCACCCAAAGCAAAAGGCCCCCTCCCAAGGCAAAACACCAGCATCCCCTGAGTCCGTTATCAAGCAGGGAGCAAAGTGTGTGTGTTTTCGACCACCCGTTCCCTCTGAATTTGCAACCCATGGTAGCAAGTCCTGAGCAGTAGCACCGAATTTCATGTATGCATGGCAGAAACTGCAACGGTTGCAAAAACGGAGAGTGTCACTTTCTGTCGCTGCACCGGCACATCCCTGCGGCCCAGGGGAGGTGGGTGCGGAGTCGCCCGCGGCTACATGTGGCACGAACTAGGTAGTTTGGATTAGGCTTCCTATTCCGAACTACCTGTACTCCTCGTGGGACATTTAAAAATGGTGGCGCCCGGCTTTATGCAAATGAAGCCCGGGAAATTCAAATCCCGGGCTTCATTTGCAGCTCCGGTTGCCTACATTAACCACCCTAGTTTGAACTAGGGTGGTAGTGTAGACATACCCTTAGATGACTGTATACAAATGCAAGAAGTATGGGTAAGAAGAAGAAATAACCTGAATTGCTAATAAACAAACACAACTATGACATAGATGGTATCACAGACACCTAGTGAGTAATACACATGATTAGAATATTGGTATAGAAGGGTACAGCTTACTCAGGAAGGATTGGTAGGGAAAAAGGGGAGGAGATGTTGCCTTGTATATTAAAAATGTTTGCACTTGGACTGAGGTGGAGATAGATGTAGGAGACAGATGAGTTGAGAGTCTCTGGGTTAGGTTAAAAAGGATAAAAAAAACCAAGGGTGGCATCATGCTAACGGTCTACTACAGACCACCTACCCAGGCAGAAGAGGTGGATGAGGATTTTTTTTAAACAACTCTCAAAATCATCCAAAGCGCAGGGTTTAGGGATGATGGGGGACTTCAACTATCCAGACATATGTTGGGAAACTAACACAGCAGGGCACAGACTATCCAATAAGTTCTTGGACTGCATTGGAGCCAATGTTTTATTTCAGAAAGTTGAGAAAGCTACTGGAGGGAAGCTGCTCTAGAACTGATTTTAACAAATAGGGAGGAACTGATTGAGAATTGTAAAGTGGAAGGCATCTTGGGTGAAAGTGACAATGAAATCACAGAGTTCTTTATTCTACGGAATGGTAGAAGGGAGAACAGCAAAATAGAGACAATGGATTTCAGGAAGGCAGATTTTAGTAAACTCAGAGCTGGCAGGCAAGGTCCTATGGGAAGCAACACTAAGAGGAAAAACAACTGAAGAGAGTTGGCAGTTTTTCAAAGGGCCCTTATGAAGGGCCCAAAAGCAAACTATTCCACTGCATAGGAAAGATAGCAAGTATGGCAAAAGACCACCTTGACTTCACCAGAAGATATTGCATGATCTAAAAATAAAAAAGTTTCCACATAAAAAGTGGAAACTAGGTCAAACTACAAAAGATGAATATAAGGGAACAACACAGGTATGCAGGGGCAAGAGTGGAAAGACAAAGGTACAACATGAGCTAAATCTAGCCAGAGACATAAAGGATAACAAGAAGACATTCTATAAATATATTAGAAGCAAGAGGAAGACCAGGGACAGGGTAGGCCCATTGCTCAGTGAGGAGGGAGAAATAACAGGAAACTTGGAAATGGTAGAGGTGCTTAATTACTTTTGTTTTGGTCTTCATCAAGAAGTTTGATGATGAAGGGATGCCTAACATAGTGAATGCTAGTGTAAATGGGGTAAGTTTAGGAGATAAAATAAAGAAAGACAAAGTTAAAATTACTTAGAAAAGTTAGATGTCTGAAGTCACCAGGGCCTGATGAAATGCATCCTACAATGCTCAAGGAGCTGATAGAGGAGGTTTCTGAACCTTTAGCTATCATCTTTGAAAAATCATGGAAGTCAGGAAAAGGGCAAGTATAGCGCCCATCTATAAAAAGGGAAATAACAACCCAGGAAGCTACAGACCAGTCAGTTTAACGTCTGTGCCAGGAAAGATAATGGAGCAGGTAATTAAGGAATTCATCTGCAAATATCTGGAAGAAAATAAGGTGATAAGTAACAGCCAACATGGATTTGTAAAGAACAAATCATGTCAAACCAATCTGATACCTTTCTTTGATAGGATAACAAGTCTTGTGGATAAGGGAGAAGTGGTAGACATGGTATACCTAGTCTTTAGTAAGGCATTTGATGCAGTCTCGCATGACCTTCTTATCAATAAACTAAGCAAATATAACTTAGATGGGGCTACTATAAGGTGGGCACATAACTGGCTGGGTAACAGTTCTCAGAGAGTGGCTATTAACGGTTCACAGTCATGCTGGAAGGGCATAACGAGTCGGATTCCGAAGGGGTCTGTTTTGGGACCTGTTCTGTTCAGAATCTTCAACGGTGTAGACAATGGCGTAGAGAGTACACTTACAAAGTTTGCAGATGATTCCAAACTGGGAAGAGTTGCAAGTGCTTTGGAGGATAGAGTCATAATCCAAAATGATCTGGACAAACTGGAGAAATGGTCTGAGGCAAATAAGATGAAGTTTAATAAGGACAAATGCAAAGTGCTCCACTTAGGAAGGAACAATCCGTTTCACACATACAGAATGGGAAGTGACTGTCTGGGAAGGAGTACTGCAGAAAGGGATCTAGGGGTCATATGAGTCAACAGTGTGACCCTTACAAAAAAAGCAAACATGATTCTGGGAG
This sequence comes from Pelodiscus sinensis, assembly GCF_052426305.1. Classification (NCBI taxonomy): domain Eukaryota; kingdom Metazoa; phylum Chordata; order Testudines; family Trionychidae; genus Pelodiscus; species Pelodiscus sinensis. Next base: position 21,548,694 of record NC_143074.1, on the reverse strand, counting down.
GCATTAACAGGTGTGTTGTGAGCAAGACACAAGAAGTCATTCTCCCGCTCTTCTCTGAGCTGATTAGGCCTCAGGTGGAGGATTGCATCCAGTTCTGGGCACCACATTTCAAGAAAGATGTGGAGAAATTGGAGAAGGTCCAGGAAGAGCAACAAAAATGATTGAAGGTCTAGAAAACAGGAGCTGTGAGGGAAAGCTGAAGGAATCGGGCTTGTTTAGTTTGGAAAAGAGAAAACTGAGAGGGGACATGATAGCGGTGTTGAAGGTCCTTGCCCAAGCCCCTTGCCTTGGGATGCAGTCTTGGGTCACAAAGCAAACAGAGACGCTTTCTGGTGCAGTCACCTGTGCCTTTTATTGTCAGTGCCAATTTCTCACCACCTTCTATTTACAGAGCTTTTCTTCACAGCAAACTCAGCCAGCCTCACCTTCTGCTTAGGGACGCACCCTGAGCCCCACCCTAGCTCTCCCCTTTCACTTCCCCTCTGGCTGCTTTATACAGCCCTCTCGCTAATGAGGCCCACAGCTGCTTCCATTAGCCCTTCAGCCCTGGGCTTGCTCAGCTGGCTGCAATTGGCCCTTTCAGCCAGGCTGTAGTGGCAGAGCTCTGGCTTGGCCAGCAGTTTGTCACAGCGGTTTTCAGGTATCTAAAAGGTTGTCACAGGGAGTGGGGGTGGGGAGAAATTGTTCTCTTTGGCCTCTGATGACAGGACAAGAAGCAATGGGCTTAAACTGCAGCAAGGGAGGTTTAGGTTGCACATTAGGAAAAACATCCTATCAGGATGGTTAAACACTGGAATAAATTGCCTAGGGAGGTTGTGGAATCTCCATCGCTGGAGATATTTAAGAGCAGGTTAGACAGACACCTGTCAGGGATGGTCTAGGTGGTGCTTGATCCTATTGTGTGGACAGGGGACTGGACTCGACCTCTCAAGGTTCCTCCCAGGTCTAGTGTTCTATGATTCTGTGCATACTCATTTCCGTCTTCATTGTATTTCCTGGACATTGTCCCGTTTAAAACTTCTCAGGCATTTTTCCTCGACCGCCCTAAGAACCGTTCTCTGTTGTGCCTTTAACATCCATCACCCCCGAAGTCATGCCTCTCAACTGGAGTCATGGGGCCCCTTAAAGCTCTCTGGGAATCTCTCTGGGCTATCTCCCTACCCTGCTTCAACTGGTAGGTCTTATTCAGGATCACGCTATTAGGGACATCTCATCGCTGGGGGCCCTTTCAACCAAAACACCATCAGCTGAGCCACTCCAAGTATACAAGTTCTTTCTCCATGTGCTGCCTCCTCTTTCCTGTTGTGGTTGGGTTACCGCGTCATTAAATGGTGCAGAAATGAGTCGAAGAAGAACACGTGAGTTCATTAAGGTGATGTGATTCATTCAGATCAGCGTAATTAAACCACACAGACAGGAGACAGGTAATTCCAGTTCCTTCTGGTTCCACCCTTTAAATCTCCGAAGCAGGTGATGCAGTATCAGAACATTCTGTGAAAGGGGCAAAATAATAATGCATCAGGTGACCATAACAAACTTTCATTGGCTGATCGTACCCAAAGGGCAAGAGGATGCTTAACTCTTTCCTGAGCACTGCTTAGCGTGTTCTTCCCACAGCAATTTCCAATCCGATTGGACGTCAGTGGTTTCCCGGTATTTCCAAATGACCTGCTGGAGTTTAAAGGATAATAAATCTCCATTCCTCAAAGCACTTCAGTATTAGAGTCCTGGCAAAGACTTCTCTCCTCTCCCTACCTCCTGCCGTGCCTCTCCAGCCAGCATTCCAGGCATACTTCACTTTCTTCCTGTCGAAGATGATGAAGTCATCCTCTCTGTATCTCATCTCATTCCGGACTTGTTTGGAGTGTCCTGGCATAAGGGTGGCTAACGAGCACCATTTCCTTTTGGTGAGTGAAGGGAGACTCTTCTAATTGCTAACTTTACGGGTGTGCATTGAGGTTTTATGCCTCCCTTTCTTGTTCTGAAGTCAGAACAGTTTTTGTATCAGAAAGTCTACGTGAGAACTCGCTGGAAGGCTCTGCTTGTCGGTTTGTCATTCCAGCTGCTTTGTGGAGACCCTCTTTTTTCCTTTGTTCTTACAGTCTGTCTCTCCCCTCCGCTGGCTCAGCTTGAATTAGATGGGGCTTGCAGGGACATGACCTAAGAATGGGACGCTTGAGCAAGTAGAAGTAGTCGGTAAATGTCACTCCTAACAGCGAGAGAGTAATTCTGATGACCTCTTCCTAGGCTAGTTTTGACCTGCAGGAACAGGTGATGCTACTTTAAAAATAAGACTTCTCCAGTGGAACGTATTAACCTGGGTCCCAGGTGTTACGTGTGCCGGTTTGATTTGAGAGTATCTGGGCAATTTGAATTACAGGTAAGAAAGTAGCCGTCTGCAGTGGGCTGAGTGTGTGACTGGGACCCCAGAGCTGCTGACAGAGTTGGTTCTGCTGCTGACTTCCAGGAAGACTTGGGTAAATTGCTTAACTGCATGATGGTATTTCTCCATCTGAAAATTGGGGATCACTGTAATGAGGGTCAGTTAAATTCCTGTTCAAACACCAGGGATTAGCTTAACAAATTAAATCCGTTCGCTACAGTCTAGAAATAATCTTCAGAAGTTGGCCTGTGCCTGAGGATCCTAAATTAATTAATGTTTATGAAGTGCTAAGTATTATTTTTATTAATTAGCATCCTCCTAATACCGTGGCTAGTAAACTTGGCTTGACAGTAAATGTTCCCGTGTCTCTGTCTCAAAAAAGTTTCCTACGCATGGGTAGGCAGATCATTTAACATGTACCGTAAAGTTACGAGTATAGTGCGCACTTTTTTACCCGTTTTTTAACGTCAAAGTCGGGGTGCACATTATCCATCGGAGGTTTTTTTTTAAAGTTTTAAATTCACTCTCGGCAGGCACGAGCTGGGCGGGGAGGGGGTTAGGCACGGGCTCGGCTGGGCTGGGCTGGGGCAGAGGGGTCGGCAGGCGCAAGGTCGGCGCGCGGACAGCTGAGCGGGGGACGTTCCCCCGGCATGCGCGAGCTCAGCGCGTGGACAGCTGGGCAGGGGAGGCTCCTCCGGCAGGTGTGAACTAGGCGCGCCGGCAACTGGGTGGGGGAGACCCCCCCCTCCCGCTGGCAGGCGAGAGCTCCCGTTCAGGCAAAAGTCCTTTTTCCGGAAAACTGTTCCGGAAAAGGGCCAGTGTAGACAGCACAGTAGTGTTTGCCGCAAAAAAGCCCCAATTGCCAAAAAAAGGCAATCGGGGCTTTTTTGCGGAAAAGCGCGTCTAGATTGGCCACGGACGCTTTTCTGGAAAAAGGGCTTTTCTGGAAAAGCATCCTGCCAATGTAGACGCGCTTTTTCCGGAAATACTTATAATGGAAAACTGTTCCGTTTTAAGCATTTCCGGAAAAGGGTGCCAGTGTAGACGTAGCCTTAGAGTTTTGAAAGGAACAGCAGTGCTGCCTGTTTTGTTAGATCTGACTCAACTTCCCAAGAGCAAGTGCAGAGAATCTGCTTGCTGCTCATTCACATTCTTTCCAGCCTCTTTAGTACACGGCGTACAAGAAAGGCTGGTGGAAATGTGAGGGAACACAAAAGCCGTCGCTTTCTTCGCTATTCCTGCCTGCCCACTGGCATCTCTCTCTGTTCTATGATAATGTGGCTTTGCCCATTACTCCTAAGGAATCGTCTTTTCAGATCCAGTTTGCCTGCACCTATAATCCTCTTTTGTAGCCTGTTACTTCAGTGATTTCTCAGGCCATGCGTGTCTTAAAGGAGAGATTTGGAGGTTTTAAGTTAATAACACGCTGAAGACTTTTGGACAGCAAATAGTGTCCCGAGATACTGTGTGCCTAAGCTCCCAAATCAGCTTGAATCTAGAGCCAATAAATGGTCAAATGAAGGTATAATCCAAGTATTTCTCCAAGCGGAAGGGTGATATCCAACTTACATAGAAACTCACTAGCTAGGGAGGAGCGGGTGGCATTTGATAACACTAAGTACTTCTGTAAATGTCACTCTGGTTATCGGCCCGTGATAACATGCTCCTCTTCCACAGAATTGTTCATCCTAGGACCAAAACCGATTTACAGGCGTTAATGAAGCCTCATAACAGTGCACTGAGATAGGGAAGTATTAAGCCTATTTTACAGATGAGGAACCTGAGCAGCAGATACTTAAAGGTCCAGGGTCACCCTGTGAGTCCATGACAGAGCTGAGAATAGTCCCCCAAGGTTCTACTTTGTCTTGTGTACTGAGACTTCATGCCTAGAGAAGGGAATAACAGAGCTGCTTCTGCACCTCCCTAGGGATGTTAGTGAGTAGACGACTAGTCAACTACCTGACAAGCATAAGCTTATTGGTTAGTCGCTTGGAGTATTGACTACTCACTCCCCCCGCTTGCTGCCTCTGTGAGAGGCAGCAAATGGGGAGGAACAGGAGCTGGTGCTGGAGGCTCGCTGTAGGCAGGGGCTGCTCCGGCAGCAGCTCCTGTACACAGGGGTCCAAGCAGGGATATGGGCCCCCCCCCACGGCCAGGCCAAGCAGCCCCTGTTCACAGCAGCCCAGGCTGGCCACATGCAGGGGATGTTCTGGCAGCAGCCTCTGGCCATGGCCAGCCCTGGCCACCACGAACAGGCTGGTGCCGGAGCAGCCTCTGTTCACGGCTGACAGGGCTGGCTGCCGCGGGCAGGGCCTGCTGGACTCAGCGTGAGCTGGGATCGAGCACTCCCAACTCACCCTGGTCTGGGATATGCTGCGCCTCTGCATTTTAAATGTAGTAAGAACCACCAGGCTCTTACTACATTTAAAAATGCAGAGCCATAGCACAGGTCCTGGAGCTACCACTGCTGTGGCTCTGCAGAGTGGTCCTTATTGAGTAGTACAGTCGATACAAATTGTACAGTATTCACTACATGACTAGTCAGATCAATGCAATTGAAATTCAAATCCCGGGCTTCATTTGCAACTCTGGTTGCCTACATTACCACCCTACTTCAAACTAGGGTGGTAGTGTAGACATACCCTAACTGATTAAACAGGATTTTACATCCCTACTGAATGCTAAATTTGGTGGCCGTACCTCTTACCATTTAAGAGGAGTTCCTGAACAGATGGACAGATAGACAGACAGAACGACAAACTCTCAAATATATAGTAGAAGATGCACTGGCCCTGTCAAACACCATGCTGTGTGTGTGTGTAAGAAACACCACTCCTTTCCTGATCAGTAGCCCTTGGGCTAGCATAGGGGATGGGAAAGGGGCAAATCCCTATAGCCTGGCATGGATACAAAGTTCATATCCGCATCTGCAAAATTGATTCGTGGGTATCTACATCTGTGGCTGCAGATACTTGTGGATATAATGCGGATATCTGCAAATTTGCGGGGTTCTAGATACAACATTTGTGTTCACATCTGTATCCACAAAAGTGATCCACAGATGCAGATACCCATGGGTGTAAAGCGGATACCCATGGATTTGCAAGGCTCCTCTCCACTAAGCACAATGGGTTTGCCATGCTCTTGTGACAGTGAAAAGATCCTCATTTGTCTGGGCACAATTGTCTCTGCTCAGCAAAATTCCCTCCCTCTCTCCCTCCCTCCATCCCTGTTGCTCTATTTAGCCTCTTCTCTGAGATCCCAGCCCTTACAAACAGTGTGTAGAACGAGTCAAAACTAGAAACTTGGCTACAAATCCCTTTGAAATAGGAGCTGCCAAACCCATCTGTATGTTTTGGTTCCCGACTCAGATTAGAAGCTGGAAGTGGTTTGTGTTCTAGTTTCGGCTGAAATCTGGAGGTAGATTTTGTGAGAACAGCTCATGAGACTTTGGTGCAAACAAATCTGGTTCAAAATCTAGTCCTGAGTGGGCTTTAAGCCTTACTCCTGAATCCTTGTTGCATCTTTCCCCAGAGCTAAATGTAATCTCCTTGGCCCACCCAGTTTTGGCAACAAAAAACTTCCAGGCCTGAGAGTTACTTTTGTCTTTTCCCCTCCCTTTATTGTTGACAAAAAGCCAGTGTGGAGAGAACTATTAAGAGAACTGGCTTCTGCCAGTATCACACATCTGCCCTGATGGCTGTGCTAATTGTTTTGTGATCTCTGCTGCCTTGCAGGCATGCACCCCCTCCACTTTGAAAACTCCAGGAAGTATCTGACAGATGAGCGAGCTGCTCCCAGGAACAAACAAAAAGAGCAAATTATTGGCATGCTCCTAATAGGCCCTGCTAGGAACACAGTGGATGGCAGACAGGTGCTGCAGGGGGAGGGCTGGAGAGATGGCTGTGTTGCTTTGACAGTCCTCAGCACCCAGAGCTCACAGAGCTACGAGGGAATCCAAGAAGTGCAGGGATCGGTTCTGCCTTCCCCCAACACTGCACTGTGGGATGCTCATCCACGTGACTTTGCTCTGTCTCTCGACAGGGTGCTAGCCACATGGCCATGAAATATCGAGAGTGGGAGGCAGAAAAACTGGTTTGACCAATTTTCACTTTTGATGACTTTTGCACGTCGACAACACTTTTGTCGCCAACACCTGCCCAGTGTGGACATCGCCTTCCACAGAGCAGCTGGTGCTATCCTTTTGAGCTGTAGCCTCTGGGAGTAGCACCCCCAAAGAAGTGTGTGCGTGGGGGGTGGTGTGATTTCTTGAGCTGTTTTTAATTTAGTCCCTCTACTCTTGTTCTCCGGCCCTGTACATGATAGGAATTGTTAATCTGCCTGTTTCTAGTTCTGTTCATTAAAAATGCAAAGCAGCCTCTTTGTTTCCATGTCGGCTTGAACCCACTTTGGAAACCATTATACTCGAGTGGCTTTTGTGACAATCCCAAAAAGGAGTCCGATCAAAGGAGTCGCGTGAGAGCTGTCGTGTGAAAGGGGATAACACCGCAGAACTCGATTGCTTCCTTGAGAAGCAGGAGGCAGCTTTCTGCAAAGAAGGCAGCTCGCTAATTGGCAGCCCTGGCTACAGGTTCTGAGAGCAACAAATTAGCTGCTTCTGGGCTTTTGGCTGGAGGCACAGGCTGCTTGGCCAAAGCTCCGGTGCTCCAGCTGGGCTGTCCCACCAATGAAGATGTCACCGAGCCGGCATTTTACCCAGTTCAGGAGACTCTCCCAGCCTGTCTCCCTACAGTAGTTTAATAAGCGGCCCAGTGAGCCCCCTCTGGAGTTGCAGCCGTTAGTCATTTCTCACGGATCCCAGCTGATGGCAGCCTATGGTGAAAACAAGGAGCGAATCCTTGCCAAGACTGAACACTTGCCAAGCCCTGATTGCAGCAAATTGCAGATCACAGGTGTGGCAAAGGCTGAGAATTGGCAAACAAAGCACCTCTAAGTTACATGCAGTACGCCAGGCACATTTGTTCAGACATTCTAAAGTATAGGTTGTCCCGGCTTTGCGTTTCTTTGCATGCTAATTTGCAACGCCCTCCCCCTAAGACAGCACATGCTGTAATTTGCCTTTTCAGCAAGTATTTAAGCTCCCTGTCGATTCCCCCCAGGGTTCAGCAATGGTGTCGTATTGGTGAGCAGATACGTTGCCTGTGAAACGCCGCATTTGAACAGTAGTCGCAAATATTTAGTAAGCACTGTGGTTGGTTTCTTTAGTCTTGGGGACGGGGGAGCTGGTTTTCTGTAGCACTCTGAAATCTTCTCATGTCTGCCTGGATCCTGGGTTTGCTCAGTACCCCAATGGCTTGTTGAGATCCTCTTCTCTTTCGAAAGTAGTGAAGCGGGGGAGGGAGGTCTCTCCAGCCAATGATACTGGTTAGCAGAGTCACATGAAGGACATTAAGTGGTTCTGTCACAAAAAAACATAGACAAGGAGCAGGTGGGCTTGCTGACGTTTCAAGCCTCCAAAGGGCATAGTTAAACGAGAACTCTGGAGATCCTAGGTCCTAATACAATAGGACGTCGGAGCTTCCAGTTTTGCCTCCGCTGCCTCGTGCTATTCACTGCCCAGTGGACCTTCGTTTGAGGGGCGCTAGACAATTGCCACGTCTGCGATTGGAGAGGTGACTGTAGCCTGCAGCCGGGGAGCGCCCTGGTGTCTCCTGGCCGCCGGAGCAGTGACGAGGTTGGAAGAGGAGGCTCTGTCCTACTAGTGGTCTGACACCTGTGGTAGATGAGCAGAAGGGAGGGGAGGCCACGTTGTCCATTGTCAGGGACAGTGGAGTTGGAAGACTTGGATTCTGTGCTCTAGCAACTTTTCTGCAGGCTGCCTGAATGGTCTCGGGCAGATGCCCTTTGTGTAACCGTTTCTCGATCTGTACGCTGGAGCGGACGTGGGTTCTGTCAGACAGTAGCTTGCCAGGGTCCACTACGCAGGGCAGTCAGAACGCCAGGTGATCTGCAGGTTACAGATTATAATTAGTGCACAAAAGGAAGAGCCTGGGTGAAAAGGTGTGAAACCAGGATAAGGACTCAGCCCCGTCCCGTGGCACTCAGCGCACGCGGCCACTTCTTGCATCTCACTGTGTGTCGGCTTGTGGGTCATGCCTTTACCTGAAAAACCACATTGGAACACTAACTCTGTGCCCTAATGTGCAGCCTTCCCTCTGCAAGGCTCCAGGCACGTTAAACATGCTCGTGAATTTAGCTTCGTTGTTCCCCGTCCCCATTCACTCATCAGGGGACTGAGGCCTAAGGAGGCTTAAGTCACTTTTTGTTCAGTCACAGGGTCAGTTATTGAAGGAAATGGGGAAAAAACCCAGGAATCCTGATGTTAAGTTCCATGCATTAACTCCAACAGCAGGGCCTGCGTCCTTCCTTAGGAGCGAGCCGCATGTGCCCGGGAGGGGCTGATCTGTGTCCAGTTTGTTCTTCGCTGACGGGCAGTTGTACCCATCTGCAACTGGGAATAATGATGCTGGCTCCTTCCCAGGGCCATTCTGGAGTTTAATGAACGTAGAGAAAATACACTGATCTCCTGAAATGAAGGTTTCTCCTGAAAAGTCCTGCGGTTTAAACGTGCCTTTTGGTGGCGGCGGGAAATGCGTGTGGTTAGAATGGGCTCGTTAAGTCAGCTCATTTGCAAACGTATCTCAATTAAAGTTGCAGCTGAGGTGGCCTGCCTCCGTCCTTTTGCTGCTCTTGCATTGGGTATGTGTGATTAATTGTCCTTTCTCGTCTGTGTCCTTTGCAGAATCTCCCCCAGAGAGGGCCGGGCAGCGGCGCAGCATGCCCAGCGGGGTCATGGAGAAAAATCCCAGCATGGAGCCCACCGCTACAACGCCGTTCCGTGTCACGGTAAATGTCTCCCCTCACCTGAATGACTTCTCTGGGGTTTGCCCAAGGGGAGCGTGTATCTGTCATTGTGCAAAGAGGAGATGACCATGTTTGGAAATCTTTGGTTGCCTGTTTTTACACAAAGGTGCACATGCTTGTAGCTACAACCAGACTACGTAGCTAGAAGGGCCCTCACAGTAATCTTCTAAGACTTCAACCAGGGGACTGTCTCTAGTCTCATATGCTGTTTCCTGTGACTTCTGGGGAAGTGCAGGCTCTCGGTGTTACCTCAAAGATCAGATCTGGGGCCACGTCTAGACTGTGGAGAAGATCGACACTGTGGTGGCTGATCTCCTGGCATTCAATTTAGTGGGTCTAGTAAAGACCTGCTGAATCGAATGCTGAGAGCGCCCCTGTCGATGCCGGAACGCCTACTCCTTGTGACCATTTCTCCCATTGACCTCCCGCTGTGAGGATGGCACCAAAACTGTAATTGAGTACCTGACGCTGACCTTCAGCTATAGCGCAGACCTGATCTAGGAGCTTCGTTTCCTCTGACATTCGAATTGGCAAGGGTATTTGTTACTGCTCCCCTCCCTGCCTCGACTGACTCAGCTCTTCTACATAAAACCCAATAGATTATTTTCCCTGGGAGGCTCTCCGCACGGATTGCCTTATAGTCTGCCCACAGGACTGGCTTGCTGAAAGACTAAAACGAAAGGCCAGTAATTACAGGGGTCAGGAACACGCTCGGTTGACAGATGGGAGGTACAACAGGGGGAGCAAAGTAAACGGTTTTTAAACTAGGCCTTAATGAGACAGCCAAGAGGAGCCATTTTTTAAAAAGTATCCTCATCCTGGCTCCATCTGTAGTTAATGAAATGGAGCATGTATGTTGGGAAGGCAGGATTCATAATCAACTGAGGGCACCGAGGTCTTTGGAGTCACCTTTGGCAGCAGTAATTTATGAGGAAAATCTCTATGCAGCTCTCTGCAGAAGGTGTACGCTTAACGTGTACTTAGCTAGAGGCAGATACGCCAGCATTGAGCCCAGAGGCTTAAAGGGGCCCGTTTTCTAGAGCGGGATGTGTATTGTGCTCAGATAATAAAGCTGCATGCAGTGTTTGTATATATGAGACAGGCATGTACTCTAGGAGCAGACTTGCATTTTCTCGGTGTGCCCACACATACCATACCAGACTGGGCACTAAGGATGTTGCGGTGTAAACAACTAACTGTTTTACTAATAAGCGGATGCTTATCGGTTAATGGTGTCAGTTACACTTGGCCTCCCTGGGAGGTGGCTTCGCTGCGGCAGGTGAAATGTTCTGTAGGTGTGAAATTACCATAAGATGGGTTCCCAGATGGGTAAAAGACATTATGTGGAATAGTTTCCTGTGATTTGCTGTCAGCCTGGGAGAATGTGATAAGTGAGTCCCACAATTATTAATCCTGGGTCCAGCACTAGTCAACATAATGGTCTGGAGAGTATGTTTGTGACATTTTTAGATGACGTTAAACTGGGAGGAGTTGCAAGCACTTTGGAGGATTAAATTGGAAATGTAAATTACCTTGACAAGTCAAACTCATTAAAAGAAATCCATTTACAAAGTAACTTTCCTGTAAATGGCCGAGAAAGGTTCGACGCACTGAGAAAAAACCGAGCGTACGTTCCAGACTTCTAATCCCCCCCACAACGGATCTGTGCATAACCCCGAATTCAAACCATGACACAAATACAAGTCCTGGATTTAAACCAGTCAATTGTGTCTGTGCGTCATTAATACATTGGAAGGGGGAAACAGAGCTAAAGGAACCTCCCGGTCTGTCCACATTGTATGTGCGAGGTATGAGTTGCAGCATCCATAGACGTACCTGAGCTAGGTTTGATTTTGCTAGATCAAAGCTAGCTTGAATAATAATAGCAGTAAAGCTGTGGGAGGCAGGGTGTTGGCCACTCAAGTATGTACCCCCAGGCCTGGGAGGGTGGGTCTGGTGGATCAAAGCTAACGTGGATCTCTCTACTCTTGCTGTAGTGATACTTCCTGGTTTGCAGTGTAAACATAACCTTTGGCACAAACTAACTTATGCTGATGTTATTAAAATCTGAAGCAAAATCAGCCACCACCAGCCCCCCTCAAAACTCTTTTTTCATGGGGTGAGGGAGGGTGTTCTCAATGGGCTGGGCTGATCTCTTATTCGGAAGAGAGACTCATTTTTGTTTGTACTGATGCTGGACTTCTACATTAATGTTACACTTTGAGTGCTGTGCACAATGGCTTTGCCATAAATCCCCCCAGCTCTGCAAAGGCCTCATCCGAAAGCCTTGAGGAAACGCAAAAAGGATTCGGCTGGTTCTGTTTGCTGTGTTTCTCTTTCGCCCTTTTATCATGTGTGCTTATTGGAAGCAAACCGAACCTTTTGTTGCTGCTCCAGCTGCTTCCGCCCCATCTGAAGCCCTAATCCTTGATGCGTAGCAACCGCTGTTGGGCGCAGTAAAATAGCTTATCACACCGGGAGGATGAGCTCCGGTGAAGGGGGAATGAGTCCTGGAAACCGAACTTCCTGGAAGCAGAAAACAGTGCTTCCATCTGCAGGTCTTTACTTTTCTCCTCCCCTTCGAGGCTCTGCCTGTCTCCACCCTGGCTACATCTCTTCTTTCATCTTTTCCTGCCCGCAACGTCACTCCTCGCACTCCTCGGCATCCTCTCTGCTAATTGGTTCCTTTGTCTTCATCTCCTTAGGCCATTTATTTTATCCCCTTCTTCTTTTCAAATTCTTCTTTAAAAGCTACTACTTGCTAAGCCCCCTACATTATTTCCCATGCCCCCAGCATTCCTGGGTTATGCGGCAGACCTGCGTATCCTGGTTATCTCGCGGGGCGAGGGGTGTAAGTCCTTGGACACGTGTTCTCTGAAGTGGCATCTTCTGCATGCTTAATGGCAAACAATCCAGAGCGTGAAATACTCCCCCAGAGCGCGTGGGGGGTTGTTAGTGTTTGCCAAGAGACATCAGTGATTGTCGGCATCTGCAAACATTATATTGCTCAAGGCTCCAGGATGGTGTGTTCCAAACTCTTATCAGTGTCCGTGTACAGAGGGATTGGCATGTAGGAAAACACGCTCCCTGGAGCTCGTTCTGCCTGCAGTATCTTTTGATGTCCGTCTTGCTTCTGGGCCAGGAGGAGAAGTTGTTTTGCCAGGTTTCCCTGGCAAAAGGGTAGGCTGATTAATCAGCTTGCTGAGCTGCCTCTGTAAACTCGGGACAGCAGAAGGAAATAGTGTTCCTGAGAAATGGGAAGACCAGCCAGATAACCAGGTTACTTCTTTCTTCTTTTTTTTTAAATTCAGAATTCTAGAATTTTTTATTCAGAATTTTTATTCAAAATTCTAGAATTTTTTATTCCGAATTTTTATTCCGAATTCTATAATTTTTTATTCCGCATTTTTATTCAGAATTCTAGAATTCTAGAATTTTTAAAACCATGTGGATGCGTTTTACAAGCTTGTCCCTCCTCTGCACTAAGAAAGCTGAGAATCTAAGGGAGATATTCTGAATCCCTTAGGATGTTCATCGCGGGGCCCACCGATTGCTTCCGCCGGTTTGGTTTTCAGCAGGGTTTTTTGGAATGGGCATTATTAGGGAGGACATATTTACAAAGGGAGGCTGCTGCGTGACCAGTGATCATGTAGGTGCCAAAAGCTTCAGTGGCGGGGTGATATTTGCAGGGATGGATATGGACTCAGACCGAACATCCAGCCAGACCATCTTCAAGCCCTGACGAGCAATCAGTCCAGGTGGAGCTTTATCTGCACAGATGCTGTGTCCCTCTGGGTTTGGCCTTGATGATGATGTCAGAGAAATCCTTCCACTTATTCAAAGTTGGTGAAAATAAAGGTCTCTTCCTCCTCTTTCTTCCTCGAAGGGAGCGCGTCTACGGTATGTGTCCAGCAACGGAATTCCAATCTTAGCCAGTTCATCTCCTAGCAGTGGGATGGATGGTATGAGAGGTAATGCCTTGCTCCCAAATCCACCCTATGGTCCAGACTCCATATGAAATGTAAAAAAAAGGGTAATCGGTAAGGTACAAGAGAGAGGTACAACATCTGCCTTCTGCATGACACAGTACACGATCATCGAACTTCTGTTTCTTCTCAGCCTTGGGAATGTTACTTCCCATAATACGAATGGCTTCACGACATGCCTAGTTTTTATGGCTGCCCAGATTTTAGCAGATGTCAGACAGGAGAAATATATTCTGCCTCGCCTTCCTTCATTAACCAGAAGAGGAGCATTAGCAGTCAGTCCACTCCTGCCACTGGGAATAGTAATTAGTGCTTTAGTGTAGTGGTAATGGGATTATTACTTTTGAGCCTGCTGCTGTAGGTTTTGATGTTGTAAGCTTTTCATATTTTACAGCTGATTGTTCTTCCCTGACATCTCCATCCTTCTGCTCTGGAGTCTCCCAGGGCCCGGCGTACTCGGGAGCCGTTGAACTCGGAAGCTTGGGTTTTGTGGCACGTTCTGATACTTGCATTCATTTGCCACTCAGCGGAATGATGCAGCACGAAAGTGCCTGGGAGCATAAATGGCGGAGGCTGTGCTGTGGCTCCCGTGGTGATTGAAAGGCGGGAGGATGCTGGGTTGAGGCTTGGAAGTGCCGGTCGCTCCTTTAACCTCCTACAGCTCACATGGACCCTTTGAAAATCAATCCCTTGATGTTTCCTCCATGTGTCAATTTTTCCGAATTCTGGAGAAAGAGAGGAAGAAACTAGTTGATCTAATCCTAGGACACTAGAACTGGAAGGGACCTCGAGAGGTCACGTCCAGTCCCCTGCCCTCATGGCAGGACCAAGCACTGTCTAGATCATCCCTGATAGATGTCTATCCAACCTCCTCTTAAATATCTCCAATAACAGAGATTCCACAACCTCCCTAGGCAATTTATTCCAGTGTTTAACCACCCTGAAAGTTAGGAAGTTTTTCTTAATATCCAACGTAAACCTCTTGCTGCACTTTAAGCCCATTGCTTCTTGTTCTATCCTCAGAGACCAAGGAGAACAGTTTTTCTTCCTCCTCCTTGTAACACCCTTCTAGATAGTTGAAAACTGCGATCAAGTCTCCTCCTAGTCTTTTCTTTACCAAACTAAACAAGCCCAGTTCTTTCAGCCTTCCCTCATGGGTCATGTTTTCTAGGCCTTTCATCATTTTTGTTGCTCTTCTCTGGTCCCTCTCCAGGTTTCTCCACATCTTTCCTGAAATAGATCTTTGCCATCCCTAATGTGTTTTCTGGTAGGAGTCCGTGAGTATATGCAATTCCTGCAGCATCCACAGGGTTACCTGCACCCAAAATTGTAGCAAAATCCTCTTCTTTTCTGTGACATTTATCTTTCCACCTTTAATGTCTTTCCACATTTGTCTTTCTACCTTTCAAGAAAGATGTGGAGAAATTGGAGAGGGTCCAGAGAAGAGCAACAAGAGTGATGAAAGGTCTAGAGAACATGACCTATAAAGGAAGGCTGGAAGAATTGGGTTTGTTTAGTTTAGAAAAGAGAAGATTGAGGGGGGACATGATAGCTGTTTACAGGTATCTAAAAGGGTGTCCTAAGGAGGAGGCAGAAAACTTGTTCATCTTGGCCTCTGAGGATAGAACAAGAAGCAATGGGCTTAAACTGCAGCAAGGGAGGTTTAGGTTGGACATTAGGAAAAACTTCCTAACTGTCAGGGTAGTGAAACACTGGAATAAATTGCCCAGGGAGGTTGTGGAATCTCCATCTGTGGAGATATTTAAGAGTAGGTTAGATAAATGTCTATCAGGGATGGTCTAGACAGTATTTGGTCCTGCCATGGGGACAGGGGACTGGACTTGATGACCTCTCGAGGTCCCTTCCAGTCCTTAGTATTCTATGATTCTATGTCAATATGTTAATAGAGCGTCTCAAATGTGAAAAGCCATCTCACCTAGGACGATCCATATGCCACAAAGTTCTTAATTTCCTTCTTTGTAACTCATCTCCCCAGCACTGAGAGCAGAGCGCATCCCCATGCCGCCCTATGTACCATGATGTGAAAGGCTTTGCCTTATCTAAGATCGTTTGCAGCCTGCTGGCGTGCCCTTTCGAATGAATGCTGTGCCAAACCTGTCAGGGCAGCTTTGTGCAATGTGGGCTGTATTGAGTACAAGCCTCCCCTCCAGGAATGTTGAGTTCCAAAAGTACATCCAGTATGCTAAAAAGAAAGTCTTACTGCTCATGTGATTTGTCCTTTTCATATGTGTTCATTTTTTTTAATTGTATCCTTTGGTATACAGGCAGTCCCCGGGTTACATGGATCCGACTTACATCGGATCCCTACTTACAAACAGGGTGAGGCAACCCCGCACTAGCTGCTTCCCCCCAGCAGACCAGGGAGATGCGAAGCTAGCGCCTCCCGCCCCCCCGCAGCAAACCAAGGAGACGCAGAGCAGCTTTTCTCAGCAGACACCTCAGCTTGAGAATAAAGGACAGAGGGAAGTGAGGTGTGGGAGAATAAAACTGAGCTCTGGAGAAATGTTTGGCTAGAGTTTCCCCTACAATATGTACCAGTTCCGACTTACATACAAATTCAACTTAAGAACAAACCTACAGTCCCTATCTTGTACGTAACCCGGGGACTGCCTGTATATGGTTGTGACTATTTTCTTCCACTATTTGATCTGAGAAAGTGGGTCTGGCCCACGAAAGCTCATCATCTAATAAACCATCTTGTTAGTCTTTAAAGTGCTACATAGTCCTGCATTTTGCTTCAGCTACACCAGACTAACACGGCTACATTTCTATTACTGCTCACATCTGCATCCTTGGAGAGCTAATGCAACCAGTGAGGAACATGGTCTATGGTGTCCTGAGGATGGAAAGTAGCACCTGGTAGGAGAAATAAGATCAAAGAATTTGGAGATTCTTGCTCCAAGCCCAGCATTCTGTCTCCGGCCAGTGTCTGATTTTAAAAAACAAATCAACCAACCCCATGTTGTACATTACCCAGCCAATTATACAGAGTCCTGCTGGGCCAGGTCCTTTGGTCTCCCCAGACGAGGCACGGAGTTGGGTTAGCCACTTCGTCTTGTAGCCAAACGAGAGACTCTGCCTGGCCTGCTGGTAACCCACAGACGTTGCACGGACCTGGGGCGTGAGGATAAAATAGCTGAGTGCCAGAGTGTAATTACATCAAGCCCATTTCGTTAGGATACTGCCATCTATTGGCCACTTTTATGAGAGCTTGATTTTATTCAATTCTCTCCCCGGCTGTGTACCGCGGTGCTCTCGCAGTTGCTGTGATGAGGACGGGGAGGTCTGACCAGCCTGCTGAATAAATTCTGCCACGGTGAGAGACTAGGCCGAGGAATCAGGATGATTTCTCCCTGCTCAGACCTGCTCGGTGACTTTGTGCTGAGGCTCCCTTTCCAACAGAGCAGATTAATAGGTCAGATGTGTAAACCAGGAAGCTTTCAAAAGGGGTTTGAAATATCTCCATGAATGAACCTACTCTGCTTTTCCTGACAGGGCTAGGAGAAGGGACCTCGCGCCTCTACGCTGAATATCCTACGTCTCCATAGACTCACTCTCACTCTGTGCCCTCCTATTCAGTCCCCAACCCTGGCCCCGCCAAAAAATCCTCCTTATGTGGGATTTAGGCTTCCCTCCACATTCACCGCTCTGTTCCCCTATTGAGAACTGTGCCTGAATGTGGTTGTCTGATCTCAGGAGTCAGACTTGGAGTCAGTTGGTGTAGAAGATTATCAGGCAGTGTCTTTCCGGCAAAGACTTTCTCCTAAATCACAAGCTCAAGGTCTGATCGGTTATAGTATGTAGCCTGCAGGCCAGGAGCTTGGCAGAACCTCCACAGGGAGCGAAGAGGTTGGAAATGGACAGAGATCTCTTAGCAAAGCTGGCTGGTGTAAGTTGCAACTCAGGCTAATGCCTGGGGTGCTGACCAGGATTGTCGCACTGTTGCCTGGTGCTCTCCTGTCCGCCTGTGTCCATCCATTGTTGTCTGGTCCTGTACTTCGATTGCAGACTTTTGGGAACGGTGAGATCTTTTGTTGTGTGTCTGTACAGTGCTTAGCACCGTGGGGTGCTGGTCCACAATGGATGCTCCTACTTGCTCCCAAGTAACTAACATTCACTTAATAATCGTTCAGTTTGGGGTTGACCGAAAGGGAATGGAAGTTCCTTTCAGGATTCCCCCGGAAAGTTTCCCTGGGTCGCCATTGGAGCTGTTTGGAGAGAGCCCAATTTGAGAAACTCTGTCCAAGAGGGCACCTTGCTCTTCCCGATTTGAATTTCCAAACTCTCTGTGTGGCACTCGGGTCCCTTTGCAATCAAGCAATTGTAATCGTAAGGAAACCTCTGCCAGAGTCACTGCTTTTGTCCCGTTTACATCTTTAACCCATCTCTTTACACTGTCTGGGTCCAGTTGAGCTGAATGTGCAGCATCAACTGAAATACAGCATGGCAAGAGTAGCTTAACATTTTTACTTCCTCTGAGCTGGCGTCTAACCCCCGATAAATGAAATATTTCATTAAGCAGTAATGGCAGCGTTCCACTAAATAGAAACTCCTGGGGAGATGAAAGAAGCCCTCTCGATCCTTCTCCTCCCCTGAACATAATCTTAAATGACGGGTTCTGATTCAAGCTGCTATTGACTAGATATTAAAGGATTTTGTAAAGTTTTTTGCCAATGCATAATGGGCACTATTTGCCATTTAGTTTCTAATCATTTTTCGAAATGCAGTCATGTAAATTACACTTTAATAGCTCAACTTTCTTGGGAGAATTTTCCTTCTGATATTATGAGGGGGAACGGAATGGAATGAATGGGTGCTTCCCTCTGCATGAACGCCCTATCTCTAATTGAAATGTAATTGTTTACTAAACCATTCCAACTAGACGGGAAAATTACTATCATTTTGGTCTGTGGCTGCATACATTAAAGCGCCCCTTTTACTGGGGACTGAATTTAAGGAGAATAGGACCATTATCACAGATGATATATAAACAGAAAGCTATTATCATTAAACTGTCAACTGAAACTGAATTTGGATAACGAGTGTGAGCAGCGGCAAGAAATTATATGTAAATTATGTTGAGGATTTTTCTGTGGATCCAATCAGTTTTGTGGAATGGGACACTCTTGGAGGTTTTGGCCTTTTGCAGCATCTTTGGGTTGGGAAACAAAAGTGAAGTCATCTCGGTGCCTGTTTGGGGTCATTTAAGGCCTGGGTGGAACTGTTTTGTAAATTAGGTGTGTTAACCTTGCTGTCTGAATCCCCCGTGGGGGATTATAATAATATTATACGTTGCACTTAAATGGCATCGTTCAACACAGAATTTCCAGGCTGTCTACTGAGTGGATATGTACCATCACACCCAATTTACAGATGGGGAAACTGAGGCAGAGGGCAGTTGAGAAATTTGGTCACAGTCACCTGGAAAAGGCAGGTTGCCTGAATTTAATTTCCAAATTTCTAAGTTCCAGTCTTGGACTCTAGCCACTAGTCTTAGCTGCTTCTAATTCTATATTGCATCTCTGAGTTCCAGCTACTGTTTCTAGAGCATTTAGCATTCTTCTCAAACTCAAAAGTGGCTTGTGAAAATGAATGAGTGAAGAATCTGGCCTCCCGGTCATTATTCCCAGACCAGACATGCTCCAGCTCCCAACACCTCTCTTCTGGGTTTAGTCTTCTACCTTTCTAACTAGTTAACAAACTCTGAACTCTCTTTTTCTCTTGGAATTTACTCCATTTATATAAACCTGTTGGCACCCTGCACAGCTACTGCTCGTCTTGTGTGTGCTTTTACAACGTACAGATCCAGCACAAAAGTTAGGGTTTGTTTTAAAAATTACAAAACCTTGATATTAAAACATTTTCCGTATTTAATAGTGGCGTGAGCATCAGGAAATGCAACAGACCCATCCAGAATCATGGCTCTTTGAATGAAGTACAACCCCCCCCCAACTGAACAGCAATCTAAGTTCTTTTACGTTTTATAAAATGTAGTGTCAGTAACAGGCAAAGATTCTTATTAAAAAACATGGCGGGCGGCTGATTTGAATCTTGCCATGTACCTATAAAGTTCCAGCAAGGAAGCTGTGGGTCTCTTTCCGCTCTGGGAGCTCCGGCAGCCAGCGCGGCTCAGGATGTGCGGGACTGTCAGATTTCAGACCAGAGCTGCCGCTGAATTCACTGTGGATTTATCCTGCGCATCAAGCAGGAGGCAGCAGTGACAGTTTAAACAACACTGTGATGACCTGTGTCGCAGGAAGGACGTCGCATGGCAGAGTATAGATTTTTTTTTTTTTTTCTGTTTGAACTGAACATGTCCAGGGCTTGCAGCAGAAGCTTCCACGGAAAGGAATCGACACTAGGGCTTATTGGTGGTAGGGATGGAAACGTGCCCGGTAAGCATCACCTTTGCTGGGTGGTACTCACTGCTCAGTTAACTGGTGCCCCCCCGATCAGAGCAGCCGGGCCCACCATGCCACGCCATGGGTGGGGGAGCCCTCCAGCCCAGCCGGGTCCACCGTGCCACACCGCAGGTGGGGGGCACTCCAGCCTGGATGGATCCACTGTACCATGCCACGGGTATGGGCCACTCCAACCCAGCCAGGCCCACTGTGTCATGCCGCGGGTGGGGGAGCCCTCCAGCCCAGACAAGTCCACCCTGCCATGCCACGGGCAGGGGGGCCCTTCAGCCCAGCTGGGTCCACCGTGCCACGCCACGGGTGGGGGGGGGCCCATCAGCCCAGCTGGGCCCACTGTGCCACATCACGAGTGGGGGGGAGGGGACTTCAGCCTGGATGGGTCCACCGTGCCATGCCTCGGGTGTGGACCGCTCCAGCCCAGCCAGGCTCACCGTGCCATGCCACGGGTGGGGGGGGCACTCCAGCCTGGATGGGTCCATCATACCACGCCGCGAGTGGTGGGGGGGGACACTTCAGCCTGAACGACTCCACCGTGCCATGCTGCGGGTGGGGGCGGCCACTCTAACCTGGCCAGGCCCACTGTGCCACGCCACAGGTGGAGAGGCTGCTCCAGTGGCCCCTTGCCTGCAGCGTGACACAGCAGGCCAGGTAACCAAACGTATCGTTTAACCCATTGACAATTTAAATGGGATTTTACTTCCTTAATTGGGGGAGCCAATTTAATTCCCACAATGGGACCTATTTCTTCAAAAGCATTAATAAGCCCTTGGATTTTTGGCTGGAGGGCGGGGTGTGCATGAGGATCTGTGGCTGACATCCCTGGAGAGTGGCCGTGGGGACTGGAAGTGGCCCGGTGCTGGTAGCATCCAGTGGCTCTTTGGTGGCCTACGTCAAATGAGTTACCAGCCTCGGGGCAGTGCCTGCTGGAGAGGGATCCGCATCGCACGCCAACAGGCCTGCAGGCTCCCTTCTTTACTGTGGCTTTGGAAGACCCAACGCTGGAGCCAAAAGGAGGCAGATTATGCTAACTCCCCCCCCATCCCCACCAGTGGGAGTTGAAACCCATCGCAGAGGACAAAGTGGGACACTTGCTTTGCCGCTTCCTGTGCTTTTGGTCAGCACGTGCACATTCAAGGACGTTGCTCCCTTTCAATTCCTTCTCCTCTGAAGCTTCGGCCTGCACCAGGGAGTTATTTTGAAATAACAAGGGAACGGCCACACTACCAAGCCGTGATTTCGAAATCTGCACTCCTGCTTTCCTCGGGGCATAACGCTGATCCCGACACAGCGGCCATGTGGACGCTCTGCTGCTGCTATTTCGAAAGAGCGACTCCCCAGAGTCATTCAAACAGATTACTTCCCGGTGCTTCTTGGGGGGCTAAGTCGAGGCAGCACGTCCACACTCACAGAGCCTGCCTGGGACTCATTTTGAGGCTCCCCTTAGTGTGGACGTGCAATTTCGATATTGTTATTTCGGGGGTTGAGTGGATTTTAGTTATTTCGAAATGATTTCCGAGTGTGGACATGCCCCAACTGATGTGGCTCTGTGAAGCTGACCCCTGGAAAGCATCGTGCGTAAATTGTTTGTCCATAACAAATGGAAACAGTGCCGGCACTCGCTAGCCGACCCATGCGTCCTCTTCCTCAAAGGACTCCTGTACGGCACTTTCAGAAGACGAGCTGGAGAGCTTAACTTCAGAACTCTGCTAGGCACTAAAATCCTGCACGGAACAGTTTAGGGTTCATTACAATAATCTGTAGCCCACTAGCCCCCTGGGTTAGGCCTGTGACGGCAGAGGTGTTAACGGCCCCCTCGAATAGATTGGCTGCAGCACTGGAAGTGCCTTTCCCAGAGAAGATGGTCCAATCCAAGATGTTACCTCACCCCCTTTTTTTCTCTCAATTTAGTCCGGTCATGTTCCCTTGTACCTCCACTACCACTGATTTTTAGTTCTGTGATCAATTCCTCTTTATCTGTCAAGCGGAGGGCTGGTGCGCCATTCCTGTGTTGAACGCATCGCGGCTGGAGCTGGTGAAGTGTCATCGGTAATATTTAGAAATTCCCAGGGGGTTTTAATACTGGCAGCACGAGGCCGGAAGCATGTATCCTGCAGACAGCCGCCCTCCCCCATAATCACACAGCTTTTCCCCCCAGCACATTATAGGTATTCATTGAAGCTCGCCCTCCTGTTCCCTGGCGTGACTTGGTGGCTGGGAACAGACACAAGCTAGTGCCCTTTTTATGGTTACATATGTAAGATGGGACAAGAATCGGTCTCTTCTACCCCCGGCCCTGCTTGTACTGGGATTGTACTGGGCAAAGGGGGGAGGAGTGAGGACTGAGAGATGGTGGCTGGACATAGGAACGGCCACACTGAGTCAGACCAAAGGTCCATCTGGCCCAGTGTCCTATCTGCTGACAGTGGCCAATGCCAGATGTCCCAGAGGGAGTGAACAGAGCAAGGAATCAAGTGATCCCTCCCCTGTCACGCAGTCCCATCTTCTGATAAACAGAGGCAAGGGACACCATTCCTACCCATCCTGGCTAATAAGTATTGATGGGCCGAACCTCCATGAATTTATCTAGTTCTTTTTTGAACCTGCTTAAATATCCTTCTCAATATCCTCTGGCAAGGAGTTCCAAGTGTATGTTTCATCTGCATCCAGTCTGATATTCTTTTGGTCTTCTGACACTGTCAGGGATGTTTAAATCCCCCCCAAAACCATACCGACCCTTACCCCCAAAACACCATTTCATTGAAATGTTTTAAATGTCAGAACAATCATTTGATTCATCAGTCTTTTAAAGAAACTTGTTTTATTTCCAAACTATGATTTAGGTAAAAATGGCTTGGTTCTTTTGCTTTTTTCTTTTCAAAGTTTGAATGTAAAGGTTTCATTTTTCTATGCTGATGGGATTTTCAGCTTTCACCTGCAGTCCTGGAAACCCAAAATCAACCAGATTAGGCAATGCATGAGAAACAGAAAGTGAAACTAACCAGGCTAGTTTCATTTCTGTAAGGTAAGTGAAGTGCAAAAAGTAAACCAATAGCATAAATGTTGGTTTCTTTACACTGAAGGTATTTAAATACTAGAAGATTTACTTGGCATTGCCCCGGTCCTTCAGGGCAGGAGGCTGGCAGTGTGGGAGGTGCAAGAGTCAGGACAAGACCTTGGGGATGTGTTGGTGGGGAGGCAGGGCAGGAGGCTGGGGGTATAGGGAGTATGAGAGTGAGGGTAGTGGAGTGAGGATGGGCACAGGGCAGGGGGCTCCACCGGATGGGGTTTTCTCTCTCCCCCCCCCAGCTGGCAGGGCCTTTTCTCCTTCTCCCACTCTACTATGGGACATGGGGATTCCCACCCCCCCACCTATGGGGGCCTGCACATTCCCCCTCCGCTCCACACAGACACACGGAGATTTCCCTCCCTGCTGTGAGGCTCCTACTAGGGGGCCTAGTGATTTCACCCTCTCTCTCCCAACACTTCACTCAGAGCAGTGTTTCTTAAACTTTTTAAGACCGAGGAACAAAAATAAAAGGGTCGGGGGAAAGTTACTGGGGGGAAAAAAAGGTTGCCTGCCCCTTTAAGGGTGGCCATTTTGAATTCTGTTGTTCTCCGTGGCACACCGGTGTGCCACGGAACACAGTTTAAGAAACACTGACTCAGAGCATAGGGATTCTCTTTGTCTTCCCCTCCCCCCCACCTCCTCATGGGGTTTCCCTTCCCTCCCCATGCTGATTCATCCCGGGCCTGGGGATTCCCTCCCCCCCTTGATGCTCCTCTCCTGGCCTGGACACTCCCCTCCCCTGCGACTCCACACAGGCAAATGCAGATTCCCTGTCTTCCTCCTTCCCCCTTAGCTGTGAGGCTCCTAGGGGGTGAATAGCCACTTCCCCCTTACCACTTCACCCAGAGTGGGGGGATTCCCTCCCACCCCGCGCTGATTCCCCTGGGGCCTAGAGATGCCCTCCTCCCCCACCCACACCACTCCTCCTGGGGTTAGGGGTTCCCCCTCCCCAGCATGGCTCCTCACGGGGCCAGGCAGTGCCTTCCTTCCCCGCCCCCCACGCCACTTCTCCTTTTAGTTCCCAACAAAACCCAACCAACCATTTTTTGAGTGCCAAGCAATGCTGGGTAAATCTGCTAGCCTAGCCTAGCCTAGCCTAGCCTAGCCTAGCCTAGCCGAGCAGAGCAGAGCAGAGCATAGCAGAGCATAAACTTGATATTTTCCCTTTACTGGAAACCAAAAAATAACGTTACAGAATTATTCTTCAAAAAAAAATTAGCAGTACAATAAGATCATCCACTTCCTCAACAGCCTTTGATAGCATTGACGTGCTTTCTGAAGTCCTACTGGATAGATTCAAAGAAACTTGTAACCTGGCAGTTTAAATGTCCCATTTAAAAAAGAACCAAATCTCTGACCCTTGTCCATCAGGAAATGTTTATCCCCCACCTCCCTATTCCTGTTATTGGGGTACGGAATTAGTTGTTATGGGATACACAGAAATGCCTTCTCTGCTTCAGCAAAGCCATGGGTTGTTCGGGCTGAGGACACTGCCCTGCTGTATTTTCCACGCTGAATCTAAAGACGATGCCTCCTGTCTGTACCTACATTCTAAAATTGTCCCTGCCGCAGTGAGACTGAACACTTTGTCTTCCTACCAGCAGCAATTTGCATCATGTCAGAGGCTGTGATAGCTCTGACATCCATTGGGTCACTTTGGCGCTGTACATTCTCAGGAAAGTCCAGGCTCTGCAGCAAAAAGTAGCATGAGGTTAGCTCTTCCCTTCAAGGGTATGTCTATGTTGTGATTGCAGCAAAGGCATGCCTGAGGCTACATCTCTACTTACTGTGCCAGAGATCAATCTTCTGGTGTTTGATTTAGCAGGTCTAGTTAAGACCCACTAAATTGAATGCGGAGGGTGGCGTTGCTCGGCACTGGTACTTCTGGCAGTCATGAGGAGTAAGGGAAGCAGACAGGAGTGTTTGCTCCCCATGGCCTCCCACTGTGAAGATGGCACTAAGCTTGGCTTAAGGTAAGCTGACTCAAACTATATATTTTATGAAGCTGGAGTTACCTTCCTTAACCTGACCTTCTGGGTCTAGTGTAGACCTGGCCTGAATTAGCTCTGATCTAGCTTGCAGGAAAGCCTTGATGGAATTGGCTGCCTGTCCAACCCAATGGCCCATGCGACCACCCATGCGACGGCAATTTCACTGAGCTGTTCAGTGACTAACCTGAGCTAAGCAAAGCTCAGCTGTGTCTGTGCAGGCTGCAATCACACCTCCTCATTGTAGTCAAGGCACACCTTGAGTCCATGCTGATCCCGGGCGCTAACTCTAGGCCACGGTGATGCTGGAAGGGTCATAAATCTTGACTCACTTCCTGAGTTTTCATGATCCTGTGGCACTTGCCTCACAATTAGGGTTGCTAAGTAAAAGCACCACCAACCGCTGAGAGCTTTGCTGGTCTTCTTCCCGCTAGATCTCAATGGAACTGATGCTCCATAGCTTGGGAGATGCGGGGAGACCTTTTCTGAAAGTGGTGATACCCCTGTGCCAAACCCAATAGGTTTGTTCCAATTCTGATCACTTGCACAGGTTTTGCACTAGGTCAGTGGTTCTCAAGCTCTGTGGCGGCCCTCCTCGCTCAACACAACTCTTTCTGTGGACCAGCAGCCAACCACCCATGATGATAAAATGGGTGCTGGAGCAGGCTGAGGGTGGGGTGGGGGTCTGGGCAGGAGGATGGGTGCAGGAGTGGGCTGGGGATGGGGGCGTCCAGCTAGGAGGGAGGCTGTAGGACCCTGCTGAGGGTGCGGGATCTCAGCAGGAAGAATACGTTTGGGAGGGGTGGAGGTGCAGGGTCTGGGCATGAAGAGGATGGGGAATGCTTACGTGACTCTGTGCCCTCCCCCCCCCCTCCGCGCTGCTCCTATTGGTCAGGATTCTGGCCAGTGGGAGCTGCGGGAAAAGCCTCCAAGTGAGTGTTTCCTGTGCTGGCAGAGGGGGCGTGGCTGTTCACAGAGCTGCTTCCTGCCCCCACGAGCCAGATCCTGCCCGCAAGGCTTGGGGCTTTCCTTCCCCACCCCAAAGCAGGAAGTAAGAGCTGGCGCTCCATCTGCACGGGTGGGAGGGGCTGAGCTCCAGGCCCGCGGCCCACCTGCAAGACAGTTTTGGATCACTAGTGGTCCCCAGACCACACTTTGAGAACCACTGCACTGGTGGAACTTAGATGGTGTCAACAGGGGTTACTCTGGATTTACATGGGCCTGAACACTAAGGAAAGGCCAGATGGATCCTTTTCTCGCGCTCCCTTTAGCACTCCCAGTCGAGTAACTTTTTACTGCGCGTTTGTGTGTCTGCATTAAAGTGACATTGATTTCTGCATACTATTTCGAACTTCTGTTGCCATGGGAACAGGATTCACTTTCCCCTTCATGCTGTGTCTTTTCCCCAGCTCTGCCCTCTGAAGATGCGAGCTGCATTTCTCCTGCTCGCCCCGGTGCTTCTTTCTTTCTTTCTTTCTTTTTTTGGAGAGCGCTGATAATGGTGGCGGAGCCATCAGGGATAATTTGACGAAATGATGATCCCAGCCATAGCGCGCTCGTGCGGCCCCGGACCCTGGAACTCTGCCAGCAGCCGTCCTGTCTGTGGCTTGCTCCATAATGACACGGGGTCCTGTCTTACCTGTGACATTCTCCTCAGCGTCAAGGAAAGGCATTCAGATGTTAATCACGTCTTTAGTCCCCGAATCCCGCTCGGAAAGGATGGCCGCCGCCGATCGTGCGCCGCGCCACCCCGGATCTCTGCATTTTTCTAGCACTTGGCTGGCTCTAGCACTGGGAGAGGCTGAGTCCAAAAGGCTTTCCTTGTGATCTGTGGGAGTTGTGGCTGAGCCAGGCCTTCAGGCTGTGGGATGGTGGTCATGGTAGGGGAAAAGCGGTGCATGTCGGTCAGACTCCAGGGATCCTCTGGAGCTTCTGGGTGGCTGTCCTGCCACCTTGCCACTTTGGGAGGGGAGACGGGTTAGTGGCTGTTGGGCTTGATAATCTGCTCGGGCCAGAGGTTTTTTGGGAGCAACAGGCACTGTCTGGTTAGGAGCATTCCAGGCCAGGGTATATGGATATGGGCGCTCTGTAAGGGCAGGCAGAGCCAGGGCCAGGTTTATGTCTTCACTGATGTAAAGGATATTAGATTATACCGTTTCGATTTTAAACTCTGTAGATAAGGAGCGGGCAATAAAGTGGCAGCGGTATACCAGGCCTGCCGCCATAATATTTACCTGCACCCCCACACGTGACGGCAATCTCAGTTCCTGTTGGCCAGGGATTGCCGTTCCTCACCAATGGGAGTTACAGGAAGCAGCACAGACTGGGACACCACTTCCTGCAGCTCCTATTGGCTGAGAATGGCGATGCGCGGCCAATGGGAGCTGCAGTCGCTGGTACCTGCAGCTGAGCAGGTAAATATAGTGGTGGGGACCTGCCAGAAGCTAACTCTGGTGGACCGGATTCAACCCGTGGGCCGGTGTTTGCCCACCGCTGCTGTAGGTGGAGATCTGGGCTGCTGAGCAGCCTGGGAAGCAGCATTTGCAGCGGTGGTCCGGGTCCAAACTTGGGAATTGGTAGAACCAGGTTCCAATCCCTGCTCTGTCAGACTTCCTTTGTGACTTTGGCCAAGTCACTTGGCTTCTGGCTGATGGTCCTTGGACACTATAGTCACAGGGGCCATAGGAATACCTTAGATAGCGAGTGATGAGTCACACTTCATCCTCCAATCTCAAAGTATTTTACAAGTACAGGCCACACCTCTGAAAACCAGCAGAGAGCCCAGCAACTTAATGCCAGGAGGGTCGGCCGAGGCCGTGGACAGAGGCGCCAGAAGTCAGCTGGTGACCAGAGCCCCTGGCAGCTACAGCTGCCTGCAGCAGCATGGAGCCGGGGCCAGATCTGGAGCCTATGGCAGACCGGCCATGGGAGGTGGGGAGGGTGACAGCTGGGCTGGTAGTGAGCTGGCAGCGCTGATTGGGCGGTGGGCTTGGGAGCGAGTGGCAGGGAACCTCCCTGGTCCAGCAAATTTTCTTGTTCAGGATTGGTCAGATCCTGAGGGTGCCAGACCAGGGACGTCCAAACTTGTATTAAATAAATCTCCCATTGATCCTGTGAAGCAGCACAAGGAGCATCCCGATTTACAGAGCGGGAGAACCCAAGGTCTAACGAAATCCTTCTAATCAGTGAGGTAGCCAGCTACCCCCGCCTGGCTGCAAGGGCCATTTTAGCGTTATTTTCCGATTGCAGCCAGACTGGAAATGCAGTTCTTTGACAATTAGCAAGTGAGGCGAGAACAGTTAAGACAGAAATAAATGAAAGGTAAATCACCTTTGAGAGTTTCCTGCTGGGTCACCAAATCCTGCTTTAAATATATCAAATCCACTGCTAATGATTAGGTAAAAAATAATCCCTGCTGAAACCTAACAGTCTCTGCATCTCCTCCTGCCCTCTGCAAAATCTCTGCTGCTATTTTGCAAAGATTACAAAAAAAATGGACTCCATTTTAGGGATGTCAGATCCTCGTTAATCAGTTAACTGGTTAAACATTCGATTAACCTAGCGTTTAACCGGTCAACTGACTAATCGCGATCTCACTGCTCCAGCCCCCTAGCCCGCCTCCAACCCCCATGCTGGGGCTGAGTACTGCTGCTGGCTCCTAGGGCTGTGGGGAGGGAGCTGCTCCCAGGTAACTGGGTAACCGGTTAACCAGTTACCCATTCACATTCCTACTCCATTTCAGCTTTCTAATATTTTTGGAGCTGGTGGGAAGGTCCAGCCACTGTGTGTAGTGCATCTCCCTTGTACCATTGATGAGCTGTTCAAAGTGAATGCCTTGGCTACCAACATTAGTTAAGAATCATTGCTTATTGTTGTCCCACACCACACTCCTCCTCACCATAACCTGGAGGACGTGCTATAGGATATTGCAGACCGGTCGGACACAGAGAGCAAAGAAAGGGTGGTGGTGGTTGGGGAGAAACAGGCAGAATGCAGACTCAGAGTTCAGTTTGATTTAAATGGCTTACCAGTTTTCAGTGTTTGTGATTCACGTATGAAAGTGTACCATGAGCTTTCCTGTGTTAATGATCACATGTGCATGTGTATCTCTAGATCTGGGATGGATGGTAATGTACATATGTTGTCCATACAGATTTCTGTTTCTTGCCCTTCGGAATGGTGGCTGGAGTTATCTATTGTACGGATTTGCAGAATCCCGTGGAGCTCTTTCACTTTAATTTAAAACCAATTGGTCTCCCACCCTACCCCCAAGGATGGTTTCATTTATTTAGAAAGTCCCAATTTCCCTCCCCAAAGAAGTGGTGTTAAAGCTAGAAGGTCCCCCCAAAACTGGACTGACATACTCCTGTGTAAAAGCCTCAGGGGGGTTCCCATGTTAGGGTATGTCTATACTTGCAACCTAGTTTGGACTAGGGATGCAAATGCTAATGAAGTGGGGATTTAAATATCCTGCTCTTCATTAGCAAGATCTCACCGGCGCGCTAGTTCGAATCACAGCTGATTCGAAAGTGAAAGTGTGCGCCAGGACGCGTTAGTTTGAACCAACCCCTTGGTTCGAATGAATGTTACTCCTCATTACCCAAGTGGTTTGGTTCGAACTAACACGTCCCGGCACACACTTTCACTTGCAAATCAGCTGTGATTCGAACTAGCGCACCGGCTAGATCTTGCTAATGAAGCACGGGATATTTAAATCCCCGCTTCATTAGCAATTTCGAATGCCTGCATTTGCATCCCTAGTCCGAACTAGGGTGCAAGTGTAGACATACTTTTAGGGTGAGTCTAGACTGGCATGATTTTGTGCAAAAGCGACGACTTTTGCGCAAAATCTTGCCGCCTGTCTACACTGGCTGCGAGTATTTGCGCAAGAACGCTGACTTTGTGATGTACAAAAACAGTGGTTCTTGCACAAATACTCCGACTCTCCCGCTCAGGGATAAGCCCTCTTGTGCAAGTATTCTTGCGCAAGAGGGCCAGTGTAGACAGCCATGTTAATTTCTTGTGCAAGAAAGCCCGATGGCTAAAATGGCCATCGGAGCTTTCTTGCGCAAGAGACTGTCTACACTGGCATGGATGCTTTTGCGCAAAAGCAAATCTTTTGCACAAAGGCACATGCCAGTGTAGACGCTCTCTTGCACAAATACTTTTAACAGGAAAAACTTTTCCATTAAAAGTATTTGCGCAAAATCATGCCAGTCTAGACACAGCCTTAGTCTGTAACTTTGAAAACAACAAATTGTCCTGTGATATCTTAGAGACTAACAAATTATATATATATATAGTATCATGAGCTTTCATGAGCAAAACCCACTTTCTCAGATGAGCTAGAGTGCCTGTGTGCAGCATGCATGCCACATTTGTTCTTTTGTTAGAATTTTTTTCTCTCCTTCTCTTGCTATTTTTCAAAGTCTCTTTTCACCAGAGGGTGACTTAACTGACATTTGGTTGAACTACTCAGTGATGTTTCGTATGGGCTTGAAATCAGGCCTGTGAGTTCTCCATGCTCCAATACTAAGTTGTTTTGTGATGTCTGGACAGAATGAAGCCAGGAAGGGTGGATGGAGAGATATACAGGGCTGGTATCTTGTCCAGATCATACTGAGTTCACCTTACCTTTGCAAAAGAAAACATTTGTGTTTGATGAAAAGTAAGTGACCTTGAATATTGTAATTTCGTTTGTAGAAATGTAGCGATTGTGTTTGGAGCCATCTGTATCTGTCTGAGATGCAGAGAGGATTTGTTAATAAAACACAAACAATTAAAATGCTGGCAGTGCCCTAATAACTTGATATCAGTCCGCAAGACAGTGAAAGTGTAGGTCCCACCCCTAATGTTTTCTTTGGTCTTAAATTTTCAAGACAGAAACCCGAGATGCAGCATGAAATCTGCATGCGGTTCAGACCATAAATCAAGCCAGAGGAAAAGCTTATAACAGTGCTCCTGAAACGTTTTATTTTGTATAATATAGTGAAAGTGGACTATTGAAGGAGAACATTCATGTCAACAGATTTATGGAGACAGTCCTTTGTACCCATATGTGCTTTATTGCAGTTTGTGGAGTTCTGTGTATCTAGGCTTGGAAAGATGAGTTTTTTATTGGTAAATGTTGATAAACATCAATTTATCTGAACACACTCAAACCATTCAAAAAAATGCCCATCAGTAATAATCAAAATATACTGATAGACAATGCCTTACTTTGGCTCCATGTAAAATGCGGCAGCTACACAACTGTCATATTTAAGTTTAGACACTAGCTATAGGAATATTTTACCTCCCTAGGAGACATTAGCTAGTGAACAGAAGAATTCTTCCATCAGCCTGGCACTATCTGTGCCAGGGTGAGATCAGCTTAACTGTGTCCATCAGAGGCATTGATTTTTTACACCTCTGAGAGACTTAGTTTAGCTGATGTAATTTTTATGTAAATCACCCTCAAAACGGTGCTGCTTGAGAACTAATTAGAATCAAAATCTAGTGATTTAGTGTTCAATTAAGCTTGTTACAAATGGACTAACCGAAAGCATTGTAGAAACAGGTACCATTGTTGATTGAAAGGTTTTTAGTATATACACTTTGGTGTGTGATTTTGGATAATTTATGCCAACTGTTTATAAAGTTTTAACCTTTTGGATTGCATCTTTCATGGTCTGCTCCCTCACCACAATTTCATGCAAGTGTGAACATGTAAAGAGAGAAAACTCTAAAAAAGATTTACCAATGAATGTTGATATTACCCATGAAAATGATCAAAATATAAGATCAAATTCTGCCACGCCTATGCAGATGACTTCTGGCGACTGTTCTTGTAAGCGGCAATGCTGTCTACTCAATAGCACCCCAGACTGAGAACCAGTTATCTTCTCTGCACATGACAGAGTTTGTCCATCTGCCCGCCTTGTCAGCCTGTTCAAGAATTCCCCCTAAATGGTAAGAGCTAGGATCACAAATTCAGTATAGAGCTTCCTCGTTTAACGTAAAGCAAGGTAAAGGTTTGGTTGTGCCAGAAAAATGGGATGTGCCTGGAATGTGATTGCTTTTCATGAAACCATACAGAAGAGAGACAGAATCACCAGACAGGTGAAAGGGGCTGGCTGGAGACGAACTCCTCCCTCCCGGACTGCCCCAGCCTTGAGCCCCACAGCGCCCTTTGGAGAGGGCAGGGGGAACAGAAGCTCCTCTCCTCCCCCCTCCCTCCACCTGATTTGTATGGGGACATTGCTGGATTTTCTTCTTTGTCACAGAGCAAGGGGAAAGTTCACAGTTTGCTGCATTCCTTGCTCTGTCTGGGAGTGCATAGGGCAGACAACCCTGGATCTGCCCCAGCAGGGAGACATGCACCCTTCCCCAAGCTGTGCCTGCTGGAGCTGCAGCACGCATGGAGAGGTGTTTCTCACCTGGCTCCAAGCTGCTGCACTGATGGAGGGCTGGGATTGTCCTTTCTCCCCAGGCAGCCTGCACACTGAACCCCTCCCCAGAGCAAAGATTTAACCAAAACTTGGACATTGTCCTTTTATTTTCCAAAACCCCCAAATTAATTGATGCAGGCAACAGTGGGTAAATCTAGTGAGTTATAATGCTGGCTCTGCTGCCAACCTGTTGCGTAGCCTTGGGAATGTCATTTCACCTCTGTGTGCTTCAGTTAAATGGGGATAATATTCATCTTCCACACAATGTTCCTGTAAGCCTTGATTAGCTTATACTGGCATGTTGGTTTGAGAGGTACATTGCTACTTAAGTACAAAATATTCATTATTGCTATTGATCCTTATCTGCTTCTTTTTAACTATCCAATCTTCAGGGGCTTATAGATTAACAGTTCTGCCTACTTGTTTTTCCTTTTGATATTTTCATACCCTCTGCTCCTTGTTTCCTGCCCCCTTCTATTTTTTTCCTTCACCCCCCTCTCCCTTCCCCCCTCTTTATTTTGGGTCTGCACATCCTAAACTCAAAACTCTGGTCATCTGAAGAAGTGGACTATGCCTACAAAAGCTCATGATCTGCTCCTAATACTTAGAGCTAGTGCACAGGATGTCCTCAAAGACAAAGTAACACCAAATTAAGCTGCGGAGTAGTCTCCCATCGCTTGGGACATTTAAACTGAGACTGGCAGAACACTAGAAAATACGCTGAAGAGAACTAGCCTATACCGGCCCCAGGGAGAGGGACAGGATGAGTTACAAGGTTCCTGTAGCTTCAGGGGGTAGCTGAGTTCGTCTGGACAGGATAAACTTAAAAAACAACAAATGGTCTGGTAGCCCTTTATAGACTAACAAAACATGTCTTCAGGTGTCTGAAGAAGTGGGCTGTGCCCACGAAAGCTACATGTTTAGTTACTCTATAAAGCGCTACCAGACCATTTGTTATTTTAGAACCGCACAACTTTTGAAAGCCTCGGTGCGCAAAGATGGGGGAGTCGGGCTGTTGGTAGCCACATGCCTGCATTGAGTTACTTATCACAGCAAGCAGGACCGTTTAAATGGTCACATCGCAGCATCCAGTGCACTAGCTCTAAGTATTAGGAGCAGATAGGTGGTTTCCCTCGGATGCCCTCTATAAAGAGCCTGAGTGATAGAAACCATTAATCTTCGTAGAGTTTTGTTGCTGGTCATGTCTGAGAGGGATCACCTAGACTCCAAATACACTTTGCTACCATGTCCTATAAATTCTTTATTTTATCTGCAGTGAAATCACAACTACATTTTAAAAGCAGGACGGACGTAATGATTTACAGCTGATATCAAGCGCTTAAGTCATTATTATGCTACAGAAAGTATGGTAGAAGTTTAGATTTATAGGAGTGTGAATAATTTTCTGTCAGATGGGGATTATCCCTTTTAATCTAAAAGGCACTCACTCTCTCTCTATCGGAGGTTTCAAAGACATTTGTCTGATTGGAATCTATGGCTCTCCATTGTAAAATAAATCTCCTGAGTATACAGTGCATAGGAGACTGTAAATGTGAACTTATTAGATTTATTGAAAGTCAAATACTCCGAACTCTTAATGTCATAAACAGTTGAATCCTCTGAACACCATGGGGTATGTTTCTAAAGGGTTGGACCATGTTTTAGCAGCGGATCTTCTGGATTTGAGGGCTTTCGCAGAAGGTCTGTGGTATAATAGCCTTGTGGGGCTAATCCTTTAAGGACATTTCTTGAAAACACACAGGGGGAATTGTAGAATTTCTTAGGCATCAAGTAATTGGTTTTCCCCCCTGTTGCCTTCTATCCTGGGCTGGGTGGTTGCTGAAAAATGACACGCCTCTCCCAGTGATATGACGGCGCATAGGCCTGTAACAGAGTCAAGACCTTTGAGAGGCTGAGCCAATGCAGCTGTTCTTTACGCAGAGCCATGTTTTCAGTGAGCCTTGAGAGAGGTATCCAAAATATTTGCAGGTGGCACCTGTACTTTTACAAGGACATGAATTCCCTTTAGGAGCACAACTCAGGTAATAACACAGCTTGTGCAATTCCCCGTTGGTGGGGATAAATGCAGGGTTTGGCATGTGCATGCAGGCTGTGAGCTCAGGGTTTGTCCTCACTTACCGGGAGAGCTTCACCGCAGAGATCAATCTCCCAGGGTTCAATTTAGAGGGTCTAGTAAGGACCTGCTAAATCGACCGCTGATGGTACCTTGATTGACTCTGGTACCCCATTGGGTTGCAAGAAGTAAGGGATGTGGATGGGGGCATTTCTCACATTTTCCCACCCACAGTGGGAACGCCGTGGACACTTGACCTAAGGTTCATCACATAGCTGGAGTTGTGTATCGTAAGTCGACTTTCTCCCCTACTGTAGATCTGGCCTTGGAGGCAGGGGGGATCTAAGCTATGGTATCAAGAGCGTATGTCAGGAAGATGCTGATGGCATGCTGGCTGGGAATATTGGCTTGGAAATGTTTTGAGGTCTGGCTGGCACATAAAAGACCTTCCCTCCCTTCCCAATTCTTGGTTTCGCCCTTGTAAATCCCAGGAGACTGACTCTTCTGCAAGTTGTTAGATTTGCCCTGCCTGCCTCACTGAGCTTTACTGTCTCATCGTTCCTGTGGATGCCTTGTGTCTGAGGCCCAGATTATAAGCTCCTTGGGCCAGGGGCTGCCTTTTTGTTCTGTGTCCGTACAGGACCTAGCGCCGTGAGGTCCGGACGCAGGATGGGGGCTCCCCGGTGTTATGGTAATACAAATAAACAATGAGAGCAGCCTGTTTCATGCCTCTCTCCTTTGGCTTTCTCTTCCCCGGCAGGGGGAAGAATGACCTTTCCTCCGCGTCTGGAGGATTGTCTCCTCCATGGGACGCTGCATACAGGCAGTCGTTGGCCTCCTCCCTCCCTACGGCTTTATTTCTCAGAGCTGCTGCTTGTGACCAGCCGGGGGTCCCAGGAGTTGGCAGCCTCTCTCCAACCGTGGCCATTGCTGGTCACTGCAGAGGAAGGTGTGAGTTGCCACGGCCCATGCGACTGTGTGAACCTCTGCTCTGGACAGGGCAGATTCCTGTCCGCTGGATGGTCACCAGCTAACTCCATGCCACATGAGGATGCTGAACTCTGTCTCCTCTGTCTCTGGTGGGTCTAATATAACTCTTATGATGACCGTGGCCCTGGCTAGTGGACTAGTAGACCCTGTCCTTGTTTGTAGAAATGTCTGTTTTGTTCCAAGTTTACTAAAGTGGTTTGATTCCATCGCCTGCCACAGCAAATTCTTTAGGCTGATACCATGTTTGGTTTCTGATTGTCCTTTGGAAACAGCTGCCCCTTTTTTCTTGCATCAGACTGGAAGTTTCACAGCCAGGGTGTACGTTACATTTTATACTCAAGAAATGGCGCAGCAGCAGCGACAACTGAATGTTGTTTCCACAGGATCTGTCCGACCTCCCCTGACGCAGGATCCGTCCGACCTCCCCTGACGCAGGATCCGTCCGACCTCCCCTGACGCAGGATCCGTCCGACCTCCCCTGACGCAGGATCCGTCCGACCTCCCCAATGCACCTCACTCCTGACTGTCAGCGTTTCCTGGGGTTTCTTTTCTGAGCCCCTACCTTCTCCTCCACAGTGTCCTAGCAGCCTCTGTTTTTCCAGTCTGGGACTGTCCATCGTGCGAGGCTGTGCAGTGCTTTCTGTGATCGGGCCACGTGCCTTTTGGGCATGGCAATGAAACCACAGCACCGCGACTCAAGCCAGGATCGGAACCTCTCTGGGCCAGGTTCTGGCTTGGTGCGAGTGAGTATAACTCCACCTGATTCGTACATTCTAAGGACCGCTGTGTTTCTCCAGTCTGACCTCCTGCAAGAGAAAGGCCATAGAACATCTCCAGAATTCATTCCTTTTTCAACATCTGCAGACAGCTGCTTACGTCGGATTCTTTCCCTAACTGACAAGAGCAGCAGGTGTGTGCGTCCTTTGTCTCCTCCATTCCTGGGTCCTACACAAGTGCTGTTTGCAGCTCTGTCGGAGGTCTCTCTTGGGCCGATCTGAGCGTAGTCCCACAAGGCAGCTCACCAGTCCTTCAGCAGCTTTTTGTCAGTCCTTTCTTTACCCCTCTCCCCCAGAGCAATCCACTCCACTGCTGCCATCTTTGCTCCCCGAGAATGGGAAAGGCTGTAGGCATGGCAGCTCTCCCCGCCTTCCTCTTTGCATTGCACTCTGTAGTAGATTTCCAATATTACTCACAAACACAAGCTTCCTTTTGGGCTGAGGGCAATATCATCCAAAGAGACATCTGGCTTTTTGAGAGAGACCAGCTCTGCTGGAGGAAATGGTCCCTTGCCGCTAATTTATTTTTCTGCTGGAACACGTCCTCTCTCCTGGAGTTTTCTTTGTGTTGGAGAAGCCTGGGAATTGGGACTGGTCAGTTTCAGTGTGCCAGACTTTACATGATTAACCAATTAGTCTGGGCTTATCGGTTAATCTTATCAACCACAGGCATTCCCCCCCCCCCCACCTTGCTGCTTCTGTATCAGAGGCAGCAAGTGCGGAGGGGAGAGGGGGAAGCTGGTGCCCATGAAAAGCTAGCTTTTAATCCAGCTCCCCACAGGCACCGGATCTGCAGAGCCATCTGCCCCTCTCCCTTATCCCTGCACTGCTGCCTCTGACAGAGATGCAGCAGGGTGAAGGGCGAGGTTGGAACCGGTACAACTTGCCCTGCCCCTGTGCTGCTGCTTCTCTGTCAGAGGCAGCAGAGGTGGGCAGGTGGGAGCCGATATGCGTGGAGCCGCCTGCCCCTTGCAGCACCGGGGGAGGGCAAAGGAGGCTGCCGTGGAGCAGCCTCTGTCCATGGAGAGCTTGGGCCCCTTGTAGACAGGGGCTGCTGCACCCCACACTGCTGCCTCTGTGTCAGAAGCAGCGTGGAGCCGGTTTTTAAATCAGTTTCCCTCATGGACTGGCTGAGGGCTCCCTGGGAGGGAAGGGGCCGGGAGCACACTGGCTGCCGACCCTGCCCCTCGGGGCTATCGACTAGTCGTGTAACTGCTAAAATTTGATACAGTTACACACCTGTTCACTTAATCGCTATCTAGCATCCCTACCCCCTGCACGATGGGGACGCCAGCCTGCTTCTCCCTGCCAGTGAACTGTAACACTGACCCACCTTTCAGGATGAGCGTTTTATTGGGTTTCGTATTTAGACTCTCAGACTTCACTCAGTAACCACTGGGTGGGAACCACCTTTAGGATCCGTCTACACTATAGCCAGAGGCGAAGTTTACACAGGCACTGTGCAGCACTGTATCTGTCTGGTTCAGAGGTGTGAAAAAAGCACCTTCCTCCCTGAGCAAGTTACAGCGCTATGATGCGCCTGTGCGAACCAGGCTCGAGCGCTCGGCTCTGTCTGCAACTCCCGTCGCAGAGGGGGTTTACACAGAGCTCTGCCGCGGCGGCGCTTTCCGCTTTTATGTGTAGGCAAAGCCAGAGGCATCACTGCGGCACGCGCAGACCTATCTCAACCAGCGTGGGTCTGGTTAGCTTCATGGCTGTCCCTCCGGGAGCTGCTGCCACACGGACAAGCCTGTCTAGATTGTTGGGGGCTGCCACCCGTGTTGCTACCATGTGACAGCTGTTATTATGTGAGCTAGCTAGAGCAGAGCCGGCGAGGGCACGTCTGCAGTGTCACGGTCCCGCCTCGGACGGCAGTGGAGACAGACCCTCGGTCGTTGCTGACCCGGGCTGGCTCTGAAGGACGTTTCTGGCACCGTGTTTATTCGTTTATTAGCAGCCCAGGTCGCAGGAGGCACTGGGGTGATGAGGAGGAAGAGCAAGCGCCTGCCTCAAATAAATACAAAGGGAATCTGGACCAAATGCTGATGCATGGGTATGGACGCGATCGCGGGGCAGTGACAGCAGGGGAGGGACCATGGGGAGCCCCGCCACTGCTCTTCTGGCTGCTGCTGGCTTGTGTTTAAAGGAGTAAAATATTCAGGGCCCCGATTGCTTGCCCGTTGGCCTAGGCGAGCGCTAGAGTGCCCAGAGCCAGCAGAGACCCGAAGCCGCTAAAACGGGCCTGATCCTGCAAGGTGCTCAGCGCACTCCATAGGGAGCGGGTGGTTCTCAGCACCTCGGAAGAGGGTCTCAGCACCACCCCAGGATCAAGCCCTAGGCTCACCAGAGAGCGGCGGGGTGTGCGTGGTGAGGGCTCCCCACATCTGCCACCAAAGACGAGTCACCCCAGCAAGCAGGTGGGCAAAGGCCGTTTCTTCTTTGCAAGAGAACAGCACGTGGTGTCTGTGAGGAGGCTGTGTTGGCCTGGTGGCGTATTTCCTAGGCGAGGCTCGTGTTTCGCTCTCTGCCGGCTCAGCCGTGAGCTGCCTTCTCTGATTGCTCTTCATTTCTGTGCTGCAAGGTCAGGCTCATTGTGGTTCCTGCATCAGTCCTTGCTGATTGCCCAATTTCCCTGCCCCTACGTACCTCAGGAATACATATCTGCCTTGTTCGGCTCGGCAGCCTCAACAGCCTGAGACGCGTGGCACGGAGAACAGATAATGCAGAGCAGTGCGGGTTTTGTTTGAACAGAAGAACGAAAGGGCAAATTGAAGAAGCATCTGACCCTTCACGAGGAATCCCCTCGGAATGCTCCTGACAGGATCGTCCTCTGTCGATCCAGATTCTTATATTCCCACTGCTCCTCCCCGAGCAAACACCTCCTCCCTGTAACACTTCAGTCCTCACCAAGGAGAGCAGCCTTGGACTTGATTGCTTCTGTAGAGGACTTGGGTTTGCCTGCCCTTCCTGGGAGGAAGATGGAAAGCACAGAGTGGACATAGCTGGTCCTATCCATGACCTGCATGGGGGGTGAGCACGGAGTGTGAGTACTTGGGAGGCAGCGAAGCCAAAACGTCGCTTCCCCAAGGCAGACGGAGAAGTGCCATGGAATGAAATTTGAGCAGAGGAACGTTTACGCTGAGAAAAGAAAAGTCACTGGGGGAAGGGGAGCATCCTGGCAGGAATATAGTTTATTGATTTGTACACATTAACAGGGGTGTCGTGAGCAAGACACGAGAAGTCATTCCTCCGCTCTACTCTGTGCTGGTTAGGCCTCAGTTGGAGTATTGTGTCCAGTTCTGGGCACTGCATTTCAAGAAAGATGTGGAGAAATTGGAGAGGGTCCAGAGAAGAGCAACAAGAATGATGAAAGGTCTAGAGAACATGTCCTATGAAGGAAGGCTGAAAGAATTGGCTTTGTTTAGTTTAGAAAAGAGAAGACTGAGGGGGGACGTGACAGCAGTTTTCAGTTTCTAAAAGGGTGTCACGAGGAGGAGGCAGAAAACTTGTTCATCTTGGCCTGTGGGGATAGAACAAGAAGCAATGGGCTTAAACTGCAGCAAGGGAGGTTTAGGTTGGACATTAGGAAAAAGTTCCTAACTGTCAGGGTGGTCAAACACTGAAATAAATTGCCCAGGGAGGTTGTGGAATCCCCATCTCTGGAGATATTTAAGAGTAGGTTAGATAAATGCCTGTCAGGGATGGTCTAGACAGTATTTGGTCCTGCCATGAGGGCAGGGGACTGGACTCGATGACCTCTCGAGGTCCCTTCCAGTCCTAGTATTCTATGATTTCGGGAATGCCATCCAGTCAAGCCAAACCTCAGCGCTCTTATCGATGGCGTTCAAGACGCAGAGACGTCCAGGAAACGTTGAGCCATTGTGCAGCCCTCAACAAGGGGTGTCGTGGTTTGTGGCAAGGAAACCCTCTCCCTAAGGTGAAACACCTAGGCCTGGGACGTTTCAAACAGGCTGGAGCAAAGCCCTGGAGAATAGATTGTAAGAGCAGCCATGCATTAGGAAGAGGTGGGAAGGGATAAAATGTGACCTGCCAGAGCTTTTCCTTCTCTTTCCTCTGTGACTGAATGGTACTTGCCTGCATTAAAAGTCTCAGCCTCCTGATTAAACCCCGTTCTTGGTCATGAAATGTTCCCAGGTTTGTGGCCTGGGCTAGCCCCAGGCAGGCTCCTCAGTGCCTTCTCCTCTGCTTTTTCCAGTGGACCGAGTGAAGTGTTTCCAATGACAGTGCACATTGTATTAATCTCTTGCCATGCGAGGGCATTGTTGCTAGGCAACTCTTAACAACCTGCACCGTTTCTTGCAAGCTGTGACTGCTTTCTGGCCTGGCTCACAGATATCCACGTCTGTGCACTCTCGCATTGTGTGTCCGGGTCTGCCCCTGGCAGAAGTGTGGAAAAATGGACCTTCGACCTGCCACGACAAGCATCTGTCACTGGCCACATGGCATGTTCCCGGAAATCTTTTCTCAGGCTATTGGCTTTAATCCTCATCCCTCACGTGCAAGAGAGAGAGAGGCTTTCCCAGTCCCTCTGAGATTCGGATATTTTAACATTTCATGGATCATTGAAACCTGGTTCCTCGTGGATGGACTCTGCCCACTCTAGTCACCTGGCATCAATGCCCCTCTCTTCACCTCAGCTGGGCATTCCTTTTGGGGCATATAGGGTGGCTGGGAATAGCAACTGAGGTTGATACATAGAAGCATGAGAAGAGAAATCAGAGAGCTTGCCACCTTCTCACGTGTGTACAGATTTTCTGCTTATGTGTGTGGCAGCCCTGACAGATCACACTTCTCCAGGTCAAATGACCAGAATAATTGTTTCTCCTTTTGAGCTCTGATCTGCTGACTTGGGAAGGGGTCTCCCCAGTACCTAGTGCCATGCATGTTAGGCTGACTGTCTTGATCAACATTTCATAGAATCATAGAACTGGAGGGGACCTCGAGAGGTCATCGAGTCTAGTCCCCTGCACTCACGGCTAGATCAAGAACCATCTAGACCATCCCTGACAGGTGTCTGTCTAACCTGCTCTTAAATATCTCCAGTGATGGAGATTCCACAACCTCCCTAGGCAATTTATTTCAGTGCTTAACCACCCTGACAGTTCCTGGGGTATGTCTACACAGCAGTGTTACTTCGGAATAATATGTTATTCCGAAATAACATAGTCCGCATCTACACTACAAGCAGTTATTTTGACATAATGTCAAAATAACGTCGAGCTGGAGGACTTCTTACTCCGACTCGTGTAACCTTCATTGTATGAAGTGAAAGGGAAGTTGGAGGAAAAGTAGACAGCGCCAAAAGCCATAATAAGCTATTTCGACTTAAGCGACACAGTTGACGTAGTTCAAGTTGTGTAGCTTATTTCGATTTTAGCCCTGCTGTGTAGACATGCCTCTAACGTCCAACCCAAACCTCCCTTGCTGCAGTTTGAACCCGTTGCATCTTACAGAGAATAATTTGTCTCCCTCCTCCTTGTAACACCCTTTTAGGTACTTGAAAGCTGCTATCCTGTCCCCTCCCAGTCTTCTCTTTTTCCAGACTTTGTGATGTCATCTGAATCTGAGAGGTCCTCAGCAGAGGAGTCTGCAAGGATAACTTGTAAGGTTAACTGCATTGGAATTTTCATGCAGCTGGTGACACCTGGATTTCTCAGGTGTGGCTACGACTGGTGTTTCTCTCCACATTAGCCACTAAAATGCCTATGCAAAAATGGCATGTAGAGAAAATGCCCCTTCGCTGGAAGGTGACTTGACAGAGGCTGTCTGCTTTTTAAAATGTATGAATTGAGCCCTTTGTCACTTCTGACCAGAATAAAACTGGATGATAGTGACAGGGGACCAGCTTCTCACTTACAAGTTTGAATTCGAAAGAGACAACCAGTAATAAATGATATATGATCTATTCCAAAGAGCCCCCTCCATGCGCTAAACAAACATAAAGGCACTTGATTTCTGAAGGTTACCTCTATCCATGAAATTTTCTTGCTAGCTTATATCCGTTGAAGGAGTCTGCTGTATGGCTTGCTTTCCCCCTCAGACTTCTAGGATAAACTTTTGACTTTTGAACTTCCCCTTGGTTTTATCTGTTATCTTTGTGCTGGCTGATGGAGTTGAATACAGACATGTTTTACAAGGCTAATGCTGGAGATATGCACTGGGTACCTTTGTCATGGTAACGAGCAAATATTGAATGCTGCCCAGGAAAAAGCTTCCATTTGATTTCAGATGCTGAAGATAACACGTTTTTGTCCATTGAAACTAATAATACCTTGCACTTCTCAAGCATCATCTATTGGAGCAGCTCTAGCTTCTTCACAATAAGTATCAATGCATTTGTCTCTGTCACATTCAAATAGTTCCCCATGCCATTGATTTTTGTTGCCTTCTAGCTTTATAATGCCAATATCCAGTGCCAGACGTGTCATTTCAGTGAGCCACTGTTATCCTGTGGAAGCTGCCATCTTGTGTTTCAGGAAATACGACTTCATTTGCAAAGCAAACACAGCACTTACATCTTTGGTCCTGTTGGTGGTGAAGAGAACGTGAATGTGATTCAAGCATAAACTGGCATGCTCACCTGAGTCTCTGAAAAAATGTCAACTGCCCCAGTCATGTCACGTGCATGTTAACTCTGAAGTATAGTGATGACCAGGCAATGTCAGTGGTTCATGGTTGATCTGTGCACCAGAAAAGAGAGAGAGAATCATAGTTTGAAGGTCTGTGGTGACTGAGGTCTCATTTTGGTGTCTTACGTGGGTGGAACTTAGTTTGTGCATGGAGCTTTTTGTCTCAGTAGAGTTTAGAAGAATATCACCACGTTTAGTTATAATTTGATTCCTTCCAGTCACGTATTTCAGTTCCTTTTGCAAATCGTCTGCTAATTTAGCTTCAAAATATCTTGTAAGAATAAGTATTCTGACATTATACTCAGCATTATGCCCATTTTATTCTTGTTTATATTGTGGTGGCACCAAGAGGCCCAGCCATGCCCCAGGGTTCTGGTGTGCCTAGGCACTTTACCAACCCAGGACAAAACCATGATCTATGCCCCCAACAGCATAAATCTGTGCATGGAGCTTAGGTACTCAGATACCAACGTGAGTGGGCATAATATAAGTACAGGTTGAATCTCTCTAGTCTGACACTCTTGAGTCTGGCAACGTCTATGGACCAGCATGATTTTAGTGAGCCGGATGTTCAATTATCAAGGGTGTGGCCAAGTTTCCCATGGTCCCATAAAGTTTGTTTATAGCCATAAGTCCTGGCTCTCCGTGTTCTGTGCTGTTCTTTAGCTCTAATTAGCCCTAAATGCTTTTTAAAAGCCCAGTAAGCAGTGGAAGTGTTGGCAACGCTTCTAGATAATATCAATCTCCTGTGGTTCAGCAAATTCTCTGGTTCAGCATTGGTTAGGTCCCGAGGGTGCCGGACTAGAGCGGCTCAACCTGTACCTAGAATAAAAAAGACTCAGCCAGACCGAGAATCATCCATGGTTATATGAAAACCCTTATTTCTACTCTAAGGGCTGCTTTCTTCCGTTCTGACAAGACCTGATAAGAGTGTGGGGCAGCTTCTATTGTTATATTCTGTTTATTATTCCCTTAGTCAAAGCCCAAGAGGAGTGTGCTAGGGTGAGCACACAAGGGCAAGAAGCTTGGTCATTTGGGGGGAGTGTTACGGAAAGCTGGTTGGCAAAGTGTGATGGGCTAGTGGCACATCGGGCTAGCGCTCTTGCCATTTCTCACGGGAGACTCTGCCATTTCTCCTTGGCCTCTGTTTGTCAGAGGCTGGAGAGGGATGGCAGGAGACAAATCGCTTGATCATTGTCTTCGGTCCACCCTCTCTGGGGCACCTGGTGCTGGCCACTGTCGGTAGACAGGATACTGGGCTAGATGGACCTTTGGTCTGACCCAGTACGGCCGTTCTTATGTTCTTATGAGACATGCAGGAAAATCCTGTCCCGGGTTCCTAGCAGATAG
Source organism: Pelodiscus sinensis (assembly GCF_052426305.1). NCBI lineage: Eukaryota > Metazoa > Chordata > Testudines > Trionychidae > Pelodiscus > Pelodiscus sinensis. The sequence continues at coordinate 21,504,675 of NC_143074.1, read as the reverse complement.
CCCTGCAGGGCCTCTGCAGTGCACTGTGTGTGTATAGCCACCTCCTGGAAACACCGCCCACCACTGGGTTCTCTCCACCCCACCTGCGGAGCATTGGCATGGTTGGAGGAGGGGGGGGGGGAAATTCCTCTGCCTACCACAGGCCAGGCGCCGGCTACGTCACTGGCCAAAAGTTCCAGGAAGGAGGCCAGAATCCCAGCACCATGAGAACAGTGTCAACGTAAAGGCAAAGTGCCTTGGTCACTTTCTGAAGACTGAGCTGCCCTGGCCTTTCTGTAACGTCCCGGCTCATGGAGGGCACGCGGCGGGACGCTGCGGAGGGGACTTCGACCCCCCAGGCTGTGGTTTCTGGTGACTTTCAGCTGCGGTTGTTTCTGGAAAGATCCAGAAAGCTTTCAGGGGTTTGTCATTTGTATTATAGCCTATTAAACTGTCTTTGGGCTTCTGAATATTTAATCTGTTTAAGATAATAGCACAATGTTTCCTATCATTTATTTATTGGTACAAAATGCTGCCCACACGGAGGTAGAAATAGACCCTGCCCCAAAGAACACTCAAGCTAAGATCTATAATGGTGTACAGAGGACAGTAGACTATTCTAGCCACAAGAGATTAGGGAGGTAACCCATTAACTGGTTAAACCTTTAACCCGTAAGCATTGCCTTACTGGCATACTTACTGGGGTAACCGGTTAACCAGCGCCCGGCACAGCCCATGGCATACCACGGGTAGGGGGCTGCTCCTGGCTGGCTGAGCCCATCTGCTTCGGGCATAGGGCGCTCTAGCCCAGCTGGGCAGGAATAGCACCCCCACCTGTGCTATGCCGTGGGCAAGAGCTGCTCCAGTGCCTCTCCCCTCACCCGTGGCATGGCGGGCGGTCAACCAGTTAAATGTATTGTTAACCAGTTAACAATGAACATGGGATTTTACCTCCCTACAAGAGATGCTCAAGGTGACGGTATTGAGCCTGGAGAGAGAAATAGTGATGCTGGAAGACAGCTGTTAGCCTCTCTCCTCTAGAGACCAGAGTTCAAGTCTTGTCTGTGGTCACTAGTGAAGATGAGAAAGTTTTATACACAAACACAGGCAGAGATGCCCAAGAAACTCACGCCTGTTCATTCTCTCTCTCTCGGGAGCAAGCCCATTCCCCACTCTGGGTCTGAAGCCCCCCATCTCTACAAATCAGGGATGTGAATGGATTCTCAAGCTTGTACCATTCCTTCTATATGAATGAGACACACTACGTAGGTGTAAAGTGTTGATATAGTGTTATAATTTACCAGCATCAAAATCCCTTGACATCTAATTCTCCCAAGGAAGCTGGCAATGAAAACTGGAAATGGCACCTTGTGAGCTCCTGCTGCTGGCGATGAATGTTAAAACAACAGGGAACAGAAGGAATGTAATGTCTTATTGCAATCTTAAATTCTAATTTCCGAGCCCTGCTTGCATCATCTAACAATTGTCAAGATGTGCCATGTAAGATAGTGTGAGATGGCCGCGATCATTTGTTACCGAAAAATATATGTTTGTTTCATTCCCACTTCCCTGTCCAGAGTGAATGACTGTCACTGGATTTTAAAGAAGTAGCTTGATAAACAACGAATAGTCCTGTGGCATCTTAGAGATTACCAAAATATAGAGAATCATGAGCTTTTATGGGTAAAACCACTTCCTCAGATGAACTAGAGTGAAAATAACAGAAACTAAGAGAGAGATGTAACAGCAGAAGACGTTATCATCAAAAGCTATGTATGAGACACAGCCAGCCCTCTTATTTAGCCTCATTAACACAGGTCCTACAATTGACAGGTAATGCTTCTACTGTTTTTTATATATATAAAATCTTGGTTTTTATTATTTCCACTCCAATTCATCTGAGGAAGTGGGTTTTACCCACAAAAGCTCATGATTCTGTATATTTTGGTTAGTCTCTAAGGGTACGTCTAAACTACATGCCTCTGTCGGCAGAGACATGTAGATTTGTTTGTTCAGCAAAGGCAAATGAAGCCGCGATTTAAATGATTGTGGCTTCATTTACATTTACATGGCTGCCGCGCTGAGCCGACAAACAGCTGATCAGCTGTTTATCGGCTCGCGCGCTAGTCTGGACGTTCCCCCTGTCGACATCAAAGCCCTTTGTTGGCAGCCCCGGTAAACCTCATTCCACGAGGAATAATGGGGCTGCCGACAAAGGGCTTTGATGTCGACAGGGGGAACGTCCAGACAAGCGCGCAAGCCGACAAACAGCTGATCAGCTGTTTGTCGGCTCAGCGCGGCAGCCATGTAAATGTAAATGAAGCCGCGATCATTTCAATCGCGGCTTCATTTGCCTTTGCTGATCTGTCTAATCTACATGCCTCTGCCGACAGAGGCATGTAGTCTAGACACAGCCTAAGGTGCCAGAGGACTACTTGTTTTTAAAGTTACGAACTAATATGGCTACCCTTCTAAGATTTTTTTTTAGCTTGATAAAGTTACTACATATTTGTAGCTATACCTGCAAAGAGAAAGATAGTCTAATCTCTTCCTTCTGGATTAAAGCCAGTTTGCCCCAAGGGTTGGAGAAGAGGCACAATTGGTCAGTTATATTTTTTTTTCCTTTGGCCTTTCTCGGAAACATCACTCAGTAATTCTTGCCTGTGCAAAGAGACCAGACTTGATGGTCTGATCTACTGTGGTAGAAAGTATAGTACAGTATATCTAAGAGAAGGTAGCTTGATCTTTCCTCCAAGGTGACAGGGAAAGAAATAATGGTACTTAAAGGCTATAATTGTGTATGCCAAAATACTTCTCCCTCCTTTCAGAGCCCAGCTACGTCTGTGAGGCTGGTGAGCATACAACTCGACTTAAACGGCTGTGGGGGCTAAATTCCCTTGGCTTTATTTGTGAGCTGAATCTCACCCAGAGTGTGTTTAATGTTGGGCAACATATAAAAAGTCTGTTTCTCTGTGTGCCGGATAGTTGAGAAAATATTGTCGAGTCCCATAGCAAGTATGGGGATGTGTAAGGCATGCATGAAAGGACAAGTGGTCTGGCAAGGTTATGGGGCAACAGATGAGGATAAAACCTTCGACTCTTTATTATGTTGGATTTTTATAAAAAAAGATCCTGCTGAGCGTATATTCCTCAGGTCTGGGCTGCCTCCCATTTCCCTGTTCCGTAGAGAGGAAAATGTTATAAAGGCTATTTTCCACAGCTTTAGTGCTTTCTGAAAGGGTCTTCCCTTGCATTCCTCTCTTAGAATGAGCTGGTAGTCAGGGCTGGATTAAGGGGGGGGAGGGCTAGCCGGGCAGCTGTTCGGGGCGCCAGCCTATGGGGGGTGCCTGATTGAAGTGGTAAGGGATGCTGTATGCCCGGGGGTGGGGCCGGGGTGCAAGTATGGTTCAGTCTGGCAGTGCTGATAGTCCCATGTTCTACTACAGATCAGTGTTTCTTAAACTGTGTTCCGGGGAACACTGGTGTGCCACGAGGCAGTTGGAGGTGTGCCGCGGAGAACAAAAGAGTTCAAAATGGCTGCCCTTTTTTTTTTTTTTTTTGCTCAATTACTTCCCCCCTACCTTTTTTTTTTCTGCTCAACAAAAAATCCTTGGTATTCCTCATTTAAAAAAAAATGGTCTGGTGTTCCTTGATCTTAAAAAATTTAAGAAAACTGGTTGAGATAGTACCTACTTTCTCCCTGAGTGCCAGGGACTGGACTCAATGACCTCTCAAGGTCCCTTCCAGCCAGTTCTATTGTTCTAGCTCCATTCTAATGAAGCAAGCGACTTGGGTTGTGAATCCGGGTTACACGCCGCGTTTATGGGCAAAGTGGTGTTTGGGTGAAGCTGAGAGACCTTTACCTTTCTGAAAGTCCATGTATCTTGATACAGCTGCATACTGGGCAGTGGCTTGTGGATCAGAAGCCTACACACACTGGCCTCATGCAGCCCTGTGACCCCAGAAAGATCTTCTCTAACCCCCGGACACTGCCTCTGGGTGTTTTTCTGAGTGGCTGTGATTCGTGTAGCTGTGCTTGGGTCTTCTTATGAGTCTCTTCTCAAGAGAGGGAGAGACCCTATTTACACTACACAAGAGGAGACTGCCAGTTCCCGGGGTTGCTTGGGAAAACGGAGCAGGCCCATGTCTAGCTAAAAATACTGCCTGGGGCCCAGCGGGGGGAATGGCCCCAATTTACCTGTGAGTGAAATTTCACTCACTTGGGTTGAGCTTAGCCCCTCACTGCTGCCTCAGTCAGGACAGGGCTGAGAAGAGGCCTGCGATCTCAGCTCGTGTCTGCTTCCCTCTGACTCAGACCCCCTGCTATGAACGTGTATCCCAGAGAGAAGAGCTGCTCTCCGGGCTCCTGTCATCGTGTTTTGTTCTTTTAAATGCCCCGTTACCTTGTGGCCATTTTACCTGTCCCCGCAGCCCCGTCTCCCATCCTGGGCACCACAGCCGCATGGTTCTTCTATTGCCTGTCTCAGCGCTGAGAGTAAACGTAACGTTCAGATTAGGTAGGACATTCCCTCCTAGCAATAAGCAAAGAACACATGAGAAGCTTTGCTATTAATGCTAGCCTGGAAGCAAGGCAGGGACTGCTATTTGTATTTCATAGGGGCGGGGAAAGGCTGCACGTCCTCTCTCGACACAGGTGCTGCACGTAGGGTGGGTCTATAGGTTGGTTGAAAGCGGCGCGTTGTAGGAGTTGGGTGGGGAGGGAGGATACGTGGCGATTCATTTAAAACAACCTTGTCCGGTTCCCCTCACCTGGAGCGAGCCAACTGGGGTTTTTTTGGGCAGGTGAATAATTACCAGTCTCGTTAGGGCTTGGCACGCGTGAATCCTTGTGCCAAGCGGAGCCCAACAGCACCCCGAGCTGGAATGTCTCCTCTCGCCGGGAGTTGCAATATGCTAGTCTTGTCTCTCAGACAGTATTTTTATGTGAGCTGATGGTTGCCAAGGTAACAGAGGCTTAGGGGAGTCTCACGTCGACGTAGCTTGCTGGCCTCTGCAAGCACTGGGAGCAGATGTTGGATGGAGTCCTCGGAGCCGGGGCTGACAGCACGAACAATGCTCCCAGCCGTCGCAGGGAAAAGGCGCTGGAGAGAAGCATTTGCCTAGTCGTGCTTGGGTGCAAGGGAGCAAGTTGAGGGCTCTCTCCTTTTTTTTTTTTTTTTTTTTTTTTGGTTATAATTTAGTATTCTTGTCTCACCCCCACAGGGGTTCCTCAGCCGCCGGCTGAAAGGCTCCATCAAAAGGACAAAGAGCCAGCCCAAGCTTGATAGGAACAGCAGCTTCCGGCACATTTTACCTGGCTTCAGAAGCGTGGACAATGAAAGGTAAGGGACCGCGTCTCTCCAGGGGGTGGGGGGTGCGAGAGGGAGAGCGCGCGAGGTTATTGATTTTCCTGGGCTTGCTAATATACTGCTGGTCTCACTTGGAGCATTGGGCTAAATATGCAGTAGAAGCGGGCTCGTTTCATCACAGTGAGGGGCGATCTTCATTTGCAGAAGAGCAGGCTATGCAAATCCTCCCTTTTTCAGCTCGCGGGATTAGAATCCCCTCTTGTCTATTTTTTTTTAATCTGGTAATAAACTCTCTAAGCCCCTGCATGTAAATGCAGCTGCTGAACCCCAGAGATGAGGCTGAGGGAGGGAGGTGCTTCCCATTTGTGCCACATTGAGTATTACAGAGTCACCCGACACTCTGCGGACAGCAATGTTTAACAATATCAACTTATCACTTCCACAAATCCCTCCTTCCCCCAGCCATCAATCCCCTTCATTTTACTGGGCTGGAGACTTTGGATTCATCTGCGGCTGCTTCTTCCAGCTGAGCAGCGACACGAGCTTTCATTTGGGAGAGGGTGTGTTGTGGGGTATGTGCAGATTAAGCTGAGGACACGTTTGGAGACAGATTAAAAACAAAATCAAAGGGGATGAAATCCAGTTTTCATTCATCGTGGGCTGGAATGAGATGAGCCAGTGAGAGAGCCCTTTATCTGCTTTATAGATGTACATATGTGTGTATTTCTCTGTGTGTGTCTCTCTCTCTCTCTCTCTCATTCACACACACACACACACACACACACACACACACACACACACACACACACACACACACACGTGATGCATATTGCTCTATATGAACATATTTGTTTACTGACTCTCGCAGGTCAAGGTCAGAGTTGGCCAAGTCTGACTCCATGACCAATCATGGAAATGAACCATCGTTTGCTTGCAAAAGAGGAAGCTTTCATCTTAAACATGAATCTCAATAGAGAGTGACACAATAGGAAAAGAAAGCCAAGAAAACTCCATGCTTGAAAAATAGCAACGACCAGATGCTAAGGATGATGCAGATTAACTGTTGGGAACATGTTGTAGCAATAGTGACTTAAAAACCAGTGTAGGCTTTCCATTGGCATCCACTTTGTACTTCAGTTTTAGAAGCCAGGACATTTTCGTTTTGGCTTTGTGTGGGTAAGGGCGCAGGGTTGTTCATTTTTGAAGCCCCGTGAACGACAACAAGCGGACTGCGTTTTTCTTTCGTGCTGCCTACAAGCATCTCCCCTTCCAGAATCTGAAAGTGAAAGGGTTTTGCTGACCAAGGCTGTGCTGTGTTTCAGAGGTTAGCATATGGAGAGGGGGGAGCAGATTTGATGCTGCTGAGATGTTCACGTAGTCTCTATGTAGGGCACTGTGTTCTGTGTGGCAGCCAAGTGAGTCTAGTTAGGCATCAGGGGATGTGTCTGTGTTGTTGCTGCTGCTCTCAGAGGAAAAGCTGGCTGCAGTAGACACCGTTTTCTCTAAAGTATACATCAAAAGTCTAGCGAGGTTTGTTTCTCTGTGTGAATTAGTGACAAGGAGGAGGGGACTTTGTTCTGTTTGTCACCCCTGCAGGACAGGTCAAGGACCCATCAGAATCACCGCAAATTAGGACTCCTCTTTTCCTTTCCCTTTTGGGGATAGGTCTCTCTTCCGGGGGGAGAGTCTTAGAGCTGTGGGCTTGTTAGTCTGCTGTCAGATAACAGACCTCCCGCAGCCTTCATATTGTCAGGTTCTTTGCATGGCTGCTGTAGGTTTCCAGTGTAGGTCTCAAGAGGTGGGGAAGAGTAAAGGTGACAGTCACTGGCAGTGAACACAGCCACGGATGTTTGTGCCTAGGAGAGTTAAGGGACTGAAAATGTAAGGCCTTGTGTTAGTGCACGTTTTGCCTCGTAAACTTATTCTCCTGCCACGTACATTTGTGTTGACCTGTGGAGACTCACGTAATGCTTTTTATTCTCTCTCGGCTACCAACTCCCGCTTTTGTCAGATCCACAAAACATGCACAGGACGAGGGTGGCCAACCCTCCAGGATTGTTCTGGAGTATCCAGGAATTACAGATGCATCTTTAATGAAAGATTATGTCCTTTCATGAATACGTTCAACCCCAACCCTGTGTCGGAGGATCTCTCTTTCTATTGCTGCTCTTCTAGAGGTGAAAGAAATTTCTCTGCTGTTATCTGTGGAGTCTCTCGTAGCCACACCCTAAGGTTTCTGTTATGACAGTTAACTTAATACTCTTCAACGTTCTTGTGTCTATAAAAAGCACAATACGCTGAGTTCTGTATATGAAAGGACGGGAATGGTTCAGACCCCTCTTGCTCATTTTCCATCCTGCTTCTTTGTGTTTCCTGTGATCTAAGAAGGGTTTCAGCTTGGATCGCAACATTTTGCCTTTTAAACAGTTTGGTTGGTGACTCCATCTTGTATCCACGCTGATTCGCCTTCTATCTAGTCTGAGTATTTGCACTAACTGAGCATTATTTGTGCATGCTAGGGCTTCATAGAGTGCTGAGAACGAGATACCATGGCAAAAGTGAGCAAAGCAATGGATAAAATCAAAACATGTGTGTCTTAAATATTAGCCCTGGCAGATTGTAGTGGAGTCTGTGCACCAGCACCTCTGTTGCGTGCAATGTCCCTTCATTGCTTTTTCCCTTAAATTCCCTCACATCTTGTCTATCCAGCTGTATATGGGACAAGTGAATAAATAGATAGCGTGTGCATGCACACACGGAGAGAGTCAGCCAAATAGAATACAGTAGGAGCCGGAGACACACACACACACACACACACACACACACACACACACACACACACACACACACACACACACACACACACAGTGCATACAGAGGCTGGATGAAATGGATGAACCATATGGTTTCTTTTATAAAAACAGGCATATGCATATAAACGTCAATAAATTATGCACATTTTCAAAGAGCAAGTGGTTACCTACCACAATAGGGAGAAAGTCTGTGAGACAGGAGTTTTGTTACAAAACAAAACCAGGAACCATTATTAAACATGGAAAATGTTGGCAGACTATCCCACTGGCACTGGTGCAGAATTGCCTTGTTAATTTTACAACAACGTCTGGCTTTTGTACTTTATCCTGGCACAAAGAGAGAGAGGCCGTGTTCTCGTAGACGGTCAGAGCTTCTCACTTCTTGGGGGAGGTGACAGTTCTGATGTGTTTGTTCTCTTCTTGGCTGGCGTTTAAATGGCAGTCAGCAAGGGTTCCACTTTCATATCCCGACATTTGTTCATGAAGTTAGACTCCGGCCCATGTGTGTTCACAGAGCAATTGAGGAACCTCGGGGAATTTATATTTTAATAAATTCTCAGATGACACATTTTGATTGCGTGGGTGGGAGAGGGTCGTGCAGAATGTCTGAGGCATCATTCAAAGTGCGTTGTACAATTTCAGGTGTGCCTCCCTCTGTTGGATTTTATGTTGCCTGGAATGAGACATGAATCAGTCCTGGCCTGTGATTCTGTAGCTCAGGTAAAGGTGCACTGAGAGCGTACCCTGAAGTGAGTAAGTCACGGTGGGGTGCAAGCTGAAGTTTTTATGGAAGGTGTTTTATCCCCACCGGTGTCCACTTGGCGTAAGAGTTGTAGGATCTGACCCAGTATGCCCCAGGAGATGCGCATTCATCTTGTGCAGCGTCTTTATACAAATGCACAGTACAAGTGAGGACTCGAGAATGAACACGCCCGTCAGTGTGTTGGCTGGTCAAATTGCTCATTAGGGCTGGGGTAATAGAGGGTTCCGTAAAAGCGGCTGCATCTTGATTTATCAAAGCGACTGACCAAGTTTTAATCGTGGAGCACTGAGGCTTCGTCTTTGTATCGGCCGCTTTGGAATCTGCCATAAATCAAGCATTTGGCAAACGCGTTCTCCTTAATTGGACTCCCCTTCTTTCTGTACCATCCGTGATGAGCTCCAGGGCTTTGGACAGGTCTGAGCTGCAGAGAGAGGAGAGCTGGCTAGTCTGCTGAAGCATTAATTACTGCTGTTAGTTTATTTCCAATTGATTTTTATTATACTGACCTTTTGAAAAATATATTCGAAGAGAAGAAGACTCCAGCAATTGAGCCCTTTTACACGGGGTGGGATTTTTTTAAACTTAAATTTATAAGCAATGGATTTGATCCTCCTTCTTTTGAAACCAATGGTAAGTCTGCCCTTCATCTCTGTGGGACCAGGCTGGGGCCCTCGTTTCGAGGGGAAAACGGCGTGTCTGTGTTTCTTCTCTGCCCATTGCAGTAATGACTGCTGACAGTGTCCTGAAGTTGGAGTGCTCTAACACACAGAGATGGTTTGACAGGGTCTGACAGCAGGAGCAAATGATATTCCATAGCTGTAGGGTTTTCTTTTAATTGAGGATTTTCGAACTGGTGAGGGATTGGCTTTGCTGGGGCGGGCATCGGGAAATTGAGGACAAGAGTGCCCCCGAAACCTGGCGAGGTGGCCAAGCTTGCTCACGTCAATGCTGGTGCACTCCCTCTGTCTTGGAGCTAAAGTACAATAAAAACAGAGATCATTAACCATCTGTGGACATGTGACTAAACTGGCCTGCTCCATCTCCTGTCTGGCCTCTCTTGGGTGCTTGGGAAACAGAACTGCAGTGCCGAGATCATGTTGGGGCTTTGTCATAGCAATAAAGGGCATTTTCAGAACAGCCTCTGAATTCAGCACTGTCCAAGATGCTGGATTCTCAGCCTTACAGAAGGAAGTTCTTTTTCCTTGGCACAGGTAGAGCATGGTCAGCAGCCTGCCTCAACTTTAATGGGAAGAAACCATGTCTCGAGCCCCTAGGTCTCCGTGTTTTGGTCCAACTTTGTCTTCTCTGCCGAGCTAATAAGGAGGCCAATTGTGGTAGCTCCTTTCTTTGGTGTGCAAACCTGGCCCCTGCCAATTAGCTTGCCCACCACAGGCCTGAGGCCCACAAAGCTACCAGGCAGTGGTAACTTTCAGTCTCTCCCAAGTAGGGGTGGATTTGAACTGGCACCCTAAAGATGAGATTGTCCCGTTTTCCTTTGCGCTCAACTCCTACTCCCTGCAATGCTTTTACGTCAGTAAATTAAGTATAAATCCTTTGAAAAGGAATAAACAAAAATCAAATTTAATTTACTCAGCAGAGTGTCCTGGAGCGATACTTCACAACTGACCTTTGAACACAGGATGGGTTATTGGTCTTGGGGTGTTACGGGTAGAAGGTTTTCCTCCTTGGAGATTCTTTTTCTTTGGGGCTGTGTCTACACTGGCAAGTTATTCCGGAAAATCAGCTGCTTTTCTGGAAAAACTTGCCAGCTGTCTACACTGGCCGCTTGAATTTCCGGAAAAGCACTAACAATCTACTGTGAAATCATCAGTGCTTTTCTGGAAAAACTATGCTGCTCCCGTTTGGGCAAACGTCTTTTTCCGGAAAACTGTTCTGGAAAAGGGCCAGTGTAGACAGCACTGTAGTGTTTTCCGCAAAAAAGCCCCAATCGCGAAAATGGCAATCGGGGCTTTTTTGTGGAAAAGCGTGTCTAGATTGGCCACGGACGCTTTTCCGCAAAAAGTGCTTTTCCGGAAAAGTGTCCTGCCAATCTAGACACGCTTTTCCGGAAATGCTTTTAACGGAAAACTCTTCCATTAAAAGCATTTCCGGAAAATCATGACAGTGTAGACGTAGCCTGGGGGGTTTATTTTTGCACTTATGGATCTTTGTGCCTACAGGGGAGCTGCAGCTATTGCTCCACACATGGTTAAGGCCTAGGACTGTTCATCTCATCTCTCATTTTAAGGCTTTGCTTTATGCCTATCTTCTTGGAAATCATCATTGAAACGAGGGCAGAGTTGGACCAGGTAGTTTTACAGTCTACCTTTCCTTGACATGGTGCAATGTTGGTCCTTTACTTCCTTTGCTTTTATGTCCTGGTCTTTATTTCTCACTGAGATATAAACCCAGTGAAATTAATGTCCTCAGCGGGGTCGCCATGTTAGTCTATAAACAATGAGGAATTCTGTGGCACCTTAGAGACCCACAGATTCATCAGGACATGAGCTCTCATGGGCAAAACCCACTTCATCAGATGAATTGGAGTGCAAGTTGCAGAAGCAGGGGTGTATAGAAGGAAGAAGTTGCTTGTGTTAATTAAGCTAATCAAGTCAGGGTGGAAGTGGATCATTCATAACATTTAGTCTGGAGAGATGAATATTCAAAGAGGGGAAATTGCTTATTAGTACTGCAATATCCCCTACATGTTTGTATGGCGGGAAAGGGGAAAATCCCATGAGCTCCTCCTGTAGATAGCAACCACATTTTTAGCCTGTTAAAATGATCCCATGGTACTTCTATATAAAGATGTAAATGCAAGCACGTAGGACCTTCTGTACCTTCTATTATGAACAAATACAGAAGTAAATCAGCAAAATAACCCTCCAAATTGTTTAATTACAATATTGATCTTTCCTGAGTATACTTTTCTGTGCGTGCCTAGAACTCATTTAGAATTAAGAGACACTCAATTATGAAGGTGGATGATTATTTTGCAGGTTCTCTTACGTCACTCCAGGAGATGACATTCCATTGAAGCTTTTTCTTGGCTCTGAAAAATTCCGAACATCTGGCCAATTGTTAAACGAGCCTCAGTCTTGGAAGAGAGGCAGCGGTGGGTTTAATTAATAGCACCGAGGACTGGCAATAGTGTTCCCCTCCCCAAATTCTTTTCTCTGTCACCAATTCTTATCTACAGCCCCCAAAGGGGAGAGAATATGTGCCACCAGTGGACTGTGACCCTGACCTGTTTAATTCTTGACCCTGTGCTAGAGATGTCAGTGCTGTGGGTCTTTAAGCACTCCTTTTGACACAGGAGTGCAGCAACATCTCTCCTTTGTGCTAGTAAAGTAAGTTTGAGCGGGAAATCTTCTTTAGAGCTACATTGCAATTGTTTGTTCTCTGGGGATTGGATCCGCTACATTTCCATCCCACTGAAGCTGGTTGGGCCTAGCATTGCCAGATACTTTCACAAAAAATACCAAACATGGCCGGAAAAAAATTGGTTGAGCAAAAGAAAAAAAAAAGGGCACTGCGCCTTTAAATCCCCATGCCGCCCACTCCCTCCGCCCCCACCAGATGCAGCAGGGGAAGAATATCCCAAGTGGCATTCCATCCGAGAAAAACAGAAAATACCAGACATTTTACATGTCCGGTATTATCTGTTTTTTTTACTGGACAGAGGCCACAAATACCAGACTGTCTGGGCCAATACCAGACACCTGGCAACCCTAGTTGGTCCTGAGGAGAATGTGGTGTCCTCTGAACTTGCGGTGGGAAGTCTGAGAAAGTCACTTTATTTCCTGTGTGAGGACAAATGACTCATCTCGCAGAAGGAGGCCGCTGGCTGGCCCTGGAAGGCATGAATGCCTTTCCGAGCTGTGTTAGGAAGTGCCATCATGCACTCTCCTCTTGCCACTGGAATACCAGGAGACGGGGAGGGTTTTCAGGCAGGTTCAGCTATTAAAAGCAGGGTGTTCAGTCAGAAGTGAACTAATGGTGCGCTGAACACTGCAAACAGGCCTGTGGCTTTCCCGGTGACAAGCCTGCTTTCTGAACGCGCTGTTCAGGCTGTCACGCTTGCTGACACCCTGTTGGAAAACCATTTAGCTCTATCAAGGATCAGGGATTGAAATGCAAAACACAACATCTTAGGACAGTGAGAAAGAAGGCGCATTTGACAGATAATTGGGTCTGTTTTATCATGCACTAGATGGAGCCTGCTCCCACCCCCCAATCAGTGAACAATAACGCGGCTAAGATTCAAGGACAGTCATGGAGTCGCCAGCCTCCTGGAAGTACCTGCACTTATTTCCAGGCAACCTTGTCTAGGAATATGCAAATCAGCCTGTTAATGGGATTCCTTTGCAAAATATTTCATGAACCAGAAAATTAATTACTGATCTCTAATTAATGGCTATTTTAGACGACTATGGTAAAAGGGGAGAGGGAGCGGCTTTGCAGAAAGAGAATATCTGCTCCCCAATGAAAGGTGATGTTGTCCATCTTCCTTTATCACCGCATTAAATAGACATGGGATCGGGTCCTCAGGCGTTAAGGAAGGGAAGCTGTCCTTACCAGGAAGAGCTGGTTTGATTCACAAGAAGCACTGAAGCAGAAGCAAACATTCTCCTTTAAAGAGAAGTATCCAACCGTGTAAATAATCCAATAATTTCCCTTAGACAGGCAGCTTAGGTTTCCACCGGGTTGACAATTGTATTTATCCCCCTTTGGAATCAAGTGGATGCTGCAGTTCATGACGGATGACGGGGGTGGCATTTGCTTGAACCTTGTCTGGCTGGGGATTCATTGAAGGAATGCTGGGTGTGGAATTAGCAGTTTTGTTCTCCCTGTGTAACGGTGATGGGAGCGTTTATTGGCAGGGTGTTGGGAGGCTCAGAACGATTGGTTGCCTTGAATGGTTTGACTAAGGGAACCGAGTGAAGGCTCTTGATGCGTGTGAATGGAATGAAGATCGGCCCTTTTACAGAGACAATTTCAAAACAATTTCCCTTGGGCAGCACATACAAACACATACTGCTTAAGGGGATTAAGATAGGCCCAGCGCAATGTGGTGCTTACAGTGTCTCTGAGGCGAAGGGGTCTCCGATGTGCTGCGTGGAGGGGTGAGAGGTATATTTTATCCCCCCGGGCTATCCAGCATAAGCATGTTTGACATTACAAGGCAATCAGTAGAGATTTCCTCATCCTGCTTACCCAAGCTGACTTCCTAATTTGTATCGGATGCCTTGGAATAAAAGACGATATTCTCCTTCGACATTTTTCAAGGCAAAATGAATTGTCTCCGCGAATGAAGAAAAATACGAAAGGAAGTAGGATCACTTGGAATTCGGGACTTGGAATGATTCGAACCTTCTCCGCTTGTGGGATTTGTCCGCTTCCCAATTTCCTAGCCGCCCAAACAAAACACAGCACGGTGGCCCCCGTGGGGAGCCCTGCTGACACTTTGACTTGTCTCGAAGGCATCTAACAAAATTATAAAATCCTTCCTACTTAGCCATATGCGGCGCTACTGTGATAATTGGCTTCATGCATCTTACAATTAGCTTGCAAAAAATATGACTTGCGTGCCTGACCTTTTCTGCATAAGCAAGGCTGTTGTCTCAGGGCTGTCTTAATTACAAAATATAGCGTTGTGTGAGGATAGAGACGACATCCTTGTATCGTTGGCTCTAATTTGACGAGACATCATAATGGGGAGTTTTCATACCGGGGGCACCGAATTAGTGTAGCGTGAAGCTACATTTCTCTCTGCCCACTGAATAAGGGGAAGTTAATTTCATGCTCTATCTTTTTGACATTGGTAATCAAAGCATTGTATTGCAGCTGCGGCTGGTTAGCCTTTGAAGAATGTTTGGTAAATAAGTACAACTGGAATTCATTGCTCCTGTAGCAAGGTAGCAGGTTGGTCCACAGACTGAAGGAAGCTTTCCTTTCATTTTACTAACCCTGAGTGAAATTGTGGTTCCAGGATATCAGACTGATGTTCCAGGGTCACTGTTCATTCATCAGCTGGCAGCAGGGGCGAGGCAAGCTTCCCCCTCCCCCCATCTTTGTAGCATCTACCCTTTCTCGGGTGGGTTAAAAAAAAGGTAGTTTGGTTTCCATGAGCTATTAAGTCCTCGTTCTTTCTTGCTAAGACTCAGATTAAAGGTGCCAATTAGCTCCCCTTCCTGCTGATTGCAGGGTGAGTGTATGAAGCCAGAAATATTTGTAAATCGACATGGAGAGTCTTTGTCATGGCATTTTACTGTACGTGGATAAATGTTGCCACCTGATTGTGTTGACTTCTTCTATAAAATCTATTGGTATTGTGTATGAACTAAAGTATTGTGTTTTTACTGCTTATTAATCCCTTTGTGGTCCCAAACAGGCCATTTATTCTCACTTTACCTCTGTGAGATTTTCTTGTGCAGTAAACTACTCTACTCTAAATTATTTTATGCATCCACGCAGCAGCCAGTCCGCGGCATTAATATTGGCTAATAAATCCAAAGACTGGAGAAGAGAACTTAAGGTGAGAAGTAAGAGTCTTGATCAATGACTCCACCATGGCTCTTGCACAAGGGCTTTAAGTCCAGTGTTTTTCTGTTCGTTTTTTATTTCCAAGAATTAAAAGCCACAAGGAGACCCCTATCCCAGGCCTAGTGTCTGGATCTAAAGTGAACACCCCACAGGTCATGATGAAAATATTACTTCAAAAATGGTCTCTTTTTATATTGCATCACCTCTGGAGTGTGCAAAGACTAAAGTCCCGTATGCAATGACGCTGAGCGCTTTAAATCTTCAAAAGTTACTAATCAGGAATCCGTGGAGTCCCACTAGGCAGGAGTGGGGAACCTTTTGAGGGCTGCTGATTTTGGCAAGTAGATTTTGTGTGAACCAGCCCCATGGTAGGATGGGGGTCAGGGGCTGGAGCACCAGTGCAGGCTCCCCAATGCTTGGGGGGGAGGACTGAGCATTGGGAGCTGGACCCAGGCAAGCCAGGGGCCACAGACTTCCCACCCCAGGACTAGGCCATACTGTTACTGCCTTCTGACTGTCTCCTGGCAGCTGACTGGAGAACAAAGGGGGGGTTTCATGTCAAAAGGAGTTTTGTTCACACCGAATTCTGACACACAAATCTAGTGGTTGTGTTGTGCCAAGAGGCGGAACCGAACCTGGGAACCTCTGTGCAGGAGCCGCTACCGCTAGAGCTAAAAGCCAGCTGCCTCTCAGGTAAGGCTGTTGAGGACACTCATTCTCTCTCACTCTGTTAGCCGTCTCGGTGCCATGCCATGGGACACTGAACCACACCCAGTAGGGGTGTGGGCTACAGTTGTTTCCATTCAGCCTGAGCTTACCAATGTGAAATTTTCCTGCCCTAGTATATGAAAAGCAGAGGAGGATTTGGGGGACTTCTGTTGCAGCAACTGATTCCAGCACACGCCCTGTATGTGCAGCCGGGCCTCATAAACAATCCTCCGCAGACAACTTTTTCTGCTCTTACATTAAAATAGTTAATTTAACCCCTTGCAAGTTCAGTGCATTTGAGCAGCAAATAAAGCGGCAGTGTTTGAAAATACTTCCCATTGCCTTGAATGAAGGCAAGAAATAAATTGTGGTGCACTCGGCTTTTGCCCACACGAGAGAGGGTTTTAATAATGCTTTGGGCATCACGGGAAAGTGACTTAATTCGGAAAACGATTTAAATATATTAGTTATGCAAAAGCCATAGATTTTAAATCAGGCTGTCCCCTTTCATGTAGGTTTACAAATATTTCTGGTTCCATGCAGTCACCCCAGTGTTCTGTTCCCAGTGCATGAGGGAATACAGCCCTCCCCCCCCATATTCTCCATAGGAATCCTTCTGAAAACTAGTGCTGCATTAGTTGTCAAGTGATTTACATAAAACGGTTGTACTTGGAATAATTAATATTGTGCTGCCCTTGCTGTGAAAAAGCTTTCTTCCATTGTGTATGTGTTGGCCACTGGACTCTAGACCTTCTGGGGATATTTTGCTGCTTTGGCCATGCTGTATTATTGAAGCTTTTCTTTTCCCCCTGACCGTCTCCTTTGAGAATTCAGAGCAAGAGATTTGGGGGGGGGGGGGGGTCATCGGCTCGGATTAGCTCATTCCTCCCAGCTGAATGGGATTACATCAGATGATGTTATCCATTTGTCTTCTCTGGGGATGTGAGTCAAATTTGTGGGCATTCATGAAGGCCACAGGCTGTCCCTCTCCTGCACGGAATCCATGCCTGTAGGTAGGTTTGTTCTCACTGAGCCCAAACATGACCCTTCCCTGTCGAGGAGTAACATGACTCCCAAATCGCTACCTTGCCAGGTCGCTGCACTGCCCGCTGCAGGCACTGGCAAATCAATTCAGACACTAGTGCAGGAGGAAACTTGGAGGCTTTTCTGGTCTATCCACAACCTCTTGAGTCTGCAAAACTGGGCCGGAGACTTCATAAAAAGAGACTTTGTTGTGAGCCTCCTGGCAAATCCAGTCCTAGCTGGAAATATGAAGAGAACAGCTTTTCTTGTGGCAATTCAGCAATTCCTGTCTTGGCTATGGCCAGACACCAGCCAGGAGAAAAAAAGGAACTTAGATCTATGTTTCGGCACCCTGAAGATATCAGGATGGAGTTTGGGGCCAATATAATAAGAGGAGCCAGCTGCAACATATAAACATGCCTCTGTGCTCTGATTTTGAATGTACTAGGGGGTTGGGACTCTGTGCACTAGTTTGGACCCATTTCTAATGTTGACTCTTGAGAAATCTTAGAAAATGGGCCTTTAAATCCAGGATCAGTTAGTGCCACTTTCTCTACACGTGAGTGGCTGCTTTAACACAACTAGGGTTGCCAGGTGTCCGGTATTGAAGCAGACAGTCTGGTATTTTTGCCTCCTGTCCGGTAAAAAAAAATTCAGAAAATACTGGACACCTAAAATGTCCGGTAGTTTCTGATTTTTTCCAGCCAGGAGGCAAAAATCCCAGGTGCTAACGGGGTTCCGCAGGGAAGCTGTTCCACCCGGCGTAGGGAGGCAAGATGGCGGGCAGCTGCCGGCAGTATGTTAGGGCCAAAAACTCTTAAAAGCATTTCTTAAAGGAGCCATGCTGTTTTTTTAAAAAAAAATTTCAAAAGTGTTTCATAAAGGGGCCATGCTGGGTTTTTTTCGGGGGAGGGACTCAATATCTGTGATCTCCCCCTTTTTTTCTCAACAGAATTTTTTCCCCGGTGGGGGGGTTTTTGGGGGGTGGAGGAGTGTTCGGTATTTTCGGTTAAACCATCTGGCAACCCTAACCACAACTCATTATTGGCAGGGATTGTTTTTAAATCATTGGCATGACATTGGTGTGTGATGACATCGTTTGTACCTGGGTCTTTTCAGTGTGGCTTTTCCTAACACTTTAAGTAAACATGGAGAGGCTTTCTGTTTATGCAGCTGTCGTGTTTGCAGGCTTATGGGGGTTTGACCAACAAACTGCAATTAACTGTGTGATACTAGAGACTTTGTGCTCACGTGTACTCTGCTGGGTGATGCACATCCAGTAGCACTCACTGGGTCCCTGCAGAATGATCCATCAGCTTCTTGTGCTGTATGTTGCCTTGGCAGAAGCTCTCGGCATGATGGCTCCCTGACTCAACCAAGGATTAATATTCTCCATTCATCATGCAGACTTTATTAATTTGGGGCTGGGTAGAGGATTCTCAGGGAGTTGGTAGGAGATGACACAGTTACTGTAAATGTGGACTCCATTTCTCCTCTTCCTGTTTGCTTATACTAGAGTCTAAATTTTAGAACCAAGCTAGAACAAACGTTTCCCAGGCATGAGAGGGGATCCTATCACAAAGATACGTGGCTAAGTCTCTAAATGAGATGGCTACGTTTAGCCTTTCTAGGGAGTACAATACTAGCATGGGGTGGGAGGCTTGAAGCTTGCTTACCAACTGCCCAGAAGAGAGCAAAACTGCTGTCCATGTGAAGGTGCTTTAGTCCAAAGCACCCAAATACTCAGCCGTAGCCCATCCGTAAGAAAAGGAAATGGAATCTCTCTCTCTCTCTCTCTCTCTCTCTCTCATATTATCACGTAGTCCCTTCTCTGCTCTGATCCAGGCCCCCTCTAAGCCATGACAAAGCTTGTTCATATTGTTCCACGGATATGTGGAATAACCAGGAAGAACTGGAAGCATTAGCCCCTAAGCTAAATTATGACTTGATTGGCATCACAGAGATTTGGTGGGATAACTTTCCGTACTGTAATATTGGTATGGAGGAGTATAGCTAGTTCAGGAAGGACAGGCAGGGTAAAAAAGGAGGAGGTGTTACATTGCACATCAAGAATATACAGGAAGTCCCCGGGTTACATGGATCCGACTTACATCAGATCCCTACTTACAAACGGGGTGAGGCAACCCCGCACTAGCTGCTTCCCCCCAGCAGACCAGGGAGACGCGAAGCTAGCACCCCCCCCCCCCAGCAGACCAGGGAGACGCAGAGCGGCTTTTCTCAGCAGACACCTCAGCTTGAGAATAAAGGACTGAGGGAAGTGAGGTGTGGGAGACTAAAACTGAGCCCTGGAGAAATGTTTGGCTAGAGTTTCCCCTACAATATGTACCAGTTCCGACTTACATACAAATTCAACTTAAGAACAAACCTACAGTCCCTATCTTGTACGTAACCCAGGGACTGCCTGTATACATTTGTTTTGAGGTCCAGAAGGAGGTGAAAGGCTGGGCAGTTAAAAAGCTCTGGGTAAAGGTAAAAGGGATAGAAAACAGAGGTGATGTCAAGGTGTGAGGGGTCTGCAGTAGATTACCAAAACAGAAAGAGGATGTGCATAAGGCACAAATTACAGAAATATCCAAAATATGAGGCCTGGTGGTAATAATGAACTTAATCTACCCAGACCTCTGCAGGAAAAGTATTACCTCAAAACACAACATTTCCAATACATCCTTTGCATCAAGTGGCGGCAAGTATTTGTTTCAGAAATTGAAGGAAGTGTAAACAGGGGACAATCATTTTAGACTTGATTCTGATTAGTCGGAAGGACTTGGCAGCAAATCTGAAGATGGAAGGGAGTTTGGGTGAAAATGATTATAAGAACATACGAATATAAGAACACAAGAACAGCCATACTGGGGCAGACCAAAGGTCCATCTAGCCCAGTATCCTGTTTGCCAACAGTGGCCAATGCCAGGTGCCTCAGAGGGAGGGAACACAACAGGGAATCCTCATCCGATCTCTCTCCTGTCATCCATTTCCAGACAAACAGAGGCTAAGGACACCATTCCTACCCATCCTGGCTAATAGTCATTGATGATCCTAACCTCCATGAAGTTATCTAGCTCTTTTTTGAACCCTGTTAAAGTCCTAGCCTTCACAACATCCTCTGGCAAGGAGTTCCACAGGTTGACTGTGCACCGAGTGAAGAAAAACTGCCTTTTGTTTGTTTTAAATCTGCTGCCTATTAATTTCATTTGATGACCCCTAGTTCTTATATTATGGGAACCAGTAAATAACTTTTCCTTATTCACTTTTTCCACACCAGTCATGATTTTATAGACCTCTGTCCTATCCCCCCCTCAGTCTCCTCTTTTCTAAGCTGAAAAGTCCAAATCTTTTTAATCTCTCTTCATATGGAACCCTTTCCAAACCCCTAATCATTTTTGTTGTCCTTCTCTGAACCTTTTCCAATGCCAATATATCTTTTTTGCGAAGAGGCAACCACATCTGTGAGCGGTATTCAAGATGCGGGCATACCATGATTTTATAGAGAGGCAGTAAGATATTCTCTGTCTTATTCTCTTTCCCTTTTTTAATGACTCCTAACGTTTTATTTGCTTTTTTGACTGCCACTGCCCATGGAGTGGATGTTTTCAGAGAACTATACACAACGACTCCAAGATCTCCAATGACAGATTTCATGATTGAGACATGTTAAAAAAAGCAAACTGTAACATACTCAGAGAACTGGTACATTCAGTCCAATGGGAAGAAAATCAAAGTAGAATAATAGTTCAGGAGTGCTGCCTTTTTCTCAAGGAGACCTATTAAAGGCAAATTTTTAAACAATCCTGATGCAAAGTAAAGATAGGAAGGAATAGTAAGAGGCCAGTATGGCTCCGTCAGGAACTCTTTAATGACCTGAAAGTCAAATAAGAATTCTACAAAAAAGAGGAAACATGAATGAATTGCTAAGGAGGAGCACAAAAGAATAGCACAAACATGCAGAGACAAAATTAGGAAGGCTAAGGTAGAAAATGAGCTACATCTAGAAAGAGATATAAAAGAACTTACTGCCATTTAATATATGAGGAGCAAAAGAAAGATGAAGAAAAGTATGTAAGTCCTCTCCTTACTGGCATGGAGCATTCATAACTGATGATATCAAGAAGGCTGAAGTGTTAAATGCCTATTTTGGTGCAGTCTTCATTAAAGATGCTAATGGTGAGCAGATGCTCAGCATAATTAATATAAGGGCAAAGGAATGGACGCCATAATAGGGGAAGAACAGGCTAAAAGAATAAATAAGGTGAATAAATAAGGTAAATGTCCTCAAGTCAGCAGGGACTGAGGAAATACATCATAGTTCCTTAAGTACTCTATCTG
Source organism: Pelodiscus sinensis (assembly GCF_052426305.1). Classification (NCBI taxonomy): domain Eukaryota; kingdom Metazoa; phylum Chordata; order Testudines; family Trionychidae; genus Pelodiscus; species Pelodiscus sinensis. Next base: position 21,483,190 of record NC_143074.1, on the reverse strand, counting down.
AAACATCTCAGAACCACTAGTGATTATCTCTGATTACCTCCTGCCCCAGGTAACAGTTCCCTCCCAGACCCCGTAACCACCTCCCACACCATTCCACCAGGCCAGAATCCTCTACTGCACCCACACTCCCTCCCTGACCCTACACCCCAATCCCCTGATCCAGGTCACAGCCCCCTCCTCCACCCAGACACCCTCTCAGACCCCACACCATCTCCTGCACCCAGTCCCTTACCTCGTGCGCCCTTCTGCACCCAACAATCACCCTAGACCTTGCGCCACCCTCCACAGAAAAGTGCAGCCCTTGACCACTTACCAAAATCTTGGAATGGCCCCCCACCAAAAAATATTGCCCTCCCTTGTTATAATGCATCACAAATTGAATAGAAGTCCACAATGAGTACCCCATCTAATTCTGACAGCCGCACTTTGGGAAGGATGTAAACAAATTGGAGAGAGACCAGAGGAGAGCAACAAAAATTAACATGTTTAGGAAACCTGACCTCCAAAGAAAAGTTAAAACGAGGTGTGTTTAGTCTTGAGAAAAGAAGTTAAATGGGGGATTTCATAAGAACATAAGAATGGCCATACTGGGTCAGACCAAAGGTCCATCTAGCCCAGTAGCCTGTCTGCCGACAGTGGCCAACGCCAGGTGCCCCAGAGGGGGTGGACCAAAGACAATGATCAAGCGATTTGTCTCGTGCCATCCATCTCCAGCCTCTGACAAACAGAGGCCAGGGACACATGAGTCTTCAAATGTGTTAAGGGCTGTTCTGTAGAGGATGGTGATCATCTGAAGGTAGGACAAGAAGTCATGGGCTTTGTCTGCATTGAGGAAGATATAGGTTAGATATTAGGAAAAGCTTTCTAAGTATAAGGATAATTAATCCAAGGGAAGTTGTGAAATCTCTGTTATAGGAGGTTTTTAAAAAGATGATCATTGATGGTTTCGCTTTGCATGGTCATGCCTCAGTGAAGAGGCTGGACTTGATGATTTCTTGTGGTCCCTCCCAGCTCTACCTTTCTCTGATTCAGTATCCTGTTGAGTCACTACCCTTCCTGGGAAGATTAAAGGGACATTCAGGACCACAGTAGCCATAAACGTCTTGTTAGGCAAGTAGAAATTTACCAGAGTGCACGATTCCCCCCAGGTGGATGGATTAAAGACTCACAGAAGAGTGCAGGGTTGTTTTATTTTTCCAGTCCAGTAGCTACAAAAATGTTAACCAACGCTTTATAGTCTGCTCCACCAGTGAGATTCTGTAGAACACTGAATCCTTCGGGGCTTTTCATGATTATCCCAGTAACTGCAGCCCGGGTCACACTTTGAGGTAATTATCCTGATGTCTGAAAGTTAGCAAGTTCATAAAGGAAAAGACCCAGATTCATTCCTGGGGATTTCTAGGAGTGTGTTAGCAAATCCTGGGCACTTGGGATTTATTTAAATTAGCTCTTTTAATTGCATTCACACCTTCCTCCTCTGATAGCCGTTCCGGAGCCATCTCGGAAAGACAGAACGGCTAATATCACCACCGGCCTTTCCTTTCACTTGTTAGCCCTAATTTCGTTTCCAAAGACGTGAGGCCGATATCGGCGGCCAGGCAGAGGACTGGGTGCTAGGGTTCTCCTGTTCTTGGCTCTGTTACTGACTCGCAATGTGACTTTGGGTAAATCATTGACTTGAGCTTTTCACTTGACCTTCCCCGTCTGCTGAATGGGGTTGGGAATGCTCATGGAGTGGACCTAGCTGACCAGCCTGTTGGGAGGCAGCCTTCATTACCGTTGGCAACACACTTTGAAAGCCTCTAATGAAAGGTGCTAGCAAAGGCCAATTTGTTCTTCAGCTAGGCTGGCTCTTCCTTTGATTCCTAAGAACTCTCACCCTCCCCTCAATCATCGCCAACTTTTCATAATGGGTCACAGAGGAGGAGGAAATGCTAGACTGAATCAAACCAGTGATCCATCCACTCCCATATCCTGTGTGTGGTGACAGCCAGTATCAGAGGGCACAGAGGACTCAGAGCATCCACTGGGATGCAAGAGAGAAGATTGTAGATAGTTACAGAATAAGCAGCTATAGAAAAAAATACCTTCCTGACTCCTGCCAGATAGAGGCTGGTAAGGACCCCCACTCCTCCCAGTTTTTCATTACTGCAGAAGTTTGCATTCGCTGCATAAATCTAATTTTGAATCCTATAATTCTCAGTGATATCTTGTGGCAATGAGTTCCACCAGTTAACTATGTAACCTGACAGAGACACAATCTTTCCCTTGATCCGTTTTGAATTTCCTGTCTCTCAGTTTTATTGTCTGTCCTCTTATTCTTGCATGGCAGCTATGCATGGTTGCTTCTCATAGACTCATAGACTTTAAGGTCAGAAGGGACCATTATGATCAGCTAGTCTGACGCCCTGCACAGTGCAGGCCACAGAATCTCACCTACCCCTCCTAGAATAATCCTCTCACCTATATCTCAGATATTGAAGCCTTCAAATACTTTGAAGACCCCAAGATGCAGAGAATCCTCCAGCTGTGATCTGTACCCCATGCTTCTATCTCCTCTATGACATTCATTATTTGAAAACTCTGTGTCATGTTGCTTTTTATTCCTCTCCTCTTTAAACCAAACCTCCCCCTTTTCACTCTCTCTTGCACAAAAAGTTTACCTTGGCTCACACCATATCTGTTGCTTTTCCTAATGATTGCCTTGCAAGCGTTCCCCGTGCTGGCTTCAGAGGAAGCATCTTTTCTACACCAGTTGTTTTGAAAGCACGGACATGGTTTTTTTTTCCTGTGCATGTGGAAGTCAGGTACCTTGTCTGCAGCTGGGACAGGTTGGTTAATTTCTACACTTGACTAACTGCTTGTCGGTCCCGGAGCGCCCGAGGAGAGTAACTGAGACACTGGTAGTGCAGACTCCTGCACCGTGGAAAGAAAACTGGGAGATGCAAAGAGCCTGGGTAAGTTAGGCCTGGTGATCAGAATAACAACACTTCTCAGGACTCCTTCCCCCACCCAGGGAGCTGTCATATTTGATGGGCTGCAGCCTGGCTGAGGAAGACCTGGCTTGACTACAGCTAGTGATGGGCCCCCTCTGTGAAGTTGGGTTCCAGACTTCGCCCCAGCGCTGAGTGGTCCGGATCTGGTGCTTGAGGTGGGCCCAGAAGCAAAGTTCAAAGCCAGATCTGAGCGTCTCCAAAGTGCTCGGGAGTTCAGATCCGTGGGTGTGAGTTGGGGTGGCCCAAATGCAACCCTGCCAATTCCTCGGAGGGCTCTACTAGGAGAGCTTTGGAGGCCAGTCTTTTGCAAGATACTGTTTATCTAGAGGATCAGAGGGAGAATTCCATGCAGGTGATCTGAGAAGTCTGATTACAAAAGAAAAGCCTCTCTCTCTGGGGTGAAACCAGACACCGATTACGCCCCACGTAGAGACCTCCCCCAGGCATTCGGGTGCTGCATTGCTGCTCCCGCCAGACTGCCACTCTGTTTTGCCTGGATCTTGCTTTGGATGGAGAAAAGCACCAATGAAGCCATTGTGCTGGCATGACTCCTGAGGCTAGCCGCCAAGAAGAGATGTTAGCTTGGTGGCGCCCAGCCGCAAGGCCTCGGCCGCCTTCAGAGAAATGAGGAAAACCGAGAGGACAGCAAGTGGAGGGAAGGGCCCGTGATTGCCGGCCTGCTGAATGAGCAATGCAACACAAGACACTGGTTAAGCCACGCTCTGGGCGATGCTTAGTCTGTTGGGTCCTGGGGAGCACCCACAACCCTTCTCCTGGGCCGTGTTAGCAGGCAGCAGCCATGGGTTGTGCCAATGAATGGGAGCAAAGGCAGTGAGGAAGCCCTGGCCCATGGGCAGTAGATTGTCACAGCCACCGTGCTGGAGTGGCATCTCCAAGGGACGACGACTCAGACAAACATGATGCCTCCCAGGGCAGGATGGCGCACCGGCATTGAGAGCAGGGCAGCATGGACTGGACTCCGGTGTTCCCTGTACACTGAGCATTTGGGTGGCCACCCAGGAGAGATTCAGGTGCAGCCCAGCTGCTTAGCAGCGTGCCCAAAGCTGGCAGCATGTGTTTCTGATGGTGGTGCACATCTGCATCTGCCTCGGTGCACAGAACAAAATGTATTCCCCACACAGATGGAAAAATTAGAGGTAACACTGCTGGACTCCTGTTCTTCCTCAGATCTCTCCTCCTTTGGAATGGATACCTCCCCTGGAAGCACTAGCATGGAGCAGTCCTTACATGCAGGATAATCTCAGAACAATAGCCCTCACCAGGTGGCTATGTTTCCCTTCCTGAGGTCAGGCACTATATGGGCCTTGGATGGGTTGCTGCTTTAGCCTCTCTCATGTCCATTCTCTCTCCTCCTCTCCAGGAACCCTCAGCCCGGCTCGGTTTGGAGAGGCACGTACCTTTTCATTAGAGGGAAGCGATAGGGAGCCGACATGACACAGAGAGATGAGTTCTAAAATAATGGGACTAATAAGCATGTAAAATAATCTGACTGTACAAGAGCGCAGTCTCCGGAACGGCGGCTGCAGCAAATGTATTCAGGTTATCAGCGTGTGGCTATTCTGTGCGGCAAGGGCTTAGGCGTAATGAGAGTTCCTGCTTCGTGGGAATTTCTGGCAATGAATAATGATATTTCCCAACAAGCGCTTAGAGACCAGCGTGAATAGAGTGCTGACTGACAGCCCTGGAGACATCCCTCCACTCCCCAACAGAAGAGGTAGCACATGGACAGTGACGATGGTAGCTTCCCAGCCAGGATCCAGCCTTGGAGAGGCCCCCTCTTATGGTGAGGAGACAGTCCCCCTCCTCCCTGGGATAAGGGTGCCATTTCAGGTGCATAGCAGGGGCAGCAGCCGTGCACGCCGAGATACAGCTAGTACTTCATCCCGGTCCCCGGACGTTCCCTTCAGCAGCCAGGCGTGAGAGGCAGGCACGCAATGCAAGCGCTTTCCTCTCGCTCCCTTAGTGTCCGGGGGATGGGATGAAGAGCTAGCCATGTCCCGGAACGCACGGCTGCTGCCCCTGCTATGCACCCGAAATGGCTCCCTTGCCCTGGGGAGAACATGCCAGTGCTCACTGTGCTGGTCAGACTGTGTCTCGGGCACTGAGACCACCACCTTTATACAGGCAACCAAGGAGCCACCGGAGGTAACTTTATTGGTCATAGAATCATAGAATACTAGGACCGGAAGGGACCTCGAGAGGTCATCGAGTCCAGTCCCCTGCCCTCATGGCAGAACCCAGTACTGTTTAGACCATCCCTGCTAGACATTTATCTAACCTGCTCTTAAATATCTCCACAGATGGAGATTCCACAACCTCCCTGGGCAATTTATTCCAGTGTTTGACCACCCTGACAGTTAGGAACTTTTTTCTAATGTCCAACCTAAACCTCCCTTGCTGCAGTTTAAGCCCATTGCTTCTTGTTCTATCCTCCAAGGTCAAGATGAACAAGTTTTCTCCCTCCTCCTTATGACACCCTTTTAGATATCTGAGAACTGCTGTCATGTCCCCCCTCAATCTTCTCTTTTCTAAACTAAACAAGCCCAATTCTTTCAGCCTTCCTTCATAGGTCATGTTCTCTAGACCTTTCATCATTCTTGTTACTCTTCTCTGGACCCTCTCCAATTTCTCCACATCTTTCTTGAAATGCAGTGCCCAGAACTGGACACAATACTCCAACTGAGGCCTAATCAGTGCAGAGTAGAGCGGAAGAATGACTTCTCGTGTCTTGCTCACAACACACCTGTTAATGCCTCCCAGAATCATGTTTGCTTTTTTTGCAACAGCATCACACTGCTGACTCATATTCAGCTTGTGGTCCACTATAACCCCTAGATCCCTTTCTGCAGTATTCCTTCCTAGACTGTCGCTTCCCATTCTGTATGTGTGAAACTGATTGTTCCTTCCTAAGTGGAGCACTTTGCATTTGTCTTTATTAAACTTTATCCTGTTTACCTCAGACCATTTCTCCAATTTCAGATCATTTTGTATTATGACCCTATCCTCCAGAGCAGTCACAACCCCTCCCAGCTCGGTATCATCTGCAAACTTAATAAGTGTCCTTCTAGTGCAAACTTAATAAGTGCACTCACTAGTCTAGAATGGTGAGCTATAGAACCTCAGGTCTTAGGACCCATTGCCAATTTCCGGGCCATTTGGCCCTGGCCTTGCTGATTTGAAAATCCAAGGTAGACTTGGTTTCCCTGATGAATGAACCAAGCAGCCCATGGCCGAACACTCCCACCAATGCCAGACATCAGCTTTGGAAGAGTCAAACTTTTTCTCCATATGTTATTTCTTTAAAGCAGACCCTTAGAATAATAATTCCCCTTCTTCCCCCACATCGCACGCTTTGCTCTTAATCAACATGTGGCATCCGCACATGATCTTGAGTCTGTGCTGCGAAACAGGCTGGGTATCGAATCAAAACCTACAGAGAACCTGAAGTACACAGTGCCACCTGGATGTCTGGCATTTTTATATTTTCATCTGCGACGTGTTAAAACTATAGACCTTGTCGCTGAGCGACTGTAAAACTATCGTTTGGCACCTTGAGTGGTTTTTCTGGATGCTTTCCTTCATGCGACATTTTTTTTTCTTTTACTAAATGCCAGCTCTTAACATTTGCATGATTAAACCAGAGTTAGTGGATGCACTTCTCAGTGATTAGCATCTACGGTTTGTGCTCTCCTCTCTGTGGGATGGGGCCATCAGTAAAACTTTGGAGAAATAGATTTTTGCTAATTGCATTAATCTTGGTAACTGGATAAAACTCTATGGAATCTATGCAAACCAGAGTGTGTCTTTCTGCCAGTGTGTTACATGTATGGGAACGATAGTTGGTTAAATAGTACAAAAATTATTAGTAAATATTTATATTGATAAACATAGAGAATTGGCTCTGCTGCTTTTCATAGAATTGTGTCATCAGTTATTCAGGAATATTGACAGTCACTAGTACATTTGTGAAACGGTTTGTGGAACTCAAACTCAGAAGACGCAGCGATTTTAGCACCAAAGCTTGTTTGTCTGAAAAATCTGTAAAGGGAAGTGTTCTGTGTTCTTCATTCTCCGGTTTAAAAATGTATAGTCCAATTCAGAGAACAGAAACGGTGGCTTGAGTGACCAGTTATGCCCCATGAATAACTAATAATCAATAGTTAAGCTGAACAGCTTGCAGAGATCCCTTAAGCTGACTTTTTCTGTCCCAAACTAACCACCTAATATGTCAAAAAATGCAGAAATTCACACCGGCTGAGGAACTGCCTTCAGGTGCTTTTTTGCCCTGTTTGATCTCAACGTGTGCAGCTGCAGCTCATTGAGATGCCAAAGCATCCTGCACACGCAGCTCCTCGGCGTGGGCCCAAACTGACCTGCATCGCCCAAACCCAGCTTTGTGGGGAAAATGAGGCTCAAACAAAAGTCACTCAAAGAGAAGTTTAGATGCAGGGGTGAGTCCTAGTCAGTTAACTCCATGAGGTTCCAGAGAGAAATTCCCCTTTTCTGGTTGTGAGCTGGTATCAGTTGTCACATTCCAGTGCAGTCAATGAAATGTGACACTACACACGGCTAGGAGCTTCCCGATGGAGAATTCTGAGATGAGCCAGTTTGTAGAGTTGCCAGACAACCTGCCTTCTACCCAACCGAAAAGGGACCGTGGTGGCTCTGGTCAGCAGAGCTGACGGCACCTCTGAAAGTCCGGTTGGCTGCAGCCACGGTGCCACGTGGCTTCTGGAAGCATCTCGCGTGTCCCGTTGGCTTCTAGGCACAGGGGTGGCTGGGGACTCCATGCACTGCCCCTGCCCACGGAGCAGGGGCCACCCTGAGAAGTCCGACCAATGGGAGCTGTTGAGTTGGTGTCTGTGGACTGGGGGACACTCTTGGAAGCCATCTGAATTAAGTGCTGCCCAGAGCCTGCACCCCAACCCCCGCCTGTCCCACCTCCTATCCTACCTGTGAGCCCCTCCCAAAATCCAAAGCCCAGATCCCTGCCTGCACCCCACTCCAGCCCAGAGCCTCCTCCCACTCTCTGAACCCTTATCCACTTGCCGTTCTATCTAAAGTCTTCGAAAGGGGGGCTGTCTTCTGCAAGACCACATGGTGCCCCGGTGTTCCCTCAGCAATACAGGCAGTCCCCGGGTTACATGGATCCGACTTACATCGGATCCCTACTTACAAACGGGGTGAGGCAACCCCGCACTAGCTGCTTCCCCCCAGCAGACCAGGGAGACGCGGAGCGGCTTTTCTCAGCAGACACCTCAGCTTGAGAATAAAGGACTGAGGGAAGTGAGGTGTGGGAGAATAAAACTGAGCTCTGGAGAAATGTTTGGCTAGAGTTTCCCCTACAATATGTACCAGTTCCGACTTACATACAAATTCAACTTAAGAACAAACCTACAGTCCCTATCTTGTACATAACCCGGGAACTGCCTGTAATCAACAGTTACAGTTCTTGGCTTAAATAACTCAGCCAGCCTGCCTCCACAGGCACTCGCGCTTCAGAGTGTGCAGACAGGCAATCCTTTCGAATCCTGGGTGAATAGTCACCCATGCAAACCTGTGGAAATGGTGAGGGTGCTGCTTTTCTCCCTGCTGGGGCTTGGGGCTTTCGCGAGCGCTGTCGTCTCCTCACCCCAAACTCAAACCATGGCAAACTGGAGGGATTTCTCCTCGGTGGAGTCTGCTATTTGCTTTCTCTCTGCTTTGCTTCCCTGGTCGCCATTGCCCTCGCAAATGCAGTGCCGGAGCTTATCACTGCAACGTGGGAAGCGTCTGAATGGCTAGAAAATCCCTTCCAAGCAGAGATGGTGGGATTATTATTTATATTTTATTTTATTTTTGGTTAGGGTGGCTGGAATGCAAATTGGGCTTTAATGCCTCAGGGTTTTGCATTCTTACAGTAATTCCTTATGACATGTGCCAGGCTCTGTTGCATTCAGGGGGGTGAGATGATATTAAACAATAAAGCAAGCTTGCACTTCTCTGTTGCTGTATTTATGTGCACACGCACACTGGCACAGAGGTGCTTATTAGTAGACTGCCATAACCACGTGGCTCGCCCCAGCGTAAGGCATTTTGCAAATCCCAAGCGGGCAATAAGAGAGATCATCTTAAATCAACTGGATAACCTCACCCTCCTTCTCCCACTGTCCTCTCTGTCTCCATCCTTTGTCCAAACACAGCAGAGACTGCACACCGTGCTCCTTAGGTAATGCTCTATGCAAAACAATGTTGGAGGCTGAATTTCTCTCACCGAGAAAAATCAATATTCTTATTGCCTGGCTGCAGAGAAATGAGTCATTGATAGGGGGCTGGGAAGAGTCCAGGCACAAAACCATGGTAGGACTGATCAAAGTAGCTGGCAAATGACTTTGATTTGTCTCCTCGGCACACCAAGGGTATTAACGTGTGACATTCCAAGAATGACTTAAGGTGGCGGTCTCCTCCGCGACACAGACCAGGTATAAGGGCCCTTGACTGAGCAAATGGGAACTGCCAGTCCAACAGGCGCGGGCCACTGGCTGAGCATCAAACAGCCATCTGACTTGCAATATTAATAACATGGCAGCGAGGGACAAAAAGCAGCTCGCAAGGCGATGCCATGTTATGTCATTGACCTTGGCCAAGAGGTGGATCATTGTGAATTGTTTTAGCTGGCCTGTCGGAGCGCCTGCTGGCTCTTAAAGGCATCAAGGCGTTGTCTGTTCCCGCACACGCAGGCTGTGGGAAGGGCTGATTGTTTTTAATGAGGCGCGGTGGGTGCCTGCTGAATGCAGATGGAGGCTCCTCCGGTTGTCCCTGAGGAACGCATGCTATGAATGGCGGAGGGTGGGTTTCCCCACATAGCCTGCCAGTGTGCTCCTCCAACCGCTAGGACCAAGAGGTTCCCTCTCCATGGACCGTCAGTCTTTGGCCTCGCAGCTGAGACCTCGGCAGGGGAGCCAGTTGGTGCCACAGTGGGGAGGTTTGGGGGAGCGTGTGTGCCCCCGTTCACTAAGAACAGGAGTAAGATTCACCCATTAAATTCACACAGACTGCTGAACAGCTGGCAGACGTGACCCATCATTCTGTTGCTGTCAACCAAGGTCAGATGAGAACCAGTGACCTAGATCTTGAACACTCGATGTCCCTCTGGCATTCCCAGGAGCCATTCAGCCACTGGGAAGGAAATTTTAATTGCCTGGCTTTTCAAAACACATTAGCGATGTGCCTGGCGTTAGAGAGTAAAACACAGTGCAGTTAGTGAAGTCTGTATCGTGAAGAAGCTTATAGAAACTGTGGAGATAACTCTCTGTTCTACCATATCTAGCCAATAAATAATGTTTTCTAATAACGATTCCAGAAAGGACCGCCTCAAACACATCCTCTTAGCAGAAAAAGAGCTTCTTTAATTTTCTGAAGATTAAAATGCCGAATCAACTAATTACTTTTCTTTGAAAAGCTCCACCACATAAAATACATATTCTCTCCGTGAAGCAAATTGATTTATATTCAGTCATTAATTCTTTATAGCCCATAATTTGCGGAACAACAAAGCTTATTGGGAAATGTTCACTATTAAGGGAAGAGGCAGCTTTCTGAATAAGAAGGGAACATCTTGGCATAGAAAAAAAAATATGGCACGCACCAACCATGCCGGAGCCGTGCAAAGGAATTCTGCGCCACTGCTCAGACGCAAAGGAGCCAACCAGGCATTGCTCAAGCATCTGTAGCTGGCTCTGGGATCTTTCCATGCACCTAGAAAGGCAAAGTATTTAACATAGGTGCTCATACCCTACCTAGGGAGAGCAGAGTAAGGGCATGTCTACACAGAAGAACTAAACATAAAATAAGCGACGGCACTTGAGCTACGCTAATTGAGTAGCTTAAGTCGAAATAGCTTATTTTGAGTTTTGGTGCTGTCTACATGACAGTTATTTTGAAATAGAGCACTCTTCCCCCGACTTCCCATACTCCTCATACAATGAGGATTACAGGAGTGGGAGTAAGAAGCCTGTTATTTCGAGTTTATTTTGAAATAACTGACATTATTCCGAAATAACGCAGCTGTGTAGACATTGTCTAACTACCTCAGCACTCGGGCTTTTACACATTGTGTTTGTGACTGTGGATTTTTCCTGACCCTTTGGATTCTCTTTAGTGTTACTGAATTTCAGGTCTAATGCAAGTGCCATGACATGGTTTTGGGGGAGACCTTTCTAGCAGCTGAATTTTTTTCAGTATCACCGATAGAAAAAGAGAATTTGAAATAACTAAAACCTCCAAGCCCCTAGATCCCCTCTCTCAGTACCTGCATTCAAGTACTGTATCATCTTTGGGTTCTATGCCTTGAGCTCTTTCAGCATAGTTATGAAATGATGGTGGAATTAGCTGGTCAACAGCTGACAAAAGCGGTGGCTGATGGCTAGAATGGTCAGCGAGAGGGCCACCAACAGACAGGAGGTTTCTAGGACTCCATCGTCAGTTTGAGGTGGCCAAAGCTCCCTCAGCAGGTCCCTGTCTGACTGGCTGGTTTTGATAAAAATGCACACCATTGCCTGGTTTTGCAGCTGGAGTTCTGTGTGTGGAGATTCCAAGTTTATATATTTTTTTGCAAACATGATTTGGTCTGAAATGGCCTGATTTTCGCACTGGGGACATGTGTTTTCCCCAAAGGCAGGAAGAGAAGAATTTAAAGAAATTGTTCCCTCTGAGCTAAATTTTGAAGGTTGGGAGAACTGCTCTTCTACAAATGTTTAAGCACGTCTCCCTAGCACACAGCCTGGGGGGGTGCAGTCACGGGGATATTAAATAAACTATGCCAAGGAAAAAGATGCAGGTTAAAGCTGAGTCAGAACTAGAGTATGTTGCTTGGCTCTGATGTGGAGTGTTGTCCATGCAGGGCCATTGTCAGAGTTTCCCATATATACGTTTCCTCTGTAGACGCTCCTTCTTATTTTACAAGCAGTTGTAAAGAACTTGAGACTTCACTCACTTGGCAGGTGTACATCAGGAGTTATTCCCCATAAATCCAAAAGTTTGACATTGGAGTAAAAGCAAGGTAAGTAAGGTCAAAAGTTGGGCCAAAGCATTGAGTCTTGTGAACCACACAGGTAGTATGGTCCTATGCATTTTTATAATGCCATCTCTATCTTCGTTGAAAAAGCTGGAGATCTGGGGATAGCTACAGCAGCTGGCAAGTTACAGTGGGAATTTCTCTTTCTTCAGTAAATAAATCAATCCTGAAACTAATCAACCTAAAATTAAATAAATTAAAAACCTTCCTCCAGCAGAGCTTCTAGCTCAAAAAGGGAAGAGTACCAGGGTCTCCATGAAGTCCACTAGAGACTCTCCTATGGCAATTGATTTTCTTAGGATGTGCTGTGCGTTTGTTCCAGGATATTTTGCAATACCCCAGTTACTTCTCATATTAAAAAAGATACAATTTTTTTTCTAAAATCCAAGATGCAATATGCATCAGAATTATAATTGCTAATGCAATAAGAAGATACACATCGTAAAGAAATAATAGAAAGGGGCACATATAGAACATATGTGTATTGTAGTGTGTGTGTAATCAAATATATGAATGGACAACAATATAACCTTTTTCTCTATGTAATAAAATGGAACATACATTGTGGCAGAGTTCTGGCTGTGCCCTGTGGGTCCTGCGCTCCTTAGGTGGTTATTATGCTGCTCAGAGGCTCACTGTGACCCTCTATGCTGCCTCTTATGTTTTTCTAGAGGTCAGGGTTACAGCTTATCAAGCCATGTTCATCATTGGCAAAGTCAATGAATGGGGAGAGGGAGAGCCCTCGGTAATTCCTGGATCTCCTTTTTCCCAGAAAAAGTTAATTCTATGGTGCGGGAAGGTTGGGGGGAACCTGGGCCCACCCACTACTCCGGGTTCCGGCCCAGGGACCCTAGGCAGCAGCAACTGTTTGGGTTTTTCCCTGTAGCCCCAAGACGAAAGCCTCTTCCCTGGGCTGCTTCCCCAAATGCTCCCCTAGCACCTTTCCTTTGGTACCTGACTGAATCTTTCCCTTCTCCGCTTCTCCACAAACACACTTCCTCTTCTTGGTCCATCCTTCTCCTCTCCCTGCCTCCTTTCTGGGAGGAAACCTTTTATAGCAGCTCCCCCGGCTTTAATTGGCTGCAGGTGTCTGATTAGCCTGCTCTTCCTGGCCAGCTATTAACTAGCCTCAGGTGTCTGCCTGCCTTAATTACGGGGCAGCAGACTCTGGGAGTTTACTCAGGGAATAGAAAACTGTTCATCCGGTGCCCTGCATATCTGCCCTCCCTTAGAATGCTGCAGCCAGCTGGTCTGGGGCTGTCATAGCATGTGTATTTAAGCAACAAGGAACCTGCACATTCCACTCCTACTTCCCCTTCTTGTGTGACAGGCATATTCACTCGCTGTGGGAGACCATACGTCTGTCGTCAGTAATGTTTGTGGCAGCAGCAGCTGTTGTCTTCTTGGTGGCTCTCGCAATAATCTGGATCTTTAGATCTTGCTATTCCATTTGATGCTAGGCTGTGAAGTGTTTAGGGGAAGTGACTGGCTGCCTTTCTTTTCCACAATATTCCTTTTTAACTGATCTTTGCTGTTTTGTTCACATGTAAATAAGGTTCTTTGTCGCTCCACTGTGAACTCTCTCTGCAGCGTCAGTTGCTGGATCAAGGGGCATGGAGCAGGGAAAAAGGGGGGGAAGAGACTTTCATGCCTCAGTGTCAATCTGTGCATGAGCCTTTCAGTTGCCCAGCTGCCAGAGCACTGCCCATTTGGATACAAATCCTGGTGAATAAGGAGTCACATCCCCAGCCTGTCTGCTGTACAAGTATGCTCCCCTTTTTATTTGGCCAGACTTCTTTCTTATTGTTTGAACTTGCAGCCTCTGAGCCCGCTGGAATCAATACCCCGGCAAGGTAGCATGTTCGGCGACAGTGCTGACGCGCCGTTTGGTTTTCATTTTCCTTTTAAAAGAAATTATCTCCTTTAATGTCGGAAGGGGGCCCACACTGTGCATGTGGCGTTTCATGGCAGGGATGCGTTTTTGCTGAGTGCATTTAAAGGTACCTTGTGAAATCAGACTGCATTTACCCGGTTCCCAATGGAGACTGCTTACACAGAGATGGCTCATTTAAAAAAAGATCAATTTTTAATAATGCTGCTTTTAGTAGCCCTTCCATGTATCCCACAGTGTCTTTATTTTCCCTTCTCTGTGCTTGTGGGATAATTGAATATTATTGGTTTTAAATGGCTAGTTCTTCCCAGTCATTTGCAAATTCTCAAGAACATGCTTTCGCTAGCCTGGTTGTGATAGTGGTATCCCTACGCCGCTCTCCGCACATTGTAATAGATGTGCGTGCGCGTCTGTGTGTCATTCATTCTAAAGGGCATTCTGACATGTATGCTGAGGCTGGGTCTACACTTACATTGGTATAACTTTGTCCTTCAGGGCTATGAAACTTCCACATGTTTGAGTGATGGAGTTATATCGACCTTGCTCCTGTGTAGACGGCGTGATGTCAGAGGGAGAGCTTCCCCCCTTCACGTAACTACTGCCTCTCATAGACGTGGATTAACTACGCCCATGGAAAAACTCTCCCAACAGATTGGATAAATGGACTGTAAGGTGGATAGATAGCTGGCTAGATTGTCAGGCTCAACAGGTAGTGATCAATGGCTCAATGTCTAGTTGGTGGTTGGTTTCAAGTGGAGTGCCCCAGGGGTCAGTTCTGGGGCCGGTTTTGTTCAACGTCATTATTAATGACTTGGGTGAGGGGATGCATGGCATCCTCAGCAAGTTTGTGGATGACACTAAGCTAGGGGGAGAGGTAGATCCATTGGAGGGCAGGGATAGGGTCCAGAGTGACCTAGACACATTGGGGGATTGGGCCAGAAGAAATCTGATGAGGTTTAATCAGCTGCGGACTGAATGGCTAAGTAGCAGTTGAGCAGAAAAGGACCTGGGGATTACAATGGATGAGAGGCTGGATGAGAGTCAACAGTCTGCCCTTGTAGCCAAGAAGGCTAATGGCATATTAGGGTGCATTAGGAGACGCATTGCCAGCAGATCTAGAGAAGTGATTATTCCCCTTCATTCAGCACTGGTGAGGCCGCATCTGGAGTTTTGCATCCAATTCTAAGCCCCTCATCACAGAAAGGATGTGGACGCATTGGAGAAAGTCCAGCAGAGGGCAACAAAAATGATTAAGGGGCTGGAGCAGCAGATGACTTACGAGGGAAGGCTGAGGGTTATTTGGGCTTGTTTGGAATACAGAAGAGAAGAGTGAGGGGGGATTTGAGAGCAGCCTTCAGCTACCTGAAGGGAGGCTCCAAAGAGGATGGAGAGAGGCTGTTCTCAGTAGTGACAGATGGCAGAACGAGGAGCAATGGTCTCAAGTTGCAGTGGAAAAGATCTAGCTTGGAGATTAGGAAAAACTATTTCCCTAGACGGTGGGGAAGCACTGGCATGGGTTCCCTAGGGAGGGGGTGGAATCTCCATCCCTAGAGGTTTTTAAGTCCTGGCTGGACAAAGCCCTGGCTGGGATGATTTAGTTGAGGTTGGTCCTGCTTTTGGTAGGAAGCTGGACTTGATGACCCCCTGAAGTCTCTTCCGCCCCTCCCCCCGTGATCCTGTGATTCAGAGTATCATCATCACTAAAGCTGTAAACAAGCCCTGAGAAGGGACAATGTCCAACAGAGGACAGAGCCGCGGATAGCTGCATCCACATCCATGGATGTGGATATAAAGTGAGTATCTGTGGATTTGCAGGGCTCTACTGAAGGACACATCAAGCAGTATTTGTGCCATAGGTCTCTCCACCAAAATAAAATGGGAGACCTTGCTCCACCAGTTACTATCTGTCGATATCCATATAGTTATAAATGCACATAATAAAACATGAATTTGAAGAGTATTTATCACTCGTGTTCTAAGTGATGTATGAGGCTTAGCCCTAGGGGTCACCGTTGAGTCTGGCTTTACAGACCATCTCCATGAATTCCCTTTAAGCTCAGAAATCCATTGAATAAATGTGCTGATAGTAGTGCAGAGGTGTTACAACAGAGAGGAAATTCTCATGGATCTAGAGACATTAAAAAGCAACGCAGCAATTAACAAAATGAAATTCAGCCTTGGAATAATGAAGCCGAATACATTTAGGAAGGAAACAATCGTAGACACTGAACTATGGTTGGAAATCAGGAAAGGCAAAAAACTATATTGTGGCTAGACGGGCGGCAGCCAAGCAAATTATTTTGCATAGGAAGCAAATAAATAAGTCCGTGCTGTTTGAGTCTGTATCTGCAAAGGCCATATGCTCCTCTTTTAGACTCTAGGTACGTGATCACTCTTGGTATATTGGAAGCACCTCCATATCAACCAGATTTTGACATCAGAGGGCACATGGAAGAGCGCTTCAGAGATGTTTACGGTTTTCCTATCTGGCTTGGCTGAACGGAGAGCGACTGGTGAATTTCGCAACTATCTGCAGTTATTAAAAGGTGCCGACATTAAGGAGGCGCAGGACGTTGTTTAGGGTGGATCATGGTCAGATAAATAGGAGGCTCAAGTGATAAGATTGGGAAGGAACTATGTAAGCAACTAGACATCAGGAACATTTCCTAATGCTCTGAATTATTAGACTCCGAAAGGAAGTAGTGAAATCTCCATGTCTACTGGAATGTACAGAATCCCGGGGAATGTGCCTGAGAGATCTGTGTTGGAAAAGGATATGGCCACCTAACAGGTCTTTTTTAGTACTCGGTAGTTGTTTTGACAGAGCACCAGAATCAGGATCTGGGGGAATAATGGATTTCTCTTTTTTGTGCTGATGTTTAGTGCGTAGTCTCATTAGCTTGTTGCATGGTATTCTGTTCCTTTTCTTTTGATGACATTCGTTGTGTTTCTGGTCCTCCAATATAAGCAGGTCTCATATACATTCTACCTCTTGACAAGCCAGACAAAACTAGAGATGATTCTGAGCCACAAAACTCAGACCCAGACTAGACTTCAAACTCACTGCACTGCTCGACCTTTGGTGTTGGAACTCCTCTCTTATCAAGATTGGGCTTCCTGATTTTTCCATGCAGGAAGCATCTTGGGGAGAAGGCTTAGTTGGAAGTAACTTGCTTGTGTGTCTTTTCCGGGGGATGTATGAATTATTCCTCTAGATTCAATCCATGTTAAATTTGCAATCCTTGAACGTCTTTAGGGGAGTTTTGTTTTCTTTTAAAAAATGCCAGAATCAAAAAGTCAAACTCATTCTGAAGTTCAGAGTCTCACCTGAATGCTTGTCTAACCTCCTCAAACCACGGCTGTCACTGGATTTGGGCACAAAACCACATGATGACCACAGTTCCCTCAAAAGGTCCATGAGCCTGCTCCTGTGAGACTGCCCTCATTCATACCACATTCATAGCAAACTCAGGTGAAGCTTGTGTGTTTTGGAGTGTTGCTGAGAGCATCTTGCATAGTTGTAGGATTTGGTCATTCCCCAGTCCTGGTGGAACTTCCTAGACCTGGTTTTGCACCTCTTCTTGCTATCTGCCCTGACTTTCCATTCTTGGAATGTGTCTGTGCAGCCTAGATGAACAGATGCACTTTCTCTGCTCAGTGTGGGCTAAATATTATATATTTTACCTCAAAAAATTCTTCCATCTGATTGCAATGTGTGTGGTTTGATGTCTGGTCACAAGTGAAATGCTTTACACTTCATGCCAGTCTCATTTACTGTGCTGGGGTTGAGATGTGCTCTCCTTCAAAGTTCGCACCGAGGGGACAGATAATCCTGGAAGACCTGTGTGAGGTTGACCTGGAGGAGTTGCCTCTGTGGTCAGAAGGGGCAACGAGGCACATATAGAAATGGAACCCCAACCTCGCAGAAGGTCTTCCCTCATGCTGCTTCAATGACACCTTCTAACGTTGGGATGGGCAGCTCCTTCGTCCCAATCAAGGAGCCGGATGGGCAAAGTGGCTTGAAAGCTACAGTCCTAGGCATTTGTAACAGACCTCACCTCTTGCACTGTTGCCGATGAGGTGGTTTCTATTCATTTAATATTTCAGCCCGTTGGACAGTTCTTAGCTGGAACTTATTTGCATGGAATAAAATGTATGGAAACAGAATTACAAAGAAAACTCCAATAGAAATGGTCACATAAATGTACATGTCTACTAACTTCTGTATCTTTTCAAGAAGACTTAAAACAACATTTATTATGCTGTAAGAATGTCCCCAAACTGGAGTGTTTCATTGGAATCCTGCAGCCCTCACTCACCGCCACCTAAATTTATGACTGAGTCCCACAGTTTGTCTGTTTAAGGGCTTTATTATAGACTGTGTTCTTGCCTAACAACAGGGAGGTATTGATTTTAAGAAGCAAATGGTCATCCCTCTCTTGCTCCATTTGCTTGTAGGCTTGACAGCAACACGAAGTTAGGAAATGAATGCATGCAAGGGCTGCCAGCCTCTAGTTTGGGGAGCAACTACGCGGTTATTTGTCTAGCATCACACTTTGTCATGCCACCTAGTTGCTCTTTTCAGTGCCTCTTCGGTCCCGGACTCCCCATGGCTCTCTCGGGGAGTGTCAAAAAGGGGATGGTGTCCAATGGGCTGCATGCTATAAGGTGCAATTTTCGATCCGGGCTGTGAGGTGGCTAGTGATGCGAAGGAGGGAGTGAACGGCACCTTCATGGAACATGCAGATGACCCTGAAGTGGGCGGTCTTGCAAAAGCCAGTGAAGACAAGTGATGGGTGGGAATAGAAAGACGGGGAAGGCAATCACATGAGATTCAGCTTGGAAAAATGCAGCTGATGCTCCCCAGAGCCTTCCTGGGATGGAAGAGCTTGTGCAATGGTAATCATATTTTGCATTTCTCCTCCTCCTCAACTACCGCTCAGGATCAAAAAGGTACGGTAAGCCCAATAGCTCAGAACAAAGTGAACTCAAATGTAACATCCACCATGAATCAGAGCCTCGTGTTCTTAAACATTAATACAAAAAATCCCATCTTCCCATCTATATTCACAGCACACTACAGCGCTCCCAACCTTCCTTTATAGAAATGTAGCCTGCATTTGCTTTCCCCTGCTAATTATATTCAGTTTCAAGTTGGTGCTCTAGATTAACAAGCCTATATATTGGAAAGTCAAAGTAATGAAGAAAAAATTATTTCATGCGAACCCTCGGTGACCTTGGAGTGTAGCAGATATTTTTCTTTAAAAATAAATTGTTTAACTTCTTCAAACAAGGACCTGGAGGCCTTCTGGAATAGAACCATCTCTGTAATGCAGTCATTAGAGATACAGCGCTGCCTTTTAAGTCCATGTTAGAAAATTCAAATTTTTCAATTTAGTAAAGTTGTCTCTCATTTTAAAGTGCCAGGAAATGGTGAAGGTTTCTGCAGGATTTCCACTGGTTTCTCTCGGAGCAAGAGTCTGCCTGTGTTGGGTTTTCTTCCCTAAAATCTTGGAGACAATACTGGACACACAATGCCAGCAGGCGAAACTGAACTTAGGACCTCAGTAGCTTAGTGCAGGAGCTACTGAGCTCAAATCTGTTGCATGAGCTAAAGCCAGCTGGATCTCAGCTAAGAATGTAGAGCATATTCATTTTTCTCTCTCTAAGGGTACGTCTAGACGACAGGCTTTTGTTGACAGAAGTTTTGTCGGCAGATACTGATGACAAAGCTTCTGCCAACAAAGAGCATCTAGACTACATCCAGTTCTGTCGACAAAGCAAGCTGCTTTGTCGACATGACAGTGTAGACGCAAAGGACAGTGTAGATGCAATAATGCCTTCTGTCGACAGAACTCTGTCGACAAAAGGCGTTATTTCTCACAGAATGAGGTTTACCGCCGTCGACAAAACTGCTGAGTTCTGTCGACGTTATGTTGATAGAACTCAGCAGCAGTGTAGATGCAGGTATAGTCCATATTTGTTGACAAAACCCTGTAGTCTAGACACACCCTAAGTGGTCTAAGTGTTACTAGGTGGGACAGTGAACCACACCCAGAAGACATGATTCTGGGAGGCATTAACAGGAGTGTTGTGAGCAAGACATGAGATGTCATTCTTCTGCTCTGCTCTGTGCTGATTAGGCCTCAGCTGGAGTATTGCGTCCAGTACTGGGCATCACATTTCAGGAAAGCTGTGGAGAAATTGGAGAAGGTTCAGAGAAGAGCAACACAAATGATTAAAGGTCTAGAGAGCATGACCTATGAAGGAAGACTGAAAGAACTGGGCTTGTTTAGTTTGGAAAAGAGAAGACTGAGAGGGGACATGATAGCAGTTTTCAAGTATCTAAAAGGGTATCACAAGGAGGAGGGAGAAAAATTGTTCTCCTTGGCGTCTGATGACAAGACAAGAAGCTATGGGCTTAAATTGCAGCAAGGGAGGTTTAGGTTGGACATCAAGAAAAACTTCCTAACTGTCAGGGTAGTTAAACTCTGGAATAAATTGCCTAGAGGGCTTGTGGAATCTCCATCGCTGGAGATATTTAAGAGCAGGTTGGACAGACATCTATCAGGGATGATCTAGATGGTGCTTGCTCGTCCCATGAAGGCAGGGGACTGGACTCGATGACCTTTCGAAGTCCCTTCCAGTTCTGTGACCAAATGTGTCGCTAAGGTGAAAGTCATGCTGGTGAAGAGGAGTCTTCAATCTGGGGAGCATGCAGCTAACTTGCCTTTCTTGTGACACACTGGCAAAGTAGCTTTTGTGTGCAGCGGGGCTGTGGCTTTGTTTATTTTCCATTTAGAGATGGGACCACAACCACCCTCAGATACAAATTCTCACGCTCTGAGGGTATGTCTATACTACCCCGCTAGTTCGAACTAGGGTGGTTAATGTAGTCATACGAACTTGCAAATGAAGCCCAGGATTTGAATTTCCCGGGCTTCATTTGCATGTTGCCGGGCGCCGCCATTTTTAAATGTCTGCTAGTGCGGACTCCGTGCCCGCGGCTACACGCGGCACGAACTAGATAGTTCGGACGAGGCTTCCTATTCCGAACACCTATTCCTGTACACCTCGTTCCAGGGTGTGGCAGCCCCAGCTGTCCCCAGTGGCTAGGAAGGATCTGGCTGAGGTTTGGCAGGGCTTGGCTCCACAGGGGAGGGGAAGGTTGCTGAAGAGGCGGAGCCTCAGGCAAAAGGGGTGGGGCTGGGCGTTTCCCTCCCCAGCTGAGCCTTCACCCGCCGCCCATGATCATATTACTCCTCCTCGGAAACCTTGCTCAGTTAACCTGATGAAAACTAGATCTCTCCCCTGCCCCAAACAAACACAACAGAGCTGAATGAGAGCAGCAACCCACCACAGGACCCCTCCCCCAGCATAAACAACCCAGGGTGTGCCGGTGAGAGACAGCAGAGAGGTTTGGCAAGAAAACAGATTTCAATTCTGAGCCTCCCAAAGCTCTATTTGAAACAACGGGGGATGAGGTGAGGATTTTAAGCAGTCTTGGAAATGTCCATCGTATTTTGGAATCCATTGGAGGCTGCTCCAGGCTAAGAAGATAAGTGGTGGCAGCCAGCATGCGGGTGAATATATGAGGTGGGACTGTGCATTTTAAAGTGAACTGTTTTTCCCCCCCAATAATGGGTATAATCAAGCTCAGAACGGTTGAAATTCCCCGAGGGAGAAATAATAAAATCCACATTCTGGCAGCTGAATCCTCAATCCTGCTCAGTTTAACAAGTGATCAGGAAACAAAAATCATCCAACTGTCCACCAAGGTGCTGTGCTTGGATCAGCACTCGGGAAAGAAACATTCACTTGGTCAAGTAGAGCTCCAGTTTCCCCAAGGGGAGTGTTCGACTTGCGTCCATTTTTGTTTTGCTTTTGCGGATAAATCTCAGGCCGCTGTTCTGCTAACAGCGCGTTGCTGTTGGTTTTTCTCTTAGCGGCTTGTTTGCGTCGATAATTCGGCCTCTCGCGTATTTTCCTTTCGAAAATAAGTTTGCTCTATCCTGCAAGCTGTGGGCCACAGCGCTGAGTGCCTTCCGCTCCCAACAGGCCCCGAGCAAGGCTAGAAAACCCCAGCGCAAGAGTGAGCGCTCCGCTTTCAAAATCGCTCCCCTCCCTTTGTTCCTGGGGACCTTTGTGTGGCGTGTGCTGTCGCTGGAGTTTCCTCCCCTTTGTTCCCAGGCAGCTGTGGCCTTTGTGTTTCCAGCAGCGTCTGAGGTATCTTTGCCCGTTTCCATCCTGACTGCAGCTTTTGCGCCTCCCCTCTCTTCGGCGCTCGGTGGTAACATCTGCCAGCAGAGCCAGCGCCGGGCTTTGCGCTGCACCTGGATCCCGGATCATTAGGAGACTGCAGAGCAGCTTCCGATTCTCTTCCAAGTCTTTGGCTTTCCCCAACCGGCAATCGGGTCCAAGTGACTCCCGGCCCTTGACCAGCGGAGGCCCGGCATCTGCCAGCTGCCCCTGGCTGTTGTTCCCAATTTGACAGGGGGGCCTGGAATTAAAACCTCAGACCTTTGGTGGCTGCCTGTCATGCGAAGGACCCCCGGGCACTGTCATTTGGCTCTGGTCAGGAACAGAACCTGCCTCAGGACGGCGTGAGTGTCGCGGCAGCCCTGTGGAGGGCAGCGGGGAGCCAGTGTGTGTGAGGCCCGCATGCCGAACCCTGGCTCGGTCCTTATGCCAGGGTGCCAGGCAGAGCTGCGGGGGGCTTCCTGGCCTGAGCATGGGGCAGGGTGGGCATACACCAGAGCCCAAGAGAGCAAGGGGACAAGTGATTATGGGAGGAAGAGAGGAGCAGGGGGGCCAGGGTTACTTAGGTTTCCGTCAGAAAGAGCCTCACTCCAGAGCAGGCTCTGGGTGCCCTAGAAACACTCTTAACAGGAGCGCAGCCGTCGCAAACCTCCACGGCCCAAAGCAGCAGCATTTCTCCTTCCTCTGACCGGCTTGTCCTCCTCCGAAAGGTGACGGATCCAGCGTCAAGCCCCCCCCCGCCCCCCACACTTCCCTCCTCAGCTCCCACCCTCGCCTGCCTCCAACGCACAGGCCTTGCCCTGTGCAAGTCTGGACCCCTGGGGGCGCTGAGCACAGAGCACTCCCCAGGGAAGGGCCCTCCCCCCAGCTGGGCCCGGACCCCCACCCTCTCAGAGGCAGAGGAGCGGTGCTGCTCACAGCCGTGCCAGCAGGGCATCGCTTGCCTTCGGCGCTCGGGACGGACAAATAACATTAGCATGCTCAGAATCCGCCCTTTGCTAGCGCCTGTCCCCTCTGGGGCTCCATGCCGCAAGCGTGTCTTAAGGCTCGGCAGATGCCCCAGTGAGCAGGGTGAAGATTCATATCCTGCTTTCGCAGCGGGGAACCGCTGGGACGTGCTGAACCACGGACAGCCGGAAACAGAGCCCAGCCGCCCTGTGCTCTAACCACTGGGCCCTGCTTCCTGCTTTCCACAGGCCTAGAGCATTTCACCTCAAAGAGCTTCCCGAAGCAGCGACAAACAGTACCATGGACACGCAGCCGCCCCAGGGTGCGGCGAGGGCAGCCAGAGGCATAGCGAAGGTGTTATGCGCCCTGGGGCAAAGGCAAAATTTGCCTCCCCCCGCCCGCCACCAACGCATGTTGGGGCCCAGAACCTGGCGCACGGCTGATCCCGACCCTGGGAGGAGGGGGGAAGCTTGTACCGCATTTTCCCCCCTCCATTTTGGGGCCGGGCCCCTGCATGCACTAACCCGCCAGTGGAGATGGAGGAGGGTCGGGCTGGGGGTGGAGAGGCAGGGAAGAGGCGGCTCCAGCCGGCAGTGGCGGGCGGAGGAGGACCAGGCGAGCCGAGGGATGACAGCGGGAGCGGCGGGGGACTAAATTGGCACCCCCCTAGTGTGCCAGCCACCCCGCCCACCCTTGAGAGCAGCGGTGAGCCAGTACAATACCCTGGGAGGGGGCAAATTTTGGCTTTGGAATTCAGGACACCCACCCCCCTCCCATTCCCCAAGGCACCAGGGGATTTTTAATGGCCAGGCCTGACCGGTAAAATCCTCATGAGGCCCAGTGGCCGGTAGTTGCAATACAGTCCTCAGTCCCTCTCTGCGAGCATGGTGCTTCCATCTGCTCTGTGGAGGTCTCACGGGGAGTGATGCGTCGGGTCCACGAGCTCTGCAGAGGCCTACGAGCAGCTTCAGACCGGGCCGTGGATTTTGAAGGATGAAGGGCTGAGCTCCCCTTGCGGGGATTCAATCCGCCCATCCAGGGAGCAGCAGGCCCTAGCCCTGGTTTGTACACGACTGGCTTCTGCCTCTCAAAGCAGCACTAGGGGTCGAAAGCAGGCTGGACTGGCTGGAGGTGGAGTTGGAAAGGCGGCTGGCATTGCTGTGGGGGAAGAAGAAGGCTGGAGGATCTTCTGTGGCGAGCCAGCTTTGGAACTAGGGGCAGGGTAAGAAGGCAACCAAGGCAAGAGTGAGGGAGAAAGAGATGGGGCTAGCGGTGCACTGAGCCCCGTGCTTAGTGGGGTCCCTCAAGCGGGCAGCCTTGGGACAGGTTCCCAAGCAACCTGATGAGCCCTTTCACCTGTCCCCCCCTCATGAGGCTCCTTCACCTGGCAGCCAGGTGGTTCTGTGGCGCACAAGGGCCTATTTCTTGCCTGCCTTTGATTTCTGCTGTCAGTTATGCACCTGCCTCGCCTGTATCCCAGCGATGGGCAACCTAGGCTAGCAAGTGGGTTGCAGGCGTGGTCCTCCTTCATCCTAGTGGGTCACAAGCTTGGCGGAACCGAGATCGTCTCCCGGGAGAGGGTTGTTGTGCTCACTGCGCTGGCGTAGCTCGAACTTGCAGGAGGGCGGCGACGGAACCGTAGCAGCACTGGGACTGGGGGCCGAGGGAGCGCCCGGCTCTCACGGTCAGTGCTGGGCGCTATCAGCCTGCACCTCACTTCGCAGGCCCTGGCTTTCCGTGCGTGTCACGTCAGTAATACCGGTGGGGGAAAAACCCAACATGGGGGGAAACCAGCAGAGTCTGGCAGCCCTGTGTGCGGGTAATGGTAACAAAATGTCTCCCGGGCCGCACACAGAGCCCTGCTGGGCTGCATGCCGCCTGCAGACCGCAGGCTGCCCTCCACCGCAGTATCCCCACCGCGTGTGGGGCAGCTGCCCAGACTCGTCCTTCTCCCACAGGCCCCGCCGAAAGAGCCCCAACGAAATCTCGTGCTGCACCACCAGGGTTTCTTTTCATTTCGTTTTTCTTTCCTCCTTAATGAATCTGACCATAAATCTGAGGGCAGGTTGTCAAGGGCTGATAAAGAACGGAGAAGGGAGGGTGTGTGGGGCGCAGGGTGGTCATATATCACAAGGTCTGAAATGCTCTCAAGGGCAGGAGGGTGACAGGCCACGACAGACCAGTGGAGCTGTAATAGAGACAGGAAAAATCCCTTCTCTGGCAGGGCTCAGCGTGCATTGTGCTGTGCCAGGGAACCTTTATTTCCTTGCTTACGTCCCGAGAGACACAGAACAAAAGCCGAAGGCCGGCACCTGCTTCAGACGAAAACACGAGCGGCTCAGAGAGGGAACGAAGCCTGGTCACACCATTCCCTTCCGGTGCTCCCGCCGCTGCTGTTCGGCTCCCATCAACCCCACTCCTGGCCCGGCTGCGCTCACAGGAATTAGCAGGGAGCTGCCGGGCTTAAAGCACAAGCGAGAGGTGTCAGGGCTTCCAGAAGCTGCCAGGGTGTGAAAAGCCAGCGGGAAGAGGGAGGCTGAATTAGGCTCAGACAGCACCATTGGCAGAGCCATGCACTGTGGGCTAGGTTTGGGGACTGTGGCTGAACTCCGGCCGTGTTCATTAGTCCAGTTAGTGTCACCGGGCCAGGAGCGGGGAGACGGAGATGGCTTGTCTTGTATTTTGTTTTTTTAAACTTTGCCCTCCCCCTGTGTGGCCCTGGGAGCTGGGGAGGGGGACACACTGGAAGGAAACTTCCTTGCCAGCCATAAACCGCAGCCCCACCTTTAACTCCACCCCGGTCTCCCCAGCCTTTCCCTGAGGACTGTCTCGAGCGATTGGTGACAGGAGCGTGAGCAGTTCTGGGCAGGGTCTGTGAGGCCGGCAGCGCCGTCCGCGTATAGGGGTGCCAGATGGTCTCCCAAAAAATACCTAACACGCAGGCTAAAAATTTGTCGAGCAAAAAAAAAACACCCAACACTACGAACACACATGCTATGTTAAAACTTAACTTTATTAGTCCCAGCCACGCCCCCCCCCCCCCGGCTTCTGCGCTATCACAGGCTCCTAGCGCCGTGGCCCCGCCTTCCAGCCACTCCCCCACCCACGCCAGGCTTCCATTGGGTGCACAGCCGGAAAAATCAGAAAATACCAGATACTGCACATGTCCTGTATTTTCTGATTTTTTTTACCGGACAGAGAGCGCAAATACTGGACTCTCTGGTAGAATACTGGACACCTGGCGACCATATCCGTGTATCCTGCTCTGAGGGTCCCTTGTTTGGCCTCCGCAGATTGGTGGCAAGAGGTGAAGGAACTTGCTAGGGACAGAAAATACCTGGGATTGAGTAAGGAGGGAATGAGGACCTGGAGACTGGGAACCATCCGCGTGGAGGAATTGACCAGCGCACTCACTGGGGTACAGGTTGGACCCGCCTGGGCCGGCACCCTCAGGACCTGAGTGGTCCCGAACCAGGGAATTATCCAGACCAGGGAAGGTCAGTGCTCCCTTTCTGGCCACCAGTGCCGCTCCCGGCCTCCTGTCTGGGCTCTGGGGCTCCCAAGGCTGGGACCGCTTGGCCACCGCCAGTCCCACTGTCATCAGGGGTTCCCCAGCCAGGGTCGGGGCTGCTCAGCCACCACCAGCCCTGCTGCCACTGGGGGCTCCTGGAGTTCCCCGGTCGGCGCAGCTCGACCGCTACCGTGCGCTGGGACAGTCGCCGGCGTGCATCTCTCAGCGCTGTCCTGAGGGGGAGGGGGACTGGGAAACGAGTCCCTTCCTCCTTCAGTGCCCTGAGGCAGGTTGGTGGCTTGTGTTGCCTGATGAGAGCCCGAAAAGGCTGCCTTTGCTCACAAGTTCCTCACTTCTTTCTACCTGTCCCTTTGACTTTGAGAAGGTCCCTAGGGCTTGACCGGTCACTTGGCCTTTTGTGCTCATTGCAGCCACTGGCCTCCCGACCAGCTCCCAGATATCTGATGTCTCCATTTTTCCTTCCCTCTTTCTGGCTGGCTTCATTTATTATTTACCGATGACATCCAGAGGACACACGGGCGATGGGTTCAGTTATGATGACTGCAATAAAATCACTTGCTTACACTAAATTACTGGGAAGATAATACATTCATTAGACTGGCTGCGGGATTAATCCTCTGGCGCTGCCGGCTGTCTCGTGTTACCGGTTACAGCAACATGAGTGTTTCTAAAATATCACTGAGCAAAGGGGAGGTTGGGAGACCCAAGGACAAAGGCTGGGAGCTTCTGAGCACAAGGTGTCTTCGTTCAGCTCCCGAGGGGCACTGGCGGAGCTTCATCCCGCTGGTCTCTGGCTCCCACGCTCCTTGGGCCTCTCTTCTGAGGCCGTCAGGGCAGGCAATTAGTGCTGATGGCTCCCTGCCCCCAGAGCACTGGGATCTCCCTCTTGTCACACACAGGCCGCTCATGGCTACGCTGAGGGGCAGCTCTCAGGCACTATGGTCTGGGACTGAATTGGAGCAGACTAACCTTGCAAGCAGCCTAACTACATCTGATCCCCACTCCCTGTAGCCCATAACTTGTAAGTGAGCTTAGCTCTGGGGAAGGATATTGGGCTGAGAGAACAGAATGCAAAAGCTGCCCTCTCTTCTGGTCAGGTCCTACCACAGGCAGTGGTAGTGAAAAGTAGGTAGCAGTCACATGACGCCCAGTCAACCTGTGGAACTCCTTGCCGGAGGATTTTGTGAAGGCCAAGACTTTAACAGAGTTCAAGAAAGAACAAGATAAATTCATGGAGGTTAGGTCCCTCAATGGCTGTTAGCCTGGATGGGTGGGAATAGTGTTCCTAGCCTCTGTCAGAGGCTGGGAATGGGCAATGGAAGAGGGATTGCTTGATGATTACCTGTTCTGTTCACTCCCTCTGGAGCATCTGGCATTGGCCACTGTTGAAAGACAGGACACTGAGCTACATGGACCTTTGGTCTGACCCAGTTTGGCTGTTCTTATGTTTTCTTTGCACCCACACTGACCTTCCATTACTGCTCCTAGCAGCTACTAGGGATGTTAAAAGGTGTTTATTTAGGTAAACGTGTAACCACATAAAATTTCAGCAGTTACACACAGAAGGGTGGAAGGGGGGGCAGACGGCTGCCCAAGAGCCGGTGGAGCAGTGCACAGGTGTGTCTATGGGGGGGAGCTGTGTGTAACTGTGCACGTTAACCGATGAGCCCAAACTCATTGAAACGGTTGCACTTTCACATCCCTGGTAGCTGCACATATCAGAGAGGAGCTGTAAACGCCCCCAGGCCTAAACTCCCTGCCACTAAGGCATCTCTGGCGTACAAAGGGTGCTGGATCTTCACAAGGGCTTCCAGGGCAGCCAGCTATCGGACAGTGCGGGGACAGCAGCAAGCCAAGCAGACCTCAGTCTAACTGGGGCTTGGGCCTGTACCACCAAGGTCAGTGGGATCTTTGCCAGTGACTTATATGGTAGCAGGCCTGAACCACTGATGTCCTCAGAGTTCTCTCTCTCTCATTGGGGTGCTGTAAGGGCCTCTGAGTCTTGTTGGTCTGGGAACATATCTGTACCTTGCACATCTGGGAGAGAAGGGATAAAAGGGTCATCCATGGTGAGGGAGGGAGTCCTCTTATCATAAATGCTGCCAGCAAAACCCTTGAGTTACCACCATCCTATATACGCTCCCCTGGGCAGTGGGTAATGTAGGCAAACCTGCCTACGCTGCCATGCTGCCTGAGAGGGGCTGGTGCCACGCTGCCTGGCAGCCCCGGCGCTCAGCTGGGATTGGGCGGGACTTGGCTGGGGAGGGGAGGTTAGCTGTTGCCAAGGTGTGGTCTCAGGGAAAGGGATCTGGCTTTGGGTAGAAGCCTTCCCAAGCTGATACTTCACCCACTGCCCATGTTGCATCTAACTTCACATGCACTCAGAAACAGCTGCAGGCATAATATTTCAAATGAAGTGTGTGTGTGAGAGAGAGAAAGAGAGAGAGAAAGGCTTTCTGAAATTCGCTTTGCTTCTGTTAATTCATTCTGACTTGTTTAAAAATAAGGGGCCTTTTGGTTCTATTTTTGGGAAGGTTTTTTGTTTGTTTGTTTGTCTTTTGAATGGTAAAACTGTTTACCAGGGTCAACTATACTTTTGGAAATTAGTCTCCTAGTCGGATGAGATCTTCCCCTCTTGCAAGTGACTTTAGCTTGGAATATGAAGAATGTGGTATCTTGACATTCAAAGGCGTTGCTGGGAGCAGATATGCCTGTTTTGTTATATATTTTGTACTTGGGTTCGTTTAGAAAAAGGAACATTCACCCAGTGAATGAGGCCATGCATTTTGTAAGTCCTGCGTAAGCCCAGTGGGGAATGGGCTGAGCTAGAATGGTCTGTTGTAGGTTTAAGTCGGGTTTAAGCAGGGCATGGGGGCTGTGAATTTTGCCTTGGTATCTTTCTAGGAACTTGCTTGTTTGTTTCGTGCTGTTAGAGCTTTTCCTACTCTTTGGCCAAGGTGTTGCTACAGAGTTGTATGAAAAAGCTGAAAAGTAGGTAAAGTCTCTGGGCACTGTACTTCATTTTTACTCCATCTTTATCCAAGCAAATCTCTCCCACATCTCTACTACTTTTTCGCATTTCATTTTTCACTCTTCTACCAAAACCATTCTCCCTCCACTCCCACTGGTGAAACAGTTCCACAGATTGTGTCGTTTCTCCTCCAATGTCACATCGGCCCAACATAAGAGAATTTCCCGTTCCTAAACTGGGTGAAAGTTGGCCAACTTTCAGCGTAAAAATCAGACTTCAGAGGTGGAAGGGGCTAAAATTCTGGCCCCTTCCTTAAAGCCATGAAGTTCAGCCTTTATAGAATGAGTCTTAACATGCAAGAGAGTTGTACCTTCCAACACCTGCCCCATCCAAGTTAGGAGAGGCAGCGTGAATGGAATGGATTGCAGGGAAAGCAATCTTGTTGTGCTTCAGGGACTGCCCGGGAATACATCATATTAAGTGCAAGATAGGATCAGGCTATTGAGCCTCCCTCTGTGAGTAAAACCTCCCCACAATGACCTCGTCAATTGTGTCACGCCTACAGCCTGACATACAACAGGGAAACCCTGCCCAATAATGTTTCTCATCATTAGTTTCCATCAGGCTCCAACTGCCATTTAATCCAAGCCACTGGGCGAGACCACCAGATAATCAAACCAATAAATCTTGTAAATAGTGTTCACTTTCACCAAGGGTGAGTTGCTTCCTGCCTCCCAGACCCATCTTTCTAAAGAGATAGAGACGACCGGGTGCTTGTCTGAAAGCCCTTTATTTAACGGGGCGTATTGTAGCTCCGTGTAGCTTTCTGGGTTCCTAAGGATTGACTACAATTGTCTACTTGACACTCTTAGTAAGCAGAATATACTGTGCACAGTGGAAAAATACAGCTGTTGCCTCTGCATGTGTGAGCTCTGCTGCTTCAATCAAGCTGTCAATAGGGTATGTTTTGAATAATTCAGACTTTGAGCTACAACCAGTAAGTCCGGGAATATTTTCAAAAGTGCCTGCAGCGATCTACAGTGGCAGGAACAGTCTCTACCAAACTTCAATTGCCAGCTACTACCAGATGCACCTCAATAGAGCCGCGTTGGTTGTGCTGCCGAATTTCTGTTCCCTCTTTTTCACTGTCTTTCTCTATATGCTAAAACCTCTGCCCTCCCCATTCATCAGTTCTATCATTCTTTTCCCCTTGTACTTCTCTTCAAGAGCTTGTTTATTGGCACTGCTGTGTGCCTTTTCAAGCCCGCTAATATTAAAACCACAGAAACGCAAGGGGGGAGTGAATATGAACTGATGTTTTCTGTTCCTGCCGTTACTCTCCTGCAGGGAACTTGGAAAATAAGATAAACTCTGAGGCATCCTGGCTATTGTGGTATAGACACCTAACTAGAAGGATGGACATCTAGTTAGATGGACAGACAACCGGACAACTGGTCTTAAAATGGAAGTTGATGATTAGGGTGTGGCGGGTAATCCATCATCTGTTGTTATATAACCAGTTGAATCTGTGGGCACCCATCACGGTATCTCGCTGAGTGGTGATTACTTCATGTTGTTGCGTGAGCTGTAGAAAGTCCTCTCCACGTATAGCTATTGTTCCTCTTCACATGCTGTAAACTATCTGAGGTAAATTATATACATTTTCCTTAAATGTCCATGTGCCAATCCATACACTGTTATGACCATTGAGTTGCGATGGTGAGACAAGATAAAATAACTAATTAATGGCCTCTGAACATTTTTCTGCTTGTTGTTTAGGACCAGAAAGGAAAGAGTTTGTCTAATCTAAGGATTAACCGGTTACCCAATTATGCGGTGAGCATCACCCTTACTGGGACCATGTCTACACTAGGAAACTATTTCAAAATTTCTAAATTCGACTTGATAACTCACAATTTAACAAATTCGAACTAGTGTGTCCACACTTCAGGGAAGCGTCGAAATTAGTCCGAGACACGCTCCGTTAATGTGGGTGCGCTACCTCGGACATAGAGGCCCAGGAAGCACTGGGGCGTAATTCGAGTTACTCCAGGGAGGAGTTATTTCGAAATAGCAGCACCGGCACATCCACACGACCGCTATTTTGAAATAACTATTTGGGAATAAGCGTTACCCTGATGAAAAGCAGGAGTACAGATTTCTAATTCCGCGGCCTGTTATTTCGAAATAACGGGCTTGGTAGTGTGGATGCTCCACTCCTACATTCAATCTTGGGGGGAGGTGTTATTTTGAAATAAAGTGGACAAGGGCTGAGTGATACTTACCAGGTAAGCAGTTAACCAGTGGCCTGGCCGGGCTGGAGAAGCCCCTACATGTGGCGTGGAGTGCCCAGCCAGGGTCAGCCTGGCCGTAGCAGCCTATGGCTCAGCAGGCCCGGAGCAGCCCCCCACGCCACGGGCAGGGAGCTGCTCCAGCCTGGCTAGGCCCGTCACCTGTGGGATCCCGGTTAGCTGGTTAAACTTAACATTTAACCGGTTAGCTTGTTAAACAGGATTTTACATCCCTAGTCTAATCTTAGTGAGGGGGCCCACTTCATCATCAGACCAGGAAAGACACTTATTTCCCAATAGAAGCTTTCATCCACCCAAGCTTTATGAAACTATTCACTCCTCCATGGGGATGTGCCAGAGAAAATTCCAGCTTGGAATTCCCCTACTAGCTTCAGTGGTCAGCACTGGGAACTGAGCCTACAACAACATATCTCATCCTGCCGGTCTTGCAGTGGCTGCGTATGGTGGAGATGCTAAGGATGCTGCGAGAGGCCCAAAGAGGGA
This sequence comes from Pelodiscus sinensis, assembly GCF_052426305.1. Classification (NCBI taxonomy): domain Eukaryota; kingdom Metazoa; phylum Chordata; order Testudines; family Trionychidae; genus Pelodiscus; species Pelodiscus sinensis. The sequence goes on along the minus strand of NC_143074.1, from coordinate 21,450,722 downwards.
GGCATAGCCAATCTCTCTGGTGTAATCATCTTAAATTGGAGCTCTGTAGTGCCCAATCTGTACGCCAGTGTATTCAATCGGATAGCTATCTAGCAAATAAATCCGATTTGTGGATCTTTCCTGTTTGCAGAGTGTTCAGCGCATCAGTCTCCAGGGAATGTCTTTATTGGGGCTTCATTGTATTACCAGCCTGTTAGTTTCTCTGGCTTTCCTTAATAAGTCTGTCGATTGGTTCGACGCTGACCGGCTGGAAACAGGAACTCATTGCTTGGTGTTAGATGAAGAAGCCCGTGCTTGCTCTGGGAGTTGGGCAGGATTTTCAGACTGATGGAGGAATCGTTTTTCCAGGTGAAGTTCCCTTGCATGTTACGTTCTCTGTTGCTCTTCCCCGTTTTCACACTTGCATGTTTATGGTTTTCTCCAGTGGGCTATTTGATTCCCTCTCTGAGGTGCTCTAAGAGAATATTGTCCATCACTTATTAGACTTCGCCCTGGCAGACTACAGTTGTAATCTCAAATATCTGCCCTAGTTCTCAAGCCATTGTCTGAAAGGGATGTGCATAAGAATATAAGAACAGCCATACTGGGTCAGACCAAAGGCCCATCTAGCCCCGTGTCCTGTCTGCCGACAGTGGCCAATACCAAATGCCCCAAAGGAGTGAACAGAACAGGTAACCATCAAGTGATCCCTCTCCTGTGACCCATTCCCAGCCTCTGACAAACAGAAGCTAGGGACCCCACCCCTGCCCATGCTGGCTACTAGCCATTGATGGACCTAACCTCCATGAATGCATCTAGTTCTTTTTTGAACCCTGTTAAAGTCCTGGTCTTCACAACATCCTCTGGCAAGGAGTTCCACAGGTTGACTGTGCGCTGCATGAAGAAATACTGCTGTTTGCTTGTTTAAAATCTGCTACCTATTAAAAACACCTGTGTAAAATCCTGTTTAATTCGCTGGTTAAACGTTAAGTTTAACTAGTTAACTGATTCAAAGAGGGACAGGGGGTCGTTCCAGCCTGTGATTAGGGGCTACTCCAGCCTGGCTGCCTCTCGCCTCATGCAAGGCTGCCAACGCCTAGTCCGCAAGCGGACTTCCGCCCCGCCCCGTTCACATCCCTATTGTCTAATAGGCACTTTTATTCTAGAATGGGTGGGGTGAGACCTGCTGCTGATTGTGACCCTGTGCTGCAGGGTGATGAGCATCTTCATCTGCCCTGAATAGCGGGAGTCTAAGGTGTCCGGCACCTGGCAGGATCCAGCCTATGCTAAATCTGCATTTGCACCCACCGGAGGCAGCTGAATCCTTTGTCAGGTGAATGGCTCTTGTTGATCCTTCCTGTGCAGTCTGATGAGCAGAGTGCGGAAGCCTCCAGACCTTCTTCCTCGCCACCGCTCTGCCTGTCTGGGGAGCTGGGCTTGGAAAGGGGCTTTCTGTCTGCAGAGGCTACCCGCATGCCGCTCTCCTTTAGCACTTTCCATAGCCTGTAGCCTCTGTAATGTTAGAGTCCATTCTCTGGGGCATCTGGCATTGGCCATTGTCAGCAGACAGGCCACTGGGCTAGACGGATCTTTGGTCTGACCCAGCTTGGCCATTCTTATGTTCTTGTGTAAGCTCAGCCTACACTGACCTGCCTACAGCCCTGGTTGGTGGATCATGTTCAGTTTCAAGCCCAACGTGATTGAACAGCTGACAGGTTTGTGATCAGCCCACGAAAGAGGGTTTCCCTTTCGAAAGCAAATCTGTGTTTCTACTGCATTCGTCAGGGGGACTGATAAGGACTCCACTGTCCTGTCTCTGTGTTAATTCTCTTTCAGAAGAAGGTAGGTCTGAGCAACAGGGCTGAGTGCCAGGAATTCTGGGTCCCTCCTCCATTTTCTGTGAGGCTGAACAGGTCATTTAGCCTCCCTGCCTCAGTTTCCCCAACTGGAAAATGGCAATAATAATACTTTACTTGCAACTGGATTGGTCAGGCTACTCAGGTGGTGGCTTTACAGTGCTGAGCGTTATTATAATTGGGAATTTCTCTGTCATCACTTACTTTTACAAATTGTTATTGGTCTATTTATGAATTGCAGTAACAACGCAGGGCCCTGTTGTGTTAGATACTCCCCATCCATACACAGAACACAAAGGCAGTCTCTCTTCCCAAGAGCTTGCAGTCCAACACCAATCTTCTTGTCAGCAGGAGGCCTTGGTGTCATGATGTACGCTCTTTAACAAGCAGTCCGACACATTTCTGTGCCTAGAAAAACGTACTGCTGCAAGGGATCCCCTACCCGCACTGGCTGACAGAGCCGTGTCCTGTTGCTTTCCATTTTCACTTTTTAAGCTCTGAATTGGAAATTTGCCATACAGATTTGGTGCGCATTGCTCAGAGTCACGATCACAGCAGTTAACGCTGGGAACCACGCAAGCCAGCATGTTGCTTTACTGATGCACCTCAACCCCAACCTATGGCATCGCCAGCAGGTACCACTCCCCAGTGACTCACTCTCACCCCCTGGAAATCCTGAAATAGCCTCCCCAAAAGCCAGCCCCAAGCCAACTGGAAGCCGAACATAGAAACATCTCCCCCTGCTGGAGTCGTGCCACCAGGGGAGCTAGAGCTGGTTGGGAAATGGGAACTTGGTGTTTTCTTTCAAAAATTTCAAAACCTTAAATTTTCTTGTGGCAGGTTTTGACAAGCAGCGAGTTTTCATTTCCGTGAATGTTGGGGACAATTGTAATCTCCAATACTTGCTTATCATTTGTCGCCTCTTTTCTCTTTTCCTCCCATTTCCCCCCATTTTTTTTAATCCCATTGAAAACTGGGGGAAGCATAGGATGAGGAGAAAAAGGTCCAAATAATGCAGAAACATGATCCTGAAAAATAGATTTTTTTTGTTTTAAGATTTTATTTGAAAAATTTTTTAAAAAAAAGTTTTTTAAAGGATGAAAATGTTGCTTTTTTCCCCACAAAAAAGATCATTTTACAATGGGGACATGTCCTTCAGAACTTGTCACCCATCTAAACACAACAGGCCTACACAAATGGGGAATGACGGAAGCAAAGCCATTTTCCCCCTTCCTTACAGAGCAAGTTCATCCCGCTTCTGTAGACTGCCATTACCAGACTCCCTCGCAGGGCAACTCGCTCTAGGAGCCCTGGAGACATTTTGCTGGTTTTAACCCTTTAATGTTTCGTGATTTCCGGGAAATGATGACCCGCTGAAGGCCAGCTTGCAATGCCAGTTTGCGTGTTGATGGTTGGTTTCAGATAGCGGGAGAAGATGCTGGAGCTGCCCTCAATCCGTTCTCACGCACCCTTGCCAAATGATCACATCCCGTATTTATTTATTTTTAAACTACCTCTTGATTTAACCACTGTGCTGCTCCTGCTGTCCCTGCGCACACACATACTGTGGGCGCATGCCAGGGTGCTGCAAAGCTGCTGCAATAGTTCCCGACCTACCAAGTCCAGCAAAATTTGAAACCAGCTTTTCTGTGGGTTTGGTCTTATTTGTGGTTGGAACAATGAAATGCTGTAGCTACCGCAGTACGTTCCTTGGGATAAGACGAGGAGAAGCAGGAGCAAGCAAGGATCAGAGCCCCTCCCTCTTTGGAGACAAAGAGCGACAAGAATGATTAAAGGTCTAGAGAACATGACCTATGAAGCCAGGCTTCATGAACTGGGCTTGTTTAGTTTGGAAAAAAGAAGATTAAGGGGGACATGATAGCGGTTTTCAAATATCTAAAAGGGTGTCACAAGGAGGAAGGAGAAAATTTGTTCCTCTTGGTTTCTGAGGACAGAACAAGGAGTAATGGGCTTAAAGTGCAGCAGGGGAGGTTTAGATTGGACATTAGGAAAAAATTCCTAACTGTCAGGGTGGTCAAATATTGGAATAAATTGCCAAGGGAGGTGGTGGAATCTCCCTCTCTGGAGATATTTAAGAACAGGTTAGATAGACATCTGTCAGGGATGGTGTAGATGGAGCTTGGTCCTGCCTTGAGGGCGGGGGGCTGGACTCGATGACCTCTCAAGGTCCCTTCCAGTCCTATTATTCTATGATTCTATGAAAGACTCCGCCCGTGATAGGAGAAACTATCCGACCCTCCAGTTCAGGAAAGCACTTACCAAGTGCCCAAAGTAACTTGCTGGATAGGGACCTTATTTGGGAAGCCAGGAGTGCCGAATGTAGATCTGCTTCTCAAACGTAAGCTTGGTTTAAATAACCATAGTAAGAGGGAGCTGCAAACTGTGACGTGAGGACAAACGTGTTCATGAGTTTTTAAAACTTAAGGCCGTCACTTCCAAGGGTGGTTGCTTAGAGTTAGGCACCATACTCCTAATTTAGCCACTTAAATAAGTGGTCTGCTTTTCGGGTGTCCTGAGTCTGTTGAAATCAGTGAGAATGATGGGCGCTCTGCACCTCTGAATATCACACCGCTTAGTTAGCTAATAATTGTCCGTTTTAGGGACCAACATTAGATCTAACTGAAAACGGGTTAAAAGCCCATTGATGCGCTTCCAGTGCCATTCTGGGAAGCAAGAACCATCTGCTTTGGAGCCTGGAATCCAGAAGATGAAACAGGGCTGTATTCTGGCTACTCCCACAGACTATAAACTCCCAGTGAAACAGGCCCTCCCATTTTGGAAGGCAAACGCAAAAAGCACCCCCCAGATGGTAAAAAGGAAAATCAATTCGTCTGTAATAATCTCACCATTCGGTTGGTAACTCGGAGAAGGGAGTTTCAGAAGGGGTCACATTGATGGGGGCAGGGACTGCTCTGTTTTTGGGCAGCGCCTCATAAAACGGAGGCCGTGTCCCTTTAAAACGTTGTGGCAGCAGTTTCTTTGTGGCTGGCATAGCTCATGTCGTTTTGCAGCGTTGATTGGTCCAATCTCAGCCAATCAAAGAGAGGCAGGTGTCCCATTGGTGTGGGAGGGAGGTGCTTTCTTTCCATCATTGCTGGCTCTCGTGCGAGGTGGCTACAGTGTGCTGCAGAGCATTGGCAGAGGGAATTCACCTCGAATACACTGTCCTCCCCAAATCGGAGGGCTTTTCCACCTTGCCCTGTATTCCACCACTTGCTCCAAAAGTCTGCTGCCAAGTATGTTGCTACTATTCTGAGCCGGTCCCTATGTCCCTCCCTTTTTCCCTTCTCTGGCTACCTCCCTGGTTCAGTGTCAAGTCCACGCTCCCTTTTCCCTTCCCTCCACGGCCCCAGTCGGCACATCTGGCCTCATTTCCCTCTTCCCCTCTCTAGCCCTTAGGGCCATTTCCATTCTTTGAGTCCTTCTTTCATCCGACGGTTGCCAACTCTGACTGAAGCTGTTCCAAGGCTATTTTTTCCCAATATGACGTAATGTCGTTGTGACGGGGCGTCTGCTCCGCACTGGCCCTTTAAGGGTGAAACCGAGCCCTGGGAGAGCTGAGGCAGAGACAGCCAATGAGGGCCCAGCTGGGGCTGTATATATTAAGGCTCCTGGAGCGGCTGACTCAGCCTCACGCTTGCTGCAGCTGTGGAGTAGGAGGGACCTAGCTGCCAGGGTTCCTGACCTAGAGCAGGGCTGGGGAAAGGCAGGCAGGTCTGGGCAGGCTCTGGCCAGGCAAGCTCCCAGGCTGCAGGGCCTGAAGCAAGGCCTGAAGTTACTAGGGAGGCAGCCAGGGCAGTAGAAAGCAACAGGTCCACACCCCCTTGCCAATGATGAGTGGCCATTTCAGACTGCAGTTTCCCCCTAAGGCAGGGGGCTAGATGAAGACTGGCAGTGGGTCACCGAGGCAAGGTGGGCATAGGGGGCTGGGGCTTCCCAGAGGGGGAGGACCCCAGAGTGTGTGGGCACTGCAGCAGGGCAATACCCGGAGGAAGGACGCCATACTCCGGGAGGGATGTGGGTCCAAGCACAGAAGTGGAGGAAAAATAGGTAACAGCAGGCGTGACACCAGCTGAAAGGTGATGCTCTGGAGTGGAAAAGCTAATTCCCCAGGAGTCCAGCAGGAGGCGCCCAAGGTGGTGAGTCCCGGACCCCATTAAAGTCATTTTTTTAAAAGTAGCCTATTAAAATCTCCTGGGGGGGAGGGGTGTTTCAGTGGTTACCAGGAGTTTGATGCCAGTTCTGGGAGACTCCAGGCCAGTCCTAGAGGGTTAGCAGCCTTATTTCATCCCCAGTGGCATGCTCCCTTTGTGTCTGTCTTCATGATGCTGCCTGTACCCTCCCATTTCGCAAGTGCAAATCCTTCCCCTTCTTGTCCTTCAGATCCATCCTTAATATCCATTTCTTTCCTGACCCCACACTCTTCTTTCCCCCGGGTTGTCTCTTCACCTTTATTGCTGTTTTTTCCTTCGTGTGTTACATCGACCCGAGTTCGAGTGAAATCCTTTAGGCTACCACGTTGCGGTTTTGGGATGTGTTTGCAAAACACTCTCTGGAAATGGCAAAGGCCGATAGCGCGATGTTGTACTACTCTGTTTTGTCTGCTGCCATGTGGAAACCTGTCTCCCTATGAAACACTCCGCTGGTGTCAGCAGTAAAATTTTCAATAAACTCTTAGTTTACTAAAACTACTTCTGTAGGGAGGGCAGGGAGACCCGGAATGGCTTACACACACAACTGTTTAGAGGCCAGAGGGTTCATGCAAAAATGTCTTCATTTAAATTCAATTATTTTTCAAGAAGACCAAAAAAATATTTTTTTTTTCTGAATTGGGTCAACATTTAAAATCTGCGGCGCTCAGCCATTTTACATAGGATACAGTCACCCACGCTGTTTATCTTTAGGCAATATGCTCTTGCAAATGCCAATTAATTGCAGATTGCTGCCTGCTCCCCTCCCAGCAGTCTGGATAAACATGCGGAAGCCAGAAAGGGAAGGAGCCTTGTACTGACTACGTGGGGAATGAAATCTGTCATTGTCAGAGCCTTGTTATCTGCTAAGGAGGCAGGCTTTTAACAGTGTTCTTCTCGCAAACACTCTTTTCAAGCACCCTCCGAGTGTACATGTCTGGTGTCTCGGGTTCTGTTGATGGCTGGGCATCCGTGTTTGAAAGGCTTTGCTTTCCAAGAGGCTGTACAGAGATGTCCCTGCTACAAGGGAGTGCTGTCCAGTGCCGGGGGTGATGTGCTTTTAGCAAAGGGCCTTCAGAGGAAAGGTAAAAACCAAGACCTAGTGGAGCTCAAATGCCAGCTTGTAGTTTGATCTAGTTTAATTCTACTCTGTGGATTATGTGCCCACCTAGTCAATCGCAGGGCTTCTTGGAGGCGAGTCTGATCTGGAAATACCCTGTTTGGGAGGGTCATAGGTCCAAGTCAAACTGGTCCCGTGGGAACAGCCTGCATCGCTCTCCAGGGCTGGGTGATCGGAAACTTTTTTCCTCCTGTAAAAAAATCCCCTGCAAATAACCGAGAGGGACAATCCTTCATCAGTGGGGGACACACGGACTAGAACTGAGTGGGTCTTATCTGTTTCTAATGAATATACTGTGGCACCAGAGAGCCAGGGCAAAACTTCCCTCAGGGAGATCCTCCAGAGGACTTTAAACGGCCATCCCGACAGTGAATTTCTGGGCATGCACGGTTCTCGCTAGGAAAGAATGATGCAGGATTTGAAGTGAAGAGATAAACGTGCATATGGAACCATTCTCCCAGCCTCTTGGGGTGCTTCAGTTGGTTCGAAACCCAGGGACTACTTGGGGATGAGGCAGTTTCTGCTCTATTACCGTGTAAATATGGAGTAAATCAGGGGAATTACTCCAGATCAGGGGTGGGCAATAATTTTTGAAAGGGGACCACTTCACAAAGTTCTGAAGTGGTTGTGGGCTGCCCCAGAAGGGGCAGGGCCTGGAGGCTTCCAGGGCTCCCCTGCTCACAGACCCTGATTGGCCTGGGAGTGGGGGAGCACGTGTAGTCTTTGCCCCCACCCTCTACTGCCTAGAGAGAACAGCCAGCTGTTTTGAACAGCTGGTGGTTCCCTCTAGGTGCTGCACAATCTCTGGAGGGGGGAGGAGACTTCGCGCACTCCTCCACCCCCAGGTCTCATTGGCCCGGGTGTGGGGGAGTGTCAGGGAAGCCTGACACTGGCTTCATGGGCTGGATCCGGCCCATGGAACCTGTATTGCCCACCCCTGCTCCAGATTTACTCCGGTGCAACAGGGTAGAATGTGATTCATACTTCTTCACTTTGATGACTGCATCCATGCACATAATGGTTTCTAAGCCACACTGTTTATATTCTTCTTATTATTCTTATTGACTATACATTTGTATTATTATCATACATTTGTATTGCGTGAGCACCTTGTGGTCACAATGGGATTGTGCTAAGAACTATACGGTGAGTTTGTAAGGTCTCCAGAATAAGATACAATATGAACACTTAAGAGGTGCAAGGACCACAGCAGAATGGGATGAGCACAGAGAGGACTGGATGAGCATAGAGAGGACCACAACGGAATGGGATGAGTGCACAGAAGATGGGATGAGTGCAGAGAGGACCACAGCGGAATGGGGTGAGCGCAGAGAGGACCACAGCAAATGGGATGAGTGCAGAGAGGACCACAGGGGAATGGGGTGAGCGTAGAGAGGATAGGATGAGCACAAAGAGGACCACAGTGGAATGGGATGAGTGCAGAGAGGATGGGATGAGCACAGAGAGGACCACAGCGGAATGGGGTGAGCGCAGAGAGGACCACAAGGGAATGGGGTGAATGTAGAGAGGACCACAAGGGAATGGGGTGAATGTAGAGAGGATAGGATGAGCACAGAGAGGACCACAAGGGAATGGGGTGAATGTAGAGAGGATAGGATGAGCACAGAGAGGACCACAAGGGAATGGGGTGAATGTAGAGAGGATAGGATGAGCACAGAGAGGACCACAAGGGAATGGGGTGAATGTAGAGAGGATAGGATGAGCACAAAGAGAACCACAGCGGAATGGGATGAATGCAGAGAGGACCACAAGGGAATGGGGTGAACGTAGAGAGGATAGGATGAGCATAAAGAGAACCACAGCGGAATGGGGTGAGCGCAGAGAGGATCACAGGGGAATGGGGTGAGCGCAGAGAGGACCACAGCGGAATGGGGTGAGTGCAGAGAGGATCACAGGGGAATGGGGTGAGCGCAGAGAGGACCACAGCGGAATGGGGTGAGTGCAGAGAGGATCACAGGGGAATGGGGTGAGCGCAGAGAGGACCACAGCGGAATGGGGTGAGTGCAGAGAGGATCACAGGGGAATGGGGTGAGCGCAGAGAGGACCACAGCGGAATGGGGTGAGTGCAGAGAGGATCACAGGGGAATGGGGTGAGCGCAGAGAGGACCACAGCGGAATGGGGTGAGTGCAGAGAGGATCACAGGGGAATGGGGTGAGTGCAGAGAGGATGGGATGAGCACAAAGAGAACCACAGCGGAATGGGGTGAGCGCAGAGAGGATCACAGGGGAATGGGGTGAGCGCAGAGAGGACCACAGCGGAATGGGGTGAGTGCAGAGAGGATCACAGGGGAATGGGGTGAGTGCAGAGAGGATGGGATGAGCACAGAGAGGACCACAGGGGAATGGGATGAGTGCAGAGAGGATGGGATGAGCACAGAGAGGACCACAGCGGAATGGGAGAAGTCAGTCTGTTATGCTTGTTCCCATTAGAATTCTCAAATTTGCAGCATGTTTCCCTCTGTGCGCTAGCGGCTGTGCTTGGTAACTGCAACCCCCAAATGTTTCATTTCCATTGCCAGTGTGTTAATCTGGGGATTTTGCAGCATATATTAGACTTCGTTTTTCTCTGTCTGCTTTGATGTTGGTCTGTATTTTAGGAGGGCAGAGGGAATGCCCAATGTCTGTACAATGTTTTGGCGCTCAGAGCAGCAAGCCTCCCAGCCCAGGGAACAGACTTGCATTTAGCAGGGCTCCTGCTAGTGCTGTACAGATAGCGCTTTGAAGTTGCAGCTCAGCCTCTGAAGTCCCTCAGCTTCAGAGCCCAAGATCTGGTCCAAGCCGCAACTTCAAAGCACCGTGTGTCCGGCTAAGTGCAGAGCACTAGTGCGAACCCTGCTAGTCCAGCTGTTAACCGGAACTGGGAGGCTCACTCTGAAATGCTGCGTAGACGTTTCCTCCTGTGACTCGGAAATTACCCTTTCTGGATGGGAAGGAAGCCAAGCCAAGCAGATCGGGTCCAAGAGGTGTTCCATCCAGTTGTCTCTACACAGACACTGTAGGGTCTAATGTGATTATCGGGAGAAGAGGATGGAACCCTCCAAATTCTGAGCAGGACATGAAAGATGACTAAGGGCTTAGGGACAGAGGCAGTTCTAGTGAGGAGAACTTTCTGAGAAAAACAATCATACAGAAAGTCTGCGATCTCCTGGTCCTGTCAGAGCCCAGGAACGCTGCTGAAGAATAGAATTGCCTGGCCCACGTAGAGCCCACGACCATTGAAAAGCTTCTGGAATCATGTGCAGGTGACTCAGAGAACATATGATGTTCAGTTACTACAGGAGACTACGAGGGGTAAACGTGTTAGTCTGTAACTTTAAAAGCAAGTCTTTCCCGTCTTCTTTTGCTGTTATAAATTCTGGATTCCTGATATTTCTGCTCTAGCTCATCTGAAGAAGTGGGTTTTGCCCACAAAAGCTCATGATACTATCTATATTTTTGTTAGTCTCAAAGGGTATGTCTAGACTACAGGCTTTTGTCGACAGAAGTTTTGTCGACAGTTACTGTCGACAAAGCTTCTGTCAAGAAAGAGCATCTAGACTACATCCAGTTCTGTCGACAAAGCAAGCCGCTTTGTCGACATGAGAGTGTAGACGCAAAGGACAGTGTAGATGCAATAACGCCTTCTGTGGACAGAACTTTGTCGACAAAAGGCGTTATTCCTCGTAGAATGAGGTTTACAGCCGTTGACAAAACTGCTGAGTTCTGTCGATGTTATGTTGACAAAACTCAGTGGCAGTGTAGATGCAGGTATAGTTTTGTCGACAAAAGTCCACTTTTGTCGACAAAACCCTGTAGTCTAGACACAGCCTAAGGGCATGTCTACACTAGGAAACTATTTTGAAATAACAAAGATCAATTTCATAGCTCCTGAAATAACCAATCAAACTAGCGTGTCCACACTACAGGGAAGCCTCAAAATTAGTCTGAGGCAGGCTCCGTGAATGTGGACGCGCTTCCTCAACTTAGCGCCCCAGGAATCACTGGGGAGTAATCAGTTCAAATTACTCTGAGGAGTCACTATTTCGATATAGCAGGACCGGAGCATCCACATTACTGCTAGTTCGAAATAACTCTTTTGAAATTAGCGTTATTCCTCGAGGAAAGCAGGAGTACAGATTTTGAAATAAGCGGCCCGTTATTTTGAAATAACGTGCTTGGTAGTATGAATGCTCCGCTTATTAATTGGACCTAAGGGGGGTTATTTCGAAGGGAGGTTGTGGAATCTTCAACACTGGAGATATACAAGAGCAGGTTAGACAGACACCTCTCAGGGATGATCTAGATGGTGCCATGAGGGCAGAGGACTGGACTCGATAACCTCTCGAGGTCCCTGCCAGGTCTAGTGTTCTATGAAATAAAGGCCTAGTGTAGACCATGGCCGTAGGACGACTTGTTGTTTTTACAGGAGACTGTTAAAGGAGCCGCTTTGAATTCGTGGAACTGGGCTTGTTTAACCTAACCAGAGCTGGAGGAGAGAGATGATTTGCTCTCTAGAAATTCATCAGAGAGATAAATACCAGAGCAGGAGGGAAGTTATTTAAGTGCCAATGTGGACACCAGAACAAATGGATCTAAACTGCCCATCCACAAGTTTAGATGAAATTAGATGAAGGTTTCTGACCATCAGAAGAGGGACGCTTTGGAACAGCCTTCCCAGGGGAGCAGTGGAGATAAAAAACCTAGCTGGCTTCTAGGCCAAGCTTGAGACGTTTACAGAGGGGATGGTACGACGAGCCTGCAGTGGCATTTGGCTCAGCTGTGACTGCTAGTAGCAAATCTCTCCCATGGCCAGAGACGGGACGTTAACTGGGGAGGGCTCTGAGTTACCACAGAACTTTCCTTCCTAGGGGTCCGGCTAGGGGGGCTTACCCACGGGCTCAGGATTCGTGCCCTATTTTGGGGGGAGGACTTGTACCCCCGCTGCGATTGGCAGCGACACTTTTCACCTTTCTCTGACTCATCGGGCACCGGTCGCTTGATGGGTTACACTAGGGTAGTGCTGCTTCCATTTCCCCCGCCCCCCGTGGGCCACTTGAAAATTGCCGAGGCTCTCAACGGCCCTCTTGGTGATCTTCCCCAATGTTGTTTGGACCGCGAGCTCACTATTGTCAAGCTCTTTGGATAAAAGTGCCGGATTAAAAAACCCCGCTCTCATTAATGCTTGGGTTTTGTTCCTCAAATCAAAGCAAGCAAGTCGTATTTGAATATCAGTAGGGGTCTCTGTCCCAACACAGCAACCCCAGAGCTGAGGCTGGAAAAGAGGGTTCTCTCTCCCTGGCAGCTGCATCCCTAGCGTTGGGGAAAGTCGCCTCTTTCTTTGGCTGCTGCAGCTCTGCACATCCCAAATTCCCCCCACCTCCTTGTCTGCACCCCACTGCCACCCCGACTATTTCCTATTTCCCCCACCACACCCCACTGCCCCCTCCCACCTATCCCCTCTTCCTCCCGAGGCCACCACCTCATGACAGGGTCCAGGCACCTGATTATTGGAACCACACCTGCGAGTCTCTAAGTGGACAGCCCATCGTTCTCTCGTGGGCAGCTGCCCAGGTGTGCACCTGAGAAGGAATTATCCACGGACCACCTGAACGGAGCCATCCGCAGACCACAATTTGAGAACCTCTGACCTAGAGGAAAGGGTGGATTCTCTGTACCTTGCAGTCTACATGACGATTTGAGGCGTTTGGTCACTTGCTCACCTGTGATGCGTCTGTTACAGGACTGGATGGGTGAGGTTCTATAGCCTGAGATGGGCAAGAGATCAGCCGACGATCCCAGTGCTCCCTCCTGAACATAGTGTTTAGGAACTGGAACTCAGTCACAGGAAGAAAAGGCCACTAATGGGTCAGCTGATTTAAGGCACAGCTGGGTGCAGGTAGGATGTTTCTTGCTGTGTAAGAGCATGTGCCTTGTGGTCAAAATCAGGAGAAATATGTTCTGCATTGAACTGGTACCTCATTAGCAGGCAGAAATCGGCTCCTAACTATCTATGAATTATGAACATTTATTTCTCTTGAAAGACCTTTGGGAATCATGGCTATTTTGGCTTCCCCAAATTATAAGGCATTTAAAAGCTTCGGATTATGCCTTTTGCGTGTGTTTGTGCTCCCCTCTGGAACTGTACATAGGAACATAAGAGCAGTCAGACTGGGTCAGACCAAAGGTCCACCTAGCCCAGTATCCTGTCTGCTAACAGTGGCCAATACCAGATGCTCCAGAGGGAGGGAACACAACAGGTAATCCCTCTCCTGTCATCCATTTCCAGCCTCTGACAAACAGAGGCTAGGGACACCATTCCTACCCATCCTGGCTAACAGCCATTGCTGGGCCTAAACTCCATGAATCTATCTAGCTCTTTTTTGAACCCTGTTAAAATCCTAGTCTTCGCCATATCCTTTGGCAAGGAGTTCCACAGATTGACTGTGTTCTGAGTGAAGAAAAACTTCCATTTGTTTGTTTGAACCCGTTGCCTATTCATTTAATTTGGTGACTCCCTAGTTCTTATATTGTGGGAATAAGTCAGTAACTTTTCCTTATTCACTTTTTCCGCACCAGTCATGATTTTATAATCATCTCCCCCCTTAGTCTCCTCTTTACTAAGATGAAAAGTTCAAGTCTCTTTAATCTCTCCTCATAACTGTAGCTATATTTTGGTACACACCGAGTCACATAAATATAATTTATACATATTTGTATGGCTCCGGGAAGTTTTCCTGCCTTTCCGGCTATAAGGAAATGGTTACTTCTATTTCAACTGACAATGCCGGGCTGCTAGCACTCCAGATATATGCCAGTTCACATGAGCAATGAATGGCTGACACAAGACCTAATCCAGCTCTCACTGAAGGCCATGGGGATTTTGCCATTGAGTTCAAAAAACATGAGATCTGGGCTGTACATCATGAGTCCAAAACCCTTTTCTCACTTCATGGGCTCCTGCCCAGTGCTACTGTGGGTGGAGCCTCCAAAATGTGGCTGCTTTGTCATCTGAGCTCTTGCTACCTGAAGTGGGCACTGCACACAGACCTTTTGGTGTCCTGGCTCAGCCTGCAACGGGCCAGGCGTTTGGTACAAGAGCCACCGAATTGAAGGGAAACATGGACCAGGGTGAAGGCCTGCATGCCACTGTGACTCCAGAGCCAGCTGTGCAAATTGCATTCCGTGGCTGGAAGCCTGCCACGTTCAGTGGGAGGGCCATGGAAGCACCTGGCGGCATGCACTAGTACCACCTAAGCTGCTGGAATAAGATCAAGACATTGTACGGGGGTTGCAATAGAAAACAGGACTGTGCTCTGTCCTTCCAACTGCCTCAGAACAGGCCTTGCCAGTCTGCTATGTGGTGTTCTTCTTCCCCGTGCTCCGTGGGAGCATAATGCAAGTGTAACCCACACACCTAGAGGGTGTGGGTCACTGTCCCATGGAGCGGCACTTAGACCACGTACAGCCAGAGATAAGAGCAAGGGCGCTCTACTGCCTGCGCTGAGTGGTAGCTGGCTTTTAGCTCATGTGGTAGAGGCTCCTACACTAAGTTCCAGAGGTTCCAGGTTCAAATCCACCCAGTGGCAGTTACATAAGCAAGCAGAGCTGACTATAGGTAGTCTGCCCTCCTGTATTGCAGACCCAGTAGTGTTGTGTAGCAAGGAGGAGGGCACTTTCCCCACCCTCCTGCTCTGCCCTGTCCACATTCCCCAGAAGGGCACAGCTGAGCTGCACCTTTCCCAATTCTGGTGAATGAATCGTGGGGGGGGACCAGCATGGATTGCTGGCACTGACCTTCCTGCCCGGGGGATGCATGTGCACCCTGTGCACCCCCACTGTCGCCTGTGAACAGACCTGAGAACCTCCCAACATAATTCCCACAGCTGAGCTTGCAGAGAGCCATCCAGTCTTGATTTTAAAACGGCAAATGGTTCCAATGATGGATGACTCCCGCCATTAAACATTTACACCTTATTTCCCGTTTGAATTTGTCTTGCTTCAACTTCCAGCCGTTCGGTGGTTCTGCCTTTCCCTGGTAGATTGAAGAGCACCTGATTAAATAGTTGTTGCCCACATCGAGATTTATAGACTGTGATCAAATCCTGCCCCAAGTTTCTCTTTATGCTAAATAGATTGAAATGGAACAGCGATCAGCACAGAGGCATGGTTTCTGTTCCATTCATCATTCTTGCGGCTCTTCTCTAAGCCCTCGCTGATTTATCAACAACCTTGAACTGTGGTCGGCAGAACTGGACACGGGATTCCAGCAGTTGTCACCCCAGTGCCAAGCACAGAGGTAAAATAACCTCGCTACCCTTCTTTGAGATGCATCCTATGGTTTTTTGGCCACAGCGTCGCTTGGGAATGTCAACAGTAAGGCAATGCTCATCGGTGCTCCACATTAGAAGTATGAATATTACTGCTCTGAGATTAACAGATGTATTTGGTCATAAACTCCCATGGGCAAAGACCCACTTTGTCAGATGTTGTAATTGCGCTTGGACTGCCTCTCCATAGACCAGTGATTCTCAACCTTTTTCCCATGGAGGAACCCCTAAAATAATTTTTCATATCCTGAGGAACCCCTACCTATGAAAACGTTTGCTTGGCCAGAAAAAGTTGACAGCGGGGAGCACGATTCAATTACGGCTAAATAATTGTCAGGAAAATTGATTTGTAAAGAGCTGCTATGTGTATGTCAGCTTACATTGTCAGAAAAAGAATTTTATTTATTTATTCCACGATTTCTCGCAGAACCCCTGACGATGGTCGGCGGAACCCCAGGGTGGGCCCACGTGGGGCTCTTGTATGTTTCAAAAGGAAGCCCAAAGGGAGTGTGGGGCCAGCCGGGGAGTCCACACTGGCCCCTCGCTCCCTGCGGGGCTTCCGCTTTGGATATTTACAAGAGCGCAGCAGGGACTGGGGCTCTTGTACATATCCAAAGCAGAATTGCAGCAGAACCAGTGTGAGTGGAGACTGCTTTAGTCCCCCTTGTGCCATTTTCCACTGTGCCTCTACCTCCCCTGCCCCCCACGGAGATGGTGCTGGGGGGAGTCAGCTTTTAAGGAGCAGATCTGTGCATCAGCTGTGTGCCCCCCCCCCAGACATGCTTGCAAAGGGAGCACTTTGAAAGTGGGGTAACTGGAGATGCCGGGCCCGGTACTGCGGAAGGGGTGGGGGTGCTGTCCCCCCCAATGCACCGATGCGCTGAGATTATCACCCTGGAGGTCGTGGTATGGCTAAAGCCCTAGCGCATTTCCCCGTTATGCATTTTGTGTGCTTTTTGCATCTCATTCCACCTGGGGCAGTGAAACCAGAGAGAGCAGTTTCACACCCCTCCCCCCGCCATCCCGTAGCCTGCCGTAGTGTAACGCTGATCAGATCCACTCTCTGCATCCCTGTTCCGTGCCTGGGGCCTGCCTGGTCCTAGCACTGTTGGGAGGGTTCAAACTGACCAGCAAAATTACAAAAACAGGCGGTTTGGACATAAAATTAACAGCTGATCTTTAAAAACAACCCTGCCCGATGTTTCCCTTCCTGCTGGGTCTCATACAAACCTGTTTCTTTTTGTTACACTCGGTAGAGGCCAGTTAAAGATGTGTCCTGATAGTGAAAGCTGCTTGAAAAATCTGAATGGGTTGTTTTACCTGCTCTGGTCTTTGCGTTATTCGCCATTCCAGCAACACAACAATCACCGGCGTGTGCAGATTGCTGTGTTGCTCTGTTGTTTCACGTTACCAAAAAATAACTAAAAGCAGCAAATCCTTGTGCTAAGTTGAGCCCCGGGGAGAGAAGGGCGCTGGAACAATGTGTCTAGTGGGGGTGCTGATGATGGAAACCTCGTCTTGGGTGTTGTTACTATTTCAAGCCGCACCCCTCGTGCCAGCACCCCTGTACGTCTGACACAGAGTTTTCTGGTGGGATATCACCAAGGCCAGTGGCTAGCCTCCGTGGGGGGATGACGGTGATGCACACCGAGCAGGATCCGGCTGCGAGGAAGCACGCTAGGCAGGAGGAGGGTAGCATAAGGAGAAGAGGAAGGTCACAGCTGTACCTGAATGTGCTCATGTTAAATTGTAGCCTGGCATTTACAGTGGTTCATTTTCACAGGCCAAGTGGTTATTAATAGTCAAGTTAATGTTCAAAGGCAAATTGATTTGACTCCACTTACTTCCTTTTATTTTGCAGCCATCAAGCTGCTCAGTTACTTTTCGTGGGCGGGTGCACAGTGGGGGCACAGGCTGGTCCCTACCTCGGTGTTAGCTCTGAGCCCCTGGACGGGGGCTGGGGCACCCCTCTTTCCTCCGCAGCCCCATGTAGGAGCCACGCAATCCGCACTGGATGGCACGAGGAGTGACGGCAGTGCCTGAGGGAGGAGAAGTCGCTGTGGCTAGGCCTGAGAACACAACCCGAGCAAACTCCAGAGACCCAAATGCCTCTTGTGGCCTCGTTAGCTGACAGAATTAAAAGGAGGAGGCGCCAGTGAGGTGGGTGCAAAAGCCGTTTAAACAAAAGGGAATTCCCAGGAAAGTGTTTCTGTGCCGCATCCCACGCGCTGCGCTCCGTTCGGCTCCCGGCGGGGCTGAGCCGTGCGTGTCGGTCTGTTGTTTCAGTGAAGCAGCTTAGTAGGATTTTGTGGCCCTAGGGTGCATATCTGAGAGGCTGGGAAGCGTGTGCCTGGAGAGAGAAAGCAATGAGTACTTGCATCAGGTCTCCACTGCTGTAACAGTGACAGGAATATAACCCCGTTTCCTAGTCACTGTGCTCCCTGTAGCTCCGCCGAGGTGTCTGTATCGGAACCACCCCCCTTCTCTGCTCCTTTCTGACTTTCCGAGTGTCAGACGTCTGTCGTTTGGTTGGCAGACTTAATAAGATAAGCGACAGTCGTCTTTTAGGTGGCAGCGGGTTTTCAAGCGCCTGTAACGTTCCCAGCTGGGATCATGGAAGGCCGGGCCATCGGTTGTACAACGGGCCACTGATTTTGGGGTACCTCCGTTTCTGGGGACACCGTTTGAGACACCGAGGACCAGCTTTTTCAGAGCTGCTGGGCATCGCCTTCTGCTGGAATTGGGCATGCGCAGCGCTGTTGAAACCCCTCGGCTGTTTCAGGAGGGAGACCCCCAATCAGTGACCACTTCTGAACAGGCGGGTGTGAAGCGTGTGGCAAAGATCTCTTTTCTTGGTGACTCGGGGCGTGTTGACGCTACACTCTGAAGTCGACCTCGGTTAGGCTGATGTAGAGGCACCGCGGGAACTACTTCAGTGGCCGCTGCCGCACACCCGCAGCGCTCCCGCCGGCTGAGGAAGAGCAATGTGGGGAGCTGAGCGCCAGGGCTCTGAGCCCCACACACCTCCCAGCTCCCCACCAGTATCAATGCTGGGGCGTTGGGCCAATTCCAGCTCAGGAAATTCCCCTCTGCTCCCATAAATTGCCCCTGCAGTGTCCAGCGAATGCAGGCTAGGGATGTAAAATCCCGGTTAATTGGTTAACTGGATACCTGGTTAACTTTAACTGGTTAACTGATTAAACTGGATACTTCCTGCCCTCTGCCCCACCCCCTCAGGGGGCAGCCAGCTGCATGCAGGGGGCTCCTCCTGGGGACCGGTTAACCAGTACCTGGTAAGCATACCCGGTAAGGATGATGCATACCAGGTAACCGGTTAACCGGTTACCCATTCACATCCCTAATGCAGGATTCTTCCCTTTGTGACCTAAGCCCTGTGTAATGTCACTGTGTGCTGTTAAACTCTGACTTGTTCCACACTAGCAGGGGCAGCATTTCAGTGGGGCGGGCGCCGTGATACCTGTGCACCCTTTAGCTACCTTGCAGAGGGGCTGTGACGCTTAAGAAAGCCCGTAAATGCTCTGAGATCTGCAGGTGGAGGCCTGTGCATTATTCTTGGCATTAAACAATTCCGCCGCCCTTCCTATGTGGCTCACGGGTCTTTGCCGCCCGGGCTGGGCGAGGATCTCCGTCCTTGGCTTGGGCACCTGGGAGCAAACGCCCCGTCTGCTGCATGTCAAGTGACGTGGAAAGTGAGCAGTGCTGGTCGCTTCGTCACCCGGGAAATCCAGCTCTCTCCAGAGGCTCCGTGAGCCGCGGGTTCCCCTGCCCAAGTGAATCTGGAGCCTTGACCAGGGCACTTGCAACCCAAGAGAGGAACCCAAAGGCGGAAGGGGAAGCCTGGAAGAGAATGGGCGACAGCCATGCTTCTCGGGAGACGCCGCCCGTTCCCTGCAAGCCCCTCCCTTCTCCACCAGAACTGGCAGGGAGCCCTGGCGTTGCCCTTACTTCTGTCGGGGGCAGAGCCAGGCTAGTATACCCCACGCTCCCCTGCGGGTGCAGTGGTGGGACGGAAGCGTGTCGCTGTGGACCGTGGGCCTGCCCGTGTCCTGGCCCGCCGCTGGCTTCGTGAGGGCACAGGCTGGAATGCTGCTCTTGGAGCCTTTCAGGGAACCGGCTTTCTTGGCTGTTAAAGCGCTCACCGTTTCACAAGGGGGGAGGCGCGCGGCGGACAGAGAGCTAACAGCCCCGCACAACCGTTTCACCCCCACCGTGACGGAAGGAGACTTCGGGTCCCAGTGAAACGGCGGAGGGAATCGAAATGAGTCGAGTGACCCCCAGCATGGCTTTGGGCCGGGTCGTCTTGGCTCTTACAAAAGTGCCCCGAGAGTGACGACTGGCCTAGGACCTCGGCAGCCACTTCTCCATTAACGGGCTGGGCCGCGGACGCAGTGCAAAGGGGAGCACTGGCACGGACTTGCAGTGCACCGCTTTCCGGAGCAGGGAGGTAGTGACCTCAAGGGTATTCGCCAAAGCCCTGGTCCTAGATTTTGCCTGGGTTGAGTCCCCTGGGCTGGACGTTAGGTCCTGGCTTGGATCTGCTAGCTGGGGTGGTGTGCACTTCGGTGTGGATTGTGAGGCGTGCGGTGCAAGGCGACGGTTCGTGCCCCGAGAGTTTGCTGATGGGTACATTGTATGAAGTAAATACCCGTGTTCTGAGCTATGGAGAGCCCCCCCCAGTCCCACTTCACACCCCAGATCAGCCAGCACCAGCCTTGTCTGTACTGAACAGCTGTTTCCTTTCCGTCTGGAAGTCGTCTTTGAGGTGGGGGGGGGCCGGCAGGCAAAGAAGGAATCCCGGTTTCGGAAGGAAGTGGCTGCCATCTGTCACGGCATGGCGTGTGCCAGAGAAGGTGTGAAACCGAATTCCGGGGCCGCTCCTGGCCCTTTGCAGACCCGCGCGCTTTAAAGGGGCTGTGGTCCGTCAGAGTCCCCCGAAGCCTGGCTCGCCTCCGCAGCCCCTGCACCCGGCCCCGCTCACCGTGATGGAATTGTCGGCTCTGCTGCCCTTCTCTTCTCTGCACTCTAGACACAGGTGGGGAACCTCAGGCCAGGGGGCTGGAGGTGGCCCCCTGGCTTGCCTGGATCCGGCCCCTGAGGTTCTCCCCTTTGGGGAGCCCATGTGGGTGCTCCAGTCTCCCTGCCCCCCCACCGTGGAGCTGGACCACACAGAGTCCGGATGCATTGCGGGCCAGGGGGGTTAGGAGCCCAGCAGGCTGTGGGTGGGTGACACGCAACACAGCTGGGCTGCGGAGGAGAGAGCCAGGAAGCACCCCCCCACATGGTTCAGCTGGGTTGTGGGGGAGCCTGTGTACGGCTCAGCTGAACTGCGGGGGAAGGAGCTGGCAGGCGGCTCAACTAGGCTGCAGGGGGTGACGGGCACAAGGAAGCCCAGTGTTGGAGGCAGGACACGCTGGGGCTGGCAGCAAGGGGGCCAGAAATGACCTCTCCTGGTTCAGCAAAATCCCTCCTCTGGGACCAGGCAGGTCCAGAGGGTGCCAGACCCGGGAGGTCCAACCTGTGCATGTGGAGGAGAGATGGTCGGGTTGTGGTGGCAAACGTTAGCCCAGCTGTGATCCCTGGCTGCCCCGTGCATGGCTGATTTGCCCTGCTTGCCCCGTGAGGACCCGGCGTGCTTATCTTTCCTAGCGCTTTTGAAGGACACTTGATTTTCCAAGGCTCTGCTGCCTGAAATCCTGATGGCGTCCTGGACCCAAAAGTTGCCAGCAGGTCTGTTCTGTCTACGCAGATCCAGAGAATCAAGGTGAGTTCTCAGGCCGGCTTTCTGGGTTTTTTCATGCATTAAAAAAAAAATGACCCAGCTGAGTCTTCACCGAGCAACTAGTGAAAGTCCTTGAGCTCTGCAGCTGCAGCAGCATGAGAGCGTGGGCTTAGTTTGCTCCTGGTCTCTAGTGTCAGAGGGGTGGCTTGCCTCGCCTGGATGCTTGTGTCCAGCCCCGCACTCCTAGGAACACTAATGGAGATTGCCCGGGCATCGGGGGAGGGAGGAGAGAGTCCTAAATTGTACTGCAACATCCACATGAAATGAAATCACGTATGCAACACAACAGAGGCTTTGGGACAGAATAACTACGAGCTTTGGGGGGCTGGCTCTCCTTGTACGTTTGTGCAGCGTCTGCACAGCGTCTGCAACTCAATAGGTGAGATGGCACCACGCACAGCGCCCCCTGCTTTTCTCAGTGTGGCCTCTCTGAGATTGCGCCTGGAAGCCCAGGACTTTGGGTGGTACTCGGGAATGGATTGTGTTTAGAAAGAGGGACTTTACCCTGTTAGGGGTCTATCAGGAGGGGGGATTGAACCTGGGACCTTAGGAACTAAAGCCATATACCGCTACCCTGTGAACTAAGGCACTCAGCTAAGGCTGTAGAGCAAACGTGTTCCCTTATCCGTGGTTTCAGTGCCTCTGGCTTACACATGGATGTCACCAAAGTGGTACCAGCGCTGTACTTTGAATTGTTTTGCCGCCGCCGTTCTCCGTGGGCGTGTCCACTCTGTCTTCTGCTGGCGAGTCATGAAACCCGAACCCTGCCCTCCCCGTCTGCCCCAATGATCAGCTGACAGAAGGGGCTCGTGTCTGGACATCTGAGCCACATGAGAACCCCCTGAAAATCAAAGTGCTGGGCCCCAGAGACTCTGTCAATTGCACAGCTGTGAAGCACAGTAAATCTCACTCTTAACTAGGTTTATTCCCTGATCAAGCACCCTGGAGACCCCTTAGCCTTCACACACACTCAACCTGATATTAATTATAGGGCTGAGCTTATGAAGGTCAGGTCTCATGCTAGTCAGACTGGAATCCGATTTCTAAACCGAGTTTATTATTTTAATAGGAGGGATGAATCCTAATACAACAATAATATACCAGGCCCAGGGCTCTGAGGAACAGACCTGAGACTGTACGTATTTATGGGCGGTATTGGGTGAGAACATGATGAAAATGAATGATCACATAGTCACTGCCCAAAACAAAGGCTGTGACTGAAGGCGAGTCAAAAAAATTCTACACAGGAGAAAATGTAATGCCAGGTCACATGTTATAGATTGGCATTACAGTCTGTCTGTCTGTCTATCTAGGACATTTAAGGCATGTCTACACAGCAGGGCTAAACTCGAAATAAGCTACACAACTTAAGCTATACTAATTGCGTAGCTTAAGTCGAAATAGCTTATTTCAACTTGTGGTGCTGCCTACACAGCATTTATTTCGAAATAGAGCACTCTTCCCCCGACTTCCCTTACTCCTCATACAACGAGGTTTACAGAAGTCAGAGTAAGAAACCCGTTATTTCGAATTGATTCCTGTGTAGACATGCACTGTGTGAAGACATGCTGCTGTGTAGACATGCCCTTAAGCTCCCAAGATACCTTTCCTAATAAGCTCCATGAAGCAGCCCTGCAAAAATATCTGTTGTGTTTTATAAAACTGTTATAGTTTGAGGAAACATAAAAATGTCGGGCGGGAAGTGACCTCGAGAGGCCGTCTAGTCCGTCCCCTTGTGGTGAGGCAGGGCCAGGTATACCTAGACCATCTTTGACCAGTGTTGGTCCAACCGTTCTTAGAATCCTCCAGAGATGACAGGGATTCCACAACCTCCCTGGATAACCTCTTCCAGAATTGAATTACCCGTCGAGTTAGAAAGGGTTTCCTAATCTCTAGCTGAACTCCTAGAAGAAGGCGATTCCTTCTTGTGCTGCTGGTAGTAGATGTTCGATTCCTCACCAGGGCAGCGCTGTGGAGAAGGCACAGCTGCATCCTTGCCAGATGTTCTGATTCAAAAGGGACACTCTCAATACTGTGGCAGTCCTCCCAGAAAGTTCTCTGCAGTCTGTGGCATTCAAAGGTGTGTCCCTATTTATCCATCCTCCAGATGTTGCCAGGTATATGAAGGAGTCCAAGCAGGTGGCATCTTTGTAAAGATTAAGTAAATCGCATAATGTTAAGGAGGCAAAGGGCCAGTTCTTCTGGCTTATTTACTGTGACTGCTGTGAGTCTGGACAGTGGCAATTGGAGTTACTCCGCTGCGGAAAGCACGTCGGTGTTGTAAAGTAGAGGATGTCAGTGCCCGTTAACACCAATGTTCATAGACATTCAAATGGGTGGGGAGTCCATTTATTTCTACTTCCACAGCTGGGTTCTGCTATACAAGGCCAGGACTGGCAGACAGAGATGGAATGGCTGCTAGGAATATTTAGCAAGGCAACCATGACAAGAAGGATGTTCAGACTCATTATGAAGAGAGTGACATAGATTCGGGGCATATTTCATTGTTCTCTTAGTAGGAGAAGAGGGACCCATCCCTTCTGCAATGAATGCAAAGAAACGTGCAGATTGATTGAAAAGAAAAATACTGGGAGGGCAGGTGTGTGGGGAGTGGGCTAGAAACAGAGTTTGGATTAGCTGGAATCCAAAGAGATCTCAGATTTGTGTCCTTTTTTGTGGTTTTTATGTGTTTCCCCTCCCCCCCCCCCCCAATCTGGGATCAAAATAACGCAGGATTTTCTCTGCTCGCTCGGATTTGCCATCCAGCAGCTGAACCACCAGATCCCAGTTATTTCAGCTCAGCAAACAGGTCCCTGAGGCATTGACCAAGCACTCACAAATACAGATAAGCACAAGTAGTTGAAAGAGACACAAATACCAGAGCCTGCTCACGCCCTGGTTATCACTGTAGAGACCTTGAAATGAACTCCATTACCCTCTGTGAGGGCAGAAGTTTACTATCAGAGTTACCTAATGGTTAAAGCAGTGGGCTATCAGCCACAACGCCTCCGTTCTGTTCCCATGTCACTCATTGTCTTGCTGTACGACCCTGGGCAATTGACTGCTTCGTGCCTCAGTTTCCCTTAGAGATGTGAATGGTTAACGGATTAACGTCACCCTTATTGAGAGATGCTTACTGGTTATGTTTAATGGCGGGGGCTGGAGCAGCCCTTTCACCAGCTGTGACCAGGGGGCTGCTCCAGCGCCTGCCAAGTGACCCCCCCCCTTGCATTCCCCTGTTTAACCAGTTAACTGGTTAAACAGGGTTTTTACACCCCTCGTGTCAGCATCTCTAGAATAAGAAACATCCCAATCTGCTGGGGATTCTACAGTGAAAGGGACACAATTTGAAAATCTGTGTGTGTGTGTGTGTGTGTGTGTGTGTGTGTGTGTGTGTGTGACCTAAAGTATGCAGTGTGTGTGTGTGTGTGTGTGTGTGTGTGTGTGTGTGTGTGTGTGTGTGTGTGTGACCTAAAGTATGCAGTTTGTTTGTCTGTGCGCATCCGACAGCAGTTTGGGGATAATCCACTTCATTTCTCTTAGGAGGGAGAATATGGATATGAAACTACACCAGGGAGGAGATTTAAACTGCATCTGACTCCTGGGCTTTTAATTGACTAGCTCTCCGGCTGACAGCATCCCCTTTGTACTGACTTAGTATTGATTTATCGGTGATTTCTTTGAATTGCCCAACAGCCATCAACCCATTTGTGCCAGCTGCACATTGGGATTTAAAAGGCTGTAAATAAGGCCCCTCCCGGCCAGCAGCCAGAGGCACTAGAGAAACGCTAAGGGTGCAGCTGTGGGTTTATTTCAAATCCCAAGTATTGTCTTTACATGTCTTCTGGGTCTGTGGGGGTGAAAATAAGCACTATGCCTTTAAATGTGGACTAGCTAAGGGTTGGAGCGCTGTCCCTTTAAAAGCACATTGCAGAGAGTTAGAATATAGCCTTTGTTTAACTCCTGGTGATTGTTCCCAGTGGACTGCACTGGAATGGTTTCCAGAGACCAGAGGGGGCTAAGGCGTGGGGCCAGCAGGCAGCCGGCAGCTCCAAGCTGTTCAGACCATACAAGGAGGAAAAGAGAGGGACGGGGAGAGATCCGCACTTCCTGCGATGGATTTGGGAGGTGACATTAAATAGTTCTTCCTGGTTCTGGGAAGTGGGCAAGGAAGGGGTTGAAGTATGGTAAGTTCTTCCATCTTACTAACGTGTCTGTGGGCTGGAAGGGGAGGGTGGGAGCGAGCTGTTCTTTGTAAACATGAGACATACAGAGCAGCTAGTTCTTTGCTGCTTTCAGTGTATTTTCCTTCCACATCCTTTCAATCTCTGCCTTTCCTTTCTCCCTTCACAACTCAGGGCCTCTTGTCTTTCATTTAATGAAACATCCCCTTAATTAAATTTAATTTAACAAATCCCAGGAGAGATTATCGCATGACAAAAAGCAATCTGATTTTATTAGTAGTCGTAAGGTGAAAGAATGAAATCTGTGCATTTTTATCAGTCCTCTTCCCTCCCCCGGACTATGTGCAATTCACGGGGTTCGTAAATTGCGATGAAAGGAAATGTCAGATTTGCCACTTACCCTGAACTGATCTGATTAACGTCCTATTCATGTTTGCTACTTCTGGGGTGGGTTTTTTTTTTTTAGTTCCTGGAATGATGTTATTCTGAGTTAGAATGTGCAGGGTATGTAATTCCATGAATGTTCTTGCAGATTTCTATGCATTTGCCTTGTAGGGTGTGGGTATTTGATTTCGCAGCTATCAGCGACGATCAGAGAACAACAAATGATAATACAAAGGTTGTTGGGGAGTAAGGAAATTTAAAGAGAAATAACAGATTTCCAGGGGAGATGTCTGTGAAGCAACAACTAGTTTGCCCGCTGTCGAGATCTGCTGCATATGTCCCTTTGCCGAAGAGTACAATTTTGAACAGCCAGACTCTGAATAAGAATCAGTGACTCCTTTACACTTTGCATTGTTAATTTTCTTGGTGGATTCCCTCCCTCCCCCTTTTTCTTGTTGGCTGAACTAGTGAGGTATTGACAGCGATGGGAAGGGGATGTGTCTTCCAGAGTCATGTTTCAATATCCTGACAGGCCACAGCTGCCAGACACTTGCACAGCTTCGAATCCCTTGGACAGGATGCACTTCCTTTACACAGATTTTTGATGTGCAAGTGACCTAGTTTTCGACAGTTGTTCCAAATAGTGAAGACCGGGGTTTGGAGCCTAAATGTGTTCAGAGCTTGGGAAATCTCGTTCCCAGAACCCAGCCTGCCAACATCTGTCCAAATCACCTCCCTAGCCATCACCAGAGTTTACATGTGGGTCTGGAAATAATTGAACGCACACAGGTCAGGCCAGAAAAGGCAAAGAAAAGAGAGAGAGACGGAGTCAACTGATAGTGAGTCAAGTTCAGTAAGAAATCCAGCAGGGTCTAGCCTGACTACAGGCGCTGCCATTGTTTGTGGCCACAGTCGTAGCAGCCTGATGTTCCTGAATGAGGAACTGTTAGGAAAATAGAGATCTTTTGCCCGTGTCCTTTTTGCTGTGGCCTCTGGGGCTGTTGCACAGATTTGATGCCTCGCTGGATAGCAGCCAACAGGCCTGGAAATGTAACTGATGGAAGTGACGATGCAAACTGGAAGTACGGGGTGGGCGGACAGACTTGCTAGGCCCCTGGGCAAAGTGCAGGAGGCTCCTGGAAGGGATGGGGCCTGAGGCAGAAGGGGCGGGGCTGAGGGCAGGCAGTTGTCAGCATGCCAGGCCGCGTCCCCCATCCCAGGCAGCCCTCAGAGCCGGCCAGAGCGCGCCACACGGCGAGCCGGGAGCCCAGGGCCCTTTTGAGTCGCCAGGTCCTGAGGCAACGACCTCCTTTCTCCACCCCCACCTCCCTGCAGCCGCTTGACAACACAGCTCTGGAGCAGAATGTGAGGGAAGCACGAGTAAAAGCAAAGACAAATATAAAATCAGGATTCAAGAGAAGGGTTTCAGACCAGTGGGCTTCTGGATCAGGGCCAGCTTGGTACAAAACGCACGGGCTCCGAGATGCTCTCTCCCCAGTAGAAGCAGCAGTACAGTGCATATCCCCTCCCCGCATCTTCCTCCCGCCTCCCATAGACTGAGCTTCACCCATCCCTGTGCCAACCCCCCAGCTTGCTGGCCCTCCCTCCTGGAGCCCGGCTGGCAGGGTTTGTCTTGCCGACACCTTTCCTGCAGGATCCCTCCCACACCCCGGTACCCGCACCGGTCGCCAGGACAGGGAATTCACAATAGGACCCCGGCAACAGCTGGGGTTAGGCTCCCTCTCCCCCCCCCCCCCCCCGGTCTGGTTACGCGGCCATGCATGCTGTGCGCCACCCCGGGCTGGTGCAAAAAATATGGGCCTTAACTAAAAGGTGCGGAGCCCAGTTGCGCTGGGAGAGCGTGTCGCGTGGTCCTGGGGCCGTGGCGGAAGAGGGTTTAGCTGGGAGGAGTGGGGGCCGGGAGAGGGAAGGAGGGAGATCGGGGGGTGCTGCTCTGCTTGTGGCCGGCTACAAGGTTTCATTCCTCTGCGCAGCTTCCGTTCTGCCTTTGTGAGCTGCGTGGGGGGGGGGGGGGGGGGGAGGTCCCCGGCTGTTTTTTTCCCTTCCTGACGGAGCTACAAAGTTCCCCTCACTTCCCTTGCCGGAGCTGCGTCTCTCAGATGAGACAGGCTGCTGGGATGGTTTTGGGGAGCGTGGGGGGAGGGCAGGATGTTGTGTGTAAACTCAGGGCTGGTGAAGGGTGATGGATCGGGCTGCTGGATTTCTGTGGTGTGGCTGCTTGTCCACTGGGAACTAGTGGCACATAGGTTCCCAAACAACCCTCGGAGACTGCCAATGTCCGGTCCCCCCTCCTTAGCTGTACGGTCCGTGGTAACCACAACTGTTAACGGCGCGGTTTTATGCTGCTGTAAAAGTGAGTTGTTACCATGGGAACAGTAAGGAGAGTGCCGGGCATATATCTGCTGCTGATCAAGTCCCGAGCAGTCTCCGTCCTGCGGTGGATACAGACTGCATCTCCAGGAATCAGTGTTCCCTATCAATTTTTCCATCCGTGTGTGGAATAAATTTTGTTTTGTGCACCGAGGCATGTGCAGTTGTGCACCACCAGTAGACACACACGCTGTGAGTGGCTTTGGGTACTCTGCTAATCAGCTGGGCAGTGCCTGAATCCTGGGCGGCCACCCACGCGCTCAGCTTACAGGGAACAGAGCATGGTGGGGTTAGTGTGTGTGTGGGGAGCACAATGTATCGCCACTAAGGATGTGAAGGTTTAACCCATTAACCAGTAAGACTCACCGTTAACAGCCCCTATCTGTGGGGTGCCCTGGCTCTCGACTATGGTATCCCAGCCAGTGCAGCCCCTGCCTGCAGTGGGGCGGGGTGTTCCAACCCCTCTCCCCACTTGTCCTCCCTTTAACCGGTTAACCAGTGAAACAATATGGTTAACCAGTCATCCAGTTAAATGGGATTTTTCATCCCTAGTCCCCCCAACCAGGCATGGTGTGCAGCAACGGAGAGGAGGCGATTGATCATAGTCTGGGGCACCTGGTGCTGGCCACTGTCGGCAGACAGGATACTGGGCTAGATGGACCTTTGGTCTGACCCACTACGGCCATTCTTATGTTCTTATGTACTGCCCTGTTCACATCAGGACACTGGAACAGTAGGTTCGGGGATTCAGGAGAGCCACAGTCAGCAGGGGGTCCCGTGGGGCCGGTGGTGTTGAGGGGCTGGAACCCTTTTCAGCAAGTAATTGAGACTGCTTGAAAGTCATAATCCTCTTGGGGGTGCTGCAAGTTTTCCCACCACAACCTGATTGAGAAGAAACATAAATTTAAGATACTGGACGTTAATGTTACAATACCTGACGTCTCGGGATAGGCCTCCTGCAACCAAGGGTTGAATGACTCCCATTCAGCTTACTCTACACACCCACTTTCTCTGGCAAATGCTTAGATACCCCCGTGGTGGCCGCTCTAGAGAACGCTGCAATAGCTAGCTGGAAACTGGAACTGTGACTTGAAGGGCAGCAAAAAAATTGTGCTGTTCCCCTGCCCTGATCTGCAGAAGAAAGGGCTCCATTCAGTGTGGAGTGGATGACTTTCTTTCCTACAGGCAGTGGGCACTGGACACTGGATAAGTAGCTGTGATGTGATTCATAAAAAGCTAATTTATAATTTCTGGGAATATAATCCTGTTTGATCAGTGTTATTCAGTTCTTCTTTCTTTTAAAATTCAGTGCACTTAACGACTCGATGAGGGTTTATGAATGTTTAAAAATTGCTTTGTGCTCCCTAAAGTAATTTGACAAGTCTGACAGCTATTGATTAAAAACCTGGAATTATTCAGCCCGCAGGATGACTTGGGGGATTAGATAGAAAGGGTTTTTCTTTTTTTTTTTTTTTCAAATGTGGAAGGAAATAAGAAGTTGGAAAGTAAATATGTTCTGGAATATTTTTGAAAAAGCCATTACCAGTGTGAAATTAAATTGAAATTAGAGACTTGGTGTGGAGCTGAAGGAAGAAAATGCTGGCTTGGCTATGAAGGTTTTAGGGAGCAATCCACCAGACCTCTCAGTTGGACCTTGCAAAGTGCTAGCCAAAGGGCTCTGTGATGAAAAATCCATTCCCAGTCTAACTGCAGATGGATCCTTAGAGGAACTAGGGATGTGAAAGTGTCACCGTGTAAACGGTTAACCCGTCAGCCTGGGCTCATCGGTTAATGTTCACAGTTACATGCAGGCTCTCAGTACATGCAGCTTTCTAATTCGAACTACCTACTCCGTGCCGCGTGTAGCCGCGGGCACGGAGTCCGCACTAACGGGGATTTAAAAATGGCGGCGCCTGGCAAGATGCAAATGAAGCCCAGGAAATTTAAATCCCAGGCTTCATTTGCAACTTCGAATGACTACATTAGCCACCCTAGTTCGAACTAGCGTGGTAGTGTAGACATACCCTAAAAGGCTGTTACAAGGAGGAGGGAGAAAAATTGTTCTCCTTAATCTCCGAGGACAGGACAAGAAGCAATGGGCTTAAATTGCAGCAAGGGAGGTTTAGGTTGGACATTAGGAAAAACTTCCCAACTATCAGGGTGGTTAAACACTGGAATTAATTACCCAAGGAGGTTGTGGCATCTCCATCACTGGAGATATTGAAGAGCAGGTTAGACAGACACCTGTCAGGGATGGTCTAGATCCGGGATACTCAACACATGGGCTGCATGCGGCCTACAGCCTGTTTGTTTGCGGCCTGCGGTGCAGTTTGGGTTTATGCGGGGCTGAACACACGGCCCGCCGTGGGGAGCCAAAACAAAAAAGGAGTCAATAGAATGGTCTTCTGTTGATACGCGTTTAGTAGTTAAGTTCCTGGACGGTCATTGCTCATTAAAAGTGCTGCCATGTGGGTGGAAATGGGGTAACTATTGTATTTTATTAACATCAGCAGAGCTGACTTAAATGGGGCCTGCGTGTTGTGTAGTCTTGCCTTAATCTTTGTACCCCGCTCCTCTCCCAGCCGGTCCCTACCCCTTCCCTCCTGGGCTGTATTTTTTCTGGCAGGTGTTTGGGATGTAGTCTGCATAGTCTGCCTGTGTCAATGTAGAGAATCCAGTGGGGTCTGACGTTGCTGGCCATGGCTTCCGTAGGTCAAAAATTGCTTTGCGCCAGCCATTTCCCATTGTGTTTGTGGTAGTAAGAAATGTCCTGCGGTTCTGGAGAGCGTGCAACAGGGGGCGCTAACGCACATTGCAAATCTCGATTACAGTAATGTAGCCTCACAGCTCCTGTGAGTGGAAGGTGTATATTTTACAGATGAAGAAACTGAGGCACAGAGAAGTGAAGTGACTTGCTGGGAATCATGCAGTGAGTCAGTGGCAGGGCTAAGATTAGAACCAGATCTCCTGACGCCCAATCCCCATGCCATTCATCTCGCACTTCCAACTTTTGCACTCCAGTTTCGTGCGGGAGACCAGGAAGTCATTGCATAGACTCTCTTTGATGGTTTCACAGGAAAGGAGGAATTTCACCCCTTTCCGAGGGCCGCTCTGCTGCAGGTAAGCACGCCCAGACTTCTGAGAGTTAGTTGTGACTTGCTAACGGGCCTTGGCATGCCAGTGCCTTCCAGAAATGAATCTGTCCTTGCAAGAGCAAGAATTTGCTGTTGCGGGCAGGGAGAGGAGGCAGGGGCGTTTATCTGTGATGTGAGATGTTGTGACTATAACAATAAAGCAGGGTGGCCGGGTTTACCCAAGTTGGTTGATTCTGCACACGTGGAAGTTAATGGCAAACAGAAAAAAAAAAAAAAGGCCTATGAAGAGTTGTGTGTGCCAGTTAATCACATGGCCATCTGCTCTAGCTCAGCTTTGCTTTTAGCCGGAGAGGTCTGGGGAGGTGACTAGAACCATTTTTGACTAAACACTTAGCTTTAAAGCCAGTGGACTCGGTGGTCTGTCTTAGTGATTGCAGTCGACTGGTCCCACATCGAAGTCCTGTCCCTGCATGCACTGGGCTGAGCATAAAACCCAGGGTGGGTTCGTGGGGGTCTGGTTTCTTCTTTAGTTGGTCAAGGCAGCCCTCGGGGTGTTGCCCACGGGACTCAAGCCCAGTTGTCTGTCGTTCCTGCAGCAAGCCCAGCTCCTGCTTCAGTGCCCTCCCTCCCACAGTGAAAGTCGGTAGTAATACCGGCCCGGGGTGCCCTCTGAACTTGGCCATCTCTGATTAAATGAGTTTTTCTTTCCTCCGGCATGATTTAGTTCTTATCTTCAGCATGAAGGATTTATGTGAAGAAAGTGTAGAGACTTTGAAGGACAATTCCCCCTCCACACACACACACGGGCAATAAAATCCTGTTTAATCAGTTAACTGAGTAAGCAAGATCCCACACTCCTTGGGAACAGCTGGGCAGCTACCTCCGGCTTTCCTGGGGCTGGATGTGGCACCAGCTGCAGGTAGGGAGGATAAGGCAGCTGCTGAATGTTAGGTGGCAGGATGAGTCTTCCAGTGGCCTAATGGATAAGGTGTCAGATTCCAGAGCGTGTGGTTGTAGGTTTGGGCTCCTTCCCTGGGAGTAGTCAACTGGGCTGGCTGCAGTGGCCTGCCCACCACAGATGGACTGGAGTGCCTGCTTTGTGGTATGCTAAGCTGCTCCAACTAGGCTGGAGCAGAACCTTGGCTACTGGTTAACCATAATGGGTAAGCATCACGCAGTAAGGATGATGCTAACTGGCTAACCAGTCATATCCCTAACATTCACTTGCTGACAATGGTTTCCCCTTTGCTGCTGCAGTGGCAGGAAACTCCTTCAGCAGAAGGACTGTTCCCCCCTGTGCTGTGAGAGAGAGAGTGTGTGCAAGGCTGAGCTCCTCGGGGACAGGGGGAGCGTGATCCTGCTCCTGCAGTGGTGTGTTTAGTGCAAAGGCTGTGATGGCTGGGTTGGTGAACGGGGCAGCCTGCTAGTGCTAAGACCCAGACCCAGGCTGTGTTTGGAGTGTGCCTGGCACTGCCTCCTGCTGCTCCTACCCCCAAACAAGGGGAGACCTCAGCTGGAAGCATGTTGGCCACAGTGCGTAACAGGTGGGTGAATGTTGTGTCAAACCCCTCTTCCAAATGCATAGAGGTTCCCTAGCGGGGTGGCAGCTGTAGGTGGGTTAGTGAGGCTAGAGGGATGTGCATGTACCTGGGCAGTCGGGGGCACCAGAAACACCTAATCCACCGGGACCAATGCTGCTGCTGGCAGCAGACCCTGTAAAGGCAAGCTGCTGCGTTCAGAACCTGATATAAAATCCTGTTTAACCAGTTAACCAATTAAAGGGGGGGAGCTAGGGGTTGTTCCAGCCCCTGCTGGTTAACCATAACCTGCTAAGGGTAAGGCTAACCAGTTAACCATTCACACCCTACTTCCCATCCACAGCAGAGAGGCGGGACCCACACAGGAGACCTTACTTCAGGCACTGAAACTCGTCCGTACCACTGGTACCTGTAAAACACACAGGGCAGTAGCATCCATGCTGTGCAAGCCCTAAACCTAAAGCATCATTTGTTGCACTGTTTCCCTCTGGCAGCAGACAGGCCAAGAGAGTCAGCACCCTGATGCCCTGTATTCTGGACTGGAAGCCCTGTGGAGAAATGCACATCCCAGGTTGGGGGCTGACGCCTCCCCTGGTCTCACTAGCTAGCAGTCCGTGCCGGCCATCTAATTGATTTGTTTCACAAGGAGCTGTACAAATCCACTGCTAGGAATTGGCTTGCCGCTGCTGGCCAACTGAATCTGTTCATTTCCTGGAAACTCAGCCAACCCCTCTCTTCCTAATTGGATTGCTGCTGTTAGTGTTTTTGTGCTGCGCCGGCACGGCATCCTGACCCGCGCTTATGGATGCTGAGGGGGTGTGGAGATTACGGCTGTGGACGGATCTAGAAAAACTTGTCAGAAATGATTGTGCTGATCTCTTAATTCGGGTCTAGGGAGGAGATTTGCAAAGACTCGGTGGAGTACAAGTGGATAGGAAAGGAGTAAAACTTGTCTGAGGCATGCACAACAATCTGCTGTGAGTCTGATGTTCTTAGCTGGACTGATTGCCCTGTACGGCTTTCCATTTCAACCCCAAGCAGTATTTGAACCTGTTGAGTTTGCCCCCACTTACCAATGCGAAGCGTGTTTGCCAGTCACAGATCAGCTGGAGTGATTCTGAAGTTGGGACCCGATCATTGCCTATTTAAGATCACCCTCCATATCCGCACACGGCTCTGCTGTCAGTTCTGGCGTAAGCAGATTGCTGTCTCCGAACGCTTCCGTTATGCAGGATTTTCAAGTTTTCATCTGATGGAAGCAAAGACCCTGTCCTGTGGCGAAGAGAGGTCTGAGCTGCAAGTTTACTTGACGCATTGATCCTCATGGACAGTAAATACCAGTCTTCTTAAATCATTGTCAATGTATCATTTGTTTAAGGGAAGTGGTGTATGGTTGACAAGACTGTTCAAAGATTTCTAATGCATGACTAAGAAAATGAGATAGGTTTCTTCAAAGGGATATTGGCTAGATGGATAAGGCCTAGCTTTAGATTTTGCCTACCTTTACAATTTTGTTGTCATTTTGTTCTTTTGAGCCCTTAAAAATTATCCTGCAAGGAGAGTTGAATGACTGGTGGATTTTAAATCAGGCTTGAACCAGAAATAAAAACGTTGAATTTTTTTGGTGCACGGAAGAGTCAGGAAAACAGCATTTAGGGTTGAACAAAGGCTTTTGTCTCCTTTGACCATTTTAAAATGGGTTTGAAATTTTTAAGAATAAAACTAAAGGACATTTTGAGATGAAAAGGGTTTTCATGCTGAGAAATTGAAGCGGTTTTGTTTTTAACTCAGTGCAATGAAACATGTTGATTTGAATGTGTGAAACGTTATGGTGTCTTTGAATCTGTATTTTTATCTGGAAAAAAATTTAGCTGATTCGCCCCCCCCCCCCATTCTGTCTGTAAGTACTTGCAGTACTAAATGCCAGGCACATAGCTTACAGGGGTGTTCTGTTCTGTGACACCAGCTAAGCACTAGCCCTTTATCTGCCTCAGTTTCCCTGGTGGGTAAAATGGGTCTAATTTCACATCTTATTTCACAGGAGGTCTGTGAGAAGGAAGGAGTGAATGGTGAACTGTTGCTTTAAGGTTCTGTAATACTTTCCAAAGTGGAGAGGGGAGAGAATATTACAGCATTCTGCAGTAATGGGCCCAAACATGCCACTGTATTTTTGCAGTGTTTGGGGGGCATTCCAGTAGTGCACATATTGTTTTAATACAACACCCTGCAGAGTCCTGGCTGTAGGACTGTGACTGTGACGTGCACTGCTCCCATGGGCTGGCAGCTTGTTGAAATTCAGGAGAATGTATGTCAAGTGTTGGGAGAAGTGAAGTCCTTGTACATTTCAAATAAAATAGGTGCAGGAGTAAAGCAGGCTGGGCAGAGCTGAGCCACAAGGGGAAAAGAGAGAGCAACATTCATGGGTCACTTGTTTGCCAAGATACACCCAGATAAGTCAGGTATTTGTCGTCCCGGCCTTGGCACACCTTCCGTTTTATTAATAGAGCGTCCCGTGTTCAAACATTTCCAAGCTGATCGTAATGATTTTAGCAAGCCAGGATGTTCTCCGAGAAGCAGCTTGCCTGGAACTCATTTAAATCAAACCAGTGGTGGTGCGTTGCAAAACTAGGTCAGCGGATGGCAAGAAAACAACTGTGAATTAAAGGGGGCAATTCTGCTCCCCTTGCACCAACACAGGGCGAAGTCTGGAACTCTTAGGCAGGTATGTCGTCCCCTTGGAATAATCCAATTACTCCTGGCAGTAAAGCCACTCATGGGCTTCTGTGTTTGCAGGATCTGGCCCTGAGTCGGGGGTAGCAGACTCCATGGATGTCATGGGCACTGCCCCGGTAGGAAGCAGTTCTCAGAGAGAGGACACTCGACTGTGTTTGTTTAATATTCTAAAAGCAGAGCCGATCGCTATTTTTATCGCTTGCTCCCTTCCCACATACAAAGTCTCCGGTGGTGTTCAGCTTGACAAGCCGGGCTGCAGTTATGATGCCCAAAAATCTTGACGCTGTCATGGAGTGAGGAGGGAATAAAATCCCTGGCATAGATGAAAGAGGCAGGGAGTCGGAAATGCTGCGTGCGGCTGTCCTCTCAATCCTTGGAGAGGCTTCTTAAATTACATCGGGGAAGCCAGTCTGGTGCACAGCGGATGTGGCTTTCAGGCTCTACTCTGGAGCTCGTCGGATTGCACAGCTGTGAGGAAGCAACTTGCACAACTCTGCAATCAAAAGCATTAAAGCGTTTTTTCTCCCCCTCTTTCAAGGCATGAATGAGGCAGGGTGTCAAAAACAGGCCAGCACTAGTTCAACCAGCTGCGGTCCTCATTTTTGGTGTGCAGATAAAGTTTCCTCTTGCGCAAAGGCAGCAGAGCCCTGTCCAATCATTCACTCCTTCTCATAGCCCTCCTGTGAAATAGGCCTGGGAAATTAGACCTATTTTACTCACTGGGGAAACTGAGGCAGATAATGGGCTAGTGATCGGTTAGAACATAAGAACGGCCATACTGGGTCAGACCAACGGTCCATCCAACCCAGTATCCTGTCTGTCAACAGTGGCCAATACCAAACGCCTCAGAGGGAGGGATCACAACAGGTAATCCTCACGTGATCCCTCTCCTGTCACCCACCTTTAGAGAAACAGAGGCTGGGGACACCCTTCCTACCCACCCTGGCTCATAGCCATTAATTGATCTAACCTCCTTGAATCTATCTAGCTCTCTTTTGAACCCTGTTAAAGTTCTAGCCTTCACCACATCCTCTGGCAAGGAGTTCCACAGGTTGACTGTGCGCCGAGTGAAGAAAAACTGCCTTTTGTTTGTTTTAAACTTGCTGCCTATTAATTTCAGTTGGTGACTTCTAGTTCTTATATTGTGGGAATAAGTAAACAACTTTTCCGTATTCACTTTTTCTGCACCCATCATGATTTTATAGACCTCTATCATATCCCACCCTTAGTCTCCTCTTTTCTAAGCTGAAAAGTCCCAGTCTTTCTAATCTCTCTTCATATGGGACCTGTTCCAGACCCCTCATCATTTTTGTTGCCCTTTTCTGAACCTTTTCCAGTGCCAGTGGGTTTGGGTTCACAGTGGTTGTGGGGCGGGGGCGGGTCACAACAAGTCAAAAGTCCTGGCTCTCCTGTGCATTGGTGTTTGGAACCTCAAGCTCATAATTTTCTCTCGTTACTTTCTGTGCTCCTGACACTAGCCGTTTGGGATTTGCCTGCATGTGTATCTCAAGGGCTGCGGGGTTTCTAGGGTCTCCATAGAGCACTGCTAGCGTTTTAGTCGACACCAAAAAGCACCTGGAATTCGCCACCTTTGAGTTTCACTACAATCCCGGGTTGGGGTTGCTAAATTTTGGAAGCCTCACCAGCAGTGAGAGCTGATGCAAAACCCAGTCGTTCGGTTGAGTTTTTGAGTGTGTTTAAAACTCAAAAGGGAAACAGGGAGGGGAAGGGAAGAGTGACGAGAACCAGCAGGGTGAGAACAAGAGCAAATATTTGTCCTACCGCCTCTGGAATAAAACCCGGATTTTTCCCACCTCTGTAGGCAGCAGCCGCTCTAAACTCTGGGCGGGGCTCTCGGATGGACCTGCCAGAGCATGGACCCCTCTTTTTATTTGGCATGGTCTGAACAATGCGGTTGGGAGCCAGTTTTTAACAGCAAGCCTTTCCCCCATTCCTGCCAGTGCCCTGCATGTTATTAGTGTGCTGTCTGCCAACAGGGGCCTAGCGCTGTCATCCGCAGACGCATGGAGTGGGGGGCCCTCTGCGGGTTTCCGTAAGGTTCTGGTTTCCTTTCGATGAGGTGAGAACATGGTTCGTTATTGACACAAAAACAGCTGGGGAGTGGAATGAATCGTCTTTCCCAATCGCCTCGCTAAAGCCTATAGTTAATTAAACATCAGCCGGGAGCTGTGTGCGTCGCAGAGGGTGCTCCACCGCTGCTCGGGTCTGGGATCAGAGGGGGAGCGCCCCCCTGGCTACGTCGGATCCCATGTGGCCCAGATGCCCCATGGCCCGGGAATGTGGCTCGGCTAAGACTTGATGTCTGTAGTAGAGATGTGAATGGTTATGAGATTAACTAGTAACCTCCCCCTGAATGGGTGCTGGTTAACAGATTACTGCCTGCCACGGGTAGGGGGCTGCTCCAGCCCCATGGGACCCACGGCAAGCAGGGGAGGGGGCGTCCCAGCCCAGCCTGCCCTCTCCCCTTTAATCAGTTAACTGGTTAAACTTAAAGTTTAACCAGTTAAATGGGATTTTACATCCCTAGTCTGCAGTGTGAAGGCCCCCAGCAGTCACAGATTGGTGTGGGACGGCACTGACCCAGATGATCCTGCCCCATCTGACAGGCAGCGGTGCCCCAGCGAAGCTGGTTCTGCTGCCTCACTGTATCGGCTCTGGGCGCCAGAGAAGCTGTCGCTCTCCCCAGGGCTGGTGTTCACACTAAGGATGTTCAGTATCGACTCAGTAACTAATCGAATAGTTAATGCATTTGGCATTGACTATTCGATGAGTCGATAGGGCGCCTTGGCCTTTGAAGTGTAGCAACAGTCCTAGGCGAAAGCGCCACGTGGAGCCCAGGGTCAGCCCAGTGCATGCGGCATTTCAAAGCGGCAGCACCGCATGGAGCCCGGGGTCAGCCCAGTGCATGCGGAATTTCAAAGCGGCAGCACCACATAGAGCCTGGGGTCTGGCCCCAGACTTCAAGCCGTGCCACCGCTTCGAAGTACCCCCTCTTCTCCGTCCCCCCAGATAGAGGCAGCAAGGGGGGGGAGAAGCGACTTGTCGACTATCCTGTCGACTCTCCGATAAGCATTTGCTTATCGGCTAGTCGACTAGTCCTTCACATCCCTAGTTCACACTTTTCGCCCGGGCTCAGCTTGTTGAGAAAACA
Source organism: Pelodiscus sinensis (assembly GCF_052426305.1). Classification (NCBI taxonomy): domain Eukaryota; kingdom Metazoa; phylum Chordata; order Testudines; family Trionychidae; genus Pelodiscus; species Pelodiscus sinensis. The sequence continues at coordinate 21,411,932 of NC_143074.1, read as the reverse complement.
AACCCAGAACCTACAGGAGCCTCCTGTCGTTTTGAAACACGGACGTGCCCAGCGCAGGCCCTTCAGAGCGACGTCACTTGGCAGCGCCTCTGAAACCCTGTCCGGGCTGCACGGCAGCTGGGAACGGGGCTGGGCTTGTGGTAGAATCACGGGCATGGGACAGAAGCAGGATTGATTTCGACTGCACTGGGGCAGGATTGATTTCGGCCTCCTTGTCCTGTCCCAAATCAGCAGCCGCTCAAGTCCCCGAAAATTGTCACCTTGTGAATTTCTCAGCTGCGGAATCCTAATCCCCTGTGATTTTATTATTATGGTGCTTGTAGGAGAACGAGCTCCACCTTTCTCAAGCCGCCTACTTCCCTCCCCCACCACGGTCGGATTTATTGGTCCTCCATGTGCTATGTAAATGAGACGTCCTCTATGGAGTGACTCAGTCCCGGAAAGTCGTAAGTTACTCATAAGCAGACAAGGCTCTTTCATGTGATTCCCGCTGAGAGATGAACAGAGTCCTGAGAGCCGAGGCATGATGCCTTCCAGCCAGGGACTGGAGTGAGTCACCCTCCCCTGGGGGTGTCTGGAGAGACCTTTCCTTTCCCTGTGCTTCAAGCCGGGATTGAGCGAGTCTGCAGGACGGAGTCGGGTAGCCACAAATACAGCCAAGCAGTGGGGGGACAGCTTAGGGGGGTTGATGATGGGTAACAGAGCCTTTTCCCTCTAGGTCACCCGCTTGAACCGAGCCCAGGCTGAGCAGACAGCCCATCAGGGCCCCCCGAGAGCTCCTTCGGGGCTAACGTCCGACGGCCTGAGCTCAGCCCGTTTCCAGAGACCCACAGCGTAAAACCGTCACTGGCAGGAATGGGGGGGAGGGAGGAGAACTGCTTTCCCCTCTCGGTGATGGGGTCAGGAGGGCTCATTGGCAGGGTGTGGGAAGGAAGGCGGGAGCTGTTGGCTTCTAGGTCTGCTAGGCCAGCCCCTCGTGGCAGCACTGAACTCACCACGTTGGCTGGCCTGGGTGCTCCCGCGGTTGGGGCATGGGCGGTGGGAGGGGGGCCAGGGCAGTGTGGGGGCGGGGTCAGAGTGGTGTGAGGGGGGCAGTGCAGTATGGGGGGCCAGGGTGGTGTGAGGGGGGCCAGAGTTGTTGTGGGGGGAGCAGCGTGGTTGTGAGGGGTGGGGGCCAGGGCGGTTGTGCAGGGCGGGGGCCAGCGTGGTGTAAGGGGGGCTGGCAAGGTGTGAGGAGAGGCCAGGGCTGTGTGAGGGGGGGCAAGGCAGTGGGAAGAGACTGGGGCGGTGTGAGGGGCAGGGCCAAGGAGGTGTAAAGGGAGCCAGCCAGGTGTAAGGAGAGGCCACGTGGTTGTGAGGGGGGCCGGCAAGGTGTGAGGAGAGGCCAGCGCAGTGGGGGGGGGGGGAGCGGGGCAGTGTGATGGGGGGCAGGGCAGTGGGGGGGACCGGGGCGGTGTGAGGGGGGCCGGTAAGGTGTGAGGAGAGGCCAGGGCTGGGAGGGGCAGGGCAGTGTGATGGGGGGCAGGGCAGTGTGAGGGGGGCAGGGCAGTGGGGAGGACCGGGGCGGTGTGAGGGGCAGGGCCTAGGAGGTGTGAGGGAGGGCTGGCAAGGTGTAAGGAGAGGCCAGAGCTGTGGGGGGGGGCAAGGCAGTGAGAGAGGGGGCCAGTGCGGTGTGAGGAGAGGCTAGCACAGTGTGAGGGGGGCAGGGCAGTGGGGAGGACCGGGGCGGTGTCAGGGGCAAGGTCAGGGCAGTGTGAAGAGGGCCAGCATGGTTGTGAGGGGGGGCCAGGGCAGTGGGGGGGGGGGGAGACAACGCGGTGGGAGGGGGCAGAGCACACAACACACACTCTTCAGGCTGCTCCGCAGACCCATGGCGCCACGTTGGCCCTCTGGGGGCACAGCTGCGGAGTGGGCGCTGACTCCTGGTGCCCGCCACGGGGGCACGAGGCCAGTTTCCCCCCGGCGTGTACCGCAGGGTGGGGCAGTGCCGGGAGGGCGGTGGCTTTGAGCCCTTGTGTGTGCTGGCAGGCGAAGGCTGGGGGGGGACTCCCGTTGTGGGCGGGCTGGACTCTGCTCTGTGGGGTACATGGCCTGTGTGTTTGGGAAGCCACCTGCCGCTCCTATTCCCAATGCACCGGAGGGGGTCAGAAAGCCCTGCAGCCCCTCGCCTGCGGGATCAACTCACGGCTCCCCCGCACGCCCTGCCGGAGGGAGGGGAGTCCCTCTGACATTCAGTGGAGAATTGCTGATCCCGTGGCCAGCCTGGGCCCACCAGCAGGTCTGTCGGGAACAAGGGCTCTTCCCGTTGGCTTTCTGTCCACGCTGCCCCTGCTGGAGTCCTTCCCCAGGCTGAGGTGCTGCCTGCTGTGCTTGTTGTGTTGAGTTGTGTTGTGTTCGTCTCCCCTGCCCATTGTGAGCTTTCTCTGCCAGCTGCCCTCAGGACTGGCATTTCCCCACCATCCAGCTTCCGTGTGGCTTTGGGTGTGTGTGTGGGGAGGGGCGGGGGGTCTGTGTGCTCCTAATGGGACCTTTTCTTCTACCACCCACCTGCTGCTTTGACCCCTGGGCAGGGAGCGAGGGGTGTGTGTAATGGGGAAGGGTGGTGGGTGGAGGGGCGATTGGGGTGTGAAGAACAGGCTGGATGGGTCTAGGGCAACTGACCTAAAGGGACGCGTTTGTGTCAATGAACCGGGCGGGGCTGGGGTTTGCTTTCCCCAGCTGGGCCTTCCCCCGCTGCCCATGGTGTGGGGGGTCCGTGCCCCATTTGGTCTGATCCCACGGAGAAGCTGCTCCTCTGCCTCTTCCTGTTTTGCGGGTCTTGGGAAGGCCTCAGTCCCTGCCGTGCGCAGAGGAGTTGGGTGGTGATGGGACAACACAGCAAGGCAGAGGCTGCGGCGCACACGGGCGTGGGTGGGAAAGGTATTTGCACCGACAAATCTGCCAGCTGCTCCTACCAGGGAGTGGCTCCTGGCTTGCATTGCCGAAGGAACTCTCCCTGCTAACCTCTGACAGAGGGGGACCTCTGCACCCTGCTACTTCCTCTGCCCCAGCCGGCGCTGTGTGCCCTAGGGAGAAGCCGCCGCTCTTTGCACCCGCAGCCTCCCCCCGCATCCAGCCTTCCTGCTCGGCACAGAAAGGCACGCAGCACCTCAGAGCACAGGGAGGGCCTGATGCTGATTCCAGCTGCCCTGGCTGGGGATTGAGCCAGTGGATCGAGAGGCGATTCGGGCACTGGCCGTCTTCTCTGCCGAGGAAGAAGTTCACATCCTGGCTCAGGCGTGAAAATGGTTTGTGGCCAACTCCTTTGTGGGTGTGAGTAATTTCATACCGTGAAATGCTCGCCCTGAGGCAACCTCCTTTCCAGGGTCAAAACTGTTTGGTAGAAAAAAGGTTTGAATGTGGTACAAAAAATGGGACGAAGAGCGTGTTGGGCCACAGTTGGGGAGCCAACACGGAAAGGAATAGAATAGAATAGAAAGTGAAGGGGGAGATGCTGGCTTTGGATTCTGAGGCATAGTCTACATTCGAAAAGATGCCGTCACATGCGATGGCCTTTTACCGGGAGAGCCACGCTGTGGAGATCGATCTCGTGGGGGGCTCATTTAGCGGGTCGACTTTGCCCTCTCGTGTAGACCTGACCTAATCAATTTAAAATCCAGGTAAGCCAGTGCAATTCCAGAATACAGGTGCATTTATACTGTTTTAACTCATGCATCAGTCAGTTCCGGGGGATGTCTTTTCTACCCATACCTGGTTTCCACAAGGATTTCACATCACCAAAGCTATCCCCATGTAAAATCACCCCAGAGTCAGAGCTGGGATTGAATTAGGTGAATGACTGTTGCAAGAGATGCCTCTTTAGTTTTCTGTGTTGATCTGTTTCAGCAAAAACAACAATTTGTTACTAAATTTGTGACTCTTTAAAGTGCCACCAGACTGCTGGTTGTTTTTACCTTTTTAGGCAACACTCAGACTGGTTTAATGCATCTATGGCAGGGCTTTGCATCAGTTTGACTAGTTTTCCATTTACATCAGGTTACTTTCAAAGAGGTCACTTTTGTACTGGCCCAGTGCTGAGCCTGGGACTCTGGGATCTATTTCTTACTCTGACACTGACTGACTGGATGATCTTGGTCAAGTCTCTTCCTATCTCTGGGCCTGTTTCACTTATGTGTAAACTGAGGATGATCATAACCCCCTACCAGAGCGGGGTGTTGGGAGAACTAATTCCTAATGTCTGAAATCCTTGGCTGGCAGGGACTGTGAGGGTACAAAGCATTGTTAAAGCCTAGCCAGTCTAGTTTCACGTCTCTGAATGAATGCAAATGGTGGAAGTTACCTTTGATTGATCTCTTTGCTTTTAGTTATTTTGGGGAGTGGTACTGTGAGGAACTGAGGATTTTTTCATATGATCATTATTTGTTCATGTGATGTGCAGATAGCTCAGAGATTTAGGTGATGTCCTTCACAGTAGGCAGGTTGAAAACTCTCAGAGGGGTAACCATGTTAGACTGTAACTTGAAAACAATGCGTAGTTCTGTGGCACCTCAGGGCACGTCTACACTGCAGGGCAAACGTCAAATTAAGATACGTAGCTTCAGCTATGTAAATTGCGTAGCTGAGGACGAAATAGCTTAACTCGGCTTTTGGCGCTGTCTACACAGGAGGTAGTCGAAGGAAGAGCGCTCTTCCTTCGACATCTCTTACTCCTCGCGAAATGAGAGTTACAGAAGTCAGAATAAGAAGTCCTCCAGCTTGACACTATTTTGAAATAATGGCTTGCTGTGTAGATATGCATTTTGTTATTTCAAAATAATGTCAGTTATTCCGAAAGAATGCTGTTGTGTAGACATACCCTTAGGCTATGTCTAGACTGCAAGCCTCTTTCGAAAGAGAGCGTCTAGACTGCACGCGGAACTTTCGAAAGAGCAAGCCGCTTTTTCGAAAGAAAGCACCCAGTGAGTCTGGATGCTCTCTTTCGAAGAAGCCCTATTTACATTCAAGAACGCCTTCTTTCGAAAGAAGCACTTTCGAAAGAAGGCATTCTTCCTCGTGAAATGAGGTTTACCGCCGTCGAAAGAAAAGCCGCGTTCTTTCGATTTAATTTCGAAAGAACGCGGCTGCAGTCTAGACGCAGGTGAAGTTTTTTCGGAAAAAGGCTACTTTTCCCGAAAAAACCCCTGAGTCTGGACACAGCCTTAGAGACTAACAAAAATATACAGAATGATGAGCTTTCGTGGGTTAGACCCACTTCCTCAGATAGGCTGGAGAGGAAATGACAGAATCTGAGAGAGATCTATGTAACAGCAAAAGAAGTACCTGTTGATTGTAGGACCTGTGTTAATGAAGCAAATGAAGTGTCCCATGCACAGCTTTTGATGTGAAAATGCAGATGTTAAAGGCAGAGGAAATTGGCTTTGTAGTGCGTTAACCAGTTAATGTCTTTAGTCAAGCCCTGGGTAAAAGGGTCAAACTTACAGATGAATTTGGTTCTGCAGACTGTCTCTGTAATTGGGTGGGTGACATTCTTTTGTAGACGAATGGCTACTTTTAAATCCATGAGTGAGTGACCAGGTAGGTTAAAATGTTCCTCCCACAGGATTCTGTGTGTTACCATGTCTGATGTCTTATTGGTGTCCATTTATCCTTTGTCACAGAGATTGTCCAGTTTGGGCAACACCCATGGCAGAGAGGCACTTGCTGGCACTTATGACCTTAGTGAATGGGCAGCTGTATGAGGCCCTGATGGTGTGGTTGATGTGGTTAGGGACTGCGCTGGTGTTGCGTGAACAAAGTGGACAGAGTTGGCGACGGGGTTTGTTGCAGGGGGAGGTTCCTGGGGGAGTGTATCTGAGCGGATTTGCTTCAGGTTGGGGGGCTGTCAGTAGGTGAGGACTGTCTTGTGTCCCCCAGGCCTGTGAGAGGGAGGGATTGTTTTCCAGCACGGGTCGGTGTGACACTGCTCCTGGCTGGGTGCATATGAAAGAACACAGCGCCGGGCTATGCTCTCCGGCCAGTCCAACAGCAGCTTGGCAGCCCCTTCTCTTCCTGCGAGCTGTGAGCCCGGCAGAGGTACAGTCACCCCATTTCCCCTGGGATCTGTGCCCAGGTACGCACAGTCCAGTGGAATCCAGATGAGCCCCTGGTAAAGCAGAGGCAAAGTCGTGCCCCGTAGACGCTCTGCAGCAATTAGGACCTAGCGAGAACCGAATCCAGAGGAAGCCAGCGTCTGCAGCTCACTGGCTCCGACTTGGCAGCTGACATTTACGCAGCTCTATTTTTTGTTTTAATCAAACTGTATCTGAGCGGACAGAAGGAAGGCTTCTGGCGCGAGACATGTCCTGCAGGTACAGAACACCCACGCACTCCCCATGGGAAGGAACACCCCCAAAGCCTTTCTCTGCTGGGAGAGACCTGGGCAAGGAGTCCGGGGCCCCTGTCCCTTACAAGGTCCTTCTCACCCACACGCTCAGCTCCTGACCCCTGACTCCTGTTAAGAGAAACCCCGGTATTGTTATGTTTGGGAAGTGAGGGTTCCCTGCTGTTGTAGCTCTGACCTGGCGCTGGGAGATCCAAACTGTTTTGGCAACATCAGCTAATCATGGGACAGGAAGGGTCTTACGACCCTCTTGGAAGGGGAAACTGATGCGACCTAGGTTCTAGGATGCAACATTTCTTCTCTGGTCCTTGCTCCGTCTGCCAGAACCCAATGCCCTTTCCCCATGGTTCCCTAGAGATTTGAACAGACCTCATCCCTCTTGCTTTGAGATCCTCCTTGATGATGATTTTTTCTACAACATTTAGCACTCCTTTTCTTCTCTTTTGAATGCATTTCTCCGCCATGTTCCCCTGCCTTGGTAGCCTATTCCCAATGAGGCTGCATCCTCTGGACTGGAGGTGGGCTATCCTATCCTTCCTTACTTGGAAGAACAGTGGTTTAAGCCTTATCTATACTTACCTAGAGATCTATGCTCCGGAAATCAATCTTGCAGGGTTTGATTTAGCAGAGCTAGTAAAGACCCACTAAATCGAATGCTGATGCTGCCCTCCTCGACCCCTTGTTGACCATGGGGTCGTGAGGAGTAAGGGAAGTCGAGGGGAGAATTTCTCCCATCAACCTCCCGGAGAGGGGCTGCTGCGAAAATTTGATTTAATGTATGTTGACTCCAGCTACACTATTCTCATATCTTAAATCGCATTCCCCGCCCGCCCCCCTGTGTAGACCTGGCCTTAAGTCTTGAAATGTGACCGTCCTCTATGAACCTTGCTCTATCTATGCTTCACATCTGGGTTTGCAGTCTGACCTTTTTGATGACTTACAGGTTCCTAGGGATGTAAAATCCTGTTTAATCAATACAGGTTAAATACAACATTTAACCAGTTAACCACTTAAACAGGGGTAGGCAGGGCCCGCTCCACCCGGCCTGGCCATGGGTTAACTGTAACCGGTAAGGATCACCCGGGTAAGGATGATGTTTACCGGTCAAGCATTCACATCCCTAGAGCCTGTGTTCATTAGTCCTATTTTCAGAGGGTAGCAGCAGGTGTGGGCTGTGGATAAGGCCGGCATGCAAGCACCACTGTGTCCTTATCCACAGGCACGTACAGTCATTTCATTTCAGGCTGTGACAGGATTTTGACTTTTCAAGAGTTTCTGCATTTGGTAAATGTAATTGTTTAGCTCCCGTGTTCAAAGAGGCTGCCCCTGGACTTGCCTGGATATGTTGCCTGCTGGCAGCCAAGTGACACCAGCCTGCCCAGCACTGTGAAATCTCCCACTGCATTTTCTGATTGGGAAGCCCAGCGCTGTGGGATTCGGCCTTAAACATGGAAATCACTATTCCAAAGTAATTGCCTGGGCTCTGAGCAACCCAGGCCTCTTTTGGCTATCACGCAGCGCTCATCTGTCAGGCTACCTTGATCAGCAAGAAAATCACCCATCAGGAGTGGCCTGTTAGTGAAAGTCAGTGAAGAAAAATGGAGACGTCAGTAAAAAGTAGCGAGGTGATTTATAAAAATAGGTTTCCTTTGCCCGTGTGCGGGTCTGGGCTCCGCGGGGACTGTGTAATCAGGATTTACGGCCGTTGGTGTGAGGGTTGAAAGGTGGTTTCTGTGACAGCTGACACGTATGACTGCCGAGAAGCCTGCCTGGATCCAAAGTCGGAGCCATGCCGCTTCCGATGGGCAGGTTTGAATATGGGACTGGGGTGTATGTGGAGGTGCTCGGGGTCCTGTCTGAAGGAGGCTGAACTATCAGTGGGAAACGAGTTTGGTTGGAAGAGAGAAGTGAAGGGCGGGGGAGGAAAAAGGGGCTGTTGCTGACTGGAGAGAAACGCTGGGAGTTGAATGCAGCGGGCACAATTTGCGAGCTAAGAGTGTTCATCCAATCAAGCACTTGGATTGGCTTAGGCCTTTCTTAGTGCTTTATAATCTCCTTTTAACTGCGCAGCAGACACTCTCCAGATTAGAAGGCACAGAAATGCAACAGGCGTGCTGAATATCGCAAGCGCTCGTGGGCCGTCGAGTTTGTCAGAGTGAGGAAAACAGGGGATGTGCCAATGCGAAAACAGAGTTGTGAACAACAAACTTAATAGACCCGATTCGTCTCCTTCCGTTTGACAGGAAGCTATTCCGAATTCAGATAAGGAGAAGGATGCCTCTTATACCCCTAAAAGGCGCACACCGTCTATCCAGCAATGATGCAGACAGGCAATTGGAAGAAATTAGCTCTGGCCAGTAGTGCTGGCTTTGGGGGGGGGTGGGCCTGCACGGATAAAATGCTTCCAGTCAAACCTCAGCCTTTTAGTCCCCTGTAGAAGGTGGGTTCATTAAAACCCTAATAATGGAAAAGATCAGAAGTGGGTTTGGACTAGGGCTGTAAGAGTGCAGTCGATTAACTGATAAGCAAAAGCGTATAGGTTAATGCTATAGACTACACACATTTCCTTCCCCCCGTCCCTTGCCAGTAATTTTTTTAGCAGGCTGCCCAGCTTAGTCCTGGCTCATACTGGGTCCAGGACCTACCCCTGCTGTGGCTCTGCAGTTAAAGTATATTAGGAGCCAGGCAGCTCAGCTCAGTTCTGGCTTGCGCTGGATCCAGGAGCTCAGATTCCCTCCCTAGACAGGGACTGCTGCCATCCCACGCTGCTGCCTCTTTATTAGCGGCAGCATCACAAAGTGACAGACAGCTGGTCCACGAGGGGAGCTGGGTTTTAAACTGGCTCCCCTCATGGACCAGCTCCTGCCGGGCACTCTGCACTACTGCCTCTGATACAGAGGCAGCAGTGCAGAGTAGCGGGGGCTCCCCAGGAGCGAGGCCGGAGTGCACTGACTGCTAGCCCCGCCCCTGGGGACTATAAAAAAAGTTGACTAACCAATAAGAATTCATGAGGTTATTCGACTATTCAATTAACCGATATTTGACACTCCTGGTCTGGAAGAGCATAAGCAACATAGGCCCTGCACAAGTCGTGGGCAATAACGGATTGCTTTTAATTTCTAACCACAAGGCCCGTTGCTCGCCCGATAGAGCAACTGATCAGTGCAGCAAATGAGCATCATTTGTAAAGGAACCATTCTAAGGCTATGTCTAGACTGCAAGCCTCTTTCGAAAGAGAGCGTCTAGACTGCACGTTGAACTTTCGAAAAAGCGGTTTGCTTTTTCGAAAGAAAATATCCAGTGAGTCTGGATGCTCCCTTTTGAAGAAGCCCTATTTACATTGAAGAACGCCTTCTTTCAAAAGAGGAACTTTCGAAAGAAGGCATTCTTCCTCGTGAAATGAGGTTTACCGCCATTGAAAGCAAAGCCGCGTTCTTTCGATTTAATTTCGAAAGAACGCGGCTTGAGTCTGGACGCAGGGGAAGTTTTTTCGGAAAAAGGCTACTTTTCCCGAAAAAACCCCTGAGTCTGGACACAGCCTAAGTGTCTCATGTGCTGACTCACCCATTTCCTTTTATGTCTTTATTTTGGATTTTAAAGGTTTTTGTGTTTATTTAAGGACCAAAGGGGGGGAGGGGTTAGAAATGCATTTCGCGTCATGGAATGATCCCCAAGTTTAGCTGCTGCCTGTAAATCCCTGTGTTTTTACAAATGCAACTATTGTCATTAAATAAACCAGCGTAAAAGGCTGTGTAGATGCTAATAAGTTCATTTGTATTTGCCGTATCCAAATTACAGCGTTTTAAAAGGCTACTTGGACGTTTGAGACCTAAGACTGATACACTGGGTGGATCCTGCAAATGGTTACTAGCGTCGTCCGGGCTCACTCTGGTGGCTGGTGCTGGAATCGGCTGTGGAGTGGCGCGCCCCTTGCAGGCGGCCATATTCTGAAAAAACTGAAAGTGCAGTAGCGCAGCAAGACTCAGACAGGCTGGCTGCATGCCTGGCCCCACGACACTCCGGAAAGCGGCTGACTGCTGGCATGGCGGGAAGAGAGGCTGCTGCGTGTGCTGCTCCTGCCCCCAACTCCACCCTCACAACTCCTATTGGCCGATTCCCAGCCAATGGGATCTGCAGGGGGAGGTGCTGGCAAGAGTGGACAGCTCACAGAGCTCCTTTGCCTCCCTCCCTCTAGGGGTGTGCAGAGACGGGCCAGCAGCCAGCCGCTTTCAAGAGCAGCACGGGCCCCCGGCACACAGGTAGCCTGCCAGAGCCCTGCTGTCACCACTGAGAGCCACCCGTGGTACGTGTCTCCTGGCTGAAGACTGTACCTCCCACGCCCCACACCCTGCCCCAGGTCAGTACCCTTCCTGCACTAAATTCCCTTCTAGAGCCCACACCCCTCATCCTCTCCTGCACCCCAATCCCCTGCCCCAGCCCAGAGCCCCCCCTGCACCAAACTCCTTCCCACAGCCCACACCCCTCATCCTCTCCTGCACCCCAATCCCCTGCCCCAGCCCAGAGCCCCCCCTGCACCAAACTCCTTCCCACAGCTCACACCCCTCATCCTCTCCTGCACCCCAATCCCCTGCCCCAGCCCAGAACCCCCCCCGCACCAAACTCCTTCCCACAGCCCACACCCCTCATCCTCTCCTGCACCCCAATACCCTGCCCCAGCCCAGAACCCCCCCCGCACCAAACTCCTTCCCACAGCTCACACCCCTCATCCTCTCCTGCACCCCAATACCCTGCCCCAGCCCAGAACCCCCCCCGCACCAAACTCCTTCCCACAGCTCACACCCCTCATCCTCTCCTGCACCCCAATCGTCTGCCCCAACCCAGAACCCCCCCCGCACCAAACTCCTTCCCACAGCCCACACCCCTCATCCTCTCCTGCACCCCAATACCCTGCCCCAGCCCAGAGCCCCCCCTGCACCAAACTCTTTCCCACAGCTCACACCCCTCATCCTCTCCTGCACCCCAATCGTCTGCCCCAACCCAGAACCCCCCCCCGCACCAAACTCCTTCCCACAGCTCACACCCCTCATCCTCTCCTGCACCCCAATACCCTGCCCCAGCCCAGAACCCCCCCGCACCAAACTCCTTCCCACAGCTCACACCCCTCATCCTCTCCTGCACCCCAATCGTCTGCCCCAACCCAGAACCCCCCCGCACCAAACTCCTTCCCACAGCCCACACCCCTCATCCTCTCCTGCACCCCAATACCCTGCCCCAGCCCAGAGCCCCCCCTGCACCAAACTCTTTCCCACAGCTCACACCCCTCATCCTCTCCTGCACCCCAATCGTCTGCCCCAACCCAGAACCCCCCCGCACCAAACTCCTTCCCACAGCTCACACCCCTCGTCCTCTCCTGCACCCCAATCCTCTGCCCCAACCCAGAACCCCCCCTGCACCAAACTCCTTCCCACAGCTCACACCCCTCATCCTCTCCTGCACCCCAATCGTCTGCCCCAACCCAGAACCCCCCTGCACCAAACTCCTTCCCACAGCTCACACCCCACATCCTCTCCTGCACCCCAATCCTCTGCCCCAACCCAGAGCCCCCCTGCACCAAACTCCTTCTCACAGCTCACACCCCGCATCCTCTCCTGCACCCCAAACCCCTGCCCCAGCCCAGAGCCCCCCCGCACCAAACTCCTTCCCACAGCTCACACCCCTCACCCCTCCCATATCCCAATCCCTTGCCCCAGCCCAGAGCCCCTCCTGCCCCAAACTCCCTCCCACAGCGCACACCCTTCACCCCTCCTGTACTCCAATCCCCTACCCCATCCCAGAGCCCCTCCTGCACCAAACTCCCACCCACACCCCTTACCTCCTCCCGTACCGCAACCCCCTGCCCCAGCCTGGAGCTTTACCCCTGGAAATATTTTGGTGAAAGACAATAACCAAAACATGGCTCCTCGTGTTTGAAGGGTTGCGAATGGCACTGAAGCAGTGGTAGGGGGCACCATGCAAGGGAGGACAGGTTTGCAGGTTAGGCGGGAAAGAAAGAAGAAATTAATGAGTAACAAATGTAATTCTGGCAGCCGGCTTCTTGCTTCCTGCAGTTTCCCTTAGTTGGCTGGAGGCCAAACACAGGCACTTAGTGCTAGAGCAGTTTCACCCCAAGTGAAACTAATTAGAAACAGAAAGAGAAACTGACCAGGCTGGTTCCCACTGCATGCTGACCAGTAAGGATATAAAAAACGGTTTCTATTGTAACCGTTAAAAATCTTTGTTCTGCAGAGCCCGCAGGGCAGTTGGCTCCCTGGGAGCGGGAGCCGATGCGTGCGGGGAGCCAGCTTAAGCCAGCCTCACTTCTGAGGAACCGGCTGCTGCTCCCTTACAGGCTCCGCTACAGAGCCAACAGCGCAGGGTGGAGACTGGCTCCCAGGAGGGGGGCCGGGAGCCAGCGTGTAACCGTAACAAAAATCGATTAAGCATCAGCTTCTCATTTAAACCATTGAACCAGTTACACCCTCAGAGCCCTGCTGAACAAGTACAGAGAGTAAAGCAGCCTCCATCAGGAGAGTCCTGTGCCGATACATTTGTATCCACATCCATATCCACACAACTGAGCCACGGATCTAAAGCGGATCTCCGCGGATTTGCAGGGCTCAGTTAAGCAGAGGTTAAGGATAGTTTCAGATTAAATATCAGACTAAATATTCTTTGATTCAGGGTCTGATTATAATAATAATTATCAGGTGTGGTGGGCGTTCCCAACTCTGTAGCTGAAGTTGGCTGTGTCCAAGTTGTGATTGCTCACCATCTCGGCAAATCGGGCGCACGTCTAATAACACTAGGCAGTGAAATCTTTTTAAAAAATCTATTATTTTGATCTTGTTGTTGTTTCTGTAATCTTCAAGGCCTGGGTGGTTTTCTGTGCCCTTAGCTCCTGGATTAACTATTTATCTGGAACGAAAGGGGAGGTAAAAATAAACAAGTGTGGTGCAGTCAAGGGCATTGTGCCATTTGCTGGCGTTTCTCTAGCCTGGTGACTTGGTGTGTGCGGTTCCACAGTGGGCAGCTGGCAGCTCCACCCAGCGGCATCCACGGAGTGGATCCCCCTTTATTGGTCTGTGCCAGGCCAAGCGTGGGTTGTGGGTTTATGGCCAGCCACGTGTGGAATATATCTCCTGGGTTGTGAGAGACCAAGCTGTGAACTGCCAGGTGAGGAGATCAAACAGCTCCGCTGCCAACTTTCTATCCGCCGGCAACAGACTGCGGTGGGAAGTCCAGATTAATCAGACGTGCTGACCGGACACTGACGAGATTTGATGGAGGAGCGTCGGCCTTCAGCCAGCTGCATGGGGCAGCAGCAGCAGCCATAGAAATTGGATTTTTCCAGGGCTGTGTCTTTGAGGCAGCCCCACCTCAGGAGTCCAGGCTGCTCCTCTGAACTCTTCTACTACCATGTAAGACCCAGGTCGCTTTTCCCTCTGTCCCTGGGACTTTCACAGTGGCTCTTCCAAACCAAAACACCGAGGGGCAGCATCCTCCCTCCAGCCGTGCGGCTCTGTCTGATTTCAGTGGGAGTGGGAAAAGCAGGGTCCTGGCCAGAAACTGGCCTGGCATCTGAAGCGACCCTGCAATACAACAGGTTTATATACAGAGCTTTTCAGCGGGGGATCTCAAAGCACGGCACGTAAACAGGGGCAGTATCGATATCCCTGTTGGATGGCGGAGGCCACCGGAGGGAATGTGACAGGCCCAAGGTCACCCTGCAGATCAGTGGCAGAGGGAGGACTAGCACCAGCTCTCCTGAGTCCCAGTCCGGTGCTCTGGACACTAGGTCGCAGCCCTGTGCGTTCCACCCCACACACCAGAAAAGCTTCGCCGGGAGGATCCAGCCGTGGCAGCCTAGAGCTCCTAAGCCCCAGCTTAGAACTGCATGTGGCCCAAGGAGGTGTGACAAAGGTACCCAGCCCTACAGTGACACGGGCAGCCAGCAGAACCTTCAGGAAAATCCAGGATGCTCTCCCCTGCCGGCAGGAGCGACGTTGCCCGCTGGGATGGTTCCCACGAGCGGGATTGGCTGAGCTTTTCAATAATCTGGCGTTTTCCAGGCGTTTGGCAAGTGTCGGCCGAACTCTGGAAAGGGAATGGAGCTGACGTGAGTAACCGTCCCTCCGCCCCCCACCACTGTAACCCCCCGGGTCAGGCCTTCGAGCTCCCGCCGGGAATGGATGGAGCCAGACATCACCGCCAATACAGGATGAATGGACTCTGTGGACTGGCAAAGTAAACACGGCAGCAGCTGGAAAGCTCTCTTCCCAGCAGGGGAGGGAGGTGGCTCCTCCCGGCAGCCTCCCCGCCCCTCTGACAAACACAGGTCAAACCAAGCTGGTTTTAGGTCCCGAGAAGAGCAAGCCCCCTAGTTCTCAGAAGAGATAGGACTTGTGGGCTCATGAGCTATGTGACAAACAGCACTTCCTGTAAGCTGTGCGGGGGGCAGCCACCCTGGAGTGATTCGGGAGCCACCCTGCTGCTTAGCACAGCGCCCACCGCTGCAGCGTGTGTTCCTACTGGCGGTGCACATCCACACATGCCTCGGTGCGCAGAACAAAATGCATTCTGCACCTGGATGGAAGAAATTAGAGGGAGCACTGGTGACGAATACCTTTGAATTGTGAAAACGGTGGTCCGAAGAGCTAGCCAAAGAGAGCATTTGCCCCACTGAGTGTCCGACAGGCGACGCTGACTCTCCTGGTGCAGTGGGCTCTTTCCAACAATAAGGCTAGTGGGTGACTAATGGAAGGCTGCAGGTCATGTGGATGGTGCAAGTGCTAAGGAAGCGTGAGGTTTAATTAGTAATAATGAGAATAGCTGCTGGGGTATTTCACAAGTGCAGCGAACTCGGCTGAAATGTGGCGACCAGCACTCACCCCGAGTCACAGCTGGGAGGTGAGTGAAAACTGGGCCGTAGGATCCTGCGGGAAATCCTGGCTCGGATCTTTATGACTAATAGGCCTGTACATGGCTTTCCTATAAAGCCCATCCCTGTAGTGTCGAAGCCCTGGGTCCCTTGAGCGTAGCTCCTTCAAAGCATGGTGCCTGGCGGCAATTCCTGGGGCAGAGGTGGTGGCCTCCCAGGGCAAGCGAGACTGTGGTTCTTCAGGTTTGGGCCGAAAGACTCCCACGCCCCCAAGGGCCTCCTCAGAGCTGCAACCTGGAGGTTCAAAAGGGAGCTTGGGAAATTCACGGACGAGGGGTCCACCAGTGGCTGTTAGCAGGGACGTGTCCCTGGCCTCTTGTCAGGGGCCGGCAGTGGGGGACAGGCGGGGATCACTTGAGGATTCCCTGTTCTCTCCACTCCCTCGGGGGCATCCGGCCCGGTCGGCAGACAGGACACGGGGCTAGATGGACCTTTGGTCTGGCCGCTCTTCCGTCCCCAAACTGTGGGCGTGCCCCTGGGGAAGGAACTCTTGGGGGAGCAGTGAGGCCCAGGCCAGGGGAGGAGTGACACCCAAGCGTGGCCTCCAGGCGTGGCCTCCCACAGCGACCCAGCCCTGGCTCCATTCACAGCCGCACCTCCTGCTGCAGCTGCAGGCCCTTCATCCCTATCTCCCCCCCGCAGAAACTGCAGCCCCGCTCCCAGCCGGGGCTGGGGCAGATGCAGACGGAGATAAGGGGGGGCATGACCCTGGAAAGTCTGCAAAGCGTAGGCCCATGAGGCACCCCCGAGTGCACACCTGAAAGAAAGTGTGGGTGAAGGCCCAGGACGTGGTAGGAGCAGCGGGGTGTCCGGTGTCGCATCTACGCTGCAACTCCCCGCGGCACCGAGTCTCCGAGCCCGGGTGAACCGGCTCCGGCTGTGGGGCTAAAAAGAGCAGCATTGATGTTTGGGCTCAGACTGGAGCTCCGAGCCCTTCCTCCCTCGCTGCGTTTCCTCTCGGGACACGGGACGGGCTGGCCAGCGAGTCGAATGCAGGGGACAGCCCTGCCCTGGCTGAGGGGGGAGGCCTCGCTGGGGCTCAACGGGCCTTTTCCATCACGACTGTCTGTGGGCCCCGTCCTGGCTTGGCGCGAATCTGCCTCACATCATTGACTTCCCTGGATGAAACGTTCCGATAGGCGAGAGAGCCAGCGTGCCTGGCCCTGGTGACGGCACAGGATCTTGGGCCGGGCCTGCTCAGTCCTGTCTCATGGATGGCCCGATGCGCGCGCACTAGGAACAGCGCGCGGCCTGCGGGAACAGTCGCTGCCTGTCTCGACCGCCCCGCCTCGCGCTGTGACTCTCCCCTCCCGGAGGGTGCCGGGGCTGTTCCAAAGTTCAGGCCCTGTGTTTTAGCACCAAGCCAAAATGATAACGCGCTGGTAAAACTGTAACTTGACCTTAGCGTTGTGCTGCGGGGCAGGAGATAAGGCGCCCAAGGAAACAAGGGAGTAAAGCCCCTGGCTCTCCCTTCCCAACCGCCACGCTTTATTGCAGCTGCAGGAGCATGGGGCCAGTAGGACGCGGGCTCCCTGTGGGGCGGATTAGTTGCACGATTCGGAAGCTCTGGGGAGAGCCTTTCTTCCAGGCAGGCATGGCTCCCGTGTGACAGGGACCTCGCAGGCTCACCTCTCCTGTGAGCATCCTCGGGCTGCTGCTGAGGCCGGAACCGCGGATTGGAGCTGCCTTTTGCTACTGTTGGCTACCCCAAGAATGTATCCCAGCTGGGGAAGAAAGCTGGTACCCTCCTTGCTAGGCGTGAAACCCAGACAGAGGACTGCCAACCCACCCCTGCGTCCCACAGCTGCGTACAAAGGGTGAGGCTGCTGCAAAGCGCCCTGCGGGGAGGCCCGAGTTCAGAGCCTGGGCATGGTGTGCGGAAGAAACGAGCCTCCGTCTGTCCGGTTAGCCTTGTGAAATGCATAGACTGGAGCCCCCAGGACAGGCTGAGGGGCCGTTTAATCTGGGAGGAAGGAAGGGGCCCTACTAGAATTTATTTGCAGCAGAGACTGAAGGACGACTGGCCTTTTCTGTGAGTCCCACGCTAATGCTTTGCCCTTCACCAGTATCTTCCGCCAGTGATCTCAAAGCCTGTGGCATGCGTTCATTAATGCGTTCGTTTCAAGTACCCAAAAGGGTGTCACAAGGAGGAGGGAGAAAATTTGTTCTCCTTGGCCTCTGAGGATAGGACAAGAAGCAATGGGCTTAAATTGCAGCAAGGGAGGTTTAGGTTGGACATTAGGAAAAACTTCCCAACTATCAGGGTGGTTTAAACGCTGGAATGAATTGCCCAGGGAGGTTGTGGAATCTCCCTCACTGGAGATATTTCAGACCAAGTTAGACAGACACCTGTCAGGGATGATCTAGATGGTGCTTGGCAGGGGACTGGACTTGGTGACCTCTCGAGCTCCTACCCAGCTCTTGTGTTTTATGATTCTGTGAATTAAAGCCGGCATGAGCCCTCTGAGGGAGGGGAAGGTCATTTCCACTCTTTTCCAGAAGTGAAACGGGCGTAAGTGACTTGCCTAATGTCCCACGTTGAGTCGGTGTCAGAGCCGGGGGCAGCCGTCGAGTCCTGTCTCCCAGGGCCTGGCCGACACCCGCAGGGTGCTGGCTGCCTTTTTCAGAAGAACAACTCCTAGGTGGTTGCGGGAGGATCTTGCTCGCGGGGTGGGAACAAGGCGGGCCTGCTGTGGGGGAAGGGGGAGCCACGCCCCTGCTCGGAGATCCGCCGGCTCCCAGCCGGCTTCCTGGACGAACACAGTATTACTGCTGCGGACCCTCCGCTTGCATGGGGTTTGCCCCGAGGGCTGAGCAGCAGGTGCAGCGGGCTGCAGGGACTGTCCCGACCGAGGGCAGCCGGTGGGACGTATGGTTGGCTGCAGACATGGCCGGTATCTTGGGAAGGCGGGAGAGGAAACGGTCGTAAATAGCCCTGGGGCGGGGCCCTGCGGAGGTTTCTCCGTCAGCCTGAGCAGGCGGCTATGACAGCAGCGGTCTGGCTGCAGAAATGGGGTGGGGAGGGTGGTGGAAGGGGGATGGAAATCAAGGCATTGTGTAGCCCTTCCCACCCCTCCCGGCTTTGCCCTCTCCCTTCTCCTGCGCCAGCACTTCTCTGCCGCTGACTTCCCCGGGCCAGTCTGGGCCAGCCCTCCTCCGCAGCAGCACCCGAGTTCGGCAGCGAGAGCTGCCGAGTCGAGGAGGAGGGGAAGTGGCTGGGAGCAGTCTCCTCCATCTAGCCCCAGTCTGAAGGGAGCCGGGGCGGACTGTGCGACCAAGCCAGGGATGTAAAATCCTGATCCATTGATTAACTGATTACACCTTGTTTAACCCACTAACCGATTAAAGGGGGGTGAGCTGGAGTGTCGCCCCCCCCCCCCCACAGACAGGGGCTACTCCCGCGGGGCGGTTGGGGCCCCCCCGGACAGGGGCTGCTCCCGCAGGATAGCTCGGCCCCCCACAGAGAGGCGGCATTAGGGGGACACGGCAGATTCTGATTTTCTCAATCTCAGGTGCATGTAGCTGCCACCAGCGTTTGCTCTCACTGGGGATGGTGCGGAGGCCAGTAGCTTGGGGGCAGGCATTCCTCAGGCTACGTCTACAGTACAGAGTTTTTGCACAAAAACCCATGGAGCATCCCCACCTCACGCCCGTTTTTGCGCAACTAAATGTACAGTAAATCAGAAGAGCAGAGGAGCTTTTGCAGTGTATTCCTCTTTCTACGAGGAATGACTCCTTTTTGCGCAAGAGTGCTTGCGCCAAAAGGTGTGTGTGTGGCCAGGCATCAGGGGGTTTTTGCGCAAAAAGAGCCACTCGAAAAAAGCACCGGTGCTCTGGTGGCTGTTCTGTGACTAGCAATCAGAGCTTTCTTTCGAGAGAACATCCATGCAGTCTGGACGCTCTCTTGCGCAAAAGCGCATCACTTTTGCGATGCACTTTTGTAGTGTGCACACGCTCTTACGCAAGAAGCTTGCAGTGTAGACGTGGCCTTAGTGTCGGAAGATACTGGGCAGACTCATCTTTGCAGGGGCTGCTGGATTTGCTCCCTTCTCCGGTATCTTTAAACGTAAACTGGAGCTTTCAACGTGCGCGCAAAGGGGCGTGGTTAGGAAGAAAGTGACAACGCAGAGCTTTTGCAAAGGGAAAGGATGGTATCGAATCGGTCATGAACAGTGTCCCCTCTCATTTTTTTTATCCCTGTGCGCAATAAATTTTATGTTCACTGAGACGTGCAGATGTGCACCGCCAGTAGAAACGCACTCTGCCGGCTGTGGGCACTCTGCTAATCTGCTGGGAGGCATTTGAATCTCTCCTGGGTGGCCGCCCTAGCGCTCAGCGTACAGGGAACGCTGCCGTGAATAGGACCGTTCTCAGGAGATTTATTGCAAAGAAATCCGTCACCAGAATCCTTTTTCCCGGGTGCCGTGACTGCCAACACCACATTGGTGTGGCTGCCGAAGACACGGCGGGGACTTGATGGTAGGGATATTAGAAATGTTTACCGCTAGGAGATAGATCTTGAGACGGGTGCACTGGCTGGGCTGCAGACGGGCAGCAATCGAAGAACGAACATGGTGGGCAGCACGTTCGGTTTCTAAACGAGTTGGCAGCGGTAACCATCCAAGTGAGGTAGCGCCTCGGCGAGGAGAAGGCATTTTCCAGCAGCCGATTGGGTTGCCACGCATCCTGGGTTTGCCCTGGCCTTCTGAGGCTTCTGCAGGAAACGGATGGCGCATTGCTGTCTCTGCTTCACAGGGGCCTCGTGTCAGGGGCCAGGGGTGTGGCTGGCACGTCTCTTGGTTGGCTAATGTGCGAGGGGACGCTGTACGCAGCTCCCACTCCATGGCTGCCCTTGATCCAGCAGCCCGCTCCGGCCTGAGCCGAGCGGGTCCAAGCCAGCAAGGTAGGGGCAGATGCTGATTCAGAGGCTCTGCTGGGGTACAGTTACCCACATGGGCGGTGAGTGAAGGTTGGGGGAGGCAAGCCCCCAACCCCGCCCCTTCTGCCTAGGCCCCGCCCCCACAGGAGTCAAGCTGCCTCCCCCGCACCACAGGGAGGTGGGGCAGCACATGGCCTGAGCCTCCCTGGCCCCAGAGTATGGGAGGGTGGGCGCTCGGGGGCGCAACACTCTGCCTACGTCAGGCATTCGGGAGGCGTCTAGGCAGGGCCAGGCTAGCTTTTTGGGAAGGCAGGGCCTTTGCCCGCCTGTGATACCCACCATCCCGGTTACCCGCGCCCTTCCCAGCCCCTAGACCTGTTCCCATTCACTTCCGGAGCTGCAGGGGCTCCGGGCTATCGCCGTGCAACAGAGCCTGGCAAAAGATAGGCCACGTCCCAGCTGCTTAATGGCTTCCCACGGAGGCCGGGGGAGCTGCCCTCCGCGGCGTGTGCGCGTTGGCGCCCGGCGTGCCTGCGCACTGAGCAGCGGGCCAGGCCGGGCCAGCAATGCTCCCAGGAAGTGCGCTCGTGCTGACATTTATGGCGATCGTAGCTCTCCTACCCAGCTACAGAACAGCCAATCGGAGGGCTCAGCAGCTGAGCCGAAGCTTTGAGCTGCTTTTGCACAGCCAGTTCAGCAGTGCCCGGGGAGGGATGAGAGGAGAAAGGGGGACAGAAAATGGCCCTCCAGGAGGTGTGTGTGTGGGGGGGGGGGGGGTGGGTTCTGTCACGATGGGGGGACTTGTAAAGCTTTCTGCAAAACCAGGCAGCAGCCTGGTGCAGGGAGGAGTTGAGGCAGAGTTAGGAAGAGTTGGAAATCGGGGCCTTTGGGTAAGCAAGGGAGAGGCTGCTTTCTGGCGTGCGCTCGCTGCGGGGGGCGGGGTGAAGCAGCCTTTGGCTGGACGGGGGGCGGGGAAGGGGAAGCGCTTGCTTTTCTGTGCACCGGACAGAAGTGGCTGAGGATGGAGAGTTCCGCCGACAGCTGGCCGCTCCCAGAGACGTCCTGCGCGGGCAGCAGCTGCAAGAGGGAAGGGCTTCTCCGGACAAGGAGTAGCCACAGCTTCGGAGTTAGTTCCTCTCCCGTGCCCAGCCCCTGGCAGGCCGGGCGTGGGGTCCGGGTGGGGAGCAGCTCTTTGCGAGAGTGGCGGCTTGAGCCCACTTGGGACGTGTTGCCGTGCGGGCGTGAGCAGCCGCTCAGCCTTCCGCTGGTTCAGAAGCCCCAAGCCGATGGAGGAAACACCCGAGGTTTAGCAGGTCACCGGCAAAATGCAGGTGACGGATGGGCTGTGCCGTGTGCTAGGACTCAAGGCGCATCCTGGGGTCGTATTGTCCAAGGTGGGAGCTGGAAGCGGGGATGAAGCAGCTTTACCCAGAGTAGGGATGTAAAACCCCATTTCATTGGTTAAACGTTAATTATATCGGTTAACGAATTTAGCGAGGGGGGTGGCCTGTGGCCGGGATGGAGCGACCCTCCTGCCACAGACAGAGCTGGCTCCAGCCAGAGCGCCCCCGCCCACAGCGGGTTCCCTGGGGCTAAAGTTGCCCCCTCCCACGGAAGGTGGGAGGCTGCTCCGGTTCCTGCCAGTTAACCATAACCGGTAATCGGGTGAGGCTAATTGGTTCACCATTAGCGTCCCAAACCCAGCATGACAGCGCTGCAATGGTTGACGCAAGACTGCAATTGACTTTTCGTCCATTTCTCCTCCCCCTCCCCAGCGGGGTATTTTTAGCAGAATCCAGCTGTAGTCCCCATGGCTGATTATTTTTTTTAAAAAATCGCCCTCATTGTCTTCAGCAGCCAGCCCCCCGCTCCTCCCTCGGCGATCCGGAAGGAACAAATTCCGCCTGCTTTTGTCACCTCTTCCTGCTGCAGCCCCTGGAATCAAGCAGCAGCAAAATGATGTCAGTGAATAAGGGGAAAATGTTCTAGGAAAACCTTCATCCTCCACCTGTGGCAACATCTGGCCCTAGTCCTGTGCCCGTAGGCTGCCAATGGAATATCCTTGATTCTGCCTTGTCACCAGCCTTACACCTGGGGCTTTCCGTGACTTCACTGGCGTTTCTCCTGAACAGTCTGGTGTCAGGATCTGGCCTTGTAACTTCTGGCAATTTGAGACTTGTTAGTTCTTTGGGCTGGGCTGGGCTGGGCTGGGCTTTAAACTCTGAAGGAGGGAGAACCGAATTCTCCCCCACGTCAGTCGCACACAGGGATAGCACCGGTAACTTCCCAGGAGAGATTCCTATTGGTACGCTGCTGTGGGATGAGAATGTTGCCTCATCTCAAAAAAGATCTCTTGGCATTGGAAAAGGTTCAGAAAAGGGCAGCAAAAATGATGAGGGGTCTGGAACAGGTCCCATATGAAGAGAGATTAAAAAGACTTGGAATTTTTATCTTAGAAAAGAGGAGACTAAGGGGGAGATGAGAGAGGTCTATAAAATCATGACTGGTGTGGAAAAAGTGAATAAGGAAAAGTTACTTTCTTATTCCCACAATATAAGAACTAGGGGTCACCAAGTGAAATGAATAGGCAGCAGGTTTAAAACAAACCAAAGGCAGTTTTTCTTCACTCAGCGCACAGTCAACCTGTGGAACTCCTTGCCGGAGGATGTGGTGAAGGCTAGAACTTTACTAAGGTTCAAAAAAGAGCTCAATAGATTCCCGGAGGTTAGGTCCATCAATGGCTATTAGCCAGGATGAGTAGGAATGGTGTCCCTAGCCTCTGTTTCTGTGGAGGTGGGTGACGGGAGGGGTCACGTGGGGATTCCCTGTTGTGTTCCCTCCCTCTGGAGCATCTGGTATTGGCCGCTGTCGGCAGACAGGATACTGGGTTGGATGGTCCGTTGGTCTGACCCTGTATGTCTGTTCTTACGTTCCTATATGTTTCTACTCGTTGTTGAACACTTCAGCTTCTGTCAAAGGGATAGTGCCAGTCGGAACATCCGGGATTGTCAAGAAAGCCGTTGATTTGCGTAGGTTGCTGATAAGATTTTTGGTGATTGAAAGTGATAGAATTTTTTGAATCCCCTTTTCTTCGTCTCTCCCCGCACGCTTTCTTTGCTTGTCGCCACTTCTCCCTCCTTGTGCAAGGTTCGCCGCTGTTATCACTTTCCGGTTCCCAAAACTGTCCTTCCCAGGGACTATTCTGTTAAGCAAATAAACATCTGTTCCTGGGGAATTGAGATTTTAAAAAATACAGCACCCTGGCTTGGGTTTGGAGAAGGGTTGTTTGTAGAAAATCAAAATGTGGAGCCTTGTTTGCATTGGTCGAGTCCCTCTGGTGAGTGTTGACTATTTCCCCCATCGGTTAAAATCGAGGCTCGCCCCATAACGAGGGCAGGGTCTATTACATGTAATGATGTGTTCGTCCCGTAACTGACTGCTCACTGACACCCCATGCAGAGGACATCAATTGTGATATTACTGCAGATAAGGCAGATTCTCCGGTAACTTACGTTGTGGGGTGAAGGCTCAACTCCTAACTTTGTTCCTGCTGTCACTGTGCTGTCCCATGCAATTCCGAGCCAGTCAAAGAGGATAATGTTTGATTCATTCGCGGCTGCAGTGAGATGAAATCCTTCTCCTGCCGTATGATGGAAATTAATTCCACAGAGTGTCCGCTTTGCTCTCAGTCATAACAAACCTCCCTAATCCCCTGGCTGCAAGCAGCCGGATTCACCTCTCCGGTCTGCTGAACAGGTCCCTTCCTGGCTCTCTGCTCCTCTTCCACGTGCAGGATCCCCATGGGAGCAGTGTGCATGGAAGGGACGGCAGAACAGCTTCAGGAGACCCCCCCCTGGATGGGTGGGAGCAGAGAACTGTTAGCCTTTGAGGAGCGATTTGGAATGGGTGTCATGAATTTCCCCCTGTGTTCGCCAGTTACCTGGCCAGGCAGCAAGGGGCAGGAACCGGATGGTCCAGGCATTGGTAACGGGATGCAGAACCTTTCGCTGCCAGGTCAGCCGGCCAAATCTAGGTCCCAGCAGGTTGATAAACAAAACACGTCACTCTCAGATGGCAGTAGCACGGCCTGTCTGAACGAAGTCTGATGTCGTCCGCCTCTCTTTGTATCTATCACACCTCTTGCTGGACTTTTCTTACCTGCCAAGGGACGCTGCCGAGCGGAACCGGAGGAGATTACAGAAGCCATCCTCTTCTTTTCCATTGGTTTTCTTAGTGCATTGGCCATCTACAGTCAGTCACTTCCCCTCTTGGCTGCCTTTCAGCAACGGGGAGAGAGAAACCTTTTAAAAACCTGGCAAATGATCATTGTAAAGACACACACATCAGCAGGGGGTTTAGGTGGGTGCAGCCTGGCCCAAAACTGCAGAGGTTGTGTATGGATGTTACCCCTTTACGTGCTTGTGCAAATGTGGAAGATATAAAGCCAAGTCTGCACTGGCACTTGAAAGTGCTGTAACTTTCTGGCTCAGGATGTAAAGCAATTACCTACAGCAGAATAACTCCACGGGAACACTCTGATTCCATAACGAGAGCATCTCGCCTTGAACCCGAGTGGCTCCGTGTGCAGACAAGGCTAAGGCTGCCCTTGTTTGGAGTCTTGGCTTAGGGGCCAAGTTCTAGACCTGAGCTCCGCTGAGGGTCCCTCCAGTGGGCAGCTGAAGTGCGTCAGCGGAGAATTACCTCGCTAGGCCTAGATTCACCTCCTGACCTGGAAGTGAAAGGCTCCATACCCCCTTCCGAATGCCTGGCCCATTTCCACGTCCTGCATGCAGACAATTGGCCTTTGCGGGTTCCCTAGGGCTTAAGCTGAAGCCCAAATGTCTACACAGCATTTTTCAGCCCTTCAAGCCTAAGCCAGCTGACCCAGGTCAGGCGTGGGGGGTTTTTAATCCTTTCATAAACTTACCCTCTCGCTATGTCTACACTATGGGGCTGTGTCTACACTGGCACCTTTTTCCAGAACTGCTTAAAACGGAATACTATTCCGTTTTCAGTTTTTCCAGAAAAGGAGCATCAACATTGGCAGGCTGCTTTTCCGGAAAAGCCCTTTTTCCGGAAAAGCGTCTGTGGCCAATGTAGACACGCTTTTCCGGAAAAGAGCCCTGAGCGTCATTTTCGCGATCGGGGCTTTTTTCCGGAAAAGACTACTGGGCTGTCGAAGGACTTATGCCTGAGCGGGAGCAGAATAGTTTTTCTGGAATAGCGGCTGATTTTGTACAGTAGATCGTCGTTGCTTTTCCAGAAAAGCAAGCGGCCAGTGTAGACAGCTTGCAGCTTATTCCGGAAAAGCAGCCGCTTTTCCGGAATAAGTGGCCCAGTGTAGACACAGCCTGGCAGTTTTGGGGAAGAGGAAATGCAAATGAAGAGCTCATTTGCAAATCTCGTGCTCTCATTTGCATATTCTCTTCCAATCCTTTTTTCAGAAGAGGTTTTTGCAGGAAAAAACCGCAGTGTAGACGGGGCCATTTTTCGGGGAAAAAAACCCTTTTGCGCAAGATCCTGTAAACCTCATTTTTTGTTAAGGAATAAGGAATCTTGCACAAAAGGGTTTTTTCCTAAAAATGGCCCCTACACGGCGGGTTTTTTTTGCAAAAACCTCTTCCATGAAAAGGATCGGAAGAGAATATGCAAATGAGAGCATGAGATTTGCAAATGAACACTTCGTTTGCATTTCCTCTTCCACAAAACTGCCATAGTGTAGACATAGTCTCTGTGTCCACCAATGCCCAGTCTGCTTGGAGTACCGCTGCAATCCAAATAAGAACATTCAGCAACCCTAATTCTGGCTGCTTAGTAGAGTTGTGTCGAGAGCGTTAGAATCTCTCACTGCTGAAATGGTCCATTATGGTTCTTATTTAGAAAAACAAACCTCTCTCTCCCTCTTCTTGGGTAGTAACTTTATTCTTTAATAACTACGTTTTGGCCAACTCGGTTGGACCCTCCAGGACCATTTCAGGAGGGGTAATGGTGTTCTTTCTCTTTAAAACAGCTGAGTTATTTTACGGGATTTTCCCCCTTCCGTTTAAAGTGGCAACACAGAAGAGGATTAAAATAAGGCACGTGGCAAAACAAACCCAATAAGCTGTTTGGCGACATGGTTGCTCCAATGAGAGCTCCCTAGCCCGGTGGATTTATCTGCTGCACTCGTAAAAGCCTAGCAACTTAATTTGATTTGTAAACCAAGATGGGAGCCGGAATCCCCAGTGCGTTGTGAAAGAGAGAAATCGGCTGTGTGCAGCGGCTGTATTTTAAGATGTGACGGTGGGGGAGAGGGTTTGAAGGAAATGCCTCCCCAGTCCTGGAAGTGCGGGTGTACAGCAAGCAAACACTGTCTGGACTGCTCGGTTAGTGGCTGGGGGTTATCATGGTCTCGGATTCGGAAAACGAAGAAGGGAAGAGGATGAATTTGCAAGGACGAGCCGCCTGTATAACCCACTCCAAAGAGCTTCCTCCAGATAATCCCCAGGGCATCACTTCTGGAGAACCCTCCACTCCGGGTGTAGAAATGGAGAGTCCAGCTTGATCCAAGGGTCAAGCTGGACTCTCCATTTCTACACCCGGAGTGGAGGTTTCTCCAGATGTGATGCCCTGGGGATTATCTGGAGGAAGCTGGTGGGCTGGTGTCAGTTGTTCCAATGGGTAATTATCTTCAAAAATGTAGACCCTATTTCCAATTTGACTTTGTCAAGCAGCAGCTTCCAGGCACAGGATCATGTTCTATCTTTCTCTGCTAGATTGACAGGCCTGTTATTAAATGTTGGCGCTGCATGTGGAGACGCATAGACTACCATCAAGTTTCCCCTTCACCTTCTCTCTGTTGAGCTAACAGATCTCTTCGCCTTGTTAAGCTAAACAGGCAGATTTCTCTCCCTCGCAGTGCAACGCCAAGGTCGGGGGAGAGGGGTTTGGGGCAGGGAGTCATTTACCTGGGCTGGTGACAGGCAAGAGGGTGAGCCACATCCCCAGCGGGCCACTCCCTTGGTGGTGTGGCTGCCCCCAGTGGTCATGCTGCAGTATAGTTGTCCACTGTGCTCACTGCCCCCCAGTGGTGACTGTGAGTATCGCATCCCTCCACTCAGCCCCCTGCCTGTCTGTGTGATGGAAAACAATTGAATTCCAGGCACATCCCATTTTCCTGGCACACCCAAACCCTGATCTTACTTTAAATTAGGAGAAGAGGAAGCTGCATACCAAATTTGGTGGGCCTAGCTCTTGCCCTGTAGGAAGAGTTCTTGAACAAATAGATTCACAGATGGACTCACAGACAGATGCACAAATCTCTACAATAGAGAAAGAGTTGGGGCCAAGAACTGATCTCTGAGGCACCCCACTGGAAACCAGCCCACTCTGCCAGTTCCCCAGTTGTGATTACCTTTTGAGACCTATCGGCTGGCCAGTTTTTAATCCATTTAGCGGGCACCATGTTAATTATACCATTCTAGGTTTGTTTGTTTTTTAATCTAAGGGTACGTCTAGACTACAGGCTTTTGTCGACAGAAGTTTTGTCCACAGATACTGTTGACAAAGAGCATCTAGACTAAATCCAGTTCTATTGACAAAGCAAGCCGCTTTGTCGACATGACAGTGTAGACGCAAAGGACAGTGTAGATGCAATAACACCTTCTGTCGACAGAACTCTGTCAATAAAAGGCATTATTCCTCGTAGAATGAGGTTTACAGCTGTCGACAAAACTGCTGAGTTCTGTCGATGTTATGTCAACAGAACTAAGCGGCAGTGTAGATGCAGGTATAGTTTTGTCTACAAAAGTCCACTTTTGTCGACAAAACCCTGTAGTCTAGACACACCCAAAATGTCCTGCAGCACCAATTCAAATGCCCTGGAGAAGTCTAAGATAAGAACATAAGAATGGCCATACTGAGTCAGACCAAGGTCTAGCCAGCCCAGTATCCTATCTGCTGACAGTGGCCAATGCCAGGTGCCCCAGAGGCAGTGAACCAAACAGATAATGATCAAGCAATCTCTCTCCTGCCATCCATCTCCACCCTCTGACAAACAGAGGCTAGGAACACCATTCCTTACCCATCCTGGCTAACCTCCATGAATTTATCTAGTTCTCTTTTAAACCTTGTTATAGTCCTAGCCTTCACAACCTCCTCAGGCAAGGAGTTCCACAGGTTGACTGTGTGCTGTGTGAAGAAGAACGTCCTTTTATTTGTTTTAAACCTGCTGCCCATTCATTTCATTTATGTATGGAGATTTACCTATCTCATAGAACTGGAAAGGACCTTGAGAGGTCATCGAGTCCAGTCCCCTGCCCTTACAGCAGGACCAAGCATCATCCCTGACAGATTTGCCCCAGATCTCTAAATAGCCCCCTCAAGGATTGAACTCACAACACACTGGGTTTAGCAGGGCAATGCTCAAACCACTTTATATTATGGGAACAAGTAAATAACTTTTCTTTATTCACTTTCTCCACACCACTCATGATTTTATAGACCTCGATCATATCCCATATATCATAAAAAGCTCATAAAAAAGGTGTATTACGTCAACATGATTACTCTTTATCAATCAACCTTATAATCTCATTAGAAAAAGATATCAAGTAAGTTTGATAGGCTCTATTTTATGTAGACTGATGTAGACTGGCATTAATTAGATCATCCTCCTTTAATTCTTTATTAATCAAATCTAATACCAGACACTCCATTCTTTTAATTGGGAGCAATGTCAGGTGGACAGACCTATTATTGCTCACGTCATCCCTATTGCCTCTTTTAAATACTGGTGCATCATTGGCTGTCTTGCCATTTCCTGGAACTCACCCCCGCCATCCCCGTGATCCAAGACGTATTGAACAACGGCATTAATGGTCTAGTGAGCTCCTCAGCCAGCTCTTTTGAAACTCTTCAGCAATATCGGCATCCTGCTAGGAATATCTGTCATTGCGCTCGTGCCTACAAAGTGGTCACCACGGTGTATGGTCAAACGACTTTGCTCACGAGTGTGTCCTCGGGAGAGAGTTGGAGAAGACTTGTCCTGTCCTCCTAGGCACGTGGCAGGGCAGTAAGTGGAGAAAGCCCATCGCTACCACGCAGGTCTCTGATGGGAGCAGCCTTCACGCTGCACCATTGTTAATCCAGCACTTTTCACCACCACTAACGGCGGAACCATTTTGTTGTTGTTGTTGTTGTTGTTCTCGTTGTTGTTGTTCTCAAATTGCCTCCCCTCTTCAGTGAGGAAAGGCTCAGCCCACGCAGTGCAGGTCTCCTGGGCATTAGCTATGAAAACATGTATACCTCTCGGCGGCTTCATCTTTCACGTGCTCGTGGCTGGCTTTATTCTCTCCCTCCCAAACGGCCAGGACAGCAAAGCGATCGTGTCAGTATGAGTAATAGGGCCCTCTGCACAGCCAGTCAGCCTGTTTATGGCATGAGCGGGAATTTCTTACTCTGGTCACAAAAGAGAAGCCTGTGCAAGCCGAGGCGCTGAGATGGGGAGTTACAAACATCGGCCAGTGTATGGATCCCTCCAGCAAACGTCACGTCGCCCGCTAACGAACATAACACACTGAAAAGGGGGTGTTGAAAGGAGAGGGTGCCGTGCCCTTTGTAGACAGCCACATTCTCCAGAGCCTTCGTTGCTTGCAGCAGGCACTCTGGGCAGCGCCAAGTTTCAGTGGGTTAGCAGAAAGACTGAGGAGTAGCCTTGATTGATTATTAATTGTGTGTGTGACCTTGGTGCTGGTGAATGATGTCCGACTATCACGGGAGATCCTGCCCGAGCGGGTTCATGCCTGTCCTGGAGGGGTCGCCCTCAACGGAGAGATTTTTCCTGGCCTCTCCTGATAGGTGACCAGCAAGAAGTGTTGATTAGCAACAACTCTACTGGTCGCTTGTGTCTTGGACACCACGAGGCAGAGGCAGGTCGTTTCATACCCCATCCCCACACTGACATCCAGAGAAAAGCTTCCGTGTCTGCCAACTCAGGCTGGAATATCAGCTGCCTAGAGGCTGAGGGCTTTTTGCACTTGGGAATGGATCCTGCCACCAGTCTGCGGAGCAATCTGACCCCTTGCCCCTTTCTTCGGTGTGAAAAATCCCAATGACTTTGCAGACTCTTAATGCATGAAGGTGCCATAAACAGACGATGGGGATAACGCGAATGCTGATGAACTTGGGAGTGACAATATAGTCGCAGTGTAGTGTCCTGCGCTGCTTAAAGAGCCGGAGATGCTCTTCCGAAGCAAACCATTGTTAAATCGGTGCAGCGTGAAAAGCTCTGCCCTCTCCCCTCCACACACAGGCCCGCCCCTGCAATTTCTGACTCCTTTTGTGGCAATGTTTGCTAACCGGGGAGAACAGCGGCACCAATTCATGGCTCCATAATGGGGAGATGTACTTACTAGCGGTGCTTATTGAATGCTGAGTTCATCTCGCCAGACCTTTACACATGCAAAGAATTTGAGCCCAACTCAGACTGCTTAGGTTTTTCCTCTACATTAGAGAAAGTACAACTTGATATAACTGTTGCCGTGGTTAGTTTGACAGGGTGGCTGTGTCTACACTGGCATGAATTTCCGGAACTGCTTAAAACGGAATACTATTCCGTTTTCAGTTTTTCCAGAAAAGGAGTGTCTACATTGGCAGGCTGATTTTCCGGAAAAGCCCTTTTTCTGGAAAAGCGTCTGTGGCCAATGTAGACGCGCTTTTCCAGAAAAGAGCCCCGATCGCCATTTTCACGATCGGGGCTTTTTTCCGGAAAAGACTACTGGGCTATCTACACTGGCCCTTTTCCGGAACAGTGTTCCGGAATAAGGACTTATGCCCAAGCGGGAGCAGAATAGTTTTTCCAGAATAGCGGCTGATTTTGTACAGTAGAGCATCGTTGCTTTTCCGGAAATTCAAGGACCAGTGTAGACAGCTCGCAGCTTATTCCGGAAAAGCGGCTGATTTTCCGGAATAAGTGGCCCAGTGTAGACACAGCCGGTATGTCTAGACTGCATCCCTCTGTCGGCAGAGGGATGCAGATTAGGCAGGTCGACATTGCAAATGAGGCAGGGATTTAAATATCCCGTGCCTAATTTGCATAAAAATGGCCGCCGCGTTCTGCCAACTCAGCACTTTGTCGGCCAAAAGCAGCGGTCTAGAGGGGGATCTGTGGAGAAAGAAAGCCTTTTTTGACAGATTCCTTATGCCTCCTGCAAGGAGGTTTACAGGATCTGTCGAAAAAGGCTTTCTTTCTCCACAGATCCCCCTCTAGACTGCCGCTTTTTGCCGACAAAGTGCTGAGTTGGCAGAACGTGGCGGCCATTTTATGCAAATTAGGCGCAGGATATTTACATCCCTGCCTCATTTGCCATGTCGACCTGCCTAATCTGCATCCCTCTGCCGACAGAGTGATGCAGTCTAGACATACCCTTAGTGATTGGTTCATGGTCTCTGCGTTCAGCTCGACGGCTTCCAGAAATTTCTCTCCGTAGCATTTGCAGAGGGGGATAACTCGATCGATCCAACCACATTAGAGTCATTTTCAGTATCATGCCAGCAATCAAGATGTGGGCCCCTTTTCTCCTAAAATAGCCTTCAATTGCCACAAAGTACTGGGAAATGACTGAGACTTTGCTCTGTTCCTAAGGATCCCTTTTACTTGTCCAAGTGCTCCAGAGTTAATGGACAGCTTAGAGAATTGCTAATGGGATCTACGGGCTTTTGTTTCTAAGTCGCCGGTTCTAATCCGGCCCAGATCTGTAATAACCTAAGATTATTAGCTTCTGAGAGCGGCCAGGTGTCTTGTGTGAAATGTTCTCTTAGTGCAGTTCCCGGTGGAGGTGTGATTAGGTACCAGCGCCATTGGTCTTGGCTGTTGGCCTCACTAGGGAGGCCCAAGCCCTGACTGGCCCATGGAGACTGCGCTGTCTGTTGACCCTCAGAAACCATCACTCCCTGTGGGTTACTGCTACCTGCACTGCAGGGGTTCCCCAGCCAAACAGAGGCCGTCCCTTTGCAGGGTTGTCACTGGCATTTGTAACGGGCTGAGCCAGATGGAGTCGGGGCCTTTCTCACCTCAGAGCCTGCTCCTGGGATGAACCTTTATAGCGCAGGTTACAAAGTACCTGGTTTGTCTTTGGCGCTGCTCTTGGCGGGTTTCTAGTCTCCATTCGACATCTCATTGCATTCAATTCCAACGGGAAATGAAATGGAATGTTGATAAATGTAAAGGAATGCACACTGGAAAAAATCATCCAAACGCCACGTACAATAGGATGGGGACTAATTTGGCTCCAATTACTCAAGGGAGAGATCTAGGAGTCATTGTGGATAGTTCTCTGAAAACTCAATGTGGAGCAGCAGTCAAAAAAGCATATAGAATGTTAGGAATCTCTAAAAATGGGATAGAGAATAAGACAGAAAATATCTTATTGCCTCTATATAAAACCATGGAATGCTGCGTACAGATGTGATCGCC
Organism: Pelodiscus sinensis; assembly: GCF_052426305.1. NCBI lineage: Eukaryota > Metazoa > Chordata > Testudines > Trionychidae > Pelodiscus > Pelodiscus sinensis. Next base: position 21,379,282 of record NC_143074.1, on the reverse strand, counting down.
TCATCTCAAGAAAGGTATCTTTGGCATTGGGAAAAGTTCAGAAAAGGGCAACAAAAATTATTAGGGTCCCATATGAAGAGAGATTAAAAAGACTTGGACTTTTAGAAAAGAGGAGACTAAAGGGGGATATGATAGAAGTCTATAAAATTACAGTCAACCTGTGGAACTCCTTGCCAAGGGATGTGGTGAAGGTTAGAACTTTAACAGGGTTTAGAAAAGATCTAGATAGATTCATGGAGGTTAGGTTAAGTTCATCAATGGCTATTAGCCAGGATGGGTAGGAATGGTGTCCCCAGCCTGTTTGTCTGGAAATAGGTGACAGGGGAGGGATCACATGAGGATTCTCTGTTGTGACCCTCCCTCTGGGGCATCTGGCATTGGCCACTGTCGGCAGACAGGATACTGGGCTAGATGGACCATTGGTCTGACCCAGTATGACCATTTTTATGACTGGAAAGGGTGAATTTTGTAGACACATTGGCCGGCCCTTCTTAGTGTTTCTTTCCGCTTTGCTCCTGAGAATGGCGAAACTGCATACACCCAGACGAAGCACTGAGAAGCCATGTGTGTGAAGGGCATCGTGCCGTGTGTACAGGACAGTGTTACAAATAAAGGCGAAAATCCCTTCTCTTTGCAGAGCCTTCTCCTTTTGAGTGCTGTCCCCTACAGACAGACAGACACTCGCAGCCTCTCTGAGACACGAAGACTGTTGCCATGAGTTCTAAAGGTCAAAGTTATTAGAGTCCCTTTCTCAGATCTGGCCTCAGGAGAAGTATTTTTATATTATGCAGACTGGAGATAAAGGGACCGTTTCATTTGCCCTCATGTTTCTTTTCCTGCTGCCCTTCTGTATATATTTTTTTATTTTCCCTGCAAAGCCTCGTATTTCCCCCATGCCCTCTGATTCCTCATTAACAGTTACTTGCGCCATTCTCTGTACTGATCCTTGCTGACATTGGTGCATTGTTTGCCCTCTGCAGACTTCCCTGCTGCTAAATGCTGCCCATGTGCCGGCAGGGCGTTTAGATCCGTTCGTAGGGCTCTCAGATCCTGTTTTCCGCCTCTTCCCTTTAATGTCGGTGTGTCCGTGCCAGTCCGAGAGCGCACATCAATGTGCAGGTTAATTATGGTGGCCAAGTGCTAATCCAGCCACTAGCTCTGCCCAGGGTAGGAATTTGGGTTTTCCTTGCAAATGAAGGTGGAGGTGTAGTCCGGTAGCTCTGGGCACCTGCGGTATGGCATGTTTCCCAGGCATTTGTGTTCTCCCTGCCGAGCGCCAGCCGCAGCTCCGCGTTTCGGGATGGGAGAGCCAATCGGAATAAACCCCAAATCTGTAGGGCTTTGAAAAAAGCCCCATTCACTTTGTTCTCCCTCCATTTTTGGTCCACTTTCTGTTTTTCACCTGGGACTGGTAGCTCTGAAATGACACGAGATGGGGAAGGTCTCCCATCCAGGTATGGACCAGACCCAACCCCACTTAAATCTGCTTCAGTCGCCGCATATGGCAGTGGAGCCGTGTCCATACAGATCCCCAGGGGACCATAGCACATGTACCTGTACTCTGGTGTTGGTGAAGGTGTTACACCGGTACTACTGACTGGTTTTTGCCTTCCAATGCCAGCCTACCATAGGGTATGTCTACACTACCACCCTAGTTCGAACTAGGGTGGTAGTGTAGACATACCCATAGCGACTTCCTTTAACTCTGAAGGCTGAATTTGCAAAGTCCTATGCCACGGGGGTTGTGTACCTGCAAAACCCCATCTTTGCAGGGACACACGTTGTGTGCATCCGTGACCGTGTGCGCCTGCTGCTTCAGAGTCGAAGTAAACCCACGTTTTATTATAAACGGCTTCACAATGCAGCCTCTTCACCAAATCACAAAGGGGGGTGAGGTGCAGAGCAGTTCCCACCATGCCAGGCAATGTTTCCTCTCACTTCTTCCATCCCTGTGCAGAATACATTTTGCTCGGTGTGCCGAGGCATGTGCAGGTATGCACCACCAGTAGAAACACACGCTGCTGGCTGTGCTAATTGGGTGCTCTGCCAATTAGCTGAGGGGCACCTGAATCTCCCCTGGGCGGCCTCCCAAGCACTCAGCTTACAGGGAAGGAACGTTACGGTGCTCTGCTTCCAACGTCTCATGCAGAGCCGCGCCAGTGATTTTTGTAGATGTTCTCAAAAGAGTGGCTTGAAACACATGCACCTAATCTGCTCTCTGCAGAGAAGAGACCCCACTGATACCGTTGTGTTCTTCCCCTAGATCCCATCTAATGCCGAGGCTGAAAGAATCCCGCTCCCACGAGTCTTTGCTCAGCCCCAGTAGCGCCGTCGAGGCTCTGGATCTCAGCATGGAGGAAGAAGTGGTCATCAAGCCCGTTCACAGTAGCATTCTGGGGCAGGACTATTGTTTTGAGGTAAGAGGCCGTCATGTCCGTCCTGCCATGTGGGCGTTGGAAGGGATGTGGTTGGTGAGCAGGGCTACGTCTAGACGGCAGGCTTCTTTCAGAAGAACCGTTTTTCGGAAGAGATCTTTCAGAAAATGTCTTCCAAAAGAGCACGTCCACACACAAACGTGCCACACGGCACGGACGCTCTCTCGCATGGAAGCTGTGATTACTATGGACGGAGCGGCCACCAGGGCACCTGTGCTTTTTCCTCTTTCCTCTTCTTGTGAAAGAACTCCCTCTTCCCCGTCCACACATGCCTTTTTCCGAAAGAGCTCTTTCGGAAAAAGGCTTCTTCCTCATAGAAAGAGGTTTACCAATGTCGGAAAAACCCCTCTGTTCTTTTGATTTACTTTTGGAAGAACACGATTGCAGTGTGGACGTAACTCAGAAAACGGCGGTGCAGCCGTTTTTCCGACCAAACTCTGTAGTGTACACATACTTGGAGGAGGGTCGTCTTACCTTATAAACCTTTCTGGCATGAACTTTTGTTCGTCGGAGCAATGTCTAATGGAGACCGGTGTTTCACAGGGAGTGCGTGTGCATGTGTGGTCCATTAAAAAATATTCTGTGGGGGAAAATACACCAGTAAAATTCGAGCTCTGAGCCCAGTCATAGCAGGATCTGCTGTGTGGAGAGCTCCCCCGAAGTTCTAAACACGTCTGTGCCCTGACAGACCATAGATAAATAATCCACAGGCCTACAGGCATCCTAACCTGCAGGTCTCTTCTGTGGCCGCCCGGGCTTCATATGCTGTGGTGACAGAAGTCTGGACCTTATCCAAAACCAGGCTTCTGTTGGTGGCGTGAAAGGAAGATCTCTGTGAGCTGGAGTATTACTGGGTTTTATATCTCAGTGGGCTACAGCTGAGAGAGGAAGCAAAATTACTGGTACGTCAGCAAGTCTCCATCTTGCAGAGGGCAAGGCCAGTACACACGTTAGTACGGCAACATGCCTGTTATCGTATGGTATAAGGGCAGCTCGTTCTTGTGAACGACAGTAGCTGGCTAGGATAGGGAAGCCATCTCCTTCCCCTGGGAGGGTGGCCATCACTCCTGCCCTCAGAGACGGGCATTGTATTTGTATTCAGGAGCAGAAGGGGAGACTGTGGCAAACAGCCATGCTCGGGCCTTGCTTTAGGGGTGGGTCTGCACCTCTGTCAGAGGCGTGAGCAGGCATGAGAAGACAGAGTGGTGCAGGCTTTGGGACAGGATAGACAAGCCGGCTTGTTGCCTTTGGTGCATACGCTCCTTGCTAACTAGCGTGGAAGCCTGCCTTGCTGCACGTTAAAAAGCACGGAATTGGGTAACTGTGTAACCACTGAAAATCTCAGCAGTTATGTGCACTCCCAGTGCAGGGTGGCAGCCAGCCTCCCGGGAGCTGGTGTGCCAGCTTTTAAGCCAGCTCCCAGCACAAGCAGGCTCCCGCCTGCCTGCTCCCCACAAGACCAGAGCGTGAGCCTGCGTGTAACTGTGAACGGTAACCGATAAGCCCAGGTTTGTTAATGGCAAAGCAACAGCTGAGATTGGTTTAAACTTTTGTTGTTGTTGAAATTAGCAGCAAGTTCAAATTTAAAAGCAATTTCTGAAAATGTAAATGGGAAAGACTTTGAAGAAGATTATCCCCAAACATAAGCCCTAAAGCAGGAAGAAGGCAGAAATTTTCCAGTGTGATTTGCTCCCTGGGGAATTGAGCGAGGGCGGCAGGTCAGGAGGAGAACAGTTTTGTAAATTATACGGCCTCTATTACATTCCACTCAAGAAAGATAAAATGAAGCTAGATGGAAAATAGATGTGACATCCATAATATAAGAGTTGTTTACCAGTTCGGCACCATGCACAAGAGCAGAGTAAGAGATCTGAACGGTGCTTGTGGAAAGTTGATGGAGAGGGGCATTATAGAAATCATGCACTTGTAAGGGGAAGAGCATTTTATCTGGAATGAGTTTCATCAGGAAGAGTCGTACAGGAAAACAGCACATGTTAATGGCTTGTTAGAAGTCCCAAGAAGGAAGAAAGAATGCCAGACACCAAAAAGGACGTGGCTTTGTGACTCATGGATACTCATCAGCCAGCCTCTATAGGGTAAGGGTTAGGGTGAAAGCAAAATGGTGTCTTCTTAGACCCGGACAGGAGCACGTCTCTGGAGACCCTGGTTCAAATAGTGGCATCCCTCAGGGTATGTCTACACTATAGCACTATTTCGAACTAACTTAGTTCGAATTAGTTAATTCGAACTAAGCTAATTCGAACTAGTGCATCTAGACCTAAAAACTAGTTCGAATTAGCATTTTGCTAATTCGAACTAGCATGTCCACACTGAGTGAACCCTGAACTGAGGTTAAGGCTGGCCGGAAGCAGTGCCGGCAGGGCATCAGATTAGGACTTAGAGTGTGGAGCTGCTGCCTCAGGCTAGCCGAGGGCTGTGCTTAAGGGGACCCGACCCCCACCCCGGACAGACAGTTCTCAGGGGTTCCCCGCTTGCAAAGCAGTCCTGGCTTGGAGTGCCCTGAGTGCCCACACTCGGCACATCACAGCACTCGGCCATCAGCCCAGCTGCACTTGCCGCAGGCTGCCATCCAGAAGGGGGGTTCAATCAAGGGGCTTCAGGAGAGCTTCCACCCTGAGGAGCCCACAGAGCCAGTCCTCCCCATCGGGGGCTCGTACCCCATTCCTCCCTCACATCCTTCTACTTACCCCTCCCTAGCCCCCCTTCCTGATGTACAAAATAAAGGACATGTGTGTTCAAAAACAGAAACTCTCTTTATTGAACAAAACTTGGGGAAACTGGGAAAAGGAGATGGGAGAGGGGAAGAGAGAGGGTGGGAGAGGGGAGGGCAACTAAAATGATCAGGGGTTGGGAACAGGTCCCATATGAAGAGAGGCTAAAGAGACTGGGACTTCTCAGCTTAGAAAAGAGGAGACTGAGGGGGGATATGATAGAGGTCTATAAAAGCATGAATGGTGTGGAGAGGATGCATAAAGAAGAGTTCTTCATTAGTTCCCATAATAGAAGGACTAGAGGACACCAAATGAAATGAATGGGTAGCAGGCTTCAAACTAATAAAAGGAAGTTCTTCTTCACAAAGCAAATAATCAACCTGTGGAACTCCTTGCTGCAGGAGGCTGTGAAGGCTAGAACTAGAACAGAGTTTAAAGAGAAGTTAGATAAAGTCATGGAGGTTGGGTCCATGGAGTGGTATTAGCCAGGGGATAGAAATGGTGTCCCTGGCCTCTGTTTGTGGAAGGCTGGAGATGGATGGCACGAGACAAATGGCTTGGTCATTGTTTCGGTCCATCCCCTCCAGGGTCCCTAGGGTTGGCCACTGTCGGCAGACAGGCTATTGGGCTAGATGGACCTTTCGTCTGACCCAGTACAGCCATTCTAAGCTCAGGGCTCAGGGTCGGGGGTCTCACTGGACCACCTTGATTTTCATGCAAACCTGCTCCCGGGTGGCCAGGCTGGCAGCTCTCCTGCCCTAGCCAGCCACTTTCCTGTGCCTAATGCAGAGGTCGTGGATGAGGTCCACGATCTCCGCACTAGACCAGGCGGACGCCCGCCTCTTGCAGACCCGGACAGGCTCCCGGGAGCCGCCAGCCTGGTCCCGGGAAGAGGCGGAGGGCTGGGTGGCAGCCTCGAACTGTGCCAGGTGCAGGGTCTGCTGGCTGGGTGCTGGCAGGCTTGCACCTGGCACGGGCACCGTAGCCAGCCTGTGCCACTTTAAGGGCTCCGGGGCCGGGAGGGGGGCAGACGAGTTTCCCTGGTGTTGCCCAGAGTGGCCACCAGGGAAAGCTGGGGAGGGCTAGCCTCCCACTAGTTCGAATTAAGTGGCTACACAGCCCTTAATTCGAACTAGCTAATTCGAACTAGGCGTTAGTCCTCGTAAAATGAGGTTTACCTAGTTCGAATTAAGCGCTCCGCTAGTTCAAATTAAGTTCGAACTAGCGGATCGCTAGTGTAGCGCCTATCAAAGTTAATTCGAACTAACGTCTGTTAGTTCAAATTAACTTTGTAGTATAGACATACCCCCAGAGGTGAAAGGGGTCTGCAGGTCTCAGACAAGTCTACTCTGGGGGCAAAGTCGATTTAAGATCCACAGCTCCAGCGACGTGAATAGCACAGCTGGGGTCAACGTGCCTTGGTTTGAATTCCCGCGACGGCGACACTGTGGGGGGAGGGGGGTCCTCTCCCGTCCATTCCTTCTTGCAGCCCAGTGGAATGCTGGAGTTGATAGGAGCAAAATCAGCAGTTGATTTAGTGGGTCTTTACTAGACCTGTTAAATCGATCCCTGGGAGATAGATCTCCGCAACGTCAATCTCCTGGTAAGTGGCGACAAGGCCTCACCTAAATCCCTAGTGGACATCAGTCTGCCTCTCAGCCGCTGTGCCACGGCGTGATTTGCAGAGGCAGAGAGTTCGAGTTCGCCCCTGGCAGAGCGGATGCGATAGTCTTGCAGGGGCTGGGATTGGAACAGCAGGGGCTCAGCAGGGCTGAGCTGTGGGGTGCAGGGCTGGGCTGCGGCGTCGGGGGGGGAGGCAGCCGCAGCTTGCACCGTTCCCCTTCCTCCCCCCAGAAATTCCTGCATACAGGACTGTTAATTATCCTTTGCCTGCTGAGTGTTGCTCACGGATGGACAGAGCTCCCGCCACCGGTTGCCCGGGGTCTGCTTGTTCTCTCTCGGGGAAGGTTGTGGTTGGATTGCCCAGAATGCTCCCCTGTGGGCGCTCTTGCCCACCATGGTGGGTGGCAGCTTTTCCTGGCAGTTCCTGCAGTCCAGGCTGCCTGGCCAGCCCCCTGAACACCACGGAGCAGCAGCGAGGGCATGGCTGGGAAGATCAGACCAGCAGGATTCGACACGGCTGCCGATGAAGCAACACTGGAGAGTTCAGATGGAGAAGAGAACTGGCAGCACAGCCAAACGCAGCAGAAACCAACTCATGCCAGGACCATCTGCAGTGGAAGAAACCCAACTGCCTTGCTCCGAAGCAGCTGGCTGTTTAAAGGTGCAGTGCGTCATTTCTCTGTTAGCCAGATTCGTTTATTGAGACAGGATGTGACTGGTTGCCCAGTTACCTTCACCAGTAATGAGGCCAAATTCGGATCAGATGGAAGCCTATTGAAGTCCAGAGTAATACACCTACTTCCACTGGGTCTGGACTGGCTCACTGTGTCTTAAGATTTGTTTTTCCAATTGTTCCTTTGGAACTTCCCCATCTTTGATTCTTGTCCTGCAAAACAGGAGGATCGATATTTATTTGCTGTGTGTTGTTTTATTTTTGACCTTCCAAATAATTTTATGGAACATCTAATTTTTCTCTGTCCTGAGCCAGTGGAAGAAAGGGCTCCCGGCCGATGTCACGAGCTTGTTCTGTGGCACGTGCTCTGCGCTAAATCTAGATTGGGCAGCGTGGCCTCGGGAAGGAGTTTGGAAGCTGGGGTCCTGGTTCTGCCACTTGAGGAGTTCAGAGATTAGAGCCAGGAGAGGGAATCGGAACTCAGTGATTCTGTTCCCTGCCTCGCTGCAGGCCACATGCCAGTCCCAGCTCTCAGCCCTGCACCTGGGCCAGGTGCTAGAGTTTCCTCCAGGGGATAGGAGGAGGCACGTGCAGCAGGAAAACAGTAAGAGCAACACCACCACTTCCTGATGCCTCCCTGTAGCGTCAGGGGCTGAATTGCTCTTCCTGGCCCAACCTTCTCTTCGACCTTCACCCCCAACCCACACGAGGGGATGTCACTGAGACTATGCCTATCCAGTTGATATCAACCCCGTTCCTAACCCTCAGGCCAGGTCTACACTATGGGGCAATGTTGACCTAAGTACACAACTCCAGCTATGTGGATAGCATAACTGGAGTCGAGTTGCCGCAGGATCTGCACTGTGGGCGGTCAATGTGAGAAACTCTTCTATCAACCTCCCTTACAGTTCTTGTTCTGGTGGAATACTGGAGTCGATCACAAAGCGATCAGCAGTTGATTAAGTGGGTCTTTACTAGACCCACTAAATTGTTCCTGAGGGATCGATTGCTGCAGCGCCGATCTCCCAGTAAGTGTAGACCTGCCATCAGATAATCGCCCAAACTCTCTGCATGACAGCAATAGATAGGGTTTTTAGCGAAAGTGTGTGTGTGTGTGTGTGTGTGTGTGTGTTACCCGTGCAGTACAGACCTATTCCAGGCACAGGTCAGTTAACTTCTCTCTAACATGGGTATGATCATGCTCACTGTTTCTGCTATGATGTAGGCTCACTTCTTGTTCATAATGTCAATTCAGACCCTTGGTTGAAATAACTGATGGAATTGCAAAGTTATCAATTGTTGTACAGAGATTAACCAATTTCAGACGCTCCGAAAGCAACCCAATGTTTTTTTTCCAGATAGTAGCAAAATTCACAAGACAGTTTGGTTGAACTCAAGGAAGCATCCATTCAGGGAATGGGAGTAATGAGCATGTATAAGTTAAGCTTTAGAAATTAACAGGTACCACTAAATAAGTTGATCCAAGTCCATTAACACTTTTTTAGCAAATTTAAAAATCCCAAAGTGACCAGAATACTGTCTTCCAGGGAGATCAGCAATAGCTCGTGATGATCATTTATTTTGCATGACATTTAGGTCACAGGTCAAAGTCAGGGCATTCTTGCGAATCTGGGGAAAATTGCCTTTTTGTGCACATATGGTGGGCATGACCTTCAACTCCTAATGGGACTCCTAGGAGACTTTCTGGTGTGACATGTGTGAGAATGCCCCAGTAATGAAGGATTATTATGAGCAGAAACCTTAGAATGTAACTGTTGAATAATTATCCAGTGATCCATTGTGTTGAGATTTCATAAAATATTTGTTAAATTAATGCCAGTTTATTGATGTGTTGTTAGAATAAATAGTAGATGCGCATCTTATTAAATAATGGTAAACAATAAACAATTGGGATTTAATTAACAGCCACAAGGGTTGAACGAGGGCTGAATCGCACTCTAATTTATAGGGGAGTTTCAGAGGGAGCTGCCTATGTCATGGAGCAGAATTTGCCCCTAAAGAGAATTTCAGCCGACAGCAATCCAAGAATTTCTGTTCCCCCGGGAATTCAATGGTGTAGCCTCACGGAAGGGCTGAAATCGGTTGCCTTTCGTCACAGTTCTCTGGGATATGAGTGAGAGTTTTGCTTTATTTAGGATTGCAGAATTTGGCTCCTGATAATTGCCATCAAATGACGTGGTCATGCATCAGAACACAAGACCTCTGTCCTCTAGATTTGAGTATAGGGAATGTCTCTGGTGATTACTTCGGCTCTTTCAAACCCTAATTTCTGGGGTAAAAAGAGAAGAGACCCTCAAATTCCCCTTGTATTTTGGATTCCTATCTGAAGTTCTGCACGTTCAAAATCCACCCCGCTATAGCAGTGACAGAGCAATCTGGAGGGGCATTGGATGGTATGTTCTTCCGTGTTATTTACCTATAAACCCCACTGTTGAGTAACTTTGTAACAAACAGATTCTCCCTTGATCTTCGCGCCTGTAACTCAGTGGGTGCCGTACTTTCATGTACGCCAAAGTGATGCGGGTTTGCCCTCTGTTTTTAGCTAAAGTTCCCAGTCAGGTGCGTTAGACCGACTGACCCAAAATGCAGCTCCAGAGTCTCCTCTATGCAAATGGTCAAGACAGTCTGAGGAACCCCACAGAAATGGCAGAGCAGGAAGAGGAGGCAGTGCGTTCATGCAGTCCGGATAGAGCAAGCCAGCTTTGTGGCAGGCGAGCCATGAGGCATGCAGCAGTCCTAGAGAAGCATGTAAAGATGCTGAAAAGAAAAGTGGGCAGAGATGATGCAACCAGCCCTGTTTGTGTGCAGTCTTCCATTCTCCACAGTAGTAAAAGATAACTCCATCATGGCCAGAGGAGCCCTTGAGATTCAAAGTACAGCGCATGGGTGCGAGGCAGGCGGGTAGAAAGAGGCACCTCTGAGCCATGAGCAATGCTTTGGGGGGAGGGATAGCTCAGTGGTTTGAGCTTTGGCCTGCTAAACCCAGGGTTGTGAGTTCAATCCTTGTGGAGGCCATTTAGAGATTTGGGGCAAAAATTCATCAGGGATGGTACTTGGTCCTGCTGTGAAGGCAGAGGACTGGACTCGATGACTTTTCAAGGTCCCTTCCAGTTCTAGGAGATAAGCATCTCCATTCATTTCATTTCAACTGCCCACAAAGCAGACGGGCCATTGAAGCTGGCTGGAATGTCTATTGGATCCACTCAGCAAAGGCAGCATTAAACCTCCTCTCTTTTTTTGTCCCATTGGGAAAATGCCAGAGAGGCGCACACAACCTCCCAAGGCAGAATATGTGTTCACCTCAGCCGGGAGGTTTGCCAAAGAGCCATCGTGGCCTGAGGCTCATTGCGCCGAAGGAAGCGTTGAAACGTCGCCAAGGATTTACAGAGCAAAAGAAAGTTGCGTCTCCTGAAAGCGGGGATCCCCGCCCTCCCGGTGGGAAAACCAAAGGCAGCAGAGGCACAAGATGGCAATTCAAGGAACTCTGCAGCTAGAGGAAGTAATACTCCAAGGAGCTTTATTTTGAAGTGTGGATTAGATACCTTCAGTCTGCAAACAGGGAAGCTCATAAAGAGTGTTATTGGATGGTGACCGGTGCAATGAATACAAAGGTCAAAGCCGCGGAGTGAAGTTTTCCCGAATAATACAGAAGTCCTACTGCCGACTCATAGTCTCTTAATTTGCCAGCAGGGTTCTGAGGAGCGAGTTGTTTGAGGAATGTACCTATTTCCTAGGCGCATGGTACTTCACAGCTGCAGCTAGTTGGAAAGACGCTGCTTAGGAATCGCATTGGCCTTTGGAGACCCCAGTACAGTAATTAATGCGGGGAAGGCTCAGTGAGATGAATCAGAAAGCAGGTGTTGGTACGTGACGACTCTTGCTAAGTGGTGTATCTCTGGCCATCAGGCAGCATGTGTAGAGGTGGACTGGCCGAGTGTGTTTGCCTGCACTGCCTCTTTAAAAGCCTTTGTACCTCCTCGGCCCTCCAGCCGAGTCACAGCCTCATGTGCATCACAAACCCCTTCCAGGGAACACGCCTCGTGGGGCCCATCCCAGTGCCCTCTGCGCATGTCTTCAGCTGTCTCTCTGTTTCCCCTCCGTCTCCTTCTCCACTCGGTGAGAGTGGCACCTCCAGGGACTCCCCTCTGTGATGTAGTGGGGGTACCTGGCTGGTTTCTATGCTGCTGGCTCTGGGGTAACCCCCACTGGCTGCCGTGGGTACTACGACCCAGCAAAACAGGATGAGTCACTATGCAAACGAGTATGGCCAGACACCCCCCATGGAGAGGAACAAAGGAAGGTGGAATTCTACCCTGGCTGGGGGGCAGGGCTGGAAGAGTGTTGGTGAGTTGCTGTCTGTGAGCATGGAGGAGACAGCCTAGGGAGAGGGGCTGGAGTTTAGGGGCCCAGTCTCCCCCCAACTCAAGGGGGCCTGAGGCATCCTAGCCCAGCTCTGTGATCAGATTCCATCTGTGCTGTGCTGTATCCCGGAGAGGCAATAAACTTCCTCTATTCCACTGGTGCAGTCTGTTTGTGCCATTTCGGGGTGCAGGAGACGGGGGACCCCCAACGTGCCGTCACACCCTCACAGTCTGCTCTCTGAGCTCTGCACTGCACTGACTGCTTCTAAGCATTGCAGCGCCTTTTGTAGGCCACCCTGGCCCCTGATTGGCTGGGTCCTACCGAGCCTCTCTAACCTTCTGGAGGACTTATCTATGGCTCTTTCTGGGCTTGCTCCACCCTGAGATTCTGTGTGATATGGGGGAAGCCTGCTGGAGGCTGTGGAAGGTGGTGGCAGTGTCACTGAACTGAATCCATCCCGGGTGGCAGTCCAGCAGGGTCTCAGAAGTGCTCTTACGCTGTTTTTTCCCAAGTGTAGGACCTGAGAGGACGGGTGGGGCAAGGCCCAGCGATACCTCGGCCAGACACTTGGAGGTGGTCTGAGCTGGGGACTCTAGCCAGGGTAGCCAGTGCCAGGAGCATGGAAATGCCCAGGGAAGGATGCATGCCCTGGGCGGGGGGAGCAGGGTGCCGGATATACAGCACTGCCCGCCGCGGCTATTTCAGAAGAAGCACTGATAGCCGGGAGGGGTGAGAAGTCAAAGGGATGGGGCGGGGGGTAACAAGGGGCTTGGATTCCCTGCTGGGGAAAGGAAGAGGGTTGCCGAGTGTCCGGTTTTGAACCGGACAGTCCGGTATTTGAGCTTCCTGTCCAGGAAACAAATTGAGAAAATACCAGACATAGAAATGTCGGGTATTTTCTAATTAAGTTTTATCATTATCGGGAGTATCAGTACGTAGTTGTGTACTGCCTGGCTGGTCGACGCGCTCGCACTGCGTGAGTGTGTCCTCCAGCCAGGCAGTACGCAACTACCCAGTAGAGAGGAGGGGGGTGGGGGCGGGCCCGGGGTGGGATAGAATCCCCGGGGCTGGACTCGCCCATACGCCCCGCTGGGACGATGCGCGGGACGGGCAGCACTCCAGGATCTGCTTGCGCCAAGGTCAGCCCTGCTCCCCGCCGGCCAGTACCCCCCCGGCCAGTCCCACTCCTCCCGACACCCTCCCAGCCAACCCTGCTTCCCGCCAGCCAGTTCCCCCGCCAACCCCGATCTCCCCTGGCCAGCCCCGCTCTCCCCGCCCTCCTCCAGGCCAGCCCAGCTCCCCGCCGGCCAGTTCCTTCCCCTGATTTCCCCCGGCCAGCACGCTCCCTCCGACCCCCTCCTGGCCAGCCCTGCTTCCCGCTGACTGGTTCCTTCCCCTGATCTCCCCCAGCCAGCCCTCCAGCCCTGCTCCCCCTGACCTCCTCCTGGCCAACCCCGCTTCCCTCCCGGCCTCCCCCCCCCCCGTTCTGAGATCACGTGTGTCCGTTATTTTTTTGAAACCCATCTGGTAACCCTAGAAAGGAAGGAGGTTCATCTAATTCAAGGCTGAGCAAGATGCGGTCCAGGGGCTGGATCCGGCCCACTTAACACTTGGATCTCGCCTGTGGACTGCTTTCTGCTTACATCCTGCTGCCCAGGCCACTGCATTCCCAGGCTGTGGTTCAGGCAGCCGGACCCTATTAAAATGGCTCCTGACTTGTGGTCGTAGCGCTACCCTGGCAGAGGCCACAGCCCGAGCCTTTCAAAGTGCTGCAGCAACCCCTGGTGGCTACCAGACAATGCGGTAACGGTGGGGCTGGGAGCTGCAAGCCCTTTGCTGTGTTTTTACTTCAACGCCTGGAGCCCCAGACAACCCTCAGCCCCGCCCCTTCCTCCCAAGCCCCGCCCCTTCTGGGGTGCAGCCAGCCTATGATCACATAGCAAAATTCGTCAAGTGGCCTCCCAGTGAAAATTATTACCCACGCCTGCTCTAAGTGCACGTTATGGGCCCAATCCTGACAGGTGCTGAACACTACAAACTTCCATCACTCAGCCCCTCTCCGGATCTGGTCCTGAGCTGCTCTCACTCGCTCGCTGTGGCGCTTGGGGGCTGGCGTTCGCTGGAGGAACTGCTGACTCTGCTCTGGTTTGGTACTCGTGGGAGGGGTGCATGGGCTCAGGGCCTCCATGCTGAGCCCCCGGCGATGCTCAGCATTGTGTTCGAGGGCTCCGCCCGCCTTGCGCACGAGATGTGACTCCCGGGCTAAAGCGGTTGGCTCGTGTAATAAAAGCACCCGCCAGCCTCTGTGCTGAATTTCCCCAAAGCCAGGTCCGTAATGTGCCGGTTGAGAAATAACCCCCCTTCCTTTCCATGCAGGTGACGACTTCATCGGGCAGTAAGTGCTTCTCCTGTCGCTCGGCCGCCGAACGAGACAAATGGATGGAGAACCTGCGGCGTGCCGTGCACCCAAATAAGGTAGCGGCGTCGAGGAATTGTCTCTGTAATAGTTCCGCTCCTCATTATTACCATTTCTAACCCGGCGCAGGGGAGCAGCCGGGGACAGCTTGTCATTTTAGTGACAAAGTGTAATTGGGGGTCAGCTTTTTTCTGTATTGCTTTCTGCCACAATTATATTTATGGGAAACTGCCAATTATTTTTTGCCCTCGCTTCTCCGGGATGTGCCACGTGGGCTGTCGTGGAGAAACAATCGACCCTCGAGAACCCGCAGTCTTGTTTTAGTCCTAGCGCTATTTGCTGCTTATCTAAGGCTATTTGCTGCTTATCTAAGGCCTCAGTGCCCTCAGGACAAATGGTGATGTTGGAGGTAGCATACGACTGTATCCAGGTACTCAAGCCTCACAGCAGCCTCTCTGGGTTGGGTGGGATTGGTGAGCCACAATTTGGAGGTGGGGAAACTGAGGCACGGATTCTCAGTGAGCTGCTTATGGCCCCAAAAGAATTGGGGCTTGGCTATGGCTCTCACTCCTGTACCTGGACTACCAGCCCACCCTGTTCCCTCTACCTGCTGCATTGAAAACTGCAGCAAAAAGCGTCTCTCTATCCCAGGGGACATGAAATGTGCCCTTAGAGCCAGGTGAGGTTAAAGGCACCTTTAAAGGACGCCTATAGCTGCCCCTTTCTCTGTGCGCCAGGCTGAGGGCAGAGCAGATCACCGCAGGGTTTCCCAGTTGATTGACTGAAGGGGTTCTGTGCGTTCCTTCTTGCTAGCGGAAGCAGGTAAGTGCATATGCCTGGAGGTGCCTCTTCGGGATGAGGTCATGACCCCTTGGGGGCCATTTAGGATTCCGTGGTGTCGTTCACTGCACTAGTGTTAAAATGGCTCCCAGGGCACATTTTTACTTCAGAATAATAATAATTCTTAGCTCGTTCAGTCTCCTTTAATTCCCCTTCGTGTTTGTCGAATTAAATAGTCTTCATTTCTTGTCCTAAAATACCTAGGCAGTGATGCAACAGCTGCTCTTCCCACCCCAGAAGCGGTTGCATTCCAGTCACGAATGAAGTGAGCCCTGGGCAGAATTTTGGACACTTCTAGACTTGCCATAGATGGAAAAGGAAACGGATTGTTCCACAGAACAACAATGGAACAAAAGGGCTTCTCTTTTTTGCAAAAAGACATTAATTATTGGTAGGGCTCCTTCCTGTTCCTTGTGCGGCCTTCCTGGCAGTAGAACTGGAAATGGTACATTTTTAATTTGGAGGGGTTTTATCTGCCTTGTTCCTTATATTAATTGGCACCAGCAGACATGGAGTGCACAGTGATATTTGGAAAATTAACATAAGTAGTGTTATTATGCAAATTCCTGAGAGCCAGTATTTCCTTAAAATAAAATGTAATTAAGCCATGGCTCGTTTAGCACCTCCAGAAATAATTAACTGGTTTCTCCGGCTTGTTGTGTATTGGCTTGGTTTTTTTCCTTGACCTTTTTCTTTATGTCTCTTTTCCAGGACAACAGCAGAAGGGTGGAGAATATGTTAAAGTTATGGATTATTGAAGGCAAGGACCTGCCCGCCAAGAAGAAGTACTTGTGCGAATTATGCCTGGATGAGGTTCTTTACGCACGAACTACCTGTAAATTGAAAACGGACAATGTCTTTTGGGGGGAGCACTTTGAATTTAATAACCTCCCGCTGCTCAAAACTATTTCGGTGCATCTATACAAGGAGACCGACAAGAAGAAGAAGAAGGACAAGACCAACTTCCTCGGGCAGGTGACGATCCCCGTGGGTGCCGTCACGGGGCGGCAGTTTGTGGAGAAGTGGTATCCTGTCGTCAGCCCCAACCCCAGCAAGGGCAAGTCCGCCGGGCCGATGCTCCGCATCAAGGCGCGTTACCAGAGCATGAGCATCCTTCCCATGGAGATGTACAAGGAATTTGCGGAGTACATCACCAACAATTACATGGTGCTCTGTTCCGTGCTGGAGCCGGCGCTGAGCGTGAAGAACAAAGAGGAGATGGCCTCTGCGCTGGTCCATATCCTGCAAAGCACGGGGAAGGCCAAGGTAAGAATCGTAGAATCCTAGAAAACTAGAACGGGAAGGGATCTGGAGAGGGCATTGAGTCCAGTCCCCTGCCCTCACAGCAGGACCAAGCACCCTGTAGACCATCCCTGACAGGCGTCTGTCCAACCTGCTCTTAAATATCCCCAGTGATGGTGATTCCACAACCTCCCTAGGCAATTTATTCCAGTGTTTGACCACCCTGACAATTAGGAAGTTTTTCTTAGGCTACGTCTACATTACATGTGTTTGCGGCAGAAAATATGCTAATGAGTCCCTCATTAGCATAAGTTGCGATGTCATTAGCATATTTCTGCCGTTTCTTTTTGCGCAAGGGGTTTTTGCGTAAAAAGGAAACGTCCGCACTGCTTCTTTCTGAGCAAAAAGAAATGGCAGAAAATATGCTAATGATGTCACGACTTATGCTAACGAGTCCCTCATTAACATATTTTCTACCACAAACACGTGTTGTGTAGACATAGCCCTAATGTCCAACCTAAACCTCCCTTGCTGCAATTTAAGCCCATTGCTTCTTGTCCTGTCCTCAGAGGTTAAAGAAGAACATTTTTTCTCCTTCCTCGTAACACCCTTTTAGGTTCTCCCCGCATCACCTGGACAATCCCATTGTAGACCGACCTGACACAGAACCCCAGATCCAAACCCTCCCCGGCCACTCCTGGGTCTGACTGTCGGCTCAGCCCCTCCCTACTGACCATGTGTATAATGCTTCTTTTATCACAGACCAATTAGCAGCGCCTGTGGTAGGCTCACTTGGGTCCAGATCCTGGCGTGCCCAGGAAGGTACCAATACAAGACTCTGTTCTTATTCCCAGTGGTTCATGGGGGAGACTCTCATTGCTTTAAAATAAGCCCTGAAAGGAGGTCCTGTTAACTTGCTGGAGAGCTGGGAAGCAGCCTGAGCAAGACTTCTCCCGCCCTCTCGTTCCTTGGAGCTATTGTGAACAAGCAGCAGAAAGTCCAGCACCAGCAGCTATGTTAAGCAGCCTGTTAGTAAATTGCTTCTCGCCCGGTCCGTTCCTTGGCTGTCGTCCCGGCGGGATGTGCCCGTCATGGCTCGGGGCTGAGGAAAGAGCCGGGCGGTGCTCTGGCAGTGTTGGAGAGGAGCCCGCTGCAGGCACGTGCACCCAGCTCCGTTTGCACGCGGCATGTCTTGCCCCTGCTCTCGGACTGGCGGGGAACAGGCAGGCCCCTGGGGTTCCCGAGCGAGGGGGCTGAGCTGTGCACGCTGGAGACCAGCTCTTCTGGGCTCACTTGGATGAACTGCTGGGATCCTGGTGAATCCACCAGCCCCAGGCTTGGGGAGGGCAGCCGGCCAGGAGAGGCGGAGGTTTCTACCAGCAGTTTCAGTTGGTCTGTGGGAGAATGGGGGGGAGGCAGGTAGCAGGGGAGTGGCTGACTTGGTGAACCTCACCGACGCTCGGGCAGGGGAACCCCCTCCGCGCACACTGCGGCGTGACAAGGCAGCTGCGGCCAGAGGGCGAGATTTTCATTTTGCCCGTGAACCTCTCCCTGAGCGGGGGCCTTCGCTCAACTCCTCAGCAAGATTCCCAAAGCCTCTGCAGTGCGAAGGAGGCTTGCGGCCGATCTCAGACACGGAATTGTGGGTTCCCCTCCTGCTGCTCCTGCCCTGCTGCGTGCGGCCGTGGCTTGCCTGGGCGGGGAGTGGAAGTTGCCCCTGTGACACGGAGAGGAACTAGAGCAATAGTCCGGCTCCAGGCAGCAAAGTCTCCTCGCGGGGACAGACCGCCACGGAGCAGGGAGCTGCCTCGCGGGGACGGACCGCCACGGAGCAGGGAGCTGCCTCGCGGGGACGGACCGCCACGGAGCAGGGAGCTGCCTCGCGGGGACGGACCGCCACGGAGCAGGGAGCTGCCTCGCGGGGACGGACCGCCACGGAGCAGGGAGCTGCCTCGCGGGGACGGACCGCCACGGAGCAGGGCGCTGCCTCGCGGGGACGGACCGCCACGGAGCAGGGAGCTGCCTCGCGGGGACGGACCGCCACGGAGCAGGGAGCTGCCTCGCGGGGACGGACCGCCACGGAGCAGGGAGCTGCCTCGCGGGGACGGACCGCCACGGAGCAGGGAGCTGCCTCGCGGGGACGGACCGCCACGGAGCAGGGAGCTGCCTCGCGGGGACGGACCGCCACGGAGCAGGGAGCTGCTTCGCGGGGACGGACCGCCACGGAGCAGGGAGCTGCCTCGCGGGGACGGACCGCCACGGAGCAGGGAGCTGCCTCGCGGGGACGGACCGCCACGGAGCAGGGAGCTGCCTCGCGGGGACGGACCGCCACGGAGCAGGGAGCTGCCTCGCGGGGACGGACCGCCACGGAGCAGGGCGCTGCCTCGCGGGGACGGACCGCCACGGAGCAGGGAGCTGCCTCGCGGGGACGGACCGCCACGGAGCAGGGAGCTGCCTCGCGGGGACGGACCGCAACGGAGCAGGGAGCTGCCTCGCGGGGACGGACCGCCACGGAGCAGGGAGCTGCTTCGCGGGGACGGACCGCCACGGAGCAGGGCGCTGCCTCGCGGGGATGGACCGCCACGGAGCAGGGCGCTGCCTCGCGGGGATGGACCGCCACGGAGCAGGGCGCTGCCTCGCGGGGATGGACCGCCACGGAGCAGGGCGCTGCCTCGCGGGGATGGACCGCCACGGAGCAGGGCGCTGCCTCGCGGGGATGGACAGCCACGGAGCAGGGAGCTGCCTCGCGGGGACGGACCACCACGGAGCAGGGAGCTGCCTCGCGGGGACGGACCACCACGGAGCAGGGAGCTGCCTCGCGGGGACGGACCGCCACGGAGCAGGGAGCTGCCTCGCGGGGACGGACCGCCACGGAGCAGGGAGCTGCCTCGCGGGGACGGACCGCCACGGAGCAGGGAGCTGCCTCGCGGGGACAGTCTGCCCAGTGACGGGCCATGTCTGAGCTGGTTTCAAAGTTGGGTTGTAAAATCCCATTTCACCAGTTTGCCGGTTACACGTTGCGGTTCACCAGCATCTGCAGACGGGGGAGGTTGCTCTACCCCGGCTGGGCCACTGAGCTGGAGCACTCGCAGCACGGTAGGCCGGCCGGGCTGGTGCATCCCCAGCCCACAGCATGGTGGGCCCGGCTGGGCTAGAGCAGCCTCCCACCCACTTCAGACAGGGACCTGTTCCAGCCCGGCCAGACCGCTGGTTAACCAGTTCCTGGAAAGCAGCCAGTGAGGGAGATGCTTACCAGCTAACCCGTGGCCTGCCCTGCCTCTCCTCCAGCCCCAAGCCAACTGGGACTCGGGGGTGGGGAAGTGTGCAAAGTCATTCGCTGTTCAGTGCAGCTGGCGGCTGCCTCCCCCTGCCAGGGGCGCTCGGCGCCTAGAGGGAACGCCCCTTCTGCCCGAGGCCCCGCCCTTCTGCCCAAACTCTCGCTTCACTAGGGCGCTAATAACAGAGCATCCCGGGGCAGGGTGAGCGGTGGGTCGAGCTCGCTGCCCTGAGGACGTGGGCTGCCTACCCCATCCCGCCCCTCGCGCTGCGGAGGCTTTTCAGCATGCTAGCTCAGGGAGAGCCGGCATGAGGACGTCTCCTGGGGCCGGGATCCCACCCAGCCCCAAACGCAGATGGATCCGCCGTCTTCCTGGTCACAGGCAGGACCGCTGAAGCCAGCAAAGCTGGAGGGAAAGCCACAGACTGGCTGCCCTTAGCATGGCCGTCGTCCTAGTGGAGATGCAGCTGACACTAGCAGGAGAGGACACGTTCATTGCCCCAAACAAAATATGTGACACTTATTTTGCTGGTATCACCATGTCTACACCAGGGCATTTGCCAGTATGAAACAGTGGTAAAAACCCCCACGCCTCTAACCAGCGTGGACTGTGCGTAGGCCTGGCCTACGAGTCTGGTTGTGAGCTGTGCCACTCCGCTGCGGGGCCTCTCGTGGCCACACCCAGAGAGACTCAGGCGGGAGCCGGTGTATTGCCACGTGCCTGCGCGTCGCTGCGCGTCGCCCAGATCCGCTCCGCGGGGGAAAGAGCAAACAGTAAACAGGCTGGCTAAGTATCCCCCTACGTCTGCTTTCGCTGCCTGTCATCGGCCGTCAGCGTTGAGTGCAAGGGTTGGAGAGTTGTCAGAGCAACAGGATTTATTGGAGCATGGGAGCCGGGTGCTGCAAACTGTGTGGAGGAGCCGGACAAGCGGCGAGAAATTAAAATAACAGCAGCGACGTGAGGGGAGAACATCCGCTCCTCCCCCTGCCTCGGTGGGCCCCACGGGGCGCCGCCGAGCGCACCCAAGCACAGCCACGCTCGCTGCGCCCTGGATGGAGTGACGAGGCGCAGCAAGGAGACACGGGCGCTCAAGAGCTTCTTGGGCAACCACGAACGCATCGGGGGCCATGGGGCACGGCAGCACCGAGCACAACCCCTCCCCCCGCGGGTCACTTAGCCAAAGGCTGGAACAGAACTGAAGAAAGCGAAGGGTGGGCTGGTGGGGTTGGGGGCTGGGCTGGTGAGGCTGCTCCTTGGTCACCTCTGGCGAACAGCAATGGTAGGGGCAGCAGCTGGTTTGTACCAAGGATGTAAATACCCCTTGAGACAGTTAACCCGTTAACCGATGTCTTTTGAATCGTTTCACCGGGGTCCGGACAGCCCATTCGTCCAGCCCTCCGGGCCGGGCCGCAGGCGGGGGAGGGGGCGCTGCGCCCCCTTCTGGTTAACCGGTTACTGGGTAAGCATGCTGATAAGGCTAACTCTTACCAGGTAACCGGTGAAACTTTTACCTCCCCACCATGTTCAGGCCAGGCCTGATGCCCCAAACTCCGCTGGCACGAGTCGTCCGCTCTGGGACCCCTCAGGCCTACTCGGCGGCTGGGTCCAGGCACCGACCTGTGGATTTGCATGGCGCACGTTTTGTGGTTAGTGCCCTGGGGCTAGCGAGGAATGGCTGGGCAGCCGGGGAATCCACAGGCTGCAGAGCTAGCGCCCCCTCCCTCCCCGTTCTGGCGCGAGGGGGCGTATCGGCTGTTCCCAGATCTCCTGAGCCTGCTGGCAAAGGGCTTAGCCTCTGCCCTTCCCGTTACGGGAGAGCTCAGCTGAGGCCCTAGTAGCTGTGTTCTGCTTGCTGCACAGCGCCGTGTGCCTGGCGTTTTAGTGCCTAGGGGGAGTGCAGACCGGCCGCCTGTGCCCCAAGGGGCTTTCAGCCTTTTCCCACTCTCCGTCCTCCACTCCTGGAGGCTTGTCAGGGATATCTAGTGAATTTCCCCCCCCCCCCCCCCCCCCCCCGATTTCACCTCAGCCCGAGTTTGTGTCTCTTTCGATCGGAGCCGGGAGGCAGTTTCATGTGAGGGCCCCGGGGGGGGGCATGCACAGCGATAGCAACACGGATCCCTGCCGGGAGCTGGGACAGGGGAGAGAGCATTTGAAAAGCTCGGATTTTAGCAAAGCCTGATGGCTCTATTGCCTTGTTATCTCCTCACGCGGCAGCTGTCTGGCCCCATCACAGAGGTAGCCGAGTGTCTCCCGTGCATGCAGAAATAGAAACAGCCTCTCTCTTCCTCCCTTGCCAGCCTGGGGGAGAGCTAGCTGCCTTCGTGGGTCTGTTGGCTTGTTTGCACTGGGCGTAGCGGCTGGGTGTCTGAGGGGTGGGTGTCTGCAGAGCTGTGAAGCGTCCCACAAGCCTCTGGCTGGCCCGTCGACACACGGTGAGCCCTGAAAATTCAGCTGTAGAAATGATGCTCCTTTTGCAGCCTCTGCTGCTTCGTCCCTCTCAGGGGAGTTGGTGAGTCCAGGAGTAGTGGAGAAGCTGGAGAGCTGGCTGCTGAGGGTCTGAGCTGGAGGATTTTAGGGCCAGGTTGATGAGCAGGGATTACATTGTGTGTAACCCAGTAACCATGTCACTGACAAATATTTTGTCAGTTACACACTTACCCATAAGCAGCTCAGGCCCAGGCTCCTAAATAACTTTTCCTGCAGAACCACAGTCGGGGGAGCTGCCGGGACCAGCACGAGCCAGGACTGAGGCAGCCTGCGGCCAGCCCACTAAAAATGTCCTTATGGGATAGAGGGGGATGCGTGTAGCCAGTAGCATTAACCCATAAGCATCTTCTCGGCTAGACATTTAACCGGGTGCACGTCCCTAGGCGAAGCCGATCGCAGGTCCCACAGCGGGCGAGACTCAGGTTCCTGGCGGAGCGGGGCGCAGCTCTCTGCGGGGAACGCCTCAGAGGGCGAATCAGAACAAGGGCCTGCGGAGCAGCGTTCACACTTGAATCAGGGATCTGGTTTGAGTCCGCATGGCGGCCAAAAGGCAAAGAGCGGGATGGAGCAGAGCCAGGCTTGAGGGTGCGGGGCCTAAGGCCAAAAGGGGTTGGAGGGCATGCGGATCTGGGTGGGACCTGAGTCAGGATACAAAGCTAAATGAAAGTGGAGGGCCTGGCTTTGGGGCCCAGCTGGCTTTAAGGGCACGGCCATCCGGGCCGGGGGGGTTGGGGACTGGGTTTGAATCCGGTCTCGTTTACACCCAACTCTTGCACGGTTGGCACCACAGGGAGTCATGCGACCTAGAGTCAGCTGGCAACCCCTGACCCTCTCCTGACGCTCTGTAGCCTCCCCTGGGCTTTACCAGGGGCTATTTCACGAGCCGCCGGTATGCCAGTCCCTTTCCCACTCCCTCGGCCCTCGCACGCAGCCACGGTAATAAATGGCTGGTAATTAATTTTGCTGATAAAAGCTTTTTGGTGGTTGTTGGCTGCAAGTTGCTGATGCTAACGCAGCAATTAAAGCTGAAGTGAGAGCTAAATGTCCAGTGGATCATCTGGCTGGGCAGACTCGTTAGCGGCTAATTGCTCCTGCCCTGTTCCAGGCCCTGATTTCCAGACCTGATTGGCTGTAAATATGGCTCAGCCGTAAGCCATTAATGAAGCTCATAGGGAACAGGCCCAGGTGTCCGTCCAGTGCGGGGATCGTGGCGGCGCTCGCAAATGGACGGAGACTCTATTCGCCACCACCCTTCGGCAGAGCCACCCCGGGGGGGGGGGGGAGTGGAGCAATTTGCCCCGGGACTCCACAGGGGCCCCCGTGAGAATGTCTGAAGTCTGAGACAGGGAGTGCCAGGAAGGGGCCCCCGAAATTGCTTTGCCACAGGCCCCCTGAATCCTCTGGGCGGCCCTGCCCTTCGGTGGCCGGCCCTCAGTCCGCCCAGTGAGCCTTTCAAAGCCATGGGCCACCCCCCTCCTGAGGGGGCTTTGGCGTCTAAAATGGAGCATTCCCAAGCCGGGCTCTTGCTCCCTCCCTTCCAGGTGACTGGCGGTGATAAGACCCGGAGGCAGGGAGCACACGTGCATGGGTTGCTTTACAGAGACCAGCCCCCGCAGCATCACTTTTGTCTGTGGATTGGAGCACAGGCCTCCTGTCTCTGGGTCCTGCTCCGTCGCGGACTCGCTCCTCGATCTTGTCATCGTCACGGTGCAGCTCAGGGCCTCGGTTTCCCCAGCCTGTGTAAAATGTGGGATTTGATCCCCGAGCCAGGATAGCAACGGGAGACCAACCTGCAGCTCTCAGGGGAATAAAGTCTCACGACGGTGTGGAAACCGGGGATGTAAAATCCCGGTCACACACTAGGTTAACCGAACGTGGAACTAGTTAACCGACTAACGCGGGATCCCAGGCTGAGTCCATGGAGCTCCCACCTCCAACGCTCTACTGGGGCTGGCTCCCGGCTCCAGTCCCGCACTGGGGCGTGGGGCTGCTGCTGGCTCCCAGCCCCACACTGGAGCAGCTCTGCCCCCCGACCTCTCATCACCTATTGTCTATTGTATGTATAGTGGGATCGCCAGGTGTGGGCCAGTCCTCTGTTGCTGGAGCTGCACAGACCCAGAACAGACGCTCAGTCCCGCCACAAACACCTTCCCTGTCTCCTTCCTTGTTGCTCTCTCTGCTCCTTGTGTCGTGCTGCAAGGCCGCTGCCGTGTCCGCCTGAAGGATCGCCCTCCAGGACGCATGCGTTCTGCAGGGCGCCTGTGAAGCCGTGGCACTGAGCAATTGACGACGCAATCTTTTTAATTGCCGCTGGCCGGGCAGGGAGCTGTGCGGCGAATGAGATGAGCCTCACGAGCGGGCAGTGACGGCCAACGTGGTGGGGTGGCCCCTTTCACAGGTGGGGGGGCCTTGAGAGGTGGCAGAGCTGCTTGTGCGTGTGTTTGGCTACCGGTCCCGAGCGGAAGTGCCTGTGCATAGGAGAGGCAGGGGATCATGGATCTTTATGGGGCTGCATGAGCTGAAAGCCGAGTTGCAGGCCCCTTCCAGCCACCAGGAGATGCCAGGGGTTGATCCTACCCCACGGGTCGGCAGATGCGACTTGGTCCTGCCAGAGCTAAGATGCCCTTTCATAGCTGATAGCTGCTGCCTCACTCCCAGTCTGCTGAGGTTTCTCTAAGCCACAATTGAGAGTGATGTGCTCTCGGTCCCAGTGCTGGGCGGGGGGGAGCAATTCCAGCCCCCCCGGAGGACTGGAGTTTGTTAGTTTGCTTACAGCTGCCAGCCCCAAGGCAGGTTTGTTAATACAAGACACTGCCCTGAATCATAGACTCATAGACCACTAGAACTGGCAGGGACCTCGAAAGGTCATAAAGTCCAGTCCCTTGTCCTCCTGGCAGGACCCAGCACCATCTGGATCATCCCTGATAGGTGCCAATCCAACCTGCTCTTAAATATCTCCAGCGATGGAGATTCCACAACCTCCCTAGGCAATTTATTCCAGTGCTTAACCACCCTGACAAGAAGTTTTTCCGAATGTCCAACCTAAACCTCCCTTGCTGCAGTTTAAGCCCATTGCTTCTTGTCCTGTCAGCAGAGGCCAAAGAGAACATTTTTTCTCCCTCTTCCTTGTGACACCCTTTTAGGTACTTGAAAACTGTGGTCAGGTCCCCTCTTGGTCTTCTCCTTTCCAAACTAAACAAGCCCACACAATCTTCCTTCACAAGTCATGTTTTCTAGACCTTTAATCATTTTTGTTGTGAAATCTGCCCAGCGAGATCATGTGGGGGAAACAAACTCCTGTTTGTTCTGTGTTTTTCTCCTGCCTTTCTGGTCTTCTGGCGCATGCCTTCTGACAGCACAAACAATGAGTTTGTTGCTGGGTCCGTGACGAAGCCACTCTGTCGTGGCCAAATCATCCGGAGACATCAGCATCTCCGTCCCGCGTCTCATGAGAAAGAGGGCAGTCCATGACCACACACTCCTTGTAATTGAGCTCCTGGGGGCAGGGTGAAACAGTCAAGAAACCCCACCAGGGAAGACGTAAGAGAAAACCCAACATATCCTGTGGTAACGAGGAAGGATCTTTTGGTTCGTGTGGTTATTCTAAGGGGCTGACAAGACTAAGGGACCTAGCTCTGTTTTGTCTCTCTGCCAAGAAATGAGCCATCGATTGAAAACCGAGTTCCACGTCACCCAGTGCTGCTGTTCCTTAGAAAGACAGTTGGACGTGCTGCCTGACAGGGTCAGCTATTTCAGAAGAGGTCACTGACGTTGTTGCCATGGTTTGGAGATGAAATTGTGAAGGATACTGTCTTGATTGTTGGCTGTGTGTGGTAACGTAGCCAGGAGGCTGCCTTCATGGCTAATCACCAGGGGACTGCCAGGCCTGGAATACTGGAGACTGGAGTTGTCCAGGTCACACCAGTAATGATAGGAAGGATGGAGTTAATCACTGAGACCAGCTTGCCTCAATGAGGGCTAGAACCTTGTGCTGCCACACAATAGTTGGTGGGTACGAAAATTAAGGCATTGACAGACGGCCCTAAGGTTGCAGAAGGAGCAGTCCATGAATTGCCGGCACGCCAGCAGCACGCTCTGCTAGACGGTGGCTTGTCTTCTCAGTGTGTTGTCGAAAGGGCGGGGAGCTGTCCCGTTGTACCCCGAAGACGAAGGACGCTGTGCAAACACGATTAGCTGATCAGAAGCATTTTCTCCTGTCAAAGAGCTTTACTCAGTGGTGGGCAACCTGGGATCCGGGGCCCACAGCCCATCAGGGTTCTGCATGTGGCCCAGTGAGACATTTTGTTTACCGTTGTACACGCTCGGGGTTGCCAGATTCCGCTGCGTTGTTCTTTTCCTACCGGTATTACCCAAGTGACACACGTGTAAAACAAGGCCACGGGAAGTAAGGTGGGTGCCGACCGTGAGAGCCGTGTGTGCCCTCCGCATCCAATCGCAGTGCTGCTACAGTTGACTCAGCACCCCCTGCAAATTTTTGGCTCACAAGTGCAGTGAGCAAAACAACCCTGACCCGGGAGCCCGTCTTGGTTTTACCACCATCGTGTGGCCCATTGGGATGAAGAAGGGCCACTCATGCGGCTCACTCACTGTCCTAGGCGGCCCATCGCTGAGCTGACCCGTTGCAAGCAAGATGACCCTGTCTCTCGTATGTGTAGGTTAAGTTGCCAGTACTTGGCAAATGTATCGAGATCGGGTAGGCCTCCAGCTCCTCCTAGCTCCTTCTGGCTCTGGGCAGGTCTGATCATTAGCATATTTCAGCTTCATTGCCAAAGTAGGAGGTAGCTCAGCTGTACTAGGGGAGGGCACCAAATGAAATGAGTAGGCAGCAGGTTTAAAACAAACAAAAGAAAATTTTTCTTCACGCAGTGCACAATCAACCTGTGGAACTCCTTGCCAGAGGATGTGGTGAAGGCCAGGACTTCAACAGGGTTCAGAAAAGAGCTAGATAGATTCATGGAGGTTAGGTCTATCAATGGCTATTAGCCAGGATGGGTAGGAATGGTGTCCTAGCCTCAGTTTCTCTGGAAGTGTGTGACGGGGGAGGGATCACGTGAGAATTACCTATTGTGTTCTCTCCTTCTGGGGCATCTGGTCTTGGCCACTGTCGGCAGACAGGATACTGGGCTGGATATGTTGGTCTGACAAGTTGGCCGTTCTTACATTCTTACGTATCTGTTAAGGAGTAGCCGAGTGTGTACAAATCCCTGGGGAAGTCTGTTGTTCATTCAACATGGGCCTTTATGGCGTGGGGTAGCAGGGACAGGCGCATACCCCACTAATTCAATCCCATCTCACTTGTAGAACTGAGACCAGAGGCAGTCTGAGGATCTGGATCCACATTAGGTTTAGACTGAGGCTCGGGGTTTGGGTGAATCAAAAGCACCAAAAATCTCTTGAGACGCTCTCATAAGACTTTGGCCCAGGGGGCCGAACGCTTGAGAGAGCAGCTGTTCCTACAAGATGTGACGGGCCGGGCCGTGTCTGGGCACAGCTGAGGGCGTCCGCTCAGGGCGAATTGCTCGAATCCAGGGCTTCTTACAGCCCCCTTGACTGGTGACCTCTCCAAACAGGCCACACACCAGTCTCACAGAGCGCTTCAGCTGCCTGCCTGAAGCCTCCCGAGCAAAACCCCTCCGACACCCCAGCAATATCCGTGCCCCAGATGGCCCCGGGCCTATACACGGGTGGGGGGTCCTAGCACCCAATCCCACCTACCCCGAACAAGTTCTGTCCGGTTCCAAGAAACCAGCCACAGATCCCTGGTCAATTTACCCTCTGGACCTTACCCACAAATCACGCTGGGCCAACCCTTTAGGATCTATATCTAAAGGTTTATTATTACAAGAAAGAAAAGCCTGAGAGTAAGGTTATTAAAGTACAGTACGTTACATGCACCGAATCTCCCAGTCCTCGATGCAGGCTCTAGCAGAGATGTTGCAGCTGCTGGTTAAAAGTCCTTATTGCACATCCTACGATCAGGATGGGTTCACAGGTCTTCTGGGCTCTTCAATCCCTGCAATGCTGCCTCTGGGATGAAGTGCTGAGCTGAGAACAAAATGGCATCGACCACATGGCCTCTTTATACTCCTTCCTGGCCTCTTCTAGTATGTAGCAGGTCACCTGGTCCTCAGCCTCTCTCTGCTGGCAGCTCTTGGGTCTCCGCCCTCCTGCTTTAGGTGTGTCTTTGGGCCATCAAGGGCCATTGTTCCACAGGGCTTCACCACTCAGCCTGTCCATAGCAATGCTCAACCGCATTCACAGAAATATTCAGCTTCCACACAGATTACAGATTCCTACCTACACACATAGACATTATACACTCACATAAATAGCGTACATAAGATCAACAAACAGTAATCTCCCATTCAATAGCCCACATGGCTCCCCCCACACCAATTTCTGGGGCCAACACCCCCACCTAGGGGTGCAGCAGCGATCTGGCTGCTTCCCTCCAATTCAGCAACGTGACACAAGACCACCGCCCTTATTTTACAAGACACGGGCCACCTCCATACCGAAGTTGGAAAATTAGCTGATATCCGCTTGGAATGAAGCATAGAAGGAAAACCGTGACCCTGCTGCCTTTCCCCTAGTTCTGACCCATGAAAGGCTTCATGGGTGAGGTGGTTTCTGGCTTATTTTGGTGATTATCTAGCCCCAAAAAGACACTGCAAGGAGCAGCGCTCTTCTCTCCGCTGGTGTTCGGTAGCATTACAGGCCAGATTATGTCCCCTTATCTACCTCAGTGCGTTTTCCTTGTCCCTATTCACAGGACTGTCACTTAACACAACATAAGAACGGCCAGACTGGGTCAGACCAAAGGTCCATGTAGCCCAGTGTCCTGTCTCCCCACAGTGGCCAATGCCGGTGCCCCAAGGGGAGTGAACAGAACAGGGAACCATTAAGTGATTCCCTCCTCTGTCACCCATTCCCAGTTTATGACAAACAGAGATTAGGAACACCACCCCTGCCCATCCTGGCGAATAGCCATCGATGGACCTAACCTCCAGGCATTTATCCAGTTCTTCTTTGAACTCTGATGTGGTCTCAGACTTCACCACATCCTCTGGCAAGGAGTTCCGCAGGTTGACTGTGGAGAAGTACTCCCTTTTGTTTGTTTTAAACCTGCTGCCTATTAATTTCATTTGGTGACCCCTAGTTCTTATGTTATGGGAAAAAGTAAAGAACTTTTTCTTATTCACTTTCTCCACACCCGTCATGATTTTACAGACCTCTGTCATATCCCCTTTAGTCTCCTCTTTTCTAAGATTAAAAGTCCCAGTCCTTTTCATCTCTCTTCATATGGGACCAGTTCCAACCCCTTCATCATTTTTGTTGCCTTTTTCTGAACTTTTTCC
Organism: Pelodiscus sinensis; assembly: GCF_052426305.1. Classification (NCBI taxonomy): domain Eukaryota; kingdom Metazoa; phylum Chordata; order Testudines; family Trionychidae; genus Pelodiscus; species Pelodiscus sinensis. Next base: position 21,349,794 of record NC_143074.1, on the reverse strand, counting down.
AATGCCAGCGTATCTTTTTTGAGATGAGGGAACCACGTCTGTACACAGTATTCAGGATGTGGATGTACCATGGTTTTATGCAGAGGCAATAAGTTATATTCGGCCTTATTCTCCATCCCTTTCTTAATGATTCCTAACATCCTGTTTGCTTTTCTGACTGCTGTTGAGGGTCAGTTCAGAAACCCATTTGCCTGTGGCAGAGTCTGGGGGAGTCGCTGCCCTCAGGGAGGCTACTGGCACAAGAGAAGCCATTATTTCAGGGCCGTTGAGTTTACAGGGCTGTAGCAAGGCATTGCTGGCTCCATATTGTTCTGCGAGAAGAATTTTGATTCAACTGACTTGTGTTCTCATTGCTTGAGAGCCCAGCTGCTGCCGGAACATCTTTGTCGGCCTTTGTCTTGTGCGCGTTTGATAGTTTACAGTCTCAGCTGGTTGCTTTCGTTTACATGCTGCTTTTTAATGTATTTAAGGGAACCTCAGCAAACTGCCCGTATGGTTTAAAAACTCAACGTTTTGCTGCGGTATGCCTAGAACTGACTCGGAAAGTTTTCTTTCTCCCACCGCGGCCTGTGCCAGCGTGCACATCCGGTTCTGGCTGTGTAATCACGACGATCGGGACAGACAGTGCTTTGCTCAGAAGGGCTGGGCTCCAGCCTGTTTAATTTAAAAATAGACCCTGAGTGTCAGTGTGTTCCTTATGTGTACCAGGGACCAGCTTGCTGCTGTCCTCTGTTACAGGGAGATTTCAGGGACCGGCACCACCCCTCAGACAGTCCTTGAGGAACACAGAGTTAGGGACAACGAGTCGTGTAGCACCTTCGGGTGCATCTACACAGCACCCTAAGCTCGAAATAAGAGATGCAACTTGTGCTACGCAAATTGCGTCTCTTATTTCGATTGAATTTCGAAAGAGGCTATTTTGAAATTTGACGCGTCTACACAGCACCACATTTCAAAATAACGCGCTAGTTCGAGCTGTCCCTCATCCCTTACGGAATGAGGGTTACCGGGATGTTGAAATAGCGCACCCGTTATTTTGAAAAAGATTTCGAAATAACGGGCAGCTTGTTAAGATACGGGGTAACTATTTTGCATCCCTCTGGGATCCCGAAATAGCCACTCAGTGTAGATGTACCCATAGAGACTAACCAAAATATAGAGATAGCGTCATGAGCTTTCGTGGGCACAGCCCACTTCCTCAGATGGGCTGAGTGCAGAGAGAAAGGGGGGAGGATGCAAGTGGCCCTAGCCAGGTGGGAAGGGTGCGTTTTCAGCACGCCCAGTAGACATGAACGTGCCAATGTCCAATCCTAGGTTCTCCCTGTGGAGTGGCTGGCACCATGTAACCTCACCCTGGCTGCAAAACCTGCCCTCTGCCTTTTGGACGCCCTTATTTTTGATGTCGTTTTTATTTGTGCAAAATCGGGATGTAAAATCCCGTTGAATTAGTTAGCGGGTGGCACGTTAGGTTTAACCGGGTACCTGATGAAACAGGGCGGGCGGGCCTTGTCACTCTCGTTAGTGCACACGGAATCCAGCCCTGTCGACCCTGAGCACAGCTCCCAGCACGTCCTCCTCTGCCCCCCACCCAGACTAGGCCAGACTTTGGGCCAGCCTGTGTGATAACTAGCAGTCTTGTGACCTTGCTCAGTTCAAGCTTCTTAAGGTTGAGTCCTGTTCACCTGGCCTTGGGACAGGCAGAACTGGCTTATTTCCAAGGCATGCGCGGTGGGGGCTGGCGAGTAGCCCTCGCCGCAGTTTGTCGAGCCCTGCTTATTAGCCAGGCCGGGTAGGAAAGGTGTCCCTAGCCTCTGTTTGTCAGGGGCTGGAAATGGGTGACAGGGGAGCGATCACTTAATGATTCCCTGCTCTGTTCCCTCCCTCTGGGGCATCTGGCATTGGCCACTGTCGGCAGACAGGACACTGGGCTGGATAGACCTTTGGTCTGACCCAGTCTGGCCATTTTTTGGGGGAAAGGCTTCCTGCCCCTTTGCAGTGTGGGTGGGGGGTTGCTTGGTTTGTTTTCTGGCATGATTTTAATTACACTTGTATTCAGGTTTGACATTGGCAGATCTGTTGAATAAAAGGATGAGCTGCCTGTCCCGGGGCTCAGTCCAGCACCTGAAACACAGCTGGATGGGACGGGCCTGTCTCTTAACACCTTTCCCGTTCTCCAGGGCAGAGGCAGGTGTCAGTGAAGCCCCTGCAGTGCAGGAAATAGCCTGGAGGCTCAGAGAGTCAGAATTATTGACGGAGTGAATGAGCTGCCTCTAGTCTCTTTTGTGTTTGTGTGTGTGTGTGTCACTTGCCGTCGGTGGGGAAGGGTGGCTCGTCTGAGGGTTTGGGGGTTTTTACCCAGTGGAATTTTCAAACAGTTCTCCCAAGTTCAGGGCTGATGCTTCACAGCTGGGCCCAGTTGCTGTCAGGGAGCAACTGGGCGCTTGAGTCTGGATTTCCTGATAGATCCTATTGCCCCCTGCCCGCCCCACTGCGGGGGGTGGAGACAGAGGCATGGCGGCGGGGTGGGAATGAGCAGCAGCTCTTTGGTCTTGGGGCCAGGCAAGATGCTGCTCTCCACCCACTCAAGCTTTCCCCGGAACGCCCAGGCGGCTGGGGACTCGTACGGACCAGTGTGCGAAAGCCATAGAGGTGCGCGCTGCCCCTTTCGGGGTTTGCAGCCTCCCGCCGCAGGCAGGTGCCGCCCGACCCACATGCTTCAGTCAGAGCAAAATCCGCCATCGCCAGGCCGCTCGCTCCCCTCCCCGCCGTGTCTCCTGCTCTGTTCCCTCCTTAGGGAAGCACATGTGGGCGTCCATGGAGGCTGGCCAAGGGGAGGAGAAGCCCAGAGTTTCGAATTGCCACTGAGTCTAACTCCCGCCTGTGTTTGGGAAGGACGATCGGAGTCGTCGTCAGGGCAAGACGCACAGCACTAGGGGATGGGGCCTGGGCGATTTAAAAGAGCCTGGAGGGGCTACGGCAGGCTCCCTGCCCGTCCTCGCTCCCCACTGCTCCCTGAAGTGGCTGGCACGTCCCTGTGGCCATGGGAGAGGCCGGGGCCTCCACGCACTGTCCCATTCTAAGCACTGACTCGGCAGCGCCCATTGGCTGGGAACTGCAGCCAGAGGGAGCTGCAGGGGCGGGGCCTGTGGGCAGTGGCACCTAGGAGCCGCCACCAGAGGGGTTTGCTGGTCTGTTTCGGGAACCGCCCGTAATCAGTGATGTGCCCCAGCCTCCTGCCCCCACCCAGAGCCTGGGCCCCACGCTCCATCCCACATCCCACCCTGGTGAAAGTGAGTGAGGGGGGGGAATGGCGATGCAGGAGGGGGAATGGAGTGAGCGGGGTGGGGCTTGGAGAAGGGGCGGGATGGGGCGTGGCTTCAGCAAAGGGGCGGGGCAAGAGTCTTTGAGTTTGCGCGATGAGACAGTTGACTACTGGCTGGGCACGGGGGAGCCGTGGCCATGCTGGAAGAACGTTCCTGGTACCGCAGCTCGCTGGGCACCCGCCTGCACGGTCACAGCGCCGCCCAAACGTCGCTTGGGGGGGCCCATTGACGGCTCTGCCCGGGGCCCGGGATGGCTGTCGTGTTGATGTCCGCGGTGGATTCTAATGAGCCCCACTGCAGGGGTGAAGCCACCAAAAGCCATTTGATTTCTGGCCAGCCCTTAGGGCCGCGTTCCCCCGCGCCCGTTCGGTATCAGAGCTCTGAGCTCAGCCTGCCTTGGGGTCTCCCCAGCCCAGCGCCGCGGGAGCTGACCGTTAACTCCGCTCCGGCAGGAGAGGAGCTAAACTAGCGCTACCCTGCAGCCGGGACTCCCGCCATGGACCACAAAAAAAGGAAAAAGCAAACACTTGGCTCAGAGCAGCTCTGAAGCTCAGTGGTCCTGTGATAATTAGTATGTTGGGAAAGTGACAGGGAAGAGAATCAGGCAAAGCCAAGGTCGGCGGCTGCTAATTAAGAATCAGCACCTTGTGTCAGCCCCAGCCGCAGCCTGGAATTGAAACATGCTCCGGGAGACGCCCGGGTAGATCGAGGTGATAGAGTTACACAGAGAGCGGCGAAAGGGGTTTGAGCAGGGGGGGCAGAGTCACATCCCAGCTCCTCTGGGAAGAGAGGGAGAAGGCAGAGAGAACGGCGAGGGGAGGGGGGTTCATGCCTGCTTGGTTGCCAGAGAATAATGGAGCTTACGGGGCCCATAAGGAGGGAGATTACCTTCCTGTTTCCCTGCTTGTCTCCCTACCTGTCACTCTGCCTGCCTGAGTCTGTCTGCTTGTCTCCATACCTGTCACTCTGCCTGCCTGCCTCTGTCTGCCTGCCTGTGTCTGTCTGCTTGACTCCCTGCCTGCGTGCCTGCCTGTCTGCCTGTCTCCCTGTCTGCCTGCCTGTGTCTGTCTGCTTGTCTCCCTACCTGTCACTCTGCCTGCCTGTGTCTGTCTGCTTGTCTCCGTACCTGTCACTCTGCCTGCCTGCCTCTGTCTGCCTGCCTGTGTCTGTCTGCTTGACTCCCTGCCTGCGTGCCTGCCTGCCTGCCTGTCTGCCTGCCTGTCTCCCTGCCTGTGTCTGTCTGCTTGTCTCCCTACCTGTCACTCTGCCTGCCTGTGTCTGTCTCCCTGCCTGCCTGTGTCTGTCTGCTTGTCTCCCTACCTGTCACTCTGCCTGCCTGTGTCTGTCTCCCTGCCTGTCTCCCTGCCTGCCTGTGTCTGTCTGCTTGTCTCCCTACTGTCACTCTGCCTGCCTGTCTGCTTGTCTCCCTACCTGTCACTCTGCCTGCCTGTGTCTGTCTCCCTGCCTGTCTTCCTGTGTCTGTCTGCTTGTCTCCCTGCCTGTCACTCTGCCTCCCTGCCTGTGTCTGTCTCCCTGCCTGTCTCCCTGCCTGCCTGTGTCTGTCTGCTTGTCTCCCTACCTGTCACTCTGCCTGCCTGTGTCTGTCTCCCTGCCTGTCTGTCTAGAGGAATAACCAGAATGACTTTTTTTAAAAGCTTGTCTTTTACGATCGAGACATCTGGGCAGGGGAGGCTCTGCTGGCCCGCGGGTCCCAGCCCTGCAAACGCCAGGCCTGGGGAAGCACTCGGAGCCGGCTGTAGCCATTCCAGCCGGGGCGACTGGGCACAGCTGTGCAGCAGGTGTGCATGCCCTGAATGTACAACGAAGCCTCCTCCCCTTTCCGGCTGCCCTTCCTCCCCGCCCTGATCGCCTTCCTGCCCCTTCACGTGTTCCTGGAGACGCCCGTCCGTCACTTGGATGGGAAAGTCCTGCAGGAGCTTCAGAACCGCTTGGCAGGGGCCTTGTTCTTTGTTATATTCTACCCCGCGGTGGGCAGCCCGCTAGGCTGGCTGTGGGCCGCTCGCCAGCCCAGGTGGCCCATCGCGGGATCCGGGCTGGTCTCTGCATTCTACAGAAAGGCTCCTGCTCGCTGACAGTCGCCAGGCTTTCTACAGAGGCCACTTGGTGGTTTCTCTATTAAACCTTCAAGCACTTTTCTGGCGGGGGACGTGAAAGGCACCTTAGTGGATTGTACCCCCCAGGTGTACACTGGCACGTGCCAGCCTGCCCTGCAGTGCCGCCAGCACCGCTGTCAAGTCACACTCCGGAGGCTGCTACGGAAAAGTCGGGGAAGTCAATGGAACGCATCGCGTGGCTGGGTCGCTGCCTCGCTTAGCGGGACGGGATCCGAAGGCCTCCTGCCAGAATGGGGAGTGGGGAGAGAGGGACTGTGCGCAGTGAGTGGCCGCGCCAGACCACGGATCGTGTCCCAAGGGGGCTCCGCACACCCTCAGCTGCAGCGACTCTGGAGTATGTTCCAGGCCACATGCTCGCGTCACCCCCACCCCTGCCCCCGTGTGTTTGTCTGTCCTGCTGGGCCTCCGGTTTGATGTCAAGAAAATATTTGTTCCTTTTAAAAAGAAGGAAAGGGTTGTGGGGATTGGAAGAGATACCTGCCAGGCACCTAGGAATTGCAAAGGACAGAAGAATGGTCAGACTGGGTCAGACCAAAGGTCCATCTAGCCCTGTATCCTGTCTGCCGACAGTGGCCAAGGCCAGATGCCCCAGAGGGAGGGAACAGAACAGGTAATCCTCATGTGATCCCTCTCCTGTCACCCACTTCCAGACAAACAGAGCCTGGGGACACCATTCCTACCCATCCTGGCTAATAGCCATTGATGGACCTAACCTCCATGAATTATCTAGCTCTTTTTTGAACCCTGTTAAAAGCCTAGCTTTCACCACATCCTCTGGCAAGGAGTTCCACAGGTTGACTGTGCACTGTGTGAAGAAAAACTCCCCTTTTGTTTGTTTTAGACCTGCTACCTATTCATTTCATTTGGTGACTTCTAGTTCTTATGTTGTGGGAACAATAAAATAATGGTTGGAGCCGCTCGTATTATTGCACATACTTTCTTTAATGCAGGGCAAGTGGGACAGGCATTGGGCTGGTGTGGTAGTGTTCCAGCTGACAGGCAGACCCCTGCATTCCGCGTTTGGCCTTTTGTGGGACATTGACGCTGCATCTCATGTACAATGGAAGATTTTCATTTACTTCTGTTCACAGTCATTGCTAAAAATCGCTTGGACTACTTCCTGAGATGCAACCGGGACTAGCAGTCATAGTGCCCTGACATGCCGATCAAAATTGCTGCTCCTGTTGCTTAGAGATGGCACGTGAACCTTGCCTTTGGACAAGGCGTGTGCAAGGAGAGAGGTGGATGTTAAAATACGACTGGATGTCACTTTATTTCCACTTACTGTAAATGTCTAATCTTCCCTAGCAAGGGGAGAGCAAAGCAGTGGCCATCAGTCTCAGGAGAAATCGGACATTGCAGGGCCCTGCAGTCACTTACAGTCTTTTTTTTAATTGCAAAATGTACTGGATTTTTCTTTCTTTTTTTTTTCATGGAAGAGGCATGCCACTACAGTGGTGCAGAGAGTGAAGTCGCTTGGGGCTGGAATGAGCAGTGTGTCCCTTTCTTAATAGTTCCTTCACCTTTAGGTCACTGGTTCAAATTCAACACAGGTTGGCCCGGGACTGAAATATACCCCCATTGGGCCTCTGTGGAGATGAGTTGATATCCGTGTTCCCTCTAATTTTTCCACCTGTGTGCAGAATACATTTTGTTCTGCGCGCCAACGCATGTGTGGATGTGCACCCCCAGGAGAAATCCATGCTGGGGCTGTGAGCGCACTGCTAATCAGCGGGGCGACATTTGAATCTCTCCTGGGTAGCTGCTCAAGCATACAGCTTACAGGGAGCCCTGGCGGATGTGTCTTAATCCTGCTCCTTGTGGGCAGGTGTCTACATCCAAAATAAACTTCTCCTTGGCTAGCGAGGGCGACTGAAATTGCAAATGAACCACGGGATTTAAACCTCATGAGGTTTAACTGGTAATTCGAAGTAAGCGGTTTATTTCGGAATTGCCTTTCTCTGCCGCGTGTAGACGCGGGCAGTTCTTCCGGGCTAGTCAATTTCCAAAATGGCGACCAGACGGGAACATGCTAATGAAGCGCAGGATATTTAAATCCCGCACTTCATTTGCAATTTCGGTCGCCCTCATTTGCCTCCCTAGTTCGAACTAGGGGGCTAGTGCAGACGTACCCTAATGGAAAACTGATGGCAAGGCACTAGCCCTCTCCCAATACGGGTTGAATCTCTCTAGTCCAGCACCCTCGGGACCTGCCTGGTGCCAAACCCCGGGAGGTTGATAGTCCCTTCCACTGCTTGTTGGGCTCGGAGAAAACAGGTAGGAGTCAATTAGGGCTAAATAATTGAGCGTCAGGACTGGTGGCTGTAAACAAACTTTATGAGACCACAGGAAACTTGGCCACACTCATGACAAGTGGATGTCTGGCTAAGAAAAATCACGCCACACCACGGATGTTGCCGGACTAGAGAGGTTCAATCTGTACTTGGTCTTGGAGTCCGATGGCTGGAGTTAGGGCTTGACTAGATTTCACGGTTCCCCGAAGTGAATCAAATCGATCCAGATCCCATTTCTTTCGAAATCAAGACTGGTGACGCCTTCCTGGCACATCCTGATCACGAGCCGAGTCCTGAGCCACCCCAGCGTCGCTGTCCAACGTCTGCAGCGTTGTTTGCGGTAAAAGGGGAAGGTGAATGAGTCATGACTGTGTCAAAGGGGAGAAACCATTGTGGCCCGACTCTCTTGCTTTCCTTGACACTGCTCTGCCGTGCCGCTCAACTCCAGGGGGGCGGATTCGTGGGCCTGAGGAACCAAGTGGTTCCTCAGAGCGGGGCGCGTACCTGGCTTGCCCGCGGACGGCGGGTGTTTGTCTGGGGAGTGACAGCGGCACCCGGCTTGGCGATCGGCCGGGCGTTGTGTGCGTCGTGCCCCAGCCAGCGGGCTGTGTGTGGTACACCCGCTTACGGCAGGGGAACGTCGTGATCTCGCTGAGGCCTTATCACCGAGCACAAGCTTTTGTTTTCGAGGAAGGTGGCTTAAAAAAAAGTCTTCAGCTGTACCAGTCAATTTCCCTGTCAGCCTTTCGGCCTCTCTCCCCTACACCAGGCAACCGTCCGAGGGCGAACGTGGGTACTTCACAGTCTCGGCAGCTGATTTATCATCCGCCCTCCAGATGAATGTCACAGGGCTGGGAAGGGACAGGACGCTTGCAGGCCCCACAGCAGTGTGGGGGGGAGGGGAGGAGGACGGAAGCAGACTGCCATAGCCACCAGTGTTATTAGCAGACGGGCGTTCTTAGCATGTAAACCCGGGCACTAGTTAACCGTCATTCACCGCGCCTGCCTCCCAGCGGCTTTCCGGCCGGGCACGTGGGGAATCGGGAGAGCGCCTCCCATTCCTCCCTCTCCCTGCTGCCTGTTAGCCTCACGATTCCAGCAAACTCCGTGCTGCTCTTTGGAGCCCGGCTGCGTCCTTAGAGCCGTGGCGGGTCACGGCCGGCCCTCGCGGAGGCACAAGGCAACGCTGGCGGCAATTTCCCCCGGCTCACCAGGCACGGGGGGGACGTGCAGCTGGGGTCCATGCACATCCAAGGGAAACGAGGCTATTGCCAGGAGGGTGGCAGTGCCGTTCCTTTGCCTGCGTACGAGAGTAACCACGGCGCGGGGGGAATCCCGGTGCATAGTGAGGACTTGATTTCCAGCTGTTCACGAGGGGCATGGCGCATGGGCATTTCCACACCGTCACGCGGCTTTGCCGGCATCGCAGGGAGGTGTCTAAATGCAGCCGCCTTTAACCCGACGGACAAAATTGAGCCCCAAAGCCCAGACTCCGGTCAAAAGCAGGCCCCCAGCGAAGACGATGACGGTGGTTGTGTTGAAGATGCCGGAGGATTAAAATGGCTTGTTTAGATGGCTCAGTTGTAACCCTCCAGAGCTGTCTTGCCCGGCGGGTCTCCTTGATTCGGCGCGGCGGGGGGGCAGGGTTGGTGGCTGATCCACGCCGGAGAAGCGAGGAGGTTTTGGGGATGCCAGTGGCAGGGGGAGCCCCGTGGAGGGGGGGCTCCGTGTGCGCTCTGCTCGGTGACACCCCTGTCGGGAAGCGGTAACCCCCCATGGACTTCCCTTCGCAGGAGTTCTTGACCGACCTGATGATGTCCGAAGTCGATCGCTGCGGCGAAAACGAGCACCTCATTTTCCGGGAGAACACGCTGGCCACCAAAGCCATCGAGGAGTACCTGAAGCTGGTGGGGCAGAAGTACCTGCAGGATGCCTTAGGTATGTGGGCAGGAGCAGGGCTGGGGGGCTGGAGCGACCCCACGAAACGCCTTCAACTCTGAGGTCAATAGGACGGCTCAGGGCACCCGCCCCAGGTTCTGTGCTTTGGGGAGCCCCACGGCGGCTGCATCAACTGTCTTATGGATGGGGCCCAGGGCGGCCCGGGGGTTTATGTGGGGGAAGGGGCCCCTCCTGCGCTCACTGCCATGGGGCACAGCGGGCTGGGCCGGGGGGCAGGGCAGAGCGGAGCAGGCTGCTCTAGCTCCCACCACCATGAGGAGCATGGGAGAGGGGTGTGACCCTGCTGTTGCCCCTGCCGTCCTCTGGCTCGCACTGCGCAGGGGAGGGGGTGGAACAGGGGCAGAGCTTGAGGGGTGGGGCAGGGACTGGGCAGCGTGGGGCAGTCGTTGGCTGGGCAAACGGAGTGGGCTGAAAAGTAAAACTGAGCCTCTCCCCAGCACTTGGGCAGCTTTTGTGCAAGCCCATCAGTGCTGCCTAGGAGCAGAACCTGGCGCCTGCTGGGGGACGGGGTTTTCCCGGGACATCCAGCCAACCAGACGCCTTCCCAGGGGGCTTAGCGGCAGAGAAGCAGCCAAATCCTTCCCGTATTGCTGGTAACGTCCTCCCCCTCCCCCTCCACCAATGGTCCCTCTAAATTTTTTCCATCCACGTGCATAATAAATTTTGTTCTCTGCACTAACATCCGTGCAGGTGTGCACCACCAATGGACACGCACACTCCTGCCTGGGGGCGCTCTGCTAATCCGCTGGGTGGCGTTTGACTCTCCTGGGTGGCCTCCCAAGCACTCAGCTCGCAGGGAACCCTGCTCTCCGCCATTTCCCCGGGAGCCCGTCCTGCGTGCCAGCTGAGCCAGAGGGCTTGAGTCTCCCGCGGCCTTGCTCCGTGTGTCTCTGCTCCTTGTGGGGGTAAACTCCCCCACCCCCAGCAGGAATGGCAATAGCCCTGCCCCCTGCGCACAAGGCATGAGCAGCGGCGAACGGGAGCAAAGGCAAACGAGGCGAGTGACTCGGCCGTGACGCTGCCTGGTGATTTAGCTTTTCCCAACCAGCCCCCCGGCCAAACGCCTTCTGAGCCTGCCCCTTGCTCCGGTGGCCCAGGGCTGTGCGGAAGGTGGCACCGGCCCAGTCTCCGGCATCGTATGCACGGTGCAGTCTCCTGCCCTTGCAAATCAGCCTGGGATGCGGCTCTGTGGCACCATCCCATCTGCCAGTGCAGCCCACCAGAGAGCCTTGTGCAAACCGGGGGAAATCGGGGCAAGTGGCACCCTAGGAAAGGGGTCTTTGGCTACGACACAGTGTGGCAGAATGGCGGCATAGCAGCCTAGGGCCACATCACGAGAGCTGCCAGGCAGAAGAGGAAGAACAGTCCCAGGCAGGGTTTCAGACCCTTTCCTCGTGGTTTTCTTGTGTTGCTCCATAAGCAAAGGGTTCCAGACAAAAACAGGCCACTCAGAACCAGTGTTCCCTCTCATTTGTTCCCTCTGTGTGCAGAATAAATTGTATTACGCGCACCAAGGCATGTGTGGATGTGCACCACCCATAGGAACCCATGCTGCCAGCAGGGGGCGCTCTGCTAATCAGCCAGCTGACATTTGAACCTTTCCTGCGTGGCGGCCCAGACGCTCAGCATATAGAGAACAGTGGGTCTGAATCCCCAGAAATCTTACCGGTGGGAGGAGAAACGTAGGGGGAAGGGCTTGGATTATCTTCTCTTGCCTTACAGTCCCACCCAGCCCATGGCAGGACGGATTAACCCCTCCTAGGCTGGGACTTGCCAGCAGACACCATCCCTGTCTCTCTGCCTGTTTTGCAGGGGAGTTTATCAAAGCTCTGTACGAATCGGATGAAAACTGCGAGGTGGACCCCAGCAAGTGCTCCTCCTCGGACCTTCTTGAACATCAGAGCAACCTGAAAATGTGCTGCGAGCTGGCCTTCTGCAAAATCATCAATTCGTACTGGTCAGTATCCCCACCACCCGCCTGTCCCTTCCTGCGCTCGCACGCTGTTGGCGACGCGGCACGGCTGTAGGCGGGGACTGTCCCTTGCCGCGCTCGCACGCTGTTGGTGACGCGGCACAGCTGTAGGCGGGGACTGTCCCTTGCCGCGCTCGCACGCTGTTGGCGATGCGGCACGGCTGTAGGCGGGGACTGTCCCTTCCCGCGCTCGCACGCTGTTGGCGACGCGGCACGGCTGTAGGCGGGGACTGTCCCTTCCCGCGCTCGCACGCTGTTGGCAACGCGGCACGGCTGTAGGCGGGGACTGTCCCTTGCCGCGCTCACACGCTGTTGGCGACGCGGCACGGCTGTAGGCGGGGACTGTCCCTTCCCGCGCTCGCACGCTGTTGGCAACGCGGCACGGCTGTAGGCGGGGACTGTCCCGTCGCAGCGCTCGGGCTGGTTTGCGTTCTCCTTTCTTCCAGCGATGAAAGGCTGCTATGCACAGAGCCCTGGAGGGGGCAGCTGCCCTCAGTGTCTGCTGGGAGTTGTAGTTCTCCTTTCCAGCTGGGAGGCGGACCCGGGACCCCAACCCACCAAAGGAGCAGGCTCAGGGCCTTGGGGATGCTGTGTAGGGAGGCAGAAGGTAATGTCACTTCCTCCTTCCGTGGGCACGTGACAAACCTCCCCGACTTCTCGCCGGGCGCCCTTGGGTCCTGCAGGAGGCGAGGATGAGGGTGGGCCTGGTGGTACAAAGAGGCCACGTTTGCAGCGACAGTTGCTTTCACAAAGTGTCACTTTTTCCCCCCCCACAAAAAGTTACCCCCGGTGCAACCAGGTTTTGACCCGCTCTGCGTACCCGCTGTCTGCCAGGGGCCGCCTGCCCTGCTCCCCAGGGAGAGAGCCCGGCAGCGGGGCGGGGTTGGAATGAGGCTGCAGTGTGGCTTTGATTGTCAACGGCTTCTCCGTGCGGGGTTTCCTCTTTCGCGTTCTTAGTGGCCACCCGGGCTGACGCCAAGCGTGCGGCTCGTGCGCAGAACTGGGCCAGGGCACCGGAGCAAGCGCTGCCGTCCCCAGCGAGAGCTGAGGCTGCCAGGTGGCACTCGCCTGCTGGTAACCAGAGCTAAGGTGCGCCAGGGTGTGCAGGGACACCCGCCTGCCCCCCTAGCGAGCCTTCAGGCAGGGATCGCGAGCGTGCCAGTGCGGCAGAGGCTGGGCTTTGGGGCTACAGCCAAGTGCAGCTCTTGGCTGTGTCCTCTTGTGGGCTCTCTCCTGCTCAGGCAGGGATTGGCAAGCACCTCGGTCTCTTCCATCTCCACCTCGTCTGGTCCTGCACCTCTCAAAGTCCCACGAGGGGCGGAACGCGGGTGTGGCAGGGGAAGCCTCAGTCAAGTCATTACGGAAGCGACACTTGGCTTGCGGGGTGCCTAGTGCCCCGGGGGGCGGGGCAGAGCCGCTTGCGTCAGCGGTAGGGGGGAAGCCCTCACTTCACGGGCACAGGGCTCGCGCCTGGAACCCCGGGCCAGCCTTGGCAGGAGCTTCTGAGCCGCGAAGCGACGGAGGCTGCGGCTGCTGGAGATCTGGCCGGCCCTGGCTTGGAGACAATTGCCAGTGGCCTAGGCTGGCTTAGCTGCTCTTTGGGGGTTCGGCTGGCAGTGGGGGTTATCTATACGGGGTGTATTCTAGACCTCTGAGCACAGAGCTACAGAGCCTGACCCTCTAAAGATGTGCTGCACGGGGGGAAAACCTGGGCTCGGGCCCTTGTAAGCGCCTTCGGCGGATAACGAAGAGCCGGAAAGCGTTCCCTCCTTCGCTTTTTGCCCTCCTGCTTTTTATACCGTAGAGATTGGGGTGCTGATGACATCACCAGACTCTGGCAAGTGACAGTGGAGCAAATGGAAGGGGTTTGATCCGATCGCTTACACCTCTGGCGTTCGTGTTTATTAATGCCCGTTTGCCATCAATGAGCGTGATCAGTCTGGAGCAGCGTTTCCCAAACTATGGGCCACAGCCCAGGCTGGACGGAGGATGCAGCCGGGTGAAACAGTGGAAATGTATTCAGTTTTCATTCTTTTTTTACGCGCATTTATAGTTTTGGGTTGCAAAAAACAGTACGGAAAAAAAATGGGTTCCAACTAAAGTAAAAAGTTTGGGAACCCCTGGTCTAGCCAGCTTTCTACCCACCTGACAGTCCATTTCTCCAGTCCATATTCCCGTAACTTGCTGGCAAGAATATTGTGAGTGTCCGTATCAAAAGCTTTTCTAAAACTGGCACTGAGGGCTTGAGGAGGACCAGAAACAACGTATTTGCATATTCATCATTTGCTTAATGTATATGCAAATATGCAAATGAATGTTACTAGTCCTCCAAAAGCTCGTGAATGGATTTACTGGTCCCCGTGTCAAAAAGTTGGGGAACCTCTGGTCTGAAGAAAGGAGTCTGCTAGAGATTCCTCCCCCAGCCCTTCCTGGGAAAACTCTGCTAATCTCCCAGGACATCCAGTCGGTCCTTTGGGAAAGCTGGAGTTGCTATTTCTCAGCGAGAGATCAGGCAGCCACGTGACTCCTCGTCTCAGACCATCACCGAGAAGCCAAAAGGGCGGATTCTTTTCCAGGTAGCCTAGACTGGGCCCACTTAACTACTCCCTCGGCCTCAGGAATTGCCCTTATCTGCTTCACTCAAGTGACACATGATGTCTCTGTGACGTAGTGGGGGTACTTGCTGGGCTGTGGTGACCCCTGCTGTCTGGAGCAAGACCCAGCAGGGAAAACCTCACTATGCAAAGGTGATGCCAAACTTGTTGAACCAGTGGCCAGATACCCCCCATGGAGAGGAACAAAGGAAGGTGGAATGCTGCCCTGGCTGGGGGGCAGGGCTGGAAGGGAACTTAGTTAGTTGGTTGGTGGCTGTCTGGGAGCATGGAGGAGAGCCTAGGGAGAGGAGCTGGAGTTTAGGGGCCCAGTCTCCCCCATCTCAAGGGGGCCTGAGGCATCCTAGCCCAGCTCTGTGACCAGATTACATCTGTGCTGTGCTGTATCCTGGAGAGGCAATAAACTTCCTCTACTCCACCGGCTGGTGCAGTCTGTTTGTGCCATTTCGGGGTGCAGGAGACGGGGGACCCCAACACGCCGTCACAGTCTCCCCTCAGTGGCGAGGCCTAGATGAGAGGAGACAGCGATGCAAATTGTTGGTTGATTTCATGTCTGGCTAGAAATAACCGAGGTCTGTGTAGAACTAGCCTGGGAAAGCGACCTGCGGAAGCAAAATGCAGTGAGGGGATGTGCGTTCCTCTAGCCCACCCTTCAGGAAAAGGCTGAAGCTGATCTCAGGGCCTGGCCGGTCACTGATTCTTGAGGAAAATTGAGCTGATGATGAGTGGTTTGGATTGGCCGAGGAGCCCTGACAGTCAAAGATCTGGCTTTGGCAGAAGCTGCAGGCGGAGCTGCCGGAGAGAGAGGGAAGAGGTTGACAATAACTGAAAATGGTTACAATTAGGAGATGATTTAGACATCTGGAAAGTTTCACTGTAAGCAGAATTTCAGCATGTGGAAGCTCGTTACAGGACTGTTGGGTAATGAATTATGGACTCTATCCATCGCATAAAGCCCTGCTAACCGAGTTCCATCCCTCATTATACAATTACACTCATATTGTCTCAGCTTCCCACCCTGCAAAGCAAAGAGCTTCCCCGTGGCTGCGTGTGCTGCTGTCACAAAGATTTCAGAGGGGTATTTTTCAGTAACTCTTCAACTTTTCTCCAGATTGTTGAACCTTTAAATTGCTTAAAGGATTCCACTCTGACTTGGCCGCGAGTCCCATGAAGGAAAGGGGGGTTGCCCATTTATACGGATTAAGCCAGAGTTACAGAAGGAGGGTTTAGCCAGGCAATATGAATTGGCCTATATGAGTTGGAAAGCCAGGGCTAGAGAATCAGCCTTGGACTCTTACGGGTAGCGCAGGAAGCAGATCTCCGCCATAGGCAGCTTTCTGCTGAGACCATTTTTTAAAAACGTGCCGCCTCCTTCAAGACCACGTGGCTATAAATTAACTAACTAGGAGTCAACAGTGCGACACTGATGCAAAGAAAAGCCAACATGATCCTGGGAAGCATTCACAGGAGTGTCGTGAGCAAGACACGAGAAGTCGTTCTTCCGCTCTGCTCTGCGCTGGTTAGGCCTCAGCTGGAGTATCGTGTCCAGTTCTGGGCCCCACATTTCAGGAAAGCCGTGGAGAACTTGGAGAGGGTCCAGAGAAGAGCAACAGAAATGATTCAAGGTCTAGAGAACAGGAGCTGTGAGGGCTTGTTTAGTTTGGAAAAGAGAAGACGGAGAGGGGACATAATAGCTTGCCAGTACCTATGAGGAGGTACCTAAAAGGTACAAGGGGAGGGAGAAAGATTGTTCTCCTTGGCCTCTGAGGACAGGACAAGAAGCGATGGGCTTAAATTGCAGCAAGGGAGGTTTAGGTTGGACATGAGGAAAAATACCCTGTCAGGATGGTTAAACACTGGAATAAATTGCCGAGGGAGGTTGTGGACTCTCCATCACTGGAGCTATCGAAGAGCATTTCCAGGCAGTACTGAGCGAGGCAGCGAGCGCTCTGCCTGGCTGAACTGAGCAGTGGGGACACCAAAAGTGAGGCCGGCGAGTGGCCCTGGAAGGAACGAAGACAGAACAAGCCACTCAGCCGCAGGGAACACGCCCCCTACGTCCCGAGCCGCCTCGCCGTGGAGGTGCCTGTGCCATTGGACCGGATGGGCCCACTGACGGCAGCCTGGGGCGTGCGGGGCTCCTGGCACAGAGTGCTGGTAGGGCTGCCAGATACTTTCACAAAAAATCCCGAACATGGTGGGGGAAAAAAATTGGTTGAGAAAAAAAAAAAAAGGTTGCTGCGCCTTTAAATTCCTGCGCTCTCCCCGCCCTCTGGCTTTCCATCCAAGGATGGTATTTTTACATGTCCAGTATTTTCTGGGTTTTTTTACCCAGACAGAAGACGCAATTACTGGACTGTCTGGTCGTAAACTGGACACCTGGCAACCCTAAGCGCTGGCCCCATAAGAATGCTCCTCCATTGGCGTCGGAGGGCTGAGGCACTGTGCGGGGGGGAGCGGACCCAAGAGTTGCGCTTCCACATTAGCACGCGGTGAAGAGCCTGGCGCTGCCCTGGAACAGGCACCGTGTCTTCTGCCCAGCCCATGAGCAGACACCTCAGGCGGGGATGGCGGGAGACAAGTGGGCGGAGGTTGCTCCTCACTGCCCATGTAGCTCGTCGCCGTCCTCAGCTGAGGAGCAGAGACTTGGAAACTTGGGGTGTGCCTGGGAACCCCCCGCTGGGCCTGCTGCCTCCGCCCCGGGTCTCCAGCCTGTTTGCTTGTCAGCAGAGCGTTAGCTTGGCCGCCGCGCCGCGTCCTGGGCGGAGTAGCCGGGGCGTTCCGTGCCATTGAGCTGGCTGGCGACTGGCCAAACTCCACTCCGACCCATTGTCCAGCCCCACTTCCGAGGCGGGTGGTTCCCAGCTGAGTAAATAAAACCTGCTGGGAACAGGATCTGCTGGGGAGCTGGGAACAGGGAGGGAAAAGGAGAAATGGACAAGCGGCTCTTTGGTGATAAGCACCCACTGGAGCCAGAATCCAGGTGTTAAAGCCACGGGAATTTGCCTGCGATTCGGGATCAGGGGGCAGGAGTCTGTCCTGAATTGCACTGGGGTGGCCTGGGAGTAAGTTGCTCTGGATTTACACCAGCCTCTGCAAGCAGGATTGGCTCCAAATGCCAGGACATTAACTCCCCACGCCCTCGCAGCCCCACCTCCGTGGAAAAGGGCCCAGGGCAAAGGAACATTTTCACTGTCTGTGAGCTGCTACATTGCCCATGTGGCCAGGAGCCAAAACCCCTGGGGGCTCCATTACTGACTCTGTGTCCCCTTGGGGAAGTCAAGTCACTGTTTCCCCCCTGCGAGTGAGGGCTGGGGGGGCTTCCCCACTGCCCGCCCGGGGGGAGAACATGAGTTAACATCGGGGCAGCGCTTTGCTTTCACCGTCTGGGCAGTTTACGTTTCCCTTCTCTCCCCCTTTGGGCATCAGCGCTGGACTGGCCGGTGACTTGTGGGGTTCGGTTCCCAGGGCTCGGGCACCGGCCCACGGCGGCTCTTTGGGCTCAGAGCAGAGGCTGGGAACGTTCCAGGCCCAATAGCTCTGTTCACTGAAACATGAAGCGCCGCAGGGATATTATTTTCCCTGTTAGGCTTTTGTAAATCCTGACTTAATGAAACCTGCCCGGGGCCCCTGATCCTGCTGACAGGACTCGCACCTGAAGGCTGCTGGGAGCCTGCCCTTTCTGCTCGTTTGCCTCCCACCATCTGCAGTGGGGCTAACGCGGCCTGGTGCATTCAGTTGTTTCTCTTGCAAGTTTCGGAGGCAACCGAAATAAGGATGGAAAGTTCCATGTAACTGGATAAGCTGATAAACGCCGTGTTTAACCGGTTAATGGGGGGCTGGGAGGGTAGGCTGGGCTGGAGAGACTCCCTCCACCCCAAGCCCACCACAGGCAGGCCCCGCAGTGGTCTGGTTGCTGCTCCAGGCCCCACCTGTTAACCAGAACCAGTAAACATCGCCCACTAAAGGGGATGCTAACTGGTTACATTTCACAGGCCTAGACCAAAACTCCTAGGCTACGTCTGGATATCCCGGAATAGCTATTCTGCTTCTTTGGAGCACGCCCGTTATTTCGAAATATAACAGGCTCGCTATTCCACCATCCCCGTTAAACTTGTTCCACGAGGAGCGAGGAACGTTTCGGAAGAGCCGGTTATTTCCGAATAAGTGCCGTGCAGACAGCGCCGGCTTTCGAAATAAGCTATTTCAAAATAACCTCGAAATAGCCTTGCAGCTTATTTCAACCTATGGTGCGGACGCTCCCTTCCTGTGCAAACCACTGGTTCAACCAGGCAACCTATCCCCTTCTAGCAGTCCCTCCACAACAGAGGATAAGAACCTGTTATTGCTGCTGGTTAGTGGAGTTACTCTTTTAGCTCAGGGTGCCAGCGGAGGAGGGGTCACGCCCCGGGGAGTCACGCTCGGCTGTCTGACTTGCCCGTCCCCATCTCCTCCCGCCCGCAAACGAGGCTCCCACTCCGAACGCTGACTTTACAGCCCCTGAATTCTCATTGCAGCGTCTTCCCGCGAGAGCTGAAGGAGGTTTTTGCGTCGTGGAGACAAGAGTGCAGTAACCGCGGCCGGCCGGACATCAGCGAGCGCCTCATCAGCGCCTCCTTATTCCTCCGGTTCCTCTGTCCGGCCATCATGTCCCCCTCCCTCTTCCACCTGCTCCAGGAGTACCCTGACGACCGCACCGCGCGCACGCTGACCCTCATTGCCAAGGTCACGCAGAACCTGGCCAACTTCGCCAAGTAAGTGGTGGGGGTGGAGTCGGGGGTGGTCCCGGGGGGCATAAAGGAAACGGTGGCGGATACGGTTGGAGGTGACTGCTCAGGGCTAGCCCGAGGGCCCGGAAGACGGCCATCCTAAGGGTGGGGGGAGCCGCAGCCCCGAGCTGCTGGCGTCCCGTGGGAACACTGGTACCGACTCAGAGGGGAGCGGGCTCCAGAGACGTCGTCCTGGCCCTGTCCGCGAAGCGGGGATTAATGCCAAGTGTGATCAGGAGCTGGCCCAAGACTGGCCACCGGAAAGCGCGGCCTTGCGCAGACAGCTTTGCTGGCCGTGGCTCTTCCCACCGGGCGGGCGTGTCCCCCGCTGCTAACTTGGGCCACATGCTGGACAGACAGACTGACAGAGGGACCCGCTCTTTCCTCTGTTCTCCACGCCGTCCCCCACAGGAAAGGCCAGGCCTTACTTCTTCCCACCCCGTCAGCCCTCACCTGGGAGAGACCATTTTATTCACCAAACCAGCCTGCGGCGAGGCCTTTTCTGAGCTGGAGAGTGGCCCACTCCCGACACGGGGAGAGGCTGATAGGGCAGAAACGGAAACTCCCACCCGGTACCAGCCACCCTTCTGTCCCCCGATTCCCTGGCTGGATGTGACCAACGTGCGGGAACTCTTCACCATCCCACGTGGGCCAACCCCTGACTGACCGGTGCCGGCTGAGGCTGCGGTGTCGGTAGCCCTGGGGAAATCAAACTGAGCTCAGGGTCCCCCCGTTGCGAAAACAAACTCCTCCGACCATGCAGGCCATGAGAAGAAGACAGGGACGCTGTCGATCTCTCTAAGCCCCAGAGGGCTGGGGGGAACAAACGAAGCGATTTCTGCAAATCTTTCCGCTGCCTCCAGTGGAAGCGCTGAGCTCCTTATCCAGAGCTCTGATAACAGAGCGCTGAGCTCCTGCAAATGTGACCGGGCAGCCTCGGCCTAAAGCTGCTCAGATTTGCAAACTAATTTAAGCCACGTGCCCACAGCCAGACCCAGACAGGAGATGTGCCAGTGTGTTATTCGCAGGGACAGAAAGTCTCCCTCGTTCTGACCAATCCTTAA
Source organism: Pelodiscus sinensis (assembly GCF_052426305.1). Classification (NCBI taxonomy): domain Eukaryota; kingdom Metazoa; phylum Chordata; order Testudines; family Trionychidae; genus Pelodiscus; species Pelodiscus sinensis. Next base: position 21,329,666 of record NC_143074.1, on the reverse strand, counting down.
CTAAAAGGGTTTCCAAGTTTCGCTGCCTTGCCAGAAAGGTTCTTTAATTAAGCTGGCATGATTCAGCCAGCCGACTGAACGTCAAGGCGGGGTCACTGTCAGGACCTAAAAGGGTGTCATGAGGAGGGAGAGAAATTGTTCTCTTTGGCCCCTGAGGATAGGACAATGGGCTTCAATTGCAGCAGGGGAGGTTTAGGTTAGGGATGTGAGTGACTAGTCCCTCGACTAGTTACTTTCCCTCCCTTGCTGCTTCTATCAGAAGAGGCGGAGGGGTGGCTGACTCCCCGCTCGCGCCCAGTCCCTGCTGGCTCTCAACACATTTAAAAATCAGAAGTGCAGCAGGGGGGTGGGGACCCAACGCAAGCCAGGACAGCTGATTCCCAGTCTTGTAGCCCGTCCCCGCTACTGTGCTTCAGCCTTTTAAATGTATTAAGAGCCTTTCAGCTCTTAATACATTTAAAAGGCAGAGCCGCAGCGGGGTTAGCTCCTGGGGCCAGGAGCTAACGCTGCTGCAACTCCCCCATTTTTCGACTAATTGACTAGTCGATGGATTTTCCAGCGACTGGTTGATTAAACTAGATTTAGCATCTGTAGTTGAGGTTGGACATTAGGAAAAACTTCCTGCCTGTCAGGATGGTTAAACACTGGAATAAATTGCTTAGGGGGGGTCGTGGAATCTCCATCACTGGAGATATTTAAGGGCAGATTGGAAAGGCACCTGTCAGGGATGGTCTAGAACATGGGTTCTCAAACTGGGGAGCATCCCCCACAGGGGGAGCGTAAAAAAATTCCAGGGAGGCGCCAGGTGACCCAGCTCCCCCCCCTCTAGCCCCCCCGTCAGTCTCTCCCAAGAAAGAGCCTGGTCCGCTGGAACACGTGCAGCTCGGGCTGGCTGGGATAGACTTCATAATGGCCACCTTAAAAGGGCAATGCCTGCTCTGCTTTTAAAAGGGCAATTTTGTTTTTATTTTGCTCAACAAGTTTTGCTGCTCTATCAAAAAAGGGGTGTGATGCGGAAAAGTTTGGGAACCACTGGTCTAGGAGGTGCTTGGTCCTGCCATGAGGGCGGGGAACTGGGCACGATGGCCTCTCGAGGTCCCTTCCAGTCCTAGTGTGCTATGAGTCTATGACTTCCCCAGCAGCCGCCTCGGCCAGGCTTGTGACCCCTGCAGTAGAAGAGGCTCTCTCCTACTTCCAATGAGATATTTTATGTGGAACGAAGACCGGACAGCATTGGGGAGAAGGGGGGGAGAGCGCAGAGTCCAAACAAACATAAACTGGCTCCCAAAGAGAACTGGGAAGAGCCGCAGGGGCGGCCCTAGACGAGCTGCCAGCAACTGGCGCCCTAGGTGAACCATGCAATCAGCGCCCCACCTCCAAACCCCTCACTGATATTGCGCCACCATTTGGCGCCCCATTTAACTTGCCACCCTAGGCGACCGCCTAGTTCGCCTGTATGGACGGGCCGCCCCTGGGAAGAGGTCAGACAGAAACTCCGAGGCCCCCCGGTCTGGCGTTGCACAAAGGCCATTCAGAGGGTGGACTGGACCGACCGGTTAGTGCATAGGAACAGGAGAGGCGCCTAGTGTGAGCGGAGGGGAGGACTCTTGTAGACGGCCCTTGGCCAGTGTCCCCGTGCATGATCCTACCTTCAGTTATCCTTCCGGGGCCAGAACCGGCTCCTCCCCACTCTCCTAAGGATGCCGGGCCGGTGCAAGGTACATCCTGGCGCCTGCTTTCACCCCTGCCCCCGGTACCTCGGAAGGACTCCCGCACAAGGGGATCTGGCTGAAAAGAGCCGGCACTGAGCACTCCATCGTCGGAGAGCCCTGCCAGCAGCCGGCCTTGCCTGCCTTCTGCACACGTGGGCGATCCCTGCAGCTCACCCTACCGGGCAGGGACAGCCCCGCGCCTGGGATTGTTCTCCTTAGGCTCCCGAGTCCAGAGGAGCCGTGCCGCCGCATGGAGAGGCCGGTCCGGTCCAGAGGCCGTGGGCCCCGGCTGCAAGGACACCTGCGCTGGCCCCAGCGGCATCCCTGGGAGCTTTGCCCCATCTCGAGCCTTCGTCCCTGGCCCACCTACCCTCCGCTTGCGGCGAGCGCGACGCCCGCTGTCCTGCCGGACACAGCCTTGCTGGGCGAGCCATCCTGGGCAGGGACAAGGCTGCCGCTGCCCCACACAGCAGATGCTCTGGCAGGCAGGCTGCTAGAAATGACACCGTTCACATGGCTGCACGCAGGGGCTGTCACTGCGCACGACCAGGGGATTCAGGGGCTGGGTGACGACCCGTCGGGAGGAAGGGCTGCCCGACCACCGTGACTCGGCCGTGGTTCTTCCAGGAGCCGGAGCCGGCCAGGTCACACGGGAGGGACAGGCTGGGTCCCTGGTGTTTGCTAGGCAGGCAGGCAGGCGCAAGGGAAGCTTTTCCGCAGGGTTTGATGAGCGCAGAGACGGCTCAAAGCGGTGAGATCAGCGCCAGCCGCCAGCTTGCAAAGACGCCCCCGTGCGGAGGGGTGTCTGGAGGGGGGGTGGTCAGAGCCCCTGCTCGGGGTGAGCCCAGTGTGGGCCTCGCTCCCTGTCGCCAAAGCCGGAGGCAAAGGAGGTGGATAAATGGCCCAGCACTGGGTTTCAGTTGGTGCCAGGGGCTCTTTGGCACCAACACACTGGGCTTTTCCAGCCTCCCGCCAGTCTCACCTCCTGCAGAGAGGAACACGACTCCCCTCTTCGCTCGCACACCTCGCCAGGCTCAGCGCTGGGTTTGCTGGCTGGGAATCTGGCGCTCCAAAGGCCTAGAAGGGACATAGAATAAAACTCCGGCTCAGTCCCGAGCTCGGATCCTCCCTGGGCTGTTCACAGCTGGCGCACGGGGCGCCGTTACTGCCCGGGGCTCGCTGAGGTTCCTGTGCCTGTCTTGGCAGGTTTGGCAGCAAAGAGGAGTACATGTCCTTTATGAACCAGTTTCTGGAGCACGAATGGACGAACATGCAGCGCTTTCTGCTGGAGATTTCCAATCCAGAAACCATCTCGAACACAGCCGGCTTTGAAGGTTACATCGACCTGGGCCGGGAACTGTCCACGTTGCACTCTCTGCTGTGGGAGGTCATTTCTCAGCTCGAGCAGGTACCGGTGGGGAGGTGGAGGGGCCGGCTGTACGGGGCGGGGGCACACCTCGGTCAGACACATCCGGGGAGGGGCTGGGAGTCGAGTGCCCTGCACTGCACAGCAAACTGCCTGTTGTCTGCCCGACACGGTGCGACTCCTGCTGGTCCCTCTGGGAATTAGCTCGATTCGGCCCTGGAGCGCCCCCTTCTGGCTGGTGTCGCACCTGCTGTTCCCTGTTAATGGCTTCACCCCCCTGCATTAGGACCCATCTCCTGCCCAGACTGCAACGCCCTTCCCTCCAGACACTGCCCCGTGCAGGGCCCCCCCACTCTGGGGTCCTCCCCCTCAGAGATCCCCACCCCCCACCCACTGTCTGTCACCATCTAGCCCCTGCCTCAGGAGGAATCTGCAGCCTGACATGGCCACTCCTCCTTGGCAAGGGGGTGGGGACCTGCTGCAGTCGCCCACCCTGGCTGCCTCCCCGCAACCCTAGTGCCCCTCAGGCCCCTGTCACTGGGCCTCAGCCTGGGACTACTCAGGCTGGCGCTCCCCTGGCTCGCCCTGACTTCCCCCAGCTCCGCTCTGGCTGTGGTACCTCAGCTAGCCGGCAGCTGGGTCCTTCTCCCTCCAGGGCTTAAGGGAGAGTGTTCTCAGCCCGGCCAGCCATCTCTTTTATACAGCCCTCCTGGGCTCTGATTGGCTGCCACAGGGCCTCTCGTGATTGGCCCCTAGCTACAGCCCTCTCCTAGGGCTGTTTTAACCCTTTTTATGCCTAGAGCGGGGTGGTCACCCTGCTAGAGTCAGGAAGGGCTAACTGAGTAGCAGGCGCACTGCAGCCTAGCAGAGCTTAGCTCTTCTGTAACTTTGCCGACATCTGTCCAATCCTCACAGCCCCCATGGGGCAGGTAAGAAAAGGAGCCCCCTCCCCTTTGTCCAGTGGGGAAACTGAGGCAGAGCAGGAGCAGAACTTAGGTGTTGCGGGTTCCCATCCCTGTGCTCAGAGCACCAACCCTTCCTTGGGTCTCAGCAAGTGCCATGACTCCTGATGTCCGCTAGTTTCACTTAAGCCAAGCGGTTTTCATTAATGGTCTCCGTCAAGAGCAGCTGGGCCAGCCTCAGACTTGCCTGCTTTCGTCTGTGGGCGGGCGCTGCCGCTCCTTGTCTGCCCCCACTACAGCGATGTGCGTCTGGGGAACCTGATGGAGCTAAGGAGGATCCTGGGCCAGCTGGCCGGGGTTCTCTCCCCCAGGAAACAAGCCACCGGTAACCTTTCTGTCCCCGCTTCCCCCCAGGGCACCATAACGAAACTGGGCCCCCTGCCGCGGATCTTGAGGGATGTCAACACGGCGCTCACTAACCCAGCATGTGTGCAGGTCTCCGTCACAGCCGACCACACTGCATCGACGCCCAACGCGGGCAACAGCATCTCTGCCGGGCTCCAGAAAATGGTGATCGAGAATGACTTATCTGGGTAAGGGAGCGAGCATCCCCGCCGGAGGGAATCCGCCTGCCCACGGAGCAGGGAACGAGGAAACTGTCCGCGAGCGTCAGCCTGGGGGGCGCCCAGCTGGCTGCATGCAGAGCCAGGCAAAGCTAGGTGGGGCTGGGGAATATACCATGCTCCTTCCCCCTGTGAGTGTGAGGATGGGGGAAGGCCTGGTCCTAAAACGGGGTGTGTGCAAGTGTGAGAGCAAGGGCGAATGACCAGGAAAATCCATGGGAATTTTGTGCATGGCAAATGGGCAGGATCGGGCCCATCCACTTGTAAAGCTCTGGATTGGTGCTGAGTATGGTTAGAGGCAAGTCGCGGGTGTTTCCCTGACAGTCACCCATCCTTTGGAAGTCTCAGAGGGGTCGCCGTGTTAGTCTGTAACTTGAAAAACAACATGCACACCTGTGGCACCTTAGAGACTAACCAAAATATCTAGTATCACAAATTTCCGTGGACAAAACCCACTTCCTCAGGTGGGCTGGAGTGGAAATAACAGACTCCGAGATATACACAGCCGCCGAAGCAGTACCTGTCGATTGTGTTAACGAAGCTAAGTAAGCTGGATGTGTCCCATGCATGGCTTTTGATGTGGAAATGCGGATGTTAAAGGCAGAGGAAATTGGCTTTGTACTGCGTTAACCAGTTAATGTCTTTATTCACGCCCAGGGTAAGTGTCAGATGTGTAGGTGAATTCCAGTTCTGCAGTCTCGCCTTGGGAAGTTTGCTTATTGGGGTTTTCAAGCTCTTCTGCCTCATTTTAGTTTTATTAAATTCTAGCAGAAATACCCGGCATCGCTCAGGGAAAATATAGTAAAAGGTGTGATGAATGAACTACCTCAATGACATTAACATAGTATATTTTATTGGAAATACTTTTCTCTTGTATATTACTTTAAGAAATTAACATCGCTAGTACTTTTTCTGTTATCATAGGGAAAGGATCTCGTAGTTGCAGTGTATGTGACACGCTTCACAGAAAAGTCCAGCAAATACCTATGATCAGGCACTACTAAAAGCTAATTAGTGGCCCAGCTGGGGCTCTGGGGGCCCAATTGGGGCTCTAGGGGAACCGATTTCGAGATATAACCAAACCAGTGATAGAAGTTAGGACATCAGCAGTATCCGTGCAAAATGTGGTGTTTCTGGTTCTTACCATTTCGAAGATCTTTCAGGACAAACTAACTAACTAACTTTCGGAAATATTTATAAGATGTAAAACCACTGGCTGTTTTTCATGAACAATAACCCACAGACAGACCAGTCCTTGAACACACTCGTCTTGGCTTCCGCGCTGAGGGATTCCATTCCTGGTGACTCACAGCTGCAGCACTAGAATGCGCGTTGTCTTGCTGTTGGCTGACGAGGCAGTGGAACCCACACGAATGAAAATCCTAGACTCTGAGTGCTGCAAATTGCTGAACAGTCTCATTAGGAGTGAGGGAGACGGCAGGAGGAAGCCAGACTTGCTCTGTAATCAGAGCTTTCATCGCTAATGCTTCCCTGCATGGGGTCCAGCTCTTCACGTTTTGTGCAAGGGAGAATTTCTCAGAACAAAACGCTCCGGCCTAAATACTTCCTTGGAAATGCAGCCTCTTGGATCTGGTGTATTCACGTTCAAGCCCTGCAAAGCCCTAGCCTTAGCCACTGGAAATCGATAGGGCACCTACCTGGCTGTATGCCGGAGGAGGAACAGGGGAGGAGGCCGCTGCCTGGGCTTGGAACGCCGCAGTCCAATTTGTCACTAGTTGTTATGGTTGTTGCTGGTTTTTAATCTGCGTTACCCTGGCACCGAGGAGCCCGGTCATGTCCCCTTCCCCCCTGGTGCTAGGTGCTGTACAAACAGACCAAACGCTGATCCTTGTGCAAAGAGCTGACAATCTCAGTACCCAGGGGCAGAGCCACGGGTGGGTCTGAGTGGACCGGGCCCCACCCACTTATCCTCCACCCCTGCTGTGCTCCTACCCCTGCACGTGCCCTGCTCGGCCAGGCTGGTGGGACTTGCCATGCTCCGCCCACCTGGTGCTCTTGCTGGGGAGCAGGATTGGGCACGGGGGCTTGTAAGCCCCCAACCCCCTCCTCCCCAGCAGGGAGCACCAGGCCCCCGTGACCTGGTCCCCTCTCCCCCGCTGGAGCTAGGCAAGGCTCACTGCCTCACCCCCGTTCCCGAGAGCTGGGCCGATCGGGACACCCCCCACCCACATCCCACTCCCGGCTGTAGATGGGGGTGCAGATGGGGGTGCACTTTTCTTCACCCCATCCCCTAAGGCGCTGGAGGTGGCCCTGATGGCTCCTGTCATCACCCCCTTCCCCCCGTCGTTTCTGCCCACCCTACAATGGGGCCCACTTGTGCACTGCCACACAAGACAAGGGGAGCACAAGGAAGCAGTGAGACAGAATCGGTCAGCAGGGTTGTGATGCTGATGCAGGACAGTGCCTCTCACTCACCCATCTCCCCCTAGTTCTCAGCCCCTCCCGTGTGCAACACACCTGCCCCTCACCCACACCCTGCCACCCCACTCCCTTCCCTCCCCTACCTGTGTGTGTCAACGTTCATGCCCAGACACCCCCACCCTGACACAACCCACTTTGCTGCCTCTTCCTGCCAGCGAGGTCTTGACTCTGAGCGGGTCAGGAGCTTTTCAGCTAAATCGTCTTGCGTCAGAAAATGCTGTTTTGTTGAAGACGATCATTTTTGGCCAGGAAAGATCCGTGCCCACAAATTTCCTGGCTTGAACAGTGTTTAGAAATGGGTTTAAAACATGGGAAAACCATTCCCTTTGGACGTTTTTCTCCCTGCTTGCCCGTTCTTCGCAGCTTTTCATTTTGCAGAGTAAGTGAAATGTATAGTTTAAAATGAGTGTAAATCAAAAAAAAAAAGAAAAGAAAAGAAAAGAAAGGAAACCCTTCACTCCATACTGGTTATTTTTTCCATGAACGTTTTTGAAATTTTGGCTTTTTGCCGTCAATCTGGACTTGGCTAAACCTCAAAATGTTTCCCAGCACCAAATCTCTGTTTTCTGCCCAAGTCGAGCCTTAATCCCCCCCCTTTTTTTTTTGCCGGGGGAGCAGTGTTGTGACTGAGTTTTGCATGCACCCTCCCCGATGTCACGGTGGGTTGGGTTGTGTGCTTAGTTTTACGCTGCTGGGCCGTGCTGATTTTCCTGCCTGTTTCTTTTTGCTGATTGCTTTTGCCTGCTGCAGTGTAGCATTCACAGCTCTTCTTTTTTCTTCTCCTCTCCCCTTCCTTTATGCGTTTATTTCCCCGCAGTCTGATAGATTTCACACGGTTACCGTCTCCAACCCCTGAAAACAAGGACTTGTTTTTTGTCACAAGGTCTGCTGGGGCGCAGCCCTCGCCCGCCCGAAGCTCCAGCTATTCGGAGGCCAATGAGCCCGACGTGCAGATGTCCAATGGCAGCAAGAGTTTGTCCATGGTGGATTTGCAGGACAATCGGATTTTGGACAGTGGGGCAAATGCGCCGGGGGCCGTGGACTCCCTCAATGACAGCCAGACGTCCGCCGGGCAGTTACAGGGCGTATGGACCGCCGCACGCACTCAGCAGAACAACGTGACGGGCATGGCCACGGTGCGCAGGGCAGGCCAGACCCCCACCACGCCCACCGCCGAGAGCGCGCCCGGCCGGCCCCAGCTCCTGGCCCCGTTGTCGTTCCAGAACCCGGTGTATCAGATGGCGGCCGGGCTGCCGCTGTCGCCGCGGGGCCTGGGGGACTCCGGCTCTGAGTGCCACAGCTCGCTGAGTTCCCACAGCAACAGCGAGGAGCTGGCCGCCGGCAAGCACGGCTTCAGCAACCCTGCCGGGAGCGAGGACTTCCGGGGGCGGACGGGCGAGCTGGCCCGCCGGCAGCTCTCGCTGACCGAAAAAGGCGGGCAGCCCACCATGCCCCGGCAGAACAGCGCCGGCCCCCAGAGGCGGATAGACCAGCCGCCGCCTCCCCCGCCGCCGGTCACCCGGGGCCGCACGCCCCCCTCGCTGCTGAACACGGTGCAGTACCAGAGACCGTCCAGCGGCAGCATGATGTCCTCCTCCCCCGACTGGCCGGGCAGCGGGGCCCGGCTCCGGCAGCAGTCATCCTCCTCCAAGGGCGACAGCCCCGAGATGAAGCAGCGCACCATGCACAAGCAGGTCAGTGCCAGGCGGCCGGGCCCGGGGTGCGGGTGGGGAGCCGGCCCTAAAGTCCCACAGGGGAGCGGGTGCTTAGGTCCTGGCTTTTCACCCCTCCCAGGCGGCAGCGGGCTGGGGAGGCCGGGCTGGCACATGTGGGAGGAGCGGGGGGCCTGGCCCTGAGCCGCGCCCGTCCCGAGAAGGGGCCGTGGCCACTTTCCCACGTGGCGTTTGCGGCCGGCGGTGAGGGCCGGCGCTCTCCTCCATTCCGCTCCACCATCCTGTCACCACTTTGCCTGCCCATGCAAACGGCTCATCCCATGCCGCCATCAGTCCAGCGCCATCTCACGGGCTCGGGGCAGGATCTAAGGCTCCGTCCTGCTCTCAGCCCTGCTCGGCTGGCCTTTCCGGATCCCCCCTTTTGGGGAGGGGAGGGCTGGCGGAAGGGGAAAGCCGGGCCATTCCCGCCAGTCAGCAAAGCTGAAATTCTCTGCTGAGCTGGGTCCCCTCCTGTGCCCCAAGCCCTGGCTACATCCCGTTTGGCCAAATAGTTTTCCTCCAGCTGATTCTTTTTAAGGAGCGAAGCCCATAGGAAAAGCAACACAACGAGGCTTTGGTTTTCCGATGAACATTTAAAAAAAAAAAACAGCCTCCTCCCCGCCAAAAGCAGCGGCTCACTAATGCCTCTCCCCTGCACCTCAGTCCCAACACAGTGTCACGGCGCCGCTAGCTCAGCGCGCTCGAAAGCGAGAGCCCGGCCGGGGTGCGGAATCCCGCTTCTTTTTCAAGGACTCTACAGAGCCTTTTAGCAGCGCCGGCCGCGAGACGCCATTTTGTCAGTCAGACGTGGGGCGGTTCTGTGGCCAGCGGGTCGGCCGGGAAGCGTAGGCCTCAGCCCGCTGGCCGTGTCACGGCGTCAGTAGAAGGAGGACCGATGCTCATTACAAGGGGAAGGCCAAGGGGCCGGCAGAGCAGGCGTGGGTCTGTTCGGGGCCGGTTCTGCCGAGTGAAATGGAAACCTGATGTCCCTTTGCCGAGCGCTGGCCAATCTGTATTCACACAGCCTGTCCCCCGAACGCTTCTCCTGAGGGGACGGGTCCCTGCCGTGCCACTCCTGAGTCTTTATGTGGGTACTGGAGTGGGGGAGTAACCGTCCTCCTCAGTCCGCATGAAACTGCTCTGTCCCGTTCGACGGGGCTTGGGGTTAAGCGAGAGGCGACACATCCCATCCAGGGGCCTTTTCAGGCCGATTCCCAAAGCCTTCATGGCAGCTGCCTCCTTCCGCCTTTGATTTCCCATGTTGGAGCCTGTTTTGAACCCGCTTAGCTCAGGGCTTTCCCTCAGGGTCGGAGGAAGAGGCCCAGGGAGGGAGCAGGCCCCGTTCATGCAGTGCTGGCCCCCGTTTTAGCAGCACTGACAGAGCTAGAAACCCCCAGACACCTGTGGGATGGAAAGGAACAATAGGGACAGCCCCCTGCTCCCCGCATGACCATGCGCTTTCGAGAGACCTGCGTCCTTTGCTCCATGGTCGCAATCCCCGGCCCAGAGACGGCCCAAAAGGCAGGAAGCCAGAATCTAAGAGCCTGTTTGTGGCAGGGGATAATTCAACTTCAGGCTCCAAGTCCGGGATCCAGAAGGTGGGGTTTACATGGGAGGGCCGGAGGGGGAGTGGTGGTAACATCCCTGCCATTGTTTTCACCCCCACTGACCCATCAGGGAATTGCCTGACTGGAGCTGGGAGGCCTTTCCCCACAAGCTCCTAGGAAAATTCTTTCCAGCTCAGGGCGAGGGGGCTGCCCTCTTGCTGCCCCCGCCAGTGACGGGAATACAAGGACGGGGCCGGAGGGCTGAACGTCCCTGAACGTCCCTGGCATGTCCATGTTTCCAGCTTGGCTCCTCTCGGCCCGTTGGCTCTACTCCCCCCCCCCCCGACACACACACACGCACTGTTCAGCCGGAGGACACTTGGCCACCGTGTGTAGCCGGTTGCGAGGGAGGAGAACGTTGGAGAGCCAGTGGCTGGCGTGGTTGGAGAACCTCTAGGCAGTTGTGTTTGCCTTCAGGCTCACAGGGGTTGATGGGGGTCGGTCTCTTTAGCTCGCTGATAGGGGCACTTTCCTAAGCTCAGATGGCTAGAGAGCAGGCCCACTGGGGAGCCTGCAGGGCTCAGAGCCGTGGGCCTTTCCATCGCGGCCGGAGCGGCGCATGGCACGCTCCGGTCAGAGCTGAGGGTTGGCAGAGGCAGCCTGGCACGTTCCTGGCTGCCTTTAGCCCCGCCCCTTCTGCCCAAGGCCCCGCCCCTTTCAGGAGCACGCCGGGAGCTGCCTCCCTCCCCCCTTGTCAGGGGCCCAGCGTGGCTGCCGGCTCCCCCGATGGAGAGCAGTCCCCATGCAAGGGAACCCACCCATTGAAGCGGAGGAGAATCCCACCCTCTGAGCCACTGCAGCTCAACGAAACGCAGCACCACCAGGCTGGCTGCTGTCGGGTCCCCCGCGGGACTAACAGCCTGAGAGGCCTCTCACGATTGTTCAGGGGGACCCCGGGGGAGGGATCGAAAATCGCATTTCGCTTGGTCACCCTGCCACGGGCTGCAGCGAAATCTCAGCCGCTCCATCGCGGAGCAGCTCCAGCGTTAAGCTACCGGCTCTGCCCGCGGGCGGAGCAGACGCAGCGAGACCGTCACACGCTGCAATAAGCGAGGGGCGGTGTCCCCGCTCCCTCCCAGACCCCACCGGGGGCCCTCCCCCTTTCGTTTCCCTCGGAGCCGCGCTGGGACCTTGGGCTCGGTTGGAAGGAAACTCTCGCTCCCCCTCCGTGTTGGTTACCGACGTGTCTCGTGCTATGGTTGTATGTTTCATTGTAGGCCCCTTCTCCTGTGAACCCCAATGCCCTGGACCGCACGGCCGCATGGCTTTTGAATATGAACATGCACTTTTTAGAAGAGGAAAGCACTGAGCCCGAGTCCAAGCACAGGGATAAGCTCAGGAGTAAGGACGAGCTCAGCCAAGCAGAAAAGGTAAAGCCCGACTGGATGGAAACAAGGGTGGAAGTAGAGAGGGTTTCCGTTACCGCCATGGATCCCAGCTGCCTAGGGTGCGGCGGGGTCGCCAGGTGACTCAGCAGCCCTGAGAGAAACCCGCCCGGGGCTGTGCCTCTTCTCAGGACCAGAGGCACGGAGGGGACAGAGACGACAGTGAAGCCAGTGCGCCAGGTGGCAGGGGTGCCCCCACCCTGCTCCTCCCAGCCCTGTGCCCCCCGGCGCAGAGACCGGGAAGGAAATGAGCGAGGCAGGCAGCAGCAGGCACGCCCACGCCCCGCCCACCCCGGCTTGCTCAGGGGATGCAGGGCAAGAGGAGCCTTCAGCACTCAGACTTGCAGAAGCACGTTGCAAGGCGAGGGGCCAGAGTCTGATCCTAGAGACCCCCGCGTAAGGCTGGTATGAGTCCACCGGCTGTAATCAGGCTGATGCTGCGGTAAACGAGGCCCCAGCCCCAGAGCTGACCCGAAGGCTGTGGGAGTCGGGGGCTGATTCCCAGCGGGAGCAGACGTACGTGCTAGCGCACTAGAAAGAGTAGAGCCGCCGGACAGGGGCAGCAGCGAGCGGCAGCAGGGGGAGCAGCCCTGAGTACACACCTGCCTAGCGCCCGTGGGTATGTGTTCGGAGCCACCTGCCACTCGCTGCTGCCTCTGCTCTTAGGAGTAGAAATCACCATTAAAATAGTTAACAGGTCAAACAGATAAAACCGTAACCTGGCCACTCCGGCACGGTCGGGGTCCTGCCTGGCTGCCCGGCTCGCTCTGGGGCTGGGATCTAGCTGGCATGCCTCGGCACGGTTGGGATCCCACCTTGCTGCCCAGAGTATTCCGGCACCGCTGGAGCTGGGATCTTTCTGGCCAGCCCCAGCAAAGTTAGAATCTCCCCGGCCAGCCTGAGCCTGCCAGGCTGCTCCGGCGTGGACAGAGCCGGCATGGCCAGGGCTGCGGTCCTGAGTGACCACCTGGGCTGCTCCAGCATAGCCAGGGCTGGGGGCTCAACACAGGCGCGGCCCTGCCTGCTACCTCCACTCGGCCGGCCGGACTAAGCCAGCGCTGCTCAGTCAGGCGCCACTGGACTGGTTACCCATAATCGTTCCGGTACGGTTCATGCTAACCGGGTAACCTCTGACATCCCTGTCTGCTCCCACCTACACTCCTATTGGTAGCACGCGAGCTCCAGCTCCCCGAGGAGATACAGCCCCTAGCGGCTGCGATAAATCAGAGCACAACACACCCGGGAGGGGCTGTGCCCCAGAGTTCACAAAATATCTTCCCCAAATAGTAAATTCACCGCCAAATCCCTTGGTTCCGGGCACTGCGGCTATTTGAGAATCTGGGTGAGAGGCCAGAAATACATTAAAAAAACCAAGTCCAAAGTGTCAAAATGTTTTGCCTTGACGTTTTCCAAGCAAACTCTCTGGATGTTTCATTTCAAAATGGTTGTCAGCAGCCTTGGTGGAGGCATGTTGGTCCCAGGATATTAGAGAGACGAGGCAGGTGAAGGAATCGCGCTTATCAACCAACTTCTGCTGCCGAGAGAGACCAGCCTGGCGCTCTGCAGAGCAGGGTGAGGAGGAGCTCAGTGTAAACGTGAAAGTTATGCCCCCCCCCCCCCCCGCCAGCAGAGGGGCCGATAAAAGATATTCCCTCCCCCATCCTGTCTCGCAATTCACAATAACGGTCTCCCAGTGAAACAGCGAGTTGATTCGACGTTCGAAACTTTTCACGCGACTCCCAACCCAAATGTGGGGGGTTGTTTCGGCAAGAAAAATCCCCCCAAAGCATTCGGTGTGCGGTGGGTTTGGTTTCCCAGTCAGCCACCAAGTCCGTTCTTGGCTCCGTTCGGCCCTCGCTGTGGGAACAGTGAGCCTTTGCCGGTTCTCCCAGCTCCTAGCCCAGCTGGAGGTGGAGAGGGGCAGGGAGGAGACCAGCGCACCTAGATGGAGGTGAATGAGTGGAGCTAGAAATCAAGATGGCACAGTCCAAGTTTGGGGAAGATTCCGTAACTCGTATCGGATCCCTACGGGCAGGTTCCAGCAGTCGCTAGGGAAGAGCCAAGAGCTTATGGGTTCCAGCACTTTTGTCTGGGGTGATTTAGCCTTTTGATGACACCAGGCAGAGTGTGGACACCACATGCCCTGGGGAAGAAGGGGGATCGTTTTAACTCACAAGAAGCTCCCCCAGCAGCCCAACATGGGAGGCACGTTGACAGCGGCGCTCACAAATGCTAATTCTGCTTCCCTTTTGGGCGTGCCCCCTCGCCAGCCCCATTAGCCTTTCCCGATCCCCTGAACCGGTGAGCCATGCACTGTGCGGAGGGGCAGGGACGGTTCTACGTGTGGAACGCTGACCTTCTCTTTCGAATGTCTCTGGGGCTGCCTCGCTCTCTGGGCTGGCTGCTAAACTTGAGCCAAATGCCAAAGCCTTGGCCGGGCAGGGACTGAGAAGCACAAGGAGAAATCTCACAGCTTTCAAAGAAAAGGAAAAAAATCCCGGGGTTGCTTTTCAGCGATGATCCCATTTTGTTAGTGGCTTTCCCCCCCCCCCCCTCCATTTTGGCATCTTGAAAAGAAATGTGCTGAGGGGGCCGATCCGAATGCATTGGAGGTGGGGAAAGGCCAACCAGCTCAGGCTTCCTTTCTGAGGTTATACAAACTTTGGCTGCTAAATTAGAGCGGAGCTGAACCCTCGGCAGGAGCACCACATCCAGCAAGGGTCTCCACGGTGAGCCCGGGAAATGCCAGATTCTCGCGGGGCCGTAGCATGGAGCTCTGGAGATCAGAGCGGCCGGTTTAGCTGCTGCAGAAATTGGGAAGCAGAATAACGTGAGGGAGGAGCCAGGCCTCGGAAGGACTATGCCACAAACTCTGATTTCGACCCACAAGCTGCTGTGACTAGGCAGGGGGGCCCCTGTTAGCCACTTCCCCGTGGGTAGTCACTACGCTGCCTTGGCTGGCCTTCGACCCGGCGTACGCGGTCGGCCGGCGTTTCCATAAACCCTGCGCCCTGCCCAGCGATCAGAATGCAAACCCCACCAGAGCCCGGCGTCTCATCCCCATGCAGCATCCTTTGTTACTTTGCTGTCACATCAGTCACTGGCATTAAAGTTCTTCATTAGCATAATCTCTCTCCCCATTACTGTAAGACTTGAATGGTAACCAACAATGAGACAAGTGTTCTAGAGACGGGAGCAGCTCCTGAGGCTTCTCCTGCAATCCCGGGAGCTCCCTTACGCTGCTCCTATTTTCAGGGTAGGGTAGGTATTTAATCGCTCCGTGTTTGAGTGACTGTGCGGGTGTCGGTGTCTCCCCCTCTTCGCCAGGTGGTGTGTGTGAACCGTGTCGTCTCCGTGACTCTGTACGAACCCGATTAAAGGAAAACCACAGTGATTTGTCGCAGCTGCCTTCTGCCCGGGCGGAAGGTTCTAACAGCCGTGGTGGCCAAATTCTGTAGCGAGCTAGCCACACTCCACCGGCCAAATAGCCACGTGCGGCTAGTGGCTAGCGTGTTGGACACCATGGCTCTAACAGCCTTTCCCATCTCTAGCTGCCATCATCTTAACCCTTGAGCAGCTCAGAAAACACTCAGCATCGTGAATTTCCAAGCTGGGGGGAGCTGCAGTTGCAGGCGTATCTCAGCCAATGGAAACCGTGGTAGCAGCTTGCCATCAGTGGAGCTGTGCTGATTGACACTGCTAGAATCTGGCCCTGGCCATCTCCAATCAGTGAATGGGCCGGCTTCTCCCTTTCCGGGAGAGCTGCCGTTGTAGTAACACTCCCCAGCGGGAGGCCCAGGGTGAGCTGTGTGTTAGCGCACGAGAAATGCCACCTGCCATTTAAATGCTCATCCGAGACAAGAGATTTGCTGAGCTGTTGTACAGACCTTCTCTTTATTTAGGGATAAAACCAAAAGGTTAAATTACCAGCGACGTAGCCACTATGTACTAAATCAATATCAAAAGCAACCAGCATGCTCTTAATTTATTACAGCTGGTAGTGTACTGGGTAAGTTAGCTGAGTTCAGGTTTGACAGTCTTGTGCTGTTACTCAGTATTTACCGTGTCTCACCACCAGCTCATCAAAGTGGCTGGTTCCTGTTTGCTTATGAATGGTTGTTCATTTGGTCGCGCTTTGCGGTAATTTGGAAAAGTCGCTCCTTTCAAAAGTAAAAAAAATCTCTTTCCTAGTGCACATTGCCACGCTGGAGTTTTCCTTTATCGAAGTCCATTGTCCTGAGTGTGGAACTGCTGTGACAGCTGAATACAATGTGGCTGAGTTTAAAAACAAACAAACAAACCCCGGTTTTGAACTTGTTCGTTAATTTTCTGTGACTCTCGCCGCTATTTACTTTTATTTGATCAAAAACATCTCTGAGTTCTTTGGCGAGGAAAGCACAATAGGTGGAGTTTTGGCTTCATGCATGGACACCTCTGCCACTGAGGCCCGGGTTCCAATTCTGGCTCTATAAAAGTCCGTTTGCCAGGCTGATCGTGTAAAAGTGACAGTCCCTGATCAACCCGTGCCCAGTGCCAGCCCTTGTTCTGAGTTCAGTCCCGCTCCTTTTCACGTCAGTAGGAGTTGGCGCTAAGCCATGTGTTTGGCTTCAGACGCACCTGCTTCCTGGGGAAAATGCACATTCATCAACGCTTGGCCATAGACAACAGGCAGGTCGTGCCCGGCGGTGGTGTCGGATGGTTGTTCATTAGAGCAAATCCCCAAGGACTGTTTTGGGCCTGATTCCAGTAGCTCACGTGGTACGGGACCAAATGTGCTTGTCATTTGCTGGCTGTGCAGTGGCCTCCGTGGACAGGGATCAGTCTCACAAAAACTGTGCCAGCAACAGCTGGCAGAGTGGGCGGTCTCCACGGAGGATGATTGAATGGGCCGTGGAGACGGAACTCGTGCATCTCCCTTCCCAGCCCGGCCCGAGGTGCTCGGTGAGAGGCCAATGTGATGAGTCTGGCATGGGCACTGCCTTTGCTAAGACCGTCTATCTCCCAGCATGCCGGGGGCAGCTCTCGGGGGTCTGGCTGTGTGTAACGGTGTCACCCTGCGAGCGCCAGCTCCCCAGAGCCCCATGTGGCCGGGCTCACGTCCCTTCCACACCTCTCCAGGCTGGGTGCATCTGTGCAGAGAATCCAGCTGGGTAAAAACAGGGGGACTAAGCATGCTCCATCGAAGCCCAGCCCAGCCACTGCTCCTGCAGGTGTGGCCTGGATTTAGTGGGACGGGGCCTGATTCGTTCCTGGATCGGCCCTAAGCTGGGAAGCCTGGCTGTTTGGGGAGACTTTTCACTATCCTTTGCACAAAGGCAGTAGCTGCCCTGGTGCCCTCCCGCAGGGATTGCTATTAACGAGCTCCTGCAGGGGCTGCAGTGCTCTGACCGCTCTCAAGCGTTCCCCCGGCCACAGGCCCCCGGAGGGAGCCCGCGTTTCCCAGCATGCCAGCTGGCCGGGTTCAGCTGTAGGCCTGTGCAGAATTCCTCGGGCCACCTCGACCTGGCGGGAGGATGCCTGAAGCCAGAACTCCACCAGTGCTGCCTCCTGCGTGTGCCACTCGGTCGGGCTCATCCGTGTCCCCCTTTGTCGATCCAAACTCTGCTAACCACCCTTCTCTGCACCTGCCAGTGACCGGCCGTCCCAGCAGAAGGGCAGCGCTGGAGGAGAAGAGCGCCGAGGAGACGGTTCTGAGCAGCTGTTCAGGGTTGCCCCGGTGCGGGTTTGCAGCTAGTCTAATGCCAGGAGATGAGCATGGCTGGGTTTCTGGAGAGTCTTGGGGCAGGAAAATCCTTAGCAGTAAACGTGCCTTGTGCTTTCTCCTCCTTGCCCCCGCCCGCTGCAGTACCAGCAGGACCTGGTAGTGCTACAGGACAAGCTCCGCATCTCCAACAAAAAGCTGGAGGAGTACGAAAGCCGGTTCAAATGCCAGGAGGAGACGACCCAGAAGTTGATGCTGGAGTACCAAGCCAGGCTGGAGGAGAGCGAGGAGAGGCTCCGCAGGCAGCAGGAGGATAAAGAGATCCAGATGAAGGGGATCATCAGCAGGTACAGGCCGGCGGGGGGATGGAAGAGAAACCCCAACGTACAAATGATTGTAGCAGGGAGGTAGCCGCATGTAGACAGCCAGGAGCCTGGGAGCTTTACCTGGACCCGACTGTGAAATCTCCAGCTAGCTCCTCTCTTAATGGACTGAATCAAAACTCTGTCAGGGCTCAGGCTGAATGGAGCTTCTGGGGCTGTGTCCGTTCTGTGTCCGCTCTGAGGCCCGTCAGACACTGGACCAGGTCGACCCTGAGCGCCGTGGTGTCCCACACGCTAGCCACTAGTGTGGCCGGTTGAGTGTGGCTAGTTCGCTGCAGCAGTAGCCACGGTAGTGGCCACCGCTTCAGAACTGGTTGCACACCCCGGCCCTAGCGTAAGCCCATGGGCGTCGATGGCATTACGCAGCCGTTTGCAAAATCCACAGTCACTAAAGCTCACTGTTTCCAATCAGTCTATATTTCTTGGGGTGGGGGCAAAGGAGCTCTGACATCAGCACTGGCCCCAGCGAGCGGAGGGTCACCTTTCTGAGGTGCAGGCAAGTCTGTGCACCCGGTCGCTTCCCGCTGTTTTTCGTTTCCTGGGGTCCAGATGGAAATGGAGGAGTCGTCACCCGCTCCTACGTGCTTGCCAACCTCAGGTTTGCGAACCTCAGCTGTTTCGCTCCAGCCCTTTGGAGGGGCCCCTGTCACTGTTAAAGCTAGGGGTGAGGGAATCGCTAGCTTGGCCGGGGTCATCGATGGTAGAATTCAGAGATGGACGAGACTGCTCAGCCCAGCCCAACGCTCTGCACTTGGGGTAGGGTTTTTCCCTTTCAGTATATTATTGTGTCCTGTTTTCTGTACCCCGGCAATGGGGTTTCTGCCCCTCCTCTTGGGAGATAACCTCTCCAGCAGACCTCTCTCGGGCAGGAAGGTCTGAGTGTACATCCTAGCAAATGTCATTAATGGACTCTAGGATGCTCTCTTCAGAGGGACATTGCTTGCAAAGGGGTTGGATCCTGCAGATAGGTGATAAGAGCCATCTCACCCCACTGCTAGGACAGGGCTGGCCCTGGCTGCGAGTTGAGGAACTGAGGCCCTGTCTTCACTAAACGGAAGATCAATCTTCCGGAGTTTGATTTAGCGAGTCTAGTTAAGACTCGCTAAATCGAACACAAAGGATGCTCCTCCTGGTGGCCAGTACTCCTACTTCTGCAAGGAGTCCCCACCGTGGGGACGGCGGGGAGACTCGAAACAAAGTACGTCGATTCCAGCTACTTAATTACCGCAGCTGGAGTTGCGTATCTTGATTCGACTTCCCCTTTTAGTGTAGAACTTGTGAAACAAGCATGAAAGGGATGAAGGCGCCCGGGTGGGGGAACTGAGCCTACTCTTTAACTAATGCTCCAGGGCTTTCTATCAAGGTCTCTAGTGCCTTTCTCTCCAGGCCAGCGCTCCCAGCCAGCCTGTAGTGACCAGGGGGAAGCCAAAGTCAGGACCAGCTGCTGGCTGAGTGCTCGGCCTTGGTGGGTGTGAGCAGTTTCCTAGCGGAGAGGCGTCCCCCTCGCAAACCCCACTATGTAGCCAGCAGTCTCAGCAAGGGCGGCCAAGGAGCTGGCAAGGCCCGGTCCGTATTTCCAGGCAGGGCTGGGGCAGAGGAAGAGAAGGCGGTATCCCGCTGCCCAGGTGTTGCTTGTGCTCGGCACAGAGAGGGAATTTTGGTCTCTGGGGCTCTCCGCCCAGTGACGTGCGGGTTCATCACGGCACCTGGACTTTGCTTCTCCCAAGCTGAGTGTTGGCCTCTGTGTTCTGGCGCCAGGTTGATGTCGGTTGAGGAGGAGCTAAAGAAAGATCACGCGGAAATGCAAGCGGCAGTGGACTCCAAGCAGAAGATAATCGATGCACAGGTCAGTCCCCTCGCGATGCCGGGTGCACGGCAGTTCTGGGGGGACGAGCCACAGACCCCAGGGCTGTCCCAGTGAGCCCAGCGAACGTGCCACAGCATGGACACCGGGCCGGGCCGGGCCACAGGTAGGATTGTAGCACGGCGCTGTGAGTCTGGGGGCATGCGCCGCGCCCGCCGGCTGGGGGGTAGCAGAAGACGGCAAGAGGCGCGGGAGGCTGACGTGGAGCGGGGGGATTTTAGGACCAGCCTTCGAAAGGGCTGATGTAAACCCAAAGCAAGAAAAGTCCGAGTGAATGCTCTTCCTGAGCCCCCGTTGGGGCTGCACAGCCAGGATAACATCACCGCCTGCTGCTTGGGGGCTTCTGTGGCCCTCGCCCCCCAGCAGCCGCAGAGATCTCTCAGGCTACGTCTAGACGGCAGGCTTCTTTCGGAAGACGCTTTTCTGGACGAGAACTTCCGAAAAAACTTCTTCCGAAAGAGCGCGTCCACCCTGCCAAAGCGCAATGAAAAAGCCATCTGCTTTTTCAAAAGAGAGCGTCCACATGGATTGGACGCGCTCTCGCATTTCGGTTGTGATTGCTATAGACAGAGTTGCCACCAGGCACCGGTGCTTTTTCCTGGAGACCTCTTCTTTCAAAAAACCGCTCTCTTCCACGTCCACACATGCCTTTTCCACAAAAGTTTCTTCCTCGTAGAATGAGGTTTACCGCCGTCGGAAAAACCCCTCTGTGCTTTCGACTTTCTGTCTGTCGAAAGAATGCAATAGCAATGTGGACGAAAATATAGTTTTTCCGGGAAAACTCTGCAGTACAGACATACCCTCAGGGAATAAGTGACTCTGACAGGCTCCTAAGCCGCTCCTTCCCCTTCGGTACCAGAGAACTCTTGGTGCTTACTGGCCACGGGAGTTGCTGGATGGAGGGGTGATCCGGAAAGCCACCGGAGGGGGGAAGGGAAGCAAGCAGCTGCCTGTGGTCAGAAAGCCCCCTCCTCTGCAGTAGTGCCGTGGTGGAAGACCCCAGGGATTTGCCTAGCAACTGCCAGGAACAACAGAAGACAGAGCCCAACAGAGAACACGACCTTGAATAGGGTAGCACAGCCTGTGCCCTGCCAGCCGTGCCATGAGGCTCCGAGTCAATAAGGACCCCGAGAAAGAGGCCACGGCCTAGAGTAAGGGAGCACAGCCGTGCCACTAGGCTCCGAGTCAATAAGGACCCCGAGAAAGAGGCCACGGCCTAGAGTAAGGTAGCACAGCTGTGCCACTAGGCTCCGAGTCAATAAGGACCCCGAGAAAGAGGCCACGGCCTAGAGTAAGGGAGCACAGCTGTGCCACTAGGCTCCGAGTCAATAAGGACCCCGAGAAAGAGGCCACGGCCTAGAGTAAGGGAGCACAGCCGTGCCACAAGGCTCCGAGTCAGTAAGGACCCCGAGAAAGAGGCCACGGCCTAGAGTAAGGGAGCACAGCTGTGCCACTAGGCTCCGAGTCAATAAGGACCCCGAGAAAGAGGCCACGGCCTAGAGTAAGGTAGCACGAGGTGTACCAGTAGTTCGGAATAGGAATCCTCGTTCGAACTACCTAGTTCGAGCCCCGTGTAGCCGTGCTGCACGGGGTTCGAACCAGCGGGGTTTTAAAAATGGCGGCTCCCCGCTTATGCAAATGAAGCCCGGGAAATTCAAATCCTGGGCTTCATTTGCAAGTGCGGTATGCCTACATTACCCCGCTAGTTCGAACTAGGAGGGTAGTGTAGACATACCCTAAGAGTGGGGGGGTCAAGGCAGCTGTTTCCATCGGCAAGTCACACACAGGCCCCAGCTGCTGTCCTGCCCCTGGAGGGCTCGCTGCCTGAACTGAGCTTTTCCCTCAGCCCCCGGCCAACCACTGGGCTCCTGCCCCACAGGAGCCAAGTGCCCCAAGGCCCCATGAGCTGCAGACCTGGCTTCCCTTTGATCGGGCACGCAGAGGGGAGGTTAGTGTCCTAGCTCTGCGTCGCCCCCAGCTCAGCGCATGAATAGGGTTGCCAGGTGTTGACCCAGACAGTCCGGTATTTTTGCCCCCTATCTGGTAAAAAAAATCCAGAAAATATCGGATACCTAAAATGTCTGGTACTTTCTGATTTTTTCCCGGCCAGGAGGCGAAAATCCAGGGTGCTTCCCTGGTTCCACAGGGGAGCTGTTCGGCCTGGCGCAGGAAGACAGGATGGCAGATGGCTGCTGGCAGCCTGTTAGGGCAAAAAAGCCTCAAAAGCGTTTCTTAAAGGGGCCATTCTTTTTGGGTTTTTTTAATTATTATTTAAAAATTTTTTTTTTTTTTTGCTTAACAACTCTTGGGTCCTTTTTTGTTTTTGCTCGACAACTTTGGTCTCCCTCGTTTTTTTCTCAACAGAATTTTTTCCCTGGTGTGTTTTTTTTTGGGGGGGGGGTGGGGTTGTTCAGTATTTTTGGTTAAACCATCTGGCAACCCTACGCACGAAATGTCTGGCCGCTCACACACTGCGCTGGGGGCCACAGCGGGGACAGAGGCGTGCGTGGGTGAGCTCCGCAGGCGGGGGAGGCTGACAGGCTGCTCCTATTTGAACCCAGGCCCACACAGTCAGGGCCCTAGTAGGGAAGCCAGGCTGCCCTCGGCAGCCAGGCCCCAGGAGCTGGCGTGTTTCTCAGGGAGGGAGACGCTGCTCCTGCCTAACGAGTTCCTGCGCAGCAACCGGCGAGGGGAGCCTGGGGAAAAGGAATCGGCTTCTCTTCACAGGCCTGGGTTCAACCCTCGTAAACCAGCCTGTCCCCTTCTCTCGGCCCAGGCTGGGGGGGAAGAGGAATCCATTTACAGACGGCTATTGGCCAACGGCCTCTCATCGCCTGCAACAGGCACTTGGGTCTCCAGCTCTCGGCCTTGCCCTTCCCTCTTTCTCCTCCTTTCCGAGCCGGCCTCCAGCGCTGCCTGGCCGGCTCTGAGAACTGGATTTTGGGAGTGTTTCCTGAGGCCTACCCAAGAGCCCCGCAGACCGGCCGGCGAAGAGGCTCCCTGCTTGCTGGGCAGGGGCTGCTCAGGCCCCGGGAAGGCAGAGCCGAGCCGAACGTTACTCCCGTCTCCCCTGTGGCATTTCGCCCGGCTCGCCACCCAACGTCACGCTTTGTCCTTCGGCACGTGGCACCCTGCTGCCCACAGCGCCCCGGGCAGGACGCGATGCTCACGGGACGGGACGGGACCTCAGCGTGGGTCGCAGCCCGTTTGAACGGGGTCGCCAGGCTGGGCCTTCGGCTTGCTGGGACTCGGGGCTCAGCCCGTTGCTGTGCCTCCGGGTTCCACCCCAGCCTGGCGTTAGCCACAGGGAGAGGGGCTGTGCCAGGGGAAGAAACACTGCTCTAGCCTCTGAGCAGCCCGCGGTCCGTATTTCTATGCCCAGGTGGCGGGGGGGTGGGCAGATAGGACAGAGGGCTACAGCCTGCAAGACAGGAATGCTTGGTGCCCATCCTGGTCCCCTAAGGCTGGCCTCTCCTCTCGCTGCGCTCCATGAGGAACGGGACCTTGCCTCACACCTGCCATGGCAGCCTGCGAGGCTGCCGACCTACCGGCGTCCATTACAATGGCACGCTGGGAGGAACGCCCCTCGGAGGAGCCAAGTTTAGAACACAACGCGTCTCCTCCTTCTAGCTAGCGGGGGGAGCACGAGGCTCGAGCCTGCATCCCTGAAGAACAAAAGTTATTTTCTCTCTGTGGTGTTCAGGGTCACTAAGCCCTGACAAGGCAAAGTGCCCAGCAATGGTGCTGGTAACAGCGGACAGGCCCAGCCAGGCCGTTCTAACCACCACCAGGCAGATTTGAACCTGGACCCCCTGGAGCTTAGTGTAGAAGAGTCTACAGCGCACACTACAAAGCCAGCTAGCGTTCAGCTCCGGCTGTAGCGCTGCCTTGTTCTTACCTCTCGCTGTACGTGGTCCAAGTGCCACTGCATGGGACAATGAACCACGCTAGGGGTACGGCTACCCGGGGGGGGGGGGAGGTTGGGAAAACTCCGCCACGCCCAGGGAATGCGCTTGCTCTTCCGCTATTTTTGCGGAAGAGCAGACACGCTCTTTCGGAAGCCCCTGTATTCCTCGTTCCACAAGGAAGAAGGGGGGTTTCGAAAAAAGGGGTTTTTCCATTTGGGCCAAGTTTTGGAAAAGCCTCTTCCGGCAAAAGTATCGGAAAAAGATACGCAAAATGCAGAGCGTATTTTGCGTATCTTTCTCCAATAGATCCTCACAGTCTAGACTTACCCTAGGTGTGTGGGTGAGTGTCATTTGGGGCAGAAGTTTCCCAGTTCGCTTCGTGCTAAACTGGTACCAGTTGTCCAGGGGCCGTGACTCTTGTAGAACAGGGTGTGAGTCCAAATCCTCCCTGGGTTTGCTCAAGCAAAGCCGGCCTCGCCTTTGCCTGCCTCTGCCAAGAAGCGAGGTCCCTCTGCGGCAGCGTCCCGCTCGCTAACCGGACCCCACTTTCTGTTTGCTTGCAGGAGAAACGTATTGCTTCCCTGGACGCGGCCAACGCACGGCTAATGAGTGCCCTCACTCAGCTGAAAGAGAGGTACAGCATGCAGACACGTAACGGGATCTCCCCCACAAACCCAACTAAATTGCAGATTACAGAGAACGGAGAATTCAGAAACAGCAGCAATTGTTAACCCGCGGAGGGAGCTGCTGCAGGAGAGGAGGCCTGGCCTGAAAGACTGCGCAGCAGCAGGGGTGAGCCGCACTTCAGAGAATGGCTGCTGTCTGTCCCCCCCGCTCCCCCCGGACGGCTCCTTACTGCAGACGGCGCACTTGACTGCTCCTTGGTGGGAGATGCCAACGCCAGCGAGTTGAGGGGACGGAAAGACCGAGTGGTGTGAAATGTGTGGCAAAAGGAGAGCTTCCTATGCGGGGAATGGCTGTCACTGGTGGATTTAAGTCAGTGTTTCATGTTTAACCTTTTCCTGCTCCAACTGCCCACAGAGGACACAGCTCACCACCCTGCTGGCCTAGAGGCATGGGCGTGCCAGGAAGCAGAGTAAAGGGGGCTGGAAAGCCTGCGCCAGGCCCACTCTGGCTCGTTAAAGAGCGTGCAGGAGGGGGGCCTAGCGGGAAAAGCTCAGAGGCGGGTGAGAGTGGTTCAGCGGGAAGACACGTAGCCGGACGCCAGCCCTTGCCAGGCACAGCACGGCCGTGGCACTTAGCTGGCTCACTGGGTCCTTCTGTGTAGCGTCAGGGTGGGGTGACCGCAGCACGGCCCTCCAGTGAGCCCTGCAGCGTCCGCTCCCAGCCTGGCTCCAGGCACCAGGGAGGTTTCCAGGGCAAGGTGCAGCCGCCCGCTTGATGCACACACAGGCAAGCCGGGGTTTCAATGACCCCCCAGAGCCAGAACTCAGGACGAGCCAGGACCAAGCTTGCCCTGGCGGGCGGGGCAGTAGCCACACGAGCCAGCACAGGGAGGCCCCGGGGCAGGCTGCCGGCGAGGAGAGAGAGTAGCACTGTAGCAAGGGGTGTGAGGCGAAGCAGTGGCGTAGCAAGCGTTACCTCTGTAGGAGCCCGGGGCTCTCGGGAGCATCCCTGCATCTTGCACCTAAGATGGCACCTTGCAGCAAGAGACCAGCTTTGTCACTGCTTTCCTGTTTGCCAGCCCGCTATTCAGACGCCAAGGAAGTGCAGCGGGTACCGGCTCGTGGCCAAGGCAGCGGGCCTGTGGTGCGCCAGCAACGGAAGGGAGGTGGTGTTTCAGGGACGGCTGCTTTATGTCCAGACGCTGCTTCTCTCCCTCTTCTCTAAGGCACTCTCAGGAGGGAAGGGAGCAGGCTGGGAATTCCCACACCAGCAGCACCCCACTAAACGGCCTGCCCCGACCACAGCGTCCACCCCGTCCGCTCAGCTCGCCCGGGGCTCAGCCCTCGGCTTGGCCAAGCGTGGGTAATTCGCCCAAACTCTCTAGGAACACGTTGCCAAGCCCCATCCCAATGCAGGGAGCGTGCAGGGCTAGCGGACCCCGTTTCGCAGCGGGCTTTGGTTGGGGTGCAGCCGCTGCTCGTGCAGAGGAGGAGAGGGTGACGCAGGGGGGTAGGTGCCCGAGGCGAAGGTTTGTGCTAAGCGGGCAGGAAAACAAAAGCCCTGAAGAAGCATGAAGATTGGTAATTGTATTTCTTTTCTTTCACAGTATGCATTAGAAACAAATCCAGCCCATTTTCTGGATTACTGTCCTCTTTAAATGGGGAATGCGCCCTGCATGGAAATTAACAGCCTGGAAGAAAGTAAAACATGGTCCTAAGGGAATAACCACCAAGAACAGCAGCAGCCACCGCAGTGCCCATGGTCAGGAGACATAAGCCAGGATTAGACTTTCCCAACTGCTGAAACAAGTAGACACGGCGCATTCCAACCCCTGTTGCCCAGCGGAGGGGCCACCTCCTTAGCGGGGGATTATGCCACCGACCTGCCGCCCGAGCAGGTTTGTTACTGGTTTTCGGTTTAAGTTAGCCCTGCGTGATTCCTAGTCTCAGACCAGAGACCTAGAGAAAGGGCATCTCTGAGCCTTGGATGCCCGTGTCCAGTGTAGCGGACACACCTGCCTCTTCTGCCCATTAAGAGCAGATACTTGCTGTAAGCTTGTCCTGCTTTGCCCAGTGCCGGGTTTAAACGTACAGTCAGAAGGCACTTGGATACTGAATTGTGCATAGGCTAGGTGCCCTCACAGGACACGGTTTGCATTTCGGTCCTGCAACCGTAAACCCTAAAAAGATTCATTCCAGAGGGGATGGTTTTAAAGTTAACGCTGCTTTTTTCTAAAAGCTTCTCTCCGTGGAAGCCCCGGTCAGACAGGGCTGCACCTTCTGCAGCTCCGGATTTTGGATGGTTGACGGTCGGTCTGCGCTCGAAGGTCTCCACCCACAAGGAATGCCGTCCCATCTCTTGGTTTAAATTCACAGGGGGGCCTGACCCTCAGACCAAAAACAGAGCCAAGTAGCCATTGAATATTGGAGAATTAGCACAAATGGCTTTGAAGAAGCTCACAACACTGGCAGCCCCTGGAGAAAGACCCAGACAGGGTAGGAGTATACAGGGTATTATACCAACAATTTGGTACATATGCTTACAACCGTCTTGGTCTCGGCGTCAAATACCTTTAAAGAATCCTGCAAAAAAAAAAAAAAGACTATTTTTAAAAAGCTGTTGGCCGGGGCTGGCTTGTTAGCTCTGGTTATTTTTTTAGGTTCTGAAATATTCCTCCCGTGAAAGATGGACACTGTTTCACATAGCAAAATGAGACAGAAACGTGACAAGGCTAGGAAGGGGAGGCGGAGGGGTGTTCTAGGAGGGACTGATTTCCATTCTTACCCGGAAACTTCAGGGACTCGGTTTTGGATGCCAGGCCAGGACTCACGCTGAGAACTGGCAGGGGAGACCCTCCCCTCCCCCTGAAACAATTGTCTGTTTAGTACTGTAGCTAAATACGTCTTAGCCTATTCCTCTGCCTTGTGCCAGTCCATTGCTCACATCACTTTTCAGGGACTACATGAAAAACTCTCGGTCCGCGCCAAAATCTCAGTTAACACGTGCACTTGGTGCTGCTGGGGTAGCAGAAAAACCTAACACCCTTCCCCAGGGAGCTATTTAAAAACCTAACCTTCCAGCTCCGGCGCCTCCTTCAGTTTCCTGAGCCAGTATGAAACGGAACTCAGTCCCAGAAGGAATCTCCTTTTTGTAGAGATACCCCCCAGCCATGGGATCCGGATCTGGAGGGTTGGCTCAGGCCCCGCTCTCCCTGTGTTGCTTAAAGTGTGTGGGTTTGCTATTGATAAGCTGTACACCAGTGTGTATGTATGTGTGTGGGGGGGGGGCGTGTGTGTGCACTTCCTGGCCTCCAGCCTGGCGTTTCTCAAAGCAATACCAGAGACAATTTGTGGAGGGGCGCCCAGCAACAGAGCGTAAAACCACCACCCGCCCTGCCGTCGTGCAACCTACTGTTTTCATTCGCGCGTTTGCGGCGGCCAGAGCCGACTCCAGTGCAAAACCTGCAACCGTGTACACAAAACAACAATCTGCCGATTTGTATCTTAATGCGAGTCTGACAACTCTTTTGTATCTGTTCTCGGTGTTTGACTGTAACGTACCTAGTCGCCTAACCGCTGTATATAGTCATTTACATCGGGTGCTGCTTTTTTGGTCAGGGTTTGAGTGGCTCTGCTGCTGGTTTGATTTCGGGGGGGAGGTTGGTTTTAAACAGAGAGGGGCTCAAACCAGCGGAGTCAGGTCTGAGCTGTCCCCGGAGGGCTGGGCTGGACCCAGGGTTTTGATTTGGGGCGTGGGTGGGTTTTGTGAGGGAGAGAAAACAGGCGAGGCTGGGGGGTGGGAAATATCCCATGGGTGCCGCACACCGTATGTTCCAGTTCAGAGGCAGATGCTCCAGGAAGCCTTCGCCCCACCTACCAACTACAACACGGCGCCTTCCCCCGCCCCCGGGAACAGAACCAGCCTCCCCCAGACAGGCCCTTGGAGCTCTGCCCGCTTGTCACGGGGCAGGGTGGGGTCTGCGGGCGAGCAGGGTGGGTATCGGCTCCCGCTGCTTTGGGGCGGCTGTGGAACTTGCTGCTGGAGGCAGGACACGCCCCGTGTGGCTGGACGCAATAGAGGGGACGTCCCCCCAGGGTGACAATCGTTCCATCCAGCTCATTGGCTTCCACCGCAACCCTGCCCCCACCTCCAGAGAGAGCACTAAGCAGATGTCCAGGTGGGACCAACCCTGCCCTGCTCCCCAAGGCCTGGCCTCCCCACAGCCCCCCTCTTGGGGCGTTGCCCGCTCAGGTCTGGCCTGTCGCAGCCCCGGCCCAGGAGGGGTTGCAGCGAGGCTGAGCGAGGACTCCAACGCAGCCGTTCCAGCTCTGACATTGAACGTGCACGAGGCTGCCGCTGCTCCTTCGCACCCCAGCGCTTCCTTGAGCTCTGCTGAGGGGAGGCTGTTCACCGCCAGCCAGACAGTCTCTGCTGGATCT
This sequence comes from Pelodiscus sinensis, assembly GCF_052426305.1. Taxonomy (NCBI): domain Eukaryota; kingdom Metazoa; phylum Chordata; order Testudines; family Trionychidae; genus Pelodiscus; species Pelodiscus sinensis. The sequence goes on along the minus strand of NC_143074.1, from coordinate 21,300,995 downwards.
GCCACACGACTGGGGTCTCCACCAGCGGCCCTCAGCTTACAGATCGGCCGGGGCAGCCCTGTCTGCTTGCTGCACAGAAAGAGCGGCCTTGTCTTTCCTTGGAGGGACCTGGGGACGGGGGGTATTTAATTTAAATGAGAGAGAAACTTTCCAAACCCTGCGGAGCGTGCCCCGAGCCGCACAGGCGGGTGCTTGGGGGCAGGGGTTGGCTTCGCCCGTTGACTTTTCACAGGTAACGTGAGGTGTGCCATTGCTGTAAATTTTATGTGGTTCTGCATTCACGGCCGGTACCCAAAGTGCAGTCGCCATGGTCACCTATTCTTTTACCATCCGTCACTGTGCCCTAAGATATACCTCTCTCTCTGTAGATCTGCTTAGGCTGATACTTGTTCCTGATGAGCAGTCGCTATGTTTTATATCCTCTTCTGAAGACAAAAAAACCCCCACAAAACAAAACATCTTTTTTGTAAGGCTGTTGAAAAACAAAGCGACGTGGGCGTGTCGGCTGAAGCTCCTTCGGCCTCTTTCAAACTGTGTAATAATGTACAGCGAGAGGTGTTGGTGTTCCAAGCAATGAGGTGGCCGTGCAATTTCTGTACATTTGCAATTAGAAAGATTAAAGATTTATTTAGCTATTTTATCGATGCTCTCCTGTGGATTGAGTCAATTCCTGCTCCCCTTGGGCCCAGCCAGGCCGGGCCTCTGCTGGCTGAGGCATTGTCTTCTGGGGGAGTAAATCCCCCCAGCAAAGCTGCATGTGAGGGGGGGAGGGAGGAGATGTCTAGGGAGACAGCTCGAGGGCGTGGAAGGGGAGATGCTGGAAACTACCAGCCATATTAGGGGTGCTTTGTGCCTGCCTGTCCCTCCAGCTGCAGCGCAGGCGAACGTGACATGGCGGAGCCGCCTGTGGGAGGCGACAGCCACCGGGGAGACAGCTCCCACTTGGGAGCCGCCTGGGCAACTGGAAAGCGAAACCCGGCCCGGCTCCGGAGGGTTAGCGGGCAGGGGCGAGGCAGGCGGGTGCAGCCACAGAACTACAGTCCCCAGACCGCCTGGGCCGATGTGTGTCACCGGGGGCATGGGCCTTGCTGGGCGAGGCGCTGCACAGCCCCAACAGGCAGCAAGGCCTGACGCACACGGGGCAGGGGCAGTGTCCGGGGCAAGACACAGGTGCTGGTGGTGCACCGTACAGGAGATCCATGGGCCCGACCTGACACCAGACTCACACGGGGGGGCGGCTGCACAGTCCCAGGCTGGTAGGCGCTGGAGAAGGGGTGCCACAGAACGCCCCCTGCCCCCAGTGCCGCTTTGCACATGCTCCCGCCGCCTGTGTCCTGAGTGGCGGGGAGGGGGCTACGTGTTCCCCACCCGTTGAGAACCGGGGGGGGGGGGGCACCCGTAAGGCTCGTTCTGCAGTGGTGGGATGGGCCCATCGGGGCCGGAGCCCCTGTGTCAGCTGACGAGCTGGCTTCATTAACACGTCCCCCCCCCCATACACACACACACACACACTCCCCCCCCTTGCAATCACCGCTCAAACCTGGCCATGCAACCCAGGGGCCTAATTGGTGCCTTGCACCTAAGTTATCGTGGAGAGCGAGCGGAAACAGGCCAGTTGCTGGGGGACGGGGCCACCCCGCCACTCGGTCACAAAGCGCTACAGGTCAGCTGCTGGGCGGGGGGGGGCAGCGCGCTCTGCTGTGGCTGGCCGTGGTCTCGGCAGGGCTTTGCCAGCTCACTGGCTGGGCCCCTACCTGTTGCATCTGGCACCGCCGGGGCAGGCCAGGGGGGGAGGGGGGGGGGGGCCAGGGGGGGAGGGGGGGGGGGCAGCCAAGAACCAAACCAGGCAGGAAGAACTCAGCTTTGAGAGGCAAAGGCCTCCCCTGATGGAGCTGGACGGCCCAGGTCAGGACTCCTGGGTTCTACCCAGGCTGGCACGTGCTGCCTGCCCCTGGGCCCAGCCTCCAGGGTGCCATGCAGGGGCAAGGAGGGTGGGGGGGGACAACACACACGTCATGCACTAGCAAGGCAGGTCAGCTCCCCCTCCTCCCCTCCATAACACGCCAGCCGCCACTTTTCTCCCTAAGCGGGTCTAACCAGCTCTAGCGGACGTGCCCTTTTGCAGCACCAGCGCAGCACCGGTCCTGCTAATGTTTTTTCCAGCCATGTGTGGAATACATTTTATTATGTGCATCAGGGCATGAGCACCACAAATAGAAACACATGGGGGTGCTGTGCGAATCAGCTGGGAGGCACCTGGATCGCTCCTGGGCCACTGCCCAAGCACCCAGCTTCCAGGGACGGCTGGAGAGCAGGGCATTGCTGTCAGCCCCACGTTTGTGCTAAGGTCTTGTCACAGGAAATGCCCCGCACAGGCCACGCACCACCCTGGGCTTCCACACCCAGGCCGGTCCTCGGCTTTTGAGGCCGTGTTTCACCTCGTTCCTGTTGTGGCCCTCGTTCTATGGTGCGAGAGGGATGATGGGCCACTGGGCGGGACAGTAATTGGACCCCCCAGAGACCAGTTCAAATCTCTGCTCTGCCACAGCCTTCCTGTGTGACCCTGGGCAAGACACGTCATTCTTGGTGCCTCAGTTTCCCCCCATGCCATGTGAGGATGAACCTGGAGCTGGGGTGTGGGGAGGGTAACTTTGCCCCAGCCTGTGAGGCGCTCGGTGGCAGTGGGACCCAGGCGCACCGACGGGACACAGCTGTAAGCCTGGTGGCTGACTACAGCTCAGCAAGGTCACTGCGGTGCCGGGACGCCACTGCCCAGCCCCGTGTCCATCGCGGGCCCGTGGCAGCCCCCGTGGACCTTCGGCACCCGGCTCCGCCGGTGGAGACACAATGGCTCTGTCTACACGCGCAGCTTCTTGCCAGAGAAATATGCAAATGAGGCTAAGCGTGGCATATGGCCGTGCCTCATTTGCATACCTAATGAGCCGCCATTTTTTTACAGAAGAGGCTCTTGCGCCACATGGAGCGTCTACGCTGCCCCTTCTTGTGCAAGACAAACCCCCTTGCGCAAGGCCGCGACGCTGATTAGTTTCAGGAATAACGGCCTTGCGCAAGAGGGTTTTTCTTGCGCAGGAGGGGGCCATGTAGCCGGCGCCCTCTGGCGCATGCGCCTCTTCTGCAAAATGGCGGCTCATGCGATATGCAAATGAGGCTCGGCGCTATTCCAGGCTTAGCCTCATTTGCATATTTCTCGCACAAGAAGCCGCGCGTATAGACATAGCCAATCGGTGCCTGGGTCCAACTGCTGTTCCCCTTTGACCCCTCCCCTGCTGAGTATTTCCCTCGCTTGGGCCTTGCCCGCAGGAGCCTGACAACTTGGAGGCGAGTCCCGCACGCGCTGGGAAGAATTAGCACCTGGCCTCATGAACAGCAGCATAATGAGCTCCTCCGGGAAGGCAGGGAGACAGCTGGGCAGGAGCCAAACCGCTACAGATCTGGCACCTGCCTGTGGCAAAGCCGAGCAGAGATTTTCCACCGCTAGCCCCTGACGGCGTGGTCCAGCGCAGTCCCAAGGCTCCCCCCCCCCCGTGTCAGAGCATCATGGGCATGGACAGGGGACAACCACGCCACTGGCACACCACTTCTCCTCCAGGACCCATCGACTGGGACAGGAGCGGCTTGAAGAACAGCTTAGTAATTACACCCGGATCTGAATTCTGTGTAGTAGGCAAGGCAGAGGGTCATTAAAATCACAGGTAGCCTCCCTGCACCTTCAGCAGATCCCTTACCTGCCTTCCTAATATGGGAGCCATCTCCATTCCTACTGCAACCCAGGCTGGTTGCTCACCTACTGGCTGGCTAGGAGAGAGGGGGGGACTTGAACCCACTATGCTGTTTTCCCCAGGCAAATGTCACATCCCCTAGACCACTCCTAGGCACTGTGCTCCCCTTCCCCCAGCCTTACCAGAAGGGGGATGCTCTATGGAAAACCAGCGTGGGGATGGAGCCAGAATCAGGCTCCTGCCGTTCCTTGCAAAGCTGGGAGCTGACTGCAACGGAGCTGCTGGTCTGGCCGATGCAGCAGGCCCGGTGGGACGGAGCCAGCCTCTCCGGACTGTGCGACGGCTTTTCCCTGCGTGTCAGAGCGGGGCCTCCGTGGGGAGAGCTCGCACAGCTGGCCCACCAACCAGACGCGGCCCGGGGAGGTGAGCGCATGGGGCTGCATGGAGCGACACCTGGCCACAGCCGAGGAACAGAGCTGCCCGATTTTTAGGGCAAGCGCCTCCCTATTTGATGCTTGTCTGACAGCCCCGGCTCCGGGAGTCACGTGACGAGCACTCCCGCCGTCACGGGGAAAGAGAAAAGCTGGCGCCCGGGGTCCTGAAGGTTCAATGCCCACACGGCCACAGCACATTGGCTTAGCCTCCTGCTTCCGGGGCCTGGCTCCTGGTTTTCGGATGCTGGGGGGTGGCTGTTCTAGGGCTGTGGGATGGATCAGAAAGCAGAGCCGTGCCCGGGGCAAATCAGGACAGATCCAGATCTGGAAAGGGCCCAGCCAGCAGCTGGAGGAGGATGGAGGCTGTTATTTTCACCAGAGAAAGACTCATCTCGGCAGCTCTTAAGCCACAGCCCCTTTTGGGGCGGGGAACAGAAAACGCTGGGGCTGCCACTTCATGCGCTACAGCCAGAAAGCCGCAGGGGTCACGCCGGCTACCCAGGGCCATGCCGAGGGCCCCTCCCGCGTTGGCGACGGCCAGGCCAGCTGGCTAGTGCTGGCACCGAGACGTGTCCTGCCCGTGGGCCTGGGTGCAGAGCCGGTTCCATGGAGAAAGTCCCGTTTCTTAGCTCAGGGCCTCCTGCTCCGACGCCAGCTCAGCGCTGCCACGGAGCCTTTCCCATGAGGCTTCGATCGCATCTCAGCTGATCGTTCACTTCAGCCTCCCAGGGCTGGCTTCCTCCACAGCCGACTGCTGGGGCAAGCATTTCCCCATCGCCTCGAGCCCCCCACATTTCCCCTCTGGGGTAAGGGAGCTCTCGTCACCCCAGACCTGCCCCCTTGGGAGCCTCGGCGCTGCAGCAGGTTCCCAGCCGGGAGCCATGGGGCCTACACCGGAGGTGCAACTTGCCAGCTGGGCGAGGGCGCCCGTCCTGCCGGATCGCTCGGTGACCTCCCCCGCGAGCAGCAGCCGCCTGCCCGCCCCGCGGCCCTGTGATTCGTGCGGCGGGTGCTTGCGCCCGCCTCACTTTGGGGGCAAGACGCCTTCGCGCGCTGGGCCTGGGTTTTGAGTGGTGGGCGGCTCTTCTCCCGCCCTCGCCTTCCGAGTCCCCTCTGACGGGGGCCTCGCTGGTGGGTCCGTCAGGAGCTTCCTGCCCTCGGGGAGCTCCACAGGCTCTAGCATCCGAGCCCTTTGTCCTGGGAAGCTCTGGTCTGCAGCACCCACCAGTCCCCCAAAACCAGCCAGAGCCCAGCGATCGGCAGGTAGCCGCCCTGTTTCCTAGCACTGCCCTGGGCCCTGTGGGCGCCGGGGGAGGACATGGTCGCTGACAGGAGGCACCAGGCACCACGGACCACACCTTGCTAGAGGCCCAGTGCACTGGCGGCAGGCCGAGGGGCTGCAGAGAGACGCCTTCCGGGCAGCGCGCGCTCCCCTTGTCCCTGCCACTCAAAGCCCCAAGAAGGGGCGGGGCCTCCGGCAGATGGGGCGGGGCTAGGGGCAGCCAGCCCTCAGCACTGCCCAGACTGCGCCGTGCAGGGCTCTGGCGGCGATTTAAAGGACCCGGGGCTCCGGTTGCCACGGTAACCCAGCCCTTTTTGAATCACGGGGCCCTGAGGCACCTGCCCCTTTGGCACCGCCCCCGTCGGCGGCCCCGACTGTCTGACAGCGCGACTGGCGCAGCCGAAAGGCCACGCGGCGTGAGCTCCGTGCCACGCCCAGGTGGCTTTGGGTCCCGTGTATTACGGCTCATGGACGCCCACTCAGCCGTCGCCAGGGGAGCCAACCCCAGGTCCGCACACGTCTGTCAGCCGCTAATTGGAAAGCCCGACGTTAGCGGAGCAAGACGACCGCAATTCCCGCGGGGGCTCGGAGGGTGCAGCGCGGGGGGAAGGGAGCAGGTGCCAGGCTGCCTTCATTTAACGCACCAGGCCGCGGGTGTCCAACTCAATTAGGATCAGAACCTCTCTGAGGTTGGCTTTTCAGACGTGGTCCTGGCACCTGGGGGAAGCGCTTTGCGGCTCATCCGTAGACACCCGCGCTGCCAGCCACGCCAGGGCCGCGCCAAATCGGGGTACAGAACAGACACAGCGACGCGAACCCCTGTCACAATTTCGGTATCCTTCACCCAGCTGCGGCTGGATGCAATGCCTCCTCCCACAGCTAATTACAGGACTGGATTTGCCCTTTTTGGGCCACAATCGACCAGTCCCGCCCATTTGATTTTGGGGCCATCTCTTCCAGGAACGAAGCCTGAATCACTCAGCTCCCAGGGAATTCACAACCAAAGAAGGCAAGAGTGGGGGAAAGCGGCAACCCTGCTGATGTAGGGAGAGATTAAGGGACTTGACCGAGGGGAAGTTGGGAGGCAGTGGCGGAGCTGGAAATTGAACCTAGCTGGCATGAAGGCTAATCCAGATCCCTACCCACAAGACAGGGAAATCTAAGGGCCGGGCATATTCCAGTGCACGGGAATCGCACGTGTGTAAAGGGCCTCTCTCAGGAAGCCGTGCAAGGCTTCAGACATGCCTGATGCAGATGGGCCACACGGCTCCCACGGACACTGCTGGCAGAGTCACAGGTGTTGTCTGGAGTCGAAGGGCCCCCGCAGGAGCTGAGCTGTTGGGGGAAACACTGGTTAAGACCCTGGAGACAATTTTGCTCATTGAAAAATGGCCCTTTTCCAAACTGGAAAGCAAAGTCTTTTTCCAGATCCTGTTCAGTGAAACCTCCCACCATGGAAAGGTTTGTTCCCGTTTCTCCTCTCCCCCGTGGCCCCTTTTTTACCCCTCCCCCGCACTCTTTTGTGGCACAATGGAAAAAGGTGGGGAAAATGAGCGGGGAAAGATTTTTAAAAAGGAACCAAAGGAGAGGATGGAGGCAAGACCCATCAGTGGAAAACGCTCAAACCCCAAAGGGTCAGAACCCAAGACTTCACCTAACAGTTCTTGGAAAGGAAATTGGGGGGAAAACGAGAAAACAAACGTTACAAACCCGCCAAACCAAAATTAGTTCAAAATCTGGTCTGTTTTTTTTTTTTTTTTTTCTCAACAAGTTTTGCTGTTGGGGGAGGGGGCCATGAGGGTTTTTCAAAAACCAAAAAGGGGGCGTGATGCCGAAAAGTTTGGGAAGCACCGCTCGAATCTTTCCAGTCACAGGCGGAATAAATTTTTATGTGCACCAAGGACAATGCGCACCACCAGCAGAAATAGAACACCTAGCTGGGGACGCTCTGCTAATCAGCTGGATGGCATCTGAATTTCTCTTGAGCAGCTGCACAAGCACACAGCTTCCAGGGAACACAGGCTGGGAATGCCTTGTGTCTATGATCCCCCATGGGAGGGAGGGCAGGAAGGGGTTAGCCAGCATCCCTCAAACTGAGTCGAGAATTTTCACTCCCTCCCTTCTTCTCTCTCTCCCGCTTTGCCACGACATAAACTCCTAGTCAGCATCATTTGTCAGGAGTGGATTATGAATTTATTTCCTACCGGCATTTACAAGGCACCAGTGAACTTAGCTTCATTTAATAATCACAAGCAATATTAATAAAACCAGCAGTAAACACAGCCCTAATTTCAAGCGCAGCCAAGGAATTCACATGCAGCGGGTAGCGGCAGAAGCAGCCCCTTTGGGAAGATAGCACATTAATCCAAGATATCCCACCGCCCCGACAACTTCGGCACTCGCCTTGTGTTGATACGATACAGACAGCTCCATGTTTTACAAGGGTTTGATCAACGAATGCACATGACGGAGATCAGAGCGAAAAACCAGCGTAGAACAGATGTGCCAATTGCTTCAAAACCAACTTTCTGTTTCCAGCTAATGAACGGCGCAGTGGCATGCACTGGCGCTGTCAGACAGCTGTTAATAATGTCAAACTCCTTCCCCCTGATGAAAGAGCAGGGACGATCGTCAGGAAAAAGGCAGGTGGGGTGAGCACTACAAAGAAATTCTCGTCTGACGGGATTACTGAGCACTTTCATACCAACCAGTCCACAATTGATATCTTTCTGGCCATAACAATGCGCAATGAGGTGGTCCCTCTGTGTGTGAGAACACGCATGTTGCACACACCTAGGCTACATCTACACTGGCATGATTTTCTGGAAATGCTTTTAACGGAAATTTTTCCGTTAAAAGCATTTTCGGAAAAGCACGTCTAGATTGGCAGGATGCTTTTCCACAAAAGCACTTTTTTTCAGAAAAGCATCTGTGGCCAATCTAGACGCGGTTTTCTGCAAAAAAGCCCCGATCGCCATTTTCGCGATCGGGGCTTTTTGGCGGAAAACAGTACTGTGCTGTCTACACTGGCCCTTTTGCACAAAAGTCTTTCAGAAAAAGACTTTTGCCCGAACGGGAGCAGCACAGTATTTCCGGAAAAGCACTGATAATTTTACAGGAGATCGTCAGTGCTTTTCCGGAAATTCAAGCGGCCAGTGTAGACAGCTGGCAAGTTTTTTTCCGCAAAATCATGTGATTTTGCGGAAAAACTTGCCAGTCTAGACACAGCCCTAGAGTGGTGCATCACAATGGTTGTTCTGGAAAATTCCTTCCGGGGCCCAGATGCTGCCATGCCATATGGAAAACCAACAGAGATGCCTCCATCCTGTGCTGACTTTCTGTACATTGCTGAATTTCCCCCATATCGTCATACGTGCTTTTGCTTCCACCCCATAGGAGCAGCCAGGCTGGGTCAGACTAAAGCTCCATCTAGACCAGGATCCTGTCTTCTGACAGTGGCCAATGCCAGGTGCCCCCGAGAGAATGAATAGAGCAGGGAATCATCAGGTGATCCCTTCCTGTCACCCATTCCCAGCCCCTGACAAACAGAAGTTAGGGACACCATTCTTCCCATCCAGTCTACTGGCCATTGACGGCTCTGTCCTCCATGAACTTACCCAGTTCTTTTTTGAGCCCTGTTATAGTCTTGGCCTTTACCATATCCCAAAGCAAGGAGTTCCACAGGTTGACTGTGTGGCGTGTGAAGAAATCCTTCCTTGGTTTGTTTGAAACCTGGTGCTTATTCATTTCATTTGGTGACCCCTCGTTCTTGTGTTCTGAGAAGGAAGAACTAACATTTCCTTATTTACAGTCTCCACCCCAGACCTGGTTTCACAGACCTCTATCGCATCTACCTCGTGATGCCTCTTGACATCAATGGGAAGAGTGCACATTTATCAGGACAGAATTTAGCTCCTTGGATTCCCCTGTTAATCCAGCCAGATCTTGACATTCACAGGAAAGCCTTCCAGTTTTGACTTTACCCCGTTTCCTGTGTGACCTGGGAGAAGTCCAGCCTCACCGTGACCCCGGCTCCGGCTCCAACTCCAGCCCTGCCCACCGCCCCACTCACCTGCTGCTGCCTGATGAAGTAGGCAGGAGGGAACTCCCCCCAGGGGGCGGGGCTAATCCAAAGATGGGGGCGTGGCCTGGCCACGTGCCACGGCCCGGCAGGCCCAGAGCACTGCCAGTCCCCAGACCGACAGTTGGGAACCGCTGCTGTATGGTAGCGTAGAAGTAAAACCATGCCCCTGCAAATACAGAGATGTAAATGCAGCATATGCTGCTGCTTACTGCCTTGGGGGCGCCCATGTCATTGCTCCGGGCAGGGTAACGGGAAGAAGTCAGCTACTCACAGGCCCTTACTTTGGGCGAGGGGGCTTCTGGCCTCTGTTTGGCTTGGAAGCAAATCCCCTAAAACAGCAAGAGAAGCAGGGGGAAAGGAGCACCCAGGAGTTTCTTATCTAGCTGGTTTGATGCCATGGAAGGCTAGGCAGTGTAGGTGATTTGCAAAGCATGCTGGGGTTTGTAGTTCTCTAGCACAGTCCAGGCACCAGAAGAACCCTCATTGCCTTGAGAGGTGGAAGTGAAACTTGGCTGAAAGGAGAGGGCATCGCCTGGGATGGTTTTATATGTCACTCGCCTCTTCTCCTCACTGTGGTATGGAGCCCTGAGGAGAAGAAAGTTCCATACCCGAAAAGGTGCTAATTCTAGAGCTGAGAATCTCACATCCACTTTTCCTGCTATTGATTCCTTTGGTGGGTCTGTTCAGCCTCCCTCAGGTCTCTCTCTGATATGTCAAAGGTAGCTCCAACATATTTAAAAGGCAGCTCATTCCCCAAAACTGCATCTTCTCAATGATTAATAATCTGTGCACGTTCCACAAATCTTTCTTAAAAGCCTGTTTTCCTACTTCACAAATTAAAGCACTAAACATTCAAAGATTCGTTCATCTCGATGATAAAATATAGCGTCTAACTGTCTCTGTGCAACAGCAGAATCAATATCTTAAATAGAGCAAAATATCCACAGCCATGAAGGGCAACATTTTCCAACGACAGTGGGAGAAGCCAGAGGAACACTTACTGGTTCAGGACCGAGAGAGGCGAGCAAACAGCACTTGAGTTTTTAATTGGTAAGTGATCCTTCTGAATGGATTACGTCCCTGTCGCGCACACTTGGGTTAATAAATGCCAACAGTTTCCAGCGTGTCAGTGCCGTACCGACTGTGGAAGTTGCAAAGGTGCGGCGGGTTCTGGCTTCTACTGTTCTCTGCCCGCAAAGCCATAATCTGCAATGGCAGGCAGAGATGTGCCGGGTAATCTCACCTATGCTGATATATATCGATCATTTTCATCTCTGCTGATGACCTTAAGAGGGCGCAAATATTTGCATTCATTATTATGATCTGCTCCAGGGGTGGGCAATAATTTTCTGCCAGGGGCCACTTCAGAAATTTTTGAAGTGACCCTGGGCCGCTCTGGAAGGGGCGGGGCCTCAAAGGGAAGGGAAGGGGCCTCAAATGGAAGGGGCGGGGCCTCAAGCGGAAGGGGCGGGGCCTCAAGCGGAAGGGGCGGGGCCTCAAGCGGAAGGGGCGGGGCCTCAAGCGGAAGGGGCGGGGCCAGGATACTTCCCTGCTTCCCCACCCACAGACCATGGTTGGTCTTGGAGTGGGAGAGTGCCTTTGCCCCCCACCCCAGATTTCCCCTAGGCGTCCATGCCCTTGGCGATGGGAGGAGACTTCACTCGCTCCCCCTTCTGCCCCCTGGCCAATCAGGGCTTGGGGGCGGGGGAGTGCGCGAAGCCTCCGAGCAGGGTGGAGGAAACTTCATGCGCTTTCCCTTGCCCCCAAACCCTAATTGGCCTGAGGCGGGGGAACGGCAGGGCCTCCGTGAGCTGGATCAACCCACCTGGTGGGCCGAATGCGGCCTGCAGAGGCCCTTTTTCTCACCCCTAATCTAGACGGTGCTTGGTCCTGCCGTGAGGGCAGGGGACTGGACTTGATGATCTCTCGAGGCCCCTTCCAGTCCAGAGACGTCCGTCGCTGCATCGTCCGGGCTGACGATTAACAAAGGGAAGCCAACCATTGTGCTGGACTCTATTTCTATTACAGCCTTTGCCATAGAATTACGCCAGCAGTTAGTCTGTAGAATCCGGGGGGACCACGTACCTTGGCCTCAGGCATCTTCTGAAGTGTCCGAGCTGCATCGTGCTCCATACACAATAACGACTTGGGGGTGTCTGCGTGGGATGGAGCCCACCACCTCTTTTTGTGTTCACCTCCCAGCAAGCGGTTCTCAGCGATAGACACGCAACGGGAAGGCACAATTGCACCACTCCATTTCGGGGGGGGAGGGTTCAAAGTAACGAGCTAATCAGCTCCCTCAGCCAAATTCTGCCCTCGGACGCGCACCACCAAATCCAAGGCAGCTGGACACACGGGTATGGGTGGCATTTTGCCTGGTAGGTGCCTACGGCCTGTAGACCAGCAATACAACACGCTTCGGGGCCCAGCACAGGAAGCACGGCCATTGCTAAGCGGCTGCGAAAGACCACGGGGAAGAGGGCTCCAGAAATTACATCACGATGCCCAGAAGAAACGGTTCCTTATTGTAACTGTGGTTCTTTGAGCGGTGATGCAGACGTATGTTGGACCACCCCACTTCCGCACCAGAGTCTCGTCTCACGGGCATTCAACGTGAAGGAAGTGCGGGGGTGGGGGGGAGGTGGTGCTGCCCCCTACAGCCAGGGGTGGGGAAGACAGCCACAATCACAAGCAAAATTCTCCAGCTCCCACATGCTGGGTGTGTACACACCTCATTGGCGGACCTGGCGGAGGTGGCTTGAAGAACAACACCCGGCACTTAGAGCCCAACCAGCTGGGAGTTATTCGAAACAGCAGCACTGTCTGGGGGAGCCTGCTCGAAAACAGCTTCCAAGACGCTTCCATTGGGCGCCGATTATTTTTGGATTTCGTGACATTTCCAAGACGCGGCGCTACTTTAGGTTTTTGAATCAGGATATTTCCTCCTGCAATCTGGAGCGTCAGGTGTCAGATATGCGCACGGGCGTTTATGGTAACTAAGCCACACTGTTATTACGCTTCTTTTAACAGGACAGCGAGAGCAGTGCTGTATTTACTGCCTCGGCTAACGTCTCCCCCTTGAAAAACCGCCTGGCAAGGAATCTCCCAGTCTGGTGTTACTCAAAGTGAGACCGGGCAGAAAGCCAACAGGAGTTTGGCAGGAATCTCACAATGGATCTGGTTGCAGGAGGAAGTGGAGGCGGGTTTCCAAGGCATGTTCTCTACCTTCCCACTGCAGCTCTGTAGTTTTCAAAGCAACTGGGCTGGGCTGTTTACTGAGTGGCTCCTTCTGGAAATGTGATTCAAGACAGCAGCTAAAAAGATGAGATGTGATGTATTTTATCCCTTATGTAAACGATAAACCCCAAAGCCGTCCTCGCTGTGGGGTGGGGGATGCATGCGGGGTCAGGGGTACCGCCTGCAAACGGGACAGCCCCAGTAGTACACGGACAGTAGCAAGTGGCACCCCTTGGGCTGGCTGGGAGGTCGGTCTGGGGTCCCCCGCAGGACTGGATTTTAATGATGATGTTGCCTTTCTGTGCAACGAAGCTCTAAGAAAGCTCCACCCCCCAGTATCCTACTCACTGGCAAAGACAGACTATCCGCGCACTCATCTGCTCAGAACAGCTGTCGAGGTTTCGTGTTCATGAGCAGAAGGGCAGGAGAATAGTCCAGCTCTCAGGCCTGCACTGACTGAATTAAGATCCAACGGCGTCGAAGGTCTAACGCCGTTGCAGCGGCTCAGTTCATTGGTGGCTGACTGAGCTGTGACGTAGCCACATCAGCACACGTTTCTGTTGCACCAGGGCCCACGAGGTTACGTGGGGTGGTGGGACACTCAGCTCCAGCTGCGCACGTGCATCCCCATTCCTGTCCCTGGCGGAAGTTCGGCTGCGCCACGTCTCAGTGGAGAGGGGGGCCTGAAGGAGGTCCCAGGACCAGGGGAGCAGCTGGGCGACCTCAAACGTGAGCAGTCAGCAAAGAGGCACAGAGAAGGTGGGGGGGACCATGACGACGTGGGGGGACGTGCGGGCGGGGAAGGGGGTGAGCATGGGAGATGCACCTCCCACTTCTGGACACGGTGCCCCAGTGGAACGCTTTGGCTGGGGGAAGAGAGCTGGAGGGGCGCTTGGGGGGTTCTGGATCAGAGCTGGGGGGTAGGTGGAGTGGGAGGTTGGAGTGGAGCTGGAGCAAATAAAGGAGGCACCAGGGGGCAGAAATGGGGGCGAGAGGCGGCTCAGAGAAGCCCAGGGCAGGAGGCGTGACTGCATCGGAGCCGGGGCAGATGGGGGCGGAGGAGGGTTGAGAGAGAGCCGGTGGGGCAGCTGGCAATGTAAAGAAGAGCTGGGAGTGAAGCGAAGCAGGGGCTGAGGGCTAGGGGGCTGAAGTGGGGCTGGGGCTGGGCTGGATTTGGGCATCAGGAAGAAGGACCCTAATGTATCCCTGTGAGACTCTGCGACCCCCGTGCTACTACGAAGGTGGAGCAGGAAATTTTCACCTTCCTCATCAACGGAGCAGACAGCCCCATTCTAGCAGAGCAACACAAGAAATGACTCGAATAGCTTCAACGTGGCGCCAAAGGACCTGAAATCGGCAAGAAAAGCATCGCGGTGCTGGCTGTGCGGGCACGTTGGAAAACAAAAGCCACGGAATGGGAGAGCATGTGGTGGGAACGAAAACAGAGACTGCAGACGAGTGGGTAATATCTGGAGGCTGACAGGGCCAGACAGAGCGATTGCTAGTGATGAAATATGGAACAAGGTCAGGCCGCGATGAATACCGGCTTGATTTCGCCACATGGAGGTTCCATGAATTAGTGGAAAGATTTCAATGGTAACAAGTCTAATAAAATACATTCAAGTATCAGTCTCTTCCTGCATTTCTCCCTAGGATGAGACAGTGAGGATATACTGTTTAACATTAGCATTCGTACCCTCAATTAAACTCTCTGGTCATTTTGTGCAGACTGTGCTAGCCCAAGGGTTATATAAAATTTATTTTGCTTTGGATTCGGAAGAAAATGGCAGAAATGGGGGGATGGGGTGGAGGAGGAATGTGACTTTGCCATGAAATCCTAGGGAACAGCCCTGTTCTATATATTCTCTGCCGGGAGCAATATGCCATGCAGTTTCCCAGTTGTGTACCTACATGGGCGTTGGGTTACCAGCGATAGGTAACTGAATCTGCTGGCTATCCGACAAAGCATTCTTTGTCTTCTAAAATGGCAGGCAAATGGGCTATATTGCATAAGCAAGAAATAGATACAAGCGATGAAAAATCTAGATGAACAAATAAAGAGTGGCAATATAGACAGCCCTCATCTGAGTTTATTACACACTGCAGTTTTTTCATCTCACCTAGATGCGGGGAGAATTGTTATGAGACGAGAAAAATGGATCTCTCAGGGCATGGGCCACGCCACTTGAAAGCTCTAAGGAAAGGCACTCACATTCATAACGTTTCAAATCCAACTCTGATACAAGACTGTCTTTCTAGGACATCAATCACAAGAAGAGAGAAACGGCGCGCTATTTTCTAGTAACACACTGCCAATTGCAAGACAAATGCCAGATGCCATGGAACGAGAAGTAACCATTTTTCAACTTGTGAATGTCTTCAAATATATTACAATGAAAGTGTGAAAAAAGTCCCTTTCAGCTTCATCTGTTTTGACAGATGCCAAAACTTGGAGCATGGCATTTTATCTTCATACTGCAATAATCTTTATGAAACTTAAACAAGGCTGGGCGTCAGCCTAAAATTACACTCTTCACTGCACCATACACGAACCGTTGCGCGCCGTCTGGCTACTGCGAGGGAAACCGGGTGCACTTCAAAAAGGAGAGGACAAATCTGAGAAGATGAGAATGCTGCGCCACCTGACATTAACATGGTCCCGTTTGTATCGTTTCTAATTGGCTCCGTTTGCCTTCTCACTGCCCTCTGCAGCAGCACTTCTGACTATGGCCAGCAGGCAGTTCATAGGCTGCCTGCCACTTTTTCCCCAATCAAGAGCACAAATTCCACATTTTCCTTGTGTAAATTTATTTAGCCCATTATATTAAACAGGTGTCAAGTTGCTAAATCCTCAACTGCAGCAGAGATGTGCCCCCAAAGGTCATGTTCAGCAGAGACATCAAATCCTGTGTAATCGCTGGTCTTTCTAATATGCCCGTCATTGCAGTATCTGATTTTTTGCATGCCCTTAAAACTGGAAGCAGTAACTTTTCTATTAACATGCCCATGAAGTCAAAATATGCTCGTCTGGGCTTTTCATTGTCCTAAAGGACAGCGGCTTAGAGGGTAGGATGTGTACATCCAAAAGGAGACAGGAACAGAGAGATCCAAAACAGTCTGACGCTACTGATGTAGTTACAGCCCAGGACATGATGCATAATCTGAAATATTTAGGAAAAGGGGAATTTTGGGGGGAAGGCGTCAGGCACCACCATGAAGGATGTGATATAAAAGTCTAGAGAGTGAGAAACTGTCCCAAATCATCTGGTCCATACAGAAAGTTCGTTATACACTTTTCTCAAGACATTCTACTTGTCTTTAAAATATAAGGGATTTTCCTGCCTTCAGGCCATGTCTTCACTGGGCAGAAGGCCTACGCTGCCACAATCAATCTTCTGGAGTTTGATTTAGTGGGTCTAGTAAAGACCCACTAAATCGAACTCACAGTGCACTTCCCTCAGAACCATCAACCTCCCCGCTGTGGAGACCACGTGGAAATCTTGAATTAAGGTATGTTGATTCCAGCTACGTAATTAACGAAGGTAGAGTGGCATATCTTAATTTGACCTTCCTGCATAGTGAAGACATGGTTATTATCAGGGCTCGCCGAACCGCACTGTCCGGCGATCTGTGCATGTGCAGATCATTCTGTGCATGCACAGATCACCCGAACCCGGCTCTTCCGGGTTGCAATCTACTCGCCACGGGTGAGTAGATTGCATTATTTGTCGAGCCCTGGTTATTATTCCAGAACTAAACATCTCCTCTAGTGTGGTCAATGCTAAAGCCAATCTCCCCTCTCCATTTGTGTCGTCCTACAGTAAGCTCCCTTTGTGGTACCCTAAGGTGTCAATGAAGTACAGGATTATGGAATCATAGAATAGTAGAACCGGAAGGGACCTCGAGAGATCATCAAGTCCAGTCTCCTGCCCTCACGGCAGGACCAAGCACCGTCTAGATCATCCCTGGCAGATATCTATCCAACCTGCTCTTAAATATCTCTTACATGGATCATATAAAGCATTTCATTGTGTAACATCTTGTGTAGGAGTTCGGTCCCTCAGAACTGCATTCAGGAGAAATCTGAAACAATGGTGACCTCGGCGATGTGTAACAGAACTCGGAAACATCAACAAGTCCCGTATCAGTGTGAAGATCACAATCCATCTGACACGGCCAATGAAGGCTCCTCCTCTCACCGCTGTTAAGGGGACAAGAGCAGGGGCCCCGGGGTTCCCCCTACTGGGGGGAAAGAGCTCAGTCTTGCCTCTTCACCCCCCCCTCGCTGCCACTGGAGAGGAGGCGGCGCTGGGGCTGAGGCTCCTCAACAGGACCAGCCCCGGAGGTGCCACTTCTGTGGCCACGTGGTCTGGGGCTAGCCACGAAGGCTGGAGGCGCCACTGCCACGGTGCCTCCGGGGGCGGCCCCAGGCTGCATGGCTGTGCAGTGGTGCCTCCGGGCCAGCACCGGGCTGTGTGGCCATGGCAGTGGCACCTCTGGGGCTGGCCCTGGGCCACCTGGCCACGGTAGCGGTGTCTCCAGGGCTGGCCCCGGGCCACAGCACCTCTGGGGCAGCCTGTGGCCACTGGCCCCGGAGGCCGATCCCAGGCTGCATGGCCACAGAAGTGTCACCTCCAGCCACAGTGCCAGAGGGCCAGCTCCAGATTGTGTGGCCACGGCAGCGGTGTTTCCGGCCTCCAGGATCACATGGCTGCGGCAGCAGGGCCTCCCTAGGGGTGGCCAGGACAGCGTGGCTGCGGCCGTTGCTGCAAGGGATTACAAACCAGGTAAGGTTCCCCCTTATGTCCAGACCCCCACCTCCATCCGTCACTTCCCTCTCCTCCCCCCAAGACCCAGCACCCCCAGCCTGCTCCGACACCTTCCCTTATTCTTGAACCCTCTCTCCTGGCCACACACTGAACCCTCCCTTGTTCTTGCTCCCTTCCTCTGGGTGGACACCCTCCTCCCAGCCTGCTTCTGCACCCCAGCTCCTTCCCTGATCCAGCATCTCACCCCTATCCTGCTTGTTGGCAGCTCTGTCTCCTGCACTGTACCCCTCATTTTTGTCCCTTCCCCAGAGCCTAAGGAGGTCCATAAAACCCACTAACTCCAGAACCCCAGAAAAGTAAATCTGGTCTATGGGAAGCCCTGAACCTCAGTTTCCCCCTTTCCTTCCTCTTACCCTGTGAGCTTGGGGCACCAGAGGAGTGAGGTGTCTCCGTTGGGGTCACATCAGTGAGCATTGGGGGGGGTTGGAGGAGTTTTTTTGCTTCTCACTTGTGTGGTCCCCAACTGATTTTTTTGTGGGTCAGCGACCCCAGATCCAAAAAGGGTTCCCCACCCCTGCCATAAAGAAAACACTGAAACCTTTTCTGTTGGACATAAGATTTTACTTTATTTAAAATGAAGTTTGATAAACTAACATGAGAAAGTTAAAATGCTTCATCTGTTTCATAATTTAAATTAAACTGTTCTTGCTAGCTGCAGCTGATTCAGAAAATAAGGTCACTGTACCCAGCAGGGTAGTTCTCAACCCCGCCCTTTCCAGGTCGGCCCGAGGCCACTTCCGAAATTTGTGAAGTGACCCCCCTTCCAAAATTATTGCCCTCCCCAGGACTGTACCCATTACAGATCACAGAAAAGACAGTGGGTCAAGTCGTGTCTTTAGTTATGCAACCCCATGCACGATTAAGTAGGACTTAGCTGATACACAAGCCCCTCATTAGCATGCTACACATGGAGAGATGAATTCACCAGTTTACCTCTGAAACATGAGGGAGATGAGGTAGGTGAGTCAATGTCTTTTACTGGAGCAATTTCCAATAAAATATATTTCCTCAGCTACCAAGTCTCTCTGCTCACCTGGGACCCACATTACTGCATATCACGTTGGGAATTCTGAGATTGGCCATTTTTCCTTTACTAAAACATAACCAGTTTTGAATGAAAACACTACGAAAATGTGGTTTTTGCTCAATTGTTAAGTTACCTCCACCCTATTGTAAAGAGGAAACATCTGATTTCACAATGAGAAATTCTGAAATGCAATCAAAGATCAGTGTTCACAGCAGAAACTGTTGTAGCTTTAATTTCACAACATGCCATTCAAAATTGTCTTTTGCAAACAGCGACAACGTTTGTAATTAAATTCAGGAGAGAATTACCAATATTTTGCTGAAATGCACTGAAAAATTTAGGCAATTTTATCACAGACCTGCTTGCAGAATGTTGTGGTGCCTGCAAAATTTCGCCCATCCTGTCCTGTCCGTCTTGTGCAACACTCCCTGCCACTACAGTATCTGAGCACCTCGCCACCTTTACTGTATTTATCCTCACATCACCCTGTGAAGTAGGATAGTGGTATTATTGCTGTTTTACAGATGGCAAACTGAAGCACAGACAAAGAGACATGCCCAGGGTCTCAGAGTCAGTGGCAGAGTACAAAATTGAACCCAGGACACTGAAGTCCCAGAATGCCTTCACCACTAGGCCATACTTCCTCCTCTTCATGTCCTGCAGCTCTGCTAGTTAGCTTACAGTATAGAGAGCTTTCAAATTAGCCCTCGTTCTTGAACTCTAAAGAATAAAAGAAAGGATTTTTTTCCCCCCTTCCAGCCATTCGGGTAAGTGCGTTACCATTAGCAGCAATTACAGAATGGAAGCTTCCTTACCCAGTACCGAAGTTCTAAGTGTCGAACTCTTACTCCAGGTACCCTCTCCATAAAGTCAATGGGAGTGCAGACTAGTGGCACGCAGTGTCTCTCCGCTGAAATCGGACTAAGCTCATCTAATTGTCTTTAAAAAGAAATTGAGTAGCATAAGCCAGCAAGAGCGTGATTTAAAAAACCCTTACTCTGCTGTACCTCTTTCTTCTAATAAATATTTTGAAAGAGAACCCTGAGCACTTATGCAAAGGACAGCTCTAGGTACCGTTCCTGGTCCAAAAATGAGAGCAAAAAAATATCCAGTATGCAATTAGTTTAGCTTTTTACTGTTAAATCCATTCGTTACAGGAACAGACACTGAAAAACTAGCACCGTGACAGAATATTAATTACGGCTTTGAATGCTGGCCAAAACATGCTCCAAGTACAAAGGAAAATATGTACAGTAGCTGTTTGAATAATTATTAAAATAAAAAACAAAGCATGGAATTGCTCCTGTCCGCAGAGCATCGTTACAGGGTAATAGGCAGTGATACCGAGGGCTACCGCTCATGCAGTAAATACAGCACTCGGCTGTAGTGAATGTTTCTAGTGGGTTTCCTTGCCAAAGTACCAAACAACAGAATTACCTTCATTTTCATTTGCAGTCCGGCCCTCGGGCATTGCTCTTTGTTATTGCTGTAACAGGGCCTGGATGCTTCTCATTCAGCTGGAGCTACACCAATCTACACTCACTGTCTGACCCAGATTCTTTGGGCATCTTAATGAATTCAGAGGTCTGCTAAGGATTGATTTAGTTGGGATCGGTCCTGCCTTGGGAAGGGGGCTGGACTTGATGACCTCCTGAGGTCTCTTCCAGCTCTAGGATTCTATGATTCTGAGATCAAGGCCTAACCACTGACCTGATCCAAAGACTAATGGGAGCCATCTGACTTCAAGAGGCTTTGCATTCAGGCCCTGTGGGCAGGGCCGTCCTTAGGGTTTATGGGGCGCTATGCAGTCCTATTAATCTGGTGCCCCTGTACCCAACAGCAGCTGGGGCAGCGGAATGATGATTTTTTAGAGCTGTGACTTTCTAATCCTCAGCAACACACTAATGACTAATATTTGTAAAGCAAATTTTAAACTCAGGTCCTGTCAACTAACTTCAGAAGCTGACAGGGTAGACCCGGGTCAGCAAATGCCTGTTCAGTGGCTTCGCTGCTGCTTGAACGGCTCTTCCGCAGTGTCAATGGCAGCTTACAGTCCTGGCAGGCTTTGCCACGCTCAGATTAACTAGATCCTCCCCGGAGGAAGCAGAGGCACAGAACCGGGATAGGAAGGGGCGGGTGGGGTGGATATTAAGACCCAGCGGTGCCCCAAATGTGCAGATGCCCTATGCAACTGCGTATTGTGTGTGTGGTAAGGACAGCCCTGCCTATGGGACTAATTCCGGCGCCATGAATTCAGACTCAGGCTCTCAGAGGGCGTGTCTACACAGCCAAGTTACTTTGGAATAACAACCACTATTCCGAAATAACTACGTGAGCATCTACACAGCAATTCTGTTATTTCAAAATAATTTTGAAATAACGGCTGGCTTATTGCGACTTCTGTAAACCTCATTCTACGAAGAATAATGCCAATTCTGAAATAGCTATTTCGAAATAAGGCGTGGTTTGACGCTCCACTGCTGCTATTTCAAAATAGCCCCTCACCTGGGCCATTCAAGTTATTCCTCCTGGGTCTCGAAAGTGAGAACGTCTACATTAGGGAAGCCTGCCTGAGACTCATCCTGAGGCTTCCCTGCAGTGTAGATGTGCTAATTCGAAATAAGCTATTTCAGAATAACTATTCCGGACTAGCTTATTCCAAAATAACTGTGCAGTGTCGATGTAGCCATAGAGGCCTTCAGCCAAGAATGCCCTCACACGTGGTCCAAATGATTTTATTAATTGTGTTGGGAAATTGGAGATTTCAGTGGTGGGGTCTCTCAACTATTCAAGGCAACAAGGATCATACAGGGCATTTTGGGGATCTGATCCTGCCTCACGTAGGGCCTGATCCAAAGGCCACGTGAGCCCCACTGATTCCATATGCATGGAGTTCTGCTCAGGTTCTGTGATCATCTTAGCGAATTTAATTGGGCTGGTTTGGGGGGTGCGGGCAGGCAGGGTTGGTAGCCATTTTGATCGTTTCTTTTGACATATGACAGCTGTTGTTGTAACAAAGGCTGTGTACAAAGAGCTGGTCTCCAAGGGTATGTCTACACTTGCACCCTATTTTGAAATAGGGATGCAAATGTAGGCATTCAAAATAGTCAATGAAGCCAGGATTTAAATATCATTAGCATAATCGCGTCCGGGTGCTATTTCGAAATCACGCTATTTTGAAATAAAACGCCCTGTGTAACCGCGTTATTTTGAGAGAAAACCCTTCTTTCGAAATAACTGTTGAGGTTTACCAGTTATTTTGAGAGAAGAGTTTTCTCTCGAAATAACGCGGTTACACGGGGCGTTTTATTTTGAAATAGCGCGATTTCAAAATAGTGCCCGGACGCGATGATGCGAATAAAGCACGGGATATTCAAATCCCAGCTTCATTTATGATTTCAAATGCCTACACTTGCATCCCTATTTCGAAATAGGGTGCAAGTGTAGACTCATACCCCAAAGGAGTTACGATTTCAGTGCTTTAGGATTAACTTTTTTTAAAAATCCACTATGCGGCTGCTGGCACTCAGACAAAACCTGTTAGACACCAAACAAAATAAAGCTAAAACAAACACAAAGCCTAAACCGTGATCAAATGCATAATTGGGAGGTTTTGTTTTTAAAAAAGCACACAGTTTATAAACGGCGGTTTGCATCACCTGATTGGTTTCAAAACAATGTCCAGAACACACAGGGCAGCTCAGACCCATGTTGCTCATGTCATAAAAATTGGCTTCTCCTAGACATTACGGAAGCTGAAATTCCTTCGGTGAGGTTGCTCCTCTCAGTCAACCCCATGATGCCAGTTTATTGTCACATTGCATTTTGCCCTTCTGTCTTCATAAATGATTTCCCATAGACTCCGAATAAAAGATGCACTTTGTCATTTCCGCTATATTGCATGTCCACTGGGGGAATAATAAATAACGGCCATTTCCAATGGCAGTCAGAATGGGGACGGGGAAGTTTGCAACAGTCCTTTCTGAAGCGCATAAATCAGGGAAAGCTGTAATAAATAACCGGGACTATCAGATGGAAGAATTCAAGAGTCCATGTTTCACCTCCTGCAGCATGTGTTCAGGGATCCGCTTCCAGCCCTGTCATTGTCCTTTTTCCTTGAGAGCACCCATCAAGACCGATGATTTCTGTAATCTGTGAATTTGTTGGCAGCGGTCGTGCGGTTCAGGAGAGGAGCGTGAATTGCTGGGGGGGGCCTGGGCCTGTCTGGCTGACAGGTAGCCAGTGCTGCTCGATGCGCCATTATGCCTCGGCTGCAAAGCAGGCGCTTCTCATCCAGGATGGAGAGATGGTACTCACAGAAATCAATCAGCAACGCCACCTGCTCGTGAAGGGGGAGAGACTTGTATCTTCTCTGAGCCAGGCAAAAGAAAGCTTCGACGAAGGCCTGCAAGCACATCCCTTCAAAGAAGAGGAGAGTTTACATTAGAACCCTGGCACAGGTGACTCTCAGGTGCTGCAGTCTTTTGATCTGTCTTATTTCTACCCCACCCTGCCTCCCAAGCACTGGATGTGTACGTACACACTCTCCTGCGCACTGCTAGTCAACTTTTTAATTCAAGCAACAACTGCCGACAAGGTCACTCACAATACACCCGACCTCTTTGCCCTTCAAAGACCAAAATGAGACATTTTCTGTGTATGTGACACACATATCGAACAGATCAACGATTTTTTAAAAATAAAAGTGTCCCGGAATAGCAAACATGCCCAAATTGGGTTACGGATGGGTGACATTCCCAAAAGCAGAAGCTAGTCACTAGGAGATGCTGTGATAGCTGCATGCATCAGTCTGACCTGAGAGTCTGGCATCTGGAGGTAAATGGCTACAGCATCTATTGATTCTAAGAGGTTGTAAAATTGAATTGACTCAAGATCAGCCCTGATTCTTGTTGCTTCAGCTATTACATCGAAATTGAGGCTGACACACATGCACATGCTGAGCTTCAGAGAATATCATCTACCCAAGCCAAAACCCCCCCGTCCTACGTGCCGCTGACGTGTGTCCTTTTAAACGCTGCATTTTTAGAGACGGGATGAAAGCAAAAGCTCAGCTCCGAATAGGCTCCAGATTCCAGGGTGTTTCAGTTGTGGCTCTGCAAAGCTGGTCCCATTTAAGGGGGCCCTCATAAATGTATGAGTGAGTCATCCTAAACTTCCTGTCCCCTCTGCTGACATGGCCCTGTGCAGCCAGCCATCTCTGGCCTGAGTGCTGAGTTGCCCACTCGGATTACCAATCAGTGACAGTCCCAGTGGTGGAGGTAGCAGCAGGGCTCTTCCCCACTAGGAACTGGACGGGAATTCATCAACTCGTTACACCGAACAGCCCCGGGACAGCAATAACTTTCAGTCTCGATGAACCTGGGCTGGATTTGAACTGGCCCCTGGATGTGAAAGGCTCCGTGTTCCACCATCCTCTCTAAGCAGCTCAGTCTAGGGATGTAAGCGACTAGTCGCTTCCCGCCCCCTCCCCCCCACGCTTGCTGCCTCTATCAGAGGCAACAAGGGGTGGGGAGCAGGAGTTGGCACTGAAGCACCGTCTCCACGGTGGGCAGTGGGTAGCGGCACGCTATCCCCGATTCCTGGCTCACACCTAGTCCCAGATGTTGTGTCTCTGATTTTTAAACATATTAACAGCCCGCCGGCTCTTAATACATTTAAAAGGCAGAGCCGCAACAGGGTTAGCTTCCGGGGGCAAGTGCTAACCCCGCTGCAGCTCCCCTGCTTAATGACTAGTCAATGGAAAATTCCATCAACTAGTCGATTCAATTTTACATCCCTAGCCAGGCCCTGCATTTTTGCACATTTGCCCAGGTACAGCTTTCCAATCCACTCTGCTTTGCAGCTGCTTTTCCTCTCCCACTAAAAGAGGCTATAAACGAGAGGCTGGGGCTTGGCTGTCCACCAGGTAATTCACAGCCAAGTGCGGAGACTGGAACCTGCCCCGTGGGCACAGCTGGGCTATTCAGCTCATGGCGCCTAGGGAAGGGAAGGCCAAGGGCCGGGATGGGTTTTCTGCAGCAACAGCAGCTGCCTATTTTGGCTTCTGAAAAGCCCTTTTCTCCAGCTCCAGGGAAAGCGGCTCCCGTGAGGGATCTGCGTTGTCAGCTGTTTGCCATCAGTCCGTTCTCAAATTCCCTCTGCTTTCTACCAGCAACCCTTAGCGCCTGCTGCCTTCTTCATTCAGCCCTACCGGGGCAAGACCTGCTACAGCACCAGGTGCAACCCCCCGGCTCTGGCGAGAGGTGCCCTGAGAAAATGACCTCAAGGGGTCAGCAGCTCAGGTTTCTCTCTCATCCAGGAGCTAACCCTCCCAGCCACACACACATTGTACGGACACAGAGGCAAGAGCCTCTTACTGCATCACCATTACCACTTGCCTCCAAAAAGCTAGCTCAGGGGTTCACAAACTGGGAGGGGGGGTCACAAGGTTATTATGGGGGGGTCATGAGGTGTCAGCCTCCACCCCCAAACCAGTGTGCCCTCATTTTTATGTCCATGAGCAGAATGAATGTTCTGATGTGCACCAATATGGAGGCGATGTGGGACACAGAACGTCTCTATTGGTGCACATCACAAAACTCATTCCACACATGGACAGTGTGGGGTGGGGGTGAGCTGAGGGGTTAAGGGCGAGGGAGAGGGCTCATGACTGGGTCAGAGGCTGGGTGTGGGGGCTCTGGCTGGGGGATCAGTCTCCGGGTGGGGCCAGGGATGTGGGTTTGGAGGGCTCAGGGCAGTGGCAGGGTGAGTAGTGCTCCGGGGGAGGGAGGGAGGGCAGGCTTTAGGGTGGGGCTAGGATGAGCAGTTTGGAGGGGGGCAGGCTGCCTACGGAAGAGGGGACAACCCCCGCCCCCTCTCACCACAGCAGCTTGAGGCCAGGTGAGAGGCGCCTCACCAGCTCTGGCGGGGCCTAGCTGGGGAGGGGCTCCCCGCCAGAGCCCTGGCATGTCTGAACTAAGCTGGGTGGGGGCCAGGGAAGGGGCACTTCTCCCCCAGCCATGGCAGGTCCATACCGGTCTGGTGGGGCCAGGGCAGGGATGCCTCTGCCCGGCCGCGGCAAGTCCAGGGTAGCTCTGCACTGGGGCTGGCAGGCCGAGCGTCCCTCTCTGGCACAGCAGCTCTGCACTGGGACCAGGGGGCAGAGGTGCCTCTCCTCACCACAGCTTGTCTGGGGCTTGTGGAGAGGCATCTCCCCCCACTGCTGCCTTAAGCCCCTCTACGGACTTAACAGGCATCTGCACAGCTGCGCAGCTGAGACGGAACTTAGCCACAAACCCCACTTTGTGTGTTAATACAGCAATTCCTCATCTGACACTGCAGGTGTGTTTCAGAAAATGATGGTGCTAAGTGAAAACGTGTTACGCGGGGTCAATTTTCCCATTGAAAATAATGGAAGAGGTGGGGGTTGCGTTTCAAGCGGGGGTGTCTGTTGGGACCGGGACATAAGGTTGGGGGAGAAAGGGGACTGGGAGGGGGAGTGTTTGGCTCTGGGGAAAGGAAGGGGGGGAGGACTGGGTTGGGAGTATGCCCCCGTGAGGAGTCTGCTGGGGAACGGTACGGCAAGCGGTGAACTCTCTGCCGCTTTGCAGGGAGATGGGGGAAGCCCCGTGCAGCTGCCGGCGATGGGCCGGCTGGGGAAACCCAGCCGCTAGCCTGCAAGTGGGGGTGGAGGAGAGGGGGAGTCAGCGGGGAATGGCGCAGCGAGCAGCGAACCCTCCACCGCTTTGCAGGGAGGGGGGGAAGCCCCGCGCAGCTGCTGGCAACAGGCCGGCTGGGGAAATCGTGTTATTCCAGGGACGGTCGTGTAATTCAAAAAACATTTCCTAAAAAAAATCGTGCTATCGCGAAAACGTGTTAAGCAGGCACGTGTTAAATGAGGAATTATTGTATTCAAAATGTGATTTCAATGTATGGGGGGGCACACTCATAGGCTTGCTCTGTACAAGGGGTTACCAAGACAAAAGACTGAGAACCACAGTGTTAGGCGCTCCTGCAGCCCTCCTGTGCAAACACTGTCTCCCACCCCTTCTGACACTGGTCTGAGGGGAAGTTCAGACCCCCACAGCCGATCTGTCACATGCATCTCGGTGATTCTCCGCAACTGGCCTCCCCAAGGAAAAGAGTCTGCTGCAATGCCTTGTGGGAGGGCGAGTTCTGCTCCTTCCACCACCCACCCCCAAGGGAGTGTCATCTCGCTGATCCCAGGAAAGAGATTCGGTTTCACCTCCGAGCCCCGAGGACTGGGTTCAGCCAGAGGAGAGCCAAGCTCTGGGAGCGTGCAGGATGGGCATGCAGAGCGGGGGCATTGGCAACAATTCCTCCACAAAGTTCTGCTTCTCTGCAGGCTCTGCAGAAGCAGGGCTACCCGGGTGTCCTCTGAATGAATCACGTTAACAGCACGTTACGAGGGCCAAGGGGAAAGGTGGCCGCACGCGATGCGAATTCCTGCATTTTGGACCCTTGCCGTAACACCCTATTTCATTCTTAATGAAGGCCCTATGTCCCGCCGGACCTTTGTAGAGTGTCAGCAACAAGGAGCTGTCATAGATGGTTGGCATCTTACCCAGCTCCCCCAGTTAGAGCGCACACTTAAGGGGATTATTTTCAGCCCAGATGCTGAGGGTTGGGTTTTTTAAACTCAGTTTAGGTAATTGGTGTTGCAAGAAGCGGCGTCTTTTGAAACATTGCAATTACAGCCCAGAGTCTAATTTCTCTTAACTAAGACTGCAATTGGGGTCACTCACGCGCTCTGCGGTGAACCAGCTTGCACAGAAATGGCTGGGTTATCTGACAGAAGCAGCTGTCAGCTCAGTACATTATTTTACCCGTCACGGGGAGCTATCACATGGGGAGCAGGGCCGATGTGGGAGCAGACGTATTTTCCTCCCACAAGTGACACTCATGCAGAGTATTTAATGGAAAAAGTTAGACTCTGCTGTTTTACAATAACAGAAATAGCTATTGTGTGATTTACAGGTGGAAGTGGGCAAAATTGCCACAGATAGTTCAGGAAGATAATCAGATACAGAAATATTATTCTCTACTTCTCTTATTTCAAAAAAACCCACTTCTGGTTCACTGAGGCCCTAAACAAATCTGGTAGCCCTGGAAGCTGAAACGTTGGGCTTGAACGTTCACCTGCCTGGGATGCTCTTGCGAATGCAGTCCTGTCAACTAAACTACTATATATTTTAGAGAGTTTGTCTATTTGATCAAGAACTCCTCCTAAATGGTAACAGCTAGGACCACCAAATTTGGTGTATTGCTTCTTCTTATCATAATTTAAAGCAAGGTAAGGGCTTAGTTGTGCCAGGAAAATGGAATGTGCCTGGATTAGTATTGCTTCTCATAAAACCAAACAGAAAAGGAACAGAATCACCAAAGCAAGTACAGTCCTCAAACCTGACAGGATACAGTGAATGCTGAAAGAGACTGAACCAAGGTGAGCCAGAAAAATGCAATGAACCTGGAATAGGATTGCTTCTCAATAAACCTTACAGAAAGAGATTAAAAGGAGAAATTCAGAGCAGTGCTCTCTTTTGGGACTGTTAATTCAATGTTTAAGGTATGAAAACTAGAAGAAAATGTTACTGGAAACCAAAATGACTATAGCCCTTTTTTTTTTACAGCACAGCAAATGATAAGCATTTATGGGGATGAAGAAACAAAACATGCTTGGTGAAATTCCAGAATTGCGGACCCGAGCAACACGGGGTAAATCTGCTAGTTTAAAATAAATGACTTAGTCGCACACTGAAAGTCTAAAAAGAAGCCTGCATGTCTGCTGTACAATTCCTCTCTGTAGAAACACCACCATCCCTCCCTCTCTATAGAGAGTATTTTGTGCATCTGTAATCTTGTTACCATTTTGTGATTGTGAAAATAAGGGGGTTTCTAATGCAGCTATCCCAAGTGCAATGTAGCAATTCAGACATTATTAAACATCTAATGACTAATAAGTTATTTGAAATACATATTCAATTTCTTTCTCTGATATGACTCCATTTGTTTCCTTTATCACTCTTTTGAGCCATATACTTTATGTATTACTCCGTGTGCCTGATGTGGATGTTATCTGATATATAGAAAGGCTACCATACAGTATAGTTTATCTTCTTATAAACTAGGTAAAATAATACTTCTCTAAGGGTATGTCTACACTTGCTCCCTAGTCTGAACTAGGGATGCAAATGTAGCATACCGAAGTTGCTAATGAAGCGCATGATTTAAATATCCCACGCTTGATTAGCATATTTGCGTCCGGTCACCATTTTAAAAATCCACTAGTCCGAATTAACTCACCACGTGTAGACACGGTATTCCGAAAGAAACCCCTTCCCTCGGATTAACTGTTACTCCTCGTGGAATGAGGTTTACTGGGGCGGTTGACAAGGGCTTCCCTTGTTGACCGCGGAGCATCCAGACTACCGTGCTGTGCTGTCAGACAGCTGATTGGCTCAGTGCAGCAGCCATTTTGATTTTTCCTATGTCTAGAAACCTAATCTACATGGCTCCGTCGACGGAGCCATGTAGTCTAGTAGTCTAGACATACCCTTGGGCTGTGTCTACATTGGCATCCCCTTCTGGAAAAGGGATGCTAATGAGACATATCGGAATTGCAAATCCGCGGGGGATTTAAATATCCCCACGGCATTTGCATTTACATGGCTGCCGCTTTTTTCCGGCTTGGGGATAAGCCGGAGAAAAGCGCCAGTCTAGACGCGATTTCAAGTAGGAATAAGAAATCCTCCAGAAAAGGGCTTATTTTCCGGAGAAACGCGTCTAGACTGGCGCTTTGCTCCGGCTTATCCCCAAGCCGGAAAAAAGCGGCAGCCATGTAAATGCAAATGCCGCGATTTGCAATTCCGAAGCGTCTAATCTGCATCCCTTTTCCAGAAAAGGGGTGCAGTGTAGACACAGCCTTGGTGTTTATGTAGGATAGAGCTAGGAGTCATTTTGTAAAAATAAAATACTGATAAATCATGGAAGGAAATTCTCAGCTGGAGTGATTTTTTATTATACCACTGCTTTGTTCCTTTAAAAAAGAGACATACATGCGCACATGTATATGTATAATTAGAATGAAATGCACACGTGTTTGCTTTTATCGGGGGGAGGGAGGGGTTCTTTGTTGAAAGATATTATGCTCATTAGACAGAAATCCTCGCTTTATAATAAACTAAACTAATACCACCTGACTTTTATACAGTGATTTTCTTCAGTAGAATTCAAAGTGCCTCACAATCTTTAGTGTATTTTTCCTCCTCTCAACCATTTGGTAAACAATGGCAGAGCTATTATCTCCTGTGTTCAGGTGGAAACTAAGGCCCAGAGAGGATAAGTGGAATCTGTGTCTCCCAAGAGCCAGGCTACTGCCCACTCAATGGTCCTTCCCTCCCTCCTTTCCTTTGCAAGTGCTGTACAACAAGCAGTGGTAACGCAAAATGCCCTGTGATCCAATTCTCACCTTGAAACCCCCCCTTGGTCACTGTGAAGGCATTACGTCTCTATGGCTATTCCATCCAGGGTTTTAGAGTTAGCGCTGCCCACAAAGGTGCCAGCGGCAAGTGTCTTTTTTGAGATGGGGACACCTGTCCAGTAAAAGGCACCAGACGTATTTCACAAAAAAGCTATGGTGCAGCTATCAGAAACATCCAGCCTTATTTTCTCATTGGAATGTGGTAGCAATTTGAGAGCTTACGTTATGTAAGGCTTGATGTATTTAAGCCATTACTGCCACAAGAAAACGACCTCTGAACTCTGCTGTCTTGACAAATTAGTATGTCTTGGGTCTACACATGTGAATGGAGCAAGAGAGAGATCATTACACACTAAAGCCAGGCTATGAAACTAACAAACAACTAGCAGACAGTAATACGCTTTCTTCATTTTATTCCACGACAGACAAGCCAGCTCACTAAGAATGGTGATTAGCAAACCGAGTCTAGTCCAGACCGAAAGGTCAGCCTGGACTCCCATTAAACAATGTCATTTATATTGCACCAGACTACAGACACATATGGCCTCAAATGTTGCTAATTTAGCAGAGGATGTCATAGCATCAACTACCTTTTATTGTGATTGCCTCCAGGAACTTTGGGTGCGCACGAAACATGGTTTTAAAATGTATTATGCAGAAATGATTTGTTTGGTTATGGAAACATATTTTGCAGCATCCTTAATTATTTACTGAGGAAAGCACCTACTAAAAATGAGTGACAGGACTGTTAAAGGGTAAAGTGATCTTAGATACTCGAACAGAGACGATACAAAACTTCTGAAAAGTTTCAGAGTACCTGAGCTCAGGTAACCTGTCAACATTCTCCAATCGTTTTTATGAGCCCAAAGCAACGTGTCTTTGATGATAGAATCCAGAGGCTAGTTAGCATAAACGCAGGCATAACATTTAGCACGTAGCTTACGTTCTGTTGCCTTTTTCATAAGCGATCTTTTGAAATGCAAATGTTCACCAAGGGACAAATTTTAAAAAAGGGTCCTTGATTCTGGAAACTTCCTTTCTTTGGCATCCAAGCTGAGACAGTTTAGTTGATTCCCAGAAATGCTGAGCAGCAGCAGCAGCTCCCAACGGGAGTTGTGTGCGCTCAGCAACCACAAAAGCAACAAAATATGCCAACCAAGTTTAATCCACTACATTTGGGGGGGGGGGGGTATGTAACCAAGGATATTAAGCAATATTAATCATTATTCAAAATTTAAGCAAAGACATTTCTATTTAAAGAGTGTTAACTGCAGATATAAAAGTACTGTAACTATTCTATCACTTAGTAATAGACTGAATGGCACACATTTAGAGAAATCAATGGGTTTTGCAGAGTTGTAAAATTGGTCCCAAAGGCTTTTACATAAACATTGACTCATGCCCCATGAATGAATCGAGATTTGCTAACAGGTTCTTAATGTAATTTCAAAGGAATGTAAGACCAAAAAAAACCCCAATGAATCAAAGTCTCCGTTACTATAGCATCCTGATCTTGACCTACAATTTCAGAGCATGGCTTTAATACAATTTTAAAGTACCTATGGGTCATATTTAAAGGAACAATTAGTACCCCAAGCCCATTACATACGTACTAGACTACAATGCCACCAAATAAATAGTCTGCAACACTAAATCATACATTTAAAGGCTAGTTAAATTAAATTAAATGATTCATCACCCTGCCATATTGTGTGGCACACGTTTCAAGAAAGCCTCATTTGTAGAATGCACTTAAATGTGCTTAACTCAGTCTCATGCTTAAGTCAAACAAGTGTTTAAGTAACATTCCAGAATATGGATATCTTTCTGAACAGGGGACGAATACATTAATTCCATGTTGTAAGATGCGCTTATTTGTGCAAGTTTGTGTCCTGCACTGTGAATACTTCTGACAAATTACAACATATGATAGAATTATTAACTAGCTGATTACACAAGCAATCACAGATGTGTTTTCCCAGACAGGTGACAATGGAACACCCACCTTCCTGCCACAAAGCAATAGTTGCAGCAAATAGGATTCTACAGCACGATCATTTACATGGCATCTGTCAAACAGAAAAGCTTTTGAAGACTGAGATCTACCCTGTGACCAAGTCAACATGCAGTTCCTTTTTTCATACAGTTAGCTAGATGGCAAACCAACTAGCAGGAATTCTACATATATGCCCCTTCCGGACTATGTACATGCAGCAGCTCTCTATATATCCCATCCTCCAATCACACACAGAGATTTGAGGCAGACAATAGAGCTGTACTATACAGTCCCAAAATGGCATCACGTGGCTTTCAGTGATGGCTCAGTATTACAACTGGTTGTGGTACAAAGCATCGGGCTGGCTAGTTTAATACCGGCATGAAAGGAAGACAATTGAGTGCAGGGGGTCTCTTGATTTTCTCCATTTGAGCCACATAAAGTGCTCAGATATCATGGTGATGGGTGACAACTAAATGCTAGTAAACAAACAAACAAACAAACAAACAAATAGCCATACTGTCTCAGAAGCCAATCATTTCCTTCAGGAAAACAGGTAATGCAATTGGCGCTAAACAGCACGAAATGCAGCCATCATAAAGGCATCTCCACTGGCTGATTCTGCAGAGCTCTTTAACAGTGCAGCAGTAATTTGCTGAACACTTAGTACAAGATTGTACATTAATCCATTTGGAAAACGAATCTTGCAAAGATTTTTAGGAGCCCCCCCCCCCCTCCTCTGTGCTTAAATACAGAAAATATTGAAACCAAAGTCAACCCAATGATTTATGTGTGCTCATGCAACACTAGGTCCCATGGGTTTTCAATGTGTACTCAAATCTATTATTACCCTTGCTCACCATGGGAAAAAAGTAATTACAGAAAAGAAAGTCTACTCTTTAGTGGGAGCAAAAGATAAGTGCCATACTCAGGAAAGAGGAAAATGCCGAGATTTCAGTTAGCTTGTTTTCCTTTGAAAGGAAGTTACAAAAACACCATTATATAAGCAGAGGGAATAAACACAATAGTAACCCACAGAATAGGAACAAATCAGCTAACTACAATGGTCCATTTTTCAGGCTAAACAATACAATTTATACTGCAGACATCTGTGTGGTACGTTGGAGACTTTTTTTTTTTTAAGGGAGATGAAGCCACTTTTAAGATCTATGTGTAAAGCCACAAAAAGCATCAAGTGAAGAATATACTGAGCATGGTAAATTTACCATTGTTTGGAACGTATGGTTTTCAAAGGATTCTAAGGGACAGCTTAGACAGAAAGTCCTTGAGCCTGAGAAATGGAGTTTGTATGGACTCCAGCCCCAACTAGCATCAGACTCTGTCCCTTCCACTGGAGACCCACAAACCTATCATTGTTCATTGCTCAAACTGCCCTCATCAGGACAAGGGCCCTAATTTACTAGGTGCTCTATAAACACAGAGGAGAGACAGTGCCTGCCCCAAAAAGAATAAGAAAGGAGAAAACAGAGAATCACAGAAAGGGCAGGTGAAATCTACCCCAACAGCTGCTCAGCCTGGACATTAAACTTCGGCAAATTTCTTTTAATCAGTTAGCAAGGATTGAACCTCACAGTCCTCCTCTGTGGAAGCTAAATATTAGCGCTCTTGTTTTACAGACCACTTGACTGTGGCACAGAGAGGCTGAAGGACTGGCCCCCACAACAGCTCAGTGATGCAGCCAGGAATAAACCCACTCACCCTATCAAATGTTTTTCATTTGGGTTTTGGATACCAGCGTAGGGTTGCCAGGTGTCCAGGTTGTGCCCAGACTGTCTGTTATTTGGGTCCTCTGTCCAGTAAAAAACAAAAACAAAAAAACCCAGAAAATACAAGACATGTGAAATGTCCAGTATTTCCTGTTTCCCTCGGACAGAATCCTGGTGGGGACAATTTTCCCCTGACGCATCTGGTGAGGGCGGGGGAGTGAGGAGCGTGGTGGGGCCATTTAAAGGTGCAGCGCCTTTTTTTTTTTTTCTTAACAACTTTGGTCTCCCGTTTTTTTTTTCCCTCAACAGAATTTTTTCCTGTTTTTTTGGGGGGGTGGGGGCAGGGGGGGAAGCGGTGTTCAGTATTTTTTGTTAAACCATCTGGCAACCCCAATACCAGGGGTTCAGTGCTGTTCCACAAAACACCTCCTCTGCAACCGTGATCTCGGTGGTTCTCGCTCCCTTTCAGATGCCATAGTCTTCATTTAAAATAATCCAGGGAAGTAATTTCTAATTTGCCGGACACTGCTCCTAGGGTTGCCAGATGGTTTCAACAAAAATACTGGACACGCTTGACATTACATCACAATCTACATTACATTTTATTTAGAAAATACCAGACATTTCTATTTTCTCAATTTGGTTTCCAAACTGAAAGCTCAAATACTGGACTGTCTGGTTCAAAACCGGATGCCTGGCAACCCTAACTGCTCCACAGGGAGACAACTAGGTGTCAGAGAGCCCAGGCCACCTGGCACCTCAAACTTGAGCTCTGCTCAAGAAAGCGGAGGGGGTCTCCTTACCCTCTCGGATAAGGGCACTCTCGTCTCTCACTGGGAAGTGGGAGCCTATAACCACGTTATTATTGGCTCTCCATGTCTTCAGTGGCCATACTAGTCCCCGTTGGTAGAGCTGCCTCTAGCGGACTGCTTCTGGAAAGTCACGGGGTGATGGAAACAGGTGCCACTCTTATGAAACCTCTCAGCCAAACGGAGAACTTATTTAAACTGTGGTTTAAAATCACAAGGTAGATGTAAGAGCTCCTGAAATGGGTTTTAACGGCAAGGCAGTCTAACCCTGCCTTCCCTAACTGATGGTGTTTGGTGGGTATGGAAAAATAGTCTGAGTTCCAAAACAAGTGCCCCGGGGGACAGAATAGGATAAAATAGGCTCCCTGCTTTATTTTATTGCTGTTACTTGGCACGGAGGTGAGCATTATACAAAACACAAGCATTAAGGTTGTCGTGTCCCCAAGGCCCGACCATCAAGATACAGAAAGGAAAGGGGCGGTGGGGAGAGCTAGAGGAAGGAGTTTCTCTCTTGATCCAGTACTTTTTTGTGTGCATCGTATGGGCCTCATGGGAAATGTAGCTCTGTCGACAGTGATCAAAATGAGGAAGGGTTTTCCATGCACTAAGGCAGAAGGTATGAAAGGCAAAGAAGGTAATAAAGTGATAGGGAATAGCCAGCATGGGTTTATGAAGAACAAGTCATGCCAAACTAATCTGATAGCTTTCTTTGATAAGATAACGAGCCTTGTGGATAAGGGAGAAGCGGTGGATGTCATATACCTAGACTTTAGTAAGGCATTTGATACGGTCTCGCATGATATTCTTATTGATAAACTAGGCAAATATAACTTAGGGCCACAATAAGGTGGGTGCATAATTGGCTGGATAACCGTAGTCAGAGAGTTGTTGTTAACGGTTCTAAATCCTGCTGGAAAGGGATAGCAAGTGGAGTTCCTCAAGAGTCTGTTTTGGGACCCGTACTGTTCAATATCTTCATCAATGATGTAGATATTGGGATAGAGTGTACGCTTATTAAGTTTGCAGATGATACCAAACTGGGTGGGGTTGCGACTTCTTTGGAGGATAGGGACATAATTCAAAATGACCTTAGCAAGTTAGAGAAATGGTCAGAGGTAAACAGGATGAGGTTTAATAAAGAGAAATGCAAAGTGCTCCACTTAGGAAGGAACAATCAGTTCCATACATACAAGATGGGAAGCGACTGTCTAGGAAGGAGCATGGCGGAAAGGGATCTAGGGGTCATAGTGGACCACAAGTTGAATATGAGTCAACAGTGTGATGCTGTTGCAAAAAAAGCAAATATGATTTTAGGTTGTATCAACAGGTGTGTTGTAAGCAAAACTCGTGAAGTCATTCTGCCGCTCTACTCTGCACTAGTTAGGCCTCAGCTGGAGTACTGTGTCCAGTTCTGGGCGCCACATTTCAAGAAAGATGTGGAGAAATTGGAAAGGGTACAGAGAAGAGCGACAAGAATGATTAAAGGTTTAGAGAACATGACCGATGAAGCCAGGCTTCATGACCTGGGCTTGTTTAGTTTGGAAAAAAGAAGATTAAGGGGGGACATGATAGCGGTTTTCAAATATCTAAAAGGGTGTCACAAGAAGGAAGGAGAAAATTTGTTCCTCTTGGTTTCTGAGGACAGGACAAGGAGTAATGGGCTTAAAGTGCAGCAGGGGAGGTTTAGATTGGACATTAGGAAAAAATTCCTAACTGTCAGGGTGGTCAAATATTGGAATAAATTGCCAAGGGAGGTGGTGGAATCTCCCTCTCTGGAGATATTTAAGAACAGGTTAGACAGACATCTGTCAGGGATGGTGTAGACGGAGCGTGGTCCTGCCTTGAGGGCGGGGGGGCTGGACTCGATGACCTCTTGAGGTCCCTTCCAGTCCTATTATTCTATGATTCTGTGAAAGAGGGGGAAGTAAATGACATACAGTGTCAACTTGTCAGGCCCTCCCACCGCCAGACTGACTGAGAGGCTCTCGATCGGTACAAGTTGTTCCGCTTTGCCGTCTGCGTCCATTTCAGGATTCGTTTGTACCTGATGTGGCATTTATGCTACAGCTTACACCCTAACTGACTCTGGCCCACTGCCCTTAGTGCAGGGGTGGACAAAAGGGCCTCTGTGAGCTGGATCCGGCCCGCCAAGTGCGTGGATCTGGCCTGCAGTGGCCCTGCTGCTCCCCTGCTCCCAGGCCAATGAGGGCCTGGGGATGCGAGCGTGCGCGAAGCCTCCTCCCGCCCTGCCAGGAGCATGTGATGCTCTGAAGCTCCATGTGCAGCTCGCAGGGCAGATGGGAGAGTGGAGGAGGCTTTGCTCCCCCACCCCCAGGGCAATCAGGGCCTGAGAGCGGGAGAGCTGCGTGAAGCTTCCTTCGCCTTGCCCCAGCCCTGCAGGAAGCCCGTGGTACTTCAAAGTACCACATGCTCTTCTCAGGGCAGGAGGAGGCTTCCTGCACTCCCCCGTCCCCAGGCCCTGATTGGCCTGGGAGTTGAGGAGCATGCCAAGCCTCTTCCAAGACATGGGTGCCTAGTGGGGGGGAGGGAGCAAAGGGACTCCCCCACCCCCAGACCAATCATGCTCTGGGGGTAGGGTCACCCTGCCCCTTCCTGTTTAGGCCCCACCCCTTCCTGTTTAGGCCCAGGGCTACTTCAAACATTTTTG
The DNA here is from genome assembly GCF_052426305.1 of Pelodiscus sinensis. NCBI lineage: Eukaryota > Metazoa > Chordata > Testudines > Trionychidae > Pelodiscus > Pelodiscus sinensis. Next base: position 21,263,662 of record NC_143074.1, on the reverse strand, counting down.
AAGTGGCCCCTGGGCAAAAATTACTGCCCATCTCTGCCTTAGTGGCTGCCTCCTAGAGGCACAAAACGCAATGGGCAGGCCTCCCCCAGGTGCTCTGTACTTCTGCTTCTCAGCAGAGTCTGCAGATATGCCACAAACCCCAGACCAGAATGGATGAGGAGACCTTACATCTACTAACGGCCTCAGAATGGCTAGTTTTGCAGCACTGGCTTGCTGTAGATGCCTGCGTGCCGTTGGGGGTTCCAAACCCCTTTGGTTGACAATACCCTCATTCATGTTTCCACTTCCTAATACTAAAGTTATAGGAAGATATTAAAACCCCAAGCCTTTAACATTTTTAATAAAAAATGACAGTTAAATTGGCTCACAAACAGCAGAGAAGCTACATATTGTTAAGTTTCATAAGGGTCCTGAGTACATATTAAAAATCTAATAGAGAAAACATCATTTGCCTTTTAACACTCTCTCTTCCTGTATAGGTCCTAGGTGGGAGTCTGTTTAGTTCTGGCTCCCCTCCATGCAGGTTTATCTTCATTCCTATAAGCATCAGACAGAAGGGGTTTATTCTTCCCTTGCTGCGTCCACATAAGTTTCATTAAGCTTACTGGAAATTCTAGGCATGCTTAAAGAGGCCCTTTTCGAGCATCCAGACATGAGGTATACCAAAAACTAGTCTGCTGTGCGTGGCTGGTATGTAGAGTAAGACAGAGTATAAAGCTGATACTAGAGGGAATAAATGTAGCAATTTAGTATAAACAGTTTAGATTCCATGCCTGCAAAGCTGAGGGGAACTGTATTATTAAATCACTAGCTTTTTGGGACAGGGATTGTGACTGGATAGGAGTTTATACAGCACATAACACAATCAGGCTCCAATCTTGCTTGGGGCTTCTAATCGCTATTGCAGTATAAATGTTTAATAAGAGTAAAACATTGTGATAATAGTATGCTTTAGAGAAGGGAATTCTGCAGCATGGGGAACAAAACCCTCACTGTGAAAACACATGTAAGGAAAAAATGACAACGGGGCATTAGTGGGGAAAAGTGCCAGACTAGCTAAGTCTGTCAAGAGTGACTAATGATTTGTGAGGCTCCACTCTGAGACACTGAGGGGCCAGATTTCACCAGAGTCCTAGAACCCACTCTCTGTCTCAACTTGGGCACCCAAAATCACTAGCCACTTCTGAATAGCTTGGCCACTAGGCCTATTTATCTACACACAGTTTGATGCAAGCTTGTCAAGATGGAGTAGGCTGGGAAAGACTGAATGGTCCATCTTAACTACTGTCGTGTACCACAAAAGCCCCTATTTTGAAGGGCTAAACCCCAGTATTACCCTGGAAGTCAAAGGCTCCACATCCCATTATCATTCATCAACAATTTAAATAATGGCATAGAGAACATACTTGCTGAGTCTGCAGATGACACCAAGCTGGGTGGGGTTGCAAGTGCTTTGGAGGAGAGGGTCATAATTCAAAATGATCTGGACAAACTGGAGAAATGGTCTGAGCTAAATAGGATGAAGTTTAATAAGGACAAATGCAAAATGCTCCACTTAGGAAGGAACAATCCGTTTCACACGAACAGAATGAGAAGTGACTGTCTAGGAAGGAGTACTGGTCACAGTGGACCACAAGCAAAATAAGAGTCAAACCTAAAATAACACACTTTGAAAGAAGAAAAAGTGCTAACAATACAAGTATGTGTTGGGTCAGGAGATGAGTGTGAAAGACTGTGTGTGTGCGTGTGAGTGTGTGTGAGGGAGAGAGAGACAGTGTGTGTGAGATTTGCATTGCCCTTTTAAGGATGCTGAGCATGTTCAGACATAGGAGCAGCTGTCAGCAAGCTTCCTCCATCCCGAGCCCTGTCGTTTCCCCCCTCTCTGTGGAGATGGGGTACAAGGGTGGAGGAAAGGTTAGAGGTCTAGGTTAGATATTAGAAAAACTATTTCCCTAGGAGGGTGGTGAAGCACTGGGATGGGTTCCCTAGGGAGGGGGTGGAATCTCCATCCCTGGAGGTTTTTAAGTCTCGGCTTGACAAAGCCCTGGCTGGGTTGATTTAGTTGGGATTGGTCCTGCCTTGGGCAGGGGGCTGGACTTGATGACCTCCTGAGGTCTCTTCCAGCTCTAGGATTCTATGAAAGAGGGCACCCTAACATCAACACCCCGGGCCTAAACTTTGCACCCCAATCTCCTATGCTCGGTGACAACCTAAACCCCTGCACCTCCTCCTGCACTCCTGCCCAGGTCACAACCCCTCCCAGACCCTGCACTTCCTTCCTGCACCCCTTCTCCAGGTCAGAATCCTCTCCTGCACCCATATCTCCTCTCAGATCCTGCACCCCCTCCTGAACCCCAGACTCTTGCCCCAGGTCACAACCACCTCCTGCGCCCCACTGCCTCGCAGATCCCGCTCCCCTTCCTGCACTCCCATCCCTTACCTCAATCTCCATCCCAGACCCCGCACTGCCTCCTTTAATATCACAGACGAGCCTTGGAGCACTTTTCAAATTCTTGGAGTGCCCACCCTCCTGTAGCCAGACATGAACCCCATCTTGGTTTACGCCCCCCCCCCCCCCCCCGAGAGCAAGAGAAAGGCAGTCAGCCTTTGATGCCCTGGGAACGCAGGTGTGCTGCCTGTCCCTGACTCTACCATAAACAGAAACCAGACAGTAAATGGGCTAGCTGACGACCCGGGGCCTCCCGCTGTCCTGATGGCTAGTACCAGTAGTTGACACGCCTGCACTGTCCCAGGAGAGGAATCTTCGCCCATCACATACCAGAGGTGCCCATTGTCTGCATTTTCCCAGGTGTGTATTATGCTTTGCACCCTTCGTGGGAAACTTGGCGTTCAAAGCCATTTTTCCTAATTGGCCACTTGAGACCAGGAAGAAGCCTACATGACCCAAGCGGTATAAAGAGGGGTTCAGTAGCCCACCCCATTTGAGCTCCAATCACCTACACCTGCTGGCAGGTATTGATTGTCTCCCGAGGTCTGTGGGACGCCCAACCTCGCCCTACTTCTTCCCGAGGGATTGAGAGAAAGACGCTGGCCACGCCAAGTCTGGAACGCAGGGGTGAGAATTATACCTGCTAGGTGTCTATTTTGCATGCATTTAATAAGAGCTCAGAGAACCAAAAGGGTTTCAGGGTACCTGTAAGTGACTTATTAGTGTAATTTCTGTCCTGTCCTTTGTAGTGGCTGTGTTATCTGTAACACAGTAGTAGCATTTAACAGCTAAGTTTACCCTGTAACAATAAAATAATAACTGTTTAAGCTTTAACCTGACTCCTTCAGTTGCGGTAACAGAACCAAGCACAATTTAAAAGAACTTCAGCCGGTCATAAGGGACAGGTATAGGAAGAGCTTGGGCGTTTTGGATCGTGTCACTCCCAGGTGACAAATCCGTTGGGGCATCTCTCAGTCTTCCCTAGACTGCCCGCTGCAAAGGGATCCTGTATCCTAGCAGCTGAAATCTGAGGTGTAATAAGCTCTCCCTGTAAACTTCTTGGGGCGCCCAACCTTCTCCAGGTTGCCCGCTGCGAAGGGACTCCGGTCTCAGCAGTTGAAGTCTCGGGTGTATAACACACACACACACACACACACACACACACACACACACACACACACACACACACACACACACACACACACACACACACACACACACACACACACACACACACACACACACACACACACACACACACACACACACCACTCACTGCCCTGACCATTGGCTGACACCTCCCCATCTAAAATTATTGCCTACCCCGACTTAATTAAAAAAAGTGATCTTGTGCTTCAAAATGTTTGGAGACCACTGCCCTGAGGTTAAGGCAGCAACACAAGAAGAGAACAGACTGGTTAAGTAGGAAGGGATAGAATTAAGACAAGACGCTTGAACCCGGGTTGGCGGAAAAGGGGGAGTCTAAAGATGACTTCAGACACTGCATTTATATGGGCCAGAGAAGAAAATGGAGGTATGAGGGAAGCCAGAGAGGAGGGGGATATTGCTAGTTGGAGTGTACGGAAAATAAATATTTCTCTCCTCTCCTTGTTCTGGTCAGCCAAACAAAGAGAAACACCGACAAACACACAACATAACCAGTCTGTGCTAGCACCCTTACATGAGCAGACTGTACAGATTTTGTGTATACATAGTAATTTAAGAAGCAAACAAAACATGAAAAACAAATCCGGAATTAACAATGGGCCAGATGGCAATGCTAGTTTGAAGCAATAAACATGAAAAACAGCTTCCTTCTGCTAGTACTGATCAATTCCCCTATTTAATAATGTAATTAAAGGCACATTTCTGCTACCATACATATTCAGCACTAGAGGTGGCTTTTCTTTTTCTGTCTTCTTCTTCTTCGCTTAATGCAGCAGCAATATTTTAGAACTCTCTTAAAACCTGAGACCTCTTCGCCCTTAAATGCTAATTAAGATGAATACTTACCTGCAAAGGTTCAGATTTAAGCCTTGCTCTCTATTGCCAACAAAGCTCTAGTAAGTGAGCTGCCGTCTGCAGCACCGTGATAGGAACGCCTACCTTGCTGCTCCAATAAATGTTGTTATTTAATGAATTTCTCTTTTGAAAAAAAAAAGAAGCTTTTTTGGTATCATTTAAATTTGAGGCGAATTTAACAGCTGAGTAGTAGTGTAGCATCTATTCCTTGCTCATCACAAAGCTCAGGTCAGTGAGAGAAGAGCTGTAGGGTAGAACCTACTATTTGAAAAGTAAATGAATGCAGTACTTGGATCTTACCAAAAATAATCCAATCGGGCAGCAGGCGCGACCATCAAAGCGCTGGATGTGCCATTTGGAGCTCTTGAATGTGAGGTGTTTTTGTTAGCTATGTAAATTACGGTCTGAATACAGGCTGCACCTCATTGTGCTAGAATGGAGACCTCACTGGGAGAGTTATTAAGGAGAGTATGGATTTGGATGAGGCAACTCAGCATCTGCTTATGTGACCATAAAGCTAAGGCATTTCCGCATGCGCATTCACATTGGTTTTCAGTATTCAGTACAGGACTGAAGGCAAAGTGCCTTCAAACACCAGATGAAACTGCAGGTGCAGATGCAAAACCCAAAATGACACTTGCAAAGTCGCAAGTGCAAAAAGGGCAGCTTTGTGAAACCCAGATCCAGTGAGGACCTGAAAGCAAGGTCGACCTACCCGACACATGAAAGGAAGCTAGTATAGCACTAACAGGCCAAATTCTACAGTCAGATGCAGAGGCACCGTTTCCACAAATATTAGCACAAGCTGCATGGGCATCTATGAGGGCAAAAGCTATCTAGAAACAGAAACGTATGTGCTCTGCCAGCATGGGATAGCATTACCTGATTCTCTTTGGTCTAGACCCACACTATTCCATCTTCTTGTGATATCGATGTACAGAATATCTGCAGAAGCCATTGAGAAATTGCTGTTATACAGCTTGCAGTTCCTATTAAACAGAAACCAAATAAAGAGAAAGAAAAAGTTAGCCAAAACTGTGGGAAGACAACTGGGATCAAAGGGTTTATTCAGGCCAGGTGGGCAGCTATGAAAGCACAGAGCTAAGCCAAAAGCCATGGCCAATGTAGCTTGCTGCAAAGATCAGTCAGACCAGCGCTTGTTGAACATACATGGGCGTAACCAGAGACAGCCCGGTATATACTCCCTTACAACACCCTCTATATAGCCCGTCTTCCCATTGGTTCACAACACTCGGACATCAGCTCTGCTAGGGATTCACTGGGAGCAGATCCAATGCTGTGGTTACTGCCACAACTCCAAGTCAGTTCTGAACACTTGGCACATACAACTTCATACCAACAGCCTGAAAACAACAGGACTAAACAGTTGCTACTCAGGCTGAACCTCTCTAGTCTAGCCCCTTTGGGATTTGACTGGTGCCGGACCAGAGAATTTGTCGGACCAGGGAAGGTCAATATGGTCTAGCAGCATCACATAAGAACATAAGAACAGCTGTACTGGGTCAGACCAAAGGTCCATCTAGCACAGTAGCCTGTCTGCTGACAGTGGCCAGCTCCAGATACCCCAGAGAGGGTGGACCGAAGACAATGATCATGCGATTTGTCTCCTGACATCCTTCTCCAGCCTCTGACAAACAGAGACCAGGGACACCATTTCTATCCCCTGGCTAATAGAGTTTAGGTCCATAAAAGGCTATGAAATTATCTAGCTTCTCTTTAAACTCTGTTATAGTCCTAGCCTTCACAGCCTCTTCTGGCAAGGAGTTCCACAGATTGACTACACGCTGTGTGAAGAAGAACTTCCTTTTATTAGTTTTAAACCTGCTACCCATTACTTTCATTTGGTGTCCTCTAGTTCTTCTATTATGGGAACCAAAAAATAACTTTTCTTCATCCGCCCTCTCCACACTACTCATGATTTTATATACCTCTATCATATCCCCCCTCAGTCTCCTCTTTTCTAAACTGAAAAGTCCCAGTTGCTTTAACCTCTCTTCATATGGGACCTGTTCCAAACCCCTAATCATTTTTGACCGCCGCTGAACACTGTGTGGAAGTTTTCAGAGAACTGTCCACGATAACTCCAAGATCTCTTTCCTGATTTGTCATAGCCAGATTAGTCCCCATCATACTGTACGTATAGTGGGGTTATTTTTCCCGATGTGCATTACTTTACACTTATCCACATTAAATTTCATTTGCCATTTTGTTGCCCAATCACTCAGTTTGGTGAGATCTTTTTGGAGTCCCTCACAGTCTGCTTCTGTCTTGACTATCCTAAACAGTTTGGTATCATCCGCAAGCTTTATCACCTCACTGCTTACCCCTTTCTCCAGATCATTTATGAATAAGTTGAAAAGGATTGGTCCCAGGATTGACCCTTGGGGGACATCACTAGTTACCCTTCTCCATTCTGCATTCTGAAAATTTACCATTTATTCCTACCCTTTGTTTCCTGTCTTTTAACCAGTTCTCAATCCAAGAAAGGCCCTTCCCTCTTATCCCATGGCGATGTAATTTACACAAGAGCCTTTGGTGAGGGACCTTGTCAAAGGCTTTCCGAAAATCTAAGTATACCATATCTACTGGATCCCCCTTGTCCACATGTTTGACAAGAACTCTAATCACCCATACTTCCACTGCTTAATGGCTCTTAGAAGACATTTAGGGGTCAATTAGCGCTAAATAAACCCCAGAACACTGACAGCCAGGACTGGTGGCTGTAAACAAACTTTATGGGACCACAGGAAACGTAGACACACCCATGATAAGTGGACATCCGGCTAACTAAAATCATGCTGGACCACGGATGTTGCCAGACCAGAGAGGTTCTACCTGTACATGGTTTTTAATTAGCTGGGTTTTATTAGAGATAACCAAAAAATCCACTTACTATTCTCATCCAATTGCTACAAACTGTGACCCTCCTGAAGCTATTATTATCACTGAACAATACTCACTGATCCACTGGAAATGCCTCTAGACATGGAGAAGCTGAGCGACTGATCCTGCAAGGCACTGAACATGCTGGCAACATTTGCTTTGAAAATCCCTATTTTGCTAGCAAGGGATGTTTCTGCTGGGAAATATTACGAGTGTTTTGCTGTCCTGCTCTTCCAAGTAGCTTCTTAACCCTCCTCGCTGTCAGAGAGCTGGTAGTAGTGCTTTAGAGACAAAGGGGGATCTAGGGTGTGAGCTGAGCCAGATCCGACCCGCGGACAGCATCTGGCCACTTTCTATGTATATCCTACTGCCTGGGCCACCAAATTCCCAGGTGGGGGCTCAGGCAGCCAGGTTCTATTTAAATGGCTCCCTGTTCCTGGTCAGCACTACCTCAGTAGGGGTGAGAGCCACCAGCCCTTTAAATAGCCAGAGCAATCCCAGGTAGCTGTGTCTTTAATTCAAAGCTTCTGGCCCCGGACAACTCTGGGGGGAGGCTAGTCCTCAGCCCCGCCCCTGCTGTCCCGTCTGTGGGGGATGGAGCCGGCCCATAACCATGTACCAACATTCTTTAAGTGGCCCCCCTGCTCTAAGGCACTACAGGACTACTCTTTTTTTTAAAACTTAAATTTGCAAGTTTAATTCTTGTGTGAATGGAATGAACAGAGACATCAGCTCGCTTGCACACTACCTTCCACATCCGAATGCCTTAACCAACCAACCAAACAATGCAGGAACTAATTATTCTTATCAGCCTCTTGTAACTATTTGAACAAGCTACTCACTCTCTCGATTTTTTCTTTCTTTCCTTTTCTCTCCTTTCCACTCCCTTCCCTTATTTATTCTTGGATCTGGACTTCTAATACTCCAGTCATCTGATGAAATGGGTTGTGCCCACGAAAGTTCATAATACCATCTACATGTTTTGTTAGTCTTTAAGGTGCTGCTAGACTATTAGTTGTTTTTTAAAGTTGTTTTTCCTGTTACACTAACACAGCTACCCCTCTGAGACTTCCAAAATAAAGTGCATTCTCAGCACAGTCTTAGCTTTTTTTGGCAACTTGGAATCAATCAGCTTTGCATCAAAATGACAGTGGGAGTGGGGAAGATGAGAGCTAGTTGTAGAAGTTCTAAGGACATGGTACATTTAGCGTTCTGAGGATCTGTCAGAGTTAACAAAATCTGAACATTAAAAAAAAGAGTTTAAGGACAGCTGGCAGTCGGCAGCTCAGGAGACTGCTGCAATTACAAATGTGAAACATATATGTAACATTTAAGATTTAGTTGAATAAAATATAAGCACTATTGTGTTTGTGTGTGACTTAGTTCTTACCATTCCTAATGTGCTGCTGCAGCATCTGCAGCTTGCCACAGGTAATGAGTACTACGTACTACTTCCTAACTTGGTGTTTATTAATTTATCTAAAAAAAATTACACAAAGTAGCCCCTGTTAGATGTTGTAAAATCCTGTCCGGAGCTATAAAAGATCATGTTTTAGTGATCAGATTTGCATTGTTTGAAGAAATACGCGAAGAAGTATCAGTGGGAAACTTGATTTCAATCAATGACTTTTTTTGGTGATCTAGATCAATGCACCCTGCCTCTGACAAGATTTGACTATGGTCTAAGGGCTCTGTACTTCTCCAATGAGGCTGTTGCAAAATGGCTTGTCAAGCACCACATGTGAGGACAAGGAGAAGAATAAAGATTATTCCATAATTATTAAGAGGAATATCTATCCCTCCATCCTGACATTTATATTAAGCGCGCCCAGGCATCCCTATCAAGACTGGATTAAAGAGTAAAAAACATGCGGCAGCAAACAATCCTGCACTGGCCTGTGGATAATGCAGACACCCCACAGTCTTTTCTATATATAGATGTTTGTTTGTATTCATTCTTCACTGCTAAGGGCATGTGATGAAAAGAGGATCTCTGTATTTTAAGAGTGCATCTGCTCCTGCTGCTTATTTATTTTGTCAGCGCCAATGAAAGACAGAAAATGGGATATTTATTTGTACCGTAACTGGAACATGTAGTCATTAAATAACAATGACAAAGACAAAGGAAAAGTATATGAAAAATAAATTGAATTCCTTGTCTCTGCAAGTTGCAATTTCCTGATGCAAATCATTAGTGCATAGTGATTCAGTGAGCAGCATTTGGAAAGCCTCCTTCCTCGCAGGGACCAGCAGGGTACACACCCATGGCTAAGGAAATCACTGCTTCAATACCTCCTCTTCACAGTATTTAAATCCAAATAGACTCACCTTCCTCTGGTTTACTAGAAGTTAAAAAAGTAGATCAGAACGATGAAAAATACTAACCTTTGTTAAAGACCATCAATTGGCACTGAAATAAAGGCCCAAGTGTTCCTACCGAATAAAGCTTTAGATCACAGGTCAGGCTATGCCCATCTTCTTTTAAGGATATAGTGTCTTTTTTCAGATGCTAAACAGGTACCTAAATAAGACGCACAGTAAAAGGAACTTACCTTTGTCTCCAATGCTATTTACCTCAGTTGTGATCCCTGTGAATGATGTGTGCTACAACGTTCCAGAACTTGCTTTTCTACATACAGATATGGGAGGGAAATACAACTCTTGGACAGTGTCTCTCCAACAGAGTCAATCCACAACGCAAGATGACCTGAGACACAGCCCTACACACTTCAGAACCGCAGTTTGGATAAGCAAAGATCCAGAGTGACATTTAGCCAGATGTTTTCAAAGCAGCACAGGCACACAGTCCTTTTAATATGGAGCTTATTTCTTGGAAGCAGCAGACAGAAGTCTCCGAACGGGATGAGAAGACAGGTTTGCATCAGCATTATGAGGTGTAAAATAGACCCCCTTTCTCTGGACATCTCTATATGCTCTTGAGCAGAAGTGGGTACTAAGCATCCCAGATGCAGTTTGTCAGGGTTAGCGCTTGGCAGGCCACCAGAGGCTTTATTTACCTGAGCAGGTATGATAGCTCGCAACTCCTATTGGCCATGGTTCACTGTTCCCAGCCATTGGGAGCTGCAGGAAGCAGTGCAGGCTAGGCCATTGCTTCCCGCAGCTCCCATTGGCTGGGAATGGCAAACTGCAGCTAATGGGAACTATGAGCAGCCATACTTGCGGGCCTCGGGTAAATAAAGCATCAGGTGGTCCACCAAGGGCTAACTCCAGCGAACTGCATTCATCTTGCAGGCTGCTTAGTGCCCACATCTCTCTAGATTCACTCCAGCCTGCTTACACCGGCTCCATGCAAGTGTAAAGGAGACTCACTTGCTCAAATATGCACATCAAAGAGTTGGAAAAATGGTGTAAGCAAAAGCCAAATGGGTTTTTAAAAAATAAACTCAACTGAGGTGTCAGCTCTATGAATAAATTCTAGATTCCTGCTGAACTCTTTTAGGAAGCCAGTCATATGAAACTAGAGCCCTTCTGCTCTGCCAGCTTGCTCCCCGGCCAAATGGATAATCCTCAATTTGTGGCATCAGAGCAATTCTGATGACAGCTCATGCCACTGTCACAGACAGCAAGTACACGACCATCAATTACAAAAATGGTACTTAGTAAATGCTGACACACACTGTTCTTAGGCAATACTGAGACAGTGATTTAGGGGAAGGGTTTACATAGTTAATAAGAGGAGATAAATGCATGCATAGTCCGCCTTTTACCAGAAGGAAAAAAAATATGTGGCTTGCCAGGTATTAGCATAATTCACTCAGTAAACTGCTGACTCGTACAGCACATTTCAAGAGATGGACACTGTGCAAATCAATTAAGACAGAATCTATTATGCTTATTTTCCCACTCTGTTTTGGGAGGTAGAAGTTAAGAGTAGAATTCAGTGTCCCAGAATATAGTGCAACTAACCTCTCTCTTGCCCCTGCAGATGACATCTACTTTATTTTCAGAGGAAATATGATCAAAACATTAGCTCATAATGAGGCAGAATTTAAAACAAAAATTGCCTACAAAGAGAGGCTTGTTAGCAAGAGCAACTACAAAACACAAAATTTACCAGCCAAACAGCTTTGGAAACTCAGCTATATCAAATGGCATAGACAGATAAGCACAGAAAGATTACCACATTGTCCTTTCATTCTGAAGAGCTTTTGAATTGCTGAATTTTGAAAAACATTCTGCTTAGTAACATTCTGTTCATAGCTCGGATGCTTACGCAATTTCTTCTTCCCTCATTTACATCAAAGGACATTGGTATGAAAAAAATACCCAGGATTTGATTTTTGAGGCCTTCTGCTCACAGTGCTTGTTCCTTTAAAGAGACAACCCTCAATTTAAGGAATCACAACAATTTCTATAGCTGACAATGGCAGTGTCACCTATCAGCCATTTCCTTTTCTTTCCTTGTTAAATACCAAGGCAAATTGTGAAAAATGGGACCTCTCTTTTTGTCCCTATTAACAAGAATGCAAGTAGGTGTCACACAATCCCAAGGTTGTGACAACACAGTTCGCTGCCTTGCAAACATGCATGTTCTCTAATACTGGATGATGAGCAGTACTGACTATAAAAAAAGAAAAATACACGTGCATACTACAGAAGTTACCTCACTAATCAGCAATGACGAGAACAAAAATACACAAGAGTGTGCAACTGTTCAGTGGGATTTGGAGGGAAATGTTCTCTTTGGTTTTGACTACTCTACTACATGAACACAAGAACAGCAGTGCTATTGGATAGGTCTGGGAGATCTAAAATCCTTTACTACATTTTTACGATACTCTACGCGTATGTCTACACTTGCACCCTAGTTCGAACTAGGGATGCAAATGTAGGCATTCGAAATAGTCAATGAAGCGGAGATTTAAATATCCCGTGCTTCATTAGCATGATCTCACTGGCGCGTTACTCCGATCAACAGCTGTTTCGAAAGTGAAAGTGCGCGGCAGGACCCCTTGGTTCGAACTAACGTTACTCCTCCGAAAATGAGGAGTAACGCTAATTCGAACCAAGCAGTTTGGTTCGACCTAACACATCCCTAACGCGTGCACTTTCACGTTCGAAACAGCTGTTAAAGTAATGCGCCAGCGAGATCATGCTAATGAAGCGCGGGATATTTAAATCCCCGCTTCATTGACTATTTCGAATGCATACATTTGCATCTCTAGTTCGAACTAGGGTGCAAGTGCAGACATACACAAAGAGAGTTTCAAGTCACTGACCTTATAAAAGTTCGGAAACCTGTTGGTCCCAACTTCATTATCCCTCTTACGCCAAGAAATCGGATAAACAATGCAGCCATTCTGTCCCCCAGTCGCAGATAGTTGAACTGTTTGGCATACTTTGGAAACACTTGCTTGAGACAGAGGGAGGGTAAGCTGGCTTCTGGATTTTTGCTGATCTCATGTTCCAGTTTCTCCGCTGATCCTGGTTCCATCAGGTCTTCTTTTGTGTCTGATGAATGCTCAGAGAGTTGAGATCTGTAGCACAAACAGGAATTGTACTTGAGATAAGTTTATCACCGGAAGACACTTTATCAATCCACCATGAGTCTGTCAGCATCCTTATCATTAAAACCTATTTTCAGGGATTTACATAGTAATTTGGATGCAAACATTCATTGTGGGCTGGAAAAACACATACAAGCAACTGTGTTCAAAATTAAAAGACTAAATAAAACCTCAGCTGAGCTGTCTACATTTCAAAAAGGAAAGAAGGATTTCTGATTTCGGAGTTCTTCATACTAGCTGAGTGTGTGAAGAGATGTGATGTGGAGAGCTACTCACTCCCATGGCAATGAACGGGAGAGATTGGGGCTCTTAGCACCTCAGACAATGAGACAATGTTTATTTAGACTTTAATAGGTGATGAGCTTTCGTGGGCCAGACCCGCCCACGAAAGCTCATCACCTATTAAACCATCTTGTTTGTCTTTAAAGTGCTACATAGTTTTCCCTTTTGTTTTAGCAAGATCAGACTAACACGGCTACCTCTCTATTACTATGTAGGGTTGAACGTTCAAGACAGAAAAAACTAATTTTAAAGGGAATGTCCCCATTTGTCAAACTGCTGGATTAGCAGCTGTGAGAATGTAAGCCCGGCATTTATCCAAACCCGGAGACAGCATGGAGCATGGCAGAGCAAGCATCCCAACACACTCCACTGCGGTCCTTCAGCCCGGCCCTGAAGGACACTTTTAGGGTGGCTGGGTTTCACTCTCAAGGCCAATTCAGTCTTTTCTGCCCAGCTGCCACCAATGGTGCCAGTGGAGATGGAAGTTTTTGGCCCAGGCAGAAAAGCCAAAGCAAGGTCCCTGGGACTTCCCTCCAACTCTCTACAGTTTTGGGTGGACTCTCTGTGGCTTGGGCTGAGCAGCTGTTTGCTCCAGCCCACTCCCTCTCTCACAGTCTCCTCTCCTCCCCCCAAAATCATGGAACTAACATGACATTTGCTACCATCACAGTATTTACTCCATGTGTGTGGAATCCCCTTTCCCTGTCCTGCATCTGTCTTATCTATTTGAATATAAGCTCCCGGAGCAGGGTCTGTCTGTGTTTTGAGTTTGTACAACACCGAGGGTTGTGGTCTGTGATAGGCCTCCTAGGAGCTGTGGAAATCCGTATAATAAATCAGACTAATAAAATACTGAACCAGTACCCAGTATGACTTGATGGGTCACGGTTAGGGATGTTAGCTATCAGGTAAATGAACAGTCGAGTAACCACATGAATTCTTAGCGGTTACTCAAATATTCAATAGTCTCCGGGGGTGGATCTGACAGCGAGTGCACTCTGGCACCACTCCTGGGGAGCCCCCTGCAACCCTGCACTGCTGCCTCTGATACAGGCACTTCCGCTCCTGGAAATGGCTGGCATGTGCCTGTGACCCATGGATGGGAGGTGGGTCTCTTCGCACTGCCCCCACCCCAAGCATCAATTCTACAGCTCCCATTGGCTGGGAACTGCGGCCAGCGGAGGCTGCAGGGGCGGTGCCTATAGGCAACAATGTGTGGAGACCCCTTGGCCCAGATACCTGAGAGCCACTGGCTAGAAATGCTACTATGGGCATTGCTATTTAATGAGTCCCCAGTTACAAATCAGCATTGTATTAGAAAGGCTTCCATTGCTTCAGTTTGTCCAGCGCTTTTCAGATCCAGTAAAACAGCATGTCAGTGAGAGCAGTCTTCCCTCAAAACTCAGTGCCACCTTTGCATGGTAGAAAAGCCCCATTTTTCTCTTCTCTAAGTATACTAAGATCAGAGGCTGTCGAAAGTCAAAATCCTCCAGCAATTCCCACCCATGAACACTGAGCAATTCTAATTCTAGACAACAAGCTCTCCGCAAATCACCTGAAAGGGGAATAAATCAAATAGGAACTCGGAGCCCGCGGGTGCGGGGAGCCAGGTCAATAATACAGAACTGAGAAACGGTGATTAGTGTACGACTCTCTCGCTTCCTGTGCCATTACTGTGCAGCATCATCCCCAAGCAGAACATTCACGGGAGCTGTTGCTGGGTTATTCGCTGACACCAAATCAAGACCTGCATGTCATATCTGCATCTGCACACTGCTGCTGGCCCATCTGCTTTGTGTGCTGTTTCCTGTGCTTTGAGCAAGCTTGGCGGGAGGTCTATTATGAAGAAACACTAAAGCTGGCGTTTAGAAATCACTGCTCAACTTTAATCTAAGGGGATTAGCGATGAGACAAACGGTTTTATTTTTACACTTGTAAAGATGTAGTGGTACAGGTCACAACATACTGACTAAACCAATGCGAAAAAGTTATTCAGTACAGTCTAGTCCTAATGCACCTAAATGCATATTCTAAAAATACATGCCAGTATATTGTCTCTAATACAGGGGTCGGCAACATATGGCACGCAAGGAGCCTGTGCTGCCACTGGAGCCTCGTGGCTGGTGCACTGCTGCGAGGCTGCAGCTCCAGCTCATATCCCATCCTTGCGTGGGCCGCAGAGCTACACGTGGAGGAGCACCACCCTGCTCTGCCACCCTCCACGGAAAAGTACCACGTGCCACTGGGTGTCCACATCGATTGTTCCTGCAGAGCAGGCTGCAGATTGGACGGCACGGGGCCTGGATGGGCGGGACGAGCTCTCATGGCGCATGAGAGGTCCCCTTCCCTGGCAGCATTTAGGCTGCGCTGCACGCAGTGGCACTGGGAGGAGGTGGTGCTGGGGCTGAGGACCCTGCACATGCAGAATGCAGGTAGGGGCCCTTTGAGGCCTTGCGCCCAAAGAGACTCAGTCTGGGGTCACGCAGATCCGTAAATAGAAGTGCATAAGTTAAATCTCAGCACGCTACTTCTGAAAGGTTGCCTGCCCCCGCTCGAATATATCCAGCCTGAAACCTGGATAACGAGACACTGATTTTCACTATTTGCATTTGAGCTCTCACAGAAGAGAAGAAACCAAATTTCATAATCAATGACACTCCACTAAAAAAGCCCTGGCTACAGCTCCCAACGGTCAAAATGCAGGATCCTAACTAGCCTTAAAGGATACAAGAGCACGGTGAGAGAATAGCACCAGGATCAAAAATTAGATGAGTTTGTAGATCACTGTCACCCAAAACCATGCTGTCTCCTCATTATGGTCTTCCAGCCTCTGCCTATTGCTCGAGTCTTTCCCTCCCCAACAGGCATACTATCCACAACCGTGCACAAGGGCATTTCCCTATAGTTGCTAGCAGGCCTCACTAGACAAGCAAGACATTCTAGAGCTTTATCCAGTCTGTCCTTAATTAATTCAGTGATGGAGTTTTCCATCTCTGCCTTGCAAGGTCTTAAAAAATGTATCCCCTTACACTAGGATGGCCACATGAGATGGGTAAAAACTGTCCCCAAATTAACATCTCATGCAACGGACAGCCTCTGCAGCACATCTAGCACTGCACTGCAATTTCAGCATTGACTAGGAGCTGAAATGCTTTTGTGGCACGTGAACCCAGGACCTTGCAGGCCTGCAGCAAAGCCAGCTAATGGACTGAGCAGGTACATTGATTTCAACTGGAGCTGTATTTGGTTCTTGATCTCGAGAGGTGAGAGTTTGGCCTACACTAAAGGGTCTTCACACTTACATTTTAGCACTTCATTGTGCCCACAGATATGAATGCGGAATTCCTATTGATTGTAGTCGGAGTGGCATACCCAAATCTGAAGGCAGAAGTCGGTCCTACAACTTTAGTCTACCTGAGAGACCATTTGCTGTCGTGAGGCACAGCCTTGAGAAGATGGGAGAAGAACTGTCTAGCTGAAGACCCTCAAGTTTGGAACGTTGAGTCAAAGCAACTTTGTGCGCGTCTCCTTGATAAATGGCAAGGCTTTCTTTCATTCCAGCTTAATTATTAGTTTGTGGGAAATACTGCTCTTGAGAAGGTGGGCACCTGGGGCCCAAAATCTTGCACTAGTTCTGGTATGTTTACTGAAGGATGCTGCTCATTCTTATTTTAATGTACATTCTTATTTTAATGACATTTTTGTTTGCAGAGGCCTTTGGATTCTGAATACTTTTAAAATTAAAATGCATTATTATATTGTCTGCTTTAGAATTAAATGGAAGCTCTGGCAGAATTCATTTGTAATAGTATTTTGGTAAGATGAACCAGTATTCACTAGGAACTAACCTGAGATCCCTCAATTCATTCTGAAGAGGCCACCAGATATCTAACACAAGGTACCAGTTTGGGTCACTACCTTTCTGAAATGAATAGGAACCAGAGACCAAGAAGATGAAAGTCTTTTTACCCTATCACAACTTCCACAAGCCACCCCATACCTCAGTCCTTCTGAGTGTCATTTTTGTTTTTCTTGTTACCTATGTATTCCAAATAGCTCAGAAAATAGCTCTAATTAATTAGTTGTGAAAAGTGCTTAAGTGGGTAGACAATGCAGAACTATTGTCACAAATCTCCAAGGGAAATGAAACCCTGCACTGAAAAGATATATTGAGTTCTAAATGAATCAACTTTCTTGGATTGTAACAGCCCATCTACTACCATGATGTGTTTTCAACTTCAGTTTTCCATACTCACAAACAGAATGAAAATTAGATTTAAAACATAAAATAACTTTTTCCTAATGAAGAAACATTCTTATATGATCCATCCAAACAGTCTTGCACTACAAATCATTTTATTACTAGTTTCAGAGGTAGCTGTGTTAGCCTGTTTCAGCAAAAAGAACAAGGCATCCAGTGGCACCTAAAGATTAACAGCTTTATCAGGACATAAGGTTTTGTAAGTTGCAACTCACTTCATCAGATGCGTGAAGTGAAAGAAAAAGACACAGTAGGCTCTCTCATTATAATAAGTAATTTTCCACTTTAGGTGTTCTCATTTTCTTATTTCCATCCACCATGATTGAATTAGCTCTGATGTAACCATCCCATTTCTGTATCCCTCCTGTCTGTTTCTTTCACTTCATGCATCTGATGAAGTGAGCTGCATAATAAAGTTGTTAGTCTTTAAGGTGCCACTGGACGCCTTGTACATTTTATTACTGCAATCTCTGATAGCCCAAAGTACATGGCCTCAAACTGAGATAAAAAGGAACAATTACATTCTTCTCCACTTTTCACAAGCGGATTATGCAATCTTTAGGCAACACTTCTTCTCTAATGCCTTCACATTTAAATAATGTTTGCATAAGGAATATGCATTGATTTAGAAGATGAATCCAGTTTATTTTCTTTAAAAATACCAGGTCTCTATAAATAGATAGGCTCATTTATTTTAATGTCAGCCAGTGATTCATCTATTATTGTTACAAACATTTAAAATTGTATAATGTGAAGATAATAAAGATTTAGACCCACTTTAGTGCTTCACTACTTCAAATTACAAGATACACAGTTAGTAACTGCCAATCTATCCTCTTTGCAAGTGTATAGAAAACAAAAGTATTTTCGTATGTCCCAGAATCCAGTGGGGTTGTTTCATTTACAAGCGAGTGCCCTACATAATAAGGCACACAGGAAGAGATCACATGCAATTTGGCCAAGTTATAGCTGTTACTTTATTGGAATAAATAATCACACACAAAAAATGCAGGTATGTTTCAATTTTCTTACACCTCAGCGTGCACTTGAAAATCACTCAAGTAAATTACCAGGCAGTGAGGTCTAATGACCTAAAAGAACAAAGCTGGGAGCAACCAGCTACCAAGTTCTAATTGTGCCTCTGCCAATGACATGTTATGTGTTATTCAACAAATTGGTTAACCTCTACAAGTCACAGTTTCCTCATCTGGGGAGGGAAAAAAGGTTGGTTGGGGGTGACAGTATTTAAATGATCTCCCTCAATGGAATGTTTATGAGGATTAATTAATTACTGTTTGAATGCTTTGAAAATGTAAAGCTCTGCATAAATGCTAAATGTCCGCTAGCTACGTAGACCACACCCAGCCCAGTGATAGCACAGAGCTTCCTCCTCTACAGTCTATTTCCCTCACTTGCTTATATTTCATTTTTCAGCCATTTGTCCTAACCTAACAAAGAACAATCCCCCTTTGGCTGCATGTCCAGTGAATTTCCCTCACCCCCCAGCAAGCATGGTGCAGTACTTTTACCCATTGGCTCCAAGCAGCATAAGATGGTACTAATAATTCTGGGGATCGGTCTAGGGTAGCACTCGCTAGACCAATGCAGGAAGAACACCTTAAAATTCTCAGGCTATGTCTAGACTGCATCCCTTTTTCAAAAAAGGGATGCAGATTAGGCACATCGAAATTGCTAATGAAGCCGGGATTTAAATATCCATTAGCATAAACATGGCCACCGCTTTTTTTCGAAATGGAGTTTTTTTGAAAAATCTTTTGAAAATACAACCCTTTTTTGAAAGATCCTGTCAACCTCATTTTATGAGGGATAAGGGATCATTAAAAAAGGGTTGTGTATGCAAAAGATGGCGTCTAGACTGCCTTTTTTTCCCCAAAAAACCCTCCATTTTGAAAAAAGCAGCGGACATGTTTATGCTAATGAGGTGCAGGATATTTAAATCCCGGCTTCATTAGCAATTTCGATGTGCCTAATGCCATGTACTTTTTTGAAAAAGGGATACAGTCTAGACATAGTCTCAGTGTACACTGAGGACAACTACAAGAGCAGGTTCTAGTTCCAGAAAGAAAAATGTTTGTATCAGAGAGCAAATGAAGGTGTTGAAAATGTTGCTTAAAGGCAACACTTTCTCACTCATTTAAGTCAAAAGAGAAGAGTATTTTATCAACCACTAACCTCTCTCACATAACTCCTGCCCATCACATACCCCCCCACACACTCCCCAAAAATGGTACAGAACTTTAAGCAGTCACTTAACTGAAAATTCATCTCAGCCTTCACTATGGTCAGCTCTGCGGAACTACATGCTACACCAGGGGTGGCCAACCCATTACAGATGAAGAGCCAAAATAGTGGTGGATGCAGCGCAAAGAGCCGAGGGAAAAAAGCTGTGGGGGGGGGGGGGGGGGCGAGGGTTAAGAACAGAGCAGGCATTGCCCTTTTAAGGGCGGCCATTTTGAAGTCTGCACCAGCATCTTGTGCAGAAAGAAACACGCTGCCCCTTTCAGAGCTGTGGGTGCAGGAGCCGCAATTTTTTCTTTGATGAGCCGCATGCAGCTCGTGAGCCGTGGGTTGGCCACCCCTGTACTACACTGTCCATCTCACTGAGCCTTCTCATGGCCAACCTGCCCATAGCATGAGAGGTGAATGCAGGCAATTGAGATCCAGCACTATTGCATTAAGGACATGCAATTCACCCAGTTTCTGCCCTAGATTTAAAGGCAACTGGAGAAAGTAAAGGAG
This sequence comes from Pelodiscus sinensis, assembly GCF_052426305.1. Taxonomy (NCBI): domain Eukaryota; kingdom Metazoa; phylum Chordata; order Testudines; family Trionychidae; genus Pelodiscus; species Pelodiscus sinensis. The sequence continues at coordinate 21,243,456 of NC_143074.1, read as the reverse complement.
TAGAGCTATGAGCACAGGCAACAAAAGCCTATTCATTTGCCTGAGCAGAAGGGAAAAAAAATCAGGGGACCCCCGGGGACCCCCCCTTCCCCCCCGCATCTCCAGGTGTTAAATTTTCCCTCACAAAATATGCGACACATTAAATCTGCCACAGGTCTGTTTTTGCATAGAGTGACTGGGGTCATTTTACATGCAGAGTCAGAATTAAAGGCAAACTAGCAAAGCAATCCTCATGATGTTTCTATAGGGTACGTCTATACTGCACGGCTATTTCAGGTATCCTAAAATAGCTACCCTGCGTCTACAGAAACCACCCGTTATTTTGAAAAAAAATTTAAAACAACAGGTGCGCTATTTTGCCATTCCAGTAAACCTCATTGAATGAGGGATAAAGGATGGCTGGAAATAGAACATTATTTTGAAATTTGGTGCTGTGTAGATGCATCAAATTTGAAATTTCAAAATAGTTTTGAAATAAGATACGCAATTTCGATTTTAGGGTGCTGTGTAGATACACCCTATAGGAGTTATAATCTCATTAATACTCCTCATTATAGTGATATAGGCGTGAGGTGATATCGTTATATCTTGCCCATGGCAAGTTTCAAACTTCAGTTTTGCTCTCCATTGAAGTCCTCTTAAACAATTTTTCTTCTTGCAAGGGGCAAATGTATCTAAATCCTCCCATACCACATCTTGCACTTTCACTGATAATTCACCAAAAACAAAGAAAGACATTTCAAAAAGTCTAAATTTGCACGACTTTCAAACCTAAGTCTCCACTCAGCCAACCAGTGAATTGTTCATGGGATAAATTATCACAGTTATAATCCAGCTGACATCACTGTGAGTCATATTAGAAAAAAAAAGTATCTAGTTTAACTATAGGATTGCTATTGTTAAATATTTCTACAATGACAGTGCTAAGAGGCTTCAGTCGGGTCATGTGGTAAATGATGCATCAATACATATAAACATATGGTCTCTCTTCCAAAGGGCATAACATCTAAGAAGACATTTACGTACAGTACATGTAGAGGCTTGAACCTCATATTAAAAAGACAGTGTGTAGGCAGCACTATTATTTTTCACTCAAAATCTCTTGCTCACACTGTCACAATACATTATTTTATCTTTCTTGTTGCTGGCCAATTCCCAAAACAAAAGCTGAGGTAGATAATGATGGTCTCAAATAAATGCTACATGTTTATTCAGCAAGATAGATTCTTACATTTTCCCCTCCTTTTGGCATTTTTGGATATAACTGAAGGCTGCTATCATTGTAAGTTCAGAAAATCTAAAAATTGATGGTAATTACTTGGCACCCACTAAGAATATTCAAGTTTTCATCTTCTTTCCAATAGTTTTTTAAGTGCCCATCATCAAGAATACGTTAAATTCACCATAGGGTACTAAGAAATTACTGCTTTTATTACACTGATCTTTTGTGTTCCTGACTAGATTTAGTGAATCTCATAAAGTTCAGTTCAAGTAGAGAATAACAATCAACACAGCCATTACCCACCTACAGCACCATAAAAATTATCAAGTGAGACATACAGTAAATCTGTACCTCTGGATGTATTCAAACGGATACAGAAGAAAGCGAATTCTGAGTCCAAAGGAAACCTTACTACACCCATCCATATGATAATTATTTTCCTTTTTCTTTTCCCCTAACTACATTTTGCTCTCTTTTGTTGAACTCTTTTATATCCTATGGCTTTTTAAAGATTCCTAGTGAAGTCTCACTAGTGTCTGTGTCATACAAACTGCATGGTCAGAAGTCCCGCTCAAAGTATAGTTGCAGCTCTTTCCCATAACTGCCACCACACATTTCCTGTATTCCATCTACTGCAAAAATATCAGGTGACATTTTCAAAAGTGCCTCGCAGACTTAGGTGCCTACATTCCATTTACCTTCCCTTTTGAAAACAGGATTTAGGCTCCTAAGTCATCATGGCCTTTTTTGAAAACTTTGCCAATTATCTAACTAATCCTCTCAACACCACCGAGTTAGGTAAATCTTATCCCAGTTTTACAATGGGAAATGGAAACACAGAGGTTAAGGGTGGGATTTTTATAAAACACTCACCGTGGCCCTACCTCTACTCTCATTGGAGTCCATAGTGAAACTTGCAGAGCTTTCAATGGAAGCGGAGTGAGGCCAATACTGAGCATTTTGAAAAAGCCCATATTAAGTTCCTTAGCCAAGTCAACAAGCTGAGCCAGTAGCAGAGATGCAGATTAAAGCTAGGGTCCCAGCTTCCAGGCTCTGACTCAGTCCATGAGACACTGCTGCTTTCTAACCTGGTCACCAGGGCATAATTTAAAAGATTTCAGTGCACCTGTCTGAATATTTTCTTTCTAGGGATCACAGTACAAGCTGAACTTCTCTAGCCCCGTACTCTCTGGTCCAGCAACCTCCATGGTCCAACATGACTTTTGTTAGCCAGATGTTCACTTATCATGGGTGTGGCCAAGTTTCCTGCAGTCCCATGAAGTTTCTTTACAGCTGCCAGGCCTGGCTCTCAGTGTTCTGTGCTGTTCTTATCTCTAATTGACCCCTCAATGTCTTCTATGAGCCCAGCAAGCAGTGGAAGTGCTGGTGATGCTGCCAGACAATATTGACCACCGGTGGTTTGGAAAATTCTCTGGTTCAGCACCAATCGGGCCCCAAGGGTGCCGGACTAGAGAGGTTCAATCTGTAATGTCCTATGACAGGAGGAAATGCCTATTGTATTTTTTGTAGCATATTACTTTTAAATCTGTAGTAGAAATGAGGCAATTCCTAGTATATTACACATGTATGAAAGAGGATGAACTACTACAATCAAAATAGAGTCCATCTCTGTGTGTTATTAAGGGACATGATCAGGTCCCCTAAGTATAATACATATCTAGACCAGAGCTAAGCAATTTTAGTTCTCATCCCCATTACAGTGCATGGGCCACAAATACAATAAAAAATATAAAACGGGGGTTAGGTGATCAATGTTCAATGTAACAATGGGTCTAAGAGTGCTACCAAAACTAAAACTGTGCAACTAATTAGGAAGATAATACTCTTTCCTCCTAGTGAGGTATGTCCAAGGTATGGCAATTATTCCCTGCAGGAAATCCAGTTGCACTAATTCTACTTCATCTATAAACAACAATGAAAAAATATAATTACTAAGATTATGTTTAATTTTTAAACAAACATTTTTAGGGACAAATTTTCAGACCCGCTTCAAGTTCGCTCCTGAATTGACGTGCACATTTGGAGCAAATATCTGAACTCCAAAAGACAGCATCCAACTGCTGAGCATCCATATTAGACAGTGCAGTTAGTTGCAAGCACTAAGTGATTACTCAGTGCTAGTTGCTGGGGCTGAAAATTTGACCTGAATAGCCTCTTAGTTGCAAGCCACTGGCCCACAGAACTTTTCTTCCACATCTTGTAAGAAAAACCAACAGAGTATGCTTTATACATACAGTGAGTTCCCAGTAGTTCCTCATAGCAAACATTTGTGTCTAGTCTCCCTGAGTGCAATTGCAAATGCCATGCCATTGCTTGCTCCGATGAAACTGTCATGCTAGGTTATACAAAGCACCTTTTTTTGGGAACAAGACAATTTCAGGCAAACTTTAGCAATCATGGCATGTGTTTGTATATATGCAACCACAACATGGTCACTGACGCTGAATTTTTCTATGTGACCAATTTTTTAAGAGACACAGGACTCAAAAATTTTAGCCAAGTACACGCTAAAAATACACTTCTCTACGTCCCTTATGCTCTTACCACAATCCCAAAAGCCAGAGCAGTTAAATTGTTCTCTGAAACTAGTGCATGTGGAGATTATGCTTAATCCTGAAAGGAAATTCCTTTCAAAATGTCATACATATGGATCTTCCCATCTACTAGGGTAACCTGCAATTTCTCATCAGGAAGCTATTCATTCCTGGATGGCTATTGTAAATTTGACTGGAATAGGTATGCCAGCACACCTCCCAACAATCCTTCTTATATAGCACAGGAGCTATGGATTCTATTGAATTTCAGAGAAATTGTGATAGAAAAGGCTAGGATAAGATTCCCATTATCAAATAAATAGGGACAATGTACCAATACGGTTAATAAACAGGCTTTGTACAAAGTCTTGTGAATAAAGGTTGAAATTCTCTAGTCTGGCACTCTCTGGTCCAGCAATATCTGTGGTCCAGCATAATTCTAGTGAGCCAGATTTTTAAATTTATCAAGAATGAGGCCAAGTTTCCCACAGTCCCATAAAGTTTGTTTACAGGCAGTGTTCTGTGTTGTCCTTTAGCTCTAATTGACCCTGAAATGTCTTCGAAGAGCCCTGCAAGCAGTGGAAGGGTTGGTGATGCTGCTGGACATTGAGCTCCTGTGGTTTGGCAGAGTCTCTGGTTCGGCACCAGCCAGATCCCAAAGGTGCCGGACTAGAGAGGCTCAACCAATAAACAGATATAATGAAGTAAGAATAGCGAGCTCCACTGAATACGAATTCCAAAAATGTAAGCTTCTCGAGAAGTGGATCCCACAGAGTCCCACTGAAAGAGAAACGTTATATTAGTTGCTGCTGTACTCGTGGCAGCCAGAGGCCCAAGCAAGCACATGCAGATCCCCAGTATGAACTAGAACTGTGGCGTCCAGCATGCTAGCCGCTAGCCACACATGGCTATTTGGACGTTTGAGTGTGGCTAGTTTGCTAGAGCAGTAGCCTCTATAGTGGCTACTGCTTCAGAACTGGTCAGACACCATGGAGCTAGAAGATTACTATCGCAAAAGAAAAGCTACAGAGACTTTCTGAACTCCCACCAAAGTGGGATTTTAATTGCTGGCACAACTTAAAAGAGTTCTTCTCCACAGCAATCTCCAAAACAGTGTAAAATTAAATGAATAAAATTTAAATAATAATAAAAAATAATGAAATCAAAGCTTTATTTTCTGTCTGGCTCTGGAGGAATAGTTGGCAGGAGATTGCTACGGTCTCTGTCCAGGAAGTGGCACAGCAGATAAGGATAACGTTCTATTTGTTTTCAATTAAATAAAGTAAAAATGAATAAATTATCACTAGCTGTCTTCTTTCACATGCAAAACGTGGTGGGGGTTGCACAGAAAATGGCACACTCTGCAGTTGCCAAAGAGCATACAAAATGTACCCGCGAAACAGAAAAGATATACTGCATACAACTTTATTTTTCCTGTTAAAAAATTTCTTCACTAATTTAATAATCCTAAATTTTGATTTTATTGCAACTGGGATACAGTTGCACTAAAATCTACTGTTAAATTTTATCTACTGAAAAAAAAAAAAGTTGTGCTTGGCTTTCATTTTAACTCAATTCTTATGGCTTCCAATAAACTTTTGCTGTTCTGAAAACACTGCACACTTTTTAACTGCAACATTCAAGTTTATCTTGCACTGCACATTAATCTGTTACTGTGGCCAATTATCTTTTCAGTGTAGCAGCATTAAAACTTTGTTTTTGTTGCAATTGGTGGCTGTGAGAGCTTTGTCAACAACATTTTGTTGTTCACAGGTCCTTAAACTCCTCCCCCCCCCACACACACACACGAAGACAAAAGTTTTGCTGCAGCAGCGGCAGCATGAACTGCTTGTTGTCAGCAGGAGCGCTTTCCTGTTGACAATGTGAACTCTGCTCTTTGCAGGTGGAAGAATTTTGTTGGCAAAAGTGCCAACAAACAGAGTTTACACTTTCAGACTTTTAGCGACATGCCTAAGTTGTGTAGTGTAGACCAAGCCAGTCCATCCTGAGAATTATTGGACAGTTTGTGACTAACCAGTCAATTTCAACTTATTTTCTTTTACAAAATAACAACACTGGCCTATCAAACAGCAACGAATTTAACTTTTGGTGTAGAAAGTGAATTAAAAGTGGCTGAAAGGGCCACAAACTGCTGAAATGGGAGTCTCTTGGGCGGCCATGGGAAGCTGACAGTTTAAAACTGGTATTTTTCAGCCCTGGACTCTTCAACTCCATTTCCAAAGGTTATCTTAAATGTTAATGGGAGAGAACGTGAAAATCATAATGGGGACGAGCCAGACTACTATGGGCATTTCACCAGTGTGACTTGGTGCATGTGGATGATACCACAAAAAACCCCATTTAGCCAATCAGAGTGTGGTTTTGGGGAAGCTGTGTCTACAGCTGATCTTGAATAACACTTGTGAAGTGACGGAGTTTGTCACTCTCAGACATTACACTCTCTCTCTCTGGATTAAATAAAATGTGCAGTTTAGCAAAAAAAAAAAAAAAAAGTCGACAACCACATAACATCACCTGCTGTTCATTCACTATGCTGTTTATTAACACTGGTGGAGTATTCATTTTATACCACTGCTACATTATCTGTCAACTAGGAAATGTAACCACCTCAGTGCTTACCTCTCTTCTGCGTTAGCTGAAGACTCCATGTTGTACATGGCACCCTGGACACTTGCAGGGGGGAGAGTTAAAGGCACCACTGGGAATAAGACAATCGACTCCTAGCTACCCTTTGTGCTTTTGATACCCCACACAGGCTCTTATGACCTCTTACTGCTTACGTTTTGTTCCACCCTTGGGACTCAGTCAAGAAAGCAGAGTCCTATTACTATTACAGCAAAGGCTGCAAGTTTGGCACGGAGGTCACAGATCACAGGTTCTGTGACTTTTGCAGCAGCCAGTGTGGCTGGCCGAGGGGCTGCCTGAGCAGCCTGGATGGCCCCTGGCCCAACCACACCAGCCACTGCTGGGGTAGTCTGTGACCATCATATCCTCTTCCCACAGCAGCAGCAGCAGCAGACATTGGATATGGGAGGAGGTGGTAGGGCTGGGTGTTGGGCACCAGAGGGGGCAAAGGTTCTGGGCAGTGCTTGAAGCTCCCCAGAAGCAGCAAAATCCCCCTCTCTCAGCTCCTAACTCCATGCACTGCCTCCACCCAGAAGTGCCACCCTTGCATCTCCCATGGACCATAGTTCCCAGCCAATAGAAGCTGCAGAGGCAGTATGCAGAGAACCCTAGCCACACCTCCTCCTAGGAGCTGAAGAAGGGGGATGTCACTGCTTCTGGGGAGGCACGGAGCCAGGTAGAGAAGCCTGCCAACCATGACAACCACATCCTCCCCAGCCATCATCAGGTCCCAGGCCACACACCACCTCCCATGTTATCCCAGACCACATCTCCACCCCCACCCCTCTGATTTAGTCAAGGGCATTTTTCCCTCTAATTTTTTTCCATCCACCAGTGGATTTTTTACTTCCATGAACAGAATAAATGTTTATGTGCACATGTGCAAATGTGCACCACCAACAGAAACAAAAACCTATTTGTGGGTGCTTTGCTAATCGGAAGCCCCCGATTAAAATGCTGCTTTCATTATAATCTACAATGGGCACATTATGAATAAAAGAACGGTTACTTACCTGTAACTGTTGTTCTTTGAGATGTGTTGCTCATGTCCATTCGAAGTAGGTGTGTGCACCGCGTGCACCACGTCTTCCGGAGCGTTTTCCCTAGCGGTACCCGTAGCGCCGGCAGGGCGCCCCCTGGAGTGGTGCCGCCATGGCGGGGCATAAGTACCCCTGCCGGCGCTGCCCCACCTCAGTTCCTTCTTGCCGGACACTCCGACGAAGGGGAGGTAGGGTGGGAGTCGAATGGACATGAGCAACACATCTCGAAGAACAACAGTTACAGGTAAGTAACCGTTCTTTTCTTCTTCGAGTGGTTGCTCATGTCCATTCGAAGTAGGTGACTACCAAGCTAACCCCACGGAGGAGGGGTCGGAGCAGTCATACCACCAGAGTCATGAAGAGAGGTGAACAATAAACGGATTTATTCAAACAATCCAACACGGATAAGGCACATATTAACAACAATGACAACAGGACATATTTACATATTTACAGTACAGATTCAAGGACTGCAAAACCCACCACTGCATCCTCCCTGGCCTGCTGTGCTAGCACATAGTGCGCTGTAAACGTGTGAAGGGAAGACCATGTGGCCGCCCTGCAAATTTCCATGATTGGTACCTGGGCACCAAAGGCCACCGAGGACGCCAGCGCCCTGGTAGAGTGTACCTTCACCCTGGGTGGGGTTTTACCAGCCAGTTGATAACATTCTGTGATGCATTGCACCACCCATCTTGATAGCCTTTGTGTCAAAATAGGTGACCCTTTCACCCTGTCCCCAAATGCAACAAACAACTGTTGGGATTTACGGAACAGCTTGGTTCTGTCAATGTAGAACGCCAGCGCCCGCTTGGCGTCCAGGGAGTGAAGCACCCGCTCCTTATGGGAGGCATGAGGTTTTGGGAAAAAAACCAGAAGATAAATCTCCTGGGACAGGTGGAACGGTGACACCACCTTTGGGAGGAAGGCTGGATGAGGCCGTAGCCTTACGTTATGTGAAAACACAAGGTAGGGCGGGTCTACAGTTAGCGCCCTTAGTTCTGACACCCTTCGAGCTGACGTAATGGCCACGATGAAAGCAACCTTCAACGAAAGGTGCCGCAGGGAACACATTGTAGTGCCCCTGTGGCATAAACCTTACAGCCCAACAGGTCCAGCCGCTTAGGCTCTCTCGCCCTTGGAGAAGGACAGGGCTGAGGGAGTCTTTTCTTTTGGGCCGCGGCCTGCACGACCAAGGACCCTGGGATGTGTTGTGAATACAGGTATTCATGCCCCGAGTGCGGGACGTAATAACGCCTCTCAACCCCTTTTAAGGTAGTGGTCAAGGTTGCCGGCGTTTGCCACAGGGCATTAGTAATTTTTGACACCGTTTTGTTGAGCGGTAAGGCCAACCGCGTAGGTGCGTCCTCCGCGAGGATGTCCACCATTGGATCCATGTCCTCAATGACAGGTTCCACTGGAACGGCCATGTTGGAAGCCATGCGCCGGAGCAGATCCTGGTGCGTGTGGGCATCCATTGAATGCAGACTTGGTGCCGGGTCTGCTAGTGCCTCGTCCGGAGATGACGACGACTCCTGAACTGGCACAGGAGCGGTTGTCGCCAACTGCGGTGCCGGTTGAGCAACTTGTGCCCCGATGGGTCCGCCTCCGGTGCCGGTGACTGCGGTGCCGCTGGATCGGGTTGCGGCGCCCGAAGAGGGGAGGGAGGGGCTCGGGACAGGCACGCCGACGGTTGGGAACGGTGCCCTGAAGCCTCTGACCCCAGAGAGGGGGGCAGCTGACCTTGCCACTGATGGTAGGCCCAAAGGGTTCCAAAAAGGCCACTGCAGGTGCGGAGGCCATGTTTGCTGAGTGTGGTCCCTCCGATGTCTGGACCTGGACCTGTGGGCCGAAGACGCTCCCGAGGACCCTGATCGAATGGAGATGGCATCTGAGTCTGATGAGTAATCGGACTCCGGCCAGGGTGGAGCCAAGGAGGAATGCGGGGCAAACTTGGCCATGGATTCAGGCTTGCCCGCATGAGTACAGCGGGGCCGTGCGACCTGCGGCACCGGGGGACCCATGCCCGGTGCCGGAAGGTTCGTTGACGGTTGCAGCACCGGGGGACCCAGACCCGGTGCCGAGAATTCTGCGGAACCCAGTTGCGGTACCGGATGCGAAGCAGCCAGATGTGGCAACGGGGTGCGCAGGCGCGGTGCCGGTTGAGACGCCAGCAGTTGTGGCACCAAGGTGCTCAGGCTCGGTGCCAATTGAGTCGCCGCCATTGGCTGCGGGCACCCCGGTGCCGGAAGAGACCACTGCGTCGATGCCGGTGCAGATGAAGGCACGGAGACGGACGCCGGCTCTTGGGTGTTCGCCATGGAGGAGAGAGGTGTCTGAGTGGATGCCACATGGCTACGGAGATACGGCACCGGTACGGCCAGGCGGGGGGCTGACAAGGAGCTCAACTGCAGCGAAGTTCGAGCACGGCTCGAAGCTACCTGAGACTGACGACTCGGCGTCGAGAAGGGTGCCGTAGTAGCGATCGGTACTGACCCCACATGGTGTGGTCCCGACGCATAAGCCACCTTAGCATGCCGACCTGGGCTATGTGGGGGCGAAGTCATAGCCAGCTGAGCCTCTGACGAGAGTGACCTCGACCCTTCCGAGTCAACCGACGATGGAGGGGAGGTCGTGAGGCTAATAAGGTCCTGCGCCTCTTCAAACGTGTCCGGTGTGAAGGCAGGTGACCAGGACTATCGAGGTCTCCTCGGCGCCGACGGTGTGCCGGAGGAGATACGTGCACCGGTGAGCCCGCGCTGCGGTGCCTGGCCGAAGTTGACTTCTTTGAAGGGGACCTTCCGCGGGACTTCTTCACCCTCTTGGACGGAGGAGAGTGAGACCGGTGCCGAGACCTCGACGCTGACGCACGGTGCTGGTGTGGAGCCTCCCACGTGGAAGCCGGTGCGCTGCGCACCGCAGGTTGCTCCGGCAGCACCGGTTGAAGCGCTGTCTCCATGAGGAGAAGCTTCAGGCAGGAAACCCTTTCTTTTCTCGTACTGGGCTTAAAGGACTTACAGATCTTACAGGCAATAGCCAGATGAGCCTCACCCAAACACTTAAGGCAACTGTCGTGTGGGTCGCCCCTGGGCATAAACTTCCCGCAGTCAGCGCACGTCTTGAAGCCTTGCGGCCCTGGCATTCCTTAGCCCCAAGGGGGAAGGAATAAAACGAAGAACCTAACTATCTAACTACAACAACTATTTACAGACAAATGTGAAAACGGGAACCATTAACTAACTAAGAGACTAAGAGACGCTCCAACGACTGTCACGGCGGTAAGAAGGAACTGAGGTGGGGCAGTGCCAGCAAGGGTACTTATGCCCCGCCATGGCGGTGCCACTCCAGGGGGCGCCCTGCCGGCGCTATGGGTACCGCTAGGGAAAACGCTCCGGAAGACGCGGTGCACGCGGTGCGCACACCCACTTCGAATGGACATGAGCAACCACTCGAAGAATCATCTCTGTTCTCTTTTCTGTAGCATAGGGACAGAAACACTAAGTGCTCACTAGACAGTCATATCTACTGGGAAAAGAACAGAGCTGCAGGTTCTCTCACATGCTCTTAGCCACATGTGTCACCACAGCTCCTCATCGCTAGAATACCTGACTATTGCAAACTTTGGAAGTTGAAGATTGGATCGTGGCAATCTGCCTGAGATTGGAGGAAATCTTTGCTTTGAGTCCATACAGGTATCTGGAAGGCTGAAATTAAAAAGCATAAAGAGGCTATTAATGTTTCAAATGCAAATAGTCATTTTTTTCAGGGCTAATAAAGCCCAGGTGTCCAACCTTTGTACACTGAGGGCTACATTGGCAACTTGCCAGCAGCCTGAGGCATGTACCTAATTTGCATGGATACAGACAATTTCAAAATCACAAATATTGCACACAAGCAAGGTATTTTGCTTATACTTTTATCTTTCTTAAGAAATTATTTACCCCATGTTTGCATTCTTTACAACAAAGTCTGCAGCTTTGACCTCAGCTTGTAGCTATGAGAGAGGGTGGACAATTCATAGGATTTACTGTGGGTGTTTAGTTTTATAAAAACTAACGTTTACAATTCTAATTTTTTAGGTTTTCATCCAGGATATTTGTCTGCGTTTTATTTACCTGCTGGTATAAAGCTACAGCCAATCTCTATCCAGCTTCATCATATTATCTGCTTGCTCCTTAACTGTTCTCAGCTAAGTTACTGAAAACAAGTTTTCTTTCTGAGTACATGGGTAATGAACACATGGCCAGGGGGCTCCGAAGAATCCAAGAGAGCTATTTGAACCCCTATCTTCAAGCAAGCATGTACTGATCATGGTTTCTTTTCAAGCTATTCCAAGGATTCCATATTTGACAAGCAATTTAATATTCATATAAAAAGTGATTCAGAAGGTGGCAGAGAATCAAAGGGCTGGTTGTTTTAAAAAGTATGATTAAGTGGTTAAAAAATGGAAAAGGCCCATTTAGATTGTAAGCTTTTTGAAACAAGGATAGTCTAGACCTCCAAGTTTGTACAGTGCCCGGTACAATGGAGTCTCATTAGTGGGTGGGTGGGTGGAAGAAAGAAAGAAAGAAAGAAACCATGGCTGTAAACCACTAGACTCCTTTGGGAGCCTGGGTAAAATATCTGAAAACTAATTTACTATTTGAAACTTGTATTAGAATAGCTTTTAAAAACAGTTAGCATTTAATTAATAGTTAGCATGTAAAAACTTTTATCACAAAACATTTTTTTCAAGCACTATGGATGCGTCATGCACTTTAGAATGAAGTATTTTACTTCTTAATAGGTTTCCTAATGCACTGTTCAGAACAACTATATTTAATTCAAGATCTTGGTTACATTAAGTAAAAAGACAATGTATGGTAGTTCTTTCAAAGCCCTTTCATTGGCTATTTTTATAGTACAATGAAATTTAATTTGTTTTGTATTCACATTTACTTTCTTTTGCTAGGATTTTGTTACAATATTTCTATTTTAATATGCTATGGAGCACAATTATATTAATAATATTATATATTAAAACTGTGAGGAAAGGTAATTCAAAATGGTAATGCTGATATCTGAGCAATTATACACATGCTAAGAATAACCCATACCAAAGTAAAATAATTGTATGAACAACCTACAAACATGAGCGTTCTCATCCATGTCTGTGAAATTTAATCAACAGAAAATGGGCTATTCTACACACTCATCTTAACCACAAACATTTTCGCCAAACAATTCAAAGCTCAATTTTCAGCTACTAGATACCAAATGGGTAGTTTTACTTTCTGGAGAATTAATCAATTCAAGTAATATACATCCAATTTCTGTTCATTGGTTGACTTAAATATGTGGCCTTAATGTGACTAATTAAATAAAATGACCTCAGAGTTCATAAAAATGCAGTTTAATTTTGATCTGCTTTTTTTTGGCCAAAGACACAATGCACAACATATTTTCCTGCCCTTCTGCTAGATAAATTTTACTTGTTTGCAAATGCATAATTACATTTTTCTCTGTGCTTCAGCTGCCATCTGCCATTTATACAACACAAGGGTAAATTGGATGACATAACTCCCAAAGGGTCATCTAATCAAGGAACACTGTAAGCACTGTCAGTCGTTTGTGCATTAATGAAGGAAGAAAGCCCAACATTTTCCAGAAACAAAGGCCAACGAAAGAGCAACCAGACAATTTATGGAAGAATTTCCACTTCCGGTTCCACCATTATTTCAACAACTAATTGCAAAATACACATAATCACAAGACAGATCCCGTTTTTTCTAATGTTGCCTGTGAGGTACAGTACAATAGATTAATAAAGAGGAAACACAAAATCAAAACCTGATATTCAACAAGACTCCCATGCAACATTTTCCATCCATTCCTTGCCTACTCCAAAAAAGCAACTTTGAAGCAACGGCTCATTCAGTGCTTGATTCTGGAAGTCAGACGTAATGTGTGTGTGTGTGTGGCGGGGGTGGTCTCGTTAATGCAGGAGTGGGTTCCCCATACTCCACGTGCTGCTCCTCACGTTGTGCCTGGATGCTGAGTGTTAAGCACCTGTGCTGGGCAGGGTCAAACCTGGAGATTCACTTGTATGCGAAGTTCCAAGTGCTAGGAGAACACTAACAACTTTGCAGTGATTCCAACTAACAAGCCACAAAGCTGATACACCAAGCACAGGAGGAGCTCTCCCTCCTGCCATGCACCCCCCAGCATGCTCCCGCAGCGAAAACCCCAGCAACAACTGGGCATGCCCTGCGCCGGTGGTTTTCAAACTTTTTTCCTCAACATCCGGTTAAAGAAAAATTGCTGATGCCCGCGGCCCGACATAATGATATCCTTTGACAGAGTGTGGGCTCCAGGGTGGGGCCAGGGATGAGAGGTTTTAGCTGCAGGAGGAGATTCTGAGTTGTGGGGCCTGAGGACTGGGACAGGGGATAGGGTTGCCGAGTTGCGGGCAGTGGGCTGACCTATGGCAACATGCGGTCTGTGCACAGTGTGGGTGCGAAGGCTGGCTTCCTGCCGGTCTTGGCACCATGCACAGCACTGTACCCCAGAAGTGGCCAGTAGCAGGTCTGAGTCCAGGGTGGACACGCACAAGCAGCTCTAGCCTGCAGGCAGTATGGAGTCAGTTCTCGGCATGGAGGCAGCATGTGGAGCTCCGTGGCCCTCTGCCTAGGAGCTGGGCCTGCTGCTGGCCACTTCCAGAGTGCAGCACAGTCTGCGGTGCCAGGACAGGCAGGAAGCTGCCTTAGCACCCCAGCAGGTTACTTGGTCACCCTACAGCAAGGTGACCCAGAACTGAGGTGGGACCTGGACTCTGGACATCATTGCACTACATTTCAAACTGACTTTGTTGGACCAAAAGTTGAAACAAACTCTAGGACCTTAGTCTCCTAAGAGTCTTACAGACCCCTCTTAGCTAGAGTCCTGAATGGACAGAATGTCCCAGTGGGACTCAGCTGCCAGGATGGCGGATAGGGAGAGAGACCAGTTCTAATGTGGTGGAAACGCAATCCGCACCGGCCTTTTTAGACCAAAACAACCTTTCTGAATTGCTTCTGGAAGTGCACTGGTAGCTCGGCATGCAAACAGGCCTGCTTGACTTGTTAATTATACATTTCCCATACTTGCCAGAACATTGTGTAATGCAATTCAAATTCTCACCACCCCACTTTGAAACTTGTTAATTAAAAAAAGGAAAGAGGGAAATCAGATTGAGGGGGTTCTTAGCTTTGGATGTGTCATGGATGTAACTTATTTGATCTAAGGGGGAGAGAGAGTGAGGGAGACAGACAGACAGACACAGACAGACAGCACTTTCAGATTATTCTTCTCTTGGAAGTAGAGATTAACAATGTATTGCTGGAATACAGAAGCAGTACAATCAGAGGCAGCAGGAGGGGGGCAGGCAGCAGAGTGGAGACGTTTCTGGGGGGGAGGGAGCCAGCTTTAAAGCTGGCTCCCCTGGCACCCGTCTCCTGTTCTCGCCCACCTTGCTGCCTCTCATAGATGATTACTCCACTTGATACCCGATAAGCTTATACTTACTGGGTAGTCAAGTAGTCATCTTCTCGCTAACACCCCTATCCATGATATTAATGGAGGAGGCGTGGGGTCTGAGATGGAGGCTGGATGCAGAAGGGAGTTTGGGGTAAGGGATCTGGGCGCAGGAGGGCCTGTGAGGTCTGGAATGGAGTTTGGGTGAAGGAACAGTTGTGACCAGAGACACAGGATTGGGGTGTAGGGGTTTAGGTTGTGAGTTAGGGCAGGAGGGGATTGTGACCTAGGGCAGGGGTTTGGGTTGTGGGTTGTGACCTAGGGCAGGAGGGGGTTGTGATCTAGGGCAGGTGATTATAGTGCAGGGGTTTGGTTTCTGACCTAGGGCAGGAGGGGATTGTGATCTGGGGCAGGGAATTGGATTGCAGAGTCTGGGAGGGGATACAGGCTCAGGAGGGGGGCAGAGGGTTTGGCTTATGTGGGGTAAAGGGGGCAGGAGTGGGCAGGCAGAGGGCTGGGTTGCCAGTGAAACTCCATGTCAGCAGCCTAGCATATTTCTCAGGCAGGAGCCTGCCCCGCTGCCGCACAGGCTGCAGAGCCTGAAGAGAGGGGTGCTTAAGACAGTTCCCATTGGCCAGAAACCAGCCAATGGGTTTGTGCTGGGAGTAGCAGGAGCCAACTGTCAATTCATAGGGCCAGGGCCCAACAGGGTTATGGATTCACTTCAAGACAGAGTCAATTAGGGATAGTTGCTTTTATTAATCTCACTACATCACTACTATTGTAGGCTTAATACTGCCAGATGCTTACACAGCTACTGCAAAATAATATGCCAATAAGCATAGGCAAAGCAATGCAGAAAAGTGAGCAACAGGCACTTGGAAATGCTTACGCCCCTTCAATCTCTGGGGAGTCCCATTCCGGTCACCTCGCACCCAGCCACAGTGGACGTGGCTCCAGCTGGGGGGGATCCAGGGCACCCTCGGAGGTCCAGGTCCCTAGTGAGACTCACCGGACACGGGACTCCCAGTGATTTTATACTTTAGCTGTTCACCGAGTGTCCACAAGCTGGCCAATGCCACTCTCAACGTTCCCACGGGGCTGAGAACCGCGGCCATGTTATTTATCCCATATTTGGCTTTCAGCTAGCAAGCATGGGGAGTTGCGGCTGATGAAGGCCATCTGATAAAGAACATCCTATATTTTCTCCAGCATGGCTCATGGCTGGCCTAGAGGAATACAAATTTAACCTCTGCAGGCCCACATATTGCTTTTTATGTGACATCATGAAGCACCACTCCCCTCTCCCCTGCTCACAGTTTGTGAAACACAAACGGCCCAGTAGACGCTTTTCTGAGCAGCATTCAGGGACGTGGCAAGCATGGGAGTCTGCTGAGGCTCTCTGTTACGTTTGTGGGTCAGATCCAATGGCTTAGTGGGCCGGATCCAGCCTGTGGAAGGTGTTTTGACCAGGCCTGGGCTAAACGAACAAAAGGTCAAACATCAGGCAAAATGCTCATAGTGGAATATAGAATAAAAGCAAAGTTTAATTTACATACTAATGTCTGACCTCAATACATTAATTTCTGTAATTCGTTAGCTCATGACAGATCTCTCTTTAGAAACGATCAACAGTGGAGAAAATATTAACTACATCTTTAAAAAAAGAATTGTAATTTTAATAAAGCTTATGGAAATGACATCTAAGACTGCTTATCTTTTATACATGATTACTAATTTATTAATGTTTTTCACTGTCTGTGTTCCATCCCCTTCATTTTCACTAGCCTTAATCTTTATGCAAATACAAGTTGCTGAGGGACAAACAAATTTTCAGCTACTAATTAAAGGTTTCAAGATTCACAACATTGTGTATACCAGTATTTAAAATGTAGCTGTCAAGTTCAGAGTAAAATTGAGAAAGAGTTGCTGTATTAATATATCCAAGAATGCTCACTTGGTATATTTCACATTTGGGGCATTGCTAGAAGTTAAGATTAAGCAATTTCTGCATCAGCTGATTGTTACTTACCTAATAAAAGGAAATGCACTGTTCTGGATTCTTAAGATTTAATTATGCCCTTAGTTAAGCCTCTATTCTCAAAGCAATGGCTATACTAACATAGCCCCAAAATGTTGGAGATTTTGCATAGGAAATGTACTCACACTCTAAAATACTGTTGTTGTATTTGAGCACCTCTCAAGAACCGAAAACAAACAAGAATAGCGGTCTCTCTCATATGAGTAGCTAGGAATCTGTTACGAGAGTGTGACTAAGAGTATGTGTTTGTGCACATCTTTGTGTAGATGTGACTTGCTGAGGGAAAACCAAGTCAAAGGGATGACTTTTCCATTTAATCCCGGATGCAGTGAGATTTGTGGTCACTCCTCTTTTGGGGAAGTAAGTTCCATAGTTTAGGTTCAGCTCTAATGAAAATTGTGTCTCCTTTTTTCACCACTTTTCCCCCATTAGTCCACATTTCTTTGTCCCAGAAGAAGCCGTTCTTGAAGGCGGCCATGGTCACTGAGGCTATTCTTACTGAAGGACTATCAAGCTCATAGAAACCATACTCAAACAACAGTAAGGAGGGTCACTTTCCCCCAAGGCACAATCAACTTCCTCCAGAAACTCTGAATATTAACAACCTCCCTCAAAGCACTGAGTCTGCCACCCTAGATGTCACGTCCCTATACAGCAGTGGTTTCCAACCTCTAAGCATGCGATCACTTTTGAATTTATGTGCAATCCAGGATCTACTTCAAACCCAAACACCCTGGCTCCGCCTCCTTCCCGCCGGCCCTACTCCTGCTCATTCCATCCTCCCTCCCCCATCCTCACTCACTTTTATCACTCTGGGGGCAGAGGGCTGGAGTGCAGGGGAGGGGGATGCAGACACTGATCTTGAGCTAAAGGATTTGGAGTGTGGGAGGGGCTCTGATCTGAGCCTGGGGCAGAGAGTTGAGGTGCAAGAGGGGTACAGGGTGCAGGGTCTGGGAGAGAGTCTGGGTGCATGGGGACTCGTCTAGGGCAAGAGTTTGGGGTGCAGGAGGGGTTCAGAACTGGGGCTGGGGCTTGGAATGTGGGCTCCAGCTGGGCATCACTTAATACAGGTGGCTTCTGGGGATGGTGTGGGGGGCTAAGGCAGGCTTACCCCTACTCTGGCCCTGTACCACTCCCAAAAGCAGCCAGCAAACTCTCTCCACCTCTGCCCCCTCCCCCTGCTCTATGGAGATGGGGTACATGGTAGGGGGAGGGGCACCCTGACATCAGCACCCCTCCTCTTCTTCCCATGCCCTGCACAGCAAGCAAGAGGCTCTCAGGGGTGGGGAAGCAGCTCTGAGGCAGAGGGCAGGAGCACCACAGCAATGCTGAGAGGAGCAGATGAAGTGCTGGCACTTGACGCCTCCCAGCCAAACCTGTCAAGATCACCTGTTAAAGGCTCCAAGATCTTCCAGAAGAGCCCGATCTACTGGTTGGTGACTACTGCTATCCATCAACATCCCCCTCAATGAAAGCAATGCTACCTGCCTGAAATATCTACAGCACAACAGACAACCTCAAGATATCCGTTCCCAAACACATCACCGAGCTAATTTATTTTTTCCTCGCCCATAAGAACTTTATGTTCAACAAACACACACTTTGAGCAAGTCATAGGAACTGGCATGGTACTAGGATGGCTTCCCAATATGCCAACCTCTTCATGGGACACCGTGAGGAAAAATGCCTAGACAATGTACCACAAAACCAAAGATCTAACCAAGAAACAATGAGGGTATTGTCACCCTCTAGACAAACCAAACTGCTTCATAGAGTTTCCATCACACTTCTATTAAATTATCTCTAAAACATCCCCACACGAGCATTAACTTCTGGGACAATACAATCAGCTTCAGTGCCAGAACTCTACAGACAAGTCTATACAAGAAACCCACAGATCACCACACTAATCTTCACAGATCTAGTAATCACCTCAAAACACACCAAGAAATCTGTTATCTACATCCACACACTCACATACCATAGAATATTTTCCTGGGAGAAATGCCAGTACACGTATCTTAACACACTTAAAACTGGACACTCCACCGAAGAAACAGAAAGCATCATGGAATGGGCCACCCAACTACCCCAGGAGAATCTGCTTCAATACAGGAGGGGGAAAAAAATCTCCAAACACAGCACCCTGATTGCCATCTGTCGCATCAAACTGGAACCTATAGTGGGAATTATTAGACAGTTATAACCATACTCGACAGGGACCACATTCTGCAATAAATCTTTCCAAAACTCTCCCTTCTGGCCTCCAAACACTTCCCCCAACACCCACAATCTCATCAAGCTCATCAGCATTAGCAAGCTCTCTATAGACCAGGATGTGCCAATTCGAAGAGGCACCAGACCCTGCCAGAACAACAGATGCAAAACTTGCAGACGTATCTCAACTGCTCCAATGATATGTCATACCACATGTCTTTCAGGGCACGTGGCTCCTATACATGTGTATCACAACATGTGCTGTACCTAATCCAGTGCACTAAATGCTCCAAT
Organism: Pelodiscus sinensis; assembly: GCF_052426305.1. NCBI lineage: Eukaryota > Metazoa > Chordata > Testudines > Trionychidae > Pelodiscus > Pelodiscus sinensis. Next base: position 21,223,950 of record NC_143074.1, on the reverse strand, counting down.
AACAATTATGTGGGTGCAGCAAGATGATCAGAACGCTCTCATATGAGTCCACACAGGAAATTGATAGATAAAAACACCCTATTTACCTGTGGATGGATACTTTCCAAAAGCAATCACTCCATACCCAACCTCTTAGTCTTCATCCTCCAAGGAAACCTGCATAACACCTTCCAAAATGAATTTGGGAACTTCGATAGACACTAAAAGTGCTGGACTCAACAAACACACTGGATTTATGACTCATGAGAACTCTCCGTAACACTAAACCTTCTGGCTACGTCTACACTGGCATGATTTTCCGAAAATGCTTTTAACGGAAAAGTTTTCCATTAAAAGCATTTTCGGAAAAGCACGTCTAGATTGGCAGGATGCTTTTCCGCATAAGAACTTTTTGCAGAAAAGCGTCCGTGGCCAATTTAGACGCGGTTTTCTGCAAAAAAGCCCCGATCGCCATTTTTGCGATTGGGGCTTTTTTGCGGAAAACACTACTGTGCTGTCTACACTGGCCCTTTTGCGCAAAAGTCTTTCGGAAAAAGACTTTTGCCCGAACGGGAGCAGCATAGTATTTCCACAAGAACACTGGCGATCTTACATGAGATCGTCAGTGTTCTTGCGGAAATTCAAGCGGCCAGTGTAGACAGCTGGCAAGGTTTTCCACAAAATCTTAAAACTTGCCAGTCTAGACACAGCCCCTTTGTCCTATGACAACAGGTGTTACCTGCACACTGCACATTTAGTGAACAATCAACTCCTTAAGCTTAACAACCTGTTCCACCTTGTATTTGGTTATAACACCCTGAGTACTTTTCCCAGATGTGAAGAAGAGTTCCTTGTAAGCTTGTTTCTCTCACCAGCAAAAGTGGGTGCAATAAAACAATATTACCTCACCCATCTGACCTCTCTAATATCCTGGGACTAACCTGGCTACTAAAACACTGTAAAAAACCAATATCATCATGCTGAGGGTGAGATTTGATGTGAAATGGAAGAGGCTATTACTGTTAGTATGTATTATTTGTCAAGCACCTAAAAGAGCGTACTCCATGCTGTACAAGACACAGAAGACGAGATGGTCCTTATCTCTAGGAGAGGAGTTAAATCATACATTACAATCATGGTATTGTCGACAGCCAGCTAGCTCCAAATTACAGCCAGCTAGCTCTGAAGCAATTTTACAACAATAGAACATTTTCAGAGATAACAGAACATTATTAATTGGCTCCCATTATTAATTTATATCCAAGTCATTACATAAATGTTTATATAACATGTATCTTCTGATAGTATAAGACAGTTTATATCAACCAAATTTTTTTCTCTGATATTTCACATCATCTATGCAGTGGCATAGTCACAAAATATTTCAGCTGCATTCAGTCTGATTTTCACAAATGCTTCTACTGCTAGTAATTGATAAAAATAAATAAAGGTCTTAGAACAGAACATTACTGTCTCATTAAAATGACAAGTGCCCTGCCATGTTTACCGATTGGACCATCTAGTTAAAATAATTACACCATTGTATGCCACAGAGAACAGACTTAAGGTACGGGAGTATTCGTTCAGTAAGAAAACAATTTCACTGGTAACATTTCAGAAATGAACAATTTGTCCGTTTGTTTTGAAATCCACATTATCTATCCCTATTTAATTTAGTCAGGATTTGCTGGTGTATTTACATTTCTGTGAGTTTGGGAAGAATGCTTACTTGTTGGAATCAAATTCTTCAGGCTATTTACAGCTTCAATAGAAGACTATCATTTGTTTTTTTTATATGCACCATTGTAACCTCTGGGTAGCTTACAGTACGTGCCAGGGAGCAGACCTCAAATACACACACAGAAATGATTCAGGGTCAAACTGGATGTAACTTTTGTCAATAATGACATGAACTGTTTGGATCCTAATCTCTACCTGGAAATCTTTGCTAAATGTGGCCTGGGGCCAAATCTCTGCACCAGAAATACACATGCATTATACCTCTGAACTCCAGGGATGGCAACAACCCACTCCTGGCAGTCTTATTTGGGTAACAAAATACAGGACTATGTAGCACTTTAAAGACTAACAAGATGGTTTATTATTTGTTATTTGGGTAACAAAATTAAGTAGAAATTTCTTCCTTCCTTATGCTAGTAGCATTTGCTTTCAACCCAGGGAACTTCCTTGGGGAAAAACCACAGACTATATGTTGAGACACGAGGCATGACATCTTCACAACAATGCTCACCTCTGGCCTTGCCAGAATGGCAACTGGGATGTGGAAACAAACTTTGCAGTGGAAGGAAAAAACAGGAAAAGCCTGTTCTGCTTGAGGGATTTTGCTCTAGGCATATTTTAGGACTGTGCTAGTGCTGAAGGACAATGCAGCAGCCCACCACATATGTTAATGATGAATCCTGCATAGGAGATGCTATGAAGCTCGCTCATGCCTTTTGTGCCTCTTGATAGTATAACTGGAGTGCACAGATTCGTGGTTCACCAAGCATAATGATTCACAAACTTCAGCATGTGACAATCTTCCACTGCTAGCCAATGTACCTTTTGCAAACAGGCAGACGTTACCATTCCTGGCACCTTGAAACCTGTTACATCTATTTATAAGACACAGGGTTGGTTTAAATGTAATTCAGGTTTATACAGAGCCTTTCACCTGAGGATCCGAGAGCACTTTAGAAATATTAACTAAGCCTAACTCTACCTTTTTGAAGCAAGTAATTATTATCACATTTGTGGATACTAGAGAGGCTAATAGTTTGACTTTCAGAGATGCTGAAGAGCTTTTCCTTCCACAGGTAACAGGATAAATTAGTAGGTCCTCAGCCCCTCTGACATCAGCCCCTCTGGCATGGGTCATAGTGAATTGGGGCAGAGCTGTGAAGAGACTTCAGCAGTCATGGTCCCTGGTTTCCTTTTTAAATTGAGTTCCATTTTGGATCTCCCCAATCTGGCACCCTCGGGACTAGGGTTGCCAGATGGTTGAAACAAAAATACCGAACACCCCCCTACTCCCTCCAAAAAAAAAAAAAAAAAAAAAAAAAAACACAACACACCAGGAAAAAATTCTGTTGAAGGGGAAAAAGGGGAGGGGGGGAAACCAAAGTTGCTGAACAAAAAAAAGCAGACTCCAAAACTTATTAAGCAAAAAAACTATATATTAAAATAAAACAGCATTAAAACAGCATGTCCCCTTTAAGAGTGAGTGCAGGGATAGGAACACGGGAGTGGTTGAGCACTAAGACCCAGTGCTTCCCCTTGGTTGGCAGCCATTTTGTGCTGGCAGCCTTGCGGAACCAGGTAAGCATGGGGGCTGGGCTTGTTGGGAGCCGGGATGCGGCGGAGGCCAGGCACTGAGTGTTTGTAGGGTTGCCAGGTGCCTGCCATTTTCGCCTCCTGGCCAGGGAAAAAAAGTCAGAAATATCAGGACATTTTAGGTGTCCAGTATTCTCTGAATTGTTTACCGGACGGGAGGCAAAAATACCGGACTGTCCGGGTGAATACCAGACACCAGGCAATCCTACTCGGGACCTGACTGATGTCTTTAGTTCAAATGCATCAAAAGGAATATGAACAGAATGTTCAAAACATAATTCTGTCATTTGCTTCACACTCCTCCACTGACTAAATCTTGTACATGGTAACATAACATATTAGACATGTCTGTCCATGGACAACATCATTTGGTACAGAAATGCTGCGTTTCTCATTTCCTTTGTATGCATGATAATGAAACACACTTGCCTTCTGTTTATCAGGAGGATTTTCAATGCTTTGCTAGAACCATATTATTTCTATTTCATGCTCCCTCACATGTCTTGGAATATTTTACAGCAAATATAAAATTTCCATGAGACATCATTTCCGTAGAGAAAGGATACACTATAATTAGCTGTTACACTGACAATCAGAAGCAAAACATATTTAAGAGCAACTCAATAGACTAATCACTTGTGCAGTTGTTTGTTTGTTAACTACCATTTTAAAAAAAAAATCAAAACTTTCACAAAGAAAACCCATTTTTATAGATAGATATCCTCTCTTTTCTCAAACCCCCTTCAAAATTTACACCTCAGCTTACATGTGTCTTTCTTCCAAGCCCATTCGTGACTGTACAGAATTTTTCCCTCTGCCAAGGCATGACAACTGTGCTTCTTCTATGAAACCCACCCACACATCGACCCAAGCCAAACCATCATCTTTCTTTCCTATTAATATTCAAATCAGTGTAGCCTCTTAAACTATTACTAGCTTTATAATGTTCAGTAGAGCTATGACAATTTATAGCACCTGAGATGCTGCTCTAGATTCTTTTTACCTCACATGCATGAATTCTTCTGTCTGCTTAGTTCTTGTTTCAGGATTATTTTTATGCCTAGGATTGATATATCTACAATTGCTAAACTATGCCTAAAACTGACATTGATCATACTGGACAGTTCTAAAAAGTGATTGCAACCGCACAATTCAAGCAGCTTAGCAACTCTCAGGATCAGTTCCATCAGGTCTGTATTTCTACTGTTCTGGGGAATTACGAAAGCCCTCGATAAATCATCTCTTATTATCTAACCATCCAAATGTCTAAATGGATTATAGGTGAAGTTTCCTTTCGGTTATGTTTTTTCCAATAGGATATTACACTATGGAACAAGAGCGTCTAAATTATGTGGCTGTTTGGAAAAAACAACAAATCTACTCCCAGCTCAACTCTTTTAACATAATAAAACACATTAGACTGTGCTGGAAAAGGCAAGAGAAGTTAACAGCAACACTGCATCAAAAAAGAAAAAAAATGGAACTGAGTTTAAATTTTAAAGCATTTCTGTAACTCATTTCCTCTGCAGCAAAACAAGCTTTGTTTTTATAGACAGGGCCAGCGTTATCTAGCAGTCACTCCTGAGTCTGAAACTAGGCATAGCCCGTGCGCAGTTCACAATCTTTGGGAAAGGGGGAAGTTCTTCTGAGACAGAAATAGGAACCAAACAAAAAAGCAAGAGCAAAAGTTAGAGGAGAAGAAGCTGGACTTGAAAAACAAATAAGCAGTGTTCTGGTTTATGGAACGTGTCAGTGAGCCTTCTATGCTATTGCTCCCATGGGTACGGAAAGAGCATAAAGCTCCTGTAATTTAGGCGAAGGTGCAGCGCTGAAATGTATTAAAATCCTTATTTTGAAGCTAGATTTCAGGAATAAAGCAGTCTGATCAAACCACGTGGTCTGTAAGATATTTGGGGCCAGGCCTATGTCCGCCTGTGTTTGTTCGACAGATCAATAATTAAACATATAGGCACAATCATAATACAAATAAAGTCTTTAGGCATCTGGGCATTCTCATAACACAACGACAACAAAGGGCTGTGAAAGTCGCTTTCTTAAAATGATATTAATGAATGTTTACATGAAGGGTCTCAAACCCTCAACTGTGCTGCACTCGGATGCAAGGTGAGGATTAATATTAGCTCCGTCTTACTGGGCTACCGGCTGAGCAGCATCTCTCCACTAGATTCAAGATCTAAGCCCAGCTAACATGCTATCCCACACACTCTGCCTGCAACGGGGTGCAGTGAATGAAGCATGTCGGATATCTGCATACCCAATGAATGTGCATGTTGCAATCATGAGGACCTGACAACTAGGGATAAAACACTGTTCCTTGCAAAGCAACAACCAAGTATATGCCAGAGCACTTCATTCAGGGAATCTTGGCCACCAGGATTTCTGCAGCAGGCGATGATGGTCCAGGAAGCACCTCTGCTCCTACTCACTGAGCTGGCAAAGGATTTGACCGCAAGCTTCTACTCTAGAGTTTGTATTACCATTCAGATGTACTTGTCTAATGGTGTGAAGAAAACTGACTGCCCGAGGCTGGGACTGGACTACAGGGGATGGATCGATGACTGCCCTATTCTGTTTATTTTCTTGAAGAATCCGACATTGGCCACTGTCAGAAGCCAGAGGGACCCTTGTGTCATACCCATTGTGTAACAGTTTCCAGTATTCCACCACATAAATGAATAATAATCATGTACATTCTGCAAAAGACCAATCTTACTCACAATCTGAAGCAGTGTTTCTTAAACTTTTTAAGACCAAGGAACACCAAACAATTTTTTTTTATGGGGAACACCAAGGATTTTTTGGTTGAGCCAAAAAAATAAAAATAAAATAAAAATAAAAAAGGTCGGAGGAAAAAGGGTTGGGGGCAAAATTATTGAGGAAAAAAAGAGTTGGGGAAAAGTTATTGAGACAAAAAAGATCACCTGCCCCTTTAAGGGTGGCCATTTTGAATTCTGTTGCTCTCCGCAGCACACTTCTGACTGCCTCGCGGCACACTGGTGTGCCATGGAACACAGTTTAAGAAACACTGAACTGAAGGCATAAAGTGCCAGTGAAATGCAGCCAGCCATAGACTACAATGTGCAAGAGTAAGGGCAGAGAAAGTTTTTGCCACAGATAATGGCGCAAATCCCTACTCTCCTGAGCTGATGAGTTGCTTGGGATCGCTGATGTCTTACTGCGCAGTCAGGACCTACTTTTTTTTAAGGTCTCAAAAGACCACACACAGAAAAATGTTTAGATTCCAATCTTTCTAGTTTGGATTCATGAACGGCTCAGAGGACCCTCCTGAGATTTGAACCAGAAGTTTCAGACAGTTAAAGTATTTCAAACCTGATGCTTAGAGTATTAAGCCTTCCCCCGTGGCACCGGGAACGAGCCTGATTACATTAGAGTATATCCAAACACTCTGAATGGTTCGGATTATTTAAGAAGTCCTAAGGGAACAGCTGTGATTTGGCAGACATCAGTACGACAGCACACCAAAAGACGGAAAGGTGAAAAGCACAGAGATCAGAATCCTAGTTCCCACTCAGCCACAGAGTGACTGCCTGACCTCAGGCTTCCCTATCTATAGCACTTATCAAGCCCACATGATATAGGAGTCTTAATCCATTAATGGACGAAAAGCATTTTGAGCCACTCAGATGGTATATACTAAAGAAATGCAAGATATTATTGTTGTTACATAACATTAATAATTTTCAGTTGTCTTATTTAAAAGATTAAATTATCTAATGAGTATTTAGCTTTATTGTTCACATAATTATAACAAATAGAAATAATTATAACAAAATTAATATTAGCTAAAGGCTTATTACTTGAGATGTAACGGATTCTGCTGACAATGTTGCCTAACACATTTTTGGGTGCTGTAAAACCAAATAAAATGTGAACATAATATGGGACCAGAATTTATAACATGCACTGAAAGAGTCTATTGTACTCCAATGAGCATTCAGCGCAGAACAAAGATGATGAAATTTGGTCCCCGATACTTGCATATTTTCCCTAGAGGTAAATATTATTCATAGTAGATTTACAACTGCTCAATTAATACTGTTTCTATTAGTTTCTCACAGAGCTCTTAATTATATGCACTGTACGCATGTCTATGCTTTCCATCTCCATGTACGTATGCATCTTATTGTTTTTTCACAATATGTTTTGTTTCTGTATTAATATGCACTTTAAAATAAAAAACCCAATATACCCCAGAAGGAAATCAATTGCCTTATCAAGATTTACAGTGACAAAGATCTTACATTAGTCCATCACCACATGGCTTGCCGCACAATAGAGAACACAGTATTTCTCCCCTCTAAGGATTATTTTTGCAGAGCAATCACTTCCATGTTACAACAGAAAAGCAGCTTTATGATGCTCTTCAATGGAGAGGGAACAACACCAAAATTGCATTTTATCAGTAATAACCCTGTCACTAAAGAGGGGGCACTCTATATATACATAAAAAACACTGCCAGTGATCACACTCCTGCAAGCCATGTGGTTTTACACTTCCTTTTTGCAGGGGTTAGGCAGTTTCATTGCTTCCCAATTTTTTCAGGGAGTAGAGACCAATTATCACTGAAAAATAAGCCAATCAGTCTGCTTGGTAAAATAACACTAGCAGCAGAAGTTAAATAATATAGTACATGGCTGCCCCCAATACATTAATTTCTGTCACTCTGTCACTGTGAAAAATTACAGCAGATATAATCTCTTTGAAGGGGGATCAAGTTGTAGAAAATATGAGCCTAGTTTTAAATAGAATTTTAATTTTAATGAAAGCTTCAGGGAATGCTGTTTATGCTGCTTATCTTTCATACCTGGTGATTAAGTTAATTTATACTTAATGGAAGAGGATATTTCTAATCCCCAGACAGGCTCAACATCTGTCTGTGACTATGTTTTTGAAAGCCTTAAGCTGCTTGTGATGGATGTAATAAAACCAGGCTACTGCAGAACTGACACCTGAAGGATATTTGTAAGAGGGAAAAAGTTCTTTTTCTGCTCAGTGTTTGTGCTTAAGTCAAGCCAAAATCCCAAGTACTTAATTTTGCGGTCCCTTAAAATCATGCTTTGCTGTCCTTTTACATGATTATGGGAATATGAATGGGAAAAGGAAAGTAAACAATTCCCAGATATGGTTCTGGTCTAATATTCATAATGAGTGGTGTTTGAGAATAACTAGCTTTTTTGATGGCCTGGAGCTGATGAGAGTAATAAAGTTTTGCAAAGTTGGAGAAATGATCTCTTAATTCTATCTCCAATTCATTTCTCATGCATTAAAGGCCAAATGCTAGCAAAATAAACACTTGCATTTACTACTCAATCAGGACAGAAAATTATAAGATAGAACAATAGCACTTCATGGCTTTCAAACTGTATTCCCAGACCTCACATAATATTCCTGTAAAATAAAGGAAACCAGAAAATTAGAGAGAGAAAAGTGTTCATTTCAACCATCATACACGTAATCATCGATTTACAGTGAATCCCTTCTTCTGAATGAAAAAAACCCAAAACATCCGAGATGATTACTGAAGTAGTTATTCAGTATCCTCGCATGTCGGAAAGAGAATTCCAAACGTTCAAAGCACTGTAGATGTTTTGGCAGAGAGACTTACCGAACCAACGGAACACAAATAGCAAAAAAACACTGCCTCCTGCTTTCAGATTGGAGAGTTCAGAGAATCAACTAGGATGTATTTCTCCAGAGAGGACAATGCCCAAAATACCATCATTCTAACAGAGATCTCTTTGGATAAGAATCTTCTTGACTGAGAACAATGTGCATGTATCAAAAAGGAGTGCAGAAACATTTACCATCCCATGGGCTGCAGACTGCCTGCCACTGCCATACAGACTTCTCTCACCCTTCACTGTTCATGCAACCAAAACTACCATCAAAATCACTGTGAATTTTAGGTGAACAAGAAATGCAGAGGAAAGCTCTAAGACCTGGCAGGGTTGGGGCCGAGTGGTAAAATTTGCCACCTTTTTACAACACAAAATTCTTCTTTTGGTCAAAGGAAATAAGCTTTCAAATCATTCTTTCTAGCAAAGCTCAGCATTACTCTCAAAGGAGGTCTCTGACTCTTGGTAAATATAGGGCCCTTATATGAAATAGTGGGCAAAGACCATAATAGAGGTTTAAAATGCAGGCAAACAGAATTTGCAACTACTCTCACTGCATTACAAGGGCAACTGCAAGGAGCTACGGCAAAAATCCACCAGATCACTGTGTATGACTCTCTCCCCCTCAGCCTTATAATTGCACAAGTGTTCCATACTGGTAGGCAGAGATTAATCTGCTACTACATTTAATCTGGGCAGCCTAATCCAGAGGATCAACGTCACTCTCCACTTCTCTTGTTTAATTATGCAAGTCCTCAAGAAGTTCTGGGATCCCAAGTAGGGGTTTATGAAGGGATTGTATCATTGTGGTTGGCTCATACGCAATCAATTATATGGGCCCATTGTGCCCTTGCCCCACCAATAGTGAGGAATATGGGCCCAGCTCCACCAATGCTTGGGTTTGTTTTCATAGCCGTATCATCCATAGGATGGACTGGGGCAACCATTCCACCCCAACTCCAAGCCCCTGTCCCTTTCTATCTTTTACCCCCTCCCTCGAGTGGATGCCAGGTGGATCTATTTTTAAGCAACACAAACCCACAAAACCTGCTATCCAGGAATAATAAATAATGAAAATAATCCCCCAAATTACACATAACATCTCCACATGCTACACACAAACAAACTATACTAAAAGAACGCCGAGGTTGTAAAGTGAAGCACTCAGTAATTAGGAAATACCAGGTAGTTTATGCAAACATCATTCATCGCCCTTGTGAGCATTTAATAGGATACAATATTTCCTTATATTATCAATTGCAGGGAAAGTCCCGCTCAGCCTCAGGCTAGAGAGTGACCAATGTGGACAAAATCTCCAGGGAATTTCCCTGCAGAGCTCAATGCAAATCTCTGCTGAGCATGTGTGAACTGTAATTTTTCATTGGCTTATAATTTGCCCTAATTTGGGCAGATTTTCATGAGGATGCTAAGGGGCATATTCCTGACACAAATCGTGCCTGCTTGCCATATTTCAAGTCCCTGCACCAAAGCACAGAGGCACTTGAATTTCTTTCAGAAAAGGTTGTCAGAATTTTTTAACATGAGCAAAAGAATTTATGTTTTTCATTCTTGGAAACAGCTGAATTGTTCTGGCTGAAATTTTCAAAAAGAAATTAAGCCTGAGGGGCGCTCCTGACATGGAACATTTCAGCCCGATTAAAGTTTGGCAAAAAGTTATAAGTAACTGAAAACAGTTTCTTATGATAGGAATTATTGAGCAATCTTCATACAAGGTGGAACTACCTGCCTATAATATTATATAATATTCCCTAGGTTTAGAGTCTGCAATCCACCTTTCAACCACGAACACATTTTATCATAGAGGTTTATAAAGGGAATTGTGGCAGATGCTTAAGCAATAACAGAGCCACCTTCCAGGGCGTATAATGGAATGGCCAGATTCTCATCCAGTGTAAATCAAAGGAGTCAAGGAAACTAAATCCATAGGCATGAGCTGACATCTGGCCCAAAGAAACTAAATAACCAACCTAGAGCTGACTGCACAATCTCAGATTCATGTTAGTGCAGAAATCTTTGGAAGGGAATGGACAGGAGAAACCAGGCACTATGAAGATGAGACGGCAAGATTAAATTTATTGGCATGCTGGACTAAAACTTGCTCACCTTACTCACTAAGTAATGCTGTGCTAAAGGATGGCAGTAGGCTGGCATGTGTGAATAAAGCAAGCACGCTTTGGTCCATTCTCCAATACTGGATGCCTCAAGACACAAGAAAATGTGTATTATCAACTGCAAATGCTGCAGCCTTTTTATGCTGAAAACTAAGGAGTAAATTATGCCAGAACTTGAAAAGAAATACACAGCATTATCTCTTAAAAATGTACCACTTTTTTTTTTTTTTTTTTTTTAAGACAGAACTGCTCCCCAACCCAGAAAACATCTGTTCATTTTTCTTCTCTTTTCGGACATCAGACAGGTTGTGATTAATACATTATGGCTGAGAAAAGAGATGAGATGGCATTTGCAGAATGTGTGCCAATGCGTGATCTTTTTTTCTAAAGAAGGGACAAAGTACATTTTAATCAAATCAGCTTCACAGGCAGAAAGTTACTTTCCTAACTGGCTGCTCAGTGACACTTCAGTTCCCTTATACGGTACGCACACTTGGCCCTGCTTTTCCCCAATATAATCTCCTACTGTCACTAAGTTTTAAAACTATGTCCAGTTTGTCCAGCCTTTAAATTCAGGGCAGAATCAGAGTCAGAGTTAGTCTAAAATTAACACTGAAAGGCAATTGAATTAGTACTTTGTGGTAAGATGCCCAGGCTACTGGGCACATTCCCCGCGCGGCAGATAGGGTTGCCCAGCTTGGACTACTGCTCTACAAATAACAGTGTGTACATTGCTGCACGGATGGCAGCTCAGGTTAGCTTCCTGAGCCCAAGCCCGAGCAATTCTCAATGTCCAAGCTCGCCTGGCCAGCAGGCCCATCAAGAGGGGAGCAAAGAGACAAGTTGCCCCACGGCTTGGCAATTCAAAGCGGCCCGGGGTTCCCAGCTACTGCAGCAGCGGCAGCAGCAGCAGCAGCAGCAGCAGCAGCAGCATCCGCCAGAAGCGTGGGCCCTTTAAATCGCCAGTAGAGCACCACGCCACATGCTCCTGCGGCTCTGAGTGCTGCAGTAGAGGGCACCGCACTCCAAGTGGCACAGAGCATTGGCTGCCCCGGCTCCACCCCTTGCACCCAAGGCTCCGCCCCTTATGGCAGCACAGAGTGCCCCCCTCCCCCACACACTTTTCCCAAGGACCTGCGCAGGCTGTCGGCTCCCCTGGTGACCATCCAGAGCTGCCAGCTGGGCAACACTGTTATTTTCAGTGTGCTAGCACGAGCTGAGTTAGCGCGATAGTGTCTCCCGTGCTGGGAATCACATCTCCCAGCTGCAGTGCAGACATACCCTGAGGCAGAGAGACAAGAAAGAAGCAGAGTCAAACTGAAAAGATATTAGAAATTAAGCCCTTGTTACATCCAGTGACATTAACCCTCTCAGCATGAGAAGATGCCAGCCTTGAAGTAGCACACCAAGAGTCCGGAAGGCTGGAGTTAAAAATGTCGCCATTGTTTTACATGAGTAAGCCTTTCTTACTGTGAAAGGAAGATTCATGGGCCTTATATGTGACACTAATTTTGCCTTCTCAAATACACTAATGTATTCGGTTCAGTAGAGCACTTCTGTGTGTGGATAAGGGCGTTCATGAAATGTGGCCTCAATGGTTACTTTTTTTGCATTACATCTACGGTAAGAAAGCAAATATCACAAGTTCAACATTTTGCCTGTAGTTCGCTTACATTCCCATTTCTTTCAATACATGTTTGCAATTGGTGAAGGCTGAAACCCTGATGCAACAAAGCATTTCAGCATTTACCATTGGTTCTCCAACTTTGTGGCCTGTGGCCCACCTTACTCAACCCTAATCTGTCTTCAGACCACTAGCCAACCACTCATAGGGTTGCCAGGTGTCCGGTATCCTACCGGACAGTCCAGTATTTGAGCTCTCTGCCCGGTAAAAAAACTAAAATCAGACAATACCAGACACGTATTGTCTGGCAACCCTAACCACTCATGATGACAAAATGGGAGTGTATCGGGGGGTGCGGTCTGGTGGAGAAGCTGGATGCAGGTGCAGGGTGAGGGTGGGCATCTGGCCAGGAGCTTGGGTGCAGGAGCGGGGCTGAGGGTGAGGGTCTGACCAGGATTCTGGCCAATGGGATCAGCGGCAAAAGCCTCCAGGTGAGCCCACAGCCCACCTTCAAGACGGTTGCAGACAACTACTGGTCCGTGGGCCACACCGAGAACCACTGGCATATGCTGACGTGCTCTGTTGTTTTGAGGCCTCTGTAAAGTTGACAGGCTTCAGTCCACAATGCTGCAAAGCTGGGCAAAGTCAGTATTTATTGATACTAAACTCAAAATGATCATTAACATTTTGAGAAAAATCCATATGCAATCACAGTGCAGTGAAAAAAAATCATTTGCATTGGTTTATGAATTCTAAAATGGAAAACAGCTTTAAATGAAAAATATTGGAAGTTTACTTATAAATACTCTGTGATAGGCTACAAAATAAGGACTAGAGAGTCTTCATAAAAGGAGATGCAGTCCATCTGCAACTTTGGCATTTATGCTCTTAAATATGCTGGTATTTAATATTCAGCTCATGCTATGACCTTGTTTTCCAATGCGTGTTAGGCAGAGTAAAAACAAGCAGCTCCTGTTGGTTTGGTCCAACAGAAGTTGGAGCAAGAGTTCATGGAAAACTAGTATCAACGCTTTACTTATGGCCTCAGATGCTAAACACCAGCCAATACAGCAAACCTGGGGGCTAAGTCTACACTGCCTCCGTTTTGCACCAAAAATATGCAAATAGGCGAAGCGGAATATTGCCATGCCTCATTTGCATATTTTTGGCGCAAAATGGGGGCAGTGTAGACATAGCCTTGCTGTCTAGATTAATATCATGAGCACACTGAAATCATCAGGACTGCTTATGCTACTGTCTGCTCCACCTGCTTGTACGAGTTTGCAAGATAGGATAAAAGAGTAGGGCACAATCTTTGATTTGTTTATGCCTCAGATCGTTGTACTCAAAAAGCCACGCTCTGCCCTCATTTATATCCCTGCAGTCCCATTGACTTTGTATGCTGCATTTTCTCCCAGCTTCTTCTTTGCCACACTACCATTTTCAGCAGCGCCCCAAAGGCTACAGGGACATTTTGTGGTTGGACTGCAGGAGACTAGAAGGGGTGGCAGGGAGGAATGGGAGCACACTTCCTGACTATATATCCCACAGTTTGGTCCTCATTGGAGAATCACGGGGAGGGAAAGGGAAGCCAAAAAGCTGATTTACTAACGGTCAACTTGCAATCGAATAATGTGTAAATGGCTATTATTTAATTCTGGTTTTCTGATACACCAGGATGGACGGACCAGTTTACGCAATACGGAAACATATTATATTCTAAACAGGTTACATTCTCTAGCTCATTTTCAAACGCAGAAGTTTTTTAATAAGAGCATGAAAAGTAAAAAGAAAGGAAAACAGATGCCAATAAAATTTAATTAGATTAGCTGCTTCTCAAAACATTATGATTCAACTTTAATTGGACAAACAGGTCTCCCATTCCAATCTGATAACATAAAAACAGACTGAGGCTAACACTAGACTCGGGCACTGCAGCATACCAATTACTGTAAACACATGGTACATTTTGGGGCCAATTAATTGCATAGTGCTGAAAACGAAATCTTTTAAAATTCTGCAACTCACATCAATTCTTGTCCATTAAAATTTTTAAATCAACTGGGCCTGTCATTGTCTTGCTTGCTTGGTATGTTCTAAGGGCTTCCAGCTGTCCTTCAATGTGGAGTCATTTCAAAGATTCAAAATAAAAAGGAATTCGCTCTCTGTCTAGACACAGGAGTTAGTGTAGTGACTTTAAATATCAGAAATGAATGTTCAGAACATAGCAGATGAGTGCATGTCACAGAAAGTCATGAAGAAAAGTGGATTGCGGACAGCAGAAGTCTTATGCAGTGGTGAGAATTAAGACAGACAGTCATAATCCTTAATGAATCTGTTGTTGAGCTTACAGCAATTTACTGCAACATTTGTGTGAGTGAGTGACAACTCATTAGCCCTCCGACTTGCTAAATAACGAACAGTCAAAATGAAATTGTGAAAAAAACCTCACTAAGTTTTGCATGGATAACTTATAGAGGGAAATGTCAAGATGAAAATGTGCTCAAAATGGTACTTAAGTTGCCAATTTAAGGTGTTGTAAAGAAAAAATAATGATTACAGGAACAGTGTACAGTAATTATAGAAAAAAGGAGTGGCTACAAGGTGCCAACAAAAAATAAATCAACCACTACTAATATGGCAAAATGAAAATTTGCCTGGGAAAGGGTTACTAGATGTAATGGAGGTCAACAGAAGAAAGCACAGTCTCACCTTAAACTTTCCTTTTTTGAAAATTTTAAGTTTTACTGGAAAATTATTAATAGTGTAAGGTTATTAATAATTATTATTAATTACTACTTACATTACAGTAGCACCTTAATTGAGATTGGGCCCCATTCTGCTAAGCACAGTATAGAGAGGTAATCCCCACCCTGAAACATTTAGGCTATGTATATACGCTACCAGGTTATTTTGAAATAACTCTCAAAATAACTATTTCAAAATAAGCTTATTCCGCTTCACAAACAGGAGTTATTTCAAAATAACAAGCCTATTATTTCAAAATAACAAGCTTGGCAGTTTCAGAAGGGTAGCCAAGTTAGTCCATAACTGGAAAAGCTTAAAAAACAACTAATAGTCTAACAGCACCTTAAAGACTAACAAAATATGTAGATGGTATCATGAGCTTTTGCGGGTACAACCCACTTCTTCAGATTAATGGAGTATTAAAAGTCCAGTTCCAAAATAAATAGGGGATGGGGGGCGGGTGAGGGAAAAAATAGTGATTTAGAGTGTTCATGTTACAAGAAGCGGATAGAGAAAGTGTTCTTAAGTACTCAAGCTACATCTACACTGCAAGTTTCCTGTGCAAGAGTTCTTGCGCAAAAAGTCTTACACAAGAGTGCATCCACACTACCATGTGCTTTTGCGCAAGAGATGTGCTTTTGCACAAGAGCGTCCATGGCAGTGTGGATGATCTCTTGCACAAGAAAGCTCGGATGGCCATTTTAGCCACTGTTGCCTCTCCACACTGCCTTCTTGCACAAGAGGTCTTATTCCTCATGGGGAGAAGAATAACTCTTGTGCAAGAAGCCCTCTGTTCGACGCCTTACTGTAAATGTACTTGCACAAGAACGCACATGCAGTGAAGACACTCCACAAGTTTTTACGCAAGAACAATCGTTCTTGCGCAAAAAGCCTGCAGTGTAGACATAGCCTCATTGTTTGGTTGGTTAAGTCATTAGGATGTGGAAGATAGTGTGCTAGCCAGGTAATGTCTTTATTCATACCTTTGTAATGGCTCCCAAACTTGTAAATGAAGTTAAGTTCCAACGTTTCCCTGTGTATTTGGCTTGTGGGATTGGCCTGAAACAACATGGTGACTTTGAGATCCATTAATGAGTGCCCGGGCATGTTAAAGTGTTCTCCAACGGGTTTCTGTGTGTGATGCTCGCCTTTTTATTTCAAAATTTTGAAATCACTCCCCACTGTAGGCATGCCCTTACAGTCTAACCAGACAAGAAAAACTGTGAACAGCAATTTTATCCCCACTACATAAATGCAGAACTGAGACAGAGAGGAGCTAAAATGATTTGGTGAAGGTCACAGAGGAAGACTGCGAGAAAGATGGAAATTGAACTTACATCTCCAGAGCCCAGTCAAGTGTCTTAATCACAAAAACATTTGTCCTCTTTTTATATTGCCTATGATGATTTGATAGAGGAAAGTATTTATGTGGATTACTGAATATATTAATGCCAGGGATACAGTTTTATTTATTTCTGAAGACTTCAGATATATTACTGTCCAGATGTATCTAACTGAACTGTAAATTTTTGTCCATTAAAACATGACAGATTAAATGTGAGCTAAATTCCTTTAATAAATAAACAGTTCATCTCTCTATCAGCAGATCACTTCTTCTCTACATTATACTCAGTTCCAGGGCATGTACAAATTATTTTCTGTTCTTTTTAATTGAAGACTGCAGTACTTCTTGTTGTAGTCTTTTTCCATCAAGTGACTTTTCAAGCCATTATAAAACAGCCCTCTACACCACCATGTCCACCCCCACCAGCATCATCTGCTCCTCCTCCTTTTCACAAATTCTTAAACTTGAAGGCATTCATAGTAAGGGAGCTATTTTAAGTCTGTAATAAATCAATGGAAGCCCAGACAAAAAGCTCTTGAGACTGAATTGGGAATAAGAATGGACAAGCAATACTGGAGTAAGATGGTACCCAGACATCTACAAGATTTGCTTTGCACACTTTTAAACACTGTAATTCAGGCGAGTGCTGCTCAAGCATTAATTGAAATAATTTTTAAGTTAACCATCACCTTAGTCTCTGTACAGTACAGAAAGATAAGGTAACAGATTTCACCGACTTGCTTCAAGACACTTTAAGACAAAAGATAGCTCATGAATGTTCCCTTCCATATGGCAAACTCAGAATCTGACTGAATGGGCAAAGGAAATAGAGAAGGAACTATACTGAAGTTGGCAGACTGATGTAGGAAAAAAAACCAAGCCACATAGGAAGGAGAAAGGATCTTGCTCAGTGTACCCAAGAAAGCCAGAGAGCTCCTGATGAGAGAACTGGGTCATATGTAGATGAATGTTGGAAAACAGTAAAGCCACATCTTCACTTTGCAGAAGATTGACACTGATGCAGTCGATCTTCTGGGTTTCGATTTAGCGGGTTTAATGAAAACCTGATAAATCGAACTCGAGGGCACCTCCATTGGCGCTGGTATTCCTGCTCCTCACAAGGAGCAAGGGAAACAGATGGGAGCATTTGCTCTCATCAACCTCCCTCTGTGTGAATGGTGTGGAAACACGATTTAAGATACGTTGACTCCAGCTACATAATTAACATAGATGGAGTTGCGTATCTTAATTCAACCTTCTGTTATGGTATAGACCAGGCCTAAGACATTAACGTTAAAGGGTTTAGAGAATCCAATGTCAAAAGAGAAATACAGATGTGCTTTGTCCACTTTAAAACAAAAATATGATTTGGAATAGAGGACCAGAGAACAGGAATTCCTTGAGAAGAACTAAAGCTTGACCAGATATTTAAAGAACAGGAGAAAAAACAAAGATTTCAGTGAGAATTAAGAGCAAGAGTCAGGACAGTTTCAAGTAGAAAAAGGAATCCATCTGTGGCTGTAACAGGTCACCCACCTGTCAGTAAGGATGCAGAGAGCAGAACTGGAGAAGATGACACCTCTGACTTTCGTGGCAGTGTCTGCTAATGGTTCGAAACAGAATCCAGACATGACTCTAACTGCATCAGCAACATAGCTAAGGATGCAAGTTGTGAAAGCAGAAAAGGGGACTCTAATATCAGCAACAATAATGCCAAAGCAAGGACTGCAGAGACATGAAGCAAGGCAGGAATTGTCTTGAGCTACACAACCACCCTTAAGTTTCAGAGGGGTAGCCATGTTAGTCTGTAACAGAAAAAACTTAAACAACTCATAGCAGGTATCAAGAGCTTTTGTGGGCAAAAGTGGGTGCTGCAGGACAATTGCTTGTTTTTTACGTTTTTACAACCACTCTTAGGGAAATGTCCCCGGAGTGGAATATGAAAGAGCATGCTCCTGGCCTTCATGGACACACAAGAAACAAAAGTTAAAGATGCAATGGTTTACTGTAATGAAATAGACTGGATATCAAGCAGCACAGTATTCAGTGGCCATCAACTAACTTACAGTGGTACAGTATATTGAAACAGGGCACTTATGCTAAGTATTAGCTGAATAGACGAGTACTGGTTGAGAAAAAGCACCATGGAAAACCAAACTGAGACGGACTGAAGCTGAGGGAGGAAGGAGTCAGAAGGCAGCATATGAAAGCAAGGCTGTTTTTTTAAAATCTGTAACAGTTCTACCACAGCAGTGCTTGTCCAATGCAACAACGAGCCATGACTGGAGGCATTTAACATAAGGTGTGTGGGGATTATTTCTATGACCTTCCGTCCCATCCACTGAACTAGTGCAAATCTATGACATCCAAAGGGACAGTTGCTCAGAGTGAAGCTTCAGACACTCCATCCAAATCTCTTGTGTTAGGTCAATGCAACTACCATATAGCTCTTCCTTTATTAAGCTGGGTGCATGCAGGTAACTTGCTAGCAATGATTTGTCTCCGATAACAGGCCCCAAAAATGTAAAATTTATGCCAGAAAATCTTTTCTGTGTAGGACATGCTAGATTAACTCTTTCTCCTATTAATGAGCCAGCAAAAAACAAAATAAAATAAAATTTTAAAAATGCTTTTTTTAAAATAGAGATTTGCCAACATTGGTTTAATTTTGTAACATGCTACACTGTAAATAGACCAGTTAATAGTAGCAAAATAATAATGCACCTTTTACAATTTTCACTTTAACTCAGCAACGCACCAAAAATAATAATGCCATTAAATTATCTGTCAAAAACTGAGGTTTAAATATTATAATTAAAGATAAATCGGCCTATAGTATGATGTAAGCTAACCTAGCGTTTAATTGTGAGAATTCTTATAATCATATCGGAATTGTGAGAATTCTTATAATCATATCGGAAAGTCTTAAACCACCCCCTTAAATTATACTGAATATTTAAATATTTGCCAATTAGAATAATAAGCTCACATAAGGTGGATCCCTTAACATCAGGACTTCTACTTTTTGAACACTAGGTTAATTCACTGAGTTGCTCCAATTCTAATGGAATCAGCCCAGCACAGAAATGAAGCAACACAGGGGGAAACCAGGCCTGTTATTTTTTAATTTATGCTTTTACTTCCTTATTTTACAGTGATCCAAAACATTAAATTTGTATTACCTCTATTTTTAATTCCAGCGTAAACTATAGGGTCTAAACAGGAAGTACTAGCACATTGTGGTTTTACACTACACGCTCCAGGGGACTTTTGTTTTAAATGATCTCAGCTGTACACAGTGACTGCTAATTTTCTCTCCCTTATTTCATTTCATTGTGTTCACAGCATGGTTTTCATATCCTGCCCAGCTCCCTAACTGTAAAATCCATTTATGCTGGCAGGGTTATTTTCTTTGGAGATGAGGTAGAGTGTTCCTTGAAGGGAGAAAAACTAATTACTAACAGGGGTTAAAAAAACAACTCAGGCAGTAGTAAAGAGTAGCTAGTTGGCTTTATGAAACCTGTAGTAGATGAGCTGAGTCTTCAACAAGCAGTGCTGTCAGTAGTATAGGCGTAAATGCCTTTGAGCAGTGGGTTTGTTTGAGGAATCCTGTAAGCCATGTGTACAAACTCACAAACCAGATCTTGTTTTTGACCTAGATAAGAGTCTGCTACACCAGTCCTTGTAGACGGATTCACTAGCGAATAAGGATGTAAGCGATGAGTCGACTATCCAATAAGCATATGCTTATCTGATAGACAACTCGACTAGTCGCTTTCCGCCCCCCTTGCTGCCTCCCAGGTCCTGGTTCAGGGCCAGGCAACACAGAGGCGGGGCCGCGAACGCCACTGGGAGCCTGTGATTGTGCAGAAGCCTGGCGGGGGCGGGGCTGCCTATGTCAGGCTTCCATCCGGTGCCCAGCTGGAAAAATCAGAGAATACCGGACACTGCACATGTCTGGTATTGTCTGATGATTTTTACCAAGCAAAGGGCTCAAATACCGGACTGTCCGGTAGGATACCAGACACCTGGCAACCCTATGCAGGGCAGGGCAGTAAGCAAACAGTTCCCGAGAGGCCCAGGCCCTATTTCAGGACGGGGCAGCAATACAAGCAGTTGCAGTCTATGCAATTTGTGGCCCAGGCCCTGGTGCAAGGTGGGGCACTAATACAAACAGTTGCAGTCTATACAATTAGTAGCTCGGGCCCTGGTGCAGGGTGGGGTGGCAAACAAACAGTTATTGGAAGGCCTGGGCCATGGTTTGGGATTGGGGGGTGCAGCAAACACAGTCACAGGGTACAGAGTTAGTAGTTCACAGTGAACAAACCGTCGTGTCTCTTTGTTCAGGGCGGAGATCCAGCAATCACAGGCGGTTGGCCTGAAGTGGCAGAGGGGGGAGACTGCCACCCAGAGGTGGGATTCAGAGAGGACATAGGCCCGCCCATCCCACTGCGCCCCCAGCCCAGGGCCATAACTGCACAACAGCCTGCTGCTGGGTCAGTGGGGATCCCCACTGCAACACGCTGACTGCTGTTCTGGAACAGCCTGACTAATGTTGGCTGTCCC
The DNA here is from genome assembly GCF_052426305.1 of Pelodiscus sinensis. Lineage (NCBI taxonomy): Eukaryota > Metazoa > Chordata > Testudines > Trionychidae > Pelodiscus > Pelodiscus sinensis. Next base: position 21,202,565 of record NC_143074.1, on the reverse strand, counting down.
TGGGCTACTTCCACTCTCCCCCTTCGCGCATACCTGGGCCTCCAGCAGGTCTGCTGGGGTGTTGGGGCTTGTCAGCTCTGGAAGGGGTTGACCTACCTCCCAGTCACCAGCCATCAGGTGTCCTGGTGGTCCAGGCCAGTCCTCAGCCTCCTGGGTTGGGAGCACAGGGCAGGTGCCTGGTTCCTCTGGTAGCTGGGCCCTGACTGAACTCCTGGACTGGCCTTTTATAGTAGTAGCCAGGCCTCCTGACTTCCGGTCAGGAAAGAGGGTGAGGCCAGGCTCTGCCCAAGAGGCCTCACAGAGGGGCTCTTCCCCCTCCAGGTCAGTGGGTGGCCACTCCGCCTCACTACATATTCCCACTCATGATTTCTCCCCATAAATTAACTTATTGAGTTTGCATCTTGTGATGACTATACAGAGATGAGTGTACAGATGGATAGCCTCCAGTTGTGCAGATGTGAAAACAGTTACAATTTAGAAAGTCAGCTGGTGCGGTAACAGTGCAGGTTTTACAATTAATTCAGTTTCCACTTTCCTTTCTGACTGGTAGATTGTCCTCTGAAGAAGCCAGAAGTGCAATGAGGAAAAATATCCAGGTGACCACAGAAATGCAGCAGTATTTGTTGGAATGGACAAAAATACATCCTTTGGGGACAAAGGCCAACCTTTAAACAAATCTTTAAAAATGAGAAACGAGGTGAGTTTGGGAGTGAGATTAGTAAGTGTATGAGCATTTCAACTCTGAAGTCTGTATCTATGATATATTTTAGACATTTTGTCTGTGCATGTGTGCGTGTGTGTGTCCATCTGTCTGTGAGTCTGTTTGTTCAAAAACTCCTCCTACATGGTTTGTGCTAGGACCACCAAATTTGGTATGCAGCTTCCTCTGATCGTAACTTAAAGCGAGGTCAGGGGTTGGCTATGACAGGACAATGGGTTGTGGGTGAAATGTGATTGTTTCCCAGCAAATGGAAAGGGAGGGATGTGATGGGAGGAATAGTTATATCCATGAATGACCACAGGGGGGCAGCAAGTACAGGTGACAGTTATATTCCTGAATGACCATAGAGGAGCAGCAAGCAGCCCAACCCTGGGGAGCAGTCGCTGGCAGGCAGCACAGCCCCCGTCACCTCAGCCTGCCTTAGGGAGCGGCTGCCAACTGTGCCACACGGCCCCCCGTTGGGCCGGGTAAATGTGTTAGTTAGGAATAAATGAGAATGAGCTCTGTGTGTCTCTGTTCAGTCCCCTTTTATGAGCATCACCAAATCACGGCATAATCCAACTTGCTCTGCACAGGAGAAGTCCAAGAGTAGAAGAAGTGCTGCATGTCAGGATTCAAGGCACTCTTGAGAGCTGTGGAAGAACTCTGACTAGAATGACAGGAACTGCAGTAGGCCAAGCTTTGCATACACTGGGATAACAGGGGAGAAAAAACTACCAGTTCACATGATGCCTTAGCAGTGGTGCTGGTTAGGAAAGTTTAAGATCCTATCCCTCCCACACACCATGCCTGCCTCCAGGCATAAGAACATCATAATGGCCATACTAAGTCAGACCAACTAGCCCAATATCTTGTCTGCCGACATTGGCCAATACCAGATGCCACAGAAGGAGGGAACACAACAGGTAATTCTCACGTAATCCCTCTCCTGTCATCCATTTCCAGACAAACAGAGGCTAGGGACACCATTCCTACCCATCCTGGCTAATAGCCATTGATGGACCTAACCTCCATGAATCCTAGCTCTTTTCTGAACCCTGGTAAAGTCCTAGTCTTCACAACATCCTCTGGCAAGGAGTTCCACAGATTGACTGTGTGCTAACTGAAGAAAAACTGCCTTTGGTTTGTTTTAAACCTACTGCCTATTAATTTCATTTGGTGACCCTTAGTTTTTATATTGTGGGAATAAGTAAATAACTTTTTTCCACACCAGTCGTGATTTTATAGACCTCTATCATATCCCTCCTTAGTGTCTTCTTTTCTAAGCAGTATAATAGGCAGTGTTACACTGCTTTATTTGTGAGCACCAAACAGACTCCAAAATAAAATACATGAAAAAGAAGACACTAGCCATGGTAAAAATAAAATCACTGCAAGCAATGGTACCTTTACCCGCATAAGCAGACACTAAAATAAACCAATTTACAACCGAATTGCAGAACAAATGAGGTCGCAGAGTTTCTCCTCAGAAAACACTGCTTTTACAGCTATCAGAGGGGTAGCCGTGTTAGTCTGAATCTGCAAAAGCGGCGAGGAGTCCTGTGGCACCTTATAGACTAACTGAAGTGTAGGAGCATACGTTTTCGTGGGCAAAGACCCACTTTGTCAGATGCATGACATGCATCTGACGAAGTGGGTCTTTGCCCACGAAAGCTTATGCTCCTACACTTCAGTTAGTCTATAAGGTGCCACAGGACTCCTTGCCGCTTTTGCTTTTACAGCTGTCATCCTCACATTCTCCACACATGTATGCAGTGAGGCTCTGACACCCACCCAGATCACAGTACCCTGGAAGAGATCTAGCACTTCTGTGCCAGAGCTGGTGCTCCCAGTGGAACCAATTAACGGGGTGGGCCTGCACGTGGGATGGAAAGGGTCAAAGGAGAAGGTGTTTTGTGATAGCCGGGTGTGACGGCGCATTGGGGTTTTCCCATCTCCTGCACCCCCAGAATGGCATGGACCGACTCCACCAGCCAGTAGAATAGAGGGTGTTTATTGCTTCTCCAGGATACAGCACAGCACAGATGTAATCTGGTCACAGGAACCGGGCCTAGGATGCCTCAGCCCCCCTTGAGATGGGGGAGCCTGGGCCCCTAAATCCCAGCCCGTTGCCTAGGCTACTTCCTCCATGATACCAGCCAGAAACCTACCTACCTCACTTCCAGTCCTGCCCCCAGCCAGGGCTCCACTCCCCTTCTTCCCATTGTTCCTCTCCCTGGGAGATAACTCGTCAGACAGGTTCGAAGCCCCCTTGCATAATGACTCATCCCCTGCCCTGCTGGGCCGTGCTGCAGCCAGTGGAGGTCACTCACAACCCAAGCCTAGCAACCAGCAAGGTACCCACACTACGTCACACCGGGTGAGAGGAGGAACTGCAGAGTGAAGCTGCAGGGAAAGGCAGGTAGCCAGAAAGGACAGTGCCTCCAGGAGGAGAGGCTGTGCCCTGCTAAGTGGAAGGTTCGGCTCAGTGGTTGCTTTTTGGAAATCTGTGCTACTAAAGAAACAAGACTCCAAGAATGGTTGAGATTGGATGATTTTTGTGTAATTCTGTTTAAGAATCCCGGAAGAAGGGGGAAACAGATGCACGGTACCCGCAACCAGGAAGGGGCACCAGGGAGTGGCCACCTGGTTATATTCATAATCTCTGAAATACGTACAATAAGATAAAATCATTAGTCAATGGCAAGAACTAATGTTTTTATTTTCATAAATATTTAGAAACACCATTACACAGTCCATATTTCTGTGTTCTCTTTAAACGGGACTTGGGCGCATTGGGGAGGGGAAGATGTGAAGCTGACTAAAAAGCATCTGAAAATAATCCAAATGCAGTAATCTAGGTGATCTATTGCTTCTTTAAAATGTAAATGCAAATACCAGAGGCCTATTTGATTCACAGCTTCTAGGTATTAGCAGCAATAGTAAGCAACTCAACCAAGTACAGTAGTAGGAAGGTTTAGAGCTCTCTAATAATGGCTCACAGCTCAACTTGCAGAATTAGACCTTCCAGAGATGGAGCAAGAATACAAAGAATGTTATTTCATTCCTTCATACTCAGCCACTGCTGCATATTGCGTTCTTCCCAACCCACAGCCCACTAGTTTTGCTCCATATCAGCAGTTGTCAGAGTGGGGCAGATGTGTGACCTTTCCAGGGGAAGGAGAAGGAGGAAGCAAAGATCAGTTTTCTTATTCTTCTGTGCAGGAGTTTCTGAAAGTCCTTAACTAAATTTTCCTTCCTAGGTAGCTACACCCTGTTAAACTGAATCTTGATACAGATTAGAATTATAGTTGGTCTCTCTGAATGCTGTGGTGCCAACTAATGCTTGCATATTGCTCTTGTAAAGAAATTGCGAGACATCCCATTGTGGACCATCCTGAGCAGAATAGTTAATCTCATCTGTCACTTGCTAGAGCCGCATAGTCAAAGGGGAGAAGCAAGCATTCAGTACTAGGTAACTTGCAAGAAAGTAAATCAGCCACAGTAACGCAAATAAACATCAAAGCCGAACTCAAAATGGAAAAGACCTGGAATTGTCTGTTCTAAAAAATGAACACTTTAGAAGCAATACAGATGAACAATAGCACAGCAAGATCACACCAGGTGATGACCCCCTGGTTTTGCAAACATGATAAACTGATCATTTTTGTAACAGCCAAGATTAAATTTCACTTTGTTTGTAAAATGTTTCTATTCTGTTATCATCACTAGGGATGTCAGTGCAGAATAAAAGGCATATATTACTTGTGGATTCGCACCAACATCTTTTTGATGACAATCATTCCATGACCAGGTGATAGCTTTAATAATAATACATGGATGAATAAAGGATGAATATAGGCAAGCAACACGGGAATGCAGTGTGATGCTGTTGCAAAAAAAGCAAATATGATTCTAGGTTGTATCAACAGGCGTGTTGTAAGCAAAACTCGTGAAGTCATTCTGCCGCTCTACTCTGCACTAGTTAGGCCTCAGCTGGAGTACTGTGTCCAGTTCTGGGCGCCACATTTCAAGAAAGATGTGGAGAAATTGGAAAGGATACAGAGAAGAGCGACAAGAATGATTAAAGGTCTAGAGAACATGACCTATGAAGCCAGGCTTCATGAACTGGGCTTGTTTAGTTTGGAAAAAAGAAGATTAAAGGGGGACATGATAGCGGATTTCAAATATCTAAAAGGGTGTCACAAGGAGGAAGGAGAAAATTTGTTCCTCTTGGTTTCTGAGGACAGGACAAGGAGTAATGGGCTTAAAGTGCAGCAGGGGAGGTTTAGATTGGACATTAGGAAAAAATTCCTAACTGTCAGGGTGGTCAAATATTGGAATAAATTGCCCAGGGAGGTGGTGGAATCTCCCTCTCTGGAGATATTTAAGAACAGGTTAGATAGACATCTGTCAGGGATGGTGTAGATGGAGCTTGGTCCTGCCTTGAGGGCGGGGGGCTGGACTCGATGACCTCTTGAGGTCCCTTCCAGTCCTATGATTCTATGATTCTACATATGAAATAATTGTGAATACACACTGCTAACAACCCATGTCCCATTACACTGTGCATGATTTCGATTTGAGAAGTACAGAATGCTCAGTGTAACTCTTGAGCCATGTAGCAAACATTCAGCTTATTCCAGAATCATCACATAACTCCATATGATCATAATGGGACCCATAAGAAACACCAAGATTTAAACAATCACTATAACAACAGGGGCATGTCTACACAGCAGCATTATTTCAAAATAACTGATGTTATTCCGAAATAACAAAGCAAGCGTCTACACAGCAAGCCGTTATTTCAAAATAATGTCAGGCTGGAGGACTTCTTACTCCAACTCCTGTGACCTTCATTTCACAAGGAGTAAGGGAAGTTGAAGGAAGAGTGGTCTTCCTTTGGCTTCCTGCTGTGCAGACAACACCAAAAGCTGTATTAAGCTATTTCGACTTCAGCTACGCAATTAACGTAGCTCAAATTGTGGAGCTTAATTTGACTTTTGCCCTGCTGTGTAGATGTGCCCTGGGTTATTAGAATAGCAACCATTTTCTGAAAAAGAATTCTCTTATTTTCTGCAGGCTAATTAGCATTAATAAGCCAAGATTCAAACATTTCCTTCCGACACAACAGGGAAGCAAATCATCAGTGCTAGAAGGAATAAACTAAGATAATATGAATGATTTTCAAAAGATATTTAGAGCATACACACACTCTAAATGATATACATGGCTACCAATTAAACACCACTCAAACTAGCTACATCTCGCATTTAATTGAGAGTATGTAGTATGCTATCCACATTTAAGTCTGGTAAAAGAATACACTCTCCTCCTTAAATCTAAAGCTTCTCTGAAAAGGAATAAGGTGTTTAAAGTTAAGAAATGGCTATTAAACATTTTAATTTACATGTTTTATTATTGCTGCTACAAATGCTTAAAAATAGGTACCAAAAAAAAGTTCTGTGAAACCTTTTGAAACAGATTTTCAATTGGAGGCACAATCTGAACAATCATTTGCTTCAGTGATTATCTTAATTAAACTTCTGTTTACATGAGCAAAGTTGATTTACTTCAGTATTGCTTAGCATCATTAGACCATCCATTTAATTGTTCACATTTCCTTTAAATCAAATTTCTCACTCTGCCCGCCTCAAAAAGTTATGAAATGCATGTGAACCACAAAGAGCAAACTCAGAGCAAATTTAACTGTAGGAAACATTGTAATACAGGTTGAACCTCTCTAGTCCGGCACTCTCCAGTCCGGCAACATACGTGGTCCACCATGATGTTTGTTAGCCGGATGTCCACTTATTATGGGTGTGGCCAAGTTTCTCGCTGTCCCATAAAGTTTGTTTACAGCCGCCAGTCCTGGTTCTCAGTGTTCTGTGCTTTTATTTAGCTCTAATATGCCCTTAAATGTCTTCTCAGAGCCCAATAAACAGTGGAAGTGTTGGTAATATTGATCACCTGTGGTATGGCAAATTTTCTGGTTCGGCAATGGTCAGGATCCAAGGATGCCAGACTAGAGAGGTTCAACCTGTATAACACAATACACTTTACATCTCGAGCTTTAAAAGACTAATATTGCATCACAAGGCTATCACTCTTGACGATGCCTCTTTAAGCTAACCATGACCACCAAGAGGGACATGAGTCTTTTTATTTTACATTCAATTTCCCAGTCATCTTGGTAAGAAAATACACTCCTGAGATGACACTAGAACACAGGCTACTGATGAGGCTGAGATGAAGGTTTTCAGCGCACCTTAAATTTGGGAGCAAAATAACTACAGTTGCAAGTTAATAAATGAAACCTGGGAAACACGCTTCTTTCTAATGTGGTTCTGAAATCAGAAGTGCATAAAGGGTCAAATCAGAAATTAGGAGGACATGTGTTAGCCATTCATTCAGTAAATATTCATGCAGCAAGAAAAGAGACAATCTTCAGTGATTCAGTTCAGAAGATTGGTCAAGAGTTTCAAACATAGGCTCTCCTACGAACAAATATGGCCCAAGATACTGGGTTTGTTGATGCCAAAATTACTGGGTAAGATTCCATGGCTGATGTTCTGCAGCACATCAGACTAGAACACAATGATCCTTTCAAGCTTTAATAGCTTTAAAAACAACACTACCACACAAAATGGAACTCACAGGGATACAAGGGATGTTAAACTGTGCTCAATCGGCTAATCAAGGAATTTCCATCAACTACTCGATTAGTCGATAAGGGGGGAAACTGCTGAGCCGCAGCGGGGTTAGCTCCCAGCCTAGGGAGCTAACCCTGCAGTAGCTCTGCCTTTTAAATGTATTAAGAGCTGCGAAGCTCTTAATACATTTAAAAGGCAGAGGCATAGCAGGGGGACCAGGCACGAACCAGGAATCAGCTGACGGCTCTTAATACATTTAAAAGGTAGAGGAGTGGTGTCTGGGACCGGGTGCGAGCTGGGAACCAGTTGATTCCTGGATCACGCCTGGTCCCCCCGCTATACCTCTGCCTCCCTTGTGTCCCTTCCCCCCTGCCCCCAACTGCAGAGACAGTGCTAGGAAGAACCGGCTTTAAAGGCTTCTGAGTGCCTAAAGAATGGAGAATTAGGCCTGGAAATGAAAACTAAGGCGAGAAGAAAACCTAAATTTCGGCTTGTCAGAATCTGAGACATGTTTGGATAGCTGCCTTTTGCTTTGGTTCACATAAGTGCAATCCTCCTCTCGTGTCTGTAAACTACTGAGCAAAGAACGGCATATACTAGCTAGAGTTACAGAGTATATTGAAGGAAACTTCCCAATAGGGATGTGAACGGGTAACCTGTTAACTGGTTACCTGCTAAGCATCGTGATGCTTACCTGGTAATGGTTAACCAGTACCTGGAAGCAGCCCCCACCTGTGGCCAGCTGCAGGTGAATGGCTGCTCTAGCCCTCCTGGCTTCCGCGTGAGGCTGCTACTTCTGGCCCTGCGCAGGGCTGCTCCCACCCAGACTGTGTAGGCTGGGAGCCAGCAACCCTGCGCAGAGTTGGCAGAATGACCCCCCGCTAGGTCCCCCAGGGCTGGAGCAGACCCTGCCTGCAGTTGGGGGGTGGGGTGTGCTACAGTCCAGCTGAGCTGGAGCAGTCGCCTACCCATCCCCCCTTTAATCAGTTAACCGGTCAAACACTACCTTTGACTGGTTAACCAGTTAAACAGGATTTTATATCCCTGCTTCCCAAGGTGAACCCAGTGGAGTTGCCGCTGAATTCTCAGGTGTTGAAGAGGCTGAGACAGGAAGCTCCAACCTTGTAGATTCTGCACCCTCAGACCAGTATACCTCTCGCACAAACAGATCTCTCAGGAAATTTTCCTATGACTGGTTCCTCTGCAGGGAACTGGCTTTTAACAGGGAATACAGACACAAGGAGGGAGTTAATGCAGCAAAGAAGAGCATTAATTTCTACTCATTATCTGGCAATGCTAGGCAGGAACATCCTGCAGGCAACGGGAATCTCATGCCTCCTTTCCAGCTCCAGACACACCTCCCAAATACGCATAGCCCATCGACATGTACAGGCTAAAAGAACTCTTGTTCTGTATCATTCAGTATGATATGGCACTCCCGACCATGCAAACACTTAAGCATATCCTTAAATTTAAATACAAGTGGTTCTACTTTTAGAAATAAAAATTAGGCAGATAAATAAGTATTTGCAGGCCTAGGGCTCAGACTCTGAAGAGCTATAATGCAAAGCAAATGTATAATTCAGTATACATAGCAAATACATAGTCTACGGATGCATTTAGTGTATTCACTTGAACTGGTCTGTATTGCTGTAGATTTTTAATTACTTACTACTGGCATTGCCAAAATAATGATTGGCTCTTAGTGGTTCTGAAGGCTCAGAATGTTGCTGGAGAAAATCAGATGTACAGCATAATAAATGCGCGGCTTTCATTTTGCTTAACTTGCACTTTCAATGTAATATATAACACTTCATAGGGGAATGAAAAAAATCAAAGCTCCATAAAGAGTAAAAACCAAAGAAAAAATTAAACTACAGAATACATCTGACCTATTAATTTTGCCTGATAATGAAGTGCTTTGGGTGATTTCTAAAACTCACTTTCATTTTGATGCTTCATTTATTTTAATCTACAAGATAATTAGAGGGAAATGAAATCCATCCTCAAAGTAGGAAAGTCACCTGTCTAAGATGCCATTCATTTGCAGCTTGTGAATTCTTTCTCAATTTTCCTCATGTGTTCAAACAGTGTTACATACGCTGCTAAACTTTATTTCAATCAATGTCCATTTGCAGCTTATCAGCAAAAATTAACTGGAGGATGTTTGATGCATGGTTGGTTTTCAAAATACAACTTCTTTAAATTATTTTTCTCGTCTTAATGGGCCTGATTCAGTTATAACCATGCAGTCAATGCAAACTAGAATAGCAATAATACTATGATGGATAAATATAATATTTTGTTTAGTCCTTTGTGTTTTTAACTGGTTAGTTAGCTATAATCTTTGAACTGGACCCTTGCACAGAAGGAATGTGTGTAGAAAGGGGAAAACAAAAGACACATTTTAGCACTCACTGAAACCCAACTGAAACAGGAAAAGAGAGGCCCAAAATGAAAATGCTATAAAACGTGCTAAGAGAACAACCCAGAGAAGTTAGTGCAGGGGCAGCTCTTCCCCCCTTATAGTGCAGCTCGTGAAGCCTCCCCCTTGGCTCATGAAGCCGCCCTTAGAAACGGTCCCCAGTCCCCGGCCCCCGGAGCTCACTGGGGCAAGGAAGCCATCCGGTGCTGCTCGTGGCATTTTTTCTGCTGCTGTTTCGACTTTCTTCGTTTAGTGGGTTGGTCACCCCTGAGTTAGTGATTCAGTCTTATCATAGGAGTTCTGCACAGTCCAATGTCATTACCCTGGTATAAAATTGGTGTTGGTGATAAGAATCAGGCCACTGAACTTGAAACAGACTCTCCACCCAGGCAACCACTTTTATGTCCCTGAAGGTTTCAAGAATAATTTGGTTCAACTTTTAGAGGAACTCCCATTCCCCACTAGGCACCGGATTTCTTTCCATGCACGCTAGCATGACTCCAAAAGTTTGGTTAGTCTTTAAACCAAACTAGCCGTTTTCAGTGAGAATCTGAACCCCTGAGTGAATCTTCCTGGAGGAGATGCTCCGAGAGGGGCATGCCATCCCCAGTACCAGAGATAGTATTTACGAAGAGGAGAGATTAATCTTGTCTGGAGGCAAGAGGAGCTATTGCACCTGAATTGCTATCCATCCAGACAAACATATAACACATACTAAGAACGCAGCTCAGACATGGGAAAAAGCCTCCCTAAGAAGCAAGGAACAAGACTGTCTTGTGCTGATGATACCAAGATACCCAGTAACAAGATCATCTGTAACCTGATTATCCTGAGAAAAGCTATGTCACTGATGAATTCATGCTGAGAGGAGACACTGGTTTCTCTCGTCACAGGATAAGCCTATTATAAATTATTTTGCAGTGAAAATGTGCCATAAAAGATGCTCAACTGAGTGAGCATTCCAAGCACATATTGGAGTTCTTCACTAACTTCCTTATTTGTAACCATATGGTGCATCTTCTATCCCATATTTAAATATCATTAATGAATGCATGGAATAATGAATGGCTGGATAAATATAAAGGAGACAATTTAATTACAGGAATGGAGAATATGAACCAGTTTTCAGTTCTCAGTGTTGAAATACTCTTACTAAGGGTTAAAATTAAATACAGTTAAGATCAGAGTGAGATTGCTAGTAATCACCCAGCATGTATACTAGCTGCCCCCACAAATAAATGTAAAAATACTGCACTTGAAAATAAATTAGCTGATTTTGTCAAAAATCATGCCTTGATTGTATACTCCTTAGCAATCAGAAGATAAAACTTTCCTGCTATATATACAAAAACCCTACATATACACAATTCTATTTTTCCTGCTCTTTCTTTCAATGCAAGAATAGCAAAACAGTCCTTGAACTCATCATAGAATATGAAGAATCAATTTAAGCTCACTGCTAAGTGACAAGAGGAGAACAAGGCAGACATTTTAGAGTAGAGACAGACTTCTAGGCAACTGCTCCTAATGAAACACCATTTTCCTCTTTCTTGGCTCCAAGAGATTGCTTAAAAACAAGGTGTTTCATTAAAACAGAAAGCATTTCTGCTTCCTCTTCTTAATCTTGTGCCATCAGAGGCACTTCTGTACAGGCTGTGTTATGCTCCTTTAGTGTAAACACTCGTTCCCAGATAAGCTCCAACTTTAGAATGGTGACTATCACTAGTTACAATTGTGCTTTTGAGTGATTATTATTTATCATCACAGAAGAAGGGAACAATTTTTGCATGCAGTTTCTACATATTTCAGCTCAGACAAGGCAAGTCATTTGTCAAGAGAGGATTGAGTGCCTTTCGAAACAAATAAATATACAAAATCTGAACTTTGGGAGTCAAAAATGATACTTGGGAACCAAACTTATGCAACAGTAAGAATGGATTACTGGATCACTGGCACTAAAGTTAGATCAAGTTATTAGAATAAAAATGCTCAAAAACTGTTATGAGTATGCAGTAAGGAGCTATGCACAGGAAGCTAGAATCTGATCTCATTAGATCACACTGTAGGACTTTAGAAAAGCAAGGTTTTAAAATCCAAAAGCTTTTGAGCATTACTATTAGGATTAGGCACTGCTAACAAACAGAAGTCAAGTCAATATACTCACTGCGTATCTTTATTCTTCTTTTTGTGCGGGTCCATTAGACGAAGGGTATCTCGGATGACAGATACTTTTATTTCTTCATCAACAGGACTTGGGACATTTTCAAACACTCCTGGAGAAAGCTTTAATTTGTAAAGAATACAACTGTTCAATAGAGAACTGTTGCTTATTTAGTACATTGCTGCTCAAGTCTTATTCATATCCCTTAGGTCTTAATTTTTATTCTTTACCAAAGTGTTCTATGGTCTGTCATTGTATATTTATCTGTTATCATACAAAATGATACTATGGAAATTTTAGTCACATCACCTAAATACATTGAAAAAAGGATCATTGTCATCAATGTTACCATTTATATACACAAACATGAAAAAATGGTTAATATTAACCAAAATACAATTAACTCAACTGCCAGGGATGGTGAATAAGTACATTTCTGACAGAGATGATAGAGAGGTTTCACAATTTCAATAAGTCATGTTTCAAGAGTATCAGATTAGCAATGATTGCAAAGCTGAAAATTACAAAAACCCTTACAGGTTTCATATTAGCAGACAGCTCCCATCTTTCAAAAACACAAAAAGACCAAAAAAACCCAAACTCCAAACAATTACATTCTAATATCACGTCAGGCGTGAAGGTCTTACCTCTTGCTCATGTTCTATTCTCATGCTGGGGTTTGCATTTACTTCAAGTAACACAGGCTTCAAATTTTTCATTAGGAGAATGTCAAATCCTAAAATCTGTGCATAACGCAACACGTTACTTTCACTCTCTGCAATTTCTTTTAGAGAATTTCACACATCATTATGTACCATCATCTGACTACAGGGACTTCTCTCCCATCCAGCTATTCAACACGATTACCTAAATCGGGGAGGGGCAAGACAGCCTCCGCGGGCTGGATCCGGCCCACCAAGCTGATGGATCCAGCCCGCCGCCGCCCTGCCACCCCCCCATCCTCAGATCAATCTAAACCTGGGGACAGGGGAGCATGTGAAGTCTCCTCTCTCGCCAGGGGCACTTGGCACTAGAGGAAACTGCCAGCTGTTTTAAAACAGGGGGCAAGGGTAAGGGACAGGGCGGGGGCAGAGATGAGGGACTTTGTGTGCTTCCCCTGTCCCCTGGCCAATCAGGGCCTGGGGGCGGGGGAGCACGTAAAGATTCCTCCCACTGTGACGCCTAGAGGGTACGACCAACTGTTTTAAAACAACTGGCGGTTCTCTCTAGGTTGCAAGGGGTGGGGGGCAAATCAGGATCTGTGGGCAGGGGAGCACAAGAAGTCTCTGGGGCCCGCCCCTTCCAGGGCGGCCTGGAGCTACTTCAGAAATTATGAAGCGACCCCCCCTTTAGAAATGATTGCCCACCGCTGACCTAAACTTTGTTTTCGCCTTATCTTTGGGGACGCACTTCTCCAGAGTAGGGACATGCAAAATTCCATTCCCACAAAACATTTTAATAAGGATCTTTTAAATCTCTACCTTCGTGGACAGGCTACCATGTGGTAATAAGAAGAAGAATGATTGGAAAGGTTAAGGCATTTGAGTGGGATTCAGATCAGCGTTAAGTTCTTAGCACTGCCACAGCCATCCTGCATGGCTTTAAGCAAATCACTTATGCTCTTCTTGTCTCACTTCCCCACTTGGAAATATTAGCTTAATTATTTTCTCCCATCCTTTCTTCTGCACTTCATGTGTCTTGTTTGTTTAGGCTGTAAACTCTTTGGGACAGGGGCTGTTTCTCTTCCTCAGTGTGTGCATGGCATTTAGTGGCTAGGGCTTTGAGTTCTACAGGGATTTCTTTGGCGTGGTCATCTTTCCTTGCATGAGCTCTCTGTAGCATACTAAACACAATATCTGCACAACCTTTGCAAATGTCCTGCTGAAGACACGACTTGCTTGCCTTTAGCCACTATGTGATTTTTGCAGATCTTGTTTAAAGAAAAATGGAAAAGTGACTGTCCTGGCCTCCAATTTCTCCAATGCATTCCAGTTTTTTAGGTGCTACACAAAAACCTAAGCCTCTCCCTTCCTGAGGCTGCTAGCACAATACACAGACTTTACAGAGATCATTAAGGTAGGTGAAAATCTACCACCCTCCTGCAATGGAAACCAATTTACTGTAGACTCATCTAGTTTTGTGTGTGGCCAGAATATAGATTTGCCACTACTCAGAGGCTCTTTTTTGTGGAGAGAGAAACAAAAACAAAAATGTCTGAAGTGTAGTTATCCGTAGAGCATTTTATTGTGGATTTAGACACTAATTGGTAAATTGCTGCTTCAGTGGTCATCTCCACTTTAATGATAGAGTTTCGCTAATATAATCATAGCCTGTCACGGTTTTCTGGTGAGACCTGCCTGAATTACAGTTCTGCAAAGGTCATTTGTGAGGCTGGACATTGCATGACTCATCTTTCTTCCTTTTCCTCTCTTATGAAAAAAATAAAACAAAACCAGCAAAAAATCCCACCCGGATGATGTTTTTCCTGGTTGAGTGAACTGGATCATAGTACCGTTTCAACTGATTGGGCCAGTGAAAGTGCGTCTACATTGCATCGTAAGTAGAAATATGATGCGCAAGTTGAGCCATGCATCTTATTTCAAAGTAGCTTATTTTGAAATTTGGTGCTGTGTACACAGCATTTATTTTGAAATAAATCTTCTGAAATGTCCCTTACTCCTTGTTGAATGAGGTTTACAGGGATGTCCGAATAGCGAGCCCGTTATATTTCAAAATAACAGGTGCGCTCAAAAGACGCGGAATAACTATTTTGGGATGCCGGGGGGTATCCGAATGCCGTCCAGATGCCAACGTTTGGAAAGGAATGAGGAGGATAGGGGATTTGGAAATGAGCTAAGTGCTTAGCACTTACTGCCAGCTTATGTACTTTGATCACCAGTGGTGACATTCACCATGCTTCTGTCCAGGTATTTATACTATACTCATCACTATCAGAGCATCTATGATTATTATGATTTGCAGTTTTCAACACTGAAGCTTCCAGAGGGCAAAGGGAAATGTTTGAATGTGATTGAAACCCTACAGAAACTATAAAGATGCATTTAAGGGTGGTAGTAAGGTGTCTTCTGTGACACTCATGATGAGAGTCTGCAAACCAAAAACTGTGAGGCGAATATAAATTGCGAACTTGACATTGCCCCGTTTTGCAACTATTATCCCTATTAGTGATTGTCAAAAAAAGTTAAAGACAAAACTTTTTAGGAAGTGAATTAAACACATGATTAATCTATGCATAAAAATCACTTCACTCCAATATAGTTACAGGGAGGTTTAGAGCAATGATGTGGCTATCTTTCATGAGACTACACCTCTTACATTAAATTCCTGACCTACCTGGAAGCAAGATGGGCCAGGCTTTCCTGCTGGTATATCAGATTGGTAATAAACTTTCAGCTCTGGAGTCAGTGCAATAACAGTCTTAATCACCAATGAAATTATATCCGACCACAGTTTCTTGATATCAACCCCTTTGGAAGACAGTCTGCAGAGAACGCTTGAAAAAGTCCTTTTGCTGCCGGTGTTTACGTTGTCAGAATGGATAAAGTTCCCGCTGTGAATGTTCAGTGAATAGTTGGTTAGGTGCATAAATACCTGGTGCAAGTTTTTGAGAGTCGGCTCTTGATAGGGCTCTGTACAAAATCGAGAGAGTCCATCTTTGGCTATATAAATCTCCAATGGCTCTAAAGATTTCAGTAAGACATATAGACGAATATCAAATTTCAATTTGTCAATCAGCAGCGGTTTGCTGATATATTCCTGGACTACAGCTGGCCGGCACTGGAGGTTTCCTGCCAGTCTAATGTCACTGGGGTCTTTAATGAGGTAGATTCCATCCCCTTGACAACCGCCATCAGGTTTCACAATGAAAGTGGGCTTCCAGGGTGGATCGCTCTCTTTCATTATGCGAACCTAGAAGGAAAGAAAGGCAATTAGATCAAAGAAGGACAAGAATACACAGAATACACCTTCCTTATTTCGGAAGGAAAAGCTTTTAATGCTACGACAACATGGGAAAGGAATTTCCACATACTTGTAAAATACGCAGCATTACAGTAAAATACACAGCATTACAGAAGTAAACATCAGGCAAGTGAGGGCACATCTAGACTACGGGCTTTTTCCCCCGAAAGGAGATATGCAAATTCAGTGCTAATTTGCATATCATCTTCTGATTGCATTTTCAAAAGCGGGTCTTTCAAAAGTGAAAGTAGTCTGGATGCAGGTTTTTCAGGAAAAAAAACCCTTTTTCGAAAACCCACAAACTTCCTTTTTTTAGGAAGAGCTGCTTTCGAAAATGCAATCGGAAGAAGATCTGCAAATTAGTGCCAAAGTTGCGTACCTCCTTTAGAAAAAAAACTGTAGTCAAGATGTGCTCTGAGTGCGGAAAATACACAGTGGCATTGGGAAGAACACAAAAATCAGGTAAAAATGTGGGAGAGCAGTTATTGATCTAGAGGGATTGCAGTTTATATAGCATCCCATCATGGAAAGGGTCTCAGGCACCTTCTTTTAATGCAGTGTGACAATATACAGTGTAAGGGCATGTCTACACAGCAGGGCTAAAGTCGAATGAAGCTACACAACTTCAGCTACATCAATTGTATAGCTGAAGTCAAAATAACTTAATTCAGCTTTTGGCACGGTCTACTCAGTAGGAAGTCGAAGGAAGAACATTCTTCCTTCGACTTCCCTTACTCCTCCTGAAACAAGAGTTACAGGAGTTGGAGTAAGAAGTCCTCCAGCTGGACATTATTTCAAAATGAAGGCTTGTAGTGTAGGTACCAGTAGGTTATTTCGGAACAACTGACGTGTAGACATACCCTAAATCTCTTCTTGTTTTTGATGGCTTCATCTAGCTGGGATGCCGAACGACTCACTAATGTGAGTGGAGCTGTGAGACTTAACCTTTGTGAAGCATGTTGAATATTTTCTTACAGAAAATCATGAAACAAAGAAAAAAAAAGCAGTCTCATTTTTTTCAATGTTAAAGTTAGACAAACAACCATGAGGAGAGAGAAGACAGGGCAGTCATGAGACATGACTGTCACTCATTTGGGGTTAATGCTCTCTGAAATGGTTTGAAATAATAGCCTTAGTATTAAAGGAGAGAGATCCTGTCCTGAAGACACTGCATCTACCATCACCCAGCTGTCACAAAATAGCTGCCTGTTCCCTACCAGCAAGTCTTCTAATCCGACGGATGGAGTAAACTAACGGCTTGCTGGGGAAAGAGCCTGATGTAGCTCGTGACACTAGCTTCCCCACACTAACTCCCCGTATGAATGCTCTTAGTCTGCACCAAGACTACCTCTGTGCAGCTTGGCTTAAATTGCACAAAGGCAGTCACCGTACGCAGTGAGGGTGTTCGCAAGGGGATTTAGTGAAGACTGGCCAATGCACTTGAAAGTCACGTCCTAGCTTACTCCACATGTAGACCAGACCTGTACAAGGGTGGGCAACAAGTGCCTGTGAGCCAGACATGATTCCCCTCTTTATTTACCTGAGCGTCCACAAGTACAGCTTCTCGCAGTTCCCACTAGCTGCAGTTCGCTGTTCCTGGCCAATGGGAGGTGTGGGAAGCAGTGACCCAGCCCACAGCACTTCCTGCAGCTCCCATTGGCTGGGAATGGTGAACCGCAGCCAATGGGAGTTGCATGCGGCCACGCCTGTGGACACACAGGTAAATAAAGCATCTGGTGGCTCGCCAGGGGCTAACCCTGGCAAACTGCCTCTGGCCCACGGGCCACTTATTGCCCACCCTTGCCTTAGAAGATGCTGTTCTCTCTAGTTAACCAAATCCAGACCTGGACTTCAATATGAACAGCACAAATGGCTGTGGTGCCTTTTACTTAACGAAGCTTTTGCAAATCAATGTTTTATTCAAGAGACATGCACTTGATGTTTCTGACAAGCACGTCCATCCTCCCAGGAAGGCTATGTCTACACTTACAGAGGTGTGCAGAGTACAGACATGACACATGTAGCTACCCACGCCAGCAACAGGCTCCAGCTGCCAGAGCCATTCACTGTGGTTAGGGAAGGCTGCAGCAAGAAGGCGGCAGTGGAGAAAGGACCAGCAACGAAGCTAGTGGAGCCTTTTACTGCAGTGGGGAAAGGCTCTGGCAGCAGGACATTAGCATGCTAAAAACAGCTGTGTAGATATGGCCGGCATAGCTTGGGCATGTAAAGAATTGTACAGAGTATATATTCTGGGGCTATGTCTAGACTACATCCCTTTTTTGTAAAAGGGATGTAAATTAGACGTATTGCAATTGCTAATGAAGCGGGGATTTAAATCGTCCCTGCTTCCTTAGCATAAAAATGGCTCCCGCTTTTTTTCAGCACGGAGCTTTGCTGGAGAAAAGCGCCAGTCTAGACGCTGATCTTTCAGAAAATAAAGCCTTTTCCGAAAGATCCCTTATCCCTTATTTCAAGAGGGATAAGGGATCTTTCAGAAAAGGCTTTATTTTCCGCAAGATCAGCGTCTAGACTGGCACTTTTCTCCGGCAAAGCGTCGTGCTGAAAAAAAGCGGGAGCCATTTTTATGCTAATGAAGCGGGGACGATTTAAATCCCCGCTTCATTAGCAATTGCGATACGTCTAATTTATATCCCTTTTACAAAAAAGGGATGTAGTCTAGACGTAGCCTGGGGGTTCAGACATGGAGAAATTCTACTCTATTGGTCTTAGCTCGCACTGTTGTTTAATCCCCAGACTGGCTGGTTCTGCAGTGTCTGTATTCGCCACACCACGGTAAGTGCAGCTGCACCTTGGTGAGCACGTAAAAAGGGAATTAACAATGAAAGAATGTTCAGTGCTGTAATAAAAGCTAAGAACATAAGAGTGGCCATACTGGGTCAGACCAAATAGTCCTGTATCCTGTCTGCTGACAGTGGCCTATACTACTTGCCACAGAAGAAGGGAACACAACTAGTAATCATCACGTGATCCCACTCCCGTCACCCATTTCCAGACAAACAGAGTCTAGGGACACCATTCCTCCCCATCCTGGCTAATAGCCATTGATGGACCTAACCTCCAGGAATCTATCTAGCTCTTTTAAAAACACTGTTAAAGTCCTAGTCTATGCCACATCCTCTGGCAAGGAGTTCCATACGTTGACTGAGTGAAGAAAAACTCCCTTTTGTTTGTTTTAAACCTGCTGCCTATTAATTTCATTTGATCACCCCTAGTTCTTATATTGTGGGAATAAGTAAATAACATTTCCTTATTCACTTTTTCCACACCAGTCATGATTTTATAGACTATTATCATATCCCCCCTTAGTCTCCTCTTTTCTAAGCTGAAAAGTCCAAGTCTTTTTAATCGCTCTTCATATGGGACTTGTTCCAAACCCCTCATCATTTTTGTTGCCCTTTTCTGAACCTTTTCCAATGCCAAGAGATCTTTTTTGGCTAACACCAATTGTTTTCTCTTGTAAGCATACAACGAAGCCCACTCATTTCCACCAGTCTATTCACTTTTCTTAAAACAACATTTCCAAGCTAACTGGGGGCACAAACAAATCTTTGAATTTTTCTCCAAAATTTCCACTTTCATTCAAAGTGTCCAGCCATTCTGGTTGCAACGAAAACATTCAAAACATGAAACCGGGGTAACAGATGCAGAAACAGCAACCTGATTTTGCAGAGAGCATGAAAGAAAAGTTCAGAGGTGTAAATTGCCCCATTCATTTCAGAGGTACTAACTCCTAGATTAGAGTCTTGTCTTTAAGAACATGGCAAGATTGTAGGCTGATGCAATTGGTTTTATTTTCCTGAGATGGAGCTCAGTATCCTCGAATGTGGGAATACAGCTTTAAGAGATAAATATTTAAAAATATGCTAAGTTTTATACTGAAACGTGTATAGAGCAAGAAACAGGGCCGGTTCAGACTGGCTGGAGTAAACACATCTACATCAGGAGGCCTCTTCCTATCTCTCTCTTCTTCATGAATAACAGGAACCCTCCCCAGCACCCCAAACATACATCAGGTCAAGTCTTATTTCCAGATCCTCCCTTCCTCTCCAGTGCAGCAGGACTAAATCTTTTCAGTTGCATAATATGCAGTTTGGTTAAAATCCATGGGATTACTGCACACAGACTTTTGGGCCTTGAAATCAGCACCCCCCACAACTCCTCCGACATACACATTGCAGGGCTATGTGGCTGGAAACCGATCAGTCAAGAAATGTTCATTTTCCACCAGGGATGGTTTTTGCCAAAGAGAGAGGCTGTTAGTGAAACTAGGGCATACAAACAATACTATGTATCACAACAAAAATATTTTCCCCTATTGAATAGCACATTCTATATATGTCTCTAGTGGCCAACAGCTTTGGTTTGTGGCCTCTAGTGGCCACTCTTCGGTTTGTAACAGAATAGTTCCTGAAAATTATACCAATGCTATATTCAGGCCTGGAGCTCAACTATTAATTTTCTGATCAAGAGGAGCAAAAAAATTCTTTCCACCACAATCAGAGCAACTTCTAGAAGCGGTGTTGTATCACATTAGAAAAATCTGTTCCTAGTGGATTACAATTCATGGGGTTTTTCTAGATACACAGTGTGAAATAAGCAAATAGAGGAAAGTTCATGCAGAGTTTGATGGGATTTAATATTCTACCAAAACCTTTGGTTGAATCTGAAATGCATGACATGCCTAGGCTTGTATCTTTTCCAAGTTAGCATACTTCTGAGATTTTTCAATTTGCCTATGAGTTTTCTTCTGTGTTAGTTCTGCATGAAGAGCATTGCCCCCTCGTGGATGAATCCGTAAACAACAAGTTATTTGAGACAAAAACATTAAACAGATTTAAATGTGAAAAATCTGTTTAGGAAACCCCCATACTTTAATGCTATCTGGTTTATATATACTTTACGTGTCTAGATAAATCCTCAATCTACATTTTCATGTGGATTTCTCAAGAATTGAGACAAGTGTTTTTGTAATGTTACTGAATGAGAATGTTTATTCCAACAGGTTTTCTTTGCAGAACTGTATACTGGCTGTTGATTTGATAAAAAGTGTGGGTTGAACAGGGCTAGACAAAAGGAGATGCCATTACTAGAAGAGAAATTACTTGGTGAGAAATACTCCATTTTGATACATATAAATTTAGGGTTCCCAGATACTTTCAGAAAAAAATACCAAACATGGAGGGGAAAAAAAAATTTGGTCGAGCAAAAAGGAAAAAAAACCCCACAGGGGACCTAAGTTGTTGAGCAAAAAAATTAAATACCTACATAAAATAAATAAAGAGGTACTGCGCCTTTAAATCCCCTCGCTCACCGCTCCCCCGCCCCTACGAGATGCGGCAGCAGAAGACTGTCCCAAGCGGCCTTCCGTCCTAGAAAAAACAGAAAATACCAGACATTTTATATTGACAGTCCAGTATTTTCTGAGTTTTTTTATGGGACAGAGGCCGCAAATAACAGACTGTCCAGGCCAATACCGGACATCTGGCAACCCTACGTATCTTCCCCTAATGTGCATGGAACCTGAAAGCAGCTAGTCACACAAGTAGAGGGGGAAGGGTAGGAAAACAGGACTAAATGATGTCCCTTATGAAACAGATACTTTCACTTCATTTTGGCACCATCGCTTCCACACCTTAATACAAAAGCTTTCTCTGCTGCTGAAAGGCAAGTGAATTTGCAGAGCTTACTCAGGCAGTGTCTACATGGGGACACTCCGAAAAATTAAGTTGAATCCATTGATGGTGTGATGTAATTTCCCTGCCACTCGACCCCCCCGAGTGGATGTTCTTATCCAAGGAAGATTAAGTTACAGCAAGTGAAGGCCTCTTGGCTCCCAAATGAGACCCATCCATGTGGAGTTGGCATTTATGCACATTGACTTCCAGAGGGTCCCTATGTAGACATAGCTCAAGAGCACTGCTGGTGGACCAAGAGGCCTCTTCAGAATCCTCCACAGGCAGCAAAGTCCTTTCTGCTTACAGTACAGGGCAGGTGTGTAGTATGAGTCTTGATCACTTCTGACACTTGTTTGACTAAGATCCAGGCCTCCAGGATGCATAATGCAAGCCATCCTACCAGGGAAATGTTTGACTCTATACTAGGCCCTTAGGGTGAATATGGGCTATGTAACATGGTCAGCCACCTCCAATGTTCCCCTCTAATTTTTCCATCCATATACAGAATAAATTTTGTTTTGTGCACCAGGGCATGTGCGGATGTGCACCACCATTATAAAACACAGGCTGCTAGTTATGTGTGGTTGTGGGCACTGTACTAATCAGCTGGGCAGCATGAGAATCTCTCCTGGGTAGCGAGCCATGCACTCAGCTTATAGGGAACTCCTGGTACCTCCCAAAGGCCCCCTCACCGCTGAGATGACTCTGCAGCCTCCTTCTTCAGTTTCCCTCTCTTTGGGGCTTCTCAATAATCCACCGAGTCCACAGCTTTTGAAAACATTCCCCTTCTGGAGCGGGATCAGTGTTATCCCCTAAAAGACACACTAATACTTTACACCAGGCTACTAGTTCCATGATTCAAATAATTCTCTCTCCTTGATGCAGGAATCCCCCAGCCCTGGTCCCTGGCACTGGATTTAGTTCAAATTGTCCCTTTATTCCTTGCAGCTGTCACCCGTAGCTGCAGTTCCCCAGGATTCTAGCATATTGCCACTTCCAGCCCTCCTAACTAGAGTATCAGGCTCCCACTTGAGCTACTTTCTCCAGGAACAATTCCAGGAAATCTGTCCCTTCTTCCCTTATATTTTCAGCCCT
Source organism: Pelodiscus sinensis (assembly GCF_052426305.1). Lineage (NCBI taxonomy): Eukaryota > Metazoa > Chordata > Testudines > Trionychidae > Pelodiscus > Pelodiscus sinensis. The sequence goes on along the minus strand of NC_143074.1, from coordinate 21,179,851 downwards.
AGCCCCTTCTTTTCTCATTAACCACCTGACGGAGGAGGTGAACTGGCCTTGTCGCGAGTGTGCTGAGGCTCTATTTCCCTTTAAAGAGTCCAGCCACCCTGTGATACCCCCATCTCTGCTATCATTAGCTGTGGAACCCCAAACTCCTTACTAAATCCCCGAGGCGACCTAGAAAGCTCAAACGCATGAATGAAGCAGGCAGAAAAGTGCTGGTCAGTTATGGAGCAGAAAGCTTCCATTCCCACACAAGTGTACAAGAGCAGTAATAAGAGTTAATAGGAGTAATGAAGTTCAGACCTAGCCCCAAAGGCCCCCAAAGTTTGAAGGCATATAGATTTGGAGTTTTTGCTTGGCCCTCTATAATTTCTGCACATCAGCAAGCTTTTACCTGCTGTTGTTGCACTAACAACGCTGGCGGTAATAACAGAAGATGGTAACATGGACTTCTATGGTAACTAAAAATACTGGCCAGTTTCACCCCCCCCCCCAAAGCACTAGTGGTCTCATCTTTAAGAAAAGGAGACCACCATTCTAGGACAGATTGTGGTATGCTGTCAGGACCAAACAGAATTATTTTCAAAGGGTTAATTGACCTTTGAAAACTACATGTTAACTGATACATTAATTTAGTAATCACTGCGTGAAAGCTAACAACAGTCCCGACTGGATGTAACAAATCAGAATTTAACAGGACACTGACAACTACACGCAGGTCTTAAGGTCTGCCCATTTATAAACCGCACTTCTGTCAATTCTTTCAAAGACAATATAATGAAGTTATTTTTACCTTAGAGAAGAGAACAATCACAGCACCTAAAATTGCCTACATTATTCCATTCCTAAGAAAATAAAATCTCAGAGGCTTCATCTTTTTATTTCAGAGGACAAACCAGAAAACCAGTAACTAGGTCACTGAGGACCAGACAATATCAGGCAGATATAAAGATTCCTTATGGTGCATCGATAGCTCCTACTAGCTACATTTCATTTTTGCCATACAGAGCAATAAAATCAAACCAGAGAAACTGCCAGGCTTCAAGGACAATGAAAATTATAATAGAAGGACAGGAAAGCTTCAAAGTTATCTACAATAAAAAGCATTAAAAAAAATGCTGCGTGTTTTACAACATGTTACAAGCAGGGTTCCCTCTAAGCTGCGTACTTGAGTGGGCATGCAGAAAAAATTTCGACCCCACCCACCTCCTACGCAGAGCTGTGCAGCCGTGTGGCGGGTGGCAGGTGGCTGCTCTGGTGGCCAGGGCCGGAGGAGCCGCATGGCGGGCAGAAGCAGCTGCAGTGGCCGGGGCTGTGGCTGGAGCCACCACATGGGAGCCTGGGCAGGAGAGCAGCAGGGTAGGTACTGGGGTCAGTAGCAGTGGGGGAGGCAGTGGGCCCAAGGACAGCAGGGGGCCCGGCACAGAGGGCAGTCAAGTGAGTAGCAAAGGCACCAGCTGTCTATGGTAGGGGAAGATACCGGGTGCAGGTAAATTCCAGGGAGAGGGGAGGAGAGAGGGAAGTGCAGGGTCGGACACAGGTCTCTGAGTGATAGGAGCGTGGGGGAGAACCGGCGAGATGCGAGGCTAAGCACAGGTCTCTGGGCAGTGGTGCTTGGGTTGTGGGCCCTAGGCTCAGATACTGGCTGTTTGTTTTTGGGGGGCAGATAGCATGGCCCTGGCATATGGGGGAGGGGAGATTGCAAAGCTGGGCACAACTACAGGGTGTGGGGGGTGGGTAAGCAGTTAGCCAGGCCTATACAGGTACCACCTGGCTGTTTGCGGTCCTGATGGGGGCACAAGCAGTGCGGCACACTGTTTTGGGGGGAGAGGCCAGCAGGTGGTTTTCAGGATAGGTGAGTGCAGAGTCATGTATCTTATTAATTATCCATTGTTACAGTATTTTTTATATATATATATAAAATAAAATGTTAGTAACTGATGGGTGCCACAGTGGCACACATCCAAACAAGCTGACATGACGTCAATATTGTGCACAAGACAAAACTCACTTGGCTCACGGATGGAAAATCTTAGAGGGAATGCTGGTTACAAGACAAGGTAAAAGCACATATGTATTAAGTTAGTGAATTCACATGCACGCCAATGATATATCAGACTACTTGGGAACAAGAGAACTCAGGACTTTTTTGCTTGCACATAAGTAGTTCAAATCCAGCCAATGTCAGTGATGCCCAATGCAGTTACCACCACCTAGATAATTTGGGACTGTAAATCCTCTTAACAATTGGGTTCTTACTGTACATCTCCAGAATCGTATCAAAGCACCAAAAGCTGGCTTTCACGGGCAACTTTGTTGCCATACTCAGCATGAAGACCAAGGATAGAGTGAGACTGAACTATTCTCTCACCCTGGAAATTTGGCTTAGGGTTGCAGAACAGTGGCTAGGAATGTGAATGGTTAACCAGTGTGCAACCAGTTAACCAACTAACATAATTTTACACCCCTAAGTGGCAGAACCAAAGCAACGCTTCACTGCTTCTGTCAACGCCACAGATGATCTGCTGACAGTGCTACAGTCTAGCAGGGTGGAAATCCAGCCACTTTCATGAGCCATAAATTCACAAATATTTTAACTGAAAAAGCATTAATGCACATTCTGTGCTTTCCAGTAAAACCACCCCCACAACCCAAACCTTACAAACTCTGAGTTCCTGTGGAAAGAGAACAATGGGTAGGAGACCATTACATTCAGAACAACACACCAAGGGAGCCCCAAACAACCAAGGGCAGCCAAGGTAAATGCAGGATGTGCTGACTGGGCCATACTGTCTGCTCCACAGGAGATCCAGCAGATCAAGAGACTTTTTAAAAACAGTTTGCTGGAATACCAAGAATAGCCTCTGTTCTTTTCTTGAATTCTTACATCACCAAACAGAAGAGAAGAGAAGAGAAGAGAAGAGAAGAGAAGAGAAGAGAAGAGAAGAGAAGAGAAGAGAAGAGAAGAGAAGAGAAGAGAAGAGAAGAGAAGAGAAGAGAAGAGAAGAGAAGAGAAGAGAAGAGAAGAGAAGAGAAGAGAAGAGAAGAGAAGAGAAGAGAAGAGAAAAAGAAAGAGGTAGAATTAAATTGCAGACTAAACTAATCTAGCACAACGCCGGAAGTGGCGAATGCGGTTGTTTTACATGTATTCACAGTGGTAGTCTGCCCTCTCTCCAGCACAGCTCAGACTGTTTCTCTCAGTTCGCTGGTACCCTGAGGCACAGCAAAGTGGATCAGTTTCCACAACCAATCCTGGGACTACTGGGAGAAAGAAAAATTGGGACACAGCAGAAAGCTGGCTACCAGTAGGCAAGTCACGGAATTTCAGGAGTGACTGTCCATTTTTAGTGGCTTTATTAGTTAATCCATCTCCAATACTTAGCTCTTTTATACAACCCCTCATGTTTTCAGAGGATAGTGCAGAATGTATTTTATACAACTCATTTACGGTATTGAGAATCACACCTCTCTTCCTCCTCACTGTTGTGTGAATTCATATTTAATTCTTTAAACAGGGGATTTTCTCAGAAAGTCAATTGTAACCGACTGACAGGTCCTTTATCAGAATAGGTGATCGCTCCAAGGGATAAGGAGGCACTGGGCATCAGATATTTCCCATGTTTTCCACATAAGGCCAAGTCCAATGAGATTAATGGGACTAGCTAAGAGAATAAAGAAAGCAAAATTTGCCCTCTAATGGTTTTATCTACAAGGGAATAACCTTCTTCACAATTATATTAAATTACAAGATAGAGCTTCCCTTAAGAATAGTCCAGTTTTTCACTATTGGAAAGTTAATGTCATAACAGGGGTATTTGATGTTAAAACTCCCCCCCCCCTCCCCCCCCCACACACACACTTACTTTTGTTCCATTAGAACAGAGCTACTCAACTTTGGAAGCCCCGGGGGCGACAATGATACTCATAGCACATGCCGAGGGCTACAACTTAAGTCTCATTGCATATACATGCAAATATATGCAAATCGCTTCTTTCACACTGACGGGCATGAATGCAAAGCACTTCCCACAGTGCCCCGGTGCTCCCAGCACCTCCTTCCTGGGGGCTAGAAATGCTGACACCCTGCACCCATCTGGTCCAGCCAGCCCATCCACATGGGACTTTCAGTGCTCACCCCTCCTGAGAGACGCCTCACCATTGTGGAACATGTTCCCAGTGGAGGCCATGTTCAAAGGATCCCACCGTTAGGCCGCATGTTGAGCCCCGCATAAACCCAAATCGCACCGCGGGCCACAAACAAATGGGCTGCAGGCCACATGTAGCCCGCTGGCCACACGTTGAGAAACCCTGCATTAGAAGGGCAGGGGCAATCTGTCTGTCTCTCATTCCCCATTTCTGTCTCAGGCTTTCCCTGCTCTGCTGCACGGACTCACTATTGAAGAGGAAGGTGCTTTTGGGGGGCCACTGTTTTGAGGATACAGTGGTAACCTCCTTGTGGGATACTGGATTTTAAACAATCATTTCAACTGCTTTCAAGTTCTGAACAAAAACACCTGTTTCCTGCAGACAGAGGCCAATATTTTGTATCAGCACTACTAAGCCAGGAACTCCAAACCTGCTATTGTCAAAGCAAAGAGCTTCCATCCTCTGTGCTCCAACATAGAAAAGGGAACAGTGTCACAGAACACAAAACACAGATGAATCACACTTCAATCCATGCTATATGAGGAGACACGCGACATGCTCGGCGTCAGAAAAATGGCAGAGTTTGTTTATTAAAACAAGTTACATTTAAGACAAAAATGGTAACAGAACACATCAGGGAGAAGTAGCAGAGAGAGATAAGGTTGCTACGTGTCCGGTTTTGAATCGGACAGTCCAGTATTTGAGCTTTCTGTTGAGGAAACAAACTGAGAAAATATAAATGAGAAAATATAAATGTCTGGTATTTTCTAAATAAGGTGTAATGTAGATTGTGATGTAATATCAAGTGTGTCCAGTATTTTTGTTGCAACCATCTGGCAACTCTAGAGAGAGTGCAAAACGCAAGAACAAGAAAGGAATCCCACATGCACAGTCAGGATAGCCCATGTAAAGAAATTCAGAACCCAAACCCAGTAATATTAGTAAGAGCAAATTTGTTAATTCAAAGCCACTATTGTGTTATCAACGAAGATCAACCTCCCTTTACTGAAATTTTTCCACGATCCATCTATTTTCACTGGGAAGGGCATTGCTTTTTCAACTTCTGCAGATATTTGGATAAATCTATTGAAACAGACAGATGTCTGGCTTTTATCTCTATACTTTTCTTAGTAATAAAACAGGAAAACATATCCAGGTGAGGTGAAAACCCTGCTCCTGTCCTACAAACCCTGTTCTTGCCCTGGAAACTATTCAGAGCTCTCTCCTTAAGGCTTCCAGTCCATTATATATTATATACCCCAATCAACAAGAACAAGATGAAGAAAGGAGGAGGATCTGGGAATGGGTCAATCTACCTTCTAGATTGACTGGCCTCAGGGAAGTAGAAGAATTCTTGGTCTTGAAGATCTTCTTTATAACCAGCAGAAACCTCCAAATACTTTCTTTGAACAGTCATGCCATCCAAAGGTTTGTGTAAACTGAGAAAGTAAATTATGCTGGAAAATGACTTAATCTAAACATTTTAAATACAAATTTGCATTTAAGGCATGTTGTATTTTTAAACATGTTAGCTGGTCAAGGTCAACACTGGCAGGAGGGAGAACCTAAGACAGACTGTGACCATATAATACATGTTAAGCATGACTACCCCATCTACACATTAGGACAAGTTGTGGTTTTAACTAACAGGATTTTAATATCTTCAGCCATGCCTTATTTTCCCCATTTAGACAAACCAAAGTGGAGTGGAGATTACAGTAAAGAAATAAACCTTGTATGAAGGCATCCAATTTGGACTTCAAGCAAAGTAAATATGTTTTTACAGAAAAGCTGAAATCTAGAAGAAAAAAAACAGATTTTCTTGGCAGGCAATAAACCACCACAATGGTATTTGCCCACTACCTTCCAATTCTGTTTGACACTTAGATTCTTAACAAGGAAACACCAAGGATTCTTAGACTAACAAGACAAATTGTAAATGGTGAATAATCTTGAGATATTTCCAGATCAGCTAACCAAGCTGAATGTCAAATTTTCTATCATGTAATGATGTAATGAAAAATTATTTTTTCCACAAGCCAGGGAAAACATCTTATTCAAGAAATGCTCAGTTTAATATCAGAGACGAACTAATATATTTGGGCTGAAGCTAATCCAATGAAGAAATTTTATAATGAACTCCTATAACAGGTAGACTTAAGACACTATATTTTGGCAATGTTAAATTATGAAACAAAGACAGCCTTAAAGCAAGTTGATACAATCATGATTGTTTTCATCCGGTAATATTGCTCCCTAAGAATTGAATTACTCTAGTTTAATACCAGTTGAGTGAAAGTACAAGAGATTTCACATTTAATGACAATGTGTCAGAAGTGGACCATGGAGTTTTCCAGAATCAGAGAGAATATGCAGCAAATCCAGACCTAAACCTTTGTTTATTAACCTGAGATTCAGGGAAACCAAATTGATTAGTATATTTGTTGGTTAAAAAAAGAAAAAGAGGTAGGCATCTGTGTGGTTGTTTCCCTGGCTTAATCCAGGCAAGTCTTGAGTTAACGTGTTTGGATAACACTGTAAAAGATAATTCCATTTCTTTTAATACTTTCAGGCATGCCTTATTTTCCCCACTTAGACATACCCAAGGGGAATAAACTTTGAAGACATCCAATTTGGACTTCAAGCAAAGTTCATGTGTTTTTACAGAAGAGCTGAAAAATTCCTGTCACCATTTCAATTTCATATGAAAGAGGCTCAGAAAATTGCCATTTTCCTGATATTTCCTGAATACTCCAAATTGCCAAGATGGAGTACCTGAACAGATCTTAAACCCCTCAAAAGGGAAGGTCTGACCACTCCCACTTATGATCAAAATCTCAGTGAAATAAAAATTCCTTTCATGAGAAGATTAGTGCAGTTTGGAGATGAAGACATTTGGTTATTTTTGGAAAATGAGTATTACTAAGCCATTGCTTAAAATATGAAGTCTAGGGCACTAAAAAGGATAAAGTTCAGATCCATTATATTAAATCACCCAAGAAGTGCTACACACAGGTTGAACCTCTTCAGTCCAGCTCTCTCTGGTCCAGCAACATCCATGGTCCGGCATGATTTTAGTTACCCCGATGTCTACTCATTTTGTGCGTGGCCATGTTTCCCGTGGTCCCATAAAGTTTGTTTACAGCTACCAGTCTCAGTTCTCAGTGTTCAGTGCTGTTATTTGGCTCTGATTCACCCCAAAATGTATTCTAAGTGGAAGTGTTGGTGATGCTGCCAAACAATATTGACTTTCTGTGGTTTGGCAAATTCTCTGGTCTGGCACCGGTCAGCTCTTGAGGGTGCTGGACTAAAGAGGTTAAACCTGTATTTGATATTCTCCTTCAGGTCAGGTAGATAGATGCATTTTCTAAACACATAAAATTAATTGGAGTCCAAACTGAGAAGCCAGATACAGACCTGGCTGAAAATCTGAGACTATTATAGGTTTTCCTTTTAGCTTTCCTTTGATAGTAATATTTTTGTTTAGAGCATTAAATAAAATGCTGATGGATTTGATTGTACAGAGACTACAATGTCCATACTTGCAAGGTCTCCAACATCAGAAAACCAGATTAATACAACCTAAATTATGCTCTTCCTGAAAATTACCGGTTAAATTAGATTCTTGTTAAAAATTTTAAAAATCTATGCCTTTTCATCATGCTCAAGGAAAGCACAAGGAAAATAACTGAAAGAGGCCTAAGCAAAGGCAATACAATGTGAAGCTAGTGTGAAGATAAAGTTCGTAAACTCTATACTGCATCGAGACAAATTTTGCAAGATAAAACAAACAGGATATTGCTCCTTCTTTGAAGTAGTTGGGCATCTGACAAATTACAAAGGGTGACTATAATATTTTAGAGTTAAATATATACTGACTGAAAAGAAATTAACTTTTAAAACTATTGTTAGAAATACCTGTCACCATTTCAATTTCATATGAATGATGCTCAGAGAATTGCCATTTTCCTGATATTTCCCAAATGCATCAAACTGTCAAGATGGCAGTTCTCTTACCAATTATTATTTTTTAAATCAGGGAAGATGTTACTGAAATGGTTGCACTAGTCTCTGACAGGGTATAGCGGTGAGGGATGACAAAAATGGGGAAAAAATTGGCAGCACTTGGCTAGTCTAATAATTTATACACATGCAAGGTATGACCACAGGTTCCTGTCTATAGAGTGTGAGGAACATTAAAATACATTTAATTTTATTTTGGCAAGCTGTAGCTGCTCAGCAGAAAGAAGCCAGGAGATTAGATAGTTTAGGGAATTGGCAATGATATGCCAACTTTCAGCTTTATGTTGCCCGTTCAAATACAGACAAATCTTATAACTGTTTGGTATCTGAGTCTAATTCCAAGAGTCAATATCTCACATCATAAAAGCCACAAACATGGATGACACTAAGCTATCCTCTCACGCTTACAGGTTATCTTGCTACATCAATGCTTTAAGGCACAGTGGGAGAACAATGTGGGGACAGGTGTGCAGACATTGTCCATTCTGTCAAGTACCCTTCTGGATAAACAGAAGACTTCAGCCTCCAATAGCTGCCAATCCAACAACTCTTCACCAGCACAAAATTCCCCACAATAATTAAAACAATTGAAAAAGCAAAGCTTGGAGCATTCCTGTTGGGAATGACCTCACCAACTACAAGTGACATGTTCCTCATGCTCATCCAGATCATTTATGGTCTGTAATACAATTTTATTCATTTTTTACATTGAACACATGCTGTTAAGTAGAATATAAACTCTTACAGCAGAAACTATATTGTTTGATAACAAAAATGATACTTTTCTCAAACACAGATGGAAGAACACATGCAAAGGAAACTCCAAGCAATGTTTTATTGGACATCTGCTCTTCTTGGAATGGAAACCAAAAATCATCTTCCCATTGATGAGCACTTTACACAGAAAAGCAAAGATATCTGTTTATCTGCAGTGCCATCTGCTGACAAACATAAGCACTTGCAGCACTCTCCAAATAATCAACGCATAATAACCAGGAGTCAGCATGATTCTCACAAGTCTCAGAATGGTAGTTGTGTTAGTCTTTATCTGCTTTGTGACAACTTAAAGGCTAACAGATTTATTTGGGCATAAGCGTTCATGAGCAAACACCCACTTTTACAACCCAGTGTACTAGTTGGAAAGTTTACTCCCAACCTGTTTTCACCTGTTTCAAGGGCTTGCAATGCCTACTCTGACTGCAATTTACTTCTGCTTTTACAAATCTGTTTATCTTGGTTTCAGAGGGAGTTGTGTTAGTCTGTTTGAGCAAAAATAACAAGGAGCCCTGTGGCACCTTAAAAACTAACTATTTTATTAGGGTATTTGTGAGTTGCAACTCACAAAAGCTTATGCCATAGTAAAACTGTTAGTCTTTAAGATGCCTTTTTTTTTTATAAGAATCTTGTTCATTTGTACGGTCATTAGCAAAGTGACTGAAAGATGACCCAGCACACTGGAAGAATGAATATTAGAAAATGGTCGTGAATTTAACTGGATTGCAGATAAAAGTATTATATTAAAATGTGATGTAGAGAGTGCAGAGTTCCAATAAAATCCATCATTTTACAGATCATTTTATCAAGCAGCAGATACTGTATAATGCAATAATGCACTGGGTGAGTCAGATAAGGTTAAACTAAAAACATGTCATATTTTAAAATACTAGCAGTACCAGAACAATAAATCATTCACACAAGAGTAAAATACTTTGTTCTAGGGTTCATGAAAAATGAAGAGTTTTATTCCATTTTGAATATTTAAACAAATCAAACACCAGTTAAATACAGAGAAGTATGTGTATATTTACAAATATCGAACACATTAAGAGAGACATGCAGAAGGATTCATATAAAACACTCAGGTTATACTAAAAAGACAACAGTAAAAATGATGCTGGTGAGATATCACATGCCACAGAGTCCAGTCTCAGAACATCCTTTCTAACCTCAATAAAATATGCTTGGGAAAGGAATTTAAATTTCTGCTGTGCTTACCATTCAAATACCCCTTTCTAGGAGTGAGGAGGTGGCACATTTGTTTAGATATTAGTTCCAGAGTAAGAACAGATCAACTAACCTTTGTCTGACTGGAGGTAAACTGAAAAAGATGTATAGATTCTGTGGAATACAAATGTGGTTGTAAATAGACTAAATGAAAGAAGTAAAGAATGGCACGAGCACAAATATCTTACTGGCAGCATTATTCAGAGAGCATGAAGAAAATTGATCTACCTCAGCAACAAAGAGGGGAAACTCTTCTGGCAGAATCCATGAATGGGGATAGAAGTCGTACTCTTCAGGAAAAAGATCCTGCATTGTTCGCACTGCCCGACTCAAGGTAATTTTACGCACCATTTCTGTCATGCCTGCAGAAAATAAACAAGTCTCTGGAAGTGTTCAAGATTATTCACTTAGGCTTTGCTCTGTGCAGCAAAGTAAAGTACACTGGTGTGTTGTTACTTACCATATTGTTTTCAATGTACAGTGAAACCTTTGTTATCCAGTACTCTGTTAACCAGAAAACTTTGTTAACCGGCCTTGCCAACAGCCACAATATTGTCACATCTTCAGGTGCAGAGGCCTGGCTTGGTTTACCATGACTGGCTTAACAATTTTTTATTTAAGAAGTACTAATCATCTTTAACTCAAAATAGAAATGTGAGACCAACTGCCTCACACTACAAAACTTGAGTTTTACTATTATTGTCCATTGGTGGTTCTTAGGTTGATGGGACCCTCAGATAACTGGAATTTTTAGATAACCAGAACACCCTAATCCCCGAGCATGTCGGACAACACAGGTTTTACTGTATTAAGATTTGTGGCTACTCACGGAAGTAAATGATTCATAGCTTTTTACTTGGGTATTTGTTTATACTGCAATTATTACTGTATCACATGATAGGGAAAGCTTTACGGTAGTTGGCCAAAATATAAATGGGAACAAAGGAAGGAGAATTTTTGTCCCAACCTTAACCTTTGCTTCAGTCTGGAATTTTTACCTTCTTTTGCCAGGGTTACAGAGAAGGAAGAGGAGACATCAATTGCTTCAGAGAATGGAACGTTCCTAAACTATTTACCTTTCAATTACACAAAAACAGTAAAGGCAGAGAGATAAATCTTTCTTGTTATATGAAACAACTTTAAGGTCCATTTTTGCAATGGCCCAATTCTCCCAAGAGCCTTCAAATTTCATGAATTTGGAGATGCTGAATATGTCATATGAGGTGCTTAGCAGCTCATGGAATCAGGCCCCATTCACATTCCTTGGAGTTAAAAGTGCACTGTGAAAAGACTTCAGGATCTGTTTAATCTGTTTTTGTCAACTCTGTATCCTTCTTGCCCACTATGTGAGAGACAGGGTACAGCCAGGACAAACAGCATACACATGGCATGAAATTTAAACAACCAAAAAGCCTGCAGAGCTTTACCAAGAAAGGTGCATTGTCTGATTTTGTCTATATTTCTGTTCACAAACAGGTAAAAGTCAGTATGTGGAGCAAAAAATTCTATATGGGGGTTTCTTACTCACACAGCATGCTAACAACAGCAATATATTTGAAGTGAAGGGCTTAGGTAAGTCAATACCTACACTCTTAGTTCTTATTCAGCAGGATCTATACTGGGATTAAATGTGAAATAAGGGATCTTTAAAAAGTAGAATAGTCATGATAAGATGAGAGTTGACATGAACTCTTCAATATTAAAAAATCCATTTAAGGAGCTCTGCTTTGAAGTTTTCCCAGAACCAAACCAGAGCACAATACAAAATAATATTTTAGTAGAAACAACCCCTTTAAGTAGCAGCATTTTTACTGAGGTTTCAAAACACCCCAACATTGTTTAAATTATTTTAAGTACACCCTAAAGGTCAGGTTTCTCTAAATTGTTTATTTTTATATATATATATATATATATATATATATATATATATATATATATATATATATATAGAGAGAGAGAGAGAGAGAGAGAGAGAGAGAGAGAGAGAGAGAGAGAGAGAGAGAGAGAGAGAGAGAGAGAGAGAGAGAGAGAGAGAGAGAGAGAGAGAGAGAGAGAGAGCTGGTGGGCCACCAGTTATCTGCTAATCCGGTAAGCATCACCTGGTAAGGTGATGCTTACCAGTTAAACAGTTACCTGTTAACATCCCTAATTGCAACTGTAATCACCACTATGCAAGAGGCAAACACTTTTCTTGATGGAGAAACAGATAATCAGCCATTTACTTGCATCAGGATGAGAACACTAGACTTGGATCAAAATAGGATGAAACCTTTCATATTTTGCAGAGTGTTACCAGTGTCCACAAAAGACAGCAAATTATCAACAAGGTTGGGGAATAATTCAGACAACATGAAAAAACAGTTTTAAAGCATGTATTTAACTTCAAGCACAAGATTAGTTACCTGGAAACTTGTTGACTTGACCTGAGAATATGTCATTATCATGAAATGATACCCCATGCCAATAGATATCACAGGGTAATCGCCGACCAAATGGAAACTAGAATAAAAAAAAATACAATACAGATTTTGAAAGAATTTTGCTACACTTACAACTTTCTTACCTTTGCAGACGTTTGTAAAACGTTTGTAAGACGTTTGTAAAATATAAGCCCTTCCGAGAATAGCATTCTGGACACCAGTAAAGTCCAAGCTTTACATCTAGGGCCCAACTTCAATAGGAACAGATTATTGTAAACCATCAAAGCTGGGGCCTCTGCTAGAGTATGGATAAACAGTTACTTTTAAAAAATTCTATTCAACTTTCTTTTCCTCAATAAATTTGAGAGAGAGAAGGGTCTCCTTTGCCACTTCTCTTTTGTAAAGAATTGGTGTTAAAAATTAACGTATTAATAATCACTGAAACTTGCAGTAATCAAAGTATTAGTTTTTCCAAACATTGACTGCTGCTCTTCAGCCAACAGGGTTGCCAGATGATTGAACCAAAAATACCAAACACCACCACCCTCCTCCCCCAAAAAAAAACACCAGGGAAAAAATTCTGTTGAGGAAAAAAAGGGGGGAGGGGAAAAGGAGGGGGACTCCAAGACTTATTAAGCAAAAAAAAAAAAATTTAAATAATAAAACACCATGGCCCCTTTCAGAGTGAGTGCAGAGTTAGAATAGGGATCGGAACAGGGGAGAAAAGTTGCACACTGAGACCCAGGGAAGGCACTGCTTCCCCTTGGTCTTTAGGCTTTTTGCCGGCAGCCATTTTGTGTTCTTGTTCAAGCCAGAACTTAGCTTCCCTGTGGAACCAGGTAAGCATGGAGTCCAGGGGAGGAGGGGGCTCGGGGTGTCAGGGCCCGGGGCGGGGAAAGCCGGGGGCTGGACCTGGATCTGGGCGCTAGGGTTGCCAGGTGTCCAGTATTTTCGCCTCCTGGCCGAGAAAAAAAAAAATCAGAAAATAGCAGACATTTTAGGTATCCGGTATTTTCTGAATTTGTTTTACTGGACAGGAGGCAAAAATACCAGACTGTCCAGGTCAATACTGGACACCTGGCAACCCTATCAACCAAATGGAATCAGATGCTTGAGCTCAGGCTCAAACTCAAAACAGAGTGCTCATAACCAGCTGTTTAAATTTAAATGCATTAACTCTACATTGTTTTTATCCCTCATCGGAAACAGGTGGGGGGAGGGCGGGGAAATCAAACTACACCAAATTTCTAAACTACAAGGTGAAGCAGACGTTCTATACTTTTCACTATCAACCAAGTACCAACTATAATTTCTACTTAGGGTCCCAAAGTCAGGGCTGTGAAAAACATGTTAGGAAATAAGCCCTCACCTTCTCTAATGACTCTGTTCCCTTCTTTGCTTTAATTAAAATTTCAGTTTATTTAGTAAATAGCTTTGAAAAAAATAATCAAAACACTAATTTACCAATCCGTTCTTTCACCACTTCCTAATTCACAGGATAACATGTACAATCCAATGAGTCTGGAAAACTCTTGTCTCATTTCATTATTATTCAGGCTGCAACAAACGTGGGTTTGTATATGTGAAAATTAATTTTGTTAGGCTCTGAAAGACAATCAGTGGCCTTAACCCGTATCTCCACAGGTATATTCAGAATAGAATTCTGTGCTGGGTCTCAGACTGCCCTTCCCACTAAAAACTGGAGCGATTTATTTATGTATTAAATGAAATTGAAATGAAGTGAATGAAATTTGCATTTATATAGCACCTTTCATCTATGAAGCATATCAAAGCATTTTACAAACACTGCCCAGACGCCATTTCCCAATGGATGAAGTGTAACCACCTCAGGGCTGGGACATGGCTGCCATTTTGCCCCAGAACATTACTCAATAGCTTGGAGAGGAAAGGGACTTCCCCACTCTGAGCAAATCAAGTGAGTATTTGAGCAAATCAAATTCTGGGTTTACCCCAAAGTAGTCTAACACCCTTACTTCTCGGAAATGCCACTGGTTCTTCAGTGCCTAAACCATGAATTAAACTTCAGAAACCAGTTTATAAACAAACAAGTAGGAACCTTTGGTCCACTATGGCAACTAAACCCAGCTTAAATGATCCCTTTTCTGGAGTCTCGCTATGCTGCGGAAAACACAGGTAAAACAAAGCTGTTTCAATGGCTCTTCTTCCATGCCCACCTGATGCAGAGGGAAGAGGGGATGTATGAAGGTATCCCCTTCTACCAGGGGTGGGCAAGTACCAGCCCACGGGCCAGATCTGGTCCACCAGCATTAGCCCCCGGCAGGTCCCCACTGCTATAATTACCAGTGCTGCGGCAGAAACAGGCGATCGCAGCTTCCATCGACCATGCATCACTGTTCCCAGCCAATGGGAGGTGCAGGAAGCAGTGTCCTGGTCTGCGTTGCTTCCCGCAGCTCCCATTGGCCAGAAATAGTGATGTGCGGCCAACCGGAGCTGCAATCATCCATACCTGTGGAGGCACAGGTAAATATAGCAACAGCAGCCGAACCGCTGCCACTTTCTTGCCCACCTCTGCCTTATTCATTAGTAATACCCACACTTTAGCTGGTGTAAGCAGCCTCAGGCCTCTAGCTTATGCCAGGCAATGGGCAGCCACAGGATCTGGGAGACCAGAAGAGTGGCTAAAGCCACCTTTCTCCCCTTCCTTGCAGTCTTGTGCCCCAGGATCTGGCCCCAGGAGCTTTCAGTACAAAACAGCTGTAAAATGCGGCTGTAAAAGCATTGATATATATTAGGCAAAAGAAAGACCATTTTAAAAAAATGAGAAATTTTACTACAGGTTGGAACTCTCTCATCTGGGATTCTCTGATCCGGCAATAACCATGGTCTGGCACAGATGTTGCAGGACCAGAGAGTCCCGGTGCAAGGGGCCAGCAGCATGGATCCCTGCAGGACTGCTCACAGAGAGCTGATGGTGGGCCACCCAGCCCATGGCAGGTGGGCTGTTCAGAGGGGTTGGGAGCCGTGGTAGATCGGTGAGGCAGGGATCCACACATGGCTGCCCTGTGGGACCCGGAGCCCCAGTGTATGACTTGCCCAGCAAGTCCCAGAGTCCCAGTGCAACGAGCATGGCCGCCCTGTGGTTCCTGGAGCCTCAGTGCTGTGTGCAAGGCTGCTCAGTGGGTCCCGGAGTCATGGCAGTGATGGCTGCCCAATGGGGTCAGCAGGAGGTGAGGAGCCATCTGGGAGGCCAGCGGGCGGGCCAACGGAGCCAGTGGCAAGGGTCCAGAAATGACCTGCCCTGGTCCAGCAAAATCCCTCATCCAGGACCAGTCAGGTCCTCAGAGTGCCGGACCAGGGAGGTCCAACCTGTAGTGAATCTGTTCCCTTATTTGCAACTTTAATTAAAATTTCAGTTGATTTAGTAAATAACTTAGAAATAACAATCCAAACATTAATTTAGCCATCTTAAGTCTACGAGTCATTTACGAAATGCCCTTGAAGTCTGAACAAAGAGATCTTTGAACAAAACCAGAAAAGAGAGCATAAAAATGAAGAGATTTGTTTTCACAACTCTGACCCAATTAATAATCAATCATGGTCAAACTGCTCTGACAAGACTTTTCTACCTCCTGATAGGAAGCCAATAATTTAAACTGTGTCCCATAGGTCACATCAGTCTGTTCCATCACATTACCGACAAGCTAAGTGACTCTTGGCTTCTTGTCAGCTTTTGCTACCATAGAATTTCAAACTGTTTCTGTGCTGTGGTCCCTCTACTGAATATTTAGACAAATGAAACATTTAATGCTAGAACACTTAAGGTCTCAGCCATATGCTTCTTCCCTTTTCCTGTTTGTGTCTAGCTACAGGATGAATTTACTGAGAGATTAATTTATTCAAGATGAAAGCTTAATTTATGCCGATTATTTTATTCGGCATTTCACATTCATTTCCAGAATCTGGCACATTAAGTCAGACAGTCCACTCTAAAGGACTTAATAAGTGCTTCAGTGGTGTGCACATTACAATTCTGCAATGTTGTGAGCTTTGCTCCATGCATTAGCCAAGACACAGCTCTTGCTATTGTAATTTTATTCAAAATTCCCACATCTGATAGTAATATTGCTTTCCTATTTGTTGCTTTTGGTAGTAGAATTTGAACCTGTCAATTACCCTCTCTCAGAATCTTTCCCATCTTTCCTGATATATCAATGTTAGCATATATATTCACTCTCCACTCTACTTTAATTTTATTGTCCTCTATGGTATATTGAAACAATTTGGCTTCATTTATTCAATCAACTTTGACCAAGCTGATGTCAATCACAGCTGAAAGTGCTAGACAGGGCCTTCTCTGATTACCAGCTAACAAGGCAGTCACATTATCTCTTGCAGATCATATTGGCATGGCCCAGCACTTGGCTTTCAGTCATCTTCCTAACTACAGAATTTCAAACAACTCCTTTCCCTTTTTAATTACTTCATATACCAGTATTTGATATACACTGTAATTTGCAGTATTGGTCCCAGGATATTAGAGAGAGAACGAAAGAATATATTTTACTGGACCAACTTCCGCTCTTGAAAGAGACAAAATTCCAACCTTACAATATGATTGCCTATTTTCCCTGCCTGAATGAACTGGAAACCATGGCTGCAAATTTTGTCCAGTTGAGAAAGCTGACGACCCTTACACAGAGCTTACCTCAGCTACATTTTCTCATTTCCAAATAAATTTTTATGTTAAAAAAAAATTATTTAAAGTTGATCATGTCTCAGTGAAGTCCAGCTAAGCATCCTCTGCTCTACCCCTCTGAGACAAGATAGCATCCCGATCAAGAAAACTGCTGGAACACTGGAAAGATTGCAGAGTTAATTAAAGCCAATTAACCCATTTTTGACACTCGGGTGGCATTTATTGAACTAATGAGGCAATTGGCTCAGTAATTGGGAGGAAAAATTATTAATATTAATATTTTGGAGTGAAAGAGACTTGACTTAGATGAGTATAGGAGGGGAGAGAATGCTGCGTGGAAATCACCTCCTGTTTGTTTTGAAACTGAAGATTAAATGCATGCACCTAGGGAGGTTGTGGAATCTCCATTGGAGACATTTAAGAGCAGGTTAGATAAGCATCTATCAGGGATGATGTAGATGGGTTCTTGGTCCTGCCGTGAGGGCAGGGGACTGGACTTGATGACCTCTCGAGATCCCTTCCAATTCTAGGATTCTATCATTCTATGGTGAAAAAAAAGAGCCTGCACAGATTAAAGCGGCGAGGAGTCCTGTGGCACCTTATAGACTAACCGAAGTGTTGGAGCATAAGCTTTTGTGGGCAAAGACCCACTTCGTCAGATGCATGTCAGATTAGTAACTAGAAACCACAAGAAAAGCCCAGGCAGCTGTACTTGCAGAGCAGGTGAAGGGAAGCCCTCTGACAGCCACCTAAAAAGTTAAACTTTCTTTACAAAAACTCTGCATGTCTCTGAGGGAAAAATGATTACATGACTAAAAATTAACAATTAAAGGATCTAATCAATTCCACACTGTCATACAATCGTTCACAAATACCCCCATCTATATCCAACATGCACCCAAATTAAACAGTTACCATATTTGTTCTTTAATGGAAATATGCTGTTGAATGCACATTAATTTCTATTATATGTTATTAATTAAATGCATAGTTAAGACTTTGAAACATTCTAGCCAAATTCTAGAATTCTTACCATGTAATATGTTGGAGTAGAGAACTGCATTTCGTTAATAGAATTGGACTATCAGTTTGGTGTTATGAAATGAAATTGATTATAAGGTGATATATTTAGAGAGAAGTTAGGATTAAAACTTTAAAATATGAGTTTAAAAACAGGGTTGGAAAGAAAAACTTGCCTCAACCGTAACTATGGAGAAGTAGCACAGGAATGGGTTAGTTCCTTTTATCCACTGTGGAGGCTCACAAATGTAGAATGAAAGCTTGTTTTCTTCCACACCACATTTGAAGAACACCAAAATGAGATAAAAACCAATGACTTTACTGACACTCAGCATGACAAGTCCAGTTATCCCTGCTACAAAACAATTCTTCCTACAACAAGAACAGCAAGAATTCAGTGCAGTTTTCCCACATGTAACAGCAAGAGAACATACAAAGACCTAATGCAAGGGCCTCCGTGGGATTATACAAGGGGTGAATTTGCCCAACAGCCTGGTCATCATTTTGTGACATGTATGATACATATAAGGAGCAGGGGTAGTGAAACTATAATATAGAATGCAAGAGTTTCAAAAAGTATCTTTTTTATAGACACAATAAAAACAAAGTTCAGCTTATTTTGAACTAGCAGGTGAGGCCTGTTATTGACTGGCCAAAGTCCAATTAAAAACAAAAATAATTATTTAAACCAGTGTTTCTCAAAGTGGTCTGCAGACCCACTCTGAGAAAGCTGATACTGGGCCATTCTGGTTTGTTTACTTACCAGATCCACAGCCACAGAACTTCACAGATCCCATTGGCTCCGGTTTGCTGTTTGCAGCCAAATGAGGTCGTGGGAAACAGCGGTCTGGGTCACAGTACTTCCCGCAGCTACCCTTAGGGTAGGGTTGCCAGATGGTTTCAACAAAAATACCGGACACACCTGACATTACATCACAATCTACTTTACATCTTACTTAGAAAATACTGGACTTTTAGTTTATATTTTCTCAATTTATTTCCCGAACAAAGCTCAAATACTGGACTGTCTGGTTCAAAACCAGACACCTGGCAACCCTACTTGGCTACAAATGGCGAACTGCTGGCAGTGGGAGCCACGAGGCTCTGAGGCTGCGGAGTTGGTAAGCAAACAAATCAAATTAGCCCAGTAGCAGCTCTCTCAGAGTGGGACTGCAGACCACTTTGGAAAACAATGATTTACACCTTTCTCCCAGCATATTTCTGGTGTAAAAAGTAGTGCATTCAGCTAATTTAAGTGGCAGAATTATTTATGCAAAATTTGGTATCTGTAGGTAATCGGGAAGTATGACTTTATTTTGCACAAACAAATCCACAAGCAAACTCTTCAAAATACATAGTAAAAAGATATAACCCCCAGGAACATGATAAACTAATTATAGATGTTCTCACATTAATTACTGCTCTGTATTCTTGGCAATTACACCATTACAGTCCTTGTCAGATCCAGATGTGTTTTATGGTACAGGAGCACTTCCCAATTAGGGATATAATAGTGTAGTCAATTAACCGATTAACGGATGAGCAAAAGCTTATAGGTTAGTGCTATAGACTACACACATTTCCCTCCTGCCTCCTCTGCCAGTAAATTTTTTAGCAGGCTGCCCAGCTTAGTCCTTGCTTCTGCCGGGTCCAGGTCCTACCCCCGCTGTGGCTCTGCATTTAATGATGTTAGGAGCCAGGCGGGCAGACAGAGTTCTAGCTTGTGCCAGGTCCAGGAGCTCAGTACCCCTCTAGACAGGGGTTGCTGCCTCCTTATGCTGCTGCCTCTTTATCAGAGGCAGCATCAGAGGGCGACAGACAGCTGGTCCACGAGGGGAGCTGGGTTTTAAACTGGCTCCCCTCATGGACCAGCTCGTGCCTAGCACTCTGCGCTGCTGCCTTTGAGGCATGATGAAATTGACTAGGCAAACTGCAGCGTTGGCAGAAATTGACTAGAACAACATCTTTCTCTCTTTTTTTTTCCCCAAAACTAACTAACTAACTAACTAACTAATAAGAAACTAACTACTGAACAAAGACTAACTATTTTACAATTCTTTCTGACAGGATTTGCTCTGCGTCTGAGGAGATCGCAAAGCTCTGCCAGCAACCTAGGACGGTTGAGAGGAACTGGCGGGGGGGGGGGGGGGCGGGTCTGCACTCATGATCAAAGGCGCGAAAGCCGAGCACTGCAGGGGGCATGCGCAGACCAGCCGAATACGGCTCTGAAATCTTCCGACCAGCAGCGCCGGGATGGACCCGACACCTAGAGTGGAGCACCCACGGGGCCACTCGAAGAAGAATCATGAGGTTACTTGACTATTCAATTAACTGATATTTAACATCCCTATTGCCAATATCCACATCCATCTGCAAACAGTCCTCAAAATCCTAGAGAAGCAGGGAGGTGCTATGCTCTGTGCTCTGAACTTTATTTTTCTTTCCTAAATTCCTTGGGACTTGTTTCACAATGGCATATAATCCAATTTTCCAGCACCGTTTGGGGGGAGGGGGGAGCACGGAATGGGCTATCATAATTTATTCCTAGAAGCCCAATTCTAGGATACCTTTCTGGGATGCCTATAGGGTACCTAAAAGGCAACAGAATCCCAGATAGATCCTAATCCTTTCCCACTCACAGTAATGAAGACAGGAAAGGGCCTGGGCCTGCTGAAGAATCAAAGAATCAAATATCTTTATCTGTGTATGGTCACACCACGAATAATAATCCACAGCAATACTCTAAACCAAGTTAACAAAAGCAGCAGTTACATAACTGCTCTGTTTCCTAATCCCCCACAAAATGGGATAGGCAGTGGGGGGAGGAAAGTATCCACACACTCTTTTTAGAAGATGCATCCTTATGCAGACACAGAAGTTTTGAATAAGGGTAGAGTAAAACCCCAGCCAGAGCCCAATATACACAGCTTGTCAGTCATTCTTCCGTTATCCTGCTGCCTCCACCCACATCCCTTCCCAAAGCAGCAGAACTTCACAGAGATGAAGATGCATCAGGGCTTGTCCACACCCCCATTTTGCCCAGCTTTATATTAGAGGTGGGATGCTGCATTACTTTGGCTAAGTCACAGCAACCTTGTATGCAGAAGTTCTTAGCATACTTTAAACAACAAAGGCAAGCTACATTCACACACAAAGTTACAGTGGGCTAGGCTAGCTAAATTGGTGCACCTTTATCAGTGCCCCAGAAAAAGTTATTACAAGATAAACTGAAAGGTTATTTAAATTAATGGAGATTGCCTATCTCCTAAAACTGGAAGGGACCTTGAAAAGTCATTGAGTCCAGTCCCCTGCCTTCACAGCAGGACCAAGTACCATCCGTGACAATTTTTGCCCCAAATTGCCTCCTCAAGGATTGAACTCACAACCCTGGGTTTAGCAGGCCAATGCTCAAACCACTGAGCTATCCCTCCCCCCGCCCCCCAGACTATGGTTCTCCTACAAAAGCTGACAAAGAAGCTTACAAACAGAAATGGGAGTACAAGAAAATTCTATGCTTCAGGAAGAATAGCATTTGCAACTTGGTAGCTATAACAACTAAGTAATTTGGCTTAGAATGTATTTGCTTTAGAATATATTCACTTGTTCTTCTACTCCTACAGCTATTGAAACCTTAAACTGGGTTTTATCTTCCCTTTAAGAAAAGCATTTCTACTCACCTTTAACTCTACCTCAAACATCTAACAGAAAATATACTAGGAGATGATTAAGATGATTGACAGGGAAGTCTGTGAAAGAAATCCTTGTAATTTACCTAGAGGCGATAATGATCTTCCTTGAAAAATCCTTGCAGAAGTGAAAAATTAATTTCTAAAATTCCAAATGAAAAATCTCTTAATGTGAACTTAGAGGCCATTGTGAATATACTATCTATGTGTTTCTTCTAATTCTCATTGTTTTGAAAGCACCCCTTATTGTTTGGGCCTCTATTCCTTCTCTCACACACTGTCCTGGATTCAGCATATTTCCTAAACAATTTCTAACTCATAGAAGGGTGTTAGATATCGATTAATTCAATAATCATGTAACCTCACTAAATCTTAGCAGTTACACGATTATTTCATAGTCCCTGAGGATGGGGATGGCAGCCAGAGCACTCTCGGCTCCATTCCCAGGGAGCCCTCTGCCACCCCACACGGTAGCCTCTGTATCAGAGGTGGCAGCACAGGGTGGCAGTAGGCCCTGTCTGCCGGGGACCTGAGCTCCCTGCTGACAGAGGCTACTTTGGCATCCCACGGAGCAGCCTCTGTCCACAGCAAGCCCAGGCCTGCCACGGATAGAGGCTGTTCCACAGCAGCAGCCCATATCTGCAGAGGGCCCAAGCTCCCTGCAGACAGGGGCTGTGCCAGCATCCTGCCTATCTCTCCTCTCCCTCCTTCGCCCCAACGCTGCTGCCCCTGAACAGGGGGAAGTGACTCCTCAAGCACCATCTCCCACTTGCCTCCCCCTGCCTCTGTGGGAGGCAACAAAGGGGAAGCAGGTGGCTCTATGGGAGCCGGTACACACAGGAAGCCAGCTTAAAAGCTGCTCCCCGCATGTACCAGATCCCGCCTGCCCCCCTCACCCGCCGCGCCTCTGCCTCTCTAGTAGAGGCAGCAGCGCCAGGGGCGAGGAGGGAAGCAGACAGCTCTGCCAGATTGGGGGGAGGGAAGTAGGAGCAGGCACCCATTGCTACCTCTGATACAGGGGCAGCGGGGGGGGGGGGGGGGGAGTGTGCGTAGTAGATAGGATTAACTGATCAGCTCAGGCTTGTTGGTTAATCGTTTATTCAACTGTACTGCTAACATCCCTAATTCACAGAAAACTTTACTGCATTTGGCTAATGCAGTTTAGCTATTTGTATAATGCTGCAACAATATTGCAGAAACAAAGCTATTCTGAAATGCCACTGTAACTATGGCAACCAGTGTTCAGATGTAAGAATCCAACCAGAAACAGCGTATGTCACACTGTAATGTTGCTCACTATTAAGAATGGAAATTATCAGTAAATGGATGCATACCTTAGCAAAACAGAGTTTAGCAGTGCCTCCTGCTAGTCATTTAAGCAAACACAACTCAGCCTGAATCAAATACTATCAATAGATGCAAAAGAAAAGGACAGAATAGGCTACTTTAAAAATATGTATAAAGGAAGGGGTAAAAGACAGAGACTGGGGAGAACATAAGAATTTAAAGCCCACAATCTGACAATCCTAAAAAAGGTGTTTAATTTGGAGTGGTGGAGGGGAAAGCCTCCAAATTATTAGCTTTTAATATATAATTGTTTACACCTAGGGTGTGTCTAGACTATAGAGTTTTGTCGACAAAAATGGGCTTTTGGCCACAAAACTATACCCGCGTCTACACTACCGCCACATTCTGTCAACAGTAAGTCGACAGAACGTGGCAGTTTTATCGACGGCGGTAAACCTCATTCTATGAGGAATAATGCCTTTTTCGATGGTACTCTGTTGAAAAAAGGCGCTATTGCATGCAAACTGTGCTTTTTCGAAATAGAGCGTCTAGACTCTCTTTTGAAAAAGAGTCTTGCTTTGTCGACAGTACTGGTTGCAGTCTAGACGCTCTTTTTCGACAGAGGCTTTGTCGACAGTATCTGCTGAAAAAGGCGTGCAGTCTAGCCGTACCCCTATAGTCAAGAAGTTTTAAGAAGCTACATGATTTGTGGGTTTTTTTCTGGGTTTCTTTTGTGGGTGTGTGGGTAGGTGGGTGGCTGCAAGAAACAGTTTGTCACTACTCCCAGAGCTGTACTTGCATCAGTGAAACAAAGAAGCTGGTGGCACTATCTAGTAATTATCTAATACACATAGTGGTGCCTGGCTTAAAAGTTATTTGTTTCTTGGATCATTAGATTTTAATGTTGCTCATTTTCATTTTCTGTTTCCACATTTTTTGTCTGTTCTAACCTACATATACGTTCAAAAGCTTCAGTGGGGTAGCCGAGTTTCATCTGAAGGTAACTTTCATCTGAAGATGTGGGTTGTGCCCACGAAAGATCATGATACCATCTACATGTTTTGTTAGTCTGTAAGGGTATGTCTACACTACCACCCTAGTTCGAACTAGGGTGGTAATATAGGCAACCGGAGTTGCAAATGAAGCCCGGGATTTGAATTTCCCGGGCTTCATTTGCCTAAAGCCGGGCGCCGCCATTTTTAAATGTCCGCTAGTGCAGACTCCGTGCCGCGCGGCTACACGCGGCACGGACTAGGTAGTTCGGACTAGGCACGGAGTCCGCACTAGCGGACATTTAAAAATGGCGGCACCCAGCTTTAGGCAAATGAAGCCTAGGAAATTCAAATCCCGGGCTTCATTTGCAACTCCGGTTGCCTACAATTACCACCCTAGTTCGAACTAGGGCGGTAGTGTAGACATACCCTAAGGTACTGCAGAACCATTTGGTTTTTTTAGTTTTTCCTATATCCACGTATCCACTAAAACAACAGATTTCACTTTCACATCCACTGCGCCAACAATACATGTATGTTTTTCTTGTTCCTTCTTTATTTACTATCTACATATTGCCAAGAAGTTTTAAGAAGTTACATGATTTGTGGGTTTTTTTATGGGTCTCTTTTGTGGAGATGTGGGTAGGTGGGTGGCTGCACAACTCCTACAAGGAACAGTTTGTGACCTTTCTTATGGCTCTGTAATAGAAGTTAAACACTACTCCCAGAGCTGTACTTGCATCAGTGATACAGGGGAAGATGACATGCATCTGACGAAGTGGGTCTTTGCCCATGAAAGCTTATGCTCCAATAAATCTGTTAGTCTATAAAGTGCCAGAGGACTTCTCGTTGTTTATGCAGATTCAGACTAACATGGCTACCCCTCTGATTCTTATCTACATATTATTTCATAAGAGGTGTCAAAGTCAAATCTCATGGTATGGCACCAAACTTTGAAGATTAATGTTCAGCAATTAGTAGTCACTGTACAACAATTCTAATGAAATAAAATCATTCCAGAATTCCACTGTAACAATGGTAATATGCATTCAATGTACTTCAACTGAAATACTACTATAATTGAAGGAAAATGTGTCCCTGGAGTACGTGTTTACTGCACAGAACTCTCTTCCCAGCATCCTTATGGAGAAACTAGTCCTTTGTGTCCTATACTCAACTACGCAAAGTCAGGAACCGATACAAATGGTCAGCCAGTTCAAAATGATTAAGCACCTCCAAGTGCTTTATAATGGAATTTAAAATGGGAATATTTTTGTAAACAGTAGTACCATTCTATTTTCCTTGTAAGTATCTATTTTCCTGTCCTTCCAGACAGTGTATGATGAATTTCCACTAATGTTAAAGTGAGCTTTAAAACCACATAAGAGCAGAGAGAGAGAGAGAGAGAGAAAATCTCTCCCAAGCTAATCAAAAGCACATATATTTGGGATGAATCAAACAGCCACAACTGCCTGCTGTACCATAAGATGAAGTCTTTAAAATATGCGGGAATTGTCATGGTATTTTTAGTTTGAAATTTCTTAATCATGAAGAAAGCAAGTGGTTAGAACTTAGCAGAAAAAAATAAATTGCCATATAAGAGAAAGATGGAAAATGAGTAACTAATTCACAAATCATTTTTCTGCATACAGAAGTCACAATATAGACTGCAGAGAATACATGAATTTCTCTGGTGGCTGCTCACTGTTTAATCAGCATCTGAAAATGCACAGCTGTACAGTAAACAAATAAACAAAACTGAATCAAAGATGTCAATCTAGAATTCTGCAGATTAATTGCATCCAGCAAAGGAAGACAAAGCATTTTGCAAACAGCAATTCTTTCTGAATTAGGTAAATGTTACTGAAAATAAAAACAGACTCTGAAGCTTCAAAAGACTGAGCAGGAGCGTAATATATCTAACAGGTCCTTCAACATGGTAGCATTTGACCTCATCTTGTACCAATAATTCTATGACTGGGTTAAATCATTTTATTTTATGCACAGTAATATAATCATGCACACTTTCTGTAAGGTCTTGGACTGTAAAACTTTCACCATTCTCTCAATTTTGAACTAAAATCAGTGGCTTTTAAAGAAAATAATATGGTATCACTTGCTGAAGTCTTTGGCTTTAGGTTTTCTAGATGTTTATTAGACAGGGTACTCCGTTGGACTTGGGTACTGAAGGATAGGGATGTTATGGACTTTCACCGTAAGGCTATGACTAGTCTAGAGACCTTATCATCATATAAAGTTGCCTTTGACACCTTCAGTAGCTAGCTCTGTGGGTCACTAGTGCAGTCATGTACTGCTGTACCAATTCAGCTGTTACACTGTAAGATCTTTCCTGAAGCCACTCTATGATGACAGAAACTGTCCCACTGACATAATTAAAGCTCCCCAATGAACAGCAGTAGCTTTCCCACTGTGCACACTACCTCTTATGCTGGTAACATTTATATCATGCAAGGTAGGGATGTTAAAATGTATTTATTTTTGTAAATGTATATCCACTGAAATTTTCAGTGGGTACACGTTTACAGACTGGGGGGGCTCCTGCTGCCCCCCCCCCCACATGCCGCTGCCTCTGTGGGAGGCAGTGGGAGGGAGGAGATGGCAGTTCTGTGGGAGCCAGCATGCATGAGGAGTTGGCTTAAAAGCTGGCTCTCCACGTGTACTGCCTCCCACCTCCCCACTCTGCTGCCTCTGATACAGAGGCAGCAAGAGAAAAGGAGAGTAACCATGAGGGTCCCAAATGCAGGGCTGTGGTTTTTCACTTACCTGAGCAACATAAGTTTTGCCAACATAAGGACAGTAGAGATATGGTGGAAGTGGAAGTTAAGATGTGTGAGAAGACTTACATGACTAATCAACTAGCCAGTGATGCTGATGGCTTCTGAAGGAACAGACATTCTCTTCCTATCCCTGGCAGAGGACAGAGCAATGAGGCCATGGTGGAGCACTGCTAGGGAAGTTAAAAGGGCTAAAATTCTGTGGAGTCCTTACAGACAGGGTGCAAACAATTTAAAACAAATGCAGAAATCACACAGACACCAAATACCTGGAACACAATTTATAACATGCAAAAAGACAAGAAATAAATAACACAAGAATTGTTATCCTGGAGCAGCTCAATGGCTCCTCCTATTGTCATTCAAACTCCATGACATCATACACACAATATTGCTTTTCGATTCCTATTCTCATTAGAAACCTTTAATATAATTGCATGAATGAAAAATATTGATATTTCTGAATGATATTTTGCTTGATTCTCCATGGTCCTGTACTCTGTGTAGTTATTTACACTCGTGTAAAGGGGATATAAACTGCTATCCATTTTGCCCGGAGGTAAATAGAGCACGGCAACAGAGATTTGGGTTTATTGTTTACAACTGAAGTTTCAGACATCAACAGCAAAACTGTCCATTACGTTAGGTTAGACCTGCCAGCTATTTTCAAGATAATGTTCTTATATAAGCAATCCCTCTGATCCCAAAGGATAAGCTACCTACAGAAACCATTTCATTCACTACTGAACTGTAGCCCCTCTAGGATGAAACATGGTAACTGACACACACAAGCTACACTACAGGACAGTTTAGGACCAGAAGTAAAGAATGTTGCAACCAACAGCAACTGCAGGCGCCAGAATAAAGTACCGGTACTCAGTGTGGAATTTAAAGACAATACTTGGAGGTCTGAGGGCTGTGCCCGATCCTTTGGCATCCCCTCCCACCTTCCTTCGGTCTGGAGTATATGTGAATGTAAACCAGTGAAGTGGACACTGGACATGCATATCACCAAGTAGCCTAAACCCTCAGTCCCTCTTTCTAGGAGGTTCTTCCATGATAGGGTACAACAGTCCCAACATGATCAGGGTACCACAGGACATGAAGGAGGAAAACTTCTGATGCGTAAGTGGTTAATAAAAGGAAACGGCTTTGGAAGCAACCAGGAAAACTATATAAACAATCAGTTGGGGTATGTCTACACTACCCCCCTAGTTCGAACTAGGGGGGGTAATGTAGTCATACGGAGTTGCTAATGAAGCCCGGGATTTGAATTTCCCAGGCTTCATTTGCATAAAGCCGGCCGGCGCCATTTTTAAATGCCGGCTAGTTCGGACCCCGTGCCGAACTAGCTGTACGCCTCGTGGATATCAATACAGGAAACACTGAAAGAACTACAGTGGTTTAAGTAAACTAAGAGTGGGGAAACTAAGGCCTAAGGACCAGATGCGACCCCCAGCTTGCTTGGATCCAGCCCCGAGACTCAGGGCTGCCCTCCAGTATTGGAGAGCCCGTGCTGATGCTCCAGCCTTCCTGCCACTGGGGGCTGGAGCACACAAAATCTACTAGCCTGGGCCCCCCTAGGCTCTGGTATGCAAGGGAAATGTGAGAAGTGTATTTCTCCTTCTCAGCTGAGGGGGGGGACGGGGACACATCAGTGGGCATTTGGTGAGGGCTTTTTTCTGCTTTTCACTTGCATGTGGCCCCCCCCAACTGATTTTTCTGTGGGTCAGAAGCTCCCAACCCAAAAAAGGTTCCTCAACCCAGAAGTAAACAGTTACTGAAAACACAGTACAATGCATGCTGTTTTATACCGATAAAACTAATTTTACAGAGATCTCAGAGACATCCAAACCCTTCATAAACACTGGGGCCTTGGATAATCAAGAGATCTGTACTATAGCGCCCCTAAGATGTGACGCTCTTACAGCACATTTTCAGGTCTCTACCCATTTTTAAATGTAAGGATGCAGCAACTCTTGTGACACAACAAAGCCAGAAAGGAGTAGTAACAAGTGTACTAGCTGGAGCTGCAGTCTAGGGCAGAAGACTGGCAAGGACTCATAACAGAACTGTGTGCCCAAACTTTGCTGTCCTTGTCCGGGCCACTGTCCAGGAGCCAGAAGGCAGCCCTCCTGGGCTTGGGAACAGCCAGAAAATGAACGGTCAGTCTTGATAAATGCTGCAAGAGAGGCATATCTGATATAGCCATAGAGAAGGGATGTAGGAGCCACTGCAGAGAAGACATTGAGTGACTAGCTTAGAGAAACAATATGGGGAGCCTGGATCTCCTAAGGAAGTTGGAGAACTTCAAATACCAGAAAAATGTCCCATGTAACAACAACAGGGAACACAGAGAAGCAGGTGGTAGGAAAACAATGGTCAAAGGTGGGGTGAAAGAAATCAGGGAGCAGGAGGTCAGAGAGAAGGGCCTGAATCATATGATGTGGCTACAAGGGGTCAAGTCAGAGAGAGGCTCTACTCCCACCTTGCCCTGGGGTTCTTCTAGAACCCCCAAAAAATCAGTGAAACAGCACTTACATCCCTATGTAACAAGCTGCTTTAGATTCAAATTCCTGTAGCTTTCTTTGATCATATTTGTTTAGCCTCGTGTTTCTTTTATCGTCACTCCTGTCTTTATACATGCAGTGCTAGCACTTGGCTATAGGGACAGATAATTCACCTAGTTTCACTATGGCCCCTGTGAACACTTCTACGTGCTTAGTTGAAACGCTCTTAGGAAACTCTTATAGCAACAGTCAGTGAACAACATATCCTTGAATCAAAAGTCTTGGAGGATAATTTTTCCTCTCCCCATTGGTGACAGCCTACTACTGTCAAAAAAAGCTCTACTACTTCAGACATTTGTCCTCTGTATATCTTGATATGGCAAACATAAAAATTGCTTATACATGAAGAAAGAGCTGCCAGAATTGAGTGTAATCACAGTGTGTCCTATTGCTGAAGGTATACATGGGTCACAGTGAATTATATTTGCCAGGCCAAGTCCTCTGGGTGGTAAAAGACGTTTACATGTTGCAAAAATAAGGCTTCCTAACTTGTAGTTGTAAATGCTTTTGTCTCTTTAACATGCACTTAGTATTACTCCAGAGACATTAGACCACTAGTTTGTATAACACTCCATCTCTCTTTAAAAGGTGAAATGTCACCATCAAGATGAACCAAGAACAGAACACTAAAAGCTTATTCATGACTGATTACGCAAGAGATCAGAAACACATACCCTACACTGTTTCTTACAGAAACTGACAGTTCATGCTTAAGGTGAAATCTAACACTACTATTAACAGCTATCATTTAATTCTGTATACTTTACAGAGTTCCATTAAATATGGTGCAATCAATACTAAAGTCAGTGAACTAAAATTAGTGTCAGCACAGTAAAAGTAACATAGGAGTTAATGAACTAATTTTACTATGCTATAGACCAGATTTTAAACTGTTCCACTAAGTGTTGGGAAAAGGCAATTTACATGTTCCCTCTGCAAGCCGGGAAAAGAATCGGACCTATTCTGTCTAGTCAGTGACAGTACAGAACAACAATACTATGGTATGAGTGACCAGGATGCAAGGTCCCCATGAACATACACTGCATATAACAGGGGTCTCAAACTCCCAGCACACCAGCCCGTCCTGGCTGGAACAATTGCACGATCTAGCCTGGGGATGGAATATCATGGTGAGAGATGATGGGGCAATGGTGGGAAGGGGCAGGGTTTGGGGGATCGTAACAGATAGACCCTTCTCCAGGAGTTCTGGGGGCGGAACTTGCCTATAGGCCAGGAGTTTGAGACCCCTGTGCTATAAGACTCCACCACTGCCCAAAGGGGAAAAAAAGTACCTTAATGCGGGACCGAAGAGGAAGCAGAAGGCTTTAAAAATTAACACCCTGGGTCAGATGCCACAGCAAGATGGAACTACCTCCTGTTTTGACTATATATCTAGCTCAGATACTCTGTATATCTTCACCAGACCTGAAGAGCTCTGTGAAGGTCAAGAGGTTATCCCTTCGACCAATAAGAGCTGGTCCAATAAAAGGTATTTCTTCACCTATCCTGACTCTCTTCTTCTTGTCTATCAAGCCTTTTAAACCACCTCATAACTAGGGATCCTTGTTTTCCATGGAAAAACAAAAAAACAAAATTCTCCAATAAAAAAAAAACCCATAAAAATCCAAGTTTTTCTACAATTAAAATGAAATGCTGAAGTTAAGCTTCCTGAGCCACAAAATACGTAGATATCAGTTGAACACAACTTTTATTGATGTATTTACAATTTTTAGGCCCACAGCCTGAGCCCCACCCATTCTCTGAATTTTAGATTACAGGCAGTCCCCGGGTTACATGGATCCGACTTACATCAGATCCCTACTTACAAACAGGGTGAGGCAACCCCACACTAGCTGCTTCCCCCCAGCAGACCAGGGAGACTCGAAGCTAGCGCCCTCCCCGCCCCCCAGCAGACCAGGGAGACGCGGAGCGGCTTTTCTCAGCAGACACCTCAGCTTGAGAATAAAGGACTGAGGGAAGTGAGGTGTGGGAGAATAAAACTGAGCTCTGGAGAAATGTTTGGCTAGAGTTTCCCCTATATTATGTACCAGTTCCGACTTACATACAAATTCAACTTAAGAACAAACCTACAGTCCCTATCTTGTACGTAACCCGGGGACTGCCTGTATTCAATCTGTCCTCTGTCTCAATTAGAGCCGATATTGGGGTATCGCTGTATATTTTTTCCACCAATTGTAAAAATAAAGAATCTCTGTAAAAACACAAACTCTGCATTTTCCATGCTCTTCTATAGCAAATGGATTTCTAGAATTCCTGCTGATACCTGAGTATTAAAATTTTTGGTGTTTAGATAAATGAAAAAACTAGAAGTGTTTGTTTTAAAATTGCAAACCTGACGTGTATGTGGCTGGATAAGGTTGATGGTGGGGGTGGATGTGTTAATTACAATCTATTCCAATCCAGTCTTTCACTTGAGGATTACAAGTATTGTAATGAAATGCTGTACCTGATCACTCTCAGATAACGATCGCTCTATTTCATCACACTATTGTTGGCATTCTGCGGCTATGGATACACAACACTGTGCCACTGTAGTGCTGCTAGTGCAGATGCTCTAAGCTGACAGGAGAAAGCTCTCCCATCAACTTATTTACTCCAGCCTGGCAAATGGTGTTAACTAAGTCTGTGGGAGAAGCCCTCTCAACACACCCGTGCTTAGGTTCATGTAACTTACATTGCTCAGGGAGTGGCTTATTCAGACCCCTGAGTGACATAACATATACATTACATAGCCTAAACTATCAGAGGGCTACCGTGTTAGCCTGAATCTGCAAAAGTGGCGAGGAGTCCTGTGGCACCTTATAGACTAACTGAAGTGTTGGAGCATAAGCTTTCGTGGGCAAACACCCACTTCATCAGATGCATGTAGTGGAAATTTCCAGAGGCAGGAATAAATATGCAGGCCAGAATCAGGCTAGAGATGATGAGGTGGATCCAATCAGGGAGGATGAGGCCCACTTCTAGTAGCTGATCTGGAGGTGTGAATGCCAAGAGAGGAGAAGCTGCTTTTGTAGTTAGTGAGCCATTCACAGTCTTTGTTTAATCCTGAGTTGATTGTGTCAAACTTGAAGATGAACTGTAGCTCAGCAGTTTCTCTTTGAAGTCTGGTCTTGAAGTTTTTTTGCGGCAGGGTAGCTACCTTTAGATATGCAAGTGTGTGTCCAGGGAGATTGAAGTGTTCCCCTACAGGTTTTTGTATATTGCCATTTCTAATATCTGATTTGTGTCCATTTATTCTTTTTCGTAGGCACTGTCCAGTTTGGCCAATGTATATAGCAGAGGGGCATTGTTGGCACATGATGGCATATATTACATTAGTAGATGTGCAGGAGTATGAACCAGTGACGGTATGGCTGATCTGGTTAGGTCCTGTGATGGTGCTGCTGGTGTATATAGCCTAAACTGTGACCTCTAATCCTCATTCAACCCCTTCTTCAACCTGAGATTTTGTGTTTGTCATGCATTAAAATCTGTTCATTTTGGGGGCATACACTTCAATTCTTGCCATGTTTCTAAACTTTCAGGGAGGACCGATCCTTTTATTGTGATAAAGTTCCTATTGCAGAAGAAACGTAAGATCATAAACACCTCCAGCTAATCTACCAAATGTTTAACATGCCTTGTCCTTCTATCTGAGCTTTAGGCTCATCCAAATTTCAGTTAGCCATGCAGAGAGAACAGAATCTGACAGAGAAAGCACAATTTTATATAATTCAAAATAGGCACAAATCACCTCTGATGAACCAGACAAAAGACATTGTCTCACTTGACTGTATCTAACTCTCTTTTCTATGAGGAGTTGCAAACTTATGCACATTCATTATGAGTACTTGTTTGGGCAGAATGAATTGTGACTGGCAGTAAGTGGCATAGTCAAATGCCTTAAGAGTCACTATTTTGGCTGAACAGCCTTTATTTAGAAGAATGGAAAAGAGGTCAGAGGAGGAAGCAATTCAGACTAAATGAAAAATACAGACAGAATTAATGGGTAGAGGAGAAAGGATATTTTGTTTATTGTCTCCATCAGTAAAGATTAAGCAAAGCCAACGTGATTGCTGCTGTGGGATAAAGAGCTGGAAGGAGAATGCTGATAATACAATGTGCATGTTCAAAAGGAGAACAATAGGCTGTGCATAGTTGCGTTTCTGGGACAGAATACATAATGCTGAGCAATCGGGGGAATGAGACGTTCAATGCAGGTCAAACATACAGGACATAAATTGAGTCCTGTGGATTACATTTATAATCTGCCAAGTTTATCAGTTAATTTTAATATTTATCAGGCTTTCAGAAGCTCTTGTTACAGTAATACGTGGATACATCTTGAATAAACTTTAACCCAACAGCAGACAAATTAAACCTACAAAACCTCTTATCTGCGCTTTGCCTACAAAAAAGACTGGAAAAAAGCTGCAGGTGGGCCCTAAAAGGCGCACCTACATATCAGTGCCACAAGGAGCAAATCTATCAGGTTATAATTTCACACCACTGATATTTACTCCTATTTTGCAGTGTACACAAAAGTGGAAGATGTGAGCTTTTATGCAAGGGAAAAATGACATTCTGCAAGATTTAAATAATAAAAGGCTGAAATAAAATATTATGGAA
This sequence comes from Pelodiscus sinensis, assembly GCF_052426305.1. Lineage (NCBI taxonomy): Eukaryota > Metazoa > Chordata > Testudines > Trionychidae > Pelodiscus > Pelodiscus sinensis. The sequence goes on along the minus strand of NC_143074.1, from coordinate 21,145,607 downwards.
ACAGAATATATTGTAAGTATATACAGTTATTATATATTTTAAAGTTTGTCTGTCTGTCTGCTTGTCCATCTGTCTGTCTCTTTTTTTCAAGAGCTCCTCCTGAACAGTAAGAGCTAGGATCACCAAATTCAGTATGCAGCTTCCTCTTATCATAACAAAGCAAGGTAAAGGTTTGGTTGTGCCAGCTAAATGGGAGGTGCCTGGAATGGAATTGCTTCTCATAAAACCATAAAGAAAAGAGACAGAGTCATCAGGAAGATGAAAGAGGCTGCCTGTGGCGTACACCCACCTCCCATACAGGACTGCCTGGCCCTGAGCCTCCCACCCCCCAGGCACCCTTTAGGGGGCTGAAGCTCCCCCCTCCATTTGTACAGGTACTTTGTTTTCTGTTCCCCTTCGTTGGGAAGCAACAGGAAAGTGCACAGTTTGCTACATTCCTCACACTAGGTGGGAAACGCAGAGGGCAGAAGAACCTGGATTTGCCCCAGCTGGGTAATATGCATCCCTCCCTTGGATGTGCCCCCGGAGCTGTAGCAGCCATGGAAAGGTGCTTCTCACCTGGCCCCAAGCTGCTGCGGTGAGAAAAGGCTGGGGTAGTCCTCTTTCTCCAGCACAGCCTGCATACTGACCCCCTTATCTCCCTACCCCAGAACAATGATTTCAATGAAGCACATACATTTTCATTTTATTTTCTAAAAAACAAAAATTAATTGAGTTAAGGACCCAAGCAACACTGGGTAAATCTTCGAGTATTAAATAATGGGAAACAGGAGCAAGGATGTATTTAAAACTACTGTATGAAATTCATCTTGCCTTGCAAATTCTGTTGTTCTGTGCCAGGAGCAAAACCTAATAACGATCAAAGGAGTTTCCAGCACCCACTGACTAGACCATTTTCTCTGTCCCCAATCAACTTCACATGCTGGATCAGTTAATTAGTGTTTGTAATCATCACTGTACATGTAATATATGGGCTGAAATCCTGGCTCATAGACAGTCAATCCAAAACTCCCTCTGATTCCAGCCGTGGCATGATTTTACCTTCAGACCCCATCACTGCAGTATCAGAAAGTGCATGGGATTTAACACCAACTCTACAGGATTTTGTTTACACTTTAAGATGAGTGCATTATTACATCATCTACTTCCCACTGCCAACACTAGATTCGGAATCTGCAAATACTGAAGTTTCTTTAATTCGTATTATCATACATATTAGCTAGAACAGGATTTTTAAACTTGGGTTGCAGAATCACCAGGGAATGCCGCTGGCCGACCGTGACGCTTTGTTTACTCTAAAGCTCCACAACCAAGTAGTCTCACAGCTCCCATTGGTTGTGGTTCGCTTCCCACAGATTCCCTTGGCTGGAAACGGCAAACTGCATCCAACAGGAGCTGTGAGGCTCTGTGACTGTGGAGCTTTAGAGTAAACAAAGAGTCACTGGTCCACCAGGTGCTTTCCCTGGTAGGTCCACGACCCAAATTTGAAAACCCCTGAGTTAGAATACAACTATAACCATGATTATATCCCAGTGTTACTAAATATAAAAGCAGTCACTGAAATTGTTGGTAGTCATAACAAAACTATGCAATGCAATGTTTCCTTAAAGTGTACAGAATATGAATTAATGAAGAAACACTTCTCAGTTTTTAATTTATAAATAATTCACACAAGAAACTGAGGAAAAGTAAAGGTATCAGAAGTGTTCAGTCCTATTCTACCTAACAGGCCACTAGCAGTGTCATTATTTGATAATTATGATACCTATTACTGTCTAACACAGAATCATGGAACTGGAAGGGACCAGAGGTCATCAAGTCCAATCTCCTCCTGCCCTCATGGCAGGACCAAGCACTGTCTAGATCATCTCTGACAGGTGTCTGTCTAACCTGCTCTTAAATGTCTCCAGTGATGGAGATTCCACAACCTCCCTAGGCAATTTATTCCAGTGCTTAACTACCCTGTCAATTAGGAAGTTTTGACTAACAATACAGTACATGAGCACAAAACAAACCTTAAGCTGGAGAAAATTACTGATTCTAATATTTCATGCATATTTCATTAGAGTAATATCCAAATTCTTCACAGCAGGGAACGTGTCTGTCTTTGTGTTGTAAAGCACGTCCAACATTCTGAATATTAGGCTATGTTTAGACTTCAAGCCTCTTTCGAAAAAGAGCGTCTACAACCAGTACTTTCGAAAAAGGAAGCTGCCTGCACCCAGGCAGTCTCAATGCTCTCTTTCGAAAAAAAACACAGTTTGCATTACATAGTGCTCTTTCAAAAAAAGGCATTTTTGAAAAAAGGCGTTATTCCTCATAAAATGAGGTTTTCCGCGGTCGAAAAAACTGCCGTGTTCTTTCGATTTACTTTTGAGAGAACGCAGCAGCAGTCTAGATGCAGGGGAAGTTTTTTCGAAAAGAGTTGCCTTTTTTTGAAAAAACCCTGTAGTCTAGACTCACCCTTACAGAAGAACAGGAAAGTCTGATTTATTCTGGCCCAATCCTCCAGAAAACAGACTTTTGGGCTTGCTAATGTCCATTTCTGTTAGGTGTAGTATGGACTGGATTGTATCCTTCAGATTCATACATGGAAGGCCATCTCCATGCAATGTTCTCTCCTTCCCATGTGGAAGAGGGGACAGCTACATCCATGGAGCTGTGTGGGTCTTGGAGTTCCTTATTCCTCCTTGGAAAGTTACAAGAGCCAAGAAGGAATGCAGAAGTGCCTATCAACTAATCAAGTAGTCGATGGAAATTCCATCGACTACTTGACTAGTCAATTAACCCCAATTTAACATCCTTAATTTGGGTAACTCATAAGTTTATCGGTTATCCATTTAAACGGCTATACTCTTACATCCTTAATCTATCTCTATATTTACTTTAAAACATAACAGAGGATTTGCTATATCAGATGAGATCTCTGCCCCTCAGAGTCTCATTTTCTATCAGTGGTGATGGCCTCTACTTGAGGGGTGGGAAACAAAATGCACTAGGCAATTGTATACAAGTTTCTTTCTTGACTCTTACTATTATCACTTTAACTATGATCAATTTAACCCAGGAAACATTAAACCCAACTACCCCATTTTAGCATGCAGAATTCCACATGGTATTAATGGCCAGCAAATAACCAAGTCCTTTTAAAATCCAGCCACGTGATCGGACATGAAACTGTACAAAGCAGAAACGTCAGGAGAGCAGGCAGAAGGGTCCAAAGGGAAGGCAACCTTTGCTACTGAGCCCGTGTTTCGCACAAGCGCCACCCTTGTGCTGGGTCACAGAACTCCTGGCGGGGACGGGGTGGGAGAGCCAGCTCCGGGAGCCCAGCAGGAGAGGGGGCAGCGGGGCTAGCAGAGATCTGGAGGCCGACAGAGCAAGGCCGGAGCGGGGCTCGGGGTGCAGCGCAGGAGTCCCGGGAGGGCTCTGGGGGAGCTCAGCGACTGGGGAAGCTCCGGGAGGAGCAGGGCTGGAGCTCGGGGCGGGGGGGGGGGCGGGGGGGGGGGGGGTCCCTCACCTCTCTCCAGCGGAGCTGCCGCAGGCTGATCTTCAGCGCCTCCAGCGAGGTCTTGGCCTTGGAGCTGTCCACGGTGACACGGGCCCGCCGGCCTCCTTCCTCCCCGGCGCGCCGGCCCGAGCCCCGCTTGGCCCGGCCGCCCTTCCCCGCCCCGCCCCGCTTGGCCGGAGCCTTCGGGCGCGGGCCGCTGGGCCTCCGGGCCTGAGCAACCGGGGGGGGCCCTTCGGCCACCTGCGGCGGCTCCGGGGCGGCCTCGCCCCGCTCCGGCTCCTCGGCGGGGGGCACCGCGGGCCCCGGCGGCTCCTGGGCGGGGGGCACCGCGGGCCCCGGCGGCTCCTCGGCGGGGGGCACCGCGAGCCCCGGCGGCTCCTCGGCGGGGGGCCGGCTCTCGGGCTCGGGCTCGGGCTCGACCCCGGCCGGCTCCATCACCAGGCCGCGCAGCTCCCCGGAGCCCCGCCAGCCGCTGTCATTGCCGCGTCCCTCCGGGCGGCGCCGGTTGCCATGATCGCTCCGAGCCTGGTTGGCAACGGCCGCGACGGGGCCCGCCAAGGGCCAATCAACGTCAAAGACAATCTCGCCTCCCCACCCCCCTCCCTTGGGGGCGAAGTCACACAGGCGAGGGCGGGGCTTCTCCCTTGGCTACGGTCATGTGACGGTGGCGAGGGCGGCCATCTTGGGCCCGGGCAGAAAGTTACGGCCGGGCGGGAATGAAGCCGTGGCGGAGGCCATTTTGGAACCAGGAGGCGCAAAGTCAATAGACGTGACGCTATCGCGGTAGCCATCTTGGAAGCGGGAAAAAACAGAAGGCCAACCCCCAGCCCTTGTCCTGGATGGCAAACACATGACTTAAGAATCCCTCCTAGGGGGGACTGTGTTGGGGGACGGGAGAAGAAGGGCTGATTGGTGGGATATGTCCTACAGCCACAGGAACCAGCGGGGCAGGTGGCACCGTGCCCCCATATTATACTGAACTGGTTTTGACTATGAATATGCATAATTTGAATATGCTAAGAACATCACATACGAACATAAGAACGGCCGTACTGGGTCAGACCAAAGGTCCATCTAGCCCAGTAGCCTGTCTGCCGACAGTGGCCAGCACCAGGTGCCCCAGAGAGGGTGGACCAAAGACAATGATCAAGCGATTTGTCTCCTGCCATCCCTCTCCAGCCTCTGACAAACAGAGGCCAAGGACACCATTTTATCCTCTGGCTAATAGCCTTTTATGGACCTAACCTCCATGAAATTATCTAGCTTCTCTTTAAACTCTGTTCTAGTCTTAGCCTTCACAGCCTCCTCTGGCAAGGAGTTCCACAGGTTGACTACACGCTGTGTGAAGAAGAACTTTCTTTTATTAGTTTTAAACCTGCTACCCGTTAATTTCATTTTGTGTCCTCTAGTTCTTCTATTTAGGGAACTAATAAATAACTTTTCTTTATTGGCCCTCTCCACACCACTCATGATTTTATAGACCTCTATCATATCCCCCCTCAGTCGCCTCTTTTCTAAACTGAAAAGTCCCAGTCGCTTTAACCTTTCCTCGTATTGGACCCGTTCCAAACCCCTAATCATTTTAGTTGCTCTTTTCTGAACCCTTTCCAAGGCCAAAATATCTTTTTTGAGGTGAGGAGACCACATCTGTACACAGTATTCAAGATGTGGGCATACCATAGTTTTATACAGGGGCAGTAAGATATTCTGCGTCTTATTTTCTATTCCTTTCCTAATAATTCCTAGCATCCTATTTGCCTTTTTGACCGCCGCTGCACTCTGTGTGGAAGTTTTCAGAGAACTGTCCACGATAACTCCAAGATCTCTTTCCTGATTTGTCGTAGCCAAATTAGCCCCCATCATACTGTACGTATAGTTGGGGTTATTTTTCCCAATGTGCATTACTTTACACTTACATTTACTTCCCACATTAAATTTCATTTGCCATTTTGTTTCCCAATCACTCAGCTTGGTGAAATCTTCTTGGAGTCCCTCACAGTCTGCTTCTGTCTTGACTATCCTAAACAGTTTGGTATCATCTGCAAACTTTACTACCTCACTGCTTACCCCTTTCTCCAGATCATTTATGAATAAGTTGAAAAGGATTGGTCCCAGGACTGACCCTTGGGGGACACCACTAGTTACCCCTCTCCAATCTGAAAATTTACCATTTATTCCTACCCTTTGTTTCCTGTCTTTTAACCAGTTCTCAATCCAGGAAAGGACCTTCCCTCTTATCCCATGGCCATGTAATTTACACAAGAGCCTTTGGTGAGGGACCTTGTCAAAGGCTTTCTGAAAATCCAAGAATACTATATCTACTGGATCCCCCTTGTCCGCATGTTTGTTAACCCCTTCAAAGAACTCTAACAGATTAGTAAAACAGGATTTCCCTTTACAGAAACCATGTTGACTTTTGTCCAACAAATTATGTTCTTCTACATGCTTCACAATTTTATTCTTTACTATTGTTTCGACTAATTTGCCCGGTACTGAAGTTAAACTTACCGATCTGTAATTGCCAGGATTGCCTCTAGAGCCCTTTTTAAATATTGGTGTCACGTTGGCTACCTTCCAGTCATTAGGTACGGAAGCCGATTTAAAGGATAGGTTACAAACCACAGATAATAGCTCAGCAATTTCCCATTTAAGTTCTTTTAGAACCCTTGGATGAATGCCATCCGGTCCGGGAGATTTGTTAACATTAAGTTTTTCTATTTGTTCCAAAACCTCCTCTGATGACACTTCAATCCGGGACAGTTCCTCAGATTCATCACCCACAAAGGACGGTGCAGATTCAGGAATCTCCCCAACGTCCTCAGCCGTGAAGACTGAAGCAAAGAAATCATTTAAGTTTCTCCGCAATGGCTTTATCGTCCTTGATTGCTCCTTTTATAGCTCGATCATCTAGGGGACCCACAGGTTTTTTAGCAGGCTTCCTGCTTCTAATGTACTTAAAAAACATTTTGTTATTTCTTTTTGAGTTTTTGGCTAGCTGTTCCTCAAAATCTTTTTTTTTTTCTTTTCTTATTACATGTTTACACTTGATTTGACAGTGTTTATGTTCCTTTCTATTTTGCTTTATACAAAACAGGTCAAGTAACGTATCCTGCAAGGCCTGGGATCCCCCAATATGTCTATTCTATTTGTGTGCATGTAGCATTCCTAACACACTACAATGTATAGGGTTGCCAGATGGTTTCTGAAAAAATACCAGAAAAAAGGACCCCAAGAGTTCTTAAGGAAAAAAAAACAACAACAGCGTGGCCCCTTTAAGAAATGCTTTGCTTTTGAGGCTTTTTGGCCCTAATAGACTGCCAGTGGCCTCCTGCCATCTTGCCTCCCTGCACTGGGCCAGACAGCCCCCCTGCAGAATCCAGTAAGTACCTGGAATCTTCGCCTCCTGGCGGGGAAAAAATCAGAAAATACCAGACATTTCCTAAGTGTCCAGTATTTTCTCATTTTTTTTTTTTACTGGACAGGAGGTTCAATACCAGATACCTGTCAACCCTCACTACAAAACCTATTTCCCCTGCCTTTGACAGTCTCATTTTCACATCAAAAGCAATGAATGCACTAATTAAACATCCAGCCTGTTTAATTAGTTTCATTAACATGGGTCCTACAATTGACAGGTAAATGTTTTTGCGGTTTTATATATCTTGGACTCTCCTATTTCCACTCCATCTCACCTAATGAAGTGTGTTTTACCCACAAAAGTTCATGGCCCTATAAATTTGTTGTTAGTCTCTGAAGTACCACGGGACCACTCGTTGTTCTTGTATGTGGAGTTAGAAATATGAAGTGTGAACCTACTTATTAATCTAGAATTTCTAGTGAGCGCCATTACTGGTGTTTAAGAGTTTTAATGACTCAGTGTTCAAGGCAACAATCTGTAAATGGCTTTGTTTTTCCTGTAAGCTCAAACGGTGGTTGATCCTACACAGACATGTTTCCATGCCACCTGATGCTGCTGGAATCCTTCTTGAATGTGGTATTTTTACCTGGGAATTGGGAGAGTTAAACAAAGGAACCACAATGGAGGGATCTTTTCATTTGTTGGAGTTGGTTTTGCTTTGAGCAGGGGGTTGGACGAGGTGACCTCCTGAGGTCTCTTCCAACCCTCATTTTCTATGATTTGCCTTCTGGCCTTTGAGGATTACTTTAATCCAGACAGCCGGGTTTTTTTTTTTTTTTTTTTGAATAATGGAAACAGTGTCTCACATAACACACAACTCCAGGGACTGCAGATTTCAAACAAACACCAGGTATCATGAGACTCAGAATAAAATCATTAGAGCAAGCAACATTGCCACGTGCACGATTGCCAAACAGGTTTGTATCCCAGCACCGAGTAGAAATGATGCAATGCTGCAGCACAACAAGATGACATTGAAAAAGCCATCACACTGTAACATGGCAAGCAACATTCTGGGAAGCATGTTACAGTACCTTGTGGTAGCAACAATACGCACTATAACAGGGACCATGAGAAAAATACCATCCTCTTCCAACAAATTCCATACCCGGGTGCAAAGTGCTGCCCTCAGAAAAATGCCAACCTGTCACACTGCAGCTATAAAGAATATAAATGCTTGTGCCAACAGCCTCTGTGTAAATCTCTGTTCTTTCATAAAAGCTCCTCTGAATGCATGCATATCACCCATATCCTTCTGAGATAATGGTGAGGCTAGTGACCACATGAGGCTACTGAGTCCTCTGCAACTATCAACATGCAAACTTGGAAGCATGGAAGGGAATTAAAAACAGAGGTCCTGGGAAAGCCAAGAACTTGCTTTCCTAAATGGGATGGGATATAAATGTGGTGCTGGTAAAGGAAAGGAAGTCATTCTCTTTTCCTTATGTAACTTACATAGCGGCTGGGAGGGGTTCACTGTCCCACTCTAGTGGCACTGAGACCACTTCCAGAGAATAATGAGTCTGGTCTACAGCCTTAGCTGAGAGCCATCTGGCTTTTACCTCACGCTGTAGAGCAGGGGTCTCCAACCTTTTTAGGCCCCAAATCACTTTTTGTATTTAAGCGCAATCCAGGATCTACCTCAAACCCAAATACCTTGCCCCGCCGCCTTTGTGCCCCTTCTGAGGCCCTACCCCTGCTCACTCCGTACTCCCTCCCTTTCACCAGGCAGGGCAGAGGGTTGGGGCACAAGCTCTGGTCTTGGGCTAAGGGATTTGGACTGTGAGAGGGGCTGTGAGCTGAGCCTGGGGCAGAGAGTTGGGGTGCATGCAGGAGGGGGTTCAGGATGCAGTCTCTGTAAGGTTGTTTGGGTCCAGGGGGCTCAGGGCTAGGACAAGGGACTGAGGTTCAGGAGGAGCTTCATGACGGGGCAGGAGTTTGGAGCTAGCTCAGGCTAGACCCTGCTGACCTCAGGTGGCTCCTATGTGGTGGTGCAGTGGGGCTAAGGCAGGCTCACCCCTGCCCTGGCCCTGAACCACTCTCTAAAGCAGCCAGCAAACTCTATCTCAAGTCCTGTTGTTCCCCCTCTCCCTCTCCACCCTGTTCTGTGGAGATAGGATAAAGAGTGGGAGAGGGGGCACCCTGACATCAGCACCCCCTTCTCTTCCTTCCCCGCACAGAAAGCAGGAGGCTCCCAAAGGATGGGGGAGCTCCAGGGCAAAGGGCAGGAGCTGCGCAGCAGTGGTGGGGAGGGGCAGCTGAAGTGCCGGCACTTGACAGCCTCTTGGCCAAACCGGTCAGGATCACCCGTCAGAGGTTCCAAGATCTACCAGTTGCTCCTGATCTACTGGTTGGTGACCACTGCTGTACAGGCTCATGCACTAGGCTTGAGGGGTGTGTCTAGACTACATGGCTCTGTCGATGGAGCCATGTCGATTAGGTTTCTAGACATAGGAAAATGAAGCGGCGATTTAAATAATCGCCGCTTCCTTTACATCAAAATGGCTGCTGCGCTGTGCCGATCAGCTGTTTGGCGGCACAGCGCAGTAGTCTGGACGCTCTGTGGTCGACAGGGGAAGCTCTTGTCGACCGTCCCGTTATGCCTCGTGCAGAACGTCCAGACTACCGCACTGTGCCGCCAAACAGCTGATCAGCAAAGTGCGGCAGCCATTTTGATGTAAATGAAGCAGTGATTATTTAAATCGCCACTTCATTTTCCTATGTCTAGTAAACTAATCTACATGGCTCCGTCAATGGAGCCACGTAGTCTAGACAAACCCAAGAGGTCCCAGGTTCTATTCCACCAATAGTGGATGGTCTACAACTGTGAGTAGGGAAAGAAACTCCCAGTTTCATAGATACTAAAAAGACTATAAATAATCCCATGACTGGACTTGTTTAGAATCAGCTGCTATTTTTCACCTCTATTAGGAACATGTGTAACAAGTGAACAAAATGGACCTCTGCCCCGACTTGTGTGACACAGTGGCAAAAAGAGTTATCATTGTGGGATGAATAAACAAGTGAAACTCAAGTAGGATCAGAGAGATGCACAGCCTGACACCCCTCTTTCCCAAAACTTGTGCCCAGCCAGGTTTTACCGCCGAGCTTCACCGCCCCCGCCTCCCCCCTTAAAGGGCGCCTGGGGGAATGGAAAGCTTCTCTTCTGGTTTGATGAGAAACAATGCCATTCCAGGCACAACCAAGCCCTTATACCTTGCTTTAAGTTAAAATAAGGGAAAGCTGTATACCAAATTTGGTGGCCCTAGCTCTTACCACTTAGGAGATCATTGGCACTCTCACTGCAGGACTGTCTGGATATGTGGACTCTCTACTCAGACCCTACGCCACCAGCACTCCCAGCTGTCTCCAAGACACCACTCACTTCCTGAGAAAACTACAACGTATTGGTGATCTTCCAGAAAACACCATCCTAGCCACCATGGATGTAGAGGCTCTCTGCACCAACATCCCACACATAGATGGAATACAAGCTGTCAGGAACAGTATCCCTGATGATGCCACAGCACAACTGGTGGCTGCGCTCTGTGACTTTATCCTCACACACAACTATTTCAGATTTGGTGACGATATATACCTCCAAACCAGTGGCACCACTACCGGCACCCACATGGCCCCACAATATGCCAATATTTTTATGGCTGACCTGGAACAACGCTTCCTCAGCTCTCATCCACTAACGCCCCTTCTCTACTTACGCTACATTCAGGGCCGGATTAAGGTGGGGGCTAGCCGGGCAGCTGCCCGGGGTGCCAACTATGGGGGGCGCCTGATGGCAGCTGTAAGGGGCACCGTGCTCCTAGAGCTGGGGGCCGCACAACACCCCTTAGAGCTGCCATCAGGCGCCGCACGCCCAAATGCAGCCGTAAGGTGTGCAGCGCGCCAGGGGGCGGGGCCACACATGCGCTGCGCACCCGCTGCCCAGGACGCAGGAATGGTTCGAGCCGGCCCTGGCTACATTGATGACATCTTCATCGTCTGGACCCATGGGAAGGATGCTCTGGAAGAATTCCACTGCGATTTCAACTATTTCCACCCCACCATCAACCTCAGCCTGGACCAATGTACACAAGAGATCCACTTCTTGGACACTACGGTACAAATAAATGATGGTCACATAAACAAAAAAAATCTTGGATGACATATTCTCACTTAGCCTGTAGGTGGCACTGCAATCTGCAGTGAAATTGTTACTCCAGAAAACAAAAGATAGGACTATGTAGCACTTTAAAGACTAACAAGATGGTCTTTAAAGTGCTGCATAGTCCTATCTTTTGTTTCAGCTAGACCAGACTAACACGGCTGCATCTCTATTATTATTCCAGAAAGTGAACCACAGTATTCTGTTAAAAAAACCAAAACCTAAAATATTCGGTGGAGACAGAAGGCTCTTTAGTACTAATTAGAATTCAGGACAAGATGTAAGTTCCAGACCATGCTATAAGTCACTGGAATCATGTGGGTTTTGCCCACAAGAACTCATGATACTAGATATATTTTTGCTAGTCTTCTAAGGTGCCACAGGACTACTCCGTTTGGAATCATGTAATTTATGTGGAAAAGGGGACAAGGCTGAATGGGAGATGAGGCAGAATCACTTAATTAATGTATTTATTTTTAAAAAGGGACATCTATTCTAGACAACGCTGAGAAGTAGAAAGGAAAAGCCCTGTCTGGAAAATGAAGATACCAGTTATGAAATTCAAAGCAGAGAAGAGAGGAATCCAGGACTTACCAGGTAATATCAAATTGTAGGAACATCTAGGTAACCCATTTTCATCTGCCACTGCCCCCTTCGTTTCCCAGAAAAGGGGAAAATAGAAAACAAATGTACCTGACTCGTACGATTCTGTCTATGTTGAAATGGGGTGTCCCTTTCCCACAGGTGCTCAGCGCACATCTCAAAGCATGAAGTTTAACCTACCTGAGAACATCTTATTACAGCCTCCTGCAGAGCTTAACCTGAGATCATAAAATTAGCCGCATCTTTTTTCAAAATCCAGCTGCAATATCTATCCTTCTGCATGGCACGGAGAGATTAATTAAAAACTCTACCTAAGAAAGTGTCAGTCACTGCCAGGTGGCTATTAAATGCCTTAACTGCCTGACATTTGTACAGACTCTTAGGCTATGGCTACACTGTAGTGCTATTTCGGAGTATCCCGAAATAGCTATCCCGCGTCTTCACAGCAAGCCCCTCTATGTCGAAATATAACAGGCATGCTATTCTGACATCCCTGTAAACTTCATTCCACGAGGAGTAAGGGACGTTTCAGACTAGAGGGTTGTTTCAAAAATTGGTGCTGTCTGCGAAATAAGCTATTTCGAAATAAGATGCACTATTTGCGTAGCTCAAATTGTGCATCTTATTTCAAGCTACTGTGCAATGTAGACACACCCTTCGGTTACATCTACACAGCTTCCCTCTTCCGCAAAAGCCTATGCAAATGAAGCGCGGATTAGCATATTGCTGCGATCATTTGCATACTTAATTAGGAGCTGGTTTTTCACAAGAGGTTTTTGTGCAAAAAGGAGACCTCTATACAGTGCCTTTTTGTGCAAAAACCCCCTCTTGCGCAAGAGCTGTTCTTCCTGAAAAAATGAGAACAGCTCTTGCACAAGAGGGGCTTTTACGTAAAAAGGAGCTGTCTACACAACTCCTTTTTGCACAAAAGCCTCTTGCGCAAAAGCAGCTGCTAATTAATTATGCAAATAAAGCGTGGCGATATTCCATGCCGTGCTTCATTTGCATAAGCTTTTCCAAAAGAAGGCCATAGTGTAGCCGTAGCCTAAGAGCATGACTTTTATGCTACAGCCCTGAGGAGGAGCTATACTGGAGTGGAAGGAAATCGTGCCTCTCTGGATGTTGTTTCTTATGGATGAGTCCTTTTAAGATTAGTGAGGGGCCCTTCGTATCAGGAAGGATTTTTGTAGTGTGTGAATGTAGGACTGCTGATTTCACAGATTCAGGGGCTGAAATCTTCTAGCCATCAAATCCAGCACTGACCTTGATAATGTCCCACACCAACTAGCACATATCTAAGCCCTTTCTTCGAGGGACCACCTCTGGGAGGAAAAGAGGAGTCTCATCTCTTATCACTCTCTCAGTCTTTGGTGTCTCTGTTGAAGATGCTTAAAACCAGGGCTGGATTAAGAAAGGGGCTTTACAAGTTGGAGTCCATGGGCCACGCAAAAAGATCTCTGGGCTGCCAAGAGTGCAGATCTTTTGGGGGGGCCCTTTAGCCTGGGACTGAAGCCACTACAGCCCCTGCGTTCCAGCCCTGTCTGGCTGGAGGGGGCGACATAGCTCTGAACGCTGCCCCCCTGGGCTGGAACTAATTCTGCCCAGACCCCACATTCCCACCCCTATGTCCTGTCCTGAGCTCTCCCCCTTCCCCCCCCCACACATACACACTCCAAACCACTCAGCCCCTGCCTGGAGCCCCCATCCTGTACCCCAAACTCTGCCCCCACCCCACAGCCTACACTCCCAGCTAGAGCCCTCCTCAACCCCTCTTGTACCCCAACATTCTGCCTCTTCCACATTCTGAACCCCTTAATTTCGACCCCACCTCAGAGCTTAGAGGGCCCCACAAAATCTAACTGCCCTGCCTAAAAGGATGAGGATTCAAGCGGTGGGTTTAATGCTGACAGCTGTCATGACCAGCGCGCCTCACCCCACGCTTGTGATTCACCAGCTCATGTCACAAACAGCCAGCAGATGGTAGCAGCTGCTGGTAACTGCCAGCTCGCATGGGATATCAACTGGTGACCTAGGAGAGAAAGGCTCCAGATCCCATTATCAGCCTCCTGAGCAATCTGTCCCCCGGGGGAAACACTTTGCAATGTCCGTTAGAGCTTGTTCATCACAGATGCCAGAAATGCTGCAGGAAAGCCGTGGATTTAGCTGACCAGGGCCAGAACGTTGACTAGCTTTCTGAGCGCTGGAAATGTCCCAAAGACGCCAAACAAAGTGACTGCATCGGAGTCATTTATATAAAATGTGGATAGAGTTATATTTCTAAAAGGTTAAAAATTCACTACCTGCTTCTGCCCAGAGAAGCAATCACATACCAAACCCCTGCTTTGCTTTATGTTGCGTGCACAAAACCTTCATTTCCTGTTGAGATAAGTGGGGATGGTGTGTATTGTATGGTGTGAAGTCAGACTGGGTGTAGCATGCCTGCACTGTAAGCTAAGGGAGTAAAATATAGGTTGAATGGGATGAGGTGGCAGTGGCCCAGCGGAAGGAACATGTATTCTGCTGTATTGCAGGTTAGCTAGCGGCAGTGAGAAACAAGCATGAATTTTGAAATTCTCTTGCTTGTAAGGTGAAAGGAAATTGAAAATTACTGTGTGCTTCTAAACACAGGCTAATATCCTAGCGGGCCCCTCAGCCAGAGATATTTACTAAAGCAATCCTCGAACATATTCCCTGCAGGCACTATAGACCTATTTGTTTTATGTAGAACAATGCTGGGGGAAATATTTATGCTGTGTGTTTACCTGAAGAAACTCTGACATCTAGCAGTAGCTCTGTCGGCTTTGCTGGGCTTCACCCCCAGGGTTCCACAAATCAGATGAGGTCTGACATCCTATCATCTGAGGATGCAGAGGTGCTCTCCTACACATTAGATGAGGGGTCAGCAACCTATGGTTCTTGAGCTAAATATTGGCTCAGTATGGAACCTATCTGGCTCTTTTGTCATTCCCAAAATACATGCAAGTTTTTAAATTAAGATGAAGGCTGTCCCTATTCCCCAGCAGCAGCTCCAAAACAACCTGTCTGCCCAGCAGAGGGGTTTGAACCCACAACCACAGGCTCTAGAGCTGAGGCCTTAGCCATTAGGTCACTTAAGACCCACCCCATTTCACCTCAGCAGTTACCATATCCTTCCTACCTGCAGCTGATGCCAGCTCCAGCCATGAGCAAACTGATGGCAGCTACCAGCTCCCTCTGGAAGCTGCTATTGGCTGCTTTGATGTTCCCAGGGCTAGGGTGGGAGGCCAGTGTAGACAGCTGAGATTTGTTTTGCGCAAAAAAGCGCCAATCGCGAAAATGGCGATCGGGGCTTTTTTGCGCAAAAGCGTGTCTAGATTGGCCATGGATGCTTTTCCGCAAAAAGTGCTTTTGCGGAAAAGCGTCCGTGCCCATCTAGACGCTCTTTTCCACAAATGCTTTTAACGGAAAACTTTTCCGTTAAAAGCATTTCCAGAAAATCATGCCAGTCTAGACATAGCCACTGTGCCCTGAGTCGATCATACACCTGGACCACCTGCCCTGGGCCCCTCATACTTTTCAGTCCACACTCCTGCACCCCTACATCCCCAGGCCCCTGCCGTACGATTGACAGAAGACAGCCTGAACGTGTGCATGAAGCTGGATTTGACCAGTTACGATGTAAACTTCGAAGAAATGTGTGGAAAGATGCAGCAGGAGAAGTCCCATTAAATAAAGTCTGTGAGTACGATGTTTCAATGATGCTAATATTAATCATCATGTCAATTAATAATAATATTAAGTTGTATATTTTCAATCATGCAAGTGGATGTTCTGATACAGCTCTTTGTTGACTACTTGTTCTGAATTTTGATGTAATTTGGCTCTTTGGTTTGAAAAGGCTGACGGCCCCAGTTTAGACAATATCTTATTTAGTCCCAGTAACCTCCCTGATAATGTGTAACCTGGCAAGTAAGGGCACGTCTACACAGCAGGGCTAAAACTGAAATAAGCTACGCAATCTGAGCTACATCAGTTGTGTAGCTTAAGTCAAAATAGCTTATTTTGCCTTTTGGCGCTGTCTACACAGCAGGAAATCCGAGGTGCAGTATTCTTCCTCCGATTCCCTTACTCTGTGTGAAATGAGGTTTGCAGGAGTTGGAGTAAGACATCCTCCAGCTTGCCATTATTTCAACATTACGTCAACATAACTTCTTGCTGTGTAGACACAGACTATGTTATTTCGGAATAACGCTGCTGTGTAGACATAGCCAAAGAGAGCTGGTTTTGAGCCCTACTTTAATGGCCTTTGTAACTGTATTACTGTAAGAGGGCTATCAAATCTCATTGATGGCTGTCTCACACCCAGGGAGGTAACAAGCAGGCTGCGAGTTCAGATTGTACTGTACTTGACCTATCTTCTAGCCAAAAGTCATGCTCCTCCCTGTGTTGGTTGATAACTTATTAGGCCATATAGTAGCACAGTGTGTTATGTGTCTTCCCCAAGGTGTGTATGTAACCACGGCACAATACTGAATAAATATCAGATCTACTCCTGCGTGATCATATTGCCATCAAAATGACAGCAGCCCTCTAAAGGTAGAAGCCTTAATACTGTACTACCATATAAGCATAAATGTTTCACTGAATAATGGTAAATGTCTGCTTTGGATTCGTAATAATCTGAGAACCTGATTCTATGAGTTATGATCATCCAGTCAGGAAAAAGATGTGCACCATATGACACATCCAGTCAAAACAACACATTTTGAATATCAATTACATTGCTAGCCCCAAGCGTACAAAACTCATGAGTCAGACTTCAGACAATATCAGGTGACTATCTTAAAATTGATGGCAATTTTGTGAAAAATAAATCGAGAGATCTTTTTATTTTCCCTCTGGTTTCTAAGTCTTCACAGTGAACGTGGGTCACAGTTTTATGCTTTTCCCTGTAACCATGAAGACTAGCAACTTATTTCTTTTAAAAACGGAAAGCTGAGATTCTTACGTGATCACAAGACTCCTGAATCTGGGTACTTAGGATCAGCATCAAATATCATAAGAACTTTTGTTCCAATTCCAGCACTGAACTGGTCTCCTGTAAGCTGCAGAACAAGAATTATTTGCAGAAATTATTAAGAAAATAATTTTGAATAAGGAATAAACTCATAAAAACCTATAGTTCATTGCTGGACAATTCACAGAAAAGTTAACCAAATAAGTTATCCATGGGAACTATCCATTCAGCTCTACATAAGCAGTTCCTTCTGTAACCATGGTGGGAGGTGTTTGTTTGTTTGTTTTGGTTTTTTGGGTTTTTTTACAGATGTGCCTTTACTGGTCAACAGGAAAACAATGTTTTTAAAATGAAAAAGTCAGAAGAAAATACGTCTGGTAAACGCAATCACTCTTCGGGAAATGTTTCTGCTGTAATTACAGTTCCCAGGCTGGGTTTACATTCATTTACATAAGCATATGCGCACAATGTTTATGTTGGACAACTGAAGGTTTGTGATTGACCTACATGTGCAAACCAAACAATGGCTGCATATTTTGAAAAAAAAAAGGCACGGTAGACTATAATGAAAATATGCCTAATAGTGGGTGACATTTCTCATTCCTGAGTCCTCTTGTACGCCGCTTAAGAACTGGCCATGCATGAAAGAGGCGTGCAGTTGTAATAGGGACTTCTTCTGGCTACACTACAAATAGGAACCCTCAGGGCATTAGGGTTCTGTTTCTCCATGAACACCACAACTCTGTTTCACCCACACAACCTTCACCTGCTCCGCAGATACGTGATACTGAAGGAGAGGGAGTGACAGTGATGAAACTGACAGGGATCCACATGTCACTTCTCGATTTGTTTCAGCTCGAGAGACTCTCTGCACAATTCGGCCCCGGAGTTTGCTCTATTTACATCTAAACTCCACTGCTGTTATACCATTGAATGTCAACCACCGGAACCTTCTTTATCAACCCCGTCCCTTCGTATCTAACTGAATATTAGCATGGTGTGGCGGGGTGTTGCCCTGCCCTGGCCCTTTAAGGGGCTGAGAGTAGGGAGTCAGGGGAAGCCCAGCTGTGGCAATAAAAACCGCTCCTAGGAGGAGGAGAGGGAGATCTACCTGCCTGCTGCTGTGGAGGGAGAGCAATGGTGACCTGACTGCCAGGACAGTGAGAGGCTCCCTGGAAGAGAGCAGGACTGGGGAGGCTATGGCAGGATGAGCCCAGGCTACCTGGCTTGAGGCCCAGAACTGCAAGGAGGCAGTCATGAAGGGCCGGGGGCTAGCATGGAGGCAGCCCTAAAAGGCCAGGCTGTGAAGGAGGCAGCCATGGCTAGCACGGAGGCAGCTGCGGTAGACAGGGGAAGCTTGACCCAGGGAAGCCCCAGACTGTAAGCCCAGGAGGCAACCGGGCAGGCAGAGGTGTGCCTGTGGCCAGGGAGGAGGGGCCTGGAGATACAGAAGCGGCCTAAGGCCGGCTGTGGCAGCTGGCGGCCCCATCCTGCCCCCCCCCCCACATGGCCGTCAATGGCCATGACGTCCTCATGGGGTGCGCTGGTGCCCTGTGACATCATTGGGTGCCCGGGCCAGCGGCGCTCTAGGCAACTTCCTATTTTGCCTAGGCTCATGGACTGCCCCTGTGGAGATACTGTGGTCTGTCCGGAGGGGCTATTAAGGGACTGGCAGTGGTCCACTGAGGCAGGGATGGCATGGAGGGAACAGGGTGTTCCTGGGGCAGAAGAGCTGGGGGCCCTAGGGAGAAGGGAGGACCCTGGACTAAAGAACAGCAATGACTCCCCGGAAAGGGGCGTGGACTAAGAACGGAGTGGTCACTGCCAGAGGGCAGTGCCCCGAAGACCAGCACGACACCTGAGGGGGGGTGCGTTGGTGGTGGAACAGCCAGTTACTCCCCCCCCCCTCCCCCAACCCACCCTGAGGGAAGAAGCCATGTGGAAAAAGTGAGTGAACCTGCTACAATGTACAGACCTGCCAGGGTGCCTCCAGGGATTTTTCGTTAACTGGGATTCTAGGGAGTCACCTGACTGTGAAATCAAAAGAAGGGACTACCTGATGTGGAACATGCAAGGGGAATCCAGGGTCAAAACCTCCAGCCGAGTGTAAACGTATTCATCCCTCTTTATTTGATGCAGGAAAGCTCCGGGCAGGTTCAGCACATGCTTAGTGTTCCTCGTGCTTTCCAATTTTCTGTGCTAAATTAAAGCTCAAGGTCAATTTACTTGATCAAGGTCAGACATGCCTAAGTCGGGAACAGAAACACAGCCTCTTCCTGGAGAAGTGGAGCCAGCGTGGGGGGGTCTTCTGGCTTCCCAGTGATACCCGTGGTGCCTGTCCAGGCTGAAGAGAATTTCCGAGATGTGTGAGGACTGGAGCGGGCTGGTAGTGCCGGTTTGTGTTCCTCTTACATCTGTGAGCCCTGCTTTGAGACATCAAGTGAAACGGACAGATTTTCTGCCTGAGCCACATGGCTTATTTCTGGTTCACTGTGTTCTGAGGGTAACATAAGCGATCGGATGGGGGAAAAAAACACCCTCCCCCTGAAGTACCGAAAGGCTCGAGCTTTGGAAGTACAATCCTGACTTGCCTTTTATGTATGTTGTTAAAGGTGCAGCCTTAAAATGTGAATCCCAGGGCTTGTCTCCACTACGGCAATCGACCCTCCGGAGGTGGATCTTCTAGCGTTCGACTTAACAGGTCTAGTGTAGACCCCCCAAGTCAAACGCTGAGGGCAGCCCCTGCCAGCGTTGAGTACGCCTCATTCTGTGAGGAGTACGAAGCCGAGGGGAGCGTGTGCTCCCGTTGGCCTCCTGCAGTGTAGATGGCGCAGTGGCTCGGCGTAGGGAAAGCCGAATTCAACTATGCATGTTCTGTAGCTGGATACTGGAACTGGAAGGGACCTTGAGAGACGGTGTACCTTAAGTGTACCTTAAGCCGACCTGCCTGGTCTGGTGTAAACTGGGCCCCACTGTGATGGAGTCCTGTCAGCCCTCTTGCTTTGAAGGGGGAAGGCAAGAGGCTTTTGACATTGGCCCTGGGCTTGGTATGCAAAACAAACAAACCAAATCCACACCAATATTTAAATAAATATTAAAGTCCTGATCCAAAATCCACTGAAGACAATGAAACCAAGACTTTGATCCAGCCTCCATTTATATGTACCTCTCTGCAGCAATGAAGCCAGCATTTTATTCTCCCCCCACCCCCCAACATGCAAGTTTTAGATTTAGCAGCCTTCAGATGCATAATTACATATGTTTATACCAAAACGGCCAGACTGGGTCAGACCAAAGATCCATCTAGCCCAGGATCCTATCTGCCAACAGTAGCCAATTCCAGATGCCTTATGGGGAATAAACAGAACAGGGAATCATCAAGTGATCCCTCTCCTGTCACCCATTCCCGGCTTCTAACAAACACAGGCTCGGGACACCATTCCTAGTCATCCTGGATAAGAGCCGTTGATAGACCTATCCTTCATGAATGTACCTAGTTCTTTTTTAACCCTATTAAAGACCTGGTCTTCACAACATCCTCTGGCAAGGAGTTCCACAGGTTGACAGTGTGCTGTGTAAAGAAATATTCCTTTTGTTTATTTTAAACCTGCTACCTACTAATTTCATTTGGTGACCCCCTAGTTCTTGTGTTATGGGAATTCTAAGTCACATCAAAACTAACACATTTTGATCCACAATTTTGTTTGCATCTGTCCCAGATCTACGGACGTCAACGCGTAGTCGGCTAGATGATTAACAGATAAGCCCAGGCTTTCAGTTAATCCAGTTGACTATTTGCACTCTTCTCTCTCCCCCCCCCCCCACACCTTGCTGCCTCTGTATCAGAGGCAGCAAGGGAGGAGGGGAAGCAGGAGCTGGTGTTGGGGGGAGGAGAGAGAGAGCCGGCTTAAAAGCCGGTTCCTCCCCAGCACCGGTTCTGCAGAGCGGCCTGCCTGCCCTCCGTGCCTCTATCAGAGGCAGCAAAGTGGTGGGGAGCAAGGGAGGCTGTATCAGAGGCAGCAGTGTGGGGCAACAGGCAGCTGGGCCATGAGAGGAGCTGGTTTTTGAACTAGCTCCCCTCACAGACCAGCTCCCACCTGCCACAATGCGCTGCTGCCTCTGATAGAGAGGCAGCAGTGTGGGGTGGCAGAGAGCTAAGAATTCATGCGGTTAGTCGACTGTTCTATTACCCGCTATCTAACATCCCTACCCAGATCCCTTCTTTGTCATACAAACCATGTGCCAGCACCCACTGGTTCTCAGTATCCAAGTGAGGGAACGCCGCCTGGTTCTTAGTAAACATACACAGCAAGACTCAGCTTTGTAAACAATACTTAGCAGTGAGTGAACTGACTTTCTATATCTCGTCAGGCTCTCTGCCTGCAGGCTATGGGTTTGACTATGAGATCTCACACTGAGGACATAGCTTTAAGACCGCAAGTGCTCTGGAGCTCTTGCCATCAGGCTAGCTGGTATCAGAGCTACTGCTAAAGCTGGTATGACAAAGTTAGAGGAGATCAAATACACTGAGCTTGGAGTAAAGTGCAGAGGGCTTGCAAATAGGCTATGCAAGTGTTTCCTGTTGTAAAGATTTTCAGTAGCATTATCCTAAGTCTGGCTTCTTGTTTTTGCTAAGCCATGTTCATTATTGTTATTACCAGCATGGCTCTGCAATGCAGACATAATTGTCCCTGCGAGTATAAAAATGTTAACAGAAGAGGGGGAAACAACCGGTGGCATCAAAGCCTTGCCTTTTAGCCTGTTAAATGTACATAATCAGACCCTTCACGCTGGCCTGCTCTCCACCCAACCCTTAGGTCAATCTAGATGCCTTGCTCAGAGGGGTGAAAAAAATTCATGCTCCTGAGAGCTAGAGTTCAGCCAACCTAAGCCCACGTGTACAAAGCACCGGGTGGCCAGGAGAACTTTTGTCACTCTGCTTCCTGTGTCTCGGAGAGCTGGATTTACTACAGCGACAGATGCATCCCATTGGTCATTGCAGTGAGTGTCAATACTGCAGAAACAGAGCCGCATCTGTGCCACCGTAGCAAGTGTAAGACATACCTCACCTTAGTAAAGTCATGACACGTCATGGGCATGCAAGTGGTGCTCACTCTGGTACATGGCAGTATCCTGCTGTACAGAGAGATCGTGATGACAATGCTACTGTATAATGTCTCTTTAAATAAGTGGAAATCCATCAGCTGCATAAAGAAATTTGCACAGATACAGAAAGACATCATCGTCCTCCTGCCATTGACAGGTACTTCTTTTGCTGTAATATAGATCTTAGCAACTGTTATTTCCACTCCAACTCATCTGATGAAGTGGGTCTTACCCACAAAAGACCTCATCAGCTGTGGCTACACAGCAGCGTTAGTTATTCCAAAATAACATAGTCCACGTCTACACACAAGCAGTTATTTCAACATAATGTCAAAATAATGGCGAGCTGGAGGACTTCTTACTCCGACTCCTGTAACCCTCATTATACGAGGAGTAACAGAAGTTGGAGGAAGTGCGCTCTCAGACTTCCTGCTTTGTAGACAGCGCCAAATGCTGAAATAAACTATTTCGATTTAGGCTACACAATTGGCTTAGCTGAAGTCAAAATAGTTTATTTCAGCATTTGGCGCTGTCTACAAAGCAGGAAGTCCGAGAGAGCGCTCTTCCTCCGACTTCTGTTACTCCTCGTATAATGAGGGTTACAGGAGTCGGAAGAAGAAGTCCTCCAGCTCGCCATTATTTTGACATTATGACACATTATGTCGAAATAACTGCTTGTGTGTAGATGTGGACTATGTTATTTTGGAATAACTAACGCTGCTGTGTAGCTGCAGCTGATGAGGTCTTTTGTGGGTAAGACCCACTTCATCAGATGAGTTGGAGTGGAAATAACAGTTGCTAAGATCTATATTACAGCAAAAGAAGTACCTGTCAATGGCAGGAGGACGATGATGTCTTTCTGTATCTGTGCAAGTTTCTTTATGCAGCTGATAGATTTCCATGGCTATTCTTCTTTAAACAAAAGCTCTGTTGTTTTGGTTCTGATATTTCCATGTCAAGGATTTATACACCCGTGAAGGCTTCTTAAATAAATAAAAACAAGGCGTGGTTTTTTTTAAAGGCTTTCTTTCAAGCTTGCAGTGCCTTTGCAAAGTGGGACAGGTAAACCCCTTGTCCCAGCTGTTAAGCTGGTTGGGAGCTGGAAGAAAGCTTTGGAAGCTGGTGGCCGTGGCAGCTGCCTTCCATACAAGCTAAAGGAGGAAATAATTAAATAAGCTTTTGGTTAGTGATAAGTGAAACAACAGCAGCCCCTACCCAACACACAGACCCCATGCAAGGCTTCAAGAATCTGAGCTATGTGGCTGGGGTGAGGGGGTTCGCCGTGGGCTCTTTAATCAGCATGTTGTTTTAACACGGCCCACTGGGCTCCCAGGGCTGACCCGAACACAAGGCCATCTGCCAGCACTGCCTGGGCTGAATTATTGCCCCCCTCTGCCTTGCTCCCTGCAGCAAGCGCATCATCTCTATGGTGTATAATGGTCTGCGCATGGAACTACACCCACTATGCCTGTTTGGAATCACACCCCGCTGAGATGGGTCTGACACAGGGGCTAGCTTTGTACTAGCGCTGTTCAATATCGGTTAATTGACTAGCTGATTAACCTCATGAATTCTTATCGGTTAGTTGACTATTCTATAGTCCCCAGGCAGCCCCTGTCCAGGGGGGGAGGGTCTGAACTCTTGGACCTGGCATGAGCCACAACTGAACGGGCCTGCTTGCCCGCCTAATATACTTTAAATGCAGAGCCGCAGCGGGGGTAATTCCAGGATCCAGTGCAAGCTGGAACTGAGCTGGGCTGCTGGCCAGCAGGCTAAAAAATGTACTGGCAAGGTGGGGGAGGAGGGGGGAAATGCGTGTAGTCTATAAGCTTTTGTTTATCAGTTACTTGGTTAATCGACTACAACGATTGTAACTAGAAAAGGGGGTGGGGGGTGGAATCCCATCCCCCAGGGAAGTCAATGGGAGTTTTGCCACTGACTGAAACAAAGGCAGGATTTTATCCAGGGCGTGTTACAGGCACACTGACAGAGGGGGCCCATGTAGACAACTGTGTGCCATTCAAGAGTCAAAGGAGTGTGGTTTCACCGCGGGCTCCAAGGAACTCTCTGAGGCTCACCCGGGTACCAGACAGCAGCGGTTTTAAATGAGGTGCACTCAGTGGCCATTCTCATTTGTTTTAAGGAAACCAAACAATTTCATCTCATCCGATCAGTCCAGGCCACTCACAGGAGGCTGTTCGTTCAGGATGGCTGGGTTTGATTTCTATGTTTTGGTAAATGCAGAGTCCTGCAAATATTTTTTTAAAGCACCCAGCATCCTGAGCATTCAGGGAGCATGAAAAGCTATCGCCTTAAGAGAGCTCAGGGTAGTGCAGAATCTGAAGAGTGGCCCAGTGGATGGCCAAGTCAGATTCATTTCATTGCACATGTAACATGAACCCTAGAGTGGGGTACTGTGAGGAACCGAAGGATTCGCATAAATCTGTGTGCATTTAAATGGGAAACATGACAGGAGATTAGAAGCGAGGGAGAAAATCAGCCAGGAGACAAGACTGATGAGAGCACAGCAACGAAGTTGCTCATTGAAGGATCCGTCATGGCCAACTCATCCCTGAGAGATGCCCACAACATCAGGAAGAGCTGCTAGCAGCCCTGGTATTTCTGAACACATGACCTCCAACCAATGAGACATAGAAACAGTCCTAGTTCTTTGAGCTGCCCTTCCCTCCCTTAATAATGAGCTTCTGTAATTGGACAGAGTTTGTGGCTGCTTCCTTCCTCCCGTTGACTTATGCGTGCTCAAACCTGCCGAGCCACTTGGGCCAATCGCGGTCCTCGGAGCAAGGCGCGGTGCAGCACAGCCTCCACCCCAGTAGAAAGAATGCCTCACTGAATGGGATGCGATGGGGAGAGGCACACAGCGCGAAGGATTGTTGTTGTAACTCTTGCAATATCAGAGGCAACCAGGAAGAGGATCTAAAACCAGAAGACCATGAACAACCACTTTGCAGTGTGTGACATAGTGGGGGTACTTGCTGGGCTGTGGTGACCTCTGCTGTCTGACGCCAAACCTGTTGAACCAGACACCCCCCATGGAGAGGGACAAAGGAAGGGGGAAGGCTGCCCTGGCTGGGGGGCAGGCTGGAAGAGTGTGAGTTAGTTGCTGTCTGGGAGCATGGAGGAGACAGCCTAGGGAAAGGGGCTGGAGTTTAGGGGCTCAGTCTCCCCCCCATCTCAAGGGGGCCTGAGGCATCCTAGCCCAGCTCTGTGATCAGATTCCATCTGTGCTGTGCTGTATCCTGGAGAGGCAGTAAACTTCCTCTATTCCACCGGCTGGTGCAGTCTATTTGTGCCATTTCGGGGTGCAGGAGACGGGGGACCCCCAACGCGCCGTCACACAGTGCCCATCCTTTGACTGACCAGTCAGCCAGCACCTTTGCAGTGTTAGTCACAAGGTTACAGTTCCGTCACGGGAACCCCACTTCCTCTGGGGTTTTGGAACTAGATACCCTGTTATATCAGCGATCAAGCGCCGTGTCTTGAATTCTACTCATTCAACCAACCAACCCAAATCTCTCTTGTTAAAACAGATATCACCAAGGCTGTGTCTAGACTGGCAAGTTTTTCTGCAAAAGCAAGTGCTTTTTTTTTTGCGGAAAAACTTGCCAGCTGTCTACACTGGCCACTTGATTTCCGCAAGAGCACTGACTTCCAACTGTTTGAAATCAGTGCTTCTTGCGGAAATACTATGCTGCTCCCGTTCGGGCAAAAGTCCTTTTGCGCAAAGCTTTTGCGCAAAAGGGCCAGTGTAGACAGCTCAGATTTGCTTTCCGCAAAAAAACCCTGATTGTGAAAATGGCGATCGGGGCTTTTTTGCACAAAAGCGCGTCTAGATTGGCACGGACGCTTTTCCGCAAAAAGTGCTTTTGCGGAAAAGCGTCTGCGCCAATCTAGACGCTCTTTTCCGCAAATGCTTTTAACGGAAAACGTATCCGTTAAAAGCATTTGCGGAAAATCACCCCATCTAGACGTAGCCCAAGAGTACAGCATGTGATCGTATTTAAGCAAGCATGGTGAGCTTATTTGTACGATAAACGGTTATTGTCACTCACTTCATAAACAAGGGCCCAGATTAATTCCTGGTGCTGCTCTAGCTAAATCAGTAGATACCCCAGGGATAAGCCTCAGAGGGGCGGCCGTGTTAGTCTGTAACTTTAAAAACAAGTAGTCCTCTGGCACCTTAGAGACTTACAAATGCAAAACCCACTTCTTCAGATGAGATGATTTTGTCTTTGACTTGTAGGCCCTATTCAACCTTCACCTTTTAAACCCACTATTGCGACGGGTTAGTGATAGGATTACCTTACAGAGTTACCCAGTATCTAGCTCAGCTTTTCTGTCATCATCACAACTTCCCTGGTGCACCTGCTGTTTGCATCATATGGATAGCTTCCCCACACGGCTTCAGCGAGGGCTAGGCCACCACCCAGCAACATCAGCAAGCTGTGGCACAATACACTGTGGGATGCCCTGCCACAGAGAGGGCTGGAAAGAGAGGACCAGCCAAACTGGTTGCACAAAGATGGCAGGGATACGCCACGTCAAGAACCTGTAACTAGTTTAACACCTATGGGAAACCAGCCTTGTGACACTATGCTTCTGGCAGGGGAGACACACTGCTGGGGTTAGGAACAGCGCTTCGGCCATCTTGCGAATTAGAATCAGAATCATAGACTCCTGGAACTGGAAAGGGCCTGAAGAGGTTATCAGGTCCAGTCCTTTGCTCGGCAGAACCAAGCACCATCTAGATCATTCCTGACAGGTGTCTGTCCAACCTGCTCTTAAATATCTCCAGCGATGGAGAGTCCACAACCTCCCTAGGCAATTTATTCCACTGTTTAACCACCCAGACAGTTAAGTTTTTCCTAATGTCCAACCTAAACCTCCCTTGCTGCAATTTAAGCCCATTGCTTCTTGTCCTGTCCTCAGAGGCCAAAGAGAACATATTTTCTCCCTCCACCTTTTAGATACTCGAAAACCGTTATCACGTCTTCTCTCAGTCTTCTCTTTTCCACACTAAACAAACCCAATTCTGACAGGAAGCACGGGACAGCCTGCCATATCCGGTTACAACCTTGCCTAGAAGATGTAGAGTGGACACTGCTGTATGGCTGTAGCATTTTTTGCATAGTTGCACATAGCAGGGAAAAGGCATCCAATTGAACCTGTGTTAAAACAACAAGTTTTAAGCAAGAGCAAAGACAGACACGAGTTAGCGTGGATATTCCGCCCTTAATTCACCCTGGCAGCACTAGCACTGTAGCTCACATGGGCAACAACGCCCATTGTTTTCAGGTGCTCTGGCAGAAATCGCTCCATGACATAAACTTCACCTCCCCTATGAGGTGAACAAATCATTCAGTTTCAGGCTTCCCTGCTGTTTCCAAAGTCAGATCCAAACAATTCTTGTCAGGCCCGGTTTGGATGTGAAGGGCGGCTGCCAAGCCCCAGATGCAGCTGGCTCCCAGGACTGCCTCAGGCTCCAAAGGACAGGTCATCATGACTGAGTTCCCAAAGGGGCGCAGAAAGCAACTTGTCAAGGAGCACAGAGCGTTGGCAGGGAGCTGTGCAGGGCCGGCTAAGGCGGGCAAAGGGAGAGGGGAGCTGGAGTGCAGCAGATCAGCTCTACCTTCTGTGTTGCCTGTGGGGGGAAGGGCCTGGTGGGGTGCCAGCCAGGATCTGGAGTGGGGGGCAGAGACTGGGGGGGCTGGCCAGGATCCCAGGGTGGGGGTCAGAGGTATGGGGGAGAAGCCAGGATCCGGGGTGGTAGTCAGGGGCATGGGAGGGCAGCCAGGATCTGGGGTGGGGGGAAGAGACTGGGGGGAGGGCGGCTAGGATCCGGGGTGGGGGTCAGGGGTATGGGAGGCAGCCAGGATCTGGGGTGGGGGTAGAGAGTGGGGGAGCCGGCCAGGAACTGGGGCAGGGGCAGCAGCCAGGATCTGGGGTGGGGGATAGAGACTGGGGGGGCAGC
Organism: Pelodiscus sinensis; assembly: GCF_052426305.1. NCBI lineage: Eukaryota > Metazoa > Chordata > Testudines > Trionychidae > Pelodiscus > Pelodiscus sinensis. The sequence continues at coordinate 21,117,819 of NC_143074.1, read as the reverse complement.
CAGGATCTGGGGTGGGGGATAGAGACTGGGGGGGGCAGCCAGGATCTGGGGTGGGGGATAGAGACTGGGGGGGGGGGTGGCCAGGATCTGGGATGGGGGGGGAAGAGACTGGGGGGAGGGCGGATAGGATCTGGGGTGGGGGTCAGGGGTAAGGGGGGAGCCAGGATCTGGGGTGGGGGATAGAGACTGGGGGGGGGCAGCCAGGATCTGGGGTGGGGGATAGAGACTGGGGGGGCGGCCAGGATCTGGGGTGGGGGTCAGGGGCTGGGGGTAGAGGTGCCCAACCAGCATCCGGGGTGGGGGGAAGAGACTGGGGGGGGGGCGGCCAGGATCTGGGGTGGGGGTAGGGAGTGGGGGAGCCGGGGTGGGGGGGTGACACAGGTGGGTTCCGGGGAGGGGCAGTGACTGGCCACGGCCGGCGGGGGCGGGGTCCGGGCTCCTCCGCGATCCCTGCAGGGCGGGGGGGGGAGGCAGCGGCAGCCCCCCCCCCCCGCCAGCAGCGCCGCCCCCGCCCGTCACGTGAGGGCAGCGGGGCCCAATGGGCGGGCGGCGCCGCGGGCAGCCGGGGGCCGCTCATTCAAACCGCGGCCGGAGCCGCCGGGCGGGGGGGTGCGCGGGCGCCGGGCGGGCGATGCCCCGCGGGCCGGGGCCGGAGCGGCCGCCGCGATGCCGGTGCGGAGCCGCTACAACCTGGTGGATGACGGCTGCGACTCGCGGGTGCCGCTGCACAACGAGGACGCCTTCCAGCACGGGATCCACTTCCAGGCCAAGGTGAGCCGGGCCCCCCGCCTGCCCCCCCGCACCGCCTGCCCCCCCCCGCACCGGACCCCCGGGCCCGCCTGCCCCCCCCAGCCTGTCCCCCCCGCACCGCACCCCCGCCTGCCCCCCCGGGCCCCCCGCCTGCCCCCCCCCGCCTGCCCCCCCGGGCCCGCCTGCCCCCCCCAGCCCCGCACCCCCGCCTGCCCCCCCGCACCGCCCCCGGGCCCCCCCCGCACCGGACCCCCCCCCAGCACCGCGCCCCCGGGCCCGCCTGCCCCCCCGGGCCCCCCCCGCCCGCGCCCCCGGGCCCCCCCCGCCCGCCCCCCCGGGCCCGCCTGCCCCGCGCCCCCGGCACCGCCTGCCCCCCCAGCACCGCCCCCCCCGGACCCCCCCAGCACCGCGCCCCCGGCACCGCCTGCCCCCCCAGCACCGCGCCCCCCGGGCCCGCCTGCCCCCCCCCCCGCACCCCCGGACCCCCCGGTGCCCCCGGGCCCGCCTGCCCCCTCGCCTGCCCCCCCAGCACCGCGCCCCCGGGCCCGCCTGCCCCCCCAGCCCCGCACCCCCGGACCCCCCGGTGCCCCCGGGCCCGCCTGCCCCCTCGCCTGCCCCCCACAGCCCCGCGCCCCCGGGCCCGCCTGCCCCCCCGCGCCCGCCTGCCCCCCCCAGTCCCGGGCCCCCCCGGGCCCGCCTGCCCCCCGCGCCCGCCTGCCCCCCCAGCACCGCACCCCCCGGGCCCGCCTGCCCCCCGCGCCCCCGAACCCGTCTGCCCCCCCCGCCCCTCTCGGGGCGCCCGAGCCTGCCCGTGCAACAAGTGCCTTGATTTCCCCTCCGCCCCCCCGCGGCGGGGCGCCCGGGTCCCCCGCCAGCCGCCGGACCGAGCTCCGGGCTGCCCCGGCTCCCGACCCGGGGAGGAGCAGAGCGGGGCTGCTCGCCGGGGATCCGGCCCCTGCCGCAGCTCCGGGCTGTCAGAGGCTTAAGGTTGGTCCCTGCCCCTCCTGGCCGCGGAGCACGTCTCCTTCCCGCTTTGAACCCCGTCTAGTGTTGGCCTTCACCGCTCGGATGCGTGGCGGGGAAAGGGCTCCCCTCGGGTTTGTCGTGCGCTCCCGGAACGGAGCCATCCCCGGCTGTAAGCCACGCAAGAGCCCCTCCTCGGAGGAAGTGGGTCAGGCCCACGAAAGCTCATCCCCGGCTAAACCCTCTGGCTCGTCTTTAAAGTGCTGCACAGTCCTGGTTTTTGTTTCAGCGAGACCAACACGGCTACTCTCTTACCCCTGGGAGGAAGCGGGTTTGCCCCCCAGCTAGCCATGTATTCCTGTTGCTCTCTAAGATGCCACTTCGCCAGGGTCTCTAAGATGTCCACTCCTTGTTTGTAAAAGTTGTCTCCCAGAGAAAGGGTAAATAACCCTTCCTTGTTCCCCAGCGCCACACCAAGGAGGCATCTTCCCTGCCCCTCCTTTGTTGCCTTTTCCCAAGCTGAGATTTTAAATCTCTCATACAGAAGCTGTTCCATGCCCTTCTTGTTTTTTTTTGGCAGGCCTCTTCTGTACCTTTTCCCATTCTCTAATCTATTTGATTGGCGATAGGGTGATGGGAACTGCATGCAGTATTTCAGATGTGGGTGAACCACAGATGTATGTAGAGGCATTATATTTACTATCCTATTGTAATTAGATAACGGTTGGGCTCCCCTTGAAGTCACTTAACGCATGGTGTGCTGAAAAGAATGGACCCCGTGATCACACTGGGCCTGGTTGGGGGGGGGAGGAAGAGCAGCTGTCACGGACAGGAGCAGTTACCCAGCATCTGCTGCTCAAGGAAGCATTTGTCTAAAACATGTGACACAGAAGGCGCCAGGTACAAACTGAGCAGCCAGGAAGTGAATTGCAGGAAGGCCAAGGGCTGCTTTTCCCTGTAAGTTGGGCGCCCGTGCGGCTGTTCAGGAGAGATTCCAATGCTGCCCAGCTGAATAGCAGAGTGCCCCCAGCTAAGGTTTGTGTTTCTCTTGGTGGTGCATGTTCACACCTGTCTTGGTGCACATAGCAAAACTTATTCCGCACATGAACAGGAAAAATCCACCCATGATGGGAAAGATTAGCAGGAACGTTGACCAAGGCTCAGCCGATCTCCGTGCACTGGGGGCTTCAACCCTCTTGCCTTTGAAAACATTAAAGCCAGCACTTTCACAAGTGTTCGTTGACTTCAGGTGCCTTGAATGTTGGCTGCCTAGCGTCAGGACCTCGCTGTCCTACAGGTGCTGGGACATGGCTGCCTTCCAACCCTGAACTTTTGAGTGGCCTTGCACCCTTACAATAAGGCCCAAGTTCAATAGCGTTTTAACCACCGGGCTTTAAATTGGAGTTGCCCATGGGTACTAACCGGCCATAACCGGAGTTCTCATGCACTTCCCTGGCTAGTAGAGTCACGTGCGTTGGTGTCACGGGTAATAAACCAAGGTGTTTTTTTCCATGAACAAGACCGAAAAGTCTTTCTGACTCTGTATCTTTCCTTAGTGTTCTCAATCGCTTGTTCCCACGCTAGTTTCAGCCCCCTTCCGAATGTTTGTCTCAGCAAGGGGGCTTGAAAAAAGGAAAGGAACTTCAAAATGTGCCAACAAACCGTACTACCTTCTCGTGCTTTTGAGCAGAGGAAATGGGGAGGGGAAAGTCGCAAAAGGTCACTGACATTGGGCTGTTATGCTCAAATTAAGCCGGTTTGCACTAGATTTTTTTTTTTGGGGGGGGAGTCTTTGCAATCTTGGAAACTTTCCTGCACGGTTTGCCCTGGGACTGGCCTGGAAAGGCTCCTCTTGACAGCATAGGACTTTGCATCATTTCTGTCTATAGCGCGTGCCAGTGGGCGTGGGATGGGGCAGATGCTTGTGGTGTACAGGGAGTCAGACAAGACCAGAGATGGGCAGTAATTTTTGATGGGGGCCACTCCAAGGTTTTGGTAAGTGGTCAAGGACTGTGCTTTTCTATGGAGCGGGGGTGGGGTCTGGGACGGAGGTTGGCTGCAGAGGGAAGCTCTGGGTATGGGCCTGGGGTGCAGGAGAGGGCGTTTGAGTGAAGGAGGGGGTTGTGACCTGGGGCGGGGGATTGGGGTGCAGCGGCTGGGACAGGGCTGGGTAAGCAGGCTGGATCTGGCCTGCCTAGCTCTTTCATCCAGCCCGTTGCATCTCCCAGCCTTACCCTCTAACGCTGTGGTTCCCAACTGCTGGGCTGCAGCCCAATATCGGGCCACAAACTGCACAGCCAGGCCATGCCCGTGCCGGCTGCTCTAGGGTGCGTCGTAGCTGGCGGCTGCTGGAGCTGAAGCCGGCTGTTTGCGGCGGCTCTGTGGGCAGGCACGGGGGGTACATATTTTGGTGGACTGGTGACCTTTTAATTGCATAATGAATATGCAAATATTTAAATTCAATTTTACCAGACTGCCAAAAGTTTGTAAAAGTTTGCCGGGAACCACTGCCCTAGCACATTGCCTGGGAGCTACCGGGGAAGTGCCAGCCCTTCCAACTCATGCTATTTACAGGCCCCGCCCCTTCTGCCCAAGGCCCCTCTCTGGTCCACAATCACGTCAGAAATTTATGAAGTGTCCCCCCCCCCCCCCCCAACAATTATTGTCCACCTCTGGCCTGGGAGAGGGGTGTAGGAGTGAGTGCAGGATCTGGGAGGGAGCTGTGCCCTGTGTCGGGGGAGGGGAAATGCAGAGAGTTTGGGTGGTGGCGTGGGAGGAGGTGGCGTGTTGGGGCAGGCTCTGACCAGGAGTCGCTTACCTAGGTGGCTCCTGGCTGGCAGCCCAGTCGGGCCCTCAGGCGGGCTCCGTGTCTGCCAGCAGCCCCAGATGGCTCAAAGCAGCTGGCTTTTCCTTGTGGCTCTCTGCACCATGTATCCAGGCGTGGGGGTGAGGTTGTGCACGTTGCCCCCACCCCCAACACAATCTCTCAGCTCCCATTGGCTGGTGTCTGGCCAAGAGGAGCTGAGCGATTGTGCTGGGGGTGAGGGCAGTGCGCAAAACCTCCTCCCCATGCAACACGGAGAAACACCAGGAGCAGCCAGCAGTATATCTTGCCTGTCCTTGGACTAGATCGTTCAATAGTCCCTTGTCACTTTGAGCCCTATTACTCTGACTCTACCAGTATTTGTAACATGAGCGTTTGTATTCAGAGGTTCCACACGGATGGGGCAGCCCCGTAGGAGTGTACACACCCTGACCGAAGGAGCTCAATAGTTAGAAAAAATTCTTCCTTGGAAACCCATATAGCAGGGGTGGGGAACCTAAGGCCAGGGGGGGCTGGATGTGGCTCCTGGCTTGCCTGGATCTGGCCCCCTAGACTCCCCCCCAGCATTGGGGAGTGTGTGCTGGTGTTCCAGCACCCCCTCCACCATTTCCCTGTGGGGCTGGAACATGCAAAATAGGCTGGCCTCCCTCCCTAGGCTCTGGTGTGCGAGGGGAATGTGGGGAATGTCTTTCTCTTTCTGGGTAAGTCTAGACTACATGGCTCCGTCGACGGAGCCATGTAAACTGGTTTACCCGGCATAGGCAAAGAAGCAGGGATTTAAATAATCCCCGCTTCGTTAAAATAAACATGGCCGCCACACTGTGCCGACGATCAGCTGATCCGGCACAGAGCGGCAGTCTAGAGGCGGATCTGTGGGCTAGGGAAGCCTTTACCGACCGATCCTGTAAACCTCGTTTCATGAGACATAAGGGATCGGTCAGGAAAGGCTTCCCCAGCCGACAGATCCGCGTCTAGACTGCCGCACTGTGCCGGATCAGCTGATCGTCGGCACAGTGTGGCGGCCACTTTTAAATAATCCCCGCTTCGTTAAAATAAATCCCCGCTTCTTTGCCTATCCGGGTAAACTAGTTTACATGGCTCCGTTGATGGAGCCATATAGTCTAGACAAACCCTCTCAGTCGGGCCACATCATTGAGGGTTACTTTTTTGCTTCTTACTTGTGTCCGGTCCCGGCCTGATCTTTCTGTGGGTCAGTGGCCCCCAGCCCAAAAAAAGGTTTCCTACCTCTGCCATATGGTAACGGGTATTGGGTTAAATTCCGTGTTCTTCTCGTGGAACCACTGTGCTGCAGGGAAAGTGAGAGAAGGCCAAGTGTGAATGTTAATGGACGTAATCTTGAGAGAGGATCTAAGAATGACTGATATCATTGTCAGGGTGTACACCTGCCTGGGAGAAAACAAGTTTGTTGTAACTGACTTCCAGTCAGTGCAGGGGGGGGATGAGTTCATAATTTAACCGGCAAAATGAATTGCATTTTTCAGGAGTAATTCTAGTTTGGTTTGCAGGTGGGCTGACAGATTAGCAGTGGAATGTGTTTTTCGCCCCTCCCCCCAGCTGTAAGGAAAGGGACTACGTTCAAATGACGCTTTAAAAACGTTGGCCGTGTGCAGGTCTGTTTTCCCGCTGAAGGAGCTGTAGGTTTAAAAGGAGAGAGAGATCTGGTCAAGTTCTCAATTACTTGTCAAAAGTCCCGCTTAGCTGGAGAGAGAGATACTTTGAATGTATAAGATGCAACAGCTGCTATACTAGATAGCACTTTGATCAGGCAAAGAGCTGTTACATTAATGAACTTTTAAAAGGGGCTACAACATGGAGTTGCACTTCTAATGGGTAAGGTAGGCACCTGAACTCCGTCCACTGTAGACCTACCATGCTATGGAGAGAGTGGGTGTATCTATTGATTTCCAGCTGCTTGTCCATCTCTACTCTTCAAGTTGTAAAGGGCTGTCTCCTCTTCCATTGCAGATGAAGTTTGCTTGACCTTAATAACACGCTTCCGTAGGGCAGGTCTACACTATGGAGCACGTCGACCTAAGGGACGCAACTCCGGCTATGTAAATAGTCAGGGCTCGACAAATCCGTGTATCTACTTGCCCGTGGCGAGTAGATTTCAGCCGGTAGCCTCGTTCACTGGCGGCGCGCACATGCGCAGTGCGGGTCTGGCGCATGCGCGGTGCAGGGCTGGCGAGTGGATTTTGCCGCGGTTTGTCGAGCCCTGTGAATAGCAGATCTGGAGTCAACATATTTTAGGTTTGAGTTGCTGCAGGGAATCAACTGGAGAACCTCTCCCATTGACTTTCTTTATGCTTCTCGTTCCGGTGGAATACTGGAGTTAACTAAAGAGCGATTGGCGGGTGATTTAGTGGGTCTTCACTAGACTTGCTCAATCGAGCCTGGGAGGATCGATCGCTACAATACCAATTCCCCAGTAAGTATAGACATGCCCGGAGTCCTCGTATAGGGTGTGTCTTTTCCAGGTACATCAGTCTGGCTGTGCCTCTTAAAATGGCCAGCTTATTAACTATCTAACTTACTTCATGCAAGACTTTTGTTTATTGGTAGTAGTTCTCCTTTCTGATTCTTTCCAGGCTGTAAGCACCAGGCCATGCTGCATTATATTAATGCATTTATCGCTCAGATCTTTAGGGCTGAATTCACAAAGCGCAGGTGGCCACGTAAGAGCCTGACACTGCAAGCAAACTGCCTCACACTTGGGTGGAAGCCTCCTGAACTTGATGGGGCTCTCCATAGGCACACCTGGCTCTGCTTGCAGGATTGGGACTCCAGTACAGGGTCAGAGAGCAAAGCCAACAGAAGTGTCCTTGGCCACTGGCTTGCTCCCCATTGCCTGCGGTTTGTGGGAGGCTGGCACTTTGCAATCTTACTTTGAATTGATTTTTTTTTTTCATGTAACTTACTGTAGCCTTTTGTGAATGGGACAAACCAAACAGATCCCATTTAGTCTTTTCCCTCCCCGTGGATCCCAGGCGCTCCTGCGCCGAGGCCTGGCGCGCTCTGGTGGCTCTCCAGGGTGTTGCTGTAGTTAGAAAACAGCATTGCTGGAAGACGTGGCGACGCTGACCGAGGCGCAGGAAAACGAGATGACCTGCCAGGTCGCTTGCAGGGCTTATTTCTAGACGGCTGATAGAGCAGGAAATGGTCAACTGAGACCTCCAGTCTGTGTAGAGGGATTTGGGCGTATTTAGTCAAGAGAAGAGTGAGGGGGGATTTGTTAGCAGCCTTCGACTCCCTAAAGGGGAGTTCCAAAGAGGCTGAGGGGAGGCTGTTCTCAGTGGTGACAGAGGACAGAACAAGGAGCAATGGTCTCAAGCTGCCGTGGGGGAGGTCTAGGCTGGATATTAGGGACAACTGTTTCCTGAGGAGGGTGGGGAAGCACTGGGATGGGCTCCCTAGGGCGGGGGTGGAATCTCCATCCCTAGAGGTTTTTAGGTCCCGGCTTGACAGAGCCCTGGCTGGGATGATGGAGTTGGGGTTGGTCCTGCTTTGGGCCGGGGGCTGGACGCGATGACTCCTGAGGTCTCTTCCAGCCCTAGGATTCATGGAATACAAGCTTGTAGCTCGCAAGACCCGGTGTCTTGTAGAGTTTTGTCTTGCAGCAATGATCTCAAAATCGCATAGAGATGCTAACATGCCCAGTGAGAGCCAGGGGCTGTCATGACTTCCACAGCGCTTCCTTGACTTGCTGGCCCCAAAAAGCCCTCTGGACTCACGAGCCAAACCCTCTTACGCATGGAGGCTGTGCTTTGTCGGCACCGGGGCCTCTGATGGATTGGGGCGGGGGGCAGGGCTGCGAACCAGGCACGTCTGCGAAGCAGGAGAGACGGGCCGCACGCGCCACCGATGAGCTCCCTGACAGAACCTGCTGGGAGGATGCGAATGCCGACACATTGGACTGGCTTTCGGAATCTTGACTCCCTCGCTCCAGCTGTCCGGCTTCCAAGGCATATGGCCGCAGGACAGCAACCCGCACACCCCAGCGCTGCCAGGATGCCGATCGCCCACTCCTTCTACTTCTGTTTGCTGGCTGACTCAGGCAGCCCCCCCACCCCACCCGCTCCCCTGCTTCCACTCAGCTATGCTGCACATGGGCCAGAGGCTACGTGGGATGTTCCCCGCCAAAGAACTGCTCTGTCCGGGGGATGTTTGGATTCCCCCCCGACCTGGGGCAGAAGAACAGCCGAGATCTAAGTTGCACTGGTGTGTTGGGGTGCAGCCCTGCGGGCAGCGCTCTGCTGCCTTGTATATTCATTACGCCCTATGTGTTAAAGGGATCCCCTGTCCTGCAGCCGAGAGCTGTTCCTTCCGGTCGCTGCTCAGATAACTGCCCTTGGCTGGCTTGGCCCACGAGCGTGGGCCAGTAGGGACTGAGCCGAAGGGCGCAGTGCTGCCCTCGCAAGGGAACCGTCCATGGGAGGGCTGACTCCTGCTGTCAGGTTGGCCGTCATGCTACGTTCTGCCCCGCGTCGCTGGTCCCAATGCCACCCGAACCCGTGGGCAGGACTAAGGCAGCCACGCTATGGAAGGCTGCCTTTCCGTAAATGGTTGGGGGCAGGTTTCCACGCTGGGGCTGGCGCTTTCCATCCGCCTTGAGCTTCAACAGGTGGAGGTGCCACCGCTGCAAAGCGTAAGTTTGACGCTGCCGGGGGAAGTGCCCAGCACTTGAGTGCAAACTCAACCGGGCAACTTGCTGTGTCCAGTAGGAACGCAGGGCTGCCGCTAGTGCCTCGTGACAGGCGGGGCCAACACAGAACACCGACTCTGGAACAGTTTCCAAGATCCGGTGGAGAATTCTGCTAGACCCAGCAAGCAAAAAGGGCCACTTATGTCCGGAGAGGCACAGTGGGAACACGGAAGGGCACTGATCAGCTGTGCAGACCTTCTGAGGATGCCTGGGACTCTGAGGTTTTCAAGAGGCTTCTTTTGGTGAAGGGGAGGAAGATGATGGACAGTGACGGCTGCATGTTGGTCCCTGGGACGCACTGTAAGATGAGGTTTGGCTAGCGGCTGTCCCTCTGCTTCTGGTTGCCAGCCGTTGTCTCCTCGTGCGTTGCACTCAAGCAAGAGTCTCTAATAGAGTCCAGTAGAATGTCACAAACTGGATCGTGCTTCCAGGAAAGAGGCTTTTAGTGGGATGACTCAACTAGAAGATCTAACGTATTTAAGGGCATTTCTAGACCTAGACAAGATCAAGGGCTTAAACCTGCAATTAAGGATCCATTGATACTAGGGATGTACAAAAAGAGTTTTAATAGTTGTACTATACATACAATATGATGGGGACTAATTTGGCTACAACTACTCAAGAGTGATCTTGGAGTCATTGTGGATAGTTCTCTGAAAACATCCACTCAGTGCGCAGGGGCAGTCAAAAAAGCAAACCGAACGTTGGGAGTCATTAAAAAAAAAGGGATAGACAATAAGACCGAAAATATCCTATTGCCTCTGTATAAAATCATGGTACGCCCACGTCTTGAATACTGAGTACAGATGTGGTCACCTCATCTCAAAAAAGAAATACTGGCATTAGAAAAGGTTCAGAAAAGGGTAACAAAAATGATGAGGGGTTTGGAAAGGGTCCCATATGAAGAGAGATTAAAAAGCCTGGGACTTTTCAGCGTAAAAAAGAGGAGACTAAGGGAGGATAGGATAGAGGTCTATAAAATCATGACTGGTGTGGAAAAAGTGAATAAGGAAAAGTTATTTACTTATTCCCACAATATAAGAACTAGGGGTCACCAAATGAAATGAATAGGCAGCAGGTTTAAAACAAACAAAAGGGGAGTTTTTCTTCACTCAGCACACAGTCAGCCTGTGGAACTCCTTGCCAGAGGATGTGCTGAAGGCTAGAACTTTAACAGGGTTCAAAAAAGAGCTAGATAGATTCATGGAGGTTAGGTCCATTAATGGCTATTAGCCAGGATGGGTTGGAATGGTGTCCCTAGCCTCTGTCTGTAAATGGGTGACGGGGGATCACGTGAGGATTACCTGTTGTGGTTCCCTCCCTCTGGGGCATCTGGTATTGGCCACTGTCGGCAGACAGGACACTGGGCTAGATGGACCTTTGGTCTGACCCAGCATGGCCGTTCTTATGTAAACTACTAAAATGTTAGTGATTTAATAACTCGTTAACTGCCCGCCCAGCTTCTGCCATTTTGCATCATAGCTGGGGGGTGGGCCCTGCTGGCCTGCCTGGGCCAAGCCCAATCAGAAGGGGTTAGGGCCAGCCAGGGATGGAGACCCACCTGCCTGACTTCTGTGATGGGGACTGGGACACCACTGCTGGGCCGCCCCATGCTGAGTTGGAATGGCCAGGGCCCCGCCTGCTGTCCCCATGCACGCAGGGTCCTGCTGGCTGCTCACCTTGCCAGCTGCGCTCCGCCGGGGCAGCTCCAGCCTGCCGTGGTTAGCTGTGAGACCAGTTACCCGATAAGCCTAATGCTTCCCAGTGTGCTTACCGGGAAACCGATTGAAGAGTTAACCTTTTGCATCCCTAATTGATGCCTGCCACGGATCCTTCTAGGGGCTGACAGACACGTCTGCCATGCATTTGAGGTGTCCAGCTGCCCAGTCTCTCGTGGGCTCGTTTTCAGCCAAAGACGCGGTTCGTTTTGAAGCCACTGCACTGCCTTTGCGGCAGTTGTTTCCGAAGGCCGTCTCACCGCTCTTCTCTTCTTTCAGTACATCGGCAGCCTGGATGTGCCGAGACCCAACAGCCGTGTGGAGATCGTAGCAGCCATGAGAAGGATTCGGGTGAGTCTGGCTGGGAGTCCGGGTATCTCTGCTGACCCTTGAATGGAAGTATGCCAGTGTCATGGCTCTGTGCGCCCCTTCCCCAGCCCCGCTGCTTGTTACCGCTGGCATGTGAACAGTCTGTCTGCTTTTCTTGAGTAGCTTGGTAGCCACGCTCCTCAGCCGTACAAGGACTAGATCCAGCTCTTCCCCAAATCTCCTCTCCAGAGCAGAGAGAAGAAACCAGCTCTGCCTCCACCGCGTTATGTAATGGCTTCACACCTACCCCCTGGGTTCCCTTTGCAAGTTATTTTAACAGAGGCTTGGTGAGATTCCACTTCTCCTCCTCTCCCCTCTTACTCTTCAGATGGCCTTGTGATTAGGCACGAAAATTTCCCACCTGTCTGGTTATGAAATATCTCGGGTGCGGGTTTACTTTCTCAAAGCCTCCTTCCACTAGCTGCACCGGAGGCTGCTCTGCCAGTCCCCATGTTTGTTCTGTTCTTACCCGTCTGAAGTACTTGGGGGGCTTTTTAATTAATTCAGAGGCTGTTCATAAACGTCTCAAACTTCAGCCGAAGTAGTGCTGGGCTTGCGCCTTTGAAGTCTTCAAAAGGGATTATCCTGGTTTTCTGCCGGTGTTTAAAAATCTAATTTCATTTAAAATGGCTTTTTTTTTTCTTTTTTTAAAGCTTTGCCTGTAGCCAGCTGGAGAGTTGATTTATTCATCTCCAGCCAAGTGCAGAAATGAGATTCCCTGCCTCCTGCCCAGAGACTATTAACATACCTCCTGTCGTAAAGGGCACAGCACAGTGGCAATCTACATGGCCAGACTATGTGTCTTGAAAGTAGAAGGGAATAGCCAAGAGGCAACGGAGAGGGGCTGGTGATGAGGTGGGGACAGCTCAGATGCTGTGGTGAACAGTAGCATCCATTGGGCTGCCTCATGTGTGGCCTGTCAGATTTAAAATTGCCTTGCAAAAAAAAAAGGGGGGGAGCTTGTTTCTGATCGCGGAGGGACTATTTGTTCAAAATAAACCCAAGAGGTTTAATTCCTGGTCCCAGCTGCTGATGTAGCACCTGCGATGGGCATTCTGGATGGCTTAACATCCATCGGGGGATTCTGGCAACGTGAAAGCAACAAGCGCGGAGGTTTGGGGAAGCTTTTCACCAGGCCCCTCTGCAACGGGCGAAACCAGGAACTGAGTTGCGGTTTTCTCTCACTGCATATTAAAGCGGTTATTCTGGAGCGGGGCGGTTTAACCTCATTTTGCAGCTGGAAGGCAGGGCTTCCCCTTTGGCCTGGGTGGGTGCTGTACAGCAGGCAGGTCTTAGCTGTGTGGGGCAGGGATGTTAGAGGGCGTGTAATTGAACGGTTGTGTAACTGCATGGGGAGGGGAACGACAGGCAGCACTGTGGAGCTGGTGCTGGGAGGGAACCGGCTGTAGGAGGCAGCAAAGTGGGCGGGGGAGGGCGACAGGTGGGTCCGCGGAGCTGGCACGGGCGGAGAGCCAAAAGCCGACTCCCCGCGTGTATTAGCTCCAGCCTGCCCCCTTCACTCTCCGTGCTGCTGCCTCTCTATTGGAAGCAGCAGTGCGGGGATGGCGGGGGGGCAGACAGATCCTGTGCTCATGGGGAGCCTGCTTAAAGCCACTTCCTTACAGGCACCGGCTCCCGTTTCCCCCAGCCCCCACCCTCCACCGCTGCCTCTGATACAGAGGCAGCAAGAAGTGGTGCATGTAGTCACTAAGGCTTCGTCTTCACCGTGAGTTCTTCTGGCAGAAAATATGCTAATGAGGGACTTAGCATGAGTCACGATCTCATTAGCATATTTTCTGCCATTTCTTTTTGTGCCGTGTGGATTTTTTCCCCCCCAAAAAACACCGTTTTGCGCAAGATCCGTATGCCTCACGGGTTTTTACGCAAAAAATTCCCCCCATCCACACTGCTTCTTTTTGCATCGTAACCCCTTGTGGGGAAAAAATAAACGGCAGAAAATATGCTAATGAGATCACGATTCATGCTAATGAGTCCCTTACTAGCCTATTTTCTGCAAGAAGAACTCTCAGTGAAGACGTAGCCTGTGATTAACCTAGTGTGGAGCAGTGACTGCTGCTAGTTAACTGTTCGGCAGAGCGCTGATCTCTTGCTAGCAAGTAAGGAACGGGGGGTTTGAGGAGGATACCCGTGCACAGGCAGCATGGGATCGCTGAAGAAAGGAAGTGGCTACTAACTGCTGCCTTGCCTGCAGAAGTCTTGCCTGAACCTGAGTTCGTTAGCTCTCCTGCTAGTGCAGCTGTCCTGTTGGCAGGAACCGTCGTACAGCGACAGGCTGTTTGTGACTGTTATGCTTTAAATGGCTGTCTCCTGGAATGCCAGTGTCAGGGGCACCCTGGGGAAAGAGGCTGCTCCATGGGATGCTGGAGCAGTTTTCACCGGGAGCTTGGATCCCTGCAAACAGGTGCTGTTGCTGCCCCATGCTGCTGCCTCTGATTCAGAGGAAGCAGCGCAGGGTGATGGGGGCTCCCTGAGAGTAGAGCTAGGAGCCGCTGGCTGCTGGCCCGGCCTCAGGGAGCATCGTGTAACCGCTAAGAATTGTGGCATTTACACGTTTATTAAAATAAACGATGCATAACCCACAATGCAAAGGGGCGCAGGCACGGTGGGACAGCTACCTCCAGTGCATCACTCTCAGAGGTGACGGTAGCCATCCAACCGGGGATGCGCTACTTCAAACTACGTTGATTTCTTGCGCACAGTTGGGACATGCCCCTTCGACTTTACAAAATCAGATGCTAAAAAGTCGATCTTAATAAATTTGACCGTCTCTCTGTGTAGACACGGCCTAAGATATCCTGCCCAGCCCTTGACAGGTTGCAATCCATGCAGACAGGGCATCTGGGTTGTCAGAGGCTAGTAAGGAAAAATAGGCATATACCAAACTAGTGCTTGTGGTGTCTTGCCATAAGTCGGGGTTCCTTAGGCTGTCCCATGTGCCTGCCCTGTGAAGGGGCCACCTCTAGGGGAGAGGGCACTTCGACCAAGGGGCAACAGAGTGAGCCAGCTGGGATGTGGGTGCTTGCCCAGTGACTCTGAACAGAGGCTGCAAAATCACTCATGTAAGCGGTTGCCACCCTGGATTGGCACCAGTGATCCTCGATAAACAGCTGAGTGCGCCAATCTCCTGAATCAGCCAGCCTCGGCCTTTTTCTTTTGCCAGGCTCTGGCAGAGCCGGTTAGTCCAGTCATTCGTTCTGCAAATCTATGGCTAATCCTGGCTCTCCAGCCAGGGGCAAAAAGCTAGCTTGCTATGGGGGAAAAAAATAACAAGCTACTCATCACCCCAAACTCAGTGGCGTCATCCCAGCTCGAGTTGCACAGGAGATGTAGAAAGAGGGAGACTGTAACTCTTGCATCTGGCTGCTCTACAAATCTCCCCTCCTTGAGGCCTCCTTATACCATGCTACATTCTGCGTGTGGCTGCTGCAGATTCATGCAGGTGACATATGTGAGGCCTTGTCTACGCTGCCATCAACTGCCTTTTGTTGCTAGAACAGTGAGAACGTACACATGACAATGCAATTTTTGTCAAGGGGAAAAACACCCAGTTTTGGTGACAAAAAATCTTCCAGCCCTGAGAGACTTTTGGGATTACCCCCGCCCCTTCCTTTATTGTCGACAAAGAACCAGTGTGGACTCTGCTGTTTGTTTTGCTTCTACCAGCATCCCCCAATGCCTTCCCTGATGGCTGTGCTTAGAGTTTGGTGATCTCTGCTGCCCTGCAGGCATGCGCCTCTCCCCTTGAATAGCTCCAGGAAGTATCCGATAATTGAGTGAGCTGCTCCGATTGGGGACAAACAAAAAGAGCAAATCGTTGGCATGCTCCTGTTCTGCCCTGCTAGAAACAGCGGCAGGCCGACTGCTACTGCAGGGCGAAGGCTGGAGAGACTTTGACATCCCTCAGCACGGAGAGTTCAGAGTTGTAAGGGAATCCTAAGAAGCGCAAGGATCAGATCTGCTTTCCCACAACACTGCCCTCTGGGATGCTAACCCACAATGCTTTGCTCCGATGTCAGGTTGCTAGCCATGTGTCCATGCAGCGTGGACAATGAAAGGCAGAAATGGGAGGTCAAATCTTCCCAGTGTAGACAGCGCCCGTGACGCTAAGCCATTGGTATTCTCTGCCAGCTCCACAGACCAGGCTGTCTGTAGAATTTAGGATACACACTGAGTTGGGCACAATAAGTCAGTTAGCAACCACTCAAGGTTTATGGCTGAGAATCTCATTCATGACTTTAACCCTGGTTTGCTCAAAGTATACGCTGTTGTTTTGAGGCGCAGGCTTTTTATGCCACAGTACGGGGTAAAAATGAAATCTGTCTTTCACCCTGAATAGATCCTGTCCTAGAGTTACTGACTTTCCTTTTGTTTGTTCTCATGGAATTAGATTTGCAAGACAAACTGAAAAACCTGGTTGCAGATCATATTTCCTCAATTAGAGGAGCCTCCTGCAAATACAGTAGGTGGGGTGGGGGGTGCTTCGTTCTCTCCGCTTTAGCTTTTCATTATGCAATGCTAATCACGCATTTTAAAGTGTCCTAATCCTCACTCTGGATTATTAGCTGCGTACAGTTGCCAGGTTTTTATGATCCTCTGGGTTCAAGCTAATACCCCCCCCCCCCCCGATGCTGACAAAGAAGGTGATGGAATTTGGTTAGTTCCTGAATAATAAGTAGGACCTGAAGTAGGATTGACTGACAAGCACATCTGGTTCTACCTGCCGCTCGCTCAGAATCTGGTGCGGCTCCAGAGTCAGTCCAGGAGAGAGGGTGTCTATGGGGGACACTGCAGAGAAAGGGTGACTTAGCGTCACAAAATAGCTGCAGGCATTTTGGTCCATTACCTCAGGCTAGGGTTGCCAGATGGTCTCTGGGTACGTCAGACGTGGGGGGAGTGGCTGGGACTCCCAGCCACCCCCCGCCCCTGCTAGGCTTCTGATGCGCCAAGAGCAGCGATCGCGGTCCTGCCTCCCAGCCTGGGAGTCCCAGCTGGGAGGCGGGGCCGCGATCGGTGCTGGGAGCCTGTGATTGCGTAGAAGCCAGGCGGGACTCCCAGCCACTCCCCCCTGCCCCGCCCCCCCGCGCTGATCGTGGCCCCGCCTTCCAGCCGCTCCCCCCACCCACGCCAGGCTTCAGTCCGGTGCGCAGCCGGAAAAATCAGAGAATACTGGACATTGCACATGTCCGGTATTCTCTTTTTTTAAACCGGACAAAGAGTGCGAATACCGGACACCTGGCAACCCTACCTCAGGCACCCCAGGGCTAAGGCGTTGTCTGCCCCAGCAAATGCCACCCCCCCCCCGACTCGGACCGACATACATGTCATCGCTAAGTGTCAGTGAAGGGGTGGTTTAACTATCCCGGCAGGAGAGCTCGCTCCTACCGGCACAGAGCAGTTACACAGCGGCCCAGGCATAAGGTTTGGCCCTTGTGCCCGTGGCTGGCTGTCACTGAAGTCCATGGGACTATCCCACAGGCCTGAGGGCAGAGCGGGGCCTGCTGTTTGTCAGACGGTAGCTGTGGGGAAGCTGTTTGGGGTATTGGAATTGAGGGAATGCTAGTTCAGAGCTCCTGGGGCCTAGGGTGTGCAAGGGGAGCCTTCCTGTCCGCCGGGGACCGTGCCTGTGGAGGGCAGGAAGGGGAAAAGCAGCATCTCCTCCTCTTCTGCTACAGTCCGTGGCACTCCATGTGGTTCTGGCCTAGGAAATAGCTCTTGGCCCTTCTCCTGGCAGTGAGAGTTCAGGCTGAAAGAACATTGCCGCGCATTCTCCATGGGTTAGGGGTGGGCATAAATGTGACAGCACGGTGGAGCCCAGCTGTGCGAAGGGCGTAGCCCCATGACAGTAGCTTGTGGAGTCTCTGAATGCTACCAAATATGTCTGGTAACAACAACGCGCCTTGTACTTTGAGATGCCAGAGCACGTTAGACTGAGATCCCACTACAGGTTGGACTGCTCCGGTGCCGTACTAGGGCTCTTGGTAGGGTGTCCAGTATTGCCCCAGACAGTCCGGCATTTTTGCCTCCTGTCTGGTAAAAAAAATTCAGAAAATACAACACACCTAAAATATCCGGTATTTTCTGGTCTTTTTCCCCCCCTGCCAGCAGGCAAAAATACTGGACACCTGGCAACCCTAATACACACTCAGCAACCGGGCCTGGCCTTCCCCCCCTCGGACGCCCCACTGGGCCCCCTGAACCTCCCCCCCTTTCCTGGTTCCGCAGGGGCTTATCTTGTGGCTAAAACAGAAAAACAAAATGGCTGCAGGCAAAAAAGCCTCTTCTTAAAGGGCTTTTATATATATATATATTTTGTAATTGTTCAACAACTTTGGTCTCCCCCTTTTTTTTTTTCCTGGTGTTTTTTTTGGGGTGGGAGAGGTGTGGGAGGGGAGGGGTGTTTGGTATTTTATTAAACCCTCTGGCAACCCGAGATGTTGGCTGTTGTGTAATTGAATAATCATGTAACCACATCAAATTTTAGTGGTTACATGATTATTTGATAGTCCCCGGGGGCAGGGCCGGCAGACAATGCGCTCCTGGGTAGCCCCTGCCACCCTGCATTGCTGCCTCTGTATCAGAGGCAGCAGTGTGGGCTGGCAGGTGGGAGCCAGCTCCTTTTGCAGAGCAGCTCCCGCCTGCTGCCTCTGATACAGCTGCTGCAGCATGGGACAGCGGCATCCCCTGTTCACAGGGGGCCCAAGCTCCCCTCAGACAGAGGCTGCTCCGGCATCCCACAGGAAGAAAAGAGCACAAGTGCAAATTCCTCTTCCGAAATATATCATAGGAGCTGCAACATCCTTACAAAGCAGACCTCCAGTGACTCCCATGTAGCTGTGTGGGTCTCTAGTTATTTATTCTGCCGGGACATGAATTTGTGCCAGCTAGCCTAGAGATTCCAAACTTGGCACGTGGACCCCTGCGGCTATTGTAGTTCAAAGCAAGTTTGTCTTGCCATCCAGAAAGAAGCTGTAACACCAGCATTGGAGGTTTAATATAAAGCCACTCCTATTTGCAAAGGCAGCACTTTACTGACACTGCTTCCATCGTGCATTATTAATGTCCAAACAAAGTCAAACCTCCACCCTGGCATATTTCTCCTCTTGTTTCCTTCTGATAACCCTAGGCTTAATAAGCTGTTAAGTCTTTAACAATTGAAATCCCAGAGAAACAGGCCTATACTTATAAATCCTCAGAAGACCTATTAAATAGATTCCCGAGATTGGTTTGGGGTGAGTGGTTTTTTTGGGGGGGAGGAGGGGGAATGGCGGGAGAGGATTTCCTGTGTTTGTAACTCCAACCCAGTCTGGTTTATTCCTGCCTGTTTGCTAGCACTGGCTCCATTTCCATGTTTTTAACAAGTGTATTGAATAATTCTAGGATTTTAATGCCAAGTTTCCTGCCTGTAATATTAACCTGGCCTTCCAGCTCTCATGGCTTGATTGGGCAGGCCTGCAAATAGCCACTGAATGGCAGGGTTCTGAGCTGGACAGGTGTGAGGGTGGGGGCTTGGGGAATACTTGTCTCAGGATTTCAGTAAAACTCCCGTAAAACTGTCATTGAGAGTGTTGAGGCTGCTTAGTTTAATTTTTGCTTGGCAAGTAGCACATCTACGGGGTTTGTTTTTTTGCTGCACGGGTGCTTCCAAACATCGCATTTTGCAGCTCCCGGAAACTCTTCCCTGAGTTGTTATGCTTGGCGCTTGGCTGGGTTTCCCTGCCAACTTTGCATTGTTTACAGCTCGCAGCCTAGTTGCTCAAAAGAAACCTGAAAAGCACCCCAGACACTGGGATTCCCGGATTGGTCTTTTCAGCTGGCTCAGCTTCCTTATTTCAATGACACTGCTGGCTGCGTGGCACTCCGTCTGGATGTGTGAAACTTCTCTTGTGTGGAGCAGTCGGCGCCTTTGCACCTGTACCAGGCTGTGCAGCTGCATGACAGGCGCTGTTGCTGGCTGGGGTGTTGCACTGCCAGAAGCTGCTGTAGGGTGTTTCCTTGGGACCTCCCAAAAGAGGAGAATGACCGGTTGTTCCACGTAACCGCTGAGGACAGGGCAAGAAGCAATGGGCTAAAACTGCAGCCGGGAAGATTGAGGATGGACATTAAGAAAAGTGTTCTAACTGTTGGGATAGTTAAACTCTGGGCAAATTACTTAGGGAGGTGTCGGAATCTCTGTCGCTGGAGAACAGGTTAGACAGACACCTGTCAGAGATGGTCTAGAGCAGTGTTTCTCAACCTTTATATTAAAAAAAAAAAAAGTACCCCTTTAAAAAAAATTAAAGTACCCCCATCACCTAGGGTTTTCTCTCTCTCACAATTTTTTTCTCCCATTGCAACACATTTGTTTAAAGAACTTAATCCTAGCCAGGCGGGCGATTGAAATTTGTGGGTATAAAAAATACAAAAATAATAAAGCGCTGTAAAACTTCAAACAAAACTTCAGTTTTCTCCAAATATCAGTTGTGTTGATGTGCCCCCCCAGACTTCTCTCGAGTATCCCTAAGGGGACTTGTACCAGTGGTTGAGAAACAGTGCTCTAGATCAGTGTTTCTCAGTGAGTGGTCCATGAACCGACACTGAGACATTTCTCCCTCTGCCAGCGTGGCCCGTATGAGCAACCCTGTGGACACCTCCCTTCCCATGCACAAGGTGGAAATCCCCACGTGGCAACTCCAGCCATTGCTGACGTGGGACACGAGAGACCCTGACTTGATTAGCTTCATTAACACAGGCAACTTCTTCCGTCTAGACACCCCTGTGCCTGTCACTTCCACTCCAATCCATCTGACTAAGTGGGTTTTACCCACGAAAGCTTAGGCCCTAGTAAATCTGTTTGTGTCCAAGGTGCCACAGGATGACTCGTTGTTTTTGCGGGTACAGACCGACACAGCAACCCCTCTGAGACCGTCTTAGCTAACACAGCATATGGCTGAAAAGCAGCATTGGCACCACACGACGTCCCTCTCTCCCAGGGAGCCCTCAGTACATGCTTTGTAGGCCATGTTGAGAACTAGGGATGGAAAATCCTGTTTAATTAGTTAAATGTCAAGTTTAACAGTTAACTGATTAAAAGTGGGGGCGGGGGGAGGAAGCTGGCAGCCTAGCGGGGGGTCAGAAGCAGCTGGGCTGGAGTGGCCCAGGACCCAACTTCCGACCCTGCACTGGGCTGCCAGCTCCCAGCCTACCAGATAACAGGTAACCAGTTTCGCATTCACATCCCTATTGAGAGCCACTACTTGTCTTCTGTGGGGAGAATAACCCAGACTTGTGTGTGTGTATTTGGGCCTTCACCCAAACCAAGACTTGGGGTCCCATCGTGCTGTTCACCACATAGATGGCGCCAGGGCCCTGCAAGTTTCTTCTCTGAGAAGTATCAGAGGGGTAGCCGTGTTAGTCTGAATCTGCAAAAGCGACGAGGAGTCCTGTGGCACCTTATAGACTAACTGAAGTGTAGGAGCATAAGCTTTCGTGGGCAAAGACCCACTACATGCATCTGACGAAGTGGGTCTTTGCCCACGAAAGCTTATGCTCCTACACTTCAGTTAGTCTATAAGGTGCCACAGGACTCCTCGTCACTTTCTCTGAGAAGGCGTCCTTTGGTAATCACTGGCGTCCAACTCTTCCCGTAGCACCTCCTAGAATGTGTTGAAAGCAAAGCAGCACCTCTGCTGCAGTAGCCTTCTGTGTGTATTCCAAATAACAGTGCCAGGTCGTGCAGGCCGAGAACACGGGTCTGTAATGGGAGAGGAGGCAAGTGCTTGCGTTGGGCCCAGACACGGACCTGCACCTCGCGGAGCTGTGTTCGGTTTTTCTGCCCGGCTCCACGTTAAACTATGGGCAAGGCCACGGCTGCCTGTTTGTGGAAACAGCTGCCAGAAGCTTGTGTCTGGTGCAGCCAGGTCAGAGGAGGGCCAGTGCGGTTTCCTAGACAGATGAGAACAGGAAACCACCAGTTTCCTTGAGTGAGAGCAAAAGGACTCCGTTCTAGGGCTCACGCCCTGCCCGGGACAGAAGACTCCTGTTCAACTCAGCTTTTCGAATGTTTATTGGGCCCTAGCTCTGTGTCCATCGTAGAGTGAGTGTGTGGGGGAAACGAGGGGCTTTTGGGTAACGAATTGCTCTCAGATAAATAGGAAGTCTCCCTTTCCACAGGGGAAAGCAGAACAGAGATGGCAGGTGCCAGGGGAAAGGTAACTCGCATAGTTTTTACTTCATGGTGCTGCACAGAAAAGGTAAGAAGAACAGTGTGTGGTACTCTAGGCACTGGCCTGACTCTTCCAAGCTGGACACACATTTTGGTGTGTCCAGCTTCAGACATTTGGAGGAACCCAAGTGCTGAAGACCCGCTCTCTAAAGATCAGGCCTTTTAAGATGTTCCCAGTTGGGGGTCCCATGAGGAAGGGTCACTTCTGAAAACAAAGGCCTGGCTCTCAGCCCCTCAGTGAAGAAGATTCTGTAATGAAGTATGGGAACAAACATTAGGGAGACAAGATGATCAGGGTAACGGGCACTTTGATGGTGGTTAGGATAATAACATGCTGTTTGGGTGGGAGAGTCTGTCTTCACTGAGATTGCTTTTCTCCTCCAGTCTCCCATCACTTCTTATAGAATCACAGAACACTAGAACTGGAAGGAACCTTGAGAAGCCATAGAGTCCTGTCCCCGGCCCTCACGGCAGAACCAGGCACCTTCTAGATCATCCCTGATAGGTGTCTGTCCAACCTGCTCTTAAATATCTCTAGTGACGGAGATTCCACAACCTCCCTGGGCAGTTTATCCTAGTGTTTAACCACCCTGACAAGATGTTTTTCCTAATGTCCAACCTAAATCTCCCTTGCTGCAGTTTAAGCCCATTGCTTCTTGTCCTGTCAACAGAAGCCAAGGAGAACAATTTTTCTCTCTCTTCCTTGTGATACCCTTTTAGATATTTGAAAACTGCTATCCTGTCCCCTCTCAATCTTCTCTTTTTTCTAAACTAAACAAGCCCACTTCTTTGTCTTTCCTCATAGGTCATGTTTTCTAGACTTACTCGTTTTTGTTACTTTTCTCTGGACCTTCTCCAATTTCTCCACATCTTTCTTGAAATGTGGTACCCAGAACTGGACACAACGCTCCAACTGAGGCCTAATCAGCGCAGAGTAGAGCGGAAGAATGACTTCTTGTGTCTTGCTCACAACATTCCTGTTAATGCCTCCCAGAATCATGTTTGCTTTTTTTGCAACAGTATCACACTTTTGACTCCTATTTAGCTTATGGTCCACTATGTCCCCTAGATCAGTGCTTCTCAACCAGTGGTACGAGTACCTTTATGGGTACCCGAGAGAAGTCTGGCGGGTACATCAACATAACTGACATTTGGAGAAAA
Organism: Pelodiscus sinensis; assembly: GCF_052426305.1. Classification (NCBI taxonomy): domain Eukaryota; kingdom Metazoa; phylum Chordata; order Testudines; family Trionychidae; genus Pelodiscus; species Pelodiscus sinensis. The sequence goes on along the minus strand of NC_143074.1, from coordinate 21,095,089 downwards.
CTGAAGTTTTGTTTTAAATTTTACAGCGTTTTATTAATTTTGTACTTTTTACACCCAAAAATTTCATCGCACAGCCAGCTATGATTAAGTTGTTTAAACAAATGTGTTGCAACGGTAGAAAACAATTTTGTGCATCTGAAAACTGTCGGTACTGGGGCTACTTGCAATTTTTTTGTTTTGAAAAGGGGTACTTTAGGAAAAAAAAAAAGGTGGAGAAACACTGTCCTAGATCCCTTTCTGCAGTGCTCCTTCCTAGACAGTCATGTCCCTTTCTGTACGTGTGAAACAGATTGTTCCTTCCTAAATGGAGCACTCTGCATTTGTCCTTATTAAATTTCCTCCTATTTACCTCAGACCATTTCTCCAGTTTGTCGAGATCATTTTGAATTATGGCCCTGTCCTCCAAAGCACTTGCAACCCCTCGCGGCTTGGTATCATCTGCAAACTTAATGAGCATACTCTCTATTCCCGTGGTCACCAACAGGTCGATTGCGAGGCGTCCTGTCCGCCCCGCCTCCATTTCCCTCCCACCCCCGAGAAGCCCCACTACCTACCTCAAGTGAAAATGGAGGTAGTGTAGGCTTCCCGGGAATAGACAGACGTCCTGCAGCTTAGCGCCACTTCCGGCGATTCCGCAAGTGCACTAGGTGCTCTGCCGGGTGTACTGCGGGAGGGAGCATCGGCTCCCAGCACCGCACAGGAGGGGTGAGTCAGCCCCAGGGGGTTGGCGCCGGGGCAAGCGCATGTGGGGCTTCCCTGCGCCAGGGGTTCGGCCCCGGGGCAGGCACGTGCTGGTTTCCCTGAGGGGGAGGGGGCGGGAATCCGGGGAGGGGGCAGATGCCCTTTTCCAGTCTTCCGGAATCTCTTCCGACTTCCATGATTTTTCAAAGATGATAGCAAAAAGTTCAGATCAGCTCCTTTATCAGCTCCTTGTAGGAGGCTCTATCTTCCTCCTCCCACATAATCTCTCCTCCAGCTGCGCTGACATGCTTCCCTGATGGCCTTTTGTCTCCGGCCCCTGTGGACAGCGCACCTTGGCTGGCTGTGGTGTTTGCCGTCTGCTCTGTCTCCCAGGCTTATGGACGAGCTCCATCCAAATCAATATTCCGCTCAATGAAGCAAAGCGGCAGCACTAGGAAAGGACAATTAGTCACCCAGACTAACAGCCAGGGGCAGCAGAAGTGGCACCATGGAATCAGGCAGCCAACAGCACAGAGCTGGCTGGCGGAAAGCTGGGTGTTCCTCCGCAGCATGAGCGTCCCTACTGTAGACAGTAGAACTGTCCAAGAGGTCTGACCCTGATACCCGTCTGCTGGCCATGTGGGCCGCTCAGGCTAACATGCCAAAGGGTGTAGGGAAAGCATCAGTGACACCTCACTGGAACCTGCAAGGTCCTATCAGATGCATAGTGACAGGATTTAATGCAGTTTAAAGGGTTCTGTCACATCTGATTAGGCTAATCTTCTACGCCTTTCAGGGACCTGGCCAATACAGTGACTGGTGTTTTAGGCTACTGAATGGTAATTGCAGCTTAAATCCCTCAGTCCAGGTTTAGTTTTTCTTCAGTTGTTGCATCTATAGCTCCCGAGTCTCCCATGTGGCACCATGGTGGGTCACAGCAGAATTGCTGGGATCCTGGCAGCCAAGTGTGTGGATGGGCATTTCCTGCAGGATGGCACCCCAATGGGGCAGCAGATTCTACTTAACCATGTAGACCTCAACTCTGTGTGCTCAGCCTCCCATCCCTCCATGTGGGACTCAGGTCAGTAACTTCTTCACCTTTCCCAATTAACAGCTTGCTAGTCCTTTTCCCACTCTGGTCTCCCCTAGCCACCCATAGTAGCTGTGGGATTTCCTACATTCCTCTCAACAAACACATGTGCCATTAATATGTTCCTACAGGCCCCTTCCTGCCCTTCACTGTTATAGCCTGCCTCCTTGGGATTAATACACCCTCCTCGCTACTCCTCCCACTGTCTTGAGGGAACATGCCTCTCCTATGCACTCTCAGCAACTCCTTGCTCCCTGCTGGTCTTTCTTGACTGAGCTAAAGCCAGCTTTATATAGTGTTCTAGCCACTCTTTTCCCAGCATGCCTTGAAGCAGCCAGGTTCCTTCTTGGGACTACATCTCCCAGAATTCCCTTGCCATTAGGCCAAGCACCAGGAACAGGTGAGCAAGGCAGAGGCAGCTGCTCTTAAAGTGGCCAGCATGTTTTGTTACGCTGCTGCTGAAGACTTCCTTGTTGGTTAGCAGGTAACACGTTGATTGACTTGAATGTATTTCAGATATATGCTTCCTGAGTAGGTTTAGAGCGACGTTTTCATTTCTAAGCTGATTGCAGAAAAAGTTTTAGAAACCTAGAAGGTCTCTCTGAAATCATCTGGAATATCTGACTGGACCGTATCCCAGACTAATGCAAGAACAGTTTATGCAGCTGCTGTTCTTGAGATTTAGTTAGAGACCGTCATATTGTCATAAGGCAAAGAGAAAGGGCTTTTAATTAAACTTGCATTCTGCAGATGCAAAGTCTACACCCAGCCGCATAGTTTGTAGCTCTCATAGAGAACAAACTATTCCCAGCTCATAAATCATGATGAGGGAGGGGAGGGAAGTAGACTGCTTTTGTATACAACATCAGGAATCCAAGATAAAATACAACCGTCTGTCTATCCTTTGGGAATATTTAATCATGGCATCGCATAGGGTACCAGTGAAAAGCAGTCCCTGCTGCATAGGTTCACTAGTCTCTTCATATACTGTTTTTCTTTGTCCCTTAGGAGCACTTACAAATTTCTATCCTGAAAAAAACAGCAGCAAAACCGCACCACCTTTTAGTGGAGAAAAGTAACTCAGAGTCTCTTTAAGCACGTAGGCTTGTAAGTTTGAAACCACTGAAGACCACTCGTTCTGCTCATAGCGATGCCAGTTTAATTCTGATCTTTGGCCTCTGTATCGGAAAACAACTTTGCCATAGCTACAGTCCTAATTTTTTTCAAAAGCAACCTTGTGATTTTGGGGCTGCCATTGTTTTTAGAGCATGTTCAAAGAGGATGCTAAGTGTGACTGATAACAGATGGATGGAGGCATCAGTAAATGAAATGTGTAGTCTCAAAACAAGTGACCTTTTAATGCCTTCCTTGGATTGCTGAAAATTGGTTGGCTTCTCGATTGTGGGGGATGGAAACAGATATTACATAGTTTTGCATGGGAGTCATGCTAGACCGGGCTTAGTTTCGAGGCTAATAAATGGAGCAGTTAAATAGATACAAGTTAACTTGAACTGTTAATACCAAGCAGAGTAAGAGAGAGCTCTTTAACAGCAGTGCTACAAGGCAGAGACTTTTTTATTCTAAACCAAAGTGGTTTTACCTGTACAGTCATTTTACTGTGTACTAGCACTTGGATTTAGTCAGTGTAAAATTGCCAGATAAGATCTCAACAAGGACTTGTAGCTGGTTTGAAATAAAGTGGCTTTTCCGACCAATTCTATTACTGGAGAGGAGAGGTTCGTAGGGATGAAATACTGTGTAGAACAATCTGATCTCTTTCTACCTGGCTGTCTGGAAAAAGTGTAATGAGCCAGCACCGGAGTGGGCGCAAGCACATTCGATTAACTCGTTAATGAGAAGGTATCTTAATCCAAGTGATAAGTGTGCTTGGGAGTCTAATCCGGTTAACCAGGTGGTGCCTGGTTGCTTAGAGAATGCCTCTGCTGTGTTTCCTGTTAAGTGTTGAAGCCCTAGCACGAAGAGCAGATCTGAGCCGACCAGCTGGTTTCTTCTGTAAACATTACTGCCCGAGGCTTGTGGTCTCCACAGCAGCTTGACGTGATCCAGAGATGGGAACAAAATAGACACCACACAAACTGGAGATCTGCCTCTATGGAGAAGCTAGTAGAAATGAAAGGGGGGGAGGGTTAGTGGGTTGTTTTTTTGTTTTTGTTTTTAAATCCCCTGCACTCGATGTCAAATTCTTGCTTTTCTAAGCCAGCTACTAGTTTTAGTTAGGGGTGTTAAAAATGGTGTCATAGAGTAACCATGTAACCGCTGAAAATCTTCAGTGTAAAGCTTAGCTTTATATTGCAGAGTTTGCACCAAAACCTCCCCTGGAAGTAGGGCTGCCAGTCCCTGTCAGCCTGGTTCACAGGGAGGCCTGCCACAACAAAGCCACCTCCCCAGGAGCCGGCTGAGTGTAACCGAGACCATTAACCGGTGAGCATCAGCTTATCGGTTAATGGGTTATACTCTGACGCCCCTAGTTTTGGTGCAAACTCCTGGCTGCTTGTCACCTCCTTTGCTGTGTTTCGGTCATGTTGGTCTGCGCCCTGCACGTGGGAAAGGCTAGTTCTGATGTGGAGATGCAAAAACCGTTCCTGTCCCGGGGGCTGTGGTCCGTTCCGTTCAGGCGCCAATACCTCACCTGTCCCCCGGGACCAGAGTCCCTTAGACTCTATGGGTCTGTCTTACTTCTGGGTTGCGCGCTAGGGCTCTGACCGCAGAGCTGCCTGGTGGTTAACCACGGTTCCTCACCCGCACTGGCTTTGTTCCACGCTTGTGTTTTTCATTCTGCCTTCGTTCAGCACTCAATGAGGCCTGAAGGCGTTTTGACCAAATAACTCTGATAAAGCTACACCATAAAAATTCTTAATGGCTCCCTGGAGGGGGGGATGCTTGGGCAGGGGAGCAGCGAGTCCTAAAAGGCTTTAAATTAGTTTCCTCCCTCTTCTGCAGTGATTATTAGACGCTCTCTAAATAGCCTTTCCTTAGGCCAGCTGGACCATCTGGCATGCGCGTGGCTGTTTTCAAGAGCACCTGAGTCACTTCCCCTCCCTCCCTTTCCTCATTCCGTCACCGTTGGTGACTGGCTACCAGCCGTGCTCCGGGAGCTGAGAGAGAGCCCGGGGCTTCTGCGCTGAGACGGGGGTGCTTCGCCCCAGGGAAGGGGCGTTTCATGATGCTGCCTGCCCCGGGCAGCACCAGTCTCGGCCTAGCCTCACTTCACCGCCCTGTGAGGCGTGGTCTCCCCATAAGGCAGGGGTGGGCAAAGGGCCCTCCGTGAGCCGGATCTGGCCCACCAAGCTAGTGGATCTGTCCCGCGGCTGCCCTGCCACTCTCCCTGCCCCCAGGTTTATTCCCGGGCAGGAGAACAGGGTCTGGGGGCGGGGGAGCGCGCAAATCTCGCCCCCGCAAGAGCGTGCAGTGGCTAGAGAGACACGCTGGCTGTGCTGGAGTGTCTCTCTAGCTACCACATGCTCTTCGGCAGCAAAGAGACTTGCGTGCTCCCCCAGACCCTAAATGACCTCCTGGTCTCCTCCTGCTAGGCACCTAGAGGGAACCGCCAGCTGTTCTAAAACAGCTGGTGGTTCCCTGTAGGGGGTGGGGCAACGGAGGGAGGGGGAAGACGTCTCGCGCTCTCCCACCCCAGGCCAATTGGCGGGGGGAGAGGGCACAAGAAGTCTCCTGGCCCGGTTCCTTCTGGGGTAGCCCAGGGTCACTTCAGAAACTTAAAAATAGGGTGATGCAGGGTGAATAGCCACTGAGGATTAGCAATGGAGAGCAGAACAGATGGGGAGAGGATGAGGCAAAGGGGGCAGCAGATACACAGGGCTAATTTGAGATGTGGGGAGCAGGGGCAAGTGGGGGAATCCGTTTTGTTCCTTGTAGCTAATTCAGCCCATTCTTTTCTCTCCTGTTTCAGCCCCACGTTTGGGATAAACCCTGTCCAGTCACTGTCTTCTCTCTCCTTAACTGTCTGAACTCTCTCTTAACTGTCTTCTCAGTTAAGGGTAAATCTCTGTTGTAGTTTTCTAAATCCCTTCCCAGCTCATCCCCAAAAGTGCAGCACTCAGCCAGGAAAGAGGCATGTGGGTTTTTCTGGGAAGTGTGAGGGATATCCCTTGGCTCTAGAGGCTCTGGGGGGAGATGCCTCACTTCCAGGAAAGCTTCCATGGGTATTTTGTCTGTTCCGAACGTGAAACCAATCCCTCACGCAGGAACCCGGGGTCAGATTTTTCAAAGGCATTTAGGTGCCTGAAGATTCAGACAGGGAGTTTTGAAAAATTCCTCCCGCTGATTTCAGTGGGACTTGCATGGTGCTTTTACCAGTCTGGCTTTTTATGCTTTTGGTGCTGGGAGCAGGGAAAGCCAGATTTCTCTAAAGGAAGGGTCATGTCCGTTACGTGCATGTAACGTGGGCATTGTGGGAACTCTGGCAAGGCAGCCGAGCTCCCTGCTGGAAGCTGGAACCCCAGATCTGATCTCTTGCACCATCAGTGTGTAAAGATGCGCCTAGCCATGGGGATTTCCATCCGGTGCAAGACTACGTTGGACTTCCCAGGCCTTCAAGGCGGGAAGTGTTTCGTAAAGGAGAGTTAAAAGCCACTGAAGACTGTTTATTCCCGGGCAGGAGAACAGAGTGGGCCCCCAGCCCTGATCTGACTGAGACCAGATGGTGGGTGGGCTTGTTGGTGAAGGTTGCTGGCCTTGCTGGTTTGGAGATAGCAAAGGGCACTCTGGCATGAAAACAGAAAGGAGCCAACAGGGCCTGAAATGCAGTGTGAGCAGTGGACTGCACCCCAGCACCTCCGCTTCGCTCCCTGACGGTACCTCTCCGTTGAATGCTGGATTCTGACCAGCATGCCCTGTAAGCCGTGCACTTGTGCAGCCGCTCGGGAGAGATTCAGCCGGATGGCGTTTGATGAGCGGAGCACCCACAGCTCGGTTTTGTGTATCTCTAGGTGGTGCACATTCGCACATGCCTCGGTGCACGTAAAATTGATTCTGCGTCTGGATGGAAAAGTGCTAATCTGCTTGCCACCGAGGTATCGCCACCAACCCTCTGCTTGGAGGCAGAGAGACTGATGCCTTTTCCCGCACTTAACCCCTTCCCCAGTGGCCAAGTCCTTAGCCAGCCTTCATTGCATTCGGCATTCCTGGTTGAGCAATGTGCTATGCTCTGGGTGTGGGCACGTGGCACTTTGCAGGCTGAAACGCTGTCTCTTGGGGAATGCGATGAGCCTTGTTTTCTTGTGTCTCGCCCTTGCTTTCTATCTGATTATTTTTAGGCCTGAACCGCTCCGCACCTGGGAGCCCAGATCCATGAGACCGGCTGCTAGCTGAGGCTCCGTGTCTTACCCCTCTGGGGCTCCTGACTTCAGCTGGGCCGTGTCGTAACTCGCAGCCTTGTGCCAGCTTCTTTGCCTCTCCACCTCCCCTTGCAACCAAGGCGTACACGCGCAATTTCCTCTGTGCTGGGAGTGAGAGGCCCCCCCGGGACTGAGCTCGTCTCCTCCCGGGAGCGCATTAATGTCAGATGAATTGTGTCAAACTGCTCTAACCACTCACTGCTCTTTCGAAAAGCTAACGCAAGCTGGGCCTCCGTCCTGCCCGGCCAGCGCTTCACGCGGCCCCGGTACTTCGTTCCTCCGCTTCAGTTGCACAAGACAAATCTTTTGGCTGGAATGTCCGAGGGGACAGTCCCCTGGGGGTGGGGTGAAGGCATAGAACGCTCTTTCCACGTGTCGATGCTTGTTTCGAATACTGCCGGGTGGGGGGCGGCAGGAGCGCAGACTTGCAGGCCTTAGTTTGTAAACACAGGCCTTATGCCAGCATGAGACGGGACCCAAGGCCTGGGGGCTTCTCTTGGTCCACATTTTGCCTTCCAGCCCCTTCAGCTGAGTATGACGTATGTTGAGAAAGAGGTGCTTCCCTCTCTGCCCTGCCCATGTGTTAGGGGCTCTGGTTCCCCCGGTGCTGGCTGAGCAGTGACACATGCTGCTGGAGTCCCTGAGCCTAGAGCAAAGTTGTTCTGTCGTGCGCGCTCCGCGTTCCTGCGAGGGGTCTAAAAGACACTTAGAATAGCTAACTTGTTAAACGATTTGTTTAACCGCTTAGCCACAGGCAGGGGACTCCTCTGGCCTTCTGCATTCAGGGTCTTGACAGCCGGGGTGCCGTGGGGAGGGAGCTGCTCCCACCGGCTGGGCTCTCCAGTTAACAGCTTGCTGGCAAGGCTAATGCATGCCAGGGAACTAGCAACGCTGTTACATCCTTACTTCCTGAGTCCACATGGGAGAGTGATTCTGCTGTAAACGGGTCCTAGGATGAGATCATAGTGGTGCTGAAAACGGAAGTGAAACAGCTCAGGAGCAGGCAGGAACCACCCCTGTGAAAGGAGGTAGGCACCTTACACGGCGTTGCTCAAAAACGCTGCTCCTCTGGCAGAAGCATCCAGCGTTGCATCCTCAGAGACGGAAAAGAGCAACCGCGCCAGCCTGAGCTGAGCCTGGCAGACATGCCTGGCTCTGTTTTACCTTTTGGGTAAATAGTTTGCTCCTGGCGGGCCTGGGAGGAGTACAGATGGTCCCCAACAGGCTGAATTCACCTGCTGCAAGGAGGAGGTGGCGGGGGGGGGGGGGGTGCTGGCAGCCTGTCCCCCCAGCCTGTGGAGGAGACCCCCCCCCCCCCTTAGAGCTTCAGTTTTATTTCGTCACAATAAAACCGCCTCCCCTTATAAGCACAGTCATTCCTCTGGCCCCAGCGTCTCCTGTGGGAACCATCGCTTCCTGCCATACCCACCTCTTGTCTGAAACGCCACCTGCGCCCTGCCTCTCCACAGCTGCTGAGCTCTTTCAGCCCTGGCCGGGAGCCAGGGGCTTTGCAGGCAGCTGCCTGAGCCCTTCTAATCTGGATCCAATGAACACCTCTGTCAGGCCCGTTCTGAAAGGGGCTTTGCTTATCCACCGGGCCGGCCGGCCAGGGCCGGGCTCTTCGACCATCTTGGTGTAGGGGGACTTCTGAGAATCCTTGAAGCTAGATCAGGAAAAGAACTCTCGGTACATCTACGCAGCAGTGTTCTTCTGAAAGAACATACCGCGCGTCGACACGACAAGCCTGTACTGCGAAATAATGGGGATTTAGAGGACTTCTCGCTCCGACTCCTGTAACCCTCATTCCCCCTTCTTTAGCGCCGCTACTCAGCTTGCACCGTCTGCAGCAACGGACGTGTTTGCCTCCTGGCACCTGGGTGGTATGGAGTCTGCTGGGTAGCCCGGCGAGCGCTTCCTACTGGGGTTGGGAATGGTTAACCAGTTAACTAGTAAGCCAAACCCATCCCAGGTGGTGCTCCCCCGGGATGGTTAACCGACGCCTCAGAGCCGACACCTCCGTGTCAGCACGCTCCTTAACCCCCCCCCCCCCTGCACACAGTGAGCTCCGTCCCCGGCCCCCTCCCCACCAGCGCTGCCGCACTCCTCAGCTCTGGTAGGAGCAGATGCGGCAAGGCCCTGCCCCCTCCCCCGTTAATACCGACTATTTAAAGTCTAAATCATTGCTCAGCTCTCTCTCTGCAGGCAAAGTGACAGGAACATGCCTGTGAGGAGCCGGGGAAGATTTGAAAACGGTTCTTAATTTATTGTCTGTCTTCCCAAGCAAGTCCTACCATGTACAAGCAATAAACTGCGTCTCCTTCGGGGATAGCCAGGACACGCGCCCATTAATCACCGCTGAGTCCCTCCCTCCCGCCTCCCTTTACCCCTGTGCAAGCCACAGATCCTCGTGGCTGCCACCACCTGGCTTAGCTGTTTTACTGGCCGGTGAGGAATTGAGCCAGGGCAGTTTCCTCTCTGGTCTCCCAGAGGCTCCCATGTCTCGCCTGGGGGTGCCCTCGCAGCCTGTCAGCGTCTTGCCCGCAGACACCCAGGGAGGCTTGAGACCCTGAGTCCTAACAAGGGATGTGAATGGTGAATTGTTTAACTGCCGTGGGCAGGGAGCTGCTTCAACCCAGTGGGCCCGGCACAGGCAGGGGTGTTCCAGCCCCCCAGAACAGCCCCTGTCCATGGGGCGCCCTAGCCCAGATGTGGTGGGGGACCAGCCCAGTTGGTGTGTCCTGTCCTCCTCTAATTACCGATTAAACAGTTTTACATCCCTAGTCCTAACAATGCTCTAAACCACAAGCTAACCATCCTCCCACGTGTGCCAGTGCTGCCTGGGGCCCTGTTGCCCAAGCGTTGCCACGGAGCAGTCCTGGCCTGTCTGGCGCACTTATCCTTCCAGCCTTTGCTGTGAGACTCTTTGGGGTTACAGCTGCAAGCGCGCCAAAGCCGACAGCTTGCCACGTGCCCGGTGGTGGTGCCGAAGGAGACCCCCGCAGGGCAGGGAGAGCATGAAGTGCCACGTGCCCAGAAGGGGGGCACGGAGGTGAGCTGTTCTCCCAACAGGGAGTGGGGCCCTGCTGCACACGTCGTACAAACAGCAGCGTCCGTTCCAGAGGGACCCGGTGAGCTTCATCGGCTTCCCCTCAGATGAGCATCTCTTCTTGGGTCTTTGGAGAGCATCCGCTCTGACACACCAGGAGGGTCTCCGGCCACGTGGGCTACAGTGGGCCCTGCGCCGTGTGTCTGGGGCCTCAAGCCGCATTCACAGCACAAATACGAATTAAGGCTCCTGGCGTCCCCAGGCCAATTCTGGACAGCTCTCCCAGGGGGCTCAGAACCAAGGCTGTGGCTGAAAACAGCAGGCGTTGGAAGGGGTCTCAACCCAGCACGGCTCGGTATTCCGGTCTAGTGTGTGACCACCGGGGTGGAGGGCAAGAGGCTGACGGTCTCATTCCAGTTAAGAGAGAGCAACCGAACGTTTCCAGACTCCTGGCCTTCAGCGCTCTCCTGTCCGGGAAGCAGCGAGCGCCGCAGATGGGCTGAGACATGCTGCTGCGTTCACGTGTCTGGCGGAGAACGAGCCTGCGCTGCTTTGCCCACAGCGATGCCAAGCGCTCCACACGCTCCCCGCGACAAACCACGAGATGCCGCCTTTGCAGCCTGGCTCTGCAGCCCACCCTCCGTGCCGGCCCTGGGTCGGGTGGGGATCCATGCTGGCTCCCTGCCCGATCTCCCCAGTACTCGGCTCTGCCCTGGTGAAGGGCCCTGGAGCACAAAGCCTCTCTCATCCCCTGAGTAGACAGCGTCCACGTCCTGAGGGCAGCTTCCCTGCCACGGGCCTCCCTCCTGACTAGGCCAGGGTGCTCTTTTGTGGGCAGAGGATAGAGGAGTCTCCACAGGCCGTCCCAGGAAAGGGGTGGTTCTGGGAGAGGCCTGTGTCCACTGGGAATCAGAGTTAGGTCAGAGAGTAACTTCCAGGCCCTGGGCTGGATTGAATGGGGCTCTAGAGGCGACGGGTCCATTGGCTTTCAGCCCGGCCTATCCCCAGTGAGAGGAAAGGCAGGGCCAGGATAGCACAGCAGGCTGGAAAGATGCCCTTGTGCCCTTTCCATGAGTGACTGGTGTGGGGCTGCCTGGGTGAATTGGGCCAGAGCAGCCGTGTGTGGGAACGCTCCCCGTGAAACCTGGCCGCAGCAGAGGATCCCTGGAGACGACAATGGCGCTTTTGTTGGCGAGGCCTCGAAGGGCACATGACATCCCCTTGCACTGGGCCGCGTGGGGAGGGGGGCACTGAATCTCTTCGGCAATGCAGAAAAAGGCTGCTTGTAGCCTGACCCTCTCTGAATTGGGTGAAGGGTTTTACTCCCCAACAGCGCACGGGGTTAGGAATGGAAACTCTGCCCCCTCCCGTGTGCCCTGTGCAGGGAGGCACCCGCTACCCACGACCTTTGGACCAACGCCAAGCAGGGGTTGGAGCTCCAGACACGCCGTTTGCCATTGCTACCCCCGTCGGGTGGACGGGGTTGGCCGCGGTAACCCTAGCTCAGCGGTTCCCAGCCTTTTCCAGATGAGGACCCGTTTTGACAATTCAAGAAGACGTGGTGACCCAAGGCAATTCAAAAACGGGGGGAGGAGGGAGGGCAGAGCCACCTGGGGAGACACACGGCGACCCTTTTGAAATGGAATGGCCACCCATGTTTGGGTCCCGACTCAGCTGGAAATAGTTCTCCTCTCTGACCTTCCCCTCCCCCCCGATCAGACTGACACCTGCACCCTGCTGCAACCAGAGAGCGTGTCACGGTGCTCCCCGCCCCTCGCTGTTAGCCCCCTCCGTCCGGGGCAGGATCTTCCCCAGTTGTTTTCCAAGAGAGTGTCGAGGGATGGGGGAAACGTTCTTTAAAGGAGGATTAATTGTTGCCTTTCAGATGCTTGAAGACTGACCCCAGATCCTGCCGTCCCAGGTCATTTGGCCTGGCGGGGGCCTCCGATTTAAAAATCCTCTGTTTCCCCTTGCCTTGGAATGTGAATGATTGACAGGTCCCCTAGGAGCATGAGGTAAGGGCCTGGACCCCACCGCACGGACCTGTCGCTCACATTCTCCTGCTTCGCATTTAATCTCCAATATCCGACCCCCGGGCTCTGCCTGCCTCCCGCGAAGAAGGAGCCTGGCCTCGCTCTTCAGCCCCATCTGGGGCTCTGCATGGGCTGCCACGCAGGGCGCACGTCAATCGAGAAGCCAGGCCGTGCAGCCGTGCTCACCCCAGGGGGCTGGGCACTGGAATCACAGGGAATCGTTAATGTCATTAGACGACCGGCGTTGGGGGATGGGGCTCTTCTGGGAAACAGCACGTTGGCACACGCTGCACTGCACAAGAGAGCAGCATGATCCTACCATGGGAGCAGGAGGCAGGATCTCCCCAGGCCAAGCCCAGCTCCGCCGAGACTTACTAAAGGGGCCCTGGGCAAGCCAGGTGTTCGGGGGTTTCCCACGCTGTATTAACGTTTCCCTGGCAGGCTCAGCATATGCAAATGGCCTTGAAGATGGAAACGCCCCGCCCCCCTCCCCTGCTTTTCCAGCAGGAAGTGTTTGGATCCGTCCCTTTCCCGTTGCTTTTGGGGTCTCAGGTGGTGCGTTTCTGACAGCAGGCGATTCAGAAGGACGTGGGAGGAGGATGGTTCTGAAAGCAGGAAATTCTGCAGCGCAGGCCCCTTAGTAGCACAGTAATTCCTGCAGGCGTGGGCGGCGGGTGAAGGCCCAGCTGGGGGAGGCAAGACGAAGCCCCGCCCCTTCCCCTCCCAGACCCCGCCCCTTCAACATTCCCTCCTCCTCCAAGCCCCGCCCAACCCTGCTGAGGGCCGGGGATGCCGTGTGGCGTGACCCCAGCCTTCCCCAACTGCCGGGCTGCCGTGCGGCATGTCCCCAGCCCCTCAGCAGTGTAGGCAGTTTTGGAAAGGCAATGCCTTCCCTTGTCTGTCACCCCTCCGCCCATGCCTGCAGGATCTGTGTATGGGCCCAAAGTCTCACTGAGGCACCAGCCTGTGGGAAGTTCTGGGCCACAGCACAGGATGGTGTTTTCCGGCGTGGCTTTTGAAGGGTCCTGTTGATATTTGGCCTGAAAGGAGTTGGCAGTGCCCCTCTTCAGTGCAGTTTCAGCAGCCAAGGGACCGTATCCTGGCAAGCCCTGGTCCACACCATGGCCTCCTGCCCAAATGGCACTTGGTTGTGTCTTCCAGGCTAGCGTAGCGGAGGAGAGGGCCGGTCTGTACTGCTGTGCCGAAGAGCTTTGCAAATCCCTGGGAGCTGGGTTCTGGCTTCTCACAATTGCACGCCCACCCCCCGGCAGGAGACTCTCTTCTCAGACACCAAAATATGAATGACCAGGAAGCGGCTGGGGTGGATTTCACCTGGATCAGCGGTTCTCAAAGCGTGGTCCGCGACTGACTTGCAGGTGGGCCACAGGCTTGTGGCTTGTCCCTCCCCTCCCCTGCAGCAGGGAGCATATAGTGGTGCCCCACCCCTCCTCCCCTCCTCACCAGGTTGGAGCACCAGCACTAGCTCCTATTAGGGGGGTGGGTGGGTGGAGGGAGCCTTGTGGGATTGATCTGGTGTGCAGGGGGAGGAAGTGACTCCCCCAGCTGGTGGAAGGGGGAGTGGCAGCACAGGAAAACGCTCGCTTGGAGACTTTCCCCGCTGCTCCCATTGGCTGGAATCATGGCCAATAGGAGCAGTGGGGGATGGTGCTTGGAGTGGCAGCAGGCACAGAGCCAAGTAAGTGTTCCCTATTCCCCTCCTACCAAGACCCCGTACCCCAGCCCACTCCTGCACCCAACCCACCCCCCAGGCCGCTCCAGCACCCTATCTCCTAGTCAGACCCCGCACCCCTACTCCCTCCTATGTCCATTTTATCCTCATGGGTGGTTGGCTGGTGGTCCGGAAAAAGGTCTGTGTTCAGCGGTGTGGGCGGCGGGCCAGAAAGTTTGAGAATCTCTGGCCTAGACTGTACCCAGTGTACCTACTAGAGCCACCGGCAGAAGCTTTTCTGTCTAAGGATGTTAAATGTGGACGAATCAACTAATGGAATAGTCAATGTAATTTGCATCGACTATTTGCAGGGCTCGACAAATCCGTTTATTACTCGCCCGTGGCAAGTAGACTTCAGCCGGTCGCCGCATTCACTGGCGGTGCGTGCATGTGCAGTGTGGGTCTGGCAAGTGGATTTCGCTGCGGTTTGTCAAGCCCTGACTATTTGATTAGTCGGTAAGGGCACCTCCGCCCTTGAAATGTGGCAAGAGCCCTTCTGGCTCTTGCTACATTTCAAAGGCGGAAGCCCCGCCAGTTCCCCGTTGCGCCCCCGTCTCCCTCTCCCGCCCCCAAGATGGTACTGGGGGAAACCAGTTTTTAACACAGCTCCTCCCAGCACCCGATCCTTCTCCCCCCACTTGCTGCCTGTCTCTGAGGATATGTCTAGACTACAGGGTTTTGTCGACAGAAGTTTTGTCGACACATACTGTCAACAAAGCTTCTGTTGACAAAGAGCGTCTAGACGACATCCAGTTCTGTCAACAAAGCAAGCCGTTTTGTCGACAACAGTGTGGACGCAAAGGACAGAGTAGATGTACTAATGCCTTCTATCGACAGAACTCTGTCGACAAAAGGCGTTATTCCTTGTAGAATGAGGTTTACATACGTTGACAAACCTGCTGACTTTTGTCGACGTTATGTCGACATAACTCAAAGGCAGTGTGGACGTAGGTATAGTTTTGTCGACAAAACCCTGTAGTCTAGACACACCCTGATAGAGGCAGCCCGGGGAAGGGGTGGAAGTGACTAGTTGACTAGTCGCTAACATCCCTGTTTCCATCCCCTGCAGAATGTCCTTCAGGGAGACCAATGGGGGAAATACAGCCCAAGGCTGAAGGAAGAGGAGCTGCATGGAGCTGCTGCTGTTTCTTTTACAGGCGCTTTCCTAGGAGCTGGTCTCAAAGCTGCATTTCTCAGCTGAGCACGTGAGCCGCCTACGCCTGGCCAAAATGACCTGCTCCTTGACGGGTCGCTGGGCTCAGGGCCAAGAGAGCCAGAGGGTCAGAACAGTTAGAAACAAAAGATTGCTCGGAATGCCAGGCTGGAGGCTGGGAAGGCAAAACGTTCCACCGGCGGGCTCCCAGGCGTTTGCCCCACAGGGGCCCTCGCGCGCAGCTTGGGGTACAATAGGTATTGGCTTGAGCCCAAATCCGGCTCCAGTCCAGCCATCCCTAAGTTGACTCTCCAAAGCTGCACCTCAGTCCCTTCCTCGCATACGTTTCTGTGCAATACAGGCTCTGCCTGGCCCTCGTGAACTTATGAAGAGAGAATAAAAAGCCTGAGACTGTTCAGCTTAGAAAAGAGGAGACTAGGGCCATGTCTACACTCGCGGCTTCTTGCGCGAGTAATATGCAAATGAGGCTAAGCGTGGAATATCGCTGAGCCTCATTTGCATGCCTAATGAGCCCCCATTTTTTTCAGACGAGGCTCTTGCGCAAGAAGGAGCATCTACGCTTCCTCCTCTAGCGCAAGAAAAACCCTCTTGCGCAAGGGCCGTTACACCTATAACTTGACAGGAAGAACGGCCTTGCGCAAGAGGATTTTTCGTGCGCAAGAAGGGGCAGTGTCGACGCTCCTTCTTGCGCAAGAGCCTCTTCTGAAAAAAAATGGGGGCTCATTAGGTATGCAAATGAGGCTCAGCGATATTCCATGCTTAGCCTCATTTGCATATTACTCGCGCAAGAAGCCGCGAGTGTAGACGCCGCCTAAGGGGGGATAGGAGAGGGGTTTGTAAAATGACGTACGGAGAAAGTGAATAAGGAAAAGTTCGTTACTTGTTCCCATAACACAAGTACTAGGGGTCACCAAATGAAATGAATAGGTAGCAGGTTTAAAACAAACAAAAGGAAGTATTTCTTCATGCAGCGCACAGTGGACCTGTGGAACTCCTTGCCAGAGGAGTTTGTGAAGACTAGATCTTTAACAGGGTTCAAAAAAGAGCTAGATGAATTCATGGAGATTAGGTCCACGAATGGCTATCAGCCAGGAAGGGCAGGGGTGGTGTCCCTAACCTCTGTTTGGCAGATGCTGGAAATGGATGACAGGAGGGATCACTTGATGATTCCCTGTTCTGTTCCCTCCCTCTGGGGCACCTGGTGCTGGCCACTGTCGGCAGACAGGACACTGGGCTAGAAGGATCTTTGGTCTGACCCAGCGTGGCCATTTTTATGTTCTTAAGAACACGCTGTGCAGGACTTCCTGAATTGGAGGTGGGGAATGGGCTGCAAAGGCTTTCACTTCTCTGTGTACACATCCGTCACCCATGTGCCATGGGCTGGTGCTCCCCGCGCAGTTCCTTGTAGGACGTCTGCCCCAGAGAGACACCACTTGGCATCGTCGGGAGGAGCTTGGCAGTGGCTGAGGAGGGAGGGTCTGACGCTGGCCAGAGCAAGGGGCAGCAATGCAGGTTTCCTGGGCTGCCTTCCCCATAACTGCTCTTGGACCAGTTCCCGGATCTGCCTGTGCTTCAGTTTAGGTAAAGCGCTTGGAGACCCGCGGGCGAAACGGGCCAGAGAATTTCTGGGCCTGGCGTCTAGATTCCCCCTCGCTCCTGAGGCTGTGTCTGCACGCAGGCTCCCTCACTGTTGCTCTGTACAGGGGCGGGGAGGCCGCTGACCCACAGAAAAATCAGATGGTTTCTGGGTCACCATCACAGGATGGCAGGCCTTCGTGGAGACAAGACGTGCTTGCAGGTGGTTTTAAAACCCTCCCGCTCTCCGTGCTTTGTTCCTGAGCCCTTTGGTTTGAGGAGGCTGTGTGGTCGCGGTCGTAGATAGCTGAGGAGAAGGACCCCGGACACCCACGCCCAGTCAGCCCTGCGGGGAAGCACAGTGGGGCCCGGTGTGCGAGCAGGAGGGTTGTGGAATGCCGCTCCCGGGGAGGTAAAGGCACCAGGCCTGACGCCTGAGGAGAGGAGACGGTGCACGTAGCTCAGCACTGCAGCAGGAAGCCCCAGGGGGCAGTCCCGCAGGCCGAGCGAGAGGTCCGTCTGCCGGAGCTTTGTGCGAGGAGTGATCTCAAGCTCCGGGATCAGTCAGATGGCGGAAGGGGCTAACTTAGGGAAAAAAACGTATTTGGGATGTTTTGCCAGCAGTCCCTTCATTGTGTTCTCTGCTCGTTTTCGGCTTCCCATGGCCACTTCTCTGTTTCCGAGACTCATAAATCCTCAGGTTCTCCCAGGCGGGAGGGGCGACCATCGAATCGGCTGCGACATGGGTAAGTTTTGTTTGTGTGTTGCCCAGTTACCGGGAGCACAGGGCCAGAGTATGCTCAGCGGCATTCACACAGGCCAACTTGGGCGAGTGTTTGACCTCTCTTGCTGGCTGTGCGCGGTACACAGGGCTGGGCCAGTCGTATTCTGTGAATGGGGGGAACCAGCCGAAGCCCTTCCGCCTCCATCCCCCCGTTGGCAGGCCTGGTGTGCTAGTATTGCTCCACGTCGGAGCTAGCGAAGAGCCCGAGAGGGAAACGCACGGGATATTTAGCAATAAAAAAAGAAGGGTTTAATTTTCTCTCACATCAGTTTCAGGGGTCTAAGAGCACTCAGGAGATGAATAAAGAGGGCAAACGTGGCCTCTCGGGGTGAGGGAGGCAGATTTGGTTTGAAACAATTAACATTCCACACACTGAAAATATTCCCACTTCCCCCGCATTATTAACGGTTCGAGAGCTGCTCTCCCAGCGTCAGAAACTCCAGCCTGCAGTTGCGGTGGCAGCGAAAGACACCTCATTCGGTCGCACAGAGAAGCTACTTGCTGTGTTACAGCAAGGGGCCTGTTTAGGAGCCGAGGCAGGGAGTAGCTATCCCGCAAGCCGTGCACATCTGTGCTGGGACTGAGGGCGTGGGGGGTGCTCTCCCTCTCCCGCTCCAGCTTGCAGTAGTTCCTTTCTATCCAGGGTTTGCAGTTTGGTTCAGTGGCTCTCAGCCTCCCCTTCCCTCTTTGTTCCTGCTCCTGTCCCATGCGAGTGGGGCGTTGCGACTAGCCGTGCTATCGGTGGCGCAGGTGTGATCAGAGTTCCACCTACAGCCTGTGTCGGTGACTTCCCCTGCAATCTCTAGCTAGGGCGGTGTGTTGGGGGAAGGAGATAGCGCTATTGACATATACACTGGAGCAACCGTGTACACAGGCCGTGTTAACGTTAGATTTCCCACCTGACTCCCTAGCCCCTGGCTCTGAGAGCTAACGTTGCCGCTTCGTTGGCGATCGTCATCTCTGTGAGCCTGAGAAGATCAATCTTGTTTACTATGCGGATTAGGAAATCCAAAGGAGAAACCTGGTTATTCACCAGAGGTAGGGAGGGGGACGTTGCTATTTCCAAACCATTTCCTTCTCTGATGTCCGGGGGACACTGCAGCAGGAAATAATCTTTCACCTGTCACTTAAATGGAGAGTGTTGGCTCATGTTAAAAATCCAGTGGCATATTTTTCCCATTGACTATCCAGGCTGAATTCCAGTTTGAGTAATTGCAGTCTGATTCCCTAAACCCCTCTGCAGAGACATCTGGACCTAGGGGTCTTCTAGACTCTTTCTGGACTGTTCTGTGCTCCTTTCAAAGGATGCTACAACACAGCGGTAGGGATTGTATGAGATTAGAGCGCAAACTCTTGGGGGATGGGTCTAGACTGACCGGTGGTGCACAGCATTCCTGACTGGGGCTTTGCAGGGCTGTGGTAATAGGGAGTTTGTCCAATGTTTGGATTTTTTGGTACAAAATTGATCGACCGAGGGAGCTACAAGTCTGTCAAATTGGGGGATGGAGGAAGAAGCCACCATGGCTGAACTCCTTGTAACTGTACAGTCAGTCAGATTGGCATTTACAATTGTGGTGCCTTTGACCAATCCTTCAGAAAATGCTACAGAGTTTCTGTCTCAGAACGAGTGTGATGATCTTCTTTCTCGGTGGAGAGGCATTTGCAGGCTCTCTTGTGTTCCTGCTCCAAACACACAGGGCGGATTGGCCCGGCAGGATACCGGGAATTTCCCGGTGGGCCGTCGTGTCCGCATGCCGTTGCCCCTCACTTGGAGCAGCTCTGTATGCAGCACGCAGAGCCTGACCCGCCACCTGCGCCGTGTGCCGGATATGACATGGGGCGGGGCCTGAGGGGCACACAGCGGTGACGTCATGGGGAGGGCCATTCTCAACCCATTTCCCGGGCCTATTTTGATTGCCAATGTGCTCCTGCAAACACCCCAACCGTCTCCGCTTCAGAAACATTCTTCTGTCACTGCAGTATAGGGGGCATGATGCCAAAACCTCTGGTGTTAGGTCAGTGATCCTGGCTGTTCAGCAGAAAAGGACCGGGGGGTTACCGTGGATGAGAAGCTGGATATGAGTCAACAGTGTGCCCCTGAAGCCAAGAAAGCTAATGGCATATATGGATGCATTAGGAGGAGCATTGCCAGCCGATCTAGAGAAGTGATTATTCCCCTTTATTCGACACGGGTGAGGCCACATCTGGAGTATTGCGTCCACTTCTGGGGCCCCCGTTACAGAAAGGATGTGGACGCATTGGAGAGGGTCCAGCAGAGGGCAACCAAAATGATAAGGGGGCTGAAGCACATGACCAACAAGGAGAGGCTGAGGGATTTGGGCTTGTTGAGTCTGCAGAAGAGAAGGGTGAGGGGGGATTTGATAGCAGCCTTCAACTTCCTGAAGGGAGGTTCCAAAGAGGGTGGAGAGAGGCTGTTCACAGTAGTGATGGATGGCAGAATGAGGAGCAATGGTCTCAAGTTGCAGTGGGGGAGGTCTAGGTTGGATATTAGGAAAACTATTTCCCTAGGAGGGTGGGGAAGCACTGGGACTGGTTCCCTAGGGAGGGGGTAGAATCTCCATCCGTAGAGGTTTTTAAGTCCCAGCATGACAAAGCACTAGCTGGGATGGGATAGCTCAGTGGTTTGAACATTAGACCCAGAGTTATGAGTTCAATCCTTGAGGGGGCCGTTTAGGGATCTGGGACACATCTGTCAGGGATGGTACTTGGTCCTGCTGTCAAGTCAGGGGACTGGACTTGATGACCTTTCAAGGTCCCTTCCAGTTCTATGAGATAGGTATATCTCCATATATTACATTATTGAATTGGGCTTGCACCTGTGGAACTCCTTGCCAGAGGAGGCTGTGAAGGCTAGGACTATAATAGAGTTTAAAGAGAAGCTAGATAATTTCATGGAGGTTAGGTCCATAAAAGGCTATTAGCCAGGGGATAAAATGGTGTCATTGGCCTCTGTTTGTCAGAGGCTGGAGAGGGATGGCAGGAGACAAATCGCCTGATCATTGTCTTTGGTCCACCCTCTCTGGGGCACCTGGTATTGGCCACTGTCGGCAGACAGGACACTGGGCTAGATGGACCTTTGGTCTGACCCAGTACGGCCATTCTTATGTTCTTATGGACGCGGTGACTCCTGAGGTCTCTTCCAGCCCTAGGATTCGATGATTCCTGGCTCTGGGGATTCTCTCTGGGCTGTTCGTCACTAACAGAGAAGATGCATCTCACAGAAACAAAGTCCGTTTAGAAGACCCATGCACCTTTCCGTTTTAGGATGTTTTTTTCACTTTCATAATAAAGGCCCCAATATCAGAAATAATTAAGGCTCATCAAGAATATAATTTCTCAAATGATTCTCCATGCATGCAAGTTGTTCCTAGTGCTGGATATTGCATGTGATTTAAAATGTGCATTCATTCGTCTCTTTCATCCGCAGATGGTAGCCAGTATCTGCATATGTAATTTATATCTCCTTGAGTGGAATTATCGGATGAAATATGCATTACACAGCTCCATTAACATTTTTACTCCCACGGCTTTTAGCTCTTGGGTTAGTTAATATTACACACACAGAGCGTGTGGGTCCTTATTGCAAAGCAAGAAGTTGCACAGAGGGATTTAAAGCAGCTACAGAATGCATTCCAGGTCAGGTTGAATGTCTTGAAATAGAATCAAATTGAGCTACTAAATTACAAGAAAGCAGGCCAGAAAGGGGCATCTCTTCTCTGAAGCATTGGATGTTTCGGACATAAAATCAGACAGACCTCTGTGGAGCCTTCCCCTTAAGTCTCCCAAACCTAAAGGCGTCTGCAGAATCCTTAATATCCAAAGGTATTTCTATCCCATCCTTACATGATTATTGAAAGACTAAGTATTGAAACCTGAAAGCCAACAAAGAACCCCCCCAGTGTTGAATGGAATTTGGTCCTCGGTGCTCGAGCAACTTTGGGGGGCAAGGAGAAAAACAGAAATGGATGAAATGCAAGGAACGTAGATGATTCTTTCTCAGCAGACAATGTAAGGTTAACCAATGCACCATCTGCATGTGTCTCTGTTAGTTTAAACGGAACGTTTGAGGGTCTTTGTTGGGTTATACAACATACTAGTTTGAGTCCAGCTTGCGGATTTTTTTCGTATTTTGGTTTTCCCTCCAGGTAAAAAATAGGAACCATTAATTAAAATGGAAACCCCACCCGCCTGGCACTAGAAAATGACTGCAGTGGGTTCCGTTTCTCACTCCGGCTCAGAGGAGCAGTGGCCAGGGCTGATGTGACTCGTTAATGGATAATGACTCCCCTAGACACATCCTTCGCAGAGCTGGCGTCGCCGCTCTAAATGGGCAGGGCCCCCAGTGGCTTTGAAGAATTTCACTCCTGGGAGATGCTCTTCAAGGCCTAATGAGCTTTAATGACTTTGAGGCCTGCCGAATGCTGCTTCCCTGCTTTGCTGCATCTTGCCTGTCGCTGTAGACCTGGCGCCTCCCCCGGGGGGGGGGGGTGGCCGTGCGCTCACTCGTGAAAGGTGCTCCAGTGGGAAGGCTGTAGCCCTGTGAGAACGGCAGTAGCCACAGCCAGCGTGAGGAAACCAGCAGTAGCTGGCACACGTGCTGATGTGGTAGAGCTGAAGCCGGAGATGCAACCTGAGGCTTGTAAAAGACAAAAACTCCTGCAGCAGGGCCCCGATGAAGCTTGGACACCGATGCTGCCTGTGCCTAGGAGCAGCCATAGCCAAGGGCTACGCTAAATCCTTCCCTACTGGCTCTGGGGTGTGAAAAATCCACACCTCTGAGCCAGGTAAAACCGACCTGGCCCCCGGGACCGACAGAGCTCGGTCAGCAAATGAACCTTCCATCTCTGCGCTGCCGCCTCTCAGGGCAGGGCATTCTCCACTGTGATGGGAGAGCCCCGTCCATCACCAAGGGGCAGCACGGTGCAGGCCCTACAGCAGCGATGGGCCCCCCGAGGCTGGCGAGTGTCCGCAGGAGTGGGCCTCCTTCATCTCAGTGGGCCTCCAGGCGGTTGTAGTCCAGGTGATCTGCTGGGACAGGGTGGTTGTGCTAGTATTTGCAGGGAGGAGGGGGACTGAACCGTAGCAGCGCAGTGATTGGATGCCGCGGGCGCGCCCGGCGCTCAGTCAGTGCTGTGAGTAATACCAGTAGGAAAAAAAACCCGACACGGATGGAAACCAGTGGAATCTGGCTGCCCTGCGCATGGGCAACGGTCAAGAAAACGTCTCTGGGGCCACACACAGCCCCCCGACAGGCCACTGGTTGCTCACCACAGCTCTACAGCTGTCTGCTTCCACTCTGGGGCTGGGCCGGGGGGAGAGCACCCGCCAGCCTGCAGAGTGTGCTGAGTGTGACCGCGGCGCGGCTGCTGGCTTTGGGGCCCAGTGCGGAGGGAGCTGGAGGATCTAACGTGGATGTACAGCTGCTTGGCGTTTAACCCGAGCCCACGTCTTGGCCTCTGCTTTCCCGAGGGCTGACCCGTCCCCTGTCCTAGGAGGGCACGTGGCACGTTGATTGCTGTTTGACTGTCACGTCCTGTTTTGGAAGAGGCTCCTCCTCCTGGGCAAAGCTAGGAGCGCCAGCAGCCAGCACTCCAGGTGCCAGACGTGGCTTTGGTCAGTAAGAGGAACTGCCCCTGAAAAGCCAGGAGCCGAGCTTTGCTTAAAGTCCTTACTAAAGAGCTTTGTTTCAATGCAGGTGCACCCTGGGAATTCTGCTGTATTGGTTGCTCCGGTTTACTTGGGCCCGGCGCACACTGGTGGAGAAAATCGATGCAAGATACGCAATTCCAGTTATGTGAATTGCATAGCTGGAGTCGGTGTCCTTGTACCGATTTTTCTAGGGCGGCCCCACAGTGGGGAGTTGGATGGGAGAAATGCTTTTGTTGACTTCCTTACTCCTCGTGACAATGAAGAGTACTGGCTCTGATGGTGACACCCTCAGCATTTGATTTAGCAGGACTTTAATAGACCTGCTAAATCGAGCCCCAGAGAATCGATCGCCAGGGCGTCAGTCCTCCTGCAAGTGGAGACTGGGCCTAAGGGTTCTTGGCTCCTACTTCCCCCGGTCTTGGATACACGAGATAAATAGCTCTTTAGCAGGGAGAACAATCCAGCCTGTTTTCCTTGACATTCATCGGAGTAGACTGTGAAGGACTGTTGGAGGCGCTGAACGTGGGCGAAGGGAAAAACACCCGCGTCTGTCTGTGGCTGGCGTATTGTAACACACAACCCATCTGCAGCAGTCATGAAGGGTTCATGCAGGGTAGTGGAAGGGGTTGCCGAGGCAAAGAGTGGGAGAAACTTCTTCTGGCGGAAGCGTGCCACACAGCCTGTTTTGTCATGCACCCCAAGTGGAGCGTGCTTTCACAGTCGCCGATTTTGATGCTGATCAACTGCTACAACAATCTCTTTCACTCAGAAACCTCTGCTGGCCTGTGTGACGTGTCCCGTTCCCCCATGGTTCTTTGCCTCCAGCTACGGGCGAGACCCGAGGCGGACTGGACTATTTGGTTTGGAGCCTAGCTTTTATATTTTTACCGAGATTTTTCTTCTCTTCAAGGCTGGAGTCAGACATTGCCCATTGGTCGGAGTCGGCCGTTCTTCACGATGGACTTGTCCTCCCGCCGTTCCCTAGTTGGTAGTTATGTTCCTAAAATAAAACAGAGCCAAGAACTAGCCGCAGACACGGTCACCACATGGCGAAGCAGCGTGGGGCAGCGTAGAACTGTGGGTCTGACTAGAGTTGTAGGAGGGGGAAGAGCACTGGCTGGCAGCGAGTGAGCGTGTGAGAAGTTCGCAATGTCTGCCAGAATTACGACTCCGGCCAGGGCTTTCGTCCTGCCGCCAGGAAGGGTCGTTCCTCTGTTTCAGTGTAAAAGCCCATCTTGTGGCTTGTGCTCCGGCGTGGCTCGCTTGGCGCGACAGCGAGAGATTTAAGCAGCTTGTCTCAGAGGAGTAATTCAGGAAGAGATCAAAAGGCGACAGCTTAATCCGGGGTTGGCCTGGCACAAGCAGTGGGAAGTGCCGGAATGTTCCGAGCCGCAGCAGAGGCCTGAGGGACGAGGAGGCCGCTGAACGTTCCTGGCCGGGAGGCTGGTGGGGTGGGGAATGGGTTTCCGAGGAGCCCGGGGACTTGGCTTCGTCTCTGCAATGGGTGCACAGAGACTTTGCTGCTTGGAGCCATGGGGGCCGACAGCTTCTGCGGGCCCCCAGGCAAGGGGTGTGGGGGGAGAGGGGGACTGGGCCGGCGCGGCTCCAGTTTGGGTGGTTCTAGCACAGAAAAGGTGCCGTGGTTTTCACCGGGGTGTTCTCTCTCACACGTAGTGCCTCAGTAAGGGCACTGCCTGGCTTCTCCACCCTCTCTGCTCTTGTCGATCCACGGCGCTCAGCCTTTCCGGATGACTGTCCTCCCAGGAGTCTGGTTTGTCCTGCAGACCCCACATTACCCCTCCCTTGAAAATGCCGTGCTCACATACTCAGCTCTACCAACACAGGAGTCACAGCACACCACGACTGGCAAATCGGTGGCTTTCTCATTTTTGCTGTGTCATTAGGGTGGATCCGTTGGGATGTGAATATGGCGTTTGCATTTCGGTGGACAGGACAGTCTAAATACGTCGCCGTGTGAAATTTGAGTTTGTTCTGACTTGGCTAGCGCTTTTTATGTCGCCTGTTGTACGGCGAGGCAAATCTCTTGATGAGTTGACGTACCACCATTGGAGACCTCCGTGGACCCGGGTGAGAACCACTGGTGTAGATCGTAGTTAGACCCAGACTCACCGTTAGGAGGCAGCATTTTCTGGGTGCTGGTTATTCCAGCAAAATGCAGGACAATGTAGCACTTTAAAGACTAACAAGATGGTTTATTAGGAGCTTTCGTGGGCCAGACCCACTTCCTCAGATCAAATAGTGGAAGAAAGTAGTCACAACCATATATACCAAAGGATACAATTTAAAAAAATGAACAAATATGAAAAGGACAAATCACATTGCAGAACAGAAGGAGGATGCGGGGGGGTGGGAAGGGGGAGGAAGGAAGGTAAGTGTCTGTGAATTGCTGATATTAAAGGTAGGGAGAGTGGGATGTTTGTGAGTTAATGGTATTACAGGTGATAATTGGGGAAACTGTCTTGATAATGGGTGAGAAAGTTCAAAGACTTGTTAAGTCCTTGTCGGTAAGTGTCGAATTTTAACATGAATGACAGTTCAGAGGATTCCCTTTCAAGTGCAGATGTAAAAGGTCTTTGTAGCAGAATGCAGGTGGCTAAGTCATTTAGAGAGTGTCCTTTCTGGTTAAAGTGGCAAGAAACTGTTTTCTCTTTGTGATCTTGTCTAATATCTGTTTTGTGGGCATTAATCCTTTGGCGAAGTGTCTGAGATGTTTGTCCAATGTACATAGCAGACGGACACTTTCGGCACATGATAGCGTAGATTATATTTCTGGATGCGCAGGAATATGTGTTCTTGATCTTATAACTCACTTGGTTAGGTCCAATAATGGTATCAGCAGAATGAATATGTGGACAAAGCTGGCAACGGGGTTTGTTGCAAGGGAAGGTACCAGGGTTGGTATTAGTGTGGTATGTCCTGTGGTGGTTGGTAAGAATCATCTTGAGGTTAGGTGGTTGTCTATAGGAGACTATGGGTCTGTCTCCCAGAGCCTCTTTGAGTATGGTATCCTGTTCCAATATAGGCTGTAGTTTCTTGATAATGTGTTGGACAGGTTTAAGTTGGGGGTTGTAGGTGATGACAAGTGGTGTTCTATTGTTGGTTTTCTTGGGTCTGTCTTGAAGTAGATGGTTTCTAGGTATTCGTCTGGCTCTTTCAATTTGCTTTTTTGTTTCTCTGGGTGGGTAGTTGAGATTTATAAATGCTTGGTAGAGATCCTGAAGCTTCTGATCTCTGTCAGTGGGGTTAGAGCAGATGCGGTTGTATCGAAGGGCTTGGCTATAGACGATGGATCGTGTGGTGTGTTCTGGATGGGAGCTGGATGCATGTAGGTAACTGTATGAGTCAGTGGGTTTTCTGTAGAGAGTGGTGTCTAATTTTCCATTGTTGATTTGTACGGTGGTGTCCAGGAAGTGGATCTCTCGTGTAGAATGGTCCAGGCTGAGGTTGATGGTGGGGTGTAGGTTGTTGAAATCTCTGTGGAATATCTCCAGTGTTTCTTGGCCATGTGTCCAGATCATAAAGATGTCATCGATGTACCGTAGGTAGAGGAGGGTGAAAGGGGACGGGAGTTGAGGAAACGTTGTTCTAGGTCAGCCATAAAGATGTTAGCATACTGTGGGGCCATGCGTGTACCCATGGCTGTGCCGCTGATCTGGAGGTATAAGTTGTTCTCAAACCGGAAATAATTGTGGGTGAGAACAAAGTTACATAGGTCTGCTATCAGGTTGGCAGTAGTGTCCTCTGGGATAGTGTTTCTAATTGCTTGTAATCCGTCTTCATGTGGGATGTTGGTATATAGAGCTTCTACATCCATGGTGGCAAGGATGGTATTATTGGGGAGGTTATCGATGTTTTGTAATTTCCTTAGGAAGTCAGTAGTGTCTCGGAGATAGCTGGGGGTATTGGTTACGAAGGGTTTGAGAAGAGTGTCTACATAGCTGGATAGACCAGTAGTGAGCGTGCCAATACCAGAGATGATGGGACGTCCGGGGTGCCCAGGTTTATGGATCTTGGGAAGTAGATAGAACAATCCTGGTCGGGGGTCAGAAGGTGATTCTGTGAGGATTTGTTCCCGAGTAGCTGTGGGGAGGCTTTTAAGGAGACAGTGTAGTTTCTTTGGTAGTCCAAGGTGGGATCAGAGGGGAGAGGTTTGTAAAATGTGGTGTTCGAGAGTTGTCTGGTTGCCTCCTGGTTATAGTCGGCCTTATTCATAATGACCACAGCACCCCCTTTGTCAGCTGGTTTGATTACAATGTCCAGGTTGTTTTTGAGACTCTGGATGGCATGGTGTTCAGCGCGGCTAAGATTGTGTGTCGCTTGTTGTCGTTTGTGAATAATGTCAGTCTGTGCGTTGTTGCGGAAGCTGTGTATATAGAAATCCAGATTGTAATTCCGACCGTCAGGGGGAGTCCATATAGAATTATTTTTCCTTTGGTGTTGGTAGGGGGGATCTGGTAGGTCAGATTGATGTTCAGTGGTGGTTTGGAAATATTCTCGGAGACGGAGGCGGCGAAAAAAAGCCTCAAGGTCACCACAAAATTGTATCCAGTTTGTGGGGGACGTGGGGCAGAAAGAGAGACCCCGGGACAAGACAGACTCTTCTGCTGGATTGAGTTTGTAGCTGGAGAGGTTAACAATATTATCCGGTGGGTTGAGGCAGTTGCTGTTGTAGCCAGTGGTATGGAGCAGGTTAGAAAATTTATTGTCTTTTCTTTGTTGTAGGGAATAGAAGTGTGTATAGTAGATTTCTTGTCTGGTGGAACAAAAGTCTTGCAAGGTGTCAGTCGGTGTGGATGTTTGTCTTGAGATGAGACGATCTAAGTTAGAAATGTCATTCTTGATGGTTTTCTGTTTCTTGTATAAAATACTTATCAGGTGGTTTCTTAATTTCTTGGATAGTGTGAGGCAGAGTCTTTCACTGTAGTCAGTGAAGTATGTTGATCTTAGTGGATTGTTCACTTTCAGTCCTTTGGGTACGATGTCCATTTTCTTGCACTTGGATAGAAAGATGATGTCTGTCTGTATCTGTGCGAGTTTCTTCATATGGTTGATGGATTTCCATTCCAAACGGCTAAATGTAGTGCCTTGCATGTAGAATAGTGATAGAAATGTAGCCGTGTTAGTCTGGGGTAGTTGAAGCAAAATGCAGGACAATGTAGCACTTTAAAGACTAACAAGATGGTTTATTAGATGATGAGCTTTCGTGGGCCAGACCCACTTCCTCAGATCAAATAGTGGAAGAAAGTAGTCACAACCATATATACCAAAGGATACAATTTAAAAAAATGAACAAATATGAAAAGGACAAATCACATTGCAGAACAGAAGGAGGATGCGGGGGGGTGGGAAGGGGGAGGAAGGAAGGTAAGTGTCTGTGAATTGCTGATATTAAAGGTAGGGAGAGTGGGATGTTTGTGAGTTAATGGTATTACAGGTGATAATTGGGGAAACTGTCTTGATAATGGGTGAGAAAGTTCAAAGACTTGTTAAGTCCTTGTCGGTAAGTGTCGAATTTTAACATGAATGACAGTTCAGAGGATTCCCTTTCAAGTGCAGATGTAAAAGGTCTTTGTAGCAGAATGCAGGTGGCTAAGTCATTTAGAGAGTGTCCTTTCTGGTTAAAGTGGCAAGAAACTGTTTTCTCTTTGTGATCTTGTCTAATATCTGTTTTGTGGGCATTAATCCTTTGGCGAAGTGTCTGAGATGTTTGTCCAATGTACATAGCAGACGGACACTTTCGGCACATGATAGCGTAGATTATATTTCTGGATGCGCAGGAATATGTGTTCTTGATCTTATAACTCACTTGGTTAGGTCCAATAATGGTATCAGCAGAATGAATATGTGGACAAAGCTGGCAACGGGGTTTGTTGCAAGGGAAGGTACCAGGGTTGGTATTAGTGTGGTATGTCCTGTGGTGGTTGGTAAGAATCATCTTGAGGTTAGGTGGTTGTCTATAGGAGACTATGGGTCTGTCTCCCAGAGCCTCTTTGAGTATGGTATCCTGTTCCAATATAGGCTGTAGTTTCTTGATAATGTGTTGGACAGGTTTAAGTTGGGGGTTGTAGGTGATGACAAGTGGTGTTCTATTGTTGGTTTTCTTGGGTCTGTCTTGAAGTAGATGGTTTCTAGGTATTCGTCTGGCTCTTTCAATTTGCTTTTTTGTTTCTCTGGGTGGGTAGTTGAGATTTATAAATGCTTGGTAGAGATCCTGAAGCTTCTGATCTCTGTCAGTGGATTGTTCTATCTACTTCTATCTACTTCCCAAGATCCATAAACCTGGGCACCCCGGACGTCCCATCATCTCTGGTATTGGCACGCTCACTACTGGTCTATCCAGCTATGTAGACACTCTTCTCAAACCCTTCGTAACCAATACCCCCAGCTATCTCCGAGACACTACTGACTTCCTAAGGAAATTACAAAACATCGATAACCTCCCCAATAATACCATCCTTGCCACCATGGATGTAGAAGCTCTATATACCAACATCCCACATGAAGACGGATTACAAGCAATTAGAAACACTATCCCAGAGGACACTACTGCCAACCTGATAGCAGACCTATGTAACTTTGTTCTCACCCACAATTATTTCCGGTTTGAGAACAACTTATACCTCCAGATCAGCGGCACAGCCATGGGTACACGCATGGCCCCACAGTATGCTAACATCTTTATGGCTGACCTAGAACAACGTTTCCTCAACTCCCGTCCCCTTTCACCCCTCCTCTACCTACGGTACATCGATGACATCTTTATGATCTGGACACATGGCCAAGAAACACTGGAGATATTCCACAGAGATTTCAACAACCTACACCCCACCATCAACCTCAGCCTGGACCATTCTACACGAGAGATCCACTTCCTGGACACCACCGTACAAATCAACAATGGAAAATTAGACACCACTCTCTACAGAAAACCCACTGACTCATACAGTTACCTACATGCATCCAGCTCCCATCCAGAACACACCACACGATCCATCGTCTATAGCCAAGCCCTTCGATACAACCGCATCTGCTCTAACCCCACTGACAGAGATCAGAAGCTTCAGGATCTCTACCAAGCATTTATAAATCTCAACTACCCACCCAGAGAAACAAAAAAGCAAATTGAAAGAGCCAGACGAATACCTAGAAACCATCTACTTCAAGACAGACCCAAGAAAACCAACAATAGAACACCACTTGTCATCACCTACAACCCCCAACTTAAACCTGTCCAACACATTATCAAGAAACTACAGCCTATATTGGAACAGGATACCATACTCAAAGAGGCTCTGGGAGACAGACCCATAGTCTCCTATAGACAACCACCTAACCTCAAGATGATTCTTACCAACCACCACAGGACATACCACACTAATACCAACCCTGGTACCTTCCCTTGCAACAAACCCCGTTGCCAGCTTTGTCCACATATTCATTCTGCTGATACCATTATTGGACCTAACCAAGTGAGTTATAAGATCAAGAACACATATTCCTGCGCATCCAGAAATATAATCTACGCTATCATGTGCCGAAAGTGTCCGTCTGCTATGTACATTGGACAAACATCTCAGACACTTCGCCAAAGGATTAATGCCCACAAAACAGATATTAGACAAGATCACAAAGAGAAAACAGTTTCTTGCCACTTTAACCAGAAAGGACACTCTCTAAATGACTTAGCCACCTGCATTCTGCTACAAAGACCTTTTACATCTGCACTTGAAAGGGAATCCTCTGAACTGTCATTCATGTTAAAATTCGACACTTACCGACAAGGACTTAACAAGTCTTTGAACTTTCTCACCCATTATCAAGACAGTTTCCCCAATTATCACCTGTAATACCATTAACTCACAAACATCCCACTCTCCCTACCTTTAATATCAGCAATTCACAGACACTTACCTTCCTTCCTCCCCCTTCCCACCCCCCCGCATCCTCCTTCTGTTCTGCAATGTGATTTGTCCTTTTCATATTTGTTCATTTTTTTAAATTGTATCCTTTGGTATATATGGTTGTGACTACTTTCTTCCACTATTTGATCTGAGGAAGTGGGTCTGGCCCACGAAAGCTCATCATCTAATAAACCATCTTGTTAGTCTTTAAAGTGCTACATTGTCCTGCATTTTGCTTCAACTACCCCAGACTAACACGGCTACATTTCTATGGTTATTCCAGGGCTGCCTACCGTGTCTAGCTTGGGCCAGTGGGCGGCTGCAGTAGGGCCGCCCGTTTGTGTCTAGCATGCGCGGGTTCAGAACTGGCCCTCTGCACCAGGAAACCTGGGAATCCCTCTAGCAACGACACAGGCGGGCCCAGTGCCTGTTGTTTTAGACATGTAACATGCTGCAGAATCCCCGTGGCAGCTGGTTCGCAATCCGTTCTGGCTGCGAGACGAGGCTCCTCTATTCTCAGCTCTGGGGCCGAGTACAAACAATGCCGCAGTTAATTGTGCCCCACCCCTCTCCGAGTGCCAAGAGCTGCCTCCGCCCATGAGAGCTAACCCTCCTGCCTGCAGAAGCTACCTCTGTCCAGCTGGATGCCTGGGATGTGCCCTGGCCCACATCCTAGGGGTGCAGAAGGGGCGTGCCCTGCGGTGGTCACTCTGGGCTGCGTTTTAAGAAACGCGAGAAACAAACCAGCCCCCATCTTGTAATTTCAGCTTAAAAAAATCTTCCAGCTGGCCCACGCCAGTAATCTCCCCCTGCCCCGGCAGGGAGAAACCCAAGCCCTCATGCGTGACAGGTATCGTACTGCCAGCCTGGCCCCGCCCACACGCCACCCCCAGAACATGCTCCAGGGCTGGGGAGACTGGAGCCGTGGGTCACCCGCCCTCCCCGTGATGCTGGGGGGAGTGGCTTGGCTCCCATGGGAGGCAGGGCCTGTGCAGAAGGGGTGGGGCTAGGGGCAGGGCTGAGGGTGCCCTACTTTCACTCAGCACCCATGGTACCTCCAGCCTTCTCGTGCTATTCTGAGTTGCAAATTAGCAGCAACCAGGAATAAGTCCTTTTGCTTAAACCAACCTCCCCCCGCCCCCTGCTCCCCTTTTACAATCAAAATGGAGGGGGGTGCCGGGAGGGAAGAGGAGGGGAGGACCGGCCCCTTTGGAGACGGGACAGCCTGTGAGGGTAGCGGAGCTTCTGAGCTTGGAAAGCTGCCTTTGAGTGCATGGCCATCGTTTGGATGTTACCCAGAATCCAGCGCCTCCCTGGCTCTTGTGGGACCCAGTTTGGGAGTGTGTGTCGCATTCATGGTCACAGCCTCGCTGCTGTTTTTGCATGGCTATAGCTGTCAGGCAATCCATGCAATGGCTCCCTTGCTGATTTCGCCAGCTCGGGAACAGCTGAGTTTATGTTGTGAGACTGTTGAAACGAGGCTTTATTCTCGCTGCGTTCAAGCAGCGGCAGTTCTGACATCAAGCAAAGGCAGAGTACTTTTATTAAAATAGATACGTGTGGCCTGATTGTCGGCTGGTCTTAATCGCTGTGGCTATACTGACAAGTCGCAAAGCAGCCGTGTGAGTCAGTATGTGCAAAAACAACAAGGAGTCCTGTGGCACCTTAGGGACTAGCAAATGTTTCATGACCTTTTGGGAGTAAAACCCACTTCAGCAGATGAGCTGGAGTGGAAATTCCAGAATTCAGAGTCTATATAACAGCAAAAGCAATTACCTGTCAGTTGTAGGACCCGTGTTAATGATGCTAATTGAGTCAGGCTGGAAGTGTCCCATTCATAACTTTTGATGTGTAACTGTGAATATCAAAGTTAGGGGAAATTGCCTTTGTATTGCATTAACCAGTTACTGCATATTTTCTACTGTGATCTATGCCAGTGGTGTGCAACATTTTTTCAACCACAGCCCCCATATTTTATTGTACTCGTGTCACGACCCCCAGGGTAACTTGAGCAGCGCGGTGCGGCGCTTATATCCAGGCGGGCGGGGCGGGGCTGGGCCCGGCCATTGGCAGCCCCGCAGCGCGGCACTTAGATCTGACTGGCCAGGGCTTACACCCACTACCATGGTGACCCCCCAGGAAAACATCCACGACCCCCTTGGGGGTTGCCCACCACTGATCTATGCCATCAAGTGCCAGCAATGCCCTTCTGCCATGTACATTGGCCATACCGAACAGTCTCTGTGACAAAGGATTAATGGACAAAAATCAGACCTTAGGACTGGTCACACACGTAAACCTGGGGCGGAATATTTTAACCTCCTTGGTCATTCAATCACAGATTTAAAAATGGCCATTTCTTCTACAAAGGAATTTTATCACCCAATTACAAAGGGAGACTGCTGATCTGGAATTCATTTACATATTCGACACTATCACCTTGGCCTTGAATAAAGATATTATCTAGTTAACGCACTGCAAAGGCAATTTCCCATGCCGTTGATACTCACATTAGCCTTTGTCAAGGGCGACATTAGAAACAGAAGAACGTAATTTTTAAACTCAGCGGCATTCAGCAGGAGCCTTCAGAAAGGAGCCGGAGGGGTTTCCGGGGTACTGAGCAGCGCGGGTGATTGTTAATAGCCAAGATGGCTGCTCTTTTGCTGCCCTTACAGCCCTCCTTCCGAACAGCACCCGATCTCACCTGCGCCGTGCACGGCAGCGCCTGAACCAACGGCCAGTGGTGCTGCCATCACGCGTCAGTTTCTAGCTTTTCTTGCAAGCCGTGTCCCGCCGAGCCAGCCCTGTGAGACCGAGGCTGGATTTGCCAGAGCTGTAACGGTTATCGATGGAATGTCCATGCGCTAGCGGGTTCTGACCGCCTCCCCTCCCCCGACGTCAGAGTCCCTCCCCCGAGCTTTGCCCACACTGCATGTGCTGTGTCCTCGGCCTGTGCTGAAAGCCCGTTTTATGTCACTTAAATCTCATTTTTTGAGGAATAACGGAACTTGCGCAAAAGGGTTTTTTTCCCGACAAATGGCCCTGTCTACACTGGGCTTTTTATCGCAAAAACCTCTTCCGCAAAAAGGATCAGAAGATATGCAAATGAGAGCATGAGATATGCAAATGAGCACTTCATTAGCATTTCCTCTTCTGCAAAAAAACGTGCAATGTAGACGTAGCCATAATGAGCATGCGCAAAACCTCATGAGTGCATGTGAATCTACCTGTCAGTCCCAGATCTGGCTACGGTGGATGCCAACATCCAGATTCTTGCTGCGGGCCACAAAAACATGGCATGCGTGGCCAAATTTCCATGGCTCGCTCCCAGTAAGAGCTGGGGGAACGTTGGGCT
Organism: Pelodiscus sinensis; assembly: GCF_052426305.1. Taxonomy (NCBI): domain Eukaryota; kingdom Metazoa; phylum Chordata; order Testudines; family Trionychidae; genus Pelodiscus; species Pelodiscus sinensis. Next base: position 21,060,655 of record NC_143074.1, on the reverse strand, counting down.
TTGAAAACACCCGGCCACCGTGAAGTTTCGTTTATCTCTTCTGAAAGGCCTCAGAGGGGTCGCCGTGTTACTCTGTAACTTTGGGGGAAAAAAGTAATCCTGTGGCACCTTCAGGGCTAACCAAAACATATAGACGGTATCCTGCGCTTTCGTGGGCAAAACCCACTTCCTCAGATGGGCCTCTGAGGAAGTGGGTTTTGCCCACGAAAGCACATGATACTGTCTATATGTTTTGAAGTTTCAGGGGTAGCCGAGTTAGTCTGTTACAGAAAAAACCAACAAACGGTCTGCTAGCACTTTATAGGCTAACAAAACATGTAGATGGTATCACAAGCTTTCGCGAGCACAGCCCGCTTCTTCAGATGACTGGAGTTATAAGTTTAGGATGTGCACACCCAAAATAAATAGGAGAAGGGAAGGGGACGGGGGATGGGAAAAAAAGAGAGCGGTGAGTGGGGTGGGAGACAGGGAGCTAGAGAGAATCAGTAAGTATCTGAAGATTGGGTAGTTAAAACGAAGCAGATAAGAAATCATTTTGGTTAGCCTCGAAGGTGCCGCAGGACTGCTCATTGCTTTCTTCTGAAAGGGTCATTTTTAATTCAAACAGACACACACAAGAAACCTGAGTAGTCTGCCACCTTTGCCGGAGTTTCCTTTTGCACACACTTCCCTCAGCGGAGGAAAACGGCTCTTCCTTTAGCTAGAGCTAAGCTAACAAATAGCCCGCTTTTTTTTTTTTTTTTAATCTAAAATTGCCTGTTTCTGTCCAAATCCATCCCAGCTGTTCACTATTGATCTGAAACCGCTTCTAATCGGGGTTTCTTTCTCCTTCTCCCATTAGTATGAATTCAAAGCAAAGAATATCAAGAAGAAGAAAGTGAGCATCGTCGTGTCTGTGGATGGGGTGAAAGTGATTCTGCGCAAGAAGCAGAAGGTGAGACTACACACCCAACGCCTCTAAGAGGGTAGCCATGGCAGGAGCAGAGCCTAGAGTCCAGCAAACCCAGTATCCTTCTGACAATGGCCGGGGTGAACTGCTTCAGAGAAAGCTGTAAGATCCTCGCTGTCAGCAGCTGTGGGATAATCCGGCTGCCACATTAGGTCTCATCCTAATCTCCAGGAGTTGGAAATAGGTTTAAATGCCGAAGCACAAGGATTTAATAACCCTGCCAAAATCTATGTAATTATGAAAACTGCAGCTACTCTGCTCTCTGTATAAATGTCCAGTCCCTTTTTGTCTCTTGTGAAGTTGCGGCCTCATTTGGCTGCCGTCGGTGTGTTTGTTTCCGACAAAGGAGCTTTTTGTATGTGGTGTGAAGATCGGCCAGGAAGCGAGAAGGGCACTGGGAGGGATTTGGAATCTGGACTTTAGCGCCTTAGTGGGAAATTCCGACCAGTGAAAGATTCTGTGACGCCAAAATCAGATTCATTTTTCAACCCGCTGTTCCTCAGGGCCAGTGTTGTGTCCACATGCGAGAGCTGCTCACCGTGGTTCAGAGGGAGCGCGATTTTGATGAAAAATGACTTTTCTTGAAAGAAATTTCTACCCCCCTCCAAAATAAAAGAAATTCCTTCCCTCAATGTTCCATCAGAAACAATTGACTGAAAAAAAGTGTTGACAGTTGAAACGGGGAGTGGTTTGGTTTGGTGTTTCCTTTTTCCAGAAAGTAAACCATTTTCACGGGAAGTTTCACCAAAAATTATTTAAAAAAAATTCCCATCAAAAATAATTAGCTGGGTTTTGACCAGCTCTGCTAAGCGCCTCACATACACTGATACCTTAAAGCAGGGGCAGGGAATAACAAGTCCAGGGGCCACATTCGACCCTGGCTTTCCTGGATCCGGACCCCGAGGCTTAGGGATCCCCACACTGGGGAGCCCGTGCTAGCGCTCCTGCCCCCTGCCACTCACCCACAGGGCTGGAGCACCCAAAATCTACTAGCCTGGGTCCCCAAGACGTTGGTGTGCGAGGGGAATGTGAGGAGTGTCTATTTCCTTCTCAGTCGGGGGGCTCTCACTTTGCTTCTCGCTTGTGTGTGGCCCCCGACTGATTTTTCTGTGGGTCAATGACCCCCGACCCAAAACAGGTTCCCCACCTCTGCCTTAAATGGCTAATCCTCCACACCCCAGGAGGGTGGGATTTACTGTTATCCCCATTTCACAGATGGGGAACTGAGGCATCTGTGTGGCTCAGCTGGGAATGGCCGCCAAATCTGCTAACCCTGAGTCAGTCCAGTGTCTTCAGCGCTGAACTCCCCTTTCCCTGCCTGTGTGAGAGCAGACTTCTAGCTCAGGGGTGGGTGATAAATTTTGCCCAGGGGCCACTTCAAAAATTTTTGAAGTAGCCCCGGGACAACCAGGAAGGGGCGGGGCCTAACCGGGAAGGGGCGAGGTTACCTCACCTCCAGACCATGGGAAAACCCCTTTCTGCCCCTTCCCACTAGGCACCCATGCCCTGGAAGAGGCTTGACATGCTCCCCCACCCCCATAGCCAATCAGAGGAGCATGTGGCACTTTGAAGTGGGCTCCTTGCAGGGCCGTGGAGGAGGGCACACAAAGCCTCCTCTGCTCTTTCCCCCATCCCTCGCCTGGTCTGCGAGTAGGGCGGGGGCAGAGCAGAGAAGGCCCCCGCCGCCACATCCTAATTGGCTTGGGGGTGGGGGAGCAGCAGGGCCTCGTGGGCCGGATCCAGCCTGCGGAGGCACTTTTGCCCACCCCTGTTCTAGCTCCTGCCCGGTTTTCAAGCTGTAGGGATCAGAAACGTGCACGGCTATCCGAAGCTGCAGCTTTTCTTCGGCTAACTGGCTGTCCATAAAATAGTCCAACCCTGGCCTACAATCTAGTGGAGGGAAAACCCCCCTGTTCTCCTTGGGTTGGCATGGCAATCGGGGCAGAGCTGCTTACTCCTGTCTTCTCTCCCCTGCTTACAGAGAAAAGAATGGGCGTGGGACGAGAGCAAGATGGTAGTGATGCACGATCCAGTCTACAGGTAGGCTGCGGGGGATTACGCCGGCTAGCTCTGCAGGCAATCCGTCAAATGTAATAAGATGCACGCCGCTTGGCTCCCGTGTGCCAAATTGCTGTCTAGCGACAGCTGTGCTTCCCAAAGGCCTGTGTTAAATGAACAAGGTGGCTGTGTTATTTAAGGAAGGAACGATGATATTTGGAGTATTCCTCTGCCCTTGAGGAAAATATTAGTTTCCCTCCAGGGACGGGTGAGGAGAGTTTCCAAGGCGCACGATGGGTATTTGTTTTATTCTTGCCCCTCTCTCTTCGGGCAGCCTTAAAGGAGACCCGTCTGTGCGCCCAAGGCAGCGGGTCATTTCAATAGATTCTCCAGAAGGGAGCTTGATTGTTACTAAAATAATCTGCAGAGAAGACGACTTGCTCATTACAGGGCTGAGCCCGTGTTCTTGCTAATTGCCCTGCTGGCGGATTCTAGGCGGAATTCAAAGGCAGAGACGGGGAAGGAGAAACACACGCCCGTCTCCCTCCTTTCCTCGGCAGTCAGCTGAAATCACTCAGCACGTTTGTACCCGGCGAAATAACCGTGGGGAATACAATGGACAAAAATTTGAAATGGAGGGGAAGGAGCCAGGGCTAGTAGGGGGTGGGGAGCTGCAAATCCCTTGAGCTGAGCAGGGTGGGGTGGAGAGAGAATTCAGCGTCCTTTGCAGAAGCATCCGGAAGGAAGCTGGCTTTTGTCGTGTACCATCTGCCTGTCATTAATGATAATGGGGCCGGGCACCCAACTGCGTCTTTCTGCCATTTGCTGCCTTGTGAGCTGGGACGGACCAGCCAGCGGCCTGTGATGTGGGTCATTGCTGAGTGTAAACTGGGCTGTGTTCCTGGACACGAGACCCCCCCGGCCCCAAACCTGCCCCTGCCCGGCAGGAGTCCTCTGTGTCCCTTCGGCGTCCTTGACGCTGGCTAGCCTGAGTCCTTCCTCTCGCGTCGAAAGGATTCCGGAGCCTTGGCCACCGCTTGGCAGAGCTCACAGGGCTGCGGGGGGCACAGGGAGGCCAGGGCCGTCCTTAGGCCTACGCAGCGTATGCAGCTGCACGGAGCACCTCTACATTTGCTCCTCTTCCCCGCCGGCCCCCATCCTCCTCCCCACCCCAGTCCTCTGCCCCCCACCCTCCGCCTGCCGGTCCTTAGTTCCACATAGTCTGCCTGTTCCCCCCTCCTTCCCCCAGCCTCCCCCTGCCCCCACAGCCCCGCCCTATGGAGTGGCTGCCCCCCGCAGGGGACGAAGGGTGCAGGTGCTCGGACGGTGAAGGGCACCAGGCATCTTCAAGCCGGCCCTGTTAGTGGCTGGAGGTTAGACGAGGAAGGGCTGTTTCCAAATGCAGGCTGCTCCTGCCCCCTTGGGTGGGATAGGAAGAGGTGCCCTGCGACTTCCTGGCTTGGATTTCACTGGGCTGCCTGCAGCTGAGCGGGCGCTAGGCACAGAACAGTATGGCTGGCTCTCTCCTTGTGGTGCGGCAGGAGACTAGGTTCACTGTCAGCAGCTAGGGCAGGGGTGGGCAAATACCGGCCCGTGGGCCAGAGCCGGTTCGCTTGGGTTAGCTCCTGGTAGGCCCCACTGCTGTATTTACCTGTACGGCCACAAGTACCACCAGTTGCTGCTCCCATTGGCTGCAGATTACCATTTCCGGCCAATGGGAGCTGCAGGAAGCAGTGTCCCAGTCCGCGCTGCTCCCATTGGCTGCAGATTACCATTTCCGGCCAATGGGAGCTGCAGGAAGCAGTGTCCCAGTCCGTGCTGCTCCCATTGGCCGGGAATGGTGCTCTGCAGCCAATGAGAGCTGCGATCGCTGGTATCTGCAGCTGTGCAGGTAAACATAGCAGTGGGGGAGCACCAATGACTAACCCTGGTGAACCGTCACCGTGTTATTGCCCACCCTGAGTTAGGGATATGTTTGGTCTCTCGAATGTAGCTTTTTAGCTGCTTCGCGGAAGCTCATAAGGGTTTGTACCTGCTCTAGAAAGAAGCAATTTGCCCTCAGACATGCAAAGTGCCACCGTACTAGCTGCTCTCTGGCCTTGATAGTTGAGAGGAAAGAGGAATCTCTCAGAAGGTGCTAGAACTAGAGATGTGGGAGTTTAACTGTGTAAACGGTTAACTGTTCCGCCTGGAGTTTGTCAGTTAATGTTCATGGCTACACACAGGCTCCCGCCCAGCTCTTGAGGAGCTGGCTGCCGCCCCATGCTGCTGCCTCTGATAGAGAGGCAGCAGTGTGGTGCAGAGGCAGGAGCCCGTACATACAGGGAGCTGGCTGAAAACCGGTTCCCAGGGAACCCACTGCTGCGATGCGTGTAATTGTGTAGGCACTGAAATTTGACAGGGTTACTCAATGACACGCTTTTTAACATCTCTAGCTAGAACCCATGTGGCTGTTCTGTTTTCCTTTTGCCCTGGGACCCTTTTGACGGGCTGCTCTGTGCTTGACCTTGACCTTGGACGGTTTGAGTCTCATTTTCTGTTGGCCAAGGTTTCTGCGTGCTTCCTGCCTCTGGTTATTCTGGGTCTTTTCTCACTAGAATCTTCTACGTGTCGCACGACTCGCAGGACCTGAAGATTTTCAGTTACATCGCAAGGGACGGTGCCAACAATGCGTTCAGATGCAATGTTTTCAAGTCCAAAAAGAAGGTGCGGTAGGTCGCTCGTGGCCACTAGCTTTTCAGAGGCCGGTTGTACCCATTGTAATGGTGCGGGTTACCCCGGGAGAACCCTCCTCCCTAATGGGTAGTTGGTGAGAGGGTGGCTTGCTGAGACGTTGTCCCAGATTTTACCCGTTTATGGCAGATACTGGACGACATCCGTATGCTCGTTAACTTGGGTTTAAATATCTCGTCGTCATGATCGAGCCATGCAGAAGTCAGAGTTTATCCAGGAGTAAAACTTGGTTGTCTGGGGAGACGCGGGACAAGGGGATGTAGATGTTCCTGTGCCGGGAAGTGGGAGTCCCCGCCGGGGGCAGCCGCCTTTCGAAATGAGACCCGGTTAGCGCTGTCCTAGTCCCCGTCGTCTGATGCCTCTTAAATGTCCCTGCCCCAGAGCAGCCCTATGAAGGCTCTTGGGGGCTGCATACTGATGAGTGTGCCTTTCAGGGGAGGGGGTGGCTCCGCAGACAGGCCCCGGCTCTGTTTTGGGGTGTGGAGGGGGGATCCCTGTCAGCAGAGCTGTGATGGGAGGCAGAGCCCCCCTTCCCCATATGCAAAGTAGCAGCTGTGTAGGGCACCTGAAAATTTGAGGCACTGCTGAGTCTTCATGTCCACCCACCCACCCACCTCTTCCTCTCCCTGCTCTGTGGCGCTGCCTCCTCCGGACAGGGTCTAGTTAACTTACATAAGAACGGCCGGACTGGGTCAGACCAAAGACCCATCTAGTCCTGTGCTCTAAAAGTCGCCCCTCCCTCCCCCACGGGCTGCCATCGGACACAGGGGCGCCAGTCGCCCAGTGCTGCATAGGGCCCCGTCGATCCTAAGGACGGCCCGGGAGCGGGCGGGTGGGGGGCGAAGGCAAGAGCAGGTGTCTCCTGGGAACCGTGGGGTTCTGCTCCGCGTTGCACCCTGTGGCGAAGCTCCTTCTCCAACGGGCTCTAACCTTCTGCTCCCCAGAGCCAGGCCATGCGGGTGGTGCGGACCGTGGGCCAGGCCTTCGAGGTGTGCCACAAGCTGAGCCTGCAGCACGCGCTGCAGAACGCGGACGGCCAGGCCGACGGCGCCAGCGACAAGTCTGCGGAAGAGCAGCCTCCAGAAGGTGACGCCGCTCCCCCTTGGGCAGAGCCCCCTCCCCTCGAGGGGGCCGGGGCGCAGGGTGGGGGTGACACTGGCGGTACAGCGTCTTGTTAGTGCTAACCCGGACCAGGGTGATGGGCCCAGCGGGGCTCGCGGACCAGAGACCGTGTGTTTTGCAGCCCCTGCTGCTCCTGCCCTTTCAGCGCAAGGACAGCAGAGCGCCTTCGAAACATCACCCCTGTGGAAACTGAGCCACCGAGAGGCTGAGGAATTGACCCAGTGCACGTGGGTGGGCACGCAGGAAAGGTTCCAATGCCCTCACAGCTAGGCTTCTTGTTTCTGTGGGTGGTGCACATGCCTCGGTGCACGTAACAAACTTTATTCCACACATGGATGGAAAAAATCCACACATGGATGGGGGAAAATTAGAGGGAACGTTGCTGATCTCTAGACCAGGCTTTCTCCAGGGCGTGTTTCCAGTCTTTTAACTTGGCTCCAACACGTGGAGGCGTCTTTAAAAAGAGCCCAATTATTCTTTAGTTCTCTCGTCTGTGCCAGCCCTGCCCAGTCGCTCAGTCTCCTGGCTCTAACATTTTGGGTTGTTCATTTATCGGACTCTCTCACTTGAAGTTCACCAGCAGGTGGGAGCCAAGAGAGTGGATGTTGACGATGCCGAGGTGGACTCCGATGACATCGGCCTCTCTGAGAGAGGGAGTGGGGAGCTGCCCTCCCCCGGGGGCGAGCGGGGCATGCTGAAATCCGGACAGATCTTCCCAGACAAGAGCTGTCAGGTGAGAGGTGGAGCTGGGGGGAATTGGACAGCGCTGCCCGTTTGCTGAGGTGATTCATTTGCCTCGGGGGCCTCGCGCGGGAGCGCTGCTCACAGAAACGCCAGTCACGGGGCCTTCGTCTCAGCATGTCCCCGGAAGGGAGCAGCCCGTCCCTCCAAGGCTTGCGATAGAGAGGCTGGGTCACCCCCGTCCTAGCTCTCCCCCTCCATGCCCGCTGGCCTGCAGGACACAGTGTTGAACTCACACGGGGGTGATGTTGCTCTGAGCCCCACATCCTAGAAACGGGAAACAGCCGGCGATTTCTTTCCATGAGCCCTTCCTGGCCGATTGCCCCGGCGTGGGAATTTAAATGCTCCTGTCGCTTGCAGAGCCGGGCCGAAAATGGCAGGTGAGACCTGGCAACGGGGCGCGTGGCATGGCCGTGCAAGGCAGGTATCCCCAGGGCTGGGTTTCCAAAGGTGAGCTGCCTGCTAGCCAGGGCTGGCCCCTCTGGGCACCTGCAGCCGCTCACGCCACACCACCCAGGCAGGAAACGAGACGAGTTTTAAATGCAGCTTCTTAGGGCCTCCCCCAGTGTGTTTGCAAGTGGAACCGGCTGGCCCTAGCTAGGGATGGAAAAGTGTAGGCGATTAGTCTGGGTCTGATGGGCCTTGGCTTATCAGGGAGTCGAGCTGACTACTCACATTCTCCCCTCCCCTTGCTACCTCTGTATCAGAGGCAGCAAGGGAGGGGGGGAAGCAGGAGCCAGTGCTGGGGCAGGGCCAGCTTAAAAGCCAGCTCCCCCCAGCACCATCTCTGCACTGCTGTTCCCTCCCCCGCCCCCCGATCACGTGCTGCTGCCTCTATCAGAGGCAGCAATGTCGGGGGAACCAGGGAGAGACTGCTCCAGCAGCAGACCCTGTCCATGGTGGCCTGGGCTAGCCACAGTAGCTGCTCCGCAGCAGCCTCTCCCCTTAGGGCCCCCTACGGAGAGGGGCTGCTGGACCCGGCATGAGCCGGGACTGAGCCAGTCCAGCTCGGGCCAGGTCCAGGAGCGACCCCCACTGCGGCTCTGCAGTTTAAATGTATTCGGAGCCGGGCTGCCTGCATTTAAACTGCAGAGCCGCAGCAGGCGTAGCTCCTTATCGGCTGCCCGGTTACTCGATTATCCGCCCCTTCACGTCCTCGGCCCTAGCTCCCTGCTCTGCCCCAGGACGCAGCGGGGGGTGGAGAGTGGCTGCAGACTGGCAAAATCGTCCTCTCTCCGCAGCGGGTCCCTTTTCTCTCCTGCGGGAATGGGATTTTGTTCGACACCCTTGACTTGCAGGCATTTGCCAGAGGCGCTGCGGGATCCCGCGTGGCAAGGGAGGGACGGCAGCGCCCCGGCTCCCGCAAGGGTGCCCCAGAGCAGGGAGGAGCCGTCTCTTACCCCGCCGCAAGCCGACGGCTGTGGTTCTCTGGCCAGTGATGGTCTCCCCGCTAAGCCTTGGTTTCCTAGTGTTGTTTGGGGGGTCCCTGAGGTTAGAGCGATTTTGGAGGCTGGGTCCAGAGAGCCGAGGGTCTCTTGAAGAGTCAGCCACTCCGCGGTGTGTTCACGAGGGCTGGGTAGGGCGGCGAAGCCTGAGAGCGTTAGGACGGGATGCTTAAATTTAAACCAGGGATGAAGTGAGGGAGCAAGCGACACTCCTGTGAGTTCAGAGACTGCCTGGCACAAGGGGGGAGTCACCTCCACTCCCCGACGAGCTAGTCCGGCAGCTTTGAAATGACTCTGCCGTGTCATTTGAATTCCCAGGGATCTGACGGGGGTGGGGTGTGGGCCTCTGGTTTACTGGAGGGGAAGGAAGCCTGTTTGGCTGGATTATTAAGGCGTCATGTTCCCTGGAAGCAGAGGGCTTGGGGAGCCGCCCAGGAGAGATTCAGGTGCCGCCCAGCTGATGAGCGCAGCGCCCAACGCCAGCAGCCTGTGTTTCTGCTGGCGGTGCACATCCGCACATGCCTCCGTGCACAGAACAAACTTTATTCCATCCATGGATGGAAAACATTCCTCCCGTGAAGGGTGTGCGCCTGCAGTGTTTTAATATGCTAACGAATCGGGCTCGAATCCTTTGGCAAGCATTCACTTTAATGGCGGCCAACTTTTAAAAGAGCAAAATTCCCAGGGTCTGCATGTGATTCTGGGCTGCTGGAGGAGTGTTTTGGAGACTCCCATTGAGTATTTGCCGGGCGACTCGAGCCCCTTCCTGCACTAGGTCCCAGCAGGGGAAGGTACCCGGGGAAGTAAACCCTGCGTTCCCGTTGTGAGTGCCGCATCCACACGGGCACAGGGATGTTACTCGTTACGAGCCATTTTAAAACTGGCTGGAGCCAGGAGAGCCTGCGCGTGCCCCTGGACCGCGCCGAACGCCAGCGCGTTGTCCGTCTGACTCAAGGCCTGGCCTCCGCCGGGGGTCTCAGCGCCCGTGCGAGCCCCTCGCTGCAGGTGGGCAAAGCTGTGTTCAGCGGCCGTGTCCGGGGGCAGGGCCGGGGGGGCGAGCTGCACCGTGCTGAGGGCTGCTTTGCCTCTCGCCGCCGGCCGAGCTGAGAACGGCTCAGCTCGTGTCACTGAGCCGGCTCCTTTGTGCCTAGGAGGCCGAAACCTGTTCCCTCTACCCGTCCGCGTCCCAGCAACTGCGGAGTCCCAGCAGCCCCTGCTCCTCCGCCTCAGCAACCCCCCTGGCTTCTCAGCACTGCCTGCAGCTCCTCCAGCACCAGCTCCTGCAGCAGCAGACGCAGACGCAGGTGGCTGTGGCACAGGTGAGGGGCTGCGCGTGCCTGCCCAGACCTCCGGGGGGTGGGGGAGGGGAGGAAAGCGGAGGTGTGGGGGGAGGATCGCACGAGGGACGCAGGACACAGCGACGCTCTAGTGTGACAGCCCGAGCACTTCACCGACCTTCCCCTCCTCGGCTCGCCGGCCCTTTCACCACGTGCGATATACAGGGAAACTGAGGCACGCCTCCGGCACCAAAGAAAAAAGGGTCCGTGTCAGAGGTGTGTCTAGAACTCAGCCTGGCCAACTGCTGTACCTGTTAGACCATCCTCCCTGTGCCTGGGGACTGCTGGTTTATAATCCAGCCACTGCTTGGTAGGCGCTACCTGCCTTCCGGCATCTACTGGCTGGTGATGCTACAGGTTGGACCTCCCTGGTCCGGCATCCTCCTGACCTGACCAGTCCCGAACGAGGGAATTTTCTGGACTTGGGGAGACCCCAGGCCCCCAGCCCTCCTCCACTCCACGTATGGCCCAGCTGACTCTCTGTGCTTGGCCCGGCTGGGCTGCTGGACCTCGCCAGACACAAGCCCCCCTACTGCAGCTCCATCCAGCGCCCCTACCACTGCCCCCCCCACCTCTGGCCCCTACCATCCACCATGCTGCTGGCCTCAGCTAGCCCTCCTACTGCTGGCCCCGCTCCTGCCAGCTCCGGCCCCACGGCTCTCCTGCCGGGGCACGGGTGTTGCCGGAGCAGAGGCCCCGTTTAGGGAAGTGCGACCCGTAGTTCTAAACCACCACGCTGGGGGCTGCCCTGCCATGGCCCGATGGGGGGAGGGGATAGAGTTGGCTCAGGGGGCGGGTCCCGGCTCCTGCCTTTGCGTCGCTTTTCCACGTGGCCTCCGGAATTCCAGGCTGCTGGGAAGTTTCCTTGGGGATTTTCTTCCCTTCTGTAGAGGAGGGAAGGGGAGATTGGCTGCAGGGCTGGACCCTCGTTCCCGCACAGCCGTGCGGCCAAAGCATCTGCCTGGGGCTCCCACGGGGCCTGGCGTTTAGGGGGCCAGCTGAGCGGCTCTGAGGGGACTTGAATCCTGCCTGCAGACGTGGTCGCCTCGTCTCCAGAAAGATAGCTCGGCCTTGGAAAAGGTTGAGAACAGGGCAACAAAAGGGATGAGGGGTTTGGAACGGCTGCCGTGTGACGAGAGATTTAAAAGGGGGACTTTTCAGCTTAGAAAAGAGGAGGCGAAGGGGGGATAGGACGCAGGTCTATCAAGTTTTGACTGGTGTGGAGAAAGTGAATAAAGTCGAGTCGTTTACTCCTTCCAGGAACACAAGAACTGGGGGTCACCACATGAAACGAATAGGTAGCAGGTTTAAAACAAACAAAGGGGAATTTTTTCTTCACGCAGCACAATCTGTGGAACTCCTCGCCAGAGGAGGCTGTGAAGACCAGGACATTAACAGGGTTCAGAGAAGAACTAGATGGAGGACAGGTCCATCAATGGCTCTTAGCCAGAACGGGTCCCTGGCCTCTGTTTGCTGGAAGCTGGGAATGGACGGCAGGAGAGGGATCACTTGATGATTCCCTGTTCTGTTCGTTCCCTCTGAGGCACCTGGCGCTGGCCACCGTGGGCAGGCAGGACACTGGGAGGCATGGACCTTTGGTCTGACCCAGTCTGGCCGTTCTTATGAGTGGGCCTGGGCTGCCAGAGAGCGAGGGGAGACCTGAGGAGGAAGGGAAGCGAGTTTGGCGAGATGCCAGCCGAGCCACGGCACCGTTGGCCTGCGGGCGCGAGAGAGATTCGCCGAGCAGGCTCCGGGGTGCGGGTCCGGGGGTTGCCCCGGAGCCGCTGCCGTATCCGCCTTTCCCCTGCAGGTGCAGCTGCTGAAAGACCAGCTGGCTGCGGAAACGGCCGCGCGCATCGAGGCCCAGGCCCGGGTGCGCCAGCTGCTGCTGACCAACCGCGACCTGCTGCAGCACGTCTCCCTGCTGGTGAAGCAGCTGAAGGAGCTGGAGATCAAGGTGCAGCTCCGGCAGCCAGGTGAGGAGGGGAGGGGAGGCCAGGGCAGCTCGACTCCTCCAGGCAGCTGGACACAGAGCCCCCCCCCAGCCCCATGCCCCTCCGGCCCAGCGGTCCCCTCAGTCTGTAACACGCCTGCCTCAGGCAGGGGGGCAGCTCACTGGAGAATGCCACCCCCCCCCCCCCGTGTCCCTCTGGTGCCGAGCAAGGCAGGAGGCCGCTCCGAGCTGCAGCAGCGGGGGGGAGGGATGACGTGGGGGCTGGCAGGTGCCCCCCAGGCCCTGCAATGCCAGGACGCTGCGCCCTGCGTTTGGGATGGAGCCAGACAGCCGGCGACAGGGGGGTGGGGCTGCCCCCGTTGTGTAGATGGGGGAACAGGCAGAGCTCAGGCCTCAGACAGGAGCAAACTCCAGCCCCCGGCCTCTCCATCCTAGGCCAAGCTCCATAACCAGGGCCAGGCCAGTCCCTCCGCTCCTGAGGCCTGAGACGCCCTCGGGCCTTCAGTGCTCGTGAGCAGCCCTGGGCTGGCAGCGGTGGAGACTGCCGGCCTCTGCGCTGCCGGCGCGCCCCATCCCAGCCAGGGCAGCTGACGGGCCGTTTGTTTTGTGCTGCACCCAGATGGCTGCTGCGAACTGAGACCCGACGCAACTCAGCTCATGGAACCTCTGGCCGGCACTGGGGGTGGGGGGCTGATGGCAAAGAGCCTGGAGGGAGGGGGGGACGTGCAGCCAGCTATCACCCCGGGCAGCCATCCTCGTCCCCCCTCTCTCCCGCAGCAGGAGTGGGCCTGGCTAGCGGGGGCTGGATACCCAGTTGGCTTTGGGCCATCGCTGCCATGGGCCCAGCTCCTGCTGGGTCTAGCCACTGACTCTCTCTGCCAGCAGAGGCCCGGCCCCCCCCCCCCCCACGCTGGCCCTGATCAGGCTCTGAGGGAGCCGTTGGGCCCGTGGCGGCCGCCAGCTGCTGCCTGTCGCCGTTTACCCGGCTGCGTCTCTTTGCCTTGGCAGTTGACCGATCCCTGCAGAACCTGTCCCTGGCTCAGTCCTTGTCTCTGAACCTGAAGAACCATTACAGCCTGGATATCAGCCTGCCCTCCGCCTCCACCCCGGCCAGCGTCCTGGGCAGCCCGCTGGCCCCCCGCACGCGGGACACCAGCGCCTCCTACCTCAACCTCCTGAGCCCGGAGAGAGGGAGGGGGCCTGCCGCCCTGGACGGGGACGAGCGGCCGGAGGGGCAGGACGGCCGGCGTGTGGAGGGCTCCGAGCTCAGCGACCAGGCCCTGCTCAACGGAGGCGGCCGGCAGCAGGCAGGCGACCCGGGCGGCAGGGCCGAGGGCGAAAGGTAGGTCGGGCTCCCCGTCCCCCTTTTCTGTGAGCCCTCCCCTGGCGCTGGCTGGTCCGTTGGGCGCCGGGGCCGTCGCAGGAGCCTGCATCCTGCGGGAAGAGGCTCGCGATGGAGAAAGGCAGGCGGAGGCCTCTGTGGCCCAAGCGGCTAGGCTCTCCCTGTGGTTCCCCACGGCTGGGGCCAACGGGAGTGGGACTCGGTCCCCTGCCTGCGTCCCTCACGCTGTCCCTGAGGGGCTGGGAGCGACCGGGGCTGGACGGGAGGGGCTGGGGGCTTGTGAGAAGGCAGCTGGCCTTGGTGATCTCTCGGGGCCGAGCCGGGCACCTCAGCCTGCCCTCGCTTGGACACGGCTGCCTCTCTGTCCTCCCCAGGTCGCAGCAGCCCATCCCCAAGCTCGACCCGCCCCCGCCCGTCCTGCGCAAGAGATCCAGCAAGACCTCCCCCAGCCTGGAGCTGGCTGCCAAGCCTGAGCTGCCGGCTCCTGCCACGCTGCCCAGCCCCAACGCCTCCAGCCTCACCAGCATCACCACCTGCTCCCTCACCAGCTTGGAGCTCGAGCCGGACGCCAGGCCGCCGGCCCCCAGCACGGAGCTCTTCCCCGCTCAGGCGGCGGGGCGCAAGGACAGGGCTGGCGAGAGCGGCCGGGCGTCCCCCGGGGCTGGCGCCTGCCGTCCCTGGGATGAGGCCGCTGCGCTCGGGGAGGCGGCTGGGCAGACGCCGGCGAGAGACGGGGAAGACGTGGCCTGCGCCATGGACAGCACCTTGCCGTTCTCCCCCGCCGGCACCGAAACACGCTTGCACATCAGCTTCTCGGAGGACGAGCTGCTGGAGAACGAGGTGGATGCCTCCCTGGGGCTCAGCAGGGTCCCTGCCTAGCCCCCGACTTCAGTGGCGAGCCGGGCAGGGGGCGTCCCTCCCCCGTGTTAGAATGTAGATTGGCGCCAGCGCCGGGGAACCAGCGTCCTTAGGCCTTAGCTCAGGAGCCGGACCCCTCCCCTGCGACACGTCGCAGCCGGCTGGTGCCCTCGCGCCATCCCTGACCGGCTGCCACGGGCTGGCCCAGTGCTCGGCTCTGGGCTGCAGACCCCGCTGTGCCTGGTTATCCCCGAGCCCCTCTTCTGTAGAGGCCCATGGCTGTGGGCCTCCTGTACAGCCCCCCGCGAGGTGTCCAATCCAGTGACCGAGAACGCAGCCAGGCCCTGCTCTGCTGCCGTGGCCCCCGTCACGCCCAGCGGCTGGGTCTGCCAGGCAGCGCCCTCCTCCACCCCATGGGCCCCACACTCCCGTCTGCACCCCTCCCACTGCTCGCCGGCCGCAGTGCCACGTGGGGAGATCTGGGTAGCGGCCGCGTAGGTGAGCGGCCAGAGCAGGAGATACCTGGGCACAGGAGGCGAGTCCGTTCCAGTCTGCTCCATGCTCCTTTGCCGATGAGCCCAGCTGGGGCCTCCCCCGCCACGTCCACATCCCTCTCCGGAGTCCCAGCCCCGGTGTCTGACGTGCGACGGGGTCCCCCAAGCTGTGCACTACGGGACTGGGCTGGGGGGGGGGCCTTAGATCCTGCCCAGCCAGCCCCCCCGAAGGAGAGACGATTCAGTGCAAACCCTCGGCTGCTCGAGTCCTGACCACTTGGCAATCGACTCGCGTTCGAGATTTGTCAGCTGCTTGAACAGGAGCCGGTGTCAAACTCTGGATCGCCCGGGCTGGGAGCGGCAGAGGGACTGGGGGTGCTGGCAGGCTGCTCTGGCTGCACAGGGGGGCTGGGCTGGAGGAGACCCCCAGAAGGTCTGTGACCCTGTGGGGACTGTCCCCGGGCTCTGGGGACAGAATCCAGTACAGGGCGTGGACCTGTGGGTCCCGTGGGTCTGCTCCCTGCTGGATAATGTGACAGCGGAGGGAGCAGTCACCGTGCGGCAGGGGGATAAATCGCTGGGTCCAGATGCATTCGGCCCCCGGTAGCAAGGCCGGAGAGGTCCCTGAATCCCCCAACAGGGGTTGGGACCGTCCCCCCTGGAAGCCCGGGCCTGGGGCTGATCCATTGACAGCCACGGGGCCCTTCCCCTGCACCCATGTCGTAGTCTGTGCCCCGGCACCTCCCTGCCTTGCTGCCCAGGTTGTGTGCACGTGCCGGAGCTGGGGGTCCTGCTGGGGACAGGAGAGGGGCTGACTGGGCCCGGGAGACTCTGCTCCGTGCCCGTCCCCTCACCTGCAGCTGCCTCACATGGCCGTAACTCTGCCGTTCCCCTGGCTGTTGGGTGGGAGGCCCCGGGTGCGGTTTGCCGCTGCTCAGCCTGGGCTGGCTCGGAAAGTGGGGACCGCACACCGGGAAGGGCCGAGGTGGCTTGTTAGCCTGGAAGACAGAGATCCCCCCCTCTCCCCCCCGACGCTGGCGTGTGGAAGAGCAACTGGGACTCAGTTCTCTGCCCAGGTGGTGAGTTCGGTGCCAACAGCTGCTGCGTTCGGAGCCAGGGGAGGGACGGGCGAGGTCTGTGCAGGTTGCCGGGAGATGGGTCGGGTTTTAGAAGAAAGTGAGATGGGGGGCGAGGGGTTGGGGGCTGCTCGCAAGGCGAATGCTGGGAACTCGGGGGGTGCTTAGCCGGGAAGGGGCGAGGCCTAGAGCTGTGTGTTGTGTGCAGGGTAGAGGAGACGGGGTGAGGTCCCTGGGCCTCTGCCCCCGAGGGATGGGGGAAAGCTGCTGCAGGTTGGGGGAAGGGCAGTGAGCGGGCTGGCTGGGCTGGAACGCGGAATCGGGCCTTGGCCTCGCATGGTCCCTCCTTAGGGCCGGCGTGAGACTCATGTGGCGCCGAGCCGGGCGCGGGCTGAGTGGGGGTGGGAGGAGGGCGAACGGGCTTGGGCGAGGCGTCCGGGACAGCAGAGGACTGAGAGTGGCAGCTGTTTCCTTGGCTCCGGAGGATGCATTTGCTCCCTTGTAGGGTCCCACTCGCCAGCGCATCCCGGGGTGGGGGGGAGACTCTCACTCGGGTATGGGGAGCCCAGCACCAGTGCGAGCACCACATGGGGGCTGGCCCGGGCCCCTCTGGCCTTTCAGGTGTCTCGATCCCAGCCGGGGGGTGAGGGGTCTGCCCTCCTGCCTTGTTTGCGGGGACCGTATGGGCGTGGGGAGGTGCCGACTCTGCCACTTGTCACCAAAGCCTCATCCCGCTACTGCTGGGGTGGGTCGGCCTGCCTGGGAACCCGCCAGCTGTGTGGGGAGGAAACAGACGTGCCGGTGCAGCGAGCTGGTGGAAGGGAAGGCCCCCTGCCCGCCCGGCGCTGGGGAATTGCCACGGACCGCCGCAGCCGGACAAGCTGCTGGGAGCCGGCGCTGTAATTACAGATTAGTTTTCCACTGGTGCACGTGCCTGGAGTATTTATTTTAAGTGCCACCGCCCCGAAGGCTCCTCCTTCCCCATGGGGCGCTTGGTGCTGGGCAGGGGGGCCCTGCCCGCTGGGACTCCGGCCCCAAGAAGCAACGACCCAGCCTCCCATCCCGCTGTAACCCCTCGGTGGCTACATGAGCCGCACGAGGCAGCGGGTAGGAAGCTGGGTACAAGCTCAGCGTGGCCAGGCCGTGGGCCCTGCAGCTGCTAGCACAGCCATTCGCGTCCCCTTTTCCTAGCCAGGGCCCGGCAGGGCGATGGCAGCAGGCAACTGGGGTGCCTCCTTGGCGTTGCTCATTAGCCAGAGTCGCCATCGGGGCATGGCCCAGCCTTTCGCAGCCTGCTGGCGCTGGGTATGCAAAAGCCAGGCCTGGGGCGTCATCTCGTGGTGGCCACGGGTATTACTCTTAGCACAGCACCCCCCCAAAGGCCCTCTGCTCGGCATCAGGTCTACAGCAGTGGCCCTCCGAGCGGGGCTCCGCAAAGAGGGCCGGGCAGCCTGCCCTGGGCGCGCACAGACCACGGCGCGGCTCCACCGGTCAGTATGGAGCAGGGTGAGCTGCGAGGTGACCTGCCTGCGCCCAGGGAGCTGCGAGGCCGAAACAGCCAGTGCTCCTTTGCCCTTGACCCTGCAGGGAGGTGACGGAGCCGCCAGTCCCTGCTAGACCTGTTCTGCAGCACTCCCTGATCCCAAGCGATTCCCCAGCCAGACCAGCTTCCACTGGAGAGAAATCCCTTCTGCCCACAGCGCCAGGCGCCCTACTGCTTTCCCTCCCGGCTCTTCCCCTGAGCCTTGTCCGGCACCGGGTGAGCCTCGCCAGGGACCTTATGCCGCCGTCTGTTCCCAACACTCTTACACCCCCTTCCAGGCACCGGGGTGATACAAAGCGAGTCCCTGCAGCAAGAACAGGGCAGTTCGCTACCTGCCTTCGGGTCTTCCCTATGAAAGCTCATGGTGCTATCAATGTATTTTGGACTCGTCTTTAAGGGCACGTCTGCCCCGCAGTGTGATTTTGGAATAATCAGTATGGTTCCGAAATAACAGTGCCCGGCTACACTACACGCCGTTCTTGCGCCATAATGTCGAGCTGGAGGACTTCTTACTTGGACTCCTGTCCCCCTCCGTTCATGAGGAGCAAAGGGAGAGCGCCGAAAGCTGAGTTACGCTATTTCGACTTCAGCCATGCAATTGACTCAAGCGGCGTCGCTTCCTTCGGCTTTAGCTCTGCTGGGTAGACGGACCTTAGGGTGCCCCAGGACCCCTCGTTGTCTTTAAAGTTACAGACTAAGCGGGCGGCCCCTGTGAGGCTGTTAGAGGAGTGGGTTTTCTCAGCCAAGGCCGCTAGGGGTCAGCCACGCTCCGTTCTCCTCTCCCTCACCCTGGAGATGCTGCCGGCTCTGCCTGGCCCAGGTTTCCCGTTACACGGGCAGTGCTGGGCGCGCCCCAGTGCCCACTCCCCAGATGGCTGGGTGGCACGGCCCAAGGGGCCTTGGGCAGGGCTGCATTAGCGAGCCCTTGAGCTGGGTTCTTGCTTGCGAGGCTGCTGCAGGGTGGAGTCCTCCCCACGCCGCCAGCTGCTGCTGCAGACCATCTCCCTGCCTGATGCTGCCCCCGAGGCCTGGGCCCAGGAATGGGCCTGTTCGGGGGGCAGAGTCAGCCTGCAGGCAGAGCTGGGGGGCCCAGGTGGGCTACTCAGTGATGAGGCACGGATAAGCCCCCTCCAAGGCGGGCAAGGCTGGGTGACGGGCAGTTCACTCTCCCAGCTGGACCCTGAGCCCCATGGGGCAGGGCCCCGCCTTGGGGGTTTGGCAAGTGCTAGCCACCTCCCAGATCTTCACACTGCGCCCAGCCCCATGGGCTCTGGATGCCTCCTCTCCTGCCCCAGCTGGTGCTTCCAAGGGGGACCACACTCCCCCCGTTACAGCCAGGTCCCAAGACCCACCCCAGGCCAGAACCCAGCCATAAAGACAATGGGTCCCAGTGGGGCAGCCATCAGCTCCCTGGGCCTGGGGGCAGCTGAGGAAGCCAGGGCGAGCGCCGGAGGCCACGTTGCTGACAACAGCCTGGTGCCCCCAGCCGTGGAGACCGACACGTGGCCCAGCTGCTCTCCACTGTGGCATCGTGGGTGATGCCCAGAAGTTTCTTTAACTACACGTGGGTCTTACAAGCACCTCCATGGACGCCCCCTGCCCTCCGGCCAGTCAGTGCGGGGTGGGGAGGAGCCCTTCCTCTGCCGGGGGCCTGGACAGCACCCCCGTTCCTGCTGTCTCAGCGCTCGTCCCAGACACGCCGGCCTTCAACACGGCCCTAATCGCACGCTGGCCCGGGGACCAGCAGCCACTGGGGAGCCCTGGAGCTCAAGGCATCTCCGCCCATCATCATCCCCCTGCGCAGCCTGTTGGTACAGTCCCAGCGCTTGGGACCAGCTGGTAGGTTTTAGGCAGCACCTTTGCTTCCCCTCCCGCCCCGAGTGGGCTCATTCAAACATTCGGCCTGCTGAGGGGTTGCAGGCGGGGGGGCTGCTGTGGAGAGGGGGATTAGGTGCAGGTGAGGGGGCTGGAGTGGGGAAGGGGATTAGGTGCAGGTGAGGGGGCTGGAGTGGGGAAGGGGATTAGGTGCTCGGGGGGCTGGAGTGGGGAAGGGGATTAGGGGCTCGGGGGGCTGGAGTGGGGAAGGGGATTAGGGGCTCGGGGGGCTGGAGTGGGGAAGGGGATTAGGTGCTCGGGGGGCTGGAGTGGGGAAGGGGATTAGGTGCTCGGGAGGGCTCTGGAGTGGGGAAGGGGATTAGGTGCTCGGGGGGGCTGGAGTGGGGAAGGGGATTAGGTGCTATGGGGGGCTGGAGTGGGGAAGGGGATTAGGTGCTCGGGAGGGCTCTGGAGTGGGGAAGGGGATTAAGTGCTCAGGGGGCTGGAGTGGGGAAGAGGATTAGGTGCTCGGGGGGCTGGAGTGGGGAAGGGGATTAGGTGCTCGGGAGGGCTCTGGAGTGGGGAAGGGGATTAAGTGCTCGGGGGGCTGGAGTGGGGAAGGGGATTAGGTGCTCGGGGGGCTGGAGTGGGGAAGGGGATTAGGTGCTCGGGAGGGCTCTGGAGTGGGGAAGGGGATTAGGTGCAGGTGGGGGGGCTGGAGTGGGGAAGGGGATTAGGTGCTCGGAGGGGCTGGAGTGGGAAAGGTGATTAGGTGCAGGCGGGGGGGCTGGAGTGGGGAAGGGGATTAGGTTCTCAGGGGGGGGCTGGAGTGGGGAAGGGGATTAAGTGCTTGGGGGGGGCTGGAGCGGGAGGGGGCATTAGCTCACAGCTGGCACCTCATCAAAACAAGCCTTCCTGGAGTGATGGTCCCCTCCCCCATGAATTCGGTGACTTGGACATGGGGGTTTGTGCCCCGTGGTGGGGCGGATCTGCCCCCGGAATCCCCACCTGGGAGGTGATGGCAAACCCCGCTGAGGGGTAAGAGGGCGGGATTGTTACAGGGGGAGAAGCAATCCGGGAGGGAGGAAGCCGGGCTGGGAGGTTTTCTCCCCACTAAGGCAGATCAGGATTCCGGCCTGTAACAGACCCCACAGACGAGACCCCCCCTCCTTCTAGGGCCCCCCACTGGCTTCACCTTTATCCAGCTCCATGGGGGTGCTGCTTAGGGACACTTGGAGATCTGCAGGTCTCCCCAGCACAGCAAGGGCCGTAGGAGAGAAGCAGTAAGTGTGGACAAGGGGCTAGGGGATTTTTTGGGCCTGACCCAAAGCTCAGAGGCATGGGGGGCACCTTTCCATTGACTTCAGTGGGCTTTGGCTCAAGCCCTGAAAGCACAAAACACGTAATTGCTCTGCCTTTATCGGTTACCCCTGTGTCCCCAGCGACCCCACCGGGCTGGGGCAGCCAGGAGTCACAGCACTTTGCAGCTGTTGGCTGCTCGCTGGCGGATGGGAAATAGCCCCCATCCAGTTCAAAAGACCAACCGTGGGGTCAGGCCAATAAGAACGTAACGGCCATGCTGGGTCAGACCAAAGGTCCCTCTAGCCCAGTGGCCTGTCTTCTGACTGTGGCCAGCACCAGATGGCCCAGAGGGAGTGAACAGAATCGGGAATCATCAGGTGATCCCTCCCCTGTCACCCTTTTCCAACCCCTGACACCATTCCTACCCATCCTTGCAAATAGCCCTTGATGTACCTAGCCTCCAGGAATCTATCTTGTTCTTTCTTGAACCCTGTTAAAATCCTGGTCTTCAGACTATCCTCTGGCAAGGAGTTCCACAGGTCAACCATGTGCTATGTGAAGAAAAACTTCCCTTTTTATTTGTTTTAAACCTGCTGCTCATTAATTTCATTTGATGACCCCCTAGTTCTTATATTATGGGACCACGTCAATAACTTTTCCTTGTTCACTTTTTCCACACCAGTCATGATTTTATAAACCTCACTCATATCCCCCCCAAGTCTCCTCTTTTCTAAGCTGAAAAGTCCCAGTCTTTTTAATCTTTCTTCATATGGGACCTGTTCCAAATGCCTCATCATTTTTGTTGCCCTTTTCTGAACCTTTTTCCACTGCCAAGGTATCTTTTTTGAGAGGAGGCGACCACATCTGTGCACAGTATTCAAAATGTGGGTGTCCCATGGCCGATCTCACCCAGATCCTGTCTCTGACCATGGCTGGGGCCAGATGCTGCAAAGAGAATGAAGAGAGTTGGGGAAATGATCCATCCCGGGCAAGGTTTAAGGACCTTTGGAGCAAGCGCTTGCATTTCTGACCACTTTGGCTAATAGCCATTGACAGACCGGTCCTCCAGGGAATTACCTACTTCTTTCTGAACCCAGTGATACTTACAGCCAGCAAATTCCGGGGCTTGTCTCTGCATTTATTTGTGCCTGTTAATTTTGTCCTCTGACCCCAAGTTCTAGTCTTTATGAGCAGGGATGTAAAAAGTTGGTTAAAAAGGTAACCAGGGAACTGCTGAAAATCTTACACGAGTTTTATTCGACAGATCCTGCAGCGAAATCTCCCTGGGCGTGCGGTCGCTGGCTCTTGCTAGCTCCATGCTCTGGAAGGAGGCTTTGCTGCCACAGCAAAATCACTTCTCCAGGAGCAGGGCAGAGTTTAACCGATAACATTAACCGATAAACACCATCTTATCGGTTAACCGGTTACACTCGAACATCCCTCATTATGAGAAGGGGTAAATTACACGCCCCCTGCTCACTTCCCCCACACCGTTTGGCGTCAACATCTCAGATCTGCTTGGCTGAACGGTCCCAGGGGTTTTATCCTGTCCTTGTAAGGAGCCTGTTCCACACCCCTAATCATTTTCATTGCTCTTCTCGGCATCTTTTCCAAATCTAAGGCATCTTTTACCGAGATGGCGGGACCAGAACTGCAGTATTCAAGGAGCGGACGTATCCTGGAGTTACACAGCGACACTATGATCTTTCCTGTTTCGTCATCTGGCCCTTTTCTTAGGGATCCCTCTGTTCTGCTAGGCTATGTCTACACTGGCATGAATTTCCGGAAATGCTTAAAACGGAACAGTTTTCCGTTATAAGTATTTCCGGAAAAAGAGCGTCTACATTGGCAGGATGCTTTTCCAGAAAAGCCCTTTTTCCGGAAAAGCGTCCGTGGCCAATGTAGACGCGCTTTTCCGCAAAAAAGCCCCGATTGTCATTTTCGCGATTGGGGCTTTTTTGTGGAAAAGACTACTGTGCTGTCTACATTGGCCCTTTTCCGGAACAGTTTTCCGGAAAAAGGACTTTTGCCTGAGCGGGAGCAGCATAGTTTTTCTAGAAAAGCAGCTGATTTCTTACAGTAGATCATCAGTGCTTTTCCGGAAATTCAAGGGGCCAATGCAGACAGCTGGCAAGTTATTCCAGAAAAGTGGCTGATTTTCCGGAATAAGTGGCCAGTGTAGACACAGCCCTAGTGTTCAGTGCTCCCCCAAAAAACGGAGCTGAGCGGATGTTTTCAGAGCACTAGCCACAGTGACTCGGTCTCTCTCTTGAGGGGTAACAGCTTGTTAATACCCCGTCGCTCTGTATACACGGTTGGAATTATTTTTTTCCAGAGTGCAGTGTTTTGGCAGATGAACATCAGGGCTGATAAATACATGTTGACTCCCAGCCACTTTCTGTAGCCCTTCCCAGTCAGCGTTGGACGTAGCTATCTTGAATAATTTACTCTGAGGTAAAAGTGGGCCGGTATGGCCTGATATGGCCCAGTACGGCCTGGTACGGCTCAGTACATCCCGGTACGGTGGAATGGTAAGCAGTGGCCACCAGTAGCACCCCAAGCCACAGCAGAGTTTTAATGTTGCTTCCCCTTCCTCCCCCTCTCCCACGCCATCCTTCCTCCCTCCCCTCCTCCCCCAGGGCTTCAGACGGGGCTGGGGGGCAAAAGGAGCCATGCTACTGGGCCCTTTTGGCAGGGTCGCCGACAAGAGGGGGTTGGGCTGCCCTGGGTGGCGCACGCTATGCAGTGCTAAAGAGCTGACCGGGGGAGGTTGGCCCCAGCCCTGCCCCCTTCTGTCCAATGCCCCCCCCCCTTCCAGGGTCCAGAACCGGGCCCCTGTAGTGGGAAGATTTTTAAATCACTTTCACCCCTGAATGGAGCATCCTCTACACACTTTGCCACCGCACAGTTCACTGGTTTCTAGATCTTTTATGAGTCTTGGAGCCTCATGGGTCCCAGCACGGATCCCTGTGAGACCACCCCCAGCCCAGTTTACCTGTGAAAAACTGACCCTTTGTTCCTCCCCTTTGTGTCCAGTCTTTTAACCAGCCGGTGGTCCAGGAGAGGCCCTTCCTGCTTATCCCATGACTCCTGACTTGGCTCACGAGCCATCGGGGAGGGACCTTGTCAAAGGCTTTCTCAAAGTCCAGGTATACAGCATCCACCGAATCACCCTTGTCCACAGGCTTTTTGACTCCCTCCAAGTTTTCTCACAGATTCCTGAGGCACGATTTCCCCTACAAAAGCCAGGCTGGCTCTTCCCCACGCCTCAGGTTTATTATCTATCTATGTGTCTGATCATTTTGTTCTTTACTGCAGTTTCAACCAAGGTGCCTGATACCGAAGTTAGATTCATCAGCCTCTAACTGCTAGATCTCCTGGGAACCTTTTGTTAACAATAGGCATTGCATTTGCTACCATCCGGCCATTTGCTACAGAGGCTGATTGAAGCCACAAATTACATTTACCGCAGTTAACAGTTCCGCTGTTTCTTATCCAAATTCCTTCACAACTCCTGGGCCAAGACTATCTGGCCTTGCTAACTTTCTAGGGTTTAATTTATTCATTTGCTCAAAACCTCCTCTATTCACACCTCAATCTGGGACATTCCCAAGGAAGACAGATGCAAAGAATCCATTTAGCTTCTGGGCACCAGCTTGGTCTTCCTTCAGGCCGTGTCCAGACTCAGGGTTTTTTTCGGGAAAAGTAGTCTTTTCCCGAAAAAACTTCCCCTGCATCCAGACTCAAGCCGCGTTCTTTTGAAATTATTTCGAAAGAACGCGGCTTTTCTTTCGATGGCGGTAAACCTCATTTCACGAGGAAGAACACCTTCTTTCGAAAGTTCCTCTTTCGAAAGAAGGCGTTCTTCAATGTAAAGAGGCCGTCTTCGAAAGAGAGCATCCAGACTCGCTGGGTGCTCTCTTTCGAAAAAGCGGATTTTTCTTTCGAAAGATCCGCCTGCAGTCTAGACGCGATCTTTCGAAAGAGGCTCTTTCGAAAGATGCTTTCGAAAGAGCCTCTTTCGAAAGAAGCCTGCAGTCTAGACATAGCCTCAGTGTCACGTTAGCACTTCTGTCGCCTGGTGTCCTCACTAACTGTGTGGCTGGCTTCCTGCTTGTGAGGGACTTGGCCAAAAAAAAAAAAAAGTTGTTTGCTTTTGTATTGTTAGTTAGATGCTCTTCTAATTCGTTCTTGGTCTAGCTTATAGTTTTACACAAGACTTACCAGAATTTATGCTCCTTTCTATTTTCCTCGCTATGGCTACATCTACACAGCGCTGTGGTTTGAAATAAGATGTGCAATTTGAGCTAGGCAAATTGCGTATCCTCTTTCGATTTTATTTCGAAATCACTGATTTCGTCATTTGGTGCTGTCTACCCAGCGCCACATTTTGAAATAACCCACTATTCCGAAACATCCCTTCCTCCTCATGGAATGAGGTTTACAAGGACGTTGGAATAGCGAGCCGTGCAGTGAAGATGCGGGATAGCTATATTGGGATACTCCAGTATCCCGAAATAGCATTGCAGTGTGGACACAGCCCAGGACATGACTTTCAATTTCTAAAGGATGCCTTGTGTTTTTGTTGTGGTTGTTTTGTTCTCTTACTGTTGTTTTATTTGTAGGGACACCATAAGAAAAAACTCAACTGTGGTGTTTCTAAATAAATACTCTCCTTGCATTTTGCAGGTATTTGTGATTATTCCTTTGTGTTTTCATTTTCGGGTCGTTCCCCTTTTTTGAAGTTACAGGCTATTGGAGTGTGGGTGTCTTTTGCATTTCCCCCTCCCCACAAGAATATTAAATGTAATTCCATTAAGGTTGCTATTATGACGAGGTTTTGCTGTGTTTCAACTCTTGGACCTGATCCTGGGCTTGGAACTAAATCAAGAATTGTTTTCCCCATGTGGTTCCAGGACAAGCTGCTCCAAAAAGCAGTCATGTATGGGGTCTAGAAATCTCTCTCTATCACATCCTGAGCTGACCTCACCTAGTCAACATGAGGATAGATTAAATCCCCCGCTTTTGTGGTGTTTTCTGCCTTCATAGCCTCTCTGCTCTCCCTGAGCATTTCATAGTCTCCATCCTGGTCAGGGGAAAGTGGGACGTTCCTATGAGACACTCCTAGGGTGTGTCTAGACTACACCTCTCTGTCGACAGAGAGATGTCGATTAGGCACATCGAAATTGCTTCATTAGCTTAAACATGGCCACCACTTTTTTTTTAAAGGAATACAAGATCTTTCGAAAAAGGGTTTATTTTCAACAGATCCACATCTCGACTGCTGTTTTTTTGAAAAAGCTTCATTTCGAAAAAAAAGCGGCAGCCGTGTTTATGCTAATGAAGCGCGGGATATTTAAATCCCAGCTTCATTAGCAATTTCAACATGCTTGATCTGCATCCCTCTGTCGACAGACGGATGCAGTCGAGACATGGCCCTAGTGTTCAAGCAGGGAGTTTCTATCACTAGGGACGTTTCTCTTCAACCAGGGGACAGTTTAATTCATTGAAGACTTTACTGTCTCTGACATGATGTTGGCTTTCACGTACAGTGCCCCAGTCCCACCAGCATGGCCCACTCTGTCGTTCCTGTGTATTTTGTACCCCGGTATTACTGTGTCCCTTGATTATCATTCCACCGAGCTCCTGTGATGCCTGTTCTATCAATACCCCCTCTAATGCCAGTATTCTAGTTCAGCCGTCTAGTATTTAGATGCCTGGCAGAGGCATGGAAGCGCTTGTACATTTTGTCAGGGACTCACCATCGCAACTAGCGCTAAAGGGCAATTTTGCGGCCAGACTCAGGAGAGAACTGCCTAAGGGTTATTTTTATGCCCCATTGTTCTGTATGGACAGTTGGAATTATTTTTTCCCAAAGTGCAGTATTTTGGCAAATGAAAGTCAGGGTTGATACATGCACTTTGTCTCCCAGTCCCCTGTTGTAGCACTTCACAGTCAGCTTTGGACTTAGTTTCCTGAACGTTGTGCTACTTCTTACCATTCCACGGTACCACCCACCTTCACCTCGGACTAAATTATCCAAAACAATTAAGACCTTATCTACATTAAAAGGAAGATCACCGCTGCTGGGATTGATCTTCTGGAGTTTGATTTAGCAAGTCTAGTTAAGACTCTCTAAATCAAACTCAGAGGGCGCCCCCGCCGGCAGCCAGTACTCCTCCTTTTGGGAGGAGTACGGAAAGCTGACAGGAACATTTGCTCCCTTTGGCCTCCAACTGTGGGCACACCGACGAGCTCAGATTAAGGTAAGCGGACCCTAGCTACATATTCTACGTATTCTATGTTGCTGGAGTTGCAAACTTTAAGTCAAGCTGCTGGGTCTCATGTAAACCTGGCCTGAATTCTTTCTGCTCTAGAGCTGGTCCCTTCCAGTGCTGGGCTGGGCACACTAGCCAGGCAGTGCATGATGCTGGCTCTCCTATTGTCTCTACCCTATGCAGGGACCTATGTAGAATCGCAGGTCAGGGCTTTCCTCAGCAGTACAGTCACGGAGAAACATTTGCAAATGCTTTCAATTCTATTCTGCCAGCCTAAACCACACCAAACGGGCCTCCACTCTCGGGCAGAGCCTCCTGGGCAGCCGTTTCAATGTCTGACTTATGCCTAGGGAGGCTGTGGAATCTCCATCACTGGAGACGTTTAAGAGCCCGTTAGACAGACACCTGTCAGAGATGATCTAGACGGTGCTTGGTCCTGCCGTGAGGGCAGGGGACTGGACTTGATGATCTCTCCGGCTCCCTTCCAGTTCTAGGATTCTATAATCACAGTGTCCAATGGAAGCTCTCGGACTAGAAACCCTGAATATTCATCTGATCCAACAGAGCAACCGATAAGAGGCTGAACTAGATGGACAGTTGGGCTAGTCTGGTCAACATCGCCTCTCATTCCTGTGTTTGGAATGACGGAGGTATCCCTTAATCACACCACAGGAAAGGCCTATGGGATTTAATAGGGATTGTACCAATTAGGTTCCATGGAATTCACGCTGAAAGTGTATTTCCATGCATTGGTTATCTATCTATCTTTCCAATCGGATTTCCAATCCCAGATGAAGCTGTCTAGCTCCATTGTAAGGACACTGTTCTCCATTATTTGAGCATCTTATAGAAAAAGGTGTGTTGTTTTCTATTGCTCTTATAGTCAAGGCCTATTGAATATAAGCTCTATACTTTCCAGAAGACACCTGGCTTTAGGGGGGACACTGCAGAAATGAACTATTTTGGCGGGGGAGGGAGGATGAGACACCAGTGCTGCTATTTAACATTTTTATTATGCTTCCTTCATAGGAAGAAACTCCCCCCCCCCCCCCCCTTAGCTGTCTGGTAAGCTGCTAGCAATCATCAGGCAGACAGGTGGTAAAGATTCATACCCATCCAACAATGCCATTTAGTTTGTAACCTGTGACTAAATCTGGTGTTAGCTTTAATTTCAGTCTGCTTTAGGGCTCGCTTGTTAATCTCTATGCAAAGCAGATGAAATGAATATGCAGCATTTTGGATGTAATTGTACAGCTTCAATTCAGCACTATAATTTTCCAAACAGGATCTTGCAATCAAGCTTCTATTCATTAGTGTATAAACAATTTAGTTTCTCAGCTCTCCAGTATGCCAATCATTTCAATGGAGTGAGCATCTCTGACAAAAAAAAAAAAAAAGGAGGAAAGTTTCCTTTGTGTAACAGAGGTAAAAGTTGCCGGGTAACTTTAGCCCACTTTGCACAAGAGAGATTCTGGCGGTTTTTAAAAGGGTCCCTTTGTTTCCCTGGGCCTGGGTCAGAAGGACTATGTGACACATGCTCCCCGAGGTGAGAGCCCCTCCGGATCCAGCTGATAACGGGCCCCGTCATGACTAGATACAATGCCAATGTCCTGACCACAAGTGCCCATTAAAGATCCTCAGAGAGCTTCCGCAAATGGGGTCCAGACCCCAAGAACAATTTCCCTTTGGCTCGTGTCCTCCTGCAGCTCTTCCTTCCGCCTGCCATTTCAATCAGAGAGTTTTTTGTCCTCCTTCACTTCCTGTCCTAAAGCAACCTGCAGCATGGCTGCGCTTTCTGAAGCCAGCGGTCGCATTTCCCCTCAGCCCCCTCCCCACCCACATACCCTGCCCCTTCCTGGGCCAGTAAGGTCTGGGAGAGAAAACCCTTGTCCCTCTGTGAGAGGGATGCTGGTAATACCCTCCCATGTTCTGAATAAACATACGAACGGCCAGACTGGGTCAGACCAAAGGTCCATCTAGCCCAGTGTCCTGTCTGCCCACGGTGGCCAGCACCAGATGCCCCAGAGGGAATGAACAGAAAAGGGAATCTTCAAGATCCCTCTCCCATCACCTATTCCCAGCGTCTGACAGAGGCTGGAGACACCATCCCTGCCCATCCTCGCTAATAGCCTTTGATGGACCTAACCTCCATGAATGTATCTAGTTCATTCTTGAACCCTGTTCAAGTCCTGGTCTTCACAACATCCTCTGGCAAGGAGTTCCACAGGCCCGCCGGGCGCTGTATGAAGAAAAACTTCCCCTTGTGTTAAATCGGCTGCCTACTAATTTCATGTGATGACCCCTTGTTCTTATGTTATGGGAACAAGTCAGTAATTTTGCCTTATTCACGTTCTCCACACCTGTCATGATCATATGGCTCTCTCCTACCCCCCCCAGTCTCCTCTTTCTAAGCTGAAAAGTCCCAGTCTTTTTACTCACTCTTCACATGGGACCCATTCTAAACCCCTCAGCATTTTTGTTGCCCAAACACAGCATTATGCGCTGTCTCCTCCCTCCTCCCCCACGTTCTCCGTCATTTAACAGTAGGGTGACCAGAGGCCCCATTTGTAAAGGGACGGCCCCGTATTTACGCAAGTGTCTCGACTTTTTCTTTAAAATGGGCCAATTATCCCGTATTTTCTGTCTCTCCCCCCCTCCTCAGAACTGGCAGGTCCAACTGTGGGTTGGATCCCTGCTCACCAGCCGCCTGCTCCCTAGCCATGAATGGGGGGAGGTGGAATGGTTGACAATGGGGGCAGGAGTGTCAGGCTGGGGGCGGGAAAGAGGCAATGTGTGGGGCTGGCTCCTTCCGCTGCTCTATCAGTCCCCACTGCATGCCAGCGCTTGGGTAGCATCAGCTGGGCCCCGCCTCCACTCCCGTTCCTAGCTGGCTCTGGCTGCCCTGGTGGCTGAGTGTGGGCAGGTGCCAGATGAGCCAGGGCATTCTTAGGGTTCCAGGCTGTGACGGCGCGTTGGGGTTTTCCCGTCTCCTGCACCCCCAAAGTGGCACGAACAGACTCCACCAGCCAGTAGAATAGAGGGAGTGTATTGCTTCTCCAGGATACAGCGCAGCACAGATGTCATCTGGTTACAGGAACCGGGCCTAGGATGCCTCAGCCCCCCTTGAGATGGGGGAGACTGGGCCCCTAAATCCCAGCCCCTTTCCCTAGGCTGTCTCCTCCATGATCCCAGACAGAAACTAACCCACTCACTTCCAGCCCTGCCCCCAGCCAGGGGCGGCATTCCACCTTCCTTTGTTTCTCTCCCTGGGGGGTAGCTGGTGGGACAGCTTGAGAGACCCTTTGCCTAGTGACTCATCCCCTGTCCCGCTGGGCCGTGCTGCAGCCAGTGGGGGTCACCCACAGCCCCAGCACAGCAACCAGCAAGATACCCCCCCCCACGTCACACATGCAGCCACTTCTGCCCACCATCAGCCCTTTACATGCTTCCCCTCTTACTGTCCTCTCCCTGCTTTGCCCCTTCAACCTGCCCCCGCCTCCCCCGCCCCGCTGCTCCTCCTTATCCCCCCCCCCCCGCCAGGGGAGCACGTCCCACGCCCAGCCAGCCCTGGGCAGAGCGCTCAGCTCACCAGCAGCCTGGCCACAGGCTCCTTCCTTTCCCCACAGGGCCAGCAGCCCAGCAAGTCCAAGATCCTCCAGGTCCGGGGCTCCGGGCAGGAAAAGCCGAGCCCTGCCTGTGCTAACGCCCCGCATAGCCCTGGCCCGGGGGAGCCTCTAGCGGGGGAGAGGAGAGGCAATTTCCAGCCTGTTCACACTCCAAGCCTGCTCCACAGCAGCCCGCGGGGCAGGGGCTTAGCACCCTCATCACCCCCCCCCCCTCCCAGCCCTGGGTCTTGCTCCCAGGAGACACGGGGGCTGCTCCGCCCCCTTTCCGCCCTGCGAAGCCACCTCTCTGGATGGGTTCGCTGATGCCCCTGCACTCCGGTTCCCTGGGCCCTGGTGCACAAGGCATCCTTAGGGCTTAACTCCTTCCTGCCCCTCTAGCCAGGGGACAGAAGGAGGCAGGGGACAAGCGGTAGCCTGGCGGTGTGAGCTGCCTTTTGACCCTGTGCGGGCAGGAAGGGACAAGCTGCTGCCAGCCACCGGGGAGCAGTGGCAGGGGGAAGAGGTGAGGGCCGCCGGATCATCCCTTTCCCCACGCCCCGCCCCTCCCTTGCGGTTGGACACAGCTCCTGCCTCCTGCACCACCTCGAAAGGCTGCAGCTGGCCTCCGTCTGGTGGGAACCCTGGCAGACGTCGGGGGCAGGTGACCGTGCATGCCCCCATGTGTTGCCCCAGGAGGACGCTGAGCCAGGGGAGTCCTGGGGGTGGAGAGTGCCAGGCAGGAAGAGTTGGGTGAGTCAGTCACCCCCTCACCGCCTTGGGCGAGAGGTTACGGGAGGCGCGTGTGTGTGTCACCCCTCCCCATTTGAAGCCTCACGCCTTCAAGAGAAGCCGTCCAATAACAAGAATCCGCCGACTCTGCCTTTCTTTTTTCCCGGGCCTCAATCAACCCGAGACATGATTGCCGCTGAACTCGCTTGGCTAGGAGTCGTTTTCCCCGGTGCCCGTATGCCGCACGGGGACGCGTGGCCCCGCCCCCGAATAGCGGCACAGCTCCCTTTTCATATTCTCCTCAGGCCCCTGCGATGTCTCCTTCCTGTCATTTCCCGGCGGCCCTCCCTGCCTCTTCATTCTCTCCCTCCTTCCTCACGTCCCTTCGCCTTCCCCTAGCCCCACCCCCTCTCCTGCCACACACCTGCCCCGCTCCACGCGTGGCCGGAAGGGACAGCCACTTGCAGACGCATTTCTCTGCCTCACCACCCCTCAGTCAGCCAGCTCCCCCAGGCTGGCGGCTTTGCTTCTCCTCCTCCAAGGGCTGCGGGAGCCCCAAGGTGGGTTGGAAGGCACTTGGAAATGTCACCTGCCGCCAACTGGGCGTCCACCCCTCGCTTTAGAAAGAGGAATCGTTTCACGTAGAAAAGCTTCCGGGGGCGAGTCGGCCCTGGGCATTCTGTCGGCCTTCCTCTGGCACCCGTTCCAATCCATCGCCCCGCAGCACTGGTCCTCCCTGTGACATGGCTGGTCGCTAGGCGACGTGACGAGGGCTGCTAGAGCCAGCTCCGGGCAGAGAGGTGCCCGATCAGCAACACAACCCAGAGCCTGAGGGTTGGATGGACGCGCACAAAGGCCGTCTGGCTAACCGAGAGACTCAGGAGACCTACATGCCACTTCTTACATTGCCACCGGCTTGGCCAAGTCCCTTGGCATCTCTCTGTGCCGCGGGGATTATCGCCCTGACTCGCGGGGAGGCCGGAGGAGAAATGCAGCGACGACGGTGACGTGCTCAGGTACGACGGCAGTGGGGCTGTATTACTATCACTGACAGAAGGAGCAACTCGCAGTCTCCCCAGGCCAGGCTGGGATACGCGGTGGGAGTAGCCTAGACTTCTCCTGCCCTACAGGCCCCTGTTCTATAGGTGGAGGATTTCCAGCTCCAGGGCTGTCCAGCCAGTGAGGAGAATGTTGTGTTTCAAACACTGCCAGGCTCTCTCCTGTGGTATCTGTTGCGTCCACCAGCCAAGCCTGCATGGCTGTCGGCAGCCTGGGACCCAGACAGATCCCAGGCAAGCCGGGCCAAACCTCCCCCTCAGCTGGACCGATGCACCCCGACGTCTGGCAGCGCACCCTTCCAAGTGCGGGAACACGGCCGGTGCGCCTCACCTCCGCTTCATTTACAGCAAGCTGGGCTCGGGCGGCCTGGCCACAACCCTGCTGAGAGCAGAGACAGGCGGATGCGCCATCAGCTGACGGGCTTCGTGTCGTCTCCGTCTCCAAGTGACTATCGACAGGCCTAATTACAGACTATCATGCAGCCGGCGTCGGCGCTTGTCACACAAAACCGGCACTGAACCCTAAGCCACGGTATTCACAGAACACAGCAAGACACTGCGGAGACCTCACAGGGAAGGAGGCAGGCAAACCATCTCCAGCAAAACTAATTACTTCCTGATTGTCACAGGCCACCCACTGGGTATAATAGTATAGACGAAATGCAGCATAGCCCTAACGATGTGCCGAGCGCCAATTTGGAATACAATCATCCTCCTCTGCATTGCATAATTAAAAGCTGATCGCTCGGAAGGATCATTGCATCTTCTCGAGTATTGGGTCAGGATTGCGTAACGCCGTGTAAGACAAGAACGCAGCCTCGCAGTGGAAAAGCTCCAGGAGGAACAATATTCGTTCACACACTGGCGTTCCAAAAATACAGGTTTACAACGTGGTGCAGTGTGAAAGGAGGGGGGAGAGGGCCGGTTGTTCGCGGACGGGGGGGTTTACAAGCACAAGTTTAGCACCTGGTGTGAGGCCATCACAGGTTTCAGCAGCCCTCCCAGCAGTATTTGGTAAGACGGTACCTGCAGTAACCTTAACTCTGCCCTTTTGTGTGTCTGTATCACAACAGACTCTTTCTTTACAGGGCCCTCCTACATATTCTTTGGAGGATAGGGACATAATTCAGAATGACCTTAGCAAGTTAGAGAAATGGTCGGAGGTAAACAGGATGAGGTTTAATAAAGAGAAATGCAAAGTGCTCCACTTAGGAAGGAACAATCAGTTCCATACATACAAGATGGGAAGCGACTGTCTGGGAAGGAGCATGGCGGAAAGGGATCTAGGGGTCATAGTGGACCACAAGTTGAATATGAGTCAACAGTGTGATGCTGTTGCAAAAAAAAGCAAATATGATTCTGGGTTGTATCAACAGGTGTGTTGTAAGCAAAACTCGTGAAGTCATTCTGCCGCTCTACTCTGCACTAGTTAGGCCTCAGCTGGAGTACTGTGTCCAGTTCTGGGCGCCACATTTCAAGAAAGATGTGGAGAAATTGGAGAGGGTACAGAGAAGAGCGACAAGAATGATTAAAGGTTTAGAGAACATGACCTATGAAGCCAGGCTTCATGAACTGGGCTTGTTTAGTTTGGAAAAAAGAAGATTAAGGGGGGACATGATAGCGGTTTTCAAATATCTAAAAGGGTGTCACAAGGAGGAAGGAGAAAATTTGTTCCTCTTGGTTTCTGAGGACAGGGCAAGGAGTAATGGGCTTAAAGTGCAGCAGGGGAGGTTTAGATTGGACATTAGGAAAAAATTCCTAACTGTCAGGGTGGTCAAATATTGGAATAAATTGCCAAGGGAGGTGGTGGAATCTCCCTCTCTGGAGATATTTAAGAACAGGTTAGATAGACATCTGTCAGGGATGGTGTAGACGGAGCTTGATCCTGCCTTGAGGGCGGGGGGCTGGACTCGATGACCTCTCGAGGTCCCTTCCAGTCCTATGATTCTATGATTCTATGATTCTATAGGCAGCTTCTGACATTAGTTATCTGACGGGACAGGAAAAAGTCCAAGCACAAGTCCGTTCTCAGTCCAGAGCATTCCCCGCTCTCGCTGGAGAGCAGAGAAAGGCAGCAACCCATTTCGGCATCTATTGTAGAAAGGCAGCAATTCACAACATTCCCATATGGAGGCCATTAAACCCCAGGCAGCATTCACACCAAGCCATGGCGAAGTTACCGGAACGTGTGAAAGTCAAGCAGGGAGATGTCAACTGGTTAAAAGAAACAGCCTGAGAACGCAGAATTGGAAAGGATTCCTTGGCGTGCATGAGCCACACACGCCACAAAGATCCCTTTGGGGGAGTTGTTAGAAGCTGCTGGAAACAGGGAAACACTGGGTAAAAATAAACACCTGTGAGTATTTCACAAGCATTAGTTCCCAGCAGGGATGTAAAATCCTGTTTAAAATGTTAACCAGTTAAATGTAGGCGGGGGCCGGGTGCTAGTTATCTGGTTACCCCGGCAAGCATGCTGGCAAGGTAATGGTAACCGGGTAACCCTTTGAATCTCTAGTTCCCATTTAGAAGTGATTTCACTTTGGCCACGTTTTCTTGCATCTTCTTGTCACGCACAGGAGCCCAGCTCACCCTGGCCAGCTTTCTGTGCGAGCATTCGTGCGAACGTGATGGTCGTTTGCTCCCGGCGCCCCCGCCTAGAGCCTCGCCGCAGAAGCACCCTTGGCATCCCAAATCGGGGGCCAAATCCCGTTCGGTCGCGCTGGTGTCAATCTGGAGGGCTGCCAGTGAAGTCAGCGGGGTGACTGCCGCAGAATCCTCGCTGCTCCCTTCATCCTGCAGCTGGATCAGAGGCTGGCCCGGCCCGCGCGGGTGGGGCTGCTCCGAAGCGCGTGCCTGCTCCTTTGCACTGACCCTCCGCAAGCGGCGCGGTGGCCTCTGCCTCTGCCAAGCAACAAGGCTTAATGGCCAGCGCTGTTGTGATTGCGCGTCTGCCCAAAGCGCTTGGGAGGATGCAGCCATAAGACATAAAATGAAATGGAACGTGTGTGTCGGATCCATTGGCTTCCCTTCGAGGCCCCCCGGAGACTCGGCAAGAAGGAGAAAGAATACGTGGATATTGCAGGAGCCCTGGCATTTGACAGCAGGCCAGCCACGGCTCGCACTGTCCAAGCTCGTAAATCACCCGCCGTGACATCCTTTTCACAACTCAGTTCCCAGCCAGGATATGCCGATTCCTGCTGATTACACAGCCGTGCGCGCGGGGGAAGTTGTATCTCCCATTTCCAGGAAGGGAGGCACCGCAAGGAAAACGCCGTGATAAAAAGGAGAATGGAATCCGCTTTGTTCCTGCTGCGAATCCTCTATTGTTCCTGCTGGGATCGTCGGCCGTCGCGGGAGAAAGTATTTCCTACGCGATAAATCTCCTGGGCTCCTCGGCCGCCTTTGCCTTGGCCCTCGCTCCTTCTGGGGTTGTTTGGAAAGCAGAGCCGCGCTCGCCGTGAGGCTGTCTGGGCAAGATACCGGCTTGATTTGATTAACACTTTCACCTTCCACCTCTGGCCCGCGGCTGGGGCGACACCTCTGCCGGACGCGGGCCAAGCGCTTGCAGTGCTCATGGGACTCAGGGGGGGGCGTAGGGCTTCTGGGCCGGGCGTGCGTCGGCCTGTAGCTGGGCCACGATGCCTCCATCAGAACTCACCAGGCAAGACTCCCCAGGGGCACCTCGCGCAGTTCAGTGGCAGCTCCTGAACTGGTGCCTCGCCGGGAGGCGAGCAGCCGCCATGCTGCTGGAGAGGCGCCTTGCTCCAAACACAGCGTCAGGGCCGGCCTTAGGGCTGGGCAAACTGGGCCCATGCCAGAGGGTGAGGGGGACCTGGGCATGGGTGTTGCTAGGCACGGGGTGGCGGGTACTGGGTGTGGGGGGGTGGGACATGCTGGAAGCGCAGGGCTGCCGTTGAGGGCACAGGTGGGAGGAAGGTGCAGGGTTGGGATGAAGGGGGCCCTGGGCAGAGGTTAGGAGAAAAGGGGGCACAATGCAGGGGCTTAGTGGTAAAGAGAGGGCAGGATGGGGGTGCAGGGGTTGGGGAGCCCCTGGGTGCCAGGGGAAATGGGTGGTGCTTTGCCCACAAGGGTCAGAGGCACCAAACCACAAGTTTTCCAGGGTGGCATTTTCCCTACGGCCAGCCCGATGGCAGGCCCAGAAGGGGTCGTTATTCCCCCTACGCCGGGGTTTTCACAGTTCTGGGCCGTGGAATGTCTGACCCTGGGTCTTGTTGCTGCAGGGGGATCAGGCAGCTCCCTGCCTGTCCTGCACTTCAGACTGCGCTGCGCCCCAGAAGCGGTCGGCAGCAGGCCCGGCTCCTAGATGGAGGGAGAGCGCACAGGGCTCTCTGCACTGCCCTGAGCACTAACTCTGCGCTCCCATTGGCTGGGAATCTGCTGCGGCTGTTTCTGGGGTGCGGCAAGGTCTGCGGTGCCAGGAGAGGCAGGAAGCTGCCTTAGTCCCCCTGCTAGGGTTGCCAGATACTTTCACAAAAAATCCCAAACGTGGCAGGGAAAAAACCCAAAAACGGGGGACCAAAATTTTTAAAC
This sequence comes from Pelodiscus sinensis, assembly GCF_052426305.1. Classification (NCBI taxonomy): domain Eukaryota; kingdom Metazoa; phylum Chordata; order Testudines; family Trionychidae; genus Pelodiscus; species Pelodiscus sinensis. The sequence goes on along the minus strand of NC_143074.1, from coordinate 21,023,725 downwards.
CAAAAAAAAAAAAAGTCACTGTGCCTTTAAATCCCCGCATTCCCCGCTCCGCCCGCCCCCGCCAAATGTGGCAAGGGAAAAATGTCCCCACCGGCCTTCCGTCTGAGAAAAACGGAAAATACCTGACTTTTTTTTTTTTCTCGACAGGGGTTACAAATACTGGACTGTCCAGGCGAAAACCGGTTACCTGGCAACCCTACCCCCATTGCACCAGGAATCGCTCAAGGTCAGCCCCTCCCGCCCCAGCCCCTGGTCCCTACCCCAAAGCCAGAGCCCCGTCCTACAGCCCAAAGCGCTCACCCTCAGCCCCACCTTGGAGCCCACACCCCAGTCACATTATGCTGGATCACGGCTTCATCGATTTTCTTCAACTGGCTCATGAGAAAAAGAGTTTGAACCCCCCGGCCTAGTCTGAGCCCCCAGAGTCCTGCCCCCAGGGATCCCAGCGTCCAGGCCAGAGCTTCCAGAGACGCTCCCTTTGGGGGGCTGCTGATTTGGGGGTCACTGACACGCACATGGCAAGATCCGAGCGGCTCACCCTGCCGTTTCTTAAGTTCACCAGGCCATTCACGTGAGCGACAGCCTAGCCCACGGCACGGCTGCTGTGCCCAGACAGAACAGTTCCCATGGGCCAGCCCACCACGGCAACTCGGTGGTGGGGGAGGGAATAGCCATTCGGGGGAGGAGCTTCACGTGTTCTGGGTTCTGTCCCAGGCTGTGCTGCAGGCTTGTATCTGATGGACTAGTTGCGTTGCCTCAGTTTCCCCCATCTGTATAACAAGGATTACTAGGCCTCTCCTGTTTTCGCTAATTGCTAGGATCTAGGGGAGCCTCATTGGCTCTATGTTGCTGCACTGGTTTGCCACAATTTTAGAGGAAACTCGTCCGTTAAGCGTAGTTTCTCGCTGATATTCTAGAGCCACCCCTCCAGCCCCCCCCCTCCACGTGGCTACTTGTAAAGCCTCTTTGTTAGAGCGCTTTGGGCTGGCAGGGTCTCTTTAACAAAGCCTTCCCCTTGGCCAGTGCGGAACTGGGGGGCCCAAAGAATGAAGCAATCCTGGCCTGCAGGGAAGGGGGGGATTTAGAGAAGGAGCAGAGCGGTTCTTTTCTCTGTGTCTCTGGCACTGGAGTGACAGCCACCGGGATGCTGGGCCCAGCTGCAGTGCCCACAATTCCAAAAGACGGTTATTGAATTCGAAGGTTCAGGAAAAAGTCACAAAAAGGATCAGAAATAAGTTGCCAGGCGGCCAGAAGGATTTCAGGAAGGCACAGTGTGGAGAAACAAGACAGCTAGTGAGTTGAGATGAGCGGGCGGGAAGCAATGTGCCCTCTAGACTTTTCCATCCGTGTGCAGAACACATTTTGTCATGTGCACCAAGGTGAGTTTGTATGTGCACCACCAGGAAAAACACAAATCGAGATGCTAATCTGCTGGGTGGCACTCGAATCTCTCTTGAGCGGCCGCACGAGCGCACTGGTTACAGGGAGAGCATGTTAAATGTACCTGTGTAGAAGAAAGAGGACAGATCAAAATGAAGGCCTAACGGATCTAAAACGCCCTAGAAAGTGCGCAGCAGAGACAGGCAGACGAGAATGTTTGGGGGAAACAAGGTTCCCTGCTCCAGGATCTGAAGATGAATTCCCCAGATCACGGAAGTATCCAGTTTGTATTTTTGATGTGAGCTTGTTTTGATTTGAATTTATGGAGCGTCTGTCCCGCTCAACAGACACTCTTGCCTAGGGCTGTATCATTTGGCTTTTGCGCATTTCCAGTTGACAGGCCCATGCACACTCTTTCTTCTGGGGATGCAATATGGTAAATGGAAAATTACATTAAAGATGCTTTTCTCGCTTCCGTTTGTGGAGCTCTACGGTGAGCCGAACTGGGCCAAGAGACTGAAAGAATTCAGTCTTTTTGGCTTAAAGTTAAGGGGCAACTTGGGGCTAGTCTATAGATACCTACTTGGGGCAAAATACATTTTCAGCCTAGTAGAGAAAGGACTAACCCAGCCCAATGGCTGGAAGTTGAAACTAGCCCAATACTGATGGAAAATAAGGCCTGAATTTGTAACACAGAATAACTACCCTGTGGCACATTTTTTGGAGGGGGGTGGATTCTCCATCACTGACAATGTTAAAATCAACAACGGTGATTTTTCAGATCTGCTCTGGGAATTATGTGGGGGAAACTCTCCGGCCTGCCTTCTGCAGCTCACTCTGGATCAGGGGTTCTCAAACTTTCTGGCCCTTTGCCCACCCCACTCAACGCAGACCTTTCCGGGGCCCACCAGCCAACCACCCATGCTGACAAAATAAGTGCAGGCGAGGGTAAGGGTCCAGGGTATGGCCAGGACGTAGGGTGCTGGAGCGGGCTGTGGGAGCTGGGTCTTAGTGGGAGGAGGATGGGAAGCACTTTCCTGCCTGTGTTCCTCCTGCCACTCCCAGGCACCGCCCCCCGCTGCTCCCATTGGCTGTGATTCTGGCCAATGGGAGCAGCGGAGAAAGCCTCCAAGCCAGCCGTTTCCAGCACTGTTGGGAACATAAGAACATAAGAATGGCCGTACTGGGTCGGACCAAAGGTCCTTCTAGCCCAGTATCCTGTCGGCCGACAGTGGCCAGCACCAGGTGCCCCAGAGAGGGTGGACCGAAGGCAATGATCAAGCGATTTGTCTTCTGCCATCCTTCTCCAGCCTCTGACAAACAGAGGCCAAGGACACCATTTTATCCCCTGGCTAATAGCCTTTTATGGACCTAAGCTCCATGAAATTATCTAGCTTCTCTTTAAACTCTGTTCTAGTCCTAGCCTTCACAGCCTCCTCTGGCAAGGAGTTCCACAGGTTGACTACACGCTGTGTGAAGAAGAACTTTCTTTTATTCGTTTTAAACCTGCTACCCATTAATTTCATTTGGTGTCCTCTAGTTCTTCTATTTAGGGAACTAATAAATAACTTTTCTTTATCCGCCCTCTCCACACCACTCATGATTTTATAGCCACTTCCTTCCCCCACAGGCCAGATCCAACCCATGAGGCTCCCTCCACTCCTTGCAATGGGAAGCTGGAGCTGGCTCTTCTGCCTTGCAAGGTGATCGGTCCACGGACCACGCTTTAAGAATGGACGATCAGAGTGATCCCTTCTGGCCTCCGACCAGCTCTTCTGGGCCTGGCAGTTCCGTTTACCTGGTGCCTTATTTATAAAGCACCGAAATGACGCACACATGTCAGGCAATGGGACACAGGAGCCTAAGCATCTTAGAGGGTGAAGAAAATTATCACATTTTCTTCACATGGACGCAGAGTTTCCCAAGGGCTCAGTGCACAGCGTGGTCATGTATTTAGGGGCCTAAATGAGAGCTGAGGTCTCTTGGGGGGAACTTTGAAAATTCTGGCCCCTGCATCAAGACTGAAAGGACTATATGCCAGTGGTCTCAAAAGCAGGAGCGCCTAGCTCAGTACCAATGCCTGGTGACAGACAGGTGTCAGGTGACCTCCCGCGAGGCCACAGAAAGCCTCTCTCAGTGCATTGGGCTCCTCCTCACTCATGGGTGGCCATGGCAAAGGAAATAATCACTTAATTTGACAACTGATATTTTGGTAATTGAGGTAATCAGCTCCGAGACCAAAGCAATCAAACCGGAACCGTTCCACGCTCCCCCGGGGAGAGGAACGCTAAGAAATTCACACTGTAAGAATTCAGACGCTGAACCTTTCCCACAGTTAGGACTTAAGAGCATGTTATCTAGGCATGCACAGGAAACTCTGTTAGGTTCTCGCTTTGCCCATTCCATGGGCTGATCTCCCTCGGATGCTTACAGTACACCACAAGAATGGGCTAAATTATTCAGTATCCCAGTTTCTTCTGCAGTTCTCCCTGTTAAACGTCACATAGCGGCAGCACGTTGGTCTGGTGTAGTCAAGGGGATGCTCTCTCTTTACAATACTTACTGTAAACTAGCAGTCCAGTCCTGGGGTGGCATCAGTGGTTGACAGGGGTAATCTGTAGTACAGAGAAATTGTTCTTACATGAACATTTATATGTAGCGCTGGGCCCTTTGGAATGAAACTATACTGACAAATCTGCAGTGGTTCTCCAACTTTCTGGCCCACGGCCCACTCTGTTCAACGCAGACTTTTCCGCAGACCACCAGCCGACCAGCCATGATGAAAAAGTGGCTGCTGGGGGAGTAAGGGTGGCATCTGTCCAGGAGTCAGGGTGGAGGAGCGGACTGCGGGTGGAGATCTCGGGAGGCTCGGGAGGCTGAGTGTGGGGAGGTCTGGCAGGGAGATAGGGTGCTCATGCAGGCTGGGGGTGTGGGATCTTGGCAGAAGAGAGAGGGGGAGCACTTCCTTCGCTCTGTGCCTTCCACCACTCTCAGGCACCGCCCCCTGCTGCTCCCATTGGCCGTGATTCCAGCCAATGGGAGCAGCAGGAAAAACCTCCAAACAAGTGGTTTCCTGCGCTGCCACTCCCCCTTCCGCCAGCTGGGGGAGCCACTTCCTTCCCCCCACAAGGTTGGAGCGCCAGCACCGGCTTCTCATTGCAGGGGGTGGAGGGAGCCTTGAGTGCTAGATCTGGCCTGCGGGGGAAGGACGTGTCTACCCGAGCCGGGGGAAGGGGGAGCGGCAGTGTAGGAAACCGCTCACTGGGAGGCTTTCCCACTGCTCCCATTGGCTGGAATCATGGCCAATAGAAGTAGCGGGGGGGCGGTGTCTGGGAGCATCAGTGCAGGCTCCCTGCTGCAGGAGGGGGGCAAGCCACGAGCCCACAACCCACCTAGTGGTCCACGGACCACACTTTGAGAACCACTGCAATATAGAGAACTGTATTTAACCCAGATCAGTCATCGCCAGGCCTAAGCAAACTGTAGCCATCACCCACTGAACCCAGGTGCAGAAGCCAAAGAGACCAGGCTGATCCATCTTTTCTGTTACAGAGAGTGGGAATAGCCACCGTTTGCTATGACCGACTATTTGAAATGCAGGAGTTAGGCTGATAGTTGTACAAGAAAAACAGATCAAATTTTAAAATAAATACAAGCAAAACGATCTGATTTTTATCAGCAGCATCAGCTGCCTTTCCGGAAGCCACAGTCATCCCTTGTTTCTCATTTCTGGTTTACAAACTATTTCGTTCCGTGTTGCTTTGGAAACCGTCACCAAGACCCCTGCCTCACACAACATAACTAGCAACAGATGCTGCTTTGACCTTAGTAACTTCCTGGAAACATCCATTTGTCAAAAGGAAAATAAAAAAGATTAATGGGCCTACCGTTTGTCATGGCAATGGAAGGGTTGGCCAAGCAATGGACAAATGGGCAACAAACTCCAGCCGAATGATGCTGTGCCACCCCTATCCACCACATTGCACACTCTGGATGGATCACTCACATGGGCCATACAAAGATTCTGGGAGTTTTAGGGCCCAACCCTAGGAGAGGCTGAGCACTGCCTTGAAGCTGATGAAAGCCCCGAATGTCATGATACTGGGAATCACGGACTCTTCTGGTATGGCTCTGCTAGAAAGGCTGCAGCGCTGTAGAATAAAATGGAAGGGAGTTTTCCTTTGCTGCAATTAACACACCTCTTTGAGAGGTGTCTATAGCTAGGCAGAAGAATTCTTCAGGCAACATAGTGGCATCTACTCTGGGGGTTAGGTCAGCATAGTTACAGGTATTAGGCCTTGTCTCCACTCCACGGAAGATCGATGCTACCATGATTGATGTTCCGGAGTTTGATTTAGCGAGTCTAGTTAAGACTCGCTAAATCAAACTCAGAGGGTAGCTGGCATTGCATACCTTAAGCCGAGCTGCTGGGTCTAGTGTAGACCTGGGCTTAGTTTTTATAGCCCCTGAGTGATGTAGAAAAGCTGCCCTAACTTTGTAGTGTGGACCAAGCCACAGTCCCTCTTAACTAGAAGGCACCTGTTATACACCAAACAAACAGGCTTCTACACATGGGGCCACCTGGATGGGCCTTTGTTTACCAGGACCACACCCTGTGCAGAGTGACATCTAGTGGCTGCATGATGTTACTACAAGAAAACATGCCATGCTGCTGACTGGTTTCCATGGACTCTCTGAGCAGGCTCAGTGGTCCCGCCTGCTTGCAAGACCCACCTCAGAGTACAGGGCATTTCTGGAGTATTAATGATCATCCCAGAAAAGGTGATGGCTCTGTGACGTAGTGGGGGTACTTGCTGGGCTGTGGTGACCCCTGCTGTCTGGAGCAAGACCCAGCAGGGAAAGCCTCACTATGCAAAGGTAATGCCAAACTTGTTGAACCAGTGGCCAGACACCCCCCATGGAGAGGAACAAAGGAAGGTGGAATGCTGCCCTGGCTGGGGAGCAGGGCTGGAAGAGGGTGGGTTAGTTGCTGTCTGGGAGCATGGAGGAGAGCCTAGGGGAAGGGGCTGGAGTTTAGGGGCCCAGTCTCCCCCATCTCAAGGGGGCCTGAGGCATCCTAGCCCAGCTCTGTGACCAGATTCCATCTGTGCTGTGCTGTATCCTGGAGAGGCAATAAACTTCCTCTATTCCACCGGCTGGTGCAGTCTGTTTGTGCCATTTCGGGGTGCAGGAGACGGGGGACCCCCAACGCGCCGTCACAGGCTCAGACTCCATGGTTATCCATCTTCCATGGGCTCTCACTGCACCTGAGAGACACCAGCCACCTGTTTGAGCTTCCTAGTTGCCTTCTTTATCCCACTGGGCACTGGAAACAAAGAAGGAAGTGGCCATCGAGTCTAGCGCCAGAACAGTGCCGGATACTTTCCGGGGATGCCTTTACTAGTGCTCGGTGCAGCCGAGTTTTCCATATCCCAGGTAACAGGACTTCCAACACTTTCCTTAGAAAACTGCTTCACTGCTTCATATATGGTGCACTCAGGATTTTGATATCATGCTACATTACTCTGCGACTGTTAAATAACTGCCACGTTCCACCCCAGAGGTAGCTGCATTTTAGGGGTGAGTCGATCGGATCCTTGCTCTGACTGCGTATACGTTTCCGAGATGCACTGAAAATAAGTGTTAAACAACAATAATTTGTGGAATGAAAAGTTCTTTAGCAATGGTGTCTCTAGCCTCTGTTTGTCTGGAAATGAGTGACAAGGAGGGATCGTGTTAAGATTACCTGTTGTTTTCCCTCCCTCTGGGGCATCTGGCATTGGCCACTGTCGGCAGACAGGATACAGAGCTAGATGGACCACTGATCTGACCCAGAATGGCCATTCTTAAGTTCTTATCAATATATATTTATCAATAGCATTTAATAGCAAGACTGCCTGTTTTTGCCACTGTAAAAAAATTAGACAAGGTAAATGAAGTAATAGCTTTCATTGTCTCTTTTGCCCCCAGAAGTTGGGCCAATGAACGATCTAATCTTACCCACCTTCGCTCTCTAATATCCTGGGACCAATGAGACCACTGCAGCACTGCAGGCAATCAATCAATCAATCAATCAATCAATCAATCAATCAATGCATTTAGACAGGATACTCACTCCAAATACCCTGTGATATTGATAGGTGTACTAGATTTACCTGGTGTTGCTCTGGCCTTGACTCAGAGAAGTTTTGTTTTTCTTCATTAACAGCATTGCTCTGGAGTGGGGCGGGAATGATGGGTGCAGTCTGCAAGCTGCCCCGGGGAGAGAAGACCGCAGCATGTTGGGGCTTGGTATGAGGCAGGCATAGCCGGAAGAGGGTTGCATGTCCACTGACTGAGGGACTGACAGACCGACTCTCTCAAATACATAGTCAATAGCTGTCCCTTTCTACCTCTGCCCCTGCTGCCTCACTGGCATTATAAATGTCCCAGTCCCTCTCTCTGGCCCCTTGCTGCCCCCTGTGGTCATTCTAGGTATAACTGGCCCTGATAGCAGACCTCTCCCTGGATATTTTATGAGAAACAATCCCATTCCAGGCACATCCCAGTGTCCTGGCACAAGCAAACCCTGACCTTGCTGTACGTTATGATAACAGGAAGCTGCCTACCAAGTTTGGTAGGTCTAGCTGGCCAGCATTAGAACTGCTGGGTTAAGTTAGTCAGAACCAGCGTGTAGACCCCAGACTGACATGGTCAGAAAAATGGGTTTGGGTGCTTTCAGCCCTCTAAAAGATGGGCCTCTGCCGTGACTTGAACTAATTTGCAACGTGTCTAGAAAATGCCCTGTGTGGTCAGGCCCCTCATCAGCACCCTCCTGGTCCCAGCCCTATCGGGGCTTTGTTATGGGCGGGTGTTTGAAGATGTTTGTGGGGTTCGAATGGCTCTGAACTTGGCGGGTTGACCAGGTAGGCCGGTAACACGCTACGGCTAGCTCTCTAGACCAGCAGTTTTCAAACTTTTTTCTCATGACCCATTTGAAGAAAACTGTGCCTGCAACCCAACAGAATCTGACTGGAGTGCGGGCTCCGGGGTGGGGCTGAGCGCTTTGGGGTGTAGGAGGGGGTTCTGGCTTTGGGGGGTGGGTCAGGGCTGTGGCAAGAAGGGCTTACCTTGCGTGGCTCCTGTGCGTTCTCTCTGACTACCACCAAGGAGTCAGGCCTGTCGCCGGCCGCTTCTGGGGCGCAGCACAGTCTGCAGTGCCAGGACAGGCAGGTCGCTGGCTTAGCCCCCCCCACTGCTCACCTGATCCTTCTGCAGCAATGAGACCCAGGGCCTGACATTCCACCACCAGTCCTGGGGGACGACCCCAGTTTGAAAACCGCCGCTCTTAGTTCGGGTCAGGGGGGAGACTTCAACTAGCTTCCCAAGCCCACTCCGGTGCATAGCGCACAGTGCTCAGTGGCTTTGTTTTCCATGCACGCCAGGCATTTGTGAACACTGAACACCAGCAGCCAGCGGCGCCTGCCAAGCGTTCCACAGCCCTGCTGCAAACTCCTGTCGGGAGCAGCCGGCGCAAACCCTCAATTCACTTCGCTTTGCTCCAGCCGTCCCTCGGCACTGTTGCTGCCCGGCTGTTTATTCTGCTCTGAGCCTGGCCAGAGCCTGGCTCACAGGAGCCCGGGTCTCACGCTGACTTCATGCCACCAGAATGTGTTTCAAAATAACGGCCCAGCCAAGCTCTGGACGGTTCTCAGGGCTGGCTGGGTGTTGGCTGTCAGCCTGAATGCTGAGAACGATGCTTGCTCTGTGGCACCGAGGCCTTCCCTGGCGAGGGGTCGACATCGCCTTTCACGCTCTGGCAGGGGGGGAATGCGTGACTGTTGTGAGTGGGACTTTTCCATCCCCAGGCCTCCTGCCCAGGACTCAACCCCTCCCCTTCCACTCCAGCTCCTGCCTCACCGTCTGGCTCAGACGCCCGCCTTGCAGTGCTAATGGCTGCCTCGTGGCAGTGGTCCCCTTAGTGCACCTACACCGAGCCAGCAGGCTCATGGCGTTCAGGCGGGTGTGTCGGCAGGCGCAGCCCTGTGGTTGTGGTGAGGGGAGGCAGCGAGTGCTCAAACAGACGCAGGAGAGGACGAAAGTTGTGCCCCGCAGGCTCACATGGTCACAGAGTTCCAGCCCTTAAGCAAGGGTGGGGAACCTATGGCCCGGGGGGCCGGATGTGGCCCCCATCGTGCCTGGATCCGGTCCCCGAAACTTGAACCCCCCCCCAGCACTGGGGAGCCTATGCTGGTGCTCCATCTCCCTTACTGTCCCCCCATGGGGCTAGAACACACAAAATCTACTAGCCTGCTCCCCCCCAGACTCTGGTGTGTGAGGGGAATGTGGTGAGTTTCTTTCTCCTTCTCAGTCAGGTGAGAGTTTGTTTTGTTGTTTCTCACTTGTGTGCAGCCTCTGACTAATTTTTTTTCTGTGGATCAGCAGCCCCGGACCCAGAAAAGATTCCCCACTCATGCTCTGACGGGATGGGTCATTTTTCACCTCAGGGATGCTACGCTCAGCCCTAGACGCCCACCAGGGGATGCCCTCGACTCGCTACGATGAGTTAAACAAAGACTACATGGCGGGGGGGGGGAGGGAGTTTTCCAGTGGGACCGACAAGCAACCCTTTGTGTAGGGACGACACAGCCGCAGCTCAGAACGGGCCCTTGCAGCTCGTCAGGATTTGGGGCCTTGTGCCCAGTTCTGCCTCTGATTCCTTCCGCGACACCGGGCATGGTCACGTCCCCTCTTGGTGCCGCGGGATGAGGGTTACCTCCTCCACATTGGGAACTGTTGCACTCAGCGCGTGGCAGGACCCGGCAGCGCTGCCCTGGCCCATCCGCCAGAAGGTGCCGTCTCGTGCAAGGGCTGACTGGGTTGTGTATTCTGCCACCCTCTGCTGCTGCCGGGCCTCATGCCCCGTCATTGCTCTGACAACAAAGACCTAGGGCTGGCAAGTCCTAGGTGGGGCCGGGGAATGAGGGTGCGGTTCTCCTTGCTGCAATGTCCCGATTGCAAATTTGGGGGGGGCCTGAGAGCCAGAGGTGCTGGTTCCCATTTCATGTGAGCGGTGTAGTGGCACTTGACCAAAAAAGGGGGGAGGGAGGGGAAGGGTGTCTGTGATTACTGATTGTGAAGTTGCCTGGCAGCCTTATGGCGGAGAGAAGCAATTGTCAAACATGCAAATCCTGACCCTGCTGGAATTTTTTTGCCTTTTCCAATCTGCTGGATCACGCGCTGCCATCCATGAAGTAACTATGGCAACGGACATATACATTTACATATTCTGCCCGTTCATCACAGGGACATCCTAGGCAACTATCTTTGTTGGGTTTTTTTTTTTAAACGTAATTTATCGTTTTCATGTCGCTAAACAAGCGCCATCACCCAGGACCCTTCTCCATGACAGTATCTAGGGGTTACTCGTCTAGCGTCACTCACCAGCTGAAAGCAAATTCTTCTCTGTCAAAATACCTGCCATTCGTCTCTGATCGAGGGAGCCATGGAAGGAGCAAAACGCTCCAGGCCTCGCCCCTCACAGCTAAGCCTCCAGACTTGGAGCATCCACCTCGCAGCACGCAGAACTAATTGGGCGTTGCCATCTTTGGCCATTCCTATTAGGGTGGTTAAGCACTGGACTAAATTGCCTAGGGAGGTTGTGGACTCTCCATCACTGGAGATAATTAAGTGCAGTTGCATAGACATCTGTCGGGGATGATCTAGATGGTGCCTGGTCCTGCCGTGAGGGCAGGGGACTGGACTTGATGACCCCTCGAGGTCCCTTCCAGTTCTAGGATTCTCGCTCTTCTGCTAGGTTTTGCCTCTGCAGGCTGAAACAATGGGACAGCTCAGGAATTTCTCTCTAGGGCTCTTCCCATGTTGACGGCGACAATGAAGCAAGAGTCATGGAAGCTATTGGACAGTTGGAATTTTACAACTGTGGGTGGCCTAGCCAGTGGGAAAACCCAGGGCTGTGTCTACATTGGCAGTAGGAATAAGGGATCTTGAAAGTAGGAATAAGGGATCTTCAGGAAAAGGGTTTATTTTCTGCAAGATCCCGACTAGACTGGCGCTTTTCTCCGGCAAAACCCTGAGCCGGAAAAAAGCGGCAGCCATGTTCATGCAAATGCCGGGGGGGGGGGAATTTAAATCCCCCGTGGCATTTGCAATTCCGAAGTGTCTCATTAGCATCCCTTTTCCGGAAAAGGGTGCCAATGTAGACACAGCCCAGGAGTCCTGGCTGTTGGGCCCCTGCTATTGCTAGTAAGTCTTTTCCCGGGGTGGGACCAGACTCACGAGTCCTGATGACCACTTTCTCCATTCTAGCCACAAGATGAGCCATTCCCCTCTCCTCGGAAAGGTGGGCAGAACGTCGGTAACAAAATCAGGGAGCAAAAATCCTAGTTCTGTGTTTTGTTATAAAATCTCAACTTGGACCAGGTTTCTCGGGCTGGAGGCACATGGTTATGTGAGGCTCGGAGACTCAGCGATTGTCCGGGTGCAGATGACGCCATATTGCTCTGTCGCTCGGCACTTACGTGATCCCCATCACTCCTGTGCTTGAGTGTCTAACAGCTGGTGGTTTTAAGCAAGTCGAACCTGAAGCGCTTAGCGAAACCTGGGTCAGGTGAGCACAAGCCGCAGATGAGGGATGTAAAATCCTGGTTAACCGGTTAAACCATAGGCAGATGTTTACTGGGGAAGGGTGATGCTTGCTATGTAACAGGTTAACCGGTTACCTGTTCACAATCCTACCCCGGATGAGCTGAGGGAAAGCACAGGGGCGCCCCTAAGAGGGCCAGAGGTGTACGTGCTGGGTTTCCCACTGCTCTGCAGCCCAGGTTTTCTGGTACCCGGCTGGACAGCGCAGGCACGGCACACTGGGATGTGTGGGAGATGGTTCTGGAGCGAGGCTGCCTCCACTGCTTGGCTTTAAAGAAAAACCAAACAAAACATGTGGAAGGCAAACCATTACACCCTGCTGAGATCCAGAGTCTCTCCAGCCTTGCGTTGTAAGCTGGCTGGGAAGAGCAGGGGCAGGGTGGGCTGGTTTGGTTTGCTTTTCCCTTTTCATACCCTGTGCGGGGCGAGGGGGACTGCACACAGGGCTGCTCTGGGCCCCCACAGGGCTGCATGTTCACCCCACATTTGCAGGGTGGCCTACGCCTCTTTCGGGGGCACTTACACCCGGAACGGAATTTGGACCCCGGCGCCGGAAACCCCTGAGGGGCAGTTCATTGGTCATGAACCTCCAGCCCGCCCATCTCCTGCAGCTGTCGGCGCCTGGGGGTGGCTCCTGTCACTTTGAGGAGGGCAGCAGGCCAGCTGGGGCGCGGAGCAGGCTGGGGTCCTTTCCTGCCTGAGGTACCTCTGAGCACCTTCTGCACACTCTCTCCAAACGGGCGCTGAGCCACCACCCGACCCCCGCTGCTCTGTCTCCCCACCCCCTCCCCGAAGATTTGAGCCCCACCAGCTTCCTCCGCCCTCTTCTCTGATCCAAGCCCCAGAAGGTTTTATAAACTTGAGGAAACGCAAGTCAAAGCACAAGGAGGCCAAAGCTACGCCAAACCGTGACCTCAGCCACCTCTTCTCTTTGTCTGGGCCGGGATCTCATTATTCTCTGTCATCCTTTGCGGAGTCTCCTTCGGGAGAGCCGGCCAGGCCCTTCCTGGGGAGCAGGGCCTGGCCACTGCTCGCCGCTGAGGTAACGAATTGTGTTATCTGTGTCCTTTCCATCGCCACTTCCCTTCCGCCAGCAGGGCGAGTGCCCTCGTGTCCCCGGCCAGCTCCAGGGGAGCGGCGACGCCAGCCCACGCCTGCCTTCGAACCTGCAGCACAGACTAGATCCTGGCCGTCAGCCTCAGTGTCCTCAGGGCTGCCTCCCCCCAGCTTTGGGGAGCCCCTGCTAGTGCTCCAGTCCCCCTGCAATCTCCCCGCACAGCTGAAGCGCACAAAAGCTATTAGCCTGGGCTCCCCCGAGGCTCTGGTGTGTGAGAGGAATGTGGGGAGTATCTTTCAGGGGACACATCAGTAAGGGGTGGTTTTTTGGGTGAGGGGATTATTTTCATCTCACTTGTGTGCGGCCCCCGACTGATTTTTCTGTGGGTCAGTGGTCTGCACCCCAAAAAGCTGTCCCCACCCGTCGTATAAAAGGAAGGGGTTGGGGTTTTCAACAGCACCTCAGCTCCACAAAGCTCACAAGCAAGGCCTGAGGCAAGCCCAGGAGGCAGCAGCATATAAGGAGCCAATGCGATGCCAGGCAGAGCTCACAGCGCCTGCTGGCTAAACCCGCCAGGTTCTTGGCTGGCGTGGCGACAGAGGAGAGGTTTAAGGAGGGAACCGAAGCCGGCCAATGATGGGCTTCCCCAAGGTTCGCAGGGAGCTGGTCCCTCGCCGCAGCCAGGGTGGGAAGAAGCCGCCATGGGCTGTGGGGACATCGAACAAAGGGGTGACAAGAGCTGGCGTCAGGCACTCACTCTGCCGATTTTCCCATTGGCCAAGTACAGGGCCTGCCTCTGTGTGCAAGCCCCTAAGTATGAGCTGTGAGGGTCTCCCTTGGCGTTGCCCCTGGGGGACTGTGTGGGCGCGAGGCCGTCGACTCGGTTACGCCTTCCCCAGGCACCTCTCTGCTTCTGCGCCCGTTCCTGAGCTGGCGACGAACAGGGCACTTCCCAGTAGCCTGCCCGCTGGCGCTCTGGCCGGTCTCAGAGCCCCAGCCGCCCACTGGGGCAGTCCTGTGAATGTCTGTAGAGAGGGACACTCCATCCCCCTGGTCACAGACACACTGGACGCCTGGGTTGGCATGGATAAGCAGAGCAAAGGTTTTAGTTTTTGGGCAGCTCGGCAACCACGGCGATGAAACGGGTCGCGCTGGGATTTTACACCGGCAAACCCAGCCATGGGAACGTGAACTAAACTACCCAGCTGCTGGAAAACTTCTCTTTGGGCCAATGCTGGTAGTTCTTCCTCAGGCAAAGCTGCCGCTGACTTCAAACACAGGAGCAGGCCTTTCGTCGGCAACGGAAGAGCAGCAACCAAGGCATTTTATGCAGTTGCTTATGCCAACGTCCTTATGCAGCATCCTGTGTGACGCCCGCTTTGCAATTTACGTTCCCGAGTCAAAAAGCCAGTCTCCTCCTGTCCTGGGAAAGAGAAGGTGCAAAACCGTGATGCTATGTTCCCTCTAATCTTTTCCATCCATGTGCAGATTTTTTCCCATACATGTGTGGAATAATTTGTTACGTGCACCAAGTCATGTGCAAATGTGCACCACCAATACAAACACAAGACCTACCCGTGGGCATTCTGCTCATCAGCTGAGCCACATTTGAATTTCACCTGAGCGGCTGCACGAGCGCTCTTCTTACAGGGGCGAGGAGTCCTGTGGCACCTTATAGACAGGACTCCTCGCCGCTTTTGCAGATTCAGACTAACCCGGCGACCCCTCTGAGACTGCTTACAGGGAACACTGCTGTGGGGCCTATCACCAGAATGGCATTGAGGGCAGGGACTGGAGAATAGTTGGTAAGCTGGCGTGCTCCTGTAACACATAAATCAGGGGAATGCCTGGAGTTTTGCAACACCGGGTCAAGAGCCAAAATAACCCAGAGGTGCTCTCCGGTAGTAATCCCTGAGAAAGGAGCTGATCTGAAAGGAGGCAGAGAGTATCCTATGCAACAGAGGGGGGGGGAAAAAAAAGCTGGAGCGTAATTTTATGCTGAAAGACTCATCAACTTGCCCTTCCAAGCACAAGCAGATTTGTGACCGGTCTGGTACAAAGGAAGGAAATGGAAGAATCACATCCAAGGAACTTCCCAGTCTTTGTTCCCCCTCCTGGCTCTGGTCTTGAGTTGTTTGCTCTCCTTGGATGTATACAGCTTGATATTATCCAAGCAGGCTGGGAATGGGGGAATCTCAGCTGAAAGCAATTTACTTTGAAATCCAGCTGCCAGATTTTCCTGCCTTCGTTTACTTTTAAATGCTTTTTTAAAAGCCAAAATATACAAGGGAAGCCAAATTGCTGACATCTGTGCTGGGCCGGTCCCCCCCAGCAAATGCTGCATTCTTTCATGTCCTCCTGGACTCTACCCCGCTCTTGTTTATTTAAAATCCATAGAACACTTCAGCGGTATTAAGGAACACGTCCTCCAGTCACTGGAAAAAGGTTTCCTTGCAGGCAAGGGTGGGGGAGGGGGAGGCATCCCTTTTGATTCATTTCGGTTCCTAGAAGAGTTTGCCTCCTATCTCATGACCCAGCCACCCATATCTCCTTCCATCAGCATCTGCTTGCAAATGGGGTGGGCCCCAAAAGCTATTAGTTCCGGTTATTGTTCAGAGCTGGACACTAGGGGAAGGGGTGCCTTAGAAAAGCTTAGGGCAGGTAGACACAGGGATTCACCAGCACACGTGTGGTCCTGGTGTTTCCTTTCCATGGTGGAACGTTACCGTGCAAAGGAGAAGTGATGCTCCGCAGGCTGAGCTTTCGAGCAGAGAGCACGGCCTTCCGCTGCTTCTGACTCTCATGTGAGTTCATGGGGAGCCTCCTATCCCAGGAAATCCATGTGCTTTGGAAACAAATCATTTAGCCTCTTCACAGCCCTCGGCATCCTTATCCCCATTTTACAGATTAAGACGTGAGACCTGGAGAGATTAAGATTTTGAAAAGCAGTTGCCATCTGGGTGGGTACAATTTTGAACCTGAAAATGGTGACAGCGACCCCATAGACCTCAAATTACCTGGCTGCACTGGCGCAAAGGCATCTAATTTTACTGGCGATGCAAAGTTGCACCATCGAAAATGGAGAGCGATTGAAGAAGTCTTTTTAAAAGTCATGAATGCCCTCAGTGACCCACTTAAGGTTAGACAGTGACTGCAAATAGCTCCAGTATTCCTACCTCTCAGACAGGCCTTAATCTCGCATCTATCTTTCCAGTCCTGAAACTACAGGAGCAATTCAGCCAGGCATCAGCAATTAGATTGCACGCTCTTACTAGTGTTGGTCATCTTTGTAACTTCTGCAAATCAAGCTGAGGAACTGAGCTCATCACAGAGAGGGCGATACGGACACAGGTACACATTTGCAGAAGGGATGTGGTGCGGTAGGCATCCATACAAACACTGGGTGAGACAATACAGATCCAGTGCTCCACACAATATCAGTCTTTCCACAAATAAGCAGAACAACGATAATGCCACCGACCAAAGAAAATGCTAAAAGAATGCTTAAGTGGATAGCAAATAAAGACATTGGACAAATAAAGCAAACAGGAGGTATAGAGGCAACAAAGAAGTTTAAACTCAAATGCAGCATTTGTAGAAACAGTATCCACCAAATCACTTTCATGGGGTTTTTTATACTTAAATCATCCTTCTAAAACAGATGCAGCCTAAACATCACAGCACTGTGCCTAATAACTCCCACATCGGTAAATGAAATTGACTATAAACAAAAGCGAAGTCTGCTTTTACTGCCCAGGTTACTCAGAAGTGCATAAAAGTAACCATGTGGCATAAAAGATGAAAGCCGAATAGTTTTCAATCCTGTCATTTTAACGGCATAATGAATTATTAACAACGCAGGGAGGAGTAACTGTTTTGTTAAAATACTGCCTTTAACCTATCCATATCCCTTTCCCAACCCCTCTTTTGAAATGAAAACGCTGCCAGCTTTGCTAGAATTGGTCTGGTTTCTTTCATAGCAGGAAGTTATGTGGGAATCATGAACCTCCACTTAATAACTGTTCATCATGTAGACGGCATCACCTTCTTGTGATTTTATTTTGATTAATTAGCTGGAGTATTAAGTCGTCCCAGGCTTCTCAGACGGAACATGGAAGCCAAAGCTGCATTGTTCCAGGCTCAGATTAGGTCATAGATGGATCAAAACTCCCACAACTGGTTTCACTCATCCCTCGCAGCACCAAAGACTCCGTCCAAGTGATAATAGGCGAGCGGAATAATCTGCAAGTTATGCACTTCACACGGGCGGTACACTGGCTTAGGGAGGCTTTCCCTTCTGTGGAACGACCCCCATGGCCGGCCCACAACATTTTGGCACCTGAGGCAGGGAGCTCAAATGACGCCCCCATGCTCCCTCGCTTGGGCCAAAACTTGGAAAGGTCTCCATCCTCCAGCACAGCACTCCACCATCTCTGTGCATCTAGAGCAGAGAGAATACACATGCACCAGCAGCAGACACAATTTTCTACACTCTGGGTCCTAGTGCCCCTCCTCCCAAATCTGGCACCTGAGGTGGCCGCCTCAGTTCGCCTCATGGTAAGGCCAGCCCTGATGACCCCATAGCTCTTTGGCGCCAAGTCTGAGCTGCAACAGATCCCATAGCTCCAAAAGCAGGATTTCACCTTTCCTGGCTACTCACAGCCAGCTGTGATTTTAGGTGGATGGGTTCAGTGTAGCACTCTCTCAAACCCCAAACCACAACTTCTCCCAGCCAGAGCACCATCCTCGTGTCTCATGGGCATTCCCTCAAACAGTAAGGTCTCCAGCTGCCTTGCCTGCCAGGGGCTCACCAGAGCATAGGTAACAGGTATTTTCTTCAGCCAGCGCTGTGTGGCAGGGTTGCCAACTGTCAGTAAATTTATGGACGGCCCGTAAAAAATTAGCCGAAATTGGACATGCCCGTAAAGTCCGTAAAAAAATCTAGGTGTCCGTAAATTTTGTAAAAGTGCAATAAAATTTCAAAAAACAGCAATTATTCTATAGCAATTAAATTTCTTCTGTGCTGCTTCAGCCATTTTACTGCGGTGCAGCGGAAATTGGATGTTTTAGTTGTTTAGTTGTCAGTGTTCGGATGTATGATCACAAAATGGAAAACTTCCAGGACCATGAGTAACTAAATGAGAGTGAGTTAAATAGCATATTGGTCTTGTGATAATAATTACTTTTCACCTTTGGCCATTTATGTCATCTTAATATAGTATAAAAATTATGTCTGTAAAAAAATTTGTCTGTCTGTAAATTTTTCCCATTTTGACCATAAATGAAATTTCTGTGGGTTGGCAACCCTGCTGTGCGGACAACTTGTAAGGAAGTTGGCAGCAGCTGGGAAAATTTTTCTAGGACTGCCCAGGGCTGGAGGGATCTTGTCATAGGTGGAGGAAATTATCACGTCATTTCTCTTTCTCACTGGCTTGCTCAACTCTCACCTTCACAGGTCACAGATGGTACCACTCAGGGTGGCGGGGAAGGCAAAAGTCTTCTGCTCTGGCTGCCACCGCTCCAGGCACAGTGGTTTCTAAGGCCACATCTACACTATGGCTACGTCTACACTGGCCCCTTCTTCGGAATAGCCATGCTAATTTAGAACTTTGGAATAGGGAAATGCGCGGGGGATTTAAATATCCCCCGCGGGATTTAAATAAACATGGCCGCCGCTTTTTTTCCGGCTTGGGGAAAAGCCGGAAAAGAGCGTCCAGACTGGCGCGATCCTCTGGAATAAAGCCCTATTCCAGAGGATCTCTCATTCCTATTTCAAGTAGGAATAAGAGATCCTCCGGAATAGGGCTTTATTCCGGAGGATCGTGCCAGTCTGGACGCTCTTTTCCAGCTTTTCCCCAAGCCGGAAAAAAAGCGGCGGCCATGTTTATTTAAATCCCGCGGGGGATATTTAAATCCCCCGCGCATTTCCCTATTCCAAAGTTCTAAATTAGCATGGCTATTCTGAAGAAGGGGCCAGTGTAGACACAGCCTATGAGATTAGGTCAAATTTTATGGATTTTTAGCACCCAATTTTGTAAGTCGAAGGTGCATGTCCCTACTGTGTGCAAGAGTCCAACATAGCGCAGTATTTCTTAAACTTTTTAAGACCGAGGAACACCAAACAATAAATTTTTTATGAGGAACACCAAAGATTTTTGTTGAGGAAAAAAAAAAGGTTGGGGGGAAAAAGGGTCGGAGGAAAGTTATTGAGGAAAAAAAGTTGCCTGCCCCTTTAAGAGCAGCCATTTTGAATTCTGTTGTTCTCCGCAGCACACCTCCAACTGCCTCACGGCACACTGGTGTGCTATGGAACACAGTTTAAGAAACAATGACTTAGCGTGTACCTAGTAGCAGTGGCGTGGCTACGGTTGATTTTGACAGCGATGCCCTGTGGGTAGCCATCCCACAGTTCCTGCCGCCCCTTTGCATTCTGGTTTAGGCTCCCAGTGCCTGATGGGACAATAACATTGCATCAGCCTCCCATGATGCATTTATCTCCTCCCTTCCCTCTCCTCCCGCCTGAGAACAATGGCAAACAATTTTTTCAAGTTCTTTTTTCTCTGCTGAGCTGTGCAGATGCCATGGCAGGGCAAGCGTGGACCCCGCTCAGCTGCACACTGCTGTGACAGGCACTGCCAACACCTCGTACATTATGCTGCGGTTTGGCAAGGGCCTAGCCAGGAGCCACCAGAGTGAGGCAGAATGGAAGACCATAAACACAGTCATGCATGAAACCATGAAGTGGAGCAATTGGCAGATGCTGGCGGTAGTCGATCCTGTTGACACAATGGAACACTGATGCTGATCCCGTCAGACAAGCACAGACTGGTGGGACCGTGTAGGGATACAGCTACGGGCCGATCAGCAGCGGCTGCAAATCTTTTGCATGCGTAAGGCCACTTTCATGGAACTTTGCGAATTGCTTTCCCCTGCCCTGACGCGCCGCCATACCAGAACGAGACCTGCTCTGACAGCTGTGAAGCGAGTGGCAATCGCCCTGGGGAAGCTTGCGACACCAGACAGTTACCAGTCAGCTGGGAATCAATTTGGAGGGGGGAAAATCTACAGGGAGGGCTGCTGTGATCCAAGCAGACAGCGCAATCCATGCCCTTCTGCTAGGAAGAACAGTGACTCTGGGTAACGTGCAGGACATCATGGAGGGATTTGCAACAATGGGATTCCCTAACGGCGGTGGGGCGATAGATGGGACCCGTGTCCGTATCTTGGCACCCAACCACCTTGCCAAAGATACATTAACCGCGAGGGGGACTTCTCAATGGTTCTGCATGTGCTGGTGGATCACAAAGGCTGTTTCACCGGCATCGATGAGAGACAGTCGGGAAAGGTGCATGTCGGGCACATCTTTAGGCACTCTGGTCTCTTCAGAAAGCTGCAAGATGGAACTTTCTTCTCAGACCAGAAAATTACCATCAGGGGTGTTGATCTACCTATACGGTTCTTTGGAGACCCAGCCTACACCTTGCTCCTATGGCTCATACACAGGCAACCTGGACAACAACAAGGAGAAGTTCAATTGCAGGCTATGCAAATGCAGACTGGCGGTAGAACGTGCTTTTGGGCATTTAAAGGGAAGTTCATTGACTAGGTTAGACCTCAGTGAAAGCAACACTCCCTTTGTTCTGGCAGCCCGCTGTGTGCTCCATAATATTTGTGAAAGTAAGGGGGGAACATTTTTACACTGGGGTGGGGTCAAGGCAGATTGCCTAGCCACCAATTATGAGTAGCCAGCCATCAGGGCAATACCACATCGAGGGGCACTGCAAATCAGAGAAGCTTGGAAAACCAGTTGGATCAGGCAGCGATATGACATTCATGCATGTTGCTCTTAACGAGGTGCCCTGCATTAAGGGTGTGTCTAAACTACATGGCTCCATCTATTAGGCTGATCGGCAAAAGGAAATGAAGTCGCGATTTAAACAATCGCGGCTTCATTTAAATTTAAATGGCTGCCGTGCTGAGCCAACAAACAGCTGATCAGCTGTTTGTCAGCTCAGCGCGCTAGTCTGGACACTCCCGCGCCAACCTGAAAGCCTTTTATCGACCTCCCCCTTATGCCTCGTAGGATGAGGTTTACCGGGGAGGTCGATAAAGGGCTTTCAGGTTGGCGCGGGAGCGTTCAGACTAGCGCACTGAGCCGACAAACAGATGATCAGCTGTTTGTCGGCTCAGCGCAGCAGCCATTTAAATTTAAATGAAGTCGCGATTATTTAAATTGCGGCTTCATTCCCCTTTGCCGAACAAACAAATCTACATGGCTCCGTCGATGGAGCCATGTAGTTTAGACGTACCCTTAGTGTGCTGGCCTGTAAACTCCCCCCTTCCCCATGCAACACAAACAATGGATACTGTTGTTGAGAAATCCTGTATCTTTATATAGGGAACACAGGAAGCAGACACAGAAGACATTCTGGGCAGAAACTCTGAGAGGAGAGAGGGGAGCAAGGGCAAGTGACTTATTACAACCGCCCTGTTCAGCAACCACAGATGTGGGAATGGCAGCCTTCTGTTCCCAGAGACATCCCTGGGAGCTGTGTGGAAGGCTGCCCTTGACTTCTCCCTCCCTCTGCATTCTAGGGCACGTGGGAGGGGAGACTGGAATTTGGTGAGGAGGGCAGCTGGTTCAGCATGGGGCAGAAGGGGGCTCTGTGCTCTAGAAGCACAGAAGCAGCATATATCAGGCACATCAGCAGCTCTGTTTGTTGCCCTGTGAGTTTCAAGATCTCCTCCTGGGTCTTGGCTTCGTGATTCCTGCACACTCTCCTCCTGCTCTGTTCACAGCTCCTGCAGAAGCGTTCTCCTCCACGTGTTTCACTGCACCCTGTCGCGGCGGGCAGATTGCATTTGCTCATTGAACATGTCATCTCAATTCAATTTTTTTTGTTTTGCTTTCAGACCTGTGCTAGCCGAACAGCTGGAGGAGCTGGGGGAGTGGGCAACAGACTCACTGTTGCACCTGCAGTAATGAAAAAAGCAAAGGGCAGACTTTAGAGGAGACACAAGGAAGAACGCAGGAAAAGTGAAGGGCAGACGTTAGAGGAGATACATTAGAGAACGCAGAAGCTAATCTCTTCCCATGAAAGTATGTCTGTCCCACACAACAGACACGTTATGAGCAAGGCCAAAGTGATGTTCTTAAGTGCTTAGTAGGCAGCAGGTGCAACACACAGAATAAGACAGAAAATATCTTATTGCCTCTATATAAAGCCATGGTACACCCACATCTTGAATACTGAGTACAGATGTGGTCACCTCATCTCAAAAGATATATTGACATTGGAAAAGGTTCAGAAAAGGGCAACAAAAAGGATTAGGGTCCCATATGAAGAACAATTAAAAAGACTTGGACTTTTTAAGCTTAGAAAAGAGGAGACTAAGGGGGGATATGACAGAGGTCTATAAAATCATGAGTGGTGCGGAAAAAGTGAATAAGGAAAAATTATTTACTTATTCCCACAGTATAAGAACTAGGGATCAGCAAATGAAATTAACAGGCAGCAGGTTTAAAACAATCAAAAGGAAGTTTTTCTTCACTCAGCACAGCCAACCTGTGGAACTCCTTGCCAGAGGATGCGATGAAGGCTAGGACGTTAACAGGGTTCAAAAAAGAGCTAGATAGATTCATGGAGGTTAGGTCCATCAATAGCCATTAGCCAGGATGGGTAGGAATGGTGTCCCTAGCCTCTGTTTCTCTGGAGGTGGGTAACAGGGGAAGGATCATGTGAGGATTACCTGTTGTGATTCCTCTGTCTGGGGCATTTGGCATTGGCCACTGTCGGCTGACAGGACACTGGGCTAGACGGACCGTTGTTCTGGCCCAGTCTGGCCGTTCTTAAGGGAGCAGCTGTACTTGGTTTGGTGGCAGGCATGGTAAGGAACAGATTGGGGCTCTGGCTCTTTTGCTTTGAAAGCGTGAGACACAGCGGCTGGCAAATTGCAGCTGCCCTGGCTAGTCAAGCATCCACATTTGCAAAGGGGGCCACGGTCATGAGGGGCGCTGATGGGGGGCTGGCTGTGGCAGCAGGAGCTCATGCAGTCATTGTGCATTCCGCACTTCCTGTTTGCTGGGAGAGTGCAACTTTCCCTTCCCACTGGGGCATGCTGGAGAGAGGGGGCCGGGCATGGCGCCAAGGCAGGAGCTCATGTGGTCAGCAAGCCATGCTTTATTAGGGGTGAGCAAACGGAGGCCAACTGTCATGGTATCAGCTACAGAACTTCCCCAGGCTACCATGCGCTGCATCAGTCTGAGAGAGGGAGCGGATGATAACTGAATGTGGCCAAAAATCTGGACCTTATGCTGCACCGCTTTGTGCTACAATGTCACCAGCCCACTGATGACTGGCTTGGCGTGGAAAGATGTCCTACTGCAGGGGATGGAGTAAGGCAGCCCCCCAAGAAACCTTGTGAGAAGGATGAAAGAGTTCCTCTAGGAGAGCTTTTCAAAGATGAGCAGAGAATATCTTACTGCCTCTATAAACCCGTGGCATGCCCACATCTTGAATACTGCACACAGATGTGGTTGCCTCCTCTCAAAAAAGATCACTTGGCATTGGAGAAGGTTCAGAAAAGGGCAAGAAAAATAATGAAAGGTTTGGAACAGGTTCCATATGAAGAGAGATTAAAAAGACTTGGACTTTTCAGCTTAGAAAAGAGGAGACTAAGGGGACGGGATATGAGAGAGGTCTATAAAATCATGACAGGTGTGGAGAAAGTGAATATTGACTTGTTCCCATAATATAAGAACTAGGGGTCACTAAGGCTGTGTCTAGGTTACATTCCTCTTTCGACAGAGGGATGTAAATTAGGCACTTCAAAATTGCAAATGACGCTGGGATTTGAATTTCCCACGCTTCATTTGCATAATCACATAATGACGCTCTTTTGAAAAAGTGCTATTTCGAAAGTAAAACCACCGTCTAGACGTGGTTCTTTCAAAAAGGGAAGGCTTTTTCAAAAGATCCTGTAAACCTCATTAAGCCTTCCATTTTCAAAAGAACCGTGTCTAGACTGAGGTTTTACTTTTGAAATAGCGCTTTTTCAAAAGAGCATCATAACGTGATTATGCAAATGAAGCACAGGAAATTTAAATCCCAGCTTCATTTGCAATTTCAAAGTGTTTAATTTACATCCCTCTATCGAAAGAGGAATGTAATCTAGACGTATCCCTCATGAAATTAATAGGTAGCAGGTTTGCAACAAACAAAAGGAAATATTCTTCATGCAGCGCACAATCTGTAGAACTCCTTGCCAGAGGATGTTGTGAAGACCAGAATTTTAACAGGGTTCGAAAAAGAACTAGATACATTCATGGGGGTTATGTCCATCAATAGCGTTTAGCCAGGATGGGTATGGGTTTCTGTCAGAGGCTGGAAATGGATGACAGGAGAGGGATCACCTGATGATTACCTGTTGTGTTCACTTCCTCGAGGGCATCTGGCATTGGCCACCGTTGGAAGACAGGACACTAGACTAGATGGACTTTCGGTCTGACCCAGTATGGCTGTTCGTATGTTGTATAAGCAAGGAGGATTCCCACTATTGCCAGACACGTTGACATGCTGTTCCAGGGACCTCCTGTTGTGTAGGCAAAGTGGCCACCCCAGATCAAACCCAGTTACCTTAACCCACTTGTAGCATGGTTAAAAATGTGAAGTCACCAGAAGTGCATGCCCTGGCATTAAGGAGAGAGGGGATTCGCTCCAAAGGTTTTTTTAAAAAAGGTCCTGGCTTTCATTAACATTGGATACGGCTCCTCTTCCTCATCTACACTGTCCTCCTCATTGTTGCCTGAGCCTGCCTGAACAGTTTCTTGGGAGGAATCCAGGGATAGCTTTGGGACCCTGATCAGGTCTCTCCCATCCCCCCCACCCCCAACCCCCAATAGAATGCCATGCAGCCGCTCAAAGAAGTATCATGTTTGTGGAGCTGAACCAGATAATCCATTTGTCTTCCGACATGCCTACCTGAGCTCCTTTATTTTCACCTGGCACTGCTGGGGGTCCCTGGCATATCCTTGTCCCCTCGTGGGATCTTGGCCAATTTCTTATTGGCATTTCTTCTGCTGCTTGGTAGTTCTGCCTGCACAGATTTTTCTCCCCACACAACCATCAGGTCCAGGATCTCCTGCATGCTCCATGCTGGAGCTCCTTTGTGACCCTGAGCATGCATGGTCAAGGGTGCTGCTGAGGTGCTGCCTGCTCCTGGCCACACAGGAAATGAAATTCAGATTTTCCCATGCACCTGGAGAGAAGTGGAGTTGAAAGTCCTGGCCAGAGCAGTCACATGGGGGCACTGTGGGACAGTGGCCTAGAACATAGATTTTCACAGCGCTGCATCTGCACTACCCTAACGTTGACCACAAAAGGTCGAATTTACTGTTACTCCTCTCCACAAGTAGGAATACAGAAACTGACTTAACAGCCCTTAAAGATGGCAGAATGGGCTTAGTGGTGTGGACTCATTGTTTAGAAAAATCGACCTTAAGCAGCTAAGATTGACAAACGCGTGGTGTAGACCATGTCTAAGATCAAAACAGATAATTACAAAGTCATCACTTTGTCAGTACTAGGATTCTGAGGCTATGTCTACACTGGCGGCTTCTTGCGCAAGAAAACGTCCACACTGCCATGTGCAAGCCGTGCTTTTGTGCAAAAGCGCCCATGGCAGTGTGGACGCTGTCTTGCCAAAGAAAGCTCTGATAGCCCTTTTAGTCATAGGGCTTTCTTGCGCAAGAAACCCCTGCCGAGCGTCCACACTGCCCGCTTGCGCAAGAGGACTTCTATCTGTTAAAGAGCGTAGCTCTTGCGCAAGAAGCCATCTCACCACACTGTACTGTAAATTTCCTTGCACAAGAGCGGGCAGGCAGTGTGGACGCTCTGCGGATTCTTGCACAAGAACGGCCATACTTGCGCAAGAAGCCGCGAGTGTAGACATAGCCTGAGTGTGTTGTATGTGTGTGTTTGAGGGGGGATTTAACACGGATAGGATTTAACAAGGCGGAAACTGAGGCATAGAAGGGCAATGACTCTCCCACGGCCAAAGTGAATCTTGAAAGCAGAGTCTTAAAAGGGAACTTGGATCTCCTAACTCTATCCACTGACCTACACGAACCCTGCTTTCCTCTGTTCTGCAACACACGGGGGTGAAGGTAGAAAACAAAGCCACGAATGCTGGAGATAGTGAATAACCCAGCAAATAACCATATTGGCTCCTTGGCTGTCAGGAGCCAAGCACGACTTAGAGGGACCTGGATCAGCAGAGAGCTTCCCTCCCTGCTTGCATTGTCTTCCTTTCCTTTGCCAAAATGTGCTTCCTGAGACTGGGGCAGAGCTCAGCGCCACTCACCCTCACCTTCCTGTTTAGCCTGGAGCGCAGACTTGCCACGAGCCTGCACCTTGGGGCAGACCCCGCCCCCCACTGCATGCACATTGCCAGGGTCAGGTCTGTCAGCAACTTCCTGAGAATGAACGCCAAGGAGGGCCACGCCTGGTGGAGTCCCTGGGGAGCACTCTGCCTGGAGGGCTCGCACTTTTGGAGACTAAAGTGCGTTTCGAGGAGGGCGTCTGTTGAGAATGGATTTGAAACCAATGTAGGGCTCTGCTCAATCCCCCCTTAGGCCCGCAAAACTCAGGCCAAGCCCAGCTATCCCCTGCATAGCTGTAAATCTGAAGTCACCGAGAGCAGAACAGAGGTCAGGCAGCGCTTTGTCTGAGCAAGCAAGGAGTCGGCAACGGCTGTTTTACGGACACAAAAAGGGTCTGCCACTGATAAACAGTGGAAATACCCTTGCATAGCCTCATGACTGTCAGGGCAGCCATAAACACTGCTAGTGAAAATTAAGAGTGGCGATGCTTTAAAATCCCTAACTGATCCACCTTGGACCAACGTTCCATCCATGTGCATGATTTTTTTTTCCTGTGTGCACCAAGGTATGTGCAAATGTGCACCATCAGTAGAAACAAAACTCTAGCTGTGAGCATCCTGCTAATCAGCGTGGCAGCATTTGAAGCTCTCCTGAGTGGCTGCACAAGCACTCAGCTCACAAGGAACGCTGCTAGGGACCGAAACCCCAGAAACACTGAGCGTTGAAGTGTTAGCTCTTAGCTCCTTTCTCCTGCATTGTGTTGCCATTCACAGCCCCAGAAATGGACCACAGGTGGGCTTAGCCAAGCAGCTGGCATGGACCTCTCTGCTCTTTTTTTCTGATGTCCCCCTCTATCAGGGAGTCCATGGGAGGAATTCGCTTGAACCAGGTTGCAGTGCGTGCAGGTTGAAGATTGCTGCAGCTGGTAGGAATTGAAAATTAACGTCACTCATCTACGTTTGCCACCTGAGTCATAAGCACACAAAGACACCGTGTTGGAATCCTTTCGTTTGGGGATCCGCAATAGACAACTGCAGATGCAAGAGGCTCTTTCAAGGCTTGGCCCTGATCTACATTAGGGAGTTATTCAGAAATGACTCCCCTTATTTCAAAATAATAAGCAGAGCGTCCACACTATTAAACCCGTTATTTTGAAACAACAGGCTGGTTATTTCTAAATCTGTTCTCCGGCTTTCCTCCAGGAATATTGGTTATTTTGAAATAGTGTTAGTGTGGATACGCTACTGCTGGTATTTCAAAATAAATACTCCTCAGAGAAATTTGAACTAATTACTCCCCAGTGTTTCCTGGGGCTTTAAGTCAAGGTAACCCCTTCACAAAAATGGAACCTGCCTGGGACTAATTTCAAAGCTCCCCCTTAGTGTAAGCAAAATACAGGACAATGTAGCACTTTAAAGACTAACAAGATGGTTTATTAGATGATGAGCTTTCGTGGGCCAGACCCACTTCCTCAGATCAGATAGTGGAAAAGAATAGTCACAACCATATATACCAAATGATACAATTAAAAAAAAAATGAACACATATGAAAAGGACAAATCACATTTCAGAACAGAAGGAGGATGGAGGGGGGTGGGGAGGTGAATGTCTGTGGGCTAATGATATTAGAGGTGATAACTGGGGACGCTATTTCAATTTTGTTATTTCAAATTTAGGTACTGTAAAATAATTTCCTAGTGTAGCCATGCCCTTAGAGAACACTTAGGAGATGGGAGCAGTGGAAAAGAAGGAACAGAGGCTCTCGTTTTTATTTCCTTAAATGCTCTCTGGTTTCTTCAGGCCAGATCCTCCACTGAGCCCAGCTACGTGAAGCAGAGCTGCTTTCAACTCCCTGATTCCCTGGCCCTGCACTAATTCAGCTTAGAGCAGTCATAAACCATGTGGGAAGAGTCCAAGAGCATTGAACTTCTATCGGGGGTGAAAGTAACAAATTTCTTACAGGTACTGTCCTACTGCAACCTGGGTCTCTGCCTGTTCTTTAAATAGCTCCCTGCTGGCTTTTGCCACAGCTCAGCTCTGCACCGGGATGCACCCCCCTTACTTTCACCCCCTGACTTCAGTCATCTCTTTGTGACTCTGTGCAGCTCTGCCTCCTGGAGAAACTGAATCCTCACTGCAGAGTTAACTTGAGTCCTCAAGAGAAAGCAGTCACTACTGGAGACCCCCTTTTACTCACATGTGAGACGAAGACTTTTTGGGACACAGATTATGGCTCTCTGCACTGAACTACGATGAGCTGGTCTGTGAATTTTTTCCCAAGGAATTTCGGAACTTGCCTGTTTTCTCTGGCAAGAAAGAGTATTGAAGAAAGGCACCAACAGACACCGCCCTGCATCCACGCCGTGGAGTGATCTTCTTTACAGCCACCAAATTGTGCTAACAAGCTCTAGCCTACATCCCCCACAAGCCAACCAACCTGAGATAAAAGTAAAATCCCTGTGGATTAAAGGGTTCTTGTGTATGGACAGGACTCAAGGTAGCAGCAACACCTGAGTTATAATTCAAATTAACTTTGCCATGAAGACGAGTGCTGAGATTTGGTTCTCTCTGCTCGTAATACTGATTTAGCCTTGGGATTGCCAACTTGGAAAATCTTCTTTCAGATGTCCTAGCTGTGCTTAAAGCAGCCACAAGAGGGACTCTTCCTCTGCTCTTGCATTCTGATTTCAAAACCTGGTAGGCATTCACAGCAAGTCTGGAATCGGGGAAAGAAACTTCACTAATTATTTTGGATTCAAAATTCCCTCTGTGGCTTGTGCACATCAGTCACCTCCTGCGCTTTGCTTCCTTCCCCCTGCTTCCCAGGGGGCTGTGAAGATGTCATTAACGTTGCGCAAGCCCTCTGAAGGTTAAAACCTCTGCAGATGCTAATAATTATTAAAAACTCTTTTAAAGCAGGACGCAAAGCCAGTGCCTTTCACCTGCAGTCATAAAAATGCCCCTCACCTTGTTCAGCCCGCTTCTACAGACCATGTTACACGGGGGCGAGGAGGGGTAACAGCTAATCTTGCTTTCTCATTTAGGAAAGAATTTCATACCACTCCTCGGTTAACGGACATACTTTCCAGCACTTGCTTAGACAGACACGGTGTGGAATGAAGGATGCCCTGATGTTCACCTTCTGGGTCGGTCTGTCTGACCCAAATGCTTTCTAGCCCTTCTTCCAGTGTCTCAGAAGATGTATAATAGTATTGCTTCAAACTGACGAAAATGAACTTGCAGACATTCTGAAGGTATCACATCAGAAGGTCACAAGGAGGGTGCTATTTCCGACTTCCATGCTCATGCCTGTTAACGTAGCTGCACCTGAAATCATCTCTCCTCCTCGAGCACCAAGATTAGACATTGTCCTACAATTTTATTCCTCCGGTACTGAGGTCTGAAAGAGCGCAGCAGCTTCTGCCTGGCAAGCAACCGTGGCCCTGGCTTGCAATTTTCCCCACACTAATTGTTAATTTCACGCCTGCAAGGGCAAGCCCTGACAAAGTTTACAGCCCACATTATATAACAAACACGACTTCTCGCACTGGCAGCAGAACTCTGCTGAATCTGCCCAAGTATATCTGCCAAAGAAATGTCAGGGTACGTTCCTTAAAGATGGGTTTAGTCTTAACTCAATCTTGTTATTCACCTGTTCTACATTTGCCAAGAAAACATTACAGCTACACAGTGCTTCTGGTACCTGACTAGAGCAACATAGTATTACTGACCAGATAGGGCTACAATCAGAACATAATCCTGAAAGAGGGTGAAGGGGGGGGGGGAGGAGTTTCAGAGGAAGACACAGAGCCTTCTATTTCTATCTCCTGATGCAAATGCAGGCTGTGTATGTAGCTGCCAAAGGTCACTATCACTCATCAACCTATTTGAAATGAGTCAATGGTTTCAGTCCAGCTCCTTGCGTCAAGGAATCCACATTGCACATCTCTGCTCCAACTAATATTCCACTTTGGACAAGACTGGAAGCTCAAGATTAAATCAGCACGGAGACTAAACTGCTCCGCCACACCCACAGTGGAACTCACAGCCAGGCAAAACTACTCTAGCTAATTCCAAAGGGAAGGATAGAAATTTCAAAAGGCCCAGTGTCCTAATTATGGGAAATAAATTGTGCTCCTTGGTAATGTTTAGTTCTATCGATGGAATTCTATTAGGGAAGGCTGCCTGCCTTACTAAAACTCCATCCGATTCTGCAGACTCCTGTAAACTGGCACTTAAGTGAGGTCATGCAGCACTTGGTAGCTTATCAAACTGCAGCATATATAGGTGTCTTCCTTTGCTGAGTCTTGCCTTTTAAAAGGCAGAAAGCAAGCTGCATACATCGCCAACCAAAACAAAATCTGAAAACGTGTGATGTGAATTTATAAAATGCTTCAGGGGATGTCTCCACAGCAGTGTTATTTCGGAATAATGTCGAGCTGAAGGACTTCTTACTCTGACTCCCCTAACCCTCATTTCACGAAGAGTAAAGGAAGTTGAAGGAGGAGTGTTCTTCCTTCGACTTCCTGCTGTGTAAACAGCACCAAAAGCCGAGTTAAGCTATTTCGACTTCAGCCATGCAATTGACGTAGCTGAAGTTGCATATCTTAATTCTACTTTTGCCCTGCTGTATACATGTGCCTTTATAGAACAGAAAAGAAATGAAGCATCTTAAATATTCCACTGTAGTTTAGTCACTCTTCTACCCCAAGATAGTGTAGAAAAAGAATTTGTAGTGATAATCTGAATCAATTTTAAACATTCAAAAGTGTTTTTAAAATTATTCAAATCTAACGTAGCATAAGTCATGCTGTAGTTCTAGCTCATAATACCAAATCAACTTCCATTTATTATGTTTTTCCTTTCAGCTCAAAACCTTTGCACCGTGAAAGAGATGAATTCATTAAACAAGCCTACCAAAAGGGCATGCATGGATCATTTGCATCACACTATTAAATGAAAGAAGAACACATCTTGTAATTATATTTCTTTGACTATACCCTAATCTGACCTCATCAATTTTTATCCTAACAATTCTTGCACAACAGTCCCTGAATACCAACAGCACTGGAGGATGGAGATGGACAAGTTTTAGTCTTTTCATTTAAGAGATAAACATGGACTTGACATTGTTCAAACATGCTAATTGCTGGTTTTAAAAAAGGGTTGCCTTGAAATTCTGCTCCAAATTGGTCAGTGATATATTAGGTCAAAAGCTGACGCTCAGTTTTGTCCTAATACTTTCCCCACTACTCTTTCAATGCAGAATAGTTAAGGAGCACTGCTCACACCCCAACGTGTACGAAATAGGGATGTAAAATCCTGTTGAATTGGTGAATCAGTTAAACATTATAGTTAATCAATTAACAGGAGGGCCGACAGGGAAGGAGGGCTACTCCAACCTGACTGGGCTGAAGCGGCACCCCCGTCTGCTGTGACCAGGCTAGAGCACCCCCTCTAGACTGGAGGGATCACGTAATTATTACCTGTTCTGTTCACTGCCTCTGGAACATCTGGCATTGGCTGCTCTCGGCAGCCAGGATACTGGGCTAGATGGACCTTTGGTCTGACCCAGTATGGCCATTTCTTATGATGTTCTTATGTTCTCCTCACCATCGCAGGCCAGGGCTGCTCCAGCCTGGCCAGAAAAGCCAGTGCCAGCGATGCATCAGGCCTGCCTTGGACAGGGGGATGCTCCGGCCAGGCTTGCACGCCCCTGTTCACGGTGGGCTGCACAGAGCCAAGGTAGCCCTTGCCTGGGACAGGTGGGGAGCTGCTCCACCCCCCACCAAATAACCGGAATCAGTAAGCACCACCCATGAAGGTGAGCATTAAAGGGGGATGCTTACTTGTTAACCTTTCACATCCCTAATACAAAGCATGGCTAGCCTAGCCACTTTTCTTCCAATGATGAGCCCCGCAAGCTCTGCTGAATTTCTGTTGATGAAGTCACTTCATTTGCCTTCTGCACCGGCTAAGAAAAGACACTCACCCCCACAGCTATTTAAAGTTCTTGTCTCACTATCTTCAAAACTGCTTTTTGCCTCTACCGACAAACTTAGGTGAGAGAAGTTGATCAGAACGTCAGAGTGCAGCCTTGTGATCTTAATCCTCAAGAGCAAGCCAACAGTATAAACTAGAGCACTAGGAACAAGGTATTTAACTTTTCCTGAGTTCAGTACTCTAAGGCTTTTTGTTTGGACTCTCAAACATTAGTTATATTAAAAGCCATGCTTTTCTGAAAAGATTTAATGGAAAAATATTCTCTCTTTATGATTACGAGTTTACTAATGGAATGCCCACACAAATTTGGTGCAATGTTTCACATGATCTGCTGACAATAATACACAATTAGCCTCTCTAATAGGGCACGCTTGGGACTGGACTGGTGCTGAATTGGAGAATTTGCTGAACTACAGAGAGTCAATATTGCCTAACAGCATTTACCAACCCTTCCACTGATTACTGGGCTGTTAGAGGACATTTAGGGTAAATTAGAGCTAAATAACAGCACAGAACATAGAGCTAGGACTGGTGGCTATAAAAAAAGCTTCATAGGACTGCAGGAAACTTGGTCACACCTATGAAAAGTGGACATCCAGCTAACTAAAATCATTCCGGACGACGGATGTTTCTGGACTAGAGAGATTTAACCTGTTTGTTATTAGCAAACTAAAAGGATAAGTAATATCTAATTGGTTCTTTTTTGAGGTTGTATAACTATTGGGTTTGGTTAGTAATAACATTCTGCAATAGAAGAGCACTTACAATACTGCGTCACTTAATGTTCTAAATTCTACTTGGCCAAACACCATTTCCACTTATTTGGCTGAGTACAACTAGGTATCTGCTATACCCCTGATTTAGATCATAACAGAAAGTGAGTTCATCTTCCACTAGGAGTTTCTACTCTGAACATACAGTTATCTGCTTGGACCATCTAAGAAGGAATATTGATGGTCCAATTATTACAGAGGTGATATTACAGAGGTACACTACAGCTCAGACACACATCCAAAGGGCTTCAAAAATAGAGTGAGGTGTACAATAGGATGAAAGCATGTATGCCATGTTTCCCGTGGGTACCAGTCAACACGCCCAGGAAGATGGTAGTAAGAGCTCAAAGGCGACTGCAAGGGAAGATCTATAAAATGTTCCTCTGGTTCCACAGATTGTCCTGGTTTGAGAACCCTATCTCAATCACCTACAGTTCTCTCATGTACTGGGACAAGGACATAACCCTTTAACAGGATTTTGAAACAAACATTTTTAAACTTGCGGGCTTCACAGGTGCCAGCTAGTTTGCTCTAGCCCTCTCTTTGCACTTACCACTGACTCATAAAAATTTGAAAAAATCTTTATCCAGTTATACAAGTTACATTATACAACGTACCCAAAAGTGTCAGCAGCCAGAGTAGCTGTAGAATGTGCTTTTTTTCCCTCTGCAAACAAATGGAAGATAAAGAAAACACAAAGGAATCCAATCTGTAAAAGCTATAGTCAGTTTGATTTTCCAGTATGATACTGATATCAAAACTGGTAGATCACAAGGCCTGGAAAAAATCCTTATGGGAGTGAATAAATCCACCCTTTACCAGAGCTCTCAATAAGGGCAAGATCATGGCCTACCCTTCATAAGGAAGTAAGGGGATGCAAGATGCCTCTTACTTCCTTGCACTAGAGTTCTATATCAACACTTCCTGTAGGCGTGGGAAAGCAGGCAATACATTCTTCCCCACACATTTGGCTAGTCTTGAATTCACCTCACTATCATACTAAAGCAGCAAGGCGTTTGTGCAGTGCCTATACAGACCCACTACAGCTTAATCCCTCCCCAGAGGAGACTGTCACTTCATTTCACAGTCCCTCAATCTCCCTCCCAGGCTGCTCCATCACCTCACCTGTTCTATTGACTAGATCGCAAAATGACCATCTAGCCCAAAATACACAAGAGGCTGTGACCTGAACTGTAGTTCTCCTGACTTTGGTATAGCAAGTTGCTTTGATTTTCCTGACGTTTGCATTGTCAGCTACCATGTGTCTTGTCCCTTGGGTGCTGCAAGACAGAGCAATTAAAGACTTAATAATAAAAGTTAGCTT
The DNA here is from genome assembly GCF_052426305.1 of Pelodiscus sinensis. NCBI lineage: Eukaryota > Metazoa > Chordata > Testudines > Trionychidae > Pelodiscus > Pelodiscus sinensis. The sequence continues at coordinate 20,989,163 of NC_143074.1, read as the reverse complement.
GTGAAAGGAAATGGAGAGCTTCAGGTGCTGTCGCAGTAGGGCGACAGGGAAGTCCCTGAAGTCAGGATCTTTACATAAAAAAGGATTGTTTTGCTATTAAGTTTAGCAATGGGTCATCTAACCTGAATAGCCAAAGGAACAAAAATGAACTTGGAAATAATTTTTGAAGGGTTCAGTTGTTTAGAATTCTCATGTAACATTTTCACTGGAGAGAGTGTGTAAGAGCTAAAGAAGGATGGAAGCAGCTAAAACAACATAAATAAGACATGACCAGTCACTTGTGAATTTAAACACACACACCCTGATTTCTAAAGTAATATTGAATTTCTAACTAGCAATCTTGGGAAAATGGACTAATTTAAAACAATGTCATGTACCAAATTCTAAATTTGACGTTCAGGCACTAGTTTTTACATCTGCAGATTAGCAATCTTCATCAGAAGCCTGTTAGAACCACCATACACACAGATAACCAGTACCCTTGGGAATCTAAATGGATGTTTGAACTGGAACCTCATAAGAAAGGTGGTATGCTGAGAAGAGAGATAATTGGCAGTAAAAGTATCTAAGCCACCAATACAAGTTTTGGAAATTTATACAGTGAAGAACCAACTCGATTCATTTTGCATTACGAAGAATGGATCAAAAGAACTGGACCATTCTTACATATGCTATTTGGCAAATCTTGGAATAAACAGTATATTCTCATTGCTGAATGGCTTACTTTAAAGACAGAACTGACTCTGTAAGTGGCTAAAAGGACATTATTTTTAAGGCCATAAAATTCTAAAAAGTGATTTTCCTTTTAAAATACAACAGTAAAGGGAACGCTCTTTTAGAGCTCCTGAGACATATATAGAAAATCTACTACACCAGATAAATTATGGATTTTTTTTTAATCATTAAGGATTTCGCCTAATACACGCTGGACAAGATAATTTATATTTGCAATGGACAGAGCTTATTACAGAGTGGTCAGTCCCATTTTACCAGCTCCAGAAAAAAACCCTGCTGCCATATTTAGCAGGCTTCAAATCTCCTTCAATGGGTGGATTTGGCTCTGGTCTTGGTCTAGAATGATAGACATTCTCAGGAAGAGGTCGATCTGTCTTCACTTTTGTGACCTGCCAGGAAAAATAGTACACTTAAATTTTTCTTGTAGTATATTTTAGACAAAACTACATTAAGTCAACAGTTCAGAAGAGAAACAAATTTAAGTAGCTTTAATGAGTCATGCAACAGAAAAAAATCCATTAGCAGAATTAATCAAAAGCCTATTAATTCAGTACCTATTGCTTGAAGACTCTGCAAGTCCTGTATTTAGTAGAGCACCTTATAGTAAGTTTAGCAGACCAATTGATTCTTAGTGACCAACTGCCAGACATGTAAGGCAAATTAAGGCAAGGACTCTTACAGATTTCTATATTCCAGATTAGGATAACAAACACAGAAAGCAGTGATACCACAGCATGGTCAAGGAAGAGCAAGATGAGGCAAAAACAGCACAATAATGTGGTCACTTAGAAGAGCAAGGTATGTGTCACAGGTTACAATTTTTTAAACTCAATTACGTAAGCACTTCCTTGAATGCACACGTCAAATTTGAAGCCTAGCTTCCATTTACACCCAATGCATACCCCTTGCCTTCAGTGGAGCTGCACGCATGCATGATTAAGAATTTGTCTTGCCAACGGTGGGCCAAAACCTTGATACCTTTGAAAGCAGCAACTTTGCAAATCAAGTAAAAGCACACACAAGTATGCACAATAAGTTCCTGTTTTAACTGTCTGAGGTTAAGCACCTGAACTGTCTAAAAAATTAAGGAGAGAAGCCCGTTAAAAATGTTAACCAGTTAAAGTATGTATGTTTAACTGGTTAACTGGCCCACTGCACTGCACCCTGGTGTGGGCAGGGGCTGCTCCAGGTGCTAGTTAACGAGGTAAGCATGCTGGTAAGGCAATGCTTACTAGGTAACCAGTTACCCTTTTACATCCTTAAGAGATGCCCAATGCTGCCTCAACTTGTATTTTTAAGGCAATTCTTAAAGGTTTGGCTACATCAAAATTAGTATCAAATGGTCAGTAGAAGTGTCCATTTCAAACAAAACATTTCCTTTCCTCCAGTCCAAGGTTAAAAGAACCAGCATAAGCAAATCAATGGAACAGTAGTGCATACACTACAAAGAACCATCACCAGCCAGACATTTTTCCTGCACATCGAATTTATGATAGCAAGAATTTATTCTGTGCCATCCTGTTTTTAAATATCAAACATGTAATTGAAAATTTACTGAATTCCACTGTAAACATTTTTGTTTTAAAAACTTTTGAGCGCTCCTGTATGATTAGTAACTGGTCATGAAAAGAACCTCTCCCCAAAATAAGCACACATAGGACAAAAATAATATAACATTCCCCACCCCCAATGACTGCTAACAGGGCCTCTACAAGTCTGCCACAGATTTCAACAGGAGATCAAGAGTTCATCAATAACTTGCAACTTCCACTGCAGTAGATAAGATAATCTGAGATGTAGCCGGGCAGTAATATGTATATGAGGGGACGTTAAAACAGACCAAAGAGTCTGGACATCCAGCTAAGGAAGAACCAAAAGAGTGTCCTGCAATACACTAGAACATTTTTTCCATTAGACTGAACTGAAAAATGGAGCACAGATATGTGAGAAAGAAAAAATGAACTCAAGGTAATAGCTACTTAGGACTGGAAGTGGCTTTCTGGGTCACCCACTCTAGTCCCACTACACCTATCAAACCAGAAATAAAACCACTGTTATTGTGGAGAAGTTGTGAACTTTGCACTGTAATTATTGCAACACAACTTTCACACGGAGTATCCTAAAATGCTTTACAGAACATAACAGCAGCTAGTTAAAAACAATAGCTGGAAAGAGATGAGACATGCAAGAGAGATGCTTCTCAGACTAGATTTGAAATGAGATTATGGAGAAATATAAGGAGGGCACTATTCCAGAGGGCTAAAGTTGTAAAGAAGGTTCTACTATCAAAAGTGCTGAGATTGTGTTAAAGCCACACACACAATCACTTTGAAATCTAGTCTGTTTAAAAACAGTTAAAAGTAGCTTAAGATACTATGCTTGAAGGAGTGACGAGATATGAAGCAAACTGGAACAAGTATACACAGAGTTTTCAAAACTAAGGAGCACAGTTCAGAACTGGTTTTCAAATAAATGAAAAGCAGAGGATGCCCTTTGACACTACAGTAAAGCGGACCATATGAGACCTAGCTGGATAAGGTGATGAACCATGTTTCTCTGCGAAAAGCAGAAGGCCAGCTGCAGCATTCTGTACACGCTGCAGAACAGGGACTAGGTGGTCAGAGACAACGGTGCTGAAATAATCAGTGGGAAAGAAGACGACATGGGGCAGTATTTCCTAATTACCTTAGACAGCTCTCCCAGATCAGGTCTCTCCCAGCCCAAGTTCTCCAGCACGCAATTATCAAATGCCAGCTGCTGTTTTCGGCATCGTCGAAGCTCTTGAAGGTCGGTATAGTCAATACAAGTCCAGTATTCAGTAAACGGTTCTGCACAGTGCGCCTTAATCTTCCTATGAAACAAAGGATTCTAGAAGTATTATTTTGGAAAAAGACAAGACTACAAATGTAACTCTTATAAGCTAAGTTAGTAATTTCCCATTCACGCCAGGCCACCACACACGAACAAATTTCCAAATGGTTGCCATTCAGTGTTTATTTGCAAAGCTTATTTTCCAGTTGATATTCGTAAAATTGTTAAAGTCTGGTAATTTTGGAAGAAACAGATTTAAAAAATAACATTCATGGCATTTCATAGAATAATAAGACACCCTGTCAAGAAGAGCTTACAGTCCAAGCATATGAATTTATAATTTCACACTGATCTCGAGAGGCCTGTATTACCTTTTAAATAACTACAATTATTAATATGATCAGGGCTCGATGAACTGCGGCGAGCCCTGCTCGCCAGCTGCGCTGTCCTGCAATCTGCACATGCGCAGATTGTAACCCGGAAGAGCCGGGTTTGGGCAATCTACTTGCCACGGGCGAGTAGATTGTATTATTTGTCGAGCCCTGAATATGATTGTTAAGCTTAGTCAGCTTTCAGACCCTATTCTTACATCACCTTTAGTACATGCTTATATTAATTATGTAAATGTGAATGCAGTTCATGATACCCAAATGCTTCCAACTTGGTTTGATTTTTTTAAGCTTAGCAAGTCACATCACAGTTAAAAACTTCCTAACTGTCAGGGTGGTTAAACACTGGAATAAATTGCCTAGGGAAGTTGTGGAATCTCCATCGCTGGAGATATTTAAGAGCAGGTAAAACAGGCATCTATCAGGGATGATCTAGATCAGGGTTTCCCAGCCTATGGGTTGGGACCCAAATATGGGTCGCCGTTACATTTCAAAAGTGTCGCCGAGTCTCTCCCCAGGTGGCTCTGCCCTCCCCCCCCCTCCCCCCGTTTTTGTATTGCCTTGGGTAACCAAGTCTTCCTGAAACGTCAAAATGGGTCCCCATCTGGAAAAGACTGGGAACCGCAGAACTAGATGGTACTTGGTCCTGCCATGAGGGCAGGGGATTGGACTTGATGATCTCATAGACTCAAAGGTCAGAAGAGACCATTATGATCATCTAGTCTGACCCCCTGCACAATGCAGGCCACAGAATCTCACCCACCCACTCCTGGAATAATCCTCTCACCTATATCTCAGATATTGAAGTCTTCAAACGATGGTTTAAACACCCCAAGATGCAGAGAATCCTCCAGCAAGTGATCTGTGCCCCATACTACAGATGAAGGCAAAAAACCTCCAGGGCCTCAGCTAATCTACTCTGGAGGAAAATTCCTTCCCGATCCCAATATGTCAATCAGCTGAACCCTGAGCATGTGGGCAAGACTCACCAGCCAGACGCCCAGGAAAAAGTTCTCTATAGTAACTCCTATCATCCCACCATTGGCCTATTTACCACCAATAGTGAAAGGTCAATTAGTTGCCATGATCATGCTATCCCATCAAACCAGCCCCTTCATAAAGCCATCTAGCTTAATCTTGAAGCCAGAAAGGTCTTTTGCCCCCACTACTTCCCTTGGAAGGCTGTTCCAGAACTTCACTCCTCTAAAGGTTAGAAACCTTCATCTAATTTCAAGTCTAAACTTCCTGATAGCCAGTTTATATCCATTTGTTCTTGTGTCCACATTGATATTAAGCTTAAATAATATCAATAATATCAGCTTTTGAGGTACCTTCCAGTTCTAGTATTCTATGAGTCTACAATCTCCTTAATGTTTATAATTAATATTTATAGTATAATAGCATTCAAGAGGTCTCACCTTCCTAGTTGCTATATGTGATGTAGTGGTGTTGGTGTCCCCCCGTCCCCCTCCCCTGCAGCTCTCTCTGCATGAGGGAGGCCAGGCAAGACTGACTGTGGAAATATGTCAGTCTCACTTCTGGGGTCCAGGTGACAAAAGGCTCACCTTGGGTCTGGGAGAAGGACAACAGAGGAGACAGAGCTGCCTGGGGGCTCAGGGACCAGTTGTTGGGGATTTGGCTTTAGTCTTGGCTGGGCAAACAAGACGAGAACAGACTGAGCTGAGCACTGGGGGTTCAGGGGCCTATGTCCCCCTGCCTCAAGGAAGGCGAAAGCGCAGATGGAATTGCGACTGACTAAGGATGTGAAGGATAACAAGAAAGGTTTCTACAGGCATGTTAACAAGAAGAAGGTGATCAGAGAGGGTATGCGGCCCCTAATGGATGAAGGAGGTAACCTAGTGACAGATGATGTGGGGAAAGCTGAAGTACTCAATGCTTTCTTTGCCTCTGTATTCACGGACAAGGTCAGCTTCTGGACTTTTGTGCTAAGTGACGCAAGATGGGATGAAGATGGTCAACCCATGGTGGGTAAAGAACAGGTTAGGAACTATTTAGAAAAGCTGAACGTACACAAATCCATGGGTCCGGACTTAATGCATCCAAGGGTACTGAGGGAGTTGGCAAATGTCATTGAGGAGCCTTTGGCTATTATCTTTGAAAAGTCGTGGAGATCGGGAGAAATCCCGGATGATTGGAAAAAGGCAAATGTACTGCCCATCTTCAAAAAAGGGAAAAAGGACGATCCAGGGAACTATAGGCCGGTCAGTCTTACCTCCATTCCTGGAAAAATCATGGAAGGGATCCTTAAGGAATCCATTCTGAGGCACTTGGACGAGAGGAAAGTGATTAGGAATAGTCAGCATGGATTCACAAAGGGCAAGTCGTGCCTGACCAATCTGATTAGCTTCTATGATGAGGTAACTGGCTCGGTGGACGTGGGAAAGTCAATGGATGTGATATACCTTGACTTTAGCAAGGCTTTTGATACGGTCTCCCACAATATTCTTGCCAGCAAGTTAAAGGAATGTAGATTGGATAAATGGATGGTAAGATGGATAGAAAGATGGCCAGAAGGCTGGGCCCAGCGGGTAGTGATCAACGTCTCGATGTCAGGATGGCGGTTGGTTTCTAGCAGAGTGCCCCAAGGTTCGGTTCTAGGACCAGTTTTGTTCAATATCTTTATTAATGACCTGGATGAGGGGATGGATTGCACCTTCAGCAAGTTTGCGGATGACACTAAGCTGGGGGGAGAGGTAGATATGCTTGAGGGCAGAGAAAGGGTCCAGAGTGACTTAGACAAATTGGAGGATTGGGCCACAAGAAATCTGATGAGGTTCAACAAGGACAAGTGCAGAGTCCTGCACTTGGGATGGAAGAATCCCAAGCATAGTTACAAGCTGGGGACCAACCAGTTAAGTAGTAGTTCTGCAGAAAAGGACCTGGGGGTTACAGTGGATGAGAAGCTAGATATAAGTCAACAGTGTGCCCTTGTAGCCAAGAAGGCTAATGGCATATTAGGTTGCATTAAGAGGAGCATTGCCAGCAGATCCAGAGATGTCATTATTCCCCTTTATTCGGCTCTGGTGAGGCCACATCTGGAGTATTGTGTCCAGTTCTGAGCCCCCCACTACAAAAAGCATTGGAGAGGGTCCAGCAGAGGGCAACCAAAATGATTAGGGGGCTGGAGCATATGACTTATGAGGAGAGGCTGAGGGAGTTGGGTCTGTTTAGTCTGCAAAAGCGAAGAGTGAGGGGGGATTTGATAGCAGCCTTCAACTTCCTGAAGGGAGGTTCCAAAGGGGAAGAAGAAAGTAGTGGCAGATGGCAGAACAAGGAGCAATGGTCTCAAGTTGTGGTGGGAGAGGTCCAGGTTGGATATTAGGAAAAACTATTTCACTAGGAGGGTAGTTAAGTACTGGAATGGGTTACCTAGGGAAGTAGCGGAGTCTCCATCTATAGAGATGTTTAAGTCTCGGCTTGACAAAGCCCTGGCCGGGTTGATTTAGTTGGGATTGGTCCTGCCTAGAGCAGGAGGCTGGACTTGATGACCTTCTGAGGTCTCTTCCAGTTCTATGGTTCTATGATAAGGTTGCCTGGCCCTGACTCCTATATCTACATCGCGCCTATGCTGTGCTGTATCCTGGAGAAGCAATAAACCCTCTCTGTTCTACTGGCTGGTGGAGTCTCATCTTGCTGCAGACAGGATGCAGGGTCGGGGGTACCCGACATGCCATCACACGTATAAAGAGATGCTCTGTCTCTAAGACTATGATCCTCCCAACATTTACATGCACATGATTTCCGTCATGCAAGGAAAGTTTTGTACTTGTTTAATGTATGCATCATTGTGCTGTAAAATGAGAAAGGATGGGGAAAAGCAATTCACATAACAAGTCTCAAATTTTTAAAACATAATCTCAAGTTCCTGAAGCCCAGAGACTCCTGGTCATCATCTTCCAAAACACAGTCAACTTGCTTTGTGGCTGAGCCCAAGCCACAAATATAAGAGCAGCCAATATAAAAGGAAAAGTGTGGACCACTGTTTTACAAACTGAAAACTATTATTAGATTAAATATTTTGCCTTCCAACTAGCAGAAAAAGTAACCTCCACCACTGACACTCTCCACTGAGGATTCACTGCCTGACTCCAACCCTCAGGAGTTCTAGTCCAGAAAATGTCAGCGTCAGCAACTCAACAAAAGTTTAAGAATAGAATAATCATCTCAGCTACAACTAAAGAAAATTGCTACTGTAATGCTTGTATAAATGACAGTACACAGGTAGATGCTATGCCAGCTGATGCTTCAAAACAAATTCTCTCCTCCTATATATATGCCTTAGTACCTTAAGCAGACAGGAAGCAACACAGAGCACATACTTCATTTCCACCCTCTTTTGAAGTACAGGCAGTCCCCGACTTACGCGGGTCCGACTTATGTCGGATCCGCACTTACGAACGGGGCTTTCTCGCCCCGGAGGTTGAGGTAGCAGATTGCTACCTGCGAGCTCCGGGGCGAGAAAGCCCCGTTCGTAAGCTGCTCCGGTGCCCCTGGTCTGCTGGAGACCATCTCCAGCAGACCAGGGGCACCGGGCGGGTTCCCGCGCTTCTGAGGCTTTGCCAAAGCAAAGCCTCAGAAGCGCGTGAACCGCCGCTGCTGCCGCTTGAGACCCGGTGCCTGTGGTCTGCTGGGGACCGTCCCCAGCAGACCACAGGCACCGGGACTCAAGCGGCAGCAGCGGGCGGGTTCCCGCGCTTCTGAGGCTTTGCCAGAGGCTTCCTGGAATCAGCGCTCATCAGTTTCAGCAGCAGCTGACTTGGGGAAGCTTGGGGTTCTTAAGTTGAATCTGTATGTAAGTCAGAACTGGCGGTCAGTTTCAGCAGCGGCTGAATCTGGATGCCAGTTCCGACTTACATACAGATTCAACTTAAGAACAAACCTACAGTCCCTATCTTGTACGTAACCCGGGGACTGCCTGTACTAATAAAAAAACAAAATTAGTGTGTACTGTGTCAAAGTTGTGAAGTATAATATATATAATTATATTATATATAATAGTGCTACACCCAAGTAAAACTGCTGGCTTCGATGCGAGTTTTGCCTAAATATGATCTGCAGGATGCAGCTCTAAAACTGGATCTGAAAAGCCACCTGAGATCCCTACCTGAAAAAGTCTAGTGCACATTTATTGACTTCCTTCCCTTCCTTTAAGCATTTCCGGGGGTCCTTCTCCTCCCAGCGACACAGCATGAACTCCTTGTTGGGCTTGTCACACTGCGAGCCATAGTGGTGGGCCGCAGCTTTCAGCACCGAAGTGCTGACGCTCACCTGAAGAGGCGGGGGAGGAAGTGTTAGCAGGAGGGAGAACACACAAGCTTGTGGTAGGGCCCTCCCAGCTCTAAGCACCTGGCAGGTGGGGCCTGGGGACAAACCTGTCCTGCCGCAAAAGGGGTGATGGGCCCCTCAGCGCTCAGGGTCGGCTCCGTTGCACCTGCAGACTCTCTAGGACCGAGGTGTCCAACCACTTCTCAAGTGAACCAGCCACATTCAACGGGCCACAGAGCCACATGTGCTTAGCGTGCTGGACACCTGGGCTCTAGGATGAGCTTCCCAGCCCGGGGACAACCAGGGCCAGAGACGGGGAGGGAGGCAGGGGACCCTGTGCGGGGCCTCAGATACCGGGGGCCCTGAGCCCAGGGGAGCTGGCTGCTATGGGTCTTGCGCTCGGCCTGAGGCGGCTGGGATGGATGCGGGGGGGGGGGGGGCTGGGCTCGGGCGGCTGCCGGGCCGGGGGGGGGGGGGGAGGGAGGCTGGATGCGGGACCTGACCCCGGGGGGGAGGGGCGGCTGAGGGGCCTGACCCCGGGGGGGGAGGGGCCCGGCGGGGGGAGGGGCGGCTGAGGGGCCTGACCCCGGGGGGGGGGAGGGGCCCGGCGGGGGGAGGGGCGGCTGAGGGGCCTGACCCCGGGGGGGGAGGGGCCCGGCGGGGGGAGGGGCGGCTGAGGGGCCTGACCCCGGGGGGGGAGGGGCCCGGCGGGGGGAGGGGCGGCTGAGGGGCCCGGCGGGGGGAGGGGCAGCGGGGCCCGGCGGGGGGAGGGGCGGCTGAGGGGCCCGGCGGGGGGAGGGGCCTGTGAGGGCCCCGGGGAAAGGCCCCCGGATCGGGCCCCGGCCGGAGCAGTCCGCCGGCGGGCGCAGCTCGCACCTCTTGCACCTCGAGCTCCTCCAGCGAGGGCACCTCCAGCGAGCCCGGCATGGCGCCCGCCCGCGCCCGGGCCCCGCTCTCCTTGAGCTCCCCTTCGCCGCCCTCCCAGCACTGGCGGCAGGCCCCGCGCCACTGCGCATGCCCCAGCGCGCGTCCGGCGGGGGGCGAGTGCGCCTGCGCCGCCTGGGCGCGAGCGCGCCGAGTCCCTGGGGGCGGGGCTTGTGCCCGGGCCCCGCCCGCTCCTTCCCCCTGGCCCGCCCTCCGGCTTGTTACCATGGTGACGCTTTGCTGCTTCGCAGAGCCCAGGCCCGGGCGCATCCCATGGAGGTCACGGGCAGCACCTACCTGGGGCCCTACGTGCATGGCAGGTGGGGGCTGGGTGGGGGAGGGGCGTCACCCCACGGTGCGGGGCCCTGGCACGTGTGTGAAAAAAATCCCCCAGTGTCAACACCCGCAATCGTGGCCGTGGAAATCTCTGGGCACCGACGTCGCCGTGGTGTGACACGAGATGCACCACCCTTGCACGCCCACGTGTGCCACCGGCACCTTGCAAGGCGAGGGGGGCCTGGGGGCCTCCACGCGGGATGGGGAGCGAGGCCTGGCGGAGATCGCACCCGAAACAGCCGCCAGTGGCCTTGGCCAAGTGGGGCCACATTTCTCAAGGTGTTTCGGCTCCTAGAGACGCGCACAAGTGTCCCGACTCCTGTCGAAATCAGTGGCTGTTAGGGCATCGCCGCGCTTTTGGAGAGCCCTCCGCGCACCCGTCCACGTCTTTGGGAGCCTCATTTCGGGCCTGAACGTCTCTGCGTCGCTGTTTGTAAAATGGGGCAAAAGATACCATGCTGCTGGGGGATGTGAGGATAAACCGGCCTTATGTTATTCATCACTCATCCACACTGCCTTGACAAGAGTCTAGAAAATGTCCCATTAATAATTGTAAATAGCGCACAAATGCTACAGGAAATTATGTTGGTGATTCAGTAGGCTGCATGCTTCCTTCCAAGGTCACATCCTGCTGATAGAGGGTGCTTCGCTGCTATCGTCGTCATGTTTGGAAGAGATGTAAACCCACGTTTTTGTGAATCTCTCAGGGGCCACAGGATTATTTGTTGTTTCCAGCATCTTAAGGATCCTATGGGAGGATTGGTTTTCTTTAAAAAAAAAAACCATACCCTAGAGATTTTTGCCCTATTTTCCTGGCCAAATTTTTAAAAGCTGATTCAGTTTTATCTTCCTTGCATTTGTATCTTCCTTGCAGTTTTATCTTCCTTGCACTTGTAGCTCCTATTGCAAACATTTTCACATCCCGTCCTAAATTTTTGGGTGCTGTTGCTGTGCGCTGTTATACCCCAGAAATGACTTTGGTTAAATGATAGGTACATTGAACCTTGTTTGTAGATCTGGTTTGATATGCATTTAGGCATTGTTGGATGAAAGCTGCCTTCTCTATCAGCTTCATGTAACATGGACACTGATTGACTATTTCTTTCCCCTTTTTTTCTTTCTTTTCCTTCTTTTTCCTCCCCTGCCTTCATCCCCTATCTATTTAGAAACTGGACCTTTAATAACTTCATTCATCTGAAGAAGTGGGTTGTGCCCACAAAATCCCATGATACCATCTACATGTTTTGTTAGTCTCTAAGGTGCTGCAAGACTGTTGTTTTTTAAGTTTTTCTAAATAACAATCATTATTATCCTCCCTTTCTAAAGGTGTTTAAAGATTGTCATCAATGTTCTATAATGTATAACTTCCGATTCATACTAATTACTATCAACCTCCCTTTTCTTCCATTTGTAAATTATTTAAATTATTTGTATAGCTCCCTTCACTTTCTCTGTAAACAAGGTCCATTTTTAATCAACAAGGTCTTCTTCCTCCCTTGTGGAGTTTTGCCTTTTTGGACATTTAGTTAAGTGTTCTTAAACAATTCCTGATTATCATTCATAGGATTGAAGGAAAAGGCTGCTATACTCTCCCAACTGAGACCAAATATAAGGGCACAATGAAAGATGGAATGTTTCATGGCAAAGGAATCTTGTATTTTCCTAATGGAAGCAAATATGAAGGAATCTGGGACTGTGGAATATTGAAAGAGGTATTGTATTACTACTAGTCCTTTTAATGTGATGGGGAAGGATTAGAAACAGGAATAAAACATGAGGAGGCTATGCCATCAGTTTCATAGGAAACTGATTGGGTGGGGTATGTCCATCATATCTAAAGGCTGATTCTTGCTCTGTACTCGAAAGATAAAACCCTTTTGCTCCCAAATGTTACTGCCAGTACGCTTTAAAGTTTAGGGGGGAAAGCTTTAGTGGCTTTTTTACTCTCAGTGTTAGTTTCCCCTATTGCAAGGACAACAGTAATTTCACACTGAACAGGGAAATGATTCGGTTATGGAATGTGGTCAGGGCCGGCCCACAACATTTTGAAACCTGAGGCGGGGAGCTCAAATGCCCCCTTGCTTGGGCCAAAACTTTGAAAGGTCTCAATTCTCTGGGTCCTAGTGGCACCCCCACCCCAATAGTCTGGCACCTGAGGCGACTGCCTCAGTTCTCCTCATGGTAAGGCCAGCCCTAAATGTGGTGCTTATGGATCTGCAGGTATCATTTCCATCTGCACTTAAATATGGAGCAAAAATATGTCTTATTTATTCTTGGGTAACGTGCATCTTTGGTAATGGATATACAAATGGTTATCCTTCACTCCATTCATCATACTCATTAGTTGGGCATTTGAATTTGTTTTGCAGGGGAAATATACCTTTGCAGATGGTCTTGAATTCAAAGATAAAAAGTGGCATTATTGTGATGGCTACGACAGAAGATTTTATACAGAAATCTGTTCTGGGCTAAAACCAGCAGGTACTGTGTTACGTCTGTGATAATAAGACTCTGGAAAGTTTTAAACCAACAACTATGATTATTAAGAGAGATTAATTAAACTACATGAGTAACATGAGCAGGAACATTCTGGTTTGTTTCAGAAATCCATCCACACAACACTGACAAATGTGGTGGATAGTTTCTTCCTGAGTGATCTTGTCATGAGGGCAGGACGTTGTTACCTAGCAATTTCTGACATCTGATTAAGTCTTTTATGGATTTAACATTCACTGCATTCTGGATATATTTTATTAAAGAAAGGCGGGACAAAACCAAGATATTACCCTGCACTCATAATTTTGCATAGTGTTCTAAAGCACCTGAAAAAGTAACAGAAGTTCACAAAAAGCCTGGTATATGAAATGTGTAGCTTGAAAATGACAAATTTTCAGTGGATATGAAAATATGTACTTATTTTATGTCCAGCCTGTAAAAATGGTCTTTTAGATACATTTACTACTTCATTTATGACTAAAAGGAAAAAAGTTATATGATAATCACTGAATAATGTATTGTCATAATGAGCAGTAGTCTTATTTGTACTATACCACATTTGAATAATGACATATCTCTTTAAGCCATGGCTAGACTTTTTTGTACTCATTTTGGGGTTTTCAGTGCTTGTTTATAGTATTAGTCTTATGGGCTACATCACAGGATGCTGAGACTGTGTCTAGACTACAAAGTTCTATCGGAAAAAGATACGCAAATTACGAACTGCAATTTGCATATCTTTTTCTGCTTTTCTTCCGAAAGAGGCTTTTCCAACAATTGGCCTGTCTGCACTGGGCCAAATGTCAGGAAAAAAGCCTCTTTTGGAACATCCGTTCTTCCTCGTAGAACGAGGTTTAATTACAGGGATGCCAAAAAAACACGTCTGCTTTTCCGAATTTTTTTTTTTTTTTCGAAAAAGCAGACACATTCCTTGGACACGGCAGAGCTTTTCTCCCGGAAAAACTCTGCAGTCTAGACATACCCTGAGTAAGAGGAATCAAGCTGTCTTCCTTTCTATGCTGAACATTTTCTTGGTGTACCACTCTGTGCTTCAATTTCTCATCTACAAAATGGTCAAAGTAATTACCTGCTAAACTTAGTAAAATTTATGAAATGTTTTGAGATCTTACGAGGGAAAGTGCTATAAAGATGTACAGTGATATACAATTATTGTCATTATTTATTCTGATAAAAGAGTATAGTTATAAAAAAATGGGATTTTTGTTTTTGTAATAAATTATACTGTGTCTTTTCAGGTATATCTCAGCTTACAAACTTAGATCCTCCCCGAAGAATTCCAGAAAGCTGTTATGACTGTGGTGATGGATTCTATAATCCCAAAACCAGAGTTGTTGTTGATTACAAACTCAGGTTTTTGAGGAATGCAGGTATGTGTTTCACTCATCTTGATGTACAGTGTAAGTTGACTTTGTTTCACTTAAGTTCCATTATGTATGATTATAATTGAAATTTAAAAAACTATATTCAGGTTCTGCAGCTACTGAGCTAAAATATTTCAAACAACATGGATTGCTTATATCAACTAGTTAATTCCCAGGAAAGTTGTATAACCCATCCTGCACATGGGTTTCAAAATTATATGTGATATTTTCACAGGTACCTATGAATAAATGCATTTGATTCCCATTTAAACCAAGGACGACTTGTTCTGCATTATGATACCCATCAAGACAACATTTTCAAGATACAGATCTATCTTTTCAAAGGGCTCATTCCTGCAAGTTGTCAAGCTCTCTGCTCTGATCCATTAAATATGTGCTTAATTGTAAGCATCAGAATAGTCCCTTTGATTGCAGGGAGACTGCTCATTTGCTTCAAATTAAGGACATATTTAAGTACCTTGCTGGATTGTGTCAGTGCTCACAACCTTGCAGGATCAAGTCCTCAGAGCGTTCAGAAAGCTGGATATAACAGTGGTGGGCAGCATGTGACCCATTGGGGTTCTATCTGTGGCCCATGAGAATATTTGTTTATTATTGCCATGCACAGCGTTGCCACATTCCACTGATTTTCATCTGTGGAGTATTTTTCTATCGGTATTACAGAAGTGACATGCACATAAAGCAAGGGCACATGAAGTGAGGTGTGGGCTGATTACACGCAACAGTAACTGTGAGAGCTGTGTGCTCCCTCTGCATCCAATCAGAGCGCTGCTACGGTTCAGCTGGCACATCCCGCAAATTCTAGGTATGCAAGCACAGTTAGCAAAACTACACTATCCTGGGTAGAGATGTGATAGTGTATACGTGTAAACGGTTAACCAATGTATCCGTTAACTCATTGGTTAACCTTTACAGTTACACATAGGCCCACCCCCCACGCTGTTGCCTCTGTATCAGAGGCAGCAGCGTGGGGGTGGGCAGGTGGCTCTGCAGGAGCTGGTACACATGGGGAGTTGGCTTAAAAGTTAGCTCCCCGTGTACAACCTTCCCCCCCCCGCCCCAGGCTTGTAAACGTCTAACCGGTTACATGATTACCAGAATATTTTAACATCCCTAAATCTTCGGAGACTGTCTTGGCTATGACAATCTTGCGGCTCAACGAAATGAAGCAGGGCCACTCATGCGGTCCACTCACTAGCCTAGGTTGCCCCACCCTGGGATATAGCATTAGGGGAGGAGAGGAGGGAAGAGGGGAGAATAAATGAACTGGAAAGATCATCTGCTACAAAATATACCCTATAGTACTTAGCCTGTTTCATAAATCCTCAATAAATACTGATTTAGATGATTACAAATGGCACTGATCCAAAATACTAGAGTGGGCCTACTGATGAGTAAGATAAGCAAAATGCTTTCCAAAAACACAGGAACCTGCATAGATTAGTACATGCGGGAACGCCTAGGAATTCAATTTATTGTTTTTTAATGTATGCTTTGAACTCATTGTCCTCAGCTACATTTATTTCTATAGCCTACAGATTGTATCAATCAATATTCACTAACATCACATCACAGAATGCAGTCTAACAAAATGATTATCAGTCGAATGTGCTGATCCCTTTTCTATGAACATTCCTTTGAGAATCCAACCCTAGCGTAAAGTTAAATTTGTCAACATGGGTGTGAAGGAGGAATGTATCATGTAGGCCATACCCTTCCGCTAAGAACACAAACACAGTTGAAAGATCCAGCACTTGTTCGACATCAGAGGAATGCTAACTTCCCCAAGAGAAATAATTCAGGGCACAAGGCCACAGCAGTTAAAAAAAAAACAGCTGGAGGCAGAAGAAACTGAGGAAAGAGGTTGGGATGACAGGGAACAGATCCAGAACTATTCCTTTATAGGTTGGTCAGGAAAAAGCAGGAAAGCCGCCAGGCTTCTGTCCAAGTCTTGAAAGCATCAAAAGCAGATGGTAGGAAGCATTCAGGAAGCTCTTACAACAGCTTGACAGGTTTAGCCAAATGACACCATCTTCCTTAGATCTGGGAGTGGGATTTGAGGATACTCCAGCCCCAGGCTTTCATCCCTGTTTTGTTGTGAAGCCCCTTGCTTCATTGCTGACTGAGCTAGCAAGGAAAGGAGGCACTGTGCCTTTGGCACTGATACTCAAGCCAAACAATCAGTGAATCAAAATATCTTTCTAGGAAGGAAAAGAGAAGGCTCTTTTTGAATCTATTGCAGTTTGCTTTTCTGTAATGCAATGTGTACACACAGAGTAGCCTAGAGATTCCTGCCTCATTTAGCAGGACTTCAGTTTCACAAATATCAAGGGCCTGAGGCTCATTTACATTGAGTCCCCTTGCTGCCAGGTGGTGCAAAGGGGTCCTAGCGTAATTGAGAGCAGGTCCAGGGTGTGCCACGAAAGCAATAGTTTCCGTTCTCCTTGCGTTAATAGTTGAGGATTTCAATTTGTTATAAAAGATTTGCAGTTATTTCTCAGTCTATAAACCAGGGCGGGGAACCCTTTTTGACCCACTGGAAAATCAGTCAGGGGTCGCACACAAGTGAAAAGCCAAAAAACCCAGACAAACCAATCCGCACTGACGTGGCCCCAACTGAGAAGGAGAAAGACACTTCCCCTATTCCCAGCACACACCAGAGCCTAGGAGGGCCCAGCCGGGTAGATTTTGTGTGCTCCAGCCCTGTGGGGCTGGAGTGCCAAAGTGTGCTTTTGGGATCTTTTCTTTTATTTCCAATACAGGTTGGACCTCGCTGGTCCGGCACCCTCAGGACCTGACTGTTCCCAAACGAAGGGATTTGCTGGACTAGGGAAGGTCTCTCCTCTTGTGGCTATGCTGCCACCGGGCTGGGGCTCCGGCCTCAGCTCCAGCCCTACTATTGCTGGGGCCGTAGCGCCACAGCCGGAGCTCTGCAGCCACCTGGCTCCATGGCTGGGGCCGGAGCACTGCAGCCGGGGCGGAGGGACGGGGACAGAACTCTGTGGCCTGGGCCAGAGCTTCCTGGCTGCCACTGGGGCTAGAGTTCCCCGGCCACTGGAGCCAGAATGTGGCCAGAGCTCCATGGCCGGGGACGGGGTCAGAGTTCCTAGGCTGGGGCCAGAGGTCCACGGTCACAGCCAGGCTAGAGCTCCGTGGCTGCTGGGGCCAGAACTCCCCACCATGACAGCCATACACCCTCACCCTGCCCCCAACACACATACTCCGGGCTCTCGGCTGAGACACCAGTGCCTCTTACGGTGCCTCTGCCCCAACGCCAGACCTCCCTCTTCCTGGACTCTGTGGTCCAAGAACATCCATGGTCCAGCATGGACCACGGATGTTGCTGGGCCAGAGTGTCCCAGTTAAGGGAGGTACAACCTGTATCATCTAATACACAAAATTGAAGACATTTAAAGACCATGTAGAATTACCTATTTGTGAGAAGAAATGTTCTTTATGTTTTTAAACTGGTAATTCTGGAGTTAGAACCCCTTACTGCTACTACAAGAATATAGCCTTTGAGAACTCATCCTGGCATCATGTTTATTGACTGGCCAAACTAAAGACCTGAAGATGAATATCTAGAGTTTTGCATTTTTCAGTGACAAACATAAAATATGAGATTTTCGATTTGCTGTCAAATGGAGAGCAAATTCCGGGGTTAAAGGAGAGCTACAGCATTCTGGGAGCATAGACACTACAGGCACAGTTTCCAAAGAGAAATTACAGTAATAGAAGTCATTTTGTGCTGAGGCGGTGGAAAAAAAAGGTGTAGGGGGGAGAATCACTGAATGTTACTAATGATTCTGCCCCCCCGAATAATAAAATAAAGATGGTTTTGGTGTAATATGCTTCCGTCCTCCTGATGCTAACTTATCTGACACAATCCCTGCCCTGCTTCTCCTAGTTTGAGATTGATACTGTTTTACTCTCTGGTCTTCATGCTCGTTCTTTAGGAGTGAGGTGGTGCATACGGCATTGGGGAAGGTTCAGTGAAGTTCCAGAGTAGGTTCATTGAAGTCAGTAGGTTAACTATGGATTCAGATGTATAACTAAGCGAAGAATTTGGCCAAGAGTCTCAAAACAGGCTATTGTTTATGGAGAAGAAAGGTTTTATTGCTGGGTCACAAAGCAGCCAACAATCAACCTTGGATGTGGTGTGCACAGCTTACTCAGTGAGGAATGTGAGCTTTGCTTTGTCTGAAGAAATGCAGTTGAGAAATAAAACCATAACTATTTGAAAATCCTGTGTTAATCAATCATGCAGCGTATTACTGTCCATACCGTTCTTAGTGAACACCAAGTGTGAGCAGACATGTGTATGCTCATTGTCACAGCCACCAGTGACTCGTTGACATCAAAATTGGTACAGGGGAAAGCATTTGGCTATCTAGATCTTTCTAGTTATGAGGCTGCAAGTTAAATTTTAAAAATGTTCTCCTGCAGGAAAAGAAAGGCTATACTTGCTGCACATTCTTCTCTTCTGTGCTCCTCAGATGTTCCCCATTCTATTGATGTAGATAGTGAGTGAATGCTATGATTCCGGACTAGTCCCTAGTCATTGCCTAGGATCTCTTTTGACAGATGTTTTTGCAAAAGATAAGGGAAAGGAAAACCCTTTACCAGAAAACATATACATAAAGGCTGCATCTAGACTGGCAAGTTTTTCCGCAAAAGCGGCTGCTTTTGTGCAAAAACTTGCCAGCTGTCTACACTGGCCGCTTGATTTTGCACAAAAGCACTGACGTTCTGCTGTCCGAAATCAGTGCTTCTTGCGCAAATGCTTTGACGTTCCCGTTCGGGCAAAAGCCCTTTTCCGGAAATGTTTTTGCGCGAGAGGGCCAGTGTAGACAGCTAAAAACTGTTTTGCGCAAAAAAGCCCCGATGGCGAAAATGGCGATCGGGGCTTTCTTGCGCAAAACCGCGTCTAGATTGGCACGGACGCTTTTCCGCAAAAAGTGCTTTTGCGGAAAAGCGTCCGTGCCAATCTAGATGCTCTTTTCTGCAATTGCTTTTATCGGAAAAACTTTTCCGTTAAAAGCATTTGCGGAAAATCATGCCAGTCTAGACGTAGCTAAAGGCTATGTCTACACTACCAATTTTCTTGGCAAAAAATATGCAAATGAGGGGCTCATTTGCAGGAGTCACAATCTCATTTGCATATTTTCTGCCGATTCGTTTTTTTGCTGGGATTTTTGAGCAAAAACAAGCAGTGTGGACGTTTTCTTTTTGTGAAAAACCCCTTTTCCTGCAAGATCGGCATACCTCCTTTTTTGGGGCATAAGGGTTTTGTGCAAAAAAACCCCTGACCACACTGCTTGTTTTTGTGCAAAAACGGATTGGCAGAAAATACGTAAATGAGATTTTGACTCATGCAAAATAGCCCCTCATTTGCATATTTTGGCAAGAAAACTCGTAGTGTAGACGTAGCCACAGAGACTGGTATTTTCATCCTTAGACTGAACTTAGTTTCCTAGCAGTGTGAATGTCTGCTTATAAGATGAGAATATTTAATAAATTATATATTTCTCTTTTTTTTATTAGTTTTAATATGCTGAATTTAGATGAGCTCTAGCCCTTGTTTGTTGAAACTCTTAAAAGCTCTTCAAATAATTGTTCCATGGATACTTGTTAAGCTAAAGAAATCAGTTGTGATCGGCAGTAAAAGTTCATGCTATTTCAAGTGCAATGCTATAGCTATTTGCTGTTGTATATTTAATCATTTTGAATTATATGTCGTGTAAAAGATTTTAGCTCTGGGGCATTTGCCAGATGGCTGATTCTGTGTTTCACACAACAAAAGAAATAATGTTTTTGTAAAGCTCTGAAAAATTGTTGGTAATCAGTATATTCTTCAAGGAATGGGATCCAGACCTGTTTAGAAAAAAAAAAAGCTTTTGCAGAAATTAATTTCAAGTGCTTAGTCTTTACCTCTGGGCGCTGAACAAAACAAATTGTGTCTATTGTTTGCAGGTTTTTTTAATCATTTGACAAATGACTGAATTTTAAATTTTACATATTTTTGTGACAAATGCAGTTTGTTTGCAATTCATTGATCTGCTTTTGGCTGGCAGACTTACTTTTCTGAAAAACAAGCAAAGACAGGTGGGCTGTGTCTACACTGGGCCACTTATTCCAGAAAAGCAGCCGCTTTTCCGGAATAAGCTGCAAGCTGTCTACACTGGCCGCTTGCTTTTCCGGAAAAGCAACGACGATCTACTGTACAAAATCAGCCGCTATTCCAGAAAAACTATTCTGCTCCCGCTCGGGCATAAGTCCTTATTCCGGAACACTGTTCTGGAAAAGGGCCAGTGTAGACAGCCCAGTAGTCTTTTCCAGAAAAAAGCCCCGATCGCGAAAATGACGCTCGGGGCTCTTTTCCAGAAAAGCGCGTCTACATTGGCCACAGACGCTTTTCCAGAAAAAGAGCTTTTCCGGAAAAGCAGCCTGCCAATGTAGACGCTCCTTTTCCGGAAAAACTGAAAACGGAATAGTATTCCATTTTAAGCATTTCCGGAAAAAGGTGCCAGTGTAGACACAGACGTGAAGAAAAAGTTGTGCTCAGGTCTGTAGATACATATAGGTACAACCCTATAATCCCTGCACACAAAAGTAGTGCTTAGGAACGTGAGTAGCCTGTTGCTTTTTTCCCAACAGCTAAAACAAAAGTTGTCATCTCCCTTGACTGCCCTTCTGCCTCTTTTTGAACTCTCTGATGTTCCTAGCATTCTGTTCTAATCCCGCCAAAGTGCCATAGCAAAAAGTATCTTATTTGTCTGCCAACTAAGTTGTTCCCCTTGCTTCCCTTGTCCTTGCGGTTCAGTTTTACTCCAAACTGTGTCTTGGATCTTGTCTGCTATTATTATCCCTCATGTCCCTTTTCCCCTTCCCCTTCTTCTATTCCAATTATTTATCTTCTTCTGGGCTGCCCCATACTCACGCTATTCCCTAATGTCCCATCCTCCATCTTCCAAACCCCCACTTCCAGGAAGCCCCCAGACAGAAAATATGGAAAATATTAGGTGAATAAGATGGACAGAATATTTGTTATTATAAACCCCTTCCTCTGGATCTCCTAGCTTCTCTCATCTTCCTGTGACTGTTTTCTAAACTGTGAGGCTACGTCTACACTGGCACCCTTTTCCAGAAATGCTTCAAACGGAACAGTTTTCCGTTATAAGTATTTCCGGAAAAAGCGCGTCTACATTGGCAGGATGCTTTTCCGGAGAAGCACTTTTTCCGGAAAAGCGTCCGTGGCCAATGTAGACGCGCTTTTCCGGAAAAAAGCCCCGATCATCATTTTTGCGATCGGGGCTTTTTTGCGGAAAAGACTACTGTGCTGTCTACACTGGCCCTTTTCCGGAACAGTTTTTCCGGAAAAGGACTTTTGCCCGAACGGGAGCAGCATAGTTTTTCCGGACAAACACTGACAATTTTACAGTAGATCGTCATTGCTTTTCCGGAATAAGTGGCCCAGTGTAGACACAGCCTGAGTTTTTTGTGGCAGAACTTATCTCAAAGTGTGTGTTGTGCAATGCCTAGCTGATAAACGACATTTACCAAATAATGCATAACTACAATTGACTTTGGAATAAGGGCATCTTCTGCAATACTAGCAAAAACTTACCAAGTAACACATTAATTGAGCTCACTTATTTCTCCTAGGGTGCATCTACTGTTATTTTGAGATAACTAGCATTATTTTGAAATAACAATGTGAGTGTCTACACAGCCATTCCATTATTTTGAAATATTTTGAAATAATGGATGGCTTACTCCAAAATCTGTAAACCTCATTCTGTGAGGAATAACGCCTATTCTGAAACAGCTATTTCGAAATAAGGCATGTGTAGACACTCCACTTCTGCTATTTTGAAATAGCCCCTCTCCAGCGCCATTCTAAGTTATTCCTTTCCAGTGCCTCCTAGGGCTCTAAATTGAGATAGTAAGTCTACATTGGGGAGCCTGCCTCGGACTAATTTTGAGGCTTCCCTGCAGTGTAGACGTGCTATTTTGAAATAAGATATTTCAGAGTATTTCTTCTGGAATACCTTATTTCAAAATAAGCATGCAGTGTAGATGTACCCTGAGAGTGTGTCTAGACTACATGGCTCCGTCGATGGAGCCATGTAGATGAGTGTACTCGGCAAAGGGAAATGAAGCGGCGATGTAAATAATCGCTGCTTCATTTATGTCAAAATGGCCACCGTGCTGTGCCGATCAGCTGATTGTCAGCACAGCGCGGTAGTCTAGACATGGATCATCCAACCCCAGACCTCTTTGTCATCACATCTTGTAAGCTTCGTTTCACGAGGCATAAAGGCACAGCGTGGCGGCCATTTTGATGTAAATGAAGCGGCGATTATTTAAATCGCTGCTTCATTTCCCTTTGCCGAGTACACTCATCTGCATGGCTCCACTGACGGAGCGATGTAGTCTAGACACACCCTTACAAACAAACTGCTTATTTGGGCAGTGAGAAGGAACCCAGATAAGAAGCGTGGGGATAAGATTGCTGGGATTGATGCTGGGGGCTGTTGTGGGGCCAGATCAAGGGGGCAAACTGTTGATGGGAGCATGGGGGGGCAGAATTCAGTGTATTTAACACAGAAAAAAAATACCCTAACTTTGTGCAATGAAGTAGCTCTGTACCTATCATCACACTGCTCATTTTGGGCATGTCTACACTGGGGAGTTATTTTGAAATGATTCCCTTTATTTCGAAATAACAAGGCAAGCACCACACTACCACGCCTATTATTTGGAAATAATAACTCCTGCTTGTGAAGAGGAATAAGCTTATTTTAAAATAGTTATTTCAGGAGTTATTATTTCAAAATAATTTATTGCCAAGTAACCTGGTAATGTAGACATAGCCTAAGGTTGCATCTCTTTCCGCCACCCTTCATTGACTGGGCCTTTTTAGATTGCATGTTCTGTAGTGCAGGGACTATGTTTTCCCTGTGAAAGCATCTAGCACATTTTGGACATGACTGCAAAATACATACTTATGTCTTCCTTGCGGCAAAAGACTATGCAGGCTACAGCTATAATTGAGAGCTCTGTGCTACGTAACCTAGCGAGCATTTTTAACATTGAATCTGGCTTCTAAGTTTTACTTGTCAATCTACCCCATTCAATAAAGCAGATTATTAACCAGTAGGATTAGCCCTCTCTGCTGTAGCTAGCATGGCTAACGCGGTGTTAATATTAATAGATGCATCACATTACTAAATCACTGCAATCATTGAAACAACCATAGCCGTTTGCTGATATATTGTTCATTGTGGTTTCCTGAGCGTAATATAATTATCGCTTTGAAACCTGTGAAGGTTTAAATTCCAAATAGCAGCATGCCAAGAACAACAACTTTGTTTGTGTGTTAGCCATCCCATTGAGAATCCAGTTAGAAAGTTTTGATACAAACAGTATAGGGACTTGTGTTCAGCTAGACAGTACATGTGAAAGCAGGTTTTGTAGGAGATGGAAAGTTCATTTTGAGGCCATTTTGGATTTACGCAATTACATGGAAATGGAAGGGTGAGAATGTGCGTGTGGAAGTAAAGGTTAATTGGATACATATTTTCCATTTTCTTGCCAACATGGATGTTGTTGAGGTTAGGTGAGGCAAGGAAGGGGATGCTGGAGATTCTGGGGAGGGGCAGTGGAAGTTAAAAGTGGGCTAGTAAAGGTGATGGCTGTGATACTATCACAGATGGTTATAATTGCGGAATGGAAGAACATGATAAACTGCACCACGGGAGGTGGGAGGAGTCAGGTATGTGAGAGAATGAACAGCTGTTGTTATTTATGGAGCACTGAGAGTATACTTGGCACTGACATAGATTAGAAGAAGACCCAGTTTCTGCTCTAAGGAGCAAACAATGCAAGGCTCCCTTTTGCAACCTTTGCTCAAGGCAAGTAGCTCTTTCTTATGCTCGTAGTCACATTAACTGCAGAGAGACAACTCTTGTGGTGAAGGGCTGCAGGATCAGGCGCTAACACAGATGCAGATAATCAAGGTCTAACATATAGGATGTATAAGGGAACAGTGCATGGTTTTCTCTTTGTACTAGTCACCAAGTATTATGCCTTTGGAGCTTATAGAAAGATCCAGATAGGGTTTGGCGGAGCGGTGAAGGCCTGCTGTTGGCTTGTAGCTGACTGCAAGATAGGGTATCACAGTTTGGATGGAAATGTAAAAAAGACCAAAAATCATTTAAAAGAATCAAATTAGGTATTTTAATGGCTCATCCAGCACCACCTCCTTTGCCTCAAGACTTCAACAAATATGTTATGTGCAAATTATTAGATTTAATTAACTTTAGAAAAAATAACATATTTATTATGCAAACTTGGCCTCCTTGGATTTTATAATGTTTTATTGCAAAGCAGTTTCCTTTATTTTCAAAATTTGAACCTGAAAGTAACCTGTTTTAGCAGAATATATTTCATGAATGTATATTTTACTTAGGCCACCAAGGAAAAAGGAGAAAGAATGAACTTTTAAAGATGAATGAGCTGAAATAAAATTCCACATGCAATATGAAGAACCACATACTACCTAATTGTGCCCCGGTGATAATTTACAGTTGATTAAAGAGTTTGTATTTAAAAAATTTTTTTAAGGAAAATTACTTCTGAAGGTGAAGATGTGCTTAGACAATCAAATTAACATATTCAAACAATCGCAGTTTGTAAAATAGTAATTACAACAAGCTATATGGTAGCTTTAATCAAACATCAAGGTTTAATTCCATTTTAAATATTGATGAAATGTGATTCTCCAGCCTAACCCTGGTGTTGCAGGGTTATGGAAGCCGCCAGCGACAGAAAAAGGGGGACGTGTAGTTAACAAGCAGCTGCCACAAAGAAGGATCGGCATCTGTGATTTAAATTGTTAGCTGCACAGTCAGGTAGAGTGTAAAAAGGGTAGTCAAGAGGCTGTTAAGTCCATTGCTGCCAATTATTAACAATCAGGGAGGAGCTTTAAGACTTGTTCAGTACAATAAACCCAGTTTGTCTTGTTTCAGGGGTTACTACTGAAGAGGTTGCAGCTGCACTGATTCAAATAGCCCTAAAACTACAGTAATTATCAACCAGTCTTCTTTAGCATGGCAAAAGTATGTTTAACCATAGCTTAACTCTTTATGTTCTAATATTTCTCTGCCTCTTTACACGCAGCTAATCCTTGGAGCCATTCTGATCTATATTTTTGTGGTTCCTCTAGCCATCCTGAATAGGGTCTTTCATTTTGCCTTACCTTAGTCTAAGGAGTATTTGTGTGCTGCCCACCAGTTGGATAATAGTCCAGGAGGCTCCAGCTATTTTGTCAAGGTCCTTTATTTGGAGATGGAGTCCCCTGTGTCTTTTTGTGGCTCCGGTGGGTGCTTTTTACCCATTTTTCCAGGGTGTAGTTCCATCAAAGACAACGCTTGGAAGTCCACGGGACCATGGGCATGAGCGGAGGTTTGCAGCCTGTGCCCTGACAGCTCATTTCCACTTTCTTTTCGACGGGGGTTAGTGCTTCTCTCCGTACGCCGTTTTCAGCAAGCTTCTCTTTTTAATGCAGCTCAGCTGTGACTGTCCTGTTAGGAGGCATAAGAAAGAGTTTGGAAAATAATACTGAAAATACGCTAGCCTCTGAGACACCCTCACCAAGAATAAAATGTTAACTTCTGGTCACCACGCTCAAAAAAGACACAGAAGGTATCCCTGGATGAGTGATTAATATGATCAGAAATATAGAAAGGTGACAGTGGTTTTGTTTGGAGAGGAGATAAATCAGAGAGGACCTGGTAGAAGTATATAAAACAATGGTGTACGGGTGAGGCAGATCAGTCGCTCCTGTTTACTCTTTCCCCATAATGCAAAGCATGTAGACCTGCAATGAAAGTGAAAGGCTACTTCAAGTATTTTTCTCTGCTTAAGTCATCCAAAGAAATGATTTTCTATCCTGTGCCTCGTTAACTGGATGAACACATTGCCACAAAACATTATTGCGGGCAAGAGCTTAGGTGGATTCTAGACACAAACCAATATCTAAATGAGAGTCCTAGGCTGTGACTGGGAGTCCTAAACCCCACAGTGATACAATAGTAAAATGGATTACAGGTTGGCTCCAGTGGGGTAATTGCTATATTCCTCTGAATTACGCCGAGGATTCCCTAATGTAGGCAGTGCGCTGTAGTCCCTTCACCAGGCAAGCACTCCTTTCTATTCCAAGTGCAAAGTGGTAATAACTGGCTCCGTTGGGACATCTCTTTACAATTCAGACTTTGTGAAAACTGTGCATGGTCTTTATCAATGCTCATTTGCTGTTACTTACTGTGCACAGACTCACATCCCTGCAAGAGCTGAGCTAGTGTGGTGCTGGGTCTGGCTGAGAGTCTAAAATCCTCAGAAGAAAAAGCTCCGGTGCACGTCTTCTATTGAAACTTACATTTTCCTGGCTGCTGCATTAATCTGGATGGACCATCCTCCTGTTGAAAACTCATGAACTAAAGTCAAACACAGCTTGTGCCTTTCATATTTTTCCTTTCAAAAGTTCCTAACAGTCAGGGTGGTCAGACACTGGAATAATTTGTCCAGGGAGGTTGTGGAATCTCCATCTCTGGTGATATTTAAGAGCAGGTTAGATAAATGTCTATCAGGGATGGTCTAGACAGTACTGGGTCTTGCCATGAGGGCAGGGGACTGGACTCGATGACCTCTCGAGGTCTCTTCCAGTCCTAGTATTCTATGATTCTATATTGGTCAGCTGAGCACCCAAATTACATGACCAATGCAGATTTGTTGCCACGAAGGCAGTTTGCTCACTTCATGCCACTCACCTGAGCAATCCAATCCTTATCAAAGGAAGCCATGGAGACAGGTGGTGTTTTGCGAGTGGGGTTTTGTTTTTGACTGATGACTTCACTTGGGCAGAAACAGACAATTTAATTTTCTTGCCATTATTGCAAGTCCAAAGTAACAGCTCTTACGTCAAAGAGGTGCATAGTCACATAGACACGAAGGCTTTGTCTACACGTACAAGTTTACATTGCAGCCACAGCAGCACTTTAAACTGAAAGGATGACCATGGCACGAGTGCTGGGAGAAAGATCTCTCAGGGCATGTCTGAACTAGGAAACTATTTCCAAATAACTAACATCAATGGAATAACAAAATTGAAATAGTGTGTCCACACTATAAGGAAGCCTTGAAATTAGTCTGAGGCAGGCTCTGTTAATATGGATGCGCTACCTTGACATAGAGCCCCAGGTATTATTAGTTTGAATTACTCTGGGGAGTAGTTATTTCGAAATAGCAGCACCGGAGCGTCCACATGACTGCTATTTCGAAATAACTATTTCAAAAGTAGTGTTATTCCCCAAGGAAAGCAGGAGTACAGAGTTTGAAATAACAGGCTTGTAGTGTGGATGCTCCACTGATTAATTCGACCTAAGGGGGGGCGTTATTTCGAAATAAAGCCCTAGTGTAGACCAGGGCTCAATGCTCTCTGCAAACCACCTCCACAAGGGGAGTGAGTAACAGCATGCTGTAGCCTGGTTCATACTGGCGCTTTACAGCGCTGTCACTTGGTGTGCTTGGGGGGGGGGGGGGTTTCACACACACACACCCCAAGTCAGAAGTGACAGTGCTGTAAAGTGCCAGTGTAGACTTAGCCGAAGAGTCCAGACACTGTAGCTCATCTAAGTACTTACATTGCCTCCTCTCCATACTATCGGAGCATCTGGACTGCAGAAATAGAATTTGACATGCATAATAATTACAGCTTTCCCATGATTTATTGAGTATTCCCAGTCCTGGGCTCTGGAACCTTTTCCCCTTGCAGGGTTTCACAGCTTGGACTCCAGTGAGGCCAAACAGTTACCCTGAAGTTTTATAGCCCGACAGTCCAAGCCTACAAACCCGAGTCAGCTGGCCTGGGCCAGCCATAGGCGTTTAATTGCACTGCAGACATATCTATAGAGGACAACGTTGCTGTTCTATCACAGCTTTCAGTGCAATATGTCTGCCTCAGGATTTCAGTGTCTGAGCTTAAACTCACTGTTTTTTCCTCTTCTTTTTAGTCATCCTTTAAAAAAAGGCATTTTTTTAGTCGTGCTTATTTTTTCCTGGCTTCTTTCTTTTGAGACAGACAGAAAGGACACTATAATTGGGTGTTTTATTAATGTTGCATTTATACCAGGGAATAGAGCAAAAGATCTGTCATATACCTGCTCAGGTGGACAAAGAAAGATGAGTATCCACTTGGGGTCTCTTACCAAAATGACATCGCTGTCACGTGTGGTAGCAAGTAAAGCACATCTACAGGCTAAGCTGACGAAAGAGATCACGGGTAATACTGCCATTTTTTCCCAACCCCATTCATAGCCGAGAAAGCTTTTACAAAACATCATCCCGGGGTGCGAGCGGTGACAAGCACAGATAGTGGCTGTGTTTCTGAAGTAGTGAGTGTGCAGAAGAGTAACACACAGTAGCGTGCCCTTGGGGGGAACCTCTGATTCCTAAGCATCTCTGGCTGCTGTTTGTAGAGGATGGTGTGACAAGTGTCACCGTTGAAACTTGAGACAGCCAAACCCTGGGCATGTGTTTAGATAAGTCTGCATACAGCAGTTTTCTTGCAGGGCTCCGCATATGTTGCACCCCCCCTCTCCCCCCAGAACTGGAGTGCTTGCATTTGTGTCATTTGACCGTAAACGAAAAAAGATAGGTGGCAGGGAAAAAAGGAAAGGGAAACAGGGAAAGAAAAAGGAAGGTGACAAAGGAAAAGACAAGAACAGATGGGGTTTGATCCCACTGAAGTCAATGGGACTTAAGAACAAAACTAAAATTTTAGTGAAGGGCCCCTCTTTTGCTATATACCCTTTGTTTGCGTCTCTCCTGCTTAGATGAGTGCTGCTGCATTTATGACTTTTTAAATTTCAGAGTTGCTATATAAACATAGGCAAGGCCCAACTCATAATCAAGAGTCTCCCTTCAATAGCTGATTCCTCACTAACAACATGTTTCTTTTTTTAAAATCTACCATTGACAAGGTCAGTATGTTCTTGCAGGTAAGCACTGCGGATTGCATTGCTACAGAGCCCTTGACATTGGGAACCACGTTGGTTAGAAGCACAAATTGTAAAGGTTGATCAGAATTTGTAAAGATGAGAGTAGACAAAAGTAGCTCCACTACAGTATGTTTCACTGGAATAAGAAAATAGATACTGGTGCCATTTAAAGCAATATCATATTTTTAACTGATCTACTACACAGATTTTTTGTCGGTTCCCAATACAAATAAAAGTCCATGAAACAGGTTTTTCGGACAAGCTGTTTTAGTCCTTTCAAGTGACAGACCCTAATTATGATTTTCTGTAATTGTTCAAAATATTTCTATTTACAGTTTGCTGGATAGATGTTTTCTCCAAATTGCCTCTTTGGTTTACACTTTTTACATTGTCACGTAACATGACAGACATTGAATAATTGTGAGAAATGCAGAAGATTGCCTGAAGTACTACTATCAGCTGGTACCTCAGCTTGTTGCTCTTGTTATAATGTGGCATTTTTGTATAACAATCCTGGAAGAAAAGCTGTTAAAAAACCCCTCAAATGAACCAGGACTTTGACTCTGGACTTTTCATTAATTGCAGTTTTCATAAACTTGACACCAACATCACTAAAGTTCTATGTCCTCATTATTGGTTCTTGTAGCTTCTGTAAATGACCATGAGACATCAGAAATGATACTGAATAGAAGGAAGCCTTACAGTTTTTTGCATGCATTCCAAACAGTTAATTTGATCAAATGGCCTAATGATCAGATCTATTACCATAAATCCTGTCTCACTTCTGTCTGTCATATATCTTTTAATCTTGGTGAATGCCAACAAAATTGTACACCGGATCTGTTGGCTAAGCAAGACATATTTTTAAAATACGTTTATTCCTCAAAGAAAACCTGTCTGATCTGGGCTCCTCTGTGCAGAGAGCAGATTTGAATCTGTAACATTTGTCAATTTCTTTTTCTCTCTTTCAGATGATGATGAACACGAATGGATCATTCGCACCTGCCGGAAAGGCTGGGATGAAATAACTGGCTATAAATCTAAAGAGTGAACACAGCTTTAGCTTCTCCCCTGATTTTGGAAAACACATCATTTGATTCATCCTTAAATTTGAATGTCTTTGTGGATTTAGCTCAGCCCCTACCATTATGTGAATGTAGTTTTTGTAGCCTTTGTTAGCATAATAAAATTGGAACCATCATTTAATCAACAACGTTCACATGGAAATAAGCTTACTATACTTACCATAATATTCCCGAGAGGTGTGCCGTGTGGTAGGATCAATATATACATATTATTAAGCCTCAACGTGCAAAACCATTTACTAAAGAGACTGCCTCAAATTCAGTGCTGAAGGCATTCAGCTCCATCTTAGCATTATTTCCCCAGGCCCTAGTTAGCTGTCTTGGTGTATTTTCTTTACCCTTCTTTTGCTCAGTACTTTGATATTGATTGATCGTTGTAATAACGTACACTATAGTTATTCTTTAATGACTGGTTTGCCAACTAGGAAATTATATCCATTTACCAGGAACATTTGTTGAACTCTCTTTTCACAAAATAATAAAAGAAAAACTGGGTGGGTTGCTGTTTGATTAGTAAGCCAGGAAATATTTTAAAATCAAATAAAATGGAATTACATCATTTTCTTGATGTAAGTGCCAGCACTTCTACTTGCATTAACTTTATTTATTACACAAATCAGACATTTACAAAGCACAACATTAAAAGTATGTAACAAAACAGACATTGGTTTTACAAAAAAGTGCTTACAATTTAGTTTTTGTTTTTTCAATAAATATTAGTCTTGACCGTCCACTCATTCAAAAGGATTTTTTAACCATTGTAGCCAAGACCTGCGTAACTGCAACATGCTACAACAAAATGATCTGCTTTCGAAATAAAACTCTGAAAAGTGTTTATAGTTGGCCTCTTATTACAAGGTCTGAATAGATCAGTGACAGCAATAGTGCAGGATTTAGGGCATCGGGGTTAACCACCATGAGCAAAAAAAATTTTTTTTGGAATAACATTTTAAACTACTCCATTTTCAGTCCCTTTCCCCATCCGATTTATTTATCATATTAAATTCTAGTGGAAAGTTCATCTTTCACTGGCTATCCTCATTGGGTTTAATCGAGAACATTTTTTGTACATAGCCACTAGAAAATTATAGTACACCGAGTCTGCAGCACTGCACCATAACCATTTGGCAATTACTGAATAAACTAAATAAATGAGAAGGATTTTTAAAAAAAAATCTACAGAAAGGAGATGAATGCGAATGACCTGAGATAAGGTTTTGTTCAATGGCAATAGTCAATGTGAAATGCATTGTGAAACAAAGTATTGAATAAATTAGAGGATTTCTTACATTCTTGGTACAGTTGAGTATTTTCCATACACAATAATTAGCTCCAAAACTGCACAAGCTGAATTGCTTCCAGTTCTTCCAAACAATTTGGGCTTAATGCATCAGAGTCTGATCTCTGAGTTAGCAAAGCTGCTTGTGGCTACTTACTGAGGACATCTTCCTTGAGCGTGGGTTATACAGTCCAATACTCTTTACACAGCTAGTGGTGACTCCATTTACATGATATATATTTGGTCAGAAATGTCTACACGTGAGCCCTGTGCTTTGCATTCTGATCCTGTCAATGGTAACAGTTAAAAACTTTGATTTACAGTACATATTACAAGTCAAATTGGATCAGTAACAAAGTAGTTGTGTAGCAGATATATTCTGCCATCTCCCTCCATAATGCTGCCGAGACAAAGGGGAAAGGCATCCAACCTCTGTCTCCCTCAATAAAACAGGGTTGTAGAAATCACAGTTACCATGGCATGAGGGTCAAACTACAGTCTGGAGTCTCATCCTCACAGTCAAACTGAACAGCTACCCATCACTGTATTACACTAGTGCCACAACAAAAACAGTCATTAGAATGCGCAAGCAAAGATGGGGGGGAAGAAAGTGTCGCCATCAGTGCCATGTCATGTGGACACAGACCCACTCACTGCACCCTCGCTGTGACACACCAGCAACCCGAATGCTCAGCTACAGTGAACAAAAAGCCATTGCCCGGTTCTCTCGCTTGTTGTTACGCACAAAAAGAAAAAAAAATCTGGCCGATTGACTGAAAACAGATACACGTTTTCCCCATGCACCTCCACAGAGAGGCAATAATACTGAGTTCTGGAACACAGGGAACCAATCAGATCGCAGATGCAGATGGGTAGACACCAGTCTCATGACTGGTTGAATTGAATGGAAACTATTATTAATCCGTCAGGAGGTGAATAATCGTATTTTATGAACTTCTAACTTCTGCCATTTTCCGTGTTAAAGTGTGGCTAACACTGCTAGCTCTGGGGTACAGTCAGCTTAGCTGAGTTAGTGTAACAACGAACGGATGCAACGCGGCGCGCTGGCTCCTTATTTCGGCACATCTCGAGGGGTGTGTTTGCTCAACAGAAAGCCACATCTGCTCATTCTGCGCTGTCCTTCAGTGAACACCTGCTGGTGGTGAACTAGACCTCCAGGCCCAGGAGGCTTGATTCATGGGTGGTGAGTAATGTAGACAAGGGAAGGCACAGCCTTCCCAAAACTGCCTGCATACCCCACAGCCGGGGAAGGCTGGGGAAGCTCCAACCCTCCAGGTCGCCTGGAAGAATCAGGCTGGGGTTGGATGGGGCTTGGCTCCCGGGTGGGAAGGGGCAGGCCCTTGGAGTGGAAGAGGCGGGGATGGGACTTGCCTTCCTCAGCTGGGCCTTCACCCGCCGCCCACGGATTTGTTAGAATGAACTACGGGACCCCAACTAGGAAAGATGTTGTAGTGTTGGAAATCCTCCTGGCCTAGTGGCAGGGTGAAGGCTTCGTGCGACTGCCACGAGATTGAACCAGGCACCTAAACGCAGGCATCTCTGCAGCGTGAGCTGGAAAGCCAGCTGCGCAGCGTAGCGGTGGACTCGGTCTCTGTGGATGAGCCACAGAGAGGGATGGGTCTCACACATGGACCGGCGGGACACATCCTCACATCCTTGGACAAGCTGCCTTCCAATCGCACCAGCAAAGCTGGCGGGAGCACACCCAGGAGAGAGATTTTGTTACAGTGGGGTGGGGTAAACAGACAGGGGGGGTTCAAGCATTGGTTGCCCCTTTATTATTACTCTCTAGGAAGGATCTTTGCAGGGTTTCTTTCCTGGTTCTGGCAGGCTGTTGAGCCCGAACTCTGTGGTTGCAATGAGACTGCTCGTGAGAGCAAGCACTCAGCAGAGAGGGCCGTAGGCTGACGAGTGGCTGATGGAGCTCTATGCTCCTCGTCTCTCCCCGGCCCTCCATGAGCATTAGGCAGGAGTAACTGAGAAGCACCAGAAATGGGCTACAACAAAAAGACTGAGGTAATCGTATAAAAGAAGTTGCCAGATCTACTAGCATGGCCTTAAAAAAAAAAATCACACACTGGCCTTGCCTGGCTGTTGCGTGGCCTCAGTCATCACTTCTTCCTACTAGGCCCGTGGATGCAACTTAAAATAGTTCAACTCTAGCTATACTGAAAATGTAATGCTGAGGATTTAAAGTTACAGTCCTGATTTACCCACCACTGGGGCAGGGGAGCCGATACTCAAGCCCTGGGGCCAGCAGAGGCTGATGAGCGATGAGGACTGACGCGCGGGAATCCCACCAAGCAGGGACAGATTTACCTAGCTGCCAGGCCACCAGGAGTCCAGCTAGCGGAGGCTGCATAAGGGAAATGCTGAGTCCTCCCCGTTCTCTAGTTAGACAGTGCTCGGTTGTGTTGGGAAGTAGGTTAGCTACACCCCCAGTGGAGTCCTGGTGTACAGAGACCATGTGACAGTTCTTCCTTGGCTAAACTTTTGCTAGACTTTTTGTCTGGAAATGGAGAGGGATCACATGAGGATTACCTGTTGTGTTCCCTCCCTCTGGGGCATCTGGTATTGGCCACTGTCAGCAGACGGGACTCTGAGCTAGATGCATCTTTAATCTGACCCAGTCTGGCCAGTCTTATGGTAGGGTTCTTCTCCTGGGGTCTGGGCCAGAGTGCGTCCAGCCTTATGTATTTAAGACACAACTTTCATTTGGAATTTTTAGTAGCAAAATGTATCATTTCCCAGCCCCCATGGCTAGCAGTGTGGTGCAGCTACAATCAGCTTCAAGCTACAGGCCGCCAGGAAACCAAGATACAGCTGATGGTCCTGGGAATGGAGGATCATCTAGCATGCCGAGGACAGGCATGGCAGTCAGGAACCTCTGAGCACTAATCATGGCTGGGACACCCCCTCCCTTTGAGAGCCTGCACAAGTCATCCGCCTCAGTCTCAACCTTCCTACCTGTAAAATGGGGAGAAGGAGGTTTAGTTACCTACCTTGCAGGGAGAATTAACGGATTAGTGGTTCGCAAGCTCTTTGAAGATGAAGGGCCATATTTCTGGCTGGCATAGCTCTATTAACTTCAGTCAAGTTACAACCAGTGGTGAATTTGGCTCAACGTGTGATAAGTGACTGAGCTAACTGGATCCAGATCTCATTTACACTTATGTACATCAGGCGTAACCTACTGGAATCAACAATGTTACACGGGGGCAAGTCAGACTCAGGCCCATGCACTTTGCTATCTTCTTTCTCTGTTTCGTTAGGTAATAATCAATAATACCTCTGGCTCAGCCTGTAATGATCTTTTCCTGGTCCATGATGCAGGAAGGAACGGTGGCAGTAGGGTCACTAATTTGGGCTGTGCGTGGCAGTGCCTCAGGGACTCACTGACATTCTGCAGGTCCACAAGAAACAAGCGAAAACGGGAACAATGCACTCCACAGGCCGGCAGCACTGCTGGGAGGTGAGAGCATTGGTTGTCAGATGCTGTCGGTGCAAAGAACAGAATGCTGAGTTGAGTTTCTCCTGCGTGACGGATCCGAGTTGCCTTCGATCGGACACCGTGTTTCAGCGGCTGAGGGGCAGCGGTGGTGGGAGGGCCATAGACAGATGATGAGGAAGAGTTCGCGCTGTCAGTATTGAAACAGGATGACCTAGCGGGAAAAACGTTAATGGAGTGTTAGCTGCTTACAAAGACAAGCCAACGGCCCGAGGACGACATGTTTTCAGGGAGCAGTAACAGTTTTGTTTCCCAAATGGCACCTAGAGGCTTGCTCCATCAAGGATTTTCCCCATCAAGCAACTTAAAAAAAATTAAAACACAGGTTTGAATGTAAGCATTGGTGACCTTTTCTAGAGAGCAACAGCGCTTCTTGAAAGAGTTGTCTTGTGTGGATCAGACATCAGGAACCAGACAGGATGGGACTATGTTAATAGCCACCTTAATTTAAATGAGCTTTGTACCCCAGGCCAGATCTTTAGCTTTTGAATCATAGTACACCTCATGCAAACTTTATGTCAGGAGTTATTTTATTTGGTTTATGGGAACCTTTCATACAGTTATTGAGGTGGATTTTCTTCCCCTTGCAATTCCTCCTCCCTCCCTTTGTTTTAAAGAATAAGATCAGGACTGTAACCAACTTTTAATCTATCTATGCACAAGAACAAAGCAGCTGGGCCCAACAGCACAAAGTGTGTGCACACGTGTTCATCCTCACTGCAAATGTAACCTCTGTGCATTTTTGTAAAGTCCCACAGCATTTTTAATTGTCTGTGGAACCACATATTTGGAAAAAGGCATCTCTTTAGAGCAGTGTTTCCCGGTGTTTATTTGCCCACGGAACCCTTTTCAGCTTAAAATAATTTCAAGGAACCCACCCTAGAGTTCCCAGGGTAAAATTTGGCAAGCAAAGAAAAAGAAAAAGAAAGCCTTGCCAGAATTGGTTGAGCAAAAAAACCTGCAAAATACTCTGTCTCTTTAAGAGGGGGCGGGGCAATGCCACGTTTTCACGGAACCCTTACGTTTGCTTCGCGGAACCCTGGGGTTCCACGGAGCACCAATTGGGAAACACTGCTTTAGAGTGACAAGGCAGGGAAGGTAATATATTTTTATTTGACCAACTAAATAGATATTACCTCAGCCATCTGCTTTTTCTAATAGCCTGATACCAGCATGGCTACATCACCTCGGAGTGACTGTTTTTGAAAGGTAAATAACATTTTGGATGGCTCTGTACCCTCAGCAGTGGGTCCTAAGACATTTCTTAACCATTCAGTCTAACTGGCAAGCAGTTTAATTGACACCCGTTGAAGTACCTGGACAAGTAGAGTTTCCATGTGTGAGGACATCGGAACCGTTTATCAAAGGGCTTGATACTCCAAGGGTGGCAAACAAAATACGGAACACTGAGGGTGCGTCTACACAAGGAATAACGCTTATTCCGAAATAGCTGTCATGTGGATGCGCCACTTCTGCTCTTTCGAAATAGATCCTCCCAGGGCCATTCATAGTAATTACTCCCCAGTGCCTCCTGGGGCTCTAAATCAAGGTAGCACGTCCACATTAGGGAAGCCTGCCTAATTTTGAGGCTTCCTTGTAGCGTAGATATGCTATTTCGAAATAAATCCGAAATAGCTTATTTCAAAATAAGCATGCTGTGTAGACGTATCCTTCATAAAGACAGAGCTCTGTTATCTTCAAAAATGGGTGCTGAAAGCTGAAAACAACAGGAGCTGAACGCCACAGGCTTATTTTAATTGCCTAAATAAAGCTTAGGCACCATTTTAATTGCCTAAATAAAGCTTAGGAACCTCGCTGAGTCTAGACACACATTTTTGAAAGCCTTGGCAAGAGGGAAAATTCTCTGAACAACCCGCTGCACCCTGGATGTTGTGAGTGTTCCGTGGAACCAAACTGGTTCATCTCCAGTCATTTTCGGTTATTGCTTCGAGACGCAACATCCTAGTATTTGGGGTTGTTGTTTTTTCGTGATGTTAGTGTCTCCCGGTTTCACGTTAACGCATGCAAACCAGAAAGGTCAGTGGTTGGCAAAGGCCCTCTCTACTCAGCGTTAACATGAATGCCCAGCGAGCACAAAGCACATGGAAAGCCGGGTAATGACACACGAGAAAATGCTCATTACCACATGGAGAGGAAAGGGACCAAACAAACAGGTGATGGTGGATTAGGCAGGATGAAACAAAAGGCTTCAATAATTCTAAGTGCCACAGCTCCACGCAAGAACACCAGGTGCTGAAAGGCGTATATATGGAGGATATTTCGGTGAGTCAAAATCAAGGCTCATCGGCCGGGGGACGGAAGGGATTAGTTGGCAGCCGCTGGGGAGATATTTGGACGAAGCAGGGATGCCCGGTGGCACCAGGAACAACTTTCACCTGACAACAGGCAGCACAAGGCCGTGGCAATGATATTATGCGTGGCTGTACTCCACGCCTGGAACTCCATTTACCTTCTCACCCCTATTAGACAGTGGTCCTTCCATGTCTGCTTTGAGGTGCACTGGTGGAGCAGTGTAGGGAAGTCTACAGTGCACTTGCCCACACTGTACCTGACCTGTGAATGAGAAGAGGGCTTCAGCCTCTGTGACCTTCAATCAATCGTTCTTTGTGCCAGAACTAAAGCAGCAGTCCTTAGGCGAGGAATAAAACACACCCTCCAGGCGAGGCAGCCAGGACCCTGAGCAGGGCTGAGCAGGAGAAAGCAGGCGCAGGAAGATTCATTAGCTTCTGCAGGTTGAACCTCTATAAACTGGGACTCTCTGGTCCGGTAACATCCACGGTCCTGCCAGAACATGGATGTGCCAGGACCAGGGAGTCCCAGTACAGGGCTGGTGGCTAAGAGCCCAGCCGACCGGCAGGGTAGCGGACTGCCCAGTGGGACCAGGAGTACAGCGCGCTGCAGTGGGGCTGCCCAGTGGGGCTGGGAGTCTGGCACACTGGAGCGGGGCTACAGCTGGGCTGTCCAGCGCGGCAGGGCAGTGGGATGGGGGGAAGCCAGATGGCAGCCAGTCCAGGCCTGGGGGCGGGCAGCACTGGGAAGCCAGATAGGACCTCCTCTGGTCTGACAAAGTCCCTCATCCAGGATGGGTCAGGTCCTGAGAGTGACAGACAGGGAGGTCCAACCTGTACTAAGATGCACATGGATCAAATGCAGGGAACCTTATGTTTTTCTTAAAAGCAAAATGCTCCCATGAAGTCCCTGAAGTCATTCTACCTGTCCCATTAATGAAGTGGGAGCCACCATTCCCAAATAATTAATCAGCCCTTAGAGTGACAGGAAGCATTCACGGGAGCAAGACCGGTCACTCTCCAACCCAAGCAATAACCAACTCGTCATTGAACAGCATCCCTGATTTACAAGGAGGGCTAACGACCAAGGAAGTGAAGCCAATACAGTGAGCTCAGCTGAAGATGAGGGATTTTATTGAAAGAGGCCACATCTGTGACTTCTTCCTTCTCCCTTCTCCACCTCTCTGCGTCTCGCCACCGCCGCTGGCAATAAGCAATTTGGTTTGCTCTGCTGAACAGCCACGTCAGAAAGACCCAAAGGGGAGAGTTTTCCCAGGTGCCTGCTCTCTCCAGGGACTCAGGGCTGCCCTGAGCCTGGTCCACAATGAATAAGATGTCAGAACCTCCGGGGGAGCATGCCTGCACCTTTGAGCACTGTACACAAGGAAGGTCTTGATGACAGGTATTGACACAACAGCACCCCTAACTGCTAATCGAGCTTCTCTTGCAACAAAGGCCTTATTCTCCCCAGCAAGCCCAACTCCCTTTCGCCCCCTCACCCCACCCCCTGCCGCCTTATGCTCCCCCATGAGGTGAGCCGACACTTACTTTCGATGTATCCGTGCAAGGTGACCATCCTGGCCCTCTCCGGGCTGCTGAAGGGAGAGTAGTGGATGTCGTCGGAGAGCGACGTAGGGATCCGGGGCTGGGCGGCTCCGGTGGGCGGCACCGTGTGCTGAGGCGTGTGCTTTTTATGGCGCGCGCGGCAGTTTTGAAACCAAACCTGCAATGTCAACAGAAACCAAACTGTTTGGGTCCAGAGAGAGCTGGCGGGAGATCTGACCTCCCTGCTGGGCTCCTCCAGCGTCGGTCTGAGGCGGAACAGTTCAGACAAGGGCTGGGGATTTGAGGGAAGACGTCGTTAGAATTCGGTGCATTGGGAAATCGGCCAACCACCACGCTCTGCTGGTTTTATTTTTATAGGTCAGAACTGACGGGTCAACTCCGTGCAGCATGAGCAGCCGGGCCGTGGAGCTCACTTTTCACTATTAATGTGCCTTGGCTAATCAAAGGACGCCATCCAGCTTCAATGAAATGATGAACCTTGTGACACTTGGGGTGTGTCTAGACTACAGGGTTTTGTCGACAAATGTGACTTTCGTCAACAAAACTATCCCTGCGTCTACACTACCACCGAGTTCTGTCCACATTCTACGAGGAATAACGCCTTTTGTTGACAGAGTGCAGTCACCAGAAGGCGTTATTGCATCTACACTGTCCTTTGCATCTACGCTGTCATGTCGACAAAGCGGCTTGCTGTGTCAACAGAACTGGCTGTCGTCTAGACGCTCTTTGTCGGCAGAAGCTTTGTCGACAGAATCTGTCAACAAAGCTTCTGTCGACAAAAGCCTGTCGTCTAGACGTACCCTTGATGCTGGAACCACAGGGTGACGTTCTATGGCTTGTGTTAGACAGACGGTCAAGCTAGCTCCGTGGCTCTCAACCTTTCCAGGCTACTGGACCTCTTTC
Organism: Pelodiscus sinensis; assembly: GCF_052426305.1. Taxonomy (NCBI): domain Eukaryota; kingdom Metazoa; phylum Chordata; order Testudines; family Trionychidae; genus Pelodiscus; species Pelodiscus sinensis. The sequence continues at coordinate 20,949,050 of NC_143074.1, read as the reverse complement.
AGGAATCCGATCTGTCACGTACAGAGCTGTCAGCCATGGGGGACTAAGGAGGCAGCTACACCAGGGCCTGGTGGCTTAAAGCCCCAGGCAACGTACGCTGAGTGTCCCTGAAGGGCTGGGGGGGGGGGCTAACCTCAGCCCCGCCCCATATACCTGAGGCCCCGCCCTTTCCATGGTCACAGAGCCAGGCCCTCTCTCCAGGGGCCCGGAAAATATATCCATAGCTCTTTCATGTCTCTGAAAAATGACTTGCTTCCAAAAACAGCCATAACTGAAAAATGACTGAAAAATTCCGGGCATCCTCCTTTTACCACATGATTTTAAAATAAACCCAACTGGAATATAAAGATTGTACTTACATTGCAGTGTCTCCTATATAGAGTAGTCTAAACAATCACTGTCTGAAATTTTAATTTGAACTGGCTTTGCTAACGCCTGTTGTAAAAGGAGGCAAATATCTTGCTTAGTTGCTGTATCTCCTGGAAGACCCTGGTTGAGAATCACTGGGATCGAGGGTCATAAAGGTCTTTTCTGGTCTGAAAAATGGGCCAGTCTTTGCCAAGTGTTACTAACTGGTCAGTGAGTGTTCAGAGCCAAGCACTTGGGAGAAATATTGTAATGTTCCTGTGTTCCTGTCCAGGAGGAATTTGGTACAGTCAAGACATTCTCCATTGCCAAGGGTCTACCCCCAGTTTTGAATGCTGAGACAGGACATTGGGTCTGTCTTTGCTGCAGAGTGAACATGGGTGATTCGCACCCACGCCCGAGCCCTGGGTTAGCCTGAGTTAGAATCATAAGACACTAGAACTGGAAGGGCCCTTGAGAGGGCATTGAGGCCAGACCCTCACGGCAGGACCAAGCAACATCTAGACCATCCCTGACAGGTGTCTGTCTAACCTGCTCTTCAATATCTCCAGTGATGGAGATGCCACAACCTCCCTGGGCAATTTATTCCCGTGTTTAAACGCCCCGACAGTCAGGATGTTTTTCCTAATGTTCAACCTAAAGCTGCCTTAGTGTCCTCACAGGTCCGCACTCACCTGTGTGTGTTACTACAACATCTGGGGGCATGTCCCATGGTCCTTTGTGCTCCAGGGAGCAGAGCCGCTCTATGAATCCTCCCCAGTGAGTCAGGGCAGAACCCGTCTTCTTGTCTTTCTGAACACAGGGAGAATTGTGGGAAGGCGTTGGAGGACTATCAACAGGTGAGTGCTTCACTGCAAAGCGAGCGGGTTACCATGGTGACAGAAAGCCACAGTCGAGCTATAGTCCCGGGGCGGGCACTAATTTTGGATGGGGGGGGCTCAGTCGGAACACTCCGAGCCGGGAGGGGAGAGGGGTACTGTGCAGCTCCCATTGGCTGGAAACCAAGATTTCGCTGAGGGCGGGGGCAGCGTGTGGAGTCTCTCCGTCCCCCCACCCCTGGGTGCACCGTGTTCAGAGAGCAGAGCGGGGGCAGGCCAGTCAGAGAGACTGGTGGAGGCTCTGGTAGGCTGGATTAGGTGGCTTGGTGGGCCGGATTCTATTTGCTATAGTCTCTATCCAGGAACGATTAGCTAGCTGGGGTTGCCAGCCCCACTCAACTTGGGTTAGAGGTTTGTGGGCATGTGGATGTGTGAAGGGATTAGGGGCAATGCTTGGGTTCATTCTGCCATGGAGACTGCCCCATACTGTATATCCAGGCTGTTCAGACCTGTTCAGTGAAGCCAATGGGTGTGTACCTCATTGCTCGGATTAAAGGAACACCCAGTAACCTATGGCAGTAGCCAGGATAAGGAATCCTGCTTTTATGGCTAGAATAAGGTACGTGCGAGAAGCCATCTTTTCAAAAATCCAGAGCTAGGTCAGAGTACACATGTTCCAAAGGAACCTGGACCCCTGGATTCCAGAGAAGGAAACAGTCGGAAGTGTTTCACACAGGATTATGCCTGACAAATTGTTTCCTGATGAAAGCTCCTTTTTTTTAGAAAAAAAAATTCACATGTGGAATCGCCCGCGGTATGGTCCACTTGGTCTTGGGATTATTAACGACTCTTGTTAACTGAGGTCTGAGCTGGATTTTGCCCTAGTCAATTTTGGCAGGGCAAACACAGATGGAGGCTGCAGGTTTGATTTAGACTTTCAGGTTTTTCTTACATGCAAAACTACGTCCAGTGCAACGTCAAAGCCAAGAATATAAATGCACAAGAGGGACTGGAGGGTCAGGATGAGACTCCTACAGGAACTGTATTTACTGCTTGCATAGGTAATTATAATACTTAACTGTTACATGGAGCTTTTTATCCACAGGTCTCAAAGTGCTTGTGCCAGTATCCCCATTTTACAGAGGGGGAAAACTGAGGCACAGAGCTGAAAAGTGACTTGTTTAAGGTCACCCTCCAGGCCTTTGGCATAACCAAAGACAGAATCTAGCTCTTTTTCTCTACCCTGCAACCTGAATCTCTAGTTGTATTACCTTCGCTGCCCTATTGCTCGCTACGAACCATGCACCCTCCCTGGGATTGCTTCTGTGATTTCCTTATGGCTTTTCCTCCTGGCTGAGGAACTTCCTCACGTGTTTAAAACCTCACTTTTAATGGTTTCCAAAGTGCACCCCCGTAGGCGGCTCCTGGCTGTCAATAAAATGCATGGAACAGCTGGAGTTCCTTCACACAGGGGAGCAAGGGATCTTGGGGAAGGGCACTCGGTTGTCTGGACTGATTTTCAGTGACATGGTAAAGTGGTTAGAGATGGTGTTCAAAGCCGTTTCCTTCCCTTTCATGTATTTACATTGGCTCGCAGCTAAATGTCTTTGATTATACAAATTGGAAAAGAAAAAAGAAGGGAAAGCAGGGGAAAGAGCAGGAAAAGGAAAAAGGAGCAGTGTTGATACAGGTCGAACCTCTCTAGTTCGGCACCCTCAGGACCTGACTGGTGCCAGTGCCAAACTAGAGAATTTGCCGAACCATGGGAGGTCAATATTGGTTAGCAGCATCACCAACACTCAGAACACTGAGGGCCAGGACTGGGGGCTGCAAACAAACTTTATGGAACTGCGAGAAACTTGGCCACCCCCACGATAAGCAGACATCTGGGTTACTAAAATCGTGCCGGACTATGGATATTGCCAGACCAGAAAGTGCCGGACTAGAGAGGTTCCACCTGTATAATTAACAGACTCTGCAGTCAAACACCTGCACCTTGGAGCAGGTCCTTGCTAGATCCAGCTAACCCAGCGTGTCTGTTCCTAGCAGCGACTCCGTGATGGCAGCGGAGGAAGGGTGTGAAGATTTAGCCTAGTAATTCCAAGGAATCGCCCTGTGGCAAAACCGCCAGGAGATGCCACTGTGCAAAGCATCCTACACACACACACACACACACACACACACACACACACACCTCTGTATTTCAGGCCCCTTACCTGAATGACTCTCCTGCTCAGTCCAGTCATGTCTGCCAGTTTCTGAAGGGTCTGTGCGTCGGGGTTGTTGTCCTGAGCAAACTGGGCCTGCATGACCTGGAGGACAGACGGAGACAGGGAGAAAAGTCACCTCGACTCTCCGGGCTGCTCCCCCCGTGGGACCCCGCGCCGAGGCGACGTTACCTGCAGCTGCTCAGCGGTGAAGGACGTCCGCGCTCTCTTGGCTGGCTTCGGCTGGCTGTCCTGCTCAGACGGCACGGCTCCCTCTAGCGTGATCCCGTTGCCTACAGAGAGAGGGGACAGTTCTGAGCACCCCTCTCCCACGCTTTGAGGCTCACTCGGGGGTTGCCCATTGGGTTCCTGTAGACCCAGGGTGAGGAACCTTTTTGGGGGTCAGATGCCGCTGACCCACAAAAAAATCAGTCAGGAGCTGCCCACAAGTGAGAAGCAAAAAAATAAAAACCCCATAAAACAAACAAAAAAAAACCCCTCTCTGATGTGGCCCTCAACTGAGAAGGAGAAAGACTCTTCCCCACATTTCCCTCCCACATCAGAGCCTGGGCGGACCATGCTAGTAGATTTTTTGTGCTCCAGCCCTGGAGGGAGGCAGCACTGAAGCTGGAGTCCACTGTGGCCTTCCCAATGCTGGGAGGGGAGCCCTGAGCCTCAGGGGCTGGATCCAGGTAAGCCCCTAAGGTTCCCTGCCTCTGCTTTATAGTGAAATGCCAGTTAGATCCCATGCATGGGAGCCCAGAACCAAGCCTCTAAAGCAGTGTTTCTTAAACTTTTTAAGACCGAGGAACACCAAACAATAATTTTTTTTTCTAAAGAACACCAAGGACTTTGTTGCGCAAAAAAAAAAAAAAAAAAAAAAAAATTCGGAGGGAAAATTATTGAGGGAAAAAAAGGGTTGGCGGGAAGTTATTGAGGAAAAAAAAGGTCACCTGCCCCTTTAAGGGTGGCCATTTTGAATTCTGTTGTTCTCCGCGGCACACCTCCGACTGCCTCGCTGCACACCGGTGTGCCACGGAACACAGTTTAAGAAACACTGCTCTAAAGAAAGGGGAGTTTTTCGTACCACTGAAGCAGAAATAATCCCCTCCCCATAAGGCTGTCTAGGGAGTAGGGTTGTACAGTAAAACTCCAATAGTCCGGCATCCAATAGTCCGGCACGCCTGATAATCTGGCATCAAAACGGCAAGAGCCTAGTGAGTGAGCTTTGGCAAAAAATGAGTCACAAGGTAACAGCGGCAGCAGCTGAACTGAGCAAAAGGGTAAAAAAGGCTTAAAAAAACGAAAACATTACAGTATACTGTATTCAGTATGTACAATAAAAAGGGTTAAGAACACTTTATATACAGTATATAATGTATACAGTATATATATATAACCAGCTTATAGTACCTCCTGATAGTCCGGCATATCTGATAATCTGGCACCACCTATGTCCCATAGGTTCTGAATTATCGGAAGTCTACTGTAATAGTGTAGCTGGTTAAATGATTAACTGATAAGCATCTGCTCCATGAAAAGACACACACACACACACACACCTCGTGACTCTGTATTTCAAGTGTTTTGGGGGCTGGCTCTGTCCTGGCTCGCAGATTTACTTTAAAAGCAGAGTCGCAGCGGGGGGAGCTGCTGGACATGGCATAAGCCGGATCTGAGCCAACCTGAGAGCCCGCCAGCTCCCAAGCGCCTTTCAATGTGGAGCCACAGCGGTTAATCACGTATCAGACAAAATTTGTGTCAGCTACACGATGACCAGATTACACACTGCCTAACTTCCCTCCGAGGAGGTCACCTAGAACAGGAGCTTGGCCAGGAAGGGAGTGTTGGGGGTTGACAGGGTTCGGGCTACTAGTCCTTTTAGGTCACACGAAGTGACCCAACGCTGCGGGACCTCACCCAGCGCCCCATTATTAAGCCAGCTCCCACCCCAGAGAATCGGCGTTTTGCCTGCCTGCAGCATCAGGCACCTGGGGCCCAAACTGGACCTCAAGGCACAGCCCCGCTGGGGAATTCAGATGGCACACAGGGGGAGACAGCAAACAGAGCTGAGCAGTCACCGCGCCTCTAAGAGACCTGCCCCAAGCAACCCGGACCCTGCTGCCCAGCCTTGCGCCGGGAGCCCCCAAAATGTCAGGTTCCCTGCCACTCCAGGGACAGGCGTGTCCTTCCTGCTCCCATGCCCCCCACATTAGGCTGTGAACCCCCTGCAAAGCCTCACAAAGGATGGGATTTGCCCCCGGGGCATTGCAAAAGTGCAGAAATCTGGGGAATGCAAAGCTGAGTCCTGCCTGAGCGACAGGCCATTGCTGGCACTTCACACCCGCCCCAGCTGCGGGCTCCCCCAAGGGGGGCATGTCCCTTCCCGCAGGTGCAGAACGCTCCGTCTTGAGGAACTCAGAGTTCCGGGGTTCACGCGGGTCTCGGAGCAGCCTCCTGCCCAGGGGTGGTAGCAACGTCTGCCCCCTCCTCCGCCAGGAGCGAAAAGACGCACACGAACCTCCATCTGGAGACGGACCCCTATTCCCTTGCACCGCTGAGGATTTATTCCCCCAACACCACGCCAGGGTTTAGCCCCACCCTCCAGACGGGGATGGGCAGCACTGCGACATGAAGTTACCTGCCCGAGGCCGCACACAGTCTGTGCAGGAGCTAGGCACTGGGCCTCAGTCCCCTAAGAACGGCAGAACGGGTCCGAGCAACGGTCTGCTGAGCCCCGTACCCTGCCTTCCCGCAGCGACTGATGCCAAGCCAGGGCTTCGGCGGGAATGAACAAAGCAGGGCTCCTGCATCCGGCAGTCAGAGGCTTCGGGACACACTGTGCATGGGATTGTGTCTCTGACCATCGTGGCTAACAGCCCCAGAGGGAACTTTCCTTCAGGAACTCATCTAGCTCCTCTGGGAACCCTGCGAGACTTTTGGCCCTTCCTAACAGCAAGGAATTCCCCAGGGTGAGGTTGCGCTGCATGAAGAAGTGCTTCCAGATATCTGGTTTAAACCCTCGGCCTTTCTATTGTAGCCGCTCGCCCGGGGGCCTTATGTTGCATGCAGGGGTAAAGAACCCTTCCTATTCCCTTTCCCCACACCAGCCATGATGTTACAGGCCCCTGATATCTCCTGCCATGTAGCCAGCCTCCACCAGGAAGGCTGGCACTCAATAGTTTAAATAACTCCTGCACCAGCTTCGTGTGGGCTGGCAATCCCTAGCAGAGCACTGATGATCTCAAACTTGTGTCCCCGCTGGCCGCTTTGCCCCCAACTCCCCTAGCCCCAGGTACAGTTGTGATTGACAAAGTGCGAGAGCCTAGGAACGCCAGCCAGGATCCGTCACGCGAGGTGCTGTAGAAATACAACGTCAAAGGCAGGCCCTGCCCTAAGGAGATCACAGTGTGATTAAGACACAGCACAATAAGTGGGTGTAGCAGGTAACTGGAGGGAAGGGGGAAATGCAGGACGAGGGGAACAGTGACAGGGACGGGCATTTAGACCATCTACCCGGCCGTTATCGGTAGCACAGCAGAAGTAGGGCTCTGCCTTTTGAAACTCCTCACTCTGAGCACTGAATCCAGGCCACATGTAACCCCATTGAAGTCCTTGAGTTGGTTCCCCAGCCTCAGACTGCATCTGCCATGTAAGCGGCACAGAAGTAAGGGTGACCGCACCCTACCGGTGTCACCCTTACTGCTGTCCTGCCGCTTTCACAGCTGGGTGGCCAGAGAGTGGCAGCTGCTAAGGGCCCAGCTCTGCAAGCAGCAGTGCAGAAGAAAGGATGGTAACACCGTACCAGGCCATCCTTACAACTGTGCTGCTGCTGGCAGTAGCTCTGCCTCCAGAACTGGGCTCCGGGACAGCAGCCACTGCTCTCCAGCTACCCAGCTCTGAAGGCAGCGCTGCTGCCAGCAGCCGTGTAGAAGAAAAGGTAGCTACACTGCAGCCCTCCTACAATAACCATACAACTTCCCAACACAAACACACACACAAACACACACAACTCCTTTGTGGGGCAGAACCCCTGCTAGTACAACCCCAAGACATCTCCGATGTAAACAGCTGCAATCATGAAATACACCGTTTTTAAAATCCTATGACCATGAAATTGACTCAAATGGACCATGGATTTGGTAGGGCCCTAGGTATATTTCCAAGGGCATGGGCAGCTAATCCACTGCAAAGGGGAAAGCGGGAGAGGAAAAGGACTTTGTGCCAGTGCCCACGTGAACACCAAACATGTTAGGGAGCAGGGCTGGGGTGAAAGGTCACATCAGGCTCCCTGGGAATATTAAAACCTTCCACAAAGGCATGGAAATCACATCCACTATAAGACCTGCGTCCACTGCGTGATTCCGGCGCACAGGGCTCCTTCCAGATCCTCGGCCATGCTCGGACCGGCTGGTGGGTGCCACTAAGGGTGGGGGTCTGACACAGGGTTCAGCAGCTCCCTGTTCCTTGCTCCGGGAGCCGCTTGCTTGGGAGGCTGGACTGGGCTGGGATTGCCTTGGCCCACGCTGGAGGGCTTTCTCAGCCAGCTTGACTGGTTCCTGTAGGATGATGAATGGGATTCAGGCGGCAGCAACAGCTGTTTGTTTTTCTTAGGCATGAAACTTCATGAGCAGAAGAAATCGCTTTGTAATTGCTGGGGGCGGAGGGGGGACCCCTGTGGCTCTCTGCAGTTCTCCAGAAACTGCCCCTCTCCGCACTCTCCTCCGAGCCGACAGTGCCCCAGAGTGAGCGTTCAGGGGCAAGGTTTCCTTTGCTTCCAGGGCAGGAAACGCTGGCCTTACGTTGCAGAATCCTGCGGCACAACCGGTCCATCCAGCTGTCACCAGGCTTCCTCCGGCCACTTGCCCCCATAACTGGTGTGATCGCCCTTTGGGCACAGCCTAAGCAGCAGGAGAGACCCAGCATCTCGAACGGAGGAAGCACCAACAACTCCACTAGGGCTTCCCCCGTTGACACTAGCCTGGGTGCCAACCCATTCACGCCAGCTGAAGATCTGTCTCCCCCCACGCGAGGTCGCCACGTCAGGACAAGTGGCACCGTCCCCTGGTCGTCCCCTTCCCGCCACGGGCCAGTCCTAGCCGCCCCGGCGAAGCCCCCGCAACGCCATACTCCAGGCATCGGCCTGCCATATGGACTGACGTCCTGCAACCAAGCATCCCAGAGTCAGGACCCTCCCAGGCGGATTTGACATTTTGTTTGCCTCTCGCTGCTGGAACCGTGTAAACACCGGCTGATTCTTCTCATGTCGTCGCTGCTAATCGTTTCCACATGCGGCTGAGGATGGCGCATCCACCTCCCCATTCCGTGTCGGCACATCCGCCCCGGGAGCAGACACACGCCGGCCTCCCCGGCAAACACAGATAAGAACACTACCCGCTGTTGCGCCAGCAGGCAGGACTGAACCTGGGCCCTCTGGACCTTAGTGCAGGAGCCTCTACGGCTTGAGCTAAAAGCCAGTAGGCTGTAGAGCAGGGCTACTCAACACGCAGCCTGTTCATTTGCGGTGTACAGTGAGGTTTGGGCAACACGTAGCCCATGGGTGGGGTCCTTTGAACACGGCCTCCACTGGGAACACGCTCCACAACGGCGAGGCGTCTCCCAGGTAGGGTGAGCACTGAAAGACGCAAGCGGACGGGCTGGCTGGAACAGACGGGTACAGGGTGTCGGCGTTTCTAGCCCTCAGGGAGGAAGTGCCAGGGCATTATGGGATATGCTTTGTAGTCAGTATGAAAAAAGCTATTTGCATATATTTGCATACATATTTACATGTCTATGCAACCACATTGAAGTTGCAGCCCTCGGCATGTGCTGTGAGTATCACTCTGGGCCCCGGGGCCTCCAAAGTTGAGTAGCCCTGGTGTGGAGCAAACTCCTTCTCTCTCTCTGTACGTGGTCTCATTGGCACTCCATGGGACAGTGCCCCCCACCTTAGCGCCTGGGCTGTGCTTTCATCCGCAGAGAGCTCGGACATCCCTGAGAGGGCACTAAACAGCAGGGGAAGGCCCGGGGGACAAGACAGCTCCCCCGTGTGAAATTCTCTTATCTAACGTCTCCCCCTCTCCTCCCCCCGCCTCTTCTTCCTCAGCCTCTTTTGCACGCCAAGGTTTGACAGCAAGATCGGAGACTCAAGGCAAGAAACACGCACGCCAGGACCTTTCCTTCCCAATCACTCCTATTCCCGTCTAGTAACGCTCTGTGCACACCCCTCCCCCCCCCCAGTTTCCTTAGTACTAGCCCATTGGCCTCCTGCCTAATTGCAGCCCACGGAATCGCCTTTGTCTCTGCAGCACGGGAGAGGCCCCTGGGTTCTGCCCATACAAGGAGAAACGGTCTCCCTAGGACAGAGGTTCTCAAACTTTTTGGCCCATGGCCCACCCTGCTCAACGCAGACCTTTCTGCAGACCACCAGCCAACCATGATGACAAAATGGGTGCAGGAACGGGCTAGGGGAAGAGAGGTGTTGGCAGGAGGGAGGGTGCACAAGAGGGGCCTCCCATGACAACAAAATGGGTGGACGAGTGGGCTGGGGGCTCTATTAGGGAAGGAGGGACCAGGAGCCAGCTAAGGCTACGTCTACAGGCTTCTTTCGCAAGAAGCTTTTTTCGGAAGAGCTCTTCTGCAAAAACGTCTTCCGAAAGAGCGCGGCCACACTGCCAAAGCGCAACGAAAAAATGATCTGCTTTTTCGAAAGAGAGCGTCTACACTGAAGGGACGCTCTCTTGCACGTAAGCGTGGTTGCTATGGACGGAGCGGCCACCAGGGCACCTGTGCTTTTTCCTCTTTCCTCTTCTTCCGAAAGAACTCCCTCTTCCCCGTCCACACTGTCCACACACGCCTTTTTCCAAAAGAGCCCTTTCGCCAAAAGGCGTCTTCCTCGTAGAAAGAGGATTCCCAATGCCGGAAAAACCACTCTGTTCTTTCGATTTGCTTGTGGAAGAACACAATTGCAGTGTGGGGGCCGTTTTTCCGACAAAACTCTGTAGTGTCGACATACCCTAAGCGTGGGGGGTCTTGGCAGGAGGGGATGCATGAGAGGGGCCTCTCACCACTCCCAGGCACCACCTCCTGCTGCTCCCATTGGTCATGATTCCGGCCAATAGGAGCAGCGGGGAAAGCCTCCAGGTGAGCTGTTTCCTCCCGCAGCTGGGAAGGAGAGAGGCAGCGTATGGAGCCGCTTCCTCCCCCAGCAAGCTGGATCTGAACCACGAGGCTCCCCTGCCCCCCGCAGCAGGAAGCCAGCGCTGGAGCGCCAATCTCGTGGGGAGAGGCCCAGGTCTGGAGCGCCAACACAGGCTCCCCGCTGCGGGGGAGGGACAAGCCCTGAGCCCGCAGCCCACTGGCAAGACAGTCGCAGACCACTAGCGGCCCACAGCCCACACGTGGAGAACCGCTGCCCTAGGAGAAAGTGGGGCTTCATTCAAAACCACCAGGCCGCATGAATCACAGAACTGGGCTAATTCGACCGGCTGGGATAAGCCGGCAGGAATCCCAACGGCGTCCCTCGGAGATGCAGCCTGGCTGCACGAGGGGGCGTGTGGAAACAGGGGTAAGGTGAGGCCATGATTCCCACCTCCCCTGTGCCATGGGAAGGGATCTCACGGAGGGAGGCTGGGAAGCGTTTTCCTAGGCAGACAGACCAGCCAGACAGAGCTAGCACAGACAACCCCCCCGGGCCATTAACTCACAAACATCCCACTCTCCCTACCTTTAATATCAGCAATTCACAGACACTTACCTTCCTTCCTCCCCCTTCCCACCCCCCCGCATCCCCCTTCTGTTCTGCAATGTGATTTGTCCTTTTCATATTTGTTCATTTTTTTTAATTGTATCCTTTGGTATATATGGTTGTGACTACTTTCTTCCACTATTTGATCTGAGGAAGTGGGTCTGGCCCACGAAAGCTCATCATCTTATAAACCATCTTGTTAGTCTTTAAAGTGCTACATTGTCCTGCATTTTGCTTCAACTACCCCCGGGCCAGACCCTCTACTGGAGTCGGTCTCCACTGAAGCCCAGGGGCCGTGCCTGTTTAAACAGCAGGGGGGGGGGAGTGGCCCATGCCCACCGGAAAGCGGAGCAGGAGCGTTCTCACGGCCCGTCTCTGGGGTCAGAAGGTGACACGCCACAAGCGCTGGCTCTTTGCCCGCTGCTGTGCCCTGCCAGACTGACCCACCCGCTTTCACGGCCAGCTTTTCTCACCCCCAAACCGGCCCGCCGTGTCCAGGGTCGCCCTGGCAGGGCTCACGTGGAGTTTTGAAAACCTTCCGGTGCCTCCCTGCACCTCGGAGCCAGCCGTGGGGGGAGAAAGTTCCGGGGGGCTTAGCTTCAAATGAGCACTTAAACCACATACCTCCATCTGCGCCCAGGTGACCCCTGGGACCATCCCTGCCCCCCTTGCAGGAGACCATCGTCAGAGGCGCTAGGCCTTCTCCGCTGAGAATTCCGCCTACGCCTCCCTCCACAGGAGCCAGGAAACATTGGGCGTGCGCCAGGGCCACGTCTCAGTTTGCAGGGACAGATGCGCCGCTCTCCTGCTGGGGCCAGGGGAGATGGCAGGGCCAGATTCAGCGTCAGAAGCAGCAGCTGGTGGAATTGGCCGTGGCTCCCCGGGGGCATGGGGCCCTGGGGGAGATGCTGCCTCTGTGGTGGATCCTCTAAAGCCAAATCCCTTGTCAGGGCGGGAGCACTCGACCACTTCCATCCGTTGTCCTGGCCAGGGACACCGTAAGGCTCACGATCTGGACCTCACATCTGGCAAGCTTTTCCCGGGCCTTCCCACCTGCCCTTCTCCACCAGGCCATTGCAATACACCTGCGTCCCGCCTGACCTGAACACCTCTGGCGTATTTGTGAGAACCACCACGTGCAACTCTGCGGGCAGTTCTGCTCCCCAGCCAGCCACGCAGGATGGGAAATGCTGACTGTTCGCACAGGCTCCTGTGTTCCCACACTGCTGCGGTACCGCCTACCCCCTGCCGTGTCGTGGAGCTCCAGTGTGTCTAGACTGGATTCCTTTGCACACGTACTGTACAGCTTCCTGGGCTTAGCACTAGCAGTGCCCAGCTCGGCCCCCTCCACTTCGACGTGCCCAGCCATGGGACAGGGCGGCAGGGCGTACGGAGCCGTGGGGGGAGGCAGAGGGAAAAAAGCAACACAACACTAGGGTTGCCAGATACTTCCACAAAAACTACCGAACACGGCAGGAAAAAACTTGGTTGAGCCAAAAAAAAAAAAAGAGGAGGGGGGAGGGGAACCAAAATTGTTGAGCAAATAAATAAATAACTAAATAAAAGAGTTGCACACAATAAAAGAGTCGCCGTGCCTTTAAATCCCCATGCTTTGTTCCTCCCGCCCCCACCAGACACGGCAGTGGAAGAATGTCCCAAGTGACCTTCCACCCGAGAAAAACAGAAAATACCGGACATTTGACATGTCTGGTATTTTCTGGTTTTTTTTTACCGGACAGAGGCCGTAAACACCAGACTGTCCAGGCCAATACCGGACACCTGGCAACCCTACACAGCGTCCGTGAGCTCGTGTGGTCTCATAAGCTCCCTAAAGCCTTCCCCACAAAGGTCCGAGTGAAAGCACCTTTGCTGGCTTAACCAGCCCAAGGGTTAGGAGCAGCCGCCTGTAAAGTAGCTACAGGATCAAAGATGCGGACACCTGGCCAGCATCAGCCCCAAACCCCGCGCCTGGGTGCATGTAAAATAGTTGCAAATCTAGGCTATGCCACCCCCAGCAGCTCGCCCCACGGCGCAGTCCCAATGCAGCCTCCCCCCTTCTCCGGGATGCACAAACAATGCTTGCAAACACCAGGGTGAACTCACCAGGGACCTAGACCCTAACGTGGAGGTGGGCTCCCCGTGTATCACCCCACTCCACGCCCCCGGAGTCACCCACCAGCTGCGCATGATGCAGGAGAGCCAGGGTCTGGGCTCACGCAATCCCCCAACTCAACCTTGGGGGCCTTTCACAGAATCGGAGAACACTAGAACTGGAAGGGACCTCGCAAGTCCAGTCCCCTGCCCTCACGGCAGGACCAAGCACCATCTAGATCAGTGTTTCTCAATCTGTGGTCAATAACTTTCCCCCAGCCCTTTTTCTTTCCCCTCAACCAAAAATCCTTGGTGTTTGGTGTTCCTCGGTCTTAAAAAGTTTTAAGAAACATTGATCTAGATCATCCCTGAGTCATTTGACTCCCCACCTAGCCAGCTCCTCCACGTCATCCACGGCCTGTCCCTAACTCCCCCATGCCCACGAGAGCCTCTTCCCCACCCCAGCCTGGCCTCCTAGTTAATTTCCAGCGGCCAGTTCTTACTGCCTTGTATGGACATCTAACACAGAGACGCAGCAGGACACCTGCTCACTGCCCCGGGTGCGCCGAGCGTGGCCGCAGAGGGGTTTCCGCATCCCCGTGAATGTTGCCACTCAGGAAGAGGCAGCTGGAACGCGTTCAAGGGGAAGGGAGCTGCTCCGTTCTGCATTTGACCTCCGCTGCCCCCTGAGAGGTGTGGGACTTGATTGAGAAACCATGTTCCTCTTGTCTCGCTCTCCCATTGTGCTTCCAGTAAGGGGCAGGCCGATGGGCAGCCCAGCCCGGCTGGGAAGCGGGCGGATCCGAGGGAGGGCAGGGCCGGTGGAAAATGAGGGGAATGTTTGGCCGGCCTGCCAGCTTTCCCACCTTCGAGATTTATGACTCACGGACGCAGAATCCCGCCTGTTTCCTGCCCCGTGGGCTGCGGAGGCAGAGCAGCAAAACCCCAAGCAACAAAGGAGCTGGTCAAAGCCATGTTGGGGGCATCGTTTCCTCAAGACATAGAATCATAGAATACTAGGACTGGAAGGGACCTCGAGAGGTCATCGAGTCCAGTCCCCTGCCCTCATGGCAGGACCCAGTACTGTCTAGACCATCCCTGATAGACATTTATCTAACCTGCTCTTAAATATCTCCACAGATGGAGATTCCACAACCTCCCTGGGCAATTTATTCCAGTGTTTGACCACCCTGACAGTTAGGAACTTTTTCCTAATGTCCAACCTAAACCTCCCTTGCTGCAGTTTAAGCCCATTGCTTCTTGTTCTATCCTCAGAGGTCAAGATGAACACGTTTTCTCCCTCCTCCTTAGGACACCCTTTTAGATACCTGAAAACTGCTGTCATGTCCCCCCTCAGTCTTCTCTTTTCTAAACTAAACAAACCCAATTCTTCCAGCCTTCCTTCATAGGTCATGTTCTCTAGACCTTTAATCATTCTTGTTGCTCTTCTCTGGACCCTGTCCAATTTCTCCACATCTTTCTTGAAATGCGGTGCCCAGAACTGGACACAATACTCCAACTGAGGCCTAATCAGCGCAGAGTAGAGCGGAAGAATGACTTCTCGTGTCTTGCTCAGACACACCTGTTAATGCCTCCCAGAATCGTGTTTGCTTTTTTTGCAACAGCATCACACTGCTGACTCATATTCAGCTTGTGGTCCGCTCTGACCCCTAGATCCCTTTCTGCCATACCCCTTCCTAGACAGTTGCTTCCCATTCTGTATGTGTGAAACTGATGGTTCCTTCCTAAGTGGAGCACTTTGCATTTGTCTTTATTAAACTTCATCCTCTTTACCTCAGACCATTTCTCCAATTTGTCCAGATCATTTTGAATTGTGACCCTCTCCTCCAGAGCAGTCGCAACCCCTCCCAGCTTGGTATCATCTGCAAACTTAGGTCAGTGCCCGCCTGTGTTGGCCTGTGTATTGTGGGGCAGCCGCGACCAGACAGCCCCTCCCCCATCGCCTCGCGGGGCCACCAGCTCTTCCCCAGATTAGGCTCCTCGCTGTTCTTCCAGGACCTCAGCCAACACTTTGGAGCCTGCTGGAACCTCGGCGGCCCAGCGGCTCTAGGGGAACCATCTGCCTCAGGTCTCCTATGGGACAGCCAGGGGGGAGGAGAATCAAAAGCCTGTTTTGTGCCCGCTACATGCAGACAGAGCCCCGGGGCAGTCGGAAAAAGTGGCGCCCGCAGGAGGTGCCTGTGAGCAAGGTGCCTCCTGTCACACGGCACAGCGGCCGCCCAGAGTGCAGCACTGCCGGGGGGCCAGGGGCGAGCAAGGGAAACAGGGAAAGGCCAGGCCAGCCCAGTGGGAGGGTGAACCCTTTGGAGAGGGCGGGCAGGTCCCTGCAGGTCCTGAAAATGCCAGGGCCCGAAATCAAAGGCTCAGACGCTGCCCTGGAGCCCGCAGAGGCCCCGACACGCTCTGGCTGCATCCGAGAGGGGAATTTTGCCCCCAGAGAACTTGCTCACGGGGATGGTGACGAGGTTCTTGGTTGCTGCCCTCTGGGCCACCCCGCCGTCCAGGAAAGCATCCGCGCAGGACATGGGCGGTGGATGAGACAACTCCCCCAGCCCCGCCTCTTCCACCCAAGGCCCCACCCCCTGCAGAAGCCAAGCCCCTCCCATTGTAAAGACAGGTTTCCAGCTCCTCCTCCTTCCCACCACAAGCCACCTCCCACTTCCGAGGCAGGTCCCCAATCTCCCCTCATGAACCCCCCCGGAGAACAGAGAGGATGGGTGGCACGTGGTCCCCACCTGGCTGAAGCCCAGGGGCAGCCCTGGCACAGGGAGCGGCGTGTGGGCAGGCTCACGCCTTCCCCTGCCTCTTAGGGTCCAGCCGGGGGGCTGGAACAACGTGCATGGCGGTGCGCTGAGAACCAGGGAAGCAAACTGCAAACTCTCTCTGCAGTGGAAACCACCTCAAGCCAGGGGGTGCATGAGGCAGCCCCCCCCCCCCAGTTCCAGCCCCCCGGGTCCAGCCGCAGGCTGTTTGCGCGGGCCCGAGCACCAACGCACAGAGACGGGCTCGCACGAGGGCGTAGTTACCTAGGAAAGGAACAGGAGGGGAAGGTGGGGGGAATCCGCTTATTCGGCCATTCTACTACCGCGGAGGGTGGCATTCTGAGGAGGGCGCGGTGCCAGTGGGTCTCCCGGAGGGTCTGCGTACCATTTTCCGCCGCTCGCTTGAGGTTCTCTATCATTGTGTCATAGTGAATCCGGCACAGCACTTTCTCTTCCACCAGGCCAAACTCCTCGCCCGTCGACAGCTGCCTTTTACAGGAGAAGCAGGCGAAGCAGGCGAGATGGTAGGCGTTGCCGCGGGCTCTCCTGACCCAGTCGCTGGCATAGATCTGCCTGCCGCAGCGGGCACACTTTGTACCAAAGCGACTGGAAGGGGGGAAAAAAGAAAGACACACAGAGAGAAAGGGTGAGCACCGAGGCAGGCCGCCGCGCCGCGCCACGACAGCCGTTCCTCTGTATGACGGCAGGGCCCAGGCGCCCACCCCCGTGCGCGGACACAGCAGAGATGCCTCAGAGAGCTGCCTAGGAGGGGAAAGCAATGCTGAGGGAGGCCAGATGTCTGGCACCGGCGAGGGGCAGGTCGCTGACGCCTGGTCAAGGTCACTTCTCCGCGCCGCCCTGGGTTCATGTGAAGAGAGGGCTCTAAACACAGGCCGGCCTCACCGGGACCAGAGTAAACACCTCTTCCCTTGCTGGACGCAGCATTTCTGTTGCTGCGGGTAGGCGAGAGACAAGGGGCGGGAGGTGAACTATCTGTTAGTGACCCCCCTTCTGTGAGGGAGAAGGGAACGCCTCCAGGCGCGCCCAGGTGCAGGGCCACATTCTGACTTCCGTGGGCCCCTTCCTCCATAAAAAAAAAAATATTAAAAATTATTTTTGAAATAACTTTAAATACTTCAACATTTTTTTTTCTGTGTTAGGCAAAATTGAACAGATTTTCCTAAAAGTTTCATTTTTTTCTGACGTGAGAAGAAAATGAAAACCTTTTCTTCGACCCTTAAAGTTCATTTTTTTCCTTCTGATTTGAAAAGAAATTAAAACATTTTCGTGGGCCCCTAAAAGTAGCGTGGGCCCTAGGCACGGTGCCGACTGTGCCTAATGGAGAAGTCGGCCCTGCCCGGGTGAGTCTTGAAGCAGCTCAGAGGCTTCTCTCTCTCCCTCCCACCAGTGAGTCTGATAAAAACGATTCCCTCCCCCACGCTGTCTCACTATTGACGCAGGCCTTATCGCAGTGAGGGGCGACCCGAGGCGAAGGCTGCATACGGCTCACCGGGGTTCTCTGTGTGGCCCGCGTGTCATTTTGTTTCCTGTGGCCCGTGCACAGGGTCGCCAGATTCCCCATTTCCACCCGCATGGTTTTTTTCCTGTCAGTATGACTACAGTGACCGGCACATAAAGCCAGGGCAGCTGCAGTGACGGGCTGGTGGCACACGGCACGGGCTGTGAGAAAGCCAGGCGCCCCCTCTGCAGCCACTCAAAATGCAGCTACGGTCCCATCGACCCAGCCCGCACATTCTAGGGACGCCAGCGCAGGTAACAAAACCACCCTGTCCTGGGGAAACCGTCTCGGTTACAACAATCTTACGGCCCCCTGAGAGGAAAGAGGCCCACTCCTGCAGCCTGCTCACTAGCCTCATGGTTTATCGCCTGCTCAGCACTGTGTCACCAGAGGGCCCAAGCTTTCTCAAGTGTTTCTCAAGCTTTTTTTTTTTTATAAAGTACCCCTTTAAAAAAAATGTATACATATCCCCAGTCCCTACAGTTTTCAGACACACAACCATTTCTTCTACTATTGAAACACGTTTGTTTAAACAACTTATTCGTAGCCAGGTGAGTGATGAAATTTTGGGGTATAAAAAGAACAAAAATAATAAAGCGCTTTAAAATTTAAAACAAAAATTCAGTTTTCTCCAAATTTCAGTTGTGTTGACATCCCTTCCCCCCCCCCCCCCCCCCCCAGAATTCTCTCAAGTACCCCTAAAGGGGTTGAAAAACACTGGCCCAAAAGACACGGGCAACACTGCAAGACAGAACCTTGAGCTAGTAACTGTTCACAGGGCACTAAGCTGGCAAAGCAAAGCAGGGGTCCAGGAGACAGATTTGTTTCAGGGTCCTTCAGCCTTTAGCAGAGATCGGAGAAGCTCACGTGTATTAATCTATTAAGAGTTCCAGAGACATCTCAGCCCCTCCCCAGGAGTCTAGGTCCATGCCAGAAATCCACCATAGATGCTGGCCATCTCAGCTGACAGGCTAGGAATGGGCCAGAGAGACTCAGTCTCCCCTGCCACACACACACACACGCCCAGGGATAGGTGCCTTCCCAGAAAGGGGCAACATTTATGGTGCTACCTGGGCTGGGCCATTTCTTCCCGGAGGCTTGTTCACTCCAAAAAACAATCTGCTCTCAAAGAAATCAATGCGCCCCCTCCGCCTGATGAAATGCTGACCCATGGTTGGTTGCTGTTGACTTCAGTGGGGGCCAGATGTCACCCGTACCATCCCACGGGGCTCTGGTGAGAGGCTGTGATAGCGCGTTGGGGTTTTCCCATTTCCTGCACCCCCATAATGGCACGGACAGACTCCACCAGCCAGTAGAACAGAGGGTGTTTATTGCATCTCCAGGATAGCACAGCACAGCACAGCACAGATGTAATCTGATTACAGGGCAGGCCTAGGATACCTCAGCCCCCCTTGAGATGGGGGAGACTGGGCCCCTAAATTCCAGCCCCTTTCCCTAGGCTGTCTCCTCCATGATACCAGACAGAAACTAACTCCCTCACTTCCAGCCCTGCCTCCAGCCAGGGCTCCACTTCCCCTCTTCCCATTGTTTCGCTCCCTTGGAGATAACTGGTCAGACAGGTTTGAAGCCCCCTTGCATAATGACTCATCCCCTGCCTTGCTGGGTCATGCTGCACACAGCAGCCAGTGGAGGTCACTCACAACCCACTGCCCAGCATAGCAACCAGCAAGGAACCCCCCACTACGTCACAAAGGCCAACTCCAGAAACACTTAAAATGATTAGATCCAAACAGTTCAATGAGAATCGGAAAGGTCCTGCCGTTCAAAGCCGAGCAAAATGGCCAGGCAAGATAGTGACCTCCATAGCTTTCTCAGGGTCAGAGACTCAGGCTATGTCTAGACTACATAAAATTAGACTACCCGACATAGTCAATGAAGCGGGGATTTAAATATCCCCGGCTTCATTAAAATAAAAATGGCCGCCGCACTGTGCCGGCTCAGCTGATCATCGGCACAACGCGGCAGTCAAGACACGGATCGGTCGACGAGAGAAGCCTTTGCCGACCGATCCCTTATGCCTCGTGAAACGAGGTTTACAGGATCGGTTGGCAAACGCTTTCCTTGCTGACTGATCCGTGTCTTGACTACCGCGTTGTGCCGACGATCAGCTGAGCCGGCCCAGCGCGGCGCCCATTTTTATTTTAATGAAGCGGAAGATATTTAAATCCCCGCTTCATTGACTATGTTGGGTAGTCTAATTTACATGCCTCTGCCGGCAGAGGCATGTAGTCTAGACATACCCTCAGAAGTGGAAGGAGAAAGAGGCCAATGAAATCAACTGAATCCCCCCCCCCCCCAACTTTCGGATCAGGCACTTGGATTAGAGATGAAAAGTCAATCTGGAGCAATTGCCTAATGGATGATAAATTTGCAGTTGAGATAATGCGGTTAAATGAATCATATTTCAAGGCTGTGGGCTTTTTATTTAGGTCTTTGTCAATGCGCCACTAGGATAGGAAATGTGTAATGCTGGTCAAAAAGTAGATGACGAAACTTTTTGCTTTTGAAATAAGCCAGTTGTATTTAATCTGAATTTTAAAAATGTATCAGTTTCCCAAGTCCAAGATGGAATTGCTGGGGGGGGGGGGGGAAGAGACCCCAGAACAGCCAAATTATTAGAATAGCTGAGTGTCCTGACACTCGTGGGTGATGTGGGAGAATTAAATCTCGGTCTCCCACATCCTAGTTGAGTGCCCAGTTACTGGCTGTTCTGGAGTCTGTCTGGCTCTCTCTGAAAAAAATTCAGAAGGTCTGCATTAAACCAACAAATTTTTTAAATCTCAAGATTTATAGTTATATAGAATTGTTGTTTTCCTGCCAGCCCTAGAAATTTGTTAGGAATATCTTTCCCCGTTCCAGTGAACTGAATGATGGGGTTTTTTTTTTTCAAATATTATATACATAATTTGTTTTTTTAATAAATAAAAGTCATTTCACTGATAGAGGAAGAAAGTCTTGGTTGATTAATTTATGCCGAAAATGTTGTTTAATGGTATATCCTTGAAAAATCAACAAAAGTTCCAAAAGCACTGTCTTTTGCATTGTACATATCTGACTATTCTTAGGTTAATGCAGCACCCAAAACACAAATGGATGTATGTAATATCTGACTGTTGCAAGTCTAGGTTGCTTGTAAAAATGTCTAGAGTTTACAAGAGAGAATTACTGTGAAATCCTTAATAAACAAATATCCCATTTGTATCCCCACAGAACTGTAGCCTTTTGGGAAATCATTAAATCCATCTCTGTGTTGTCTAGTTTGCATTCTCCTTCTGATTTTTTCCCCTTCTTTTAAATGCATGTTTATTGTTCTTTTAACAAAGTACATAAACCCCCGACCACCAGCAGCAACAAAGCAACAAAACAGACCATATTTTCTTTGTGGCAACAGAGTTCATGTCGGTCCTGAAATTCTTATAATATCTGATAACAATGTTCCCTTCGCATACGATCTGGAGATATTATGGAGGTGATATTTGTTGTCTTTGTCTAAAGCATCAGCAGGAAACAATAGATACAAGACTAGATAGGCCCTGTAATCCCTCTACCCTGGTCTACACTAGGACTTTGGTCCAAAATAACCCCCTCAAGGTCGAATTAGTAAGCGGCACGTCCACACTACCAAGCCTGTTATTTAAGAATAACGGGCTGCAGAATTCAAACTCTGTAGTCCTGCTTTTCATGAGGAATAACGCTAATACCGAACCTGTACATTCAAAATAATGTTCAGTGTGGATGTGCCGATGCCACTGATTCAAACTAATTGGCCTCGTGTAGCTTCCCAGAGAGCGTCCTGGGCGCTGAGTCCGAGGTAGCGCGTCCACGTTAATGGAGCCTGCCTCGGATTCATTTCGATGCTTCCCTGTAGTGAGGACACACAAGTTCGAATTTGTTACACTGGGAGTTCTTAAGTCGGATTTAGTAATTTTGAAATAATTTCATAGTGTAGACATGTGTTGTCACCCCAGGGGAGATCTGGGAATCAGATGAACGACTTTTATGTTGCCATTTTTTGATATTCAAATGTGGCAGGTTGGCCATGCCTGAGCAAAGCCAACCCCTTTTGCCACTGGTCTTGCATTTAGAAAGGGAAGAACAGGCAGAATACAGCATGTCATGTGTATGTCAATTCTCAGTGTCTTAAGTCTGCATAGCTCAAACTTTTGTTCGACAATCTGAAAACACCTGTTCAGGGTGCAGACTCAGAAACACTCAGTCTTAGTACCTATTAGGAAAGTGCTAGATAATAAACCAGAAACAATCATAATGCCACTGTGTAAATCCATACTATGCCCACCAATGTTGCCTCTATTTTTTTTCTATTTGTGTGCAGAATAAATTGTGTTATGTGCACTGAGGCATGTGCCGATGTGCACCACCCATAGAAACAAGCTGCTGGCTGTGGGGGCTCTGCTTATCAGCTGGGCAGCATTTGAATCTCTCCTGGGTGGCTGCTCAAGCACTCAGCTTACAGAGAACACTGATGCCCACACCTTGAAAACTGCATGCAGTTCTGGTCACCTCCTCTCAAAAGAGAGAGATAAGAATTGGGAAAAGTTCAGAGAAGGGCAGCAGTACAGAGAAGGGCAGCAAAAAATGATGAGAGGTGTGGAACAGCTCCCATGTGAGGAGAGATGAAAAAGACTGGGATTGTTCAGCTTAGAAAAGAGATGGCAAGAAGACATATAATAGGGGTTCCTAAGATAACAAATGATGTGGCAAAAGTGAATAAGGGAGTGTTATTTACCTCGGAAAGCACAAGAGCATGGGTCCCTGGATGAAATGGAAACATAGCAGGTTTAAAACAAACAGAAGGGAGGTTTTTTTTCATGCCACACACAACCTGTGGAACTCATCGCCAGGCAGTATAAAGTTGTGAAGGCCAAAAGCATAACTGGGCTCAAAAAAGAATTAGATAAGTTCACGGAGGGCTTGTCTCAGAGGGGTAGCCGTGGTCCTCTGGATCTGCAGAAACAATGAGGAGTCCTGAGGCACCTTAGAGACTGAGAGTATGTCTACACAGCAAAGTTATTTTGAAATAACTTTCCTAGCATCTACACAAGCCAACTGCTATTTCAAAATTAATTTGAAATAGCGGAGGGCTTATTTTGAAACAGCAATTTCGAAATAAGCACTGTGTAGACACTTATTTCAAAATAGGGGGCCTCTAGTTCCTTTCAGGGTTCCCTGCTGGCTGCCTTGGCCACAAGGTAACTTCTGACCTGATGCCCTGCTGGCACTGGTTCCAACCAGCCTTAAATGCAATTCAACGTCCACTCAGTGTGAATGTGCTATTTCGAAGTAGAGAAACACTATTTCAAAATGAATTTTGTGTGTCGATGCATTATTTTGAAATGAGCTATTTCAAATTAACTATTTTGAAATAATGCTGTAGTGTAGCCACATGCTGAAGACGTGGTTATTTCGAGAAAAAACTCTTCTCTCGAAATAACCCTTATTCCTCCTAAAATGAGGTTTAACAGTTATTTCAGGAGAAGAGTTTTCTCTTGAAATACCGCATCTACACAGCGTGTTTTATTTTGAAATAGTGCTATTTCGAAATAGCGCCATAACGCGATTATGCAAATGAAGCACCGGATATTTAAATCCCGGCTTCATTTGCAATTTCAAATGTCTTCATTTGCATCCTTCTCTCGAAAGAGGGTGCAAGTGTACACATACCCTTAGGCTGTGTCTAAACTGCAGGGTTTTTTCAAAAAAAGTAGCCTTTTTTCAAAAAAAATTCACCTGCGTCTAGACTACAGCCGCGTTCTTTCGAAATTAAATCGAAAGAACGCGGCTTTTCTTTCGATGGCGGTACTCCTCATTTCACGAGGAAGAATGCCTTTTTTCAAAAGTGCTCTTTCGAAAAAAGGCGTTCTTGAATGCAAACAGGGCTTTTTTGAAAGAGAGCATCCAGACTGCCTTGGTGATCTCTTTCGGAAAAGCGGCTTGCTTTTTCAAAAGTACTGCTTGCAGTCTAGATACTCTTTTTCGAAAGAGGTTTTTTCGAAAGTATCTTTCGAAAAAGCCTTTTTCGAAAGAGGCTTGCAGTCTAGATTGTAGCCTTAGAGACTAATGGATTTATCATGGACTCATAGACTCATAGACTTTAAGGTCAGAAGGGACCATTATGATCATCTAGTCTGACCCCCTGCACAGTGCAGGCCACAAAATCTCACCCACCCCTCCTAGAATAATCCTCTCACCTATATCTCAGATATTGAAGCCTTCAAATACTTTGAAGACCCCAAGATGCAGAGAATCCTCTAGCTGTGATCTGTACCCCATGCTACAGAGGAAGGCAAAAAACCTCCAGGGCCTCTGACAATCTACCCTGGAGGAAAATTCCTTCCCGACCCCAAAATGGCAATCAGCTAAACCCTGAGCATGTGGGCAAGACTCATCAGCCAGACACCCAGAAAGTTCTGGGTATGGAGGATATATCTATCAATGCTGTGAGCCAAGATGGTCAGGATCCAGCCACATGTCTGGGGTGTCACTAAACCTCTGATGGCCACAGGAAGGGTCTGGACAGCAGGGGGCATATCAATCAATATTGCTCTGTTGTATTCATTCCCTCTGAAGCATCTAGCACTGCCCACAGCAAGAAGACAAGATACGGGGCCAGATGGACCATTGGTCTGACCCAGCATGGTCATTCTTATGCTTTTACCACATCATAGAATCTTAGAACTGGAAGGGACCTTGAGAGGTTGCCAAGTCCAGTCCCCTGCCCTCATGGTGGGACCAAGCACCATCTACATCATCCCTGTTAGATGGTTATCTAACCTGTTTTTAAATATCTCCAGTGATGGAAGATTCCACAACCTCCCTAGGCAAATTTATTCCAGTGTTTAACCACCCTGATAGTCTGGAAGCTTTTTCTAATGTCCAACCTCAACCACCCTTACTGCAATTTAAGCCCATTGCGTCTTGTCCTATCCTCAGAGATCGAGATCAATTTTTTCCCCCTCTTCCTTGTAACACCCTTTTAGATACTTGAAAGCTGCTCTCATGTCCCATCTTAGTCTCTCTTTTCTAAACTAAATACACCTAAATCTTTCAGTCTTCCCTCATCGCTCATGTTTTCTAGAGCTGTGTCTCTCAATCAGTGGTACGAATTCCCTTGGGGTACTCAAGAGAAGTCTGGGGGATACGTCAACACAACTGAAATTTGGAAAAAACTTAATTTTTGTTTTAACTTTTATTGCACTTAATTATTTTTGCACTTTTTACACCCACAAATTTAATTGCATGCCCAGCTACAATTAAGTTGTTTAAACAAATGTGTTGCAATGGTAGAAAAAAAAATGGTGTGTCTGAAAAACTGTAGGTACTGGGGGTACTTATAATTTTTGTAAAGGGGTACTTTATTAAAAAAAGGTTGAGAAACGCTGTTCTTTAATCATTTGTGGTGCTTTCTCTGGACCCTCTCCAATTTCTCCACGTCTTTCTTGAAATGTGGGGCCCAGAACTGGACACAATACTCCAACTGAGGCCTAATCAGCACAGAGTAGAGCGGAAGAATGACTTCTCCTGTCTTGCTTATGTTTCTAATTATGTTTTTATTCTGGGATCTTTTTTTATTATTGGGTCTTGTTTTATGCCCAAAGGTTTTTGAAAAGCAACCTGCCCAAGACACTCTTGACTTGCAAATCCTTCATGTTTCTGGATTCATCTTCTGACTCAAAGCAATTTCAACCATACAAGATAAACCACCAGTTAATTGAACTACAAACTCCACCTAGCTGCCTGAGCACTGCAAAACTAACCTGCCAAAGTAAGCCTCCACTATCTGTACCATCTCCTGCATTTTCCCCTGGAGCAACTCCATCTACTTTTGCAGTGTTATTTCCAATTTCCACCAGCATTAGCAAAAGGAGATGCAGGATCTCAGGGCACGTTTATACTACAGGGAAGATCCACACTGCTGCGATCGATCTTCCAGGTTTGATTTAGTGGGTCTAGTGAAGACATGCTAAATCGAACTCCGAATGCACCCGTCGATGCCGGTACTCCGCCAGTACTCCTACTCCTGATTTACCATCATCAACCTCCCGCTGTGTGAACAACGATTTAAGATACGTTGGCTCCAGCTATGCAATTAACGTAGCTGGAGTTGCACATCTTAAGTTGACCTTCCGCTCCAGTGTAGACCAAGACTCGGTATATGAATACCTACAGATCTAGTGTTGAGGCACTGGTATAGATGGGGCAAGATGGGCATCTATTCAAATGACTAATTACAAAACTATATGGGAGGGATAGAAATGTCTACATTTCAAAGTCTGACCATAGCTGATCCGGAAAAAAAAGTAAGTTGCAAAGAGAGGACATTTTTCTACTGAAGTTATTCAGAGATCTAGCTAATGTACTTCAGATGGGAACATTGTAAACTGACATCTTGCCAGTCCGTTTGGATAAAAACACAAACAAGAGAACAGTATTAATTCCTTTTTTATTTAGAGCTAACGACCATTCCGGCCGCTCAGAACAATGTGCTATGTAAACAAGCGGACACACTACACTGTGGAGAAATAAGGGGAAGGTTCAGGCATCAGCTGACTAATAATGCTCTATATACAATGCTGCATGTCTCATCGCCCGTCTCCTCCAGAGAGTGCTGAGCCAGGAAAGCGTCCTTACTCCACTTCACACATGGGAAACTGAGTCACGGGCACTAAAGGGAGCCTGAATTCCCTAGGCATGGGGGAGACACTGCCATTAGAAAGTCAGGCAGCTATTCCATCAATTCCTTCCTCTGCTCTGCCCAACAGCTGCAGTTTTCAGCCCGCCTGGTGTAAGGGTGCTAGCCTTAACTCTGCTCTCACTAAACTCATGGAGAATTTTGCCCTGATTTCAGGAACACCAGGATCGGGCAGGGGCAGAAAAGTCCAGTTTTTATTTGCCCCCGCACCTGACGCACTCTTTCTGTGATTTAATGCAGTGGGCAAGCCCAGCCTCATTTCCACCAAGATGGATGGCGGAGCGTATGGGAACAGGGTGGCATCCCTTTGAAGGGTCTGTGAGCCTCAGCGGGGCTCACTGTTCTGCGTTTGCGTAGAAGCCTGCCAGCATGGTGGTGTCTAGTCACAGCCAAGCTTTGCGTGTTGCGTACAGTTGTTGCTGGGGCGATTCGGAGCCCACAAAGCCCGTGCCTCACCTCGTGGCATATTTGTCATGCAAAGTGACATGACAGAGGCCAAAACTTCCTGACACTTCAGTGGTGAGGGAACAGGGTACAGAAGTTTAACTCGATTTTCCATACTTGGCTCCAGCGCTCTCCCCAGCACATGGTGAGGGGTACTACTCAGCACACCTCACACCTTCAAAGGGCCAGTTCATTACAGCCGCCCCTTCCAGGGCACTTAATTCCAGGAGTGGCAGTGCTAAGTCCATACACCAGCATACGCCTCTGCAAAGGCCAGACAGCTTCACAGCTAACCCAAACCAGCGCTTTTTAAAAACACCAAAAGGTGGAGAGGGGGAAGTTTTCATAATGCCCCAAAACCCCTGTAAAAATTGAGCCGAACTCCCTAACCTTGGGGAAGCTGCATTCCTGGAATGTGAATGGGAAAACCTGTTTGGGTTTCTTTTGCCTGCTCTTAGAAATCCAACGCCCTTGGGAACTAGAAGGCTCCGGAAATTAGTAATAGGATAGGAAGCCTTTCACCTCCCCGTCACTAGCCCCGGTTGTGGTCAGCAGTAACCAGAAATGACTGATGTTCAGTCGCCTACGTGGAATGAGGTGGCGGTTTCAGTTCAGATCCCGAAAAGGGGGCTCGTGCCACACGCAGCATGGCCCTGCTAGGCAACCCCAGCAGAAAGGGGCAAAAACGAGTACACCGTGAGTATTCCCCTCCTCTGCTGTGGGCTGGGGCCAGTGTTCCCTGTAAGCCGAGTTCTTGGGCCACCACCCAAGAGAGATTCAAATGCCACTCAGCTGATAGGCAGAGTGGTCACAGGGCCCACAGCCAGCAATGTGTGTTTCTACTGGTGGTGCACGTCTGCCCATACTTCGGTGCAGAGAACAAAATTTATTCCACATTGTGACGTAGTGGGGGGTACCTTGCTGGTTGCTATGCTGGGCAATGGGTTGTGAGTGACCTCCACTGGCTGCAGCAAGACCCAGCAGGGCAGGGGATAAGTCATTATGCAAGGGGGCTTCGAACCTGTCTGACGAGTTATCTCCCAGGGAGCGGAACAATGGGAAGAAGGGGAGTGGAGCTCTGGCTGGGGGCAGGGCTGGAAGTGAGGGAGTTATGTTTCTGGCTGGGAGCATGGAGGAGACAGCCTAGGGGAAGGGGCTGGAATTTAGGGGCCCACTCTCCCCCATCTCAAGGGGGGCTGAGGCATCCTAGGCCTGCCTTGTAACCAGATTACATCTGTGCTGTGCTGTATCCTGGAGAAGCAATAAACTCCCTCTATTCTACTGACTGGTGGAGTCTGTCCATGCCATTACAGGGGTGCAGGAGATGGGAAAACCCCAACACGCCGTCACACACGTGCAGAGAAAAAGAGAGGGGGGGGAGAAGATTGGCTGAGTCCCCCAAGACCAGGGCTGTTGCATGATGATGGGTGGGAAACTCACACGGTCCCTCTCTGTGCTGCAGTCACTGGACTTGGAGTCCAGCACCAGTGCTGAGTTGTGTGTGTGTCAATTACCCCCTACTGCAGCTGAGGCCAAGTCACCAAGTCTCACTCCAAGTGGATTTATCAGCCAGCCAAATGAACTGCACTGGGAAATGGATCTCCGACTCCAAGGCCCTTTGTGAGATGTTCTGCCAGCACCCTTGCTTAAACCGTGGAATGAAAAGAAGAGAGAATGAACTCCTCAGGGCACTGTCCTGTTACCGGGAGAGCCAGGAAAACAAACCTGGCTGCAATCACTGCTCCAGGGATGGTCCGTCCGGTTGTCTACCCGCGGCTGTGTGGGATTAGAGCCGGCCGCTTGGCGAGGAGATGGGCAGCGTGAACACGTGGCTAGAGGAGAGGAAAGATGGAAAGCCAGAGGCTTTCCCGGACAAACCCTCAGCTTCTCTTGGTTACAGGCTCAGTTCTGCTTCTCCTCAACCCTTGCCAAGTAGAAGCCCTGGCTTTGATGGTCTCTTACAATGTGCAAGAGCTGCAGGGATGGGCACAAGAGGGCATGGCCACTGGCAGGCTAACCGAGAGCTGCAGGCACTCCGGCCCAGGTGACAAGCGGAGAGAGACAGCAGGGGTGCCTTTGTCACTGTTCATCTTGTGCTCTGCCAAGGTGGACATTAACACCTGGCAATGGGTAACTGCAGGCTCTCTGCACTGTTACCCACCCTGCCATGTTGCCAGAGGACAGGGCCAGGATCTCTCACTGCCGCCTTGTTTACTCACTCTACCCCTTTACCTCCTCCGCGCCTGCTTCATTGTGCAGTTAGGAATCCAGAGATTAAAGAGATTTGCCCAGACCAGTGGGCAGCGTCAGCTGAGAACACAACGTTCCTGGCTGCCCCATCCATTCCAGGACCAGTCCCGCCCACTACTGCTAGTGTAACCACCGAACCTGGCACCTCTGGAGCTCAGTGCAGGAGCCTCTATCGCTTGAGCTAAACAGCAGCTGGCTCTCAGCCAAGGTGGTAGAGCAAACTCCTTCTTTCTCTCTCTCTAAAAACAATGTGTGGTCCTGTGACACCGTGGAGACAAAGCAAAACATACATAATCACGAGCTTTTGTGGGCAAAACCCACTTCCTCAGATGGGTCGGAGTGGAAATAACAGAAACCAAGAGAGAGAGATACCAGCAGAAGGAGTGCCTGTCCATTGTAGGACCTGTGTTAATGAGGCTAATTAAGTAGGCTGGATGTATCTCATGCATAGCTTTTGGTGTGAAAATGTGCATGTTAAAAGCAGGGGAAATTGGCTTTGTAGTGCCAACCAGTTAATGTCATTGTTTAGGCCCAGGTTAAACTCCAGTTCTGCAGACTCTCTCTGTAATTGAGTAATGACATTCTTTTGTTGAAGAAAAATGGCTACTTTTAAATCCATGAGTGAGTGTCCAGGCAGGTTGAAATGTCCCCCTACAGGTTTCTCCGTGACCATGTCTGATTGGTGTCCAGTCTGGCCAATACCCATGGCAGAGGGGCACTGCTGGTACTTGATGGCATAGACCACATTGGAGGATGTGTAGTTTCTCTCTCTCCGCAAGTGGTCTAGTGCCACCACATGGGACAGTGCACCCCAGCCAGCAGGTGGGTGGGTTACACCTAAAGGCACCTCAGTCCCAACCTACAAAATCTCTGGTCCTAGCCCAGCCATTTGCCTCAGACCAGGTATTTCTAGCCCACCCTGCAACCGAAGCTGGCAATGCTCTTGGATCCTGCCACTAGTTCTGGGCCTCTCTCACCCCCTACAGGCTCTGGACTGTCATTCATCGCTCCTGAAAGCCAGTCAACCCCTCCTCCCCCACGCAGGATGAGATGCCCCAAGGTCTGCCTAGGAAAACTCCTGCCCCCCGGATGCTCACCAGGGATGCTCATGGACAGGCTCCTGGCTGCTCTGTTCCCGTTGGCTGCTGCATGGCGCTATGCCCCTGGGGAAGGCAGGCTGCCAGCTGCAGCACTGTGGAGTGTGTATAAAGTGGTGGCTGACGGACGCAGGCCCCGCCTGGGCATTGTGTCCTGGCCCAACAGGACTTTCTGCTCAGGGTCCTCCACATCCAGTTTTGCTCCTTTACAATTAGCCCCGCTCCCGGAAGGCAGCTGACCAACTAGCTATGCAGGAATGGAGAGCAGGTCTTCAGCTGGAGGACTGTGTCCAGTTCAGGGCACCACGTTTCAGGAAAGGGGTGGAGAAACTGGAGACGGTCAGAGAAGAGCAACAAAAAGTATGAAAGGTCTAGAAAACAGGACTTGTGAGGGAAGGCAGAACAAAGCGGATTTGGTTCATTGAGAAAAGAGAAGACTGAGGGGGGACAGGAGAGCAGCTTTCAAGTATCTAAAAGGGGGTTACAAGGAGGAGGGAGACACATTGTTCTCCTTGGCCTCTGAGGATAGGACAAGAAGCAATGGGCTTAAATTGCAGCAAGGGAGATTGAGGTTGGACATTAAGAAAAACTTCCTGCCTGTCTGGGTGGTTAAACACTGGAATAAATTGCCCAGGGAGTTATGGAATCTTCACCGCTAAGGATGTTTAAGAGCAGGTTACACAGACACCTGTCCAGGATGATCTAGATGGTGCTTGGTCCTGCCGTGAGGGCAGGGGACTGGACTTGATGCCTTCATGGGGTCCCTTCCAGTTCTCACATTCTCTGACCCTCCCACACTGGGAGAAGGGAACAGACCCAGACGGAGGCAGAGAGCCGGGCTACATCCCCAAACAAGGCTGATTTTGTCTCCCTCTGCTTCCCTCCTACGGGAACTGCTTCTAGTTGGCCTTTCTCAAACAGGGACATGCCTCGCTCGGCCATTTCCCACCTGCCTTGGCTTCACCACCCACCCTGCCTTTATGTAAATGTCCTTTCTCTGGGGCAAAGCATGGAACTGCCCCATGCAAAGCCCTGTGGGTAAAGGAGACCGCTGGAGGAGCAGCAACATGCCCGTGGGGACCCTGCAATCTCACACCAGGGACAGAGAGACCCAGGTGCTGCCCGATATGTGGCACCTCCCAGAACAGGGCTGCTCAGGGGGACACACACGGGTGCAACATAGTGTTAAAACACGGTATTGAAAACAGGCCAGCGGAGAGGTGGTACCACCACCACCTCTGGTCTTAGTCTAGAAAAACCCAAACCTTAGCCAGCCTTTGCCCGCTCAAACACGGTCAGGGAAAATGAAACCACTAAGATGAAATTGGTTTTTAAAAAAACCCTAATAATACAACCAATAGTCCAGTAGCACTTTAAAGACTCACAAAATATGTAGATGGCATCATGACCTTTCGCGGGCACAGCCCACTTCTTCAGAGGGCTGTGCCCACGAAAGCTCATGATGCCATCTGCATGCTTTGTGAGTCTTTAAAGTGCTACCAGATCATTGGTTGTTTTTCAAGTTTATCCTGTAGAGACTAACTCACAGACACTAACCTTCCCCCCTCACCGCCACTCTGTTCTAAAATTTGATTTTGTCAATTTCACATGCCTTCATTTTTTTGATGTATCGCTTTGGTATATATGGTCATGCCAATTTTCTTCCACAATTTGATCTGAGGAAGTGGGTCTGGCCCAGCAAGCTCATCACCTAATAAACCATCTTGTTAGTCTTTAAAGTGCTACACAGTCTTGTCTTTTGTTTCAGCTACACCAGACTAACAGGGCTGCCTCTCTGTCACTGGGCTCCCTCCTGAACCTAATCATACAGATGCTTTGTTCAGTGGAAGAACAAGGGGAGGGGTGGGACTCCCCACACTTAAACCCCCCAAAGTTACTGGTAAAAATGTAACAAAGATACAAGGGCTATTGTGTTGCCGGCAAGTCACCCAAAATCCGCCTCCTTGCTCGGTAACCTTCCCCCTCGGCCAAAACAAAATCATAATTATCTATTAGAATGACGCTGTCGTCGATGATTCAGTTTTGGGGGGTCTGGGGCGCGCTGATTTGAGGACGTGGAAACACACGGCACACACTGCGCGCACACATACACGCACTGCGGGCGCACAGAAGCACTGCGCGCCCTATCCATACGCTCCTTGCCTACACACGGGAAGAGCCAAAACCCGCCGGCTTACAACGCTAACCCCGGGGAATCCGTGTGTGTGTGTTAAAACCTCCCCGCCATCAACAGAAAACTCCTGCTTAATGAGGTAATTCTCGCCTCTGCTAAAAGATCGGCGATTATCGCTTATTTAGAGGTTTCAAATCACCGCGGAGCTGCCTATCCAAAGCGCTAGGCAGCCTCGCAGACACTCCCAACACAATTCACATCCCAGCGGCGCTAAGCGATTAATCCAGCAGGTCTCCAGCCACCCACAGAAACTCTTTTCCGCCCCTTCCCGGGATAGGCGCAACCAAAGCCCCGACACACAGACCCGGCGAGCCACACGCGCGTGGTAACCCGTTGGGTTACGCGGAATTGCGCTCCGCCGGGGGCAACGAAACCGGATCGGATCGGTGCCTTTTGGCTTTACTGTCTGGGCCCAAGGGCCTGGCTGGACCTAGCGGAGCCGTGAACTGGCCACGGGACTGTAGGGGGACGTGGCGTTCGTTCCCCAAACCAAACGAGCATCCCTCCGGCCCCCAGAAATACAGAAAACGTGCCCATGAATGTGCCAGGTTGTAAACTAAACAAACAAAAAAACCTTTCCGCAAGCGCCAGCTGAAATTTTTTTTTACCAAAAATGGGCAGCGTGTTTTCAATCGAAAACAATGGCATTGTGAACACGTTATTTTCTACGAAAATATCCCGCGCCTTGTCAAAAAACAAAACCAACCCCCACACGCATACCCCTCTTCCCCGACAATCGGGGTTTTGTTTGGGGGTTTTTTTTTTCAGCCACTGGAAGCCAAACGTTTTCCGATTGAAAAGAAAAATCACGATGTTTGATTTTAAAAACGAAAAACCGTTTCCGGTGTCCAGCGCCAAGCAACAGATGGTTTTGGTTTAAAAAAAAAATAAAAATCCAGGATCGGCCAATTAAAAAAAAAATTAAAACGACACTTTTTAAATAAAAATTCTGACCTTGGAAACGCGCGTTCCCAGCTAATTCTACTTTCACCTCCCTCCTGCCGCTGTCTGTATTTAATGGTTAACGAACAAAACTAGCCGAAATCTTCGGCCTCCAGGGCTACTGATTTTTTTTTTTAATTAAAGGAAAACGGGCAGAGAGGTGTAAGGAGCCCGAAAACCTCTTACGCGATGCCTGCTCCTCTACAGTGCACACGCTTGTGATCAAGCGTGCGATCACCACCGTGCGCCAGCGCCTAAATCCCCTCCAAGCTCCGGTCCTCGGGTCACCGAGCCTCTTTCTAGCACAGCGCCAGGAGCCGGTTCGAGGCCAGGAATCGTAGCCCCTTTGTCCGTTCCCTTTGTCCTTTGAACCACGCGCACGCCCAGGAATTCTGCGCGGGGATCGGCAGCCTGCGCCCCCAGCCCCGGGGTGAGAGACAGCACCGGGCCGGGAGGCTAACCCCTGAGGGAAGGGTGAGGCGGG
Source organism: Pelodiscus sinensis (assembly GCF_052426305.1). Classification (NCBI taxonomy): domain Eukaryota; kingdom Metazoa; phylum Chordata; order Testudines; family Trionychidae; genus Pelodiscus; species Pelodiscus sinensis. Next base: position 20,915,377 of record NC_143074.1, on the reverse strand, counting down.
TCTCCCGGCGCCGTGTGAACGGGCGCTGGAATCGGGCACCGTGCCACGTCAGACCACGCCAACGGCGAAACGCGGCTGCACCTGCCGGCTCCGGGTGCGCAAAGGTGCCTGGCTGCGGGCTCGGGGTCTGACCCACCTTTCCCCGCAAACCCCGCAGGCGGGCCCACGCCCAGCCGCTGCCCTTGCGCCAGGCTCGGCCGAGCGGGGGCTGAATTAAAACGCGCCTGCGGCCAGTCACCGGCGCTGGGGTTGGCGAGGGGCACCTCGGCGAGGGGCGGGCCCCACAGCCTCTGTGCCCAGGGAGGAGCCGGGAAACGGGCATTTGGCTATTTCCGGACACCCCTGGCGTTGACTTCCCGATTTGACCTGCCTGATCCCAGGGCCAGGCTGGCCCGCGTCCGGAGCTGTAAGCGGAGCTCAGGGGCGGCCGCTGCGCCCCGAGCCGGGTGCGGAGTGGCCAGAGGATTCCCACAGCTCTGCCGAGGTCACTAGGCCGGGCTGGCATTGCAGCTGGCCCGGGGATGGGCGAGGAGCGGTCAGGGCGCGCAGGCACCTGCTGAGCGGCATTTTTAAGCGGCTCGACAACGCGCATCGTCGGCCCGCTCCGCGCTCCAGCTCGGCTCCCTGTCTACACGGCAGAGAATCCGGCGCAGCGAACCCAGAGCGGGGCAGCGGCTGCCACCGCCGGCTGAAAGGCTTCGATCAGACCAGGGACCTTCTGTGCCCGTCTACACCCCCCCCCCCCCAAAACTACGTCTGTGTCCGGCCGCGCACGGGCAGGTGTGACTCCGCATTGGCCACGCGTCCACGAACGGGAAGGTGTGTGACAAACACGCCGCAGGTGTGCAGAACACACGCGGCGGGGGGGGGGGGGAGATACCCACCCAGTCACACCGCGTCACCCCCGCGCAACCCGCGCCCCCACCGAAACACAAGCCTGGCAGCGGGACAATCACACCCTTTGGCTCCTGTTTCATGCTAATTGCGCAGCGACTGCCCATGTGGGCCGGTTGCGTGTGTGCGAGAAACCAGGCCAAGGGCACGTGCCCCTCCCCCACATACCACCGGGGAGCGTTACTCTGTTCACAGCCTCCCCCCCCCCGGCCTCCAGACCATGTTCCCTCCGTCCCTCGCCCCCCGCCAATGGGGGCACCAATCAGGGGCCGGCTGCAGGGGGACACAAGACCGAGGACCCTTCCCTCCCCTGCACAGCGGTTCGGGGGGCGGATACTGAGCGCAGCACAAAGTCCTCGGAGCGCAAAGGCGCGGGGGGCTGGGCCGCATCCCCTGCTCCCCCCGCCTCCTGAGAGCGCCGCCCGGGGACCCTCAGCAAACGCCGTGGCCCCGCCGCCACAGCCCCGCTCCCAGGGCGCTTGGGTGGGCCCGATCCAGAGCCAGCAGCGCCCCGTCCTTTCAATGCGCAGCGACGCCCAGGGGCCAGGAAAGGGAGAGGGGCTGGAAACACCTTTCCGAGCAGGTTCCGCGACTCCCTCGTCCTCAGCCCCACGCCACAACCACAGAGCCAGGGCACGGCCGCGCGGTTGGCCCCCTCTGCACGGTGCCTTCTGCCTCCCGGCGCCTCGCTCGCCCCCTCTATCTGCGCCAGTCCCGCAGCCTAGCACGAAAAGTCCATCTCTCGCTAAGTGCCTCTCCAGCGCCCGACACCCGGGCCCTGCTTTGGGGACGGGAGGGGGGGCTCAGCTGAGCGGATCGGCCGGCGTCAGGAGCTCCCCTCCCCAGCGCTCACCCCCACGCGCCGGATCGTGCGCCCCAGCCAGGTCTAATTATTGCGCAGCGCCGTGCACACGGCTTGTCCCGCTGCGGCCCTTCCCTCAGTTCCGCCAACCCTCTTCTGGGCACAGCCCTTCTCGGAGAGGAAAAGAACCGAAGCCAGGAAGCCCTGGTGCCCACAAACCCTGCAACTTGCTGCACCAGGGTTTGGCTTCTCTGAGCTGCCTTCCCCTGGCCCTGGGAACAGCCCAGTTCCCAGCTACCGTCCAGTCAATACTGGGAGACTGGGCAACACACTGGCAGATGAAATTCCGTGTTGAGAAATGCCAAGTAATGCACAACGCAACAAACATGCTCCCAACTACAGGTATGGAGTCTAAATTAGCTGTTCCCACTCAAGAGGAGAGAGCTTGGCGCCATTGTGGATAGCTCTCCGAAAACAGCCACTCAATGCGCAGCTGGCAGTCAAAAAAAGCAAACAATGTTGGGAGTCACTGAGAAAGGGATGGAGAAGACAGAAAATATATTGCCTCTATATAAACCCCTGGTCCGCCTGCATCTTATACCCTGCAGATGTGGCCGCCTCATCTCAAAAAAAAGGTATCTTGGCATTGGAGAAGGTTCAGAAAAGGGCAACAGAAATGATTAGGGGTTTGGAACAGCTGCCTTATGAGGAAAGATTAATAAAACTGGGACTTCTGAGTTTAGAAAAGAGGAGACAAAGGAGGATAGGACAGAGGCCTGTACAATCATGGAGCAAATGAATAAGGAAAAGTTATTAACTTGTTCCCATAACACAAGAACTAAAGGTCACCAAATGAAATGAATAGGCAGCAAGTTTAAAACAAACAAAAGGAAGTATTTCTTCACGCAGGGCACAGTCAACCTCTGGAACTCCTTGCCAGAGGATGTTGTGAAGGCCACAATACTAACAGGGTTCAAAAAACAACAGCTAGTCCTGTATCATCTTAGAGACTAACAGAATATATTGAATATCGAATCAGATATTTGTTAGCCTCCAAGGGGCCACAGGACTTCTTGGTGTGTTTAAAGTTACAGCTTAACACCCCTCTGAGGGTTCAAAAAAGAGCCATTCCTGGAGGACAGGTTCTTCAGTGGCTGTGAGCCAGGCTGGGCCCGGATGGTGTCTTTGCCTCTGTGTGTCAGACGCTGGGAACAAGCGACAGAGGCGGGATCACTGGATGATTCTGTGTTCTGGGGCACCTGGCATGGGCGGAGGGGTTAGCGGGCGAGATGGCCCTTTGATCTGAGCCAGTCTGGCCTTTCCTCCAGTGTCCTTTTGCGAGGTGGCTCTTCCCCTGTGTTACAAACTGCGGCCGCAGCTCCCCACCGGGCCGAAGGGACCTCCCGTTCTCGCCTTCCGCAGCGCCCATCCTGCTAGCCAGGGAGCCCAGCGCGCTCCACAGCCCGCCCGCCGCCCCGCAAAGGCAGGGACCCGGCGGGGTCAGCCCGCTGCGACGCGCTGCTGGACTCCTCAGCCAGCCATGGGGAGGACAGAGGTGACAGAGGTCGCGCGGCCAGAACGCAAGAGGCGCAAGTCCTGCCTGCGGGCGGCTCCGCGTGGCCTGGGCCTGCGCTTTGCGGCTCCCCGGGCAGGTGCCCCCGGGCGGGCAGGGGACCTCTGCGGACCTGGGGAGAACCGCGCTCAGCACCCGCCTCCCAGGACCCAGCGAGGAGGCGAGCGCACGAGGGCGGCGCCGCAGCCACTCGCCCCCGCGGGCCGCATTTGGGGAGGCGAAATGGAACCACGGGGACCGGGGCATTGCCAGGACCACGCCGCTAAGCCCCACGTGGCGCAGCCCCGACGCGTCTGGGCGCTGGCGAGAGCCAAGCAGGATAACAAGCCACTTGCCCGGGGCCCCTCCGGCCGAGCCTGGGCGAGGGCAGAGCAGGGCCCTCTCGGGGAAACAGGCCCAGGGCTCCTGCGCATTGCTGGGGGGGGGGGGGGCTCCCCGACCTGCACCAAGGGGACTAATTCTGCTCCTATTGAAGCTTGACCTCAGTGCGGGGGTCAGGCCAAGCGGAACAACTTGGAATCCCCCAGTGGGCTCCCGCATCCTGTGGCCCGGGTCCCCCAGAGCAGCAGGGGCGCTGCGAGCCAGGGGAGGGGACCCCCAACTTTACGCAGGGTTTCCTGTGAAAACCACGGCAGCAGCGCTAAGTCCCGCACCTCTGCACAGCCGTGGGGCCCAGAGGCACGGCGCTAACAAAGCGCATTTGCCCGTGTTCTTAGCGCATCAGAAACCGCGGCGCGGATTTCCCTCGCCCTGCGCAAAGCATCGGGCCGGCAGAAATCACAGCACCGAGCCCCACGGGGCACCGCTGCCCTGACCCGGGAGGGCTGAGACCCAGGGACCTCTCAGGATACAAACACGTGTCGCCGGGCAGTTTGCGGCTTGTCCGGCCTCGCCTCTCCCAGCGGGCCAGCCCCCTGGAACTGTCAAACCACGGAGCCCGAGGGGGAACCTCTAGCACGAGGAGGCGGAATGAAACCAGAGGCTCCCCACGGGCACTCTGGAGCCCCTGCCCTCTACCCGGAAAGGGCCCCGCTCCTGCAGCTCTGGCCCACACGAATCGTACGGCCGGGAGCAAGGGGGTCGGACCCAGAGCCCTAAAACACCTTCCAACGCGCCAGACACGAGACCGCTGCGGGGAGCGCACAAAGGCCGAGCCAGGCTGAGATGCGCCGGGGGCATCCAGGTCCAGGTTACCCCCGCCACCTGAGCGCCAATGAGAGTCGCAAATGCCAGAAGAGTTTGTCTACGCGCCACTCACCCAGACCCCGCTCGGAGGAGACCTGGCGCACGGAGGGGGGTCTGGATGTGGACAGTATCTCGCCCAGGCACCCCCCCAGGTCTCCGGCCAAAACTGGTTTGGTCGTTGTCCTGCACTGTGTTGGTGCCTCTCTCCCTGCGGCTGCTCCCCAGAGGCGGCTGCATTTGCGTTCTCAATGACTGCATATTGAGAACCCAGAAACACCACCGGGTTCGAAGAAACGACTCCCTGCCAGTGGCGTTCACCACGTGCGTGAGTGTCTGCCGGATCGGGGCCACAGCGTAGGGCCTTCTCCGAGATGAGTGTGTGTGTGGGGGGGAGCTCTTTGGGGCAATAAAACATCTCCACGTGGCCTCGGCTGCTCCAGAGCCAGCCCTGTTCCAAAGCTTCCCCGCCGAGAGAGGGAAAGCCAAACGGCAGCGGTGGTATCCGAGCCGTGCTCCCTGGCATCCTCCAGGGCCGGGTTAAGACTGGACCAAATTTCTAAGCGCCCCCTTCCCTCCCAGCATGGCCAAAAATGTGACTTAGTCCAACAGAAAGGACAATGCAAATAGAAAGAATCAAGTTTTCTATTTGCATCAGTCCCGGTCCATAGGCCAGGATGCAACTAAAAACTAGCAATGTTACGATTAATTAGTATTATTTTATTTAGAGGCCCCTCCACGCCGCTTCCTTAGCTTGTGCCCAAATCCGGCCGTGGGCCCCTCTCACATCAGGGGAGGGCCTGAGGCGGTTTTGCGTGCGGCTCTTGTACCGGGTCATTCTCATTTCCTGTCTCGGATTTCCCCTGCCTCCTGGGGCAACCAGCCCGGGGCTGGCCAAGCTGAGATGGGGAATTCGGGGCGAGATGTTTCCATCGAGACTCCCAACCCAGCTGAGGGGCTGGCAGCTGTCGCTGGCCGGCCCTTCCTTCCATGGCTGGGGCACTTCGATTCAGTCCTATTGCGAAGAGCCCCCTGCTCGGGTCTCTGTGCGTGTAAACCGAGTCAGAGACTCCGGAGTGACTCCGGTCTTTCTCGGACCGGCTTTAAATCCCGATCCACGGCTAGGGGCTTGGCTTTTCGTTAGGAAACGAAACATCAGAGGAGTTTGGGGATGTCTGAGGACCCACGACGCCGCTTGCCTGCGTTGGAAACGCCGGGCCAGTAAATCCGGTTCTGACCCATTTCACTCACAACCGGAGAACAGAATCCTCAGGAACCGGGCTGACTCGTTGGGGGGTTGTTAAGGCCGCTCTCTCCCGCGGCAGCTCCGGGGTGGACAACGAAAGACAGAGAAGCCCGTGGAAACCAGGCTGCGCCAGTGGCTGGGGGAGAAAGGGGCGCTCCACGGGACGCCCCGGGAGTGAGACAAGCAAGGGACGGGGCCAGGGTTACGCACGAGAGTTTATTTGCAATGCAGACGTTTGGGGGGAGGGAGGGGTTGCACGACCTGGCGCATAAACACGGGAGAGGGGGAGGGAGACCCCGAGGGAGTGCCAAGAGACGAGCTGTCGCAAGTGGGACACAGAAGGCGGCAAACAGCCCCCCCCCCCGCCCCCGCGCAAAGGGGTGGGCATGTGAGGCGCGCACAGGTTGCCAGGGGAGGAAGGCCCAGGAGCGAGAGGGGACAGGACATGCGCCCTCACGCCTCCACCGCGAGTCCACTGAGCTCAAGGCAGGGAAAGGTTCCGAGAGCCCCGCTACAGTCCTGCCCAGCCAGACTCCCGGTGCGCCCCGGGGGAGCCGCAGCCTCCAGTGTTTCAAAGCCCTCCCACCCCCCACCGCCGGCGCGCAGCGCAGGAGACCTGGGACACGCCAGGAGCGCTCCCTGCGCTCAGTTACGCCTCACCCGCCTGCTCCAGGAGCCGGGGCGTTCGGGAAGCCCCAGGGCCCACCAAGGCGGCGGCGCCTCGGCCCCTCTGTGGGACTCTCCTGATCTCTCCTTCCCTCCAGCTGCTCCCCCCGGTCCCTGCCGCGGCTGCCCGAACGCCCCGGAGAGAGCGGAGCCAAGCGCGAAAAGCTTGAAGAGTAGCCCGAGTCTGACCCCCTGAGCCGGCCCCGGCCTGCTCTCCAGCCCGGCCTCCAGCGCGCCGGGCAGTTCACCTTGGCTGCAGCCAGAGGGAAATCGCGCCTGTCCCGATCTGCCCACCGCAGGGCCGCTCCTGGCGCGTCCCCAGCAGGGTGGCCTGACCCCGGCTGCGCTTGAACAGGGCATCCTGCTTTTACCGTCTGCCCTCGCTGCGCCCCGCGGCGCGCCGAGCCGAGCCAGCGCAGGGGACACGTTGCCCGGCGCAGCCGGCTCCCCTGCGGCGCTCGGCGTTTCCTCTCCAGTGCGCAGGGCTCAGGCGGTGTGAACGCGCCCTGGCCCACCCTGCAGCGGAGCCGAGGCCAAGACAGTCCCTGCGCCCGGCCTGCCTGGGGCAGAGGCAGGGGAGCTGAGTCAACCCAGCCTGCCTGGCATGTCCCACTCCCGGCTGGGGAGACACGCAGGGCCCCAGCCCGAGCCCTGGCAGCGGGAATTCCCTAGCCAGCCCCTAAGAGAGCCGGATCCAGTCTGCTCCAACGAAGGGCCGGGCCCTGCCCTCTGCCCCGCGAGGAAGCGGCGGGTTGGTTGGAGGGAAGCGCGATTTTAGCAGGTTTCCGTTGGCATTTGCGCGGAGATTTGAGGCTATTTTCAGCGGCCAGCGCGCAGTGCTAGGCTGGGGGTGTCCCCCAGAGATATTCCTTAAGGATGAAACTAAGCGGCCTGGGCCCGTAGCGCGTAGGGAGCCGCCGCTCCAAGCCAGGCCAGGCGCACTGCCCGGAGCGCACGGCGGCTCTCTGCCGGCTGATCCGCCCCCTTGGGCCTGGCCAGACCTCGGGCTTGGGAACGGCAGGTTCTAACCAGGGAGCGGGGCTCCCCGCAGGGGGCAGATGCCCCGGACAGCTCGGGTACCCGCTGCCCTGCCTCCCCGCGCTGTGGCCAGGCTGGCGCCGGGGGTGGAGAGTTGCTCATGGCTGAGGGTGTCTGTTCTGACCGGGTTTCGCCTCGTTCTGCATCCGCCTGGGGGTGCCGGGCACCCGCCTCGGCGGCGACTGAGCGGGGGACCGGCAGATCCCGGCGCTCCGCGAACTTTACACAGAGCCACCCGCAGCGCACCCCGGCCAGGCGCCCGAGCGCGGCGCTCAGGGGCCAGCCTGGGGGAAATCCGGCCCGGCCCGCAGCAGGAAGCCGTGTGGTGGGGACGCGTCTGCGCCCACAGCCCCCTTCCACCACCCTCCTCAGGCGGAAGGGGGGGCACGGCTCGGCACCCATTTCCGCGGCCTGGCCGGAGCGCCTCGCCCGGCCCAGCGTCTCCGGCAGCCCACGGCCTGGCCCGGCCGTGGCAGCGGAAAGGAAGTGTCCCAGCTGCAGGCCCGGTGCCCAGACCTGCAGCTAAAGGGCCGAGGAGAGCCCGTTCACACCAAGGGGAATCCGGAGTCACTCCGGATTGACTCAGGTAGGAGCACTGAGATCACAATCGGCCGCGCCTCCCGCTTACAACGAAGGCTCCTGCGCTAGAGACCCTGCCGCCGCGCACCCTACGCCTCTAGGCTCACACGGGGGGCAAAGCCTCATTCTCCCCCCAGCCCTGGTGCCAGGAGCCTAGCTCCTTCCAGGGAAAGGGACATAAATCTTGGAGCGGGCCCTGTGCTAGTCCGGAAAAACCCAGCGCACCGGGCCCCGTTTACACTGCGAGTCTGCAAACCGAATCTGCCCTGGAAAGGCGCACGCTCCCCAGGTTCCGAGCTCGCCCGGGAGGGCCCCCCAGCCAGCCGGGCTCCTACCTGAAATAATCCATTTTACAGAAGATCTCCTTGTTCTTGATGTAGCAGCTGTTCTGCTGGCGCAGGGAGGTGCGGCAGACCGAGCACTCCAGGCAGCGCACGTGCCAGATCAGGTTGTTCACCTGGGACAGAGAAGGGGCCTCGGTGAGCTGGGCTCGGGGCCAGGCACCGACCCCCCACCCCTCCTCCCGGGGAGTCCCCTCGGCCCACGCCGCCCCGCCCGGCGCTCACCTTGAGGAGGTACCGGTCCAGGATCTCCAGGCCGCAGCTGGAGCAGACGTTCTTGCCAGCGGAGGGGATGGAGGACGAGGAGGAGGAGGAGGAAGGCGGGGAGCAGACGGACGGGGTGCTCGGGGTGCTGGGAGCCGAGCGCGCATCTTCCTTATCCAGGGCGCTGGGCAGCGTCTCCCCGTCAGCCTGGGATGCGGAAAGCGGACCCCGAAAGCGGTCAGCCGGGGCGTCCCCCGCGCCCCTCGAGGGTCCCCATTCCTGCCCAAAGCTGGGGGCCCCGCCCGCGCGCCCAGCCCGTGCCCCGGGGGTCAGACCCCAGAGCCCGCCCCTGCGCGCTGTGTCTTTGCGCGGCCCCATCCCCCTACGCGCCGCAGGGCCCGTCCCAAAGCGCAGCGCGTCCCGGAGCCCGCTCCGCTGGAAACCAGCCGCAAAGTTTCCTCCGGAGCAGGAGGAAGCGAGGGCCGGCAGCTGCGCTCAGCCGCTTCGCCAGGTCCTGGGGCGCAGCGGCCCTGCGCAGCCCGCCGCTGCCGGCTGTCCGCGGGACGCGCTCCAGCCTGGGCCAGGCCTGAGGCTGGTGCCTGCGCGCCCAGCTGTGCCCACCTCCCCGGGCTGCCAGCCGCTCGCTGCGTTCCCACCGCGCCCCCTCCCCAGCTGCCCTGCAGCCTTACCATGACCGGGGGGTGCTTGCTGTCCAGGCAGCGGGTGCTTCCCTTGGAGAGGGGGCCGTCCTGGGCCATCACCTTGAAGGAGAGAGCGGGAGAGGTTGGCTGGGGGTCCGCCCGCCTCGGCTTTACCGCCTGGGCTTCATGGCCCCCTATATAAACCGGCTCCAAACAATAAATAAGAACTTTCTAGTGGCCATTTAAATCCTTCGCCACAAAAGCGGCGTCGCTTTAATGAAGCAATTTGAATGGGGATTGAATTCGCTCCCTGCCTGCACTTAACCCGGGGCTCTTGAAGTAATCGCTCGGTTCCCATGCGAGCCAAGGCGCTGGAAAACACGCGCGCGCACACACACACACACACAAACTACCTGCAATTAGAAATTGCCGTAAATGCCCGAGATAAGAGGTATCCAGAGTGTCAATTCCAGCTGTCAATCAGGGAATCCATCAGGCCACCCAAAGAATTGCAAATTTGATTTTTTTAATGGTAGTAATTAAAAATCGAAACTCTCCCCCCCCCTCCCCGCGCTCGGAAGCGCCGAAGGCAGCAGAAAAGCGCCTGGATTGAAAAATCCTCCCCAGTCAAGTGCGGGGGAACAAACAAACCACCCCGCGTCCTGCTTCCCGAGCTGGCCGCTCCGCACCAGCCTGGCGGCAGCTGATATTTAACGCGCACCGAGGGCAGCAATTTTGGGATTCCTCGCCTCCTCTCCCGCCCAGCCCGGCCCATTGCCGGAGATTAAGCCCCTATTCAGGCAGACAATGCCCGGCGCTTCCTCCTCATCTGCCTCTGGCTCGGGCTACGGCGCTTTTTGAGAAAGTCCCGAGCCAGCTGCATAAACGCGCGGGTCGGGGCCCGCCCCGGCCGCTCGCCTTCCCGGGCGCGGAGCCCTCGGAAGGCAGCGCGCCTGCCCCGCTCACCTTCCCCGCTGGGGCGCCGGCGGCCCGGGGCTGGCTGGCCTGGCGGAGCGGGGCCACCGGCTCATTCTTCCAGTACATGGGCAGGGCGGCGCGCCCAGCGACTCGGCGGCTCCAGAGCGCGGCTCCTGCTGCGCTGGCCCCGGGGCCGGGGGAGGCCGGAGGCGGGCGCGGGGCTGGAGGCGGCGGCGCTGGCCGGGCTGGAGCTGCCGGGAGAAGTTTCTCCAAATTCTTCCTTCCCGGGGCCGGGGCGCGCAGGACGCGCGGCGGGACGAGGGCAGGGGCCGCCCCGCGCCTTCTCCAGCGCGGCCTGGCGGGGGGCGAGCGGGGAACACTGACCCTGGGGCCCGGGGAGGCGCCCCGCGGCCAGGCAGAGCGGCGAGCCGGCGGAAGCTGCTGCCTGGGGCCGCGGAGCCGAGCTCCGGCCCCACCTTCGCTCGCCCTCTGCGCACGGGGCGGGGCAGCCACCTGCGGGGGCCTCGAGCCGGGCCCGGACACGTGGCGCCGGCTCAGGCTCGGGAAGGGGGCCGCTGGCGGAGCCGGGGCCCCGAGGACCTGCCGGGCTCCGGCCCGGGGCCAGCTCAGCCGGGGGGGCACCGCCGCCCCTGGGAACTCGGAGCGGACTGCGCGCTCCCCGGCGTCTCCTCGGCCTTAGAGGAGGCGAGGGCTGGAGGGGACGGGGAGGGGCCCTGGGCTCGGCTCCTCTCCCCTCCTAGCGCGCAGGGAGCCGGCGCAGAGGCGGGGGAGCGACCGTAGCTCTGTGCCCAGGGCCTGGGGTTCCCTTCTGGGGCCTTGGCAAGTCCTTGCGCGCCCCCCGTCCCGCCCCCCGGCTAAGGCAGCCAGGCCGGCCAGGGAGCAAGCGGGCCTCTCATTACCGAGGCGCGGGCAGGGGAGGGGCCTGGGAGAAAGGTGCGGGGCTGCCCCCGCCTATGGAGGGAAAGAGCCGGCAAGGCGCTGGCCGAAGACCAATCCCCCTCCCCGTCAGCGGTTCGGTTCCCGCTGCGGGTTAAAAAGGTCCCTGGCCCCGCAGGGGAAACACCTTCCTGCGCCGTCCAACGCGCCCCGGGGCCTGGCCACGGTCCGAGCGCAAAGCGGCGCCGCGGGCCGCCTGGTGATCAGCGCCGGAGGGGAAGCGTTCGGAGCCAGTTCCCGAGGGAACTGCCTCCCCCACCCCCGCTCGCACTGCGGGGCCGAGATTTACCGGAGCCTTTTCTGGACTCCAAAGTGGCACCAGTTGATCTCAGAGCCGGGTCCTGCATGGATCCAGTTTCACCAGGGCAGATCAAAGGTCCCTCTAGCCCAGTGTCCTGTCTACCACCAGTGCCAGCTGCCCCAGAGGGAATGAACACAACAGGAATCATCAGCTGATCCCTCCCTCTCACCCATTCCCAGCTCCTGGCAAAAAGAGGCTAAGGACGCCATCCCCACCCAGCCCGGCTCTCAAGGTGTCCCATAGAGCTGGATGAGTCTGAGGCCCTCAAAGACCAAAGGAAGAGCATCCATGTGGTTGCCTCAGTGCAACAATGAACCCTCCTCCAGTGTGAAGGGTGTTAATACAGTTCTCCAGTGTAGACAAGGCCCCTTGAGTTACACAGGTATCCCCACTGCCATTCCCTGCCTCCTGAATGAGACTTATCGCCACGAGCAAGGCGCCCGTTGCCCTACAATGGTTTTGAAAACAGTTTGGTTGCACAGGTGCAGCTAGTCCACGTGCACCCGCTTATTTCAGCTGAAGCCGTTTACTGCAGCTTCATTCCAAGCTTTACATACCGGTGTGACACTGCAATCAGCCTGGTGTCAATCCAAACCAGAGTGGGAACCAGAGTGGGCACAGGGGCCTGGTAGCAATGGAATGACTTTGGTTTCACATCACACCTTTACTTACACCACTGGCAGTTAAGACGCCCAAGGATGGGGCCTGCTTTTCAGAGTTGTCACTGAACTCGAAGAGACTTTTCTTAGAGGCAAAGAACATGCCTCCACGTCTGTTTTGTTGTCAGCTGGGGGTGCACAGCTCCTCGGAGGGGACAAATATGGGGACAGAGCCCCCCCATCCTTCAAAACACTTCAATTTGCATCTATTTAACCTTAAACCCCTGTCTACTCCTAGGAAGACATTTTGAAATTAGTAAATTCGACTTATTTAACAAATCACGATCAACAGATTCGACCATTTAACAAATTTGAACTAGTGTGTCCACACTACAAGGAAGCCTCGAAATTAATCAGAGGCAGGCTCCATTCGTGTGGATACGCTGCTACCTCAACTAAGGCTACATCTAGACTATGGGGATTTTGAGAGATACTGGAGGTGTCCCACCAAAACCCTGCTGCATCCAAGAAATGTGTTTGCTCTTCCGCTTTTTTTCCACGGAAGAGCAAACACACTCTTTCGGGGAGCCCTGTATACCTCATTTCACGAGGCATAAGGGCTCTGCTGAAAGAGGCGGCTTTTCTGCCATTTGGCCCTGTCATTTCCAAATGGTGGAAAAGCCCTTCCCGAAAAGAAAAAAACCAGCAAAAGCTATACAAAATGTGGAGCACATTTTGCATAGCTTTTCCCACAAAAACCCAGTCTAGACCTAGCCTGAGAGTCCCAGGAAGCACTGGGGAGTAATTGGTTAGAATTACTCTGGGGAGTAATTATTTCAAAATAGCAGCACTGGCACATCCACACCACTGCTATTTCAACATAACTATTTTGGAATTAGCGTTACTCCTGATGAAAAGCAGGAGTACAGATGTCAAATTCCGTGGCCTATTATTTCAATATAACGGGCTTGGTAGCGTGGCCATGCCACTTATAAATTCGACCCAGGGGAGGCGGGAGGAGGTTTTTTTCAAAATGAAGTCCTAGTGCAGGGCTAAGTGTTAAAACAGCACCATTGACCTGTCTCACTGCTTTGTGGACAGGCCTGAGTTTGCTACTGGGCTAGTTACCTAACTGCAGGCAGCCCAGTTAGAGGACTATGGATTTTGCTGGTTTCTTCTAGGAGAACTCTCCCGTTGGAAGTGAGACAGCCCCAGCTTGGCAACACAACCCGGAGCTTTTCCATTGCCTTTGTATCTAGCAATCTTGGTTTCAAAGGGGTTCATTAGTAACCTGATAATTCTAGAGCAGTGAACCAGCGGCAGCTCCACCATGAAGTAATTCTAGGAAAGAAAGTAACATGAGCTGGTGGACGCTCGAGATGGATACGTGCGGTTATTGCTGGTGACAGCTAAATTGGTAAGCAAGAGGGAAATCAGATGAAAGTCGTTTTGGAATAAATACGAGACATCGCATTGCAGCGTGCGGGTTGTGACAACAATGGCAGGCAACCCAGGAAATTCAAAGGTAAGACGAATAGTCCAGCCTCTCCACGACAACCCGACTCAAGGCTTGTGAGTACCAAAGTAGCTGGGAATGAGCAAACATGGAGAAAACAAACAGCTCGGTCCACAGCAAGGAGGCAGCGAGCTGCGGTAAGGGTAATGTAGGATTAAAATGGCCCTCGCGGGAATGCAGGGGCTAGCAAGCTGGTGCTTTTCTGTATCCTCTGTTGCTGCTTCTGGGGATCAGGCGTAGGCTCAGTGCAGAGGCAAGCGCTCTCCAGTATCAGCCCATCTTCCACTACCAAGTTGTGACGTAGTGGGGGTACCTGGCTGGTTTCTATGCTGCTGGCTCTGGGGGAACCCCCTCTGGCTGCCGTGGGTACCACGACCCAGCAAAACAGGATGAGTCACTGTGCAAACCAGTGGCCAGACACCCCCCATGGAGAGGAACAAAGGAAGGTGGAATGCTGCCTTGGCTGGGGGGCAGGGCTGGAAGTTAGTGAGTTGGTTGGTGGCTGTCTGTGAGGATGGATGAGACAGCCTAGGGAGAGGAGCTGGAGTTTAGGGGCCCAGTCTCCCCCATCTCAAGGGGGCCTGAGGCATCCTAGCCCAGTTCCTGTAACCAGATTACATCTGTGCTGCGCTGTGCTGGAGGAGCAATAAACCACCCTCAATTCCACTGGCTGGTACAGTCTGTTTGTGCCATTTCGGGGTGCAGGAGACGGGGAACCCCCAACGCGCCGTCACACAAGTCAAGTCAATGCACATCACCAGGCAGAGGGGAAAGGAAGCGGATGCGCCCCGGTGTGACACTCGGGCAAGAGCTGCGGCAAAAGCCAGCGGGGAGCTATTTAAAGAGCTAGCAGGGACCTGTAAGAAATTTTCAGTGACTTTCACCCCTGGGCAGGCTGTGACGGCGCGTTGGGGTTTTCCCATCTCCTGCACCCCCGTAATGGCACAGACAGACTCCACCAGGCAGTAGAATAGAGGGAGTTTATTGCTTCTCCAGGATACAGCACAGCACAGATGTAATCTGGTTACTGGGCAGGCCTGGGATGCCCCAGCCCCCCTTGAGACGGGGGAGACTTGGCCCCTAAATCCCAGCCCGTTGCCTAGGCTGCTTCCTCCATGATACCAGCCAGAAACCTAACTACCTCACTTCCAGCCCTGCCCCCAGCCAGGGCTCCACTCCCCTTCTTCCCATTGTTCCGCTCCCTGGGAGATAACTGGTCAGACAGGTTCAAAGCCCCCTTGCGTAATGACTCATCCCCTGCCCTGCTGGGCCGTGCTGCAGCCAGCAGCCAGTGGAGGTCACTCACAACCCACTGCCCAGCATAGCAACCAGCAAGGTACCCCCCCACTACGTCACACGGGCATCAATCTATTTATGCACCTCTGCACTCCGATGCATCTCCCATTGGTGTAAGTGTCCCATGATGGCCCGGCAGTAACACTGTCTCCCTGAAGAGTGTTGAACCGTCACCCATGTACTGCAGTCACTGCAGGGTGAGTGTCGTCACCGCCTGATCCATGTCTACCCCAAGGCTATGTCTAGGCTACATTTTCAAAAGAGGACATGTAAATTCCATGGGAATTTGCATTTCTTCCAAGCTCACTTTTGAAAGAGGATCTTTCGAAAGTGAAAGTAGTCTGGATGTGGTTTTTTCAGGAAAATGTTTAATGGCGCCTGGCCCACCCCCACATTTGCAGGACACAGGGGTCAGCCTGTCATGGCGTCACATGTACGAGACGAGGTGGCGGCACCACCAAAGGTAGAGGGGCTGCTTTTCAGTTCCTGGAAGGCGAGGCAGGTTCATGGGGAGCAGTGAGTTTGCCTGCACCAGGAAGTCCCTTACGTCCTACTGAGAGCTCTTGGTGGAACTTCGCTGGAGCTACTCTGCAGGTCTCTCCCGAAGGTTGCGAGGGTGGCTGCCTTATTTCTTTCTCCACCATAAAACCACTTTCTTGTGCACCAAAAAAAGTCAATGCTGGATCACCTGTGATGGCGGGTAGAGCTGACTACATCAGAGAGCACAGTAGCTAATATCAGGCGAGATTTCTAGAAGAAGAAGGTCGGGGAGATTCTCGGAGATTCTCTCTTTTATTCGACCAATGTCTGTCGGTGAGAGAGAAGCTTTGGAGCTGCACAGAGCTCTTCTGGTCTGGGAAAGGAACTCCCAGCATCTTACTGTCATGGGGTGGGAAGCCCCACTCACCAAGAAGCTGGGGGAGGAGGCTCTTGAACCCCATCTGTGTGGCCTCACCCCATAATCAGGACCCCGCCTATGGCCTTTAGCAGCAGGGCAGCACAGCTCAGCAGCCTAGTCCGTAGTGACATCAATCAGTAAGGCCCAGCAGCCAAGTCTCTGGTACCCCAGTCAAAGAGGCAGTAAGGATCACAATAGGCTAACACCCCCCACCCCCGCCCAGCGGTCAACAGAGGTGAGGATAGGGGGCTCCAGCCCAGGGCCCTGTCAGTAAGGTTGCCAGGTGTCTGGTTTTCTCCCGGACAGTTCAGTATTTTGGCCTTCTGTCCAGTTAAAAAAAACCAAACCACACACACACACGCACACACACCAGAGAACACTGGACATGTAAAGTTTCTGGTATTTTCTGTTTTCCTCAGACAGAAAGCGGGTGGCATCTGTGAGGGTAGGGGGAGCGAGGACCACGGTAATTTAAAGATGCAGAGGCCTTATTTTTTCCCATCAAAAAGATGGCCGTCGGTGTCTACAAGGGTGAAGAGCGTGGTAATTTAAAGGCACAGCAGCCTTTTTTTCCTCAAAAAGATGGCCAGTGGCATCTGCGAGGGCAGGGAGATCGAGGAGTACAGTCATTTAAAGGCACAGCAACCTTTTTTTTTTTCTCTACCAATTTTTCCCAGCCTGTTCGGGATTTTTTGTGAAGGTATCTGGCAACTCTACCTGTCAGCGGTGGGTGTATCCCACCACTGGCTCGGTGGGGATTCCTCCCAAATCATGCCGAGCTTGCCGGGAAGCTTCTAGCTCCTTGCCCTGGGCTACTTCCTCCCCTGGTCACCAGCTGGTGACTTCCCCATCTGCGTCCTCCGGGTTAATTGCTCTTCCTAACATCCACTTGCAGCGGCTGTGCACAGGCAGGAGCTCCTTCCCCTCCCATGGTCAGCCCTGACTGAGCTGCTCCCCTGGCTTTTATACGACGCCTGCAGTTGGGGCATGCCCAGCAGGGCTGTCGGGGAGGGGCCCTCTCAGCCAAGCAGGCCTGGTTAACCCCTCTTGGGACACTGCCGGATTGGTACACCCCGTCACCCTTCCCAACATGCAAGGCAGAACAGATTGTTTAACGGAAGTAAGTCAGGTGTATTGTGCCGGCCAGTGGATTTTTTCACAAAAGGAGAGTGGTCCGAGAGTGATTATCACCTCTCATAAGTACGCAGTCATGGATTGGTATTCTGGCTTGTTGGAATCATATCAATACAACTTCTAAGAACTGAAAGGCTCAACGAAAAGTTAAACCCAGCCTCTTTGCAGATGGCGTTCTTTCTGGGTCACCTCAGCGGCGATGCAGGATGAGATCCCTGAAAATATAAGGGCTGTGTCTAGACTGGCCCGTTTTTCCGGAAAATCAGCCGCTTTTCTGGAAAAACTTGCCAATTGTTTACATGGGCCCTTGAATTTCCGCAAAAGCACTGACTTCCTACTGTAAGAAATCAGTGCTTTTTGCGGAAATACTATGCTGCTCCCGTTCGGGGAAACTTTTGCGCAAAAGGGCCAGTATAGACAGCTGAGATTTATTTTGCACAAAAAAGCCCCGATCGCAAAAATGGCAATCGGGGTTTTTTTGCACAAAAGCGCGTCTAGATTGGCCACGGACGGCTTTCCGCAAAAAGTGCTTTTGCGGAAAAGCGTCCGTGCCAATCTAGATGCTCTTTTCCGAAAAAGCTTTTCACGGAAAACTTTTCTGTGAAAAGCATTTCCGGAAAATCATGCCAGTCTAGAGTAGCCAAGGTTACAGAGCTCGAGAAGTGAAAGAGAAATGGACAGTGCTATCCATCTCAATTATGTCCTTCAGTTTTCAAAATATTGTACGCTGGAACGATTCATTTGGGATGTGTCTGCTCTGAGCTGAGGCTAGAAGTTGGCCTGTAGTTTGTCAGTTGAGATCGTGGGAGACCTGGCTTACATCTTGCTGCCGTGGCTCATGAAACCATACATGGGGCACCTGGACAGCATTAAGGAGCATTTTAACAGGCTGAGCAGGTGATCGAATGTGCCTTTGGGAGGTTGGAGGTGTCTCTATGGCAGGCTGGACCTCACGGAGGACAATATTCTCAGGGGTATCGTGGCTTGTTGTACTTCGCACAATTTGTATGAAAGGAAGGGGGGATGGGTTGCTCAGGAATGGACCACAGCGCTTGGCTGGAGAGTTTGAGCACCCAGACACTAGAGCTGTCAGAGGAACCCAAAGGCCTGCAGTCAACATCAGGGAGGCTCTGAAGATGCACTTTGAAAATGAGGGGTATGGAAATGAACCCCTATAACATTTGCTTCCATGAACCCCCCTCCCTATCCTCTTAAATCCAACGCAGTCAGGACTATGCTTTTGATACCTGTGCCGGGGAGTGCAGTGCCGGGTCTGTAACATTGTTAAGCAGTAAACAAAAGCCTTGAATCATTCTGGCAGTGTGCCTTTATTCATTAGAAAACAGAGCACTGAGACGCAGTGAAGCCACCCGCACCCCCATAGCAAGGGAAGTGTAGGCAAAGGGTTACCACCAGTTGTGGATAGCTCCAGCCATAAGCACAGCTGGGAGAGGGGTGTGGAGTGCATGGGAAAATTTGGACTCCCCAAGAAAGAAAAGGAATGTGAGAGTGGTGGTGAGGGGGCTTGTGGGACACAGAATTTTGAATCTACCATGCAGGAAAGAGGAACAAGCTGCCTCATGGACTTTAGGATCTCTGTCTGTTCCTCCAGGACCCTGGCAAAGGCATCATTGATCTTGAGGGTCCCACGTTCCCTTTCCACTCACTCAAGCACTGATTCAGCATTTTGAAACCAAATCCCCCCTATTTCTGTGAGGGCAGCACCTTGGCTGTAGCAAGGACGCCGAAGCAGTGCTCAGATGCACTGTGTCCATCAGCAGTGGTCCCAGTTCTTACAGGTCTCTCTCAGCCAGGACTGAATCAGAGTCCTCTCCCCATGGCGGTCCTGGGGTGTAGGGGGGGAGCGTTTGGTACAATGGCCATGCATGGGCAGCTAGGATCACACCATTACACCGCTGCACGCTGAGCCAGCACTTTGGGTTCCAGGTGCTCAGGCAGCAGAAAAAGGGGTTTAAATTTCAGGCTTGCGAGGGAGCAGAGCAGGTAGCTAGTCACCTGGCTGCAAGGCAGTGGCATTCAAACTGTTGACCAGAGCCACTGCTTGGGAATTGTGGGACACATCACAAAACGCCTTGCAGTGTCCACACTGCATGTTTGTCAACACCACAGACGGGAAAAGACAAAAGTCCCTCATGGGGCTGGGAGATTTTTGCAGCGGAAAATGGACGTTTTTTGCAGGAAAAGCTGTGTTGCGGTGTGCACGCTCATGCATTTGGTCGACAAAAGGTGCTTTTCCTCCACATTGCTCGCCAGTGTAGACGAGCCCTAAGGTTATGTCTGCGCTGTACAAAATGGATTTTTTTTTAAAACATCACAATAGCTAACAATCCTAATGGAGACAATGCACAAGTGACCTCACCACCAAGAGGATTATTCACTTCAGTATGAAGGCAGCTTACGATACTATATGATCCCTGCATTGTCAGTGCTCACTCTTACACGGAAGATTTACCTAATTTATTCCTAAATTTGTCATCTAATGACACTAAGATTTTAGCAATCCCTTGTCTTAAAAAAAATGAAATCTGAGGTAAAAAATTTAAAAACAGAGATAATTTTTGCTTATGAAGAGTTTACAAACTCCCTGATAGTCTATTCCAAACTGCAGGCTAGGGCCTGTATCACAGAATTAGAAAGCCACTAAAATAATTGTTACGGAAGTGCACACACACTCTTACCTGTATATTCTTCTGGATGCTTTTAACTGTGCAGACTACAACTATCCACACTGTGAAGCGTGTCTTGTTTGCCATTTAAAACTAAATCTCAGTTGGGGATTTGTTAGTGTGGAAGTGGCTAGGAAGAGGCAGGTAAGTGGCTAATCGTGTGGTCAATACAATTTGTATTGACTATATGATTAGTCAATAAGGCCCTGCAGTTTAAACATAGTAGGAGCTGGATGTGCACAGGTAGGCTGTACAGAGCTGGGACTGCTGCGGCTCTGCATTTCAAATGTCGTCAGAGCTGCCCGGCTCTCACTTTATTTAAAATGCAGAGCTGCAGGGGCCCTGGAGGGGCGCAGGCCGGGACTGAGCCAGGCTTGCTCAGTCCCAGTTCATGCTGGGTTCAGCAGCCTCTGCTTAGGCTGATCAGGTAGTCGACTGTTCAACTACTTGTTTACATCTCCAGCAGTTATATTAATTTGATTAACTGCTGAATCCTAAATCTAGAAATTCTGAGAGCCAAGTTCACTTCAGCTTCTACAGGATGGGATTTGCTGCAAACAGAGCACTCAATCCTGTCAACATGCACTACCAAGAGTCCTGCTGAAATCTGTAAGGGGTTTTCTTAGGATGCCCTATTCCATGTATGTGTTTGCAGGGTAGATCCCTAAAGTTATTTCTAACTAACAAGAATGACAGACACAAGGTAATTTCTTCCCCTTATCCCAGCATTTGGAGGTGGGTCATCATACTAGCATCCACCATCTTCATATGCGAGGCAGAACTAATGCCTCTCTGCTTGCCAAACGTAAAGAAAGAGTATCAATCTAGAACTAAAACTTCATACAAAGCTTTCTTCTAACAATAGTGCAAACAGTTCTATTTAACACACTGGCAGAACCCACCAACTGAAAGATCCATTTACTCTAGTCATTCACCGGCCTAGGTTACTGGTTCAAGTCAAGAAGAAATACATGGTTTAAACTATTTATTCACACATAGCTGTAAGAGTCTTAGCAAATGAGCCCATTTTAAATATAAATAAATATAAAAGGGAACACACCAGCACGCCTCATTCAAATGCAACTATTTCTAAATTCATATTAAAAATAGAAACAACCATCTTGTTTTAAATAACGAGTCTAAATGATTCAAGGATTGCAAGTGTGAGACTATATCATATAAGTGTAAAAATCTAAAACAAAGACCCAGTCTGCAAAAAAATTTTTATCAGATAGCATTATCATTCATAGAGGTGCTAAACCTAAAAGGAGACTCATTTTCTTCAAGTACCTGGGTAACAAGAAAAGTTAGAAATTAAACTCACTAGCTAAAGACCTGTTTTTAAACAATGATCCATTTCAGGCTTTGAAAACAGTGCATCTCTCAAACACGTGTAAAGCTATGGTTGAGATAGTTTAGGGGTTTTAAGAACATTTTATACATAAATGTAATTATAAACAGCATTGTAAAATAGAACATAAGTTTGCCATACAAATGAGAAAGTTTTTACCTAGAGAGAAACCGTGGGCAGTTTAGATTATCTCGTTTGGACATTGTAATGGTTATCAGTTTGGGGACACCATTCAGGACTGACTGGCAAGTGAGAAAACTGTATTACAGTTATAAAAACTTGCAGTGAGAGATCAGATACCTTGGCAACATAGATCATCATCTCCAGTACCAGTGAATATAGTTGTCTTCCTCATCACTCCCACTTGTGACGCATATGGGTTTTATAGATCTTTTCTCATGTCTGTCAGTGTTGCAGGGAACTTTTAGGGACCAAGTGCTGTTTTAGGTGAAATGCCGGTCCATTAAAGAAAAATTAAACACTTCCTAAAGCAAACATAACCCCTAGAATACAATAGCACTGCTATGCCAGATCCCCGCCACTCACGTTTTCCTAATTGTCGTAACCAAGCATCTTTGCCAGCCAGTCAAGAATGGAATTAGCCTAGCTGGGTGCCCTTCTGAGGTAGTTGTTCTGCCAGATGTCTCTGGGGTAGCAACGTTACAGTCTCACACTGTCGCATCTTGCTTATGAAGAATAATCGGTAAGGAGGGTTACATGTATGTATGCATGCTAGATATGCCACTATAAAAACTTTAAACAGTATTTTCACATAATAACATTCTACTGTTTTGCACATGAAATTTCAAGATCTACATTTTAAGTGTTGTTATTTTAGAAGCACAGAGTAAATTACATATAGGAATTATTAAATAGTTACGCAGTGAGACACACTGGATTTCTACAATTGTTCTGAAATATTAACATTTAAAATCCTTTTGCTGTCCCATGGTTAGATCTAGATTTAATTTAACAAATCGGGGTGCAAAACAAAATTGCTGCCTTGTGTATAAATATAGCATGTATATTTACTAAAGAGGTTGCAAAAGCCATTTAAAGTTAGCTGTGTGGAAGATGAAAAGGACTTATGGTAATTTATCAAAACTCTTGTGTTTTCCCTCTGCTTAAAATATTTAAACAAAGTGGAATACTTGTTTGAAAAAAGGTACTTTCTTAAATTTAACAGCCAGAATTAAAATAGACCATTTCTTGTGTTTGATTTTCTATCTGGCTAACACTTCTGGTCTTACTAATGAAACCAGACTAACAACATGGATTATCTAAGTCACAAGTTTTGGATGGAACCTTATTTTTTCTGGACAGCAGTCAATTCTGTACATACACTGACAGTATGGCGCAGTTATCAGAACATTTAAAATAGATTATAAAACACTGTAGTGTAAACAGTGAAATTGGGAAGGACAGTGCCAACTGAGCATAATCTACAAGTACAAAAACACTGGAGGATTTCAGAGGTGTATAAAACAGTCTCTCTTGCTACCATTAGCCATACATAATCATCATCTTCTGGATTTCCAGGCAGTTCTGGAGTAAGGAGTAGTCCTTTTTTTATCGGGTGGTTTGAAGTAAGAATAAGCTGGTGGTGCTGGATATTCCGCATCTGGATTCTCTGCCATCATTTTCAGCTTGGCTTCAATAGCTTTTATTTTTGCACTGACACTGGAAAAGGGAGAGAGTTTGAAGAGATAAGTCTAGCTTGTCTTTTACCAGAGACCAGAACACTGTTCTCAAATAATCCAATATCTCTTGCATCAGAATATTCAGGCATATCAGGAGAAGAACAGGCGTGGGCAATAAGCAGCCCACGGGTTGACGTGGTTCACTAGGGTTAGCCCCTGACAGGCTGCTGGAGCTTTATTTACCTGCGTATCCTCAGATATGCTTGCAGCTCCTATTGGCCGTGGTTCACCATTTCCAGCCAATGGGAGCTGCGGAAAGCAGTGCAGAACGGGACACCGCTGCTCACCGCTCCCATTGACCAGGAATGGTAATCCACAGCCAACCGGAGCTGTAAGCAGCTGTATCAGCAGACTTGCAGGAAAATAAACAGCTGGCAGCCCACCGGTGGCTAACTCTGGTGCATCCTGTACGGCCCGCAGGCCACTTCATACCCACCCCTGAGTTAGAGGGAGATTCATGTTAACTTCATAAAGGGGGTAAAAGTGGTAACCAAGAATCTATTAGGTTAAGTTCTGAGCTACAGTTGCACTTGGAATGCTCTGAATGTTTTGACGAGTGGGAGATCTGACCTGCATTACTGCACAACAAATTAAGGGTCCCCTTCACACTCAGATATTCTCGTTTGCTTTGACCCAGGGAAGCATGCCTAAAGTCTTTGCTCTATATGCAAGTTATGCTACCTTATAACCCGTCTGAGCAAGATGTGATACCACCCCAGAGTCAGCCTCATACAGAGCCACTGGGAGTCCCAGGCTGTGTCTACACTGGGCCACTTATTCCGGAAAATCAGCCGCTTTTCCAGAATAAGCTGCAAGCTGTCTACACTGGCCCCTTGAATTTCCGGAAAAGCACTGACGACTTACTGTAAGAAATCAGCTGCTTTTCCGGAAAAACTATGCTGCTCCCGCTCGGGCAAAAGTCCTTTTTCCGGAAAACTGTTCCGGAAAAGGGCCAGTGTAGACAGCACAGCAGTCTTTTCCGCAAAAAAGCCCTGATCGCGAAAATGGCAATTGGGGCTTTTTTTCCGGAAAAGCGCGTCTACATTGGCCACGGACGCTTTTCCGGAAAAAGGGCTTTTCCAGAAAAGCATCCTGCCAATGTAGACGCTCTTTTTCCGGAAATACTTATAACAGAAAACTGTTCCATTTTAAGCATTTCCGGAAAATCATGCCAGTGTAGACGTAGCCCCCGGGAAAAATGCAAGCCAGGCACTTCCTTCAAGCTTCAATGGCATTTTCCAGCCTTAATATACACTTAATAATGTGTCAGGGGTTTTACGTATCAATAAAGATAAAAGTTAAGGGTCAAAATTGCTCTGGATCAGATCAGTTATTTTGCAGCAGGACCCATGTTCCCTAAGATACAGTAGTTACAGTAACTGGTTTTAGTTAGGATCCAGAAAACAAAAGAAAAAAGCTGCCCCAAAGATGGGCCCTTTTCTGCTTCCACTGAAGTCAAAAGGGAGTTTTGCCTCTGGACTGACAGATTTGGCCACATTTTAATTATGTAGGTTCCTACCTTAGGTTAGACTGGGTTGGCTCAGTGCTGGAAGATGGTTCAAGACTGATTGGAAGAATTTTCTCATTTTTATTATGATCGTATCTCTGCAGGTGAGAAAAGAGAATTTGAAGTAATTATATAACTTGAATACCAAGGCTCTGAAACCACCAGGGTTTGCCAACAGAGAGACTTCCAGTCTGGATTAACCTCACTTTATTATGCTGGCAAGCGTCTACACAACTTTTACCAAAAAGCCTTTAAGTTAAACCACATGGTAAAATGTAATGATCCTAGTGAACGTATTTGTTTTATTTGAAAAGGCTTCTGTTTGGAGTTCACATATGTCTAAGTATGCTGTATGATTATCACATGCACTTCATTTTGGATCTTTTAGGCTACCACCATTTCTCAGGTTTAGAATTGCTTCTTAGAAGTATGGTGGTGGGGAAATACTTGAAGTGTAGCATATAATAGAGCCACTGGCCAAAGGTAAGCCTACTACAGGGCACTAATAGATATGGCCTTTGTACAAGGACAGTGCTGAACCAGAAGAGAACCCATAACGCTTGCTTCCTGTTGGAATGCGGTCATATGGAATTCTGCTGTGGAAATCTTCAAAACCCGTTCCATTCAGCAGAAGGCAGTGTGTGAGCCTCTTTTCTGACAGCAACGGGCCTCCTGAAATATTCACAGTGCGTTCTGCTTCCGTATTTCGCCCAAATTCAGGTTTGTTTTTCTGTAAAACTGCTCAAGATGACAGCATCTTGTAAGGTTTCCTTGCTTTTTAAAGCCTTGGCTGTTCATTTTAAAACCATACAGCGCAGCGTTGGCACTGCCTAAAATAAACACTTGTCACAATAAGCAAAAGTCTCCTGCAGTTAAATCTTTCCATTCAGAGAATTGCAAAGACTGTTGCAAATGGAACTAAAGCTTTTTTGCACATTATTTGCCATACTCCCACACTGCTTGGGCATTAGGGTTTTCTGCAGAATTCCTCTCTATGCAGACATTTGCTGTGCTGACTGAAATTCCATTTATGGGCTGACCATTTTTCACGCATGGAGAAACATGTACTCTTCTACAAGAGAGCTACAGGATTTAAGAGGTCATCAAAATAGAGAACATGTTTCCAACATGTTTTCATCATCTAATAAACCATCTTGTTAGTCTTTAAAGTGCTACATAGTCCTGTATTTTGTTTCCAAGAGTTTGTATGTATTCTAAAAATACTGAGCCTTTAGGGTTTGACAAAAAAGCATGGTGGCCCTCAACAAGTAGGTTGCCTTAGTCTTAGGGAATGTGAAAGGTTAACCGGTAAGCATCGCCCTAAATGGGAAATGCTTACTGGCTCTGGTTAACTGGTAACCGACGCAGGCTGGAGCAGCACCCTGCCTGCCGAGGGCAAGGAGCTGCTCCAGCCCTGCACGGGGCCAGCCGCAGATAGGGGCTGCTCTCGTTCACAGCAGCCTCTGTCCGCGGTGGGCCTGGGCACTCCACAGGCAGGGGCTGCTTCAGAGTCTGGAGCAGCCTCTGTCTGCAGGGAGCCCAGGCCCATTGCAGATAGGGGCTGCGAGCCGGGAGCTGGCAGCAGCCCCAGAGCGGGGCCTGGGAGCTGACAACAGTGCCAGCCCCAGCGCAAGGGATGAGGGAAGGAGCCTGGCAGGCTGAGGGCTGCTCCAGGTGGGCTGGAGTGGTCCTCAGCCTGGATCCTGCTTAGTCAGTTAACTGGTTAAACGTCTGGTTAACCTAACGTTTAACTGGTTCACTGATTAACCAACATTTCACATCCCTATTAGCCTTTTACACAAATACAGCATGAAAGGTGGGAGAATTCCATATGTAACAATCTACGTTGGGTAGTTTGCATTCAACCGCAGCAAGTCGCTCCCAAAATCTGGTTTTCCCAAAGAAAGTTGCTTTGTTAAATACAACTAGAAAAGACCCTAAACTGAAGAAATTAAAAGATAAGAACACACGAACAGCCACAGTAAATCAGACCAATGGCCCATCTAGCCCACTATCCTGTCTTCCAACAGCGGCCAATGCCAGGAGCTTCAGAGGAATGAACAGAACACGGCAATTATTGAGCAACCCATCCTTTCACATCCACGCTCAGTTTCTGGTCATCAAAGGCTAGGGACACCCAGAGCAGGGGGTTGCTTCCCTGACCTTCTTGGCGAATAACCATTGATGAACCTCTTCTTCGGAGCTCATCTAATTCTTTTTTGAACCTAGATCTACTTTTGGCCTTCACAATATCCACTCGCACTGAAGTACAGACACTCCCTGAGCTACAAGCATCTGACTTACAAACTTGCCCACATACAACAGAAGCTCACCTGCTGCCGCAAGGAGCAGGCAAGAGGCACAGGTGGTGGTGAGCAGCGTGAGTGATGGCTGAAGGACTCCAGAGGAGCAGAGGGCAATTGTTCAGCCAGTGGCTGGAGAGAATTGGTGCTTCAAAGAGGCACCATATAACACCACTATTTCTCTCCAGACACCGGCTGCATGGCTCCTCCCTGCCACTCCAGAGTCCTCTGGCTCATGATTGCACTGTTCACTGCCTCTTGCTGAGTGGGTACAGTTGGTGGGGACAGGAGTTATTAGCTGGGAAATGGGGCTGATGCACAGCCCTCGGCGGGAGGGAGCATCAGCCAGAAGTCCCTTTACCTCCTCGTCCTTCCCTAATTAACCCTGCCTTTCCTCAAGCACTAGTATTCAAGGTTAAATAAACTATTTCTACTATTTTTCTATTTCAGCTCCATCATGGGCTAAATAGGCTTTTGCGGGCTAGTCTGAGAACCTATCATTTATAACATCATGTCTATGGGAAAACGTGCAACACGTTCCAAACAACCAACTTACAAATGAACTTTGGAACACAACCCGTCCGTAAGTTGGGGACTTCCCGTACTTCCATTAAGCCTGCTATTAATTGGGTAACCCCTGTGCCTTGTGTTATGGGAAGGGCTAAATAACGCTTCCTGGTTCACTTTCCTCAGACCATTCATGATCTTACAGAACTCTACATCCCCCCCTTAGTCAGCACTTTTCCAAGCTGA
This sequence comes from Pelodiscus sinensis, assembly GCF_052426305.1. Taxonomy (NCBI): domain Eukaryota; kingdom Metazoa; phylum Chordata; order Testudines; family Trionychidae; genus Pelodiscus; species Pelodiscus sinensis. Next base: position 20,888,291 of record NC_143074.1, on the reverse strand, counting down.
AAAGTCCCAGTCTGTTAAAATTCTTCTCATGTGGAAGTTGGTCCATACCCTTAAATCATTTCTATTGCTCTCTTCTGTACCTTTTCCAATTCTTATGCATCTTTTTTGAGATAGGGCACCAGAAGTGAAGCCAGCATGGAAGGTGTTGGTGTACCACGGATTTATATCATGGGATTCTCCAGCTTCCTCTCCAGAGGTGCGGACTTCCCCAGTTCCCAACAGGTGCTCTGCCTCAGGCCTTGCCCTCCTCCCATTTCTTCTTGCCTCTTTCCGCTCCTCTCCCCATCTCTTCCGGCTATGCTACCCACCCCCCGTGCCACCTGAATGCTCAATCTGCAGTTGGTGGGAAGTGTGGGGAGGGTGAGGCAGGGGCTGACTGCGAGGGTGGGTGGTGGAAGAGCTCATCTGCAGGGCTGCTGAGCACCAACAATTTTTTTTTCATGGGTGCTCCAACTCTAGAGCATTGAACAAATGCTTCCCCAACACTGTTAGCCTTTTTGACTGCTGCTGCACATTGTGGAGATGTTGGAGATCAACTATGATGCCAAGATTTCTTTCTTGAGTGGTAACTGCTAATTTAGATCCCATCATTTTGTACGAACAGCTGGGATAACATTTTCCAGTGTGCATTACTTTGCATTTATCAGTACTGATCAATCAATATTTGCAAACAGACCTTACCACCGTGCCTCAGACCAAAACCAACATGTGTCAAAATGAAAGGTAAAGGTGATTTGCTTTTTAAAATCAGAAGTAATAGACTCTACCACCTGCAGACAAAAGAATCCACCACTTTTAGGAAGCAGAACAGAAAAACTAGTAAATGCAGAATCATTGACCCACCCAGTCCCAAAAAGTACTGGGGGTGATCTATATCCTCAGACTTCCAGACAAAAAGCACATCATTAGCTAATCTTTTGTGGGCAAGTTGTTATGGAGATTTTAAGACCTTCTTCTATAGTTCCTGGGACAGGGTGGTAGAGAGGATGCTGTTTTTGACGGATTCCTGTGTACCAGCTCCCATCTTTCTAAATTATATGAGTATTATATAAATACAATTGATACAAACCTGTCCTTTACTATGTGGCATAACTGATTTTTATGACACAAGTCAAGCAGTCTGTAGGAAACATTTAACACACAATTTCTAAAGGGTCAAAATACAAAAGGAATAAGATGGCCAGCAACAGTCACGTAGCAGAATGATACCAGCTATGAACAAAGTAGAAGCTGAAAATAAGATCACACATGAAGCTTAGGTAAGTTCTGAATGCTTAAATGAAAAGTTAGAGGACAATTATGCAACTCTCCCTGCTTTTGATATAGCACAGAGATAGGATTTTTTTCTCAAATTATTCATCCTCATAAGGCAGTTAACGTTTGCAGTAGAAAGCTTACCTTTACTTGTGCATGTGCCCACCGCACCACCAGCTTTTTGGAGAGGGCCAGTTTACCATTGAGACATTGGATTGCTCGTTCTGCTTCCTGCACCAAAAGACAGTTAACTAAATAAACCAACTCAATCTTTTATCAAAATCTAAGGACCCTTTCTTGCATGTATGAGATTGATGTACGTTAGTTATCCCTGTCAATCATACAATCTATGCTACAGTTCAGTTAGTGTTTCTGGGAACCCTAAGCACCCATACAAGTTACTATATCCTTATAAACTACTGCAGAGATTACTCATAAGGCTTTTACTCATGGCAGAATAAAAACATTACAGAAACTTCCAATAAAGAACAGTGTTTACATTGCTCAGTTACCTATGGGAAACACCTGCAATTTACTATTTGTATCTCTCTCACTAAGGCTTGCCTAAACTATGGGTTTTACACCTATTCTGTTAAATAATTAGTATTACAAAGATTTGAAAATTAGACAAAGGGATAGACTATGAAGATCAGCCACATACTAGAGATGTCAATGATTAACTTTATTAGGTGATGCTTACGAGTTAGCCAGTGGCCAAGCTGGGCTGGAGCAGCTTCCCAACTGCCCCATGTAAGTGGCTAACGGGTTAAACATAACGTTTAACCAGTTAACTGACTAAATGGGATTTTACATCCCTACCACGGACGAAGCAATATAATCACTGTTTTCCTGAATCCTTAATATTAATTGGCTGATTCAGGCCAGGTTCTAGTAGATCCTGCTATTTCTTCCTACCCAACTTGTCTGTCACGGCCTCTGAAAAATGAGTTTCCAAAAGGTTCCATTCAATTGCAGAAGATGGTGGAGGAGGGAGGAAATGACAGTCAGTCTGTTGTTAGCTTGAACTCAGGAGTTAATTTCTTGCTCACTACTTTAAAAAGCCTTAAAGTTCAAATTACAACTGCTTCTTACACTTATTCTGCTGCCCCAAAATGCTTCTATGCAGTGATCCCACTACTATTAACCTTCATGGCTGTATTATTTTCCCAAGTTCCTCCCTATCCTGCATCAGCGGTCCAATGTTACTTCCTGAGCTATCAGGGAATGATACTGAGCTGTATGTTATGGCTTTATTCCACCTCCTGATTGGTGATACAGCAACAAAAGAGGAAGGCCACACAAAACAGACACTTTATCCGTGCAGCTCCTTGCAGCTGCATCCAATCCTAGTTGAACTGTGACACCATTTGTGACCATAATAATACAGGCAACCGAAATGTCAACCCATGCTTTAGAGTATAAAATAAGCCCCACAGGGATCAGGAGGGAATATTTCCTTCCCCACATTCCCAACAGATGGACAGCATTACACAGGTGGAGAGTTGTACAAGGGTGGGGGTTTGTGTCTTCCTGAAGCATCGGGGCTAGAAGAGCAAAAAACCGGGAGGAAATAGCAGTGGTAGCGCTAGGTTTAGTATGCCACATAATTTGAAACTAAGAATTTATACCGGTTATTAACAAGCACCTTCAGTCTATATTAGACCACTCTGCACTCAATCTAATGGCTTGCTCATCCCAGTTTTCGCCAAAAAGCTTTAGCAAAACAGCCCCAGGGAGGCAGTGGGGAAACCACCTCTGTTACTTGTGGGGACTGCACCATATGGGTGGGATGGGTATGCTGAGGGGTTTATGTATTGAAAGGTGATCAGGCACTTTCTTTTTTCCTTCATTATTGTCTTCCATCTCATCTTTCAGTTGATGTAGTTAATTTAGACCATAAAGATAAATCAGCCTGTCACAAGGATCAAATGTTACTAGGGGAAAAAAAAAAAGCCAATGTACCTGTTTAGTTTCAAAATTCACAAAACAGTATCCTCTGGGCTGCCCCTCCAATGCACCTGACTTATGGAAGAGAAAGTCAAATTGCTTTACTTTGCCAAATTTCTGGAGGAGTTTGAGGAGGTGATATCTGAAAAGAAAAAACACAACACAGACATTTATAGGCAACCTTTCACATGAAGTTACAGCAAAGAAACGTAAAGAGTGAAGAAGGCACTGCATATACTTCAGCATCTTAAATCCTGTATTGTGCTCTCTCTTAAGCGTATGCTCTCACTTCCAGATATTTGCCAACCAGTCTAGCATACATCAGCCCTCTGATAGTCACATCTCAGAAGTACCCAGTGTTGCCAATGGCTATTTTGTCAACTCAGAACATAAAAGCCTTAGAATGTATCCATCTCCAGCAGTACCATCTGAATAGTTTGCAATCTGGGCTAAGATATGATCAATCATATTCGCTTCATACCAAAATCAGAGAATCAGCAACATACTGAAGGCCAAGACTCCATAAAGCAGAGGCTGGAGGCCACGGATGCACAGAAAAATCAGTCGGGGCCTGCACACAAGTGAGAAGTAAAAACAAAAAACCCAACCCCTCGCTGACGCTGTGGCCACCGTCTGAGGAGGAGAAAGACACTCCCCGCTTTCCCCTCCCACACCAGCCTAGCAGATTTTGTACCCTCCAGCCCTGCGGTTGGATGGTGGAGGGGCTGGAGTGCTAGTGCAGGCTCGCCCATGCTGAGGAGGCCCCTGAACCTCAGGGGCCAGATCCAGGAAAGCAGGGGGCCGTATATGGTTCCCCATCCTTGTCATAAAGGGATCGAGAAGTAACAGAAGACCAGATGAAAGCTGTTAATGTTTTACTGGTTGAGGCATACAAGCACTGACATGCTCTACTTGCTTAATTTCCACTGTGGACATGAAGGTTGCAGGCACGTCAATTATTTTTGTAAATGTGTTTTGTTAAGCAAAATCTAAAACTCAGCTATATAACTGCACATATTGCTTAAGATTTTGTGCTTGATGTGTTTGTTTTGCAGGTTAGTGCACCAGACACACAAACTAAGGACTAATTTTGTTAGGTGAAAGTTAATTCTGCAAGTTCTCTGAACTTTTGTTGTTTCCCTCCACCACAGTCTCTGAATGATGGCAGTTGATTTGAGAAGAAACTAAATGGACTAACGCTTTACTGGGCCAGACTTCTTCCTCCACAACATGAAATAATACCTGGAGTAACTGCAGCCAGACCTCATTGTGACTTGCTGTACAGATGTAGCAAGTCACATGACTTCTCCGTGCCTATTTTCCACTATGTTAAATGGGTAGAATACTTGCCTCTCTACCTCAAACTTAATATGTGCAACACAATGAGATTCTTGAGTGAAAGAAAATAAAAATTAAAAGCTGCCTATGCACAAACTCATAAGTTCAATTGTTAATCCACAACTGCCAATGTACCAAGGACTTTCAGCAAGATACATGAAAAGTGAGGATACACAGACCTTTTCCCTAATTAAAGCCGGTTTCAAACATTTTTTCAGGCTAAAGGCAAGAGAGTTCCTGGAAACTAAGTAATCTTCCAGGACTGGCTAAAGTGGACGTGCAGGATGTGTGGTGTTTAAAGGGTGAAGGTGCAGCAAACTTTCAGGCCACTGGTAGATGTGAAAGTTGTTTTGGACAGGATTAAAGCATATTTTAATTGATTATCAGAAAAGCCTTCCACCTCTTACAAGCACAGATGAAATACTGATATGATTATCTAAACTATGTTCTGCCAAAAGACTTGTAAACACAATCGCTGCTCAGGAGAATAGGAGCAAGTTAGACATCAGAAAATATATTTAAAAGCTTCTAAGCAAAAATGATGGAATTAATAAGATGCTGGCAAAGTTCACCACTCTTTCCCTTCCTGTTGCATCCAAAGCCACACAATCAACAAATCCAGACAACTTAACATCCATTTCTAGGATGTGCACTCTTGAGGTGCTAAATTCTTCAAGATATGGAGACCACTCCCAGTCACATCATCCAGACCCAGGAAACTTATTGAAATTCCAGGGCCTTTTGAAAGGCATTTTCACATCATTAAGTAATGTTTTATTAGCTATTTTTAGAAGTATGAAAATAGAGCCCCGACCAAACTGTTCTTTCACCAAATATTGTTTCAAAGTAGAAGGAAACAATGTCTCTGACCATATTTTGTTGAGAAAAAAAACCCTAATTTATATAGCGACCTTGCCAAAGGGAACAGAGTTTGTTTTTCTTATGAAAGCCCACTCATCCAAATAGTGACTATTTATTTTTACTTTCTTGGCAGCAGAGTGGTAGTTTGTAAATGTCCTAAAATACAATAATCTGGAAGATATCTCCAGCAGATTATATTCAGGTCACATTTGACATAAACACCCTTTATCATCAAGCCACAATTAGCCAAATTTCTACAAATGCTGGATAAATCTATTCTGGATGAACTACTCAGAATGGCCGTCTCGTAGGAGTAAAAAATGGTAGGCTCAGAATGCGCCTTTTAGCTATTGATACTTTTAGATCATTAATAATAATCAAAAGTTTAACCAAGGGGGTTTACAAATAACGTGAAATTCAGAAGTGAAGGAAGACTTGCCAAGGAAGTATGTAGTCCCAAAAAGAAGTGGTCTGCTGTAAAAATCCCATGCTTGAAAACTTTATTAGACCAATCACTTGAGCTACATGGAGCTTTGAGCTATTCACACATGTGGCCCTCTCAGATTGCTTCAGCCAACCCCATTTTCCACTTCCTGTCATCTGATGCAAATGTGAGACAAACCAGCAGCTCTCCCGTTTCCTTTTCCGTTGGCCTTCCTCCTGGCACCCTGAGCGCTATTCAAACACACTCAAGGCTTCCTCTGAACAATGCTATTCCAAGGATACTGAAAAGGTACCGGGCCACATGCTAAATCTATTACTGGGAATTTTCCCCCATAGGGAGCCAGTAAAATGTCTTAACAATAACTTATGTAAACATTGTTTTCCAGGTAAAACTCATCAGGTTAGAATCTTAGACAAGGAACTGCACAGTGGAGTAAGGAGAAAAACATACTACGGGCTGGAACTCCCAAAATCAGGACTCCCTCATACGGCAACATCCATGGTCCAGCAGGACCACGAGCGTTCCTGGACCAGGGAGTCTCGGCTGGGAGTCCTAGTGGCAAGAGGGCTGGTGGCTCATAGCTTGGCGGGGCTGGGACCAGTGCAGCAGGGACTGTGGCAGTCCCAGGAGCAGGGCCGGGGATATGGCAGCCGCAGCAGCACCGATAGTGGGGCCACGGACACGGCAGCCCTGATAGCGGGACTGGCGCAGTCCAGGCTACTGGAGCCGCAGCAGCATGGCAACCCGGTGGGGAAGCGGGTGGGTGGCTGGGGCTGGCAGCGGGGCACGAAGGTAATGTGGGGAGCAAGTGGTCTGGGGAGCAGGGGATCTCCTCTGGTCCAGCAAATTCCCTCATTCGGGACCAGTCAGCTCCCGAGGGTGCTGGGACAGAGAGGTCCAACCTGTATGGACGCTTACACACAGAGTCATTCCTTGGCTACTAAGAAAATGGAAGTCAATACATGTGTAACAAAGTAACATCGTAAATACAATATTTGCTTTTTGAAAATATTCTTCAAGTAATTATCTCAGAATGATTTAGACACAATTAGCCTCAATTGCTGTAAGGAAGGCACTTTAAAAAAAATGAATAAAGAAAGACACAGAAAGATTAAGTATCACATCACAGCAGGTTAGTGGCAGAGAACAGAATCCAGGTGTCTTAACACCTAGTACTCCACTAACTCCTAGAACAGAAGTTTGCAAATTGTGGTCTGTGAACAATAGATGGTCTCTGGAGGACTTGCTAAATAGTCATACACAGATGTCTGGTCAGGTGACAAAGTGGAGAAAAAAGGGCTTTTTAAAACCAGATTGGTTTAATGTTTGTCTTTATTTTTAAAAAGACAATCATATTTGTCTTTTTAAAAATAAACCAATTTAAAATTAATGTTGAAGTTTGACAGTCTGTATTAAAGGCCTACATTTACTATAATCTATTAAAATAATACAGCCACTCCCTGAGTTACGACCACCTCCACTTACGACCATCCGGACTTACGACCAAAGCGAATTACGAAGGGTGATCTGCGCTTACGAACAGTGCAGTGCGGTCGCCATGTAACTCTATGGGATCTGAGTTACGAACACTTCGAGTTATGGACCAAGTGCTGGTCTGTAACTTGTTCATAACTCGGGGAGGGACTGTATAAATAAAAACAGTGTTTAAGCAGTACATGTTTGCTGCCAAAGTTTAAAGAAAGTCAAACCACTGAACTGGTAGACGTTTCTGGCTAATCACCCACAATCTGAGTTTGTTGAAGTGCTAAACCTGCTTTTGACAGCAATATTCTCTTCTGCACCTGCAGAATATTTAATTTCAGTTTATTTTACTAGTTTACTTCAATGACTAGGCCTTTTAAAGTTAAGAAACCGATTGTGAGCTGAAAAAGCAGGACAGCTACTTAAATTGGAAGAGAATAAAAGTGAAATGAGAGGATGAGAGCTACTAGTTCTAATATCTTAAAGGACCTGGTGACTAGAAACTATCAGGTGAGTTCACAAACTATAGATACTTTATATAATTAATCAGCTTTAAAACAAAGTGTTTTGATGTATTTTTCTTATGTATGCCTCGAAATTGAGAAAGTTTTAACTAAACAATTTAAAAGGCCCTATTTGTGCATTTTACTGAATTCCAATGTTCGTCCAAATACAGTTTGATACAAATCATAAGTATTCGTCATACTCTGGTGAACAAAAAAATTTATCACTCTCTATTTTCTAACAAAAGATGAGGAGAATTTAAGACCTGAATAAATGCATGTGAAAATATATACTTGCTTAAATTTGGGGTGGGAAACCTCAGGCCCAGGGACTGGATGCAGCCCCTGGCTTGCCTGGATCCTGCCCCCTAGTCTCAGGGACTGCCCCCAGCACTGGGGAGCCCGTGCTGGCACTTAAGCCCCTCAGCTGCCCCACTGTGGGGCTGGAGCACTCAAAATCTACTAGCCTGGGCCCCCCTAGTCTCTGGTGTGTGGCAGCTCCTGACTGATTTTTCTTGGGTCCCCACCCCTGTCTTAAATAAATGTGATAGTGCAGCCTCTTGGTTTGCAAACAATCACCAAATTGAACATAAAGGCAACATTTAACTGCAAGTGAACATGTACAGTTATCAACCAGTGATACTCAACCTCTCTTTAGGAACAATCTACCCACCCAACATGTGCTGGCTTACCCTCTTTCTAGCTGCTACCCTGCATTAGATGCTTCCTAATACTATTTTTCCATATAAACATTTGAGATTACAAAGAGAGGTCTGTGCAAATATAACTGGGAGAGGGCATGCCCATGGAAATCTCTCTATTAAGCCACAGTACATATAATGAAAAAGAGAGAAATCCACAATAGAATAATTGCCATGGTATCTGCCATTCTGATAATTTTTAGATAGGAAATAGTCTCCTGAAATCCACATACTAGTGGTTAAGTAATATGCAGGAAGCAACACTCCCTACGCTTAAGTTCCAACTTTTTAATATTCATAACTGTACTGTGAGATTTGTGCTCAAACTTGCACATTTTCTACTGGCTTTACAGCACCCAGTTTGTGGCTATGGATTGCTTTTAAAGGGTTTCAATACTAAGTTCAGTGTTGGGACATCCATTTAAATAAATAAATATAAACCCTGTTCTTTTTGAGGGAATCACAATATTAGCATCAAGAAACTTTACTCAATTACAAAAAGAGGGAATGTAAAAATTCCAGTAGGCAGTTCCCTGAAAAAAATTGAGATCTGCTGCAAACAAAGATTGTCATTTAGTTTTTAGATGTGCTTGTTTCCCTGATTGGTAAGCATAACTAAGATCCCAATGAAAGGCAAGAAAAAGCAAATAGACACAGAGGTGATCAAGAAAAGGCAGGAGCCAAGAGATCTCTTCTGATATGTAAACATTTAGTGTAGTGCCATGATTAAAGATTCAGTTTCTTTACTCAAAGTGGAACGGGGAGCTGCAGAGAAGTAAACTGAAAGGCTGTTTAAAGCCTGTACATGGTTTCGTCCTCTGCTGAAATGATTACATCTTTACCATACCACTCAGCAAAAAAACTAGCAATCCCTGAATTTACAGCAACAATACCCTGGATTACAGGAGGAACTACAGTACTTTTCCTCTTTCACTGTCAATGAAAACAGAATACTCTCCTACCTTTTTTATGCTAACACTAGAATACACATAGATCTTAACACAGAATTACAAAACTTTAAATGAACTTGATTAGTTTAAAAACATATATTGCCAATAACGAGGAATTTTTTTAGTGACTATCTTTAGTGTTGGGAAAAAACCTCAGCACAAGTATAGAATGAGTAGCAGCTATGCAAGAGTCACCCACAACTACTCACCAATGTTTCAATCCTTTTAGAGAGGGACCACTGCCGAGGGTGAAAGTGGAATTCAGCCTTCTGCCTCAGATGAGATTATCAACAAGTGGACCAATTAATGCAAAAGTAACAGTGCGTTTTTGGGGGGTAGGGGGGGTGAACACCTGATCACCAGAAGGAAGTGAACTGAGACTGTAACACACCAAACTAATTTCACACAGGACACCTAAGAGCTGCCAGATGGTAACAACATTCAGTCATTATTAAGATAGGCTGGATTTGAAGTGATGATCTACAATAAGAGGCTCTAACAAAACATCTTAAAACAAGATGTAAGAACACTGCAGGAAGGAATGTCAGAGGAAGTTATACAGCCAATCTATTTAACAAGCATACTATACTTCTTCCCTCACGCTGACCCTGCATCCTGAATCCCCAAGGACTTTACAAACAAATATTTCCAAGAGGCCATATATCTAATCACATCATCTCGTGCAATTATTGAATGCAGACAAACCAAAGAAATACAACTGTGGGGCAAAAATGGTAATTAATGCAAAAGAGGTGGCAGTAGCCTAGAGCTGAACGATTGAAGAGGATATTACATTAATGATGGTCTCCACTTAGAGACACTATTAGAACACTGCTCTGTTAAAAGCAACTGCACTCAGAGCAAAAATGGATCACTTGCAAAAACATAAGGAGCAGAACAAAAATTGGTTCCATGACTGAGACACATAGGTTCCCCCCCCAGACTATCCTATTTACTTGAAGTGTGTAAACCTTTGATCTATAAAAAATGCCTAAGATTTTTAGTGTGCTGTACAACTAGCATCTCATATTTTTACAGCAATCCACCTACATCCCTGAGATTTTAACTGTACACTTCAACTGTTCAGATGTGTTAACATAATATTTAATTTGCATTTAATCATTCCAAGGCCAGGGAAGTGTGATGCTTACACAAATAATGTGACAGCAAAATTTAAGAGATTAGGGTCATACTATATTCTTTGTAGCAGCTGTTCAGTTAACTGACAAGGACAAGATAGTAAAATATCCACTGGGATCTTTCTGCAAAGTGTCCCAATAAGTCTCAAGTTACTGAACACATTTTAGAAAATAAAAGGGCTCTTTTCATCTCCAGATTTCTAGTCTGAAAAGTGACTCATGGAAACATCGCATAAAATGCACTAACACTGTGGCCACATGAATTCTCTCTTATGATAACTGTAGAGCAGGAGCTGTTCTCTGTATCTGCTGTCCACTTCTGGAACCCTTTCTTACTATTTCTCTAGAAGGTACTGAACCATGGTAATACTCAAGTACTATCCTGGCACCCAGGGATATCCAGATGAAAACAAATCAGCAATTCAGGCTAAACACACTATTGAAAACCACTGAGTTAGAGCAATCTGGGGTCCACAGATGAGAAAGGTGAAAACCATTGTTCTAATCCATTATATTATCTTCTAGATCACTTACATATTGAATCACAAAACAGAAAAGGCCCTCCTTACACTACTGAAAATACCATGTTGATGCCATAAATGACAACACTTTAGTATCCTTCTCTTCCCTAAAAGGGCCAGGAGGACTTATCTACTGTACATTTATAAATCTTAAATGATGTTCTCCAATATTTTACTTCCAAGTGAAATTAAAAGTAGTAAGTTTAACACTTCAGTATACAGTGGGTAGTGGTGACAGGGCCTGATTAAGACCTTTAGAGGCACTAAGCACTGAAAAGATTATGGTGCACCTCCCCCTTATGTAATTCAAAATAAAAACAATACTATACCATAAAATCTCTTCTTTTTTTCTGTGTCCCTGCTAGAAACCCTAAGCTCTGAAAAGATTATGGTGCCCCCCCCCCATGTAATTCAAAATAAAAACAATACTATACTGTCAAATCTCTTTTTTTGGTGCCCCTGCTTTGCTGGTGCCCTAAGCATTTGCTCCGTCTGCCTATTGGGTAATCCAGCCCTGAGTAGTGAGTAAAATCAACTGGGAGTCAGGTGAAGGCTTCTTCAGCTCATGGATCCTAGGCTAGCCCTTTCACTGGATGGTCCATCTTTCTGATTGCCATTAGTCATTATATACTACCTACCACATGCATCTGACGAAGTGGGTCTTTGCCCACGAAAGCTTCTGCTCCTACACTTCAGTTAGTCTATAAGGTGCCACAGGACTCCTCGTCGCTTTTGCAGATTCAGACTAACACGGCGACCCCTCTGATACGTCACTCCTAGTTTTAATTGTCCCCAACAAGCACTCGTTCTGCTTTCCTTGGGATGCTAATGTAAACACGGTCTAGGCTAGGCATACAAATCTGATGGCCGTTCAATCTGACTTGGTATACAGTATTAGCAGCTTTAGAGACGATTGCTAAAGCATCCTTAGGCAAATCTTCAGCAGCAGCAGCAGCTAGACACTTCTACTGACCACTCGCAGGAACAGGGTGGGACTGGAGGCCATGCAGGAAACAGGGGCTGTTTTAAGCACAGTGTATTAACGCTCATGTTAAAGATTAGCCACAGGCGCGTGGCAAAAGGCGGCGGGCAAGGCTCTGAGGACGAGCAGCGCCTCAATGACCCAGTATCGCCAGGAATCATGGCGGGGCCACCCCCCCTGCGGAAGGAGGGTCAGAGGGCCGGGCGGCTGGGGAGGCGCCGCTCTGTGGCCGGGGACTTACTCGGTGATCTTGGGGTCCAGGTTCCCGATCCACAGCCGGTGCCCCTCTTGCAGGGAGCCCTCCGACAGGATGGAGGCGTTCTCCAGAGGCAGGGCGCCGATCTCCGCCGCCATCAATCTGGGCAGGGGACACACAAGCGGCGAGGGCCGGTCAGGCTGCGGGTCCGTCCCGCCGTGCCGGGGAGGGGCCTAGGCGGGGCTCTAGGTCGCGGGGGTGGGGGGGGGGACGACGCGGTGACCGGAACCCGGCCAGGCCCAGCAGGCGGGGCGGGGAGGCCGCTGCCATGGTGAGGCGGCGGGCAGGTGGAGGCCGGAGCGGCCGTTGCCATGGTGAGGCGGGGGCGGGGTGACGGCTGTTGGCCGTTGCCATGGTGAGGGGGGGGGACACGCGCCGCACCGGGCCGGCCACACTCACCAGGGGCCCGCCACTCCGGACCGGCGGCGCAGCGTCGGCTCCGCTCCCTTGGGCCCCGCCCCTGCCCGGGGTAGTGACGCGGCACGCCGACGTCTGACGCAAGGACGTGTCGCGGGGGGGTGACGCGAGCGCCGCGCGAGGGGCCGAGCGGCGAGCCGGAGCGCGAGGCCCAGCGGCGGAACCCGAGGCACCGAGCAACGCAAACCAGAGCAGTGGGCGGGGCTTAAGGTCTGGGGCGGGGCGGGGCGGGGCTGAGAGAGCAAGGGAGCGGCCTGAGGGTGGGGGCGAGATTGAGTGAGCAGCGTGAGCGCAGGGCCCTGGGGGGCGGGGCTCGGGGGGAGCAGTGGGAGGAGCTGTGCATCACGGGGGCGGGGCTGGAGACTCGGTGGGCGGGGCTGGGGAGCAGTGGGAGGAACTGTGCATCACGGGGGCGGGGCTGGAGAGCAGTGGGAGGAGCTGTGCATCACGGGGGCGGGGCTGGAGAGCAGTGGGAGGAGCTGTGCATCACGGGGGCGGGGCTGGAGAGCAGTGGGAGGAGCTGTGCATCACGGGGGCGGGGCTGGAGAGCAGTGGGAGGAGCTGTGTATCACGGGGGCGGGGCTGGGGAGCAGTGGGAGGAGCTGTGCATCACGGGGGCGGGGCTGGAGACTCGGTGGGCGGGGCTGGGGAGCAGTGGGAGGAACTGCGCATCACGGGGGCGGGGCTGGAGAGCAGTGGGAGGAGCTGTGCATCACGGGGGCGGGGCTGGGGAGCAGTGGGAGGAGCTGTGCATCACGGGGGCGGGGCTGGGGAGCAGTGGGAGGAACTGCGCATCACGGGGGCGGGGCTGGAGAGCAGTGGGAGGAGCTGTGTATCACGGGGGCGGGGCTGGGGAGCAGTGGGAGGAGCTGTGCATCACGGGGGCGGGGCTGGAGACTCGGTGGGCGGGGCTGGGGAGCAGTGGGAGGAGCTGTGCATCACGGGGGCGGGGCTGGAGAGCAGTGGGAGGAGCTGTGTATCACGGGGGCGGGGCTGAAGACTCAGTGGGCGGGGCTGGGGAACAGTGGGAGGAGCTGTGCATCACGGGGGCGGGGCTGGGGACTCAGTGGGCGGGGCTGTGCACTAAGAGGCAGAGCTCTAGGAGTGGGTTGGCTGGGGGACAAGGGGTGGAGCTTACACTATGGGGTGGAGCTATGCACGAGGAGGCAAAACTCTGGGAGGCAGGGGTGTGGTTTGCACCAGGAGATTGGGCTTGGGGAGCAAGGAGTGGGGTTGTGTAACTGGTGGGCAGGGAAGGGGTTCCTGAGGCTGGATGCCCACTTAGCCTGAATTTCTGATCTGTGACTTCATTTGAGGTCACAGTGATGCGAGAGTCTGTTAAGCTTGAGGTACTGCAGGGTGATCTGTAAAACCCAGGTCTTGGCAACCCTTGGCTGGTAAAGATCCCTAGACATTTATTGCTAACACCACAGTGTGAATGCCTCCCCATAGCCCAAAACAGGAAACTATCTTCTTCCTCCCCCATTTCCTATTGCTGTTTTTAGCTGGGTGTGGTATTTCTCACTTCCTGTCCTAAACCACAGGGCAGTGTTTGTGTGGCTATCGACCAGCCACCACATCCTATTCTTTCTTTCTCTCGATATAATTGAATTATGCTGCTAATTCTCACTAGTGGTGTGTTTTACAATAGTTGGTATTTTTATGTAAGTCCCAACTCCTGGATTCGTGTGAATAAGTAAGAATTCCAGCAGTCATTTAATGTTTTTAAAAAAGGTTCACAGCTCCTCCTGGGTGCAGAGAAGTGCTTGGAAATGTGACCTATAAGGACAGTAGGTGGAAATTCAAAAGCAAGAAGGCAAATAAAAAGAATCTCACACTCCTTATTTCTACATGATATTTTTAAGCCATTCTCATAATATTTGAATGCTTGGGGTTGGCAGTAGCGTATTACTGCTGCTATTCACTTGTTTTGTGGGAGTACTTTGGAAGCTCGGACAAAAATCAGGTGCCTGACGTACATGCCGTAAAGACAAGTAACAAAACAGTGCCAGAGAACTTAGAATCCCGGTGACACAGAGGATGCAGAATTTGGACAAAACACACACAAGGAAGATTAAAAACAGCCATAGTCGGGTCAGACCAATGGTCCACGTCGCTTAGTATCTTGCCTTTGACCGTGGCCAGTGCTGGAGATTCAGGAGGAATGTACAGAAAAGGGCATTTATAGAGTGATTCACTCCTAGCTTCTGGCAGTTAGAGGGTTAGGGTTTCCCAGACCGTGGGTTTGTGTCCCTGACCAGCATTGATAGACCTACCCTGCATGATTTCTCTAATTGTTTATTGAATCCAGTTATACTTTCAGCCTTCACAACTTCCCTTGGCAATGAGTTCCACAGGTAGATACTACATTTTGTGTGTACTTCCTTTTGTTTGTTTTCTACCTGCTGCCTAATAGAAGGGGTATCGGTGATCAGAAGGCTGAGGTAGGGTTTATACAAGGATTTTTAAAGAGGCTAAGGAGACAGATTAGAGTCATTCCAACAATAGGACAGCTCTGGGCGGCCACCCCAGGTCCAGAGTTTTTGTTGGCCCCATAGCAATTGCCCCAACCATCCTATGGATGGGAGAGACCCGGAGGATGACTGGGGGGCCTGGCGGGAAGGCAGCAGGGGACGATTCCATCCCCTCACTCACCATGGCGACAGCTCTGCTCCGCTCCGCTCCGCCACCTTCTCCCGACCGTTGCATTTGACTTCTCAGCGGTGGCAGAAAGCAGAGCACCTGGCTCCTGAGCACTCTGGAGCAGCGGGCTGGGAGGGCGGCACGGAGCAGGTTGCCAGGCCGCTCCAGCTCCTGCTGCGTGAAGTAGGGATCAGCCCCTGCGGCTGCCATGCCCCCATAATTCTTCCGGCTGCGTTACTTGGGGGAGGAGACAGAGCAGGGGTAGGGCCTGCAGTGGTGGTGGTGGTGGGGTTGCCCTGCAGGCAGGTTATAAGGCCTATATCACCTGAGTATCTGAGCATCTCGGGGTGACTGTATTTCATTGGTGGGTGAAATGATTCCTGAGTATATCAATGGGGGTGAATTAGGAATGTGAGCAACTAGTTAAGTAGTCAACTATCCAATAAACAAATGCTTATTGGATAGACAACACACTAGTCGACTAGTCATTTTTCCCCCCCTCCCTCCTTGCTGCCTCTATCGAAAAGAGGCAGCAAGCGGGGGCGGGCGGGAGGAGGGGAGTAAGAGGAAGGGGCACTTCAAAGCGGCAGTGCCTCTTGGAGCCAGGGGCCAGTTGGGGAGTCCCCAGCTGACCCCAGGCTTCATGTGGTGCTTCCGCTTTGAAATGCTACAGGGAGCATGGGGCCAGTGGGGGCTGCCCCGCTGGCCCCATGCTCCCCTCAGCGCTTTCGCCTTTGAAGTGGAGCAACAATCCCAGGGCGCCCTTATCAACTAATCGAATCGTCAATGCAAATCACATCGACGATTCAATTAGTCAGTTAATCAAAATGTAAAGTCCCTAGGATGAATATGAGGAGACCACTCATGGTGACCAATATTGTATTTTTTGCTCCTCTATCTGTCTATAGCCACGTCTTGTCTTAGATTGTAAGCACTTTGGGGGCAGGCTCTTGTTTTGTTTGTCCAGCACCATGGGGGTCCTGGCCTAATTGTATTGCTGTACAATTAATAAGTCATTATCGTTATTTTAAAACGGGAAGGGGGCTGACGGATTCTAGAATCTCAATTTTGTGCCATCAAAAAGGAAATTTAAATCTGTATTCCACTGACAGGTGTAAATAGAGCATCTTGTAAAAAAAAAGTGGTATCAATTCCTTCCAGTATTTTAAGCCTGTGGCTAGAGTTTTCTTCTCATCACAGCCTCCATACCCTACTGGAAGATGCCAGTATTAATGCTGTATAAGCACCTTGGGTCCAGTCAGCCTGCCTTTTAAATCAGCAGTAAAACTGCCATGATGCATTAGGACCAGAATCAGGCCTATTGTGCTCTGATGGATATCATGGTCTTACACTTGAAAATGTAAGATCAATCATTTTTATGGGAAGACTGCCGAGGACGGTACTTGTATCTTCTGTTTTTCCTTTTCCCAGGTGAACTACAGTGAAGTTGTACACCATGGCAATGGCATTAAGGTGCCTCCGTCAGCTGCCTCCCTTGCTTCATAATTCTCTCTCAGGACTCACCAGGCCATCCCTAGAGGTACCTTTGAGGTATACGGCCTTGATCCTTAATGACTGCAGGCAGTGTGTGATCCACCAGACAATGTTCACTAGATATCTAGCTACCAAGAAAGCCAAAGGTAAAGAAAGAAGCCTCTTGACTAGAATTTGCTACCCCGGATTGTGTCTCCCTAATTTGCTGGAAGCAGGTTTTATGTCGTGATGTCGTTTACCTTTTAATGAACATTTCCATTCCACCTCTTCTTCTCCGGAAGCCCCTTTATTATGGCGAACTCAAGGTTTTATTTTCTTCTAAACTTGCCAATAGTTTAAGTTCTTGCACAGCTGAAATGTAATTAAAAAACAGTCACTGAGCACTTCTGTTGCCATGAATGGGATTATTTGCATGAGGAAGGCCATTAGTCCCTGCTCCTGACAGGACTCCCACAAGAATGTACTTCTTTGCAGGATCAGGGCATGAATCTTCATGTGCTACATTGGAATTAGCGTTGCAAAATGCACAGCGTGATACGCAGCTACATTTGGGATCATGGGAATTTACTGTCTTAAAATATATACATTTCAGTTCACGCTAAACTCCTGTTACTAATCTGAAAGTTGTTGCAATGGCTGCTTTTTGTTTTCTAATGTGACTGCTCACTAAAAGACTGTGGCGTTGTGAGTGGTACAGAAATTAATTGTGTGTGCAATTTGCAGCTAAAGGTAAAGGGCAGAACCAAGCCAGAGTGAATATCAATGCTGCCTTAGTTGAAGATATTATCAGTCTAGAGGAGGTAAATTGCGAAATGCAGGCAGTGATCGAAACTCTTAAGGAAGATTTCAGCAAAAATCTCAATATAAGAACCTCACCAGGTCAGTAACTTGCTTGTATAATTCTCTACTGTCTATAAAAAAACCCCACTGAGCCTTTGCAGCCCAGATCTGTGTCTTTAATTTTCTGTAAATTGATTTTCGTTTTATTGAGTTACTCACTGGGCACCCAATTACAGCAACCCTGAAATCCCCAACTAAAGACTTTCTTCACCCTGAGCTTGACCAGGAAGAATCCATTTTTGTTAATAACTTCCTGAAAATGGCTTTTGTAAGTGGGAGATGTCAAAAATGTCTAACGGAACTGTTTGCAGATGTGATGAAGAAGCAAGTTGTCAGCTAATGGTGCAGTAGGGCAGGAAAAATCCAATTGCCATTAAATTAGCCTTTTGGAAATTGCCATCGGGCTGGTGTCTGGCATATGCAGACTTCTTCTGCAATGCATATTTGTGGTTAGTAACCTTTACAGACCCTATTCACTTAGTGAATTCTGTGTTCATAAAGAAACGTGAACATATTTGACCAAGCTACAGTTACTCCAGCACACTGAAGACACGCATTTGTAAGACGTATCCAGTTTCAGGGAGAAAACTTAACATTAAACAATGGCCAAATATGGATCATTCACCACCCCCAACTTAGTCTCTAATGGAGTTAGAATGTGCAGTGCAATTGCTTAACTATTTACTTTAAGCTCAGTTTTTTTTTCCTTTCAATTATACTGATAAAGTGCCCCATCTCCCTTGTGCTTTCTGGCCTGTTAACATTTTGCAGCAGAAACTAGAAAGCAGATTAAGGAGATCTTGGAGTGAAATAAAATACTTTAAATTAGACAATGAACTGCACCTCCTGTGGGGACTTAGTAGAGGAATGCTGCCAGCTTAAAAATCATATAAATCTTCTTTATGTGTGTTATAACAGCTTAGATCATTTATATTGCATGAATTTTAAATAGTTAATTTCCTCTTTACTATTTATATTCTTTGTTTACCTTTTCCATTCTGGCAATGAAAACAAACTAGTCAGTTTCACTTGCTGGTTTTCATGCACTAGCATAATCCTGCCAAGTTTGGATGGCAAAGCCACAGGGGGTTGTATAAATACAAACAACAGGACTGTTTGTTCTGCAAGGGAAGAACAGACATTAAAAATATATTGTCTGTATTTTGCATAACATGAAGAGGTAGGAGTTGGAATGCATATTGTAATTGCAATGCTGTTCAGTTGTTTTAAACATTGTTATTTTGGATTATTTTAAGGGGCTCTTGATCATATAACGGTGACAACAAACGATGGAAAGTTTCCATTAAACCAGCTTGGACAAATCTCACTGAAATCTCCTCAGCTCATTATTATAAATATGGCTAGTTTTCCAGAGGTAAGTGGACATAATTGAAAGGATATGAAGGTCCAAATGCCAGGAAAAGGGGATTGAGCAATTGAGAAGCATAAGTATTGTATCTCCAAAACCAAAAGGAATATAATTACTGTAGGAATAATGGAATGAAACTGAGCAAAGGAAAAATTTAGACTAAATGGGGCAAATTCCACTCCAGTGGAACTAAAACAATTCTTATTGACGTCTTACCTCTGTGTCACTTCCTGATCTTACAGTAACAGAACTCCGAGGGGTTGCTGTGTTAGTTGGAATCTGCAAAAAAACAAAGAGCCCTGTGGCACCTTAAAGACTAACAGGTTTATTTAGGCATAAACTATAAGTTTTTACCCACAAAAGCTTATGCCCAAATAAATGTTAGTCTTTAAGGTGCCACAGGGCTCCTTGTAGTATAAGGACTGGATGTTTCACTACTGAATGTACATGTTGACTTTCCTGTGCTGTCCTGTGTTTTGGGTGCCTCACCTTTGCAGCAGCACTGGAATGTCACCATTGCTAGATGACATACCTACTCCATCAGTATCAGGAGGGAAAACCCTGAGTGAGCCCTTTTAGCCTTGTGGAATAGTCTCCTAGCACTTGAATCATTTAAAACGGGCCTGAATAAAGCTATAGAGAATGTACTATAAAGGGAAATCCTGCTCTGGCAGAATTCTGGCTTGCCATGGCCTGAAACAGGGGTGGGCAAAATATGGCCTATGGGCCAAATGCAGCCTGCCAAACATTTTCCTTCAGCCCTCCATGACCCTCCAGGCCGGGGCTCCCAAAGCCCGGCAGCCCAGTGGAGCACTTAGATAGATAGGCTGCCTGCTTGCTGGGGTCCCAGCCGTACCACTCACGGAAGCAGTGCAGCCGGCTGCTGTCGTCAAATGTGCGTCTGCATGCCCTTTGCAATGAGTCTTTACGTTTACCACTCGCCCCAGCACCATCCACCCCACACACAGGTAGCTGGTCCGTGAGGGGAGCTGGTTTTTAAACTGGCTCCCCTTGTGGACCAGCTCCCACCTGGCACCTTGTGCTGCTGCTTCTGAAACAGAGGCAGCAATGTGAAGTGGCAGGGGGCTCCTCAGGAGTGAGGCCGGAGCGCACTGGCTGCCAGCCCCACCCCCGGGGACTATAGACTAGTCGAGTAAATGAAAAGAATTCATGAGGTTAATCGACTATTAAATTTACCGATATTTAACATCCCTAGTGGAAACAGACCCTTCCCCTCTCGAGCCAAGCCCCATTTGCCTTAGTCATGGGCAATGTTCCGAAAAACCGATTAGATGTTCTGTGAGATGGTTGTTTTTCTAACAGGAGTAGTTCATTTGCGGGAACAGGGTGGGGGTAAAGTTGTATTTTTCTCCTTCCTTTGTCTCAGCCAATGTATATGTTAAACAATATTGCTTCAGCTGAGCATTTCCTTCCCAAAGCCCAGACACCGGTCTGTCACATCACGTGTCTATGGCTTTAAAATGCTGAACTGATTTACTACTTTGGGTTTTCTCTGTTCTCAATGTTTTTAGCTTTTTTTTTTTTTTACTTTTAAGTCCTCTTAAATGCTAGTGATTTACGCCATATTTGTATGCAAATGCAACACAGCTTCAAGGGGTGCCTTGATTGATAAATGATACACACTGTAACGTGGCCTTAGTGTTTGACTGTATGATCAGAAATCCCTGAACAATGGAACCCAACAAAAATCCAGTGTGGGATTGATCCAGGTTGCATTCAAACAGAATGCTTGTCATTCCTGACTACGAGACACACTCTTTGCATCCTTCCCCTAAAGCATCAGCTCTCCAAGTGCTGTACAGGCTGGACCTCCCAAAACCAGGACTCCTTCATCTGGCAACATTTGTGGTCCAACAGGGGGCTGCAGCAGCGCCAGCAGCAGAGCCGGGAACGAGGCAGCTGCGACAGCCCTGGTAGCGGGGCTGGACCGGGGTGCAGCAGCCCCTATAGCAGGGCTGGGGCCCGGGATTGCAGCAGCATGGCAACCTGGCAGGAGGGCAGCTGGGGACGGCAGTCCAGAGGGAAGGTTGCCTGGGGAGCCCGTGACAGGGCACCTCCTCTGGTCTGGCAAATTCCCTCGTTCAGAACCGGTCAGATCCCAAGGGTGCCAGACCAGAGAGGTCCAACACGTACTAAGAAGAACCAGTGATGCCACACCACATCTCATGGGCTAGAGAGGGTTGCAGCCAAACCTTGCGTTTGGAAGGGATAAGTTGTGTTAAAGAGGCAGGTTTGTCTTTCATGGCTCCTAGGGAGATAAAACGAAGCAAAAGGCGAATGCGTTTGAGAAGAACTCACACAGAAAGGGATCTGCGATCTGATGAGGCCATGCAGCTCCCTTTAACATTTCAGGGGGGTCCCTCACGAAGTTCTCGGACAGGTGAATTTTAAAATGGGAGACGGCTATTGCATCTCAGGTTCAAAGCCCTGATTCAGCAGAGCAGTAAGCAGGTACTTAGCTTCCTGCACCCGAGTGGCTGTTCTCAGTGGTTTTCTTTCATGTTCTTTTTTCTTCACTTTATTCTGCATTTAATACACATCCCAGATAGATGCTGCAAAACACCACCAACTGGTCCATAATGCCTAAGTACACCACTGACTCAGGGTCTAAATGGACTGTCAAGCCATGTGGGCCAAATTCATCGCTGGTGTTGAACCGTTGAGGACAACTGGAGTCACCTTCAGGAGCCCAGTTCCTTTAGTCAACAGAATAACTCTGTTCTTGTCTGTACTCTAGTCCTATGTCACATGGAAGCTGTTGGGTTGGTATGGACACTTTGCTGTGACCACGCATACCTGTTGTATCGGTACTTTGCCATCCACGCAGTACTGGAAGGTTGCCAGGGCCACAGGAAGCTGGCATGCAGCAGCCACCTGGGGAAGAGTTATAAAAAGTTAAACATAAATGATGAGACACTTAAAAAATACAACAGAGCCTGGTTGTAAAAGCCCTGCCTGCATTCCCCAGCCACCAACGAACGTCTGGATTTCGCCCAGCGTGAGTGTAGTGCCGCATGAGTTAAATTAGTAACTTTTTTAAATTGGCACAATGCGATTTCTCGTGTAAAACATTCAACAGGAATTTTTAAAGGCCGAGAATCTTTCATCTCCCTTTCCCCCCATACAGGCTCTCCCATGGGGATTCATTGTGGTTTTGCTCTGCATTGCCTCAAACCATTCAAATAGTTTCAAAGAAGTAAAATTGTTTTCTTTTGTTGTTGCTTTCTCCCCCCTCGCCACCCCTATTACCCTGGTACCAAGAATGGGTGTAGTTTGCAATTCCATTTGATCAAAGCACTCTGCACCAATGTAACTTCCTGATCGTACTGGTAACAGAACTAAATGTTTCCATGTTCTGGTGAGATGGATTGCCAGCTATCGACAGAGTCCTGGCATCTGGTAATAATTATTTACTAATTCCCTTTACCTTTTGATCTGGTTTACAGAGTACAGCTGCAGCTATCAAGGCTATAAGGGAGAGTGGAATGAACCTGAACCCGGAAGTAGATGGGATAATAATTCGGGTGCCAGTTCCTAAGTAAGTAATTATAATGACTGTCTGTCTAGATTCATGGTTATATGAGATGATGTAATGGGCTGCAGTGGATTTCCATTTGTGATCCTGGTTGCATGGACTCCGGGGGCTAAGCGTGCATGGTTACTGTAAGGGCTTGACACAGTCGCTTTCCGTACGGTTACATCTGGGGTTTAGAAACCCAAGCCTGTAAGAAATATCTGATGGAACCTCTTCCAAGTGTCAAGCCAGAGATTCCTGCAAATTCTCCAGCCTCGCAGGATCCATTCTTTTGATACACGGGGCTCCGCTTCACTGGGTTTTTTTACCAGTTTCTCACTGTACAGAAGGGAGCTGGACAGTGGGTGGCCGCCAGGGGTGAAAGTAACTTAAATTTCTCACAGATACTATCGTCTGGCCCCCCCAGGGGCTCAGGGCAGGGGTCTGCAATATGACAGCGCTAGTACGAAATGTAAGTGTGGGGGGCTCAGGGCAGTGTTGGGGTGTTCAGGAGTGTGGGGGGCTCAGGACAGGGATGGGTAATGGGGGGTGCAGAAGTCTGGGCAGTGGTTCGGGGGTGTGGGGCACTCAGGGCAGGGGGCCAAGAGTGGGAGAGGGTGCAGGCATCAAGGTTGGGGTATGAGGAAGGGCTCAGGGCACAGGGTTGGGGTGTGTGTGGAGCAGTGCAGGAGTCAGGGTTGGGGGAATGTGGGGGGTGCAGGCGTCAGAACTGGGAGTGTGTGGGGCTCAGGGAAGGGGGTGGGAGGTGCAGGAATCAGGGCAGAGAGTTGGGGTGTGGGTGCAGGAGTCTGGGTAAGGGGCTGGGAATGTGAAGGGCTCTGGGCTGGGGTCGGGAGTGGGGGGGGGGCAAGGGCACCATTTGCAGGGGGGGCTGATGCCTTCCCACACCCCAAGATTGGTATCAGGAGGCTGCTTACTCTTCCCCTTCCCAGGACTGTCAGGGAGCGAGGGGAAAGTCCCCAGCGTGGATCGCTCGATCCTCTGACCCTGCCTTGGGCAGCCAGGAGGGAGAGGAACACAGGCACCCAGTGCCCTTTCCCCTCGCTCCCTGACAGCGAGGCTGGGAACAGCAAGCCACTTCCCGGTACGAATCTGGGTGGGGGGAGCTTTATCCCTCCCCCCCGCCAAAGGGTGGCCTGGGAAGGCTTGGGGCTGGGTCAGTCCCAGACGGATGCGGGGCATGTTTCCAGCTGCCTGCTGCTTAGCCTTCCTAGACACAACCCCACCTCCTCCTGTAGTGGTGCCTCCTTGCAGGAGCAGCCGACGGGGGCACACCGCCTTGCTTTCACCTCTGGGGGCTGCAGCATTTAGCAAGGCATCAGAGGCGATGGGCAGGCACCCACACGTTGAACTTTCCTAAGAGAGCTGATTTGAATGCCCTGTTCCAGGCCTGATTCGCTGCAGCCTTACTGTAAATAATCGGAGTTACACCAGTGTCTAACCACATGGATGCAGTGATGAATCACCACCGTGGAGATGAACCATCACCCCGCTGCTGAGGGAGCAGCAGGGGGGAATGACGGCCAAAGAGGCCGAGAGGGAACCTGTAACGATCAACATCTTTCACTTTTCCCAGGAAACTGCTATATGTTATTGCTGTGCAGCTGTTACACAGCCATCGAGTTCTGCCCCAGAGGCAGCTGCATTACAGTGGTGGCTGACGCACTTCCTGTGTTTATAGTAGTGCAAATCCAGGGTAACGCCGTTAACTTCCAGACACAAACCAACGTACTGGCATGCAGAATGCCTCTCCATTGTGAACCTGAGATGAATTACGGCAGGGGTGGTCAAGAGGCAGCCTTGCTGGCACCCTTACTACAGAGCAGCTCACCCTGTTTTAATTAGCTGGCTGCTGATTGCTCTGCAAGCTGGGGAGGAAGAGGAGAAGTTGGGTACTATCCCCGCCCCCAACAAAATCCCTCCGCTCCCATTGGCCAGTTTCTGGCCAATAGGAGCTGAGAAATGTTGCTGGCAGCAGAAGCAGAGAGAAGCCTCTTTCCTCCTCCCAGTGCTGGAGCCAAGCCACATGGAGCAGCCCTCCCAGCAGATAGGCAGAGAGCCTGTCTCAGGTTCCTGCTGGGCTGCTGGTTGGGAGCCACCTAACGAAGTGCCTTCCAGCCAGAGCCTGCCTCTGGCACCCCACTCCTCCCCCCCTCCAAACTACCTGCCCCAACTCCCCAGCCCCTCCTGCCCCAGGTCACCACCCAAACCCTCTATATCCCCTCTCGCCACCTCCCTCCCAGACCCCACACACCCTCCATAGAAATGTGGCTCTTGACTGCTTATCAAAATCTTGACATGGCCCCCCAATTACAAATTATTGCACCCCCCCTTCCCGAATTAGGGCATGATCCAGCTCCTGTTGAAGTCAACAGTGAGAGAAGAGCTGATGCTGGGCGGGGTGGACATTAGTATATTTTACAGCCTCAGCCCCTCTCAGGAGGCTCTGAAGATTAGCGACGTCTCTGTTTATTGGTGGTTTAATTCTGCAGAATACATCAGACAACATTTCAATAGGCCAATCAGAGTATTCATTTATTTTTATTCATTCTGACATCCACAAAATGCTTATCCACAGATCCAGACACATGAGCTACGTCTAGACTGGCATGATTTTCCGAAAATGCTTTTAACGGAAAAGTTTTCCGTTAAAAGCATTTTCGGAAAAGAGCGTCTAGATTGGCAGGATGCTTTTCCGCAAAAGCACTTTTTACAGAAAAGCGTCCGTGGCCAATCTAGACATGGTTTTCCGCAAAAAAGCCCCGATTGCCATTTTCGCAATCGGGGCTTTTTTGCGGAAAACAGTACTGTGCTGTTTACACTGGCCCTCTTGCACAAATGCAAGAGGGCTTTTGCCCGAACGGGAGCAGCATAGTATTTCTGCAAGAACACTGATGATCTTACATGAGATTGTCAGTGTTCTTTCGGAAATTCAAAACGGCCAGTCTAGACACAGCCATGGTGAGGGCACTAACCTAGTACTTAGGAGATCCAGGATCAAATCTCTACTCTGCCACAAACTTCCCTTGACCAGAGGCAAATCCCTTAGCCTCTCTGTGTCCTAGCTGCAGTATTGCTATGCAGCTGTTACACAGCCATTGAGCTCTACCCCAGAGGCAGCTGCATTATGGTGGTGGCTGAATAGGGATAACAGCCCTGTCCTGCCTCTCAAGAGCGCACTGAGTGTTATTAAATATATGAGACACCACTGCCCTATAGTCAGGGCTTGACAAATGGTGGTGAACTCTACTTGTCAGCCCTGCACTGTGCATGCGCAAGACCCGCATTGCACATGCATGCCCCGCCGGTGAAATCTCGCTGCCACGGGCGAGTAGAAACAGCGATTTGTCAAGCCCTGCCTATAGTAATGGGGGCCATATCCATGCTTCAGATAGATAGAAACCTGGCAGAATTGACAATTGACATCCCAAGCCCTGTGAATTAGGGCACACATCTCTGAGAACGGTCTGGAATACTGGTGTAAGGGGCCTGGTGGATTCTTACCATATATTTACAAGTAGGTAACTTTGGCTAAGAATAGACAAACTCGAGTTTGGTTGTGTGACAGATCTGCTTAAAGAAATGACATTGTGTGTCAAGCATCGCAATCAGAGAAATCTCGAATTGCTGCTCTCTATTGCTTTCAGGAAAGCAGAGTGGAATTTTCATTCCATTTGCTGGTTCTCTGTCTTTCGTATGCTCTCTCCCCTTCCCCCTAAGAAGGGGCAGGATAGAAGTGGAGAGCACTATTATCTTCATAATTGCCTAGGATCTTGGGTTGCTACATAGTAGTTTGATTGTTAATGGGCACTCGGGGCACCCTTGAATATGAATTACAGGGGAGGAGGAATCCATAAATAGATAAATCCTTTAACAAAAATTTGTTGTTAAACAAGTGTGTATGTCCGGTCACTTTTTTTTCATGGCGCTACAGATGAGGTATGCATTGCAGTGATGTTGCCTGTTCATCTATATTGTCAGCACTAGGAAATCTGTCCCACGGATTTCATTGTCCCCTCTGGGATATCTGTTCATTCTTTGTTTCACTTTTCCTGGGTGTTTGGCAAGTCAGGGAGTCCCAGCTTAAAACAACATTGTCTTTCTTTAGCAGTCCCAGTTCTAACTGAGGACATATGACCAGCAGGTCTCCTGCACTAGTTCACATTTATCTCCATTTCCCACTTGTTCATTTGTAAGAAGACTAGATATTAACAGGTTCAACTAGCCTTTAAAAAGGGATGCTAACTTGATTAGTTTCAAACCAATTGCAATTTTTTTTAAACCCAGTGTTTGATAAAAGTGGCTTTTTTTAAATAGTATGTCCTCAATTTTTTTTTGTAGAAATTCTTCTAAGTTTTTAATCCACTTTTCTGCTCCCTGATGGCATTCACAAAAGAAAAACTTACTGACTGCTCAAGAGAAAGTGAAATTGACTATGCAGAAGTGATGTCCACTGTGCATAATGAAAAAGCCTGAAATGTTTTCCATTTATCTTTCTTCAGAAAGAGTTATTTTAGGTATTGTTTGTACCAACGATAAATATAACACTTTCCACACAGAGATGTGAGGGATCAAGTTTGACATTATCCCTTAAAGTGTCATTCTTTAGCTACGAATCATACTTTAAGAAATCTAACTACTCTGCAGTGTCAGTGGTGGTGATAACACAGGTAATTACAGTCCTGACCAAGCAACCAGATACATGTGGGTGTCAGAGATCCAGTTGCAAGGTCACGGCCTGCAATTATTATAGCATAACGTTTTCACAATCTAATTGGCTGTTCTCTATGCTGTTTGTTTTGTTTTTGCATTCCTCTCAGCTTAGACAACTAAAGGAGGCTAGTCAGTTTTATTTTTGTCTACTTTTATTTTCATGTCAATTTCCCTTTTAGGGCCTCTGGCACAAGCCTGCTTCAGTCTATGTGTTGCAGGGGCGATGTTTATTTGTGTTTTTAAAAAATGATTCTGTTCCATTTCTTTTTAAAGTCATGAGAAATGTTCTATCAGTTTGATTTCTCAGCCAGATCTGACCGGACATGTTGCCCTTTGCGGCACAGTCTCATGTTCGGAGCCATCTCTTTTTCGCTCTGCTGTGAGAAACTGGATGTTGTTTGTACATTAGTAATATTTTTACACACACTTAACTTTCAAATGACTCACTGGACTGTCAGTTAAGTGCCTCTGCTTTAATTCTTTTTCTTTAAGATGGACCCGCAGCCCTCAGTATGGGGCAGAAGGACTCACAAAATGTCATTTGAACAAACCAAAACAAAGCTGTTTTGGAACCTCGTATTCCAGTTCTTTCATCATCACCCGACTATGTCATTCTCACCTCGTTGTGGGTAATTCATCTTGTACATGAACTTTCAGCATGTATCTCACATCATGCAACTGGAGTATCCAGTTGCACCTAGGTACTTCTTCTTGATCCCTCTCGCCCACAGGAAATTCCTAGCATTTATGCTACAAAACCGTTCTTACCGAGGGAAACGTCTTCCAGGGGAGAGCAGAAGTGGCCTTCATTGTTTTCCCTCTGTCTTTGTGCCTGTGCCTCCCGCTCAGAAGAGAGCATCGAAATGCAGCTGTGGTTGCATAACTGGCTGTGGACTGAAAGAGACGAAGAGGAGGTGTCTCTAGCAAGCTGAGTCCTGCACACTTTGAAAAGTATTGGGTTTAAATTGCCCAGGTTTGGGCCTGGTTTTCTGCTCAGAGCTTGGTGTTGGGCATCACCCCAGCCAGAGCCTGCTGGAGTTCTAAGGGCAGGAAGTGTCTATGCCTCAGCACAGAGCCAGTTCCGTGGGCTGGTGTGAAAGGGAGATGGAGAAAGGGCAAGTGCCTTGATCCTTTTCCCCACTTCTGATTGGATCCCTCGGGCTCCCCTTCCAGCCCATTGCTTTAAAGAGGAGACTGGGACAGCAGTTCTTCCGCCCAGAGCGAAATGTGCACAGATCAGCTGTGACATGGGCAGAGCTGATGGCAGAATCCCCACGTTGAGGGGACGGGTGGCCTTTCCAACCAGCTGCCTCGTATTGATGGATTCCTGAGCAGGAGCCGCGGCTGCCAGAAAGAGAGACATTCTTGTGGCATGATTGGTGGTAGGACCTCAGAATCTACATACAATCTCTGTGGAATGTAAAAGCCACAAAGAAAGCTCTGTGTCACTCCACATTGATACAAAGAAATGGGCATTAATAAAGACAGACGATGAGATGTGTGAGCTGGTGCCAAGAAGCAGAGGAAATCTGGCAGCGCTGCATAAACAAACGTTTCCTTAACTGTTCAGCAGCTCCGAGCAGCCAAATGATACCCTGGGCAGGATCCGCAAAACATTTACACACGTGGGAGGTGAACAGAGTTCATACTGGATCTACCATAAGTCAGGGGCTCCAGACCCCCACACCTCACCATCCAGCAGGGAAGTCAGTGAAGAGAGTCCTGTCGAGATTTCCAGTCCGCAGAGTAGCAGACGGAGATGCTCCCCTGAAAACACGGGGAATCTGACCTCACTTTTGCGACACTAAGCTAGGGGGAGAGGTAGATACGTTGGAGGGCAGGGATAGGGTCCAGAGTGACCTGGACAGATTAGAGGAATGGGCCAAAAGAAATCTGACGAGGTTCAACAAGGACAAGTGCAGAGTCCTGCACTTGGGACGGAAGAATCCCAAGTATTGTTACAGGCTGGGGACCGACTGGCTAAGTAGCAGTTCTGCAGAAAAGGACCTGGGGATTACGGCGGATGAGAAGCTGGATCTGAGTCAACAGTGTGCCCTTGTAGCCAAGAAGGCTAATGGCATATTAGGGTGCAGTAGGGAGCATTGCCAGCAGATCTAGAGAAGTGATTATTCCCCTTTATTAGGCATCAGTGAGGCCACATCTGGTGTACTGCGTCCAATTCTGGGCCCCCACTACAGAAAGGATGTGGATGCATTGGAGAGGATCCAGCAGAGGGCGACCAAAATGACTAGGGGGCTGGAGCACATGACCTATGAGGAGAGGCTCAGGGATTTGGGCTTGTTTAGTCTGCAGAAGTGAAGAGTGAGGGGGGATTTGATGGCAGCCTTTAACTTCCTGAAGGGGGGTTCCTGAGAATGGAGAGAGGCTGTTCTCAGTAGTGAGGGATGGCGGAACAAGGAGCAATAGTCTCAAGTTACAGTGGGGAGGTCTAGGTGGATATTAGGACAAACTGTTTCCCTGGGAGGGTGGGGAAGCACTGGGACGGGTTCCCTAGGGAGGGGGTGGAATCTCCATCCCTGGAGGTTTTTAAGTCTCGGCTTGACAAAGCCCTGGCTGGATTGATTTAGTTGGGATTGGTTCTGCTTTGGGCGGGGGGTGGACTTACTGACCCCCTGAAGCCTCTTCCAGCTCTATGATTCTATGACCCCTATTTCTGAACAATAGCAAAGGAAGTTCTTGGAGGCTGGGGCCATTCATGGCTGTTAGCCAAGATGCTCAGGGATACAGGCCCAGACTTGGAGTGCTCCTAATCCTCCCACCGGACATCAGGGGATGGCTCACTTCATAATTGCGCTGTTCTGTTTGCTCCCTGTGAGGCACTTGGCACTGGCCACTGTTGGCAGACAGGATCCTGGGCTCCGTGGGCCCTGGGCCAGCATGGCCGTTCTTACGAGCAGCCTGTGCTGTTTTGGCACGTGTGGCGCTTTTCATAGGCCACAGGATTGCTGGTTCGTAATTCCCAGGCGAGACGCCCTGAAAGGGTTGGTGTTCTGTTTCACGGTTGCGCACGCCTACGTCAGTGGCTCAGATGCAGGCTCCAGTCTAAGATGTTTGCCCTGCATGAAATAAACAGACGACCTCCATCCAGGCCTCTCCAGCACCAGACTGTACGGCCCCAGTGGCCCTTCCTGTGGACCGGTCGCAGCGGAGGAGACAAGATGCCCGCTGCCAGACCACAGCAGCAGCACGTTAGCGGCAGCGCCGTGGCGAGGCGAACGCTGCTGCCGCACTCGATGTGCCCTGGACTCCAGTCCGAGACTGTCAAATCCTGCACTTTTCAGACACTCCTAGTAATAATCGAATCATCAGCTCTGGAAAGTCTGTATTCCCTCCTGCCAACCTGGGGTAGAAGTAAATGAACAAGCATCTGATTGGCCAAGGCCTCAGCAAACATCTGCCTGGAGCAATGTGGCTGCAAAGGGAAGAACTCCAAGGGGGGAGTGTAACTTATCAGACAGCGAGCAAACTAGGAAAGGGTTCAGCAACCGCTCGGGTAATGAAAGACCCTTTATAATTAACACCCGCAAAGGGGCATAACGAACATTGCTAAGGGGACCCTAACTCCCCACTTCCTGAGTGCCATGCAGCGACCTAGCCCTGTGGCAGTCAATTTCTAAATACTCCTGTGAAATGTTTACTCTGCAATATTTCCTGCTAGCAACAGACATTCTCTTGCTAACGATATGTAGCGCCAGCATCACGGCACTTTGAAAACATTAGCAGAATAATTCATCCTCGTGGTAGGTGCTGTCGGAGCACTGTTTTCCACACAGGGAGAGTGAGGCTAAGTGACTTGACAAAGGCCGCTGACAGTGGCAGCTCCTTTGCCCCATTCTCATGCTCAGGCTCCTCAATGCCACTTTCTAGAGCAGAAAGGAGAGGTGCTATCAGGAGAGTTTTCTGTGCAGTGTTTGACTGCAGTTCCTGACCCACTATGAAGAGTGGGACTTATGAGTGACAAGTCTGGTTTAAGATCCCTGCCTACTAGAGTTGGATACAAACTGAACTAATTATTTTAGAAAATGTTGCAATATGGTCTCTTCTCAACCAGCATGTCAAATACGCACAAGGAGAAATACCAGCCTGGCTCCTGCATGCCAGTGACGAAGTGGAAAATGGGGGAACACAGCGATTCCCCCTGTAGTTGGTGTTGCTCCCAGCTATCTTTTGCAGACCGTTCCAGTTGCAGGGAGAGGATAAGGGGTTTCCTTCTGCCCCTTCACAGCTTTACAGCAGGATTACACTTTTCAGCTCAGCGGCTCAAGTTTGAGGGTTGATACTCCCTCCTCACTCTCACAGATGCCTTGGCAGCACAAGAAAGAAAAGCCTAAACATTTCAGCATGATTTCCAGGCCCTGCACAGAAACGTAACAAGATCTGATCCAAATCCCTAAGCTACTGCGATGCCAATTGCCTTCCACTCCAGCCCTGAGACTTACGTGACTTAGTTTGAAAGGTGTCGGTCCCCAGCGGATTGTACTCTCTCGGCTTGTCAGTTTATCCTGCACACATGCATTGCAGTGAGTAGATCAGCTATGTGCTGTGCCTAATGCCTTTTCCCTTTGCTTCTCCCGGCTTAGGGTAACAAGAGAACACCGGGAAAGCCTGGCCAAACTCGCCAAACAGCTTACGAACAAGGCTAAGGACTCCTTGCGAAAGGTCCGGAGCAACGCCATGAACCACGTGAAGAAGGCCAAGAGCACAGTGTCCGAAGACACCGTTAAGATGATAGAAAAGCAGGTATTTTTTTCCCCGTTGGGTGTGTTCCTTGACGATGGGGAAAACACCATCAGGGAGAAGCTGCAGCTGGGCCAGATATGGGTAACAAAGTGGAAATTTCCAGAAACCCGTGTTAGGAGCTGGGTCCAGGGGGCCGTTGAGGGCAGGGGGGCTACCGCCGTGTGTACCGGGACGCGACTTGTTCTTCCTCTCACACTCCGGCAGCGAGATGAAAGTACACAACTTGTCACATACTCCTCCCCTCCCCAGCCCGGAGTGAGGCACATGCCGGCAAGCTGTGTATTGTCCCCTCTCCCTGAGCGTGAGGGGAAGGGGAAGCAGAACAAGCAGCGTCCCGATACACATGGCTGGAGCCCTCCCAAAATGGCACCTTTGCCCTGGCTTTGAGGGGAGCCTGGGGCTGCGGGAAGCATGGCCCCTTTTTAGCGGGTTTCTTTTCTTTAACGAGTCGTAACTGCTGCAAATCGGCGTTTCCACTTTACCGCTGGGAAAACAGACACCAGAGCTAGGGTTAGACATCAGGAGAGCCTGGTCCTGAGACATGCATGCTCAGACCAGTCCGTGTGCACCTGTTACCATGTTGGTGGCAAGACGCATCTGTCGGGGGCGGGGGGAGGAGGGGCGGTTGTTAACAGCTTGTAAAATAACAAGCAGGCCTGTGGCACCTCAGAGACTCACACATTTATTAGCTTTCGTGGGTAAAACCCACTTCATCAGACCTGATAAAGGTCATGGCCTAATAAATGTGTCTCTCCCTGAGGTGCCACAGGCCTGCCCGTTTTTACGGTTACAGACTTGCAGGGCGGCCCCCTCCTGAAGCTTGTGAAATATGTGTCTGATCTTCCACCCGCAGTCAGTTGGCTTCTAGTCTTGGTTCCTCCAGGAACAGGCCATTGACTTCAGAGGAGGGACTGGGTTTACACGGGGAGCAGAATTGAGCCGGGGCTTTGTGCCGGGAATTGCCCGTGTAACACAGGGCCCTGTGACATTGCTCCAGATCCAGCAAATGGCAGACGACGCTACCACAGAGATGGAGAAGCTCCTGGCAGGGAAGACCAAGGAGCTCCTCGGCTGAGTGAGCGTGGACAGACAGTCACTACGGACGGCAGAGCACCGCCGACCCAACGCTCCGGGCTTGGGCCTAGCAGCCGCGTGCGACAGGCCAGGCGGACTAGCTCAGACCTCACGAGGCTGCAGTTGCTCAGGGGATGGGCCATGGCTGTGGTTGGGGCGGGGGAAGCCAGTCGGCGTCTCCCTGATTCAAGCAGTGACAAAGGAATTCGGATTAAAGAAGCTTCAGCGGAACTGAGGGACACGGGGCGGGGTGGCTCTTAGTCGTCACCCTTCACCATGGCCACAGCAGCTTCTCTGCCACTGGCATTAAAGCACCAATTAGTGAATGTTTGTCCCCCTTGCAGAGCTTTCTTACACCCCCTGCCATGAAATTCCCATTAGGGCCTGTCTACACTAAGCTCCCTTGCTCTGGTGTAACTAGGTCCCTGTTGCGAAGTGGGGTTAGACGGGGCCTAAAAGGCAACCGCAGCAGCAGGGCCATTTGGCCCTCAAGTCGGCAACTCCGCAGGTGTCTCCCCCAAGGGGCTTGGCTGAAATTTGTGCCCGGGCCAGGGACGCAGCGTAGCTTTGGCCCAGTGGGACCAGAGAGCTCAAAAAGCCCAGAGCTGGCGATAGCCTGAGTCCAGTCACGCGGCGCAGAAGGCTGGCCTGGCAGGAGCCTCCTTTCCCAGAAGGCCCGGTGTAGCACTCAGTTCTGAAGGCTCTGCCGTCCTTTGGGGGAGCCGGCAGCCCACGCGGGCTCAGGGGTGAGAGAGGAAATGGGGAGGGGGCGGCTCTGCACTCCTGGAAGGGCGGGGGGGGGCCTTGGGTGCAAAGAGGCAGGGTGGGGCCAGGGCCAACCAGCATGATGTGCTGTCCAGAGCGCGCCACGCCACCCCCCCAGCCCTCCGAACCACACGGAGCGTGCAGCGCGGTGCTTCGGCGGCCATTTAACGAGCCTAGGCCTCTGCTGCACGGTGACAGCCAGGAGCCCTGTATCCCTTTGAGTCGCCAGGGCAACGGTCCTCTTTTCTCCCCCTCCGCCGCAGCCTGGACCCCAGCTATCCCTCACCCTCAAGCTGGGCGAAGAAAGGGAAGTGCCGAAGGGGAACTCGCCTGCTCCTGGCCCAGCTGTGCACCAGGCCGTGGTGGTTCAGCTATAATACAATCAGAAAGCAGTGTTCAAAACCAGCCCTGGCCGTTCCCTCTCACTCCAGTCCCTTCCCGTCGCAGGAGGGTTGGCGTAAGGCTCGCTGGCTGCTGGGCACGGGACAGCTCCGCGTGCAGCATGCCAGCCGGGACAGCTCACTGCACGGCCCAAATCTCCATGTGGCTGGACGCGGCCGTGGTGACGGCTGCCAAACCCACGAGCTCGGGGGCTTGTCGTGCTCACTGATAGGCTCGGCTGGTCCTTGGCCCAGAGTGCTCCTGAGCAGAGAGGCGTGTGTGTGGGGGGGGGGGGGTGGGGGTGGGATTTCTGTTGCCTGGGTTGTAGCAGTTTCCTGAATACAGAGATTTGAAACTCCAGAGCTGTTAATCCAGCAGCTTTGGCCAGCACTAAACTCGCCTGAAGAGAACTTGAAAGCGCAGCGCTAGAAGCCTCCCGAAAAGCCACGTTCTGCGCCCCTCCCCTGGCTGCAGGATTTCCAAAGGAAAGCGTGGCCCCGGTGTGGAGCACAACTTGTGCTAAGCGTCGGGTGCTTTGTAGCAGCCGCCTGCCCCTCATTAGCAGCAGGTACTTCCTAAGAACACAGTTTATCCTCCTAAACAGAGGAAATAGTGAATTATGGAGTAACCCAGCTCCAAAGGGCGTTTGGGTCTGAGTTCTCTGTAGCCTTTAAACAAACAGCCAAGAAAAAAAAGTTATTTTGTGCACAGACCAGGGGGTGGGGGCGGGAATGAAAGATTTTCTAGACTTGGGCCCCACATGTCAACAATTTCTCTGCTTTGTGTATTTTGGCCGAAAGCGTCTCTCATGATAAATGAATAAAGGAAAACGGGAAGCCCAAGGCGGTTCCACGGCTCAGCAAATTGCTTTCAGCTGATTACTTCATTTCTTTTGACATTTATCAAATAGTTTTGGGGTGGGGTTTTTTTTTTTTTTTTTTTTTGCTAGACACCAAGGTTGCCCCAACAGAAGAGCTCCCCTCAGACCTGCACCGACGTGACTGCGGGGAATGATGACCATGCTCAGAGCCGTTTTGAGGGGAAGCAGGTGTGGTGGTTTAGCAGGACTTGGGTAACCTACACCTCGACTGGGGGGGTGTGCGCTAACCCATGGAGTGGCACTGACAGAGGAGGAGTTTGCTCAGCAGCTGTAGCTAGGAGCCAGGTGGCTTTTAGCTCAGGCTGAGGAGGCTTCTCATGGGGCGGGCACCTCTCCCCTACCCCCTCCACGGCACCTCCCCCCGTCTCCCCCCACAGCACCTCCCCCCGTCTCCCCCCACGGCACCTCCTACTGGTCGTTCCAGGAATCAGCGCTCCTGCCTCAGAGCGCCCTCTGCTGGTCGGTGTCCCAGCCTCTGTGGCTGGTCATCTGCTGGTGCAGCGCAGTGTCCCTTCCTGGTCACGGTGTCCTTTCCTCCTCAGGCTGTCCTAGGTCAGGGCTGGGTCCTCCTCTCCCAGGAAACCCCCAATTTCCCTACACCCACCTTGACCCAGTGCCTGTCGTCATCTAGCCCCTGCCACAGGGGCAAACTACAGCCTGAAAAAGCCACTCAACATTGGCAAAGGGGTGTGGCCCTGCTACCTCTTCCCAGCCTGGCAGTCGCCCTGCCGCTCTGGTACTCTCAGGCCTTGCTTCAGCCCCAAGCTCTCCAGCTCTGCCTGCCTTTCCCCAGCCCTGCTCCGTCTCAGGAAACCTCTGGCTCCCCAGCTGGCACAAGCGTGGGTCTGTCTCCACCTCTCCAGGAGCCCTTATTTATACAGCCCCCGCTGGGCCCTAATTGGCTAATATCTGCCTCAGCTGTGGGCTCTGCTCTCAGCCCAATCCCAGGGCTGGGTTTTAACCCTTAAAAGGGCCCGTGTGGGGCAGACGCCCCTTCACAAGGCTCACGCACGACGCTCCAGGGGTCCCGGTTTTGGGGCTGCCTGTTGCAGAACCCAGCCTGGCGTACCGCCGCCTCGAACGACTGCCCCCTCCTTCGGGGCTGGCTCTGCACACCTCGTGCGCTGTCACACGCAAGAGGAAGCCTGTGAAGGTAGCAAGGGGTGGTAGGTTTGGCTCCTGCCCCCCACACTCTTCCACAGGCCAGGAATGGCGCGCCGGTTGTTTCTGGGAGCCATTGGATGGAGGAACATGGTGGACCATTTAGAGATGCACCAGCCCCGGGACCGTAGCATCTGGCTCCCGCTCGTGAACTAAACTCGTAGCACCAAACAATACCACGCAGGCTGGGCGTGGCTCCAGCCGCTTGAAAAGTGACTCCCTCAGCCGGGGTCTGGAAGGCTGCCACCTTCTCGCCAAGCACAGAGGAAACTGGTTCCAGCGACACGGGTGCAGGCCTGCCAAACCTTCACCCGCTGGGGTCTCTTCCGTCCAACTGGACATGCGTAGGCAGAGTCACTCAGCTAAAGAATTTACTAAGCCCCCTGCAGTTGGTTGGGGCTGACAGTGAAATAAAGAGCGCTAGCTACGCAGGTTAGAGTGAGCAAGCCTCTGTGAGCCAACAGCACCCGTAGTAAAACCGAAAGCACCGAGAGCTAAAATCTGCTTGAATTCTCCCCGCATAACGCCCTTCCTGTCACTGCAGCTAGGGCAGATTCCCCCGAAACCGGAGCAGAATTTGCCCACTAGAACGGCGACAGCAGGACCGGCATGAACCAAGTGCGCCTGTCAGGATGCAGTGTGCATCCCCTCGGCCAGTCACAGCCGATCAGAGGAAGACCAAACGCTTGGAGTACGGGGGCAGACGCAGTGCTGCACTCTGCAGGCCGCCCCCCGCACATGGATGGCCACAGGCATGTGGGGAGAACTGGCTGACGGGGGTAACTAAGAGCTGTGATCCATGGCACGAGGTCAGCCTCGGAGGCACCATGCAGCACTGCTCCGGCTGGTTTTCAGGACCCTATTTCTGTGGCACCAGCCACAAAGAGCAAGTTACTTGAACATGCTGCAATGCCGAATTTGGGCAGAGCTGGGAGGGCCTCGTGTGGGGGGTAAATCTGGAGTGCCTCCTAGGGAGAAGGGAGAGCAGCGCCAGTTGCTCAGGACCTGATCTTTGGTACGCTTGCATGGTATTTGCACTAGTGCAAAGTGAGTGTGAGACACTACCATTGCAACGTGGCAGCAACTTATGCCCATTTTGTTCTATGTGAGGCTCTACCAAACACAGGCCAATGCCAAGTCGGCGCCCCAGCTTTTCGCTCCGTCCCTGCTCCGGGTTAGGCACTTGGTCCAGGTCTACACTAAAAGGGAAGGTTGAATCAAGATATGCAACTCCAGTTACAACCTGGTTTCGATTCCCCCCTCCCCATCCCCACAGCAAGAGGCCAACGGGCACAAATGCTCCCATCGACTCCCCTTACTCCTCGCAGAAACAGGAGTACCAGTCGCCAACGGGGGTGCCCTCTGAGTTCAATTTAGCGAGTCTTCACTAGACCCGCTAAATCAAATGCGGGAAGATTGATCGCGGCATTGAGCTTCCATTTAGTGAAGACCTGGCCTGACTAAGTAGCAGCAAAGATGAAATAACGGAGGATCTTAGCAATACAGGGGGAAATCTCCCTTTGACTTCCATCTCACCCTGAGCTGATAACAAAAGGTGACTAAGCAGGTGCAAATGCCAACAGATGCATTTTGAGGAAAGACAATCCTGGACAGGCTAGGAGCACTCAGCAATGCTAGGACAGTCCTTGAGTGTAAGAGAACATGATGCTGTTGGCAGCATTGGGCTGACATGGCTGGCCCCGGGGTCTGCTTGGTTGTTCAGCAGCAAATGACAGTGGGCAGCCAGTTAGCTGAGAGGTTGCAATGGAATACAGGGCGTCCCCGCTATACGCCCAAGATACATTCAAAAAAACATGGATGGGTAGCGAAAGGCCAAAGTGGGGAATTTTTTCCCCGTGGATGACTTCCATTTGCGCAAATCGGGGTGGGTTTTTTTTTTGGCGTGACAGAAGAACGGGGAATGGGAGGACTTAACAAAACAGTTCCCAGAAGCACCAACGATGCTAGGGCGGAACCAACATTTACCAGGGTGACTTAGAGCGGGACCACCCTGTATAGCACGGAAGAGAAGACAGGAGCCAAGCATCACGGGGGTGCCTATTTACCGTCGCAAATCAAACCTCTCCAACAGCCCCACATTGCACCCTTCACACTAGGGACGTAAGAAATTTAACTGGTTAACTGATAAGCATCAGCTGATTGCTTCCAGTTATAGGTTAACTTGCTGGTGGGGCCAGCAGCATTGACCCACGTAAGCAATTGCACTGTAATCTGTTACACAGTTAGTAAATTTTAACTCTTTTTACATCACTGCTTCAAATCCTGTTTTGATAGCGTCTCATCCCGGCGATTTACGAGTCTGGTCCCTTCCCCCGACCTCCCCATCTGACTTTCAGAGTGTGAACTCAGAGGTAAGGCTTGTGGCTTCCTTCTGCTTGGAAAGAACCCGCGGAAACAGCTGGGAGACCACACGAGTGCCATTCTGCGGAGGCTGCACCGCGAGCTGACGTGT
Organism: Pelodiscus sinensis; assembly: GCF_052426305.1. Taxonomy (NCBI): domain Eukaryota; kingdom Metazoa; phylum Chordata; order Testudines; family Trionychidae; genus Pelodiscus; species Pelodiscus sinensis. The sequence goes on along the minus strand of NC_143074.1, from coordinate 20,849,385 downwards.
CTTTTCTTGGCTGCAGAAAGGGGCATGGGTTTTAAATAACTTGGTTCCTTTCCCACTCAAGTTACTAAGAAAAGGCAAATGGTAACATTCAGCCCTGTGCAGATGGCCTCACAGAGCCAATATCAGACCCTCACTAGACCAGGACAGAAATCCCCTCCCGTTCAGACCCTCAGAAGATGAGGATTGAAGGGGGACATATGAGTGATGTGGAGGCCGCATAAGAACGGCCAAACTGGGTCAGACCAAAGGTCCATCTGGCCCAGCATCCTGTCATCCAACAGTGGCCAATGCCCGCTGTCGCAGAGGGAGTGAACAGAACATGGAATTAAGTGATCTTTCCCCCGTCACCCATTCCCAGCCTCTGTCAAACACGCTGTATCCGTGCAGGTGGGGATTCACCCCACAGAGGGACGCCCATGGTCTCGTTTTCTGAGAATCCCTTGGTGCTATTGAATTCGTGGTTGTGGCAGGAGGACCAGACGTGGGTCTTGGAGTGAGGAGCAGGGGAAATTCCAAACCCCCTTTCAAATTAAAAACCCGCCGTGGAGACAACATGCAAACTGGAAACGACACGAAGGAAAAACTCGGAGGAATCTGCAAGCTCTCCACATCCTTAAAAAAAAAAAAAAACCAACACGGCTCTTTCAAAATAGATGTGATTGGGCTCCTTATGAGTCATCGAGCAGAGCCACCAAGATTGCTCTGCACCGCGGACGAGCCCGGGCGCTGATTGTGAGCTTCCTGGATTTGTATAAACCCGAACACGGATGGCATGTCAGAGTTTACAACTTGCATACATTTTCGACAGTGAGCTTTGCAAAACGTATCCGTGCAATCTCTGCCACCTATATTCAGTGTTGATTAGACACGATTTCTGGCTGGATTTTCAGAAAGCTCAAGTGCTTTTTTAATCACTACAGAAGCTCATTACGGCTTTCCAGTGACTCTTATGTCCTTCAGTTCTCCTTTCAGATTAGAGTCTATAGTCAGATGAATATTGGATGATTTCATTACATACAAATGCAATCAACAGTTTTGCATAAATTTCTCCTCTTTTCTTGAGTTTCAATTGACCTCAGCCCCCGCGGAGGCAGGCGCAATACACATGTAAATGAGCTGGAGTTGCTGCAAAGACCAGGATCCAGAGAAACAAAATAAACTATGGGATGATATTGGAGCTTTTAAGGGAGACCAGAATACTTCCTACGGTCCCACCCAGCAAAACAGCATCTGCCGCGGATGGGAGGTAGGGTCGGCTGGGTTCGCTTTCTGGCTATGGACAAATGTCCGGGAGCGGGAAATACCCAACCCCTGGGCTAAAGGATTTAGTAGGAAGAGTCCAACTAAGACTGCATGGGTGAACAGGCATCCCCCGGAAGGGTAGGTTAATGAGAAAACCACATGGCAGGACTGTAGAATGACATGTAGGCAGAGGTTGAAGAGGCCTAGATCTGAGCAATGGAAGCAAACTGACTCCAGTGATTATTCCACGGAGCGGATTGATCGGTGACTGCTTTATGGAATTTCGACAAGACCTCGGAGGAGGATCCGGCTCTTCTGGAAGGCGATGCAGCCCTGCCAGTGTTACACACACCCCTAGGGTACGCCTAGATTACATGTCTCTGCCGACAGAGGCATGTAAAATAGGCTACCCGACAGTCAATGAAGTGGGGAATTAAATATCCCCGGCTTCATTAAAATAAAAATGGCCGCCACTGTGCCGGCTCAGCTGATCATCGGCACAGCATGCGAGTCAAGACGCGGATCGGTCGACAAGGGAAGTCTTTGTTGACTGCTCGCTTATATCTTGTGAAACGGTTTACAGGAGCGGTCGACAAAAGCGTTCCCTGTTGACCGATCCGTGTCTTGACTCGCGCGCTGTGCCGACGATCAGCTGAGCCGGCACAGTGCGGCGGCCATTTTTATTTTAATGAAGCTGGGGATATTTAAATCCCCGCTTCACTGACTATGTCGGGTAGCCTATTTTACATGCCTCTGTCGGCGGAGGCATGTAGTCTAGAGTAGACATACCCCTCGTGTGGTTACTGAGCAATGCAAGTGGTACCTAGACCACAGCAACAATTAAGACCAAGAGACCTCTACAGCATGGGCTGGGAGCCAGCTGGCTTTTAGCTCAGAGGGCAGAGGTTTCTATACCCCGCTTCAGAGGTTCCAGGTTCAAATCCACCTGGTAGTAGTTACACCAGCGTGCGGCAGGCCGGGTTGTCTTGGCAAGGCCCATTTCACCAGGAACTGGGAATGAGAAAGAAAAGGAATGGCTCACATCTTGAGTTTTGTGAAGAGGGGCAGGACTGAAGCTGCAGGTGCTCGAACGCACAGCATGCTCCCATCCCCCTTCTGCCTTCCCAGAATTCCCCACAGCTCTCCGTCCTGTCACTGCACTGGCTGGCGTGTGGCTGAGCACACAGATAAGAACTGGGTCAGACCAAAGGTCCATCTAGCCCAGGATCCTGTCTGCCAACAGTGGCCAATGCCAGGTGCTCCAGAGAGAATGAACAGAGCAGGTAATCATTAAGCGATCCCACCTCTGTCACTCATACAGAGGCTAGGGACACCATCCTGGCTAGTAGCCATTGATGGACCTGTCTTCCATGAATTTATCTAGCTCTTTTTTAAACCCTGTTAAAATTCTGGTCTTCACAACATCCTCTGGCAAGGAGTTCCACAGGTTGACTGTGTGCTGCGTGAAGAAGTAGCTCTGCTGGAGAGAACAAGGCTTGCTCGGGGACTGGCTTGGACCTGTCACAATGTCACACCTCTAATGGCTGAGGCCTGGAAAGAAAATGTAACACGCCTCCAACGAGCCCCACAGTGCTCTGGGCGGGAGGCTGGCATTGAGAGCCCTGTGTTCCAGGCAGCAGGTACAGCATGGGGACTGCAGGGTGCGCTGTAGTCATCTCAAAGCAGGGGACTGTCTTTTTGGTACTGGCTTGTACAGTGTCCCATGCAGTGGGGCTGGGCCTCAGAGGCGTACTGTGGACTTGTATCATGATAGCCTAAGACAGGGCTTCTCAACACACGGCCCGCAGGTGGGATCCCTTGAACACGGCCTCCACTGGGAACACGCTCCACAACGGCGAGGCGTCTCCCAGGCGGGGTGAGCATTGAAAGACGCAAGCGGACGGGCTGGCTGGAACAGACGGGTACAGGGTGTCGGCGTTTCTAGCCCCCAGGGAGGAGGTGCCGGGAGCACCAGGGCATTGTGGGAAAGCGATTTGCATCTATATTTGCATGTCTATGCAACCACACTTAAGTTGCGGCCCTCGGCATGTGCTGTGAATATCATTGTGGCCCCCGGGGCTTCCAAAGTTGAGTAGCCCTGGCCTAAGACATGCCCAGCGGGGTTACCACCTGGCAGGTATTTGAGCAGCCTGGCCAGTGTTTTTTATGGATTTGCCAGTTGCCAGAAAAAGAAATTAATCTGCTGGGGATTTTTTTTTTAACCTAGGTCTAAAGGGGCGGGGAACCTTTTTTGGGTCAAGGGTCGCTGATCCACAGGGGAAAAAAAAAAATCAGTCAGATGCCGAACACTAGGGAGAAGCCAGAAAACCCCCCAAACCCCTTCACTAACTTGGCCCTCGACTGAGGAGGAGAAAGACACTCCCCACGTTCCCCTCCACACCAGAGCCTAGGAGGGGCCCAGGCTGGTTGGGACTGTGTGCTCATGGGGCGCTGGAGGGGGAGCCCTGAGCCTCAGGGGCTGGATCCAGGCAAGCGGGGGACACATCCGGCCCCCAGTCCTTAGGTTCCCCACCCCCGTGCTAAAGATTCGCGTGATCAATACAATAGGATGCTCAACGCTTCGGTGACAGCTGTGGCAGCGTCCCCACCTCTGCACTTGAACAGATCCCAGCCCCTGAACGTACAGCAGCTGGAGACAGGGGAGGCACATGAAACCATGGCAGATCAGGGGCGGCGGAGCAAGGGATCCTTCTACATCCCCAGGGAAAAAAAAAAAAGAAAAAAAGCTTCCATCCAAAACTGCACCTTCCCTGACACATGCCGACATGAAACTGACAACGGGCACGTCCAGCTGGCAAAACGCGCTGATAAAACAACCCCCCGTTTGTGATCCGTGCGGCCGCTCATCTCCCCCGTGTGCGCTCTCCCCCCAGAGCTCCTGTAAGCGGCGGTTGAAGGGGGAGTTGCCGTGGGGCTGGGGTTGTACCCTGCTGGCCGGGCGCAGGGAGGGTGGGTTTGTTGCATTTCAAAGGTGGTACCCTAGTGCACAGATGCTCACAGAATCCCTCCCTGCCAAGGCAGGTCCGGCGCTCCGCTCCCTTCACGGACTATGCAGGAAACATGGCTTCCCTGCGGCTAGCGGGGTTCACTTTCCCACGGGAGTCGCTGCCCCAATTGCTCCACGGAGCAGGCAGATGCGTCACGACAGAGAGAGGGGCCAGCGAGGCGGGGAAAACAACGAAGGACGGCGAGAGCCAAGGAGGAAATTCCTACCTGCAATTTAGGAGGCAGGGACGGATTATAGGGGCAGGGGGTTGACCGTGGGGCAGGGGAATGGGAGGGAAACACGGGTGGACAATCCTGCTCCTCTGAGTGTTTTTTGGTTGTTCCCAGCCCTGCGTGTCCAGCCAGCGGGATCCAGCTCTTGCTCAAAGCAGAATGTGGGCTTCGTGGTGCACAGATAAAGCGCCTTCTCCATCCGCATCCCACTTCTCGAAGCGGCCGAGGGGCGAGGCTGGCTTGCTCGGGAAGTGTCGCCCGCCCGGCGAGGGGGACTGATTGCCAGCTGTCTGTCCGATTTGGGAAGAGCCCCCCGGCCCCGCGACTCCGAGAACGGCAGCGCTGTTATTCCCACAGGGCAGCAAAAGGATCAGATTGGCACAAAACCATCACGCTTCCGCGGCACAGAACCGCACCGCTGCTCGGGGCAAACATCTGAGCCCCCAGGGGAAAATAGAAACACCTCTTCCAGGGAGAGCTGCAAGCGAGCCCCCTTCACTGGGGTGTCCTAGACACTATAGTGAGGTCGGCCACCTTCCCAGACCAAAGAGCCAAATGACAAATTCAGAACGCGGGGTCCCCAAAGAGCTGTCATAATGCCCCTGTGCATGACTGAAAACACACAGCTTCATAGGACCGGTAACTGACATGCTGGTTAACAATAGCACAAAGGAAACGTTGTACTCACAGACTTGATTTCAGGGGACTTCTGCCACTGCATCTTTTCGCACATTTCTTTGAAGTTTACATCTAACTGGTCAAATCTAGTGCGTTCAGGCTGTCTTCTGTCAATCTTAAGGCAGGGGGCTGGGGATGTGGGGGTGCAGGAGTCAGCGTTGGGTTGTATGAAGGCCTCAGGGCAGAGGGTTTGGGGCAGGTGCAGGAGTGTTATGGCAGGGGACTGGGGAAGTGGGGTACAGGAGTCTGGGTTGGGGTGTAAGGGGCTCAGGGCAGGGGGTTGGGGGGTTGCAGGAGTGTTACGGCAGGGGACTGGGGAAGTGGGGTACAGGAGTCTGGGTTGGGGTGTAAGGGGCTCAGGGCAGAGGGTTGGGGGGTTGCAGGAGTGTTACGGCAGGGGACTGGGGAAGTGGGGTGCAGGAGTCTGGGTTGGGGTGTAAGGGGCTCAGGGCAGAGGGTTTGGGGCAGGTGCAGGAGTGTTATGGCAGGGGACTGGGGAAGTGGGGTACAGGAGTCTGGGTTGGGGTGTAAGGGGCTCAGGGCAGGGAGCTGGGGTGTGTGTGAGGTGTGGGAGGTAGCAGCAGTGCCTGGACGAGGGACCAGGCCAGGATCGCCGCAGCTGGATCGTGGCGTCCCCTCCTACCTCTGCCGCCAGCCCTTCCTGCACCCAGGACTGCGGGGCCAGCCCCAGGATCGGAGCCGGGGACAGGACGCTGCCCGACTGTGGCATTGTTGGCACACGGAGCAAACCGCCCGTCACATGGCCCACCCCGGAACCATGCGGCCCGCTCTGGGCTGGCACACGTGGGAACAAGACAGGTAACATTTTATGCTGATGCTCCACCCGAACCGTTGGGGCTACTAGAAACAAAATCATGAAACTGAAAGGACCTATTGGCCAGGAAGCGGGGGACGTGTCGGCACCTCTGCAGGGGGTCGCTCCGTCAGCTCCGAAGCCCTTACCTTTAGAGGAGTCATTTCAGTAAAAACGCTCCGGATCTGGCCTGTCTACTTGGCGACAGGGGCAGGAGGGGAGAGAAACTCTTGGGTTTCTTCTGATGCCTTCACTCGCTAATCGTCTTCACCGATTTTTAATTAATGGGCACGGAGCACTCTGCCACTGTGAACACTGTTGGTGCAATTGTGACGGCTGGATTAGTCCCATTATACGCACAAATCGCTTGTCTCCAGGCTTCCCAGCCCCCCCGGGAAGTCCCCCCACTGGACATGCCAGGCAGCCCCATTCTGAAGCAATTTTGGTAAAATAAACTCTCTAATCAGGTAAATAATTCCATAAGGTAAATTGCTCCCTTCCCGCAGCGTCCCCCTCCCCCGCCGGGAACCTGCCTCCTTTCAGGGGAATGAACCAGGCCTCCAATTACAGGCCCATCTCAGATTTGAAAACCAGGCTGGGAGAAGCCTGCAGCTCTGAGGACCCCTGGAAATGCAGCATCACAAGAATTCAAGCGTTTAAGCTGTCAGTCGGAATAGGGGAGAAGGCCTGATTACCTGGGGTGGAAACACAGTGTATTTAGGTTCGTGTCTGTTGCAATTTCCTGGCCCCCAGCGTTGATCCCGAATGACTAGTGCTCAGGTCAGGTTTCCACACGGGGTCCCTCAGACACGTGGGCTCCGGTCTCGCTGATCCTGACCTTTGGGCCATTAAGGACGTCCAGGGGGTAATGATCCTGGAGAAGTGGAAACGTACAGCTGCCTGGGGGAAGGGAGGCTCGCCCGCTCGCCGTGGCCGTCCTGCTCCAGCGCGGCGTTCGCCGACCTTTGAAGAGGGGATCGTTGCCTGGCCGTTAACGCAGAGGCCCTTGAGATCTATTCCAGACTATGCCACTGACTCACCGACAGGCCTTGAGCATGTCACCTGTTGAGCACTGCTGGGCCTCAGTTACCCCTTCTATTTACTCAGTTCCTGGCTTGCTTGTGTCTACATCCAGTGACTGGAGCCATGCAGTAAAGGCTGGTTTCTTACCAGTATTCCTGTGCATGCCGCTTGCTACAGGGCCCATGCGATAGAAGGTCCCTCCGAGGGGAAGCCATGCATCAGGCTACCTGCAAGCCTGCTCTCCCAGATGGTGCATGGGGCTGGTTCCTCTGGAGCACCAGAGAACCCTGAGCAGCAGGAAAGACCTAAATTTTGGAGCCTGCAGCTCTCAGGCGCTGGATTAGGCCCTGCCCTTATACAGCTGTGCTGGGACATAACAGGAGTATAAACAGCTGGCCCTTTGCATGGCACAGCAGGGCCAACCACAACTGCTGCTGTGGTGTCTGGGGGGGGGGGCATCTAAAAGGCTTTTCCTGGGGCCAGCTGCACAGATGGGGTGGGGTGAGGCAAAGGGCAGGGAAAGCTAGAGATTTGCCCCCCATCACTTGCTGGCCACCAGAGTAGGCCATGCTGGGAGGGGGGAGAGGTGCAGCTCTCGTGGTGCGCTGTGTTCAAAGCTGCACTGCATCCGCAGCCCTGTGCTGTCCCAACAACAGCGCACGGTCAACCTGTGGAACTCCTCGCCAGAGGATGTGGGGCAGGCCAGGACTTGAACAAGGTTCAAAAAAGAGCTAGATACATTCATGGCAGGTAGGCCCACCAGTGGCTGTTAGCCAGGGATGGTGTCCCCAGCCTGTGCGTGTCAGAGGCTGGGAATGGGTGACAGGAGAGGGATCACTAGATGATTCCCTGTTCTGTTCACTCCCTCTGGGACACCTGGCATTGGCTGCTGCCGGCAGACAGGACACTGGGCTGCATGGACCTTTGGTCTAATCTGGTGTGGCCATTCTTATGTGACCACCACGCTGCCGTCCCGCCGGGGGGCTCTCTGCTCACAGGCCAGGAAGAGCAGCCAGGAGGCAAGGCGCACGTTGCTTTTGGGAGCCAGATCCTCGCAGCCCATCCTACCACCGCCGAGGGGGCAGTGACCCCGCTGGGCTTGGCCAGGCGTTCGAGGATCACGGACGGGTTTACAGCCGGCTTCATGCAACCTCCCGCTGCAGGACACACGGCGCCGCACTGCGCAGGGCAAGAGGTTCCAGGCTGGCTCCAACCAGCCACGTCCCGCACGTCACAGGCCAGAAGCTCGCTCGTGCTTTCTAATCCGCCCCTCACACAGTCCCTGCTCTGGAGGTCGGGGCCATTCAGAACGCTCCTGCTCCAAGAGATCGTAGGCGCCGAGCCAGGGCTGGAATTGGCCGCGTGGGCCAGTCTGGGTTGGGACAAATAGCCGACAAGATTTCCCCTGGCGTCTTTGCTCCGTGCCGTGAACCCGCCCCATGCAGACTGTTCCCCTGCCTTCATCTCCTTTTCTGCAGTCGGAGGCCGGACATGCCAACACAAGTGCCCAAAGGAGCGCCCGCGGCCTGCGCATCCCCCCTGGTGGTGGTGCCCTGCTGGGCGCATCACACACATCGCCAACGCCGTCACAAGGCCATGCGTGGATCTCAGCTGTGCTTGCGAACGCCTTGATCAGTTACTGCCATCCCAAAGGGGGGGGGCCTCGCGAGGACCACCCCCATTTCTACCGCACGTCGCCCCCAGGCGCGCGCTTCATCCGCAGACAATTGTCAACACCGATCCGGCCTGGCGTGCAATTCCTCCTCCTCTCGCTGCACGCCAGCGCGCCACGGGGACGTCCCCACGTAGCAGGGCTCCTTCGTCGGCTCAGACCCTACGACAACCAGAAACACGCTCCCTCAGGGCCAGTCCGAGAGCTGAAAGCCCAGCGCACGGAATACGAAGCCACATTTTCCCGGGCGATTATAAAAATTGAACAGAAATGGGGTTTTTTCCCCCCAGAAAGACGGGGAACTGAAATGACTAGAAGGCGGGTGAACAACCGGTTGAGGGAGGGACCGTTCAGGGGGTTGAGCATTGGCCTGATAAACCCAGGCTTGGGAGTTCAGTCAGGGCTGGCCATTCCATGAGGCGAACTGAGGCAGCCGCCTCAGGTGCCAGACTATGGGGGGGCACCATGAGGACCCAGAGTGCAGAAAATTGTGTCTGCTGCCGGTGCCTGTGTATTCTCTCTGCTCTAGATGCACAGAGAGGATGGAGCGCTGTGCTGGAGGAAGGAGAGCACAGAGGAAGAAAGCAGAATTGAGACATTTCAAAGTTTTGGCCCAAGCAAGGGGCCATGGGGGGTGTCATTTCACTGTCAAACTGCGGGGGGCAAGTAGGGTCCAGCAGAGCCAATCCTGGGTCTAGTCTTATTCCAGGGGTTTATTGGTGCCTTGGCAGCAGACAGCCGGGAGGCGTGGCAGGCACTTTGGTGGGCAAACTTCCCATTCAAAACGGCCTCGACGAACTGGAGACGTAGCCTGCATTCGAGAAGACGACGTTCAGTCGAGACGTGGGCAAAGAACGTCACGTAAGGAGGACGCATCAAAGGGACGGTTCGAAAAAGAGCTGGCGAGGCAGCCGTTTGGCTGAAAAGGATCGGGGGTCGTGGCGGCTCGCAGCCCGAACACGGGGCCAGCCTCTGACGCAGCTGCGGGAAGGGATAATATTCTGGGGTGAATTAACGGGACAGGCGCACGTCGGGCACGGGAGGGAACGGTCCTGTGTTGCCCAGCACGGGTGAAGCCTCAGCGGTGTCCAGCTAAAATCACCGCACGACAGGGAAGATGTGGACGAATTGGAGAGAATTTAAAGGGCAACAAAAAAAGGCCAGAGGCTTGGAACCCCGGCCTCTGGGGAAAGGGTGAAAACCCCTGGGCGTGTTTCATTTGGAGCAGACTGAGGGGGACTGGTGCATCTTCCGCAGGGCTGCTGGGGGAGGGGGAGAAACGGGGCCGAGGTTCCAAGGCCTGGTGATTTAAACAGGACAGGAAGCAGCCGCAGCCCAGCCCCGGGTCCTTGAAATTGCCTCCAGAGCCCTGGGCAGAGCTGGGGGAGGCGATTCCTAGCCCCATCTCTTCCGCCCAAGGCCCTGCCCCTACCAGGATTCTGACAGCCCCGGTCGTCAGGTGTGCAGAGAGCTGGTGTAGAGAAGAGTTCTCCAGGCCCTGGAGGGCCGGCCAAGGAGCAGTGGGTTTAACCCTGCAGCGAGGGAGCGCAGGTCCGATATTAGGCAAAACTCCAACTCTCAGGCTGTGTCTACACTGGGCCACTTATTCCGGAAAATCAGCCGCTTTTCCGGAATAAGCTGCGAGCTGTCTACACTGGCCCTTGAATTTCCGGAAAAGCAACGATGCTCTACTGTACAAAATCAGCCGCTATTCCGGAAAAACTATTCTGCTCCCACTCGGGCATAAGTCCTTATTCCGGAACACTGTTCCGGAAAAGGGCCAGTGTAGACAGCCCAGGAGTCTTTTCCGGAAAAAAGCCCCAATCGCGAAAATGGCAATCGGGGCTCTTTTCCGGAAAAGCGCGTCTACATTGGCCACAGACGCTTTTCCGGAAAAAGGGCTTTTCCGGAAAAGCAGCCTGCCCAATGTAGACGCTCCTTTTCCAGAAAAACTGAAAACGGAATAGTATTCCGTTTTAAGCATTTCCGGAAATTCATGCCAGTGTAGACACAGCCCCAGGGTAGTTTAGCTCCGGCCCAAGCTCGCTAGGGAGGCCGTGGGATCCCCTTGCAGGAGGTTTTCGAGAACAGGAAACTGGGATGGTCTCCGTTTACGTGGCTCTGCCTCAGCCTCGGGGCTGGGTTCGACGCGTCCCGGAGCCTCCCTGCGACTCTCCACTGTGCCCTAGGAGACAGGGCTGCTCTTCCCTCAGGAGTTCCTGCTTCCCCTGGGACGCGCACGCCGAACAAGACCCCCCGAGACGGAGCCTCAGGGCCAGACGCTGCCATTCAAATGCCGGGGCCTGTCCCTCGGCTGTGGTCACCGGTGCAGCGGCGCTGCGGGACGCCAGCCGAGAGCTGGCCCATCCGCTGGCAGCCGCCTGGGGGTGCAGCCGTTAGTTCCATCCAGCACGGGCCTATCAGCAATAACGCCCTTCCTGGGCTTGAGGGGAGCCTGTTTCCCAGCACACCCAGGTCGCAGGGCCAGGGCGGGCCCTGGCTGCAGGATCAGAGCTCCGAGCACAGATCCCCTGGCGGTACTGGCCCGAGAGGGGCCGGGGCGCATCTCACTCCTGCTCGCGTTGGCAGAGCGGTGCAGCGGCAGCGTGATCATTAGCTCCTTTGGGAAGGGGTTGGACACCCGACCCTCCCATCGACTTCAGTGGGAAGTTGGGGCACTCAGGGCCAGGCAGGATCAGAGGCACATGCTCTCTGCAGATCCACAGCTGCCTCCAAAAATCAAGTCACCCTCTGCTGCAAACTCAGCCCTCCAGGCTCCTGGGACGGGGAGACGTACAAGGAACCTCCTACTCCCTTGCGCTCCGACACGGCCTGAGCCTGGGGAGTTTTTAATCCAGGTTTGGGGGGCCCAGAGAACTCTGGACCATGGGGATCTAGGTCCCCCACATCCCTGCTCCCTACGACTGGGGCGTTCGCAGCCTGGGCGAACAACGCTGCTCACACTTCCAGCTCCCACCCCCTGCCGGATCCCCCAGCTCGTCTCCCTCGTCAGCCAGCAGGGGAGGGAGCCCAAATATTGGTCAGGACCAGAGGTGTAGTGGGAGGTAGCCACAGAGGGAAAACCAGCCATGGTACCGGAGGTCAGGGCCGGTTCGAATCATCCACAACTCCCTGGCCTTCGCCAGCAGCCCATCTCGGGATCTCTTGGGATGCTGCTCTCCCCAGACTGGATTTCTGAGGCAGGAGGGGAGGGATTTCCAGGGCTGGCTCCCAGCTCTGCAGGAGAGAACGAGGGAAGAGATCTGGGTGGTCCATTCCTGACTGGCCAGGGCAGCACTGCTCCTCACGGTGCTTTTCCTGGTGCTTTGCTAGCCCCGATTCTGCGTGCCGCAAGCGCTGGAACTTCCTTGGAATCGCTGCCGTGGGAAGGGGGCAGGACAGGCACTGGAAAAGATTCCCTTTTTACTTTTCCCTGCACGGTTCCCCTGGCATGTCTGTTTCCCATCACCCCCACAGAACCACCGGAGAACCCCCTCCAGGGCTGGTCCCGGAGAGAACCACAGGATAACGATGGAGAATCGGAGAATCCGAGGGCGGGCAGAGACTTCAGGAACATCGAGTCCAGCCCTCTGCCCAACGCAGGAGCAACCCCAGCTCAATCAACCCAGCCAGGGCTGTCAAGCTGGGACTTAACCTCTAGGGATGGAGATTCCACCCTCTCCCTAGGGAACCCATCCCAGGGCTTCCCCACCCGCTCGGGAAATAGTTTTTCCTAATCTCCAACCTAGGCCTGCCCCATTGCAACTTGAAACCATTGGTCCTTGTTCTGCCATCTGCCCCCACTGAGAACAGCCTCTCTCCATCCTCTTTGGAACCCCCCTGCAGGGAGTTGAAGGCTGCTCTCAAATCCCCCCTCGCTCTTCTCTTCTGGAGACTCACTAAGCCCAAATCCCTCAGCCTCTCCCCATAAGTCATGTGCCCCCATTCCCGAATCATTTTGGTTGCCTTCCGCTGACTTTCTCCACATCCTTTCTGTAACGGGAGAGCCCAGAACTGGATGCAACCTTCCAGATAAAGCCTAAACCTTTCTTCCTGAGAGCAACCAGCATTTATCAGAACATCTTGAAACCCCCAAGAAGTTTGCCTGCCCAGGCTCATCCCTGCGTGAGACCAAGGTGGAGAGAAACAGCCCCGGCACCCTGCCATGGCCGAGTTCTCGCCGGATCCTGTTTGTTACTCTGCTGTCCTGGACAACAAGCAGCCGGGGGAATCCTACACCGCGGGAGTAATTGGCATCAGATGCTTCTTTGACCTACAATATCTCCCCGAGAACCTGGAAGCATTTATTTGTCTGAAAATATAAATCTATCTCCCTCCGTAGGAAGGCTTGGAGCTGGGCTAATGAGTCCGAGCTGCGCGCCCATGATGAATATGATTGCTGAAAGCATTTTCCTGAGTTCTTCTTTCCTGGGGATCACGTTACAAGTTACCAGACTTCCTGTCCAGCCCAAGCTTTTCATTTCTTATTTGTAGCCTTCTAAACACTGTCTGTCAACTCCCGGCGTCGGCGGAAACGGCTCCGTCCCTTCCCCACCCACCACAATGGGAGGGCCTGCCGACCCCAGCTGTTCCCAACTCCCGGCTGGGCGCTTGTAACGCGGCCACCTCCCACAGCGACAGCCTGATCTTGGGCCCAGCAGCCCCAGAGGGAGTTGGTTTCTTCTCCAGCCCGTTTCAGCCCTGGGCACGTTCTGCTTCGCAGGGCTTCCCCAGCGGGTGCAGATGCTGTTGTAGTGCGGCCAGATTCACAAATTAACCCGCGGGCTCCAGCGGCAGGACCAGGGAGGCAGGAGCCCTGGATTCCGGCCATGACCCTACCACGGGGCTGCCGGACACCTTGGGCCAAGTCGCTGCCCCTCCCCGCAGCTCCGCCTGCTCATCAGCCGCTTTGGGAAGCGCTTTAAGATCCATGGACCAAAGCAGCCTGTGAGAGCGATGTCTGAGCACTACGGTTGCCAGATAGTTTAACCAAAAAAGCGAACAGCCCCCCCCCTCCCAAAAAAACCCCCAAAACACTGTTAAGAAAAAAAAAGGGGGAGAGCAAAGGGATCCCGACAATTAAGAAAAAAAAATACAAAAAACTAGCATGGCCCCTTTAAGGCCTTTGGGGCTTTTTTTGCCGGCAACCATCTTGTTTTCTTCCTCAGTGCCAGAAGACAGCTTCCCTGCAGAACCAGGTAAGTGGGGGCGGGGGGTGGGAGGAGGAGACCCGCGGGGGGCCGTCGCCTGGGGGCTGGGCCTGGTTGCTGAGTGTGTGTAGGGTTGCCAGGTGTCCGGTATTTTCTGATTTTTTTTAACCGGACAAGAGGTGAAAATACCGGACTGTCCGGGTCAATACCGGACCTCTGGCAACCCTACTGAACACCCAAACCCCGGCAGAGCCAAACCAGGGTCTTGTTTCAAGCTGCCTGGCCCAGGGCACTTTTTCCTACAAGCCATAGGTTTGCCAGGGGCCTGGGAAGGCCTTTCAGGTCTGGCCTGCTAGGGCTGCTCTTTGGGGTCTCCCTCTTCTGTCGGCACTTCCCTTACAGCCGTGGTCACCAACCACTGGATCGGGATCGACTGGGAGATCTTGGGGCCTTTGACAGGGGATCCTGACAGGTTTGGCCGGGAAGCTGTCAAATGCCGGCCCTTCATCTGCCCCTCAGCACTGCCCTCTGCCTTGGAACTGCCCCTCGCCCCTGGGAGCCTCCTGCTTGCTGTGCAGGGCATGGGAAGAAGAGGAAGGGGGGGGTGCTGATCTCAAGGTGCCCCTCCCTCCACCCTGTACCCCATCTCCACAGAGCGGAGGGGGCAGGGAGGGAGTTTGCTGGCTGCTTTTGAGAGTGGTGCAGGGTTTGGACGGGGGGAGCCTGCCTTAGCCCCCTGCGTCACCCCCCAGAAGCCACCTGTGGTAAGTGGTGCCCAGCTGGAGCCCGCATTCCGAACCCTGGCCCCAGTCCTGAACCCCGAACCCCTGCCCCCAGCCTGATAAAAGAGGGGGAGGATGGGGGGGGGGGGAGGACGGAATGAACAGGGGCGGGGCCTCAGAGAAGGGGCAGGAAGGAGGCGGGGCAAGAGTGTTTGGGTTTGAGATAGATCCTGGATTGCATGTAAATTCAAAAAGCTTAAAAAGGTTGGAGGCTGCTGCCTTACAGGCTCTTCCGCCTGCTTCTCCCCTTTTTTGGCTTGCCTGCACCCTGCTCTCTGGAGCATCTCAGCCCAGCGTCAACCCCCCACCTCACTCCTATCTCTGGGTCACACCTGCTCCCTAGACAGGCACCGACTCAGCAGCAGTGAGCCCCTCCCCTCACCCCACAATGGATCCTGGGGTGCAGCCCTGTGAGAATCCGGCAGCGGATCACCCTCCGCCAAGCTGTTACCCCCTTTGAGCAGGTTTCTCAGGCATCCCGCCAAGGCAGAGGCACCGGATGGACAAAGGAGACCCAAGGAGAATTACGGCCCCTCCAGGTATCTTCCCCCTGCCCCGCCCCAGCCAAGGACGATGCTTTGTGGGTGCTGCACAGGGGGAGCAAGGAGGGAGGTTAGATGTTACCTCCCTCCTCCATTTCCCATGGGGAAACTGAGGCACAGGGCAGGTAAACGAATCAATCACGGAGCAGGGAAGAGATGCCGGCTCCTCGGTTCCTAGGGCTGAGTGTTAGTCTTTGGAGGATGGTTGCTACCCCCTCGCCCCCTGGGTCACCTCCAGGCCTGTGCGCTGATACTGCACCCCAGCGGCTATGGGCATCCCCCCAAACTGCAGGAGGGCGAGGCAGAGCTAATGCAGCACAAACTTCAGGCCTCTCTCTCCTTGCACCCAGGTAGGACATCGGGGTGACCATTGGCTGTCCTGCTGGCAAATCTCACAGCAGCCTTTCACCCCAGATGCCGATCTGCTCAGCTGTTTTTAAGGCTCCAGGATTCAGGAGCGCACAGGGCTGAGTGCGATTTGGTAGCCACCAAAATCCATCCTCTGGCCTGGACCCGACCGCCCCCACCCCTCACGGGGTGAGTCCCACGGGAGACACAGGGTCAGCTGCTGTATTAGCACAGGGACGGGAGCAGGGTCAGCCCGGGTTCAAGCCGCCAGCTGCAGGAATCTGGGATGTTGCCCGCAGCTTGGGTCTCTGAGAGGTGCCGAGGTCCCAGGGAGGAGGACCAGGACAGATCCAAGAACGTCTCCCCCCCATGCAGGGAGCCGCAGCAGAGGCTGGAGCCAATGATACGGAGCACTTTACAAGAGCCCCTGGAGGGCGCAAGTACATCTCAGCCCTGTTTACTCGGAGAGGTTGAGTGACTTGGCCAAGGCTATAGAGGGAGTTGGTGTCAGAGCCGTGATCAACACTCATGACTTACTGGCTCCCCTCTCCACCGGTGCTTGGGCCCTTCCTGGCTCTAGAGCTGACTTGGCCCATTAGATCTTCGCCACCTCTGATTCCTCAGAGAAATTCCTAACGAAGATCATTTATTTTTCTAAGTGGGCCTATTTGCTGAGCCCATCAATTCAGCCTTTCAGTCACTTGACCTCCCGTGGCCCCCTCAGAGCCGGAGGTCAAAGTCCTTCCCACGATCGGCCGGCTGGGAATGCCCATTCCAAACACCCGACTGAAACACCTGCTGCCTCCACACTCCAGACCACACGCACAGTCGGTTCTGACCTCCAGCGCCTTGCGCTCCCTCCCTGCCCCCCCTCTGCAGAACAGCCCCTGGGCGAGGGTCCCACAGGGAGTGGTCTGAGCTCCCCAGGTGGGCAGCCAAGCGCTTTTCCCCCCGTGACAGGTGAAACCCAGCAGAGGGGACAGAACGGTGTTAGTTACAACCCCAGCGAGGCAGCAGCTGGCCTTAACCCCCGGAGCATCCTCCCCTTGGGCAGGGAGGCTATCCCCAGCCCCGCCTGGCCAGAGGCCGCAGGTACCAGCGCCGCTCATCGAGATGGGCATGGGCTTGCTTTAGGGAAGTTGGGTTGTGGGGCTGGAGGCAAACCCTGAGTCCGAGGAGCTGAACTGAGCCCCACGTGGCTGGGAGAAACAGGCAGCCCCTCCAGGCCCACACCCTCCGCCAGGAAAACATGAGCAGGGATGAGGCCTGAACAGCAGCCGAGCCACGTGGCCCGAGGGGGTTCAGACTCTGGGACTGGTGAACCTGTGAGAGCCGTGCCTGGGCGAGAGACACTCCAGGGGGGAGAGACCCCCGGCCACGCAGGGACCGAAGCCGGGGGCGTGGAAGCCCGGTTTGGGAGAGGTCTAGCGCGGTTTGGGGTGCCGGCGAACGAGGACACTGTCCCTCGATTGGTTCCTGAGCCCCTTTCAGACGCCCGACCGAAACACCTGCTGCCTCCACACCCGGCTCCATCAGCCAACGCGACGGCTCCGACCTCCAGCGCCGCGGGCTCCCTCCCCACCCCGCGCCGCGGAACAGCCTGTGTCCAGGGGAGCAGGACGGTGCGTACTCGATGGAAATAGAAACGCTGCCCCAAAGGAGTCCCTGCCCCTCTAGGTCAGGGGTGGGCACGAGAGCCTCCACGGGCTGGATCCAGCCCACCAAGCAGGTTGATCTGGCTCACACACAGCCTGCCACTCCTCCGCCCCCGCCTAATCAGGGTGTGGGGGCAGGAAGTGTCCTGGCCCCTCCCCGTCTGCCTGAGGCCCTGCCGCTTCTGGGGCAGCAGCCAAAAATGTGTGACGTGCCCCTCCCCCCCCTTCTAAAATTATTGCCCACTCCTGTTCTAGGTTCTCCTCGGAGCTGGAACACGGACTGAGTTCTGGGCTGGCTGCCTGGGTCGAGCAGGGAAACCGGACAACCCCTCCCCCCAAAAAGGAGCGGGGTGGGGGAGAGGCACTTGTCTGGGGACTCTCCCCACTGGGCCGGGAGCCTTCTCTGCAGCCCTGCGCTGGGAGCGGCTTCCCAGAACCAAATCGCACGCCGGGGAGCACAGCTAGGGAAAGGGCCCCGACCTGTCCCAGAGCAGCCGTTTCCCAGCCTGGTGACATCGGGGAAAGGTTCATGGTTCTCCAGCCTCGGCAGAGAGAGATGAATTAACACCTGGAAAAAGCACAGAAGGGAAACACAAGGGATTTGCTGAGACTGAAACTGGCTGTGGGAGCCCAGGACACGCGGGGCTAAGCCCGAGCCAGACTGGAGCTGGCTGGCTTGCGCCCCCTCACCCCCAAATCGTCTTTTGTCTCGCTTTACAGAGGTGGTGCTTTACTGCCATCCTGTGGGAGAAGGCGGATTAGCGAGGGTTTCCCTCTGTGCTTCATTTCCCACCCGTTTGTCCCTGCCCTAGGAGGATGTCAACTTAACAGGCCGGAGTCCTGTTAACGGTTCTCCGATGTCACCCGGGCGGGAAGCCAGAGCGTATCGGCTCTATATCAGGAAATGCAAACGTGGAGGCACCGAGAAGAGATCCCCCTCAGCTTTACAACGGGGTTACTCCCCCCATTTCCACGGAGATACTCCGGAGTCACTGGGGTGCGAATGAGACCAGAAGCCGGACACACAACTCCAAAGTTAGTCAGAGGGCAAGACTGGGAAACGCCACTCCTGGAGGAGATCTGAAATGCAGCCCTAGGAGCCAAACCGACCACACAGGCTCGCTCATGATATGCCCAACGACCACTAGGTGGCCTCACTAGCGCATCTTTCAGAAGGGTCACCAGGGTCGACTGTTTCGGCTACACCAATAACGAGTCAGGTGGCACTTGAAAGACTAACAGATTTACTAGGGCATCAGCTTTCCTGAGACACACTCACTTCCTCAGAGGCTGAAGAGAAAAGGAAGACAACAGAAGAGGCAGGGACAGAGAGAGAGGAGGGTGCGTCAGCGGCTCATCTCCAGTAGTGGTGAGAAGGTGGGAGCCCCTGCATGGGAAAAGACCTGTCGTAATGGGAGAACCACTCCCTGGGTCTATTTAAAGTTTGTTACAGGGTGTCAGATTTGCACATGAATTCCAGCTCGGCAGCTTCTCCTTGCAGTCTGGTTTGGAAGGGGGTTTTTCCCTGTGAAGGGTTCTCCCGCTGGTTTTTGGATGTTGCCTTTCTTAATTAATATCGGATGTGTGTCCTCTGTACATGGCAGAGGGGCATTGTTGGCACATGATGGCATGTGTCACATTAGGAGACGTACAAGTGTATGAGTCTTTCATGATATAACTCAGTGGTTCCCAAACTTTTTAATACTGGGGACCAGCAAACCCATTCACGAACTTTTGGCGAGCCAGCATCATTTTATTTGCATATTCATCATGCAAATGATGCACATGGAAATAAAACATTGGCATGATCTTGCGCAAAAACTCTTTTAGCGCAAGAGTTCTTGCGTTAAAGTAGTTGTGCAAGAGAGCGTCGACACTGGCATGTGCTTTTGCACAAGAGCATCTGTGCCAGTGTTGACGCTCTCTTGCGCAGGAAAGCTCTGATGGCCATTTTAACCATTGGGCTTTCTTGCGCAAGAAATTCACGTTGCCTGTTTACACTGGTCTCAAGAACAGTTGAGCAAAAGGGCTTATTCCTGAGTGGGAGCATCATAGGTCTTGCGCAAGAAGCCCTGATTTAATACAGCAGAACGTCAGTTTATTTGTGCAAGAACACGCGGCCAGTGTAGACAGGCAGCAAGTTTTTGCGCAAGAGCGGCTGCTTTGGCACAAGATCGCACCAGTGTAGACACAGGCTAACAGTCTGCCAAAAACCCACCCCCAGAGCCAGCCCTAACCCTTAATCCCCCTCACCCCTCTACTACCCTCTAGAGCCAGCCACTGATCCCTGAGTCCCCTGCACCCATCCCCCTTAGTGACAGCCTCTGCCCCCAGAGCCCTCAGGGCCAGCCCCCCCATACCAGCCTCCTCTTTCCAGTCCCACTGCACCCCCTGAACCTCCTCCAGGCCAGTCCCCAATATTAGCCCCGTCCCAAGCCAACCTTGCCCCCATAGCCCCCCCACTACTAACTCACCCTCCAGAGCCCCCCAGCACTAACCCCACCCCTGGAGCCCCCCCATGCCTGCTCCGCCCCCCATCAGCTAGCCCTGCATTGCTGCCCACTTCACGGCGGCTCGGGGGGCAGGGCTGGGGCACACCGCCCAGCGCCTCCCCTCCTGCCACGGCTGTTGGGAGAGGCGCGTCCTGCCCTGCCTCTCAGCCTACCGGTACCGGGCAGGGGCGGGGGTCTCTGGTTGCGGAAGAGCGCTTTCCTGCATAGCGGGAGGGCTGCACAGTGCGGAATTTCCTCTCAGCTGTAGGAGAGTGGGAAGCCTGACGCCTCTCCCAACAGCCGCGGAGAGAACGGTGTACCCCAGCTCCGGCCCCCAGAGCTGCCGCAGCCCGGCAGCCAGAGGGCCACGGCCTGGCGGTTGGGAACCACTGGTATAACTGATGCAATTAGGTCCTGGGATGCTGGTTACATTTACTCTCCCCTCCCCTCCCAAGACCTCACCCCATCAGCTAGACTAGGGCTAGTCAACTCTGGAAGCCCCGGGGGCCACAATGATACTCAAGGCACATGCTGAGGACCGAAACGTAAGTGCGGTTGCAGATACATGCAACTATACATGCAAATAGCTTCTGTCACGCTGAGGGGCATGCATGCAAAGATGAAGGCAAGACGACAACACGCAGGCCCCATTTCAGTCAGTTCTACTGAGATCAATAAAATGCACGACTGACCCGATTTCCCCCACATGTCAGCACTGGTAATGAGAAATGACAGTCCAGGAATGTAACTACTAAAACACTATTGACTCACCGTTGCGGAGCGTGTTCCCCGTGGAGGCCATGTTCAAAGGATCCCACCTGCAGACCATGTGTTGAGCTCTGCGTAAACCCAAATCGCTCTGTGGGCCGCAAACAAACAGGCCGCGCGTTGAGTAGTCCCGCTGTAATAACGGCTTAGACTCACTGCCACAGCGCCTCCTGCTGGTCAGTAGCTCTGTGCCCCTGAAGTGCGCCACTTTCGGCTGGTGTCCCGCCCGTCGTCCGCTCTACTGTCTCCGCCATGTGTCTCTGGGCCCACATCGCCCCCTGCACCAGGAAGTCCTCTTTAGGATGTTGCCCACCGCCCTGTTCTCACCCCCTTCCTGGCGTACAGCACCCTCAGGTTGGCCCCAAATCTAGCCCCTCCCTCAGGGGCAAGCGGCAGACCTTTGCTTGGCCACTCTCTGCAGCAGCTCGTGGGCAGAAGGCGTGGCAGGCCACCCACTTCTCTAGACCCTGACCCACGGACCCTGGAGTGGCAGCGTCTTACTGCCCTTCACGAATCCCTCCTATTGCCTGCCTATAGGGTTGCCAGGGGTCCGGTATTCACCCGGACCGTCCAGTATTCACCCGGACCGTCCAGTATTCACCCGGACCGTCCAGTATTTTCAGCTCCTGTCCGGTAAAAAAAAAAAATTCAGAGAATACCAGACACCTTTCCTCCATTTTTCCTCAACTTTTTATTGATCCCAGCCCCTACCTCCACACACCCCACTGGCTGCCCTCAGCCACCTGAGCCCAATCCCATCCCGAGCTATCCTCAGGGTTTCAGCCTTATCCCTGGCACAGATTGTTATTTTCAGGGGTTAGACCCCGATAGGTACATCCCGAACCCAATAACTCCGGGCTTCCATATAGCAGCTTTGACATCTAAATATATAACCTCCTTACCAGCCATGCAGCTGGAAGTGCATGTGTTGTTTCCCATTGCTGTCCCTGTGTGCATTTAAAAATGGGGACCCTCATTTGATCCACCTATTATTCATTTGCCACACCATCTCAGGCAGGTGGCCATCCCACCCCTTCCATTCGTCCTTACGTGCAAGGCCCAGCCGAGTATTTACAATTCCATTGCTGCGTTTCACTTTTCCAGCAGCCTGGGACTAATAAGGTCTGTGGAAAACCCACTTGATTCCTGTCTTTGCACAGCCCATTCAAACGGGTACAGGGGTCTAGCTATATGGGCAGTATTTGGGATATGATTTCTCCAAAACTTAATAGCTCCCCAAAACTTCTGTCATTCCTACTTGCTGGAAGGTGCCTGCCAGCTCAAGATTTTATCAGTGACAACGTTTGGGATTACGTGTCTGCTGCTAGACCAAAAAATACCTACAAAAGTAACTTCCTGGGCAGGTCCCTGAATTTTACTGGTTTTAAACCTAAATTCATGTCGCGTTAGGTGTAACAAAATAGCCTGCCCCACTGCATACACTTGCTCTGGGGTGTCCCCCCCCCCCCGATCATGATGTACGGTTGGAGGTACGATTCTGAGCACTTCCAGTTTCTTCAATAATTTAGAGAATACTGCCTCACTGTGATCTCAAAGATTGCCACTTATCCATTAATCTTTAACTTGTATATATTGCAAATTTAGATTTTTAATTTTGAAAATTAACATGAAAATATTCACTCTGAAATTAGAGATTAAAATATCATTTACTGCAAATAACTTTCCAGTTCTGTTGCAGGGCTGTAACAATGCAAAAAGGGTGCTTATCAGAAAAGCAATACAATTAGTTTAAAAATCTACTTCTCGGTCAATATCATAAGGTTTTTTGGAAGAATTAATCCCTGGGCAACCTTCCCAAAACCCCCAGTTTTATATGGTTTTATAAATGTGTTGTTTACTCGTTTTTGCATTATTGTAACCTGACATCAGAACTAGTCAGTATCTTCCCTGAATCCTTTTTTGAATATGAAAATTTCAATTTGCCATGGAATGGTTTAGAACAGTGTTTCTTAAACTATGTTCTGCGGAACACTGTTGTTCTGTGAATAACTCGCAGGTGTGCCAAGACCTCTATTTTGTTTTTGTCTGACAATTGTTTTTTTTTTTTTAAGAAAATTTTCATAGGTGTTCTGCATAAAAAATAGTATTGTTTTGTGGTCTCAAAAAGTTTAAGAAACACTGGTTTAGAAAAACAACATTTGTAGCTTTATAATATGCTATTGTTACATGATTGCCCTGGGACTCCGTTGTTATTCAGTGGTACAGACTAAATATTCCTCTAACCGTCCTAACTTTGAATGTAACAAATAACCACAAGAAAAGTCAAGTGTGAAAGTGCTCCAGAGCGCAAAATATTTTATTTAAGAATTTACAGTGTCAAATCCAACACTTCGGAAAGATAGCAGCTCCCAGCTCAGAGGAAGCCTTCTTGAATTAAAAGGTATTTGGCAGTCTCCACTGAAAGAAAAATCAGTCGCACGGCTGAAGTAGATGAAGCCAAGTATCTGAACAGGCTTTCGGTTGCAAAAGAAAGCCACACTGATTGCTGCTGACCAAAGTCCAGGCTTTAGAGTATGGACCATTATCAGAAGGCTAGTGAGATTCCTCCAGATCACAACATTTTATTTCAAATCATATATAATCCCTTTGGAAATATACTTAAGGCTGTCCAGATCTCAAAAAGGTGGCATTACTCAGCAAAAGAAAAAAAAGGGGGGGGCCAACAATTCCACATGTACATTATTTCAACTCATGGGCAGAAATGCAAGTAACATCAATCAGCTTCCTCATCAAATCCTAAAGAAAATGATCTAATGATTTAATAAATATTTGAAAGTTTATTCTCTCTCCTTGCAGGACATTTAGACTTTCCAATGCATGTGAACGTTACCCCTCAATTGTGTTCAGAATTTTCTATATTAAACCTAAAGCTTTTCAAGTCCATCAGTAGAGGTCTAACCCAGATAGTTGAGTATGAGATTCGGTTGTTAGCTATTTAAGACCTTAGTTACTGTATTAATGGAAATTCAAGAGCAGAGTATTAGGAATAGATTCTGGCACACAATAGGAACATTATTTTCAAACAACTTTCAAGCTGTTATCACCTTAATTACATAGTGCCAGTAGTTTGAGAAAGCAAGTAACCATATTGCACTTAACACTCATCAGAAAATAGTACAGCATTGACTATTGTACAAAGAGCTTCTTTCAGACTATACAATTTGTTTTACAAGGAGTCTAAAACACAAACTACATACATACTAGATAAAATCCAAATCAGACTAATTTTAGATTTTATTACAGTCACAGTTTTAATTCACTATAGGTCAATTTATTTATTTGGATGAGCTGTGGCCCCCCTCCCCTAAAAAAAAAGCATGTGAGGCATTTCCTAGATGAGCATCTTAAACCTTCATATGTTGGCAAATGCCAGTATTGTTTTATATGCATAACAGCTGTGCATGGTCCTGTTAAGGCCATAGAGTATTCTGTTAAAAGGTGGACATGTATGTCCTACATTGGGAAGGAAGCGTCCTTCAGAAATGATCCTGAAACCTAATTTGTATCTTCAAGTCACACTGGTAGGTTTAAAATCAACCAAACTCCCCCCTTTGGTTGCAGTTTACAGTTGGTTTTCACAACAGATAGCAACCATATCCTTTTCCGTTCATTCTTCTCCAAACCCAATAGGAGATTATACATTTCTAAATCAGGTTTTAAGGGGAAATATATTTTTTCTAGTTTGGTAATGATTCATGTACATGAGCTACAAGTTGGGAAACCCATGACAAAGGATCAGCCAGCATTAAATTACTCTCATGTTAATTTCAAGATAGTAATGATACTACTATGTGCCATAAAATCTGAGTAGTTCTTTGAATGTCCAGAACTATGTAAAAGTGATCCAAATGTCATTATATTCTATTTCAATGTTGGATATTTCCTCTGTCCAATTCTTCCCAGTCTTGAACTTCCAGTAGTTGCAGGAGACTGAAAAAGAAAAAGGCTTATACAACTCAAGCAACGTAATGGTTCTTCTCACCTGTTAAAAGTCCTGCAAAAATCTTACTACTTTTCAGAACAAACACTGATCTTTTCTTTCTGCTTGAGAAAGACAGAGGTTTAATACATTAGAAGTCTGACCCAATTCCTAGTGATTTACATGGGAGCTGGATTGGTCCACAAGCAAATTTAACATCCTAGCATCAATGGGAATTACTTAAATATGAAACCAAAATGTATCAGCGATTCAGTTAGCATGGCAGATAATAATTTGCTTGTGCGCTGCCACTAAGTGTTAAGATACTCAGGCACATTTCAAAGTAACACGTATTGCATGTGTGAGCACAAATTCAAAAGTTATGTGCAGGATGGGAAGGCAAAAGAACCTGATCTGCTAATAATGACAGCTTGCTGTGTGGCTCTCTCAGTATTCCTGTCTCCTAATAGCAAAGCCTGGAAAAAACAAAGTCTCCCATGCCTCTTCTTTTGACCCTGCATACTTGGGTTGAGACAAGCAAATGTAAAGGACTATGGCTTAGCATTTAAATCTTATTAAGTTCCAGAACACTATGGAGGGCAGGACAAGCAGGAGCAGGCCAAGTCATTTGCAAAATGAAGAGACTGGGACCATAGAAACAAGGGATCAGAAAGATGAACCGGAGCGAATACAGGACAGAGTATGCAGAGATGAGACAGAATGAGATAAAGGGCAGCAAAGAAGGCAGAGCGCTCATATCTTTGAGGTACTGGTACTTGAGGTCATGCCCAGTCATTTTCTGAGGTAGATGCAAGAGGCAGAGACAAACTCAAAAGCTTCACCATCATTGTCAGCTATGTTGGCAACATTTTGCTACTTGGCTTTGTGTTCAAGATAAGGAAGTCCACACAGTTCCTCTAGCAACAATGAGGGTTTCACTCACTTGTGCAAATTGAGAAGGGTTGTAGAACTGAACAGTTCCTGCTGGAGGTCCCCCAGAAGGTGGCACACTACGGAGAGGCTAGAAAGCAGATTACATACCATTAACGCTATGTACAGTCTCACCCAAGTTTTGTTTGCTTACTAGTAGAAAGAAGAAATAGATACAGAGCAGCAGATTGTAATGGATGCAAAATGTGTCAGCACTTTTTGCAATTTTTTTTTATTACTTGCTTAATGTCGGTTTTCGCAAAATAGTCACATGCACAAACTGTAAACAGCTCTGAAAATCCAAGCATGCAAAAAACAAAAGTAACACCACACCAGTGCAGCTTTACTGAATTAGTATCTTATGGTTTTGTTAGTACAGCTTAGGCCTTCCCAAAGAATAAACTGTCCCATCGGTGATAACTGTTGTGCTTTATTGTAAGTACAAAATTTTTATTATGTCAACTCTTTACTGAAATTTAACAGCAGAGATGAAGCATTCCTTTAATTCCTACAGGGGTTATTTACAGACATAATGGGCAATGTTATCACTACGGAGTTCACAGCATATTAACTGGTTTTGTTTGTTTTTATGTAAGGCAACTGACTACCTTGGCTCTCTCATTAACATAAGGACAGAGTTGAGCAGAATTACCAAGTGACATACTTCAAAACAAAAATAAAGCAAGCATGCCTAGATTATGTGCTTTTTGATAAATGTAATGGTAAAATTTTGAAGACCCTGCTTGTGTGTTAAAAGGAACACTGCATCATAAGTTATTTTTAATGTTAAATCTGTGAAATGGAGAAGGGAGAAAATGATGACTTAAAAGTAGCATTAGTAAGAAACTGAGCAAATAAAAAATAAAGGGGAAAAAGCCAATGTAAGTGAAAATGGCCAGCCACATGTACCTGATTAAAATGCTGGCTTACTTCACGTGATAATGAACTCATTGAACTAGAGCGCGAAAGCTACAAAACAGCAAGAACACACACATACAAAAAACACAAATAAAAATGTCGTCATGCATGTCACTGCCCCAAGCTTTCAGTCATTTTATTTAATTAAAAATGAAGTTTCACTCTATGAAAGGTTTAAACTAATTTCAAATTAAAAAAAATTAAGAGCCAGAAGTTAGTTTAAATCAAAGGATTTGTTTAGAAAGCACAAAAATTATAAAGAAAACATTTAGTAGGAACAAAGGTGGCCTGGCACATGGCAATCTATCCCCTTTTTTGTGTGTCAAACATTTAATATTAGTGAAATTAAATGCATGAACAAAGGCGAGACCCCAAAGTATTGTTAATGTGAGACTGTTCTGAAAAGACCATTTATGATTCTGTTCAAAACAGAACAAGGTGCTCTTGCAGCAATGAAATTAAGACACATAGCTTGTACTCTGCTTATGGAAGTAAAGGGGTCTTTTTGCTTAGATTTTTAAAGGCAGTACCTAAAGTTTTCTCCTTAGCTATTCACCAGCAATTGCATCGGTTATTTGCTGATTTAGATTATGCAGGTTAAGACCATTACAGCCTGATGGTTAAAATATGCTGCACAGAACCATTAACTGACCCACTCTGAAGCAACCCTTACCTCTCCTGATTGGGAGCCATCTGGATTGGAACCAGGGAGTTCAGAACCAGGGGGAAGCATTGCAGAGTTTAAATACTATTAAAAAAAAAAAAAAAGAAGAAGTTACTGTTCATTTTCAATATTTTAAGTCAGTGAGGTCACATGTTGATTTCCAGAGGGATTCTGTTTTGCTTTATACTTGTACTAATACAGATTGAATCCCTCTAGTCGGGCACTGTCTGGTCCAGCATGACTTTAGTTAGCCAGATGTCCACTTATCATGAGTGTGTCCAAGTTTCTCGCAGTCCTAAAACATTAGTTTCCAGCCACCGGTCCTGGCTCTCCGTGTTCTGTGCTGTATTTAGCTCTAATTTACCCCTACATGTCTCCTAAAAGTCGAGGAAGCAGTGGAAGTGTTGGCGATGCTACTAGACAATACTGACCTCCTGTGATTAGGCAAATTCTCTGGTTTGGCATCAGTCAGGACCCAAGGGTGCCAGATTAGAGGGGTGCAATCTGTACTTCTGAAGCAACTACCAAGTAATACACTGAGCTATCACACACTTGATAGGACTAACACTGCTCAGCAGGCTGCCATGTTCTGCATGATCTGAAGCTTTTGGGTGTCTTTCATGCTTAGCCCTGTGAAGACCCTCTCTCGAAGTTAACATTTGTCAGCTGACAGTTTGAGAAATACATAGGAACCAAATGTACGAACAGAAATTCAATGGCAGCGATTGCAGGGACTATTTAGGACTCAATTTGTACTAAGCTAGCACCCAGAGAATCCAACCATGATCGATCCCCCATCATGCTACTGCAACAGAATCTCTGCCCCAAAAAGCTCACAACGTAAATAACTGAAATTTACATCTTAAATATGTGACAGAGAAATAGAGCATTATATTAATAGGTTATTGGTATTACAAAATTCTACATTTTGGGAAGAAGTCATAAGACTAACGAACTCCTGGCTATGTACTGACTGATATTCCAACAACATAAATGCGGCCTGACTACACAACATAGTTATGAGTAAGATGAATAATAAGGTGAGTAGCATTGAAACATGGAAAAGATGCTTCATCTCCACAGAGCAGCAGATCATATCACTCTCAGGCTACAAGCTACCATTGACATACAGGTTTCAGAGGGGTAGCCATGTTAGTCTGTTTCAACAAAAAACAACAAGTCGTCCTGCAGCGCCTTAAAGACTAACAAATTTACTTGGGCATAAACTTTCATGGGCTGCGACATATTTCATCAGATGCTTATGCTCAAATACACGTTAGTCTTTAAGCTGCCACAGGACTCCTTGTTATTTCAGTTATATGGAGAGTGACTACCTACATATTATATAGTAGGAAAAATAAGAGGTCCTAATCCAACAAATGCTCTGCACAGGACCCAGGCAAGGTTTTCCATTTTATTCTTCTGTGTTTTCTCTTCTCTTCCTAGTTTTTTTCCCTTCTCTCTTTAAGGTTTATTTAGGTACAGGTATCACATGCTTTTTAGGTTATACCACTAGGAAATTGCAACTGTAATACTTGGTTTTTTCAGCCAAAGTTATAATTGGATATGAATGGCGATTGCATCTTTACTGACCTACCTGTGGATCTGCAGTTGCATCAGCGCTGACTTGATTTGCAGATGTCACCTGCTCGCCTGCCCCGCTCCCTTCCAGAGGTTGCTGCTCCTCAGGAACTACAAAAGAAACTGGTTTTAACCAAAGATGAACACTGTATCAAGCCTTACAGAGATATGAGGAACAGGATCAAGAGTAGAACTAGGTTTTCAGAGTAGCAAACTGCAATGGGAGACTGATTTGAATTAAAAACCTCATCTGGAAAGTGACACTGGTTTGACTATATTCAAGGAAAAAATATTAGATCTATTTCCTCCATCTCCCCTCTAAGGGTATGTCTACACTAGCTCGGTAGTTCGAGCTAGGTAGGCAAATGAGGGCAACCGGAGTTGCAAATGAAGCCCGGGATTTAAATATCCCGGGCTTCGTTTGCATCTTCCCGGGCGCCGCCATTTTTAAATCCCCCTTAGTCCGAACTCCGTGCCCACGGCTACACGCGGCATGGAGTAGGTAGTTTGAATTAGGATCTCACGAGGTGTACCGGTAGTTTGAATTAGATATCCTAATTCGAACTACCTACTCCATGCCGCGTGTAGCCGTGGGCACGGAGTTCGGACTAAGGGGGATTTAAAAATGGCGGCACCCAGGAAGATGCAAACGAAGCCCGGGATATTTAAATCCCGGGCTTCATTTGCAACTCCGTTTGCCCTCATTTGCCTACCTAGCTCGAACTACCGAGCTAGCGTAGACATACCCAAAGATAGTGGCAAGTCTTGTTCAAATGGAGAAGTGTACAGCCAATTAGCAATACGGAATAGAAGCATACACTTTTTATATGGGAAATCTTAGAGCAACCCAGTAAATAGTAGGGATGTAAGCGAGTAGTCAAGGACTCAACTAGTCGAGTCCTCAACTACTCACTTCCTCCCAGCCCTTGCTGCCTCTGTAGAAGAGACAGCAAGGGGGTTGGGGGGGTGGAAGAGACAGGAGCCTATTCTGGGGAAAGCCAGCTTAAAAGCCGGTCCCACCCCCTAGCACCATCTCCGCAGCACCTGCCCTTGCCCCACCCCTGCTGCCTCCATCAGCACTTTTTGTCTAGCAAAGAACATACATTGCTTAATCAGATTACTCTATGAAATGCTCTTTTGTGGGTAAAAACTCCCATGTCTTAAATTCAACTAAGAGTTACTGCATAGCAACTCTTGTTTAAAACTGCCCTCTTGTTGAGAGAACAGGTGCTGGAATCACGAAGATCAGTTGTCCTGATGGCCTAGCTGCCTATGACAGCAAAGACATAACCTCTCTTCGTACACATGGTCTAGAGCAGTGTTTCTCAACCAGTGGCACGAGTGCCCTCAGGGGGATTCAAGAGAAATCTGGGGAGTACAGCAACACAACTGAAATTTGGAGAAAACTGAATGTTTGTTTTAAGTTTTACAGCGTTTTATTATTTTTGTACTTTTTACATCCAAAAATGTCATCACCCACCCGGCTATGATTAAGTTGTTTAAACAAATATGTTGCAATGGTAGAAAAAGAATTGTGTGTGTGAAAACTGTAGGTACTGAGGGTACTTTTTTTTTTTTTTTTTTGATAAAGGGTACTTTATAAAAAAAAGGTTGAGAAACACTGGTCTGGAGAACATGGTTTGTGAGGTGCAGAGTAGCAGCTGTTTTCGCCTAGTGGCTGTCTCCAGGCTGAGAGGGAATTCAATGACTGTTAAAGAAGCTTTAAAGTTTAGACCAATGGGAACAAGAGTTCACTTTGGGTTTTTTTGTGGGTGAGGAAAGAAGACTCAAAAGGCTATCTGTAATATGCATCATGGAGAAGTATTAAGATACCTGCTGCTTGCAATTTATCTGCATTGGGTTTACACACCTGAGTTTGGAACAAACAAGTTTGCAGGAATAGGCATTGGTGCCAAGGGGGCAAACAGGTCTAATGGGGCAGGAACAGCACCACTGGATTTTGCTCCATTTGGGTTCAGAACGTCAACATAACGAGCTCTGGTTCCTGCTGAAACAGGACAACAAAACATGGAAATACGTCAGCCTGCAGCAAAAACGTAAATCAAAACAGAACATTATTTCTGGTTACAAAATCTTTCAGGATCGGAAAAAAGCAGGCCCCAAGATTAAGATGGTAAACTCCGAATCACAGCATGTGGCACTGGCAGCAGTCACAAGGGTGATGCTAGCTTACCCAGCAAAGCTGATATTGCCCTCCACTCCAGGATGTGGCAAACTGCCAAGTGCTCATCAAAGAAGCTGCCGCCTCCAAAAAGGTGGCAACTTCACTTTTGAGTTCTGCACAACAGGGATAATAATCTTAAGCTTTCCCCTTTAGACTGAGGAATGCCATCCCCTACTGCACAGTTACCTGCTCTTCTGGAGAACATGTTCACGCTGGGTGGACCGCCAGGCCCAGGTGGAGCAGTCTGAGGCGTTTTAGGAAAACCTGTTGGAGGTGGTGGCGGTGGCTTGCTCTAGAAACAAAAAGCAGTGTTAGCCTTTGAATGGCATTTTTCAAGCAAACATTTCTCCTCAGTCACTCCATCAATAACAGAACTGGACACACACCCCTTGTGATATTGCTCAGAATGTCTCAACCTTTCCAGGCAACCCCTTATTTGAGATCAAACATTGACTATAGAAGCCTAAAAAAGTATCAACAGCAATATGTAACTGTAAAGAGTAAGTGTGCAGGGCGGAATATTTTGCTTAACGCTGTAAAAATTTGACAGCTTGGGACACCTTCTCCCACTGCCTTTATGCCCCTCCCCTTCCATGAGGATCTGGATGAAGAAAAGTGGCCTAAATGGTGCCAACTACCACAGATCATATTCTACTTTCACTTACTCCAATGTACATCAGTGTAAGTTTCACAGTACTGACTGGATCCTCAGTAGTAACAGAGGACAGAAATGGACTCAGAAAACACATGCTTCCTCTGATTTATGTAAATTGTTTACTAATTACAGCAAGTGTCATGCTACACATTTTAACTCCAAGTAATCCAGCAAAATGACATTTAAGAAGCACTCTTTGAAAGTCCAGTTATCTGACAATTATCCACTCAGGCAAAGAAAAGCAAACTCCTCAGATTTTTACCTCTTCTTCCGGCTCATCTAAATCAACCCAGCGCTGTTTCTTTTCATCCCAAACAATCTATGAAGAAATCACAGTTCAAGAATTAAGAATGCAAATAGATATCACAGCCAGTAAGCAGGAAGTTATTTAGAATACTCATTTTGAAGCCATGTATAAAGATTTTTTGGCCACAAGAAAAAAAAATCCATAACCTGTGGATTAACACACTGTTGAGCAAATTAACATGTATGAGGTGTGCTATGTTTTAGGGCCCTTACTGATTTGTTCTTATCATCTGGAAGGTGAGCTTCATTCTTTCCTTTTCCCATCAGCCATCGAAACCAATTTGCACCACCCTAAAAATAAATACAAGACTTTTTAGTGTATTCCTCCAAGAATCTGCTGAGAGCAGATTTAAAAAAAAAAAAAAAAAAACCAACAAAAAACAACTAACATCATACTATTCCATTTCAATTAGTCCTTCATATAAACTGTATCCCAAGAAAGTATAAATGATAGCCAATAAAAAATTAAGGCTCATAGAAAGGAGAAAGCTTCCACTAGTAGAAATATGAAATTATTAATGTCAAACGGAGGCAGAGGGATACTAGAAGGTTGAGTCAGACAAAAGAAGTTGTAGCGGGGAAAGCTCTTTTCAGCTGAAACAGATGTACGTTTAGTCAAGAGATCAGTGCTAACTGAACAGAAATGAGTAGTAAAGGGGGAGTTAAGACAAGTTTTGAAAGATTGGTTGAAGTTCATTTTGGAGGGACTGAAGTCAGAGAAAGCAATTTTGAACTGGATCTTAAGGGCTTGTCTTCATTATCCAAAGATTGATGTTCCGGATATCAATCTCACAGGGTTCAATTTAGTGGGTCTAGTAAGGACCTGCTAAATCGACCATTGATGGTGCCTCGGTTGACCTCAGTACTCCACGGGGACGCAAGGAGTAAAGGAAGTTGATGGGGAGAGTTTTGCCCATTGACTTCCTGCAGTGGGGATGCTGCAGAAATTCAACAAAGTATATTGACTTCCGCTATGCTACTCTTGTAGCTGGAGTTAGGAAACTTCCTAAAATTGACTGAAGATACACAAGAGAATAAGAAGCCAACTGCAACGTGCATGTGCTTTGGTGCATTCAGTGAATGTTGGAAACCTAAGTGGCAGTATTCTGCACATGCCAGAGTCTGGGATCTCAACTGAATATGTAGACTGAGGTTTCAATAGTCAAGACAAAAAATTCGTCTGATTCAGGTAAACAGCCTCTCCCCCATGTTGGCACCATGATTTACTATAGCTGCCATTAATCACTGCTACTTGTAACTAGATACCCATTTTCAATGTACCTTTCTCACCGCTGTCTCCTTCTTGATCTCTTTGTTGGTCTCTTTCCCTTCAGGTATGGATGGAGGAGGAGGAGGAGAGGGCTGCTTTGCTGTAGAGTTACATCTTTCTCGCCCTATCGAATGGGTGGAGGATTCTGAGGTGGTCCGAGATCTTCGCCCATAGCCCTGTATTACAGATATACAAGGGTTTTAAATCATCTTACTATTAACCTAGAGGGATTATATTTTATTTTGCTTAAGAAGTTCCTTCTTTTGAAATGTCAGTGCAAACAGAGATGCAAAATCATTAGAAGTGAGTGAAATGTAGATAGGAAAGATGAGATAGCGAAAAACAGCCTGGTCGTGGCATACCATGTGTGCTGAAGACTGAGAGGTGGATCTGGATCTTCGTCCTGGTGCCTGGTTAAATACAAAGCCAGCACATGCTTTAATAAGCAAGCAACTGAACACAAAGTAGACAGTAAAGTCCCCTCCATTTCCAATCTTAATGTACATGTTCCCAAACAAAATGCAAGACATTTGAGTTAGTTATTCAGGCACATCTCTATCCTCTGGTTTAGGTGCATAGTACAGACGCAGAGAAAGCTGAAACCTAACGATGCTTTCACAGTAATGTGGCTGATCTATTAAAGAGGTAATCAAATCAGGGCATCCCACTGCATGGACTCAAAGACTGTAAAAATATTAAAAAGTGACAAAAATATTGCCATGAATAATGATGTTTGGCTACATTGTCTGTAGGTGACCTTTAAATGTTAATTTAGCAACGTTGGTATTAAAAATACCACAGTTTTGACCTGTACTTTTATTTAACAAGTTGTTGCGCCACCACTTCATCCATTGGCAATAACATCCCTAATTAAGCAAAATTAAAATTAATTCTGTTTCAGTTAAGCAACTATTACCTTATGAGGCTAAATCAGTTCCCTAAATGTCCAACTTAAGTGACTAATGATGAAAACACCTGCTGTGCATTAAAACATGTGTTCAAAACCTAGCCATGTATAGTTTGGGATAACACCACCCATTAGTTCAATGCAAAACAATACTGCCTTTTCAAAGCACGGTCAGAAGATTTGCTCATTAGGATCTGCTTTTCTCTCCTCTGATAAATGTTTGAGCCCTGCTGGGTTGTGGCAGGTTGGCATATAAACATTTTAAAATCCAACATGTCTGATTTTCCACTTCCCAGATTATTTTAAAATATCAGATCTAATTTCTCCTGGATTTTTAATTCTGCAACAGAAGACTGGACTGCTGCTGAGGTGCACTTCACATACTTAGTGTTAGAGTGCCACTGAAAAATGAGTTCCATATGTACGGAGTGAGATTTGGAGAAAGCAGTAAAGATGTAGAATATTAAAAAAAAAAATACCATATTTGCCATTTTGCCATAGAAATCCTCCTCTTTTTGTTCAGGGAAAGTCTGTTGAACTGGAGATTCCTGGTGAATTCTCTGAATTGCTTGAAAAACAAAAAGAGAGCAAGTTAGTGAATTTCAGTGTTTTCCAACACACAACAGATATCTAAACAGCTGAGCTAGATGTTCCATAAATTTTACCCAACTCCTCATTGGTTAGAGATGCTAGTGCTAGAGAACCCGATGCTTTAAAGAATTAACACTAAATTTCAGGGCACATGTGAACTGCATCCAGGGTCCTTTTCTAACTTTATTATTCATGTGCAGCGCTCGACAAACTGCTGAATCTACTCGCCATGGGCAAGTAGATTTCAGCCGGTCGCTCCGTGCGCCCCATTTACCGGCGCTTTGCACATGCGCAGTGCCGATCAGGCGAGTGGCTCTTGCTGGGGTTTGTCAAGCCCTGTTCATGTGTATTTCGTTTCTTAAAAAGGACGGTCAGAACCAGCTAAGTGATGAACGCCTTAAGATGGCAGTGCACAACTGTGTCCGCGTACTTCAGCCTTGACATGCGGTATCTCTCTTTAAATTCTACAATTTCCACGGT
The DNA here is from genome assembly GCF_052426305.1 of Pelodiscus sinensis. Classification (NCBI taxonomy): domain Eukaryota; kingdom Metazoa; phylum Chordata; order Testudines; family Trionychidae; genus Pelodiscus; species Pelodiscus sinensis. Next base: position 20,814,552 of record NC_143074.1, on the reverse strand, counting down.
TCTAAACCTTCACTTAGAGTTTGAGATGAACGTCCTCCAATTCCAATCACAAGCATTTCCAACAAAAACTGCCCACATGATTGCAATAGGTCAGAGTTGAGACATAAGTGTCCAGAAGGGAATTGGTTGTGACTCATTCACTTACCCTGGATTTATCTTTCACCCTTAAATCAAGCCTGATATGCAAGGCCAGCATTTTTTGCTTCCTTTTAAGTTTTCACACTACACTCAGTTACCCAAGATTTACTTTATAATTTTCATTATTGAAACAAGTTACCATGTGCTCAGTCTCCAAAAAAGACTTTAGTGCCCTCAAGGGTAGGGAAGACATTTATTGAGAGCACAAACCTGTTTCCTGGTTGAACTGCTCTTCCTGCCGTGTTTCTGCTGCTTGAGGAGGTGGTCCTCCAGGTGGCACTGTAGTTCCCAGGTACAGCAGAGACTGTTCAGCTCCATATTGGTTTGGAAAGCCTGGTGGTGCAAAGCCAGACCCTGGCCCGACAAAGGGAGGGGCTGAAGAATAGAAAGGAACACCACCCACTGTTTCTTGCTGGGCAGGAGGAGTCACAACTGCTGAGCCTTCAAGGATAGTCTGAGGTGCTGTAGAACAAAATTTAAGAAAATTACTTGTAATTAAAAAAAAAGGGGGGGGGGGCGCAAGAGAGAGAGCGAGAGAGGGGTGGTCTAAGCTCTGGTTGGAGGAGCCAGGAACTGCTCAGTTCTAATCCCAGTTCCAATTCCAACAACCACAGCTGTAAAAAACACAGAATATTCGCTTACTTTCCAGGGATGCATTTTATTGCAGTTCATGGAGAATAAATTTTCTTTAGTCTGTGTTTACTTGACAGAAGTTAAGCAAGAATTCATTAAAAGTTAAGCAAGAATACCTGGAGAATACATTTTCTCTGAGGAAGATCTAATATAGGCTGCATCTCTACAAACCAGGACTCTCTAGTTTGGCAACACCCATGGTCCAGCAGGACCACAGATGTTTCAGGATCACAGAGTCCCAGTGCAAGGCAGCAGGGGTGAGGGCAGGGCCGGGAGTGCAAATCAATTGGGCTGTGGAGGAGAGCTGGGGAGCCAGAAATGACCTCCCTTAGTCTGGCAAAATCCTTCATCTGGGACCACTCAGGTCCCAAGGGTGCTGGAGCAGGGAGGTCCAACCTGTACCTCCATATGGAATGCTTGCTTGAAAGAAACCAGCACAAATACTTCAACTGTTGCTACTTGGCCTTTTTTACATCTTTAGTTCTCACACTGGCTCCTGTGACAGTAGTGAAGAAGTAGGATTAGAAGAATCGAATGTTCAAAAGACAGTTTTTTAAAAAGCAGTGAACTCTTTTGAAGTCAGTATACCTTATTTCTGGCCCCATTACAAATGAGACAAACCTGTGCCTTTATGGGTTTCTATGTGAAGAACTGTACAATCTTTACAACTGTTTATGTACAATAGAAAAAGCTATCTGGCAATTATGTAACAGTGTTACTCTTATTTCTAATGCTACACAAGTCTAAAAAAGTGTATTTACTTTTAAAATGTTTCTCTTTTTAGTATACTATATGGGTTCTTCCCTTTGACATCCACATGGAGAACAATGTGAAATACTAACCTGAAGGCATTAGCTGCACACCTGGCATGTGCTGCACCATATTAGGTAACAAGGATGCCAACAATGGATTTTCAGTAGCAGGGCCCACTTCCTGTCGGGATCCTGTTCCATCATATTGACTGACATGGTCTAATTCAGAGCTTGGTGTGCTGCAGGCATACTGCTGAGGGGTGGATCTATCTGCGTTGTAAGCTATCGTACCATCCTGTAGTGAGAAAACAGAAGCCAATGAACCACCATAAGAGATTAAATTCATAACCCAGAAAGAGAATATCAAGGAAAGTCTTCTAAGAATAGATCATTCATTTGTTTCTTGAAGGTGAAGAAAGAAAAACTTTGCAACTAGATTTTCCAGTCATAACTCTCGCAGGTAAAATATAAGTAAAGGGTCACTGTTGAGTCAAGTTCGGTCCAAAAACACAGATGTTTAAAAAAGCCTCAAACATACATAAAAGATCATTAAAGTGCTGATAATGGTGGTGGCATCATCGCCTCATCCTGTGACAAAGAGGAGTTGGTAGGCAGTGACGAATCGGGGGGAGGGGGAGTGACTCCTCCGTTGCTTGGAACACCTCTGATTGTTGAATCGATGCGGATGTTCAAGGTGTAAGACAGGCAGCCTGTTTAGAAGGGCTCGCATGCAGGCTGTGGTGTCTCCTGTATGAGCCCCAAGGACTCCAATAAGGCCATTATGCCGGATACAGTACGGAGGATGCATCCAGTGGTGTCCATACCAAGGAGGAATGGCTCTTGGATCGTATTTGGGCTTGTAATATTGCACTGGAGGGCTGCAGTGTGGCGAGGAGGCGGCCTGTACCTCCTCTTCATCATCAGCTAGAGAAATGTGACTGCACCGATAAAGCCAGTGATGTCATCCACACAGGCGAAGCATCGGTGCCAAAGAGTGGTGATTGAGGGGGCAGATGTGACTGCCAAGTCAGCCCGTTGCATGTACTGCAACAGTGCCACGAGGATCGGTGCTGAGGTCTGTAATGTGTCTGTACGGTACAGACGGGACGGCAGAGACCACTGGTATGTCGGCGGTACCAAGTATATGAGCAGTGACGATGGTGCTGACGAATGAGGTACTGTCGGCACAGTGGAAATGGTCGGTGCCGTAGAGCCCGGTACCAACAATGGCGTTGGTGCCATAGTCATCGGTACCGACGAAGCCGTCAGCACCGGTGGTGTCTGAGCTGGTACTGATATAGATGATGGTACCAAGGTCCATGCCGGTATGGTCTTAGGGTGATGGCTGAGCCCTTTGCCATCAGTTCCGGCAGCGTTCGGCGTGTCATAAGTGCTGATGCGAGGCCTCTGCGCCAATGGTTTGGGCAGAGACCATTTTCTCAAGGAAGGTGGTGATGGGGCACAGAGGAACTCCTCTTTTTGGGTGCCTGCTTGCCCTGAGGTGAGCCTGGGGGGTGAACGTACCTCCCTAGTTTTCCCAGGACTGAAGCTGGGTGTGCCTTCTTTTCTATAGGCATGAATCAAGTGAAGTTCTGGCCTTAAGTTTGGCACAGTGGGGACAATCTTGCGAGGAATGGTGTTCTCCTAAACATCTGACACACTGCGAATGTCCGTCCAAGATAGGCATTGTGTTTCTACAGGAAGCGCAGCGTGGAAGCCCGGAGAGCCAGGCATCACAATTTCTTTTGGAGTGTGTGTGTGTGTGTGTGTAATTATTACTAACTATCAAAACTGTTAACAACACTAACTAAAACTAAGAATTAATAGCTAATGAACAATGAAAGGTATGAACAAGGTAGAGAACTGCAGAGGTCTATCTCAGGCTGAGGGCAGTTGAGAAGGAACTGGAGGGTATGGGCCCCCCATGCAAGGTGCCAACTAACACGGCGCACACCAGTTGGTGCCGCACATGAGCGGCCCGGTGGGGACTGCTGCAAAATCTCCGATCTATGTGCCGAGACGGCACCAAGACCAAGCGTGGAGCATCCACGGGGACCTCTAGAAGAAGCAGCTAAGGTCCAGGGGCCAGATGCGGCCCTGGGGTGCCTCGCTCTGGCCTCCGAGGCTCAGGGCCTTCCCCACCAATGGGGAGCCCGTGCTGGTGCTCCAGCCCCCTTGGCATCTCTCTACAGATCCCGGCCCACTACTGACTCTTCTGTGGGTCAGCAGCCCTTGATGCAAAAAAGGTTCCCCACCCCTATCTTATAGGGTATGAAAACCATGGAATTTTACAGTTCTCCGTGTACAGGAATGCATGAAGTCTATCCCCCACCCTCCATCCACCCACCCCACCACCTTTCGACTTTTACACTGAAAACTGGGGCATTCACTAGACTGCACATCACCCTGATTTAAGTGATATGCAATTGGATAGCTTTAATATCCAATAAATTAGAATTTTATCATTAGAACAGAAAGCATAGCACAAACATTTTATGAAAAGGCTCTTAAGTCAAAATCTTAGCAGGGAAGCCTTTAATTTTGGAAAGCAGATTTTTTTTTACCTTGATCTGTCCATCCAACTGCCGAAGTCGTACTAACCATGATGGCTCAATAAATAATTCCTGCTCTGGTTTCTCTTTAATCTGTGGGTCGAACAGGAGCAACTGAGATGATATCTATCAAAAGAAGCATTTTAAAAATGAAAAAAGTTGGTAAAGAGGTCAATAAAATACAAACAGAGATTTCTAAGCTTTCCTTTATGAACCTATATGTACCAAGCCATGAGCGCTTAATTCTAAACAATATTCATCCTTATAGTACCTGCATAAGTTGGCTGATAAGCACAGGTGAATAATAGTAGGGATTTTTAAGAACTGTTTTGGAAATCACTTCACAGTAATGAAATGCTTGTGCGGCGAGTCCCATCTCAGCTAGTCGGCAAGCATAGATGAATTTGAAAACCTGTGGAGTGCAAGAAGATAAAGTTATAGTACAGGCTCACATCATTTTTTAAAATGTAGCTGTCAGCTGGCCGCGTCCTCCGCGGCTTGGCTCTGCTTTGCACCCCCCCCCCCCCCCCCCCCGGTCCCCCTGGTCTGCAGACCAGGGGGACGGGGGGCAAAGCAGAGCAAAGCCGCGGACCAACCCAGCAGCACCCCAGCTGCTCTGCCCCAGGCGTCCCCAAGTCGGCCGCTGCTGAAACTGACCAGTGGCTGACTACAGGAAGCCCCTGTCCCAGGCTTCCTGGAATCAGCCGCTGATCAGTTTCAGCAGCAGCTGACTTGGGGATGCCTAGGGTTCTTAAGTTGAATCTGTATGTAAGTCAGAACTGGCGTCCAGATTCAGCCGCTGTTGAAACTGATCAGTTTCAGCAGTGGCTGAATCTGGACGCCAGTTCCGACTTACATACAGATTCAACTTAAGAACAAACCTCCAGTCCCTATCTTGTACGTAACCCGGGGACTGCCTGTACTTGAGAGAGTACGCAATGAAAGTGAACACCACCCCATTCATAAACAAGGTGAAAGAGCACCTCATACAAAACCTGACACACAACATTAAGAAAAAAAGAATCACTCCTAACCTGGAAATTGGGTAAACAGCAGGGCTGGGTTCCCAGTGACTGTGCATATTCATACGCTTCTGTTCTTTGAATGGCTTCATTGGTGGCAAACTTTAGAAATGGCAGGCTGATAGAAAAGTGAAACACATAAACCTGGAGATATCACTTCTAATGTAGATAATTTCTGATGTGCGAGTAGCATCATAAGTCACATGGCAGTACTGAGTACAAAGCGTAAGATCAAGAAATTTCCATGCTTCACAAAATAAGTGGTGAGGTCCTAAACAACTTTAATTAAGAGATTATTGTGGAGTGTTACTTGTTAAAATACTGTAGCCCATTTCCTTATATTTTCATCTTTTAATCTAAAAGACGATATTTAAGAGTAGGTTAGATAAATGTCTGTCAGGAATGGTCTAGACAGTACTGGGCCCTGCCATGAGGGCAGGAGACTGAACTTAACCTCTCAAGGTCTCTTCCAGTCCTGATCAGCTGTTTGTCGGCTCAGCATGGCAGCCATGTAAATTTAAATGAAGCGGCGATTATTTAAATCGCCACTTCATTTTCCTATGTCTGGTAGCCTAATCTACATGCCTCTGCGACAGAGGCATGTAGTCTAGATGTACCCTTAGTATTCTATGATTCTATGATAAATAATTTTACAAAAACAGACACGTAATTTGAATTCCACACCTGTGATTTGATCCAAGTAGGACAAGCTTTGTTGTTTTCTTTGTATAAACACCAAACCCGACCTGGGCCATCAGGTAGCAAAAATGAGCAGCATCTAAAAGGCCTTTTGAAGCTGAAACAAAACACATAGATCACATAGGAAATAGTACCTTAATGACACAACTAATTCATAGTATCTTGAATAGTTCACAGAACAGAAATCTGCAGAACTAAAAGAGATTCACTTTTATTGTATAAGCAGCAACTGTTAGTTTTAATAAAACAAACCCAGCAATTTGTGTTTAAGAAAACCCTTCATTTGTTCATAGCCCACATCTGTGCTATTGCTCCCAATATAAACAGCCTTGCTATTTACCCACTTTATGCTCTATAGATTCAACTTCAAATTAGTTACCAAGAGTATCTCCCATGGTGGTAATAGTCCTCGATTCCACATCCATGTTATTGGTCAAGTTGGATAGTACCATAGCAAGATGAGGCCTCCAGTCTCCCCATTTCTCATCCCCACAGCACTAGAATTAGAATAGATACCCATCAAGCCATAGAATGGAAGGGTGTGTGGGTAAAAATTACAAACTGAGTAAGGGGTAGCACAATTTTGCATTCTAGGTAAGATATGCAAGAACTTAATGGCCAAACTACTCGTTCATCTAGCTTACTATCCTGTCTTCCAACAGTGACAGTACCAGATACTTCAGAGGGAATGAACAAAACAGGGACTTATAAGTGATTCATCATCCCATCCCAGCATCTGACAGTGAGGTTTTGAGACACCCAAAGCATGGGGTTGTACCCTGACCATCTGGGCTAAAAGCCATCGATAGACCTACCCTCCATGAACTTACCCAATTCTTTTGGAACCCAGTTATACATAAAAGCATACTGCTGATGTGCTGCAAGAGGTAATTCACAGCAGAACATACACAAGCATTAACTGAAGCTTTTTCTTAAAACTCACTGTGGATGCTGCTGGCATTCTTCCAGACATGAGCTGGTAAACAGTTTGCAAAGGATCATTAATTGGAAGACTGTTGGCAAATCTAGATGCACATTACAGAAAAACAAAAGTAAACAGTTGTAGGTAAGCAGCTAACATTTTTAGTTTAGTTCACTGAGTCACCTTTAAAAAAACATTTACTGGCTAAACTATTAGACCTGCAGTATAGCCATATACAAATACAATGATAGGAACAACCTCACGAGTCAGGCTCCTACTGCCAACAGACAGTAGGTGTAACACTGTTTCAGAAGCTGTGGGAGGACAGAGAAAGCTGTTCTTATCTACAGACAGTCTTTGCTGGAAGATAGTTGCTTCTTTCCGAAATGAGAAGGAGCAGGGCCATAACATTAGTCAGGTATTAAAGTCCCAAAAGTAAGGGAATAAGTAGCCACCCAAAACTCTGACGGGAACACAAACATACACAATGTATTTGAGAGGTAGTGGGGATTGTATTCACTCTGCTTTATGTCACACGTGATTTCTATTGTCCTGTGGTAAACCTGTATGTGCGCACCACCATTTCCCTGAGCACTGCACCAATTGCTAGGTGATAGGAATTTCAGGGTGATAGTCGACCTCATGTACACAATGGTTGATGCTTTCTGTAACCAGAGCCTGAAAGAGGGTGATGTAAACGGTGACATCTTTTGTCAAGCTGGACAAAGGCCAGCTGCAGGGCTGGGGCAGGCTTCTGGGTGTGAGAGTTAGTCTTACTGTCTTGGGGTGCAGGGCCCTTGGCTCTGAGCCCCTCCCCCCCAAGAAGGATTGTACTAACTGCTTCCGGTTTCTGTGCTGCCAAGTCTGTTCTATTCTGTATCCCTGTCAACAAATAAACCGTTTGTTCTACCTGCTGAGAGAGTCACATCTGACTGCAGTTGGGGATGCAGGGCCCAGCGAAGCCTCACGCCTTGTTGACAATATTTAATCCCCTGAGTGTGAAAATCTGGGTTTTGAAACATGAAGTGCAGCTAATTCCTACACTAATGGTCTGTAGTTTGTACGGCATAATTCTTCGAGTGCTTGCTCACATGTATTCCAATTGGAGGTGTGCACGCGTTGGAAAGTTTTTCCCTAGCTGCTACCCATTGGGTCGGCTGTAGAGCCCCCTGGAATGGAGCTGGTGCAGTGCACTATATATGACCCTACCAATTCAACCACTCCTCAGTTTCTTCTTACCGCCAGTGATGGCTGTTGGAACTTGCAAGTGCCTTGTATCCCTAGCGCTTCCCACTATTGGTTGTGTAAATAGTTAGATCAATAGTTAAGTTAGTGTTGGAGTTAGGAATGGGAGGTGAAGGGGATTTTCCTTTCACTCCAATGATCCTTCAGGGCTTGGGGCATGCCAAAGTCCCAGGGCTGCAAACCCTGCAGGCTTTATCTTAAGTTTATGCCAACTAGTGACCGCCACAACTCGTATCTCTGGTGTCTGGTGGGGAGCCCTGCAGACTGACAAGTGCAAGATCTGCAAGGCCTTCAAGCCACGCACCAGCAAGAAGTGGAACTTTTGCCTGGAGCAGCACCTCATGGAAACCATTCTCCAACTGCAGGATTCAGCACCAAGTGCTTCAGCGTGCAACACACCTCCTTTGGTTCCGGGACTGGCATAAAAAAAATAATAAGACCCTCTTGGTACAGTTGCGCCCCTGTGGAGTCTAAGTGGTGCTGCTCATGCTCCCCAGGGTGGCTTCCAAAGAGGCCTAGCCTTGACGTTGGTGCATCCAGCTCCGGTTTCCCACTCTGCACCGCCAGGATTAGCAGGCCTGAACTGCCAGGCCCTCCCCCATTCTCTTGGGCTCCGAGTGGTGAACCACTGGTGATGAGCCTGTCCTCCATGCCAGACACCTTCAAGGCTGCGTGGGGCATCATCAAAAGGATGCAGTCCACATCGTGGGACAAAGGTCTCCACTTCCCGCCAGCCTGCCTGGGGGACGCCAGCCATCATGGGCCCACCAATTCCAGCCCCACTGTCTCTCTACTTGTAATCCTGGCATAATCACCCCCAGTCTGACTCGTGGTCAGTCATTCTCACAGCTGGTTCTGTCAGAGCTGCACCCACTCCCGAGGGGTTCTGTGGAGAGCAGACCTGATCATTTATTCCATACTCACCCTCCTTCCCAGTATCAGAGCAGCTGGCAAGAAGGAACTGAGAGGTGGTTGGGTCAGCAGGGTCATATATAGTGTGCTATACCAGAAACACTCCAGGGGCTCCATAGCCAACCCAATATGTAGCAGCCAAGGAAAAAAAAACTTTCCACCCGTCGTGCACGTGGTGCGCGCACACCTCAGTTGGAATAGATAGGAACAATACATCTCAAAGAACAGCAGCTGCAATGGAGAGTGACCACTTTTTCTACCAAAGCAAAGCAGATTTGTTAGTCAGCCAGTAAGTCTGTTTAAGACCCATGGAGGAAGTCATGTTACAGTGAAGGAGGTGGCAAAGAAGCTCTTACCAACAGTCAGACATAAGAATCACTGCAATTCTGTGAAGTCTAACGTCCCTGAAACTCAACCTGCAACATGACTTAGATCAACATGCAGACTTCCCACATAAACACAGGAACACATAACAACTTTGGCCTCAATTTCCGAGGCACACGAGTTTCTCTCTTCAATGGGAAATAAATGTCTATTCCATACTAGAAACATTCTAATCATCATCCTCAAGTAATGGAGCTTTACCTGGTCATGACTCTCGCATGTGTTCTGCTATCCATTTTACTGGCAAGCAACAGAGCATGACCCCATAATCCATGCTTCATAGCAGACTCCAAAGCATCCTATTAATGCAGAAAGCATAAGAAAAATAAAATCAGTTTACCAGGGAACAAGTTTAATACACCACTCAGTACAAAGTACTAATGATTTCTAGTGCATGTAACTTCTGACTATGAACTGAAAATGCTCATTAAGTCACATGCTAGAGCAATACAATATAATTTAGATTTGAATTGCGAATTCTTTGGGGGCATGGAGGTCTCTTTACTGTAGAGTGCTAAGGACATTGATAGTACCATAATATTAGACATTAATATGTTTAACTTTCATTTTTATTACTTGATATTTTAATTATATGCAAGCCACTAGAGCTTTAAGAGCATGTGGGTTTTGGAACAATAAATCCAAGTAAAACAAACTCAACCAGTCCTTTAACAACAATGTGATCATTCACCTTCTTACGACCGTAGAGCAGAAGCTCCCTGAATCTCTCGATCTCTTTTTCAAGATTGTCAATTGTGGTTATAAGACTATCGGTGAGAAATGAGAGTTGAGCTTCGACCGACTCCTCTTCCACTTGCTCCAAAGCTTCATTAGTGAAGTCAATCAAGTTTGCTTCATTGGGAGATTTCCCAGGAAGCCAAACTGTTTTGTGATCTCGTAGCAAAAGCTCTGCAATGTCTGTGCCCACTACAGTCTATAAATGAAAAATTCAAATCACTAAAGTATTTCAATTAAATTATTTCAGTGTTTTATAGCTGAGACACTTGAAGTCTAACAAGTTAATTAACACAAACGATGCAGTGGGTTGGATAAAAGGAGACGACTGGATGTCCCAATCTTCAGATACCCCAGCAGGACTAAATCAACAAAGCCTCAGTGCTCTCCTCCTAATTGGCACTTCAAGCAGCAAGACTAAGGAGGAATACATGCCTGTTGAGCATCTGACCTGCACTCTTGGCCCAACACACACCTTATGTACTCTTGCCACTCACATTAACGAAGTGCCTATATCTTAAAGATTCTTATCTAAAACCTAAAGATAAAAGCTTTGAAAATGGACCTGAGGGCATCAAGGGAAAGCTTACAAAGATTTAAGAAATAAGACATACCCCATTCTGTCTGCACAACAATACAATAAAATCCCAAATCAGACTTGCAGACTCTTTGTCAATTAGATTTTCATTCTGAAAGCACTGTGTGGCTCTGTTTTGTGCAAAATTAATGACATCCACTTTATGGGTTTCATCTCTGGAAGAGGAAGAAAAGTGCACAATGAAACAAAGAATCAGTATGACGTGTCCGACATCATCACCAAAATGAATCTGTAGAAGTTAAACCTTCAACAACATTTAGGATTGTGGAATATAGATAACTGATAAAACCAGTTTAAAACAATCTATTATTTGCAGTCAGACAAAATAAGGAAAAATTAAACTTGAGAACACTTTAAAATAGCTTATTACATCCATAAAACGTACTTAGCCAGAGGGCCCGGAAAGGCTCTCATCTCTTCTTGTTCTGGCATATGTTGCAACATAGTCTAAAAAAAATGAAGCAAAAAAGCAAGATGAGAAACTCTTACTGCTATAAATTCCACTATTTGTACAGTGATTTGTTTTGTACCCAACAATGTATCCGAAAAAGCTACATGTTACCTATAGTGTCATCTACGCCATCGTTCTTGGACAGTAGAGCTGAGTTTTTTACAGTATGTTTGTTAGGGCCCCATCCAATTTGGTTTAAATGTTTTAATTACTTTCCATGAGAAATTATTCCACAGCGTAAGATCTCATGGGAAACATTTCCTGTTGCTAACACTATATTTTCCTTTTCCCATCTCCTTAGGACATTCAATATAATTCCTCTGCCTTCTTGCTCTGTACATCATTAAAATACTAGTAGATAATGGTGTTCTATCTTGGTCACATTCTACTCTTCAGATCCCAAACTTCCCATCACTCTTCCCTGAATTCTCTTCTATCAGTCCACATCTAGCTGGTGACCAAAACTTGTACTCCTTTGGCCCACTGGTGGAGTTGCAAGAGAAAGAGAAATACTCACGTTGAAAGGAGATCAAATACTTTATAACATCTACACAGTGAATCTCCAAGCCTGAGTCAACAGTGTCATGCTTGAATTTGTGCTAAAAATGGCTGTGTAGATGATGTGGCTTAGGCTGCAGCTTAGCTGCTTAAGGAGATGGTGGGCTTGAGAGCCCAACCAACAACATCTACACAGCCTTTTTTTAGCTTGGTAATGCAAGGTCTTGTGGGCCTGAATTGGACAACACAGGCTCAGAGATTCACAGCCACAGGCCATACACCAAGATAGCCAACTGTCCCCATGGCTGCTGGCAGAGAAATGTACAAATGCTCATGACTCAGTCAATGGCCGTGTACAAAAAGAAAATCAAGACCCTAACCTTCCTAGGAGTTGGAAATCCTTTTTTAAATTATCAAATGCCTTAGTAAGAAAAGAGGATATTACACTAAGGCTTGCAGAAGAAACTGAAAGTGAAAATAAGGAAACTTACAAAAACAAAGAATTAACATTTGTTTTTCTATAAACTAATGGCTTTCTGTTGTATGGGCATAACACCACGGAAGTGCCCCCATTTTCCCTTTAGGAAAAATAGACTTTATAAATATAACACATTTGTACTCCTGATGTACTTTTGCTTTACCTCCATACTGTGTATCTCAACCAAAGCTGGCTGTCCTTCTGAAGGCAGGTTTGGTAGCACTTTTGTCAGATGACCCCCAGGACCAAACCTTGCACAGACATGAGGCACTAAAAATTTCTCAGGTGTCAAGGGCCTTGATGGGACTGCAGTAGAGCAAAAAAATCAAAATTAAGTGACTTAATTACCTTGCAGCAACTTAGTTATTAACATTTCATTTAGTTTTCTATATAGTTTATATAGAAAGCAAACATGAAATAAACCTGCTACTGATGTTGGCTGAATATGATCTTTAAAAAGGTAACAGCTATCCTGTTCTATCAATGCAAGCCACAGTACTGAGGACAGACCTCTCAGAAATTAGCTATTATGAGAAAAAATTGTGTACAAAAAACTTAATACGATATTTTCCCCATAGACATACTGCTTATCAATTCTCAGTTCATTTTTATGCATTTCTAATGTTTTAGGACTTGAGACAAATATATTCTTAAAGAAATGCCCATACTTTAGGAAGTGAACAACTCTGTTTTTAGAAACACTGCTGTTTAACTGCAAGAAGCAAGGGTAATAGAAAAAAAATCAGATTATATAAACAGAATTGTTCCTAAACTATATTTATTTTAAAAAGATTCTCCATGAAGCAAAAAGTAGATCTAATTCAAAGCATGCCTGGATGCAAGAAAGTTTTAAGCATCCTACTAGTATACACACAGTTCTACACCAAAACACCACAAATGCAAATAAGTGTGCAGTACTTAATACATAACCAGTAGCAATTAATAATTGACCATAAAATAAGGGAACTGTTCAGTGACAGTCTATTATTTGTGCTATCCTGGGCTATTTTCACAGTGAGCTCAAAACTCAGTCTCTCAAAACTTAACATAGGTATAGCTCACATCAATGACTCTGCAAATAGGGAACACATTCTACTGTTATCGGTTTAACATCTACTATGTACACAGGTGTTTTTACCACCAGTAGGCTTGATAAATGTTTGTATAACATTTTAAAGTTGAATGAAAGACACAAAAGCAAAGAATTGTCAACTACTCTCTCCCAACCTTCCCCACATTTCTGCAAATACCTTGTTCTACTGATGACCATTCAGTTTCAGCTGGATAGCCATAATCTGTAAAAGGCTGTTGACCATCAAAGTTTGCAGGGTATCCTCCGTATGGATAATCTGTGTGAAGCGAGACTGGCTGGGTGGTGGTTTCATATGCATTAGCTGTCAGATCATGGTTGCTTCTATAAAGCTGGCTCTGAATAGAACATTAGTAATTGCTGTATTAAAGACATAATAGCAGGAGGGGAAAGAATCACGTGGGCTGAACAAAGTGGCGAACAGAATGGAGTTGCTTTTCATCTCCTACTCAGAAGCTATATGGGCTCCTTACAAGTATTTCAATACAGTAAGTTGCCCAGGACTTCATTAGACTTACGCAAACCGCATGTTGAATCAAGTGGCATAGTGGACATGAGCTAAAACAGTTTAGGTGTGTTTTAATGCTCTATTTCCCTCTGATCCCCTCTTACAATCTGATTTGCTCACCTCAGTCTGCATTTGTGGGCTTACTTCTCTCGCCACCAACTCCTCTCCCCATCCTTTAAATGATTATGCATGTTCATTATGCTACAAATAAAAAGCCATATAGTGCTTGTGCATCTGCAACTCAGCCAGGATACCACAACCTCTCTTATAGTGCCTTTTCTGAGTGAGAAAATCCAACTTGACTAAGGATGGATACTCAGCAGAAATGCCTGTACGATCTCCAGTTCTCCATGTCCAATATCAATGAAACATTTGGGTCCCAAATGGATGACTATATTTAAGATTATATCTGGATTGCTAAAAAGTTAACATACGAGACTAGAGATAATGTAAATGTAGACTCTACTAACAGTATACAAGAACCATCTACTAGTTAGAATGTTTCAGGAAGTATCTGTGCATTTGTACTGAAAAGCAGATAAGTAATCTAATTTAAAAACCTAACAGAAAACTGTTCTACATATCAATTTAATGGTCCAATCTCTTTAAATATATTCCACATTTTAGACCAGAATTAGATTTTAATGTCTGTGATGATGGGAGGAACAAGACATATACAAATATAAATGTGGATCCATTCTCAACTTTAGCAAACTGTAGCAGTTCTCCTATGCCCAGTAAATTGTAGGATCGAGCTCTTAACTAAAGAGGCAGTTTCTTCCTATATTCTTATGTGGCACCAAGCACATCTTGAGCCCTGGTCCTAATCAAAAAATCTACCAAATAAATATTTTAAAATCAAGTGCATGCTATGGCACAAATGTTCAATCTCCAGTTGCTGACTATGAACTTTCAAAATATGCCTCTATTACCCAAGCTAAGAACAGAAGAGTAGCCTTTGTATATTATGATCTTCTAGAGATTTGGTCCAAGATATTGTCAGGTCACCTCATTCCCAGCATTAAACAGGTTAACAGAATAAAGTCAAACACCTGATGCACACATAGGAAACTTACTTGCTGAGAGCGAGAACTGAAGCTGCTCTGACGGCTATGAACACTGTGGGAACTACGGAGGCTATGGGCAGAATGTTCACTGTGGACACTTCGTCTGTCAAATTCATCACCGTAAGGGTCTTTGTGAGGCTCAGCTTCATCATCAAAGCTCCCAGCAAAGCGAGGATCATATCGCCAGTGATCTTCATATTGGTCAGGTCTAAAGAGCAATGAAATACGAAAATAAAGATAAGGGCCTATACTGTGGGAAGAATTAAATTCAGTGGATTTTTGTTTCCATTGACTAGAGACTAAAGAAACAACGTCACAGACTAGCCCACAGATTTAGGCTTTGTATGACACAGTCCAAAACCAAATGTAATAGCAGTATCTTCAATTATTTTTCACTTGAGAATATTTTCTTGCTGTGATTTAAACCCAAATTTACAGCAAGTACATGAGAACCAAAGAGTGAAACTGACTAATCTTGTGTTCACTGTGAAAAATAAAGTGCAAAAAGTAAACAGATAATGAAGAATATAGTTTTAATTTTTTAGTCATCATGTTAACAACAAAAGCATGAAAATCAATTTTTAAAGAGACATCATTTTACTCTGACAGTATCCCTTTAACCAAACCTGCTGACAGGGAGGGCAAAGGAGGCAGTTGCTCTGGGCCTGGCGATTCAAAGGGGCCTAGGGCTCCAGCCACCAGCCAGAGCTTCACCTCTGCACCACACAACACTTGAGGGCTGGGAGAAGGGAGGGCAGTACCATAGCCTGGGTGATGCTGCGAGCTGATTGCCCATAGTTTCACTCCTTTCGGGGGCCTGGAACTGCCCCCCGCTCCAGACACCCACTCACCCACACACCTTGCCCCAAGGTGGCTATCTACCCTGCTGCCTTTCACCATATAATTTTTAGAGAAGCTGTTGAAGAGCCTAGTTTTTTGCAGTTTAAGACCAACACCCCATTCTGAATTCATCTAACACAGAAAACTTCAAAGAGAACATTTGTCTACTTTGGTTTCCATTTAAACTCTGTACTTATTTATTTAAAAAGCTAGTTACAAAATAAATTCCATTTTTCTTAAAAATCAGTCTCTCAAAACTGGTTTATCTAAGATACCTCAAGTTCCATAAAAATTCTCCTAGCCATCAAGAACACATGCAGATTGGCAAAAAAATCCTGTTTTATCTCTCTAACACTTTAAGAGTCTGCCATACAAAAGATTTGCCTACCTAGACTAAGTTACATTTCCTGGAAATCAAATTAAAAAATCATTGCCCAGAAATTTTACAGAATAACCTGAAACTTTGAACCTTTCTAGATAATCTGGATAGTAAATTATGCAACAGAGCCAGCTCTCAAAACCTCCAAATAAAAGGCCTGGATTACAAACCTGTTGTTATATGGATATGCCTCTCTCTTTTGATATGGATTGTGTTCAGCATCATACCAGTATCTCTGGTCATAACTTCTGGGATCTCTATATCTGGAGTCATATGCTGATGGATATGCTGATGCCCAGCGACTTGGGTCTTTAAAAAAATACAAGTTTTAATTTAATATCTTAATCCAGTACATTTCTCACAGCATTTCTCTATTTGTTCTCTACCGAAATGCATCCACCTATGTTTTGTTAGCATCTGAGATAACTACTGTACAAATCCACTAACAAAACTGAGATACTAATTTTTTAATAGAAATATGTTAATTCATAGTTTTGCCATAATCAAATGAGGCCAAATGAAAGTCAGACTGAACTGTAAACAAAAAAAGCTGTAAATCAATCTCAAGTCTCTGTGATACATTTGGTTACACCCAAGTATAAATGATCAGATTATTGTTATATACCTTAGCCAGATACTATACTGTACTCTTTCAAAAACATGGGCTCTCAATCTAATAGATGTTTTCCAATCTAAATTATTATGAGGCTAAATGATGATATTATTATGAAAAAATTATTTCCACAAGAAGATATGGGATCCCCCAATGTAAAATCCTAGAGTTTGGAGGAGAAATTCTTGCAGGAAAAGAGAGAACTGTAACCCCAATTCCCACTGGTCTGACAGAATTCAAGGGCTGACCTCCAAAACACTGTTACACCATGGATGACTGGGGAGCATATGATTTGTTTAGAGCGCAACATTTAGAAGTAGAGTCAATTTATGCTCTGATAACTAGCTTTCCATTGATTAAGAGCCTGTCTACAGTACATGTGTTTGGGCACAAGTAGGCACGGTGACATGTTATACACTACAGCACGCAATTCCATACATGTCACTGTATAATTTTACCATGGTAAAAGGAAAGTTTGACCACTTTCCTCATTGCCAAATAGGGAATCAAAATAATTAATTCAAATTTAATTTGTTGCTTTTTCCTCCTCCTAAGCCAAGGATAGAGAGCATTAAGGACAACTGCAATTAGGGATGTAAAGTCCCATTTAAAAAGTTAACTGGTGAAACCTTAAATTTTACGGGTTAACAGGGATCCAGCGGGCGAGCAGCTGCTCCACACTGGCTGGGCCTGCCGCACCAAGTGATGCTTACCAGGTAACTGGTTAAGGATCTAAGCAAGTCGTCAAGTCAACTACTCACTTCCCACCCCCTTGCTGCCTTGGATACAGAGGTGGTGGGGGTGGGAGCTGGTGTCACTGGTGCCTCCATGTTGCCACCGCTGCCCCTCTCCCTCCCCGCTCCCTCCCCCCCCGCCCTGCTGCCTCTATTGGAGGCAGCAGGAGCCAGGCCCAGGACCTACCCCTGCTGCGCCTCTGCAGTTTAAATGTAGTAGGAGTTGAGTTGCCTACGTGCCTGGCTCTTACTACATTTAAGAGCCGCAGTGGGGGTAGCTCCCGGACCTGGCGCAAGCAGGGACTGAGCAAGCCTTCCCTTATCGACTACACGATTAGTGAAATACTCGCCTCTTAATAGCCTTATAACTGGTTAACCCTTTATATCCCTAACTGCAGTGCAGAAGATCAGTTTTCAACAAACTAAAGGTTTTATTCTCATTAACAGGGCTTGACAAATCTGCTTATCTACTCGCCCATGGCGAGTAGATTTCAGCCAGTCGCCCCGTTCACCGGCGGTTCGTGCATGCGCAGCGCGAGGCTGGCAAGTGGTTTTCGCCGCGGTTTGTTGAGCCCTGCTCATTAGCTATGGCAAACGTGCCAATGTCACAACTTCAGCAAAAGGCCACAAATTTAGTTTTACAATAGTGCTCTGATGCTTTTTTTTTTTTTTTTAAACACACTTCCCAGCTCCTCAAAAAAATCAGAATTAATTGTCCATCTGTACCTCCATAATTATATGCGTTTGCATAGTAGTCTGCATAGTAATCATTCCAACCACTTTTTGAATTATAATAATCTTCGGTATAACCCTGTCTGAAAGAGAAAAAATACACAAGATAAAATGCCATTATTAAAAGAGGCACAGTAACTATTCTTAAAGATGTTAGAAAATAAATACGTAGCTTTTGGTTATACTCACAATAACAGCAGAACAGCCATTATAATAATTTAAAAAAAATGCAGTTACAGGAAGCGGAAGGTTCAGGGAACCAGAACCTATAGACCAGATAACTATTCAAATCACATTCCATGCTATCAGCAACTAAAAGTTGTAACAGATTAGTCTCTGTGAATGGATTTGGTTGTCAGTCCAGTCACTTATGGACAACTAAACATCACGAAAGCCATTGCTACAATTGGCTTATCTGAGGCTGCCAGTAGCTAACTAGATATTGAGAATTATTCTCAACTCGAGACACTCATGTGAAGTCAGGCACAAGTGTGTAGTGGAGACTGACTTGTTAGTAACCAATGCCACAAATTAAATGAATATGAAAGTCTCTGTCCACACCACAAACCCATCACGTAATTAGTGTACAATCCACAAGTGGCTAAAGAGATCGTGAAAGGTGCAACCAGCGTAACAGGTGCAACCAATTCCCATTTAGATCTTTTAAAAATCTTAACCCACCACTGAGAGCCAGGGCCAAGAGTTAAGTTAATAAGACTGCACAATAAAACACTGATTTTTTTTTAATAGAATTTTGTTAGTTTGGGTAGGGTTTTGACTAAAAAAAATAACTCCATTTTGCTTAGTCTTAAGAGTAGATATGAACTTTATAAAAGCATTAAAAACATTTAATAGAAGGGACAAAAAAGCTGTGTTACTGAATAAACTGTCAGGAATATTTATAAATCCAAACAAAAAATCTATTATAATGGAGACTAAATTTTGTGTGTCTCTTCAAAAAAAAAATTTACAGCAAGTAGGTAAGAATAATACTTCAAGGCTCTGAAATACTATGTGTAACAGTGATGCACTAAGAACAATGCTATGAAGATAGTGCAATCCCATTAATTTATCTTGTTACAAATTCTCACTGTGTTTTTGGAGGTTCAAATGTGCACAAAACTATTCCAGCTGCTTGAACAGGTTATGGGTTTAAGGAGCAGTACCATTACTTTTAGAGGCTGTCAATACATAAGATATGAAAGAGTTTCCATGGCAGATTTGTATCTGAAAACTATAGCTGATGGTAACTGCCCGGGGGTTCGTAATTTCTAGTGGATGATCCATTCTCTCAGAGCCTACTGACTTCTTAACTACATGTCATTGCTACAGCAACATCTTGTGATGAATGAAAAAGCCTACAAATCACTCATGTAACATTCATTATAAGCTAGTTACTCTCAAAAACGGTAACTGGCTCCTTCTGATTGACCACGGTAATTTCAATGCATTCCTTTCTTCAAGCTTGTTTTGCCACATTTCTTCCTATAACTCTATGCTACTTTATTAGTTAATTGGATAGAGCTTATTGCCATCGTGAAAGTCATCACTAAAAAGTTGAGCTGATGCAGAACTGCGGATTCTCTCATCTGACTCCCACCCTCTCTCCCATTTGAAAACAAAAATCTCTCTCTCAGTAGGCAACCTATACTGGAATGTTTTCAAAAGCAAATCCCAGGAGGTACATGCAAAAATGTAATTTCTTAACAGGATTGAAGAATTTACCTCTTACAAAGCTGTGCGTAAGAGTTACCGTTAAACTCTGGGAGGCTGCAACCTGCGTTACTCTCTCAGTGGACAGCTTTGGAAAATAGATATCATCAGTAGTGATTCTCTTATTGAGCCCCCTTTGAGGGGAAAAAAACCTGTAATGGCAGCCTACAAATGGGCATGAAGGAGACGACTACGATCATATCACTGTAATTTTAAACATGGCATAGTGTCCCCTCACATTTAAAAAGCAACAATATGCAATTCTTACTTTGGGATTATGTGTTTAATAGAATGTAATAGATTATATCTGTAATAACATGTGTAATTTGAACTTCGTCAATACTGACACTCATTTCACACCATCTAGCTCTCATATTGCACAAGACAAAAATTCATTATGAATAATTAAATGTAATACATCAGAACACGCTAAACCTTTGCAGAGTTCCAAAATTACATACCTAGAAGGAGGTCTGTCAGAGCACTGACTAGCTCTGGAACTAGGACGCTCAGGCTCACCATATCGATAACCACCAGGCTCCACATAGGCAGGATTGCTTCTATCATAGGGTGGGTAGCGGGGGCCGTATTGTCCATAGACGTCCTCCTCAAGAAGATTAGATTATATATATAAAAACCTATTAGTTAAACTGTTTGAAAATCTGACAAGAAATAAAAAACAACCACCTCCACACACACACACACACACACACACACCCTCCTCCTCCCTCTCCTTTCCCCGCTATGGCTATCCCTTTTCTAAAAACTCAATTTTCTTTCTTTCCCCTCCCCCACCTTAAAAGTTTAAAATTGAAATTAGCACCCACAAGAGTTGTTGCATTGGCAGTCCTGGATATTGAAGGATATTATCTTGCCACAAAGGGTATAGAAGGCTACACCGTTGCCTTAAAACCAGATTTAAGAAAATACTTCTGAAATTGTCAATAGTCCCACATGGGAGTTACACCATTTTTATGATTTGGACACCCAACTCACCAGGACAAGGTTGAAACCTTTTTCCCCACACAGGCCAATACAACAGTGGTCAGATAGGAGTCACTGTCACTTCAGGTTTGGCCTCCCTGGTCCAGCACACTTGGGACCTGACCGGACCCAGATGAGGGATTTTGCCGGACCAGGGGAAGTCATTTCTGGCTTCCTTGCCGCCAAACTTCCCAGCACTGGCCTGGCCACCGGCCTCCCAGCTGGCTCCTCACTTGCCACCGGCCCTGCTATCCTATCAGGCCTCTTGGTACTGTTGGGCAGCCCCACTACTAGCAACCCACTGCCCTGATAGTCTGCAGTGCTCCCGGCTGCCAATCCTCTTACTAGGACTTGCTGATCCTGGAACATCCATGGTCTTGCTGGACCACAGATGTTGCCAGACCAGAGAGTCCCAGTTTAGAGAGGTTCAACCTGTATTAGAAATTAATAGTAAATGCCCATTTCCTATCTTAAATCTGCTTCTAATTTAAACTCTAAGAACCTCATTACCCATTATTTTCAATTCGGTCTGGGTTTTCACACTCCTGATTGTAAATTTATTTTTCTATGGATTTCGATTCTGCTTTCTAAGGATGTTAAATATCTACTAATTGACTAATCGAATAATTGATGCATTGTGCATTGGCTAGTCGATTGATAGGGCAAAAGTGCCGTGTGGAGCCCAGGATCAGCTGAGGACTCCAGCTGATGCCAGGTTCCACACTGTGTTTCAAAGAGACAGTGCCGCACGGACCTCCCGGTCAGCGGGGGAGTCCCCAGCTGATCCCGGGCTCCACATGGCGCTGCTGCTTTGAAAAGCCATGTGGAGCCTTGGGACATCCCAGCTGGCCACGGGGTGCATGCAGCGTTTCAAAGTGGTAGCGCCACATGGCGCCTGGAGTTTGGCCCTGGGCTTCATGTGGCACTGCCGCTTTGAAGTACCCCTTCCTCTCCCCCTGCCTCTTTCTGATAGAGGCAGTGGGGGGAGGAGGGAAAGCGACTAGTCGACTACAACAGTGTTTCTCAACCCTTTTTTTTTTTTATAAAGTACTCCCACCCTTTTTTAAAAAAAAATACTCCCAGTGCCTACAATTTTCAGACATTTTTTTTCTACTGTTGCAACAGATTTGTTTAAACAACTTAATCGTAGCCATGTGGGTGATATTATTTTTGAAATTTTTACACCCAAAAATTTCAAAAATAATAAAACGCTGTAAAACTTAAAACAAAAATTCCATTTTCTCCAAATTTCAGTTAGGTTGACGTACCTCACAGACTCCTCTTGAATACCCCTAAGGGTTTTCGTACCACTGGTTGAGAAACACTGGACTAGGATGTTGACTACCCGATAAGCATTTGCTTATCGGATAGTCGACTAGTCCTTCACATCCCTATTTCTAACATCAGATATGAATCATGTTTGTTAGCTTTAAAGCTGCCAGTTAGTAATGAAAATGTTCCCAAAAAGTCCTTCCACAGGCTCTCCCATTACCTAGTTTTGGATGAGTTCTTGCATCATGTTTAGTCTACAGTAAAATAGAAAGTGAATCTTTCAAGATAAATGCTATACTATTAATCTCTTCAAACACTTTGTTATGATTCAAAGACGAAAAAAAGCTACCAAATACATCAATACAATTAGGAAAGAGAAGAAAAAAGTTCTGGCTCTACCTGGTAATAAAGTTGAGCTGCTGTTCTAGGATCCACGGGAGGATACGGCTGTGGATATGGAGCCTGATAAGCATCATAAGGATGCCTGTAATAGTAGTAAGGGTTTTGTGTTGGCCCAAAGGCATCCTGAGGCGTCTGAGGTGGTGGTGGATTCTGCTCTTGCTGCATGGTTGGCATTGCTGGCTGACTACTGGTAACAGATGCTGATGAAGTTGGAGCACTCAGTGACTGAGCAGAAAATGATTGTTTATCAGGGCTTATTTGACTGCAGCTTGTGGGTGGCTGTGTTGAACTACCCTCCGGCGGACCCGCTGGATAATACCTATTAATTGGCACCTGATTCTCTTGTCGCTGTGGTGCTTGAGTAGGTTTAATTTCTGAAGCCATCTGATAATTTGAAGGAATCGAGGACTGCCCACTAGGTACTATTTGTGGTGTTTGAGCAGTCTGCTTTTGTTGCTGAGAAAGCAATGCTCCCTGTGGGGCTCTGTCTGAAGGAGCCTGAAGCTGCACATCTTTTGTTACCTGTTGATAGAAATGTTGTTTGTCATGTGCATCTGGCCCCATGGAGCTGGCATGATTGACTGGTTGCTGAGGAAACACCGGACCACAAGAAAGTAATGGATTATGCATCTGTACAGAATTACTGGTTTTGCTCTTCTCCAGTGTCCGTGTTACTGTAAAATCAAGTGCTCCAGAAGCTTCTACATGACTGTATGAATCATTTGTAGAATTATTATTAGGCACCATGGTATTCACTGGTGGGACTAACACCACATTTGCATTTCCACTGGGGATGTTTGTCCCAGGAGGAACAGTTGAGTTAGAGCCAGGCATACTGGTAAATTCAGGCTGGCAACCTTCTGAACTAGCATTTCTTTGAGCTTCTGGAGCCAAATTAAGTGGAGTCTGAGATGGAGGTTGCATCAGCAAGTTTGTGGACGGATTTGAGGTGATTTCAGAAGAATGAACAGGGCTTTGTAATAAATTAGAATGTGACGGATTAGAAGATTGAGGTGTATTAACTAAAGATCCAACCTGCATCATAGACAATGGTATACTTTCCCCAGAGAGGATTCCGCCAGCATGTGGAGTTTGTAGTCCTGTTACAGATTTATCTTCAACTCCAGGATCTTTCAGTGAAAGATTATTTTCATTCCTGGCTACCTGATTACACAAAGAAATAGAAAAATTAATTGGCTGAGCCAAATTATAACTCTGATTGGGTTGGGCAATCAAGATAGGCTGATTTTGCAGAGACTCCGTGGGTGGAGAAGACAACAAACTTGCATAACCGGAACTTGCCTGGGACTGAAGTGTCTCCTCTTCTCCGATTTTGGGAGGATTCTCAAGGTTTTCAGAAGATACATTTCCATGCTGGGATGGCTGCACAAGAATAGACTCTGGTTTAGTTGGCTGCTGACTGGACAGCCCTTCTTCCGGTGGTTGAATAATTTCCACTGTCTGTTTGGCAGGTACATACACTGCAGGAGCAGCCGGGGCTAGAAGAACATTGCCCCCAAAGTTAGGTAACTCATTTTGAGCCCAGAGAGTTGTTGCTGGACTCTCACATTTTTTAGTTGCTCCCTGTGCTCTTGTGGAGGGTCTTTTCTCAGGTATCAATTGTATGTTTTCCATAACAGGTCCACTAACAGGCTGCAACATGTTTCCAGGTTCCCCAGTGACTGTAAGAGGCAATGGATGTACTTGGGGCATGAAAATAGTTTCCAGATTATCTGGTGGCTGTTCAAGATTACCAGGTGAGGCAGCTGGCACAGCCGTATTTATCTTAATATTCTTTTGGTTTGACTGATTCTCTCTTAGTTCAACCACCATCTTTGCTTGGTCAACCTCTGCAGGTTTTACCCCAACCCCATGGGACCGGACTGGTTCAAAAGAACTATTTGCACTTGCCTGAAATATTCCTGTAGGTTTGGGGGGACTTGGAGTTGGAGGCTGGGACAGATTACTGTGGTAATTCTTGCTGACATGTGGCTCACTTGAATCTCCTCCCAAAGGAGAGGAGTCAATTTGCTTAAAGAAACTGGTAGAGGACTCATCAGGCTTCCCACTTTCTTGCTGAATAAATGTGCCAACAAGCTCTTGGGGTCTTGTTGAACTAGAAACACTCCTGTGGCTTATGTTGCTGTAGTTTGAGGATACACTATCAGATCGGACAGGATGAGGTAATGAGTCGGGTGCCTCTAGATTTGGTCCTCCTCCTGTATGGCTCACATTGGTGTTCTTTGGAAGCAACGGCCCTGGCAGTGGCCCATATCTGTACAGATCAGAACCTAGACTTGGGGACGAGCGATTAATATTCTGTGGTTCACCTGGCAGAACTTCTTGATTCTGAATGCATTCCAGGTTCTCAACATTTTCATAATGTGACCCAACATTCCCATGAGCTTTGCTGACATTTGCTTTGTCATCACTAATATACATAGAGTTTTTACTGACCTGTGTGTCAGGTTGGTTGCTTATAGTTTTAGAAGAATATGGGGCATCTGGTCCCTTCTGCACTGTCTCATTAGCTGAGCCTATGTTAACCTGTGCTTGAGACAGAACATTAGCTGCAGCCTGCTGAGGATGCAGTGGCTGATGATACGTATGTCCTGAACTGAGCTGACAAGCATCCAAGTTACCTTTACCAGACAGATCATGTGTTTCTGATGAAAGTATTTCTTCATTTTCAGCCTCATCCCCTTTGAAAAACATGGAGATAGTTCCTGAATCTGCATGGGTGGATGTCTGTCCACTTGGTGTTTCAGATAAATGTTGAGATTGATTTTTGGGGTTGTTTTCCTGAGTGATGGGATTCACAAAACCAGAATCTGGTAAAAGAGGTTGTGGGTAAAATGGTTCTTGGTAAGGTGGACCTGGCCAAGGATTAGTCATCCCTATATTCTGTCTAAACATATTTTCAGGCTGAAAACTATTCACATGGTGGTTGGCAACTGGGAAGCTGCTTATTTCATTCTTTTCATGACCAATGGGCGAAGGTGCTTGCATGGAACTTTGTGGAATATGTTGATGTACAGGACTCTGATGCAGATTTGCCTGGGGTGGAAGATGGGATGTAACAGCAGAAGAGTGAGCAACACTATAAACTGCGTTCTGAGACGGTGGCTCAACATAGGGCCAATAGTTGTGAACTTGAGGCTGCAGGTTCTCTCGACTGGATCTCCACTGAGGTGGAGTTTGCTGAAGAGGTGGTGGGAGGAATGGCGCTGCTGTAGGTACTGAATTAGTGTTGCTTGGATCCCTATTAATATCTTGCCTGCTTAGGGGCCTGTTTGCCACATGTCCACTGATAGAATTTTCAGGTGTTGCTCCTGTATTAGAAAGCGACTGTGCTGAAGAATTATAACGTCCATGTTCTGCATTTGGATGCATTTCTGCCGTGCTATTTATAATACGTGCTGGTGATGAAGGAATCACCACATTAGAAAATGTGTTTGAGTTTGTTCCTGGTTGCGATGCGGATGTTCGTAAAGATGTAGGCAGTCCATGAGAATTCTCCCCTGCATATGATGGAAAAGAATGCACAGCAGCTGGACGAGGAAACACTGATGGAGTAGGACCTGGCGGAACCAGTGGATTGCCTTTGGATGGATTACCTAACAGGGAACCTTGTGGAGTTTGCCTCCCAAACGCAAAAGGATCTGTCACAGGTTGCACCGGGGCAGTTGCTCCTGAGACTGGTGCATTTGCCCGTCTACTAAGTGGGCTGTTACGCCAATACGTATTCCGAGAAATTCCTGCAGGAGGCGGTCCACCAGCCCCTGCTGGAACTGTCTGTGGTGGTGGCTGCATGACAAATTTCTAGCAAGGTCAAATGCTGTTTGGAGAACCACGAATGAATGCTGTAAACAGGTTTTCTTTTTTTCCACGCTGCAGAGAAGAACATAAGACAAATTAGTTTCACATTCCACTAAGTAAGTTCAGCATTAAACAAAAAACTCATTCTGTTTTTGGTTCCAAAAGACAGTTTTCAGAAAATAAACTAGGGGGAGGTACCCCTGCTCGCTACACTTGCCAACCCTCATCTCTGGGGGTAGGTAGCCCCAGTTCCCCCCCAGCCGCTGGGAAAGGCCAAGCCGAGGCACGGAAGCCATGGCCTGTCTTGCTCTCTGGCACCAGCTGCCAGGGCCCCCTCCCCAAGGCCAAGCCACCCCAGCTCCCTCACAACCGTCAGAGGGTTGGGCTGGGCCAAGGCTGCAGCTGACCCAGCTGCCAGAGGGCTAGGCCTGCCAGAGGGCTGAGGTCAAGACCGCAGCTGACTCAGCTCACTCCCTCAGGCGGACAGGGGGTTGGGCCAGAACAAGGCCATGGTCGTCCTGGCTCTCCCCCGCCTCCGCCCCTGCTCTTGCCTTCGCTGGCCCTTTCCCCCACCAACCAGCCCTAGCTCTTTCCTCCCCCCAGCTGCCAGGGAGAGGGGCTTGGGCAAGGTTGCGCCTAGCTTCTCCCCCGGCAGCCGGGAGGGGGAAGAGGCGGCTTGCAGGCCCTGCATGCTCTTCATCCCCAGCCACCATCTGGGAAGGAGGGCCCTCCAGGGCCTCACTGGACCTGCGCTCTTCACCCAGGCTGCCGAGCACCAAGGAGGCAAGGGAGGAAGGGGCTGCGGGATGCAAAGTGACATGATGATGTCATTCTATCATCCACAGGAAAAGTTTTTTTAAATATAGAGAGATTTGCTGAAGGCATTGGATGCCTAAATAAAATATTTGCTGGTTTTTCCAGAATGTATATTTGTTTCCACACATTAAGCTATGACCCCCAAGAGTGAGACACAAACAAGAGACAGTGATGGAAAACCTAGCAACCATCAAAGAATAACAGTGGAAAAACCTAAGATTAACACTGTTGAGGAATGAAGGATTGTGGTATGACACTGCTATACCCATGGACTCCAATAGGAACTGACATGTATAAAAAAGAAAGTTCTTGCCATTAAACTCTGGATTCAGTCCTGCAAAGCCAAGCCTCAGAGGAACCCCAGAGGAACCCCAACTCCTCACTCAGTCCATCCTGTCTCGGCAGCAAGACTGACTTGAACCACGATGGACAGGTAACTTTACACCATCTGCAGGACCGGCGTGTGTGTATGAATGCATATGCTGCTTTTCATTTTGCATTTTCAATAAACACAGCGTATTGCCTTTTCCCCTGAGAAAGACCCTGTGTGCTTCTTATAAGCATAACAGACTTATAGTTGTATTTATACACAAAGTTCCATCTAATGCTGTTTGGCCAGTCAGTGCAAATAAAAGCAAACTATTTTAAAAAACAATGTAAAAATCTCCACAGGAAAATGGCTTTAAATACAGTTTTGACCCAGGCAATGTTTAAACTGGCTCTTACACTTATCACAGAACTGGAAGGGACCTCCAAAAGGTCATCGAGTCCTATCCCCTGCCTCACAACAGGACCAAGCACCGTCTAGATCATCCCTGACAGATGTCTGTCTAACCTGCTCTTAAATATCTCCAGTGATGGAGATCCCACAACCTCTCTGGCCAATTTATTCCAGTGTTTAACCACCCTGACAGTTAGGAAGATTTTCCTAATGTCCAACCTAAACCTCCCCTGCTGCAGTTTAAGCCCATTGCTTCTTGTTCTATCCTCAGAGGCCAAGAAGAACAATTTTTCTCCCTTCTCCTTGTAACACCCTTTTAGATACTTGAAAACTGCTATCACGTCCCTTCTCAGTGTTCTCTTTTCTAAACTAAACAAGCCCAATTCTTTCACTCTTCCCTCATAGGTCATGTTTTCTAGACCTTTGAGCAACAAAAATGATTTTCTCTGGATCTTCTCCAATGTCTCCACATGTTTCTTAAATGAGGTACCCAGAACTGGACACAATACTCCAACTGAGGCCTAATCAGCACAGAGTAGAGTGGAAGAATGACTTCTCGTGTTTTGCTCACAACACTCCTGTTAATGCCTCTCAGAATCATGTTTGCTTTTTTTGCAACAGTGTCACACTGTTGACTCATGCGGAGTTCTTTTATGACATTTCATACTAACAGCTCCAATTGCGGTAGCACTAGTGCAGTCATTTCAGCAACTGAGCTATACTCGGAATCCCACCACTGACAGCACCAGTAAGCGACAGTGCACTAGCGGAAGATATTAAGGATGTTAAGATGAGAGTAAGTGACTAATCGTGTAGTCGATACAAATTGTATCGACTACATGATTAGTCGATAAGGGAAGGCACTGTTTCCGCCTTGCATTGGTCTAGGAGCAGCTCTGCAGTTTAAATATAGTAGGAGACAGGCATGCAGGCAGACTGGCTTCTACTACATTAAAACAGCAGAGGAACAGCGGGGAGTAGGTCCCAAGCCCAGCGTGAGCCAGGACCACTGCAGCTCTTCATTTTAAATGTAGTAAGAGCCGCAGCAGTACCGTACCAGTGCGAGCCGGGACTGAGCCAGGCTTGCTCAAGTCTCAGCTCACAACAAGTCCAGCAGCCCCTGTTTGCGGCTGCCCATGAACAGGGGCTGTTGTTGAAGCAGTTTCACAAAGGCTGCTTCGCAACAGCCTCTCCTCCCCCCCGCCCAGCTGCCTCTGATAGAAGCAGCAGTGTGGAGGGGGAAGGCAGCACCACAGAGATGGTGCTGGGAGGGAACTGGCTTTTACAGAGGCAGGGGTGGGGGGAGCGTGCAGTTGAGTAGTCAACTCGACTACCCAATAAACTTAGGCTTATCGGGTAGTTGACTACTCGCTTACATCCCTAGAAGATATTACGAAATGCCCATACTTCCTTTGAAAGCATTTTCACTGGAGCTATATTTAAAGATGGGACTGGCATCTTAGACATAAGGTCAAAGAAAAATCATATTACTTTCAGAAAGAAATCCATATAGGGAGCACACAATGTTATCTGCATTTATTCAACACATTCCACTTTTGTCATGGCAAGACATGGGGCAGAGGGGAAGATATTACCAGAAGCAGAGTATTTTTAACTTTAAATACAATCTAAATTCTCCTGTTAAGTTTGTTAAAATAAATATGCTCTCTGGTTAATTTTAATAGGACTGTTTTGGAAGCTTTCCATCTCAACTTTAACTCAATGGAATCAGTAATAAAATAAGTGGGTTGCGCAATAGCAGTTTTTATGAATTAGTTAAGACCTTTATTTTGCCATTTATAATACTGTACACTTAAAAATCTTAATATAAAACAAGGAATGCAAGATCTGGAGCATTACCAGACCTGTACTACACAGTGAGACTTTCTGCATAATAAGATAGGTTTATTTAATAGAAAGAGTCTAATAACGTCATTCACAGCATGGAGAAAAAAGTATCTACAACCATTGTGTCACCTACTGGATATATTTTTGTTTGTCCTTAATAAAAAGCAATCAAAAGCTGTGCAGTATTTTAACAATATGACTCTGAAAATCAATAGCAATCAGACAACTAAAACCTAAATAAAGCCACTTTTACATTTTCGGTATTTTTGATAGCAAACGTTTTATGTTAAACTATAACAGAAAGATGTTTGTTATTGGTTTAGGAGCTAAGCCACTAAAGAAAGGGTTAAATGCACCTCTCTCTGGGATTTCAGGTTTAATCAAAATATAACCTTGGCAAACAATCTCTGGCTGCATTTATTTTGGAAAACTTTAAAAATCAGTAAACTTCAAAAATATAAAGCATATTAAGCCAATGAGCAGCACAGCTCTTATATATTCCCCCAAGCAACTTCTGGCTTCTGATCAATACAATCTACTTGTTTCTATTTATCATTTGTATTACAGTAATTGCATGCTTAATCCATGTCAAGAAAGTTTGTTGCTACAAAACACATCTAACAGTTCAAAGAGTTTTCAAATATTGCAATCATTTCTCTCTGCATTGATATCTAAGATAAAGCTTTCCAGCAAGGCACAACTACTGCCAACCAGGATGTTACCAGGAAAACCGGCCGAGTCAGTGAGCAGTTCCTGATTCTGAACGCTCTGCAAATGAACATGCTTCTAAGAATCTGTTTCAGACTTCCTTTCACATTTATTTTTCTATCATTACATTTTCAAGTTGTTGCACTAAAATTATTAGTGTTTATTCTCATTGTACTAGTTGTCATGCTAGTACATGGGAAAGTGGAAACAAAAATCCAAGACAATAGTCCAAGTGGAAACCATAATTTCTTGTGAATCAAATGTTTATCTCCAGTGTATTTTTTTTTAAATTTACACAAACTTTTTGAAAATGTAGTTCAGTAGAGAAATCAGTTTTAAAATACAGATGTTGACATCCACATTTCTCAGAGGGACTTTGTTCTTGACAGTATTTTAAACATGCACAAACCAGCAAAATTCTAATATCTTGAGTGTTCTCATAATCACTGCTAATTAGCAAATTCTACATTAGCATAGGGTGCTATTTTTCATTAATTATTTGCTCTTTTTTATGGACCTCAAGAATAAATTAGGGGTGTAAGTGACTAGTTAACAATCCAATAAGCATAAACTTATTGCATAGTCAAGTAGTCACTCGACTAGTCGCTTCACACCCTCCTCCCACTTTGTTGCCTCTATCAGAGAGAGGCAGCAAGGCGGGGGGGGGGGGGGGGGAGAAGCCAGCTTAAAAGCTTAACCCCCCCCCCCCAACACTGTCTCCGCAGGGGCCAGAGGAGGCAGAGGCATCCCTGCTGCTACACCTCTCCCTTTGAAATGTACAAGCAAGCAGCTCTTGTACTCTTCAAAGGGAAAGGCACAGTGGGATAGCACAGTGGGATAGCAAGCGCTCTCCCTTATCAACTAACTGAATACTCGATTAGTTCATTCATCAAAATTTAACATCCCTAGAATAAATAAATAACTAACCAACCACAGGCTTAGTTTAGAGGCCCAAGCCAGGAGAATGTACCCTTTACTAGATCAAAGTGAATAAATCACAGACAGCAAGTATAAAAGGTGTGTAAGATAGGGATCTTAAATTGCATTTAATCAGCTAATCAAGTAGTCAATGGAATTTCCATCAACTAGTCGATAAGGGGGGGAACTCCAGAGTTATAGCAGGGTTGGCTCTGGCCACAGGAGCTAACCCCGCTGCGGCTCTACCTTTTAAATGTATTAAGAACTACCAGGCTCTTAATACATTTAAAAATTAGAGGTGCAGCACCTGGGACTAGGCATGAGCCAGGACAGCTGATTCCCAACTCATGCTGGTCCCCCGCTAGACTCTGCCTCCCCTGCGGAGATGGTGTTTGGAGGAAGCAGCTTTTAAGCCAGCTCCCCCTCAGCACTGGCTCCTGCTCTCCACCCTCCCCGTTGCTGCCTCTCTCTGATAGCATATGTGTATCAGGTAGTCAACTAGTCACTTACATTCCTAGTGTAAGAGTTTAAAGGCATAAACCATGCATATTATTAAAATGATGTAGGCAGGTAGTTTTAACCCACAATATCAAGTTTGAAAAAAAACACCTTTTTTTCCAAAACTTAAACAAACAAGGGTTGAGGGTTTTTTGTTTCAAGTGAGAACAAGGGTGGGTATATCTACATAATCTCAAACCTCATCTGACTACCGTTCCCATTTAGAAGAGTTTCCATCCTATATCTCATAAAGTGATAATGCACAATAACCTACTAAATTTTTTTTAAAAAGTTGCTACTAAATGTTACCTAGTGACTACAGAAAATCTATAATTGCATAAAAATGGCAGCCTCAAAAATGATTACCAAAACCAATTCACAAATACTAGGCCTTGATTACACAGGAAGTTTTACCAGTTGTTTCAAAGTGTAGAAGTTTAAGCTAAATCAAATAAGTCACTCATACACTGGAGTAAATGTCCATATTGGGTTGTATCAGAGTAGATACACCTCTGATAAAGAGGCAGCAAGGGCGGGGGGGAGGAGAGGCTGCATATAGTCATTTGGATTAACCGATAAGACCAGGCTTATCGGTTAATCATTTACATGACTGTACGTTAACATCCCTTGTTTACATTCATTCCTTTAGTTATACTAAAAAAAGCTTTCAATGCCTAAATGAAGAGAAATGAACTGTTTAAAAAAATTATTAGAACACCATAAAAAAATCTCTCTAAAATCCAAAATTTTGGGTGTAAGTCATAGCAATATATAAAAAAGGTACAAATATATTTCAGAACAGTCAAACTCAAGATCTTAACATTGTGTGATTGCTCAAAGTAGTATTTGGGAGCAGGTTTACACAATCGATTGTTCTGTGTGAAAAATAATTCTACTAAAAGCTGCTCACATGACTGAATTTCCTGAGGCCAACTGATAAAAAACTCAGATTGCAATGCAATTTCAGGAACCACACGGTAGCTTTTTCCCCTTTCTTGTTGCCTCTTAGCAACATGCTTTACAAAGAGACAAACTTGTGTGCTCAGTTAATTTAATCATGTCCTGTAGGTTGTGACTTCACCACCAGATCTAACTTTCAGTGTTTTGCACAAAGGATAAAACATTTATGCCTGCATTTTGATTAGTGTCTTAGTAGATATGGTACTTAATTCTAAATCAAGTTCTGCATTAACTAATGCTATTACATTGCCCTATGTCAGTTTATTCAAAAAAGTATAGCATAAAGAGTGTTTCAGAAAGATCAACTCCTGTGTGTCTTACACATGCATTATTCACAAACAGTTCTCTACTTAAGCATACTGAATAGCTCATACAAAAACTTTTTTCCAGCTCACAAATTTCCTGCCATTCACATTAAGATACTTATATAAAAATGGAGGCTCATATGTATAACTCATTGTGTGCCAATAGTGGACTCTTAATAGAAGTTTAAATTTATGCAATGGCTCAGGACTTGAACCCAAATAAGAAACCATTGCAACTCACTGAATAGCATCTGCAACATTCGTGAAGTTTAGCGTACTTGAGGTGGTTATCTAAATAAAAGTTTATAATATTATCAAAACCAAAATGGTGTCAGTGTTTACAGCTTTCTTAATTCTTTGAAAAAGATCTTAATGGAGCAAATGACCATTAATTTGGAAAATCAATTTGGAAAATTTCTCTTTGTGTTAGGATTTTCTGTAGAGATTAAACAGAAATTTCTAAAGTTAAATGTAACAAATGTTAGCATGAAGTAGCAAACACTAAAGGTCTCCATAGAGTTTTTCCATCCTGTATGCCTCATTCCTAACATCCTTTGTGTATCATAACTCATGTACAATGACACTACAATATGAACAAACCAAGGTAATTAAAGAATTTGTTAACAGGAATATGTGAACAGCACAAATATAGTTAGATAACTATAATCAGTATTCTGTTTGAAGTGTTTGGGTCAAAACTGAATTAATTATGCATAAAATATTTATCAAAACAGTTCCAATTAATCAATTTTAACTATCAAAACAAAATCCAGGGACAACTGTGGTTTTGGCTGAGATGATAGGAATCCAAAGTTTCCTCAGAATCTCTGCTATGCTTTGGACACAAGAAAAGTAAGAGATAAGAGTTTGTGAACTGAATTTATATAATCACAGAATACCATGCAAAAGGACACCAGTGGATAAAGCTGTAAGTGAATCCTATTCTGCAAGTAGTTTTCCTCCAAAACTAGAAACATAAACTTTTTTAAAAATTCAATTCTATGACTTATTAGTCTGCCACATTTTTTGTTACTGACTGTCATATTAGGCCACAACCCTGCAGTCACATCTGTTTGAGCAAACTCTTGTATTTGTATGGATCCAATTACAGGATCTGGACCATACACCATAAGCTGTTCAGAACAGGAACTTCATCTTTCTACATGCATGGATGACATTCAATATATTGTGGACACCATCATTCTACAAGAGTAATTAAATCTAAAAACGTCCTACAAGCTTGCACATAGATGCAAATATCGCTCTGATGCTCCTAGGATCAAGAACATAGACCTGAATATGCAGCCCTCGGACAACAGCAACATCAACCTTTCCACCAGTTTGGAAAGGAAGTAACTAGTTAATTAGGTCAGTGGTTCTCAACTTTTTCAGGCAATACTTAGCCATTATCAGCTGGTACTCACAGTTTCTTATTCAATTATGCACAGGGCTAAGAAGGTGCAAAAGTCTGAAAAAAGGAAGAATCGGATTTTCAAGAGATCACTTTACATGTCTTCTTAAAAACAAAGGCATGTACACTGTATGACACTTTTAAAATAGCCTTAATTCACCACATCTACCTGCAAGAAAGACCTGCAACTTATACACACAAACACCTACTGTGGAGCTTGGGTTGCCTCAACACAATCCAATAGGTGGGGGGACAGAATCTTCAACTGCCATCTTTGCAAATTCATCTGACTGTATAAACCTATACATTGTAACATCTGAGCCTCACCATGTCACAATATAATGAAATGTCATATCAGGGACCCCATTCCAATTTCAGGATTTCCAAGAAATCCCTTTTCTACAACTGTTTCTATTGCTTACAGGACACAAAGGCATCCTAAGGAAAACCAGAATTGTCTAGTTTGGGTACCATGATATGGGAACCAATATGACTATATATGAGAAGTTGGAGTAATTGTAGGCAGTCAGTCCCTGAAGTACCCTGTACTGGACCTTCCACCCCTAATGACTATACAGCATACTGACTCGACACCCATCACTCAGTAAGGCTATGTCTAGACTACATGCCTCTGGCGACAGAGGCGTGTAGATGAGGCTACCAGGCATAGGAAAATGAAGCGGCGATTTAAATAATCGCCGCTTCATTTAAATTTACATGGCTGCCGCGCTGAGCCGATCAGCTGTTTGTCAGCTCAGCGCGGTAGTCTGGATGCGCAGGTGTCGACATCAAAGGCATTTGTCGACCACCCAGGTAAACCTCATCCCAGACTACCGCGCTGAGCTGACAAACAGCTGATCGGCTCAGCACGGCAGCCATGTAAATTTAAATGAAGCGGCGATTATTTAAATCGCCGCTTCATTTTCCTATGCCTGGTAGCCTCATCTACATGCCTCTGTCGCCAGAGGCATGTAGTCTAGACGTAGCCAAAGTGCCTTGCAATCTTTAACTTATTTAACCTTTAGCTAAGGATGTGAAAGTGTAAGCATTTACATGGTTAATCAATGGCTTGAGCTTATTGGTTAACATGCATGGTTACAAGCAAGCCCCACCAGCCACTGCTGATATAGAGGCTGCAGCACCGGAGGGAAAGAGGCAGGCAGAAAACGGTACACACGTTGCCAGCATGTAACGTTTCCTCACAGATTCCGACTCCTGTGGAGTTGTCTTCCCTTCCTCTCTCTGTGTTGCTGCATCTGTATCAGATGCAGCAGCGTGCTGATGGAGAGCAAGCGAGAGCTGGCACTCGCAGAGAGCTGGCTTAAAAGTTGGCTCTCAGCACAGACTCCTAGGTAGCCGCTTTGCGTGTAAATGTGTAACTGCTGAAAATTAAAGGTATTTTAACATCTTTACATATAAATCCCTGCTTGATAGGGAAGTGCTCAGATCTCTATTTTACAGGTAGAGAACTGAGGCAGAGCATCTAAGTGATTTTCCCAAGGTCTCCTAAAGTAGCACCTTACCCACAAAGCATTCCTGTCTCTCAATGTGAGGTGTTGCCTCCACATTTTACACCCACAGCCCAGCACCCCTGTACCCACATTCCCAAGAATACGCCCCCCTCAAGATAGCTAAACAAATTACTTCCAGACTTCTCCCATGCAACATCTGCATCTCTTAACGCCAGAGGCCTCAACAAGTCAGGCGGCACCCTTAAAACCCCAATGTCCTCACTTCATGGCCCTACATCTCCTAGACCAAAGCTGCTTCCATTTTCCATGGCCCCCTAAACCACACCTAGACTCTACTACGCACCTTCACTTCCTCTCCACCCCAGAGCTTCCCTCGCCCCCTTGCTCTCTGTCCCTCCCCCAAGTTTCCCTCGCCCCCCGCTCTCTGCCCCTCCCCCCAGCTTCCCTCGCCCCCCCCTCTCTGCCCCTCCCCCCAGCTTCCCTCGCCCCCCCCTCTCTGCCCCTCCCCCCAGCTTCCCTCTCCCCCCACTCTCTGTCCCCCCCAGCTTCCCTCGCCCCCCTGTTCTGTCCCCCCAGCTTCCCTCGCCCCCCGCTCTCTGTCCCCCCAGCTTCCCTCGCCCCCCGCTCTCTGTCCCCCCCAGCTTCCCTCGCCCCCCCCGCTCTCTGTCCCCCCAGCTTCCCTCGCCCCCCCCGCTCTGTCCCCCCCAGCTTCCCTCGCCCCCCCGCTCTCTGTCCCCCCCAGCTTCCCTCTCGCCCCCCGCTCTCTGTCCCCCCAGCTTCCCTCTCGCCCCCCGCTCTCTGTCCCCCCCAGCTTCCCTCTCGCCCCCCCGCTCTCTGTCCCCCCCAGCTTCCCTCTCGCCCCCCCGCTCTCTGTCCCCCCCAGCTTCCCTCTCGCCCCCCGCTCTCTGTCCCCCCCAGCTTCCCTCTCGCCCCCCCGCTCTCTGTCCCCCCAGCTTCCCTCGCCCCCCGCTCTCTGTCCCCCCAGCTTCCCTCGCCCCCCGCTCTCTGTCCCCCCCAGCTTCCCTCGCCCCCCCACTCTCTGTCCCCCCAGCTTCCCTCTCCCCCCGCTCTCTGTCCCCCCCAGCTTCCCTCTCCCCCCGCTCTCTGTCCCCCCCAGCTTCCCTCGCCCCCCGCTCTCTGTCCCCCCAGCTTCCCTCGCCCCCCGCTCTCTGTCCCCCCCAGCTTCCCTCGCCCCCCGCTCTCTGTCCCCCCCAGCTTCCCTCTCGCCCCCCGCTCTCTGTCCCCCCCAGCTTCCCTCTCGCCCCCCGCTCTCTGTCCCCCCCAGCTTCCCTCGCCCCCCGCTCTCTGTCCCCCCAGCTTCCCTCGCCCCCCGCTCTCTGTCCCCCCAGCTTCCCTCGCCCCCCCCGTTCTCTGTCCCTCCCCCCCAAGAGCTTCCCCAACCGGTGCCCGCCCAAGCGCCGCTCACCTGGCGGGTCCCGGCGGGCCCCTGGGGCGCGCGCAGCAGGCGAGGCCCGGTCAGCAGCAGGCGCCTCCCCCCCTCACAGGAGCCGCAGCAGCAACAATCGCCACCATCTTGGAATATCCGGCTCCAATGGCCACCGCCGCCGACGTGTCACGCTCCGCACGCGGTGACGCAAACACGTAGGCTCCGACGCCGCACACATGTCATTCATTTCCGCTCTTCGTTGAGGCGCTTAAAGGGATCGTCGGCTGGGGGGGGGGGTAAACTCAGCTGCGTCGGCGGACAGAAAACCTAACCATCCCTTTAGGATTCGGCTCTCACGAGCGGCCGTCAGCCCAAGACGGGCAGGGGTGCGAGCATGCGCATTGGTGGGGAACGCTAACCAATAGGGCTTCTGGAGACTTGAGGTTGGCAGGTTCGAGCCCCCGGCAGGGAGCTTTCGGGGAAGCTCTGGCCAGACTGAGCAAAATTCAACTGTTATTCCCGGCTGGGCTGTGCAGTATGTCAGGCCTGCCCACCCAGACCCTACCTCCTTGGGGCACTAGGATCCCTGCCATTGCATCTGGCCTGCTCACTTGCATTGGACTGGCAATGCATTATGAAACACAGCCTTTGGGGCAGATGCTGGGGAGCGGGTGCCCGCCTCCCCAGTATCCCCTGCACTGCACGGGCTCAGGGGTCCTCCCTTCAGGCCCATGCAAAAGCCTGCAGTCCTGGGAGCGCTGTCAGCCCCTGTACTGACAGCCCAGGTGCTGCCTGGGACAAAGATGTCTGGCTGCAATGCTAGCTGGGCAGAGGCGAGCACGGACTAAACTGTAAACATAACACCAAAGGGCAGAACCGAACCTGGGATCTCTGCAGCTTAGTGCAGGAGCTTCTGCAGCTTAAACTATAACAGCAGCTTGCTCTGAGCTAAGGCTGTAGAGCATGATAGAGAAATGACACCCCATAAGCCAGATCCGATCCACAGGGTTAGACCCTGGTGGGCCGCTGCCGCTATGTTTGCCTGCACCTCCACAGGTATTGGAGGATCAGAATCGCCATTGATGGCCAATGCAAGTGGGGCAAACGGTGTCCTGGTCCGTGCCGCTCCCATTGGCCACCAACGGCAATTCGCACCCAGCAAGAGCTGTGATTACCCAACACCTGTGGAGGCGCAAATAAACATAGCGGCAGAGCCCGCTGGGCTGCCATTTTATTGCCCACCCCTGTGGAGAGCAAACTCATTCTCTCTCTGTAAGTGGTCTCAGTGCCAGTACATGGGACAGTGAATCATATCCAGTAGGTGTGTGGGTTACACCTGTGTGACCAGAACCCTGATCTGCAGAACTTCCCTGATCTCCCCAAGGTGTCACCAGGCACAGCTGGGGGAAGTCGTGGAAATTAGGCACTACAGGAAGCACTGCCCAAGGGACGCAGCGTGACCATGCCCTCCAAGGGCACATCTACACAGCAGGGCTAAAGTCGAATTAAGCGGTGCAACTTCAGCTACATCAACTCAGCTTTAGGCGCTGTCTACATTGCAGGAAGTCCAAGGAAGAACACTCCTTTCTCCTCGTGAAATGAGGGTTACCGCGAGTCAGAGTAAGAAATCTTCTATCATATCATAGAATCATATCATAGAATCATAGAACTGGAAGAGACCTCAGAAGGTCATCAAGTCCAGCCCCCTGCTCTAGGCAGGACCAATTCCAACTAAATCAACCCAGCCAGGACTTTGTCAAGCCGAGACTTAAAAACCTCTAGGGATGGAGACTCCACTATTTCCCTAGGTAACTTATTACAGTGCTTCACCACCCTCCTAGTGAAATAGTTTTTCCTAAAGACATTATTTTGAAATAAAGGCTTGTCGTGTAGACACGCTCTTTCTTATTTACTAGTGACATCAGTTATTCTTAAATAACACTGCTGTGTAGACATAACCCAAGTGGCCACGTGCACTGTTTAACCCTGGAGGGTGCGCAGAACATTATCTGGGAAATCACCTAGATTTCTGTGATTCCATACCTCACGGCTACGTCTACACTGGCCCCTTTTCCGAAAGGGGCATGCTAATTTCACAGGTCGTAATAGGGAAATCCGCGGGGAATTTAAATATCCCCCGCGGCATTTAAATAAAGATGTCCGCCGCTTTTTTCCGGCTTTTAGAAAAGCCGGAAAAGAGCGTCTACACTGGCCCCGATCCTCCGGAAAAAAAGCCCTTTTCCGGAGGATCTTATTCCTACTTCAAAGTGGAACGAGGTGTACAGATAGTTAGGAATGGCTAGCTAGTTCGAACTATCTAGCCCGTGCCGCGTGTAGCCGCGCGGCACGGGGTTCGCACTAGTCGGCTTTTAAAAATGGCGGCGCCGGCTTTATGCTAATGAAGCCCGGGAAATTCAAATCCCGGGCTTCATTGGCAAGTTCGGTATGCATACATTACCCCGCTAGCTCGAACTAGGAGGGTAGTGTAGACATACCCTTACAGAATTAGAAAACACCCGACATTTCTATCTCCACTATTTTCTCATTTGTTTCCCGGACAGAAAGCTCAAATACCGGACTGACCGGTTCAAAACCGGACACCTGGCGACCCTCGTGGGGCGGCCTGCAGAGCGCGGGGGCAGAGGCAGTTCTGTACTCCAATCGTCTGGGCTTCCTCTGATCGGCTAACTGCCCTGCTGACGAGCCATCCTGACTGGTCTGGCCAAGACGCTATCAAGCGCCTGCACTTCAGGTGCCCTTCCCCCCACTGCTGCGCATCTTCGGCCCTTTGCCTCGGAGCTGCTTCCCTCTACCCCTAGGAGCCTCCTCCTTGCTGGGCAGGGCAGGGCAGGGCAGGGCAGGGGGAGGAGGGGTGCTGATATCAAGGTGCCCCCACCCCATTCTCTATCCTAGCTCCATAGAGCAGAGAGAGGGCACGACAGGACTTGGGAGGGAGTTTGCTGGCCACATTGGAGAGTGGTGCTGGGCCAGGACAGGGGTGAGCCGTGTTAGCCCCACTGCACCTCCACCCAGGAGCCACCTGAGGTAAGCAGTGTCCAGTTGGAGCCCACACCCCGAAACCCTACCCCAGCCATGAACCCCCTTCTGCCCCTAAGCCCTTTCCTGAGCCCCAAGCACCCCTGCATCCAAACACCCTCCCAGAACCTGCTCCTAGAACCCCACCGGTACCCCGACTGCCTGTCCCAAGCTCAGCTCAGAGCCCCTCTCACACGCCAAATCTCTTAATCCTAGACCAGAGCCTGCACCCCAACCCTCCGCCCTGCCTGGAGAAAGTGAGGGAGGATGGGGAAGGGAGGGAGCAGGGGCGGGACCTTGGAGAAGGAACACAAAGGAGGCGGGACATGGGTATTTGGGTTTGAGGTTGATCTTGGATTGCACTTACATTCAAAAAGTGATCTCATGCTTCAAAAGGTTGGAGACCGCTGCTCTAGAGGGATGGCCACCAGTCCTGAGAACACCCTTGTTTACTGACTAAGATGGAAACAAATGAAATTGAACACTAAGAAGTATTGGGCCTAGATTGGCGTCTTTCCACTCTGTGAAAGAATATGATTAGGGTAAGGGTATTGTTAGGTTAAGATATTACATGTAACAAGTTTCTTAGTGCATTAAGCTTAGCTGGCGTGTTTTGCTTTCTTTTGCTTAGTAACTTACTTTTTCTGTATGCTATTACTTAGAACCACTTAAATCCTCCTTGTAGACTAAATACAATCAGTTCTGTTTATTACTAAACCCAGTGTAAATAATTGTTACCAGGGGAAACAGCTGTGCAGATCTCTCTTTACGTAAGAAAGAGGGTGAACCACATGACCTTATCCCGTATAAAACTTTATATGCAGAGTAAGATGGATTTATGGTCCCATTAGAGCTGTGCTCCTGCGTGCCGTGGGAAGTCCCTGTAACTGAGCCTTCGCAGAGCTGAACTGAACCCAGCGTCTGTATTACGCCACATATGGATGTGACCCCATCTCTGTGTCACAGCCAGAAGAGGCCATAGAGCCTGGCTCAGCATGACAGAGTAAAGGAGGTGCCCAGGGAGGTTAGCTCAGTGATATTGCAGTACGTCAAGTGACCGTCACAAGAGGATATCTGTGACCAAACCCATCACAGCTTTTGATACGGTCTCCCACAAAATTCTTGCCAGCAAGTTAAGGAAGTATGGATTGGATAAATGGACTGGAAGGTGGATAGAAAGCTGGCTAGATTGTCAGGCCCAACGGGGACTGATCATTGGCTCGATGTCTGGTTGGTGATCGGTTTCAAGCAGAGTGTCCCAAAGATTGGTCCTAGGGCTGGTTTTCTTCAATATTTTTATGAATGGCCTGGATGAGGGGATGGATTGCACCTCAGCAAATTTGCAGATGACACCAAACTAGGGAGAGTGGTAGATACATTGGAGGGTAGGCATAGGGTCCAGAGTGACCTAGACAAACTGGAGGATTGGGCCAAAAGAAATCTGATGAAGTTCAGCAAGTACAAGTGCCGAGTCCTGCACTTGGGACGGAAGAATCCCAAGTATTGTTACAGGCTGGGGACCGACTGGCTAAGTAGCAGTTCTGCAGAAAAGGACCTGGGGATTCCAGTGGATGAGAAGCTGGATATGAGTCAACAAGGTGCTCTTATAGCCAAGAAGGCTAATGGCATATTAGGTTGCATTAGGAGGAGCATTGCCAGCCGATCTAGAGAAGTGATTATTCCCCTTTATTCTGCACTGGCAAGGCCACATCTGGAGTAAAAACTATTTCCCCAGGAGGGTGGGGAAGCACTGAAATGTGTTTCTTAGGGAGCGTCTGGAATCTCCATCCTTACAGGTGGTTAAGTCGCAGCTTGACAAAGCCCTGGCTGGGATGATGGAGTTGGGGTTGGTCCTGCTTTGGGCCGGGGGTGGACTCGATGACTCCTGAGGTCTCCTTCAGCCCTAGGATTCTATGATTCCATGATTCACAGGATGCCGAGAGCCACTGAATATCATAGGAACCCCTTCAAGCCAGGGCGTGGGGCTACCCCCCAACATTCCAGCACCCTTGGAGGCTCCTGATTGCTGTTCCCCAACCATAACCCTACTTGGTCCCTGACTTTTGCTTCCTGATTTCAAGCTGGTGCTGTCTCTGCATGTGAGCCTGAGTCCAGTCGGGTGCTACTGCTGCTCTCCAACCCTGGCCAGATGCCGACCCTGCCGTTGCTTATTGAGCCTGACCGTCGCGAGTCCTCTGACCCCAGTGCGCGCAGGACCCTCCTTGACTTGTGGGTCTCAGTCCTAACCCGACTGGGACGATGACCTGGTCCCTTACTTACGCACCCACTTCCAAAGAGAGAATGAAGCGTCTCCTCTTTTTGCCACGAGAAGGTTCCGCCCCCGTCCTTCCCTTTCTTTGCGTCTTTCTTGCAACGCGCGTCTGAGTGGAAGGGCTCTGTCCCTGCCGATTCACCCGGAAAGCTCCGTTTAGAAAAGGCAAGGAGAATAATCAGGTGGTTTCTTGCCAGGGGCTTGCTCCGTGTTCTCACTAACCACAGAGCAACCAGCTATTCTTACGCTGCGGACATTCTCCCCGTACAAAGCACCGAGAGGCGGAGGTAACATAGGCGAGGGAAAGCATTTCTTTCCCCTGCCCATGCTCCAGGAAGACTGGGTCTGCGGCTCAGCTGCCCAGCCAGGCAGTGCTCTGGCCAGCCAGGAGCCTGGCTTCTCTGGGGGAGCTGGGGCCATGTGGCTGCCTTCAGGGC
The DNA here is from genome assembly GCF_052426305.1 of Pelodiscus sinensis. Taxonomy (NCBI): domain Eukaryota; kingdom Metazoa; phylum Chordata; order Testudines; family Trionychidae; genus Pelodiscus; species Pelodiscus sinensis. The sequence continues at coordinate 20,771,591 of NC_143074.1, read as the reverse complement.
TGGAGTGGGACGGGGGAAAGTGGGGGCTGGTTGGCTGCTCTGAGAGTTAGGGAGGGAGGGGAGCTGTAGCTGCCAGTTGCTCCATGGGCCGGGAAGGAGGTGGCTGGGCTGCAGGGGAGGGACACTAGCCTTGGGCAGGGACTAGTGCCATAGAGGATGGGGACACAGGACGGGCCAACAGACACAGTGGGGACTGGCTTCTGGTGGGGCTCAGAAGGGGCAGGGCTTTGGGCAGAAGGGGACCAGCGTTCCCCAAGGCAGAGCAGCTTCACAGCTTCACCTGAGCCTCCGACTGGGTGGGGCCGATTAACCACCTGCAAAGCTGCGCTGCCCCCCAGCTGAGAGGGAACCCTGGGGCTTGCCTCCCCAAGCCAGCTCTGCCCCCACCGCCCATGAAAGCACCACCGGACCCCATCACAATGACCAATAAACACAACTCACGGGGGTCACGAACTGGCTCCCTTTCCCCCTGCTTCGGTCTGCACACAGCCCTGAGACGCGCCCCCGGCCGCAGACTGTTCCGAGAAGTCAGGAAATCCAGGCTTGACGCTGGCCAGGCGACGTCAGTCTCTGCACCCATTCCAAAGAGCTTAAGGGGCGGCCGTAGCGCTCGTGGGGTCGTCGCGCTGCAGACACGTGAAAGGAGGCAATAAGCGGATAGTTTAGTAAATTACAGAGCGAGCCAAAAGATCTGGACTTTGACCGCAACGTTAAGAGTGGGCATATGCCAATACTGTGAAACCCAGTGTCACAACAGGCAAACTCGTGGGCCTTCTCAGGAGGGAAGTCAAGGGCTGAATGGACCATAGACTGTTCCGACACCAGGTCAATTCTATACGCTAAGTCGCTATGGGGGTGTGTGTGTGAAAAATCCACACTCCAGATGATGTAGTTAAACTGACCTCGCCCCCAGTATAGACGGTGGCTATGTCTAGATTGCAGGCTTGTCCCGAAGAGATCTTCTGAAAAAACATCTTCCAAAAGAGAGCGTCCACACTGCCAAAGCACATGGAAAAAGCAATCTGCTTTTTCGACAGATAGCGTCCACACTGAATGGACACGCTCTTGAATGTAAGCTATGATTACTATGGACGGAGCGGCCACCAGGGCACCTGTGCTTTTTCCTCTTTCCTCTTCTTTCGAAAGAACTCCCTCTTCCTTGTCCACACAACTTTTTCCAAAAGAGCTCTTTCACAAAAAGGCTTCTTCCTCGTGGTTTATCAATGTCGGAAAACCCCCTCTGTTCTTTCGATTTTTTTTGGAAGAACACGGTAGCATTGTGGACGTAAGTGAAGTTTTTTCAGAAAAACAAACCCGGTGATATGCTGATGGGGAGGGCTTCAACTTCCCTGTTGACCTAACATCTGCCTCTCTTGGAGGTGGATCCATTATGCCACTGGGAGACACTTTCCCGTTGGTGTAGTAACATCTTCACTGAAGTGCTACGGTGGCTCACCTGTACCAGCATTTTAAATGTAGACCTGCCTTTACGGATGAAGTGAACTTGCCTTTACGGATGAAGTGAACTCCCACTAGGGGGAGGCAGAGCACTGCCGTTGGATTGTTGAACGGTAACATTAGCATCCAACTCTAAGGGAAATGTGGGTCTACCAACATTTTTCATTTCCTTCATTTTAAGGGGGGACATGATAGCGGTTTTCAAATATCTAAAAGGGTGTCACAAGGAGGAAGGCGAAAATTTGTTCCTCTTGGTTTCTGAGGACAGGACAAGGAGTAATGGGCTTAAAGTGCAGCAGGGGAGGTTTAGATTGGACATTAGGAAAAAATTCCTAACTGTCAGGGTGGTCAAATATTGGAATAAATTGCCAAGGGAGGTGGTGGAATCTCCCTCTCTGGAGATATTTAAGAACAGGTTGGATAGACATCTGTCAGGGATGGTGTAGACGGAGCTTGATCCTGCCTTGAGGGCGGGGGGCTGGACTCGATGACCTCTCGAGGTCCCTTCCAGTCCTATTATTCTATGATTCTATGATTCTATGATTCATTATGCAGCCCTTCCAATAAGGCGAAGGCTGGAAAAAATTTTTCCTCCGAGTCAGGTGCCTACTGGAAAGAGCATAGAAAAGGGGAAAGTGACTCTGATTTTCCAGACTCAGTCTATGCCAATATTCTCAGAGCTGGCCCAAGCTACGGGCTGACTGGGCTACCACCCGGGGCGCCCCATTGTTGGGGGTGCCATGCGGGGCTGCCAGGCTGGGCGGGGGCAGCACTGCGCATGCGCCGCGCGCCCTGGGGCAGGGCCATGCATGCGCCAGGCACCCGGGGGTGGAGGGCACTGTGCGCCCGGGGCCGGGCCATGCATGCGTTGCACTCCCGGGGGTGGTGCTGTGCTTCCGGGGTGCACGAATGGCTTGGACCGGCCCTGAATATTCTAGCTCCGTGGTCCCCAACACGGTGCCCGCGGGCGCCATGGCGCCCGCGGGGGCACTTGCATGCGCCCGCCAGGTGCTCGGGGCTGGCCTGGCCCCGGGCACATGGCGCGCGGCGCTTGCGGGGGGGAGGGGGAGCGCCGGCCCCAGGCGCGCGGCGCTTGTATGTGGGGGGGGGGAGCGCCGGCCCCGGGCGCGCGACGCTTGTGGTGGGGGGGGGGGGGGTCGCCGGCCCCAGCGCGTGGCGCTTGCGGGGGGGGCGCCGGCCCCAGGCATGCGGGGGCTATGGGGGGGGCCGCCCCCGGGCTAACGGCCACGCCCCCTGGCGCCCGGCGGGCTAACGGCCACGCCCCCTGGCGCCCGGCGGGCTAACGGACACACCCCCTGGCGCCCGGCAACCTGAAAAGGTTGGGGACCACTGTTCTAGCTTGTAATGAGCAATGCTGGTTAGAAGTTTAATCAAAAGTTTATTCAACTACATCCCCAGAACATTGGCTGGCTTCCCAAGGCAAAGCCGGTGGAAGGTCTGCCGTGAGTAGGCCTAGAAAGATTTGCTGAGTTACCAAAAGGTCACAGAAGTGCCACAGGGCTTCAAGAGCACTGGGGGTGTGTCTAAACTACATGGCTCCATCTATGGAGCCATGTAGATTAGGCTGATCGGCAAAGGGAAATGAAGCTGCGATTTAAATAATCACGGCTTCATTTAAATTTAAATGGCTGCCGCGCTGAGCCGACAAACAGCTGATCCGCTGTTTGTCAGCTCAGTGCACTAGTCTGGACGCTCCCGCGCCGACCTGAAAGCCCTTTATCGACCTCCCCGTTATGCCTCGTAGGATGAGGTTTACCGGGGAGGTCGATAAAGGGCTTTCATGTCGGCCAGGGAGCGTCCAGACTGCCCCGATCTGCCAACAAACAGCTGATCGGCAGAGCGGGGCAGCCATTTAAATTTACATGAAGCTGCAATTATTTAAATCGCGGCTTCATTTCCCTTTGCCAAACAAACAAATCTACATGGCTCCGTTGACGGAGCCATGTAATCTAGACGTACCCTGGGTTACTAGAAACTGAGCCTATAAAAAAAACCATTTTGTCTGTGCGCCACTTGAGTTCACCAAGATGCTTGGTATCTTACTGCTTTCCACAGCTATACATTCAGGCCCAGATCTTGCAGTCGTTTACGCACATGCTTAATTTTACAGGCGTGCTTAAAGTTAAGCATGTGCTTATTTGCAGGCGTGCGGTTTTAAGATTGCAGGGATTGTAAGTGCACAGATAAGAGAGACAAAGGGCTCTGTTTGTGCTGCAGTTTGAAACCACAGTTCCCCATTGGTAAAGATTTGAGAGCGCACTGCTTCAGAAAAGCACAGGTGGGCCCGAGTTTTTTACTCTGGGTCTGTGCTCGAGCTCGGCTGTGAGGATGTATTTCTCCCGGAGACAATGCTTTTAAAGAGGAAGTCATTCTTCAAAAGTAAGGAGGATGGGTCTTCGAGCCGATTGTGTACAGGTGTTTCCATTGCGCCTGTGTTGTCGTATTCGGCGTGGAATAAAAAGCCTCAGGGACAAAAATACAAGTGACCGAAACAAACATCTTAATCAAGGGTCACTATCAGTGCAAGAGCTGCTTCCTGCTCGCTTGATCATTAAAGCAAGGTAATATCCTCAAAGCCCAGTCCGCGCAGGGCGGGCAGCCCTTTGATGCTGGGGTGGGAACCAGACGCAACGCTAAGATTTTTTAAAGTGCCTTTCATCTCGCTTTTATGAGGACAGGACGTTCTCGTGCACCGGCTTGTCAAATGCCATTTACCTACCCTGCTTTGCAATGAGCATAAAGGCGATGACCTGATGGGGTCCCCGGGGATTTTGTACAGACATCTGTTTGATTAGCCTGGTTGGGCGTATGTGGGTCTTGATGCTATTTACCAAATTCAAAACCTCCCAGGGTAGAGTGGGAGCTTATCTTTGTACTTCCTGCTGGGAAGAGACTGATTACAGAATCTGATCACACTCACCTTTCATTCTGTGGCTTTACGACCCGTGGGCCGAACCTGGTCCACCAAACCTTCAGATCCGGTCTGCCGCAATCTTCTGGGCCACCCATGTTCCACAGCTCAGCGGGAGCCTTGGGTGGGTTCCTGGCCTGCCACGCCGCTCAAAGTGGTCGGTTGTTGGGGCCATCAGCATCTCTGCACTGCGCACCCCTTGAGGGGAGGGGGCTCTGTGCCCAGTACAATCCTCGCAGCTCCCAATGGCTGGTTTCCAGCCAATGGGAGCTGTCTGAGCCATGCCAGATCTACCTGAGGATTCTACTGGGCTGCTAGCTAGGAAGCCCCTCCTGCACTCCTGCCCCTGGTCACAACTCCCTCCCAGACCCTGCACCCCCTCTTTCACCCCTTCCCCACGTCAGAATCATCTCCTTTACCCATTCCTTCTTCTGGACGCTGCACCCCCTCCTGCACCCCAATCCCTTGCCCTAGGTCACAACCCTCCATGTGGTGCTGTCCCTGGGATCAGCTGTGCAGCGCTGCCCCTTTGAAATGCCGTGGTGGTGTTTCAAAGGGGCAGCGCCTCCCTGTCGACTAATCAATGCAAAAATGCATCGACTGTTCGATTCGTGAATTACACGATACTTAACATCCTTATTAAATAAACATTTGGCGGCCTGCCACAGGCTAGCCCTGGCAAACTGCATCAAGCCTGCAGACCACTTATTGTCCATCCCTGCTATAAACCCTTTGATCACTATCGTATAGTATGAGGTTCTTCACCCCTTTTCACCTGGACTCTTTAAGCTGCCTGCAGGTTCTTGCTATGACCCACCCAAATTCTTTCACCCCTTTGCAGCCCCGAAGGATTGGGGGCAGGGATATTAAGGCAAGAAAACACAGGTGATTGCGTGGTGGTGGCTGTAGGGATGGGGGAGTGTTGGGGTTGGGGACTAGTCCTGGGTGTAGGGTGGGTTCTGATGCTGGGGGTGCCTAGGCAAAAAGTTGACGGTGTGAGTGTTTCTCTTGTCTTTTCCCCACAGCGCTCAGTGGTCATTAATGCCTATATGAGCACAGCCCAGTGTCCAAAGACAGGGCTTTCCGCAGCGTGTCTGGGGAGGAGAGAAGGAGGAGTGGGGGAAGAACTAGGCTGGGGCAAGGGAGGATGTGGTGGCACTAGCAGGGAGATGAGATTTTGCTTCCCTCTCTGCTTAGGCTCTGACACAGACTTGGGAATGTGGGATTTTGGCAATTCTCTGCCCCATTATAAGGCTGCCAATGTTGGTTAGGTGTACTCCTGGAGGTTTCATCACATGACATAATCTTTAATTAAAGATCAATCTTTAATTCGTGGAGACGCCAGGATGAAGCTGGAGGGCTGGCAACGTGACCCTGTAGCCAGTGGGCTGTGACCCAGAGGGCAGCCCCTTGTCACTTCCACCAGGTCACACCCCATTCGTTAAGCAAGATTTGAGGGGCGTGATGGACATAGCCTCTGCTTGTTTAAAACAAACAAAATGAAGTATTTCTTCCTGCAGCACACAGTCAACCTGTGGAACTCCTCGCCAGAGGAAGTTGCGAAGAGCGGGACTTTAATAGGTTTCAAAAAAGAACTAGATACATTCATGGAGGTTAGATCCATCAACACTTATTAGCAGGGCTCGACAAACAATGTACTCTACTCACCCGTGGCGAGATTACACCTCGGAAGAGCCGGTGCAGAGCGATCTGCGCATGCGCAGAGATCAGAACCATGCGGCTGGTGAGCAGGGCTCGCCGCCGCTCGGCGAGTGGTGCTTATTAGCGAGGATGGGTAGGAATGGTGTCCCTAGCCTCTGTGTGTCAGATGCTGGGAATGGGTGACAGGGGTGTGATTGCTTGATAATTCCCTGTTCTGTCCATTCCCTCTGGGCACCTGGCATTGGCTACTGTCGGCAGACAGGATACTGGGCTAGATGGACCTTTGGTCTGACCCAGTCTGACCATTCTTATTTTCTTAAACAGCTGAACATGAGCTCTCAATCTGCTGTGGAGGCCAAAAGAACTAATACAATCCTGGGATGCATAAATGGGAATTCTGAGTAGGAGCAGAAAGATTAATTGGCCTCTGTCTTTGGCACGGGTGTGCCCGCAGCAGGAGTCCCATGACCAGGTCTGACGTCCACAACTCAAGAAGGATGTTGATTAATTGGAAAAGGTTCAGGGCAATGTTCCCTCTAATATTTCCCAGCCATGCGAGGATTTTTTCATTTGTGTGCAGAATAATTTGTGTTATGTGCACCGAGGCATGTCTCAACGTGCACCACCAGGAGAAACACAAACCTAGCTTGGAGTTGGGGGACTCTAAGCTCCACTTGTGATCCCCTGGTCCTTTTCAAAAGAGGAGAGGTTTGCCCCCAGTGCTTTTGGCCACCATATCACTTTCCATCATGTTTGCATTGGGTGGTGTATGCTGATGAGTAGCCTCCCTCTTCCCCAGAAGCAGCTGCAATTCACTGGTGCTGGGTGCCTTTGTGAAATACACATGGGGGACCCTGTGGATGGGAAGGGACTATGGAAATGTAAGATGTTTCTCTTATGCTTGTAATTAATCAGACTGGGTATAGTAATTGGAACATTTGATGCAATAATTACCGCAGAGTCCATATTTCTCCTGAGGGATGCATTACAGCCGTGGTCACCAACCAGTAGATTGTGATCTACTGGTAGATCTCAGAGGCTCTAAGAGTAGCTCTTGAGCCCTCTTTGAACTGCGCACCTGCGCAGTACATTTACATTAGATTTCCTCATTTGAGGAGCAGCTACTCACCGAGCAACAGCACAGGTGAGTAGCTGCGAGGAATGGCGGGAATTTTGTTTTTTTTTAAGTAGCAGTATAAGGATTGGGGATAGCAAGTGATGGAGAGGAAGAGAAGAGAGAGGGCAGGGCTTCAAGGAAGGGGCGGGGCGGTAGATCTTGGCTTGGTCTGTCATTTAAAAAGTGATCTTGGGTATAAAAAGGTTGGAGACCGCTGCATTACAGATTCCTCTGCCATTTCATCAGTACGGAGGTAGCATTGCATGGCAGCTTCTTGCTTGACATACTGCAAATACTTAGAAGAGACCCAGACAGGACTTTATATTTAGATGTGTGCAGACATATATAGCTACGCATACGCACACCCACACACTCTTCTCAAGCATTTGTTTGGGCGAGATTGTAGAAAATATCAATGTTCCAAGAGTTAACATGCTTATCTGATTTATTAGGAGTTTCCAGTCATTGTAATAAATTAGGTTTCTATTTATATTCAGGTACTTTGCAACTTTGTCGCTGCATGAAGAACAAACAGTACAGAGCTCTTATTGAAAAAGAATTAAAATAACTACCTTAAAGAGCTGAACGCATCACCAATAGGCACTTTGGCTTTTTTGGAGAGGTTAGTTTGCAGAATTTCATAGTGTTGGTTTCATTTTCAATTCACACTCAACTATGGGTTTAGATTTCTTCTTGACTTCTTTACTCTACCTGCATTAGCAGCCCCACTCCCGGCCTTTTCCAGAGGCACTGTGTTTTGAGTGCGAAGCATTTTGCATTATTCAACACCATGGCTACATCTACACTGGCATGATTTTCCGAAAATGCTTTTAACGGAAAAGTTTTCCGTTAAAAGCATTTTCGGAAAAGCACGTTTAGATTGGCAGGATGCTTTTCCGCAAAAGCACTTTTTGCGGAAAAGCGTCCGTGGCCAATCTAGATGCGGTTTTCTGCAAAAAAGCCCCGATTGCCATTTTCGCGATCGGGGCTTTTTTGCAGAAAACAGTACTATGCTGTCTACACTGGCCCTTTTGCACAAAAGTCTTTCGGAAAAAGACTTTTGCCTGAACGGGAGCAGCATAGTATTTCTGGAAAAGCACTGATGATTTTACATGAGATTGTCAGTGCTTTTCCGAAAATTCAAGCGGCCAGTGTAGACAGCTGGCAAGTTTTTCCGCAAAATCACATGATTTTGCAGAAAAACTTGCCAATCTAGACACAGCCCATGGCTTTTGTTTCAAAACAGCCCATATGTAACTAAATGCGGCTATCTGGCACACACTCTTAGCTAGCTCATCTACCAAAAAGTTATCCTAAAAGCTAACCTTTGGGGACAGAAGGAATTCTTTTTCCAATGGGAGAATTAAGAAAGCAGTTAAAATTTCCATACAACAAGCTGCTTAAAACATCTTTCCAGCTTTTCCCCTTTTAGGCTCAGTTCTATTAAATAGGGTCCTCACCATACCCCCAACTCACTTCAGAGACCTCTGTACAAATTTCACTGCAAATCCAGGGCTTTCCACAGGAAAAGTCCCCTTCTACAGACCTTGCTCAGGAAAAACCTCCAATGAAGCCAATGGGAGTTGTGACCGAATAAAGGGCTCAATCCAACTTCCCCTGAAATCTTTATTGACTTCAGCAGGAATTGAATTGGACCTTCATTGCACAATGTATTAAGAAGGGGGTGGTGTTTCATTTGGAGCTGTGGGATTTCCACACAGCCCTGAAAGACCAATGAGGAGCAGACGTTGGCCTAGGCAGCCCTGCAGAGCTAGTCAACAAATCTAGCAACACGTGGCAAAAACATCTCGTTCAAGTTTTAGTAAAATCTAGACGCCCACGAGCATCCTTTATTGCAAATCAGTTAACCAAAAAATACATCATTTTTGCAAACTACAACTTTGCAGGTAGATAACTTTAATACAGAAACTTTTTTTCGTAAACTACATTCTAGTTTATAAAACATAGGAAGACAACACCATGTGATCACTAGTATTAGGGATGTCACAATACCAATACTCCTGAAGTGTTCACTAAGAGATTAGCACAGAAGGGATGGCAGAAAGCCTGGTGCTTTTGAGAAATTACAGTCATATTTGGTGTTCTAAGCGAAAGGGACGAGGTATCTCTCCCTTTTCTCAGGTTTCCTTGATCGACTGCATTTTAGGTGAGAGAATGTCCTGGAGACAGCCGTATGCATAGTGTTCGCTTTCCTTTTGCAGTCAAGGAGGGAGCAATATTCTGACACCTCTAATCAGCATGATATACTTAAGACTTGTTCATTTAGATTTTTGAAACAAAATCCACTTTTTTTTTAAAAAACAAAACAAACGTATTTACAAACATTAATTCTGCCACAGGCTTATACTATATTTTACACGGTTGTTTTCCCTCTACCTCCACAAAAAGGGAGTGCACCAATATAAACACAGTGCATCACTCCATGCTTGTAAGAACATAACGTTAACATTCAAAACCATGGACTCCGCAGCCCGGTTTATGTTTGTGACTCCTAATTTAATTTTCTGCCCTTCTGGTAAGATTGGCCGGGGCTACATCCGAACCGGACGACATCTTAATTTGCAAACCCAAAAGTTCAATATTTCAAAAAGAGCTTGGATGTCAGGGATTGATAGTAGACTGGGCATTGTGATGCTGTGTTAATATTCATTCAAGCTGTTATGCAGTATTTAACAAAGGACACCTTTAAAATAGAGTGTACTACCCTTAAAAGAAGGACGTGATTCTGAAAGTCCGAACCCTAGCATTTTTACCGTGTAAAAAGTAATTTAGAAAACCCCCAATAAACTCTTCGGCACTGATTCTGCAGCTATGGGTTTTCAACAGATTTGGCCAATGTTGTTTCTCTAGGCAGCAACAGTGTTATGTAGATTTTTTTTTTTAGCTTAGAACCTATCACAGGTCTGTAATCCTGATTTTTAGCTATAGACAGCATTTAAATATATGAAAAAGAAAGAACAAGAATTTCTATGTATTAAGATAAATGTACAACTATATAATACTGAAATTTTAAACAAAGATTCATGACTAGTACCATAAAATATCCTCTCAGATAACCTCAAAGAAAACATTTTAAAGTACATTTCAAAAATCAATTCATATTTAATTTATAATTTTTTCGAGGGTTCACTTTTGTAGCTAATTCTCCCTCTTTCCCCTTTTTCTGGTTTTGAAAGCAAAATAATAATAATAAATAAATGGCATTTCAGAATCACGAATCTTTGCTTACAACTTTACAAAAACAAACAACCCCAGCACCCTCCCACATCAACATATTAAAAAACTCCCCCAAAACAAAAAAACAAAAAAAACAAAACAAAAAAAAATCCAAAAGAGACCTAATAGTTTTCAATTCCTTGGAGCGCAACTGAAGTGTCTCATTTTGAGTTCTTAACAACAGAACATATAAATAAAAAGGCAGTGTTTTCATGTAAAATAAAAAGTACATAAATAAATACTAAAAAAAAAAAAAAGATTAAACATTGTCTTTTTATTTTGTATAAAAAACATATAAAAAAGGATCCTTCAGTCAAATCACCCTTAGGTGTCCTTAATTTTTAAAAACGATCCTGTGTCAGTCCGTGAAAGACCCTCTTTACTTGAAGGCTTCTGGGATGTGTCCTATCTGTGACTGCATACTCGTGGGGGGGCTGGATATCCCCTCTGACCAATCAGATATGTTGGAATGAGGCGATGAGCTTGACCATTGGTCTGGCGACTCTGGGGAAGGTGTTAAGAAAGGGTGGTCTGGCACCTGAAGCTGGTGATTGGGTGTATTGTCCAAGGGGGAGGAGTAACTGTGTTGAGAGGGCGGAGTTAAAAACTGGGTGGTGGTCATGGGTTGCGTGAGGGAGGATGGGAGAGACGTTGAGAGGATCTGGGTCTCTTGAGGCAAAATGGTGTGCACCGGCATGGTGCTGCCGCTCACCTGTGGCATGTCTGACTGGGTGAGCTCGTTACCGAGGAAATTTTGGCTAATGTGACCATTGGCGTTCGAGCTGGGGTTGTGATGCTGCTGCTGCTGCTGCTGCATATTTTGCTGTTGCAGCTGCTGCTGTAAATTCTGCTGCTGCTGCTGGATCTGTTGCATCTGCTGGGCCTGCATGAGATGTGGCTGGGAGGCCAGCCGGGTGTTAGGCATGGGCTGGAAGCTCATCATCTGCGACAAGGCTGTGGTGGGCATGCCGTTGTGCAGGGGGGTCATCATGCCGTGGGGCAGGGCCTGGCTTTGCTGGTGAGCCCCGGGCTGGACATTGCTTCTCATGGGGTTATACTGGTTCTGCACCATCCCGTTTTGCAGCCGTGTGAGCCAATCGCACTGCCCATTCAGGCTGGTAGCGCCTCCCACCGTGAAATTCATCGGCGCGCTGCTCAGGGCTGTGCCGGGGCTGGAGACGGGGAGGTGGGAGAGACGCGGGGGCATGGACTCGAAGGCCATCCTGCTGGAGCCGCCCATCGCCATCTCCTGCTTTCCTGCCATGTTGAGATGGTTGATACCCAGGTGGGCGTCCGGCAGGCCTGGCAGGTGGTTCAGAGGCACGGATGGGGACTGCTGAAACGGAGGTGTCATCAGGGGAGGAGACGCGACGTCCGAGAGGTACCCGTGGGGCGACTCCAGGGAGTCGACGGGCGACAGCACGCTGGAGCTGTCGAGAAGGCCTCCTTTCCCATCCTGCGATTTTTTCCTCCTGGCTTTGGCGTCTTTGGAATCTTTGCTGGGGCAGCTCAGGCCCTTGGCACTCAGCTTCCTGGCCTTCTTCCCCTGGGCGGCCGGTTTCAGGTTGCCGATGTAGCCGTTGGGAGAGCAGAGCGGAGGAGACAGGGTGGGCGCCCCCAAGGGGCCGTTATGCAGCGGCGGGCTGCGCACCAGGTTATACTCGTCCAGCAGCCGCACGATGTCGTGGTGCATGCGCTCCTGCGCGATATCCCGTGGGAGCCGGTCCATGTGGTCTGTGATGTCCCGGTTGGCAAAGTGATCCAGGAGGACTTTGGCCGTTTCATAGCTCCCTTCCCTGGCGGCCAGGAACAGCGGAGTCTCCTCCTACGAATGCAAGGGAGACGGTTGGGTTGGCGTTGAAACCCCAAAGCTAACCGGTTTCCCCGGCGGGCACCACCCTGCTTTGACTTTTAGATTGGAAGCCATCACTGTGAGGTAGGAAACTAAGCCGCTGCAGAAAGCTGCGAGGCTCAGGTGTTCATGGAGTTCAACTTCATGCAAAGCTCTGGGGCGGAGCCATGGCATCTCTCTCCCCGGGCACACGTGCTCAGGACAACGGCTGTCGACTGGCTGCTGGGGAGCGAGATGCCCCTGGGAAATTTGGGCTCCAACAAAACCACTACCTGAGATGAACCCCAGGCTGGGGGAATTTTTGGTCACCCCTTGTTTGCTGAGGCCAAGAGATAGACTAATTAATTAAATGAGGATGTACCTATCTCATAGAGCTGGAAAGGACTTTGGGAAGTCAAGTCTAGACCCCTGCCCTCATGGTAGGACCAAGTACCATCCCTGACAGATTTGCCCCAGATCCCTAAATAGCCCTTTCAAGGATCAAACTTACAACCCTGAGCTTGGCAGGCCAACGCGCAAACCACTGAGCTACCCCTCCCCACAGCTGATTGCCTCTGGGTTTGAATTCGGCGAGCCGCCTCGTCCATGTCTGATCTGAAACACTGGCTGCAGGTGACTTCAAAGGGCACAGTGAAGGGAGCGAAAGAACCCTCGTTATTTCCTCCTAATGCAACAGCGCACAGGTCCCTAGCACTGCCTGCAGGACCAGCTCTTGGGCTCCGTAGTCGAGTCAACCCCCCTCAACTGCAGTTGGAGTAAAAATCAGAAGGCGTCGGGGGAAGGCCTAGCTGGGGAAAGCAAACTCTAACCCTGCCCCTTCAGCAACCAACCCCCGTGGTGCCAAGCCCCACGCAGCCCCAGCCCTGGTCCTTCCTGGCCACCTGGAGGGCCGGGGCTGCCAGGCTGTGACCTCACCCGTCCTGGGTGGCCAGGGAGCGTGGCCAGTTTTGGGAAGGGAATGGCTTCCCTGCCTACATTACCCACGGCCCCTGGATACAAACCTCAGCAGCCAAGATTAGATCAGAGGCAAAAACGAGCCACGGATTGACACGTAAAAGGAAAATAACGGCCTCGCATTTGCCAGCTCAGGAGATCCTACCTTATTGTTCTGCATGTCTTTATTGGCTCCGTTCTTCAGCAGCACCATGGCAGCTTCCACATTATTCACAGCCGCGGCCCAGTGCAGGGCTGATTTGCCTAGACAAGACGGCAGCGAAAGAGAGCAGGTGTTAGTCAGCCGGCAGAACAACAACAATTTCCCTGCCCTCAGCACCTCAGACAGCGCGGCACATTGTAGAAGGCAGCAGTACCTAGGTCATCCACGGCATTGACATCTGCGTGGCAATTAATCAGATCCTCCAACATGCCCTCCACGGCCAAGCGTGCTGCCAAGATCAGCGGCGTGGTCCCGTCATGCATGCGGGCATCCAGGTCGGTGGCTCGGTTCCTAATCAGGATCTGCCCAGATAGAGACGAGAAGGTGGAAAAAACAAACGTTAGGAGAAAGACAACGGCTATTCCCACGAGGTGTCCATGTGGCAAAAACTACCAGGCCTCTTGACGATAGTTGCGACAGAGAGATGGAGGTCTGGAAGGTGATGTAGAGACTCAGTTCCTTCTATTGTCCCTAGAGTCAGTCCCTGCCAAACAGGAATGGCTTATGTAAGTGGGATAGACTTGGGGAAGCTTGCACTTCCAGCACGCTGCATCTGCTCTGCGACTCAAGAGACAGCTTCCATCGCCAAATCTTGCAGCATTAGATCTTTCCCCTGTACTAAATATTACAGTCAACCCTCCAATCTGTACTCAGCACAACTCTCCTGGACCTCAATAATGACTTGGCTGATGAAGGGCAAGATGGCGACCTTGGGATGTGCTCAGTGAACCGGGGTTACGAAACTGCCTGCCACTGGTGCTTGGCCCTAGAGAGACAGGCTGCAGCGGGGAAGCTGGCTCGCTAAAACCGATGTACCTGGAAGACTCCTTGAGCATCAGCCGAGACAGCTGCATGAAGGGGCGTCCTGCCCATATTGTCCTGGATGTTTGCATCCGCACTGGCCTCCAGCAGGCGTTTGGCAGCATCGGAGCGAGAGTATCTTGCGGCCAGGTGGAGAGCTGTCTCGCCGGTGCGGTCAGTCTGGTTGTGCAGGCTGGCGCCCTGGTAGATGAAGTCCGAGATGACAGCAGGGGCATCTTCCTCCTCTTCACTGTTGCCTGTCTCCAGGCCTCCTCCACTGCACGAAGCGATCATGAGCGGGGTGAATCCGTCTGGAAAACACAGCAACCTTAGGCATAGCGAGGGGCTCTGTGCCCTGCCGGGGTGGGGGGTTCCGATGAGCTGTTTGGACTTGCCAGGGCACATAAGGCTCTGGTCTCTACTCACTGACATCACAGACTAACACCCTTCCTCTGATTTAGGTCTGAATTCATTCTGCATTCAATAGCGGAGTAGCATCTCACCATGCACCTGCTTCCCTATTTTGCCTGCTGTCTTGGCTTCAACTTCCAAAGCATTTCAGGGCACGGTTTACATAGAACACCCTGTGCAGAATATGCTTGCACTGCACTGAAGCTTAAAAGCTTTCCTTATCTGGCTGTAGAACAGTCCCCCAAGAGAAGTGGATAAAGCTCAGAGATGGGGAAGCATCTATCCGGATCAATCCTGCACTGGCAGAGAGACGGATGGCAGGGTCTAATGGGTATCTCCCCCAAACTCTAACATCTTTGGTTCTCAAAGAGGAGCCATGTTAGCCTGTCTCTGCAAAAAACAACGAGGGGTTTTGTTTTCTGTAAATCTCCCTTTAGTTAACCACTGAGGGGCAATTCGGAGACTCAAAAACGAGGAGGCCCGTGGCACCGTAAGGGCTAACCGATTTATTTGGGCAGACGCTTTCGTGGGTAAAAACCACTTCAGCAGATGCCTCAGTGGTTTTTCACCCAGGAAAGCGTATGCCCTAATAAATCTGTTAGTACTGAACCGGGGCGAGGGACCTTTTTTGGGCTGGGGACCACTGACCCACAGAAAAATCAGTCGGGAGCTGCACACAAGTGAGAAGCAAAAATACCCTACAAAACCAAACCCAACCTTCACTGCCATGGCCTGAGTGAGGAGAAGGATACTCCCTACATTCCCTTCCCACACCAGAGCCTAGGGGGGCCCAGCCTAGTAGATTTTGGGTGCTCCAGGCCTACGTTGGGGCTGTGGGGTGGGAGGTGGGGGGGCTGGAGCACCAACGTGGGCTCTCCAATGCTGGGGGGAGGCTCTGAGCTTCAGGGGCCGGATCCAGGCAAGCCAGAGGCCACATCTGGCCCCAGGGTCTGAGATTTCCCTACTCCTGGTCTTTAAGGTGCCACAGGACTCCTTGTTGTTCTTGTTTCTGTGACTTGCCTCTAAATAAGGATTTATGGAAAACAAAATGTCGCAAGGGCAAATCTCCTTAAATCATACCCCCCAGTAGCAATGCCCCATGGGAGGACTTCTAGGCGAGGCACTTCTGTGTGAGGCTGCGTGGAGACTGATGTGTAAACGGCAACATAGCCACGGGCACAGGAGAAATGCAACTAGCTAGATATTCTTGCACTGCAGAGAGGATGAGGGCTGCAGAGTAAATCATGCAAGCATCAGAGCAAAGGCATCTCCCTTACCAGGGCCTCGCACGTTGACATCCATGCAATCTGCATCAATTTCACCTTGCGGCGGGGTGGGGGCCATGGAAGAGATGCGAAGGTCGGCTGCATCCAGGTGCTGTTGGGTCCACTGCCTGTGATCGGTCTGATCGTCCGCGTCCGGCAGCATCGCCTGCTCCTCAAACTAAGGAAGGAGAAAAGGAAGCTGCAAGTCAGACCCCAAGGAATAAGCAAGAGACGATGCAAAAAAGCAGGGTTAACACACAAAGCGGTGTAAGACTCAAAGCTACATGGGCATCCCACGCCGGTTGAAAAGGGGCTTTCCGAAGTTGTGATCAGCCTGGTATAGAACCTGAGAGCCTAAACCCTGGTGTAGCGTCTCCTCGCTGCCTAACGAACGAACTCTCCGCAAGCGAATGTTTCTGCTGGCTTACCCTGAACTTCTTAGTGTCCAAGGTTTCTTCATCACCCCATTCATTCTGGTTGTCATCCATCAAGGTGCCATCAGACGCATTTTTCAGGGGTCTTAAAAAAAACCAACAACGCAAGTGATTATTCCTGGGAACACCGAGAGACAATGACTCACATGCTCTGCAGGCGCAAAACTAACTGAAGAAAGTCACCGCGATTTACAGAACACTTTAAAATCCCCACAAAGCTAGAGCATTGCTCTCCCCTGGCAACCCCTTCTTCCCCCGAGAACGCTTTATAACCTTTTCCTTGGCTGTAGCATCGAAAGCACGAAAGGAGACGCTTCCCAGCCCTCCGCAGCATTTCACAGGTTAACTGCCGGATTACTCACTTCAGTCCCACGGAATCCTCCCCCAGCGGTTCACGTCGCTTCTTCTTGCTCGACTCCGTCACTTTGAAGCCTTCTGGGAACCAGAGCTGCCCGTGTTCCCTGCGCCGCTTGCGAGAGACCACGACTCCCACGCAAATGAAAGCGAGCAAGGCCAGGACGGCCACCACCACATACATAGGATATAACTGGGTGTTCCTTGGGAGCTCAGCTGTTTCGCCTAAAAAAGAGCAGGGTGCATGGCGAAACTGAGACATTAAGCTGCATAGCAAACTGGTGACAGAGCGCAAATGAAGCAAAATTAGTTAATAGGAGTACCTATGGCTGAGCTAAATCATTCCCCAAAATAAGGTCATTTTATACGCTATTAATCAGAATTGCAAACTATCGGCAAATTCTCCGCTGCACAAGCCGGCTGCATCAGGAGACAGCTTTACTTTTTTCTCCTTTAAGGAAAAGGATTAGCAAACTTCAAATCGCTGCGCTCTCATTGAGCTGTTAAGACAAAAGGATTCAGGGGGATTTCGAAGATACAAACTCCAGCTCCTCACATGTCATGATTGATTGGACTTGGTGGTTCCTCCCCCCCCCCCTTTTTTAGCTGTAATGATTTTGAAATAAACCCGAACTAAGCAACATAAAAAAAAAATACAGAATTAGTTTATTAACATAGATTTAAACAACCTAAAGATTCAAGGTTATTAAAGCTGCACTGTCTCTGGATACAGCCTTCGGAGCTTGGCTGGCTGATAATTGGATCACGGATGTCTGCTGGAAAGTTTCAATCACCTCCAGTCTCAATCCCGCCAACAGCTGCCAGCTCAACTTACTTTTAACGGCTTCTATTTTGTAGGGGATGTTCAGGTTACCCAGCGAGGCCAAGGCACCCAGGAAAGCTGCCACGTCAGTTGCGCTCTGAAAACATTGCGAGGAGGAGACGATGCACTGGCGGTTGTCGATTTCCAAGTAGACGATGGATCTGCATGGGAGGTGAGCAAACAGGCATAGGGAACAGCCATCAGACTGAAGAAGAGTCAAGACCTAGGTCTGTTCTCCCCGTAGCCCCACATCGGGATGGGTGAAGGTGATGGGAACAGACTTGTTTGCTCACGCATAGCCCAAATCCTGCAGACTGAAGTGTGACATTAGCCGGAGCTTTGCCTATCGGAGTTTTACCTAGGTGAGGATGGCAGGATTTAGCCCCACCAGTGTGTCAGCTGTTCAGTAACACAGGAATGTCTTTCCATAGCAACGACAGACATTGCACACACATGGTAGGGTGCTAAATAACAATACAACATGGGGCCTGAATTAGGGAGGTGAAAGGTTAATCGGTTAACCGGTAACCGGTGGGGACCGGAGCAGCCTCTGTTCGTGGTGGGCCCGAGTGTCCTGTGGGCAGGGGCTGTGCCAGCATCTGGAATAGCCTCTGTTCGCGGGGAGCCTAGCCTCCGGCGAGGGCTGGGAGCCGGCAGCCAGTCCCAGCACAGGGCTGCGTGTGGGAGCCCCACAGGCTGGGGGCTACTCCGCATTCTCTTGCCTGGATCCTGCTTGGTCAGTTAACCAGTTAAACATCAGGTTGACGTAACATTTAACCGGTTAACGGGGATTTTACATCTCTAGACGGAATCTCTTCTCCCACCAGCTTTACCCCATTGTATCTCCACTGGCCCCATCATATCTCCGGGGGCAGGGGAGGGGGAGCTATTCCTGACTCCTGCCGCTCATAGTGAAGAGAATTGGGCGTAGAGCCCTTTTCAGCAAGTGTCTCAAAGCATCTTGCAGCTCTGCAGTCACGAAAGGCTCATACCAGACCTCTACAATCAGCATTTCCCAGGAGGAACCTGAGGCTTTACTACAGGACTTCCCAAAATGAGAGTCAACCTCATGCTGACTGCGTGAGCCCTCTGCCTGACTCCTGGCCAACACCTGGGACTCCGGTAGTCACATCAGCTGTAGCACTGGTTGAAAAAAAATTCCAAACCAGAAACTGGCAGCATTTACACTCCCTTCCCAGCTTTTCTGGCAATTCCCGTTGATATTTAAGTACTCCATTCTCATTTTCCTTAGAGCAGATTATTAATATCAACAGGGCAAAATAACTATTCGGTGAGAGCCTTTCCCCAGCCCCCTCACCCTCTGATATCCATCTGATCCAGCTCTCTCCGCTGTCTTCCGCCGACCCGCGATGAGAGGGACGTCTTTACTGTGTTGAAGACGGCACTGGGCACATCTGCCCAGTTCTCCGTCGACCTCTTGATGTGGTGCTTTTTCAGCTCCTCTTCGTTGCCATAGTAGGGGAAGATCATGTACTCTCCCTTGGGGTTCTTCTTGAAGACCACGTTGGTGTGAAGGATGCGGCTTAGCTCCCGGAGGAAGTTGAAGGAGTTGTTCTTCAGGTTCTCGGGGGTTATCAGGACCACCACCACCAATGTGCCATCCGCAAGTTTCTCAGGCATGTTGTTGGCACAGTCCAGCCCGTCCCATTCACACTCAGCATTGTTACACCCCTGGTCGCAGTGACCATCTGAAAAGTGATCTTTACAGTACTGGTCATACAGAGGACTAGGGAGAAAGGAAAGACAGGGAAAGAGGTTAATTACACCAACAGCCACTCTTATTCTCCAGCTACTAAGGTAGTACAGTACTAGGAGTTTCAAAGTTTTCTCTCTTGTAACAACAGCACTGCTCACCCGGACACGTCCCAAATTGCCCTATCAAGAGGGAACCGCTTTAGGCAACACTGAAAAGCAACCACTTCTGGGGCAAAACACGGCAGCTATTAAACTGTTGGTAGCAATTGAGAACAGGAAGTGAAGACAATTACTTTGACCCAGGGAAATGGAGAGGAGCAGAATGCAATGACTCAAAAGAGTTTGTCTAGGAACCAGAGATCAAGTCTGTGTTATTGCACTAAAATGCTCAGTCTGCATCAGCAAGTAGTGGGGAGGGGGTGGCTCTTCTGAAAGCTGGTGCCATCGGCAGTATGCCAGCAGGAGGGCTTCAGCATTGGCCCATGTGCTCAGGATCTAACTCAGCTCCATATCTTGGGTTAGGAGGGAATTTACCCCCGATCAGACTGGCAGAGACCCCGGAGGATTTTCACCTTCCTCGGCAGCATGGGGCCTGGGTCACTTGTAGGTTTAAACTACAGGTTGCACCATGCTAATCTGGCACCCTCGGAACCTGACCGGCGGGTCAAAAATTTGCCAAACCATGGGCAGCATTTCCAACACTTGCACTGTATCCTGGGCTCTTAGGGTATGTATACACTACAGCGTTATTTTGAAATATCTTATTTCGAAATAACATGTCTACACACAAAATGCATTTCGAAATAGCGCATCCACACTGATTGGACGCTGAATCGCATTTAAGGCCAGCCGGAACTGGTTCCATCAAGGCATCAGGTCAGAAGTTACCTTGTGGCCAGGGTGGCCAGCAGGGCACCTTGGGAAGGGCTGGAGGCCCCCAATTTTGAAATAAGCATCTGCACAGCCCTTATTTCGAAATAGCAATTTCGAAATTGGCACTATTCCTCGTGGAATGAGGTTTACCAATTTCGAAATAAGCCCTCCGCTATTTCGAATTCATTTTGAAATAGCAGTTGGCTTGTGTAGACGCTAGGAAAGTTATTTTGAAATAACTTTGCTGTGTAGACATACCCTTCGAAGGCACTGAGGGGTCAATTAGAGCTAAATAACAGCACAGAACACTGAGAGCCAAGAACACTGGCGGCTGTAAACAAACTTTATGGGAAGTTGGGAAACTTGGCCATATCCATGCTAAGGGGACATCCAGCTAATTAAACTCATGCTGGACCACAGATGTTGCCAGACCAGAGAGTGCTGGACTAG
The DNA here is from genome assembly GCF_052426305.1 of Pelodiscus sinensis. NCBI lineage: Eukaryota > Metazoa > Chordata > Testudines > Trionychidae > Pelodiscus > Pelodiscus sinensis. The sequence continues at coordinate 20,751,050 of NC_143074.1, read as the reverse complement.
AGACGATCAACCGGCAGTGTAAATGGTGGATTCTCTGGCTGTGTCCAGACTCAGGGTTTTTTTCGGGAAAAGTAGCCTTTTCCCGAAAAAACTTCCCCTGCGTCCAGACTCAAGCCGCGTTCTTTCGAAATTATTTCAAAAGAACGCGGCTTTTCTTTCGATGGCGGTAAACCTCGTTTCACGAGGAAGAACGCCTTCTTTCGAAAGTTCCTCTTTCGAAAGAAGGCGTTCTTCAATGTAAATAGGGCTTCCTCGAAAGAGAGCATCCAGACTCGCTGGGTGCTCTCTTTCGAAAAAGCGGCTTGCTCTTTCGAAAGATCCGCCTGCAGTCTAGACGCTCTCTTTCAAAAGAGGCTCTTTCGAAAGATGCTTTCGAAAGAGCCTCTTTCGAAAGAAGCCTGCAGTCTAGACATAGCCTCTGTAATTTAGAAGTTGTAAGTCAAAATATGAGGACTTCAGTAACCAAGCCAGTGATTAGGAGTCTATTACAGGAGTGGGTGGGTGAGGTTCTGTGGCCTGCCATGTGCAGGAGAGCAAACTAGATGAACATGCCGGTCCCTTCTGACCGTAAAGTCTATGAGTACCACTCAGTTTCTTGCCGATTTCCCATGAAGCACCAACTATGCCAAACGCGTCAAGGCCATTAAAGAATTTACCACAGTGGGGCAAATCTATACAGGGGGCTCCATCAGCAGAGATGCCTAAGAGGGAGCCAACAGGAGTGTCGTACATAATGGGGCAAGTAAATCAACCCCAGGAAGTCCCTGAACACCTACAACTCCCAGTGAAGTCAGCGGATGTCGAGGTTGCTCAGGACTTGGCTTCACCGGCTATGAAATCGCACCTAGAGAAGCTAAGCAAGAAAGGAGGCTTTGTCTATCTGGGTATTTTGCAGAAACAGTGCACGGACGTTCCTCTGATCATCAGGTGGAACCTCCAACCCTGGAGGTTTTTACGTCCCGGCCTGACAAAGCCCTGGCTGGGATGATGGAGTTGGGGTTGGTCCTGCTTTGGGCAGGGGGTTGGATGCAGTTACCTCCTGAGGTCTCCTCCAGCCCTAGGACTCAATGATCAGGCCAAGGATCATGGCTTTGAAGCGAACGCGGAGGGAGGGTACTTACTTGCACTGCCCTTCCACTTTCTGGCAGTCAAAGCCGTCGTACAGACACCCGGAGTTGTTGCACTGCGCATCGCACTTCCCGTCGTTGAAGTATTTCCAGCACTGCAGGGAATGGGAGCAGTTCTTCCAGGGGTCGTTGAAGTTGAGGGAGCAGTCGCCTCCGTCCCAGCCACAGGGGTGGTTGTTGCATTTCCCGTCGCAGATCTTGTTGCCCGCGAGGCCGGCGCAGACGGGGATCTCGCATTTCTCCTCGATCGTGGGCGGGATGATATCCTGACCCACCCCTCCCTGGAAATCAAAATCCAGGATGTGGCAGTAGAGGCCGTTGAAGTTTGCAAGGCAGTTGCACTGGTAATACGGGGGGGCCTCGCTGAAGAACTCACAGGTGCCCCCGTTGTAACAAGGGTTGGAAGTGCAGGGGCTGCTGAGGGGGTACTGGCAGTCTGGCCCCGTGAAGGCAGGGGCGCACATGCACTTGGAGCTCTTGTGGATGGAGATGCAGGTGCCGCCGTTCAGGCAGTGCAAGTTCCCGCAGGTGCGCGAGTCGTTTTCACAAGTGGCACCCACGAAACCCTGGGGAGACCAAAGGCGGGGTTAGCGCGGCTGATGTCGCTGCCTTCAGCCTGGTGCAGGGGGAGTGAACTGAGAGGGAGGCCCAGTGAAAGCGGCAGAGCAAGAACCCACCACGCTGGGTCCATGCCCGGTGCTGGGTGAGACACCGAATTCTCACACTGTCCTTGGGGCCAGCCAGGCCAAAACAGGCTGTAAAATCCCCTTTAATTAGTTAACTGGTTACATAAGGGATTAACCGGTTAACTGATTAAACGGGGAGGGCAGGCTCCTGCATACCGGCTAACCTTTACCAGGTAAGAATCACCGCTAAAGGGCGATGCTTACTGGGAAACTGCTTTCCCATGAACATCACTAGCCAAAGCATGGAAGCAATACCCATCCCATTACGTTTCTTTAGTAAATCACATCCCATGGGAGTTAGGTGCTTACACCCCAATGAAAATCATTGGGAATCAGGCACCGGTTCTGAAAAATCACAGAGCAGTACAGCCTTAATATTTACCTTGACGTTCCACATGGGAACAGAATCGATTCGCTCCTCTACCATGCGATCCCCCTCCTCCACCCAGAGCAGGTCTCTTCCCTATACGGTATTTTCTAGCACTCCATCCGGTCCTGCTCTGAATGACCTAGGTAACGGAGCTTCCCTTATCTCCACCGGGAGCCTGTCCTATAGCCTTAGCAGATGACACCACTAGGCATTGTTCTCTTGATACCCAGCTGCAATCTCTTTCTGCCCGATATCCCCCTCTTGCCCGTAGGTGGGAGAATAGACGGCGTCCTCGCTTTGGGTCCTCTCTCTGCCACGGTCATGGCCCACACGCCCTCACCCGGTTACCGCAGCCCCTGGCTTTGATCGGTCTCGGCGGCCCCCGAACCACGTGGGGCCAGATTGTGAGCAGTCACGGCCACGTGGGGAGTCCTATTCTCGGCGGTGAGATGAGCGAGGAAGGGTTCACAGCCTGGTCCCTGTGGCCTGAGCTCCCTCCAATCTACCTGGACGCCTAGGTGCTGGAACCAGTGATGCAGGGGGTACTGAAAGATCCTAGTTTCCATTCTCTCCAGGGGTTACAGTTTGGTTGAGTGGCGCTCAGCCCCCCTGCCCTAAATAATTCCAGCCCCCCTGCTAGGACACAGATTTTCAGGCCAGAGGGATCATTAGATTCCCTAGCCTGCCCTCCTAGGAGCATGGTGCAGACTGTTGCATGTGCCCTGGAAGGTGTTCGATACGTACCGGGGGGCATTTACAGATGAAGCCCCGGCCTGTGTTGCTCGCAACTGCACAGGTCCCGCCGTTCCTGCAGGGCTTGCCCTTGCAGCCGTCCACCACGGTGTCACAGCGACGACCTGCGGGGGGGAGGAGGGACCCATGAGTGTGACGTGTCACCAGCAGCCTCTGGTGCCAGGCCTTGCACGCACAGGACAGGGAAGGTTCGCTCACCGGTGTACCCCTGCCGGCATTCGCACTTGTAATCGTTGACGCGCTGCACGCAGTTCTGGGTCCCCCGCACATCGCAGGGGTTGGACAGGCATTCGTTGACGTCCCCCTCGCACCGCTCCCCCACGAAGCCGGGCGGGCAGACGCAGCTGTAGCCGCCCACCCGGTCCGTGCACTTGCCGTTGTTGAAGCACTTGGGCCCCAGGGTGACGGGATCAAAGAAAGGGCTGCAGTCGTCAATGTTGATTTCGCAGTGCACCCCTGGGGACAGACACGGGGGGAGGGAAGATCCATTGTTAGTCTGAGTCACGTTTTGGGCTACCCCAGTGCCCGGCGGCTCTGCTCATCGTTGTGCTGGGCAGGGTACAAACCCAGCACAAAAAGGCAAGAGGCTTCCACTCTAACTAGGACAAGAGACAGGCAGACTGAGCGGGGAGTACAAGGAAACAAGGGGACAGTATTGGTCCGCCCAACAGGCTCTGGTCTCGGCTGCTCATGTAAGACAGTAGCAGGGCAACCAGGATCATAGAATCCAGCCCTCTGCCCAAGGCAGGACCATTCCCACTGCTGCGTGAGTAGCTGCTTGCCAATCTCCCAACGTCAGTGGGAGTCGAGGGCACCGGCAGGAGGTGCCCAGCAGGGTTACAACACCCCTGGCGTGTGTGGATGGCCGGGCTCACAAACGTCTGGAATCCAATATTCCTGCCGCTGCAGCCACCGTGAAGACCAGCGTGAGTACCCGGGCGCTAACGAGCACCTACCAAGGACGTCTCTCCACCCACGTACCTTGAGTCCCTCTGGGGCAGGAGCATTTGTAGGTATTGATGAGATCGATGCAGGTTCCTCCGTTTTGGCATGGGTGAGACAGGCACTCGTTGATCTCCTCTGAGCAGTTAACTCCATGATAGCCAGCAACACACTGCGAGGGAAGAGCGAGGGGAGCCGTGAGTTAATTCACTCCGCTAGCGAAGCTTTGGTTTGCTTCTCAGGTTCCCATTCTGGTCCCATCCCCGCAGTCTCTGCATGCCTGATTTCTTCCGTCAGTGGTCATGCGGGGGCTAGTCTAGTCTCGATTAAAGGCCAGGCTGCCCAAAGCACGGGCTAAACACCGCTTCCACGCTCTCCACCGGGATACCTCCGTATTGCGGCTGCAGCCTACTCCAGGGGCTGCCCAGAGGGAATTAGTCAATTGCCAATGAGGCAGTGTGGTTTGGCCAAAGTTTGGCCAGCTTTGTTCACAGGAGAAAGAAAGAAATGAGCACGTGCAAAGCACCCGCCATGCGGGATCGCAAAGCACTCTACCACCACGAACGGGTTAGGATTGGCCTGGCACCAGCTGTGCCATGAATCCTGCTTTCTGGAGGGAGAAGAGTTAGCCCCAGAGACGTAAAATGCCTCATCTAAACTTGCAGAGTCAGTGGGAGAACCCAAGCGGCCTGCGTCCCAGCCCTGTGCGCTAACCACTAAGCCCCTGTGCTCCCCCAGAGCACTGCTGACGGCAGGTAGTCCGTGGCAGCCAGGCCGCGTACCTCACAGGAGTAGCCTCCCAGGTAGTCCGTGCATGTAGCTCCATTCTGGCAGGGATTTGGGGAGCACTCGTCCACCTGCTCCTCACAGTAGCTGCCGGTGTAGCCAGCCTGGCAGCGGCAGAAGTGGGTGTTGCCAGTATCCACACAGAGGCCGGAGTTCCTGCACAGGTGCGCCACGTCGACGTCTGGAAGAGCACAAGGCCGGAGAGCACTCAGTGAAGCACGCACGAGGCCAGTGACGCATGGGCACGAGTGTGCAAAATGGGCCTCTAAAGGGGAGGCTGCTCTTGGAGAAAAGAACCCCCATAGCGCTCTATTAGAAGTGCTGGGTCTTGGCCCTCACTCTGGCTCCTTGGTGTTGCTCCAGTGGTCTCCGGCCAGGCCCCGGGAGTCAATGTAAACAAGAGGCTGCTTTAGCTTGTGCCAGAAGCTGAACTAGCCCCCAGGGGGGCTGGGAAGCACGGAGGTGCAATGCGATGCACAACCACCTTTATCCCCATTTCCTGGGCCCCATGTCAAATAGAGCTTGGCCGTCCCTTGGGAATCCAACCCTAAACCTCCATGAACAACACACGCAAAGTCGTCGTTCTGCTCTACTCTGCGCTGACTAGGCCTCAGCTGGAGTATTGTATCCAGTTCCGGGCACCGCACTTCAGGAAGGATGTGGAAAAATTGGAGAGGGTCCAGAGAAGAGCAACACAAATGATTCAAGGTCTAGAAAGCATGAACTATGAGGGAAGACTGAAAGAACTGGGCTTGTTTAGTTTGGGAAAGAGAAGACCAAGAGGGGACAGGAGAGCAGCTTCCAAGTAACTAAAAGGGTGTTACAAGGAGGAGGGAGAAAAATTGTTCTTCTTGGCCCCTGAGGATAGAACAAGAAGCAATGGGCTTAAATTGCAGCAAAGGAGGTTTTAGTTGGACATGAGGAAAAACTTCCTAACTGTCAGGGTGGTTAAACACTGGAATAAATTGCCCAGGGAGGTTGTGGAACCTCCATCACTGGAGATATTTAAGGTTAGATAGACATCTATCAGGGATGATCTAGACAGTGCTTGGTCCTGCTGTTAGGGCCGGGGACTGGACTCAATGAGCTCTCTAGACTACAGTGCGTCTAGACTACATTGCTCTTTCGAAAGAGGAATGCAAATGAGTGAAATCGAAAATGCAAATGAAGCGCTGATTTACAAATCTCGAAAGAACCCTGTAAACCTCCTTTTTTCAGGAATAAGGGTTCTTTTGAAAAAGGGTTGGGTTTTTTTCCGAAAGAACCCCGTCTAGACTGCTTTTTTTTTTCCAAAAAAATCTCTTCAGAAAAAGCGATCGGAAGAGGTTACGCAAACGAAACGCGAGATTTGTAAATCAGCGCTTCATTTGCATTTTCGATTTTGATTTCCCTCACTTGCATTCCTCTTTCAAAAGAGGAATGTAGTCAAGACGCACCCTCAAGGTCCCTTCCAGTTCCAGTGTTCTGTGATTCTGTGAATTCACCTGGCCCCAGGATGCTATTCACAAGACAGCTGTGAGGGTGGGCGTTACCTTGCTGCTTCGCAGCCACATCACAGGAGACGCTGGGGACGTCACAGTACAGGCCCGTCCACCCGCTGTTGCACTCGCAGCGGTACAGGTTGTGGGTCTGCCAGCACTTGCCTCCGTTTTTGCAGGGAGAGGAGTCGCACCAGCGTACCAGGTTCTGGGGAGAGGAGGAGAAGTTTATTATAATAATAATAGAGATTGCCTATCTCCTAGAACTGGAAGGGACCTTGAAAAGTCATTGAGTCAATCCCCTGCCTTCACAGCAGGACCAAGTACCATCTCTGATGACTTTTGCCCCAAATGGCCTCTGCAAGGATTGAACTCACAACCCTGGGTTTAGCATATCAATGCTCAAACCACTGAGCTATCCCTCCCCCCGAAGTTCATACTCTGGCAAGGGTCCTGTAGGGTGGCGGTTTTCAACCTTTTTTTTCCTCACGACCCAGTTGAAGAAAATTGTTGACACCCACAACCCAACATCATTTGACTAGAGTGGGGGCCCCAGGGTGGGGCTGAAGATGAAAGCTCTGGGGTGTAGGTGGGGGATCTGGCTCTGGGGGCTGGAGCAGGAGGGGCTTACTTTGAATGGCTCCCGGTCAGCGGAGCAGTGCGGGGGGCTAAGGCAGCTTCCAGCCTCTCCTGCAGACCCTCCTGTGCCCAGAAGCAGGTTCCCAGCCAATGCGAGTGCGGAGCTAGTGCCGGGGGCAGAGGCAGTGTGTGGGACCCTGTGCACTCTCCTGCCCCACCTAGGAGCCGGCCTGCTGCCGGCCGCTTCTGGGGCGCAGCGCAGTCGGCGGTGCCAGGACAGGTAAGGAGCTGCCTTAGCCCCCGCACTGCTCACCTGATCTCCCTGCAGCAACGAGACCCAGCCCCCAACATTCCACCCCCCAGTCCTGGGGAGCAACTCGTAATCTGAAAACCACCGGTGTAGGACATGAGTAGGTAGGGGATAAATGAGGCCTGTGGATCTGGGGTGCTGATCTGCAGTGAACCAGGGGCACAGCCTCCACCTGTGTAAACCGGCAATCCTTCCAGGTGGTTACGTGAGGATCTGGCCTCCTGTGATTAACAGGCTGATTGTTCTTTACCTGACAGTTGAGGCCGGTGTAGCCCTGCGGACAAGTGCACTTGTAGGTCCCATAGCTGTCCTGGCAGGTGCCCCCGTTCAAGCACGGCTTAGAGTCACATTCGTTGATGTCGTGCTCACAGTAGCTGCCCGTGAAGCCAGGGGGGCACACGCAGGTGAAGGTGTTGATGCCGTCCACGCAGGTCCCCCCATTAAAACAGGAGCTGGCAGGAGAGGAAACAAACATTACTTCCAAATACGCACCAAGCACGACTGTAACGGCCTTCTCCATCCGCGGCTCTCCAAGCCGGCTAACAAACATTAACCAATGAAGTCTCAAAATCCCACAAGAGGCAGGCAAGCACACAAACGGGGGAAACTGAGGCACGGAATGCTTGCGTGTCATCCGCACAGTGGCACAACTAGAAACAGAACTCAGGGCTCCAGACTGCACCCTCCTCAAGTAAAAGCTCAGCCGGTGGGGTTGTCCCTTTCCCCAGCTAGCCCCCGACACATGAAGAGTTCATGGCGTTTTTAGAAATCTCTGGGCTTGCAATGTGAATCCGTTTTAATGACTGGAGCAAAACCCTCCTCGGTGGGGCCCAATCTTCATTTCCTGACTTTGCATAGGGTACCCACGTGGCTATTTGCTGTTACATCTGAGCCGGTGATGCCCTTGAATGTAGTAACCCGCACAGCCCGCTGGGGAATACTTGCCTCCCGCCCCCCAAAGCAACCTGCCCAGGGTCAGGGAGCAAGCAGAGTCCAGTCCAGTGCTTCAACCCCAACTCCAAAGGGAGCGTGGGCTGGCAAAGGGCTGCTTATCATGAGGCCCTCAGACATCAGCTCCTGGGCTTCAACAAGGACCACAGAGTCTCACCTATGGGGCCTGATGCAGGTCTATAGAAGACAGCGGGCACTTTCCAGGCCTGCCGACAGGAGGGGTGGCAAAGGGGGCAGTTGCCCCAGGGCCCGGCAATTCCAAAGGGCCCAGGACTCGCGGACGCTGTGACTGTGGCATCCGCCTTACCAGGAGCCCTGAGTCCTTTAAATCCAGCACTGGGCTGGGTTCCCTAGGGAGGGGGTGGAATCTCCATCCCTAGAGGTGTTTAAGTCCCGACTTGAAAAGCCCTGGCTGGGTTGATTGAGTTGGGATTGGTTCTGCTTTGGGCAGGGGGCTGGACTCCATGACCCCTGAGGTCTCTTCCAGCCCTGCGATTCTATAAATCAGAATTTCTCAACTGTTTTTTATTGACTCATAGACTTTAAGGTCAGAGGGGACCATTATGAACATCTAGTCCGACCCCCAGCACAATGCAGGCCAGAGAATCTCACCCACCCACTCCTGGAATAATCCTCTCACCTATATCTCAGGCCACAAGATGGTTTAAAGACCCCAAGATGCAGAGAATCCTCCAGCAGTGATCCGTGCCCCATGCTACAGAGGAAGGCGAAAAACCTCCAGGGCCTCTGCCAATCTACCCTGGAGGAAAATTCCTTCCCAACCCCAACTATGGCGATCAGCTGAACCCTGAGCATGTGGGCAAGAAAGTACCCTTTAAAAAGAATTATAAGTCCCCTCCGTACCTACAGTTTTCAGACACCCACATTTTTTTCTACCATTGCAACACATTTGTTTAAACAACTTCATCGTAGCTGGGTGGGCGATGAAATTTTTGGGTGTAAAAAGTACAGAAATAATAAAGCGCTGCGAAACTTAAAACAAAAATTCAGTTTTCTCCAAATTTCGGTTGTGTTGCTGGACTTCTCTCGAGAACCCCTAAGGGTACTCGGATCCCTGGTTGAGAAACACTGCTATAAACAAGAGCCTAAGGGGTGGCTCTTAGGGCTGCCGGGGAGGTGAGGTTGTGGCAGGGCACGCTCCAGACCATGCTAAAGGAGATGGGGAATGGCTGACCGCCCCAGCCCCCGCCCCTTCTACCTGAAGCCCCGCCCCTTCTACCTGAAGCCCCGCCCCTTCCAGGAGGGGGGCACAGCACCAGCTCTTCCCCATATTGCTCAGGGGCCCGGCGAGGCTGTCAGCTCCCCTAGAGTTTTCCTATTGAAGTCAATGGGAGCCGAACGAGTCCTTTCCTTCGCCCTTTCGCAAGATTAGTTTAAACCAGCGGTCTTCAAGCTTTTTATGCATGAGATCACTTTTTGAATTTACGTGCAATCCAGGATCTACCTCACACCCAAACACCCTGCCCCTTCTCCAAGGCCCCATCCCTGCTCACTCCATCCTCCCTCCCCCATCCTCACTCACTTTTATGAGGCTGAAGGCAAGGGTTTGGGGTGCAAGAGGGGTTCAGGAGTGGGGCTAAGGTTTGGAATGTGGGCACCAGCTGGGCACTGCTTACTACAGGTGGCTTCTGGGGGGTGGCGCAGGGGGCTAAGGCAGGCTCATCCCTCCTCTGGCCCTGCACCACTCCCAAAAGCAGCCAGCAAACTCCATCCCTGCTTCCCTCGGCTCCGTGGAGTTGGGGTACACAGCTGGGGGAGGGGCACCCTGACATCAGCACCCCCCCTCCTCTTCTTCCCGTGCCCTGCACAGCAAGCAGGAGGCTCCCAGGGGCGAGGGGCAGTTCCAAGGCAGAGGGCAGGAGCAGCAGGGCAGTGCTGAGGTGCAGATAAAGTGCTGACATTTGACAGCCTCCCGGCCAAACCTGTCAGGATCACCCATCAAAGGCCCCAAGATCTACCCAGGCTCCTCAAGCAAATCCAGAGCAGAGAGGAGATTCCTCTGGGGAGACAGGACACCTGCCTTCCCCGATATAGCATCCTATAGGGCCACCCCTGATGCCACTGGCCAATAGAGTGAGCGCCTCCGGGCTGCTGGGACACTTGGCAGTACAGCCACGCATGACCCACCGTCGCCCCCTGCAGGCAGCCAGGTGCTCAGCGTCCCAAGCCGGTTACCTTTCTGTGCAGTCCGGTGTGTTGTTCTCACAGTGGATCCCGCTGAAGCCGGAGGGGCAGGTGCATGTGTAGCTGTTGACGCAATCGGTGCAGTTGGCCCCGTTCTTGCAGGGGTTGCTGGCGCACTCGTTGATGTCCTCCTCGCACTTGGGCCCCCGGAAGCCTGCCAGGCAGTCGCAGAAGAAGGCGTCGACGCTGTCGGAGCAGGAGCCGCCGTTATGGCACGGATCTGTAGGAAAAGGCAGCCATGTGGCATTAAGATGCAGCCGTTCGCAACCCCCCCCCCTCCCCCGCACAGACGCAGCAGCGGAGCCAGGCAGCCTTCATGCGGCGTGATCCCAGAACGCCGCCACCTCTGAGCAGCCAGAAAACGGGGCAGTTTAGCCAGGAAAAGCACCCAGCCCAAAGAGAAGCCATCTCCAGCTGTGGGCTTCAGAGCTGGCACCGACTCCCCAAAGAGCCAGCATCTCCCTTCTCTGCCTTTTGCATTGCCACTTGTGCCAGGGCAGAGCAGGTGTGAAATGCTGCCCTTCTGATTCACACCCATTCGGCCCTGACTTAAATAACGCCACGGGCATGGAGAATCCAGTCCAAAAGCTCCGGTTCCCTTTTGGACGTGGGTGAGGGGACCTTTAAAACCACACAAAGTGCCCCGGATGGCATTAAAAGGGCAGCCCCATGCCCGCCCCCGCCCCCGCCCCCTACGCAAAGGGGAGTCCCACATGCTACTGCGGGGGAACTGTGGCAATGGCAGGCTTTGTTCATAGCGGAGCCCGTGAACGGTGAGCCAGGAAAACACTGATCACTGGCATTTTGGGACTCTGCGTTGTAGTTACACGTTGCAACAGCTGGTGGCCCTCACCCTTCCACTGTCCCGTGTCCTGCCCTCCCCGAAAGCCTTCCTGCCAGCTGGAATTTAGTGCCTGAGCAAGACAGATCCGTGTAAGCTCTTTTCGGGAGTTCCAAACTCATCGCTGCAGGTTTCTGCTCCGTGAGCAGCCTCTGCACCAGGTGGCCCTGACGCCAGACCCGGAGGAGACGCGGGTGTCCGGGGCTGTGGCTACCCCTGCGATTTAGCCCCCCGCTCTGAGCGCGGACGCTCGCCAGCGCTTACTCGGCTTGCAGTCGTCAATGTCAGTGTCGCAGGTGCGGCCGGTGTAGCCCGCTTTGCAGTTGCACCAGTAGCTGCCATTTGTGTTCTGGCACGTGGCGCCGTGGCGGCAGGGGTTTTTCACGCATTCGTTGATGTCGATCTCACACGTTTGGCCTGCGAGAGGAAGAGAGGGAAATCGTGAGCACTTGAATGGCCTGGGAGGAGTACGGCAACCACGGTTTCTCCCAGCGCCGGCTACAGAGCAATTCACCGCTGGCTGACACTTGTTCTCATGCAGGCTGCTGCCAAGTGCTCTTTGAAAGGGTTTCTCTGGAAGGGCTCTCACACTGCCCCATGCTTTTGCTCACATCTTGTCAACCGATCTGCAGACCAGAAAGGCCTTTGCAAAGGACAAGTCAAGGGAGCTGTACGCTTACAAGTGAAACTGCACGACTCCCCTGCGATGCGGAAGTACCATTATTCCCACAGGGAAAGGAGGAGGCTGCAGCACGCACAGGGGGTGTGAAGTGAAACAGCTCAACCCTGGTTCTCCTGCCCTTAACTAGGCCACGCTCCCAACCCTTGTTGAGAGATTCTCTGAGCCACAGAGGAAAGGGAAGACACAAAATCAGAAGAGGGTTCAGCATAACCTGGCTGCCCGGGAGCGAGCTCGGGGGGACGGATCCGCGCATGCTTCTGAGATCCCCTCCCTACCTTGCCAGCCTGAAGGGCACACACAGGAGAAGCTCTCGTAGTCCTCTGACTCTCGGCACTCCCCGCCATTCTTACACGGCCCGGCCGCGCACGGCGCCAGCACGTCCTCGCACGTAGCCCCTGTGGGCAGAGAGACAGAGACACACGTGGCTAAAGCTTTGTGGCAGGCTGCTGCCCTGGGTCAACGAAAGAGGGCAGGGCCCGGGACATGCTCGCTGCATCCCCGAGAAGTCTTGGGCTGGTTCCAGGCCGCGAGGAGCACAAAGGAGCTCGTGCTTCCTCCATAACGCCACCGAGGTCACTCCAGAATTCCCACCGATTTCACAGACACGGACACGCCTCGGTAGAGCGGCACTCCCCACCCAGTGACCGGCCTCTTGGAGGCCTTCCAGACAAGCTCCTTAGGACTGGGATGTCCCATCGGCTGTGGGGTCTTTGAATGGCTTGACTTGGTGCCGGCTCCCAGTCCAGACACAGCCTAGGCACCCACCTCTCTGATTCTAAATATTAAAATGATGGAGACGATCCAAAACCCAAGCCTTCAACGGAAAGGAAAGCACAGTATTGGCGAGGGGAGGGCTTTGCCCTGAACGGTCGTTTTTCCTGTTTATACACTAGCCTAGGGCAAAATTCCCTCCAAAATGTTATCGTCCTTGTCCGGCTGTTATCTTCTAGGCTGGCCTTTGCTATTTTCCAGAGCCTTCCACTCTCCTCCCCACCCCCTCGGGTTTCTATGGCGACTGGCGAAGAGAGGAAACACGTCATGGCTTCCTACAATTGTGCACATGTTGCCATTTTGTGCAAGAGGAAGCAGGAAACTGGCCAACAGGAATCAGGTCAGCAGAAATTCCTCCCCCCTACGGCACCCGCGGCCCGACCTGCTGCATATTTTCCCAAAAGGAGCGTCGGCGGGTAAACAGAGTTGTTCACAAAGCAGACCCTGACAGGGGGACAGGACTGAGCGCAGCGCGGCCGCAGCCTGCTTTCTCGAGCGACCCAGCGCTGGGCGAGGAGCAGAACAGGGGCCCGGGGCCCACAAGCCACATCTTTGCTTCTGTGTGAATAGGAAAGGGGCAGGGAAGAAGCACGAGTCCAAAATCCTGCCCTGCCGCTTCCGAAAACTCCTTGGAGTTTCCTTTTCCAAGGCTCGGCGGGGCCAAAACAATAGGGGAAGGGACTGTGGGCTTCACAGCAATATCTGTTCACACACCACGGGTCAGCCCCATAGCGTCTCGTATGCCGTCCCACCTCCTCAGCGCCTGGAAGCTGGCGTAACTCCGAGGAAGTCACCACTGCCGCTTGGACTAGCACCAGCTCCTGGGGTGTGCGCACCAGGGAAGGAGACTGAATGATGGGCCAAGCCTCGCTCCCGCCGAAGTTACTAGTGTACCTCTCCTGCAGGGCAGCCCTGCCTGGGAAGGGGGAAAGCTGCGGTGCTCCGTGCATCCCTTTTCGGGGCTAAGCTTCTGTGGGGAAAGGCGGCAGGACCCAAAAGCCCGTGTAACGTTCAGCACGGGCTGCCCTCTGACCTGAGTATGGCAGGAGACAGTTGCATTGGTAGCCGGCTACGTCATCGATGCAGGTCCCCTGATTCAGGCACGGGTTGGAGGCGCATTCGTTGATGTTGGTCTGGCAGTTGGGCCCTGGGTCAGAAGAACCAAACACACATCAGCCACCTCCGGGCCATGGGCGGTGGGTGAATCTAGGGCTGAGGGAGGCAACCCCCCCCCCCCCAATCCCACCTCTTCCAACTGAGGCCCGGCCCCCTTCAAGAGCCATGCTGCCCCCCAGGGATAGGGCTCCAGCTCTCCCACCCTCCCCCTGACTGCCGGGGCAGATCTCCAGCCCCACATTACAGGGAGGGAGGGCTACACACGGCCCCAGCCTCAGCGTGGCGGAAGCCCGGAGGCAGCCCGGGAGCCACACTGAAGCGGGGGGGCAGAGTGTGGGCGGGGCCACACATGGCAGTCTGGGAAGGCAATACCTTCCCCTGCCTCTTAGACGGGTCACCCATGCTCAGTGGGCACCATGAGGGCGGCTTCCTCTGTGGCCGGATGGGAAGGCAAGAGAAAAGAACAGGAGGGCGAGATATGTGAGGCAAAGATGCACACAGAGTCCACAGAACCCCATGGCTGCCTCTAGAGGCCACCCTACAGAAGAGGTGAAGCGTTTTACTCCTGTTCCTGGCTAAAGGAACATCCCCTTTAGCTGAACTTGTGGCCACAGCACGTTTAGTGCAGAAGGGCCCAGGTCCAGTGCCTCGTGCTAACCCATCCGTTGTTGCTTTTCCCAGAGGTGCGTCATAAGAACATAAGAACATAAGAATGGCCGTACTGGGTCAGACCAAAGGTCCATCTAGCCCAGTGTCCTGTCTGCCGACAGTGGCCAGCACCAGGTGCCCCAGAGAGGGTGGACTGAAGACAATGATCAAGCGATTTGTCTCCTGCCATCCCTCTCCAGCCTCTGACAAAGAGGCCAAGGACACCATTATATCCCCTGGCTAATAGCCTTTTATGGCCCTAACCTCCATGAAATGATCTAGCTTCTTTTTAAACTCTGTTATAGTCCTAGCCTTCACAGCCTCCTCTGGCAAGGAGTTCCACAGGTTGACTACACGCTGTGTGAAGAACTTTCTTGTATTACTTTTAAACCTGCTACCCATTCATTTCATTTGGTGTCCTCTAGTTCTTCTATTCAAGGAACTAATAAATAACTTTTCTTTATCGGCCCTCTCCACACCACTCATGATTTTATATACCAGCGTTGTTTCTCTTCCAATAAGTTCCCACAAAACTATCCGCCGCACCCACCCCCCGCTCTGCAGTGAGCAAGTAGCAACAGCCCTTACCGCTGAATCCCTCCCGGCAGGTACAGATGTAGCCACTGGTCATATCCTTGCAGGTGCCCCCATTCGCGCACGGGTTTGACTCACACTCGTTGTTGTTGATGTCGCAGTTCGTCCCGCTCCAGCCCGGGTCACAATCACACCTGTAGCTTTTGTCGGAAAGAAAACGATAAAGCGCAGAGTCCCGCCTCACTCCTTCCCCCCGCCTCTTTGATTTGGTGCGCCTCAGGACCGGCCTGAAGCCCAAGCCCCCAATCGCATCGAAGCAGAGGAAAGGGCTCCTTGCGAATCCTGGATGACGTGCCGGCTGGAGAAACGGCACGTCAGAGCAGTGGTCACCAGCCAGTCGATCAGGACCTGCCGGTAGATCTTGGAGCCTCTGACAGGTGATCCTGATTGGTTTGGCTGGGAGGCTATGAAGTGCCAGCACTTCAGCTGCCCCTCCGCACACTGCCCTGCTGCTCATGCCCAGAGTCGCCTCCTGCTTGTTGTGCCGGGTGGGGGAGACAGAGGCCGGGAGGGGGGGTGCTGATGTCACTCTGTCCCCCATCTTCACAGAGTAAGGAGGGTGGGGCCTCAGCAAAAAGGTGGGGTAGGGGCAGGGCCTCGGAGAAGGCGAGGGGCAGGGGTATTTGGGTTTGAGGTAGATGCTGGACTGACTAAATTCAAAAAGTGATCTTGTGCTTATAAAGGTTGGAGACGGCTGCGTTAGAGGCACCTTGGTAGGACTGCAGGACTCCAGAATTGTAAGAGACCTGCATTACATCAAAGACTAGATCTCAGGTTTGAATCGTTCGGGGGGAAGGAGGGGCGGAGAGGGGGAGAGAGAGAGACGACAGCTCTTCTCTCCTGGAAACTCAAGTTCAAATTTGGGCTTCTGCAAGTTCCCAACTCAGCATGGCCTCCCAGACCGCATGGCAGTCTTACTCAGTAGAAGCCAGCTGGCCATGTACAGCAGCAATCGGCTAGAGCATTGCAAATCCGCGGACATCTGCTTCATATCCGCGGGTATCTGCAGGCGTGGCTGCACCGGTGGGTATCGGTGGCTCCTTTCTGCCGATACAGATGGCTCTAGAAATGGGTGCGCTGCCCGAGCTCTGTGTGGGAGCCCCGCTCCGGCATGGCAGGAGGGCTGGGGAGCAAGGTTTGGGTGTCGGGGCAGAGCTAAACTGGAACTAGCAAGGGGCGCCGCTGGGGTGCGGAAGGTGCAGGAACAGAGCTGTGGGGACGCCTTCCTGGAAACCTACCCATTGAGCCCGTCGTTGCATTTGCCATGGATGCAGGGGTTGCTGTTACACTCGTTCACTTCCAGCACGCACATGGGGTCGTGGTATCCCTCGGGGCAGAGGCATGTGAAGCCATTAATGCCGTCCTTGCAGGTGCCGCCGTTGTGGCACGGGTTGCTGGCGCACTCGTCAATGTTGATGTTGCACATTCTCCCTGCAAAGGGGCGGAGCCAAAGAGTGTCACCGCCCTGATGCACACAAGGCATAGCTCTCACATGCCTCCTCAGGGCATAATAACAACAACAGAGGCTCGGGGCAGGTAGGCAGGACTCCCACGGAGTGCAACGGGCCCCCAGCTGGGTAGGACGGAGACTCCGAGCGATGCTGGTAACGTTTCCCAGCCACAAGTGGGATCAATTTTGTGTTGTGCACCAAGGGATGCGCACCACCAACAGAAACAGACGCTGGCGGGCGCGCTGCGAATCAGCCGGACGGCATCTGAATTTTGCCTGGGTGGCCGCCCAAGCGCTCAGCTTACAGGGAACCCCGGATGCTGGTTCTAAAGGTACATGCACCAGCTGGGCCGGTGACCTGCAGCACGACTCCTCTTTGGCAAAGTGACTTAGCGGTGGCTGGCTTGCCCTCTCCTCTGACACAGAGTTGTAGGGAGCGAGGCCAGCCCTGACACTACTTTGGCTGCAGGAGGAAACAATGAAGAGGAGAGCTCTCCGTCTGTAATCCTACCTGCTGGCAGCCGGGCAAAGAAAGGCCCCATTGAAAGCCCCTGGCAGCAGGCATTGGGCAGAGAGGCTCTGCAAAGCTACCCGCCCCCACTGCAGGTGAGCAGGGAGCCAGCTGGGCTCTGTGTATCAAAGGACGTACACATTTTCCAGCAGCGGTCAAACAAACCAGTTAGACGAGACAGCAACCTGATACCCATGGGATTTGACTGTGCGGGAGCTTAATCAACAGCTTTCGGCTCTCTCTCTGGCTGGACTCAGCTAAGTCACCTGCCCAGCCGGCAGGAGCCCCAGCCTCTCCCTGGGAGTGTGAACAGCACCTTTCATGGACCAGCGGGCACTGTGGCAAGGAGGCAGGGACAGGATCTACCCGAGTGTCCCAGGCAAGCTTCAGGTGCAGGTAGGCCAAGCACGGAGCCTTTTGAAACAGCCTGAGGGGGACTGGCTGTGAAGGCTACAATTTCCAAGGCAATCAGACTTTGGGGCCCTCTCTACAGCAAGTGCCGACTCCCCCCCCCCCCCCCTTGAAAAATCTGGTCCTTTGGTGAAGTCTCGATTTGGGGGCCCTAGAAATGGAGGCATCCCGGGTCTCCGGCCACTTCTGTCTGGAGGAGGTCCGCCTCTCTCTCCACAGCTGGAGAGTTCCTAGCAGCGGGGCGCCTGCCTGGCCCTGCGTGGCGAGGTTAAATCTTTGTAAATTCTCTAAATAAACAAGTCTTCTCCTCTACACTAACTCCTGCCTACGGTAGAGATGGCTGTTCTCTGGGGCAGGGCCTTTTTTATTATAGTGCGTACAGTGCCTAGCATAGGGCTGCCAGATGGTTTCACAAAAAATACCGCCCCCGCCCCGCCAAAAAAATACGCTGGGAAAAAATTCTGTTGAGAAAAAAAAAAAAAAAAAGGCAGTCGTGGCCCCTTTGGGATGCTCCCAACTCCCCCGGTCCAAGCAGGCATGAGCTGCGCTGCACGTCCCGAGCAGCCTTCAGTCGGGTGCCCAAACAGGGCCGTGGGAAAAATAGAAAATACCGGACATTTTAGATGAATTTTTTTACCGGATGGAAGGTGCAAATACTGGGCTGTCCAGTTCAATACCGGACACTTGGCAACCCTAGCCTAGCACAATGGGCCTTCGTCCCTGGTAAGGGCTCTAGGTCCTACCATCATAGAAAGAATAATCCGTCATTTCACAGCCTCTTCTGCCATTACCTCCTCTTCGCCCCAAGCCTCAGCCAGGGAAGGGACGTTGCAGGCCCCACTCTGGCTCTGCCTCCAAAATTTGCAGGTGGGATTTAGGGTATTCAAACCTCTCAGGACCCCACTGGGCTTGCAAATCAGAGGAGCTGGTTAAAGTTTGGGGGGGAAATCCAGCCCAGTGGCAGCTCTCACCTGTGTAGCCCGGCTCGCAGGCACATTCGTAGCCATTGATCTTGTCTTGGCACTTGCCGTAGTCACACGGGTTGCTAGCACAGTCGTCCAGGTTGATTTCGCAGTTGGGCCCTTCCGGAGGAAAATGTTGTGAGATGTTTACAGGCCTCAGCCAGGAGACAAATACAGTCAGAAGAGAGTGGCGCTGGGGGTGGGGAACTGAGGCATTCCTCTCCCTCCCCCGCAAACACAAGTCCTTCTTGGAAAACTCTCCACAGTCGGCGGTTCGGAAATAGAGGCCAAACTGGGAGACATTTGCCCTCGCTGCAGGAAACCCAGAGGCCTTTTCCATAGTAGGCCAGACACTGGGAGACAAGGCAAGTGCTTCAAGGAGGCCATGAGGTTGTGTTTCCATGACACACTTGCCTCAACTGATCACATGCCCACCCCCTCATGGGCAGACACTGGAGCCCTGCCAGACTCCGGACTGCCCGGCTCACCGCTATGACTGAGGGATACCCCCTCCTTACCTGTGGTGCCCTTGAGGCACAGGCAGTAGTAGGCGTTGTTCCTGTCCTGGCAGGTCCCTCCGTTTTTGCACGGCTGGCTCTGGCACTCGTTGATGTTGATGTCACAGCGGTGGCCTGTGTAGCCAGCCTGGCAGAGGCAGGTGAAGGCAGCTATGCCGTCCCTGCAGGTCCCGTAGTGGCAGGGGTCAGGGTCGCATTCATTGATGTCGATTTCGCAGTGAGTGCCGGTAAATCCTGGCATGGGGAAAGAAGCCAGCAGTCAAGCCAGCTCTAATGCAGGGCCCGGTGCTGAGAGGGGCAGAACACCCCCCCCCCCCTCCCAAGAGCAGCAATGCTCAGAATCCCATCAGATCAGTCCCATAATACCCATGCTCCTTCCTTAAGCAGCTATGGGGAAGGAGAAGGGACAGGAAGGGAAAGTCTAACGTCTTCAGGATCACCCATTTTTCCTTCAGCCATCCACAGACAATTTCACAGTCACTCCACTTCCACTGGAGCTCGCCTATGTAGCACGCTGTCCGGTGCTCACTGCCATCGCCTCTAGAGCAGGGTTCCCCAAATTGTGCTCCATGGAACCATGGGGCTCCAGGCAATGGGTCTGGGGCCACCACGAAAAAATATTAATGACCGTTGCACGACCCTGTTATCTGACGAAGTGGGTCTTTGCCCACGAAAGCTTATGCTCCAATAAATGTGTTAGTCTATAAGGCGCCAAAAGACTCCTTGCCGCTTGTGAAGATTCAGACTAACACGGCTACCCCTCTGATACCTGTTATTTTGATACTCATTTTCTTGGGGGTGGGGAAGAATTTATAAGAAATAAAAATATAATTCAATTTTTTGATTTGGGTACCTATTGAGTTAAACATCACCATATTTAAGGGCTCCATCAAATTTTCAGGACCACTCCCAGGGGCTCCGTGACTGAAAAAGTTTGGGTAACCCTGCTCTAGAGATACCCACAGCAGAGTCAGATGACACACTGGCTCCCCCACCCCAGGTCAAACGGGCTGCAGCCGAGATATTCCTCACAGGGCCACAGTTCCAGCCCTGACTGATCTGTCACACCAACAGCTAACATTTGCCTAGTTGAAAGAACCTGGAATGAGAGCCCGGCCGAATTGCAGCTGCAGAGATTTGCAACATTCTTAAGCAGAAATGGGTTTGCAAACAGCAGATGGGGGAGGTGGCACCATTTTATCTTACCTCTGGATGAACTAGATAGGACACATGTTGCTCTTTAATGCAATCACAAGGGTTTTATCTACCTAGGTACCTGTCTGAACCCTGCCTTTCTATCTTCTCAAGCCTCTGTCACTGCTCAGCTCACAAACACGGCACTTCTCCAGGCAGCAGGGCTGTACTATTATTCCCTTTGGGCAGAAGGGAAACTGAGGCCCAGAGCCTTCCTTCTGGGAATCAGTGGCAGCAACAGGGAATTGAACTGGGTTCCCCTGACTCCCAGACTAATGCTGTAACCACTAGGCAATTCTGCCTCCTTAGTGCAAGACTCAGTAGCCCACGGCTGTGTTTCACACTCCCTTCGCTTTCAGCGGGAGTGGAGGCCTCTCTGGGGAGAACAGGGCCTCAGTAGGCCAAGTTGCATGGAGAGCCCTGGCAACCCTCCTCCCTCCAATTAATAACCTCCTCCCCAGCCGAGCTCCCCCGGCACAGCGAGAGCCCAAGCCCGGGGGAGTCAATGGCGCTTTGCTTGAGAACGTGGCTGGAGCGCCCAGAACAAAAGCAGCTCCCCAGCCCTCCAACGAAAGGGCCTTTCAGAGCCGGGAGAGCTGGGCTTTGTCCTAGCGATACACAATGAGCAGCATTAAGCCGGCTCCACGCAGGAGCCCGTCCCTCGCTCGCCTGCCGGCCCCTCCGTGCGCTTGTCATGGAATCCGAGGGGGGCAGGGGCGCGCGCGCCCCAGAGGGAATAACGCTTGCGCCATTATCCGGCCCTACTCCGCTCCCAGAAGTGGGGGGGAGGAGGGCGGGGGCGGGGAGGACAAAGTAGAGCTTTGACTCTCCTCCATGAAACCCACATAGCAGCTTTTCATCGGGGCTTGGCATTAGCAAGACACTAATTAGAGGCCATTCAGCTGGAAGATTTCTGGCGGGAGCTGCTCCACAAAAGAGCCACTGTGTGCCACTGCGGCTCATGTCATCGTTTGGGCCAGCCGTGCCTTAGGTTTCACTCATCGAGCCCCCGGAGCCTTGCACCTTGTTTGGAGGAGAGAGGCTATTTTATATCCCATCTCCACTGACTCCGGGAATCTGGGCTGTTCTTTCTAGATGCTTCCCTCTGACAGCACCTTTTGGCCAACCAGCTCAAGCCCTTTACAAGCAACCAGTACTCAACCCTGCTGCCATGGCATTCAGACACATTCTTCCCCTCTGCGAGCAGGATCGGGCCTGATGAACGCATAAGATAATCTCCCCATTTTACAGACGCAGAAAGGGAGGCAAAGAGTGACTTATCCAGGATCTCCCAGCAAAGCCCTGGCAGAGGCAGGATGGGGGGCAAGGAGACCCATTTCCCACGCTCCCCCTGTTCTGGCGGCCAGACTACGCGCCCGCACCACGGCCGGCGAAATGTCTCCGCACCTTCTGTGCACTCGCAGGTGTAGGTGTTGGGGCCGTCTAGGCACTTAGCCCCGTTCTTGCACGGCGTGCTGGCGCACTCGTCGACGTCGTATTGACACAGGTGCCCATTAAAGCCTGGAAGAGAACAGGGACAGAAAGCTCCTTTTGAACCGTCCCGGCAAGGCCAGTGCGAGGAAACGCCCCGGCTCCGTATGAGTCTGACAGTGGCTGGCTTCTGAGAGAACAGGGCTAAGGGGGTTTGGGTCTTCTGAGAGGACAGGGCTAAGGGAGTTTGGCTCTTCTGAGAGAACAGGGCTAAGGGGGTTTGGCTCTTCTGAGAGAACAGGGCTAAGGGGGTTTGGCTCTTCTGAGAGGACAGGGCTAAGGGGGTTTGGCTCTTCTGAGAGGACAGGGCTAAGGGGGTTTGGCTCTTCTGAGAGAACAGGGCTAAGGGGGTTTGGCTCTTCTGAGAGAACAGGGCTAAGGGGGTTTGGCTCTTCTGAGAGGACAGGGCTAAGGGGGTTTGGCTCTTCTGAGAGAACAGGGCTAAGGGGGTTTGGCTCTTCTGAGAGAACAGGGCTAAGGGGGTTTGGCTCTTCTGAGAGGACAGGGCTAAGGGGGTTTGGCTCTTCTGAGAGGACAGGGCTAAGGGGGTTTGGCTCTTCTGAGAGAACAGGGCTAAGGGGGTTTGGCTCTTCTGAGAGGACAGGGCTAAGGGGGTTTGGCTCTTCTGAGAGGACAGGGCTAAGGGGGTTTGGCTCTTCTGAGAGAACAGGGCTAAGGGGGTTTGGCTCTTCTGAGAGGACAGGGCTAAGGGGGTTTGGCTCTTCTGAGAGGACAGGGCTAAGGGGGTTTGGGTGTTGATAGTTCGGGTGGTGATCAGTCTGCACTGGGCTGGAGGTGACAGCCCGAACAGGAGAATGAGGAGCCTCTGGCTTCATCCCAGCAGCCCTCCAACAGCCCAGACACAACCTGGATGAACTTGTTCCCCACCCACTGCCTCCCTACCCCGGCCCCTTCACAGGGGCGCTTATCCCCAGCGCGTCTGGGACAGCGGCTCCTCACACCAGCAAAGGGAGGCGGGGCAGGCTTGCCTCAGCAGACAGACCTGCTCCTTCCACCTCCCAATTCCGGACACGCCGGGTATTTCCCAGCGGAGGAACCCTCGCTCTCCTCCAGGAGCTGACATTTTCCAGGCTGGGCTGGGGTTTCCATGGCAATGGCCGGAGGGAGCACATCTTATTTACATCTCTAGAGGAGCCACGGCGCTGAACTTCAAACCCTCCTTTCACAGATTAACCGTCTCCCCATTCTCTGTGCCCTCCCCCACCCCCGACTTTGGCACCGCATTCAAACCCGCCAGCCCGGCCCCTCTGCCCTCTCCACACTGGGGCCTTTTCAAGTGCAAAGTTGGGCTTTTTGAATCCTCGCGCCTCTCTCCCGCTGGCTGGGCAGGCCCCACTCGGCTGGGGGGCTCTCCCATGGAAGGTCTGCGTCTCACACCCCTCAAGGCCCTGTTCCCGAGAAGAGCTGCGCTCCCACTCTAGCCTATGGGATTTCCGGGGGCCCGTCTCCGTTCAGGATTCGGCTCCTCGGGGGCTGCCACGGAGGGAGCCTCCATGCCTCTTCTTTCACCTAACACCAGCAAAGGGCCAGATGCGACGCTGGGTTAAATCAGTTACAGATGCTCCATAGGCTGAGACATTAATTTACATCAGCTCTTCTGTGGAGACTCTGGCCTTTGTGACGGTCACTGTGCCGCACACACGGTTGCATTTCGAGAGCTACACAGTGGCAGGCCGGGACACAACGCCCTCTCGCTTGCTCCGGAGGCACATGCTCCCTACCCCCCACCCCCAGAGCTAAAAGAGAATCTCTTCGCAATACAGGGCCTATGACACACACTAGGGCAACACAGGGCACAGACAACCATCATGGGGTTACAAAGCTCGCTGCCTTGCAGCGCTCACTGAAATCATCTGCCAGAATCTCTCCAGCCTTTGGGGATTTTTGGGTGGGAGAGAGGATCCCGGAAAGCCCTCCCCACCCACTTATTGGCTCTAGGGGAGAAATCCTGCTGGTGCTCCTTCCTCCCTGTAATGGGTTTGGGGGGAGGGTCCCCGTTGGCACTCCCTCCCCCCTTCCCAGAACGCGCCTGGCGCTTACATATACGTTTCCAGACTCATATCCCGGCTGCCAAAGCTAGGCGGCTTCAAACGAAAGGAGCGTTATTTCCCTGTGCTCCAGAGATCTGCCCCAGTCAGCTGGGTTGAAATCCATCGGCCCAGCATTGCCTCTGGGTGGGGGATTAATTCCAACTTTGTTTCCACTACAAAGGCTTCTGCTGAAGGCGATGCTATCGATCGCCCCATACCTGTGGGGCACTCGCAGTAGAACTCGTTGATCTTGTCGATGCAGTTCCCGTTGTGCAGGCAGGGGCTGCTGGCGCATTCGTCCGTGTTGATTTCACAGTAAACGCCCTCGTAACCTGGGAGGGAGAGATCCAAAGTGCCTTTCTCTCAGCGTTCACCGCAAAAGACCCACCTCCCAAGTATCGCAGGCCTGCTCCGGGCCTGGGGTAACCGCCTCCAAGCCAACCGAGGGACGCCAGGCATGGATGTGGCCTGCCGTGTTCAGGCAGCATGGGACCATGCCCTTCAATGCTTCAGCATATGAGTCCTATCGGCCGCAGGTTAGCTTATCAGGAAGCCTCCTCTGCAGGCAAGATGTTCCCTAAATCTCCACCACGGGGTGTTTTACCTTCCCCAGAGCAGCGGGGGCTGGCCACTGTTAGAGGCAGGATACGGCCCCCAGCCATGTCCAGTCTGAGAAATGCTATGTTTATAAGAGGCGTTGTTTACAAAGAGGCGCAATCTTGAATTCTCTGTGCACCCAGCACCCTCGTTGGTTTCCATCACCCCACCCGGCCCCAATATTCCTATTGCTACAGCATCTTCCGGCAAGTTTAAATGAAAGAAGAACAAACCCTGCAGCGGACTGTTCAAAGTTTCATCTGCCTTCCCTGCACATCAGAGCTCTGACCCAAAGCCCCTGGATGTCACTAGGGGGCAATTCTTTCCACGGACTGCAAACGGCCTTTGGTTCAGGCGGTCGGGGCTGGCGTCAGGGGCAGCAGGGCTGGGCTGTGAGGGCTCTAAGTTTAGCGATGGGACTGGCAGCTGGAGGGTTTTCAAATGTGCCCCCCCCACAGCAAGATTTCCCCTGCCCAAGGAACCGCCCTTGTGACTGTCCCTAGAAGGTTTGAAAACACCGGTGGCAGAGTTACAAATAATCACACCGCTGTGGCCCCCACCCTGCCATCAGACCGGCGTGCTCACAGTTTCCTCTCTCGTAAACCGTGCTTCCCTCCCTGCTCTCCTGGGACTTGTAACTTAACATTTCTTACAGGTGCTCTCCTATTGCAACCCGGGTCCTGCCAGCTCTTTGAATAGCTCCCGGTTGGCTCTTGCCGGAGTTGCGCACCAGGGCGCAGCCGCTTACTTTCACCTCTGCTCCCGGCCCACGTCCCACCGGGATCAGAGAAAGAGAGAAGCCACAGTCCTTCGACCCACCTGGCATGCAGATACACTGGAATTCTCCGATCTGATCCAGGCAGGTGGCGTCGTTCTGGCACGGATTGGAGAGGCATTCGTTGACATCTATCTCGCAGCGGGGGCCCGAGTACCCCTGGAGACACTGGCACTGGAAGGAGCCTTGGGTGTTGATGCATTTCCCAGCATGCTCACAGGGATTGGCTCCTAAAAAGGACACATCCCATTGACAAACCCACCATCGGTCTCTAGTCTGGATGCAAGGATGAGGCCCGGGGCCTTATGCAACCTGCCCACCACATCTATGTATTTTTAAATCGGGGTGGAAGACCTAAGGCCCGGGGGCCAGAGGTGGCCCCCAGTTTGCCTGGATCTGGCAGCCGAAGTTCAGGGCTCCCCCCCTAACATTGGGGAGCCCACGCGGGCGCTCTGGCCCCTCCTTCACAGCCCCTTACCGGGCTAGAGCACACAAAATCTACTAGCCTGGGTTGCCCTAGGCTCTGGTGTGCGAGGGGAATATGGGGAGTGTCTTTCTCCTTCTCAGCTGGGGGCCACGTCAGCGAGGATTCGGTTTTGTGTGTGTGTGCTTCTCACTTATGTGTGGCCTCCGACTGATTTTTTGGGGGCAGCAACCCCCGACCCAAAAAGGTTCCCCACCTTTTGTGTAAGCCAAACCTCAGCTTGGGCCTGATCCCCCGACATTTCCTTAGAAATAACCCCCTGCCAGCAGCCCCCACGTTTACCTAGCGAGCACTCGTCTATGTCTTGGTTGCAGGCTGGCCCCGTGTAGCCCGACGGGCAGGTGCAGATGGCTTTGCCATTGACTGGGTTGGTGTCGCAGTTTGAGCCTTCGTTGCAGGGGTTACTGATGCAGGCGTCATCCAGGTGGCACAACAAGCCTGTTGAGCGAAGCACATGCATGCCAGTCAGGGGACAGCTGCGGGGGCGAGTCTGGAGAGAGCATCCCCAATCACGCCAGGTGCTGGACCAACACAGTGCCAGAGACAGCCCCTGTCCCAAAGAGCTCCCAGTCTACAGACACAGGACAGGTGGCAGAAACAAAAGCATCAAGAAGGGAAGTGACCTGCCTGCAGCCGGATATCTGTATGGGGAGGAAGGAAGAGCTCAGGACACCACAGTGAAGGAACCCAACTCTCATGCTCCAGGGGACAAGCTGGTCTCTGCACTGTGGTCAGGAAGGAATCTCCTTCCTTCCCTACAGCTGGGCAGCCTTTTACAACAAGCTACCTACAACAAAGGGATTTTTCATCTTCTTCACATTGGAAGAACTGGGAATAGAACTCAGGTCTCCAGATTCCCAGCCCAATGACCATTCTGCTCTTTATCATGGGTGAGGGCCATGGGCTAAATTGCCCTTGGTGTAACGCTGCTGAGTCCGGTGCTGTTACCCCAGAGATCAACGTGGCACAAGGGTGATCGCTATTAGATCTCTTGTCAGGATCTAGTCCCCTGTACGGGTGACAGGACTTTCATCTGCCTGTATACACTTCCCCCCATCCTCACATATCACACTACGCCTGCAGTCCCCCACCTGTGCGGCCATGCGGGCACTCGCAGTAGAAAGAGGCCACCCGGTCGTGGCAGGTGGCGCCCTGGAAGCAGGCAGCCATGGCGCAGTCGTCAATGTTCTCACTGCAATCCTCGCCGGTCCAGCCATTGACACAGACACAGTTGTACCCGCCATGGTTGTTGTGGCACGTCCCTCCATTCTGGCAGGCATTGGGCATGAGCTGGCACTCATCGACATCTTCCGTGCAGTACTGGCCTGCAGCAGGGAGGAAGGAAAAGCAGGCTGTCAAGCTCAGGATCCTGTAGTGAAGGAACCCAACTCCCATGCTCCAGGGCACGAGCTGGTCTCTCCACAGTGGTCAGGAAGGAATCTCCTGCCTTCCCTGACACATGGACAGCTCCATGCAGCGAGCTACGTACAAAGAGAGGATTTTTCATCTTCTTCACACTGCTAGAGGCCGGGCACTGGACTTGATGGACCAAAAGGACCATCCCTAATGGGCCAGACCGACATGCATTACGGCATGCAGCAAGCTGTGCACTGGCAGAAACAACTGCCCCGGTTCTGCTCCCAATTCAATCAACGGCAGCCCTGCTATTTGTTTCACCTGCCACATGATATGTCTTCGGCAGCCCATGCTCACTACCCTCAGTCCCCTGGCCTTGCCTATCCAGGTTCTCGCCACGGTCCTAGCCTTACCTGTCCACTCAGGGAGGCACTGGCAGTTGTAGGTGTTCACTCCATCCACGCAGGTGCCCCCGTTTTTGCAGTTGTTCCCAGGACAGTCATCGATGTTGTCCTCACAGTTCTGACCAGCAAAACCTGGGGAAAGGAAACACCTCCGTCGGCTCTCTGCACTCCGCAAGGGCTGCAAGCCACCTGGCCCGGGAGCTGGCCTCCCACACTGCAGGCATGGAACCGGCTACTGGCTGCAGGAGGCAGGCGCTGAGATAGGCACCCGTCGCCTCCAAGCCAGTGTGAACTGTGCCAAAGACTGCGGGTATCTCGGCCTCTGCTCCCAGCTGAACAAAATCCTCCCTCTCTCACGCCCTGTTCCCCCTTCCCCTTGCCGGGACCAGACTGCGGCCAACTGCTGCATGCGTCCGCCTTCGGGGCCCAATCCTGCAGCCTTGATTGCCCGCTCCTAATCCTAGAACATTAGAACTGGAAGGGAGCTCGAGAGGTCGAGTGCAGTCCCCCGCCCTCGTGGCAAGACCCAGTCATTGAGTGGTGTTACTCTGGGGGGAGACCAGAATCGGGCCCACGTTTTCTCTTCCGTCCCTGATTTTTCAGTCAGGCGTCAGTAACCACCCTGGCACTAGCGGCATTTTTGGTGGTGCCCAGAAGGGGCCAAGTCCCGTCCCCACAGACACACCGGCCTACGGCTCTGGGAGGGATTTTGAGAGAAGGAGGGGGGCAGGTTATGGGAGGGAAGTTTGGGCACAAGCTCTGAGCTAGGGCTGAGGTTGGGGTGTGGAAAAGGGGAGGGCTCTGGGGCTTACCTCAGGCAGCTCCTGAAAGTGACCCTCACCCCCCTCTAGCAGCGGTTCCTGGGGGAGGGGGATTGGCTGAGGGTCTCCATGTGCCATTGCCCATAGGTACGGGCCAAGGGGAGCTGTGGAGCTGGTGGTGGAAGGAGCACAAGGAGACACCCCATGGGCCACAGAAGCAAGGGTGGGCATGAAGCAGCCTTGGCCCCACTGTGCTGCCAGTAGGGGGGCAACAACTGGGAGGGGGGGTCACTGGACCCTTTTAAATCACCCAGGGCAGCAGGTGGGTCCAGGAGAGGCTCAGTGGGGGTGGCAGGTGAGTCCGGGGCAGAAATCTACCCCCTAATATTGGGGCAGCCGGGGCCCCGGGCTCTGAATATTCCTGAAGCACAGGCCCAGTTTCACTCGGCGCCCAGCACCTGGGCTTTGTCGATGGCCGCGTTTGCAGCACGGATGTGCCAGGCGGGGCTCTGCCGGCTCCCTACTGCAGCGCTAAGTCACCTCACCGCCGCTCGTTAGCAATTAGTGTCCCCCGTCGGGCGTGTGCCACAACGAACAAGAAGCCTTTTCATTCGGTGCGAGCCCAACCTGCGGCAGGTTACTAATTAACAGCCCCTGCCCCCCGCTGTTGGTCGCAGCCCCGCCCCGGCTCTGGAGAGAGCCTCCGTTTCACCTCCTTTGCCCCCCGCAGACTCATTCGGAGTCGCGGATTGAGTCGAGTGAAGGAATCGTGGAAGGGGAGAGGGCGACCTGCAGGAAACTGGGAAGCCACGGGCCAATTCCTCCCCCTTGTTGCCTAGGGCAAGGACTGCCATGCCTGGGCCTCCACTTCTGAGCGCAGCCTGCTGGCTTCATGGCACGCCCATGGGAACTGGCGGAAGGGGCTCTGAATCATTGCAGCTGAATAGCCAGCGTTTCCTCCCAGGGGGGAAATTCTTCACCGCTCCGAGCCTGCCCACAGGAATCAAGGCCTCCCATGCTGCTGAAATCCCAGCGCTCTACGCACGGGCAGGACAGCTTTGGACCTCTCCCCGGCGCCCCACGGTGCACGGAAGGAACCCCCAGACGCCGGGACCTTAGCAGCAGATCTGCCCAGCAGGGCTTCCCTTCCCCCTCGCTTGTTCCCTTTTTAAACGGTCGCTTGTCCCAGTTACAGGGTCAAGTGATGTATTTACTGTAAACACCAGGCGGGGCGGACTGGCTCCCTTGGGCGGCTCTGGGCCAGCCTGCCAAAAGGAACATGCCGTAACCTGGGCTCCCCTGAAGCAGGGGCCGTCTGAAGGCTGGATTGCAGGTGTAATCAGATCTTGGCTCCTCACCCTGTTTGTTTAGCTCCGCGCTCGCCTCGCCAGCCACTAGTTGAAACCAGACACACAAAAGTAACCAGAGACGCCCACTCCCTGAGTGCTAGAGCACCCACAGGGGAAAAAATAGTGGGGGAGCATCCACCGGCAGCCAAACTCCCCCCTCCCTCACTGTTCCCCCCCCATTCCTCTTGCCTAGGGTGACCCCACTGACCAACGTCTCCCCGACTCTCCCAGAACCTCCCAACGCCCTGGAAGTGCTGATTTATGGGGTTCAGGATGCTCCAGCAGGGAGGGGTAGGGACCGGGCGCACCTGGTGGAGGGGGCAGGGCTAGAATGGGGGTAGCGGTGGGCACTGGGGGTCGTGCACCCCCCCACTAGAGGGGAAATTGGTGCTTACGCCACTAACTGCAACAACTACTGAAATGAACTGGGTGTCCAGATGGCGACTCAGCCGAGACCCCGGGGGTAGGTGTGCTCATGTAGACACAGGCGAGCTCGCTTTAATCTGGTTCGCTCTTGTACGGGAGCAGCACAAGCCAGCTGTGCAAGCGATCAGCCAGAGACGTCCTGCCCACAGCAGGCCCCGCATCCTATGGATGGGACGGTCCCCCATATTGATAGTAGCCTGCGGGGCCCAGGGTGCTCTAGGCAATCACCTGGAGGGCCTAGTGCGGGGCAGAAGCAGGGGTCTGGAGGGCACCCTCCCGCCCCCGCAGTCACCACGGCAGCAGGAAGCTGAGCGACCCAGCTGGGAGACGGACGACAGAACGGAGCAAGCTGGGGGGTTCCTCCACTTCCTGCAGCTCCTGCCACCGTGGTGAGTGCAGGGGGCCTGAACCCTGCTGCCAACCCGTGCCAAGTCCCCCCAGTAATCGGTTGCATCTCACAGGGGTGGGAAGAGGTGGGGCGGGGGTGCTGCAGGAAGGGGGCTTGGAGAAGCAGGGGGCGGAACAGAGACGGAGGTATGGGGGTGGGGCTGCCCCAGACCCCGCGCTCCCCCCTAGGAGGGACCCATGTGGGAGCTTTGCAGCTGCAGCATCAACACTCCAGAAGCCTTCGCTCCATTACCGCTCGCCAGGGGACAGGCGCACAAGCTGCCGTCCCACCCCTTCTCCCTGCCGCACTCTGTGACTGCAGGACAGACAAACCTCCAAAGCCAACCCTCTCGGGTGGCTGCAAGAGGGGCTGCAGGCTGTGAAGCTTGCCAAGTCCCAAAAGGGGGACCCTTGTACCCACCACATCACCCCAGGTGAACACAGCCCCGTAGCATCCCCTCCCGTGACCCTTGCCTCCAGATCAGCCCGGCGGGTAGGCTGTCCCCAAAGTATTCTGGATCCTAGTTTGTAAAAAGATCTAGGTCTGCTGGACTCAAGCTTATTTCCACCACGTGTGGTGTGTGTATACGGCAGTTAGACACCCTGGGCTGGTCCAGGGCAGCTGCCTTGGGCTCGCGGTGAGGCTGTTTAATTGCAGAGCGGACTTCCAGGCGTGGGCTGCAGGCCAGTCTCGGGGACCCTCCCACCTCGTAGGCACCTGGACCCCAGGAACTTGCCGTCAGTACTTTGAAAGGGACTGATGGTCCCTGGTGCTGAACTCCTGCAACGCCCACTGAGGCCAGCTGGAGCGGTGGGAGCTCCCGCCGCCCACAGGAAACCACGCCCCTCACTTCCCACCCAACACCAGAGAAGTAGATTTCGGAACATTGTCCCCATTTTACAGATGAAGGAGCAGGCACAGAGACTTTCAGTGACTTGCCCAAGGCAGGTCAGAGGCAGGATTAGATCCCACGAGAGGGCCTGTGCCCCAGCCACATCCCCGGCCTCTCTCTAAAGCAGGGGTGGGGGGCCTTTTTTAGGTCAGGGGCTGCTGAAAAGTGAGTGGGGGGGGCACACAAAAGTGAGAAGCAAAAAACAAAAACCCCAACACCCTGACTGAGAAGCAGACACTCCCCACATTCCCCTCACACACCAGAGCCTGGGGGGCCCAGGCTAGTAGATTTTGTGGGCCCCCTACATTCTGGGGAGAGGCCAAGGATAAGGAGTTCAGTGTACGGGAGGGGACTGCCAGGAAGCGGGCTTGGAGAGTGGCATTTGGACAGGAAGGAGGATGGGTTGGGGGTTAGTGGGACTGGGAGGGTGCTAGGGTGTAGGACTGGTCTGGGGGGCCGGAGGGCTGGGCAGGAGGTAGGGTAGGGGTGCAGGGTCTGGGCAGGAGGGAGGAGCCGCAGGGCTGGAGCACCAGCCTGGCTCCCCAATGCTGAGGAGGATGGCCCACAAGGACCCAATTCAGGCACGTCAGGGGCCAGATCCGCTCCCTGGGCCGTAGGTTTCCCTCCCTGCCTTGTTCTCGTCCCCCAAACAGCAGCCCCGCCCTGACTGAAAAGCAGTACCAGCTCTTTATGATTGCTGGTAGAAGTCCAAAACCGATAACGTTGATTCATTCCTAGCTTTCAGGCTGCAGAGCCGAGCACACACGGCAATAACGCGTAACGTTCTAGATACCGGGATTAACTCATTTCGAACCATCCGAATGAGTAATTAGCGTGGCAATGACTTGAAATTCAGGGTTACATACTCAGGCAACGGCACGATGAAACAGATTAGATTAGCCGGGCTGTAAACGGCTCTGAGCAGGCTCGTGTTAAATGAAAAGGGGGCATTGTTTTAAAATGTGCTGAGCTACATACCAGTACATCAATGCGTACCTTATCATGAGAAATGGCCCTCAATCTTTTATGCCTCTGCCAGAATCATCTGATACAGTGTTTGCTTCACAAGACACATGCCTCACGCGGCCTGATCCTGGGGAGGGGCTGGGGAGCCAGCTGCAGTGCTTGGCACCCGGCAGGATCAGCCTCCAACAGAGAAGTTTTTTTTAACAGCCCCCAGGTTATTTTCCGTGTTCGTATTTGGCTGGTGGACTGAACGGGAGGCAGACCCATAAAGGGTATGCTCAGCTCCATAGGATGCAGCTCCCTCTAGTCACAGCCGGGTGTCCAAGAGCAAAGCCCATCCCCCTGGCAGCAGGGCTTCTCTGCGATGACATATTTTGCAGAAGCACAGGGCATGCTGGTTTCTTGCAGGAAGCGGGCGAGTGGCAGCTGGATTTCCTTTCCAGGGCGCCACCAGCTCTCTCCCTGCTGGGAGAGCTGCTTTCCCCATCACAGTGACCGGCACAGAGCTAAAATCGCTTCCCTCCAGGAACGATGTAATTGACTAACTGGTTAAACAATATGTTATAGCTGAATAAGGGTGTGGGGGGGTGTGGGAGCCACTCCCCTGCACCCGCTGCTGGACTGGAGCACCCCTGAGCACCCAGAGCAGCCCCTGTCTGTGGTTGGCCCCTTCCACAGCAGGCAGGAAGCTGCTCCAGCCCTCCCATCCCCGGTTAATGCTTCACATCCTCACCTCCCAGCAGCTACCGGTTAATGTCTAACTTCTGTCTCCCTGCAGGCTGTGCCTCCTTCCAGAAGCTCACAGCTCTCCCCTGCTTTGAAACTTCGTTCGTTTATGGGGCCTAGGAGAAAGCTCTACTTTCCTGAGATCCCTAGGGGGCTCATCTATAGCTCGGTGGTCTTAGGGAATCTCTTGTTTTACGCACGCTGATGACAGAGACCTCCAACCATCTTGGGAAGCTGGGCAGGGAAGCACATTTTAGAGGGGATATTGAACCTCGTGCTCCAGGCTTAAACTCACGTAACTAGTCAAGATCAGGATGAGAGCTCTGCCAAGGGGAGACTGTCCCACCTTGGCCTTCTGGAGGGCTCCTACACCTTTCTCTGAGGCAGCTGGTGCAGGAGACAGGACACTGAATTCGATGGACTTTGGGCGTGGTCTAGTCTGGTACTTCTCAATTTGTCTATATAAAGTTCATAATTCCCATTTTACAAAGAAGGAAACTGAGGCATGAAGCGGCCATAAAGGGAGTCAGCAGCCAAGACTGGGAGAGAACCCAAGAGGACTAGGTCATGCACACCTTGCTCTAACCACTAAGCATCACTCCCCCACGAGGCGTCTCAATACAAGTGCCCCACTCTAACCACGATGCCATCTTCCCACTCAAACTATCCACCCTGTCACGGTTGATCTGCGAAAAGAGACTAAAGATCCTCACACCTCCTCTACCACAAAGAAAGAGATTTCCCAGGCAGCTTTGCCAGGCCGATAGCATCTTTCCAACCGGGGTGGGCAGGCAGATGCTTCCTCTCGCTGCGTCTGCCGCAGGCAGGTGGAGGAGGCCGGTTGGGGTGAGAAACCAGAGAAACCCTCCTGAAAACAAGGCTCTCCCATTGTCTGGCCTCCTTGCAGCAACTTCTTGGGGGCTGGCTGCCGAGAGGCAGGAAGTTCGTAAATTTCATCCTGTCTGGCTGCCAGCACCTTGCTGCCGCGGATGCCGGGGAGCTGTCTTGCGCCACGAGCAAAGCTCAACCAGTTCCCCTCCAGCTATTCAGGCCCTGACCCCAGTGCGCTGCGCTGCGGTGAAAACCTCCACACCACGGCGGAACTGAAAGGTCTTTTTGAGTTCATCAACCTGGCCAGTGAGGAGTTAACCCTGCGCCTGCTGTGCTCCATCTAAGTCCTCGCTGCGTCTACATTGGTATGAATTTAACTGAGAGTGGATAACTTCCCCCCTCCCTTTCCCGCTCTTCTGGGGATTACAGTGGATGAGAAGCTGGAGATGAGTCAACAGTGTGCCCTTGTAGCCAAAAAGGCTAATGGCATATTAGGGTGCATTAAGAGGAGCATTGCCAGCAGATCCAGAGAAGTGACTTTGCCCTTTATTCGGCTCTGGTGAGGCTACATCTGGAGTATTGTGTCCAGTTCTGGGCCCCCCACTACAAAAAGGATGTGGACGCATTGGAGAGGGTCCAGCAGAGGGCAATCAAAATGATTAGGGGGCTGGAGCATATGACCTATGAGGAGAGGCTGAAGGAATTGGGTCTGTTTAGTCTGTAGAAGCGAAGAGTGAGGGGGGATTTGAGAGCAGCCTTCAACTTCCTGAAGGGAGGTTTCAAAGAGGATGGAGAGAGGCTGTTCTCAGTAGTGACAGATGCAGAACAAGGAGCAAGGGCTCAAGTTGTGGTGGGAGAGATCCAGGTTGGATATTAGGAAAAACTATTTCCCTAGGAGGGTAGTGAAGCACTGGAATGGGTTACCTAGGGAAGCAGTGGAGTCTCCATCCTTAGAGGTGTTTAAATCTCGGCTTGACAAAGCCCTGGCCGGGTTGATTTAGTTGGGATGGGTCCTGCCTACAGCAAGGGGCTGGACTTGATGACCTTCTGAGGTCTCTTCCAGCTCTATGGTTCTATGATTCTCCCCTTCCACAATCATTTATTCCAGCCCTCCTACAGGAACAGATCCATGCTGCTTCTCAGTGCGCCCGCTGGGGACAGCAAAGGGAGGGGATCCCTTCTCCAACTCTCTCCTACCAGGGCTTGTTTCCACTGGGAAATTTACCCAACAAGCGATTCTGGAATCTTTGTGCC
The DNA here is from genome assembly GCF_052426305.1 of Pelodiscus sinensis. NCBI lineage: Eukaryota > Metazoa > Chordata > Testudines > Trionychidae > Pelodiscus > Pelodiscus sinensis. The sequence continues at coordinate 20,716,414 of NC_143074.1, read as the reverse complement.
CCTTTTAAAGAGGATTAAGCGAAATCAGAACAAGACATGCTTAGGCCTGAGTAAGAGCATCTGCACGTGGGCTTCTACCGAAATAACTATTCCAGAAGCGTCTCAGAGGGGTCTCTGTGCTAGTCTGTATCTGCAAAAACAAACCGGAATCCTGTGGCACCTTAAAGACGAACACATTTATTTGGGCATCAGCTCTCGTGGGTAAAAAAAACAACCCTTTATTGACAAGACTCCGGTCATCTGAAGAAGTGGGCTGTGCCCACAAAAGCTCATGATCCCATCTACATGTTTTGTTAGTCTATAAAGTGCTACCAGACTATTTGGTTTTTTTTAAGTTTATCCTGCACAGACTAACTCAGCTACCCCCTGAAGCTTCAACACACAAATAAATGTTAGTCTTTAAGGTGTCACAGGACTCCTCGTTACTCCAGGAGAGCTGTGCCAGTCAATTTCCAGCTGGAGAGAAGCTCTCAGATGATATTTCCCATCATCACAGGCTGCCACAAAGTATGTGCCCAAATTTACTGAAAACAGCTCTGCTCCACCTCTGTTAGAGCTGCGGGTTGTTCCGGGACCTTTGAGGGGTCCCTCTGGGTAGATTTCGCTGTAGTTCCTTAAGAAGGTTTTGAAATTGCTGAGCATTCTGCACCTCAATTGTTGAGGGACAGTAGGATGAAAATCAGTCCTTCAAAATAAATGGCAACTCAGGCAGATCTACTGATCTGAGGCTTTTATACGGCCCTCGTTAATGTGGTGTCTGGGGAGTTCACAACCTTACACTGTCTCAGCTGTGTTAGTCTGTCACTTTAAAAACAACTAGTCCTGTGGCACCTCAGAGACTCACCAAAAATATATATAATTATCTATATAAATATACTGTATTGATCCTCACAGCTCCCCTGCACCCTAGGGAAGTGATATTATTCCTCATGTTACAAAGGGGAAACTGAGGCACATTGCAACTAAGCATGTGTCTGCACAGCAACTGGGACGCGCGTCGGCAATGCACAGGCACACCAGAGCTAACATGGATTGACTGAGCTTGCTAAAAATAGCAGTGTAGCTGCCTTGGCACGGGCTAGCCACCATCCTTCCCTCAAGCAGGGTACGTATATGGCAGCTAATGCAATCAAAGCTAACTCCAGTATACTTGCAGGTGCTGTTCTAGTTGCCGTATAGCCATACCCCAAGTGACACAGGGGCTACATCTAGACTGGCAGGATTTTCCAGAAATGCTTTTAACGGAAAAATTTTCTGTTAAAAGCATTTTCGGAAAAGAGCGTCTAGATTGGCACGGACGCTTTTCTGCAAAAGCACTTTTTGTGGAAAAGCGTCCGTGGCCAATCTAGACGCGCTTTTGCGCAAAAAAGCCCCGATCGCCATTTTCGCGATCGGGGCTTTTTTGCGCAAAACAAATCTGAGCTGTCTACACTGGCCCTTTTGCGCAAAAGTTTTGCGCAAAAGGGCCTTTTGCCCGAACGGGAGCAGCATGGTATTTCCGCAAGAAGCACTGATTTCTTACAGTAGGAAGTCAGTGCTTTTGCGGAAATTCAAGCGGCCAGTGTAGACAGCTGGCAAGTTTTTCCGGAAAAGCGGATGATTTTCCGGAAAAACTGGCCAGTCTAGACACAGCCAAGGAGTCTGTGACAGAGTAGAGCCATGACTCCCGATCTCTCAAGACCCAGACTAGAGCCCTCGCTGCACGATCCCCGAGAGTGAGACAGGCAGGCCGTACCTGGAAGACAGGTGCAGTCGTAGGTGGTGTCGCTGGTCTGACGGCAAGTGCCCCCGTTCTGGCAGGGCGAGGGGTTGCAGGGCATGTAGAGGTGCTCGCAGTTCTGGCCCGTGTAGGCTGGCTTGCAGGAACACTGGTAGCTCCCGATCTCGTTGGTGCAGCTGCCTCCGTTCTTGCAGACGGGAGGGATGATGTTGCATTCGTTTAAGTCCTGTTTGCAGTTGGGTCCATGGAAGCCCTTCGTGCACTTGCAGACGTAGTGGGCCTCGAAAGGGACACACTGCCCTCCGTTGGCGCAGGGGTTGGAGGCGCAGGGATCTGCCTGCTGGCAGGTCTTACCTGCAGAGCAAACAGGGAGGGGATGGAAACTGCAGCTCACAGGGTTGGGGGGACAGACATAGACCCAACTGGAAAGATCTTTCTGGATCCCGGGGCTCCCCGGTCCTGTCCCCTTCTGGGTGCCTGGTGGCTCAGCTGTGCTCCTCACCCACTAGCACATTAGCCCCGGCCTTCGGTCTGTGTCATTCACTATACACACTCCCCATTTTGATAGCACCCCAAAGCTCATCCCAGCTGCAACCCTGCCAGGCCAGCACAAAGACTGGGACTTTCAGCTTAGAGAGGAGAAGACTAAGGCGGGAAGTGATAGAGGTCTATAAAATCATGACTGGTGTGGAGAAAGTGACGAAGGAAAAGTGATTGACTTGTTCCCATAACAAGAACTAGGGGCCACCAAATGAAATGAATAGGCAGCAGGTTTAAAACAAAGAGAAGGATTTCTTCCCACAACGTACAGGCAACCTGTGGAACTCCTCGCCAGAGGAGGTTGTGAAGGTCAGATCGTCAACAGAATTCAAAAAAGAGCTAGATAAATTCATGGAGAGGTCCATCAATGGCTATTAGCCAGGATGGGTAGGAATGGTGTCTCTAGCCTGTTTGTCAAACACTGGGAATGGGTGGCAGGGGTGTGATTGCTTGATGGTTACCTCTTCTGTTCCATGCATCTGGCATTGGCCATGTCAGAAGACAGGATACCGGGCTAGACAGACCTTTGCTTTGACCCAGTATGGCCGTTCCTATGCTCTTATGCCCGGCCCCCTGCGCACCAGGGAAAGGCTGAGGGAACTTTCATGTGCCCGCAGAGAGGACAGGACACAGGATGGAGTCAACGTTGCCTACCCTGGAGGAGTTTTGTGGCTGGTTTCTAAGCCCTCCCCCTTTCTCCTCATGCTTATGGAGGGTCACTGGAAAGCACTGCCACGTAGGAGACCTACTCTCCTGAGTGCCCATGAGGAAAGCAACCCACTTGCTGCCGGGGAGAGGAGGAGGAATCCCATGTTGCTCTACACGGACCCTCGTGCCCCTGACTGGCAGCCCCGTGGGAGCAGGCATTACCAATACCCCTCCCTCTGGATTTCCAAGGCGAGTCCAAGCTTTGGGGACTCTGCTCTGGGATGGGCTTAAAACACCCCCCTCCCCCGCGCTGTGCATCGGGGCGGGGCAATGGGGCTCTTTCCCGGGGCTCCCTGAGGGAGGGACGTGTGCGGGCCCCACCTGACCACCCTGGAGGGCACCGGCACTTGTATTCAGTCAGCGTGAGCAGGTCGCAGGTCCCGCCGTTGCGGCAGGGGTTGTTGAGACAGGCGTTCTCCTCGGGCGTCAGGCACAGCCGGTCTGTGAAACCCAGGCGGCAGGAACAGGTGTAGTCCACGGCGTTGCCACGGGCGACCGGGTGGCAGGTGCCGGCATTCTTGCACGGGGAGCTGAGACAAGGGTTTGGCAGCTGGCACCGGTCCCCTAGGTGGGCGCTGTTGCATCTGGGGAGAAGAGAAGACACCACGTCAGACCGTCCCGTCAGTCCTAAGAGCAGAGAGCCGGCGAGCGCAGGGGTCCCCGTCTCTGGTGTAGCTCCCCTCTTAGCTGCCAAGGCCTGGGGCGAGCTCTCAGACAGGCCAGCCACCAACACAGCAATGCAACAAACCCCATTTCAATAGGTGCAGAGGGGGGTCTGGGAACACACGGCCCTTCTGCCCTGACAGCAACCAGGCCGCCATACAAGGAGGCAGGGCCCAACTTTTAGCCCCAAAGAAACATCATTGTGAGGCTTCATGGGTAATCACATGGTTGTACGGCACCTCTCAGAGGCACTGGCTTCCCGAGCTCCTCAAGGCTGCACTGCCCCACCCCATCCCGCCCCTCCCCTGACCCCCATCCGACTTTGTCCCACCTCCTCCTCCCCCCTTCCCCCGTGTAACCCACACACCTCCTGGGTGGGGTGTACTGTCCCATGTCATGGCACTTAGACCCCTTCCAGAGAGAGAAAGAGACCCTTCTACTGCCGCAGCTGAGAGCCAGCTGGCTTTTGGCTCAGGCTGTAGAAGGCTCATGCACTAAGCTCTACAGGTCTCAGGTTTGCGACACCAGCACCTCCTACACACTGGCGCCAGCTGATTGGGGTGGGCAGGATGCACTGGGAAGGAGGCGGATGAGCTGACGGGGGGCCTGCCGGCTGAGCACCCACGATTTTAGTCCAGGGGTGCTCCAGCCCCAAAGCCCCCATGGTCTCGGCGCTTATGGCACTTAGCAGAATTGGGCTCCTTTAGGTGCTTCCGACATAATACATGTTTATTAATTGCAGTGGTAACAGAGCAGAGGAGAACCATTTGCCTTGCATGTGACCCTCACACGAAGGAGAAAATGCCAGGGCCTCGCCTCTGCCTGAGTGACATGCTGATCATTAAAAACAAAACAAAGTCACGGAGCAAACAGCAGCTCAGTGCAGGCTGTAGGGGGTTAAATACCCATGGTGCAAGACAGCGGGGTGGACTGTGCAGAGGAAAAGAAAGGGAGAAGTAAGGTCTGTGCTAAAATAAGAAGGAGGAGCACCCAGTTCCTATCTCAGATGTGTTGCAAAAAGGCCTTTAGTTTAGACTAACGCTGAGCATACAGATCCCAGGGTCCCAGCTTGAACGGGGCATTTTCGCTCCGACAGCCCGAGACAGAGTTTGGTCCATAGCATTGCTTTCTCTTACAACAAGTTGTGCACATGTAGCTTTAGTTGCAGCCTCTGTTTTGCTTTCTCCGTCCCTTCATAGGCACCTTTGATTACCCCTCCCGACCTACAGTGGAGGAGAGAAAGAAAAACACACACTCCCTGCAGCCCACAAAGCTGCCAACTTTCATGCCTGCGTGGGAATCACTTTCACACACACCCTGCAGCTCCCGCCCCCTGCCACCTGTCTCCGACATTTTCCAGAGCACAGGCATGCCATAAATCACGGAGGTTTCAAAGAGCTTGTGGGTCATCTTCCGACCCCCTGGTGCTCGCCTGGGATCTATGCAAATTGCCTTTCCCAAACCAGCTGAGCAGAGGAAGAACAATCCTCAGTCCTCTGCCCTAATCCATATCAGAGTCGTCGGGGTCTATTTCTTTACGGGATGCCAGGTCGCATAGTGCATGTTTGCTGGGAATCCCATTTGATTGATTTTTTTATGGAATGAAGCAAGTCTAAGGATCAAAGAGACCCAAGCTCGGATGATCAGTGGGTGTGATATATACATATTCGCTCTGCTTGAAATTCCTCCCTGTACACAGCCAGCCAGCACAATGGGCCACTTGAGCCCTGTTTTGAAGATTTACGTGGGGTACGGGACTTGTGCCGGCTTCTCTGCCCAAGGGCGAATTTCACACTAAGAGAGAAGGGAAAGATGAAAGGGAAGCATGGAACAAATGCCATCCCCAGCTGGCTAGCATGCAGAGACTTGCAAAACAATAACACCTGGCTTTCAATGTAGCACTCATCATCAGTAGATCTCAATGTACATCACAAAGGCGGTCCGTGTCATTATCGCCATTGCACCAATGAGGAAACTGAGGCACTGAAAAGGAAAGTGATTTGTCCAAGGTCACCCAGCCTGGCCAGTGACAGATCTGAAAGGAGAAACCACATTTCCTGGGTCCCACTAGAGTGCTCTGCTCCCCTAGACTTTTATGCTTATCTAAAATCCCTGCCTGCAATCATAAGATGAAGTCCCTCTAGAGACCCAGTTAGGGTGTGTGGGACAGCCAAGAGTATTCTGAACAGGAAGTATTTGTACCAACATGCTTCCTTGTGCTGGATAGATGCTTTTGCCCTCTCCTGAACACAAGCGAGATTTTGACAGGTCAATTTTCACCCTTCTGCCCCTGAAATGTACATCTGGCCTGTCTGACTGCGCTCTTAATTCCACCACTCAGAGCCGTCCTTAGGACTTGCGGGCCTACATAGTGCTATTAAACCGGTGCCTGATGGCAGCCCCGGGTGGGGAAATGATTTTTTAGAGACGCGATTTTATAATTTTCAGCAGCCCACTAATGAAATCGTTTTAAGCACATTTTAAACTCAGGTCCTGTCGACTCCCACAGTAAAATTCAGAAACTGACAGTATAGATCGGTGGAGGCGGAAATGCCTGTGAGATGGCTTCGCTGCCACTTAAATGGCTCTTTCCCCAGTTCAATATTCTGCTAAGAGCTCTGGCTGGCTTTTCCACTTTTCAGTGAACTAGATTCTCTCCGGAGTAAACAGAGCCACAGAACAGGGATAGGAACCGGCAAGTGGGTGGACATTAGGACCCAGCAGTGCCCCGAATGTTCAGGTGCCCTATGCCACTGTGTATGAGTAAGGACGGCTCCGTCATCACTTTGTCTTCAGATCGTGACCACTTGCAACCAGACAGCAGAGAGCTTTAAGGGGGTCGTACGCGAAGCAGCTTCCGAATGCTCTGTGATCGGGGCCCCTTTGTGTTTTGACCCTCACTCTAACAAAGCACTTGAGCGTGTGTATAATGCTGAAGCCAGAGTTATCGCCCTAACAGCAATAGGACTATCAGCATGATTAAAATCGCTCACGAGCTGGAGTGCACGGCTGGATGGAAGCCCAAAAGGGCCACAAAGCTCAGGTAAAGTTCTTTGAGATCCTTCTGGCTTTCCATAAACAATACGGCATTACCATTTCATCAGCAACTGGCAGCTTCCCGAACATCCCTCTGTCTCGCAGGAATCAGAGTCAGACATATCTCAGCATCGGCACACAAGAGCTCGGCGTCCGCCCGCACAACAGGTGTGGCGCAGTTATGCTTTCTCTTACATTACAGTCTTCCGAAACAGCTGCTCAGATCTTCCCTGAAGATAAAGTCTTTCCAAAGCCGTATTTTCTCAGCAAAGGGAGGGGCCAAACAAACATGCCTGATCCTTATCCCAGCGTGAAGGCCTTTTAAAAAAAGACCCATGAAACGGCCCCCTGGCCCAGCCATCTGTTACCAGAAGCCAAAAGGGCCCAGCCAACTGCCTTGTGGAAAAACAAAGCCAGAGGATGGGAATGGGATACAAATGGGGAGTGTTTCCTGACATAACACTGAGGTGCTGTAGCAAGTTTATACTCAAACACAAGCCCGTTTGCTTATAAGCCAATCCCGCAAACGTACAGAAGAAAAATGGTGAAAAGTCACGGAGCCGTTTATAAGCCGACTCCAGGCTACAGCGGTCTGGGACTTACAAAGGGGCCAGTGGCCGTTTTTACCGTTTTTTCTCTGTAAGTCCGGGGGGTTGGGTCCCAGACCTCTGCGGTTCTGCTTTTTAAATGCAGGAAGAGCTGCCAGGCTCTTACCACGTTTAAAAGGCAGAGGTTCAGCGTCTGGGACCCGGTGTGAGCCGGCGCTGCTGTGTCACCCGGCTCCTGCTGCCGCTCTACCTTTTTAGAACCTGTTCGTAAGCCAACCCGTGATCTTCACAGCGGGATTTTTTTTCCAAAAAACAGTCAGCTTAGGAACGAATATATACAGGACGTCAGCCTTTCCGGGAGGGTGGGAGGGAGAAAGAGAATGAAGAAAGAGGGGCCAGGTTCTTGCCAACAACCTGTGCAGACCCGTGGGTAAGGTGAGGGGAGCCGGCTCCGTGCTGCCCAAAGGGGCGGGGTCTCGGGTGGAAGGGGCGGGGCTGGAGCAGCCAGTCCTCTGCGCATTGCCCCCTCAGCGCCCCATAGAGCGTGCAGCGCGGCACTCCGGCAGCAATTTAAAGAGACAGGAGCCCTGGGTCTCTCTGAATCGCCAGGCCAGGGGCAACTACCCCTTTTGCCCCACTTGGCAGCCTGATCCCTGCTACTCACACAACGTAGCAGCAAGGACCTCTTTTATGAAAGCCTTCGAGGTCTGTGCCTGACCAGCGTGATATAAAACCACCTCTGATTACTGCTCTCTTCTTCGGCATCTAGCCTCGCTAACATCAACAGGCCTGCTCTCATGGTAAGGGGCTGCCCAGTGTAACGGGGAAAGGGTCCGGTCCCAAATAAATACAGGCCACACCCAGCAGAAAACGGAAGCTGTGAAGTGGTGACCTTGAGCTCAGACGCTCAGCCCCTTGCCAGACCAGGGGACTAAAATATTACCCACAGAATAAACGGTCATGCCTGACTCCCAAACAGTGGCTGCTTAAGTTTGCTTTGCGGTAGCTCTCGCTCCCCTGATAACCAACCACACTTACTGCTTCTAGTCTAAGAGATTCTCTTCACCCCACATGCCCAGAGCTCCCCAGCAAAGACGAATTCCTGCGAGGAAGTGGGGTTTGCCCTGGTATCTTGCTCTATTTGGCTAGGTCTACACTACAGAGTTTTTTTTGGAAAAACGGAAAAAACTTCACTTACGTTCACACTGCAATCGTGTTCTTTCGACAAAAAAAAAAAAAAATCAAAAGAACGCAGAGGTTTTTCCGACCTTGGTAAACCTCTTTCTACGAGGAAGAAGCCTTTTTCCGAAAGAGCTGTTTCGGAGAAAGGAGTGTGTGGACGGGGAAGAGGGAGTTCTTTCAGAAGAAGAAAAAAGAGGAAAAAGCACAGATGCCTTGGTGGCCGCTCCAGCCACAGTAATCCCAGCTTAAATATGAGATAACGCCCATTCAGTGTGGACACTATCTTTCGAAAAAGCAGATGGCTTTTTCGATGCGCTTTAGCAGCGTGGACACTCTCTTTCGGAAGAAGTTTTTTCGGAAGATCTCATCCGGAAAAGCTTCTTCCGAAAGAAGCCTGCAGTCTAGACGTAGCCTTTGATTCACTCACGAACTAAACAAGAAGGGGACAGGACAGCCATGGGATTTCAAAGTATGCCCATTGTTGGGGACAATTTACAGCAGAGACCCCTCCAAGCTGCTGACAGCATTTGACATGGAGGGGTAAAGGGCGGGAGGGAGGGGGACTTTCAGAGACCAGAGGACAGGCACCGGATCCTCAAAGGAAAGTTGTTGAGACAAGTCTCGTCAGCACCTTGCGAGCACTAACCTCCGTGCCTTTTGTCTGGCCTTTTCAACACCAGAGGCTGCTTACTGTGCTCTTTGAACGGGGATGCTCACATTACGGCGCTTCAAAAGGAAGCGCGACTCCATTGCCACTGCCCTGCCAGACTCTAATCAGCAGCCTCCCCAGAAAGGGAGCACATCAGGAGCGAAAGGGTAGACGGGAGAGGAAGACGAGCCGTGGTAATGCTGCTGCGCCTGGCCCTCAGGGTAGTGCACCTCCTCAGTAGATCTCGGTGCGCGTTACAAAGACGACCCGTTTCATCACCCCAATGTACCAATGAGGAAACAGAGGCACTGAAAAGGAAAGTGACTTGCCCACGGTCATCCAACCAAGTCAGTGGCAGAGTTGGAAAGAGACTCCAAGTTTCCTGGGTTCCAGGATCTGGGTTATAGAAGTATTCCGGATTTACACGCATGAGAGCAGCGTTTGGCCCACCAATCCTCCTCCAAGTATTTGCCTCTTTCCCTTTCTTGGGCGACCCTCAAAGTGGCAATGGGGGGGAAATGAGGGTTCAACAGGCACCGGGTCCAGGCTCTGTGGACATGGGTCTTACAGCCACAGTCAATAAAGCAGGGGTCTCCAACCTTTTTAAGCACAAGATCTACCTCAAACGCAAACACCCTTGCCCCGCCTCTTTTGTGACCCTTCTCCGAGGCCCTGGCCCTGCTCGCTCCGTCCTCTCTCCCTCCATATTTGCACAAGGGTAAGACTTTTGCTTTCCACAAACATCCCCGTGAACAGCAGTGGCAGAGAGTCACTTGCATGGAAGTTCCTGGAAAACAAACCCCTGGAGGGCTGTTAGCACTGATGTGAACTGACGTCTTTTATCCAAGCCAGTGCACGGCTTTTTTGCCACTTCACCCAGCAGCAAAGGAAAAATTACCTGGACCCAACAGCAGGCGATGCCTGATTACTTCACTTCCTGCGGGCATTGCACTGCGCACCCTGGGAGTCTGACTACACCCAGCCGTGAGGCTAACTCAGGTTATGCAAGTGGCAAGCTGAGCCTTCTGGTCTCACGTGAAACTGTTACTTTGCTGTGATCTCATCCCTCCCAACAACTTCTGTTTGCCTTTTGTCCATCTGTTGGTAGGGTTGAACCGGACAGTCTGATATTTTCACCTCCTGTCCGGTCAAAACTTCAGAAAATACTGGACACCTAAAATGTCCGGCATTTTCTGATTTTTTCCCCACCAGGAGGCGAAAATCCTGGGTGCTTACCGGGTTCTGTAGGGGAGCTGTACGGCCCGGCAGCCTGTTAGAGCCCAAAAGCCTCAAAAACGTTTCTTAAAGGGGCTACGCTAATTTTTTTTTTAAAACAACTTTGGTCTCCCCCTTTTTTTTCCTCAACAGAATTTTTTCCCTGGTGGTTTTTTTTTTGCGGGGAGGGGCGGTTCAGTATTTTTGGTTAAACCATCTGGCAACCTTATCTATTGGGTCCTGTCTGACTAGGGCCGTGTCCAGACTCAGGGGTTTTTTCGGGAAAAGTAGCCTTTTCCCGAAAAAACTTCCCCTGCGTCCAGACTCAAGCCGCGTTCTTTCGAAATTATTTCGAAAGAACGCGGCTTTTCTTTCGATGGCGGTAAACCTCGTTTCACGAGGAAGAACGCCTTCTTTCGAAAGTTCCTCTTTTGAAAGAAGGCGTTCTTCAATGTAAATAGGGCTTCTTCAAAAGAGAGCATCCAGACTCGCTGGGTGCTCTCTTTCGAAAAAGCGGATTGCTCTTTCGAAAGATCCGCCTGCAGTCTAGACGCGATCTTTCGAAAGAGGCTCTTTCAAAAGAAGCCTGCAGTCTAGATATAGCCTAGGAGCTTTCTGGGTGAAGGCCTGCCTTTTCTGTTGCTCGTCTGTGCTGCACTTAGCCCAGCCAGGGCTGGCTCTTTGACTGGGTACGTAGGTGTTACTGTAATAGAAATCAATAACCTGTGCCTATTTAGCGCCTGAGTTTCCCAGTTGCTGAGAGTCTCCCACTCCCTAAGGGAATGGGATCCGAAACAGATGGAGTGGAATGTGCTTGGTTTTCCATAACACGTGCTTTGCTGCTGCACAAAGCCTCGTTTCAAACCCCATCCGAGGCCAATACTCAACTGCCTCTGAAGTGTGAGGTTCTTGTGGTCTCACCCTGGCAGCCTGCAAACCGCCAACACGTTTACAAAATCCCGAATCGTACTAAGCCCCACATGGGCGATGCTGCCCGTGGATCAGAGCAAGTGTAAAATCCAGAGGCATTCCCGCCCCGTGCTAAAGCCACCAAAGTAGCAGGTTGCAAGACATGTGACTGGGAGATGAGAAAGGCAGGAATACAGTTAGGTCCTGTCCCCATGCCTTCTCCCGCCTGTGTCCCCCCCCCCACTTTTTTTTAACCTGATTCTGATTTCATTGTTGCGGATTGTGTGAGAATTTGTCAGGATTCGGAGACATTTTGAGTTAATGAGATGGCATTATCCAGGCCCAATGAAAAAGAAAATGTGGATAATAATAAATCGGGGCATCTGCTCCACACACAAAAGGCTGTGGGGAGCAGGTGTGCATGTTAATGAGGGGACGGCAGCTGCCGTGGCCTCTGCCATCCAATAAACTTCCAGAGCTGCCCAGGGTGGGCGGGGGGCGGCTGCGGGGATGGGGAAGGAAACGGACTTCTGGGTGGCTGAATCGCATCTCTGCGTTAGGGAATTCAACAGGCTGGTTTGGAAGCCTGCTGTTCCTATGAGAGAGACCATTGTGCCGCGCACCCCTCCTCTCCGTCCCAGAGGGCCAGCGAAGGCACGCCGGCTGTACCCTGCTAAAGTGTGCAGTCATCTGTTAAAAGCGCCCCCACCCCCCACTTTTTTTTTTTTTTTTGAAGCAAGCCTCAGAACGTTCACGGTTGCTCGCGGTGAGAACGGCGCAAGAGTCTCACCCGTCTCCATCGCAGAGAGAACGAAAGAAACAAACAAACAAACAGCCCCCTCCCCCTCCAGCTCCAATGTGCTGCATTAAAACAAAACCCAACTGGGCTCTGCCGGGAGGAAGAGCCTGTGAAACCGTCCCCAGTTTGCTCAAAGGCGCCTTCTTGTGTGGGATACCCGCAGAGGCTCAATGGGTGGCGAACTGGAAAGCCGGGGCAGAGAAGAGGGTTCTGTACCCAACGATGGACTGAATTGCAGGCACATCATAATTTTTGGAAACCGCCCGCATTTTAGTATCAGCCTCCATTCATCCGGCCTTCAACCAGGTCCTATTGGGAATCAAATCAAAGGGAACTGGGACGTGGCAGGAGGCGGGGGGAACAGGGAACTCACTAATTACTGGACTTCAGACTCACGTGTGGTGGGGTTTTGTTGGGATTTGAAATAAGGCTCACATGGAAACTGCTAGGGAGTAAAGCCCTCCCCCCCTCCCCCAATTAGTGTTCGGACTATTTCCAACTGAGACTCTCGTTAGCAGTGTTTGACAATGCAGTAGCTGGAGCTGGGAGTTGACACTAGACAAATTCAGACTAGACGTGTTGGACTGTTGTGCTTTCGAATTGGTGAGGTTAATTCACTCTGGGTATGTCTACACTACCCCGCTAGTTCGAACTAGCGGGGTAATGTAGGCATACCGAACTTGCTAATGAAGCCCGGGATTTGAATTTCCCGGGCTTCATTAGCATAAAGCCAGCGCCGCCATTTTTAAAAGCCGGCTAGTGCGAACCCCGTGCCGCGCGGCTACACGCGGCACGGGCTAGATAGTTCGAACTACGTAGCCATTCCGAACTATCTGTACTCCTCGTTCCATCTGTACTCCTACGTAGTTCGAACTATCTAGCGCGGCACGGGGTTCGCACTAGCCGGCTTTTAAAAATGGCGGCGCCGGCTTTATGCTAATGAAGCCCAGGAAATTCAAATCCCGGGCTTCATTAGCAAGTTCGGTATGCATACATTACCCCGCTAGTTCGAACTAGCGGGGTAGTGTAGACATACCCTATTGGAACAACTGTCCTGGTTTAAATCAAGAGCAGGTGTATTTCCAAGAGCTCGGTCAGAAGTTATGGGGCTGATGCATCACGCTCAGGCTGAAAGTTCCTGGCTTGGGTTATGCAGCAGCTGAGACTAGCTGATCAAAAAGGTCCTAAACGTCTATGAGTTATGTGGCCGTGCTCCAGGGTCTTTACATTTACAAATCTCATTTTAAACAAAGCCCTTACCAAGGTTATCGCTAACACCGCAGAACATTCACAGCAAAAGCAGTGTGAAGATATGGCCAGTTTTCTTGCTCTTTGTTTACTTTGTGCATTTCTCACACCTTGGACAAGGAAGCCACTTTTATGTTTGTTTAGAGTGAGTTTCCCTTTCAGTTTCTTAGTGCAGCAACCTAGAGCAGTGTTTCTCAACCAGTGGGTACTCGAGAGAAGTCTGGGAGGTACGTCACCACAACTGAGATTTGGAGAAAACGGAATTTTTGTTTTAAGATTTACAGCTCTTTATTATTGTTGTACTTTTGACACCCAAAAATTTCATCTCCCGCCCAGCTACGATCAAGTTGTTTGAACAAATGTGTTGCAACGGTAGAAAAAAAATGGTGTGTCTGAAAACTGTAGGTATTGGGGGTACTTACAATTTTTTTTTTTGAAAAGGGGGGTACTGATAATCTTTGTTGTTGTTGAAAAAGGAGTACTTTATATAAAAAAGGTTGAAAAACACTGACCTAGAGCTTGCAAGCACTGCGGGCAGTTGTTTTAAAACAGCTGTTTGTGGGGGTTGTTTTTGTTTTCAGTTTCACAGACACATTTGAGTTGCTCTTAGTTTTGGAAAAGGGGGTTTTGTAGAAATTCTGAACAGCCGGGACCAACATTTAGTTGACAACACAGCGGATGGGCCCCGATTCTACCAAGGATTTAAGCATGTGTTTTACTCCATCCTTACTTAGCAGAGCACTTAAGCATAATGCTTAATATTAAGCACGTGCTTAAAATTGACTGGAAGATGAGTATGCACTCAACTGACGCACTCAACTGATGAATCAGGGTCTAAGTGGTGAAACCTGGAACTTCGGGACACTTAGAAAATAAAACTCCGGTCACAGAACTAAGACATAAGACAGCAGATAGCAGAACTATGTTGGGAAAAAAAGGAACTGATGTTTGCAAAAGATGCAAGACAGAAGGGACTTGGTAATAGTAGCATTTTTGGTTTCTCTCTGGAAGAGCTAAATAGGGGTAGAGACCTGCAGATAAAATTTACTATTAAACCAAGTTTTTTGTAAAAAGCAACCAAACCAAATCCACCCAGCTTTACTCCTGTTGTATTCAACACAATGCTGCAGGTTTCTGTTCCATCGACTAAGCCCTGGCAGGATCATGGCCCCGAATTCCCTGCAATTGTTGACTCAGAACAAGTCCTAGTCTCTCTCTCTCTCAGCTATGCACTCAGCACTGGGAGCAAACGGATGCCATTCCCACATGCCACTGGGAAAACCCTATCCCTAATCCAACGCTTGGGCAGTAGCTACCATCAAAACTCACTCTGCGGCGCTCTCCTTGCATGTTCGAATTAATCCGATTATCATTTCGAAATGATGCCGGGAGGGCTCCCTCTTTCCCACAGTGGCGGGAATGAATATCGGCCTCTTTGCAGAATGACTGGTTATCGGTTTCATCAGGAATATTGAACGCTGACACGAGCAACTGTGCACCAATGCTTGTTTTTTCCATGCTGGGGGCGGGGGGGAGGTGCTGTCAGATTGCCATAAACAAGGTAACTAATCCTCTCTGATATATTTCTAGCACTGCCCACGCTGCAGGATCTTCCAGCCAACTCTTTATAAACAAGAATCACTTGGCCTCTGAAAGCCACTAACCTCTGCAGGTCGGGAGCCCATATCTGCCGACACACAGGCGAGTCGCTTTAGTCATATGTGTAAGTAGCTGCGGGATCGACGCTTAGCACCGGAGCGAAGGGCGCTGTGGTACTGTCGTTAGTAGAAACCAGGCCTGTTGACGGGGAAGATGCAAAGGCGGAGTGGGGGGGGGGGGACCACTGTCCCAGGACTGGTGATTGTAAAGGGCCCAGGTTTTCCAGCTGCAGCCACTGCTACTGTGGCAGGGGCGGCGCCCGGTGACCCGGGCCCTTTAAATTACTGCCAGCGTGCGGCACAGTGCACTCCGAGCACCGGTGGGGGTGGGGGTGGGTGGGAGAGACCCGGTGTGGTGCACTCCAGGCAGCACTGAGAGCTGGCTGCTCTGGCCCCACCCCTTCTGCCCAAAGCCCCACCCCCTCTATCAGGGCCGGACCGAGCCATTCCGGCGCCCCGGGGCAGACAGTTGAATTGCGCCCCAGGTTGGGGGAGGGCGCCTGCCTGGCCCTGCCCCCGCACGGCACGTGCAAGAGGGTGCGCGGAGCTGGTGGCGGCAGGATGCACGTGCCCGGCCTGGCCACCGCCGCTGGCACGCAGCCCAGGGCCGCCTGGGGAGGGCTGAGCCTGGCTGTGCAGAGCCCTGTGGCCTCAGGGGGAAGGGTGCTGCTGGCTTGCTGGCGCTGCGGGGGTTAACGCAGCTCCCGCCCCAGGCGGCTGCTGCAGGGTGGCTGCTGAGAGCTGCTGCAGCCCGTGATCCGGGAGCCGGGTGCGCGGCACCTGATGGCAGCAATAAGGGGCACTGTGCTCCCCTTACAGCTGCCATCAGGTGCCCCCTATAGGTTGGTGCCCCGGGCAACTGCCCGGCTAGCCCATGCCTTAATCCGGCTCTGCCCTCCAAGATCACAGAGCCATCCTGCTTCCCCACCTTGCCCAGGGCCTTGGCGTGGCTGTCGGTTTCCCTGCTTGAAACGACAAAGAACTGTCGCCAGCTCTTGCAATGTTATGGCAAGTCTGACAATATTTGCTGTTTTCGTTCAAGCCCCCAGCTCTGGGAATCCTGGGATCCCTTGAGAAGCTCAGCTTTCTGTACCAAAAAAAAAAAAGCTTCTAGTCCATGCGGTTGCAGAGAAACGCTTGGAAACGGGACCCTTGTGTTACCTAAAGGCTCAGAAACCAAGGGAAAATAAAAAAGAATCCAAAACTCCTCCTTATGTTAAATATTGTGATTTTTAAATCAAACTCATCAATTTGGAGGCCTGGGGCTGGCAATTCTGCAAGCCAAATGTCACTCTCTAAAACGGAAATTAGCCAAGGCAACTAGACTATTGCAA
This sequence comes from Pelodiscus sinensis, assembly GCF_052426305.1. Lineage (NCBI taxonomy): Eukaryota > Metazoa > Chordata > Testudines > Trionychidae > Pelodiscus > Pelodiscus sinensis. The sequence goes on along the minus strand of NC_143074.1, from coordinate 20,700,205 downwards.
AAATCCCGCCAAGGGCCAAAACAGCATTACAAATCCAGCACTCAGTTCCCTGGCTAAATTCCTTTGAAAATCCAGCCCTGGCTCTTGTGAAAAGTTCCTGATCAGAAGTGGGGAGACTCATAGACTCAGAGACTTTAAGGTCAGAAGGGACCATTATGATCATCTATGACGTTTCAGACTGATCCGGTCTCCAGTTCACCTGGGTTTTCACTGGATGCCAAAGACGGCCCCTCGAACAGCGCAGCCTCCTCTAGCACTGTGCGGTAGCATTGATTGTTTTAACTCAGGACAGACTGAAGGAGACAGTGTTGGGAGTGGTCTTCCAAAGTTTTTCTTCGCTGTCTCCTACCATATCCAACGGTTAACTAGACCCAGACCTTCTCAGCTTGGGAAAGATAACAAGACACAAGCGACTTGCCACCGCACCCTGATCTTCGGTGGGTTTGGGTCAAGGTTAGCGTGACTGTCCCACGACCAAAATATTTCAACAGGGTCTTTAGAGACAGACTCTTAGTTCTCCTAGCCTCATTCACCCAGGTAGCCCAATCTGTGTATGAATTGAATTGACTACTTAAGAATTCCCAGTTATCATCCTGAGATGTGACAGGTTCTTGTCCCAAGATCAGGCCTAGTATCATTAAAATTACTATACAGCTGGGAACACCCTCCCCCCAGGCACAGTTGCAACACTTACACACCCACCTGGGTTCCTAAAGTGTAAGGCTGTGTCTAGACTGGCAAGTTTTTCTGCAAAACACTCGCGTGGCTGGCGAGCGGGGCTCGCCGCGGTTCGGTGAGCCCTGCTAATAGCCATTGATGGACCTAACCTTCCTGAATTTATCTAGTTCTTTTTTGAACCCTGTTAAAATCCTAGTCTTCACAACATCCTCTGGCAAGGAGTTCCACAGGTTGACCGTGTGATACGTGAAGAAAAACTTCCTTTTGTTTGTTTTAAACCTGCTACCTATTCATTTCATTTGCTGACCCCTAGTTATTATATTATGGGAACAAGTAAATCATTTTTCCTTATTCACTTTTTCCACACCAGTCATGATTGTATAGACCTCTATCCTATCCCTCCTTAATCTCCTCTTTTCTAAACTAAAAAGTCCCAGTCTTTTTAATCTCTCTTCATGTGGGAGATTAAAACATATCAACCTCTTTAATATGTTACACTGACACCACTCTGTCTAATGCAGGGGTTTCTTTCCTCTTCCTTATTTGTATTTCCTCACCCTACTAATGGGGGGGGGGCGCTTCTCCTATAGGTTAGTATATTAATGTCTCAACTTATCATCGTACACATCAATTCATTGCCATGGCACTCTTGTGGTGAGACATCTGCAGCCGTTCCCATCCTGAAATATCCCGACGCTGGTGTTAGCTCACATGGCTGTGGTTGGAGGGTGTCATTATGGACAAACTTCCCCTTTAAGCCCTCTTTGCCTAGTTCCCCAAAACTCCGGGGTGACCATTAGGCCACTGGTCTGTGCCAAAGTTCACAAGCCTCAAGTCACGCTAACTGCTGAAGCCAATGTCTTTATAAGAGATAGATCTGTAGATTCCTGGCAAAATACATGTTGAAGCTAGCTCTCTGGGCTTCACCAAGCCGCCATATAACAAATCCCACCTTTAAATAAGCAGCCTTTATAATGCAGGTCACATAAGAATTTGCACCAGAGATGTCACAGATATGCATTCGTTTTCATGCACTGATAAACAGAACGTGGGCATAATCCCTTTCCTCACAGAGCTCATCTGCGTTTTCCCAAACCCCAGATTCCCTGTGAAACAACCAATAACTCTTGCCAGAAATCAGTTCCCAAAAGACACAGCAGAAGTCCAGACCTGTGGACAGCCCGTTCCCAAAGAAAACAAGAATGGCTAAAAAATATCATGTTCTCCCTGCTGGGAAAAGCTTCCATTTGTTTGTTAACCTGGCAACGAAGCTTTAAATATTTTAACTGCAAAACGAAATGAGGGATGGAAGAATCCAACAGGCAAACGGCACCTGAGTTCACCAGCTTCTGCTTAATACTTTCCCCTGCACCCGCACTGAACTCGCTAAGATGCCGTCTGGGTGGAAAGAGGTTGAACCAGTGACAAAGTTGCCTCCTGACCCCCAAAATGCCCCGCATTTCTAAGATAATATTTTCAAAATGATCTGGCTCAAATGTGACTGATACCATCACATGAGGCCTCGAGAAGAATGGGGATAAGATGTAACGGAATGCAGATAAAGCAACCGTTTTCCAAAACATGCAGATGCACAGATATTGCAGAAGAGTCACAGTACGTCAGCTGATTCCAATGGATCTGTAGCAATTTACACCAGGGGAATTTCTTGTGCTAACGTCCTCACAGTTTAAAGATGACACAAGGAAGCTGATAGGTCAATTCTTGGGATAGCATGATGGGACAGGTTTGGCTTTTTTTAGTTATGTTCCTGCCAAATTTTCCAGTAATAAAAGGTAATGTGATATCCAAGAAGTGGGTGGGGGGTTATAATTAATAACACTTAGCATTTCTGTAGCACTTTGTATCCACAGACCTCAAGGCACTCTGCTAAGGTGGGGATCATTGTGTTCTATCCCCTTATGTTGATGATGCACCAGAAGATGAAGTGAGTTGCCTAAGACCACACTGTGAGTCACAGTGGCAGAGCTGGGAGTAGTAGCTGCTGCACCACGGCTGCCTTGAAATGCACGTAATAGTTTCACTTTCATCCACTGTGTCTAGCTCTGTCTAAACAGATTACAACACAAATATTAGAACAGGATGCCGTGTGTGTGTGTGTGTGTGTGTGTGTGTGTGTGTGTGTGTGTGTGTGTGTTGGGTACCTGTTCTAATGTTTTTTACATCATACACACACACACACACACACACACACACACACACTCTACATTTGCTGTTCTAATGGTTTTTTTCCATCTCTCTCTCTCTCTCTCTCTCTCTCTCTCTCTCTCTCACTGTTTCCTATGTGCTAAGAGTCTAAGGCCACAGTGTACTCAAATGTGCCTTTAAAAGAGGAAAATACAATGTGGATATAAAACACCACACAGAGCCCAGTGCGGACCTAGAATCCTAGAACTGGAAGGAACCTCGAGAGATCAAGTCCAGTTCCCTGCCCCCACAGCAGGACCAAGCACCATCTAGATCTGTGGTATCCAACACACTAGTCACTAAATGGAAATATTTGTCTGGTTGAATGTGGTTAGTTGGCTTGAACAATGTGGCTATTTGGCTGGTTTAATGTGGCTGGTTCAGAACTAGTTGGACACCACGAATCTAGATCATCCCTGATAGATGCTCTTGAATATCTCCAACGACGGAGATTCCACAACCTCCCGAGGCAATTTATTCCAGTGCTTAACCACCCGGACAGGTAGGAAGTGTTTCCTAATGTCCAACTGAATCCTCCCTTGCTGCAATTTAAGGCCATTCACTGAGGCCACCGAATTGCTTCTTTCCTGTGCCCAGTCTCAGTTTGGCCTCCCGAGGATCACAGAGCTGATGGCCAAGAAACCAGTATAACTGGCGTCCGAAGACTGGATTAGTGACATAGCAGCACAGAATGGCTAAGTGCAGACTCTGGGACTGATGGCATGCAAGGACGGGGACGACACATGCCAAAGGCTGTCCCATGTCTGTTGTTCAAATATCGCCTCCCCTTTTGTTTGCTTGTTTCAGCATTTCCCCCGTGCGGGGATTTTCCGTCAGCCCACCAGCAACAAGTTCTGTCCCTCATGCAATCCCCCACTATAGAAATGCAGCCACTGAAAGCATCCTAAGGCAGATGTTTCTGTGACCTTTAACCCAAGACTAATTCAGAGTGTTGCTGTTTTCCTTTCTGAGCTAAGCTTCCATCTGCCACCCTAGGGACAGATGACAAACCCACCGCCCGCCCTACCCCCAAAGGAAAAATCTAAGACCAAGCACCTAGGGGATGTGCAGCACATGCTGGGGGGGAGCAGATGAAGGCTGGAGAGCTGCAAAGCCCTCAAGACAGACACGGTCACACCCTCTCCTAGGAAACAACCAGCATTTGAAGGGCTTCTTGCTGAGGAAGCTATTGAAAAGATACCGGGTGTGTGCAGCAGAATCGGCCCTCAGAAACACAGCCAGCCTGCATTTCCCAGTGAGCGGCGTATTACTACCCTATGAGCTTTCCAGCCTCAGATGCCTCACTTAGATTTTCAGGGAGGCAGGAATAAAACTCTTGTCATAGGAGATGGATATTTTCCAGGCCAGCTTTGGAGCCACAAATTAGAACCAGCAGGGGCGTAACTTCACAACTTTCCAGTGAGAACCAAGGTGGGTTGGCATGTGGTGCCGCTAGGTTCGAGGTGCGAGCTGAGGCTGAGAGGAGGGAGAAAGGCAAACAAGACCATTTCCCCTCAGGAGATAGCCACGGCACTTAGGAAGTTGAGTTGCTTGCTAGAGAGGGGATCCACGACAGCTGATCTATGAAACAGCCAGTGGTGCTTGTAATCCCGCCTAGCCAGGTTAATTACATGCCCCAGGAAGAAAACACTGGTGCCTAGTACACCACTGTACAGGATCCCTTGAGACTGGCTTTCTGGCAGGGTTAGGGTCCATGAGGAAGAACCATTAAAAAAAGGAGGGGAGGGGAGTTGGGAACCGGCACCTCCCACCTTCCAGACATCACTACAAAGCTTACAGGCACTAGTAAATCATTTCCTTCTAACCCTCCGCTGGAAACATACACGGCCCGGGTTGGTTTTCCCTAAGGTAAAAGCATCCGTGGGAAAGTCTAGGAAGGAAGGGTCATGGCTTTCATTAGGCCCCCTGCCTGTGAATTAATTAATGGGGCCTGTCATTTCCCTCTGTCTCCTGGAAAGCAGCAAACACTCCCGACTGAGTGGTTGCAGGTGAGACCGCTCCCAGCCCCACAGCTGACATCTGCCACTAACCCTAGCCGGCCAGGCCTTCTCCTTGCACTTCCTGCACCCCCCACGCCCCAAGCGATTACAGGTGTCACCCACCGAGATTTCAAACCCTGCGGAGTTCCAGGTGTGCTTTTACGGACCAGCCCCTGGTCTCTCCCTCTAGGGCATGGGTTTCCAAACAGGAGGGGGGGCATGAAGAAATTCCAGAGGGGGTGCAAGGCGATCCAGTCTCCCCTATCAGTCCCCCCACAAGAAAGAGCCCGGTCCGTCCGTCCGCGGAAACATGTGCAGCTTGGGCTTGCTGGGGCAGACTTCAAAAAGGCCACCTTAAAAGAGCAATGCCTTCTGTGTTCTTAAAAGGGCTCTTTTTTTCTTTCTTTTTTTTTGCTCAACAAGTTTTGCTGCTATTTTGGGGGGAAGGGGGCATAAGGGTTTCTCAAAAATTAAAAAGGAGGCTTGATGCCGAACAGTTTGGGAACCACTGATCTAGGGCTCGTTTATTTATTGGCACCAAGCACCTGGGTTCAAAGTTTACAGCTTTGGGTAACTTCGCCAGCTGACAATAAAAGCAGCACTATTATCGTCTGTACAAGGAACATATCAGTGCTCGGAGAGATAGGCGCTAACCTCGCCACTTCAGAGATTAGCCATGGGGCCCTTCCCCATCCCCCACCTGGTTGGCACTACCAGTACAAGATTGCTCCCTAGTAAAGTCCCGCAGGGGAGCTGTGTATTCCTATATCGCCGTAGAGGAGGAACCTCGCTGCTGCATAAAGGAATAAAGCCTAGAGTGAATCACGCAGTCAACTTTTCAGCAGACACCTTCAGTGATTTCACTGGGACAGGGATTTCCTTCCCTTCCTCAATGCCCGGCGATGGTGTGCTAACACCTGCGCTTCCCTCTGAAGATGCACGGCTCGGCACCCAGTGCCGGACGGAGGCATGGGCGAGCCAGGCATCTGCCCAGGGCGCAAACTGATGGGGGCGCCTGATGGCAGCTGTAAGGGGCGCGCGGTGTAAGGGGCTGTAAGGGGCACGCCAGGAGCACTGGCTGGGCCGTGCTGGGCAGCGCATGCACCGTGCGCCCTGGGTGCGGACCCCTGCCCCATGGGTGGGCCCGTGCACGCGCCATGCGCCTGGGGGCGGCGCCGCGTGCCCCAGCCCCGGGCACCAAAAGGGCTCAGGCCGGCCCTGTCGGCACCTTTCATATCTGGCCCCAAGCCACCTCTTTCGTTAGCATGCACAGCACTAGCGTATGTCGACGAGGCTTGAGAAGGAAAGAGCAGCTCTGAAAGAAAAAAAAAAAATCCTTATCCCGTGGCCTGGTTGCACAGTGCTAGATCAGAAAAAGAAAGTGTCCCTCGATGGGGAAGAAAGCTTTTGTGGCCAAAGCACAGGACACGGGAGGGAGGAGTTAGGTTTCTGAAGCGCGTCAGGAAGAAAAGTCCGACACAAACGCAAGTAGAACACAGGCCCACAGCATGGAAGAAGGGAATCCGTTGTTCCGTGGCTCCTGGAGCCTTTTATCCCTGATCCTAAATAAGCCATCTGACCTGGTATCTAAAGAGCATCTGGCACAGCAAAAGAGATAAAAATCACCCCCCTGAGGTATCCCCTCAGGGGACTTCGCGTCATTCTTCACCACGCTAAAACCCAAACCGGTCCCAGGCCACAACAAGCTCGCGCATGGGCCTCATTGAGACTTAAAGGCAAACTCCCTTGATTTGGGGCAATATCTCAAAGCGAAACCACTATCTCTGTGGTAAGACTATACACACACACACATACACACACACATATATACAGTGTGTGTGCTAAAACAACATCAAGCCAGTATTTGGACTGCCTTGTCACCGCTTTGATCTCTCCTGTCTGATGGCTCTCCAAGGAGAGCAGCCATTTTGGTCTTCTCCAAAACCGTGCTCAGAAATCATATTCCTGGCAGGCTTTCAATTCCATTGTGGCCAAATGACCCAAAAGATCATCCACAAACCATGCAATAACCTGACCCCTTCCCACCCCACCCCCAGCAAAGTCAAAAGACTGGGTGTTCCACTGTCATTTGGACCCAAATTCCAGCAAAACACTGACGGGCCGAACGTCATCGGCATAGCCCATTAGTGGAACGTTTGCCAGTGACAATTAAAGGAAAGGAGATTCTCCCTCATTTGGATGCACTATAGAGGCTATGACACTGTTAAACATTTCTATCCTGTGCAGGAGAGGGCAGTGGTGTTCAACCAGGGTCATTCAATTAGTTTGCAGCATTGACAGTGGGTGACTGTCAACTCCATGCAGATAAACAGGAACTAGAACGGTCTGTCTCTTGGGCAAGTCTTTAGAAAGTCCCTTTATGTAATCTAAGTACATGTCTAATAATGCTGGGGTGGCTTGAAAAACAACAGTCAGGACTGTTTTTACTAACGCACTCCTACACAAAGGAGTTCTTTACCCAGTTATAGCCCTGGTTTCTTTTTAGCTGAATTCTCGCTGGAGGTGTAGAGGCTACAATCAAGGTCTGTATTTCTCAGTTTAATTTAAAGGATCAGCTTTTCGGGGGAGTGTTTGGAGAATGGCTAGTGCAATGGGACCCTGACCTCTGCCAGCAGCTCCAGACCCCATCCAGAGCTATCCTATCCATAGGATGGTTTGGGGCAGTTTCCCCAGGCCCCATGGGGCCCGGAGTAGCCTGGGGGATGACCGGGAGCCTGATGTGAGCAGTAGGGGTCAGCACCCCCCTGCACTCACCAGCGGCAGGGGGAGCCATGGGAAGTGGAGTGCCCCAGAGCCAGCCTGCTCCACGCCCGAGCGACGTGCTGGAAGCCCAGGAAGCGGGGCAGGCTGGGGGTGGGTCACTCTGTGGGGGCAGGCGGAAGGAGACCTCCAGGCAGCCCCACTGCTGCGCTCCCAGCCCCGTTGGCAGCACCCGCTACCCTGCTGGACCTCAGGGCTCCTACCCCCCAGCCCAGGTGTTGCTGGACATGAGAGTCCTGGTTGAGAGAGGTGCAGTCTATACTGTCTACGTGACCACTATGGGTGGTGGCATAAGAGGCAGGATGCCTGGATGGTCCCGCCTACACTCTGCCCCCAAGATCTCCCCTTTCAGCGCGGCTCCCCCAAGCTCCTGGGGCTGCCTGGGCTTCAGACCCAGCCCTTCCTGTGCTCCGGGGCTGGGGAGGTTGCGGGTGGGGGGGGGGGGGGGGATGCCTGTCTGGCCACCCTCCAGGAGGGCCAGGCCCCTGTGCTGCCTGCCCTCCCTGTACTGGAGGGAGGGGGCAAGTGACCAGGGAAGGCCATAGCTGGTGGGGGTGGGGTGGGGCTGTGGACTGCCTGTGCTTCGGGGGGAGGAGGCGGAAACAAGACTACAGGCTACCAGTGCTTGCGGGGCTATACCGAGGAGCCTTACCGTAAGGGGAGGGACTAAAGAGAAGAGGCGGGGTCTTGAGTGGAGGGGGAAAGTCAGGCTAGTTGACTTTAGAAGAGTCCCATCTACTGGAAGTGGAGGTGACAGCCAGGCAGCCGGCATCTCTCGGTCTAGGGCCACACAAGCTACGTTTTCCCTGCTACGAGGAGAAGACAAACAAATATGGAGAACAGGTTCCTGTGGGAAAGCAAATGGTGGGAGGAGTCACTAGCCAGAGACAGACAGTCTCTCTCTTTCCTTCAAGCCTGATACACCCGTTCTTGGACGGCCTTCCACAGGTGACCATGGGAGCAAGTCCCCGGAGGGTCCAGGTATTGCCTACAGGTGTAAAGGAAAGACCGTTTTGTCCTGTTGGCCATCTGCCATGATTCTTCAGGGCTACCACGGGACCGTTTCACGGTTTCAGCAACTTTCTCCCCCAACAGAGCTCTGACGCGGCAGTGTTTTAGGCTGCGTGGCCACGTTATTCCTTCCTTTCTTCCAAAGAGAGGTCATCCAAGGCCAGCACAATCCAGGGGAGGAAGGGTTGTCTTGTGGTTAAGTCACTGAGTCAGGAGTGAGTCCCTTAACTCCTCTGTCTCAGTGGGGAAAAAATCAGGAACTCCTTTCCTTTGTCGTGTCTATTTAAATGTGAAGATCTTCAAGGCAGGGGCTACTTCTTATGTAGTAGAATACTGGAATTCCTAGCACGAGAAATAACAGTAGTGCGAATTAGCAGCTTTAATTCGAACTACCTAGTCCGTGCTGAGTGTAGCCGTGGGCAGGTTGTTCGAACTACGGGCATTTAAAAATGGCGGCGCCCGGGAACATGCAAATGAAGCCCGGGATATTTAAATCCCAGGCTTCATTTGCAAGTTCGAATGCCTACATTAGCCACCCTAGTTCGAACTAGGGTGGGAGTGTAGACATACCCTCAGGTGCTATAGGACTCCTTGTCACTTGCAGATCCAGACTAACGGGGGTGGATGAAAGTGCTGCGGGACCCAGGGCAGCGCCGCGGGGCCCTGGGCAGTGAAATTTCACGGGGTCCCCCCTTTGACATGGCGCATGTGCGGGGCCTCGGGAAGCGCAGGGCCCGGGGCAGCCGCCCCGCTCGCCCTGCCCTAAATCCGCCGCTGAAGTCTAACACGGCTACCCCTCTGATACTATTTAAAGGTAGGCATTTTCTCAACATCGGAATGATCAAAATCTTAACCACGACCTGCTCTATCCACTGCCTGATGCTTCCAGGAGGCCACGTACGCGAGAGCATTCGGGTGAGCGGAAGCCCTCGTTTTTACACCTTGCTTTCTTTCAGATTTCTCCTGCCCTTCGGTTACTTGCGCTTTTCCAAGGCCAAGCACAAAGGAGTAACTTTAAACCCCCTAGGGTGGGCTGAAAGTAAATCATTGTTGGCCGATTTGGGGGGGGGGGCTTACCAGAACACCACTGCTGTGTTCAAACCACGAGTTACGCCAAACACCTGCCTCTTAAAAAAAGAAACCCACAAGACGTCTGTTCGAGCCGATCTCTCCTCCGCAGAGCGTAAGCCCTTCCTAATAATGAGGGTGGCATGGTGGGTTTAGGATCAGGTTACTTTGAAACTACACCTGCAGTTTCTCACTGTGGTTTCTGGCATACGCATCCGTTAAGAAATTGGATGTTTCGTAATAGTCGCTCTGGGTTCCCAGGAGAGCGAGAGAGAAGTCGTAAGGGGTGGGGCGCCGGAGAGGGGCAGCAAGGTGGCACAAGAGAAGGAGTAAGAGTCAGAAGCCAATTCATGGCTTCCCAACACACACCTGGATCCTGGAGGCCGTTAGACGCATCGAAGACTTTCAACAACTACGTAAAGAATAAAGCGCCTTAAGAACGGTAGCTGGGGACAAGAGATCCGAGGGTAATGGGATACGGGGCCTTTCACTCCTGGGTCACTGGTTCAGATCCCACCCAGCTAGCTACAATTTGTGCTTTCTCCTGGCTTACAACCGTGAGCCGCGGAGTGGTTTGCCTGGGGCTGAGATTCCCACCTGTGATGGGGTGTTCACACCACACAAACCCGGAAAGGACTCAGTGGGAGTTAAGCAACCGAATAAGGCAGTGGGAGAGCGAGGCTTGGCACGCAAGTGCGGATGGGGGCTGCTGCCCGGCTGGGCAGGAGCAGGCAGGATGGGTCGAAAGCCAGGAAGTATGCCGCAGAAAGAGGGCTGCAAGGTGGAAACCCGCAGTCATTCTCCAGGCTTAGAGGGGGGAAGGAGGAGGCCCAGAGAGGGAGTAGAAGTCCTGGGGTCCTGGCGCTGAGGGAAGAAGGCTGGTGGAGCCGATGGGGGTGGAGTAGGAAAGGGCTCAGGAAAACAGCAGCAAGATCTGAGGTGATGCGGCCCATGGCTAGGAGATCCTTGAGCCGGAACCAGGAGTAGCGGAGGGCCCAGGTTTCCCCACCCGCCAGGCGGGGGGAGGTGGAATAATCTAGAACAGGAGGATTGCTGGGAACGTTGCCCACACAGCCGGTCCAGTGACGGAGGACTGTCTAGTGCAGGGGTGGGCAAAAGGGCCTCCACGGGCTGGATGCAGCCCGCCAAGCAGGTGGATCTGGCCCGCGGAGGTCCTGCTACTCCCCCGCCCCCAGGCCAAATAGGACGTGGGGGCGGGGGAGCGCGCGAAGCCTCCTCCTGCCCTGCCAGGAGCATGTGGTGCTTTGAGGTGCCGCGTGCTCCTTGCAGGGCAGGGGGGAGAGTGGAGGAGGCTTTGCGCGCTCCCCTGCCCCCAGGTCCTAATTTGCCTGGGGGTGGGGGAGCGTGCCAAGCCTCTTCCAGGGCATGGGTGCCTAGTGGGAAGGGGGGGCAAAGCCCCGCCCCTTCCCATTTAGGCCCCGCCCCTTCCAGGGTGGTCCAGGGCTACTTCAAACATTTTTGTGGCCCCGGGGCAAAAATGATTGCCCACCCTTGGTCTAGTGAGCTGGCCAGAGGGCTGGGTCATGAAGAAGCACACTGCGTCCAGTCAGAGAGAGACCGTAGGGCAAGCCGCCGAAGGAGGGGGCGTCAGACTGGCTGAGGGCTCGTCCCCAGATGAGCCACAAGGAGGCACCCCAGCAGCGACTAAAGAGCCCCGTGACAACCTCCCAAAGGTCACCACGCCAGGTGGAGTGAAAACGGCCTTTGGAGACGCCATCCAGGGAAACAGCCGCAGAGGAATTCATCCCTCCTCGCTAGAGGCGGCTCCTCAAGGCCGAGTGGAAGAGAACCGACCACGAGACCAGGCCAGCGGCCCAGCTCGCCCAGCAGCCTGTCTCTGGCGATGGCCATAACCAGCCGCTTCTGAGGAAAGAGCGCCAAACCCAACAAATAAACCCCCTTCTTCCTAACCCCCACAACGGGCAGAGGCCTGGAACCGGAGGCTTCCGCACATGATATGAGGGGAGCCCAAAGGGCCAGCAACTCACTCAAGGACCTTCCAGGGCTGGTACGGCAGCCCCTTAAAAAATTCATTGAGCCAATAAAAACGAGGCTGGTCAAAGCATCGCCAGGATAGTGACTCCGCCCTGCTCTTCGCCTCACGGAGAACTGTGCCGGCGCGTCTGTCCTTCCGTGGCTCCCCCCGCCCGGCTCCTGACAAGAAAGCGCTAGAACTGCGGGATCTCCCAGATCCCAGCCGCTGTTTCAACAACCAGGGTACGTCTAAACTACATGCCTCCGTCGACGGAGGCATGTAGATTAGCCAGATCGGCAGAGGGAAATGAAGCCGCGATTAAAATAACCGCGGCTTCATTTAAATTTAAATGGCTGCCCCGCTCTGCCGATCAGCTGTTTGTCGGCAGATCAAGGCAGTCTGGACGCGACGCGCCGACAAAGAAGCCTTTCTTGATCGGCACAGGTAAACCTGGTTTCACGAGGCATACCTGTGCCGATCAAGAAAGGCTTCTTTGTCGGCGTGGCGCGTCCAGACTGCCCCGATCTGCCGACAAACAGCTGATTGGCAGAGCGGGGCAGCCATTTAAATTTAAATGAAGCCGCGGTTATTTTAATCGCGGCTTCATTTCCCTCTGCCGATCTGCTAATCTACATGCCTCCGTCAACGGAGGCATGTAGTCTAGACACACCCCCAATGTGGGAACCACTTGGGCCAAGCAGCGACGCTAAATTAAAACCAGCCCATTTCGCTTGGCACGCCTGTCCACGCCTGAGTTTATTAAACACCCCAGGACACGGGCTAGAAAGGCACAGTGGTTGGGTAACCAGCATGTGATTCTGAAGGATATCCAGTTAATAGAACAGGCAGCCGCACTCTTTTTTTAATGAAAAGAAAAAGCAAATTGCAATCCAAAGTCTTTGATGGGTTTTCTGCCTAGCCCACACTAGGGACGTGAAAGGTGAACCGGTTAGGGCTGGAGCAGCTCCCTACCCACCACAGACAGGGGGCTACCCTTGTCTGTGGTGGGGGGGCACAGGTGGGTTGGAACAGCCCCTTCCTGCAGTTAACTGATTAAACATTGTGCTTAACTTGTTAGCCAATTCCATGGTATTTTACTTCCCACCACCTCAAGATTTTAAGGAGTCTTTCATCTGAAAGCAAACAAAAGGAATTCCCAAGGCTGGAAATGCTGGTGTGGGAAGGCAGGGTGGTTGTGGGAAGTGTAGGAACTCAGGCTGCTGTTGTTCTTTCTAGAAGGGAGGGGAAAACTTGTATTGTTTTGTAGGCACCGGGAGAAATATCTGGACAATTTTGGAATCAAAGTCCCCATTGTAATGAAAAACAATAGGACCCCCTTGCTAAGTGGGAAAGCCCAGACAATTCATGACAAATGGCTATGTGGAAGTAACGGCCTTTCAATGGAGAGTCCGGAGATTCATTCACAATAAAAATATACGATGGCAAACGAAGTGGCGAAGAGCAAAAAGAATTTAATTCCCACCCTCAGAATACACGCAGCTAAGCTTTTCTGTTGATGTTTGCATTCGTTTTCAGTGCAATCTCTTCCGCTGGTGTAGACCAGTATGGATCTATTATGGGGTGGGCACTAAGCCAGAGGCGGTTTGCCAGGGTTAGCCTCGGGCAGGCTGCTGGCACTTTATTTACTTGTACCCCAAGTATGGCCGCTTACAACACCAGTTGGTTGCAGATCACCCTTCCTGGCCAATGGGAACTGTGGGAAGCAACGTGGACCAGTAAGCCATTTCCCGCAGTTCCCATTGGCTGGGAACAGCAATCCATGGCCAAAGGGTGCGGCGAGTGGCTGTACCCGCAGACACACAGGTAAATAAAACCCCGGTGGCCTTTCCATCAAGTACTCTCATATCCAGTGGCATGCTACCCTTGCTGCTAGAAGAATTCCCTGGCCATGTTTAATTGAGGGTTAAATTAATTTCATCAGGGATCCTTTATTCCCAGACACTATCTGAAACAAAACACTTCTGGCGCTACACGTGTAAACAATACTTCTAAAGCAGTCTCATCCCTGAAAAACAGAATCCAAGCCTACTGCAAAGTCATGCATCCATTCCAGTACAGCCTCTCTCTGACTTACGAATCGGTCACGGACCAAGCAATTGGTCGTAACTCGGTTTGTTCGTAAGTCGGACCCCATAGAGTTACACGCGATCACGCTGTTCGTAAGCGCGGATCGCGTTCGTAACTCGGGGTCCAGCATTTACGACAGTTTTGGTCGTAACTGCGAACGGTTGTAAGTCGACCGTTTGCAACTCGGGGACTGGCTGTATGTCCACAGGGCTGTTGAAAGAGCAAGGGTACAGAGAGCTCTGTGGATTAGTTCATAAGGCTCTAAGGCCTTCCACTCATACAGGTGGTCCCCACTATGGGACTTTCTTGAGCCAGGACAGCGAGCATGAAAAGAGTTTCCAGAATCAAGCCCACAAGTTGATTGCAGGTGGTCTAACTTTTGATATACCTCTTGGGAACCGGACCCACACAAACTTTCTACAACAACGAAGTACATGTCCTGGTAGCTTTCCACCGTACTTTCTACATTAGTTGCAACATGGGTTTGACATTTTCCCAGTTTTGATTTTGCAATGAAATGTCTCATTAGAAATTTGTCCGGACATTTTGTGTGAGAATTTTCACTTTCCTATTGCCAGAATTTGGAGGAAAATATGACATTTTGACTTTTCTTTAAATGATTACCAAAAAGGATTAATTTTGGACATTTTAGTGTTATTAGAGAGTATAGGGGTACGTCTAAACTACATGACTCCATCAACGGAGCCATGTAGATTTGTTTGTTCGGCAAAGGGAAATGAAGCCGCGATTTAAATAATCGCGGCTTCATTTAAATTTACATGGCTGCCACGCTGAGCCGACAAACAGCTGATCAGCTGTTTGTCGGCTCAGCGCGCTAGCCTGAACGCTCCCCTGCCGACATGAAAGCCCTTTATCGACCTCCCCGGTAAACCTCATCCTACGAGGCATAACGGGGAGGTCGATAAAGGGCTTTCAGGTCGGCGCGGGAGTGTCCAGACTAGCGCACTGAGCCGACAAACATCTGATCAGCTGTTTGTCGGCTCAGCGCGGCAGCCATGTAAATTTAAATGAAGCTGCGATTATTTATTTCCCTTCATTTCCCTTTTCCGATCAGCCTAATCTACATGGCTCCATCAATGGAGCCATGTAGTTTAGACACACCCTAAAAGTAGGATAGTGATAGAAATGTAGCCGTGTTAGTCTGGGGTAGCTGAAGCAAAATGCAGGACAATGTAGCACTTTAAAGACTAACAAGTTGGTTTATTAGATGATGAGCTTTCGTGGGCCAGACCCACTTTTGATCTGAGGAAGTGGGTCTGGCCCACGAAAGCTCATCATCTAATAAACCATTTTGTTAGTCTTTAAAGTGCTACATTGTCCTGCATTTTCCTAAAAGTAGGGTGTGACTTTTTATGGCATATGGTGCCATTGTTCAATATCACTTTTGCAGCAAAGTTAAAGCTCTTTTATAGAATTAATTGACTTATGGAAAGCACCCTGCATCATATGAGTAAATGTATCTCTGCCTTACCTAGAGGATGACATACTTATTAGTATTAGGGCAGAATTGCATTTCGTAACCCACAAAATGTTGGAATAAACTTCCGTGCCAGTGGAACCATCATGTCACTCAGGATGAATAAGAGACTTACTTAATTTCTTTCCCCCAAATCACCTCATCTGTGTTTTGGCTAATTATTGAACTCTCCTATCTCCATATCTGGAGAAGTCTCATAAGCATCACATCCCATCCCTATATCCCACATCATTAATCCTGGAATTAAACCCCAAGATTAAAATCTGAAGGCCAACAAGAGTTAAACAACCTATATCCAACCCTGATTTATAAACAGCATGGGATTTTGAAAAGCTCATAATTGATGTAAGAGGCCAAATCCCATTAAGTTAGTGGGATATCAGCCCTTCAGACACTTGGAGGGTTTTGAAAATACTAACCTAAAGTATTTCAGCGGTTGCAGTACAAGCCAGACAGAAAAGAGACACAAACAGACTGCAAGAATGAAAGAGAAAAACAGGAATAGGGATGGATCTAACTTGTGCTTCCCCTTAAACAACAGGAGGGTTGTGTATTTTAAGTAATAAAAAAAAGCCCCTTAAAATAGTTTTTGGCAACAAAATTCCTCTTTACAAAGTCTGAGTTTCAATAAATACATTTGAACCAACAAATATTTCCTTGAAGCTGCCTGATGTTTTGGTGGTTGGGTTTAACCAAGGAAACAGCCAGTGAGGGGAGAAGACTGTCCCTTCTACACCTTTTGCCTGCAAAAATCCCTGTGTCAACATGAAGCCCTATTGACTGAAAGCAGACAATAGGGGAGCCTCTGCCCTCCAGCCTGCCATCCCACATTCTTCTGCAGTGTTCCTTAGAAACCCACCTTTTCTAAGGAACAGCAGGCACCGTGAAAGGACCGTCTGTCGCCTTGCCTTTTGACTTTGAGGCCTGTGTCTAACATTTTAATAGCAGCCGGGGGGCCAGGGAGAGGCAGGGTTTGCTTTCTCCCCTCTTCTCTTTCCTCCAGGGTCATTCCTTTGTCGAGTCATTCCCCCATCCAGCAACTGTCACTATTCTTTTCCTCTCTAGCCAAGCAGACTAACCGCTTTCTCGCCTGAGCGTTCGGACGGCGAGAGGACGCCAGTGCTTTGAGGCTGATGGAGGCCGGCAGAAGTGCCGAACGGAGCGATTGCTGCCTTTAGCTGCATCATCCTCGGGACAAAAGGGTATCGCATTGGATCTGTTGGTTAGCCATAACCACATGCGTCCAGACGCCGCAAGTGACGCTAATGAAATGGTTAATTAGGGCTGCATGTCTCTGGAAGAGCCTTATCTCCAGTTCTTAAAAAACGAACAACTGCCCACTAGTTAGCCTAGTTGCATAAATCTACTTTTTGTGTCTAATATTGATATTTTAAGCCTAAACACACACCCCTACACTCCCCCACATCCACACACACACACACACACACACACGCACGCACGCACGTCTCTCTTGCCAAGTCTCAACAAGTCAAATTAAAACAAAACTGTGCATAGCTACAGGTCAGTCACTCCGTGCAGCAAACACTAAAAGAAACCTTAAAGTCGTTTGCCTGACAAGGCATTAATGTCACAAGCACAACCCCTTCAACGATGACCACGCTGGCAGGAGGACACAGGACTCGTAGGGCGGCTGACAGTGTGAACAGCACAAATGCTGAAGTCTTCTTTTGTTATCCCTCCTGGGGACCATCTTCGCTGGACACCAGGGCTGCATCTAGATTGGCAAGTTTTTCCGCAAAAGCAGCTGCTTTTGCGGAAAAACTTGCCAGCTGTCTACACTGGCCGCTTGAATTTGTGCAAGAACACTGACGATCTGATGGAAGATTGTCAGTGTTCTTGAGCAAATACTATGCTGCTCCCGTTCGGGAAAAAGCCCTCTTGCGCAAATGTATTTGCGCAAGAGGGCCAGTGTAGACAGCTCAGGACCGTTTTGCGCAAAAAAAGCCCCGATGGTGAAAACGGTGATTGGGGCTTTCTTGCACAAAATCGCGTCTAGATTGGCACAGATGCTTTTCCGCAAAAAGTGCTTTTGCGCAAAAGCGTCCGTGCCAATCTAGACGCTCTTTTCCACAAATGCTTTTAACGGAAAAACTTTTCCGTTAAAAGCATTTGCGGAAAATCATGCCAGTCTAGACGTAGCCCAGGGGTGCCGTGTTGCAGCCTGAGAGGGCCTTGACGGATTAGTCAGTGGCCTTCCATTCACAGGGTCACCGTCAAAGCATCATGCCACTAATTCTGGCACCTGGAATACTATCCTATTGGACGGAGGTTTGGTGATTGGGCTCAGAACTCACAGGTGGTGGTGTCAGAGCTCAGCAGATCTGGGCAAGAGAGATCAGCCCTCCAATGTCTTGGAGAGTGTTGGGAGGGGGAAGGTACCGTGAAAGGTGCTGTACAAAATGATGCCCGATTCCCCCTGCTCTGTGGCAGCAATCCCAAACGATGAGACCACTCACGGGTTTGCAGGATCATCCCTGGGACCTACATGCCACCCATCTGTCAAAAAGCTTTCGGCTTCCCGCCTGCCCCGGCTCCATTCACAAAAGAATAAGACACTTGTGAATGAAATGTTTTCCTCTTCAGCACTGGCTTCAAAACTCCTGCTCCTGGGCCAGCAGCAGAACCAAATATTCACCTACGGCCTGATCTGGCGGGTCCCTTTGTGCCTTCAGCTACATCTCTGCAACCTTTTAGGCTTCCCTGAGTTTGGACAGCTGTGAAGACCTGCTCTAAAGCCAAATCAAGCCAACCAAAATCTCCACCCCACCCCACTGTGGATCAGGCCCTAAGTGACAGGATGGTGAGACATCGCAATAGCTAAACTCTGTAAAACTGAATTCTTCCTGAATTCTTCTGCCAAGTCAGAGCAGCAACATGGCATCATAAATCAAACTGCTCCTCTTTATCAGACTAACCTCCTGGCCTTCCCATACATGCTGGCCTTGTATTGCTTTTTAACTGTAACATGCCACAATCTATTAAAAGCGGGGGTGGGGGGAGCAATTATGGCATCATTCAGACTTACAAATCCATTTCACAGCCACATGCTGTCAAACCTCCCCGAGTTTGGGGGAAGAGAATTAGGTTTAAAATCTCATTAAAAAGAAACTATCCGAGGTGCAAATACACTTTTTTGCAACTTGATTGAGGATGAAAGTTTCCCATTAAATTTCAACTCCTTTCCTCTCATACCTTCTGCCCATCATTTGCTGGAGGTTCAGGAGGGCTTTCAACCAATACCTAAACATTAGATGAACTGACTTTCCCAGTATTAACTTCAGACAGCCTTGGGGACCGAACAGGCTAGAACAAGCTGTTAACTCTCGTAGGGGGAATAATGGTCAGAAACAATATTCTGCTCTTGTTAGGTGAAATATTCAAAATCAGTTCTTGTTCCGAAGGCACCAGCAACCCTTTTAGCATGGGCTTGTACCTAACTCTGAATGCAAATAATTTCCCCTTCCCCTCCCCGATTTAATCAGTTACGCATGAGCTCACTTACCTTGCTGAATCAAGGGCAGAATGAAAACTGCTGGGCTAAAAGCAACTCTGGTTACTTTTGAGTCTAAAGAAAAACAACAAACCAACCCTTCTCCCCCCCCCCCAGTACAGTGACGGAGCTAGACAGGAAATAATCCAACACCCATCAGCCACATTCTAGCAGAACTCCTATTACCTGCGGCGAGGAGGGAAAGCTATTCACAACCAGGCTGTGCCGCCAGGGGTCTATCTCAGTTACACTGGAACTACACACTTACCCAAAACACTATTTACCCACCACCCTGATCCTTCTTCCATTCCCATCACTCACAGAGAGTGGGCGCCCTCTCTCCCGTTCCACCTGTCTAAACAGATTCCACCGCACGGCGTTTCTGCGGCAAGAAGCGCCCCGCAAAGAGTCTCAAAGAGCTCGATGCATCATGTAAACAGAGTTTTCAATGCACAGGTAATGGCACATGGTGGGGAACAGACACAGAGGTTAAGGGACTTCCTAATACAATGGGGGCTCTGACTTTTTGCCCTACCTTCTAACACACTGTTTCTCAACAGGAATGTTGGAGAGCGTGTAATTGAAGTGTCGTAACCACATCAAAATGTAACCCTTCCATGACTATTCCATGGTCCCCAGGGGCGGGACTGGCAGCCAGCACACTCCTGGCCCCACTGCCACCTCGCGCTTAAAACCCAGCTCCCTGTGCAGACCGGATCCTGCCTGCCGCGCTGCCTCTGATCATGGGCACTATTTATGCGAGGATTGGGGGGCTACTCCTGAGTTTGAGCCCTTGGCTTTTCATACGTGAGGTCTGCGTAAAGCTGCGTGCTCTGGCTCCAAAATCTTAACTGCAATTGTTTGAGCTGTTTGCAGCTTTGCCTTTTGGGGCTGGAAGTCCCTTATAAAAGGAGGGAGGCAGGTGATTAAGAAGAACAAAAGACTGGGCATTCAACTAATTAAGGGATGCTTAGATCATCATGAAAATATTGCCAGATACTTAAAAGACAGGGGTGGGGGCGGGGAGGAGTACTGTTTGGACCAGTTACTGTTCAACTTTTAAATGTTCTTGACAAAAGGGTGGCAACATTTGCCCCTCGTCCAAAATTACTCAAAATAGTTCAGTCCAAAGCTGACTGCAAAGAGTTACAAAGGGACCCACAAACCGGGCGAGTGGGCAACGCACGGGCAGATGGAATTCTGTGTTGATAAATGGAAAGTAATGCACATGGAAAAGATATAATCTCAACTATACACACAAAAATGATGGGGTCTAAATGAGCAGTTTCCACTCAAAAAAGAGATCTTGGAATTTGTGGACAGTTCCCTGAAAAGATCTGATCATTGTGGCAATCTAAAAATTAAAAAAAAAAAAAACAATATTGGGATTCATTGGGAAAGGAATAGATAGTAAGACAGAAAATATCATATTGCCTCTATATAAAGTCATGGTGTGCCCACATCTTGAATACGGCGTGCAGATTTGGTTGCCCCATCTGAAAAGAATATATTGGATTTGGAAAAGGTACAGAAAGTGCAACAGAAATGATTAGGGGTAAGGAACAGCTTCCATATGAGGCAATATTAACAAGACGGCGACTTTTCAGCTTGGAAAAGAAACGACTAAACGGTGGGGGGGATATGGCAGAGATCGAGAAAATCATGAATAGTGTGGAAAAATAGAAGAAGGAAATGTTATTAACTCCTTCACTAAGATAACACAAGAATTAATGACATATTTAAACAGCAGATTTAAAACAAATTATTTCTTCACAATCAACCTGTGGAACTCCTTGCCAGGGCATGATGGAAAGGCCCACACTGTAACAGGGTTCCAATAAGAGCAAAATAAGTTCAAGGAAGTTAGGTCCATCAATGTCTACTAGCCAGAGTGGGCAGGGATGCTGTCCCTAGCTTCTGTTTGCCAGAAGCCGGGAATGAGCAACAGGGGATGGAACATTCCCTGTTCTGTTGATGCCAACACCTGGCATTGGCTGGTATTGCAAGACAGGATACTGGGCTAGAGGGACCATTGGTCTGATCCAGTCTCTGGGACGCGTTGGTTCGAACCAAACCCCTTGGTTCGAATTAACATTACTCTAACGTGTCCTGGCGTGCACTTTCACTTTCGAAACAGCTGTTAATTGGAGTAACCCGCTGGCGAGATCATGCTAATGAAGCGCGGGATATTTAAATCCCCGCTTCACTGACTATTTCGAATGCCTACATTTGCAGCCCTAGTTCGAACTAGGGTGCAAGTATAGACATACCCTTAGAGATTCAGGGCTCCTGTCAGCTAACTGCTAAGTTATCGGCCAAAAACCCTAGAATTTTTCAGTGCCTTAGTAGCCCTAGAAAGAGGTAATATGTGTGTGTGTGGAGGGCGAATGGAATCGATCCCACCCTCCAATTTGCTGTAGGAGGCAGCAAGGAGGGGGGCAGGTGAGTCCATGGAGCCAGCACGCACTTGAAATCCAGCTCCCCTAGCATATCAGCTCCAGCCTGCGCCCCACACTCCGCGCTGCAGCCTCTCCATCAGAGGCATTCAAGGGGGGAAGGCAGACCCGGTGTTTGTTGGGGGCCGGCATAAAGCGTGCTCCCCGCAGGCACTGGCTCCCGCCTCCCCCCACTTGCTGCCTCTGATACAGAGGCAGCATGGGGGGGGGGGGAGGATGTGTGCAGTCGACAGAATTAACTGATAAGCCCAGCTTATCGGTTAATCGTGTGGTCATCTGCGCACTGACATCCTTATCCCCACCCCTGCGTAGGCTCTGCTGAGGTAAATTCAGGGCGGTGAGCTGGCTCTGCTCTGCAGCACTGCCGTTCGTTGCCACAGCTCTTCTGTTTAATGGGATTTCCATATGGAAGGTCCAACCAAGTTATTTCTCCTAATGACTCTCCCCATTTCTCCTTAGAGTAGGGATGTGAATATTTAACTGGTTAACCGGTAGGGGATGGAACAGCTCCTGCCTGGCTTGGACAGGGGGCTGCTTCAGCCCCGCAGATGTAGGGTTGCCATATACTTTCACAAAGCAGAGGGAAAATTGGTGAAGCAAAAAAAAAAAAAAAGAGGTTACTGCGTCTTTAAATCCCCCCGCTCCCTCCGCCCACACCATACAGACATGAAGGGGGGAAGAATGTTCCCTCCACAGACAGGTGCTCCTCTGGCCATGTTGGAGGAACCCCAGCCTGCTCTGGCCAGAACACCCCGGTGTGGCGGGCGTTGGCACCCTGCAGATAGGGGCTGCTCCAGCCAGGGTGAAGCAGCCTCCCCTTTACACAGGATTTTACACCCCTACCTTAGAGCAGTGGGTTTCAAGCTTTTTTCCCTTGTGGACCCCTACACATTTTCAAATAGAGGCACGAGCCCCTTTGGAAATCTTAGACATTGTCTGCGCCCCATGGGCCACATGTTGCAAAGGAGACATTTACATATTTCTTCCACAGGATCAGCTAAAAACAGCACTCGGCACTTAGCTTATAAACTTCAAAGAGGTGGAATTGAAAGAGCAAATTATAAGTAAACCACCTTTGGATACTGAGCAGGTAGGCAAGGGCTGGAAGGCCAGTGTACGGCCTGTCTTAGGAGGCTAGCGGGAGTTCTGCTCTTCACTTCAGTGGGAGCCAAGAATGAAAACTCCCGAGCCCCCATTTTTCACCTGGTTGAGAGGGGTGGGAGGCAAGTAACTTGCAGGCACACAGCATCTCGACTAAGATGGTAGGGACGGCCACACCGGATTTCCTTCGCTTGTGCTTAAAACTGGAAGCCTCTAAAGCAAGAAGAGTCGGGCTTGAACCATGTGGTTTTTTACGCTTGTAGGTTCATAGGTCTGGAAGGGATCTTGAGAGCTCTTCTAGCCCAGTCCCCTGCACTCACTGGCAGGACCAGGCACCATCTAAGACCACCCTGATAGATGTCTGTCTCACCTGCTCTTTAAAACCTCCAGGGACGGAGATTCCACAACCTGCCTAGGCAATTTACAAGGTGAAACTGTTCAGTACCAAGGAGCAAACCCCGCTCTGATCAGACTCAACTCAGCCATGAACGGGAAAGACAGCCACTGACTTTGGAGAAAGCCTTGATTTTGTGCATTGTCTTCCCGGCTGGAGGCCAGTCTCTCATCTCAATCCCATCCCTGGGGATCTGGCAGAACTCCAGACTTCTTTGGAGTTACACCAGTTTTGCCAACAGGAGAATCTAGCCCTTGGATAAGACAGCCTGATTTCACGTTCCGACCCCAAGGGCTCTGAGTTCCGATGTCTGTAAGACGGCAGAGAGGCGTAGATGGAGAAAATAAACTCCACAATAACACGCTTCCCTATCTGGCCCCAGTCCCCAGCTGGTGTAAACGGGACTAGTTTCACGGAAGTCACTGGTGCAGCAGCTAGCCTGTTGCCTCTCACGTGAATTCTGCATCGTTCCAGGGAAATCAGACAATCCCAAACACTGTGTGTGATAACACAGGAGCAGAACTCTTTGGAATGCGATGGCTCTATGGGAAACTAGCCGCCTGGACTTGCCCCCAAAGCCTCTGATATTAAACTGAACTTCCTAAGGGATATGTTTTACGTTATTCACCGCAGGGGGCCTTCCTTACTGAATTACCCCTCAGCTGGGGCAACGGCAGAGCAGGAAATGCACATTTTTATTGGTCTAGTCCAGTGGTTCTCAAACTTTTGGGCCTGTGGCCCACCCCGTTCAATGCAGCCCTTTCCGCGGACCACCAGCCAACCATGCAGGATGACAAAATGGCTGCAGGAGAGGGTAAGGGTGCGGGGTCTGGCCAGGAGGTAGGGTGCAGGAGTGGGATGGAAGTGGACAATCTGGGTGGGGGGGAGGGTGCAGCCGTGGGGTGGGGGGTTTCAGCGCAAGAGGGTGCATGAGGAAGATGAAGGTGCATGGTCTAAGTCTGAAGGGTCTGGCTCCGTGTCTCCTGTCACTCCCAGGCACCACCCTTCACTGCTCCCATTGGCTCTGATTCTGGCCAATGGGAGCAGTGGGGAAAACCTACAGGAGAGCGATCTCCTGCACTGCTGTTACTACATCCATCCTACAGCGGAAAGCCGGCGCTGGCACTCCAACCTCGTGCTGGAACACCAGTGCAGGCTCCCTGCTGCAGGGAGGCGACCCCCGAGCCTGTGGCCCACCTGCAAGACGATCGTCAACCACTAGTGGTCCTTGAACCATACTTTGAGAATCACCGGTCTATTCTGCACGTGCAAAAAATCGACACTAGTCCAATACGTGCAAAACTGAAGACGCGAACATAAAACTGGAATTGCTACATTTCTGTCGCTTGGGTTTTTGGAGGCTGTTGGGAACGGTCTCTTCACGCTCAGTGTGTACAGTGCCTAGCACAATGGGGTCCGGCTCTGTTACTCAGATTCCTAGACACACCACCACAAATAATAAAGAGAAATAATCCCGTCCTTCTAACAGCACCACCCGAGTATCATGGGGCCTCAGACAAAAACTGTGCCCTGAATGTGGCTGTGAAGGGGATGTTTAGTGACTGTGTTTCAAAAGTTGTCAGAATGACAGAGGAGCAGCAAGCACCACTGACAAGCAAAGCAGCCAAGTTAATCCGACACCTGAGATCTGTCAAATTGCCCCAGGCCTTCAGTGGTTTTAATGTAGAATAAAAGCCAACCTACACCCAATCCGCCTGCCATTCATCCCAGGGGAAACCCATTTCGGGTTGTGGATCAGGAGCGAATTTGGCTCTTAAGGACTGATTCCGCACTCCGCTAGCACCAATGGAATTACTCCAGATTTGCAAAGGGAGCTGGTTCCAGATTTACACTGGTGCAACGGACCAGAACACGGCCCTCCGCACGAGCATGGTGGAACTTTCAACGCCAAGGGCAAATTCTCCTCGGCTACCGCAGCGCCACTGCTGCCATGAGATGCAGCCAGCCAGAACACGGTGTTACAGCTGCCCTGTTTACCCCCTTCAAAGAGGAGGGAGGGGCACTTAGCCCTGGGGCTGGCTCTCTGCACGGAGGTGAAGCTGTCCTGAGAGGATGAAACTTGTCACTTCCCTAGTAACCCCACCGAGTGTGTCTGTTGCACAAGCTCGCACGCTTCCTTCTCCCTTATGGACCACAAAGCTCTTTGCCTGTAAATAAGCAGGCTTATTTATCCATTCCCGGGGAGCTGGCTGTGCTGTAGCCTCAGCAGTATAAGCTTTATACTGCAAAGCCCACAGCTCTGCAGGAGCCAGTGCACGCTAGAAGTCAGCTTTTAAGCCGGCTCCCGGCGTGTACTGGCTCCCACCTGCCAGCCACACTTCTGGGGAGCCGGCTGTAACCCTGCACTGCTGCCTCTGTATCAGAGGCAGCAGCACGAGGCAGAAGCCGGCTCCCCGGGAGCAGGGCCCGGAGCCTGCATGGAGCCTGGTTCCGTTAACAGTAACCGATAAGCCCGGGCTTCTTATCATCTTCAGTCATCATCAACAACCATAGGCTCAACACCTGTTGGTGTCCGATACCTCCCTCACTATTTCCTTCCATCTTTCCCTGTCCAGTGTGGAGCGGCTTAGTTTCTGTAGACTAGCTCTGCACCAATCTACTAGATCATCTACCCATTCTCTGTGGGGTATACCTCTCCTATTTGGACCATGTATTATGCCAAATACCAGCGTCTTAACTTTTTGCTCGAATAGCTGTGACTTCCATTGTATAACCGTCCGCAGTAGATTCTCTTTTGGCTGTATCTGCCTATATAAATTCCTCGTTGGTGACCTTCTGCATCCATCCTAGTCTCAGGATCTTTCTATAACAACTCCTCTCGAATGCCAATATCCTTCTCTTCCAATCTTTTGTCATCACCCACGTCTCACATCCGTACAACATGCTGCTAAATACACACGTCTTCAAGATGCTCAGCTGCGTTCCTAAGCTAATCGCTTTACTTTTCCAGATTTTATCCATCGCCTTCAAACTCACTCTTGCTTTCGCTATTCTAGTCTCTATTTCCTTCTTACAGTCTAGATCACACATCATGTTGCTCCCCAAATACGTGAGCTTCTCTACGTTCTCCAGTTTGATCCCACACACACTGATCTTCCTTCCTTCCTATTTCCTGATCTCCAAATACCATTGTCTTCGTTAACTATTTAAATGGTTATATTATTACATTTCTAGTCTGTCTGTTGGCCTTTTAGTGGCCAGGATCTGACACCCCTGCCCTACAATGAAGGGAATCGGCTTTCTCTTTTTCACCCGAGTTATCCTGAAGAAGCAAACGTTTAGAACACACATCCTTTGAGCAGCGCCCCTGAAAGCTTCCTGCTGTTGGACAGCCCATTACCCTCCAGGAATGCCATTCCACTGACTTCCTGCATGCAGCTCCGCACCACTGCTCTGGGGCTCTAGGATCCCATTCGAAGTTCGTTCAGCTCTGGCCCCGTAAATCATTTACCACCCGGCCGCTCACCTGTGTCGAGGTCTTGCAGGATGCACGCTTCCAGAGAAACGAAACTGCCCCATGTTTAGATGCAGCAACACACCCAGAATTAGGTGGCGGAATCACAAAGCCTCTGGTTTAGCTCCAGCATGCAGGAGTAGAAATGAACAGACCCTAAAAGCCTCGGCATTATGCTTCCTGTGCCGAAAACAAGTCAAGTTGTGACTGCACAACAGGCCAGAAAAAAAGTGAGCAACATTAAAATCTGGGCAGGTCTCACCCCTAGGTTTGCCGCAGGGGACGGGGGGAGAGGGGTCAGTACACCCCCTACGAGCACAGGGGGATGAACATCCATCTCCTAATGGTGCCCAATGTGATCACGAGCAAGAGGTGCCATTTGAA
The DNA here is from genome assembly GCF_052426305.1 of Pelodiscus sinensis. Classification (NCBI taxonomy): domain Eukaryota; kingdom Metazoa; phylum Chordata; order Testudines; family Trionychidae; genus Pelodiscus; species Pelodiscus sinensis. The sequence continues at coordinate 20,673,559 of NC_143074.1, read as the reverse complement.
AGGCAGGCACCATTAGTCTGGAATTTGCACTGAACTCGTGTGCTTTGACCCTTTTAGTGCCTGGGCCTGGCACAATGGGCGACGGACACAGTTCAAACATTACCAACCTGATCCCAAGCTAGGGCGGAGCTTTCTTTGGTGGGATGAGGTACTGCCCGATCCTGATCCTGTTTGCCAGGCTGGCCCTTTGGTACCAGTTGGAAACAGAAATCCCTCCTTCTCAGGAGACAGTAAATAAGGAAAAGTGATTGACTGGTTCCCATAACACAACGAGGGGTCACCAAATCAAATGAACAGGCAGCAGGTTTAAAACAAACACAAGGAAGCATTTCTTCACACAGCGCACAGTCAACCTGTGGAACTCCTTGCCAGTGGACATTGTGAAGGCCAGGACTTGAATGGGGTTCTAAACAGAGCTAGATAAATTCACAGCAGCTAGGTCCATCCATACTTAGCCAGGATGGGCAGGGGTGGTGTCCCTAAGCCTGTTGGTCAGAGGCTGGGAATGGATGACAGAGGATGAATCACTGGATGATTCCCTGTTCTGTTAATTCCTTCTGGGGCACCTGTCAAGGGTCACTGTCGGCAGACAGGACACTGGGCTAGATGGACCTTTGGTCTGACCCAGTCTGGCCGTTGTTATGTTCTCTTTGAGAGCCCTTTTTTGGTGTCCCGTCTCAAACCATCCTTCACATCAAACGTTTATTTTGCTTCAGGAAGACATAGACGTTGCTGTAGGGTCCTGTGAGTAAAAGCAGGCCCCTCTACTCACAGACCTGATTCACGGCTCTGAAACCCTGTATCCTGGGGATAACTTAACCATGGAAACCTCAGCAGAACGACCACACACACACCAGCCGATGGTCTTTGCACCCTGAGGCTACTAGCTGGTAAAATGAGTTTATGCTCCCCTAATTTCCACATTTCTCTCACGTACCTCCACCGTCAGGGGATGTAGCCCTTCAACTCCCAAATTGTTTGTTTCTAATGACTTACAAATGGAAGGGCAAAGAAGGTGGGGGAGAAAACCGGCACCATCTAATACAATGCACAGTAAACTAGAACATATGACAACCTCAGCTACTGGAAATCAGCAAAGCCCCCCTATTGCTGACTCAGCTATGACGATTCACCCCAGCTACGGCTCTGGCCCATGGTTGTCAGATGAACCTGCCCTGTCAGAACTAAGTGGTGAAGAGAATAAACCCCATAAGGGCACAACTATCATCTTGAGCGCAGGGTGTCCCATGAACAGGATCACACAAATTCTAAGGCTCTTTCTTCCTTTGAGCCTTGCTCAGAGCTTCTGGCAGCATTTCAGGAAAAGGGCGTCAGCCCTCGCCGTGTTAACGATTATACTCCTTCGGGTCTGAGGTCACCGGTAGACAGCCTGGAGTGACTCCGTGTGTTCTGTGGCGGTAGATTCTGAATCAGCCGAAGGAGGTGTGGCAGACGGGATTTCATCGAGGCCAGATTCTCAGCTCCTCCGTGTAACTCCGCTGATTTCAATGAAGAAACACAGAGTGCAGGCGAGAACGAATGGAGAACGAAGTTCTGACAAACTTTCTAAATGATGTTCGGCAGTCAGGTGGCCGGGCCCTGCAACCAGCTTCGTGCAGTGAACACGCACCAAAAACTATCTGCAAATTTCAGCCAGGAAATTAATATTCTCTTCCCTCTGCTAACTGCTTGAAAGAAGAAGCCATGTGGCCTATCGGGGTTCTGTGTGTGGCCTGTCAGACATGGTGTTTCCTGTTGCCCATATGCCAGGTTACCAGATTCCACTGTTTTCCATCACGTAGGTTTTTTCCTATTGGTATTACCACCATGACTCGCACGTAAAGCCAGGGCTCGTGAAGAATAAACAGCGCAGCTACAGTTCAGTCGGCACCCCTGCAAATACTAGGTACTCAAGCACAGTTAGCAAAACTACCCTACTATCCCAGGAGGCCATCTTGGTTATGACAATCTTGTGGCAAAGGAAGACCACTCATGCAGACCTTCTCACTAGCCTAGGTTGCCTGTTGCTGATCAGAACTGAGATTCTCTTCCGACAGAAGCTGCAAGAGGGGATGCTGATGCTGTTTGTATTTTTAATCTACCCACTTTCACCAAGTCTCCAGACTCCAACCATGTTCCTTCCGAAAACATGAGCTCAGACTTGAAAAGACCACCACAGTGTCTCAGAGTGGCTGAATCACCATTAGACTGTTCCTTTAAGAACTTCCTCTGGTTGACTGTTTCACACTCCACCCCTCTTCCTGTCCAGCACAGAGGCAATATTTTTTCTTTGTTATTATTTCATGGAAATAACGCTGGGCTAAAGCACATGAGAAAAAAAAATCAAACCAGAAGGAAACATCCGTTCTTTAAAACGAGATAACGTCTGAGCAGTTGAATAACCCATAGGCCACAAAGAACTGCAGAACTAAGACTGTTGCTCTAGCTTTCAGGTTGTCTCCACACATTTATTATGACCTAAAATAATCATCATAGTTGGAGAAGAGACCTGGATGTGAATGTGAGGAAAACTGGCAAACGCTGGAGAGAATTAGAAAAGGTGGCACAAGATAGAGAGGCTTGGAAAGAAATTGTTGATGGCCTATGCTCCCGTAGGAGCTAAGGGCAAAGAAGAAGAAGAAAATAATCATTTCTTGCTTTTTAAAACCCAGGTTTCAATAAATATTTCCCCAACTTCTGTGTGTCACATCCATTAGCCACTGCAGTTTTTGACATAGAGATTCGTAAACAAAGGAAGTACTTTAGTGAACTAGCCTTGATTCTTATCTGCTTCATTGTAACTACCCAGTCTTCAGATACTCACCGATTCCCTTAACCCCCCTATTTTCTATACCCTCTGCTCCCTGTTTCATCCCCCCTTCTTCTCCCTCCCCCTTCTCTCCTATTTATTTTGGGTCTGCACATCCTAAACTCAAAACTCCGGTCATCTGAAGAAGTGGGCTGTGCCCACGAAAGCTCGTGATCCCATCTACATGTTTTGTTAGACTATAAAGTGCTACCAGACCAATTGTTGTGTTCCTCTCCTCCCTGCAAACCTAGTGATTAGATTTCGCTTGTTTCTACACCTTCATAGGCCACTTTGCTACACAGGGCCGGATTCGCAGCATGCTGGCGCAACCCACTGATGGAAATGGGTTCGTAATTCAGCCACGGGCGGGCGGGGAAGGTACGGCTTGGGGAGGCAAGCCCCCAGCGCCAGCCACACCCTCTGCCCCGCCCATTCTGCTGAGGGCCTGCTCCCCACCATGGGGAGGTGGGCAGTGCGCCATGTGCACCGCCGCCCCTCCATGTCACAGGAAGGGGAAGAGAACTCAGCCCAAATCTCCCCAGCCCCAGAGCACGGGGAAGGAAGGTAGCACGTCCTGAGCCTCCCCAGCCTCGGAGCATGGGGAGAGCCAGCACTGGGGGCACCAACACGCCGTCTCCAGAATGTCTTCAGGCTTTCTGGGGGCGGAGTGCGGGCAGGGCCAGGCTGGTGGTTTGGGACAGCAATACCTTCCCCCGCCTTGCATACCAGCCGCCCCGATTCAGCCTATACCATCTGCTTTTACGTAGCGGAACGAGGGCTTGCTGGGAGTAAAATCCATGTGTCACAACGATCTTAGACCAGCCCTGTTCATCTGCGGTGGTGCCAATCCGAAATGTAAGCGTACCAATGCTGAATGAGGCCCTATCGCTGCAAGTCACAGTGATCTTCAGAGCAACCTTTTCATCTGCTCTGGGAAAATGTCTGACTCAAATGAGAGCCTATTCCTTAAAGCCACAGTTAACACACACCACAAAACCACACTTGTCGGTGCTGTTGCAGTCGGTGGCTAGCGTCACTGTCTGCTGGCACAAGCTACTCACAAACCACGCTTTTTAAAGTTACAGAGCCTAGGCAAGAACAAGAACGGCCAGACTGGGTCAGACCGAAGGTCCATCTAGCCCAGTGTCCTATCTGCCAACGGTGGACAATGCCAAGTGCCCCCCAGAGGGAGTGAACAGAACTGGTAATCATCAAGTGATCCCTCTCCTGTCACCCATTTCCAGATTCTGACAAAAAGGAGCTAGGGACACTGTCCCTGCCCATCCTGGCTAATAGCCAGTGATGGATCCATCCTCCATGCATTTATCTAGCTCTTTTTTGAACCCTGTTCAAGTCCTGGCCTTCACAACATCCTCTGGCAAGGAGTTCCACAGGTTGACTGTGTGTTACGTGAAGAAATACTTCCTTTTGTTAGTTTAAAACTTGCAGCCCATTAAAGAGTTTGGTGTTGTGGTGCTTTTACCTTGAGTTCCCATTAGGTACATATTATGATCATCCTTCTAGCTGTTAGCTAGATGTTATTCCTGGATAGGAACTCTAAAGAGACAAGGCGGGTGAGGTATTGCATGTGAGTGAACCAGCTTCTGCTGGTGAAAGGGACAAGCTTTCAAACTTTCACTGAACTTTCCTCCAGGTCTAGGAACCATATTCAAACACCTGAAGCAGAGCTGTGTGCAGACTCAAAAGCTTCTCTCTCTCCCCAATGGCACTTGCTCCAATAAAAGATAGTTCCTCACCTACCCCGTGTCTCTAATGTCTTGGGACCCACAGGGCTACAACCGCACTGCAGATAGGCACTCTAAAGGCAGTTTAATTAGGCAAGTTCTGTTCTGGAATGTCTAGCTGATCAAATACCCAAGTCCCTTCCATTCAATTAAAGTTCTACATCCACGGACGCGACGAGCAAGACGACAAGAAGCTAAAGAATCCAGCGTTTTAGCAAACGCAGCCATAATAAAAGTGAGAGCTCCTCTGTTCACCCTTCTGATTGGCTTTCCAGAACCGGGCTGATACACTGGTTTCAGTGTTATCCAAGTTACCTTCAAGTAACTCTGCTCTCTCACTCCTGTAATGAGTAACCACAACAAATGCAGAGATACTTCTCCACTGGAGTAGCTTCTCCCTCCTACACGATTTATTTCACTGCACTTTCTAATTGGATTTGTGTGGGGGAGCACAATGGGGCTTTATGGCCAAACTGGGTGAAGTGCCAGGCCCAAACTGAGATGTGGCCTCTAGCCAAAATGGTGCGCTTCGTTCCAAAGGGAGGCGCTGACTTTTTCCACTTCTGCTATCTCTGCTCTTCACTTTGTTTTGTTTATGGGGCTTGCAAGCAAAACTCCCAGTAAAGAGATACCTGGAGAAGTCTGAAAAATAAGAGTTTGCTAACCCCTATGGAAGTTACAATCATCCGTCTCGGTCCCTACCTAATCTGCCTTCCCCAAATCATCACCCATTAAAAGTTCAACCTACACAGACTGCATTCAATATTAACAACTACCGAAAGCTGTGTTTTCAGCAAAAACGGCTCACCCAATTACAAACCGGCTCTGTATTTGTGGTCAAGGAGGTAAGTTATTTATGACTACCAGCAAAGTTCTTCACAGATACCACACTCTCTCTTTTTCTCTTCTAAAAGACAGACACTATCCCTCCTTTTAATAGAGATTGCATACATCAGATCTAATTAGATTCCACTTCCATCTGCACATGCAATGTAAGTCGGGAGTTGGGGAAAGAAAGAAAGAAAGAAAGAAAGAAAGAAAGAAAGAAAGAAAGAAAGAAAGAAAGAAAGAAAGAAAGAAAGAAAGACCCCAAGAAAAGGAGGGGTGTAGGGTTGGGGTGGGGGATGGAAAGAGTTATGCATTCGGGGAAGCCATACATGATTAGTCACACAGCATTAATCTGCCTCCTTTAACAATAGCTGCCGAATTTCGACCGAATCCCAGCTGTCGCTCTTTGAATGAAAGAAAACAAGATTTAGAGCGTCAAGCGTTGGTAAGGGCTTCAGCCAAAAAAAAAAAAAAAAAAGTGGCGTGCATTCATTAGTAACTCACAAAGGGACCCAACCTTTGTCCATTAAATTGTTCATGTGCCTGATTAATTTGCTGATTTTTTTTTCCAAGGGGCTGGCGATTTGGATGGAAGAGAGGGGGGCAGGAGATGCCAAACTGGACAGAATAACCCAGCCGAAGCAGACATGCAAAGCAAGTCCCCTCCCGCCCCCGAACGTTGTTGAGGAAGATTGCCATTCAACAGTTGGCATGGAAATGCCTTCAGGTCCTTCTGCAGAGGGGGGCTCTGAATTGGAAGTCTGGAATGCGCAAGAGTGTTGTCTTGACCGGCCCCAGCCTCGTACATGCTTAACAGGTGAATAGGGGAGGCTGGCTGGAAAACACACTCGTTTGGATTTTGTTTATGGAATAGGTTTGTTTTAAAGCTTATTTATTTCTCCATGGTTACTGATCTTTGGGATGTGGGAGTTAGGGATGTAATCGTGTAGTTGATTAACCGATAAACTGATAAGCAAAACGTTATCGGTTATTGATATAGACGACAGGCACTCCCTCCACCCCCCACCAGTAAATTTTTTAGCAGCCTGGCTCAGTCCTGGCTCGCCCTGGGTCCGGGACCTACCCCAGTGGTGTCTCTGCATTTCAAATGTATTAGGAGCCAGGCAGGCAGGAAGCCTGACTCAGTTCCAGCTCACCCCAGGTGCGGGAGCTCAGCCCCCCCAGACAGGCAGCCGGGGGGGCTCCTTGGGAGCAGGGCCGGATTGCACTGGCTGCCAACCCCAGCCCTGGGGACGACAAAGCAGTTGAGTAACCGATAAGAATTCATGAGGTGCATCGACTATTCCATTCATCGATATTTAACATCCCAAGCTGGAGTGAATCGGCCATGGCCGTGGTGGGTCGGTTAGTCCTTCAGGGAATCCCAACGTTTTACACATCATGGGATCCAGCATTGGGGGAGGCCGGTCAGAGAACTAGTGGGCCCCCTGAGTGAACCAAGAGCCTCTTAGGAGCCTCTTCCTGCCTTGCAGCTGGGGCCACCTGCGTGGCGGGTGAACGTCGGCGCCGTTGACTTCAATGCTGAGGTGCCATCGCTGAAAATCTGGCCACAGTCGCCTTCAACTCCCACGGACTCTAGTGGGAGATGGCAACCCCCTTGTCACACCCACTGAAGTCAACGGGATCCCGAATCCGCTACTGATTTCGGCAGCGGCAGAATGAGTGTCACGGTGTTAGGAAAATCGCTGGGGACACGTGAGGAGGGGCTGAGGGGCCACATGACCCCCCCCCCAATCGCTGCAGGTGGGAGAGGCAAGGGCTCAAAGCCTCTGGGCAGCCTGGGGGTTAGCGGGGGGTGGGAGGGAGAAGGGAGTCTGGTGCCCACAACAGGGGTCTGGCCTGCCATGGTGAGAGGCGGAGCAACGCAGCTCAGCTCAGGGGAGGGGTGGCCTCCACGCTCACTGGTGGGAAGCGGAGCAACGCGGCCAGCAGCCGGGAAGGGAGCTGCGCCCCTCCGTTTCCCCCTCCCCCCTCCAAGTGCAGGGAGGGCCGGACCCTTGTGGCGGGTGCCAGAGCCCCACTAGTCCCCTGGGCTGCATCGGTGGGGGAGGGAGCTCGGGGAAAGCAGCAGGGGAAAGGCAGGGTGGAGCGGAAGAGAGGGCCTGAGGTGGAGGGGGGGTTGTACCGGGTGGTGGGGGGAGGAGTCGAGTGTGCGGGGGCAGTCACATGACCGATGTCGTCCGGCCCCCCCCATCTCCGCCACATGCTTCCTAACCAGTCACCCTTGAGGAAGATCACATTGGTGGTTGCTGGGCTCTCCAATTGCACAGTGGCTAAGGTACCTCCCTCCAGAGCCAAAGGTCGAGGGCTTGAGCCCTGCCCCACGCCCCACCTCCCAGGGACAGCCAACCCATGTTCCCCAGAGATGGAGGTGGCACCAGTGGGATGTAGGATGGATAAGGGGGGCCCAGAATGTAGGCAGCTTGGGGTGAGGACTCCTTGAGTGGTGCAGTGGAGAAGGTACCTGCCTCCAGAACTATAGGTCAAGGGCTTGAGCACCGCTCCCTGGGAACAGCCACCACCACCACCACCAGCAGCTTGGTGATGGATGGACAGACCTGGCACCCTTGGAACAAAGGAAAGATAAGGGGGGGCCCGGAAGACTAGATGATGACATTACTGTGTCCACAAACCAGGAAGCATGTTGGTAAATGGGAGGCCATTCAGAGAAGACCCAGGAGAAACATCAAAGCAGGGGTGGGGAATGTAAGGCCCAGGGGACTGGATGCAGCCCCCAGCTTACCTGAAGCCAGCCCTTGAGGCTCAGGGCTTGCCCCTCAGCATTGGGGAGCCCAGGAGCACACACAAATCTATGCACCTGGTCCCACTAGGCTCTGGTGCGTGGGGGGAGTGTCTTTCTCCTTCTCCATCAGGCACCACATCAGTGAGGTTTTGGTTTTTTGCTTCTCACTTGTGTGCAGCCCCCGACTGATTTTTCTGTGGGTCAGTGGCCCCCGACCCAAAACTATCTCCCACTCCTGGATTAAAGAGTTGGAAAACCTGCCTTATCGCGACCAACTCGAGGACCTCAAACTCTTTATCGGAACAAAGAGAAGGCGAAGGAATCAGTCTGTAAAAACCGGCCGGGGTGGGGGGAAATATTTAGTCATGGGCTGAGACAGGGCTACCATGATCTAATGGCTGGAAACCAGCGCTAGGCACACTCAGATTAGAAATAAAATGGACATTGTTATCCGGGACGATAATCAACTGCTGCAACCATTGACCAAGGGTCTCCATTACTGGCAATGCATAGACTAAGACTAGATTTTTTCCCCCTAAAAGATCAGCTCTAAGAATGATTTTTGAGACGATCGCTGGGTTTGCAATACAGGACGTGATCACAACGGTGCCATCTGGCATAGGCATCTATGAATCTTTAACACTGGGCTGTCACTGAGTGTGATCTCTTGCCTTAGATAAGATATATACAGGCAGTCCCCGGGTTACATGGATCCGACTTACATCAGATCCCTACTTACAAACGGGGTGAGGCAACCCCACACTAGCTGCGCCCCCCCCCCCCCCAGCAGACAGCCAAGACGCGCTGCGGTCCCGCCGCCCGCGTCCTCCTCGGCGAGAAAAGCCGCTCCGCGTCTCCCTGGTCTGCAGGACTGAGGAAAGTGAGGTGTGGGAGAATAAAACTGAGCTCTGGAGAAATGTTTGGCTAGAGTTTTCCCTACAATATGTACCAGTTCCGACTTACATACAAATTCAACTTAAGAACAAACCTACAGTCCCTATCTTGTACGTAACTCGGGGACTTCCTGTATTCTTAAAATGCTTGCTGGTATTTTTTTTTGTGCTTTTCACCAGCCCAGAGAGTGGTCTCTGAACTGCATGATTCTGGGACCAAGAGCAGCAGCTAATCCTGGAGTAAATAAATAATAAAAAAAAACTAAATAAGATTATCAAGAGACTCCTTGAGAAGTTACTTATTGGTCCAAATGGCAACAAATCCAGTTCCACTCTCTTCAATAGGGAGATTCACACTGGGTCCCTTTCTTGAATTTTCCCCACAACTAGGACACCACAATTCATCACTCGTCACCCGAGGCCAAAGACTGGACTTGCGCAGACGTCTGGGCAAGTATGATTGGGTCCCACTATGGCGGCAAATTATTCTTGCACCTCAAGCAAAGAAAATCCATTTTCTCTTTTGGAATGAAGGGCCTCCAAAGCAAAGTCAACTTCATGGCAACCTGTGAGTCTAGATAAAGGACACTCATCCGCTCAGTTCTCTTTTATACTTACAGGCAGACCAGAGTCCCATTGGAGTAAGCTTCACACTTTCCTCCATTCAAGCAGACTTCGGCAGACTGTGGGCAGTCGTAACCTGCAAACAGAAGGTGAGAATTAAGCAGGCGTTAGGCCTTGTCTACACGACAAAGTAATGTTAATCTAACTTATCTCGGCAGACAGCCGCCTCAGTAATTACATCGCTGGGTGTGTCGGCACTTTGCTCCCTGTTTCAGCATCCTTAGTAGGAACGCTTGTATTGAAAGAACTGGCCACCTGCGGCATTGTGGGATAGCTTCTGAAGGCGAGTAACAGTTGACGTTAGCAACGCAGCATCCCAACGGAAACTGTGTCGGCTTCACTACGTCAGCTTTGACTTTGCGCCACTCAGGGAAGTGGGGTTAGTAAGTCAGCGTCGCAGGGCAATTCTGTCAGTGGCAGGGACGCAAAATAAAACCGTGTAACTGCTAAAAGTCATAAACTTTATACTGCACAGCTACAGCAAAGCAACCTTCCCAGGAGCTGCCAGCCCCGTTCCCAGGGAGATTTCGCTGTAAGCTCTGCAGCCGACTCCCTGGTCCAGGGGAGCCAGCGTAGGACCTGCGGCAGGGGAGGGGGCCGGGCCGACCATGGACAGGGTCTGCTCCAGTGTTCGAGGGAGGGTGGGGAGCCGCTCCAGCCTCTACCAATTACATGGAAACGGTAAGTCACACCCTAGTTGGCAGGAGTGAAATCTGAGCATAGACACTTCCATAGTGTGGTAAACTGTCTTGCATGGACCTAACTCTGTAGTGTAGACCAGGCCTCAACATCTTGATGTCTAAGCCCCAGAGGAGCTGAGCAAAGGCCTTTTCTCACTGATGTCAGTGAGTGAGGGAGGAGTAGCAGGTCCATGTAAGAAGAGTGTGCACTGTGGGCGGCGGATAACAAAGGCAAGGGAAGACATTGCCTTCCCAAAACTGCCCTGGACCTGGGGCCGTGCTGTGTGGCATCCTGGTGGCCGGGGAAGCTTGGGGTTTCAGCCCTCAGATGGGGTTGGGCGGGGCTTGGCTGAGGTGCAGGAGTTGTTGAAGGGGAGTGGTCTCAGGGAAAGAGGTGTGGCTTTGAGTGGAAGGGGCGGGGCTTCGGCTGCCTCACCCCGCAGGGCTTTCACCCGCCGCCCATGGTCTGCACATTCATCTATAAGAGCAGGCTCACAGAGACTCCTGCTCCGCGAAACCTCTGGAGGCAACGGGCTCTCAGCGGAAGACGTTGTCAAAGGACGAAACTCAAAAATACCGGGCGGGCCACTGCTAATTGCACTGGGCTGAGCTGTGACCAGTTTCTAGGCTGCACGTGATTTCAAAGGGGGCTGGCCCAGCCTCTTGTCTTTCATGCAGCACAAAGCTGGCCTGAAATGATCATTTTTGCAAACTTCATGGAGTTTGGATTCAGTCGTGCACGATTTACTTGGCTAAACCCTTAGAGCACGGCTGGAGTACGGAGCTGGTCAGGCACTTAGGCGTGGAGTGACATGGGCTATTCTAAAAAACCCCAACCATTACTCATGGGAGTGGAGCAATCCATTCAACATTTTAGGAGTCAGGATTTCAGGATCTGGTCCTTGGAGCCAAATTCTGCTCGCAGTTTCCCTGGAAGTATCCCTGATACTGGGGCCTGTAGATTGTCGACTTTTCAACGCAGAGACCATTGGGCACAACTGACTTTCACAGTAGAGTAAAACCAAAGTAACTTCAGAGTTGTTGCAGATAGGACTCAACCAATAAAAAACAGAGCGGGGGGGAGGAAGGGGGGCATAACCGTGGAATGGAACATTAGTGGAATGAAACACCATGACATAAGGTGTTTCCAATATGTAAATAGTGGTGTACAATGGAATGCCACCAAACATAAGGCTCCGTGCTAGCAATTCTGTAGAGCAGCTCGCAGGGAGCCATGTAAAGCCACAGAGTTTTAAAGCAGGGGAGAGGAACCTAAGGCCCAGCAGTCAGACCCCACCCCCAGCTTGCTTGGATCCAGCCCCCAAGGCTCGGGGCTCCCCGCCCCCCAGAACTGGGTACTTCGCACCAGCATCGCCCAGACCCTGCACCCTAGCCTGCTACTGCACCCTCCCAGAGAATCCCTCACCCTCAGTCTGCTCCTGCACCCCCCTCCTGCCCAAACCCCCATCTCCACTTTGCTCCTGCACCCGACCTCCCGCCCAGACACCCCCATCTAGCTCAGACCCCTCACCGTAGCCCACTTCCCACACCCTGAACCTCTCATTTCTGGCCCCACCCTAGAGCCTGGGGGGGGGCTCACAAAATCTACTAGCCCAGCCCCCCCACGGCTTTGGTGTGCAGCCCCTGATTTTTTTGTGGGCCAGCCGCCCTCGGCCCAAAAAAGATTCCCCACTCCTGCTTTTCTTCAAAGCAGCCCCGGAGCAGCCAAGTTATCTGCAGACAAGTTCAGATTACAGAGGCGGCTCCCAACCTTGTTCCCAGCCAGCTCGCAGAGTTTCTATCCTTTCCCACTCCCCCCCATCCCTCACCACATACTGCTCCTGTCCTGACTACAGAAAACCCTCCTGAAACTCCTGCTGAATTGTCTGGCTGTTCAGATATTCATGATTTAAAAAAAAAAAAAAAAAAGGAAGAAAAAAAAGGACAAAAAGCGGCTACAGACTGTCCTACTGAGGGAGAACAGAGCCATGGGCGCGCACTCCCCTCCTTGCGCGTGGGAAAAAGCGACAGCTGCAGAGCACAGCCTTCCTTGCCTGCTAACAAAGGGGGAAATCAGAGCGACCCATTGTAAAACGCTTGTTGCATTATTTACTGTAGGGCAGCTCTCAATCCTGTACGGCCCTGGATACTCAATACCTGCTGCCTGAAAGATCTGATTGAGTCAACCAGCCGCCCCCCGGCCCTGTTTTACTTTGGGGAGGAGGGAAGGAAGCCAGTTTTGGGTCGCGTATGCAAAGTGAAGTGAAACCAGACAGCCCCAAATGTACCTACCCAGGGCTCTTCCAGGAAGGCTGGGTGACACCCTTGCTATGACTAAGCCTTTTGACTTTATAGTGTAACGCTGATGAACACAGCGGAAGGCAACTCCAGGCAGAGAGCAATAGGGGTCCCCATACTTAGTCCTGCACTCCCTGGCCTGCACGCTCCAGAATAAAAACCTCTGTCTCGCTCCTGTTTAAAAATCATTGGGGACAGATCCAACCAGGCATCCTTTTTTTTTTTAAAGCACATGCTAGAGCAGCCTGCAGGAATGGCACACGGCTATACAGGCTGGACTCATTTCTTACCTCCCCCCGCTTCCTCCCCGCAGGCTGCTTTCCCCTAGTAACCTCCCTTGATTGTATCAGTGGCCCTGGTTTCAGTGGGAATCAGGGTGGCAGACGCCAACCCACTCATCCAAGTTAGCAGCCAAACACAGGAGCTGCACTTTTTCCGCCTTACAAAGCTAGTGAGAGGACTCACATTGTTTTGGTTGGTCTCTAAAATGCCACAGGCCTAGTCCTTGTTTCTAAAGTTACAGACTTCACACGGCTCCCCCGCGCTGAGACTTTTTACCCACGTGATTAAATGCTACCCCCATATTTATACTCTTAGGCAGTGCTTTTGGTTGCTTATTTTTTCAGTGCTGTGAGGATTAAGGCAGGGAAGTGGTGCATTTTCAAGCAGACTCATCATCACCTTATCTCCCCATGTTAAGGGGATTATTTTTAAAAAATATCTTCCTACTCTTTCCTCTCACCTAGGTGAAACTCGCGCATCTTTCACTTTGGGGCCTTTTTGACGAAAAGAAGAATTGCTACACAAGTTTCCATTTGATTGTTTCCCCAAAGGTTACTGCCGTGTACAAGAAACAAAACGGCTTCTGACATCCGCCCCCAAACTTGCAAGGAAGGGCTGAGAGAACAAGAAATCTGACGTAGATTCAAGAAACAGGAAATAAAAAATTAACAAGGCTCTCAAAAAAAAAAAAAAAAAAAAGCAGCCCATCTCCGGCTTGCTCATTACATACCCCAGCCTTTAACAGAGCACATCTTATCTGAAGAAGTGGGTTTTGCCCACGAAGGCTAGTGACTCTAGACATACATGTTTGCTAGTCTCTAGGGTGCCACAGGGCTACTTGTTGCTTTTTTAAAAGTTGTTTTCAAAGTTACAGACTAACACGGCCACCCCTTGGAGACTTTTACACAAGGAAAAGAGTCACTTTCTGAACTTTGCAACATGAAATATTCCACTGCCCGGAAAAAGAAATTCATACCAAAAAGCCCCTTCACTATTCACAGTATCCTGAGATCAGTTCTCCAAAGTAACCCCCTCCACACACACACACACACACACACACACACACACACACACACGGTTTGTGTCACACACACACACACACACGGTTTGTGTCACACACACACACACACACACACACACACACACACACAGTTTGTGTCACAAAAACTGTCACGCTATCCAGCCCTGTGGTGGCAACTTTTAAAGGTTTGCTTCTCTCGGGAGATCTCTAGAGAATAAAGTTTTAAGAGAACTTTCTCTCTCTCTCTCTCTCTCTCTCTCTCTCTCTCTCACACACACTTCACCGCTCCCCAGGATTGTTTCTAAGCGGAGGGAGTTACACACACTTGATTCCCCGCCCTGCCAGCCGCACACCTCTCAGGTGGGTTGTGATCTTTTAAAATCCAAGGGCTCGGAGAGGAAACGGCTTCCCTCTCCGAGGGCAGCTGGTGGCAGAGAGCAATGCACCACATACAGCGAGTGCCCCACGGAACGCAACTCTCCCCCCACATAAGAAGGCAACTCCCCCCCCCCCGTCAGCCTGAGCTGAGCCGAGCCGCAGCCCTTTGCAAAGGGGTTCACCTGCGCTTCAGGCTGAGCCCCGGCTTCTCAGGGAAGCCCCCGCCAGGAGGGAGCTCTGCCCGGTTCGGAAGCCCCCTGTCCCCGCGCCTGGCTGCACCGGAGCCGGGCAGGGGAAGACGGGACACAGAAAGGGGGGAGGAAAGTTTCTCCTTCGCCAGCGAGGGACTCCCCGGCTCCATCTCCAGGGGCGCCCCTCACTTCTGCCCCAGCCCACGCGGGCCCCCGGCCGGCCCCTACCTCGGCTGAGCGCGGGCAGCAGGGACAGCAGCAGGCTCTGCACCAGAAGCAGCTGCATTCCTCCTCTCCGGGCTCCACGCGGGCGGCTCTCGCGGCGCGGCTCCTGGCCCCCCTCTCACAGCCGCATCGACCCCCCCAGCCGGCCGGCGGGCGTGCAGGGCCCCGCCCCCCCAAAAGGCTCAGGCGGCCCCCGAGATCCGCTCCGCGGGAGGACGGCGCGGGGCGCAGAGACGCGGAGAGCGCAGCGCGCCGTGCGAGCTCGGGCTGCGAGTCCCCGAGCGAGGAGGAGGCGGCGGCTCCGAGCCGCGTTCTCCTCCCATTCCCCCCCCCCCCCCCCCGCCCCTGGTCCTTCCGCCCAGGTGCCCCGAGCTCAGCCAGCCGCCCGGCCGGGGGGGGAGCGGCCCCCGGGCTGCGAGGGGGCGGGACAGTGGTTGGGCAGCTGGTCCCCAAGCCCCTGCGCTCGGGGGGGGCTGCGCCGCGTCGGGACCTTTCCCAGGCTGGAAGTTGGGTGTTTGTGTGTGTGAGTCTGGGTGTGAGAGAGAGAGTGTGTGTGTGTCTGTCTGGGTGTGTGTGTCTGGGTGTGTGAGAGAGTGTGTGTGTGAGTCTGGGTGTGAGAGAGTGTGTGTGTGTGTGTGTGTCTGTCTGGGTGTGTGTGTCTGGGTGTGTGAGAGAGTGTGTGTGTGAGTCTGGGTGTGAGAGAGTGTGTGTGTGTGTGTCTGTCTGGGTGTGTGTGTCTGGGTGTGTGAGAGAGTGTGTGTGTGAGTCTGGGTGTGAGAGAGTGTGTGTGTGTGAGAGTCTGGGTGTGAGAGAGAGTGTGTGTGTGTGTGTGTGTCTGTCTGGGTGTGTGTGTCTGGGTGTGTGAGAGAGTGTGTGTGTGAGTCTGGGTGTGAGAGAGTGTGTGTGTGTGTGTGTCTGTCTGGGTGTGTGTGTCTGGGTGTGTGAGAGAGTGTGTGTGTGAGTCTGGGTGTGAGAGAGTGTGTGTGTGTGTGTCTGGGTGTGAGAGGGAGTGGGTGTGTCTGGGTGTGTGAGAGAGTGTGTGTGTGTGTGTCTGTCTGTGTGTGTTTGTGTGAGAGAGTGTGTGCGCACATGTGTGTACACGCATCTGTATGAATGTGTGTCTGCGTGTGTGAGAGTGTGTATGTGTCTGCGTGTGAGAGTGTGTGCGCACGTGTGTGTACATGCGTGTCTGTGAGAGTGTGTGTCTGTGTGTGTGTATGTGTGTTTGTGCGTGTGTGAGTGTTTGTGCATGATGTGTCTGTGAGAGAGTGTATCTGTGTGTGTATGTGTGTTTGTGCGTGTGTGAGTGTTTGTGCATGATGTGTCTGTGTGAGAGCACGTGTGTATGTGCCTGTGAGAATGTGTGAGTGTATGTGTCTAAGTGTTCATGTGTGTGCGCACGTGTGTACACGTGTGTCTGTGAGTGAGTCTGCATGTCTGCGTGTGTCTGAGTGAGTGTGTGTGTGTGTGTGCACGTGTGTCTGTGTATGTGTGGGGCAGGAGCTGGGTGCTGCTAGAGGCTGGGTGTGTCTGTGTATGTGTGTGTATCAGTTACTTGGGCTATGTCTAGACTGCAAGCCTCTTTCGAAAGAGAGCGTCTAGACTGCACGGAGAAATTTCGAAAAAGCGGCTTGCTTTTTCGAAAGAAAGCATCCAGTGAGTCTGGATGCTCTCTTTCGAAGAAGCCCTATTTACATTGAAGAACGCCTTCTTTCGAAAGAGGAACTTTCGAAAGAAGGCGTTCTTCCTCGTAAATTGAGGTTTACCGCCATGGAAAGAAAAGCCGCGTTCTTTCGAATTAATTTCGAAAGAACGCGGCTTGAGTCTGGACGCAGGGGAAGTTTTTTCGAAAAAACCCCTGAGTCTGGACACAGCCTTGGAGTGGGAAGAGAGTAGAGCCCCCCACAAGGTCTGTGGGACTAGTCCCTGAGGGCCAGACAGGGTGACGGATCTGGGACAGTATTCAAATACAGCCACAAGGATGCACTCAAAAAATGTGCACTCAACCCCTGCACCTCCCAGAGCCTGCTTGGTGCATGCTGCCTATCAGTGCAGGTAACTCGGTGGGGGCTGTTATGAGAGCCAGGAGGTTTGCCTGCCTTGCTGACGGGCTAGTCCAGTGTTTCTTAAACTATGTTCCGTGGAACACTGGTGTCCGTGAACAACTCGTCAACTCTTCTTTGTTTTTGTTACTTATTTGTTTTTGTCTTTTTTTGTCTGACAACAAATTGGTGTTCATAGGTGTTCTGCATAAAAAGTATTATTGTTTGGTTTTCCGTGGTCTCAAAAAGTTTAAGAAACACTGGGCTAGTCAGTCGGGGGGGGGGGGGGGGGGGGGGAGGGAGAGGTTTGTTAAGTTGTCCAGGGGCTGCGTTTTCACAGGCTCCGTGGATGCAACCTGCATTTTTGCAGGCGCAGTGCGAGCAGCTCCAAGTTTGGCAAATGCAACAGGTGAATAAACAGATCTGTGAAGCCACCTTTTGTGTCAACCTTGGAAAAACTGCCCCTCTAAGTCTCCCAATCTCAGCCACCTTTGAGGCTCCCCGATCTTGTCTGAGTGGTCGACTTTTGCTCCTGGAATGCTCTAGGTGACAAACAGTGAAGTGAAGGACCAAAACAATCCGAACAAAGATGTATTCACCCCCAGGCGCCTGCCTATTGGGAATGCGTGGACCAGAGGGAAGAAACCGAGTGAGGCCTGCCTGTTTATTTCCTTTGTGCTGTAAACTTCTGAACTTTCAACCCAAACTCTGGCCAACAATAAATAAAAAAGCAGCTAATTAAATAAAAGACGGCCTGGAAGCCAACTCCAGAGGCCAGAGGGGAAAAAAACCCAGGTTGAGTAAATTTTCAGCCAGTGCAACATTAAATTCTGGCTGCTGCCATGTGCCAGGGCTACCTCTGTATTTTATTCTGAGGACCCTGTTCCTCTAGCTCTCCCTTACACTAACAAACCCATCTCAGGCCCTGGTCATCCAAGGGAGAGATGTCTCTGGAGTCAATAGGATTTCTGTCTGGGGCAGGATGGGTTCTTAAATGTGATCACCTGTAGGATTTAACGATGATACTAAGAGTTGAATTCAGTCACATGTCCTGCCCCACCTTAGCACCTCTCAGCAATTATTATGCAGTCCCAGCCATCTGTCTAGGTGCCTAAATTCGAGGCCCTTGTGTTTGAAAATGTGGGCCAAAGGCTGTCTCTATAGTGAACTTTTCCCTTCACCTGTCCCACTATTACACCATGGCTGTGTCTACACTGGCATGAATTTCCGGAAATGCTTAAAACAGAATAGTTTTCGTTATAAGTATTTCCGGAAAAAGAGCGTCTACATTGGCAGGCTGCTTTTCCAGAAAAGCCCTTTTTCCGGAAAAGCATCTGTGGCCAATGTAGACGCGCTTTTCCGGAAAAGAGCCCCGATTGCCATTTTCGCGATCGGGGCTTTTTTCCGGAAAAGACTACTGGGCTGTCTACACTGGCCCTTTTCCGGAACAGTGTTCCGGAATAAGGACTTATGCCCGAGCGGGAGCAGCGTAGCTTTTCCGGAATAGCAGCTGATTTTGTACAGTAGAGCGTCGTTGCTTTTCCGGAAATTCAAGGGCCAGTGTAGAGAGCTCGCAGCTTATTCTGGAAAAGCGGCTGATTTTCCGGAATAAGTGGCCCAGTGTAGACACAGCCCACCAGTGAAGTAGTACTAACAGTGCCGGCAAGGGTGGGAATGCGCATGTTCCCTCTCCCCTTCTACTGTGTTGCTCAGTCCTGCTTGGATGGTGGCAAAAATACCAGTGCCTTGTCTACATTAGTGCTTCCTCTTTTGCTCCCACATCATTGGTTAGTGCAACCGTGGGAAATGTGGAAGAAAAACTCGCTGTGTGCAAGGTCCAAGGGATTCGCCCAAGGTCACGCAGCAAGTCAGTGGCAAAGTCAGGAAAGATGCATAGGCTCTCATCTCTGGGCTCAACCCACTAGTGTACAGCTCTGTCTGTTTGCAACCTGGCACTGATCTTTCAATGAGATCCACCACCGCAAACAATGATATATGAAGATAGCTTGTGAAAGCATCCTGGGGCAGGGTTGGGCCTGCAGGGTCGGATAGCAAAGCATTTCCGCCATGCGATGGGCTGACAATCATTTCAGGGGAGTCCAAGTGAAAACAGGACCGATGCATTGTCCTGAGCCAGCTGTAGCTCTTTTGTCCCTTCTTTGTCTCCAAATCATGGAGTCCTAGAACTGGAAGGAACCTGGGGAGGTCAAATGCAGTCTCCTGCCCTCATGGCAGGACTCAGAATCAAGACCATCCCTGACCGATGTTTGTCTGCTCTTAAAAATCACCAGTGATGGAGATGCCACAACCTCCGGAGGCAATTTATTCCAGTGCTTAACCAGCCTGACAGGTGGGAAGTTTTTCCTAATGTCCAATCTAAACCTCCGTTGCTGAAATTTAAGCCCATCGCTTCTTGTCCTGTCCTCAGAGGCCAAAGAGAACCCTTTTTCTCCCTCCTCAAAACATGGTTCTGTTGAACCTCCACTTGGTAATAACGTCAGAGCTGGGGAATACGCTTGCCCAAGTTAGTTTGCATTTGGTTAAAGGGGAGGGAAGGGGAAAGAGAGACTGACTCCGGAATGGGTTAATGAATAGAAGTAACACCTCTTCCTCCTCCCTTGTCCACTCCAGCTCCAAAGGCCCCTCCTGTCCTTCTCGGAGCTGTTACCCCCTATTTCCTGCTGTAACTTACTTCCAGAGGGAGTGTGAAAGAAATTAAACACCTAAGAGGACAGTCTGTCCGGGAGATCAAAGGGAAGAGCCCCACAGTGTATTTGTATGCTCTCTTCCTTTCCCGGGTGCCATCTGTCCTTCCAGAGAGCGTGGCTTTGGGGCTGTGACTTCCCGAGTGACTGTGAATGGCGTCACCTCTGAAAATCCAAGCCTAGGTACCTCGCTTTAAGCACCCAACTTCGGAACCGGCGGCCTTTGCCTCTGCGTGCTGCCTACCCCCACCCCGTAAAATGGGACTCGTGTCAAGTAATGATCCTCCCTTCTCCAAGTGGCTCCAGCTCTCGGGATAGAGATTCAAAGCAATGTATACCCCAAGGCTACGTCTACACTGCAGGCTTCTTGCGCAAGAACTGTTTTTTTACTTGCGCAAGAACACGCGTGCAGTGTAGACACCCGGCAAGTTTTTGCGCAAGAACAACTGTTCTTGCACAAAACGCCTGCAGTGGAGACGGAGCTCAAAAGTTCTGCTCTTGTCAACCCTGATCCAGCCCGAGAAGAGGTCTTCCCCTTGATTTCACTGGGCTTCGGATCAGGCATGCTATGAGCAGACAAGGAGCAAGGGGGAAACGTGTGCGTTTCCTTAAACGCCTCTTATGCTTTGCTGCCGTCAGGTCTAGGTGGATTCAGTGTTTGATTTAAATGCTAGGCAGGCCACGGTGATGTTCTGCAATTTCATGGTCTTGTACGCACCCCGGGGTTGATAAGCCAGCAGCCTCTAGCTCTTAGGAGTGGCTGCAGGCCAGGCATCATTTTTACGTTTCTACCTGAGCCGATCACGTTAGCGCCTCTTTCCGCATCCACTCAAGCCACTCCAGCTCATCTGACGAAGTGGGTTTTGCCCACGAAAGCTCACGATACTGGATATATTTTTGTTCATCTCTACGGTGCTACAGGACCACATGTTGTTTTTAAGAGTTACAGATGGACACTGCTCCGCCTCTGAGTTTTTTCACGTTTGTTATTTTCCGTACGTGGGATGTGTCTAGACTACAGGGTTTTTTTCGAAAAAAGGCCACTTTTTTCGAAAAAACTTCCCCTGCATCTAGACTACCACTGTGTTCTTTTCAAATTAAATCGAAAGAACGTGGCGGTAAACCTCATTTTTCGACCACGGTAAACCTCATTTTACGAGGAAGAACGCCTTTTTTCGAAAGTGCTTTTTCAAAAAGCGTTCTTGATTGCAAACAGGGCTTTTTCGAAAGAGAGCATCCAGCCTGCCCGAGTGCTCTCTTTTGAAAAAGCACCTTGCTTTTTTGAAAGAAGTAGTTGCAGTTTAGATGCTCTCTTTTGAAAGAGGCTTGTAGTCTAGACGTAGCCTTGGGCGAGGGGGAGGGAGAGGGAATGTCAGAAGCACCCGCTGCCTCGCTCCCGTGTTTTCCTCCCTTTTTCCTACTGTCCAATGTGAACTGGTCACAACAGCAGCCATCGTAGAATGAAGAAGATCAGGGCCAACTTTAGAAAGTGCAGGAACCAATTTGAACAGTTCGACGGGGCCCTGGCAGCCAGGGGCCAAAGCCCCCTCCCGCAGACACCCGGCACGCCACACAGGGCTGGCCCGAGCCATTTGTGCACCCCAGGCCTCGGGAGCGCGGCGCCACCCCTGGGAGTGTGACACATGTGCGGCTCTGCCTCTGGGCGCGCAGCGACCCCGGGCGTGCAGCGCATGCATGGCCCCGCCCCCGGGCGTCTGGCGCATGTGTAGCACCACCCTGGGTGTGCGGAGCATGCCCAGTGCTGCCCCTGCCTGGCCCGGTAGCCCGCGCAGCGCCTCCTACAATGAGGTGCCCCCAGCGGTAGCCCATTTGGCTCATATCTTGGACCGGCTGTGATGCCACAGAGCTGTGGGAGGGGAGCAGCCGGCGTGGGGCCCTCTTAGGCGCGGGGCCCGATTCGGGGGAATCGGTCGAATCGGCCTCAAGCCAGCCCTGAAGAAGATCGTGGGAGCAGGGTTAGAAAGGCTGCCAAGACACAGGGGAGAGGTCATCCCTGCACCTCCTGAACACTTAGCTCCTTTGCTGGCATCTCGTCTTGCTCGTCTTCTCGTTGAGGTTCCCAAACATTGGCCATTTGCTCTCCCGCTGGCTGCACGGCGGGGCTTCAGTGGGTTTACGGAGCAGAGCAGCACGGGCTTTGTGAAGGAGGGGGCTGTGGTTTCTCCTTGGCAGAGTGGAGCTGGAGTACATGTAGGTATTGAGTTTCCCTCCATTTTCCCCCAACGAGCAGTTAGCCGGAGCCCTCTCTGCCCGACTTGCTTGGAAATACCGATGTTGCCTTTGCCCGGGCTTGTTCTCTGCGCTGGGAACACACTCCCTGGAAAGGAGAGCGGTATGTCTCCTCGGGTTGTTCCCTCAGGAAACCTGTCGTGAGGAATCCCACAGCCCCGAATATCACCCCAGGGAATGTTTCCAGACCCCAGGGGCTTGGAGAAGTGAGGCAGGGAGGGAATCAGAAGAGCCCCGCAAATCCCGCGTTATATCGGCAGGTATCCTCCCCCCGTGGATGCGGATGCGGATCTCCGCAGCTACTTTTTGCGGATCCAAATTTTGTAGCTAGAACCCTGATGATTTTTTTAGCTGCTTGATATCTGCAGGCATCTGCCTCCGGGGATGCAGGGGCGGAGAGCCGGGGATCGTTTCTGCGGATGCGGACGTGGATACCAAGTGTGTAGCTGTGCAGGCCTTGAGGAACCAGGACTCTTGGGATCTCCTCCACCTCTCCCCCTCCCTCCGAGCCTTCTGGGCTGGTCCCTTCATCTTTCCACACTCCATTTTCAACACAGGGCTAGCAAAACCTGGGTGAAAGGCTTGAGGTCCTTGGAGAAAAGGTGCCTTATAAAGTTCTGCCACCCTGAGTAATACCTAACCAGGGCCGGGTTGAGCCATTCCGGCGCCCAGGGCAGACAGTTTATTTGCACCCAGGGTTGGGGGAGGGTGCATGGGCGGCCTCGCCTCCGCGCCAGTGCATGGGGGAGGGCGCATGTGCGGCCCCGCCCCCGCCCAACACATGGGGGAGGGCGCGCGGAGCTGGGGGTGGCAGGACGCACGTGCCTGGCCTGGCCCAGTGCAGCTACTGCCGCTGGCATGCAGCCCAGGGCCGCCCGGGGTGGTCCGAGCCTGGCCATGCAAGGCCCTGTGACCGCGGGAGGAAGGGTGCTGCTGGCCAGCGCTGCGAGGGTTAACGCGGCCCCCGCCCCGCGATCCGGGAGGTTGGTGCCCCGGGAAGCTGCCCGGCTAGCCCATGCCTTAATCCAGCCCTGTACCTAACTCCACACTCAAGCCCATTTGAGGCTGAGGTTGCGAGTTGGTTCCAATCCAGCTGGAAGTGACTGAAAGCTATTACCATCAGATGGCTGTTCGGTGCTGTCCTCCCCAGCACTGGTAGTGGGAAACATTAGCACAGAAATCTCAAGTGGCTTGGTTTGGGTGGTCTCAATGGAATCCTAAAGGGGGTGGGGGGCTAGGGAATGAACCCCCGTCTCACCTCTAGGCCGTGCGTTGCACTGCGGCACAAGTGGTTGTGCCAGGACACTGTGCACCAAACAGGCGGAGCAGGTCAAGACGCATGCTGGGGTGAAATGTGGCCCCCTCTGAAATCAACAGATGCCTTCCCTGTGGCGTTAACAGGGTCACATTTACAAGAGAGCACCGGGCTCTTATAGGATATGCTTTTTGCCTATAGTTCATGAAGCACTTTACACAGGAAACGGGGGATCCTGGTTTTGAAGATGGGGAAACTGAGGCACAAAGCAGGGCAAAGACTTGCCCATGGTCACCAGCCAAGTTAGAAACAGAGCTCAGGTCTTTCTAAATCAGTGCTCTCTGCTGCCTTCCATGCTGATCACCACGCTGATGGCCACTGACAACCTAGTCTGCTCTTCTGCTCCGCCCACGGGCCCCCCGGGGTGTAGATACACCGTTGATAGCGCAAAGGAGGGGGTGTTTGAGAAACACACCAGTGTCGACACAAGCCTTGGCAATGGGCTAATGAATCAGGGTTTCAGCAAACCGGGCCAAGTTTTCCCCATAGACAAGGAGAATGGAAACCCAGGAGAGTCACGAGAACTGGAAGATGCCACTAAGTTCCCTGGCCCAGTGGCTAACCTTGCAGGATTTGGGCTCTGTGGTTGGAGAGGGATGGGGCTGGGGACAGTCAGGTATAAGAACGGGCCAGGAATGAGCATAAAACGCACAAGGGGTTTCCTCTGCTCTGGGGCTCAGCCACTGCTAAGAGCATTCATCATCTGCTGCTCAGGGCAGGCCAAAGCTAAATGAGGTGCAGCTGCATCAACACAGCCAGGGGCCCGATCCTGTGGCTGTTGAAACTAATGGGAGTTTTGACACTGATTCCACCGGGGATAGAACTGAACAGACTGTAGTTCAGGCCTAATCCAGCTGAAGCCAACAGGAGCGCTTTCATTAATTTCAGTAGGACCTGGAGTGGGGTCAAGTGCCTTTGCAGAATTGTTAGGACTATAATGGACTGTCCCTTTTGCTGCTCAAATGCACCAATCCCCCTAGTTTTAATCTATTAAAATAATTTACCAAAAGGCGGATTTCCCTGGCAGAGGGAACTTATAAAAATAAACCGTTTTGCAATAAACTGAAGAAGTTACAAGTAAATAAGTTGTCAAACTGTTTATTTTGAGTTACATTAATGGGATTTTAGGTAGTTTTCCAAATAACAGTCATAAAATGGTTTTAATCGCAATATTGTAAAGTGTCCACAGGATGAGTTGTTTAAATAAAATCCAGCCACACGATATTTTTAGTAAGTTAAAGTCAAACGGGTCAGAACCTGGGATTTTTGGAGGGTTGGTTTTTGTTTTGTTTTGTTTTGTTTCAAGTTAGGAAAATTATGTTCACAAAGCAAAACTTCATACAAATATAATCAGGTGGTGCACATCTGCAAATTATTTTCATGTCTCCAGGGACTGGAAAAAACCCTAAGTGAGACCAGCATTCCTCTATATATTTTGCCTTGACAGCTCAGGAAGAAAATTGCCAAAAACCAGAGTTAGAGCTCTGGGCTGGCGTGGGAAAGTTGGTTTAGTGAGAAATTTGCCCCGGGCTATTTAAATAAAAACAGGCGTTTTAATGGCAAATGCCTGTTAAACACAAGCAGCAACTGGTGTGTCTCTTTCTTCATGTCACTTCCATCGCTTGATCATCCTGTTCAATATTTTGCACTTAGACATTTGGGGCAATAAAAATAGGAACGAAAAGGCAGACATCAAACTGGATTTTACTTCCTTTTCCCAAGTCACGCTTAGCTCTGCATTCTTCTGCCTGCTGTCGTTTGAAACCACAAGCAATGCAGAGTGCTTTATGAGCCTTATGATCACCCCCACACCCCACGCCCCCACACACAGAGTAAGCTGTTAAATATAATCTGGGTAAATTATCCTGGGAAGTCTACACAAATGAAAATACTGGGAGTTGCTTACATAGGGGCTGCCAATGTGAAAGAATCTTAGCCAAAGTTGCCCTGTAATGGGCCTAGGAGAAATGTGGCAGAATTTGTCGGAACGATCTAAGTCAGTGATGGGCAACCTAGGCTAGAGAATGGCCATTCTTCATCACAGTGTGCTGCAAGACTGTTGTTACCAAGACAGTCAGCCTCTAGGGACCGCGGGGGGTGCCGATTGACCCATCGCAGCCCTGCGATTGGATGCAGCGGGAGCGCCCGGCGCTCACAGTCCGTGTTGTGGGCCACCCGCCCGCACCTCACTCCACGGGCCCTGGCTTTACATGCGTGTCACTTGAGTAACACCAGTAGGAAAATACCCACGTGGACAGACACCCGGGCAACCCTGCATGGGGACCACAGAAAATAAAACGTCTCACGGGCCACACACAGAACGCCGATGGGTCACAGGGTGCGCACCACTGAGCTAAGTCCCGTGGCGTTGTTTTTTTAAAAGAGACGACCGGTGGGTTTGGTAGGCACAGTCATGGGATGAATTATACTGTTCACGCTAGGCCTCATCAGTACCCATTACTAAAAAGTCTCAGAGGGGAAACCATGTGAGTCTGCACAAACAGCGAGGCGTCAAAACCCCATTTATTCAGGCAGAGGCCGTCGTGGGTAAAAACCACGTTGCCAGATACCTCTGAGGAAGACCTTTTTATCCAGAAAAGCTTATGCCCACATAAATCAGTGTTTAAAAAGACACTGAACGCCGGTTTCCTTGGATAATTCCTCCTTACTCCATCGTTGAGAGAAGTCCTTGCCCTGAGGAAGAAAAACATGGCCAAAGGGGTGAATGTCTGGCAAAACTCCCTGCCCCTACTCTCCCTCTTTCTGCAGACAATCGCGGGAGGTGAAGGGACGGGTGGGCGTAGCATATCATTACATTTTTTATACTTAGGGCTGTATTGTGACTGTGCCATGGCCTGTGTCGGGGTGGGGTTGGCTCTTGCAAAGGGCTCTGCTCTGTTCCAGCATGAGTCCCCTGAGGCATTCTGGGCGATGCAGCCAGATTAGCCTGTGGGGCTGCACACCCCTGAGAAGAGGCCAGGATGCTGGGTGCACCGTGTGGACACCCCCTTTCCATAGGGTTGCCAGATGGCTTAACAAAAAATATTGAACACACCCCTCCATAAAAAAAACCAAAAAAAAAAACCCAGGAAAAAATTCTGTTGAGAAAAAAAAAAAAGAGGGAGACCAAAGTTGTTGAGCAAAAAACAACAACAACATAAAAGGGGGAGACCAATGTTGTTAAGCAAAAGCAAAAAAAAAAAAGGGGGGGGCACTGTGCCTTTAAATGGCCCCACACTCCTCGTTTTCCCGCCCTCACCAGATGTGGCAGGGGGAAATTGTCCCCTCCGGGCTTCCATCTCAGGTGAAAACCTGGATAACATGTCTGGTATTTTCTGGGTTTTTTTTACCAGACGGGGGACCCGAAAAACGGACAGTCTAAGCAAAAACCGGACACTGGGCAACCCTACTTCTCCAGGTCAGCTGTGATGCTCAGTGCACAGAGTGGTCAGGGGATAGCCCCTGCCCACCTCTATGAGGAAGCCGCGTACGCTTGTGTGTGATTGTAGGGTTGCTCCTGGTTCCTGAGCCGCATGTGTGGGTTTGTTATTGTAGGGTTGCTCCCAAAGGCCATTTTTCCATGTGTAAAACGGGGATAATAACAGTTCCCTAAGTAATTGGTGGCAGGGGCCAGGCTAGTGGTTCCATGGTGTACAGCGATGAACGTCACGGCAGTATTTAGAGACCCCGGGATAGAAGGTGCCATGGAGGTTCAAGTTCGTTACTAGCAAGCGTATGTTGGGTTTCAAATAACTCGCCTTCAGCTCAGCAGAAAAAGGGGAGAGCAGGTGCTTTTCAGCCATCGCTGCAATAGGTCCCTTACTTCTCTGCACCGCTCGCTGCTTCTCAGTTACACCAATAAAAAGATGGAAACAGTCGCTGTTGTGTAAACAGAGGCAGAGATCGGTCGCGCTAGCAGTGTGAACTGTGCATCGGAAGAAGGTCATGGGGGAGTGTTTCTTCCATGACTCTAGGGTCACCTCCTTTTCTAAAAACACCTTCTGCATGCACCCCGCCTTCCTCCCACCCCACTACAGGGCTATGCAGTGAAATTGGGGATGTGTTTTGAAGGAGTTTGGTAGAAAATTAGAGGCCCCTCCAAGCGATTTCTTGAGCAGTGTGTGGAGACAGGTCTCTACCAACTTTGTCTTGCTTATGCTGGTAGAGAAGGGATCAGTCTGGGAGTCAAGAGACCTGTGTGTGGGGGGAGGGGGGGGGGGGGTCTGTGCCCAGCTCTGCCACTTCCTTTTTTTGTGACTTGGTAAAGTCACCTATCCTCTGGGCCTCAGTTTGCCCCTGTGAGTTATATTTTTGGAACAGGGAAACCAAGAGAGTGTTTATATTTCTGAGCAATCGCCCCCATGCTTCAGGGCATCAGCTGCTGATTCACAGGGTTCAGAAGGAATATTGCCCCGCTAGATTAGCAAGTTAGCAACACCCATTATGCTTTTCTCCCAACCTTCTGCTGAAGACAGATACTAATTCAGATGAGCCCTGGGTCTGTGCCAATGTGGCCTTTCCTCCGTCCCCGCATCAGAGCGCTGCCTTCACTTCCTCATAGTTGCTAGTTGCATGCCCCTGTTTGGGTGTAGACCTGCTTTGGAGAGTTGCTGGGCTGGTGCTACTGGACCTTTGCTAAACCTTTGCTCTGGCTCCACTGGGAATCAGCTGCTGAGGCCAGGTCAACCCTCTGCGAGGAAATTCGACCTAAGATTCGCAACTCCAGCAGCAAGAATAGCATAGCTGGAGTCAATGTACCTTAAGTTGAATTTCTGCGGTGTCCCCACTGTGGGAGGTCGACTTCCGTCCAGTTGCCTTCCTCCTCATGACTCTGTGGAGTACTGGGATCGATGGGGTGGGTCTCATCGGCGTTCGATTTAGTGGGTCCTTGCTAGACCCGCTAAATCAAATGCCGGAAAATTGATCTCCAGAGTGTCGATCTCGGGGCAAGTGTAGACCTGGCCTCAGAGCTCAGGGGGAGCTCTCTGAGGTGGGACTCATGCACAGCTTGTGTACAGAGTGAAAAGTAGATGCTGGGGGTGGGACTTTGCGGAAGCCCTGGCCGCTCCCAGGACAAGGCCAAGAAAACTTTCCCAGAGACCGCCAGCCAAGCCATTAGATCAGAGCCTTGGCCTTTCCACGGAAGGCAACGAAACCAGCAAATCCGGCCCCAGCTCCGTTGGGTTTTCAGGTGCCGTCAGAGACTCTCTGCTGACCCTCCACAAGGGCCAGCCTGGGAGCCGTGCTGGGGAGGGGTATCCAGCATGGCAGGAGCTGGGCATGGGGGAGTTTCAGCCTTCCTCCTTTACCCCCCCTCGCTAAAGGACAGTTGGGGGATGGGAGACTCGGGCTGGGGCAGTCCTGGACAGAAGGGGGAGCGCCCCCCCCAGCCTCTTTCACCTGCCTGGTGATTCTGTCTCTTTCTGTATGGTTTGATGAGAAGCAATCCCATTCCAAGCATGTCCCATTTTCCTGCCACAGCCAAATCGTGACCTTGCTTTAAGTTATGATAAGAGGAAGCTGCCTACCGAATGTGCTGGTCCTTGCTCTTACTGTTTAGGAGGAGTTCTTGAACAAACAGACACACACACAGACAGACAGATGCTCTCTGATATCGTGGCTGGGTCTTTTCTCTCCCTAGCTATTTCTTGGCAGTGTTTGCTCTCTCTCCACCTGTCTTAATTTCTCCTTCTCCTCCCCTTCTATCCCTTCCGCTCCTGCTCCTCAGGACTTTTTGGCTAGATGAGAAGTACTGGCTCAGCTCTTACGTAATAGTTACTTTTAAAAAATACAGCTACTTGAAAATCGTTGCTGGCAGCAGCAAAAAAACCAAAAAACAACTGTGTTTGATTTCATGCCATACATGTCTAGGCATGTAGCATATACTGCATATTTCTAGATTGTGAAGAAAAGAAATACAGCTTAGTCATGCAGGCATGATCACAACTAAATTCTACTTCAAATGTGCTGCATGAATGTAACATACATCTTCCCTGGCAGCAGTTTTGACGGTCAAGAAATATGTCAAAAAATCTCTGAAGGGTAGCCACGTTAGTCAATAAGTTCAAAAACAATGAATGGTCCTGTGGCACCGTAGGCCATGTCTACACTACATGGAAGAGCAACACAGCTGAGGTTGATCTTCCAGAGTTCAATTTAGTGGGTCTAGTATAGACCTGCTAAATCGAGCTCAGAGGGTACCCCTGACGGCAACGGTACTCCTGCGCCTCATGAGGAGTAAGAGAACCCAACAGGAGCATTTGCTCCCATAGACCTTCCGCTCTGTGGATGGTGGGGAAATGCAATTTAAGATACGTCAGTTCCAGTGACGTAATTAACGTAGCTGGAGTTGCGTATCTTAAGTCAACCTTCTGCTGCAGTGTAGAACAGGCCTTAGTGACTCATCAAAATGTATAGAGAGAGTCTTGAGCTTTTGTGGGCAAAACCCCCTTCATCAGATGAATAAGTAACATGTAGTATTACATGGATATTTTGCTATTCATTTATTTATTTTTAAGGCAGTTTATTTTTCCAGAAAAGAGTGCTATTGGAAATTCAGAAATATATATTCTAGCTCATGCATGTGCTTTACAAAAAAAAAAAAGCACTGGGTACATCTACACAGCAGCATTATTTCGGAATAACTGATGTTATTCTGAAATAACAAAGCGCGTGTCTACACGACAAGCCTTTGGGTACGTCTAGACGACAGGCTTTTGTCGACAGAAGCTTTGTCGACAGATACTGTCGACAAAGCTTCTGTCGACAAAGAGTGTCTAGACTACATTCAGTTCTGTCGACAAAGCAAGTTGCTTTGTCGACAAAACCCTGTAGTCTAGACACAACCCTAGATGCAATAACACCTTCTGTCGACAAAAGGCGTTATGCCTCGTAAAATGAGGTTTACCAGCGTCGACAAAACTGCTGAGTTCTGTCGACGTTATGTCGACAGAACTCAGCGGTAATGTAGACGCA
This sequence comes from Pelodiscus sinensis, assembly GCF_052426305.1. Lineage (NCBI taxonomy): Eukaryota > Metazoa > Chordata > Testudines > Trionychidae > Pelodiscus > Pelodiscus sinensis. Next base: position 20,643,534 of record NC_143074.1, on the reverse strand, counting down.
GGTATAGTTTTGTCGATAAAAGTCCACTTTTGTCGACAAAACTCTAGTCTAGACACACCCTTTATTTCACAATAATGTCGAGATGGAGAACTTCTTATTCTGACTCCTATAACTCTCATTTCACGAGGAGTAAGGGAAGTGGAAGGAAAAGTGCTCTTCCTTCAACTTTCTGCTAGCGTTGCCAGGTGTCTGGTTTTGAACCGGACAGTCCAGTATTTGAGGGTTCTGTCCAGGAAAAAAATTAAGAAAATACCGGACATATAAAATGTCCAGTATTTTCTAATGAGGTAAGTTTTATTATTATTATTAGGAGTATCGGTATCTAGCTGCAAAGTGCCTGACTGGTAGATACGCTCATGCTGCATGAGCATGTCTACCAGCCAGGCAGTACGCAACTACGCAAAGGGGGGCGCGGGGCTGGGGTGGGGAGAATCCCTGGGGCGGATTCGCTCGTGCGGGACGGGCTGCGCCCTGCGATCTGTATGTTGAATCAGTCCCGCTTCCCGCCTGCCAATTCTTTCTCCCTCCCTCCCGCCCCGATCTCCCCGTTTCCCCGACCTATTCCTGGCCAGCCCTGCTTCCCGTCGGCCAGTCCCTCCCCGATTTCCCCCGGCCAGCACCGCTCCCCCTGACCAGCCCTGCTTTCCGCTGGCCAGCCAGTTTTCCCCCACTCCTCCTCCCGATCTTCCCTGGCCAGCTCCGCTCCCCCAGACCCTCTCCTGGCCAGAGTTGCTTCCTGCCGGCCAGTTCCCTTCCCGATCTCACCCAGCCAGCCCTGCTGCCCCTGACACACCCCGGCTAGCTCTGCTTCTCTCCAGCTGGTTTCCCCCAACACACACATCCTCCCAGGGGCGGATGAGAGTGCCGCAGGGCCCCGGGCAGCACAATTTTGCGGGGCCCCCCTTTGACAGGGCGCATGCGCAGGGCTTCTGCAAGCGCGGGGTCCGGGGCAGCCTCCCCGCTCACCCTGCCCCAAATCCACCGCTGCATCCCCCCGGCCAGCCCCGCTCCCCTCCCGACTGTCTCCCCCTCCCATTTGAGATCAAGTGTGTCCGATATTTTTTTTGAAGCCATCTGGTAACCTCTTCCCGCTGTGTAGACAGCGCCTAAGCTGAGTTAACCTACTTGGATTTAAGCCATGCAATTGACGCAGCTGAAGTTGCGTAAGCTTCTTTCGACTTTAGCCCTGCTGTGTAGACGTACCCTAAGAGGTTTGGTTTTGTTTGTTATGTAGATTACTTAAAGGCCATTTTAGTTAATAGGGAAGCTTGCCAGAGTAGATTGGATGCCAGCTTGTTACTAAGAGCAATGAGTATTTAAGATTTAGGAGCCTTTATGTAGCACGACAGCTGGTTAGAATGTTCATTTGCCATTTTTCCAGTGAAAATGGCCTTTTTTCACCCCTCCCATACAAAACCTTTTCTTTCTGTTTAAATTCTCTCTTTCTCAAAGAAAAAAAGAAAACCTGAAATGATTCAGTTGAAAACCTGGAGGATTCGAAAAGGAATGAAAGGTTTCCTTTTCAACAAAAAGGCTATTTTTTGTGAATCAATAAAGGGAACATTTCAAGAGAAACGAACGGAGAAATGTTTGCTTCTTTTGAAATGGATGGGGAGGGGGAGCGGGACTGCTTTGCATTCTCTAAGCCGTGCAATGTGGTACGTTTGGCTTCAGTTGGGACCCCCCTGCTCCTTCTGCTTTGACCAAACTCCGGTTGATGCTGATGTAGGTAAAATCCGGCCCCTTTCTCTTGAGCCTTGGAGAATAGAACTCCGGAACACCCTGCCTTTTGTGCTGTACACACTTGCAAGGGGGTGACTGCCTTGATCTGTTACTCTGCATGTCCCCTTCCCTCAGGCCGTACTGAGGGCTCTCCGTGATACTGGGTACGGCCCCTCCTCACGGAGGTCTGTCTGAACCTGCATGGTAGGACGGACAGTCTGGGGGAGGGCAGGGGGAGTACGTGGGGCTTGAGGGGGGAGGGCTGTGTGAGTGGCAAGTATCCTTCCTCCAGATATCCAGCCGAACAGTAGCCCAGGACTTTCCAGAGAGCAGGGGCAGAGCCACAAGATGCCCCGAGCCAATGCTGAGGCATCAGGCCATCCCCCAGATACGTCCATTTTCTCCTTGGCATATTCCTGAGTGCTGTGTTGAGTTGGGGGGGCACCATTGGGCTGGTGGGCTGGGCCTTCCCATGGTGAGGTCATCTTTTTGCCTGGACAGGAGGTCCCAGTGGCAGCCGCAGAGAGTGGCTGGATATTTTCCCGCCAGGGCCCTGTGTGGTCTAGCGCCATTAAATCACCCTGAGGAATTCACAGGGGCCGATTCAGGTGACGGGGCCTCGAAGCCCTGCCAAAGCCCTGTGCCCACACTGCTGCAAACCCAGCCTGTGAAAAGACTCGCTGCCGGAGAGAGCTTCCCTCCCATTTCTGACCTCAGAGCCTCGGTGCAAAAACACGGCCTGGAGAGAGGCCAAAAATAATAGCCAATTCCTTCTACTCCCTTCCTTCCCATGCAGACCACATTATCAAATTAGCTTCGGCCTGGAATCAAAGTCCAGCCTGCGAAATCCAGCACCAGGAGAAAGCAGCTGAAAGATGCCGTTTCCTTTCGGCGCAGCCTGACGAGGGGAGGCCGAAAGGTGTAAGATCTAATAATAAGCTTGCATGTTGGACGGCACTTTACTACATGCACTCTGGTTTCTGTGAAGGCCACGGCTATGCTGCCCTAGTCGGAAATTGCAAAAACATACGGGACTTCCCCAGAAGGGTAGAACTAAGTCTGAGTTAGACCGAGAATGAAACAAAGCAACTGCTAGACTGATGGTATTTTTTAGAGTATTCACTGTGTCAGACAATCTCTAAGTGTAACTGTCACCAGGCAGATGTGAACCTGGGATGTCGGGAGTTTAGTGCGGGTGCCTTTGCCACTGGAGTGATAAAGCCAGCTGACACTCAGCTTAGACTGTAGCGCTCCCTTGTTCTTATCTCTCACTGTACGTGGTCTCAGTGCCATGCCATGGGATAGTGACCCACACAAGGTGTGTGGGTTACATAAACAAAAGATTAAATGGACCCACATCAGACATCGAGCATGGCAGCATCCAAAAGCCAGCGTGGGGGGCACTGTAACCTCCCTGGGCACACCCTGTTGGACTTGCAAGTTGCCATTCTCAGCCAGAAAAACTTCAAAGGCAGACTGCAGAGAGAAACTGATGAGCTGGAATTCATATGCAAATATGACACCCTGAACCAAGGTCTATTCTAAATAAACACAGGGAGTGGTTCTCCCATTACAATAGGTAATGTCCCATTCGAGTACTCTCATCTTCTCACCACGGTTGGAGATGAGCCAAGTCCTTTCTGATTTAATTAGCCGTGATGTCACACTCCCATCTCTGTATCTTTGTTTTCTTTCTTTTGTTTTCTCTTCAGCATCTGAGGAAGGGAGTTGTAGCTCATGAAAGCTAATGCCCTAATATCCCCATCAACTTGTTAGTCTTTAAAGTGCCACTGGACTCATTGTTTTAGGTGGTATTTGGCTTCATCTCTAGATTCCTTAAGTGCCGACAGCCTCGCCTGAACCTTATGCAAAACCGGTGGTTTGGTGGCTTCTGCTCAGCAGCCTGGAACCACAGAGTTGATCTATATTTTTGTTTGGGTGTGTAGATCGCAGCCTCCCTCAGCCCCACTGGAAGCACAAGGGCACGGCCCCCGTTTATCCGACGGAGAAGCTAAGTGACTTCCTTGGGGTGTGTGTAGACTACATGCCTCCGTCGATGGAGGCATGTAGATTAGACAGATAGGCAAAGGGAAATGAAGCCGCGATTTAAATAATCGCGGCTTCATTTAAATTTACATGGCTGCCGCTCTGAGCCGACAAACAGCTGATCAGCTGTTTGTCGGCTCCGCGCGCTAGTCTGGACGCGCCGCGCCGACCTGAAAGCCTTTTATCGACATCCCCCTTATGCCTCGTAGGACGAGGTTTACAGGGGATGTCGATAAAAGGCTTTCATTTCGACAGGGGAGCGTCCAGACTAGCGCCCGGAGCCGACAAACAGCTAATCAGCTGTTTGTCGGCTCAGCGTGGCAGCCATGTACATTTAAATGAAGCCGCGATTATTTTAATTGCGGCTTCATTTCCCTTTTTCGAATACACAAATCTACATGCCTCCATCGACGGAGCCATGTAGTCTAGACGTACCCTTGGTGAGTCAGTTCCAAAGTGGCGGCTGGAACGCCGGAGTCCTGCCTCCCAACCCCGGGGAGCCGGAAGGAGGAAGATTTTCCTTGCTGCTCCCATCCAGAGTCTCATTTCATTCTGAAACCAAGCATTTCAGCCACCGTTGGATTTTGTCAGCATGAGTCGAGTTGGTGAAATATCCCCTCTTCAGTGGCTCACCGGAGACGTCTTCTTTGTGGCCTGTTTAGTGACCTGGAACGTGCCAGCAGTCCCTTCCGCGGCTGCTAAATCCAGGCCGGGGCGTAGGGCGCCCCCTCTCCGTTCCCCTGTGTGGCAGGGCGTGCCTGTCCTGCAGCATTCCCTGCTGGCCAGGTGTGGCTCTGCCACTCGCTACCTCAGTTTCCCCTTCGCTCAGGCTCCTCAAAGACAAAGCCCCTCCTTGAGGGTCGGTTTATTAATATAAATGCACAGTAAAGTCTCTCCTAGCCTGGTCTCGCACTGGGTACGGCCCCTCCTCCCTGAGGTCTGTCTAGCCTCAAGTTTCCAAGGTGGCCCCAGCTTTTTTGGCCAGCCTCGGCTCTGCTCTGTGTCTCCCTTCTGCCTGCCCCCTCATCTGAATGGCCACTCTCAGGACTTCCTCCCTCGGGCCTAGCTCTGCTCTGTGTCACTGCAGCCGCTCCCCGGCCTTTCTACCTGCAGTTTTTCCACATGCTCCCAGGGCCCAACTGGGCCTCAGAACCCTTCCCCGGCTGAGGCCTCGGTCAGGAGCTTTGTTCTCTTTGCAGCCCCTGCCACAGCTGCGCCTCGCAGCTCCCTCCCCTCCTGAGCCGACCTTCTCCTTCCCCTGCTGCTGTCCGCCCCTTTGTAAGGCCCAGCTGTTTTCTCTAAAGCCCTCGCCACCTGTGAGGGGGCCACGGTCCCATTCAGTGTCACCGGTGTGACCGGAGCACGGTATCGTCAGCGCCCCAGCCCAGGCCCGGCTCAAAGACGTGGGGTTTTGGAGCCCGTCCCAGGAAGGCTTTTTTGCCCAGCCCAGACTTTGCTCTCTCTCCCCCTTCCGCCTGCCCTCTCACCTGAATCGCCACTCTCAGGCCTTAGGGTTGCCACATGGTTTCTGAAAAAAAACCGAACAAATAAAAAAAAAAGGACCCGAGAGTTGTTAAACAAACAAACAAACAAACAAAACCTAGCATGGCCCCTTTAAGAAATGCTTTGCTTTTTGGCCCTAAAAGGCTGCTGGCGCCCGCCCACTATCTTGCCTCCCTGCGCCAGGCTGCATAGCTCCCCTGAGGAACCCGGAAAGCACCCGGGATTTTCACCTCCTGGCTGGGAAAAAATCAGAAAATACCAGACATTTTAGGTGTCCGGTATTTCCCGAATTTTTTTTACCGGATAGAAGGCGAAAATACCGGATTATCTGGTTCAATTCCGGACACCTGGCAACCCTATCAGGAATTCCTCCCTCTGGCCTAGCTCTGCTCTGTATCACTGCAGCAGCTCCCTGGCCTTTCTACCTGCAGTTTTTTCCTCATGCTCCCCATCTCAGACCCCGACACTAGGCCTCTGGCTCCCACTCCCACCCCTCTAGCCACTAGGCCTCATCCAGCACCCAGATTCTGGGAGACAACGGAGCTTGCGCCAGTGGAGAAGCTGGCTGCCAGTGTAAGGCCTGTAGGATTCCCTGGCTTTTAGGGATTCAGGACGGACCACGAATGTTGTCCACGTGCGGTTCTTTCCCCCAAAGTCTGAGGGTTGTTCAGGGTGTCCTTGGATGGCTGGGCATCAAACTTCCCAGAGCAACACCCGCAAACTTCCCAGAGCAAACATGTTCTTCTGTGGATGGTGTTTATGATGTTTACTAAAGACATGAAAGGCAATTCTTCGCCTAACGCTCTTGTGTATAACCATGGGCTTCTGAGTACACACCAGCCTTGCTGTTTTATTGTTGAAGACCCCAAGGCACCTGGACCTGCTCTGGCTCTGCATTTAGACCTGTGGAGTGGAGGTAATTTTATTGCCATGCTCTACTGTCTATAAACTCTATGGCTGTGTCTAGATTGGTCAGTTTTTCCGGAAAATCAGCTGCTTTTCCGGAAAAACTTGCCAGCTGTCTACACTGGCCGCTTGAATTTCCGCAAGAGCACTGACGTTCTACTGTAAGAAATCAGTGCTTCTTGCGGAAATACTATGCTGCTCCCGTTCAGGCAAAAGTCCCTTTTGTGCAAAGCTTTTGCGCAAAAGGGCCAGTGTAGACAGCTCAGATTTGTTTTGCGCAAAAAAGCCCCGATCGCGAAAATGGCAATTGGAGCTTTTTTGCGGAAAAGCGCATCTAGATTGGCACAGACGCTTTTCCACAAAAAGTGCTTTTGCGGAAAAGCGTCCGTGCCAATCTAGACGCGCTTTTCCGAAAATGCGTTTAACGGAAAACTTTTCCGTTAAAAGCATTTCTGGAAAATCATGCCAGTCTAGACGTAGCCTATGTGATCCTGATGGATTTAACAATGTTTCTCTGGGAAGCACCTATCTTGTGCTGGCAGTTATATGCATGAGGGACTAGAGAGGATAAATCAGAAGATCCAGAGCTCTGAAGAATCAGGATTCCGATGTATGTCACAAATTATCTCACCGAATGTCGCATAACGGTGTGATCATGGTGGATAGGAGCAATGAATGGCAGGCAAGGGGCGGGGGACAGCAAAAAAAAACCTGGTTTGGAGACACATGCAAAAGCAGTGGGGGCAGGGAGGCAGAGGGAAGTGAAACAAGCTGGAGTTTAGCCAGGAGCCTGTGGCTAACACCTAGATCTGGCCAAGGCCTTGTGCACAACGATTGTGCGCCAGGGTGTGATGTTGCTATCTCTGTTGGTGTCTGTGATCTTAACAGCACCTCGACAATACCACATCAAAAGCTCCGGCACCTGCCCCTGTTGTTTCTGTAGCTACTTATCAGGAAGTTCTCTCTTCTAACAACAAAGAAAAATGTTAAAATCCCAGTGACTCAAGGGACTTATTTGGTTAGATACTGAAGACTTAAATGGTGCCTAATGGCAAGCAATGATACTTACCCTGTTGCGGATAGGTCTGGAAAAGGCCTCCATGCACTGGGAACAGGTATGAGAGCGAGATGAAAATGGACGCTGCTTTCTCAGTACAGGCGACCGTCGCCTGTTCTTCCAGGGACAGGCGACAGCAACAACACATCAAAGTCTGTCTGAGCAGAGAGAGTAAACAGGAAAGGGGAAGAAGACAAACATAGCTACTCACAATTGTCAAAAGGAGAAAAACGTCAGGCTCTCCAGGAAAGAGGGGATTAGTGACCACAGAATTTCAGCTGGCCAAGTGCCCCACTGCTGTGGTGACCGAAGGACCCACAAGCTACAACGAGCATGAAATATACCACGGCTGGGAAACAGCCTCGGATGCAGATCATAACCTCGCTGTCAGGGCTTTCGAGCCCACAGGCACTTTCTCTGCCATTTATGCACTCGGATGGGTTGGGAGCGGCCGTCCTGGGGTTGGACACTGCTCCCTTGGGATGAGACTCAGGCTACATGTGAATAGCTCCTATTGATTCCAGCAGGAATGACTCATATCCTGCAGGGGGATAACCAGGCCCCGGACTTTGGGAGGAAGGGTCCTAAGAAGAAAACGCAGAATATGGCTGGAAATCCCCATGCATGTCATGGAGTCATAGACCCATCGGGTTGGAAGAGACCTCAGGAGTCATCGAGTCCAACCCCCTGCCCAAAGCAGGACCAACCCCAACTCCATCATCCCAGCCAGGGCTCTGTCAAGCCGGGACTTAAACACCTCCAGGGATGGAGATTCCACCCCCTCCCTAGGGAACCCATCCCAGCGCTTCACCCCCCTCCTAGGAAATAGTTTTTCCTAATAGCCAACCTAGACCTCCCCCACTGCAACTTGAGACCATTGCTCCTTACTCTGTAATCTGCCACCACTGAGAACAGCCTCTCTCCATTCTCTTAGGAACCCCCCTTCAGGAAGTTGAAGGCTGCTCTCAAATCCCCCCTCACTCTTCTCTTCTGCAGACTAAACAAATCCAAATCTCCCAGCCACTCCTCATAAGTCATGTGCTCCAGCCCCCTAGTCATTTTTGTTGCCCTTCGCTGGACTCCCTCCACTGTGTCCACACCCTTTCTATAATGGGGGGCCCAGAATTGGATGCAGTACTTCAGACGTAGCCTCACCAGTGCCAAATAAAGGGGAATAAGCACTTTCTAGATCAGCTGGCAATGTTCCTACTAACACACTCCAATAGGTCGTTAGCCTTCTTGGCTACATGGGCACATTGTTGACTTCTATCCAGTTCTTTGCTCTTACCTGTTATTTGTCTATGTTACTTATGCCTGACCCGCTGTCCTGGAGCATGTCAGCCCCTCACAATCATTCCTGTATTTATCCTCAGAACAACTCTGTGCCACAGGTCAGGGCTGTGATCCACATTTATCGTAGGGAAACTGAGGCCCAGAGAGATTCAAGGCGTGTCTCCATTACAGATGCCACCACAGCCCAGCACTGGCGTTGCGGCTGTGTCTCCTAGCAACGCAGTGTAGATGCTTCCTGCAGCGCCAGAAGGAATTTTTCCATCGCTGTAATTAGTCCATCTCTGATCCATCTCCATTACATCTGCACTGTGGTTTAGGTTCAGTGTTCTCTGTAAGCGGGGTGCTTGTGCGGCTGCTCAGGAGGGATTCAAATGCTGCCCAGCTGATTAGCAGAGCACCCGCACCTAGGTTTTTCTTCCAAGTGCTGGTGCACAATTGCACATGCTTCGGTGCACATAACAAAATTTATTCCGCCCACGGATGGAAAAATCTGCCCATGGATGGAAAAGATTAGAAGGAACATTGCTTAGGTTGACCAAATGACAGCGCTCAGTGGGGTAAATTCTTCACACACCTGGGTGAGGTGGTTAGGGGATCTTTTTCAGGGTAAACCAGACCTAAGTGACTTGCCCAAGCTCACACAGCTGTTAGCTGAACCCGGCTCACTCAGTAACGCTGTTACCATAGGACCAGTTGTCCTTTCTCTTCTCTAGGGCTGGAGTAGAAACAGCTTCTTGTGGCTCAGTGGCTAGGTGACTGCTCTTTCCCTGAACTACAGGCCCACCTCATATTCCTGCCAGAAAAGGAAAGGCAACGATACCCTGTCAATTGACTGCATTGGGCTGGCCTAGGTGAAGACAGGATCAGCATAGGCCTCATGGAGCACGACAAATAGACTCTCAGAATCACGCGACCTCGAGAGGCCATCTTGTCCAGTCCCCTGTGCTCATGGCAGGATTACATTAACTAGACTAGTGGTTTTCAAACTGTGAGTGGGGACCCCAAAGTAGGTCACAACCCCATTTTAATGGGGTCACCGCTGTTGGCAATAGACTTGTTGGGGCCCAAATCTGAGCCCCACCATCCAGGACCAAAACCTGAGTCTGGCTGCCCGGGGCCAAAGCAGAAGCAGGAGAGCTTCAACGCTAGGTCACGTAATCATTTTTGTCGTCAAGAAGGGGGTCACAGTGCTATTAAGTTTGAGACCTGCAGAGACTTGTGGCCTAGACAATCCGGGACAGTAACTGTCGAACTGGCTCCTTAAAATCTCCCAAGATGAAAATTCCACATCCTCCCTAGGCAATTTATTCCACCTTGACAGGAAATTTTTCCTAATGTCCACCCTAAACCTCCCTTGCTGCAGTATTAACCCATTGCCTCTTGTCCTATCCTCAGGTTAAGGGGAACAATTTTTTCTCCCTCTTCCTTGTAATAAACTTTTGTGTACAGGCAGTCCCCGGGTTACATGGATCCGACTGACATCGGATCCCTACTTACAAACGGGGTGAGGCAACCCCGCACTAGCTGCTTCCCCCCAGCAGACCAGGGAGACGCGAAGCTAGGGCCCCCCCAAGCAGACCAGGGAGACATGAAGCTAGCGCCTCCCCCCCCAAGCAGACCAGGGAGACATGAAGCTAGCGCCCCCCCCCCCCCAGCAGACCAGGGAGACGCGGAGTGGCTTTTCTCAGCAGACACCTCAGCTTGAGAATAAAGGACTGAGGGAAGTGAGGTGTGGGAGAATAAAACTGAGCTCTGGAGAAATGTTTGGCTAGAGTTTCCCCTACAATATGTACCAGTTCCGACTTACATACAAATTCAACTTAAGAACAAACCTACAGTCCCTATCTTGTACGTAACCCGGGGACTGCCTGTACTTGAAAACTGTTACCACATCTTCTCTGTCTGCTCCCTTCCAGATTTAACAAACCCAGTTCTTTCACTCTTCCCTCACAGGTCCTGGTTTTGAGACCTTTAATCCTTTTTGTTGCTCTTCTCTGGACTTTCTCCCATTTGTCCACCTCTTTCCTGAAACGTGGCCACACGCTCAAGATGACACACCTGACTTGATGGAGAATGTCTCCAAATGGTTGCTTGGCCACCAATGGCCTTGGACACTGTGATCCTTTAATAACGATCCTTGAAGCAGTGTGGATCTCACATGTCATGGCTCCGACCCAGCCTCCAAGCTCTGCACTTACGGGCACCACTGTTCCCTGTAATTTGAACGCTTGGGCGACCACCCAGGTTTCAAATGCTGCCCCACGGATTCGCAAAGTGCCCACAGCACCCACGACTAGCAGCATGTTTCCACGGTGGTGCACAGCTGCACAGGTCTTGGTGCCCTGAACAAAATTTATTCTTCACATGGGAGGAAAAAATGAAAAAGAACAATGAAAACAAGCCAGAGAATTACACCCTCCAGACCATACACTCGTGTGGCTAATGAACAGTGTATATGTGTAACGCACACACCTATTGGCTGTGGTGTATTGTCCCATGGAGTGGCACTTTGACCACTTACAGTGAGAGAATGAGTTTGCTCTACAGCCTGAGATGAGAGGCAGCTGGCTTTTAGCTCAAGCTGTAGAGGCTCCTGCACTAAGCTCCAGAGGTCCCAAGCTCGGTTCTGCTTGTTGGCGTTACATACGCAAAGAGAACAGAGCATTGCTGAGAGCAGGACATAGTGGGATGCTAACCCCTGTGAGGGGGATGTACCTTGGGTTGCATGGTCTTACAACAGTGACGTCTGGGCTGCTTATTAACTTTGTCACTGTGTTACTGCTGTGGCCAGAGTCGGTTTTGAATGGTGCTGTCTTGTCCGTGCTTGCTGAATGCAGGAGGGCTGGATGGCTCAGTAGCCTGGTAATGGGATTACGGGGCCTCCCGCCTCCAGGTCGACAGCTCTAATCTTGTCAGGAGGCGAAAAGTCAAATCTGGACAAAAGGCCGCCCTGCGGGGTGCTTGGTGGCTGGTCTGCGCCTCGGTGACCTCAGTCCAGTTTCTCCTGGGCCGGGGTTGACAGCACTGTCACCGCGGCTGCCATAGGCGTCCCGTGGGTCATAGTCAGAGCTGCCTTCTCAGCCCTAGTGGGACCCCTATCCCAGAAGGCAAAGAGGGGAGATGCTTCTCATGGGTAAATGGAGAGTAGGAGCTCCCCTTGCCCCAGGTTGAGACACAATATTGGAAACAATATTAGCCATTCTGGAAAATTCCTCTGTCCTGCGAGAGCGATCTTGAGTAGACATTTCCCAGAATGCAGCAGGCCTGGGGGCAAAGCCAGGAATTCTGGGTTACCCACCCCCCCAGGGAAACACAGCACAGTAATCAGTTCAGCACAATGACGTGCAAACTCAGGGCCCGCATGCAGGGTGGGGACACACAATCAGTGGGAAATGCACTGCGTTCATACCAGGCTGTGGGTTATGTCTAATTCTGCTCAGGCCTCAGCCATCAGCTGGAAAAGGGAAATTTGGTCTGAGCAAAAGAATGACTCAAAAACAGAGTTTCAGGATCAGACCCAAATGGGCAAATATAAATCAAAGTCAACCAGGACTGGAATCTTTAAAATATGCTTATTGGAAAGCCCTCCAGAAGGGTTCAAGTTGCTTGACAATGTTTCATTCACTGGCCCAAAACTAATATAAGTTCCAAGGTGAATAAAATTCACAGGGTGAGAATGAGAGAACTGGGAGTTCACTTGTTTATCCCAGCTGTGAGAAAGCTAGCAAGAAACCTGACTCAATTCTTTATAGCCCTTCATCTCTGGAAGGAAACCTCATTGTTCCAAGAAGGTTAAAGTAGGAATCCCTTTGAAATCTCTGGCAGAGCATTTTCAACCAGACTTACAGGCCTTCTCCCTGTCCATCTGGTATCTATTCCCATCCTATTTTTAAAGGTTTTATTATCTGCCTCCGTTTTTCTTGGATTGTCTGCTTTGACTTGCTTAGCTCCGCCGCATGGACTTGTGACCGATGGGGTGAACTGCACTCAGGGATTGAAATGACTTGATTTACTGCTTGGAGGCAGCTAATGTCCAGCGAGGTTTTTTTGGTTAAATCCCCACCTGACCGCTTTGCAAAGAAACTGAATTGCTGCTATGCTGTCGCACAGCCTTGCAAGAAAAATTTGCATGTAGTTTCATAATATATTGCACCTCCTGCTTCTATGGAAAACAATATTGTCCAGAGTTCAGAGATAAGACTAAAAAAAAAAAAAAAAAACCCCAAACCAAAACACAGAGTTTGAAAGGGATCAAATTCTTCCTGCTTCAGAGCACCAGCTAACTTCGGACTCTTGGGAGGTAAAAAAGACACTTCCTCGGGTGGAAGATTAACCTCTAAGTGCCTGGTGCCACCTGATTTCAGAGACAGGATAGCTGGACTCTTGGTCTGTACTGGGCTGGCAGTTCCTATATAAATCCTGCATCCCCATAGGAATAGTGACCATGTGTGAGAAGTTTCCTTATTCTGAGGAATCCTGCCAGGAGAGTTTGCAAAGTTTGGTGGCACCTTATGGAAATCCCCACAATGAGGCAACTGGAACTAGGAGCAAATAGAGAAAAACTCAAGCTGCAAAATAAATGTCCCAATGAGCCAGGCTGTTGATTCTGGCCCATATTTAGTGGCAAATGTTTAGCCATTTGAATGTAAGAAGATTAATATGTATATTTGCTATTATAATAGTGCCTGGAGGGCAGGGACCCACTGTTCTAGGTGTGGTATTTAATAAAGCGACAACCTCTGCCATAAACAGGTTGCTGTCAGGAAACTCAGCCTCGGCAGCAGGCACCTATGAAGCATTTCTTTAAAAACACCCTTTTCAATCTTTAACCTTCAATAGGGACAGAAACCACTCTCTTCCCCGCCTCTTGAAATGCAGCTACTTCTGGGGGTGTAACATGATACATCAACCACTGCACAACACATTAGGGCTGTCAGCGAAGGGACAAATCTGTCCCTGGACAAATTTCTTTCGCCTACCCCTCCTTGCACTTGGCTTGCTGCATTGAATATTTAATGTGAGGATGATTGCCAGTGTGAATATGTAACCAACTGTAAATAATTACTTTTATCCATGCAGGAAACGCGGGAAAGTAACATGCCGCATGTTCAAAGGGAGAGCAGACTGTATCCTGTTACTTTTCCAACTAGCGGACCCGGGTGTCTAGTTGCAGGCTCCCCAAGTCATCATGAATACCATGGGACAGGCTCATAAATCGAGAGGCAAGGGTGTGTCACGCTCACTAAACACTCAAGCCTTTCTGAATTGCTAGGCTAGCTCTTCAGGACAGCAGGGGAAACCAAATCTAGTAAAAGAAGACCTGTTGAATAAAATCCAATAAGAATGAAATCGTTTTTCTTCTGGGTGCAAGTCAGGCAGCTGTGAGTAATTGTTAACCACCCTCCTCTGAGAATAACACTAGGGCCAGGATGAGCACATATCACAAGTTTAACTGGCTTCTTTCTCCCTGATTAAGCTTTTTCAGTTAGCACCTGTACTGGAGCATGTCACAGCAGGTTGTCCTCAGCCGTGGATTATTTCATCCTGTCAGGTGCCTACACATAATACCCTTCCTATAGATGTAAATTAGATGCAGTTAAGAACCACTATTCACTTTCTTTCTTGCTTTTGCTGTGTTCGGAGCTATTATCACCCATTGCTAGGACATGCCTTTGGGTTGCGCTGTGTTTGAAAAAAGCCACAATCCTGTGACTGAGGTCTTGTCTACACAGGAAAGTTGGGCTGGTTTAAGTTAAACTGGTGCAAAGCTCTGTATGGAGGTCCTTATTTTGGTTGACTTAAAACAAATTCTTAAGGGTATGTCTACACTAGCCCCCTCGTTTGAACTAGGGAGGCTAATGAGGGTGACCAAAATTGCAAACGAAGTGCGGGATTTAAATATCCCGCGCTTCATTAGCATGTTCCCAGGCGGGCGCCATTTTGGAAATTGACTAGCCTGGAAGAACTGCCTGCGTCTACATGCAGCAGAGAAGGGCAATTCTGAAATAAACCGCTTACTTCGAATGACCAGTTAAACCCCTTACTTTTAATTACCATGGGATGAGGTTTAACTTTAAAGACTAACAGAATGGTTTATTAGGTGGTGGGCTTTCGTGGGCTACTCACTCAGGGCACGACTACACAGCAGGGCTAAAGTTGAAGGAAGTGACGCAACTTCGGCGACGTCAGTTGTGTCGAAATCGCTTAACTTGGCTTTAGGCACTGTCTCCACAGCAGGAAGTCGAAGGAAGAGCGCTCTTCTTCCGACTGCCCGTGCTCCTAGGGAAACGAGGGCTGCACGCATTGGAGTAAGAAGTCCGTTATTTCAAAATGATTTCAAAATCACGGGCTGGCTGTGTGGCCGCGCACCCTGTTATTTCGAAATAACACGAGTTATTTTGAAATACACGTGCAGGGTAGGCACAGCCTCAGTGTGCTGGCAGGCAAGATGGCGGAGCCCTGGCCCTACTGGCCGCTCTCTGCCCCCAGTGGCTGCTCTGCGGTATTGTATCCCTCCGAACAACAGTCCCCTCCGTTTCCGTGCTCTGGATAACAGTCCCATTCCTGGCACTTCCTGTTTTCATGCCACAACCAAACCCTGACCTTGCTTTAAAATAGGAGAAGAGGAAGCCACATACCAAATCTGGTGGCCTTAGCTCTTACCATTTAGGAGGAGTTCTTGAACAAACACACTCGCAGAAGGACACACAGATAGACAGACACACTCTACAATTTTAGGGTACGTCTAGACTACCGGGTTTTGTCGACAGAAGTTTTGTCGACAGTATCTGTCGACAAAACTTCTGTCGACAAAGAGCGTCCAGACATATTGAGTTCTGTCGACAAAGCAAGCTGCTTTGTCGACAGAACCCTGTAGTCTAGACGCAACCCTACAGGCAATAACACCTTCTGTCGACAGAACTCTGTCGACAGAAGGCGTTATGCCTCGTAAAATGAGGTATACCAGCGTCGACAAAACTGCTGAGTTCTGTCAACGTTATGTCGACAGAACTCAGCGGTAGTGTAGACGCTGGTATAGTTTTGTCGACAAAAGTCCACTTTTGTCGACAAAACTCAGTAGTCTAGACACACCCATAGATGGAACCAAATGGGAGTTCAGGTGGCCACAGAGCTGCCTGCCTGGGGCCTCACAGAGCGATATAGGTTGGGGTGGAAAACGTGCAACCTGAATCTCTTGCATTGCTTGGTGGATCATAAGCAGCCTCCTATATCATGAGAGCACCCTGAGAACGGAGGCATGGGGCAGCCACGGCATGCACAAAATATTTCAGGGGAGGGAAAACCCAACAGAGCAGAAGCATTATCAGAATCACAGACTCAGCATGAGGAGGGGAAAAAACCCCGCGAATGTTGACCTTGGGCATCAGCTTCCCAAAGATTATTGTGTTCAAGAGACATTCTTGAAATGCTTCATTCCCATTCGTCTGTTACAAAATGTGCCTGCAATACAAATGGGGGGTGGATAGACACACGGGCACCTATTGAATGTAAAACCTGGGGAGGGCTCCCACAATGGAGCTGTTTGCATTGTCCAGGCTTGGAATACGATTCTTGTGATCACCACTTGCCTGGCAGTTAAGAGGAAAACAAAAGGGGCCTTGCTGAAGATGCTGGTAGCACCCATGCGGGTAAGAGTGCTACTGCTTTTTCACTGCTGGTTTTTAGAATCATTTTTGCATTTGACTTCTCTTACAGATAAAACCCACAATGTAGTGATTAGATATTGTGGAGATGGATGCATTGGAAAAGCCTTAGGTCACGTCTCCATTTACTGGAGGATCGACCCGTTGGTGATCAGTCTTTCAGGGTTTGATTCAATGGGTCTAGTAAAGACCCGCTAAATCGAATGTTGAGGGCAGTCCCATCGGCACCGGTACTCCTCGCTGTTGTGAGGAGCAAGGGAAGTCGATGGCAGCATTTCTCCCTTTGACCTCCTGCTGTGGAGATGGCACCAAGCTCGACTTGAGGTACATCGATTCCAGCTACACTATTTACATAGCTGGAGTTATGTACCTTAAGGCGACTTTCCCCCCCACAGTGTAGACCTGGCCTTAGATGGATGGCTAGATTAGATTAAGATTTACAATTAAATTAGAGGGATGAGGCATCCAAAAGTATCCTCTCCCCCATCTCACTTTGCCAAGTCCACTAAATCCTGCTGGGGGTGGTTTTCATTGCAAATTCCCAACATACTTCAAACTAAACACAGCAATGCTGACACCCTGGCACTAAGGCAGCTTGCCCGCATTCCAGAAAAGAAAAATATTTGGCTAGGAAAACACATTTCAGTTGGGCTAGGAAAACACATTTCAGTTTAACGCTGCCCAGGAGTTGTGCGCAAGCAGCGAAGGAAGGAAATACACTCGGCTGCAGCCTTGTCATGTTAAGGATGTAGGCTGTTTATAGACCCAATCCTGAGCCATTAAAGTCATTTGGAATTTTTCAACGCACAGTCGGTCACTGGGAGCCGAATCGGGGCCAGCGTTTGTCTGCAAAAATCTCTGCAGGATGTGGAGTTGCTATCGGTCGGGTCGAAGGCTAAGGGTTTATTTCCTTTGGCAGTCAGTGCTGAGAAAGGCTGATCTTGTGGCTTCTGCAGTGAGTTGGATTGGGTGGAGCTGGATTCAGTTGCTGGCTCTGCCACAGACTCCTCTTTGTAACCTGGAGGCAAATCATTTCAAATCTCTGTGCTCTAGTTCTCATCCGTAGCAGGAGGACAGTAAAACTTCCTTTGTCTTGATTATTTATATCACAGCTCTTCGGGGATCGGAGCTGGCTCTTAGCCTCGGTCTGTGCAGTTCCGAGCCCTGACCTCGGTTAATTTCCTTTCCTTTCAGCGAAGCAAGGAAACGTTTGTTTCTTCACAGTGAAACCTCACCTGTTGCTTTCGTTCAGGGCCACTCTACTTTGGAAGCCACCATGATACTCACAGCACATGCCGAGGGCCACTACTTGAGCGTGGGTGCAGATACATGCAAATAGATATGCAAATATAAGCCAATAGCTTCTTTCACACTCACAGGCATGAATACAAAGATTAAGGCAAGACTATACAACACGCAGGCCCCATTTAAGTCAGCTCTGCTGATACTAATAAAATGAAATATTGACCCAATTTCCACACATATGGCAGCACTTTTAATGAGCAATGACAGTCCAGGAATTTAACTACTAAAACTCGTATCAACAGAAGACCATTCTATTGACGACTTTTTTGTTTTGACTGCAAGCAAAGCATCTGCATGTCGAGTAGCCCTGCTTTAGGGCCTGATCCTACACCAGCGGGCGGATCAAGCCCATAATCTGCAAAGGAAGCCGGTAAACGTAGCTAGTGGGAAACATTTTAGAAAGTGACATCCTGGTGACGCAGCCACAATCTAGCTCATGGGTCTGCAGTTTTCCCTTCGGTTTTCTCCCCCTCCTTTGGCTTGCGCATTTTGCAGGGCTGTTATCTTATCCAGTTCTTAGAGCTTCTTTAAGGAAGGGAATAATCAGCCGGGGAAAGCTGTGTTTAAAAAAACAAAACAAACACGAGAGATTCCTTGCTGCAATGAGCATCGGGTGTATTTACTTTGGCAAAAGGGGGACGAAGGGACTTAAAATAAAATGGGTCTGATTGATAAATCTTTGGGGCCGGATCATGTGCAGTAGCAGCTGGGCATTGACATTCCACTGTTTTGTTCTCTCGCGTGAGTTCTCTTTCATGTCCACCTAAGGCTCTACATGCTTGGAGATCACTGTATATATTTAGCTACTTTATTTCCATTCCTAGTTATTGTGTGCGCATGAATTTGCTGCTGATTAAAACTGAGGGCACGCCGCTTTGTCGAGGCACATCCTTCCTGCCATTCCAGTCCTGGCCTCTTCACCCAGCTCAGCCATTGTATTTCAACCCTGTCCTGCAACACATCTGTTGTTCCAGACCCGGGCACCTTACACGGCTCTGTCCATGCAACTTGGCCCCAAAGGGCATCACCCTGTGTAGTCCAGCCCTGGGATGTCCTATGCACCTGCAGCACTGAGCCACTGTGAAAATCTTGTAATGAGCTTTGGGCTAACGGTGCCCTGAGACATTTAGGTGCTGCTCATCGGGAGAAAACGACCGTTCCTCTGGCTGCTGGTTTGGGAAAGGCTAGTTCTTTGGGGGCTAATGAGGGGTGCATTGCCCCTGGCTTGTATCCTGATCTCATCCACCCCAGGACAACTCCCCTTGATTCCAAAGGGAGCTGCATGCCTCAAACGGAAGCAAATGTGGGATCCCGCCTAGTGCGGTGGGCCCGAATCGGATCAGACGGACGTGTCCCCAGTGACTCCAATAGGGCGTGGACGCGATGGATGCTCTCAGTTTCCTCCCCTCATTTCTGCCAATAAAAACAGACCTGTAGGAAGCCCTGGGCCTTGAGGCCACAAGTTCCTGTGTATCGCAGCTATTGAATGTGAACACGTTAACATTGACACTCACCTGCACCCAGGGGAGGAAAGATCATGTCGCTTTCACGGGGGTTTCCTGAGCTTTCACAAGCCTTGAGCCGCGATGGCAAAGTTCACTCCAGACATAAAAATAGCAGTGAGCTTAGTGGCTTGAAACACATACCCATCGCCCTAGGCAGGTTGTTAACAGTACAGGGCTTGTGCCAGGGCGCAGGATGGAAGAGCAGGTAGCTCTTCGGGGGATTATTTTTAGGTCCTTTGTCGAGCAGCTAGTCTGTTTCAGCGGGAAGCACTTGCCACATCCATGTTTTGGTGTTGTTACAAGAAGTGAAACGGGCTTCTGTCCCCTGGGCTGACATAAAGCCAGGGACTTTTGCAGGAGCACCACGGCGGGCAGCAGACACATTGGCAGCTGCTCACTTCTGCATCGCACACAAAGGCCTCAATTCCCATTCCTGTAAGTCAAAAGAACATAACCTAAGAACAGCCATTGTGGGTCAGACCAAAGGCCCATCTAGCTCAGTATCCTGTCTGCCCACAGTGGCCAATACCAGATGTCCCAGGGCAGTGGTCCCCAACACGGTGCCGCGGGCGCCATGGTGCCCGTGGGGGCATTTGTGTACACCTGCCAAGTGCTCGGGGCTGGCCTGGCCCCGGGCACGTGGCGCATGGTGAGCGTCGGCCCCAGGAGCTCTGGGCACGCGGCGCATGGGGGGAGTGCCTCTTGGCCATGCCAGTCAGGATCCCCGGTCAGAGGCTCCAAGATCTACCGGTAGATCCCGGTCTACTGGTTGGTGAGCACTGAGCTAGGGACACCATTCCTACCCATCCGGGCTAATAGCTATTGTTGGACCTAACCTCCATGAATGTATGTAGCTCTTTTTTGAACCCTGTTGAAGTCCTGGTCTTCACAACATCCTCTGGCAAGGAGTTCCGCAGGTTGACTGTGCACTGCGTGAAGAAAAACTATTTTGTTTATTTCAAACCTGCTACCTATTCATTTCATTTGGTGACCCCTAGTTCTTATGTTATGGGAACAAGTCAGTCACTTTTCCTTATTCACTTTCTCCACACCCGTCATGATTTTATAGACCTCTGTCACATCTCTCCTTAGTCTCCTCTTGTCTAAAATGAGAAATCCCAGTTTTGTTAATTTCTCTTCATATGGCAGCGGTTCCCAACCCCTAATCATTTCTGGTGGCTGTTTCTGCACTTTTTCCAGTCGGTACAGGGTGACTGACTTCCTCTGAGCTCTGGGCCATCACACTGGTATCCCACTTACACTGCTTTGCTCTCCAACGGAGGATTACCAAGAGGGTGCTGCACACATCCAGGATAATCCCTGCAGAAAGCAGCCCAGCTGGCTTGCTAAATTCTGCAGTCATCTGAGCCTAGCTGAGGGACGCCAGGCCAGCTCGTTGTGAGCGGCACTTCACTCTTGGCGGCTCACCTCTCACTGAAGTCGCTGCCAGGTTCACGTTGGAAGCAGGCCTCAGCTGCGCCTAGTGTCAAATGGTGATGCATACCAGCAAAGGCATCCCAACGCCCGCTCAGGGGCGGGAGGGGGAGAAGCTGTCAGCACCCTGGGCGGAAGGGCTGCACGTCAGACGCAGTGCCAGGGCACACTGGTGTCCCTTAACCACGGTGAGGGGGCAAGACTTCAGCCGGGCCCTGCAAACCCGCTAACCTGTTGCTCCGGTGGAGGGACCTGAGCCGTGCCGGATTTATGCACAAGCTGAGTGAACTACAGGGTAGGGTCTCGGAATTGGAGTGGCCTCTACATCTGAAAAAAAGACTAGTTTTTAGTTGCATCCTCACCTTTCTACCGCTATACATGCAACCATCACACTTTACTATTTCTAGTTTCACTGTCCTCTTTGTTAGAACAATACACATTTTTCTGGTGGTGCTACGGGGCCTCTGAAACTTGACATAGCTCAGGGCCTCGGCATGTCGTAATTCGAACCAAGGACAGTGTGTGTGGGTGGCGGATAATGTAGGCAAGGGAAGGCGTTGCCTTCCCAAAACTGTCAATACGCCCTGGCCACCAGGGAGGGCTGGGGACGTGGTACAACAGCCCAGCTCCCCAGGTAAAGGGGAAGGCTGGGACCCTGGCATGGCAGCCCCGGCCCTACAGGTGGTCAAGAAAGATCGGGTTGGGGGGCCTTGGCTCCATTGGGAGGAAGGTTGCTGAAGGGGTGGAGCCGTGGGCAGAAGGAGCGGGGCTGGGGTTTGACTTCCCTAGATGGGCCTTCACCCATCACCCATGATAGGATGTGATTTGTAAGCACCCGGTGTCCTGGGTGAAGCCTAAAATTGCTCTCTGGTCAGACAGTCTAGAAAACGACCAGTCTCGCCCGTCACTTGTTTCTCCACGCACCTCTCCCTGCCCATAGTGCCCCTGGGTTAATTCAGCCAGTCAATGGAACCCGCTTGCAGAGTCCAGCGGTATGTACAGCCAGGCAGGAGATACAGGCAAGCGAATCGGTCTCTCCTGTCTGTGCTCGTTTGCAATACCGTCACCGGGACTCAGCCTGCCCCACGCACAAATGTCTTATTGACTTCGGCGGAAGTGCTAGGCCTGGAGCCCAGGAATGGGACCGGCAGGGGTGAGCGGTCTGACCCAATTGGGTACCTGGCTCTCTCAATGTGGACAATGCTCTGCAGGGTAGAGTTCGGGTCTGGTATTCTACTCTGCTTGCCAGGCTGTGGGATGCTGGGTACTGGATAATCAGAGTGAACCGCTTCCAAGGGGGCTTGGAGAACGGGAGTTGTTTTGCCTTCTCGGCCAGTATAGTCTCCAGCTACTTGTTGTGGGACCCCACAAGCTCTTGAATCTATTGCAGGGGAGACAACAGCCATGCTGGGTCCCTGGGCATGGTGGTGTGGGGCTCGGCTCCTTGCTCCTGGAAGGGGCGGGGCCTTTGGTGGAAGGGGTGGAGCCTTTGGTGGAAGGGGCGGAGCCTTGGCCAGAAAGTGGCAGGGCCTTGGGTAGAAGTGGCAAGGCCATGGCCAGAAAGGGGCAGGACCAGGGGCATCTAGCTCTCAGCACCGCTGGGAGTGAACCGCACCAGCTTTTTCAGCCCTTAATGCCACACTCGGAGTGCACCACACAGCGCTCTGGTGGTGATTTAAGGGATCCGGGGGTCCGGGGGCTCCCGCTGCTGTAACAGCAGCGACCGGAGCCCCCAGCTCTTTAGAATTGTTGGGCAGCTGCCCAATCTGCACCCGCTGTCACCGGGCCTGATCTGGCGTGTGGATGCCACACACAGCGTGTGCCCTGCCCACGAGCCCACCGCATCCAGCCCAGCTCCTCAGCTGGAGCGAATCCGCATAGCTCCGTCGGATTCTTCAAGAAAAGGCCTTTTGACAGCCGCCAAGGATCTGGGCCCGTCGCAACGGAGTCGCTTGGGCGTGAATGGAATGGTGAGCAGCTGCTCATAATTAGCCTGACGCGTCACCCGTCATTCCCATCACTGACCAGGACTCCGCCCTGGCAGCCCGGGACCGAAGAGCCCTGTTTGAATTTTAAAAGGGGAAAGGCAGGACGTGCCCCAAATACTCCCCATCTCTGAGTCAGAGCTTGCAGAGCAGGGGCTGACCTGAAAAGCCCCCCTTCCATTTGCACAAGAAGGGCTTGTGACGTGAGAAGAAGACCGGAACGCTGATTCAAAGAAACAAATGAAAAGCCCTAGTGATCTCTGGCATAGCACGATGAAATCCAGGGAGGACTCGGGGCGCTAAACTCTCCTTCACCGTTTCACCCGGGCAGTCACACCGCGGTCTAGACGCTGACGTGCGACTGCCTTCTTCCAAGTGGCAAGAGTGTAAATGAGAGCAGAGCTTGTCCTTCTGACAGCAAAACGGGCGCAATGTACAATCCTCGGGGATTAATAAGGTTTATTTTTTTAAGCAAACAGCCAAGGTACCCACGGAAGCCAACTGTCTATTTTCCACTGCAGTCCCACAGGCAGCAATAGTCTGCAGACTAAAAATAAACCCTGGGTCCAGAATTAGATTGCCTCCAAATAAAAGGCCCATTCCATTGCATTCCATATTTAGCCATTTAGGGAAAACATGCCAAGAAAATGGGGGGAAGGGGAGGCCTTGCACCCTCAGGCCGCAGTATGGGCTTTTTTTTCAGTCTCCTTCATAATGTATATTGAGGAAGCAAAACGTTGAGGAAAGGGCCTGCCCTTTTGGTGCACGGATGGGAAATGCTATGGTGTGTTGTCCTACTAGAGATGGAAAGAAGTTAATTAAGGCCTTGTCTATACTGGTACGTTTTGTCACCAAAAATTGCCTTTGGTTGACAAAACAGTGAGGGTGTACACATTACAATGCAACTTTTGATGGGAAAAATGTCCATTTTGGGTGACAAAAAACATCCACCACTGCGAGAGATTTTTGTCTTTTCCCCTCCCTTTATGGCCAACAAAGATCCAGTGTTGACTCTGCTCTTTGTTTTAACTGGCTTCTGTCAGTGTCCCACAAAGCCTGCCTTGATGGTTTTGCTCAGTGGTTTGTGATCTCTGCTGCCCTGCAGGCATGCACCCCTCCCCTTTCAAAGCTCCTCCCTATGAGTGGGAAAGTTGCAGCGCAGGAAAGTGGCAGCACACACACACACAGCCTGGGTTGCATCTTGGATGTGGGCAGAGCTTTCTTCACTTGGATCAGAGCCCGGAGGGGGAAGATTGGGCACGTGCCTTCCTCTAACGGGTCTCTGAGAACTATGCCCACAGGATGACACATGTGTGACCAGCAAGTAAAAGAGTCTGCTCTGACTCTGAGAAGGGAGGGGTGGGCAGCTCTTTGAAGAGACGCATTATGAAGCAGGGTGGTCCGATGGGTAATCCTAGCTCTGGAAGTTGTGTGTAACCCGGGGTACAAGGCCCCTTTTGATGATGGAATCTGTCGGGGCTGCAGACTGGGCTGCCTCTGTTGGGTTGATTTCCAGAGGTAGCCCTGAGCACAAACATCAGCCTCCAGCACGACAGCCGCTTGACCCCCCTCTGTGCCTGCAGCTCTGCGAGACACGAGCAGGGGGCATGGGACATAGCAGCACCCCAAGCCAGCATGGATAGGGGCTGGGGACCCCAGTGCACCTGGATGTACCACTGATAACATACAATGGCCTATGGGGCCACAGCTCACGGAGCAGCAGAAAAACGCCTGCCCCTGTTGTCTGTTGGAAGCCTTATGCGATGGAACGGCTCCCAGCCCCTGATCCTCAAGGCCCCCCAGCCCGCCATGATGCTCCAGTCTTCCCCCCCGCTGCCCCACTGCAGGTTTGGAGCATGTAAAATCTACTAGGCGGGGTTCCCCCAGGCTCTGGTGTGTGAGGGGAATGTGAAGAGTGTCTTTCTGCTTCTCAGTCCAGAGTCACGTCAGTGAGGTTGGTTGGTTTGTTTGTTTGTTTCTCTCTGGAGTGTGGCCCCCAATTGATTTTTCTGTGAGTCAGTGGCCCCCGATCCAAACAATGTTCCCCACCTCTGCTCCAGAAGTTGAGTCCCTTAGATTTTTCCAAACAGGATGCAATTGGAACTGGCCAATGTCTCTGTAGAAACATGGGTCATGTCCGTCACGCTAGTCGTAGGAAGAGATCAAAGTGCCACGCAAAGGTGGCAAGAAGTATTATCCCCATTGTAGAGGTGGGGAAACTGAGGCACAGAGTGGCAACATGCCTCACCCCTAGTTGATTAGCAAGGTTCCCTCTGTTTTTTCCATCGGTGTGCAGAATACATTTTGTGTTGTGCGCCCAGCCGTGCACCGCCAGTAGAAACACCTGCTGCCAGCTGTGGGGGCTCTGCTAATCAGCTGAGCTGCATTTGAATCTCTCCTGGGTGGCTGCCCAAGCCCTCAGCTTACAGGGAACACGGGTGAGCAGCTCCGTGGCAGAAAGCGTAGTAGAAGCCACGTCTCTGGCCAGCAAGAGCTGAGATCCAAGCCCTGCAGCCTGCCCACAAACGACAGCTCCCTCCTGCACGGAGCACAGCTTGTCCTTGTGCTTAGCAGTGACTATTCTTACGCTGAGCTGAAATAACTTATTTTAAAGAAAGGAGTGGGGGGAGGGGAGGATAGAAAAAACCCCGCAGCCCTAACACTGAAATTGAATCACAATTGTTCTCTAGGGATCTGACGCCTGAATATTCCCATAACCTTCTCATAATGCATTGCTCCTGGCAGGCCTCAGGAGAGAGAAATTAATAGCTAACAGCAAGCAGGCAGGGTACAGATCCTGCCCCTCCAATTCCCAGGGGCATATACATTCTAAAGATACTTTTCCTTTACATCCAGGCCAAATAATCCCTATTTCAACATACAAAAAAAGGCACAGAGGAGGCAAAGAGGGTTTGTGCCAAACAGGAAATATTCAATAAATGTTTATCCCCCAACACAATGGTGGGTTTTCTAAAGCTTCAGTGCTGGGCGGTTTTTTTCTACATTGAAGGCACCAAGGGTCTGTTCTTTAATCCCTCCCCGTCTTTGGATGATCAAGAAGCTGGTCGTTCATGCGACCTGCTCTGTGGTTGAACGTTGCGAGGCAACATCCGGGCAAAAGTCCTGATCCTGGATCAAAGAGCAGTTTTGCTATGGATGTCGGTGGGAACAGGAGTGGGACTGTTTTACAGTAAGCAATGCAGCATCCATGGTGTAGGTGGCCCAGGAGTAGAGCGAGCGAGGTTCAAGTCCCTTCTCTGCCTCAGACTCCCTGTGTGACCTTAGGCAAGTCACTTAGCCGCTCTGTGCCTCAGTTTCCCCATCTGTACCATAGGGATAACGACTCTCCCTCCCAGAGGAGAAATATATTAACGACTGGGAGATGCCCACATGCTGTGGTAAGTCCCTAAGAGGAGCTGGTTTTACTGCCTCTCCGTGCCATTGTGGGGTGGGGTTGGGTCTGCGGCCATGAGCTAAGAGGGTCTGAGCTCAGTCAGTGTTGCCTCTTCAGAACAATAAAGATTCCTGTCAGGGACGGTGCTAGTGGTTCAGCAGAGGATGCTGGTCCTGAAAAGTCGATCCTGAGCCAATGCCACATTGTGCTGGAAGAGGGTCCTGTGTGTACAGAGGGGCCATTTTCCCCATCATATGCAAAACCTAAGCTCTGATCACTCAGGGTGAAAGATCCGATGGCACCTGTTGAGGCGTGAAAGCAGGTGACCCTAGTGACGGGACCAAATTCCTGCCCCAACCTATTGTGAAGTGTTGCTTGACGGTGTTAATCAGATGCTACGTTTGACCCCAGAGGCGGCTGCATTTCAGGGAGACGGCACAATTCTGAGGTGTGCACAGAAAGCCCAAACCCTGCCTGCAATTACCGTAAATTGGATGCTCATCATGCACACCGATCAGGCACAACACCTTGAAAACTTGGGCTTGAAACAGCCTAAGCCCCATTCTTGTAAATCTCAAGGGAATGCCTCACACACGGAGCCGGGCGTGCTAGTAAAACTGTTGTCAGCCCTCTTCAAATGGAATTGAAAACTCCAGGGCTCCCCACGCTTTGGGGAGAAACAGCGGCCTACTCAGGTCCGTTTAAGGCAGGACATTCCTGGCTGGGTCCCTATGTTACTTTTAGGCCCTGAAGAAATAGCCCATTTCCAAACCCCGGCGTCTCTTTTTCTTCTCTCCCAAGCAGAGTTGCTGCGTCTCTCCAAGGTCAGTCCCCCCCCGGCCGCCTCTATCAGAGAAGATGTGAAAAAATAAATCCATCTGGATGCTGTTTCCAAGCCAGGCCCCAGGCCCGGCGGCGAGGAGCCAAGAGGAGAGCGCCTGTGAAACACCAACGTGGGAGTGGAAGACGCTGTGACAAGGAGGCTGTGAGAAAGGCTGGCGTTTGGCAACGCTCCCTGCCTCCGTGTGCGAGTGGCTCCCCCCCCCCCCCGTCACGTGCTGGGAACGAGTTAACGGCTTTCCGTGAAGGCAGCGTGCGGCGGAAGCCATCGGGGACGGTGTGAATCAGGGCCGAGGAGGAAATGAAGGGCAGAAAGAGAAGGAAATGATGAGAAACGGAGTATTCTGGCTGCCGGCTGAGGGACGAGTACTGCCTGGCCGTGGGAGGGGAGAGCTAGTGGGGGGCAGACCACGGCTGTGCCCCTCCCCGGCTACCCGAGGGCACCAGGTATTGTGAAGCTGAGCAAGTTTAGGCTTAGCCGGTGGCCAAAAGGCGACGCTTCTCCCTGCCGCCCCTTTCCGGAAGTACCCATCGTTGCTTTGAGGCAGGGATGAGTGCGAGCGGCCCAGCTTGGAGCCAGCAGGCGGCTCCCAGCATCACTTTAACCCCCAGCCTGTTGTCCTGGGGGGGCCTTGTTTTCTGAGACTCCCACCACTCCAGTCGATGCCAATGGGTGTAGTTGGTGCCGGAGGAGGTGGGGGGATAATGTGTATTTTGGGGGTGCTGAGAGCTATTCAGCCAAACTGTAAACCCTGGATAGAATGGAAGCCCCTTCAAGCCAGGGGGTGCTGCAGTACCCCTCTCCCCGCACCCCAAATTCCAACACCTGTGCTCCGTGCTCCTCACCCCAGAAACTCAGGCCTGCCGGGATCGGTGGCAAAGTAGGAGACCAATTGCTCCCCAGTTTAGGTGGGGGGGGGGGGAGGGTTGGAGCTCATCCCTTTCTCGGGTCAGTGTTCTGCTTTAAATATCCTCCGGGTGGTTTGCATCAGCGACAGGCTATGAAGTCAGCGAGTGTTCTGTCCTTTGCTTCATCCTGCACTAGCTCCAGCTCCGAATCCCTTTACCCGACGCGCCCTTGATTTTTGCCGGCCCAATGTGTGGGGGAGGAGAAGAGCCGATTTCCTGCTTCCCAGGCCTGTGAACGCTTACTTATGACTCTCAGGTTTTCCAATCAAACGTCCACGAAGGTGGGGGGGAGACGGGAGGAGAAGAATGCTCCCACGCTGTGTTAAAACGCCCCTCGACCGGCTCTCGGGCGGCAGAACACGAGACAGTTAAAACCTGGCCCCGAGGGAGTTAACCTTCGGGTTTGGAGAAGGCATCTCCAGCCTTGCAAATACAATCGGCCAGGAAATAAACAAGCGCTTGTGTTTGTTTCATTGCACAACTGGAAAAGAATAGGATTTCCTCCGGCTTCGCGGAGCCGGGGGCTCCCTCGTCCCTCTAGAAAAGGGGCAAGTGCCATGAACAGAGGGCTCTTCTCTCGTTGTTTGCTGGAGAAACATGTCAGGCCTCTGCGCTGTGCATCATTTACATTGTCCATTGTGAATATACCATCAGAGGGAACAGTAGAACGTGGTTCCCTGAGATACCTGATTAGTGCAGCTGTAGCCGCTCTGGGCCTCATTCAGGATCAGAGCTCCACAGGTGAGCGACTAAACACATTGTAGAATAGTAATAGTAATACGTCGTGTCTCCTGCCCCGTGGGGTGTGTCTATATCGGCGTGATCTTGTGCCAAAGCACCCGCTTTGGCGCAAAAACATGCTGCCTGTCTACACTGGCGGGGAGTTCTTGCGCAAGAACACTGACGTTCTAATGTGTGAAATCAGTGCTTCTTGCGCAAGAGCTATGATGCTCCTGCTCAGGAAGAAGCCCTCTTGCACAACTGCTCTTGTGCAAGAGACCAGTGTAGACAGGCAACATGAATTTCTTGTGCAAGAGAGTGTCTACACTGGCACGGATGCTCTTGCGCAAAAGCACATCTCTTGTGCAAAGTCACATGCCAGTGTAGACGCTCTCTTGCGCAAATACTTTAACACAAGAACTCTTGCGTTAAAGAGTATTTGGGCAAGATCATACCAATGTAGACACAGCCAAAGTGTTTGCACGTTAAAGCTCTGATCCTACAGTGAGCTCCGGGCAGGTGACTTCTATGTGCCCCTGCCTGATTCCCATGGGAGGTGGGTATCCTAGGCAGGGGTCCAAACATTTTCCCCAATGCTCCCCAGTAGCAGGCGGAGTTGCAGAAATGTGGACTGGTTGACAGGAGATTTGCAAGTCCTAGGGAGCTATCTTTGTAAAGCGCTCGGAGGTCTTTGAAGGAAAGGTCCGGAATGGTGAGCTCAAAGTATCATTGCAAAGCGATAATGCTTTCGGCTGTCAACGGAGTTTACATGGTTTTAAATCTCATCAGAATACACAAGGTTGCTCTTTTTATCAGTGCAATCTTACTGAAGTTGAGCCGGCAAACCTCGGATTCCCTCCTGTTTGATGCCATTCATGTCAAAACATCTGCACCGGATGAGTGCAAGGAATATAAACGCCAGGAAAATCGCTATGCGGTGGGCCCCTTGGGTGTATCTAGACTACAGGGTTTTTTTTTAAAAAAACTTTACCTGCATGTAGATTGCTGCCGCGTTCTGTCGACAGTAAATCGAAAGAACACCGCGGTTTTGTCGACGGCGGTAAACCTCATTCTACGAGGAAAAACGCCTTTTTTCGAAAGTCATCTTTCGAAAAAAAGGGCTATTGCATGAAAACAGGGCTTTTTCGAAAGAGAGCATCTGGACTCTCTTCCGAAAAAGCGAGCCGCTTTTTCGAAAAATCTTCTGGTTGTCTAGACGCTCTTTTTTCGAAAGAGGCTTTTTCAAAAGTTACTTTTAAAAAAAGCTTGTAGTCTAGACATACCCCTTGTGACACCAGAAAGCACCTTCCTGGTAGTCTGACCATCACATCTGTCTGGCAGGTTTCTTCAGATCCTCTCTGAGAAAGCAGAGCCACAGAACAGAGAGGATAAGGCAGGCACAGAGGCTGTGTCTACACAGAACAGTTTAAAGCACAACCACAGCAGCACTTTAATGTGAAAGCATGACCATGGCACAAGTACCAGGAGAGCTGCATACTATGCAAACCACCCCCACAAGAGAAGTAGCTCCCGGTGCAGTAGCCTAGGTGACACTGGTGCTTTACTTGTTTTGTCACACCCTTGAGCCAGAAACCCATCACCCTGCCTGCCCCAGGTAAATGCCCTATCCCCTAGGCCACACGGGAAGCCACCCCACCCCCTCATATTTTCAGGGCATCCTATATCCCACCTTTCACCAGGGCATACTGTATGTTGGTTACCTTCCCTCCCCCTGGGTAGCCAGGAGTAGAACCCCCCACCCTGTCTTCTGCAGGCAAACACCCTATGCCCCAGGCCACACTAGAACCTACTCTACCCCCTTCACTTTCAGGGCACTGTAGAGTGCCGGTGTAGACATGGCCTAAGACACAGAGGTGCCCCAAATTTTCAGTGCCCTACGTGGCTGCGTGTTGCACGTATGGGGCAGAACAGCACCGCGCCCGCCCCTACCCCCACAAACCATGTGAGTTCTCCTGACCCCTTGCTCTCACTGGAAACAGCAGGCTTCTCCAGCCATCAAGTTCAAGGAGCCCAAAGATTTGTTTAAAGGTGAGGCAGGACCATTGCCACTATGACGCACACAGAGCAAACGGAGACTTTCCGGTGCAGAGGGGATGTGACTTCTCTCAGCGTCACGCCGTTGAGTCATAAGAGCTGGGAATGAATGAAGACTCGGGGGAGGCCTGATCGGGCTGGTGTTTCATCAGCTGCTTTGGAAGTCTTCATGCAGAGCCAGGTCTGGGCTGGAAGTGGGAAATGGACACCATGTGGTTTTGGATTGAACCTCAGATTAAAAACTGGAGGGTTTGCAGGTCCCAGGGTTTGCGACTAACACTCTTCCAGCTCCTGCGCAGTGCTGGCTTTTTGCTGGTGACTCAGCATTCTGTCTGTACAGTGCCAAGCACAACAGGGGCTGCTAGATGTTACTGCCACGAATTATTAATTATTAGTAGTAATTAAGACTGTGTGTAAGCCACACTCTTTCTGGGTGTGGACCACTGTCCCGTGGAGTGACACTTAGGGTATGTCTACACTGGCACCCTCTTTCGAGAGAGGGATGCAAATGCCATTGAGCGAAATTGCAAATGAAGCACGGATTTGAATTTCCCACGCTTCATTTGCATAATCGCAGACCGTCGCTATTTTGAAATATCCTATTTCGAAATAACAAACGCTGTGTAGACACGGTTATTTTGGGAAAAAACCTTTCCTCCAAAATAACCAGTAAACCTCAATGTATGAGGAATAAGGGTTATTTCAGAAGAAGGGTTTTCTCCCGAAATATCCGCGTCTACACAGCATTTGTTATTTCAAAATAGGGTATTTTGAAATAGCCACGGTCCGCGATTATGCAAATGAAGCACGGGAAATTCAAATCCGTGCTTCATTTGCAATTTCCCTCTCTTGAAAGAGGGTGCAAGTGTAGACATACCCTTAGACCCCCTTACAGGGAGAGAGAGTAGGTCTACTTGCAGAGTTTTTCCAGAAAAACAGCTGTTTTTCCAGAAAAACTACACTTACGTCCACACTGCAATCGCGTTCTTTCGACAGAACGCAGAGGTTTTTCTGACAGCAGTAAATTTCTTTTTACGAGGAAGAAGCCTTTTTCCGAAAGACCTCTTTCGGTAAAAGGCATGTGTGGACGAGGAAGAGGGTTTTTTTTTTTCAAAAGAAGAGGCCTCCAGGAAAAAGCACAGGTGCCCTAGTGGCCACTCCATCCACAGGAATCAGAACTTAAATGCGAGATAGCATCCAATGAATGTGGACGCTATCTTTCAAAAAAGCACATCACTTTTTCATAGTGCTTTTGCTGTGTAGACGCTCTCTTTCGAGAGAAGTTTTTCCGGAAGGTCTCTTCTGGAAAAGCTTCTTCCAAAAGAAGCCTACAATCTAGACATAACCAGAGAATGAGTTTGCTCTACAGCCTTAGTTGAGAGTGAGGTGCCTTTTAGCTCATGCACAAAGCTCCTTAGGTCCCAGGGTCGGTTCCACCTGTCGGCATTACACATGCACTGTCTAATTTCTTTGATAAGAATGTGTTTACATTTAAAAATGATTATGGGAAAAAAAACCAAGTTGGCTACGTCTACACTGGCATGATTTTCCGGAAATGCTTTTAACGGAAAAGTTTTCCGTTAAAAGCATTTTCAGAAAAATCATGTCTAGATTGGCAGGATGCTTTTCTGCAAAAGCACTTTTTGCGGAAAAGCGTCCGTGGCCAATCTAGACGTGGTTTTCCGCAAAAAAGCCCCGATCGCCATTTGCGCCATCGGGGCTTTTTTGCAGAAAACAGTACTATGCTGTCTACACTGGCCCTTTTGCGCAAAAGTCTTTTGGAAAAAGACTTTTGCCCGAACGGGAGCAGCATAGTATTTCCGGAAAAGCACTGATGATTTTACATGAGATCGTCAGTGCTTTTCCAGAAATTCAAGCGGCCAGTGTAGACAGCTGGCAAGTTTTTCCGCAAAATCATTTGATTTTGCGGAAAAACTTGCCAGTCTAGACACAGCCCAGGAGTGCTGTCAGAGCATTTGACTTAGGTAGCTAAGATGCCAACCTTTGTTAAAGACGATCGGAACCCTGATATTAGGCTTTTGGTTGTCATTTGAAATAGGAAATACGTTAATGAAACAAAATAAACAAATACCTTTTCAGCAAAAAAGTGTGTGCCTTGGGGAGGATCCCTACTCATTATGAGCCGAGCTGCTCCATTGTACATCTTTCATTTCCCTGATGCAGTGGTACCTTCGGAGGCTGGTCTTCCAGCTTCAGCGGGTGTAAACAGGGTTAATGGAGCTGTGGTTATGGCTTTGTGCTGCTGTAAAAATCTCTGGAGTGCAGCTGGCTAGTGGGTTCCATCCTGCAAGGAATGGAGGGTGCTCAGAACTTCCTCAGACAGGGCCATGGCGGAGATGAATGCTGGGAGCTTGTGTGGAGTGTTGTCAGGAAAATCTATGACAAATGCTTTTTTTTTCTGCCGAGATTGCATTGGTAAGTGATACATCCTTTCCTTACTGCCGCGACAGGAAACCTTTGTGAGTGGTTTATTCTACTTTTATTTTGTTATTATTAAATCTGTGCGTGAGGGATTCTACTTTCACACCAGGGGTTACACTTTGTAATTGTTTTAACATGTTCGCTGCCACCATTGTAAATTATAGTAGGAACAAGAAACCAACATATGTTGCTGGTCATGTTGAATCCCCAGGGCTCCTTAGCGGTATGATTAGCAGCCTCTCTCATTATGAAAAGTGAAACAGTTCTTAAATTCTTATTTATTTATGAAGTCATAGTTGAACTTCACTCAGCTCCTACAGTGGAAATGTGCCGGTCTGTTTCATTTGCTCTAGAAAGTCAGTTTCAGGCTCTCATATACTGGGCCAAGTCTACTGTATCTGGGTTCACCGTATTGCAGGGAAATGGCTCCATCTAAGCAATTAAAAAAAAATCAGTTCTCATGTTAAGGAAAAAGTCACACAAAGAAATAAATCTGTATATCGGGCCAGCTCCCAAGGTGCTTATTTTAGGAATTTCTCTCAATTCTATTGCGAGTAGAGTGATATTCTGTGCTTTTCTAACAGCTTGTGTAGTCTTGCCTTCCACGCCTTCTCAGCTTTTGTTTTTTTGTTTTTTGTTTGTTTTTTGTTTGAAGGACGTTTCTAGCCCTGATGGTTGCTGAGTCAACCTTGAAAATGTGACCTGAATGTACACTAGAGCTCAAACCAGCTGGCAAAAGTAAAAAAAATCACGATATTTAAGCCAAACGCATGTGGTTGGCGGGGCGAGGGGGCGGGTGTTTGTTTTTTGGAGGCCTGACCCATCCTACTCAGGGCTGGCACTATTTTGTTCAGGGCTTGCTCTCACCACTGACTCAAAACATCCTGCTGGAATTCTGAGCTGTGCCTCCCGAGGGAACAGCTGAGGAGGGGCGGGGCAAAATGAACGCTCCCTTTGTAACCTTGGGATTCTGGGTTGTGCCCAAGGCTAACGCATCCTCTGAGCATCCTAGAGAGCCTTCTGAATCTCTCTCGCCAGTGGTGGGCAGCCAGGACCCATTGGTGTTGTATGTGTGGCCCACGAGACGTTTTGTTTCCTGTGGCCCACGCCCAGATTCCGCTGGTTTCCATCGGCGTCGTTTTTTTCCCTACCCTTCTTACTAAAGTGACTTGCACATAAAGCCAGGGCCGGTGCCCCGAGGTGTGGGCTGATTGGTCACAACACTGTCTGTGAGAGCCGGGTGCTCCCTCTCCAGCCAATCACAGTGCTGCTATGGTTCCGTCGGCACCCCTTGCAAATTCTAGCTATGCAAGCGCACTACGCAAAACTCCCCTCTCCCAGGAGACTGTCTTGGCTACGACAATCTTGTGGCCCACTCACTAGCCACTTTTGCCCTCTGCCTCACAGCCCTGCCTTTTACCCCCATAGTGGGGTTTTTGAGGTGGTCCATACAGAACTGCTGACAGGAACCTAATAAAGATCTAGGGTATCACAAACTCCCCTGTCTTCTGGTGGTATAGCCCCACCAGCTCTGTGCTGCTGCCGCAGCCTATCCGTGGAATGGGAGACAGGGCAGA
This sequence comes from Pelodiscus sinensis, assembly GCF_052426305.1. Classification (NCBI taxonomy): domain Eukaryota; kingdom Metazoa; phylum Chordata; order Testudines; family Trionychidae; genus Pelodiscus; species Pelodiscus sinensis. The sequence goes on along the minus strand of NC_143074.1, from coordinate 20,609,177 downwards.
ATCCCAAACCCTCCCGACAGCTGCAGAAGGAACCATTCCCCCGAGAATGGGGGTGTCACACCCTAGCGGATTTGGCTCACTGTGAATAGTAACTTATGAGGCGTTTATCTCAATATTACAAGAGGTTAAGGCAGCAAAGTGTTTCTGGCAGAGTAAATATAGTTTGTAACATTTTTTTTTAGTCCGATCCCAGGCTTTGTCTGTTTAGATTGTTTTCTTTTTTTGGAACCAGTGCATAATGGCTTCCTCCCAAAAGATTCTTCTTTCTGCTCCACTCTGACCTGATGGCTCACATCAGCGAACAGTCTCTGGGCTGGAAAAGGCCAACCTCACACAGATGCTGTGACTTTTTCAGGGCAAAATTTACCAAAATGGGAATGAAACATACAGAAATGTTTGGCCTTGGCAATGGCAAACCATTAACTGAGGCATTGTGGGCCATATTCGGATCTCTTTTAGGGCATGTCTACACTAGGAAACTTATTTCGAAATAACTAAAATCGATTTAATAACTGCCAATTTAACAAAATCGAAATAGCATGTCCACACTACAGGGAAGCCTCGAAAGTAGTCTGAGGCAGGTGCTATTAATGCGGACATGCTACCTTAACTTAGAGCCCTAGAAAGCACTAGGGAGTAATTAATTCAAATTACTCTGGGGAGCACTGGAGCGTCCACACTACCGTTCAGAGTTGTTGACTCGAGTCCCACGACTTGAACTCGAGTCCGACTTAAGTCGTCTAGGTGACTCGACTTGAGACTCGACTCGGGTTCATTGTTTGTGCCTTGAGACTCGACTTGAGACTTGCTAATTTTGTTAAATCGACTTGGTGAAAAAATTGTCCGAAAATGTCGATATTGATGGCTTGTACAAAAGCGACTTGACATTTTTTAAATTAGGACTTGAGACTTGACTTGGGACTTGACTCGAAAGTGACTTTAGGGACTCGAGACTCAACTTGAGACTTGAACTGTAGAGACTTGAGACTCGACTTGGACTTGACAATGACGACTTGAAGACAACACTGCTACCGTTATTTCAAAATAACTATTTCAAAATTAGCGTTATTCCTCAAGGAAAGCAGGAGAACAGATTTCAAAATAACCAGCCCATTATTTCGAAATAACAGGCTTGGTAGTGTAGCTATTCCCCTTATAAAATCGACCTAAGGGGGGTTATTTCAATATAACTTCCTAGTGTGGACCAGGGCCTAGAGTGAAGGTAAATCTAGATTTATGGGCTAGATCCTCAGATTTACACCATTTGAGGATTTTTAGCCTGATGAATTTGCACCAATGTAGAATCTCTCTCTCTCTTTGTTGTTGTTGCTTGTTTTGAAGATGGTAAACCAAGCAGTTAAAAAAACCCATTCTCTGTTAATCACCTGCTGCTCATCTGACTTTCTTGGCAATTTTCTTTTGTGTAAATATTTCTTTATTGCAGACTCAGTTTATCTGCTGACTGGAAATGCTCGCCCGGCGCATTTTTAAAATCTTGCATACGTTATGCAACACAAGCACCTGGGTTTACATTGTAGCAAGGGAGGTTTAGGTTGAACATCAGGAAAAACTTCCTGCTTGTCAGGGTGGTTAAACACTGGAATAAATTGCCTAGGGGGTTTGTGGAATCTCCATCACTGGAGATATTTAAGAGCAGGTTAGACAGACACCTGTCAGGGATGATCTAGATCAGTGTTTCTCAACCAGCGGTACAAGTACCTTTAGGGGTACTTGAGAGAAGTCTGGGGGGTATGTCCACACAACTGAAATTTGTAGAAAACTGAAGTTTTGTTTTAAGTTTTACAGCGCTTTATTATTTTTGTACTTTTTACACCCAAAAATTTCATCACCTGCCTGGCTCCGAGTAAGTTATTTAAATAAATGGGTTGCAATGGTAGAACATTTTTTTGTGTGTCTGAAAACTCTGTAGGTACTGGGGGTACTTATAAATTTTTTTTTAAAGGAGTACTTTATGAAAAAAGATTGAGAAACATTCATCTTGATGGTGCTTGGTCCTGCCGTGAGGGCAGGGGACTGGACTGGATGATCTCTCGAGGTCCCTTCCAGTTCTTTGATTTTATGATTTCTTGGTTTTGGTTTATTTATAGGCATTTCTGTGATGCCCATCTCCAGAGCAATGGTGAGGATATTCGAGGGACTCTTCTGTATTCTCTCTCTGATGTTGAATGCAAAGATGTCAGCAAAGGTAGAAACTGAAAGGCAAAAGGAGCCTTTCAAGGTCCAATTAAATGACAGCCAGTAAACAATTAGGCATTGAGGAACACTTGGGCTGCCAAGTTAGAGGATGTAATCCTTTGCAGCTCTTTCATGAGTATCCCTCTCCCTCCCCACATAATCCTCTTGCCGAAAGATCAATATTTTCCTCAATGTGTTTCTTAACCTAAGACTTTCAGTAGATCTCACTCTTCTCCCAAAACCTCCGTTCCAGCCCCAACAGCTGGCCTTGTGTGTGTGCCCAGCCAAATCAAAGCTAAGCATCACCCAGGACAACAGATGGTCAACCATGGGTCATGTGATTAGCATCTGCTGCATGACTAGATTAACCAAACTACAGCAGGCCCGCAGTGGTTTCTGGAGTTGATGCATTGCCACCAATTCTTTGGGACTGTCCCTCTTACACTTATTCCCCCCCCCCCCCCCAGGGCAAATAAATCTGCTCGCTAAACTTGACAGCGATCACGTTTCACAAGACCAGCATCGCTTGAGAAGTTTAGTGCTTGGTCCTGCCAGGAGGGCAGGAGACTGGCCCAGATGACCTCTCGAGGTGCCTGCTAGTCCTACAATCCTCCATTTCTCTGCTTCCAAATGGTTTGTTTGACGATCTGGGCGTTCGTGCTCTTACACAAAAAAATTTGCACGGCTCGGCTTTCCAGCTGTTCCATCTAGAGCAGGGGTTTTCAAACTACGGGTCATAACTCAGGACTAGGGGGTGAAACGTCAGGTGCTGGGTTTCCTTGCTGCAGGGGGATCAGGTGAGCAGTGGGGGAGACTGCACTGAGCCCGAGATGTGGCCGGCAGCAGCCTCGGCCGCTTGGTGAGGGGGGCGGGAGTGCACAGAGCTCCACATGCTCCCCTTGCCCTGAGCACTAGCTCCGCACTCCCGTTGGCGGGGAACCTGCAGCTGGCTGCTTATGGGGGCAGCAGGATCTGCAGTGCCTGGAGAGGCAGGAAGCTGCCTTAGCTCCCCTACTGCACCGCTGCCTGGGAGCCACTCTAGGTAAGCCCCTCCTGCCCCAGCCCTGACCCTCCCCCCAAAGTCGGAACCCCCACCCCTGCAGGCCAAAGCTCTCATCCTCCGCCTCACCTGGGAGCTCCCACTTCAATCAAATGATGTTGGGTTTGAAATGAAGTTTGAAACCTGCAGCTCTCGCAGATGATACCCAGAAACATGGGTGCGTCTCAGCTCTCTGCAGCGACATTAAAGGAGCTGCAAGTCGCTGGCAGCTGCTTTTGCGGAAAAACTTGCCAGCTGTCTACACTGGCCGCTTGAATTTCCGCAAAAACACTGACGATCTCATGTAAGATGGTCAGTGTTCTTGCGGAAATACTATGCTGCTCCCGTCCGGGCAAAAGCCCGCGTATGCAAATGAGTTTGCGCAAAAGGGCCAGTGTAGACAACACGGTATTGTTTTGCGCAAAAAAGCCCCAATGGTGATCGGGGCTTTCTTGCACAAAAGCGCGTCTAGATTGGCACGGATGCTTTTCTGCAAAAAGTGCTTTTGCGGAAAAGCGTCCGTGCCAATCTAGATGCTCTTTTCCACAAATGCTTTTCACGGAAAAGCTTTTCCGTGAAAAGCATTTGCAGAAAATCATGCCAGTGTAGACGTAGCCTCTGTGTGTCTGCGTACGCGGGGGTCCAGCCGTACATGCTTAGCCAGCACAGGCTGCCGGGCGCCCTTCCCACTAGGCAGCAACCTGAGTTCACCTACAAGTGCTCAAACATGTTACGAACCTTGGGCCTTGTTTTCCAAGCTGTTTACTGGGGGCAGGAGGGGGCCGCCCTTCCCCTTTTGGACTCTTCCTGGTGAGTGTGTATGTCCCTCTGCCTGGAGGCCAGGCCTTCCCCAGCAAGTCACAGCATGCAGGCTACCAGCGGGGAAACTGCATTTGAAATCCAGGGGCTGATTTGCAAAGGCTGCCTGGGGGACTCCCCCGTTGGTGCTGCCGGCATTAGTTTAATGGCTGTGGGGTTGGGGTTTTTTTTTTAGCTTCTTTTGTTGCAGGGGTGAGGCTGCACCCCTCCATGGATCGATGGGGAAAGCAGATCTTCCGACGACAGGCCCGGGACATCTTGCAGTGGTCAGAGAAAGGGCACGAAGCCCCCAGAGGCCCCACTGTGATATTGCTTGTGGGCCAGATGAGGCTTTTCCTCAGGGCCGGCCCACAACATTTTGACACCTGAGGCGGGAAGCTCAAAAGACACCCCCATGCCCCTTCACTGGGGCCAAACTTTGAAAGGTCTCAATTCTCTGGGTCCCAGTGTCGCCACCCCCCCCCCCCACACACACACACAGTCTCGCATCTGAGGCGGCCGCCTCAGTTCGCCTCATGGTAAGGCCGGCTCTGCTTTTCCTTTCGAACAGGGTGAGCATGGGACGCAGCAGGCAGATGCTGGTTAAGACAATAGGCCGCCCCCTCGCCAAAACTCGCTGACCCCTGCGTCCGCATAGAACAGGAGTTCTTCACTGGGGCAGAGGGGGCGCATCGGACTTTCTGAGGTCTCAGTGGTTGCGGTGGAAGAGGGGTGTGGATACGGCACGAAGGCACAGCCCAGGTTTGGACAGCCTAGACAGCTGCCGAATTTGCATCCTGCTTGAGCAGCCCCCGGTGGGGTCTTGAAACTGCTCTTGGGGAACAAGTGGAAAAGGTCGAAGCGGTCAGTGTCTCTGACCGATGGAGTGTACGACAGCTGTGCCCTGGAGGGCACAAATCGAGGGAAGGCTGTCCGAGCCCAAGGGCGTGCAATCTCAACGGTCAAAGGCCGGGAGGAGGAAGAGCGAGGAAGTGACTTGCCCATGGCCTGGGACAAGGCTGGATCTCTGGGCTCCCAGTTCAGTGCCTTATCCGCCTCTCTGTAACCTCCCCACTAGACTTCATGGAACCTCTCCAGCATGGGCGGCCGGTGTCACGGGCAGGTCAAGGCCAGGCCTTCCCAAACTCCCTCACGTGGCCCTGCTCAGACTCCACCCGAGTTCCCCCAGCCAGCAGTTGTGGCACCTTCCCCCAGCCGGCAGGGGTCTTCCAAGCACTGGGGCTGCTATGGCCATGCTGTGCTGGGGCTGGAGACTTGGCTATGGAGAGGGTGGTGGGGAAGAGGGGGGGCTTGTTGCTGAGGGGTCTGGCTGGTGGTGGCAGCCCCAGGGCTGGGGGGAGGAGGGGGCTCAAACCCTTGACCTCTGGAGACAGGTACCTTATCCACTGCACCACTGGAGTAGCCCCCAAACCTCCCTAAATTCTGGGCCCCCCTTATCCGTCCTATGTTCAAAGGGTGCCAGTCCATCCATCACCAAAGTGGTGGTGGTTGTCCCGGGAGGGGCGGGTGCGAGGGGGCGGGGCGCAGCTCTCCTCTCTGGGGCAGGCCTGGGATACATCACCCCCAGCTCTCTGGAGCAGGCTGGTGCCACGTCACTGGCTGCTGTTCTGGGGCGGGCTGGGGCTGCACTATCCCAGGCTGGGGGGCTTCTCTGGAGCAAGAGCTTGCAGCGGCCATTGTGTGTGGGGGGCTGGGCTCTGGCGGGTGCAGAAGGGGTGGGCCTCGGGGGATGGCCTCTCCAAGCCATGGGTCACCCACTGCCCATGCTCTCCAGGCCTCAGTTTCCTCCCACACTTAGTTTTCTCCCTCCCAGGGCTGTGGGGGGACCCCATTCGTTCACATCATTCAGGCGGCCTGAGGTCCCTGACTCCCAGGTGTTGGCTGACAGCTACTAGGACAACCAGCGTCGGTGAACCTGGCGTTCCCTTTGCCGGATGAAGGATTACTTGCCATTGGGAAAAACCAAGGACCCTTCCACTCCAACCTAGCAGGAGCTCACTGGTCATGCGCAACCCTACAATAACAAACCAGCGCAGGCAGCCTGAGCAGTGGAAGCAACCCACCAATGGTAGACATGTCGCTTTAGCACATTGCTCAGCCATGAAGATAAGACAGGACTGGGCAAGATGTGGCCTGGGGATCCGGCCCACCTAACACTTTGATCCATCCTACAGGCTGCATCTGGCCCCTTTCTATTTATATCCTGCTGCCCATGCGACCGACGTTCCAGGTGGTGGCTCAGACAGCAGGATCCTGTTTAAATGGCTCATGGTCGCAGTGACCCTTCGGCAGGAGCTGGAGCCGCAAGCCTTTTGGGGCCGGGAGTCCTTTATGGTGTTTTAAATGCAAAGCCTCTGGCCCCAGACAACTCTGGGGGGAGGCTAGTCTGCAGCCCCGCCCCTTCCACCCTGGCTCCACCCCTTCTGGTGGATAGATTGATGGAGGTTAGGTCCATCAATAGCCATTAGCCAGGGTGGGTAGGAATGGTGTCCCTAGACTCTGTTTGTCTGGAAATGAGTGACAGGAGAGGGATCACGTGAGGATTACCTGTTGTGATCCCTCCCTCTGGGGCATCTGGCATTGGCCACTGTTGGCAGACAGGACACTGGGCTGGATTGTCCTTTGGTCTGACCCAGTCTGGGCATTCTTATGTTCCTTAAGTGCCTCTCCCTGCAAAAATTATTGCCCACCCCTGAGATGAGGGAATAGTTTCAAGGCCAGATCCCTGCTAGGGTAGGTTATTACAGCTCCACTGACTTTGATGGAGTGATGCTGATGTTCACCAGCTGAGGTTCAATTTAACACCCGCATCGGTTACCTCAACAGCCTCAAAAAGGAGTTGGAGGAAAGTAATTGTCCCTTTCGGGACACTGGGACCAGCCCAGTAGGAACAAGGTTCTGTTATTCTGAAGTAAGGTCCATGTGTGGACACACTACTCTATGTCTAGACAAGCCCTACCGAATAGGACACCTATGGAGCTCAAGGAAAGTCCTGCAGTCTCTTAACCTGCCCCTGCTGATGCCAGGCTGGGCCGTCCCCTGCACATTGAGATGGAGAAGTGGGAGGCTGTCATCATGCTCTGATTAGTGAGACATTAAGCCTGGGACTGTAGCATACACAATAAACCCCTACTCTTTTGTACGGCCTCAACAGTGCACAAACTAGCGTCTGAGTAACCCCCAAGGCACCGCTCGCCTCCCCACCTTCCTGTTAGAACTTTGGTTTTTTTTAAGTTGGAGCCGCTGTCAGAGGCCCCAAGACATGAAAAGCTGCTGCTGAGATACCAGCTGCCGGCCTTGATTAAACAGTGACCCCATTTATCTCCCATTGAAGCTGGGTAGCTTGGGTGCCAAGTAATCAGTTGCTGAAAGCTGCCTTGTAGCGCTGGTCTTTGCCAAGTGCCCAGGGGAGCAAAGAGAGCCCACTTCCCGAGCAGGCACCGGGAGCCGAGGCAGCAGCGGCGGGATGCCCGGGACTAGGGCGCAGAGATGGCATACGTCGGAGTCTGGGCTTCTGGATCCCTTTGGCTGACTCATTTTCCCCAACTCCCAATGCTCCCCTCCCCGGCCCGTGCTAGAACATCTCCCTCTGCTCTGTTATTTTCCTCCCTCCGTCTCCCTTTATCTCCCCTGCCCAGGCTCCGAGTCACTCACCCGCATCCCTCTCCTCTGATCACCCCACCTCCTGCTGTGCAGAACGCCAGCAGCTAAAACACCGCCTGGAGCAGGCAGGGAGGGGCGGGGGGAGAACGAATGCAGGGGACTTGACGCCTCTTCCGCAGAGCTTTGCTACATCCTGGCTACATCAGGGTCCGGGATTGCCTTGTCTGCTTAGGCGGGATGTTCCCCGCATAGTCCTGAGTCAGAAAAAAAAAACAGCAAGCAAATGGTCTGGCAGCACTTTATAGATTAACACAACATGTAGATGGGATCATGAGCTTTCATGGGCAAAACTCACTTCTTCAGATGACCAGAGTTATGATTAGAGGATAAGGAAACTCGAAATAAATAGGAGAAGGGAAGAGGGGGGGAAGAAAGATGTTCTGTCGCCCACCCCCCTATCTCTGTGCATAAAGTATCAGCAGAAAGGGTGCTAAACCTGAGTAGATAAAGATCAAAGTCACTCAGGTTTAGTACCTTTTCTCCTGATACTTTATGCAAAGAGCTAGGGGGGTGGGCGACAGAACATCTTTCTCCCCCCCCCATTCCCTTCTCCTATTTATTTCGAGTTTCCTTATCCTCTAATCATAACTCCAGTCATCTGAAGAAGTGGGCCGTGCCCATGAAAGCTCATGATCCCATCTCCATGTTTTGTTAGTCTATATAGTGCTACCAGACCACTTGCTTGCTGTTTTTTTTCTGTAACAGACTCACTCGGCTACCCCCTGAAAGTCCTGATTCAGGCTTCTCGGTGCCACTGGGATACAATTAGACATTGTGTTAGGATGCTGTTTCTCCAAGGGGCACCACACGAAGTGGAGCTGTGGTGCTGATGGATACAGGCAGCTGTCTAAGCAACCACAGCTTGACAGGAGTAGGGGAGGGAGGTGGGAAGAGGTGGAGGGTGACAGTCACAATCTATAGTTTTCAAGCTGAGGAGAAATCTCACACCCAGATGAGCGGGCGGGCAGGGAGCTCAGACTGCGTCATTGGTGGCATCTCCCTTTAAATGTGACAGGATGTGGCACTGAACTGATCGAGAGCTTCCTTCAAAGTTCAGGCCAGGCTCAAGGGGGAAAAAGGGGGGAAAATCTGCGGCCTTGTCAGTCTCCATGGTGATCAGATCCCAGTGAAACCATCGCCAAGTACAGGCAGAAAGCAGCCCAACCGGCCTCGAAATGCTACTGATCACCCCTCAGACCCGTCCCTCCTCTCTCACTTGCTATTCTTGGTTATCTGCGAGGGGTCCCTTGAACACATATCCCTCTGCATGGGGTGGGAAGAGTGAGAAATAGCTCCAGCACCAGGACCAGCACGAAGGTGGGGAACCTTAGACTCGGGGGTCAGATGTGGCCTCTGGGTTCCCTGGATCTGGCCCCTAAGGGTTAGGGCCCCCACCAGCACTAGGGAGCCCGTGCTGACACTCCACTCCCACCCACTCAAAAAAGGTCCCCCACCCCTGGTTTAGCATGTCAGGAAGCAGATGGTAATTTACATGGAGGCGTGAAAAAGAAGTGCCGATAACTTGGGGGCATTAGAGGTTTGGGGAGACTGTTTAAGGTGTGACCCGCTGCTCTGTTAGCAGCTACAGCCTCTTGGGAGGAACTGAAAGGTGCCTGTGATCTTGAGTGAAGCTCTGCATAATGGGCAGAGGAGATGGTGGGGGTGCAAAAGGAAGCTGGATTTTCCCCTCCCTCCCTTCTTCCTTAGTTCTTCAGGTCCTCATCAATCCAGCTCCCATTAGGCACTTTGGGTTAGATTTTTCCCAGTGCTACTTCCAAAGCCAGGCTAGGAAGTGTAGTCGGTGCTGGTGTCCCCCAGTTCAGCCTCCCCCAAGACTACAATTCCCATAGCACAGAGCAGTCGCAAGGCTGCACCAGGAGGCAAACTCCTCTCTGGAATGAAACCGCTGCCCTGCACAACCCGCCGTCCCCGGTCCTGCACTCTTCACCGGACTCCTGAGGTAAGTGACAGCTGGAACAGATTGCCTGGGAGAGGGGGGCAGGTCTGGTGGATCCTCCGCTGCCTGGACTCTTTGAGTCCCGCCTCGAGTGTCTTTCTAGGAGCCGTGCTCTAGTGCTGGCTGGAAACAGGGGGCAATTCTACGGCCTCCACCTCCATCCCATCCTCCACCTTCAGGATGATCCCCAGCACAGCCACCCCTCCCCTCTCTTCCCCAGACACAACCTGCCTGTATCAGGGTCTCGTGGGTTATGGATGTTTTTGATATGCCCCATGCAGGTTCCAGGGCAGGGCGACTGGACCCCAGGGCCTGCATGGGGTATATCAAAAGCATCTTTGAATCAAGAGATGTTACCATGGCAACGGCGGGGGGGAGGGGTATGTTTGGGACCCCTTTTCAGTTGCTGGGTCCCTGGGCAATTGCCCCCTTTTGCCGTGGGCCTGGTCGGGTCAGAGGATCATGGTGGTTCCTTCTGGCTTTGAAAGTTGCTAAGTCCATGAGCACCTCACAACCCCCCTGCTGTGCTCCCCAGTACACCCGTGGGGGACGGATACAACAGCACTTGCTTGCCAGCTGCAGCTTCCATGTCCTCTGTTCAGTCTAGAAGGCCAATCCATCCAAGAGCCAGGCCACAGTGGCAGGGAGGTGGGAGAACAGTATTACCCCTCACCAGCTTTTGGCAACAGCCACACCACCTCTGCTCCCCCAGGAGGGCCCAAAAATATATCACAATGTCACTATAGAGCATTACTTCACCCGTGTGAATCTACTCGGAGCTGGGGAGACCACCAGATCATAGAATCATAGAATAATAGGACTGGAAGGGACCTCGAGAGGTCATCGAGTCCAGCCCCCCGCCCTCAAGGCAGGACCAAGCTCCATCTACACCATCCCTGACAGATGTCTATCTAACCTGTCACTGTCCAACAAGGTTCCATCAGAACTGGTACGTTAACGGTGTCGGAATTTATCCTCCAGCCCCCGAGTTCACCTCGCCTCCCCGCTCCCGGTGTCCTCTTAACTCTGACCCCAGCTGCCTTGTTAGCCAAGGGGTGCGAGTGGGAAGCGTTGCCTGAAAGAAGAGACAGGCACATGGCACGAACAGCAGCCTGACCCCCTGAAAGGAGACAAGTCCGCTCCTGCTGGAACGAGCAAGTATCACGGGGCTGGCGAAGAAATCAGCCAGGAATCATATGATACGGGTGGGATGTGGGGCGAGCCCGATGGGAAAATACATGTTCCGCCGAAAGCGACCAGAAGTGCTCATTACTCATGCAGAACAGAGGGCCCTTTCAGGCAAGGAGCTTCTAGCCACGGGCGCAAAACCGGGCGGAAAAAGGCACTTTTCATTTCCGAACCCAGCAGTTAAAAAAAGATACCAGCCCCTCCCCTCCCCCGCCATGTGATGTAAGGACGACAGTACCTCTTGAGAGTCCTTAGTCAGGGGAAGGAGAAGGTTTCCAGCGATTTGCCGAATCCTAGAACAGGATGGGACCTGAAGAGGTCACCACGTCTAATCCCTGCCCTTGTGGACTTGGCCTCCCAATGGGCTTTTTATTTTGGCTCTCAGGAAATAAAATAAGTGAGGTATGATTTGTTCAGCATCCTCGTGTGTTCAACTGCTTTCCACAGATCATCAGCAACCACTTCCTTAAAGGGGAGACTGAGGCACCGAGCAGAGGTGGGTCTTGGCTAAGGTCACTCAGGCAGGGTCAGGGTGAGAAACCCCCCTTGCTTGCTTCCAGGCCAGTGCCTTTACCCACTGGACAATGCCATAAGGCTTAGCTCTGCCGCCTGAAGCGATGCCAGGAGACGGAAAAGAATGAAAACCAGTCTCTGCTCTGGGAAACCAAAGGCTCACATGCCTTCTTTGTAACTGAATGGTGTCACCACAGGGCAGAGTTAAGGTTATGTAAGCGTCCGAATCCTGAACCTGGATTTCTTTTCAGTTTAACCTTAACTCTGATTTTCCTGGGTTTACCTGGGTTTGTTTTGGGGACTAACATTCCGGTGCCTCTCATCGCAGCATCTCAAAGCATCTGTGTTTAAGTCTCCCAAAATTCTTGTGAGGAAGCTAAGTACTATTGAAGCCATTCACAGATGGGGAACAGAGAGAGAGAGAGAGAGAGAGATCAGGACTTTCAAATGTTAAGCCCCAAAATCTGCACATAGGAACCTAAAGCAATGGCCCAAAGCACCCATCGTTTCCACAGATGTCAACGGGTGCTCAACCATTCTGGAAATCGGCTTTTTTATTTAGATGACTTAGTGAGGATTTAGGGGTCAATTTTTAGGCACCCAGGTTTGGGAATGGCAGCCTTAGCCTTGCATAACACAGAAACATGGGCACATGTGATGAACTGGAAGGCCACAAACTGCCAACTCATCAAAGGAACATCTTCTCCACACTACATGCACTTAGACGGTGGAACTCATTGCCACCTCACGTTGTCAAAGCCAGGAACTGAGCAAGATGAAAACATGGATTTGGACAGTTATATGGACATTGGGAATATCCGGAGTTATGAGCTCAACTTCGGGAGGGCAGCTCTATGCTCAATTTGATGTCATTTCTTTGGTTATAATGCGCACTGAGCCTCAGCGGGCGGGAGGGAGAGAATGGAGGAAACACAGGGCCCTGGCATGAGGAAGAGGGTCAAAGGATTGTCATGGGGGTTGGAAAGGTGGGGAGTGAGTGAGGGATGCAAAGAGCTCCTGGGCTGTGCAAGGACGGCCACTAAACGCAAGAAAGTGTGTGACCCTTTAACCACAGCTAACGCTAACAATTTTTCAAGGGATATTATGCCTCCCACTTCGGCTAATCTCTAACTAGAAGAGTTAGGAGGGGGTCTAATGCCAGATGTGCCTAATGGGAGGTTTCTCCCGCCTTCCGGTGAAGCATGCAACTCTGTGAGAGACAGGAGCCGGGGCTACACAGAGGTCAGGTCTGATCCAATTCCTGTGTGCTCGGTGCCGCCGTTTTCCTCAGCTGTAGAAGGGGGACCCTGGATACTCCCCTCCCTGCCGCAGGCACAGGGAGCCAGGGAGTCCGTCGCTGCCTCTCCCACGCTCTGCGCATAATGATGGGCCCCCCCTTTGGCACGCAGCCCCCGGAGAGCCCAGGCGCCATTCTCCGCCGGCATATCGCTGGCTCGCTAGCGGCAGGCAGTCACCAGTCAGCCACTGACCATCAGCCCCTCTTTTGAAAGCCACTCAGCTGAGCGCGAACGGCAAGCAGCAGAGGCTGGGCAGAGGAGCACAGTCGGGGCCTGTCTCCCACAGGCCGACCGCATCTCGATCACACGCCCAGCAGGCTTGCGCGCGCGGGCATATGCTAATTGCACCCATTGTTCCCCTGCCCCGCTTTCTCTCCCCCCCCCCCCCCACCCCAGCCTCGCCAAACGGCTCCGGCGGCAGCTCCGCAGGATTTTGCATGAGCTACCGCTCAAGGAAGCTTTGTTCAGCTCCGCTAACCTTGGCAGACGGACAAAGGGAGGATTGTCTGCCGCAATTTTGCCCTCAATTGCTTTCCCCCTCAGCCTTCCGAAGGGCACAGCCAACCAGGGCCTAGCTGACTAACATCATTAAACTCAACTCCAGGGCGAGGCTAACCGAGGAGCTGGGAGCACATTAAGCATTTTGAAGCAGGGAAGGGGAAGGCTCGAGCGTTTTAATGAATGAGGTCTGAAGCGAGGGGGCGGCTCGAGCCGTCCTTACGGTCTTGGTCCCTGGCCAGCGCTAAATAAGGCTGCCAGGGCACTTTCCCATTCATGGAAGAGCCGCCCTCGGAACTTCCCTCTCCGCCACACAGAGCTGTGCGCAGCCATCGAGGACACGTCCGCTTGCCAAGAGAGGGCTGCTTCCTTCTGCCGCGGCACAGGGCGCGTTGGGCTTCGTGTGTGTGTGTGGGAGGCAGGGCTGGCTGAATACGGAGCCATTTGCCATCTAGCTGGAGCCGACAGAGCGTGCGGGTGGCTAGCGGGACATGGGGAAGAGGCACAGCAAGGGAGGCGGGGAGCCTGAAACTCCTGCCATTCTCTCAAGGAACCGGTGCCGATTTTTGCCTTCCTCCCTTTCATTTCACCTCCATTGCTGCTCCTTCCGGCATCTAACTTCGGAGCATTCTTGGGGCTCTGGAGGGGTCAGGCAGGTCACATCTACCAGTGAGGGGTTGCCATGGTGTAAAGGTTCCAAATTCGGAGCAGGCCCCGTTGCTAGGAGAGAGTTGATGGCTGTAGGGGTCAGTGGCATAGCAGGGGGGGCGCTGGGAGGGGCAGTTGCCCCCGGGCGCCACACTACGGAAGGGCGCCAGTTTAGTCCCCCTTCACTCCCCCATCATCCCTCCGCTCGCCTGCTCCTCCTCCGCCTGCCGCCTCCCGCTGGAGCCTCCTCCCCGCCCCCAGCCCGACCCTCCGCCATCCCTGCCTGCGGTTTAGTGCATACAGGGGCCCGGCCCCAAAATGGAGGGGGAGGGGGAAGATACAGTACAAGCTCCCCCCCCCCCCCGCCAGGGTCAGGCTCAGCCATGCACCAGGGTTGGGGCTCTGGTACGGTAGCAGCAGCGGGGGCGGGGGCGGGGGGAGGGAGGTGCAAATTTTGTCTTTGCCCCCAGGCGAATGACACCCGCGCTACACCTCAACTCAAGCAAGCTTCATTTCTAGAGGGGCTTTCAGGTGTACAGTGGGCAGGCACCATTTTGAGGAGGAGTTCCAGGGTCCTAAGTTTTCAAGGGATGTTATGCCTCACACTTCAGGGCATCAGAAAATTTCTAACTAGAAAAGTTAGGAGGAGGTCTAATGCCGTAGCTACCTAACGGGAGAACACTTGCTGGCAAAAGATCCATTGAAAGCAGACGCAGCTCTGAAAGAAACCGAAGGCCGAAAAGAGGCCACCGCTGTTCCAGAAAGATCCTCAACTCTGCTCCACTCTTCTCACCCAAGCTCCTGTTTCAGACCATCTCTAGGGCGGTAGGGGACAAGAGCTTCTTGTAGTCACTTAGGGGCCTTTCTATGCCTGTTTCAGATAACAAGGTGGGGGAGATAATCTCTATTACAGGATTAGCTTCTGTTGGTGAGAGAGAGAAAGACCAGCTTTCCAGCCTTTTCCAGCCTTAGGGCAAGGCGAGCAAGGTGGTTGCCTTGGGTCACGCGCCTTCAGGGCTCCTGGCTGGGAGCTGCCGAGCTGCGTGGCGCAGCCAACCACAGAGACAAACTTTGCCAGCTCCCGCCCCCGCTCTCTCTCCTGCAGGTATCCGGGGGAGGCACAGGGTTCTGGCCCCCGTCCCATAAAGGGGAGGAGACAGACTGCTACTGGCCCATCCTGCAACTGCTCGCAACAGACCCCTGCCCATACCCAGAGTCTGTCCTGCAGAGGGGATGCCCGGACCAAGCAAAAGAGATTCCCAGTCTGCCTAGAAGGATGCGCTGGTCAGAGTGAGGGGGAGAGAAACCCTGTTCCACTGAGAGAATTCCCCCCCTTCCCCATATCCTGTAATGTGTTGGGGAGGGGTCTCCCATGCAAGGTAACAGGAACAGGGGAAGGGAACTCCGGGTCTCACACACGAGGTAAACTTACACCAACTCACTGAAACACGGAGCTGACGCAGTCATCGTCAACTGTATTGAAAATGGTCTCAAGTCACAGAAAATCGTACAATAACCTCCCAAACGAAAACATGTACCTTAAATACGAGTCTTTTGCTCGGTTAGATGTCAGAAGTACTGACTAAAAGTTTTAATAGATGCGGAATCTGTCAAATCAAGGCCAGGTCTCTAATACACGCCGGGGTCTCGGATGGTTTGTACTAATAGATGTTGGGGACTTCTGTTCGAAGTTTTATGGTAGCGTACAACGACGTCACAGTGAACAGTAAAGGCATGGCAGGGGACACTGAAATAGAGGCTAGTTGAAAATTTTCTTAAATCTAGAGGTGTTGTGTCACGCCTCAGCTGGACTTGACTTAAACTAGAACATCCACCGTCTGGACCCCGTTGTCAGCATGCCACCTTGGGCCCTACAAACTCTTTGGCCAGAGCTGTGGAAGAACTTTCTGTGTTAGCTCAACAGCTTGTCTCTTTTGTCAGCAGAAGCTGGTCCAATAAAATATACTACTTCACCCATCGTGTCTCTCTAAGGGTATGTCTACACTAGCTTGTTAGTTTGAGCTAGGTAGGGTAATGAAGGCAAGCGGAGTTGCAAATGAAGCCCGGGATTTAAATATCCCGGGCTTCACTTGCATGCTCCCGGGCACCGCCATTTTGAAATCCCCCTTAGTCCGAACTCCGTGCCCGCAGCTACATGCGGCACGGAGTAGGTAGTTCGAATTAAAGATCCTAATTCGAATTACCGTTACTCCTTGTGGAATGAAGAATAACGGTAGTTCGAATTAGGATCTTTAATTCAAACTACCTACTCCGTGCTGCGTGTAGCCGTGGGCACGGAGTTCGGACTAAGGGGGATTTAAAAATGGTGGTGCCCGGGAACATGCAAATGAAGCCCAGGGTATTTAAATCCCGGGCTTCATTTGCAGGCTCCACCCCCATCGCTCCCATTGGATGGGAATCATGGCCAATGGGAGCGGTACCTGCAAGCATGATGATGCAGAGCCATCTGTGCTCTCCCTGGGAGCTGTGCCAAGTAGGTGCCCCAACCCCTACCCCCTCCCACACCCTGCCCACAGCCCCTTCCCACGCTTGTCCTCTTCCCAGCCCCTGCACTCCCACCCTACTCCTGCACCCCCTTCCCACCCACAGCCCTCACCACCTCCAACCCAGTCCTGCACCCTACCTCTTGCCAAGTCTCTGTCCCCCCATCCCCATCCTGCTCCTCAGCAGCCCCCACACACAGAACCCTTCATTTTGGCCCCACCTCAGAGTCAGGGAGGCCCCACAAAATCTACTAGACCCGGACCCCTAGAAGAGTTAATCTAGCCCTGAGAGGGAAGTCCTGAGCCTTGGCACCTCCCCCTAAGGGGCTGGAGTGCGAGGGGAACTGTGGTGCCCCGAGTTGCTTATCAGTTGGGGGCCATGTCCATGAGGCGGTTTTTTTTTCTTTTGGCTTCTTATTTGTGTGAGGCCCCAACTGATTTTTCTGTGGCTCATTGTCCCCCGACCTACAAAAGCTTCCCCACCCAGATCCAGTCTGCCCTCTTCCATAACACAAGCTAGAGAACTCCCCCAAAATAACTCCTAGCGCAAATCCCTCCCATCTCGATTTAAAAATTGCCAGTGATGGCCATGATGCTCGTGTAGCCCCTCCTGTTCACTCGCCCAGTAGGAGGTTCTTCAGCATGGGGGAAGCCTTGTGCCTTGTTTA
Source organism: Pelodiscus sinensis (assembly GCF_052426305.1). Classification (NCBI taxonomy): domain Eukaryota; kingdom Metazoa; phylum Chordata; order Testudines; family Trionychidae; genus Pelodiscus; species Pelodiscus sinensis. The sequence continues at coordinate 20,592,186 of NC_143074.1, read as the reverse complement.
CACAACTTTGGGAGACTAGGTCTGAGGCTGCTTCGTGTGCTCTGCGTTGTGTGTCAGGGCGTGTGCACCTCAGACCAACCCCACTCCGACAAACCACCAGGAAGGGGCTTTCTGTTGTAAAGAACAGAGAACAGGATTCTAGTCCAGCAGCCTCCTCACTGCTTCCAGCCTATGGGTTCCCTGCTCAGCCAGTGCTGAGACCCAGTTGGCATAGGCGGTTGGTGCCTGCGGGGGAAAGAGGTGCAGGAAGGGCCGCCCAGAGGAACAGAAAGGGGGCATGAGAGAGCACCCCATTTAGCAATCATAGTAGAGGCCCATGGGGACTGCATCTTACCTATGCCTGCTGGGGGAGCAGAGGGTACATCCTGGCATGAACCAGGAAATTATCCCATCATGCCACAGTTTGTTGTCCACATCCTGTCCCCGACCTATTCCTGAATCACACCGGACCTTGGGCTACACTTGGTAAGTTGTTCCAGTGGTTAAGTACTCATCCCGTGAATAATGTTCTACTCTGAATTTGTCTAGCTTCAGCTCCCGTTGGATCACATTAGAGCTTTCTCTGCTCCCATTGGCAAATATTTGTTCCCCATATTGGCACTTACAATCCATAATCAAATTGCCCCTTAACATTCTTTTTGTTAAGCTAGACAAATAGACTCAAGGAGCTTAGTCATTACGAGGCAGGTTTTCTAATCCTTTAATCATTTTTGTGCTTCTTTGAATTCTCTCCAATTTGTCAACAGCCTTCTTGACTTGTGGGCACCAGGACTGGACGCAGTCTTCCAGCAGTGGGTGGCACCAGGGCCAAACACAGGTGAAATAATCCCTCTCCTCCAGTTTGAGAGCCCCCCGTTTATACAGCCCAGGGTCACATTAGCCCTTTCGGCCACAGCATCACCCTAGGGCCATGTCTATACTATGTGGAAGATCGATGCTGTCGCACTCGATCTTCCGGAGTTTGATTTAGTGGGTCTAGTGAAGACCCGCTAAATTGAACTCAGTGGGCTTCCCCATTGGTGCTAGTACTCCTGCTCCTCATAAGGACTAAGGAAAGCTGATGGGAGAGTTTGGTCACACTGAACTCCTGCTAAGTGGATGGCAATTTCAGATACATCGACTCCAGTTACGTAATTAACATACCTCATGAGAAGGGAATGCTGGGGCCCCGGCCCTCCAGGTGGCCAGGAAGGATCAGTCTGGGAGTGGGTGGGGCTTGGCTCCGGGGGCGGGGCTTGGTCAGAAGGGGTAGGGCTAGGGATTGCCTTCCCCAGCTGGGCCTTCACCCACAGCCCATGCTGTTTGGAATCACAAATTGGGCAGCCCAAACATCTCAAGTTTTTCTGCTCTGTGTTGAGGGGTGTGAGCGTGTGGGGGGGGGCGGGGGAGAGGAGAGAGGAATAATAGTCCTACAGCACTGCCAATCTTCTTCTGATGGGCGAAAGGAGACTTGGTTTGCTTAGGGCTTTCTCTGCGTCTCCCCATTTCCCAGTCGGCGGTGGCTGACATGGACAGCCCGACAATTAGGCTGTGTTTCTAGGCAGCTAGACTCAAACCACCAAACCAAAGTAGGGGAAGTCAGGCACCCAACTCAAAATCACGCTAGGGGCTGAGAGATCAAGAGATGGGTTTGTTGAACCACACGCCAGGCAGGCAGTTGCGTGCCGGCTCCGCGTGTTTAACAGCTGGCGTGTTGGCACAGGGTTAGGTGGCTCATCTGCGGAGGCACTTGTCTCTCACCTCTCCTCCTGAGACTGGGGCTATTAAGTCCTGTCTGAGGTCTTAAGGGTAACGAATTGGTTGGTTTTGGCCGAGTGCCAGCTGGAAAGCCGCCCGCCCCAGGAAACCATTCTGAGCACACAACGTGGTCAGCCTGCACTCGGGAGGCTGAATAATCTCTCCATCTGCAGGGCACTTGTGGGCTTTCTGAGCCATCTTGGCAGGATGCAGGGGGAGCTCGTGGAAAGAGGAGTGCACGGGAAGTGGAGGGATTAACTCGTGTGGGCCCCGACTCAAAGGGATTTTGCACCGTACCTGGAAGGATTGCCCACGTTGTATAAATCAGCTTTGAAAGAGCAACAAAAATGGAACCCGTTCTATAAAAATCCAGGCAGGTGGCAGCCTGAACTCACTCCTCTAATCCCATCGCTCACCATCCCGGGAAGTCTCTGGGTACCGGAACTCCCAAGTCTTCTGGAAGTCAATTTTTTTTTTCATCCCAGAATATGCCCGAACATATCCCAGGAATGTGATGGCACAAGGAAGGAACACACTTTCCCACCATTGCTTTTCCAGCTCCTTGTCTCAAGGCTAAGCCCTTTTGGAATGAAAATGAATAAGCAGGTGGAACTTGGAACACCTGCTGCACTTACGGCCCTCCTTGCATCCTATAATCTTTGTGTGGTAGAGGCAAAACAGCTCAGCACAGTCTCGGCTGCTGCAATTACTGCAGAGGCTGCTACGAGCACTAGCTCACTAACGAGGCGGGGGTTGGCAAATGTCCCAGCCCAGTCTATGTTAAGAGAAGCAAACCCTTTGATTCAAACAGAGCAGGGAAGGAGGAATAATTAATTAGACATTTAAGGCCAAATTCTACTCTTCATTACTGTGGGTAGAAACTGGGGTGATACTGAAGGCTGGGGCGCAGAGCAAGATCTAGCCTTCAAGTCCACATTTCCTCACTAATACGGTTTGAGGCGGTGCACACTTGAGAGCTGCATTTTTGTAGGTCAAAGTTTGTAGGTCTCTGGGGTCTCTATTACCAACGAATTAGTGGATCCAAGGCGAGGTCCACACAATGAGGCAAGGTCGCCTTAAGATACTTAAAATCATAGCTGGAGTCGATGTCGCTTAAGCCAAACTTTGGTGCCATCCTCACAGCGAGAGGTCAATGGGAGAAATACTCCTGTCAACTTCCCTTACCCCTCACGAGGAGTAGGAGTATCAACACTGACAGGCATACCCTCAGCATTTGATTTAGAGGGTCTTTACTAGACCTGCTAAATTGAATGCTGGAAGATCAACCATTGCAAATACATGATCCTTGGCTTGCAGGCTCTAATTGATCAATTCTTCCCTGCTCGGAAAGTCTCTCTCTCTCTGTAATATTGCACTGGGCCCTTAGTTTTTGAGATGTCAAGTGAAATTCATCATGACTTTAACTCAGTTGATGTCAACCGAGTTTACCATAGGGTAAAACAGTGTTTATAAGGAAGAGGGAGAAAAATTGTTCTCCTTGGCCTCTGATGAAAGGACGAGATGCAATGGGCTTAAACTGCAGCAAGGAAAGTTGAGGCTGGACATTAGGAAAAACTTCCTACCTATCAGGGTGGTTAAACACTGGAATAAATTGCCTAGGGAGGTTGTGGAATCTCCATCACTGGAGATATTTAAGAGCATGTTAGACAGATGCCTGTCAGGGATGATTTAGATGGTGCTTGGTCCTGCCGTGAAGTCAGGAGACTGGACTTGATTATCTCTCCAGGTCCCTTCCAGTTCTAGTGTTCTATGACTCTATAGGAATGAGAGATTACTCCGCTCTGTTTCCCAAGACCTTATCCAGTTGCCTCCTTTTCCAGCAGCGGATCAGCATAATGTGGACATCCTGGAGCTGAGAAGGAAGAAAAGGGGGAGGCAGCTCTCCACCAGCCACAATGAAGGCACTGACAGAGCTAAGCTCCAGTTTCAATGCAGAGTCATGTTTACAAAGCAGGCAAAAGCAGATGGGCTTCCAATGGGAAGCACAGAGGGCCTGGGGGGCCGTATGACATAATGTTTGCACATCGACTCCATGGTAACCAGGGTGGAACAGAGCTGAGGCTTCGGGCCTCCTCATGCTAAACCAATAAAAGAAACATGAAGAGGGGAAATTGGGCAAAGAACCAGATAGTCAGTTCTTTTAATAATCAGACAGTGGGAGGACCCTAGTGGGGAAATGCTCACAGAGGACATCTTCATGGATCGTCGCTACAACCCGCCAGCGACTTAGAAATAAGCCCGACAGCTCCATCCTTTCGTAGCTCGCCCACCGCTTTCTGTCGCCGGCTCGTCTCTGCTCAGCACCGCTCCAAGTGTCATTCAAGAAGCCGGGCGAAGGAGAAGCACTTTAGCATGACCCTGAATGGATGCCATGCCAAGGCGAGCCACCGCACGGCGTGAGCTCCATGAAGGAGGCCCTGCTGCCATGATCTGCTGGTGCTGTACAGCCCTCCGGCCCAATTGCTGACCCCAGAAATTCCCCAGATGACCGTCGCTGCCATGGGGGAGCAAAGGATTTTTAAAAGAACCAAATCCCAGGCCATTCAGAGCAATTTGAGGTCATAACCAGCACCTGGAATTGCCGCTTGGGATAAGTTAGCAAGTGAGACAGAGCACTGCCAATAGCCATTATATGCTTCTGTGACAGCGTTTGCCCTGCACTGGCCCTTTAAGGGCAAAACCCCAGCCCTGAGAGTGAAGCCCCAGCTGAGGCAGCTCTGCTGATGAGAGCCCAGCTGGGGGCTATAGAAAGAAGGACTTCTAGGCTGTGTCTAGCCTACATGCCTCTGTCGGCAGAGGCATGTAGATTAGACACATAGTCAAAGTCAAATGAAGCCGCGATTTAAATGATCGCGGCTTCATTTAAATTTACATGGCTGCCGCGCTGAGCCGTCAAACAGCTGATCAGCTGTTTGTCCGCTCAGCGCGCTAGTCTGGACGCTCCCCTGCCGACATCAAAGCCCTTTGTCGGCAGCCCCGTTATTCCTCGTGGGATGAGGTTTACCGGGGCTGCCGACAAAGGGCTTTGATGTCGGCAGGGGAGCGTCCAGACTAGCGCGCTGAGCGGACAAACAGCTGATCAGCTGTTTGTCGGCTCAGCGCGGCAGCCATGTAAATTTAAATGAAGCTGCGATCATTTAAATCGCGGCTTCATTTGACTTTGCCAAACCAACAAATCTACATGGCACCGTCGACGGAGCCATGTAGTTTAGACATACCCCTAGAGAACAGGAGGGACCTGACTGCCAGGGAAGCAGGAGGCTTCCTGGAGGTAGAGCAGTGCTGGGGAAGGCAGGGCAGGGTAAGCTCTGGCCAAATAAGCCCCTAGGCTGGAAGGCCTAAAGCTACTGGGGCTGTAGGAGGCAGCCATGGTAGGCAGGGGCAGCAGGTCAACCCCCCTTTGCCAGTGATGAGTGGCCGTTACTGACTGCAGTCTGCCCCGGAGGCAGGGGCTAGATGAAGGCTGTCAGTGGGTCACTGAGGCAAGGTGGGTACAGAGGAAATGGGAGAAGAACTGGGGGTTCCTGGGAGAAGGGAGGACCCTGGAGTGTGCAGTGGGGTGCAAGCAAGATAAACATTAACCCCGCTCCCCTGGAAGGGGGCGCAGAGAGACTGGAGTGGGCACTGCTGGAGGGCAGTGTCCTGAAGACGATGCCGTGGTTAAAGAAGAACACGGGGAGATACCAGCTGGAGGAAGGCGCCTAACGAAAGAACAAGCTAATTCCCGAAGGCAACCAGTTGAAGGCGCCATGCTGGTGAGTGTACTCCATGACAGCGCCCAATAGATGGCCTGCTCTAGAAACTTCTTTCTAGATGCTATAAGACCTGATGCTGCCTTATCGTTTAGATCCTCTTACTTTGACAGCTGTGGCTAATGCAATTTCTGTAACCAATTAGTCCATCCATCAGTGACATCATCTGTGCCTCCAGGACTCATTCTGCTGGAACCTATGTGAGAGATTGGTTTGGAGAGCTCAGCAGAAAGCCTTTCCCTCCCCATAGATGCAGGAGAACTTTTCACTGTCATGTGGTGACATAAGCTTCCTTGGGATTCCACTCTACTCATCTGAGGAAGTGGGTTTTACCCACGAAATCTCATGAGACTCTCTCAATATTTGTTAGTCACTAAAAGGTGCCATGAGACCCCTTGTTTTTCAAGTTACAGACTAACATAATGACCCCTCTGAGACTTCCTTGGGATAGTCAGTTCAAACCTGAACTGATGATCTTTCTCCTGGGAGCGAGTTATTTTACTTACCTATTTAAATTCAGTTTTCTTCCAAACACACAATGTGCATATTTCGATGAGGACGTGAATAAATGCCAAACTGATCCAACATATCTGACAATACACATTGTTGTGAAACCCACATCCAGAGGGTAGCGAGGAAATACTATTTACACCAGCAATCAGTCATTATGATTTCAAACTAGACTCAGCAACCTTACCAAACTGAGCTAGAGCTGGAAGAGCGCAAACAATTTTAAGCACAATTTACTGGGGACAATTAATCATGATATTAAAACTGAAAAGATGGGATTTTTCAGATCAGCATATACCTATGTAGGATGCAAAAATATGCATACCATTGTACACCGAATTTTGCAGAATCATTGCATATTATGCAAACAAAAGTTCATCGATGTTGCTAACGGGGATTTGCAGAACAAGTGTCACCAATGTAGATGCAAATGCTGTGCTGAATATCTGACCCCAAAATGACAACTCACCAGGCACGACCTATTTTTATATGGGAATTTTCCATCTAATGTCACTGGGTCCCAATATCTGGACAAACTTAGTTTTGTCTCTGTGGGTTGACTTGTTCTTGGTAACCCAAGAGAGCTATTGTGACACTGTGGAGGTCAACAAATTCTCTCTCTTTTGGGATGTAATGCTGCTCTGTCTTCCTTAGATCTGGCAATTAACCCTTGAAATCAACATAAGTAACTTGGCTTATCCTCCATGCCAGCAAAGGGGACTAGCCATCCTTTCATGAGGTTATTTCTCCAGCCCTTCCGGTGACTCCGAAAGGAAGTCTTGTATCAGGGCTGAGTGTTTGTTACAATGAAAGGTACTGTTGCCCCAAACTTGCCTGTCTCAATGATAGGGATGTGCATTGTAATGGTCTGTTTTACAGGAAGCCTGCAGAATGGTGCCAGCCTGATAGCCAAAGGGATACGGAAATCTGGACACTGTCACCAGCGTGACAGGAGTTGTGGAACTATTTTATCACCACAGAGAACAGATCTTGTCTAAAGCGAGGGGTTGGCATGAGGCGGGAGCTGGGGGGGGAGGGGAGATGAGAAATCTTGCTCCCGCTAATCACTTCGATTACATATCTTGGCTGTAGAGTGCTTTAGCAGTCGTGCCTGCCTTGTCACAGCCCTGAGATGGGCAGAAGTAACACTATCGCCCCTTTTTGGGATGGAGCGGTGCCTGCGGGAGGAGGGGAGACAGGGAGGGCCTCCCAGAGGAGCAGAGAGGGGACATGAGGAGACACCTCATTTAGCAAACAAAACTTTTCGGGGCACTGGAGGTTGGAGGGAGACGAGTCACCTATAGACACAAGCGGGGGAAGCAACTCATCTGACGTTGGTCTCAGATTGGGGCTAGGGCTCTTGTACTCTTGAGTGATGCAAAGAGTGACAATGCTGGCCGGGTCTTCCAGGCTGTCTGTCCCAAACCACAGGGGTGGCTGCCCTGAACCCCAGTATGAAGGTGGAGAGCTAGCAGCTGTATTGAAACCCCTCCCTTCTGGCCAGCTGCCCAGGCATAGGCTAAAGACTGCCAGCTCTTGATGGAGATGCCTACTGAGCCAAGTTTAGTGCTGGTGTAAGCTGGAACTACTTTTGAAGCTGATGGAGTTATGTAAGGGCCCAATTCAAGCTCTAGGGCTTTTTCTGGTTCCTAATAAAATCAATAGCAAAGCTCCCATTCTCTTCCCGGGGCCTAGAATCGGGCTCACACACCGTAACGACACACAAACCAAATGCCTTGGCAGAGAGGAGCATGGGGATGCAGAGAACATGCCTGGATCAAAGAGGGAATTTAATTAAAATTTCCAATAGCGCAACATGAATGGATCCTGTGCCCCCCTCCCCAGGGAGGGGGGTGCTCCTCTCTGCATCTGCATGCTCAGAACTCCTGTTTGTTTTCAAATACAGCCGACAACCTGTGGGCAGGGGTGGGGGTGGGAGCGGTAGAGGCCGCTAAATAGCTTCTTTGCGTCTCTGTTTGTCTGCAGCCCCAGGACTCTGGAATCGTCACCTTCCATTTGCCACTGGCTCCCTTTAAAAGTCCGAGGTGGACCCAGTCCTCACGATTCCGTTTGCATCGGTTCATCTTGCAGCTTCGCCGGAATGAGCTGGGAGGGGCCAGCCAGCGAGGTGCCTGGAAAAGCGAAACCCACCTAAGGACATTCATTCCTAGCTTGTGCAAGCTCAGAGCCGGGTTCTGCTGCCTTTCTTCACGTCAAATGGCACCTCCTTCTGCTGTCAAAACACCTTCCACGGGACTAGAGGGGGAATTAGGGAGTCCTGGAGCAGGGTCTGTTCCAGAGATGATAATGTAACGCACCTCGTAGCTCAGGGCTGGAAGGGATCAGCTGAGTGGTCCAGGAGAGAACTCCCCCATCCCACACAGTTAGCTGCCTGTAATGGGTTGTTTTCATCTTCCTCTGAAGGAAAAGATACTGGGCATTGTAGGAAGCAGAATGCCAGACTCAGGGCTCAGCGGTTTAACCCTGGGTGGCAAATTCTGTGTTTCTAGGATCTGGGAGAATTTTACACATTACTTCTCCCAAAGAAGCCAAATGTGAACTTGAATCTGCAGCAGGCACATTCTCCCCCAGGCTCCATGTATTTTTATAGACCCTAACGTAGACCAGGTACCCTCCTCCTCCTTCTCTCCTCCTAACGAGTGCCAGGTCTCCTCCCTTCTTACCATAGCTGCCATCAGACAGAACTGTCCCTATCGCCAGTGGGTTCCTTATCCCGCCTAACTAATGCGGGAGCCAGCTCTATCCTTGGAGCAGCCTGTGTTGGCTGCCCGGCTGCTTCCCGGGTGGCCATCAAACCCACCACCCTGTGCTCCCCAGGCAAATGTCTTATCCCCAAAGCCACAGCAAAACCCACCCCTCCCCCCTAATACGGAAACAAGCGCCATCACTGGGGAGCTTGTGTTGGCTGTCTAGCCCCGTCCTGAGTGGATGAAACAGGGCAGCCATCCCAGGCCTGCGCTTTTAGGGGTCCCACAGCGGCTGCCCCAGCCGTCCTATGGTCGGAAGGGAGTGAGGGATTATGGGGCATTGGTAGCGGCAGTGGCAGGGGTTGATCCCCGCTCCACTCGCCACCTGAGTGGCGGGAGCTGGCGTGGCCCAGCAGCCTGCTCCACCCCGCCGTGCTGCCTTCTGCCATTGGCGGGAAGCGGAGCGCTCTGGTTCCCGCTGTCCGTGTGGTGACTAAGTGCGCGTGGGATGAACCTTGTTGTCCTGGCTGCGCTAGGCCCCTGTAACCCCTGGGCCGCATTGCTTGGGGGGGGGCTAAGGGGGTGGTGCAGGGGAGGGGCTTGGAGGAGGGGTGTAGTGGGGGCGGGGGAGGGGTGTAGTGGGGGCGGGGGAGGGGTGTAGTGGGGGCGGGGGAAGGGTGGGGTCTGCGTCAGGGAGGTTGCTGCAGGCCCTTCCCTGGGACATGGGAGGGGGGTGCCTCAGGCCCCGTGCCCCCCTCGGGATGGCCCTGCCTTAAGGGGAAGCTAGAGGTGAGAAAGGTGCGGCTGTGCAAACCCCCTCCGTCCAAGTTCCCAGACCTTTCCGACTGACGTTCCTGAATGCGTTGGACCTCCGAGGCAGAGCCCATGAACGCTGGAAAGTCCGGGGGCTTGATGTCTGTCCCAGGAAAGGACGAGGAGAAATGGATGTTGTAGGCTGCTGGACTCGCTCTCTAGCCCCAGATCGACTGACACCCCCACCCACAGTCTTCAAGCCCCTGCCTCGGGTGGGCACCGTTTATTCATTCAGACACAAAACTCACCCCAAGCAGGCTGCAGGGACCCAGAGCACTTTCCTCTGGCATCTTTGCCCCCCAATTCCTGACCAGCCACGGGAGCCCCCTTGCTTCCTGCCCCTCCCCTCCAGAAGACACCTCAGTCCCACTCCGCTGCTCTGAGAGTGGAACGGGGCTGGCAGGCCCGTTAGCGCAGAAGGGGCAGACCACTTGGTTCCTGAGGTATTAGCAGAAAAAGAACTTTTCAAAGCCCGTGGTGGTAAATAAGTTGATCTGACTTTTGTCCTAGAGACACCCAGCCCCTGGGCGCGGGAGCATGAAGCCTGCAGCCAGACTCCGGACTCTCTTCTCCGATTGCCATGCTGCAAGGACGCCGAGTTGGAACAGCTGCTGGAATGACAAGGAGCTGGCGGCTGTCAGGCCAGCCGAGGCGGTAAGTAAAACAAGTCCTTTGGCTGCACTATTTTCTCCTGAAAGGCCTCATTCAAAGCCCATTGCTCTCAATGGACAGACTCCCATGAACCTCCAGGTCTGGAATTTGGGATTGGGACATTTCATGATCAAAGAAGAAAACATTCTTTCCCCTTGGTGCCTCAGTGGCCTGGAAACATGTTCTGTGGGCCTGGGGCATGTGAGGGCAAGAGGCACTTCCTATTTTTTCAGACTGCACAGCCTGCCTTTTGCTGATTGCCGAGGGTATTAATGTTTGGGGAAGATCTGCAGCTGGTGTAGATCAGCTTAGCTCTGGTGCCAACATAGTGCTTAGCATTGCAGACCATTTGCACCAAAGGCAGGCAAATACAGTAAAACTCCAATAGTCCGGCATCCAATAGTCCGGCACTCCTGATAGTCCGGCATCAAAATGGCAAGAGCCTAGTGAGTGAGCTTCGGCAAAAAATGAGTCACAAGGTAACAGCGGCAGCAGCTGAACTGAGCAAAAAGGGTAAAAAAGGCTTAAAAAAACTAAAACATTACAGTATACTGTATTCAATATGTACAATAAAAAGGGTTAAGAATACTATATACAGTATATAATGTATACAGTATATATATATCCATCTTATAGTACCTCCTGATAGTCCGGCATATCTGATAATCCGGCACCATCTAGGTCCCATAGGTTCCGGATTATTGTAAGTCTACTATACTGTCTTATGGGCCAGATCCGGTCTGTCACTATATTTATCTACATGGCCACAAGAACTGGCGATCGAAACTCCTGTTGGAGGCATATCGTTGTTCCTGGCCAATAGGAGATGTGTCCTGATCTGCACCACTTCCCACCGCTCCCATTGGCTGGGAACGGTGATCCGTGGCCAATGGGAACTGCGATCACCAGTGCCGGCGGCCAGGAGGGTAAATGTAGTGGCTGCAACCTGCCAAGGGCTGTGTTATTGTGCAATCCTGATTTACACCAAACTGAGTTCAATGGAGCTCTGCTGATTTACACCACCTGAGAATCTGGCCCAGTTCTCTACATAGGACGGTCTGTGTAATTCAGAGTAAAAAAAAAAACCACACACACACCAAACAAATCCAGAGATTGCAAAATATATAATTCTACGAAACCTAAAAAGGCCACAAACTGTGAACTCCTCCGATGTCAAAGGGAATCATCCGAAGAACTTGGTCAAAACTTTCATCTGTTCTGACAGCTTCTTGGAAAATCAACCAGAACACTAAGGGAGAAATCCACAGAGGTCAGACACTACTCAGAATCAAACCTCCCAGCCAAGCTTTCAGAGATATCGAGAACTAGAAGATTTACCCAGCCTTGCTCGGGTCCCTCAACTCACTTCATTTTTGTATTTTTCAAAAGAAAATGAAAATGTACGTGTTTGATTTGAATCCTTGTTCGGGGGGCCTGGGGAGGAGGGGTTTAGTAAGTGGACTAACCCAGCCCTCACTCACCACAGCAGGTTGGGCCCAGGTAAGAAGCGCTTCTCCATGGCTGCTGTAACTCCTGCAGGGACAGCTGGTGGAGGGGGCATGTCCCCCGCATGGGGCAGGTCCAAATTAATCTACCCCCTGTGCTCCCCAGCCAGAGTGAGGGACGCAGCAAACTATGCACTTTCCCATTGCTCCCTGACAAAGGGGAACAAGCAGTTCCTGCATAAATTGGGTGGGGAGCATCAGCCCCCCCCCACTCCTTAAAGGGCACCTGCTGGGGAGGGGAGTGAAAGGCTCAAGGCCGAGGCTGTTCCGGATGGGAAAGGTGTCCCCAGCCAGCCCTTTTCACCGGCCTGGTGATTCTGCCTCTGCTTCTAATAAAACCATACAGAAAAATCCCATTCTCTCAAATACACTGACCTGGTGTTGCTCAGGTCTTCCAGGGCAGGGGACTGGTGGTGCGGGAGTGCAGGAGTCAGAGCAGGGGTTGAAAAGGGACTCAGGGTAGTGGGTGAGGTGCAGGAGTCAGGAGAGGGTCCTGGAAGTTAGAGAAGCGCAGGACAGAGGGTGGAGGAGGCCACTGGCTTCTCCCAGGGGCTGGCTTGGGGTGGCGTGGGCTCTCACCCCGTCTGCTGGATTCTCCCTGGGGTGAGGGAGGGGGCCATGAAGCTCACCCTCTAGTTTCTCTCCTCAGAGCCAGCCAGGGTGGCAGCTGCTGCTGGCCAGCAGGTGCCCGTTGGGACTCGTGCTGCCGCCTTGTGGTTATTCTACAGCAGGACTACTCGACACGTGGCCCGTGGGTTGCATGCGGCCGGTGGCCAGTTTGTTTGGTGCCCGTGGCCAGCGTGGGTTTACGTGGGGCTCAACATGCAGCCTGCAAGTGGGAGCCAAAACAAAAAAGGAGTCAATAGAATGGTCTTCTGTTGAGATGCGTATTAGTAGTTAAAATTCCTGGACTGTCATTGCTCATTGGAAGTGCTGTCATAGGGGTGGAAATGGGGTAAATATTGCATTTTATTAATATCAGCAGAAATAACTTAAATGGGGTCTGTGTATTGTGTAGCCTTGCCTTCATCTTTGTAGTCATGCCCGTCAGTGTGAAAAGCTATTTGCATATATTTGCATATATACTTGCATGTCTATGCAACCACACTTAAGTTGCAGCCCTTGGCATGTGCTGTATTATTGTGGCCCCCGGAGCTTCCAAAATTCAGTCGCTCTGTTCTATAGCATAACTGTTCCTCTTACCAGACCTTTCTCTTTCCGTTTTATGAGAAACAATCGAATTCCAGGCATATCCTATTGCTCTGGTACAACCAAACCCTGATCTTCTTCTAAGTTATGATAACAGGAAGCTGCATACCAAACGTGGCAGTCCTCTCTCTCACTGTTTAGGAGAAATTTTTGAACAATTAGATTCACTTGATGGATGGACAGAGAGATAGACAAACACACACTGCTAAAATATATATATTAAGAGATTGTAAAGGTCAGTGCAGACAATACTGCCGTATCTTTATCTGAATAGTAAGTCGTCTTCTTTTGGGGGGTGATTGGATGAGAGCAGGAGAGAGATGGCAGTTAAGTTGTTCTATAAGCAAGGATTATAGTGGCTGAAGTGAAGGAAATATTGCTGAATGCAATGGCAAAAGTTCCCAAACTAGTCATGCAATCACTGTGTTTATTAACTCGTTCACAACTTTTAAAGCTCGTCAGAGTGAGTGCAGCCTCTATCATTCCTAGGGTTTCACCCTTCCATTCATGGTAAAATATTTTCTCATCAGACTTGACCCTTTTGGGCAGGCCAGGCAGGAAGACGAGGTCAAACGTTATCCCATGTTTGCCATGAGTTGTAAGCAAATGTCACCATCTTTAAAGTGATGGCTTAGAACTATTTTGCCATCTAAAACTGTTGAAGGAAACCACATTCTCTCTGTTGCAGTCCAGATTTCAGACTTCAGATTTGAAAGGAACAGTTTCAGTGGAAAAAGAGATGACTTCTTTTGAGCAACAAAATGAGTAAAGGTCTAGAAAACATGACCTATGAGGGAAGATTGAAGGAACTGGTCTTGTTTAGTTTAGAAAAGAGGAGATTGAGGGGGGACATGATAGCAGTTTTCAGGTATCTAAAAGGGTGTCATAAGGAGGAGGGAGAAAAATTGTTCTTCTTGGCCTCTGATGATAGGACAAGAAGCAATGGGCTTAAATTGCAGCAAGGGAGTTTTAGGTTGGACATTAGGAAAAACTTCCTGTCAGGGTGGTGAAACACTGGAATAAATTGCTTAGGAGGGTTGTAGCATCTCCATCACTGGAGATATTTAAGAGCAGGTTAGACAGACACCTGTCAGGGATGATCTAAATCAATGGATCCCAACCTTTTCCAGATGGGGACCCATTTTGACAATTCAGGAAGACTTGGTGACCCAAGGCAATTCAAAAATGGGGGTCATGCTAAGTCATGTTCTGCACCAGGCTAAAATGAATAAGTATATTCCAGAGACGTAACGAGAAGGAAATCAATTTGCTGATCTGAAAGCAGTGGGCTGTGGCACTGACCTCTTTCAAATCAATGATTAGAAACGAGAGCTGTTCTGAGGTCAGGGCTGCCTGAAAACACAGGCCACTTCTGGAGAGATCACAGCCTTTCCGGGACTTTGTTCAAATAGTAAAATATCGATTGGCAAGGTTGTTACAAAAGTGAGCTTTGAACAAGGAGCAAACTCCTGAGCACAGGAAGGATAAAGCTTAAGGAACCATCCCTGGAGTTGCCACATTTGTACTTGATTTCAGCATAGGCACAAGTGAGGGATGGCCAGAGCCTGGTGTAGCATGGACAAGTGTGCGGATCTTTCAACAACCTCTCTTCCGCTCTCAGCTGCTCCTTGTTGCCTGATCCAAAGCTTCACTTGAACAGAGGCCGAGTATCCTGCCAGTCTACATGGTGGTTGTGAGCAAACAATCCATTAGAAAAGCTGTTTTGGGGTGGGGGAGACAAATTTTGACATTTTCAGGATGTCCTTTACATGCGTTAACCAGCTTAATGCCAGGGAGTAGGATAAGCTTTGCATACCCCGTCTGCTTCATATCTAAAGTGAAACCACAGTGGTTGCCATTAAAAATCAACATTTACCAAAGGTTGCTACACAGCAGCATCTTAGATACTGCCTTAGTCTCCACCCTGTCCTTTGAATAGGAAAGTGTTGTAAGTGCTACTGTGTGCGAATAGAGGAGAAATACTAATTTTAGCACCTTTAAACTTGGGATTTCTATGCCTTTGACTCATGCCTCACTAGAGCACCATAAAAAGGATAGTTACAGTATTATTGTCCCCATTTTACAGCTGGGAAGACTGAGGCACCGCAAGATTATATTGGCTTCCAAAAGTCATACACCCCACCAAGAGAGTAAAGAGCTAAAAACACCTCATCGAGAGAGTAAAGCACTAGAGATGTGAGAGGCCTATCTCAGCAACAAGCCAGTGCTTCCTGCTAGCTGTTAGTTCTGATTCGCTGGATTTTTCACATCATGCCACCAAGCAGTAGTACTACCCCTGACCAGTAGTATTGCTGGCCAAGTCTCTCCTTGGAACAACATCAGGGTCAAAATAAGAACATAATGGCCATACTGGGTCAGACCAAAGGTCCTTCTAGCCCAATATCTTGTCTTCCAACAGTGCCAGATGTCCCATATGGAATGATTAGAACAAGTAATCATCAAGTTATCACTCTCCTGTCATCCATTCCCAAATTCTGACAGAGAGGCTAGGGACGCCATGATGGACCTAACCTGCATGAATTTATCTAGTTCCTTTCTGAACCTTGTTACAATCTTGGACTTCACAACATCCTCTGGCAGGGAGTTCCACAGGTTGACTGTGTGTTGTGTGAAGAAATACTTCCTTTTTTTGTTTTAAACCTGCTATATATTAATTTTATTAGGCGACCCCTACTTTTTGTGTTATGGGAAGGAGTAAAAAACTCTTTATTCACTTTTTTTACATCAGTCATGAATTTATAGACCTCTATCATATCCCCCCCAGTCTCCTCTTTTCCAAGCCTAAAAGTCACAGTCTTATTAATTGCCCTTCATATGGGAGCCATTCCAAACCCATTTTTGTTGTCCTTTCCTGAACTTTTTCCAATGCCAAGCTATCTCTTTTGAGATGAGGTGACCACATCTGTACGCAGTATTCAAGAGGTGGGCGTACCATGGATTTATATAGAGACAATAAGATATTCTTTGTCTTATTCTTTTTCTTTTTTTAATGATTCCTAACATAGTTTGCTTTTTTGACTGCCGCTGCACGTTGAGGGGATGTTTTCAGAGAACTATCCACAATGACTCCAAAATCTCTCTCCAGAGTGGTAACAGCTCATTTAGTTTCCATCATTTTATATGTATGAACCAACCAAACAATAGGTGCTTATAGAGGTGCAAATTGTTCTTATCAGCCTCTTGTAACTTGAACAATCCAATTCACTATTTTTTTTTCTTTTCCTCTCTCCTGCACCTCCCCATCTCCCCTTATTAATTTTTGGATCAGGACTTCTAATACTCCAGTCATCAGAAGAAGTGGGTTGTACTGACAAAAAATCATGATACCATCTACATGTTTTGTTAGTCTTTAAGGTGCTGCTAGACTCTTCGTTATTTTAAGTTTTTCCAGGTACAGACTAACTTGGCTACCGCTCTGAAGCTTTTGGGATTATGTTTTCCATTATGTATTACTTCGCCTTTATCAGCATAAAAATTCATCTGCCATTTTGTTGCACAATCGCCTACTTTTGTGAGATCCTTTTGAAGCTCTTCATAGTCTGCATTGAACTTCACGATCTTGAGCAGTTTGGTGTCATCTGCAAATTTTGCCACCTCACTGATCTCCAGATCATTTATGAATACGTTGAATAGGACTGGTCCCTGTATGGACCCCTGGAGGACACCACTAGTTACCTCTCTCTAAAACTAGAGAATGACCTGAGTAATAAGAAGCAAAGGAGTTCTGGGAAGAGACTCTAGGCCTCTGATCCTTTCCAAGTCTCCTCCCGTGGATTAGCTTTGTGCGTGTGTGTGTCCTTCACACTGCATTAAAGCTACAGCTGAGGCCGCTATCACTTTCTTCCCAGGCATTCCTCAGATACAACTGCGGACCTGACCCATCACTGCTCTCAGCCTTCATGTGGTGGGAAGCAGCTGCAATTCCAGGGGAATGGGGTGGAGGAAGGAGAAACCCTGCTGTTTGTTTTCATGCGGCGGTGTATCGTTCCCAGTTTATTCCTGTGAATGTTCCATGATACCGAAAGGCCCCCTGTGTGTTTGTACAGATGCGTGTGGGCCTGTGTTTGCATGTCTGGAGGAATGTGGGGAGAAAGCGCGAGTGATGGTGTGTCAGAGACAGGGTGTCCTGAGAAAGGTCGGGGTCTACGTTTGTCCCGGAGAAGCATTGGCAACCTTATCAAACTCGCTGACCGCCTCGGGGCTGGAACACCCCAGAATGGTGGCAGTGACTCGTCTGGTGAGTTGGCCCTTCTGGGCTTGGTACGATGTACGACAGGTTAAACCTCCCTGGTCCGGTACCCTCGGGATCTGATTGATTCCAGACCAGGGGAGGTCAATGCACTGGGATCTCCATTTTTCCTCCTCCCTGCCTCCTGCCAGCTCTGCTACCACCCCAGGCTCCATTTTTGCCCCCTGGGAGGGGGGACTTTACACTCCACCTGGTGGCTTCACTGCAGCTGGGGACTTAGCACTCCCCCTGCCCTAGTCTGACAATGCTCCTGGCCCCATGGGGTCACCCTGCTGATGCCGGACTCAGGGTGTTGCCGGATTAGGGAAGTCTGGATTATGGAGTTATAGCAGGTTTCTAGATGGCTCGTGAAGTGCTTTGAGATCCTTGCAGGGAAGGAGCTGAGCAAGGACACAGCAGGATTAGTGTAAGTGGACTGCTGTTCCCCACAGCTTGGCACAAGAAAAGTGCATAGACCAGCAGCAAAGAGTTCTCATGGGCTTTCTATGTCAACCCGGAGGAAAACCTCTGGCTGGGCTGAATGCAGAGGTGAGGGGTGTACGCCCGGCTCCCCGGCATTCCAGGAGGTCTTGCTGCACTTTTGTGGTGTTAGGGAGTCTGAGTTTGGGTGACCGATGCGCTAAGGAGCTAGAAGAAGGTGTCAGTGTACTGAGATTAAAACAGCCCCCTTTCCTTGGCTGAGCGTAGGTGCTGTGTCCTCAGGCACTGTTACATGCACCATTTATGTAGCACTTCCCTCTTTGGCTTCCATCCCCCCCTTCTCGATTGCTCTTTCCTGCTGCACAAAATAAAGGGATCCTCAAGAAGCCTGGGGCTTTCCACAGGATACGAATCGCTCCCCCGAGCTCAAATCCTGAAGTCAGTGGGAGCTGTGTCCGGGTAACCCTACCCAGCCCCTGGGAAATCGAGTGGCGACCTCAGACTCGGTCCTGTGGTGAATTTCCCTCAGAAGAACATGGCTGCTTCTCTGCCTATGCTGCACAGAGAGATGCAAGCACAGGCCAGCCAGGGAAGGTGCCTGGGACAGATGTTATCAGGCAAGCAAGCTGCCCAGAGCTGCAAATCAAAAAGCAAGCAGGCTGCAGAGTTGCTGGGTCTGGGAAAAAGATTTTACATCGGGGGTGGTGGGGAGGCTGATTCCTACTATTGAACGTTTAATTGTATAAACGTCACAATGAATATTATATAATAATGGTTTGGGGGGGTGTAGCCCAGTGGGACACAAAAAGGGGGAGCTCCTCTCCCTCAGGGTCAGTGGGTGGCCACTCCTACCCACTACACAGCACCCCATCTGTAGTAAAAAGTCTTTACGCACCCACCCTTGTTCTGGGCAGGCCGACAATATAGCCCAAGGACCTCAGGCCCAACCCTACATCAAAGAGGGATAACAAGCAACTAGACAGTTACTACCGGGAAGCAGTTATAAGTCTGAGCACTGGTTCAGGGTGAGGCTGCAGGGAAACAGTTTGTCCACCCAAGCCCTGGGTCAGGGTGAGGCAACAGTAAAGCAATTTATAAGTGGCTCAAGGTCCGTTTGCAACAGCTCCAACCAGGTCCCCTTGCTCAAGTGGGCGTCCAGCAGATGAAGGCGGCAGAATGGGAACAGCTGAGGGAGGAGAGTTGGGTGGCAGAGGGGACGCAGGCCCACCCACTCCACTGCTTCCCAGCCCAGGGATCTAACTGCAGCAGAGCAGACAGCTGCTGGATCAGCGGGGGTCCGTACCACAACCCGCTGACCTTCTGCTAGACCGAGTCAACTATCCCCGGGCGGGTTCCATTTCCCCCCTCGGGTTATACTTGAATTCGGGACAAGTCCTCTGGTTTAGAGTCCTCTGACCAGGCCAGTCATCAGCTTGCTCAGGGTCTAGCTCCTTCCTTGGTTGTGCTGGGGCGGCTTCTGACTTCCTTGCTGCCTGGGGCCTGATTGTCCTTTATGGTTGGCCTTTTATATCCCTGGTCCCGCCTCCTGGCTTCCGCCCAGGTGAGGCGCTAGGACCAGGGTGCCCACCAAGGCTCAGGGAGAGGCTCCTCCCCCCTCGGGGTCAGTGGGTGGCCACTCTGACCCCCTACAGCAGTGTTTCTTAAACTGTGTTGTGCCGCGGAGAACAACAGAATTCAAAATGGCCATCCTTAAAGGGGCAGGCAACCTTTTTTTCTCAAGAACGGTCCTCCTGATCCTTTTTCCCCCCAACTTTTTTTTTCTTTTTGGCTCCACAAAAAATCCTCGGTGTTCCTCATTAAAAAAAAAAATTGTTTGGTGTTCTTCGGTCTTAAAAAGTTTAAGAAACACTGCACTACAGGATGTTATTTATTACAGCCCTTATAGACATATTTCAAAGTCTTGACATTTCATTTGCTAACATGCTCCCATTATTAAATTTCTCTAATAACTGGTGCATTATTATGAACATGAACATGGAGTGATTGCCAGATTAGATATAAAGTTAATTAATAAACTTTTTATTCAAGTTGTCACAAAAAAGCCTTTAAAGGTGAATCTAAAACTGGGCAAAGAGGTAGCTTACAGCTGAGCCTGATATGGTGGTTGTATACAAAGACACACAAGAAAAAACAGGAATACAAAAATCTCCTCTGCAGAGATAAACATCTAATTTAAAGGTTGAATTCACCCTCAGACCAAGCAAAATCACTTAACAGTAACAGAATTAATTACAAAAAACAGGACTATATAGCACTTTAAAGACTAACAAGATGGTTTATTAGATGATGAGCTTTCGTGGGCCAGACCCACTTCCTCAGATCAAATAGCTCATCATCTAATAAACCATCTTGTTAGTCTTTAAAGTGCTACATAGTCCTGTATTTTGTTTCAGCTACACCAGACTAACACGGCTACATTTCTATCAGAATTAATTACGACATTCAAAACCTCTAAAATATGCAAAGACTGTAAACAGTGTTTCATAACGTATAATCAATAATCACAGAAACTACTCCAGTCATGTAGATGAAAACTCGGATGTGACCGAAAAATTGACGAAGGCCCAAGGTCTCTCAATGATTTAAATCATGTTTTTGCAGATATGTACAGATTGTTTTATAACTGCACGGTGTATAATCAATGGAAATGACTTCGTAGAAAAAAGTCAAAATTTGAGGCCCCTTTGTCTCCTGAGGCCTGGGAGAAATGGCCTTCCTGGTCCCCTCTGTGGTTACTGAGAAATCCTTGGTGTGTTAGAAACTATCTTCCTTTTTTTGCACACAGCTGTCACACGCTTGCATTACTTTTCACCTTCCTTGGTGTGGATTTGATGCACTTCCTATTCCAACAGGAAAATGACATCACCATGTGACCCATAACACTTCTCTGCTTCAAGCAAAACACCCATTATCTTTAAAATGACAACCAGGACTGAAAAACTCCCTTTCTTCCATAATCAACAGCTACAGTCATGAGAAAGGGAGGAGGGTGCGGGGAGGGAAACTGATTAGAGTTTGGATGGCTTTGGAAGCGTAAGAAAAGCTTATGGTAAATCAGCACAGATTAGTAAACATAACAGCTCTGAAGATGTCCGTTTACATAATGATATGCATTCAGCCCCCGTGTTTGGCAGCAGAAGTAGAAAACAGCCAAAGAAACAACTTAATTCCGGCTTCTCCAAAAGATAACCCACACATGACTTGATCAGGAAGGGGACTTGAAATAGGTTCTGATGCAACAGATGTGCTTAAAACTACTGTGATTTTCAAAGAAACTGAAGGCCAACCCCTTATGGAATTTCAGATTTTAGTACCTAATGCTCTTTTTGTTTTGTTTTTCTTTTTTGTGGGTTTTTTAAAAATCTTCTTTTGGAAAATCCCACCTAAAACTTCTTGCAACCTTCCTTACGCTTCTGGAGTTTCCAGGCATTTCAGTTTTTTTCTTGCCATTGCTTAGAGTTGAATAGTAGAAATTCCTGTTACCAGCATTGCTAAGATTCAGGTTCTGGGTTTAGAGAGTGAGATAAGAAGTCAGGGCTTTTGGTTTCTGTCACTAGCTTAGGCCAAGTTTACATGGGCACTTTACCAGGTGGCAACTTTCTGGCTCAGGGGTGTGACACCCTCTCCTGTCAGCGCAGCAAGTTACAGTGCTGTAAAGCACCAGAGTGAACCAGGATACAGCGCTGACCGGCGCTAAACCACTCCCCTCACTGAGGTGGTTTACTTAGAGCGCTGGGATAACTCTCTCCTTGTACTCACCATGGCCACACTTTCAATTTAAAGCACTGCTGCAGTTGCAGTGTAAACTCTCAAGTGTAGACAAACCCTACAGGGTCACAGACAAATCAGCTAAGCTCCCTGTGTTACTTGGCTATAAAATGCGCACCGTAATTACCGACCGCGCAGGGAATCTTAGAGTTTGTCTTCACGATGCGGTGAATCGATGCTGCAGTGATCGGTTTACTGACCATGGATTTATTGTGTCTACTTAGACATGATAAATTGATCTCCGAGCCCTCTCCCGTCAACTCTGGTACTCCACCAGGATGGGAAGAGTCGCCGGAGCTGACCCTGCCGACCTTACTGCGCGGAAGACACCGCAGAAAGTACATCAACTTCTGCTGCACTGTTTGTGTAGCTGATATTGCACAGATTAGATTGACAGGGTGTGTTTGTTAGTGTAGTGTGTGTTAGGCCTTAGGGTACGTCTGCACTGCACACCTTTAGGGTCTGGGGGGGCTACATGTCGCAGTGCTGCATCCGCACTGCATCTGCCCAAGGTTTTCCCCCATAGCCTCCACCCTGCCAGAGCCTTTCCTTGTGTCAGGGTGGGTATGTCTGCACAACAACATAGCTCAATTTGTGTAGCTTATTTCGAGTTAAGCCCTGCTGTCTAGACGCACTCGGTAGGGCTTCAGCAGCGGGGAGGTTGCAGGACACTAAAAAAGCAGTGTAGATGGGGAAGGCTCTGCTGGGTGAGTAGAGAGCGCTGCAGGGTACATACCCAGGTACCTATCCATAGGGTTCAGAAATGGCTTTACACACCTACGCAGTGCCTCACCCTCAACACTTCTGCTTAGACCAGGGCTAGGGGAGGCCCGCTGTGTGTGTGCTCCATATGCATACAAAATAAGCTATGCAAAAGGAGCTTTCAGCGTAGACTTTCCTTAGAAGGGTTTAGGTCTGAAGTGCTTTGAGATCCCAGGATACAAGTATAGAGCCACGTCGTTCCAGACACACATGAAACGGCCCTGAACGAACGTACCTGGAAAAGCAGGCTCTGTACTGTGTACCCTGTTTCATTTTTAACAGTAATACGTCAAATGCATCAGTACTGTCTGCTCCATCTGGTTGGAGCATCAGTAGAAGAAGGAGGAAGTTGAAAGACCCAATACCTGCACATGAAACTTCAGTATCACCTACACAACTATGTTACATGGAAATCAGCTAGTCGAGCAGCACTAGCTGACAGTTCAATTGAAAACGTTCTCGTGAGTGAAATAAATACAGAAACTGATAATTGGAAAAAATTCCTTGAGCGCATATTGAATGTCATTCTTTTTCTTTCTGAATGGGGCTTGGCTTTGTTTTGTTCTAGTCAATGTATTGGTGACTCTACAAACAGAAACTTTCTTAAAACAAAAAACAGGACTATGTAGCAGTTTAAAGACTAACAAGATGGTTTATTAGGTGATGAGCTTTTGTGGGCCAGACCCACTTCCTCAGATCAAACAGTGGAAGGAAATTGTCACAACCATATATACCAAAGGATACAATTAAAAAAATGAACACATATGAAAAGGACAAATCAAATTTCAGAACAGAAGCGGGGTGGGGGGAGGTAAATGTCTGTGAGCTAATGATATTAGAGGTGATAATTGGGGAAGCTATCTTTGTAATGGGTAAGATAATTAGAGTCTATATTCAAACTTAAGTGTAAAGTGTCGAATTTAACTTTCTTGGTATACTTCAGACCTCAGAATAAAGTGGCCTTCTGAACAAATCAAGGCAAAGGCACTTGAGACACGGCCTACAAGGAAGGCTTGGTATAGTGGTTCGGGACTCAAAAGTGGGTTGCCACTCCCTTTAAATGGGGATGCCAGGGCTGGCTTAGACTAGCTGGGTCCCAAGGATGAAGCCAAAGCCCAATGTCTTCAGGTCTTGGCAGCGGGGCTCAGGTTACAGCCCTCCTGATGGGGCAGAAGGCCTTGGACTTCATCTTTGCCCTCCCCCCCAGACTAGTGGGGCTAAGGATTTGGTCCCCCTCACCCAAGATGGAGGAGCTGAGGTGGGCTCAGGCTTCAGTCTCCCCTCCTGGGAGGTTGCTGCGCGATGAAGTTTGAGAGCCCCAGGATTTGGAGGAGGAGCTGGGAGGTTAAAGATGCTGGCGCACCAGGCCTGTGAGGAAAGGGCTTTCTCTGGCATTAACCTCTGAGGATAGAAAGCATTCCTGTCATTGCTCAGTCTCCACAGCAGCTGAGAAAGAGCAAGGAAAGATGGGAAATGGCTCTGGATTGCTATAGCATATCCATAATAGGACGGGTTTGTAGACATATGGTACATGTAACAGACGGACTGGGACCCGTTTTGTTTAACCTCTCAGCCACTCAAGGACTTGGTGAAATCACTGTTTACTGTCTGCTTGCATACATAGCTCTCTGGAGAGACACAGAGCCAACCTGTGCAGGGCAATGACTGTGAGCCCCGGAGCAAACACTAATGAGGCCTGGCAGGTCGGGCTGGAGGTGAGAGCTCCGTCCCCGAGCAGTGCTCGCCGGGGTCGACCCAGCGCAGCAAATCGGCTGGCTCGATGGAGTTGACGTGACGCACAAGGAGCAAACGGAAGGACGGGGCCATTATGCAGCTGCAAGAAATAAATTCGCCGCGACTAAGACAAATATGGCCTCTGGAAAGCAGCTGGGTGTCTCCCGCAGACTCTTCACGGTGGGCCTCGTGGGCCGGATTCTCAGCTGGTATAAACCAGCAGGGCTCCACTGAAGCCAAAGGATCCCTGCCTATTTAGAGAAGCTGAAGATTTGGCCCAAGATCATCTATCTATTTCTTCTGTGCCCAGCGCAAGCGCCAAGGCTGCAGAGATGGGGGGGAATTTGAGGGGTTTCTCCAAAGAGACTGATAACGTCGCTCTCAGCCAAGGATCATTCACTTTCCAACCACGTCAGGGCTGATTCGTGAGGGGGTAAATCCGCAGCAGGTGTAAATCAGCTAATGAAGCCAACCCAGCGCCCTCCAGCAGAGAAGCCCTGTCCCTAAAGCATTCCCTTTCTTGCAATGAGTTTAGCTGTGAGCATGTGTCTTTTTCCCCTCCAGGGGACCCACCCTATGGATGTAAAACCACCCAAATTAGTTAAATGATTTGTTTGTTTAAACATCGGCTGTGGGCGGGCAGTGGCACCGGTCCCATTGCAGCTGCAGGTGGCAGGGGCTGATCTGGTCCCGGCTCCACGGTGCGCTGGGGCTCTTTCGTTCCTGCTGGCCCATCTGTGGTCAGGGTCCCCCTTGCTGGGCTGCTATAGGAGGGGCTGCTTCTGTCGGCTGAGACCTTCGCTTACCTGGCTTCCCGGCTAATGTTAATGCTTAACCGGCTAATGCTTACCAGATAACGGGTGAGCTGTTTAACCTTTTACATCCCCACCCTGCCCTCCCTGTGCTCGCACAGAGAAGGCTGCATGATCCCTTTCAGCCCTGCTGGCTGGGTTTCTGGTCGTGAGCATTGTGGGCTGTGATTGGTTATCTCCCAGGAGAGCTGGCTGGAGCCATCAAGATCTGTTCTTAACAATGGTTTCCTTTCCCAGGCACCTAAAAAAAAAAAAGAAAGAAATCTTGCAGGCTTTTTCCCAGCTCCTCTGTGGCTGTGTCCAGACTCAGGGGTTTTTTCGAAAAAAGTAGCCTTTTTTCGAAAAAACTTCCCCTGCGTCCAGACTCAAGCTGCGTTCTTTCAAAATTAATTCGAAAGAATGCGGCTTTTCTTTCGATGGCGGTAAACCTCATTTCACGAGGAAGAACGCCTTCTTTCGAAAGTTCCTCTTTCGAAAGAAGGCGTTCTTCAATGTAAATAGGGCTTCTTCAAAAGAGAGCATCCAGACTCACTGGATGCTTTCTTTCGAAAAAGCAAGCCGCTTTTTCGAAATTTCTCCGTGCAGTCTAGACGCTCTCTTTCGAAAGAGGCTCTTTCAAAAGATGCTTTCGAAAGAGCCTCTTTCGAAAGAAGCCTGCAGTCTAGACACACCCGGTGTTTTTCTGCTTGCCTGGTGCGATTCCAGCCCCCATGTCTTTTCCTTGCCCCGCAATTATCCACAGCCTTCTGCCTCCCACCCACTCCAGAGTGGTCCCCCTTGGAAGTAGTTATTTGTGGGGGTCCACAGTTGGTATATCCCGATGCAGGTCTGCCCCCTCCCCCCCAGCTCTCATTCAGACTGCTCAGCATGGGGTTGGCAACCCAGACGGTCACTCACTGAATCTTCCCTTCCAGGCCCCAGTGGGAAATCACTCGCTGCCTCCTCCTTTTCCAGAACCAGAATCAAAGCGATTTGTTATCCCGGCATGTTGAAAAGGCTTGCAAGCGGCAGCTTGCTTGGTGCAGAGTAAACAAGAGAGCTTCTCCCACCCCCCGGGAAGGGAAAGGTGACCCCGGGGGAGCGTCCAGTTGGTGCCGGGATGTATCTGGTGTCACATATTGGGCATTGCAGTCGCTTGGGCTCCGCTGCTTTCAGACACATACCGGAGAACAGTTGCTGCTGCGATTCTGCAGCTGCCCTCCACAGAAAGCCAGGCTCGAGCTAGGGATTCCACAGACATCTCGAGGAGGCAGATGTGGCCACAGACCCGGCGATCGGCACGGTGCCGTGGCTGGTGTCACACAGAAGAGACGTTGCCCTTTCTCCCCCAGCACCTTCCAGGCCTCAGTGCACAATAGATTTCCTTCTGTGGAGAAGGACGGCTGGAGAGCGCCCCGCTGTGTAATTCATACTGTCCAAAGGGGGCCCCATCAAGCTTCCTGGGGCCCATCGCGATGCAAAGCTCCTTTCAGAAGGAATCTTAGGGTATGTCTACACTACCCCCCTAGTTCGAACTAAGGGGGGTAATGTAGTCATACGGAGTTGCAAATGAAGCCCGGGATTTGAATTTCCCGGGCTTCATTTGCATGATCCCGGCCGGTGCCATTTTTAAATGCTGGTTAGTTCGGACTGCGTGCCGCACGGCTACACACGGCATGGACTAGCCGGCATTTAAAAATGCCTAATCCGAACTAGCTAGTTCGTGCCGCGTGTAGCCGCGCGGCACGCAGTCCGAACTAGCCGGCATTTAAAAATGGCATCATGCCGGGATCATGCAAATGAAGCCCGGGAAATTCAAATCCCGGGCTTCATTTGCAACTCCGTATGACTACATTACCCTCCCAGTTCGAACTAGGGGGGTAGTGTAGACATACCCTTATTGTTTCAATCACAAACCAGAGACCGAGAGCTAGGAAGCCAGGGTTTCTCGAAGCCATGGGTTCCCAAACTGGGGGGGGCATATGAAGAAATTCCAGGGGGGCATGAAACAATCCAGCTCCCCTCCCCCATCAATCCCCCCCAAGAAAAAGCCTGGTCTATCTGTATGCTTGGGCTGGCTGGGGCAGACTTCAAATTGGCCACCTTAAAAGGCCTGCTCCACTCTTAAAAGGCCTTTTTTTTTTTTTTTTTTTTGCTCAATACGTTTTGCTGCTATTTTCTGTGGGGAGTGGAGTGAGGGTTTCTCAAAAATCAAAAAGGGGGCGTGATGCTGAAAAGCTTGGGAACCACTGCTCTAAGCAGACCGAGGGACATCCGGGGAAAGGAATAGCCTTGTGAAATATTTATCGCCTGTCCTAAGCCCTCTTTCTAAGCAGGCTCTCTGCCGGAGGAGGCCTTTTACAAGCAAGTGTGTTTTCATTAGGGAAATGTGCTGCCAATTTGGGGGAAGGACCCACCGAGGAACGTCCCTGAAGTTTGCAGGTATGCCCGGCCCGTTACAGAAAATGCGGCCAGGATCTTGAATGAGTTTCCCAGAGTTCGGAGGGGTTGGATCAAGTTTCCCTCTAGTGTCCAGTGCTGAGGTGAAGGAGTTCCCTGCAGGGAGAAGACAAGGGTCTTTCCCTTCCACCCAGCCAGCCCACCATGTGGGAGATGTGATGGGGTGGAGACTTGTCATGGAGCTTGTGCATGCCAGGGACCGGCTGCTGAATTAGATGCTGCCATGACACCCTGACCTTTCTGTAAGAGAAGGAGCAGGGACATGAAACAACAGAGCCAGAGGAAGAGGGTCAGGTTCCTCATCCCTTTGAAAAGATTTGCTCAGCCTGGAGCAGAGTAGGAACTCAGCAGTGGTTGTGAGAATAACAGGCTTTCCTGCAACAGACAAGCTACACGTGTGTGTCTACAGGATGCAGTTTTTAGCCACATGCATGGGCAGCCAGTAATGTAGGCAAGGGAAGGCACAGCCTTCCCAAAACTGCCTACATGCCCGGCTGCTGGGGAGGGCTGGGGCTGCGGTGTGGCAAGTCGGCTTCCCCTGGCCGCTGGGGAGTAGCAGCGGGGTAGTGGCATGGCAGCCATCAGGAGGGCTGGGGTCAGGGCTACAACATGGCAACCCCAGCCTTCCAGGTATCCAGGATGGATTGGGGTGGGCGGGCCCTCGCTTCAGGGGCGGGGCCTCAGGTGGAAGGGGCAAGGCCGGGTTTGCCTTCCTCAGCAGGGCCTTCACCCGTCGCCCATGGCAACAAGGCTGTGTTGACACAGCCCCATAGCTAGAGCGCTGCAAATCTGTGGCTACCTGCTTTCTATCTGCGGGTCTCAGTGTCCGTGGCTGTCGATGCAGCTATCTGCGGCTCATTTTTTCAGATACAGGTGCGGACACAAATGTTGTATCCGTGCAAGGCTCTCTCCATCACTAAAAGTCAGTAGGTGTGAATGCTGTTTGTCAGCAGTTTTGCTGACAGATTACTTCTAGCCCCCATGAGCAGCTTTTGCTTTGTCGACAGGAGAGCACTCCTGCCAATAAAGCAGCGTTCGCACTTGCATTTGCTGCGGCAAAACTTTGGTCATTTGGGGTTGGCGGGGGTGGAAGTATCCCATGCATGACAAAAGTTTTGTCCATCAATTGCCAGTGCAGACATCACCAAAGCCACTTCATTCCTCCCTGCCTTTCCTCAAGTCTCACCTCTGATCTTTGCCAAGGGTAAACACACCAAAGAGTGCCAGGCATTCTGTTAAACTTAAAGGAATCTGGGGTGACAATGAGTTTCATTTTCATGAGGCTTAATCCGGTAGTTAACAGAAGCAATGCCATTGATGTCAGTGGATCAGGAATGGATTCACAGCACCATTTCAAATGTTAATTGCAAAGTAATGTACTAGCTGTCATTAAAGGAATTGTGTCCGCCACCAACAAAATGCAGCCACTTCTGGGGTAGAACAAGTCGGTGATTTAACACTGCACAGTAACACTCTAACAGTTTGCCGGTGGGAAATTGAGGAAGGCTCATCCAGTGCAAGGAGGTTGCTTTAGGCAGGTGGATCAGAATCAGCCTGGAATTTGGCCAAGTGCGGTTCTAGATTTTGTCGTTGTAGCTCTTGCGTTACAACCTGCAACACAAGTTTGTTCAAATAAAAGCTGCTGTTCATCTAATCCTTACTGAAAGATGGGGTATTTGTTTTAGAGTTTCGTGCAGTCATCAAGGTTAAACAGCCTGAGGTTTACCCAAGGGACAGCTGTTCTCCTCCGACCTGCTTCAGAACAAGGGGTCTACTCTTGTCGGGACACGGTACCATTCAGCAGCACTCCTGGGTACTTCCAGAACCAGCCTCTGCAAGGGCCAGGCAAATGAGCAAGAGAATGTGTGTGAGTTGCACCTGTGTCCTGGATGGGAAGGGATCAATCAGGGATCAGAAGATAGGACGTTGGACTGGAACCATAGGTCTCACCATTCTGGCAATTCCTATTGGATGGACAGAACATCTCTGTCTCCCAGCTAGTGCTGTATAATAAGCAGGGCTCGACAAATAATGCAATCTACTCGCCGTGGCAAGTAGATTGCAACCTGGAAGAGCCGGGTTCAGGTGATTTGTGCATGCGCAGAACGATCTGCACATGCGCAGATTGCCAGACAGTGTGGCTGGGGAGCGAGGCTCGACGCAGTTCAGCGAGCCCTGATAATAAGGATAATAATTCTACCGCCTTTTGTCTGTCTTGTCTATTTAGAGAGTGTAGCTCTTTGGGGCAGCGACTGTCTTGCGCTGTTTGTACAGCACCATGCACAAACAGGCTCAGAGACACTACCGCAATCACAAGAATTAACATAAATGCATACTAATCAAGACAGAGTACGCAAACGGTAAATGCAACCTTCTCTGCAAATCCACTGTAATTGCTAGCCTGAGCTTTCCTAGGGTCAAAGTGAGGCCAGCTCCATTTGTTTTCCTCCCCATCACTCTCCATTGTTTGCTGTAGTTTACGGGCTTCTCGGTTCCAGCCAGGCCGGATCACAACACACAACATGGGAAAGGCTGTTTCCTTGGAATTCTGGGTCTCATCAGAGCAGATGGCATCAGGGATCTCCTGAGAAAACCGTCCCCACCGGAAAGCCCAAGACAATTCAGCTACTTTAAAGAAGTAACTGAACACTGACCATTACCAGAGCTGTTTGGAAAGCGGGAGGAAGGAGAAAGATAAACATTTTTTGAAACCTTTTGTTTCCATTTTTCACTGTTTTATTTGTTTTCACTGACATTTTCTTACTTCTCTCAATATTCTATTCTCTTATTATTATTACTGCTTACTGGGCTCTTAGAAGACATGTAAGGGTCAATTAGAACTAAATAACAGCACAGAACACCGAGAGCCAGAACTGGTGGCTGTAAACAAACTTTATGGGACCACAGAAAACATGGCCAGGCCCATGATAAGTGGACACCTGGGTAATTAAAATCATGCCAGACCACAAATGTTTCTGGACCAGAGAGTGCCGGACTAGAGAGGTTCAACCTGTACTTGAAAAGTGACAGCGCCTTTTCAGATATTTCTAAACCCTGTACATAAGAACATAAGAACGGCCATACTGGGTCAGACGAAAGGTCCATCTAACCCAGTGTCCTGTCTGCCGACAGTGGCCAACACCAGGTGCCCCAGAGGGGGTGGACTGAAGACAATGATCAAACGATTTGACTCCTGCCATCCTTCTCCAGCCTCTGACAAACAGAAGCCAGGGACACCATTTCTATCCCCTGGCTAATAGTCTTTTATGGACCTAACCTCCATGAAATTATCTAGCTTCTCTTTAAACTTTGTTCTAGTCCTAGCCTTCACAGCCTCCTCTGGCAAGGAGTTCCACAAGTTGACTATGCGCTGTGTGAAGAAGAACGTTCTTTTATTAGTTTTAAACCTGCTACCCATTAACTTCATTTGGTGTCCTCTAGTTCTTCTATTATGGGAACTAATAAATAACTTTTCTTTATTCACCCTCTCCACACCACTCATGATTTTATAGACCTCTATCATATCCCCCCTCAGTCTTCTCTTTTCTAAACTGAAAAGCCCCAGTCGCTTTAACCTCTCTTCATATGGGAACCATTCCAAACCCCTAATCATTTTAGTTGCCCTTTTCTGAACCCTTTCTCAGGCCAAAATATCTTTTTTGAGGTGAGGAGACCACATCTGTACACAGTATTCAAGACGTGGGCGTACCATCGTTTTATACAGGGGCAGTAAGATATTCTGTGTCTTATTTTCTATCCCTTTCTTAATAATTACTAGCATCCTATTTGCCTTTTCAACCGCCGCTGCACACTGTGTGGAAGTTTTCAGAGAACTGTCCATGATAACTCCAAGATCTCTTTCTGATTTGTCATAGCCAAATTAGCCCCCAATTGTAACTGCTGATGGATTTATGCTATGTACTGGTTTTTCCAAGCTGCAGACGTCCCTACAGACTGCAATGGGAGCAGGAGTTAGCCCCCGGATCTGGTGCCCATCTGTTGTGTCTCTCTCTCTTTTGGAGCTGTAACACTGCACAGAAATGTGGAAACGTAACATCACTTTATACAAAGTAGGGATGTAAAATCCCCATTACTCTAACCAGCTAATCCTTAGCTGGCAGCCCGACACACAGGGGGGCTGGCAGAAACTCCTGCCACCACCCGCCGCTTCTGCTACTGCTCCCCGTTCCCCCGCTTGGAGGGGGCCGGCTCTCAACCCCCAAGGGGCTGGAGCAGCCCTCTGCCCGCGGGTGGGGGATTGCTCCCAGTACTAGTTAACTGGTACCCAGTAAGCATCACCTTAACATCCCTAACGCAAAGTGCAATATATTCCAGGAGGCTTACGAGTTTATAACAATCCTGAGAGCTTGAGGACAGAGGCCTTGAAATGGACCACACTTACGCTGCTTTAATGCGGCTTCCTCCTTATTTACACCAATACAATGGCTCTAACCTAGACTGACTCTAGCTGTTAGCAAACCAGCAGAATAACACTGCTGCATTCACTCCCCAAAAAGGCTATGTCTACACTTGCGGCTTCTTGCGCGAGTAATATGCAAATGAGGCTAAGCGTGGAATATCGCCACGCCTCATTTGCATACCTAATGAGCCACCATTTTTTTCAGAAGAGGCTCTTGCGCAAGGAGCATCTACACCGCCCCTCCTTGCGCAAGAAAAACCCTCTTGCGCAATGCCGTTACACCTATTACTTGACAAGAAGAACGGCGTTGCGCAAGAGGGTTTTTCTTGCGCAAGAAGAGGCAGTATAGATGCTCCTTCTTGCGCAAGAGCCTCTTCTGAAAAAATGGTGGCTCGTTAGGTATGCAAATGAGGCGTGGCGATATTCCACGCTTAGCCTCATTTGCATATTACTCGCGCAAGAAGCCGCGAGTGTAGACATGGCCAAACTGTGTCCAGAACATGAGCCTGCTGTATTGGACATCCGGGTACAGCAGGTTCCTACTTGCAAAACAAACAGCTTCCAACAGGGACAAACGACAGCCCGATCCCTCTGGGCCTGGGGGTTGTGTGCGAGTCCTGCCGAAAGCAAAATGATTCTCATGCCCTCCTGTCCCCGGGGAGCCGCCAAGAGGCAGATGTGGTTGCTGAAGCCAAGCAAAGCCTTCTGCCGGCGGGATTGACAGCCTCGGCCGCGAGGAGGTGTCCATAATTCATCACCGCCAACCTGAGAGGCTTAGTCCGTTGTTCCCAGGGCCTGTGTTTGTCACTGGGGAAGACGCCAGCGTCCTTTCCACCCCTCTGGGCCTCCCAACTTGTAAAATGCAGGGCTTGGTGATTGTTCTAGCCCAGGGCTGGGGAACCTTTTTTGGGTCGGGGGCTGCTGACCTACAGAAAAATCAGTCGGGTGCCGCACACAAAAGAAAAGAAAAGCCAAAAAAAAAAAAAAAAAACCCCACCTCACTGACATGGCCCCTGACTCAGAAGGAGAAAGACGCTCCCCGCATTTCCCTCGCACACCAGAGCCTAAGGGGGCTCAGGGTAGTAGATTTTGTGTGCTCCAGCCCCACAGTAGAATGGCAGTGGGTCTGGAGCTCCAGCAACGCTAGGAGTGGGAGCCCTGAGCTTCGGGGGCTGGATCCAGGCAAGTCAAGGGCCACATCCAGCCCCCAGCCCCGCCACCCCTGTCCTAAACACATCCGCTGTGCACCCGCCGTCACAAAATGATCCCGCACGCAAGCCTGGACACACTCCTTGCACCCGGAGGTTTTATTTCAGGGGCAGCACTTGTACAAGAGAAGCTGGAGCAAAGGCGAAGCAAACGGTGGTGATGGTGAATCGGGGATGATTTGTATTTCTACCTGAAACAGTCTCTGGGTGAGTGAATTTCGTTTCATTGGTAATCGCTGTGGCGTAGCGAGTGCCAGGCTGGCGTCCTCTGTGGCTATACAGAACAGAAGCAGCTCAGGGGATGGCTCTGCAGAGTCTGCCTTCAAGTTGCCCTGGCAACCCGGCCCCAGTCGTGTCCTGGATGGACAATATTTGGGAATGATAAGAATGCTTAATCCGCAGCACTTGTCACATTCACGCAATAACCCTCCCAGCATCTTTTGGAGGTGGAAAGGGAAGTGTCATCATCATTTTGCATGGGGGAAACTGAGGCACCGCATGATTTCCTCCCCTCCCACCGCAGGCTACTGACCCGTCAGGGTCTCAAACAGGAGTTCAGCAGTGGTTTTCTAACTGTGGGTCACGACCCAGTGCTGGGTGGTAGAGAATATCAGGCACGGGGTCTCCTTGTGCAGGGAGACCAGCCGGGGGGAGGCTCGAAGGCAGCTACCTGCCTGTCCTGGCACCACAGACTGCGCTGTGCGCCAGAAGGGGCTGGCAGCAGGACCAGCTTCTAGGTGGGGGTGGGGAGCATACAGGGCTGCCTCTACCCTGAGCACTAGCTCCACACTCCAACTGGCTACAACCTGCTGCCGGCTGCTTCTGGGGGCATCATTGTCTGCAGGGCCAGGAGAGGCACGAAACTGCCTTAGCCCCGCCTGCACCACTGACAGGTAGCTGCTCTAGCTCAGCCCCTCCTGCCCTAGCCCACAAAGCCGGACCCCCCTCCTACATGCTAAAGCTCTCCTCCTATGCCCCCCCTGGAGCCCACACGCCAATCAAATTATGTTGGGGCACTGGCACCAACCATTTTCTTCAGCTGGGTCACACCATTGACTCCTATTTAGCTTGTGGTCCACCATGACCCCTAAATCCCCTTCTGCAGTGCTCCTTCCTAGACAGCCGCTTCCCATTCTGTAGGCATCACTGATTGCTCCTCCCTAAGTGGAGTGCTTTGCATTTGTCCTTGTTAAACTTCATCCTATTTACCTCAGTCCATTCCTCTAGCTTGTCCCGATCATTTTGAATTTCAGCCCTCACCTCCAAAGCACTTGCAACCCCTCCCAACATGCACTAGCCCAACCTAACATAGTGCTAGGATAGAATAATTCCACCCTTGATGACTCATCCCATCTTTATCTTCTTATCTGAGCCAGCCAGGTGGGTGGGTAATTGGGGAGTGATGGGTTTTGTGGACACCTGTGCACTGAGATCACAGCTGGGACCCATCTCACCCATTCCATAGGCCAGTTTCCTGCCTTGCTTATTAAGCTCATAACACCAGGTTAATAAGATTTCCAAGAGACTCAGGCCCAGAAGGGTTGAGATTTTTAAAAGGCCCTAAAAACAAGGGCTACATCTAGACTGGCATGATTTTGCGGAAATACTTTTAACGGAAAAGTTTTTCCACAAAAGAGCATCTAGATTGGCAAGGATGCTTTTGCGCAAAAAGTACTTTTGCACAAAAGCATCCGTGGCCAGTCTAGATGCGATTTTGCACAAGAAAGCCACAATCACCATTTTTGCCATCGGGGCTTTTTTGCACAAAATGGTTCTCAGCTGTCTACACTGGCCCTCTTGCGCAAAAGCATTTGCACAAGAGGGCTTTTTCCCGAATGGGAGAGTCATTGTATTTGCGGAAGAACACTGACAATCTTACATGAGATCGTCAGTGTTCTTGCACAAATTCAAAGCGGCCAGTTGCAGAAAAACTTGCCAGTCTAGATGCAGCCAACATGTGTGTATGTGTATATATATATATATATATATATATATATGCAAAACTCACTTCTTCAGATGAGATGATCTTGATTGGAGAAAAAAAGAGGGACCCTCAGGCTATGTCTACACTGGCATGATCTTGCGCAAGAACTCTTTTGCGGAAGAGTTCTTGTGCAAAAACTCTTCCAGAAGAGAGCGTCTACACTGGCATATGCGTTTGCGCAAGAGATGTGCTTCTGCGCAAGAGCATCCATGCCAGTATAGATGCTCTCTTGAGTAAGAAAGCTCTGGTGGCCATTTTAATCACAGGGCTTTCTTGTGCAAGAAATTCATGTTGCCTGTTTACACTGGCCTCTTGTGCAAGAACAATTGCACAAGAAGGCTCATTCCTGAGCAGGAGCATCAGCGTTCTTGCGCAAGAAGCACTGATTTCATATATTAGAACATCAGTGTACTTGCGCAAGAACTCCCCGCCAGTGTAGACAGGCAGCAAGTTTTGCGCAAGATCGCGCCAATGTAGACACAGCCTCAGAATCAGAAGGGTGAGGGAGGAGTACCTATCAATTGTAGTCCTGGTGGTAATGACCAGGGGTTTGGACCAGGTCCCATATGAAGAGAGATTTAAAAGACTGAGACTTTTCATCTTAGAAAAGAGGAAACTAAGGGAGATATGATAGAGATCCATGAAATCATTAGCCTCCTGGTGCTAACGAGGCTAATTTAGACTTCATACTTCCTTAATCTGGCTTGAGCTAAACCAAACTCCACTCCAGTTTCATTGTAACATGGGACACTAATCTAAAAGGGGGTAGATCTCATGTTTGTCCATGAGAAGAACTTCTGCCTGGTGTTTGTCTACTTTCAGGGCTGGTTCAGTGATTTGGGATCTTCTTTGTTCCCAGAGAGCGTATTTTACCCTCTGATTACAAAACACGCTGCGCCCTGCTGTTAATTAGCCCAACTGCTGAGAAACCCAGATTGGATGGTGGGCTGGCCAGCATGGGGTCCACCCCCCAGGTGAGCCTATAAAAGAGCCAATGAGTGCAAAGACAAGGTAGAAAACTTATTGTCCAGGTGGATGGGACTGTAGGTAGCAAGGCAGAAAGAGTGAGACTTTGGCAAGGTGTTTGGGGGAAGGAAAAATATGCCCCAAATCAATGAATTTACAACACAGGCAAAGATCTGTCACTGTTGAGCTCAATTGCTGAGGGGTTAGGAATAGGATACTGGAGAGAGTGGGAGGGAGATTAGGAATTTTTCCTTGGCAGAGGAAGAGGGGTTTAGGCCCAGACAATAAGCTCTGGGTAGTTGGTTTCCTTGGCTGGAGTTCTATAGAGCAGGATGGGGTACCTAACGCCTGGGAAGCCAGATGTGCTCCTCTGCTTGTCCGGATCCAGCTCCTGACCCCAAAAAAGTTCCTCACCCCTGCTATGGTCCTATGGAGAATGATCGTCCCTGTGCTCTCTCTGGATTTGAAGTGGGATGTGTGCTCACATGCTGCCCTGGGGGGTTCTTCTCACACCAGGTAGGAAAACTATTGGAGTGCCAGGCCTGTGAGGCCACGTAGGTCTAAAAACTGAAAGACAAGAGTCTCCCTGGTTCTAGGTCTCCCTGCACCAAAGAAAGGTTTATGCAAGAGCATAGGAGTGGCCATACTGGGACAGATCTAAGGTCCATCTAGCCCAATATCTTGTCTACTGACAGTGGCCAATGCTAGATGCCCCAGAGGGAATGAACAGAACAGGTAATCATCAAGTGATCCCTCCCCTGTCATTCATTTCCAGATACAGAGGCCAGCGACACTATCCCTACCCATCCTGGCTAATAGCCATTGATGGACCTAACCTCCATGAATCTATCTAGCTCTTTTCTTGAACTCCGTTAAAGTCCTAGTCTTCACTATATCCTCTGGCAAGGAGTTCCACAGGTTAAAGGTGTTTCTCTTTGGCTCCGCTAAGCCTCCCTCTCAACTCTGGCCCCTCGGGGTTCCCCACCCCTCTGCTGCCTTGTTATCACTCCTGTTTTTTCCTGGCTTCCGTTGCCCCTTTGGCCTGCCTCCTTCTATCTGACTGAGGCTGTCTGCCCTGCAGCCCAAACCCCTCCCCCTTCTTATCCAAAAGCTGGGTGTCAGCAGAAATGTCCTGCCTCTCTCTCTCCTTGCAGCTATGAATGGCAGCAGTGCATTGGTGCAAAAGATGGGGCCTGGCCATTGCACCCAGAACAAAGCTAGGGGGCAGCAGGGTGGGTGTGCCTCATCTATCACTTGCACTGGTGCAAACTGGGAGTAAACAGAGTGGTAATGCCTGTGTGAAAGGTTACTCAAAGATCATCAAAGACCCAGAATTGTGGAAGAGTGAATAAGTCTAATAGGGTATGTCTACACTAGCCCCCTAGTTCGAACTAGGGTGGCTAATGTAGGCATTCGAACTTGCAAATGAAGCCCGGGATTTAAATATCCCAGGTTTCATTTGCATGTTCCCAGGCGGGCACCATTTCTAAATCCCCTTATTTCGAACTGACTGCCTGCGGCTACACGCGTCAGTCAGAAGTTAATCCGAACTAAGTCCTTAGTTCGGATTAACTGTTACTCCTCCTGCAATGAGGTTTAACAGTTAATCTGAACTAAGGACTTAATTTGGATTAACTTCTGACTGCCGTGTGTAGCCGCGGGCAGACAGTTCGAACTAAGGGGATTTAAAAATGGTGCCCGTCCGGGAACATGCAAATGAAGCTTCATTTGCAAGTTCGAATGCCTACATTAGCCACCTTAGTTCGAACTAGGAGGCTAGTGTAGACATACCCATGGAAACAGCAGTGGGTGAATATAACCAAAGTTGCAATGTGTAGCTTACAGTCCAACACTTAACAGGCTAAAACCCTTGTCTAAAGCAGTTTCTCACCCAACACAATTTTCTAGCATCACTCACCAACGTAGCGGGGATCCACCTTTCACGAGTGCCAAAAGCATTGGCCTTGTTGCTTCCTCAGTGAATGTTTTTCCCAAAATTCAGGATTTTGTCCTCAGGAAAGGACGGTGACCACCCCTACCTCTCCTCCTCTCCCTCATCCTCTGGAATTTCATTTCCTAGGATGCTGGCTGCAAGTGTTCTTCACATATACATGTTGATTTCATATACAAAATGGGAAAGTTTAGAAAAGGCCAACAAAAATGACCAGGGGTTTGGACCAGGTCCCATATGAAGAGAGATTTAAAAGACTGAGACTTTTCATCTTAGAAAAGAGGAAACTAAGGGAGATATGATAGAGATCCATGCAATCATGACTGGAGTGGAGAAAGTGAATAAGGAAAAGTGATTTATTCCTTCTCATAATTTAAGAACTAGGAGGCACCAAATGAAATGAATAGGTAGCAAGTTTAAAACAAACAAAAGGAAGTATTTCTTCACCTAACACACAGTCAATCTGTGGAACTCCTTGCCAGAGGAGGTTGTGAAAATCACAGAATTCAAAACAGAACTAGATACATTCATGGAGGAGAGGTCCCTCCTTGGCTATTAGCCAGGATGGGTAGGAATGGTGTTCTTGCCTCTGTTTGTCAAAAACTGGGAATGGGCGACAGGAGAGGGATCGCTTGATGATTTCCTATTCTGTTCACTCCCTCTGGGACACCAGGTATTGGCCACTGTCAGTAGACAGGATATTGGGCTAGATGGACCTTTGGTCTGACCCAGTACGGCTGTTTTTATGTTCTTATGGGTTTCTATTGTAGTGGTTTACAACACTTAATGCATGGACCTAGGCAGACAAAGCCTTTGGGCTGGCAAAAACTGCTTGTCAATCCTGCCTGGGGAGCAGCTTTTAAAATCCATTGTCAATACAGATACACAACTCCTCACACTCCTCGTACGCCTGCGAACAGTTATGGGGATCAGCATGACACAAGCTTTTAGCAGACACCTCCCATAGCCCTTCTTGGATAAATACTATGAAAGCACCACATTAGGTGTAATGAGTTTGTCAGGCCTGGGAGGAGTCGCTGTTACAGAACAGTGAAAGTTTTGCCATCCACTGTCTCTCTCCGCCTCGGTACCTGTCTGGCCGGTCTCTGCAGCAGCCCAGTGCCTCCCAAAGCAAGCAGCAAGGAAACATCTGCTGGCTTTTCGCTACCTGCAGGGCCAGCTAGGAAAGGGAACTGGGTTTGGTCGCCTCTTTTTCTCACTGTTTCTTTGGCTCTCTCCTATGGGTGTGCGGCCGACTCGGAGCTGTTGTGGGGAAGTTAAGAGGCAGAAGGTTGCTGCTTTCAGTTCCTGGCTGGAGGTGTCGAGTGCCAAGGAGCCAGGAGGTTCGCTACAAACACTGGAAGGGAAAGGTGCTTTTCCTGTCTTTATGGAGTCTGGCCTGAGTGTCTTCTCACGGAGGGTGCTGTGGTCAGTGCACCTGTTAGCTCAGCCCAGTGCACTTCCTGGACAGCACTGTGGGCGTGCAGCAGCCTGGTGCAGCATGTGTGGGCAGGGGAAATCTGAGCCAAGGACGTCAGGGCAGACTCTGAAAAGGCCCGGCGAATAGCAGAGCAGAACACTCACAGCCTATGGTCTCAGACAGGCGACAGTGGACACACAGTGCACTTGCATGAATCTTCAGTGTGTGTCCCACAAAAGGACAAAGACTGCGTTCATCTTGTTCAGATGTACTACTGGGTCTGTGTCGTCATCCCCATTTAACAGAAGGGGAAACTGAGGCACAGACAGGTGCGGTGCCAAGACTAAGGTCACTCAGTGGCAGGAATAGATTCTAGCTTTCCCAAGTCCCAATCCAGTGTTCTAGCCACTCCTCTACCCTGCCTTCTCATTTAAAGAAGGGTAGGCCAAAGCTAAGATCCCCCCCACACACATACACTCTGCCCTCCACACACACATCTGAAAATACCCCTGGAATTCTGGGCAAGTTTGGATTGTGATAGGAACTTTGCACCTGGTTCCTTGGGCTGACCCAAAGTCTCAAGTTTGCAGAAGTTTGGACAGGGAGGTGGATTCACACGTTCCTAATTTGTGTCATCTCCTGAGCATATTAAAGGTATTATAGGCAGAGAGGGGAAAGCCCCACAGCAGTTGGCTCGCAACTCTGCCGTG
This sequence comes from Pelodiscus sinensis, assembly GCF_052426305.1. NCBI lineage: Eukaryota > Metazoa > Chordata > Testudines > Trionychidae > Pelodiscus > Pelodiscus sinensis. The sequence continues at coordinate 20,552,395 of NC_143074.1, read as the reverse complement.
GGTGGGGGAAAGGAACGCTTCATCACGTGCTGAATGGGAAGACGCTGAAAGGAAATGAAAGCAGGATGTATGTAACTCCCTTTTCTTTGGCTGGTATCTTTCTTGCTGTTGTGTTTCCCGGATGCAAAGAGCAGCACTTTGCTGGTTTGGGGGAGAGAATTCTGACTCAGGAAAAGGCCAAAGAAAGAAAGAACACGCAGCGGAAGAGACTGCTTCTCAAACAGTTGTCATGAATTCATGCCCTGCGCTGCCCCGCCCCTCTACTTACCCTGAAGGATGCAGTACATGGAAAGAACAACTGTAACTTTCCCTGTATATTGCACTCTGCTTACCCTCCCTTCCCATCTGCTTCCCTTTATGCAGTGCACAGTCAACCTGTGGAACTCCTTGCCAGAGGATGTTGTGAAGACCAGGACTTGCACAGAGTTCAAAACAGAACTAGATACATTCATGGCAGAGAGGTCCTTTCTCTAGCTGCCCTGTGTTATGTTAAAATGTTCCTTCCTGATGCTAAAACTCACGGGGGAATTTTTTCAAAAAATGGCGCAGACACTTTGCTCGGCGTGCTCCCAGGCCTCTCCATTCTCTTCAAGGGGTTACAAGGTGGCATGTGTGTAATGGGGCTCCTCAAAGGCTCCGCTGAACATGGATTAGGTGCCAGCAGCTCTTCCTTGGGGAGGGGCCGTTCGGAATGGTCAGGCAGAGGCGAGCATGCCTGGGAGCTCAGCAAACCTGCCGGCGAAAGAGAAAAGAAAGAAGGGGACGTCGAACTGTCGAAACCAGCGGGGAGCATCCCAGGAGCTCATGCCACCCTGCCCGGGCCAGGTCTGAGCAGGAATGCTCAGAACATTTGCCAGGGCTCCATACAGCATTACATGGCCTGACTCAGAGGGAGTTTCCGCCATGGCTTTTAGGAGACAAAACTGCTGTGCAGGGGAGCTGAGAGCCTGCGTGGGCCTGTGGGCAAGGTGTGGGGCCCCCCGGCTCTGTTCTCCCAGAAGGGGCTGCGCCTTGGGTAGAAAGGGTGGGGGCAGCCAGCGACGCATGCCCCGCCCCCAGCCCGCATGGCTGTGTGGACCACGCTGCACGGTGCTCTGGTGGCAATTTAAAGGGCCCACAGAGACGGCTGCTGCTGCCCCCTCGGCGTACCTGCTGCGGTCTAATACGTGTCACCATCAGGACCCCACCCCTTTCCCCATGTCTCATTCCCCCCAGGAACGGCCTGATACAATCCCACATCCTCCTGGACATTGGCAAAGAGGGAACTAAATGCCAAGTTACCCTCTTTAACAGAACCAGGCAGATCTTCCTGCAGCAGGGAGATCCTTTGCTAATACGCAGACAACACCCTGGTTCAGCTTGTATCCTTACTACGGCCACTCCTCCCCCCTCCCTCCCCTTTGGCTCACTGTCCGTTTTGTAATTTATTGTTCCTGTTTTTTTCTGCATTGGTCAGAGGTTCCCTTCCCCCTTCTGTTTCTCTAAGGGATGTTTACTTCAGGGGATGTGCCCAGTTGGTGACATTTCAAACCCAGCCTCTAGATCCAGTTGGGTTTTATTTACATAGAGCCCCCCCTCCTCCCCTCCCAACAATAACTAGATTCTGGTGGGAACAGGAGTGCGCAGGCCTGGTTTTGGCACTTGGCTAGGAAACCGCACTCCACTCCCTGAACGAAGGAAGGTGGCCGAATTGGAGCAGATGTGTGCTCTCCATGGAAGGATATTGCAGGCGTTATCTCAGCCGCGCAACCGAGATAACGTTTTTACGATGAGTTTTCCCAGATTCCTTTTCAGAGCCGCTGCCAGTGAACTGTGGCCACCAGGAAATGTGTGTAATATTCTGGGCAGGAACTGTTCGTGGGATCGTGTCAGAGAATACATTTTTCCCCCCTCCTGGGCTTTGTCCGATATCTGTGGAACTATGGTTATAATTAGACTCATGAAGGCCATAATAGGCTACGGGCAAGTCCACCGATGGGGGACGGGAGGGTGAAAACAATGAGAAGTCCTGTGGCACCTTATAGACTAACAGATTTATTAGAGCATAAGCTTTCGTGGGCAAAGACCCACTTCGTCAGATGCAAGGGAGAGTGAAAGGGGCAACTGATCCGGCACCAGGTGCCCCAGAGAGAATGAACACAACAGGGAATCATCAAGTGATCCCAGCCTCTGGCAAACAGAGGCGAGGGACACCATGCCTACCCATTCTGGCTAATAGCCATCAAGGGACCTAACCTCCATGAATCTATCTAGCTCTTTTTTGAACCCTGTTAAAAACTTGGTCTTCACAACCTCCTCTGGCAAGGAGTTCCACAGGTTGACTGCGTGCTGGGTGAAGAACTACTTCCTTTTGTTTGTTTTAAACCTGTTGCCTATTCATTTCATTGGGTGCCCCCTTGTTCTTGTGTGATGGGCAGGGCTGGAGATGTTGCATCGCCTCCCATACTGGAGGGAGAAGCAGCTGGCAATGGACTCACCTGCTGAGCGAGTGTGTACTAGATAGAGACGGGACCCTGAGCCATGACCTCCAGACGGGGGCCTAATGTCAATGGAAATGCCGAATCAGCCTTCTGATTCCGATCCGGTCGGTCAGCAAGAGCAGCCGTGTAAGAGAAGACAGAGTAGTCTCTCATTGACACAGGTTTGAGAGATGGATTTCAGCCCTGGGTCCCAATTGTGGTCCCCACATGCCCCCTCTTTGGTGTGGGAAATGTGGACCCTGAGATCTAGTTTGGGCCTCTCTCTGGTGTATGCTTGAATGAGTGAGTCCAGGTGAATAAAGGGTGGCTGCCAATGTGCACGCACACAGTTTAATATTAACTTTGGCATTGCAGCTCCCAGGGGAACACCGTGCAGGCACCTGAGCATACCTCTGCCACCTGCTTTCAAAGCTTTTTATGGCCTTTTGGCTCCAGGGAAAGAGAGAAACAGGCAATCCGGGACCCCAGGAGGAAACTCAGCTGCGGGAGAAAATTGACCACTGATCCTGTCGGTGCTGTACTCTTTGGGGGCAGTCTCCAGGGGCTGTCAATGCATGGCTGCTGACTGCCCCAGAGCCTGCTATTTGGGAGAGACAAATGGCATTTGCTGGCACAATTCCGTTCCGTCGCTCTAAATCACAGGTGAGTTTAAAGGACTTTGAAACTAGGACTCCAGGCAGCGAATGCTGCCAAGCCAAGGCAGGGCAGTTTGCCTCTTTCAAAGCACCACACCTGGCCCCTGTCTCTTCACTGATCTCAGGGTTTGTGTTTTGTTTTGCCGGTAGGGCGTGGACCGATTGCTCCACTAGTCTGTCAGGCTAATGACTGATTATTGTTTCTCTGGCTCGCTGGCTGACTCCGAGATTTATGGGAGAAGGCAGGGAAACCTTCAAGACTATCCCTGCCACAAAGCAGAATAATCCAAGGGGAAAAACAGCCGGGATTGTGACTGGTTACTTTCGAAGGATGCTGGGTGACGGCCGGCGTCTCCGCCACGCACAAGTCGCCGAAAGGATAATTTTGTAATAAAACAAGAACAGGAAAAGAACCCTTTGAATTTCCATAGGCCAGTTCAGCTGAGGACCTGGAAGGGGTTGGCAAGGTTTAATGGAACCGCCACGCATGCTGGGGAGGTTGGCTAGCGCCCACCCTTGCTTAAAGATGGGCAGACGGAGTGCAGAGAACCAAAGAGCCCTGCCCAGCTTCTCTCTGTGATCTTGTCCACGCCAAGCAAGCTGGTGTAGGTTGTACAAATGCCAGAATCCTGTCTACACTGCAGCTTCCTCCGCGGCTCCCACCCCCGATGGCAAATTCCAGCCACCAAGCTTGCTAGCAGAGCCAGCTAGTAGGTAAGGTGGGGAGCACAGAATGGAACCTTGCTCTCACCACTAGGCAATCAACCCAGACCTTCCATAGATGGTACTAGGCGACAGTTAATATACAAAAAAAGAGGCCGCTGGAAGACAGAGTCCTCAGTCACTCAGTCCTCTCTCTGCATCCCTGAGCTGTGCCCAAATTCGGGCCAGGTGTGGGGAGTCACATTTAGTGCTATTCCCCAGTGAGTCTCCTTCAGAGCTTTAACCCTAACCCTCTACTCTTGCTTCCTTGGCTCCTGAGACCCTACCGAGCATTGGCTAGGAGGGAGTTTCTCTGACATCCAGCCTAACTCACTTGCACTCTGGTTTCACCATCCTTCCTTGCTGCAGCACTCTGAAAGTCAACATTTTTGGCCTCTGGGAGGTGTCCCACGGTGCTCTGGCCAGCACTTCCAACTCTACTGCTCTCCAGGCCAGGATGCTGGAACAATTGAGAGCCATTGAACCAAACTGTAAACCTTTGATATAATGGAAACTACTTCAAGTCAAGGGGTGCTCCGGCACCCCCCATGCCTCTTGGTTCCAATACTTTTATGTCTCCAGGTATGAAAAGCCCTGGAAAAATTTGAGTTTCAGGGTGCCCTTGTAGCCGAGAAGGCTAATGGCAAATTGAGGTGCATGAGTAGGAGCATTGAGAAGTGATTATTTTCCTTTTTTGGCACTGGTGAGGCCACCCCTGGAGTATTGCATCCAATTCTGGCCCCCCATTACAGTAAGAATGTGAACACATTGGAGAAAGTCCAGCGAAGGGCAACAAAAAATGACAAAGAGGGTGGGGAGAGGCTGTTCTCAGGGTGAGAGAACAAGGAGCAATGGGCTCAAATTGCAGTGGGGGAGGTCGAGGTTGGAGATTAGGAAAAACTATTTCCCTAGGAGGGTGGGGAAGCACTGGGACGGGTTCCCTAGGGAGGGGGTGGAATCTCCATCCTTAGAGGTTTTTAAGTCCCAGCTTGAGAGAGCCCTTCCTGGGATGATTGAGTTGGGATTGGTCCTGCTTTTAGCTTGATAGCCTCCTTGATGACCTGGACTCGATGGCCTCCTGTGGTCTCTTCCAACCCTATGAATCTCTGTTTCTAGAGCAGGCGGTACACCAGAGCCCTGAACGCTTCCGCCGGCCTGCACAGAACACACGCCCCCGCAGAGGCAGCATCAGCTGTTAAAATTATATTGGGCTTTGTGTTAGCCTAAAAGACAAGAGATTAAAGTACGAAAGTTAGTGCATTTCCTGTTTATTACCCTCATGATTTACTATCCAAATACTGATAACGGCTCAATATATTGCTCCCAGGTGCAGCTGATTGGGTCTCCACACCTATCTGCCTCTGAGAGGTGAAATCTCAGACAAGCCCAGTCAAACTCTCCCATGGGATGGGGGCTGTGTCTTGCCCCCATGCCCTCTTGTACACCCCAGCTTTGGCGGTGTGCGGCTTCACCCTCAGCCCAGCAGCGTGACCCAAGTGACTTTTTAACCTTTTGACACCTCTCATGACTGGCTGGAATCGTCTCCTGCGCAGAAAGGGGAAGGCAGGGTTTCTGTTTCCCCAGCAAGACGCCGGAACCCACCCAGCCCCGAAGGTCAAGCTTATTTTGAAAAGTCACGTGCAGCTTCTCTCTGCTTGCAAAACTCTCGGCCTCTTACGAAAGGCCCCTGTCTTGCAAAAGCAACGAGTTTTGAGAAACCCGCTGGATATCAAAATAGAACTCACCGAATGATGTGAGTTGTCTGATCCATGTGGCCGAGTGGCTCAAGGAGATGAATGAGAGTCAGGACTTTTGCGTTCTGTTTCCAGTTTTGCTACTGACAATCTGGAAGCCTCAACCTCGGCGTGCCTCACTTTCCTCAGCTGCGAAATTGGGATAGCAGTATCTGCCTCTCCCACGGAAGTCTTAATGAATGAATATGTGTAAAGTGCTTGCAGATTCTCAATGCCTGTTCACGGTAGTTATGGTACTGTAAGTAGCTAGGCACCTCACAGTCTTTACTGTATTCTCCCTCACAACTGCTTTGTGAGGCAGAGCAGTCCCGTTATCCCCATTTTACATATGGGGAAACTGAGGCACGGGGCTGCCAAATGACTTTCCCAAGGTCATGCAGAATGTCTTCAGTGGAATAGAAACTTGAACTCAGGTTCTAGACTAATATTGTAACCATGAAACCATTTGAATACTTGCCAGCATCAGCCTGTGGCACATAGTTATAGCCCCTCATCTTATATGTTGGCCAAGTGAGAGCTGGGCCAGACTAGCAGCTTCTTTGCTCTCATTCTACCCCATCTCCTGTAGAGATTATTAGAGATGAATTGCTAAACCTAAGGCCAGGTCTACCCTTAGGGAGAAAGTTGACCTAAGATACACAACTCCAGCTACAAGACTAGCGTAGTTGGAGTCTATGTACCTTAAATCGAATGTCTCCAGCATCCCCATTCCAGAAGTCCCGTTGACTTCCCTTATTCCTCATGATCCCATGGAGAACCGGGGTCCAGGGGGTGTGATCAGAAATCAATTTAGTGGGTCTTTAGTAGACTTGCTAAATCGAATCCCGGAAAATCGATCTCTGGATTGATTGATCTCAATTTCTGTGTAAGATAAGGCCTAAGATGTTTAGCTTTAACTATTTCTAGTTGTCTCTCAATTCGTTTTTCTCTGGTGTTAGGGTAATGGTACTAATTTGTCTTTGTTCCCACACCGCTCCCATCTCGGATTCATTCCAAGTCTCACTTCCTTTCCAATAATTGTTCCAGCTTCCAAAGGTAACTGGGAAAGGATAATTTCTTGTTATTCCTCTCTCTCTCTCTCTTGCATCCACAAAAGAATGATTTTTGCTACATTGGCCAGATTTCTGTGCCAACGTTACCACTTTGGAAATAAATCACAAAGAGCATTCTCCTCCAACTCAACAGAATTTATGTATTTTAAATGTAGAAAAACTGCTTGGGCTGGTGAAAAGATATTTCACCTAGGACAAAAATGGCAAAACACTCAGGAACTTGTCCATTGCAATGAACTGGTTACAGTGTATGTGTCTTTCTGTGATTGCTGAATAACATCAGTATTGCACTGCTGTGAGTCATAAGCCCTATACTGCTCTCAGCTGAAGGCAATTCTCCTGCAGGGGCCCAGCTTTTGCAGTGGGAACATCTGAATTCTATTCCTGCTGCTGCCATAGCATTGCAATCCCCCCATCATGTTGTGCAGCCCAGGGGCAAGTGTGAAGCTCTCCAGTTGTCTCCACACAGGCTTGTGACAATTTCTTTGCATTGTGAGGATGTATGAAGGGAACATGAATAGCTTCACACAGCTGTAAGTGTGAAATATTCAGCTCAGTAGAAGAGCCGTTGAGACCAAATGAGCTTTATGTCTGACACTTCAATCTTGTCGGCATCTTTCTTGCTCCTCTTAGGGGTTCATTTAAACTACGGTTCCACACTGCTAAGGGGTATGGGCTGCTGTAAGCTGTACTGTGTGTGTCTGTTGGTAGCAAGTCTCAGCAGAAGTTCACTGAAGTAATATTATAGACCACACGGGTCTCAAAAGCCATGCAGGATTCAGCATACGTCAAGCTTAGCGCTGTTGCTGTTGATCTCTGCACTGAATGACTTTGCACGTTAATAAATGTGAGCATGTACAGGCGAACCTCAGACTTACAAACACCTCTGTTGTTTGTCTCTGGGAAATCTTCAGGACTGTAACCAAAACGTCATGGTTGTTCTTTCAAAACTTCACCACGGAACGTGGACTTAAAACAGCTTGCATACTTTGCTAGGCAGAAGAAAAATGCTTCTTTCCTTTTATGGAATTAGTAATTTATGTTTAACACAGTACTGCATTGGTGTGTGTGTGAGAGTGTGTGTGTGTGTGTGTGTGTGTGTGTTTGCTGGAAGGCACACTTCCACGCCAAAAGAGGTGTTGACTAGTCAGTTCTTAACGCCGATGTTCATTGCTCTGAGGTTCTACTGAAGCTATGCGTGCTGTCTCGCAAGCGTCCCGTTGGAGAGCCCAAACACGTACGTGCATAAAATGGCTTCTTCCAGACATCAGTTGTCATTTGCTAGTAGTGCTATAAGCACCTTTCACAGGGTGGCCTGGCTCCTGCCGTGAACAGTGCTGGAGGAGTTCATTACTGTAGACCCCGTCCTAATTCTCCTAACTCAGATTACGTCTACATGGCAGGCTTCTTGTGCAAGAACTTTTTGCAGAAGAGATCTTCCTCAATAAGTTCTTAAGCAAGAGCGTGTCCACACTGCCATGTGCTTTTGTGCAAGAGACCGTCCACACTGCCATGGGCGTTCTTGCACAAGAAAACTCACAGAATGGCCATCAGAGCATCAGTGCTTTTTCCGACAGGAGTTTCTTGTGCAAGAAACTCTTGTTGTCCATCCACACATGCCTTTTTGCGCAAGAGTACTTTTTGACTACACTAATCTACATGGCTCCGTTGATGGAGCCATGTAATTTAGACATACCCTGAATCTTCAGCTGAGGTAACCTAACCATGGACAAGGGGAAACTCGGGGGCCGGAGTGGGGAGGGTGTTAGAAATCCCTACCTAATCCATTTTATCCAAGGCTTTCCTGATATGCCCATCACAGTCTCTGCTTGCCGGCTCGGGCCACAGGGGCTAGTTCCTTGGATGCAAGCTGCTTTGGAAGGGTACCAGGCCCGTGGCCAGCTAAGAACCTCCAGGTAGCTCAGGCCATGGGAGAACCTTGCAAATTGCCCATGGCAGCTTGGTGGTCTCCAGAGAAACTTTGTGCTAGTGGACACGAGCCGTCCTCACATGGAAAGGAGCTGGGTTGTTCTCGGTGAGTATTTCTAAGCAGGATCCTCTGTTGGTTGGAGAAGTTAGGGTGATAGCAGCTGAACGCAGGCACGCAACACCCGTAGGAAAAAGTGTGCTCAGAGTGGATGCATCCCATTTCCTGACTCAGGGCAGAAAAATCTCTGCTGACTGATGTTGGCTTGACAGAGCCTGCAACCAAGGCTACGGCTAGACTTCAGGCTTCTTTCAGAAGAAGCTTTTCCGGAAGAGATCTTCTGAAAAAACTTCTTTTGAGAGAGAGCGTCTATACTGCCAAAGCTCATCTTTAAAAAGCGTTGGCATCTTACCTACCAAAGTCAAATGCTCTGACAGCGCTCCTTGGGTTTATTTTCCCATAATCATTTTTAAATGTAACACATTCTTATCAGAGAAATTACAGTGCGTCTGTAACGCCGACAGGTGGAACCAAACCTGGGACCTAAGGAACTTTGTGCATGAGCTAAAAGGCACCTGGCTCTCAGCTAAGGCTGTAGTGCAAACTCATTCCCTAGCTACATCTAGACTGCAGGCTTCTTTCAGAAGAAGCTTTTCCAGAAGCAATCTACACAGCAAAAGCACAATGAAAAAGTGCTGTGCTTTTTTGAAAGATAGCGTCTATCACTCATTTAAGTTCTGATTGCTGTGGATGGAGTGGCCACCAGGGCACCTGTGTTTTTTCCTCTTCCTTCAAAGGGACGCCCTCTTCCCCGTCCACACACGGGAAAAAGGCTTCTTCCTTGTAGAAAGAGGTTTACCAATGTCGGGAAAACCCCTCTGTTCTTTTGAATTTTTTTCGAAAGCCATTGCAGTATGGGTGCAAGTGAAGCTTTTTCGGAAAAACGGCTGCTTTTCCAAGAAGACTCTGTAGTGGAGACAGTCTAACTTGTTAAGGTGAACAACCACCCTGCCTGTGACTTTCTCCTCTTAGGTGGGGCTTGCCCTGGACCGTGTGATGGCAATAAGCCGTTATCTGGACGACGGGGGCCAATTCCTTGGTTGCGATACTCTTGATACGACTCATTTTCATCTTTGCAAATGCGGCCCCGGCTAAGCGTGATGAAAGGAGCGGCCTCGGAGCTTCAGACGAGAACCTGTTTGTCCCAAAAAGGGAGGTTGTGTGTGCCGCAAGCACAGAGGCATTCCCTGGAGATCTTATTGACTCTACAGAGGACGCTAGCAGGGTCACGCCTAGTTCCTAATTTTCATAACCGTTTCGGCATAAATATAAGCAAAAAGAGGAAGGTTGGGAAATGGAAAGCTTGTGTTGCAAGCTCTTTGAGCTGCCCTGACAAACACTACGCAAGCAGGCTGCTTTTTAATGACATCTTATGCAATTGACATTTTGGCTGGGAGAAACAATAACAAGCCGAGTGCTCACGCTTGACAGACTGACAGACGGCCACACTCTCACTCTTACACTCACACACACAGAATATTTCACTGAGAAATTGCATCATTGTTTAGCCGGTCAGATGGAAAAAACTTGTCGCACACTCTCTCGTTGTGTCTCTTTGTCTGTCTGTCTATCTCATACCCATACCCTCTCTTTGCCTATCTCTAGCTTGGGTATGTGTCGAATGTAGAAGGCAAAACTATCAACATTCAAGAAAAGGATCCGACTAGCGAAAGAGCTAGGAACCTCCCATACACTTGTCATTTAAACAGGTATCTCCGGACGTAACAGCTCAGATTTGGATTGCAAGTTACCCTGGGGTCTATCTGGAGTAAGGATGTGATAGTGGAAAGGAGTACACCAGAGCTACTCCACTTTGGAAGCCCTGGGGTGATACTCACAGCACATGCCGAGGGCCACAACTTTAGTGTGGTTACATGCAGAGCCAGCCCAAGCTACGGGCTGACTGGGCTACCGCCCGGGGCGCCCCAATGGAGGGGGAGCTGCGCAGGGCTGCCGGACCGGGCGGGGCAGGGCTGCCCATGCGCTGGTGCCCCGGAAGTGGGGCCACGCATGCACCGGGCGCCCGGGGTCCTGGGGCACCACGCGCCTGGGGGTGAAGGCGCACATGCGCTGCACTCCTGGGGGCGGCACCGTGCTCCCGGGGCCCGGGGCGCACGAATGGCTCAGGCTGGCCCTGGCTACATATATATGCCAATATATATGCAGATACATGCAAATAGCTTCTTTCACACTGACAGGCATGAATGCAAAGATTAAGGGAAGACTATACAACACACAGGCCCCATTTAAGTCAGTTCTGCTGACATTAATAAAAGGCAATATTGACCCGATTCCACCCACATGACAGTACTTTTAATGAGCAATGACAGTCCAGGAATTTAACTAATACAATGCATATCCGCAGAAGACCATTATATTGACTTCTTTTTTGTTTTGGCTCCCACCCGTGGGCCATGTGATGAGCCCCACGTAAATCCAAACCGCACGGCAGGCCACAAACAAACGGGCCGCGGGCCATATGTTGAGTAGAACTGATGTACATGGTTAATTGATGAACCTGGGCTTATCAGTTCATCTTCATGGTTACATGCAGGCTCCCGATAGAAGAGGAGAGCTAGCTTAAAGGTGCACACCAGTTCCTGGGGAGCTGCCTCTCCACTCCACACTGCTGCCTCTGTATCAGAGGCAGCAGTGCACAGGGTAGACAGGTGCCAGTACTCATGGAGAGCAGGCTTAAAAGCCAGATCCCCACATGCACCGGCTTCCAGGTTGCTGACTGCTCCCCCTCCCTGGTGTAATTTTTCAGCGGTTACACGATTACTTCATTAAATGCAATTGAGCACCCTTGGAACACAGCAATGGAAGGAAGGGTTGACAAGATTTCGAGAAGGACCCTGTGATAGTGGTGAAAGAGTCTGAGCAAGATGAAAGTGGAACACGGTTCCTGGGATCTGTCCAGGAGAAACTTTAAGGGCAGGGGCAGGGAAGGGAAGGCAGACTGAAGTGCCAGGTACATTGATAGTCCTGCCTAAGCATAACTGACAAAGTATTAAAGAACCTATCTAACCCAAGTAGTGAATGCACTTCCGAGAGCCAAGGCAGCATCCAACGCTGTGGCTATGTGGGCAGAGAGGACAAGTCTTGTTAATTACAGTGATGCGATAGCTGTTAAATAGTTGGGGAAATAAACCCTTGGCTACAAAACCAGAATTTGATTTTCCTTTTCTTCTCTTCCGCCCCTCCTCCCTGTCCCCCGGGAGTTTTATATTGGGGCCCTCAAGCTGCAGGTCTTGCACTTGATTCACTTTGTTTCAGAGTCCATGGGAATCTGCCGCACTGGTCTCGCCCAGATGAAGAATTTTGATCAGTTCCCAGCTGCTTCCGGCAGCCCCCAGATAGTCTGGCTTTGGCTTCTTCCCATCTTTCTAGGGGAATGTCCCTGAGTGACGGGAAGAGGGGCCTGGAAGGGAATTCCAGGCACAGGTGACTGATTTGAGCGATGGAGACGAAGCTAAAGGGGCGAAGGAATTCCGGATCGCTGGCCAGTGGACGGCTCCGGTGATTACGAACAGGTCAAGTGTAGAACTCTTCATTCCCAAGCTGTCTGCTTGATGGGTGCAGGACGTTCATCGTCCGATGAATAATTAACCTCTGAGAAACGACTGCGGGCTCTGAGACTCATGGTGATTTTCAAGGGCTCAGCTCGGCCCCCATTTAGGCCTCGATTTTCAGATGGGCTCAGCACTGTACCGGCCCCCAGCCAGGCCAACTTCTATTCCAATCTATTCCAATTCTGGCTACTCACCCCGGGCAGGGTTCCCTGTAAGCTGAGCACTTGGACAGCTGCCCAAGAGAGATTCAAATGCCGCCCAGCTGATTAGCAGAGCACCCACACCTGGCAGCCTGTGTGTCTATGAGTGGTGCACATCTGCTTGTGCCTCAGTGTATATAACAAAATTTAATCAGCACATGGTTGGAAAAAAATTAGAACACTGACTGTGGGGGCCTAATTGGGAGCCAGATTCTTGAAAACCTGTCCCTTAGTTACTACTGTGGTGAGTATGTTGCAAGCCCCAGGCTCAGTAGAGAGAGTGGTGCCATAGACCGGGTCCCATCCTTTAAGTAAAGAAGTCCATATGCTACCCACACTATTCTTGTTAGCGGTGTCTTGCTGTCTGCCTGAGCAGGCAAGCCAACAGTCGATCAGAGGCCGAATTCCCTGCAGGTCGGCGTGAGGTTGGCATTAGGGATGTGAACCAGAAGGACTCACCCTTAATGGGGAAGGCTTACCAATTCTCGTTAACCGGTAGGGGCTGGAGCAGCTCCCCACCGGCTTTGGGCAGGGAATTGCTCCAGCCCCACCAGGCCCGGGGTTGCTCCAATTGGCCGGCTGGAACAGCCCTTTTCTGTGGTGGGGGGCCACTCCAGCCCAGCCGCAGCCCAGCCTAACCCCCTTTAATCAGTTAATGAAACACAACGTTAACCAATGAAACAGGGTTTTACACCCCTAGTTTGGAGCTGACTCTGTAGCAGCGGCATGACGTAGGGTAGCCAGGTGCCCAGTTTTCTACCGGACAGTCCGGTATTTGTGCCTAGTAGAAAAATGTAGAAAATACCGGACATCTGCAATGTCCGGGATTTTCTGAATTCCCGGCTGGGCGCCGGAGGGAAGCCTGGCGGGGGTGGGGGAGCGACTGGGAGGCGGGGCCGCGATTGGCGCTGGGAGCCTTGTGGTTGCGTGCAAAAGCCGGACGGGGCGGGGGCCGGGACTCCCAGCCACTCCCCCTCCCAGCTTCTGCACACAACCAGAGGCTCCCAGCGCCGATCGCGGCCCCGCCCCCCAGCTGGGAGCCTCAGGGTGCGTGCAGAAGCCGGGAGGGGGAGTGGCTCCGAGCCCCGCCCCCGCACCTGCCCAGCTTCTAGAGGGAGCGCCTGCCGGGGGCACGGCCTGTTGGACTCCGGCTGTGGCCAGTGGCTGCACCCCACCCCCACCAGCTCTGCTTCCTGCCCCCCCTCCTGTCCAGCACCCCTGATCCCCCCCAGCTCTGCTTCCCGCCCCCCCTTCCTCCTGGCCAGCCCCATGGCCCCCAACCCGCCTCCAGCCCCGCCTCTCGCCCCCCTTCCTCCCGGCCAGCCCCACCCCCCTCCCAGCCGGTCCCTTCCCCCCCCCCCACCCACGATCAAGTGTGTCCGGTATTTTGGGGGGGTCTGCCTGGTAACCCTGGGCGTGAGGCCTAGGCTGTGTCTGCTAGGTTTCAAAGAGAGGATTTCAGTCGCAGGCAGCCAATTCACTAGGAAGGAAGACGGAAAGTTTTAGCAGCTCCCTCCAGCCACCAACAAGGGCCGGAGCATGTTGTGTACACTGGAAAGGTTCCACAGCTATCTGCGTGCTGACGAAGACTGGCGTGATCTCCACAAGAAGGGCCCGGCGGTGTTATCGGCGCCCCATGCTGATGGGGGCAGAAGGATAAACACAGATGCAGGAGGCACAGGCCTGTTTAATGTAGCCCTTCGTTGACGCAGGAGTGTGCAGGCTCGCTCCCCAGGGCCCGAGTCCCCTTTCTACCACGCAGGGCCGGATTAAGGGGGGGGGCTAGCTGGGCAGCTACCCAGGGCACCATCCTCAGGCAAGGAGTTCCACAGATTGACTGTGCGCTGCATGAAGAAAGACTTATTTTGTTTGTTTTAAACCTGCTATCTATTCATTTCATTTGGTGACCCCTAGTTCTTACGTTATGGGAACAAGTAAATAACTTTTCCTTATTCACTTTCTCTACACCGGTCATGCTATTTTTCAGACACAAAAGACAGGACTATGCAACACTTTAAAGACTAACAAGGTGGTTTATTAGGTGATGAGCTTTTGTGGGCCAGACCCACTTCCTCAGGTTTTGATGGCCAGATCTGGTCAGCTGACAAACAAGGGTTTTCCGACTGTTAGTGTGGGATTTGAAAAGTCCAACCCTTCTTGTACTACTCCTTGTCCATCCTCTCCAGTGACGAAGGTTCTGCAATCTGTACTCAACCTCTGTGCGAGTCAGAGGAGAACTCCACTTGCTGTCCCACGGCCGGGCTGGGGTCACCCCAACAAACCACAGTAATAGTTTGTGTTGGTCAGAAAGGCACACGGGACTCCCATACAACAGGGGTGTGGTTGTTGCAACACCTTGGACCTCATGCAGCCATTCACGTCTGTGCTAAAGGTTGTTGTTGTTTATATTGCGTTAAGAGGCTTCAAACAAGGCCCTGTGTGCAGGGAGCTGCACACTTACATAACACAAAGATGGTCCCTGCCTCTTAGGCTGTAAAAACAGCTCCTGCATTCTGAGCAGGTGTCATTTCCTCCTCCCTTTCAGCAGCTGTAAAGGACTCCCGAGTAGGAGACAATGGATCAAAGCACATGCTCTGTGGGTCCCATTGTGTCTTTTCTTAGCTGCACTCTGATCTGATGGTTCAAAAATGCCTTTTCTTTACTTCTCTCCTATTCACACATGAATGAGGGGGGAGTGTTTCCTGACATTAAACTTTACATTCAAGACAGGGCCTTTCACAGAAGAAGGAAAAACCATGCTGGAATTGATGGAGGAGATGATGATCCCCAATTCCTGTCCAAATGTGCTATTTCACCTGTGAAGGTGTTTTGTTTTGAAGACATTTCTCCCTCCTTGCACAGGGACTTTGATCTCCGACCTCGCTAATACAGTCGGCATTTTTCGACAGCAGTAAAAGTACAGCCCCCTTCGATAATGGGGCAGGAAAAAACGACACTCCCATGCGGTTTGTGATGGTTTATGGCCCCTTTGTCTTTCCTTTTTGATGGATGGTACATCATGCGCTGAAATGTCGATCAGATGTGGTTGACTATCGCATGTACATGCCTGCCCAGATAGGAGGGCCCGGAGGCATCTGGTGACCAGATCCTTTTAACATGCAGGATGGTGAGGTGAAAACAGGCCCTTGTCAGGAGAGACTGAGTTTGACAATGCTCTGGTGATTTACAGAGTCTGGAGGAAAGAGAGGGAGATCATTAAAACCATTAGAACAGGGGTCACCAACCAGTAGATCGGGATCTACTGGTGGATCTTGGAGCCTCTGATGGGATCCTGACTGGTTTGGCTAAGAGGCTGTCAAGTGCCCGTATTTCAGCTGTCCCTCCCCCCACTGCTGCTCCTCCTGCTCTTTGCCTGGGAGCCTCCCTCCCTCCCCCCCCCCCCCCCCCCCGCATCTCTGGGAGCTTCCTGCTTGTGGTACAGAGCAGGGAAGGGAGAGGAGGGGTGCAGCTGTCAGGGTGTCCCTTCTTCCACCCTGTATTCTATCTCCACAGAACGGGGAGAGGGGGACAACGGCCTGGGATGGAGGGAGTTTGCTGGCTACTTTGGGAATGGTGCAGGGCCGGGGCAGGGGTGAGCCTGCCTTAGCCTCACTCCACCACCACCCAGGAGCCACCCGTGGTAAACAACGTCCAGCGGGAGCCAGCTCCAAACTCCTGCCCCAGTCATGTACCCCCCCCTCTACACTCCCAAGTCCCTGCCCTAGCTCTGAGCCCTCCCTGACCCAAACTTCTTTACAGAGCCTGAACCCCCTCCTGTACCCCACTCCCCCCACCTAGGAGCTGGGCCTGCAACCAGCCACTTCTGGGGTGCAGCGCCGTCTGCAGTGTCAGGACAGGCAGGGAGCTGCCTTAGCCCCCCTCACTGCTCACCTGATCCCCCTGCAGAAAAGAGACCCAGTGCCCGACATTCCACCACCCACTCCTGGGTCTCGACCCCTAGTTTGAAACCCCCTGCTCTCAGCCTTGGCCCTGTCCCCTGGACCATGCTGGAAGAGCAGACTCCAAAGAGTCCAGACTCCCTGGGTCTATTCTTTGTTTTGGGATTTGACATGCTCTTAAATTGCCCAGAGGCTGGTCTGACACTGACTCCACAGAGCAATCTTATGTTCCTAACCAGAGGCGTGTGGGCCAGTGGAACACAGAACAGACAGGACCTTTAAAAAAAGGTGCATTGAATGTTTGTGAAAAGTACTAGAATCACAGACACCTTCTCTGAAACCGCCCGGTGGGATTTCTCTCAAGGACACAGCGATCAGGAAGTCGACAGCCAACGGCTCCTAGTATACTTTTAGGACATGCCCGGACATAATCCTTCCTTGTGCTGTAATGGCAATAGAGTAACAGAGCTATCTCTGTTACCAGGCCTCCTCCTTCCCTGGAGAGATGAGATTTCAGACAAGCAGGTGGAGTGGCCAGGTGTTCAAACAAAACTACACATCTCACACCCGCTATGCAAGAAAGGAGCAAAATTCACTTTCCAAGATTACCCGCAGAGGATTCAGATTTAGAGCTGATTGGAAAATAGAATCTTATTCCTCTGAAAAGCTTCAATGAAAATGACTAGTTTAGGGCAAAATGTTTCTCCCAATTTTTCAGGCCAAAAAAACCAAAGCCAAACAACCATGTTGTTGTTGATGATTGTATTATTTCATTTTTTTGCAACAAAAAGGCATCTTTTAAATGTTGTTTGCTTACCAAAAACGAAACAAACATTGTTTTTGGCTGTTTTGCTGAAAATGTGTAATGGAAAAGCTTTTTTTCTACCCCCAAAAATCTCAGTTTTATTCAAAAGCCATTAGTTAGTCAGAAAAAAGTTTTGAAGGAAACTGGTTGACTAACTCTGTTCAAAATGTTTGGGCCAGTGGCTGTATCTCTAACTTTGATCTGGAGGGAACTTTCTACAGGCTAAGCAGCTGCTATCTCCTCTAATTTTCCCTTTCTCTATCTCTTGCCAGGGGCCAGTTGCTAGTGACACAGACAACTGCCCGCTAGCACGTGGATGGAGATCGTCAGTTTATTTTGTGTCTGTTGCTGGATGGGCGCAGTGTTCAGTAACTCTGAACCCCCGCTGGATTTGAACTGGCGACCTAGAGATTAACCGACTTTCCGATCGCCTGAGCCCTTGTCCATTACCAATGAAAATGGCCACATCTTCCTTTACAAAATAGTCTCCTTCCAAGTAATTCTTTTGAAGCGTGTGCTCAGAAAAGTGTCTCTCTTGAGATCTTTTAAAGTTGCCCGTTCTCCACCATTGTTCATAGGTGCAATGTACTGAATGCCCTGATGAACGTGTTGGAAAATGTGCCAGGATCCAGCGCAGAAGAGGTGTGAAGTCATGGGGAGGCTTAGGTGAGTAAGAGGGCAACTCACCACCTCGCTCCTGGTTCTGGTTTTATGACTTCACTTCTCAGCAATGCACAGTGAGACGGGACAATCGGTGTTCTGGAGTGATACAATAGCAAGCGTGCTTTGCTTCCCCAGAAGGAACTTTGTTTAAGGGCTCACCAAACGTACGGCGTGTTTGTCGCTAGAAGTGAGTAACAGGACTTGCTCGGGCTAGTCCCATGGTGAGTTGGGAGTGTTGGATGGTTTCCAGAGGGCTGTTTTCTCCTGGTATAATATTAAACCTCCAAACCATTTGTTCCATAGAACTGCCTAGACTTGGGGTGGGGCTGGAGGTGGAGCACTGATGGATCTGTCCTTTGCCACACAAGGTTGGGGACAAAGCCAAGAACAGGCCCATAGGATCCCCACCTGCTCTCCTTATGGCAGTGGTCTCCAACCTTTTTAAGCACAAGATCACATTTTGAATTTGTCAGTCCTGGATCTACCTCAAACCCAGATACCCCTGCCCCACCCCTTCGCCGAGGCCCCACCTTTCTCACTCTGTGAAGATGGGATACAGGGGAGAGGGACAGAGTGATATTAACTCCCCCCCCCCCCCCCCACCTGTGTCCCCCACTCTGCAACAACAAGCAGGAGGCTCCCAGGGGCAGCTCTGAGGCTCGGAGGGGGGGAGGGAAGCTGAAGTGCATGCATTTGATAGCCAATCCAGTCAGGATCACCTGTCAGAGGCTCCAAGATCTACTGGTAGATCCCAATTGACTGGTTGGTGACCACGGCCGTATGGGGTGATAGTGTAAAATGTGGATCCATAATGCTGGGTTACTCCCACCAGTCATGAGCTGGGAAGCTGGTAGCAATTAACAGGGTTTTTTATGGAGACAGGTAATTTGCAGTCATCTGGGCAGAGTGAGGAATTGTGGGCGGCTACCTTGGAAAGAGAACTAGTATGGGGCTGGGTGTCTCTAAATCGCCTGCTTTGTAAGGGAATGAATGAATGGGGAAAAGCCAACAGGGGAAGAGGGGAGAAAGGGGGGAGGTGTTCAGATTTATCTCATGCTCCTAACGTGATATGGATTTTTCAGACAGGAGACAGCCCTTTCTTGGGCATGATTTGCTAACTGAATGGGAGAGGTGCGTGCGTGTGTGTGTGTGTGTGTGTGTGTGCGCGCGCGCACCTGGTACTGGCCCCTTGCAGCGAAAGGCTAAAGGGATCATGTGTCTGATCTAGTTCGGCCATTCCCATGTTCCACTGACGTTACAAGAAGCTAGTAGCCTGAGTTATAGCAGCTAATCTGGCCCACGAATTTTAGGAGTGTAGCAAGATTTTTTTGTGATCCCTATTTCAGGGGGGTTGCTGTGTGAGGAGTCCTGTGGCACCTTGAAGACTAACACATTCATTTGGGCATGAGTTTTCATGGACTGGACCCCGCTTCGTCAGATGCATGATGTAGAGACTACAAATTGGCAGGCCCAGTGGCTAGACACCAGACTATAAAGTGCGGCGGAGAGGGCAGGTTGGCTCCATTTCCTGCTTTTCTATTGACTCACTGTGTGATCTGAGGAAGTCTCAGTGGCTATGTGCCTCAGTTTTCCCATTAGTAAAATGGGGATAAGAGTGCTATGTTGGACCTCCTTAAACCAGGACTCTCTGTGCTGAACCAAGGATGTTCCAGGACCAGAGAGTCCTGGTGGAAGGCTGGCAGCTGGGAGACCTGGGGGCTGGCAGGGCAGAGGGGCCGGGAGCCTGGTATACCACAGCTGGACTGCTGAGCAGGGCTGGGAAACCCGTTGGGGCTGGCAGGGCCATGAGGATAGTGGTAGGCTCTGGTTGGTAGTAGCTGGGCCAGGCTGGGGGGCGCCTGCTGGCGGGGGAGCAGAAATGACTTCTCCTGGTCTGGCAAAATCCCTCTTCCAGGACTGGTTAAGTCCCGAGGGTGCCAGACCAGGGAGCGCCAACCTGTATTGCCTTTGTAAAGTGCATGGAAATCATAGAATCATAGAATACGAGGACTGGAAGGGACCTCGAGAGGTCATCGAGTCCAGTCCCCTGTCCTCATGGCAGGACCAAATACTGTCTAGACCATCCCTGTTAGACATTTATCTAACCTACTCTTAAATATCTCCACAGATGGGGTATGTCTACACTACCCCCCTAGTTCGAACTAGGGGGGGTAATGTAGTCATACGGAGTTGCAAATGAAGCCCGGGATTTGAATTTCCCGGGCTTCATTTGCATAAAGCCGGCCGGCGCCATTTTTAAATGCCGGCTAGTACAGCTAGTTCGGATTAGGAAGCCTAATCCGAACTAGCTAGTCCGTGCCACGTGTAGCCGCGCGGCATGGAGTCCGAACTAGCCGTCATTTAAAAATGGCGCCGGCCGACTTCATGCAAATGAAGCCCGGGAAATTCAAATCCCGGGCTTTATTTGCAACTGCGGATGACTACGTTACCCCCGCTAGTTCAAACTAGCGGGGTAGTGTAGACATACCCTCATAGGTCATGTTCTCTAGACCTTTAATCATTCTCGTTGCTCTTCTCTGGACCCTCTCCAATTCCTCCACTGTAGGGAGGAAAAGGCTGTGTAAGGACTGTGTGTTCACTGTTCTCCTTGAGTGGGGGGAAAGGGTGATTTTTCACAACGCCTTTCAAAGCTCCACTTGCCTGTTCACCTCCGGCAAGTAAAGGCATCAGTGCCGTATCATTTATTCTGTCTGACGCCATCCCGATCAGGGGGGAATGATGTCACTGAGCAGGGACGTTTTCCAGCCGACTCTGAGAAACATTAGTGGTGTAAGTACAGGCAACCCCCAACTTACGACCACCCGACTTACAACCCCCTGCATTTACAACCATTTTTTTTCATGCGAGAGAGCTCCTAATGCCCTCCCCCCTCAATTTACGTCCGCAGCTCACATTTATGACGGCGTACGACGCAGGCTCCACGCATCATCCCAAAACAGGAAACGTACAAAGTCAGTCAGACTCGCCAGTCTGTAGCTGCCGCTTGAACCACATGCGTCTCCACCACATCGGTCTTCACTTTTTAGTTATTTTGTGCATTATTTGAACGATTTAGTTTAGTTTTCCTTCATTTCCATAGTCAATGTTGGTATTTTTAGGGTCTGAAATGGATTTCCAGGAATGGAACCGCCATTTATAACATTGCGTCTATGGGAAATACGGGTTTGACTTACGACGTCTCGAAGTACAACGGTTCTTCAGGAACCAATTGGGTCATAAGAGCGGGGGTTGCCTGTGTTGCAGGTGAGACGTTTAGGCCAGTGTTGCGCAATGCAGGCTAGAGAGTGGGTCACATGAGTGCCCCCCCTTCGCATCTCAGCAGCCCACGAGGTTGTCACAAGCAAGACACTCTCCTGGGACAAGTGAGTTTTGCTCCCCGCGTGTGCATGCCTAGAATTTGAGGGCGGTGCCGGTGGAACTGTAGCAGCGCTGGGATTGGCTGCAGAGGGAGCGCCTGGCTCTCACAGCCGATGTGTGCAACCCGCCTGCACCTCACTGCATGTGCTCTGGCTTTCCATGTGTGTTGCTTTGGTAATACCGGGAGGAACAACACTACGCGGATGGAAACCAGCAGAATTTGGCAGCCCCGTGCGTGGGCAACGTAAACAAAATGTCTCGTCGGCCACACACAGAACCCCTGGGCCGCAGGGGACGAAAGGTCACCCACTGCTGATGTAGACGCTGGGGATTAATAGCGTTAGTCCCTCAGTGGCCTCTGGAGCCCACGTCCATCACGTGGCGAGATGGGCGGAGCCCAAGCGTGGAACGTTCTGCCCGGCGTGAGCAGCAAATCGCTCTGGCCACTTTTTGTAACAGCTGGGTGAGTCAGCGCTTCCTTTCCCCCTGCCCCTCAGCAGTGACTGCTCTTTCACCTGGAGTTCAGGGGGGTGTTTGAACAGCTGTTTCCTTGGGCAGCTGTCCTGCTCTCTTGGAATAGACTGTTGGGGCAGATCCGGAGCGGGTGGGGAGTGGCAGAGCTGGTGTAAGTTGGCATCCTGTCTTTGGATTCTGCAGGGTTCAGTGGGGGCCTCGATAGCAGCTGAGGATCTGCCCCGGGGGCTGCCGTATTTTAGGACAGTTGCATAGAGTGTCTCCTCCTCCCCTCCCTTTGGGACTGGGTTACTGGGCTTTCTCCTCACTAACCCCTGCCCCAGCTGTTGCTCTTCCCAGTTGGCTGCATCCGATTGTTGGGCGGGGTGGTTTGCGTTGTGACATTCCAATGCAAACGCTGTGAGGCAGGTTTGGCCCAGGGGTTCAGAGGCTAGACCGGGGTGGGGAACCTAAGTCCCGGGGGCCAGATGTGGCCCCCGGCTTGCCTGGATCCAGCCCCCGAGGCTCAGGGCTCCCCTGGGGAGTCTGCATTGGTGCTTCAGCTCCTCCCCCTCCCACCCGCTAACTCCCCTGCCCCGAAGGGCAGGAGCACACAAAATGTACTAGCCTGGCCCCCCTAGGCTCTGGAGTGTGAGGGGAACGCAGGGAGTGTCTCTTTTCTCAGTCGGGGCCACGTCAGTGACGGGTTTGTGGGGGGTTTCTTTGCTTCCCACTTGTGTGCAGCCCCCGACTGATTTTTCTGTGGGTCAGTGGCTCCCAACCCAAACAAGGCTGCCCAGCCCGGCTCTAGACCATGCAAACAGCCTCTGCAGCTCCCGACTCACAAGCTGGGAGCTTGCAAGAGTCCAAGGCCTTCTGCGGAGTTGGAGGGGAGCAGGAAGGCAGGGCAGGTTCCAGGCAGGGGGCTGCTGGCCTTGCCTTTCCCCAGGGCTGAGCCCCTGCTGCTCCCACGGTCTCAGGAAGAACGGGGCATCGCTGAGAAACGGAGCCTGCATTGGCTTTGCTGCCTCTGCTGCGCTCCTGGGACATGTCCGGACACAAACCGTTCCCCGGGCGAACGTCTCGCCGACTGACAGGGCCTCCCTCCTCTCCCAACTTAGCCAGGGACCTGGGAACAGGCAGCGCACCCCGGGTGATGAACCCCCCCCCACCCGCTCACTCCCGTCCACATCTGTATTGCTCAGGCCAGGCTGCTCTATGGGAGAAAGTCGGCCGAAGGGCCACATGTCCGGCTTTGAGAACGGCGCCCCTGGAGTCGATGTACCTTAGGTCGGGTTACCGCGGTGACTAGGGGAGGGGGATTGAGATGGGGGAAACTCTCCCGCTGACTCTCTTCACGCCTGGTGGCGTACTGGAGTCGTCGGGAGCATGATCAGCAGGCGATTTAGCGGGTGCTTCATCGACCCCCAGGGGAGGCAAATAAACACAGACTTCCAGGGCTCTGAGCGGAGCGGTTTAGTGTAAACTCTCGAGGGCAGGGACTGTGTCTTTCCAGCCTTCCCCGAGGTGCCTGGCCTGCCAGATGCTCAGAAATAAAAGACAGGGAACGTTCTGGGCCTGTCGGTCAGTTTACCAAACGCTGAATAGTCCTCCTGGACACCCTGCCCCTCCGGTGCAGTGGGGTTAATCACCGCCCCAGGGGTGAATGGTGCCCGAGACGAGTGGCTGGAAGCATTTCTAAGATCTTCCTGGTCCTGAGTGGCTACAGCTGATCACTAAATGGGATGTTTTTCTAATTCACTTCCCCCTGCCTCTGGCTAGGCCCGGGGCGGGCCTTAGGGGTGGGCCACATGGGTGGTGCCCTGGGCAACATGTCCAGAGGCAAAAAGTGGGGTGAGCCGTGGGTGGAAAGCTGTGGAAAAGAGCTCGGAGCAATAGGGCTGGCAGGGGCATGGCTGATACCAGCCTGGCGGTCAGGAGACCAGGATTAAACCCGCTGGCTTTGCCACAGACTCCCGGCGCGAGTGCGGACAAGCCCACGAGCAGCTCTGGGCCTCAGTTCCCCATCTGTACAATGGGGATAACGACACGGCCTCGGTGGGGCGGATGAGGATAATCCCATTGAAGAGCCCCCATGCTCAGGGCTGCCCTAAATGGGGAGCTAGGTCAGGGGATCCACGCTTACATACAAAGCCCGTGGGCCTCCGGTGTAGTAGGCAGGGGAAGGCACAAGCCAGTCTGGACCTGCTCACACTCCACCCCCAGAATGCGGGCAGACTGTTGCTGCCCGCCACACCCGCCTTCCCAGTGCTCTTGGAGGGGCGGGGAGACAGCTTGGCTCCGGTGTGGGGTGGAGCCTCAGTAGAAGGGGCGGGGCTACGGGTGGGGCTGGGGGCGTGCCTCCTCCAGCCCTACCTTCACCCACTGCCCAGGACAAACCCTAACCTACGCGGCGATCTCTTGCTAATTTCTGTGACCACTGTGGTGCCGTCTTTTCTTTTTTAAGCCTTGCTCCTTACACACCCGTGATGCCCCTCAGCGATCTCCTCGCCACGTCTAGGACTGGTCCCCGCCCACGCGCTCTCCCACGCAAACAGCACGGTCAACGTGTGCCAAACTGTAAGCATGTGCTTAGGTCCCAAGTGTGCTTCATTACTTTGCAGGCCTGGGACCTGGCACGACCATGGGGACAAGCCCCCTACGAATCATTAGCCAGGGAGAAAGAGACAGCTGGTAATAACTGAGGCCCAATCTACACTCGGGAGTTATTTTGAAATAACCTCCCCCTATTTTGAAATAATAAGCGGAGCGTCCACACTCCCAAGCCCGTGATTTCGAAAGAACGGGCTGGCGATTTCGGAATCTGTGCTCCTGCTGTCCTCGGGGAATACGTTTATTTCGAAACCATTTATTTTGGGAGTTGTTGTTTCAAATTTAGTTATTTTGAAATAATTTTCCAGGCTAGGCATGCCCTGACTGGTCTCGGATCAAGAAAGGGTTGCCAGGTGTGTCGCCCGGACAGTCTGTTTTTTCTGGCCTCTGTCTGAGGGAAATACTGGGGTTCCTAAAAGTGCAGCACCCTCCCCCCCCCCCGCCTTTTTTTGCTCAACAAGTCTCCTGTTTTGGTTTTTTTTTTCCATGTTCAGGATTTTTGATGAAAGCATCTGGCAAGCCTAGACCGAGATCCAATGGCATTTTGTGCGGAAGGATTCACAGTGCAGACAAGGGCTCAAGTGAACACACCCCGGCACTTCATGCTTTTTTGCATGTGTGTTTGAAGGAAGGAGATCTGAAGCCTTGGCCCTCCTTTGTTAATTATTCTAACGATAATCAGCCTGAATTCCTCTGCATTCACGGAGTAGAGATAAGCAGGCTGGAGGACTGTCCAGTGTAGCCCAGCTAAGACAAGTTCCCTCCAGAGTATGGCTTCCCAAACTGGGGGGGGGGGGATGCCCCCCTGGGAGGTGGCGTGAAGAAATTCCAGGGGGGGGGCACGAGGTGACCCAGCCCCCCCCATCAAGTTTCACTGCCCTGCTCAGTTTTTTTTTGCTCAACAAGTTTTTTTGGGGGGAGGAGGCGTGAGGGTTTTTCAAAAATCAGAAAGGGGGGCGTGATGCTGGAAAGTTTGGGAACCACGGCTCCAGAGCCTGGGTAGTGAGAGCCGTTCTCACCCTCTCTCCTGGATAAGCAGACCGGGGATTTAGGCGCGTTTGTTCAGGAGTTATCCAGGGGGGCCCTCTGCCTGCTCACTCCCAGTCTCCTAGCTCAGGTGGAAGGGGAGGCCCTGCAGCGTGAAGCTGGGATTTCTCGCCCTCTGCAGCTCCAGCAAAGGGGAATGGTTTATGTCCGGGCATGTCCTCGAGTGTGTGGGATGCTCAGCGTTTCTCCCCGCAGTGTATTCCCTGCTGCTTCGCCCAGTCTAGCTTTAGTCTCCTTAACGGTAAAAAAAAAGCCCAAACAAACAAACTTAAAAAACAAGTGGTCCTGTAGCACCAAAGGGTGTGTCTACACTGCCACCCTAGTCCGAACTAGGAGGAATAACAGTAGTTCGAATTAGGAGCTTTAATTCGAGCTATCTAGTCCGTGCTGTGTGTAGCCGCGGGCAGGTAGTTCGAACTACGGGGCATTTAAAAATGGCGGCGCCCGGGAACATGCAAGGGTCTGTCTAGACTACATGGCTCCGTCGACGGAGCCGTGTAGATTTGTTTATTGGGCAAAGGAAAATGAAGCGGCGATTTAAATAATCGCCACTTCATTTAAATTTAAATGGCTGCCACGCTGAGCCGACAAAAAGCTGATCAGCTGTTTGTCGGCTCAGCGTGCTAGTCTGGACGCTCCGCGGTCGACATCAAAGCCCTTTGTCGACCGCCCCAGGAAACCTCATCCCACGAGGAATAACGGGGCTGCCGACGAAGGGCTTTGATGTCGACCGCGGAGCGTCCAGACTAGCGCACTGAGCTGAAAAACAGCTGATCAGCTGTTTGTCGGCTCAGCGCGGCAGCCATGTAAATGTAAATGAAGCAGCGATTATTTAAATCACGGCTTCATTTCCCTTTGCCTACAACCCTCATCTACATGGCTCCGTCGATGGAGCCATGTAGTCTAGACACAGCCTAAATGAAGCCTGGGATATTTAAATCCCGGGCTTCATTTGCAAGTTCAAATGCCTACATTAGCCACCCTAGTTCGAAATAGGGGGCTAGTGCAGACATCCCCTTAGAGACTCGCAAATATCTCTGTGGGACCATGAGCGTCTGTGGGAACAACCCGCTTCTTCAGGTGAGTGGAGCAAGAGGCCCGGAGAGGCAGCACCGAACCCCCCAAATAAGGCCGTACTGGGGCTGCCTCTGAGGGATTAGCAGTAGGTCCCCAAGGGAACTGCGTTCCGTCCTGTTCCGTTTCTAGCAGTGAGCCGGCTCCAGAAGGCCACTGGCTTTTGTGGGTCCCTGGAGTGGCAGCGCTGTAGGAGAGAGTCTGGACAGAGCTGGTGACAGGCCCTGCCTCCACACCACGCCCCGTCCATTAGGGATGGGAACCAGGTGGAGTTGGAGCAGATCCACACCTGCCACGGGCAGGGGCTGCTCCAGGTGTCCAGAGTAGCCTTTGTCCACGGGACAGTTGGGCACCTCAGAAGCCGAGCTGGGATCGTCCCTGCCTGTGATGGCGGGGCCGCTCCATCCTGGCAGGCAGGGGGGCCGTACCGCCTTTAAGCAGTTAACCGGTTAAACATCCTGTCAAACCCATTACCCAACTCAATGGGATTTTCCATCCCCGGACGCGTGGAACCGGAGACCAGTAGGGAGCCGAGGGGGGCTGTTTGGATTCTGTGACCACCCGCTGCCCAGGAACACGGGTCTCCATTTTCAAAAGGGACCAGTGGGTTCGGGCGCTTTGATTTCTGAAGGGCTGACGCCGAACCCCGGTTTTCCGACTGCGCGGAGCCTCCGCCCGCTGCGAATCAGTTGGGGCCTCCGAAATGGAGGCGCTGAAGAAGACGGGACACTTTCGAAAACGTTGGTCCGTTGCGCCGAGAGCTTCGAGACTCAGGCGTGTCGAAAGCAGGGAAAAAAGTAAGTGCCCCAAGTAACTAGTGGAAGAGTGCGGTTCCCTCGAACGTGGGCACACCAGCCTGGTGCCCAAAGGGGCTCTCACTGGTGTGACCAGCTCTGGTAATTTGCAGCCCCATGGTACATGGAAGTGGGGGGTCTGTGGTGGTGCATGGGTCTGCTGGTGCAGGAAAGCCCGCTATGGAGTAGGTCCACGGCTGTGTGTGGTGCCAGCAGGCTGAGGTTCATGGCACACATGCCCGGGCACACTGGATTTTGTAGAAAGGGGGAAAGAAATCCACCCCCCCCCCCCCCAGCATCTCCCCGTAAAAATATCAATCATCTGGGAACGTCTGTACAGAGTTGATCCCTCCTGGTATTTTCTCACGCTCTGAAGCTGGCAGCAGGCGCCGGGAAGCAATGCTGGAACTTGTCCTGCCATCCCATCGGGGCGGTTCCTCTCCACCGCCAAGGCCCCGGGGCGGGGAAAGCGGCAAGCAGAGACACGGGCGCACTGGCTCACAACTTGCTATCGCGTCACAGCCACCCGGGCTGAGCCATCGCCCTCGGGGGCAGATCCCACATGTATCGCCGGGCCTGGTCATGCAAAGCACAGACAAGCTCGCCATCCGTGCTCGTCCCTCGTTCCAAAGAGCATCGTTTGCAAGGAAGTGACTGTGTGTTCCAGCCCCTCACAGGGTCCCTCCCTGAGGCAAAGCACCCGAAGGGAGCTCAGCATGCAACCCCCTCGCCCTTGGCGAGGCTAGAGAAGCCTCCCAAACAGGGAGCCCTGAAGAGAGGCGAAGGAGCCGTAGAGAGAGCTGCACGGGCCCTGGCGTGGCTGGCGGCTCGGAGTCCTCCAAGGGTTGCGAGCGGCATCTGGGCCTGGTATTCGCAGGGGGGAGCTCTCCCCTCGTGCAGGGTCGACGAGGGGTCTGCCCCTCGTCTTGCCTGAGCAGAACGGAGCCCCCAGTGTGGGAGCCTGGCTCATTAAAGCAATTAAGCGCCAGGATGTTCCCTTGGCGCCGACTTGCCCCAATTAGCCGATGGATTTGAAAAAGGAGCGAGCGCTTTGCCACGTCCCTTCCCACCGGCAGGTTCTGCCCGGACCTTGGATTAGCCAACAGGTTTTAATGCGGATCTGAAGTCCTCCCACCTCAGCCCCTCTCCTGGCTGAACGCTGAGCCAAAGAGGCCCACCACGCTCTTCCCTGCCCCCCCCTCGCCACGCAGAACCACCCCCCCAACCTAGGCTTGGATTCAACCTGGCGGTGTCAAGACAAACAGACCCTGCGCCCCCTTCCTCCCGCCCCAGCTGCCGCTTTGAAGGAAAAACAAGCCCTTCCAGGAGGGGGAGGTGCCGGACAGCGGGGGAGCAGTGAGGTTCCCCATCTTACATCCATGGACAGCTAAAACGTGCTGGGAGGGGGATCCCAACCCGACCGCCATTCCCTGGGACAGTCTGGCCCGGATCAGAGCTTTCCGCGGGTCTTCTCCACCGAGAACCGCGCCGGGCTCCAAGCACTGCCCACTCCAGCAGGAGTTTTGGACTCCGCTTTTTGTGCTCAGACTTGTCTCGGAGAAACTCTCCAGGAGACACATGGGGGGGAGCCGAGCCTTTAGGTGGCCCCAGACTGGTCTGAGGCAGGTTTTCCCCTTCTTGTCTCGGCAGCCTCTGGCCCACAGAGCTGAGCGCTGGCTTTGGGGCAAGCGATAGCTAGAAGTGTTCCCCTTTCCTACTGGCAAAATCTAGTTGGGTTTTGTAGCAAGGGGGAAAGAATCCCAACCCTCCCCCCACCTCCCCATAAAAATATCAATCGTCTGGAAACGTCCGTACAAAGTGGATCCGGAGCTAGAAACCCCTCACTTTTAGGAGATCGATTCAGATCCAAGGTAGGGAAAACATCTAGGGCTGAATTCTCGGTGGCTCCAAGTTCACCCTCCCGGTAGTTCAGCGGGGCGAGGCATAGATGGTTCTAAGCCAATCTATGGAATTGGAATTGGGTTTGTTTAGTTTAGAAAAGAGGAGATTGAGGGGGGACAGGATAGCCGTTTTCAGGTATCTAAAAGGGTGTCACAAGGAGGAGGGAGAAAACGTGTTCATCTTGGCCTCTGAGGATAGAACAAGAAGCAATGGGCTTAAACTGCAGCAAGGGAGGTTTAGGTTGGACATTAGGAAAAAGTTCCTAACTGTCAGGGTGGTCAAACACTGGAATAAATTGCCCAGGGAGGTTGTGGAATCTCCATACGTGGAGATATTGAAGAGCAGGTTAGATAAATGTCTATCAGGATGGTCACAGTACTGGGTCCTGCCATGAGGGCAGGGGACTGGACTCAATGACTTTCGAGGTCCCTTCCAGTCGTCGTATTCTATGATTCAGTGTTCTGTGGCCTCCAGCCTTTTAAGGCCGACCAGGTTCTTGGCATTAGAGAAGGCGCTGGGCTATGCTGGAAGGACTGTTCTGCCTGGGATCCTTGGAGCACACTTGATTCTAGCTCCCCTCCCTTCCCCCAACACAGCCTGGATGCTAGAGAAAGGGGTGGGGGGTGAGGATTCCCCAGCTGCGGGGAGAAGCCTTAGCTACATGATGAAAGGCACCTGCCGGTCCCTCCTGCCCCCTTAGAATGGCACAGAGATGTCACTGGTGCCGCTGTTTCTCCTGTCCCTGCTAAGCCAAAGTTGCTTTAGCCAAGCGGCGCGATGGCCAAAGGTACGAGGCCGTGATGTCACCCCGCCCACTGGCAAACCATGCCGGGGAGGAAGGGACACGTGCTGCAGCCGCAAGCAGCATCCAGCCGGACAACGGCGGGAAGGAGTCCGTTTTCCCCGGGAATCCACAGCTGGGCTCCTGCCAAGAACACTCTGTTGTCACTAGAGGAAGCAAAGTTCAGCAGAGCCTGTCCCGGTGCTGTTGCTGGTATTTACAGAGCTAGCCAGCTGCGGCTGATGCAGCTGACAGCGGCCAAGGTGAGCCCATGCTGGTTACGCCAGTAAGTGAGCTGCCGGAGGGCCCGGGGTTGGAGGACAAGGAGAGGGAGCAGAGAGGGAGGAGGAAGCCACGAGGTAAGAGCGATCCAGAGATACAGCCATATTTAATGGGATGCCAAACCAAGGATGTCCCAGGATGCATCTGCCTGTCCCTAAAGAGCAAATGCCTAAGCAGCACTCAGATTCTCTCCCCTATTTGCCACAGAGGAGCAGGTGTCGATTACTTCCTCTCCCAAAAAGTGGCAGAGCTCCTGCCAGTTTCTCCTTCTAGCAGATGAGGCAGGCACAGCATTTCTGCATGCCGTGTGTCCCATGGAGCTCATCGTGGGCCTGCTACCGACCTGCTGAGTGACCTTGAGAAAGTCACTTAGCCTCTGTGCCACGTCTGATCAGATCAGGAGCGTTTCATCGGGAAGGAGTTTGGAGCCTGTTTCCCCCTATGGAGAACAAGGCACTTCCTGCGTCAGGATTTCCAAGGGGAAGGGCTCTCTATCGAGTCGGTGCAGCTGGCACCGGTTCTCCACTGTCGAGTCTCCGAGGACAGAGACAATCCTACATCTACTGCTTACATGCCGGGAAATGCATTCCCATCCGGACCGCAACAAACCTATGGCCACGCCTGACATCACGATTGTCAATCGGCAAGACACCCCTGAGGACATCCCACACACCAGTGGGGCGAGAGCTTGGTTCTGCTTGCTCCAAGAGCACGGGCCTCCTCACGACATAAGCTAAAGGGGAAACTCAACTAGCTGTTAGCAGGTTAGAACCTATGATCTGCAGTTGAACAGTCCCAATTCCATCCAGTTGCGCAAACAGCCAGATCGTTGTAATAAATGCCCAGAGGTGTGGGTACCTTGCCGGTCACCAGGAGAGACAGGTTCACATAGACCGTGCCTGTTACTCTGCACGCACACCCTTACCTGTGTGCCCGTCACCAAATGCACGGGTGGACCTGCATAAACCATGGGCACATTTTGCCATGGCTAGATAGCAGGCTAGAAGCCTGCAGGATCTGTCGCCTTCGAGGTAACATTTTCTCACTGGTATTGCTGTGTCTCTAGACCTGGAATTTGACAGACAGGAACAACAACAAAAAAGGGACTGTTTTGATGGCAAGAAATCAAACATCACTCGGCACCCCTGACCTTCATTGTCTTAAAAATGAGACAGTTCTGCTACTGAGAAAACCTGATAAGAATTGTCAACAGGGACGGGTGTGACTGTTGCAAGGTTAAGAATTGTCCATAGTGACCAGGTCAGGGGGTGGCCAGGTTAGGAAGCTTTCTGCTGAGTGCTAACAGCCTCCTTACAGCAGGGTCTTTCTCCGTTTATTTACTGGTTCTATCGTCTCCTGAACTCCTTGTCCCACCTTCAGAGATAAAATGGCCGTTTCTAAGGCTATGTCTACACTGCAGCTCTTTTCCGGGATACCGGAGCTCCAAGGAACGTGTCAACTTTTCCGGAAAAAAATGTCAGAAGAGCGGAAGCGTTCTGTTGCCATCTCTGTAAACCTCATTGAAGAAGGGATGTGCTGATGAGGAGGTTTTTCCAAAATTTGGCGCCCCTTCTTGCGCAAGAAAAACCCTCTTGCGCAATGCCACTACGCTGATTATTTTCAGGAATAACGGCATTGCGCAAGAGGGTTTTTCTTGCGCAAGAAGGGGGAGTGTAGACAGCTCCTTCTAGTGCAAGAGCCTCTTCTGCAAAATGGCGGCTTATTAGGTAGGCAAATGAGGCTCAGCGATATTCCACGCTTAGCCTCATTTGCATACTTCCGGAGCAACAACCCGCCAGTGTAGAAATAGCCCTAGTGTGGTTCACTGGCCCATGCAGCAGCACTGAGACCACAACAATAGATTAGACCAAGAGACCTCTACAGTGTGTACTGAGAGCCAGCTGGCTTTTAGCTGAAAGGGTAGAGGCTCTTATACTAAACTCCAAGAAGTCCTAGGTTCAAATCCATCCAGTGGCAGTTACAAGAGCACAGGTTATTTCTGGCTTTTCTAAGACACGCTCCTCACTTAGGGTATGTCTACACTACAAAGTTAGTTCGAACTAACTTTAATAGGTGCTACACTAGCGCTCCGCTAGTTCGAATTTGAATCGAACTAGCGGAGCGCTTAGTTCGAACTAGGTAAACCTCATTTTACGAGGACTAACGCCTAGTTCGAACTAGCTAGTTCGAACTAAGGGCTGTGTAGCCCTTTAGTTCGAACTAGTGGGAGGCTAGCCCTCCCCAGGTTTCCCTGGTGGCCACTCTGGCCAACACCAGGGAAACTCTATGCCCCCCTCCCGGCCCCGGACCCCTTAAAGGGGCACGGGCTGGCTACGGTGCCCGTGCCAGGTGCAAGCCTGCCAGCACCCAGCTAGCAGACCCTGCACCTGGCACGGCACAGAGCCACCCACCCGATGCCCCCCAGCCCACCCCCTCTTGCCAGGACCAGGCTGGCAGCTCCCGGGAGCTTGCCCTGGACCGCAAGAGGCGGGCACCTTCCTGGGCTAGTGCGGACATCGTGGACCTCGTCCACGATCTCCGCACTAGGCACAGGAAAGTGGCCGTCTAGGGCAGGAGAGCTGCCAGCCTGGCCACCCAGGACCAGGTGTGCATGAAAATCAAGGGGGTCCACTGAGACCCCCGACACTGAGCCCTGAGCTTACAATGGCCGTCCTGGGTCAGACCAAAGGTCCATCTAGCCCAGTAGCCTGTCTGCCGACAGCGGCCAACCCTAGGGACCCTGGAGGGGATGGACCGAAGACAGTGACCAAGCCATTTGTCTCATGCCATCCCTCTCCAGCCTTCCACAAACTTTGGGCAGGGACACCACTCCTACCCTCTGGCTAATAGGACTCCATGGACCCAACCTCCATGACTTTATCTCACTTCCCTTTAAACTCTGTTCTAGTTGTAGCCTTCACAGCCTCCTGCAGCAAGGAGTTCCACAGGTTAACTATTTGCTTTGTCAACAACAACAACTTTCTCTTACTAGTTTCAAGCCTGCTACCCATTCCTTTCCTTTGGTGTCCTCTAGTCCTTCTTTACGGGAACTCAGGAAGAACTTTTCTGAATGCACCCTCTCCACCCAACCCCTGCTTTTAGAGACCTCTATCCTGTCCCCTCTCCGTCTCCTCTTTTCTAAGCTGAACAGTCCCAGTCTCTGTAGCCTTTCTTCATCTGGGACCTGTTCCCAACCCCTGATCATGTTAGTTGCCCTCCCCTCTCCCAGCCTTTCTCTTCCCCTCTCCCACCTCCTTTTCCCAGTCTCCCCCAGTTTTGTTCAATAAAGACAGAGTCAATGTTGGAAGAAACATTATCTTTATTTTGTACATCAATAAGAAGGGGGGCTAGGGAAGGGTAAGTGGAAGGAGGTGAGGGAGGAATGGGGTACGAGCCCCCGATGGGGAGGACTGGGCTGGCTCTGCGAGCTTCTGGGGGTGGAAGCTCTCCTGCAGCCCCCCAATTACTCCCTCTCCCCAGATGGCAGCCTGCGGCAAGTGCAGCCGGGCTGATGACCGAGTGGTGTGATGTGCCCAGTGTGGGCACTCAGGGCACTCCAAGCCAGAACTTCTTTGCAAGCGGGGCACCCCTTAGAACTGTGTGTCCGGGGTGGGGGTCAGGACCCTTTAAGCGCAGCCCTCGGCTAGCCTGAGACAGCATCTCCATGCTCTAAGTCCTCCTTTTATGCCCTGCCGGCACTGCTTCCGGCCATCCTTAAGCCCTGTCCAGAGTCCACTCAATGTGGACTTACTAGTTCGAACTAGCAAAACGCTAGTTCAAACTAGTTTTTAGTTCTAGATGCGTTAGTTCGAACTAGCTTAGTTCGAATTAACTAATTCGAACTAAGTTAGTTCGAACTAGCGCTGTAGTGTAGACGTACCCTTAGACCTTTTGTGTGACCAGTGTGGATCAGGACGTCCGGTCCTCGTTCATGGGCAAACAGAGCTGGATAAAGCACCTCACACCTCGGATTGACCATCACGCCCTTCTGCAGTCCTGCCGGGTGTGGCTTTGCTGAAAAGGCTGAAATCAGGCTTGGCTGGGCATGACATTCCAGAACAGCACAATGTGGATTGGCTGGCATGGCTGCCCCATTCCCACCAGCATCATTAGGCAGGGAGAAGAGGTGGTTTGATGGTAGACAGGACACCCTTGGTATGGGGAACAGTGGCACAAGAAGGATCAATTGAGCTGGAGAGAACGAAATCCTAGGAGCCAGCCGAATTGCTGGAATGATCCTCCTGGGTCGGTGGCCTTTCTTTTGTCCATTCCGCAGGGCTCTGGAATGCTGGCTTGCTGGCTTCCGGGGCATCTCACCTCACTCCCCAGGAGCATGGAGGCGAGAGGCCCAGTCCTTTAAAAATAACCCATGTCTCATGAAACCCAGCAAAAAAGGTGAAATGCCAACTCCAATCAAGAGGGGAGGTAAGCCTTTGGCAGGGCCAAGAGAGATCAGGTGACTCAGATACAGGCCCCGGTGTGGGTGTCAGAGAAACATGCTACAAAATTCATAAAAACTCCATCATTATCAGAGAGCAGGTGCCGCCCCAGAAGGGAAAGCAGCAACATGACTGCAAAACCCCATGCCAACCCACGCTTCCTGCAGCCTTAGACTTTAAGGCCTGAATTAACCTCTCCCAACCAATGTTCCCTCTAATCTTTTCCATCCATGTGCAGAATAATTTTCTGTACACATGTGCGGATGTGCACCCCCAGTAGAAACACACAACTTGCTGCGGGCGCTCTGCTAATCAGCTGGGCAGCATTAGAATCTCTCCTAAGTGGCCGCACAGGCACCCAGCTTACAGGGAACGCTGCTCCTGGCCCCTTTATATCACAGGGAAGAGATTCTCACCCAAGACCTTGGGTTCAGAAAAGGTCAACTAAAATGATTAGGGGTTTGGAACGGGTCCCATATGAAGAGAGGCTAAAGCAACTGGGACTTTTCAGTTTAGAAAAGAGGAGGCTGAGGGGGGATATGATAGAGGTCTATAAAATCATGAGTGGTGTGGAGAGGGTGAATAAAGAAAAGTTATTTATTAGTTCCCATAACAGAAGAACTAGAGGACGCCAAATGAAATTAATATGTAGCAGGTTTAAAACGAATAAAAGAAAATTCTTCTTCACATAGCACGTAGTCAACCTGTGGAACTCCTTGCCAGAGGAGGCTGTGAAGGCTAGGACTAGAACAGAGTTTCAAGAGAAGCTAGATAATTTCATGGAGGTTAGGTCCATAAAAGACTATTAGCCAGGGGATAGAAATGGTGTCCCTGGTCTCTGTCAAAGGCTGGAAATGGATGGCATGAGACAAATCGCTTGGTCATTGTCTTCGGTCCACCCTCTCTGAGGCACCTGGTGCTGGCCACTGTCGGCAGACAGGACACTGGGCTAGAAGGACCTTTGGTCTGACCCAGTACAGCCATTCTTATGTTCTCATGTTATTTAAGACTGAGCCTAATAACATGTGGCTGACTAAAGCATATCAGGGCACTGCACAGTTAGTAGAGGGGATACCCCATTATTTCCGCTTTGGGGCAAAGTTTCCAGTCACTCTAGCCTATACTTAGCCTTTATAGACCAGGGTGATTTGGCTGTTGTGTGACTATTTAAAGTCCGGGCTAGTGGAGCTGGCCGGTAGCCTGCTTTACAACACCAAACAACTGTAATTAAGGCAAAAAGCTTAACTGGGTGTGCTAATTTGACAGCTGGCAATTTGCTCAGGCCAGAGAAACTGTTTGCATTCCCCTTCCACGATGTTTGGTTTCTGATAGCAGCTGAACAGAAGGCGATGCTGTGGGTGTTCTGTTCTTATCCGTTTTATGGGGGGTTCCGATGAGAACGAGAGAGATAGGGCCCGAAAATCTGGCAGGCGCCTGGGGAATGCTGATTTTCTTCCCCCCTGTTAGCTTTAATGCAGCTCAAATAAAAAGAGTGATTGAAAAGTCTTGGTAATAAAATAATTCAAACAGAAGCAAATCAGCACAGCACTTTACCGTCAAGGGCCCTGTGATGTGTGGTGTAGAATCAGCGATTAGGTGCCTTTGTTTGCTTAGTGCTTGTGAGTGGATTGTTTGCAAATAACAGGTGAGTGTATTCAAGATTGAAAAGGGCTCCAGTCTGGGATTCAAGCAAGAGAGGAATTCTTTTTTTGGGGGGGGGGGAATAATTTGGGGCCACACACCCGTGAGAAAAGAAAAGAAAATACCCTTACTGGCCTGTACCCTGAGAAACAAGCAAATAAACAAGCCCCCCCAAAAAGCCAACCAACCTACCTACCCGCCCCCCCTCCTACACTCTTGCGTAGGGTTGCCAGATGGCTTCAACAAAAATACCAGACACACTGGACATGACATCACAATCTACATTACATCTTATTCAGAAAATACCGGACACTTATATTTTCTCATTTATATTTTCTCAATTTTTGTTTCCCAATCAGAAAACTCAAATACTGGACTGTCTGGTTCAACACTGGATACCTGGCCACCCTACTCGTGCTCCAGCTAGGTGGGGCTGAATTCGGCCCCTCGTTCCCCTTACTCCAGCTTGCGGCGAGGTTCGGGGCTGCCCCTCCCTCCCTCAGCGGCGTGACAGCACTAGTGCTCAACCCCATGGGGTTGGGAGGAGAAGGGGGGCGCGGAGTCAGGGAGACTTGTAGCGGGGCTGGAGCGCTAGCGCCGGCTCACCCCACTGCTGGGAGGAAGGAATGCCCTGAGCCTTGCTGTGGGTCACACCAAGCTGGGGGCTGGATCCGGCCTACTGGCCGTAGCTTCCCCACCGCTGCAGTAAAGCAAAGCGGGCCTGCCTCCCCACTTGACCTTGGGTAAGTTTCTCCGACCGGCAACTCAAGCTGAGTAGCCGTTGCTGCTGCAGAGTGTCCCAGTGAAGTCCGTGGTGACGGGAGAAGCTATAGAAACGTGTATTGGACTCTGGGCCTCGGCCTCCCTGTATCTCAGCTTTGCCAGAGGTAAATCGGCGATCCTACGTCACTGCCTCACAGGGTCAGCCGACAGCTGAGTTCGTTGCTGGGTGGCATGTGGGGGCAAGTCTGGGATTAGACGGGTATTCGGTCCCTCTCTCTGACACAGCCTCCCTGTGTGACCTTGGCTGAGCCACGGAGCAGCTCTGTGCC
Organism: Pelodiscus sinensis; assembly: GCF_052426305.1. Taxonomy (NCBI): domain Eukaryota; kingdom Metazoa; phylum Chordata; order Testudines; family Trionychidae; genus Pelodiscus; species Pelodiscus sinensis. The sequence continues at coordinate 20,515,190 of NC_143074.1, read as the reverse complement.
TCGGTCCCCCATCTCGACAACGGGGCTCAGAGCACAGCCCTGCCAGAGAGGTGACACTGAAGACTGAGAGGGCTCAGGTGCTCAGATAACATGCCCAGGGCCATCTCTAAGGGGGCACAGGGCCGGAGGTAAACCCCTCAGTCTCTGAGGCGTGGGGCCCGGGGCAACCTCCCACTGTGGGCCCAACCCCATCTCCATCTCTTCCTCACCCTCTTGCCAGAGCACCCTCTCCTGAGCAATGGGGCGTTACGAGGGGGGGGGGGCTGGCGTGGGGGGGGAGCAGGGGTCAGTCCCTCAGCACTCACCGTGGCAGCAGTGCCCTGGGGCTGGGGCACTGCTTCCTGCTGCTGTGGTGAAGCCGAGCTTAGGGGGCTAGGAGATGGCAGTGGGGTGCGGCAGAGTGGGGCAGGCTTCCGGGCTGCTTCAGCTCCCACCACCCTGGTGAGAAAGGGGGGGGGTCTGACCCCTGCTGCTGGTCCCAGCGCCTACCCCCCCCGGTAGCTCCCTGGGCCACCCTGGGACCCATCCATAGGATGGTTGAAGTGGCCGCCATGGGCCCCCCCCAAAGCACAGCACCTGGGTCACACACACCCCGAACCGCCTTGTGGCCGGGATGGCTCTGAACAGGGCTGCCCTTGATAGATTGGTATATGGACCCACGCTTACGTATCCGAGGGTTACCAACCCTAACCTCGATGGAGATCGTTTTCTGTCAAATTTCCCTGAGCCGGGTTTGGGGGTTAACCTTCTTCCTTAAACCACCTCCCCGTTGTGTGAGCCCAAACTCAGCAGTCCTGGGCCAGAGCATAGGGACCAGGGATGGGAACGTTGCCGGATGCAGATACGACATTAACCGGCCGGGTATCGCTGTCCCAGCTGGGTGACGTGCAGAAGATAAACAGGCAGCATCAGCAGGGAAAGGTGAAAGTTTGAAGGGCGTTTTCCACAGGCGTCAATGCAGATGTGAGGAGAGGTGTTCAAAAGGTGACAATTTCTCCTCGGAGCCCAAAGGTTCAAAGACAGGCCCGGGCCCCCTTTGTTATCTTGGCTGCCTAGAGCAGTGTTTCCGCGGAGATTCTGCGACGTGGAAATCAGAGTTCCGCGAGAAAATTCCATCACAATAACAGTTTATGATTTTTTTAAAAAATTAACATTTAAGCATTTATGAATTGTCTTGAAAACAATTTGCATTTGTGTTGATCCCATGACCTTGTTTAGCCTTTGTTTATTAGTATCCTGACTTACTTGTGGTCTACTTTTTCCGCTCCATATATAAGACTGTTATTAGAGGGTCCGCAAAATTCTTTCAAGTTTAAAAGGGTTCCGTGGCCAAATAAAATTGGGAAACGCTGGCCTACAGGCACCTGACAGAGCAGGCCAAAACCAGCCCTCGTGTCAATGGATGCAGCTTCCCTGACTTCTCACTAAGGGCACAAGGGGCTTGCCCCAGGAGATGGGCCAGGTTAGCATGGCATGATAGAAGAGCGAACCGAGCAACGCCCTCTTGATCAGGGCCCCAGCCTCTGGCTTGCTGCCCCGCCCGTTTGCTCCAACAGGTTGTGCCCGGGGAGCTGCGGAGCTGGCGAAGCGCCACACGGTGATTCCTCGCGGTTTCTCGAAGTGTGGGAAAAGCACAGTCGTTCGGAGCGATCAGAAACCAAACATGCCAGCGAGGAATTCAGATGTGCATTCCAGAGGAGGGCCAGCAGAGTGGGTGGCGGCGGCTGGGAGGTGCTGCGCCGGCAGCTCGGGAACATGCTCCGGTTTGTTTTCCCCTCTGGAAGCTGCCGCGCAGTAAGGAAGGGGAGCAGAGCCTCCAGGTGGGGTGAGGAGAGGGGCAGCTGAGAGGAAACTGGGGGCCTGTCAAGGGTGTCTCCTCCCTTCTTCCCTAGGAACCACGGTGCCTGGTTATCCTAGGAGAGTCACCATTGGGAGGCCCCCGGCACAGCCGTGCCTCTGTGTCCGGTTTGCTGTGGAGCCGTGTCTAGGCAACGCCTTCAGCAGCGCGGCCGTGCGTGCGCACCCGCCCTTGCCAGGCCACTCGCCCGCAGCTCTGTGCCTCAGTTCTCCCTCTGTGCAATGGGGCTAAGACCACAGCCCTGCCTCACAGGGGTGGGAGTGGATGACTTTGCAGACTGAGAGTGCTCGGATGCTAAGGTGACATGGGCAGGGTGTCTATCTCTAAAGGGGCGTGGGGCCCAGGGCAACCTCACACTACAGGCCCCACCCCACCTCCATAGGACGTTTTGGGGTGGGTACTCCAGGCACTGTGCTTTGGGAGGCCCCATGGTGGCTGTCTCATCCATCCTGTGGACCAGTCCCAGGGCCGCCCAGGGATTACCGGGGCAAAGGGGCCTTCCCCATCCATGGGTGGGGCAATCTGGCTATGCCCTAGTGCAGGCCTGGGCAAAATATGCCCCATGAACCAGATTTGGCCCAGCAAGCCACCAGATCTGGCTCACGGAGACAGCGGGGAGACCTAGCCAGGCTCTCCAGCCTGCCCCACAGTCCCGAGCGCCCTGCAGAAACACGGCTGCAGGGCTCCGTTTCTGTTTTAAAACTGGAGGGGGGGGGGGGGGATTTAAGAAGCAGCCCCGCCCCCAGCACAATCCCATTGGCTGGTTTCTGGTTTTCTAGAATAACAGGCAGCTAAGAAGAACCACGCCCCCTTTCCTGGGCTCAGTTGTTCATGAAGCTCATGGCCAGGCAGGCTGGCTGGGAAACATTGTAAGCTCTGCAGCCAGGCTGGCTAGTTTGGCAGCTGGCAAGCAAGTCTCTTGGCCACAGCTTGGCACCCCAGCCCTTCCCCGCCCCAACTCTCTGCCCACCCCCTCCACATACCCAAACCCTCTGTCCCCCTCTTTACACCCGTACCCCTTCCCAGATCTGGCACCCCAATCTCCTGTCCCAGATCACAATTCCCTCCTACCCCAGGTCACATCCCAAACCCCTGCACTCCAGTCCTCTGCCCTAGGTCCCAACCGCCTGCCTCATCCCAACTCCCTCCCAGACTCCAGTCTCCCTCCCTCTTCAGTCGCTTCCCCCACTGCACCTCTGCCTCCCCTGCCCCACCCCCCCAGAGACACTGCTAGTGGGAACCGGCTTTTAAGCTGGCCCCCCCCCCCAGCACCGGCTCCAGCTCCCCCCCCCCCCTTGGCTGCCTTTGGGAAGTGACTAGCTGAGTAATGACTCGATTATCCGATAGCGTATCACCCCTCGTTCTGGGGGTGAGTGGGTCCCATTTACACAGTGTCAGCAGGAGTGGGGGGTCCCATTTACATAGTGTTGGCGCGGGGACGGGTGGGTCCCATTTGCGCAGTGTCGGCGGTGTGAGGGGTGGGTCCCATTTGCACAGTGCCGGCGGGGGGACGGGTGGGTCCCATTTACGCAGTGCCGGCGGGGGGAAGGGTGGGTCCCATTTGCGCAGTGCCGGCGGGGGGACGGGTGGGTCCCATTTACGCAGTGTCGGCGGGGGAACGGGTGGGTCCCATTTACGCAGTGTTGGCAGGGCGAGCTGCGCACTCCCGCTATGACCACCCATCGCAGATTTCCCAAGAAGAGCCCAGCTCAGCTGTCTGGTCACGCAGACTCACAGCACAGAGGCTGCACTACGGAGCTAAGCCCTTCCCCATCCCGTGGCCTAAGCAGGCGTGAGTGTGGGGCCATTGCTGTCCCATCATGCAAAGCCCAGCTGACTGTAATGGACAGCACCATCCGCTGGGCATAGTCCCGGTTTTGGTCATCGCAAGAGTGTGCGCTCTGTGGGAGGGATGGTGAAGACCGAGAGCCATGCCTGGGGCTAGAACAGGATCTGTGTGGGTGCCACAAGCCTACAATCCTCCAAGACGGGGGTGGGGAGCTTGCTTGGCCTCCACAGGAATCGTGTCATAGCCCCTCGTGTCTCCTTTGCCATCCGGGGGGGCCTTCCTCCTCGCTCCTCCGTCACGTGGGTCCAGTGGCTTGTTTCAAAGATCCCAGTGAGGGATAATTGCTAGAGCGTGCAGCACACACCCGGCCGTCTTCAGGCAGTGCAGCCGTCCTGGAGCGAACAGCCTTCAATTGTTCACCGAGGCTTTTCTTTGAAGCTCTCATCCCTCCTCCATGGTCTGTATTGATTGGGGACTCCGCGAAAGCGTCTGCCCTCCTCCACCTTCATCAATGACTTTCCCACATTAATCCACCTCTTCCCTTGATAACCCCGCTAATTACACTCTGCAAAGTTGACTTCACAAGGTCAGCGAAGGCAAAGAAGATCAGCATGTTCCGTGGGCTGGCAGCATCTTAAAGCTACAGAGCCCTGTTAGTGAACGGTCCTTTGGTCTAGGGTAGGAACTTATAGGTGGGGAGAAAAAGATACATGCAGAGGAAAGATCATTTTGTGGTAACGGCACTAAACAAGGACAATTCCGGACTATTGAGAATTGCTCAGCCACTGTAAACTGGGAATAATCTCCCTTTGGCTGTATCTTCACTCCATGAAAGATCACTGCAGACATGATCGATCTTCTGGAGCTCAATTTAGTGGGTCTAGTTAAGGCTCGCTAAATCAAACTCAGAGGGCGCCCCCGCCGGTGGCTGGTACTCCTGCTTTTGTGAGGAGTAAGGGAAGCCAATGGGAGCGTTTGCTCCCGTCGGCCTCCCGCTGTGGGGACGCTGCCAAGCTCGGCTTAAGGTAAGCCGATTCCAGATACGTATTCTACGTATTCCACATAACAGGAGTTGTGTACCTTAAGCTGAGCTGCTGGGTCTAGTGTAAACCTGGCCTTTGTCAACTTAGAGCACAAGTTCTTGGGAACAGGGATTGCCCTTTAGGTCCTCTTCAATGCTCCCTCTAATCTTTTCCATCCATGTGTGAAATAGGTTTTTTTTATATGCACTGAGGCATATGCAAATGTGCACCACTAGTCGAAACAAAGAACCTAACTGTGGGCACTCTGCTAATCAGCTGGGCAACACTGGACTCTCTCCTGAGCAGTGCACAAATGCACAGCTTACAGGGAACACAGATCCTGTCCACAAAGCCATGCTTCCCCACTTGCAGAATGCGCCGTTGCATAGGGCACCCGAAAATTTGGACCATGATTGGGTCTTAATGTCCACCCATTCGCCTCTCTCTATCCCTGTTCTGTGGCTCTGTTTCCTCTGGAGAGGATCTAGTTCACTTAAAAGTGAAAAAAACCTGCCAGAGCGATTAGCAGAACACCCAACCTGTGAAAGAGCCATTCAAGTGGTAATGAAGCCTTTCCCCTTTATTCTTTTCAGCTCTGGTGAGGCTACATCTGGAGTATTGTGTCCAGTTTTGGGCCCCCCTCACTATAGAAAGGATGTGGACGCATTGGAGAGGGTCCAGCGGAGGGCAACCAAAATGATGAGGGGGCTGGAGCACATGACCTATGAGGAGAGGCTGAGGGATTTGAGTTTGTTTAGTCTGCAGAAGTGAAGAGTGAGGGGGGATTTGATAGCAGCCTGCAACTTCCTGAAGGGAGGTTCCAAAAAGGATGGAGAAAGGCTGTTCTCAGTAGTGATGGATGGCAGGACACGGAGCAATGGGCTCAAATTACGGTGGGGGAGGTTTAGGTTGGATATTAGGAAAAGCTATTTCACTAGGAGAGTGGTGAAGTACTGGATTGGGTTCCAGTACTCCAGTACTTCTCCATCCCTACAGGTGTTTAAGTCTCAGCTTGACAAAGCCCTGGCCGGGTTGATTTAGTTGGGATTGGTCCTGCCTTGGGCAGGGGGCTGGACTCGATGACCTTCTGAGGTCTCTTCCAGACCTAGGATTCTAGGATTCTAAGAGGCAATTGCTTAACCCTGGTCCGTACCATACTGCCAGTTTCTGAATTGACTGTGGGAGTCTGCAGGACTTTAATTTAAAATTTGTTCTAAAAATATTTCATGAATGTGTTGGTGAAGATTATAAAATCATATCTCTATAAAACATTGTCGTGTGTACCCCCCCTCCCTGGCCCCCGGCTGCCATCTGGCATAGGTTCACCAGTTTATTAGTACTGCATAGGGCCCCATAAATCCCTATCTGTGGAGAGCAGTGTTTTTGGGCTCAACTTTGACACTTTGAGCGGAGGCCTGGTATGGTGATCATTTTAAGACAGTTACGGATTTAGTATTCTAATTAGAGGTGAGGAAGCGAGGTTCTTGCACTAGCTGTGGATGCAGAGCACAGCATATACTTCTCGGCAACAAAACCCTCAGCTTAAGGAAACCAACAAAACGGAACAAAAGTAAAGTTCCTGTGGCGGGCCCCTCCCGCCTGCCCTCTTGAGTCCACGGGTCCCCTGGCCCAAGTCCACAAAATAGTTTATAGCTGGCCCTTTAAGCAGGGCTAAGGCCCTCTGGCCTGAGTCCACAACACAGTTTATAGGTTGTCGCGGGGACGGCCCCCAGGTAGGGGGACCCGGGCCCACCCTACTCCACTGGGTCCCAGCCCAGGGCCCTGTGAGCGCCCGGGTAACGGGTCACTCCCTCGGTGGGGCAATCCGGCCGAAACGCGCTGAGGTTCTCGGGGCGGGAGAGGCGGCTCCCGCTCCTGCCCTGGGCCACTTCCTACCGGGATCCCCGGGCTTCCTTCCCATGTACTTGCCCAACTTGCTGCGAGCTCCAGGCCAGCGTCCCCTCGGCCGGCAGTCCCTGGGATGCACCAACTCGCCTCCGCGTCCCTTCCGGCCTCTCCTGGAGTCCCCGGCAACAGCTGAGTGGGAGCTCCCTTCACCGGTCCTCCTCCTCCGGTGGTCTCCCCGACTGAGTCCTTCTCCAGGCTTTTATAGCACAGCTACAGCCTGGGCATGCTCGGTAGGGCTGTGGGGGAGGGGCCTCTGCAGCCAGGTAACCCTGGCCGGGCCCTGCTAGTTCAGGGCAGGGCTGCCTCTCCCCGTCACAGTCCCCCAGAAAGAGCGTGGTGTGTGCGTCTCCTTGGAACACACCCTAGTCATACTGAGGACAAATGGCCGATGAGCTCAGAACTCAGGAAGAAATGGGAAGGTTCAGCAGACAGAAAGTAAAAAAGCATCACAAGTTACCCAAGCTGCATGCTCCATAGTTCTCTCTGTCTTTATATACTCATGGTTGCGCCAGGGCCGTCCCGCCGCTGAAAGCAGGCAATGAGGATCACACCGCATCTGCTGGGTCTGTGCTGAATCATTCAAGCGAGGTGACGTTCTGTGTGGGCGGGGGACCTGCATGTCCCAGCTTTGCAGGACGACCGGGCTGCTCTACAAACAAATCACGTCAAAGCTTCGGGCCTGGTTAATATTGCCCTGCCTCTCGACACTGCTAATCGGGCAGCCTTCCCTTTGCCGGGATTTCCGCCCGCCTGCAGTTGAAAATTCGGTGCAGCCGAATTCTCCACCTTCTGCACCTTGTGCAATTATCTACCTCTGAACAAAAGAGGGGTTAAAAGGCTGGGTTTGTACAGCACTTAGCACAGTAGGGTCCTACCATATGACTGCGGCTCCAGAGGCTATAGGCTAGTTTTGCAACTGCTTTGCACAGGTGTCAATAACCTCCCTTCCCCCCCGGCTCCACGGTAGTAGAGACTCAGGGACCAACTCCCATGATGTAGAGAATTACTGAGACCACAAGGGGACAGATCAGTCTCCAGGGCCTATTCATAGCCTCTTGCTGCATAGCCACTTGTCCATGAGGCAAACAGAGACCCAGCGAACTCATTTCACAGCAAACACCCATCAGGTGGTGCCCAGGCACCTTTTCTGAGTGGCCGTATGGTCTAGTAGATACAGCATTGGACTGGGGCCAACGATACCTGCCATGGGCCTGCTGGGTGCCCGTGGGCAAGTCATTTCCCATGCGTGCTTCCCCTCCCACCTTTGTGCGTCTTGTTCATTTAGCTGGTGAAATCTTCTGCTGTACAGCACCTAGCGCAACGAGCCCCTGATTCGGTTGAGGTGCTCCTGCGAGGCAATTCATAAGGATTTTGGCTCAGAAGCACCATCCCGAAGGGTTGATCCTCTGTCCAATAGCTGAACGTGAGCTCCCGCTGTGACCCAGTGGCCAAAAGAGCTACAGTAGTCCTGGGTGCATAAACGGGGATCTTGAGTAGGAGGAGCGAGGTGATTTTACTTCTGGATTTGGCTCTGGCAAGGCAGCAGCTGGAATCCTGGATGCAGTCCTGGGGTATGTCTAGACTACATCCCTCTGTTGCCAAAGGGATGTAAATTAGACATACCGACATTGCTAACGAAGCAGGGATTTAAATATCCCGTGCTTCATTAGAATAAAAATGACTGCCACTTTTTGCTGATGAGGCACTTTGCCGGCAAAAAGCGGAAGTCTAGATGGGGATCGGTCGGCAAAGAAAGCCTTTTTCGACCGATCCCTTATGCCTTGTGCAACGAGGTTTATAGAATCGGTCGGAAAAGGCTTTCCTTGCCGACCGATCTCCGTCTAGACTGCCGCTTTTTGCCGGCAAATTGCTGTGTTGGCATAAAGCGACGGTCATTTTTATTCTAATGAAGTGCAGGATATTTAAATCCCCGCTTCATTAGCAATTCTGGTATGTCTAATTTACATCCCTCTGATGACAGAGGGATGTAGTCTAGACATACCCCTGGTGTCCAAGATCAAGAAGGATGTTGAGAAGTTGGAGGGGCCAAAGAAGAGTCCCAAGAATGATGAAAGGGTTAGAAGACCTGCCCCAAAGTGATGGAGTCCAGTCAATCTATTTAGCTCAAGGGGCAGGGGTGACTTGATCACAGTCTATGGGTGCCTACATGGAACACAACTATTTAATAATGGGCTCTTTGGTGTAGCAGAGAAAGATCTAACATGGGCCAATGGATGGAGGATGAAGCTAGACACATACAGATTGGAAACAAAGCATAAACGTTTAACAGTGAGTGTAATTAACCACGGAGCAATTTACCAAGGGTCGTGGTGGATTTTCCAGCTCGGGCCGTTTCTAAATGTAGAGCTGGTCTAAACGACTAAGTGAGATTGACCTAAGTGACGTGAATACTGTAGCTGAGGTCAACGTGCTTAGATCTCCTGACCATGATGTTGTCACTGTGGTGTGTCGACAGGAGGTGTTCTCCCGTCGACTCCCCTTGCGCTTCTTCCAATGGAGTACCGGAGTTGACGCGACAGCGGGTCTAGACTCGCTAAATCGAGCCCTGCTGAATCCATCGCTGCCCTGTCGATCTGGCAGTTGTGGAGACACATCCCAACATTCGATTTCTTTTAAAGGATCGGTGCTGGGAATTGTTTGGGGGAAGTTCTGTGTTATCCAGGGGGTCAGACGAGACGAGCAGTTTTCAAACTCTTTTTCTCATGACCTAGTTGAAGAAAATCGTTGGCACCTGCGACCCAACATCATTTGACTGGAGTGTGGGGATGAGGAGGAGAGCTTTGGGCTGTAGGAGGGGTCTCTGGTTTGTGGGGGGGGGCAGGGCTGGGGCAGGAGGGGCCGACCTTGAGTGGCTCCCCGTCAGCAGTGCAGTGGGGTGGCTGAGGCAGCTTCCTGCCGCTCCTGGCACCACAGACCCTGCTGTGCCCCAGAAGCAGCCTGCAGCAGGTCCCCAGCCCATGGGAGTGCGGAGCTAGTGCTCGGGGCAGCGGCAGTGCGCGGAGCCCTGTGCACTCCTACCCACCCCACGTAGGAACCAGACCTGCTGCTGGCTGCTTCTGTGTCACAGCGCAGTCTCCGGTGCCAGGCCAGGCAGGGAGCTGCCTCAGCTTCCCCGTTGCTCACCTGATCCCCCTGCATCAAGGAGACCCAGGGCCTCATATTCCTTGCCCCAGTCGTGCGGCGCACCCCTAGTTTGAAAAGCACGGGTCTCGATGCTCCCAACGGTCCCTTCTGACCTGGATTAACCATCTCGTCACAGCAGCTCCCTTTCTCGGCCCTGAAACCTTTTCCTTTCTGTGTCAGTCTCGGGGGCCAGCGACGGGAAGCAGCCATTCCTGTCTGGGCATTTCTCTGCCTCCCCCCAAGCCCTCCTCGCCTTGGAAGGAAACCAATCCCAGCTCGATAAAGCCCCTGCCCGGCAACACAATTAGTCCTTTGTTTTCCTGTGGCGGCGAGATAGCGTTGGTGAGAGCCCCTAGCCTGGCACTTCCCTTCGGGCCTCCAGCTCTCTCCCCCCGCTTGGTTTGGCGGCAGCACTGTTCGGGCGAGAGGGAGCAAGGCAGGCCTGCAAAAGGCTGGTTGGCTTCACAGAGATGCCATCTTCGGCTTCCCTGGCTGAGGTCCCAGCGCTCCTCACACCCCGCCGGCTCCCTCCCGGCCTGTCAGCCTCTGTGAAGCCAGGGATAATAAGGGCCGATAGGGAACAATCCCTTTGTGTCACCCCAGGCTCACTGCAGGCAGTTGGGTCAGGCGGCTGCATCAGCACCCGGACTTTTAGGCTGCTTCCCTCCCCTCATCTTACCCCCCAAAAGCCCCTTTTGGTCGGTCAAACGGGCTGTTTCCAGGAGGTTCGGGTGACTCCGACGGGCTTTATCAGGCCGACACTGGGCGTCAACTCCCTGCCTGCGAGCTCCCTCAGAGCAACAGCCCCAGTCTTCTCTTCGGCTGCAGACACTCCCCACCCTGTGTGCCTAAGCCAGGGCTAAGGAAGGCTCTGAACACAGTACGGCCAAGTGTGCATGGGTGGGTGTGGGGGGCCCATGCAGGAGAGGAGGAATTTCCAGGAGAGGAGGAATTCTGCCCTGTGAGCCTGGCTAGTTCCTCTCCACCATGGATTGTACGCTGGGGTTGCTCCTGATTTACCACCCACCCCACCGTGGGGTCTCTCCCGGGCAGCCCATGAAGCCTGCAGGGAGCAAGGGCCACCTAACCTTTGATGGAAACATTGTCAGTGAATATTTGAACTATAGGCCAGAATACCAGGAACCAATGTAATCGCTGCAGGTCCCTGCCCCGGCGGCCGAGGGGTTGGGGGAGCTGCGGATCAGTTTCATTTAGCGGCAGACTGTGAATGAGACAATGAAGGAGGGGACAAAAGCCTTTGTGTGAAACAGGAGCAGGAGTGGAAGCAAGGAGGCATTGCCACCTAACCGCAGGCTGCCCTCTATACTCCCCGTGCAAGTGAACGGTGCCCCCGGTGGGGGAATCAGTCCCTGGGTGAGAAGAATGGGACTAGAAGGCTGCGTCTAGACTGGCAAGTTTTTCCGCAAAAGCAGCTGCTGAAAAACTTGCCAGCTGTCTACACTGGCCGCTTGAATTTGCACAAGAACACTGACGATCTCATGTAAGATTGTCAGTGTTCTTGCGGAAACACTATGTTGCTCCCATTCAGGCAAAAGCCCTTTTCCAGAAATGCTTTTGCGCAAAATGGCCAGTGTAGACAGCTGAAAACTGTTTTGTGCAAAAAAGCCCTGATGGCAAAAATGGCGATCGGGGCTTTCTTGCGCAAAACCGCGTCTAGATTGGCACGGACACTTTTCCGCAAATGCTTCTAATGGAAAAACTTTTCCGTTAAAAACATTTGTGGAAAATCATGCCAGTGTAGACATAGCCGAGCTGTTTCTCTATGGCTATGTCTAGACTGCAAGCCTCTTTTGAAAAAGAGCATCTAGACTACAACCTGTACTTTTGAAAAAGCAAGCCGCTTTTTCGAAAGAGAGCACTCAGGCAGTCTGGATGCTCTCTTTTGAAAAAGCACAGTTTGCATTACGTCGCGCCTTTTTTCGAAAGAGCACTTTCGAAAAAAGGCGTTCTTCCTCGTAAAACGAGGTTTTCCGCGGTCAAAAAAACTGCTGCGTTCTTTCGATTTACTGTCGACAGAACACGGCAGCAGTCTAGACGCAGGGAAAGATTTTTCGAAAAAAGGCCACTTTTCTTGAAAAATCCCTGTAGTCTAGACACACTGGCGAGCCTGCCTCCTGTGTTATAAACCTTTAAAAGAGCGCCCTGTAATGAATTAGCAAGAAATGTGCCTTTTACCATCTCTTTTGGTTAGAGTTGCCAGGTGTCCGGTTTTGAACCGGACAGTCTGGTATTTGAGCTTTCTGTTTGGGAAAAAAATTGAGAAAATAGAAATGTCCGGTATTTTCTAAGTAAGATGTAAAGTAGATTGTGATGTAATGTCAGGTGTGTCCGGTGTTTTTGTTGAAACCCTCTGGCAACCCTACTTCCGGTCACCTTAAGGAAAATACCCTTCACCCCCTCATTGGCTATTTACTATTAACCTCCACCGAAGTGAACATTGGCAATAGATGCCATTCCAGTCACTAGCGATCCAGGAAGCATTCTTCCTCAGCAGGCCGATTTTCACAAAAAATTTTATTTGAGCCAGTGAGACCCAAGCATGTTTACAGCATGACTCGGGGAGATGTCTTAACCTGGATTTCAGACAATGGCTGGCGACCCAGGACTGGGGCGTGGAACATTGTGCGCTGGGTCTCCTTGCTGCAGGGGGATCAGGTGAGCAATGGGGGGGCTAAGACAGCTCCCTGCCTGTCCTGGCACTGCAGACGGCGCTGCGCCCCAGAAGCGGCCGGCAACAGGCCTGGCTCGTAAATAGAGGGGAGCGCCCATGGCTCCGTGCACTGCCCCTGCCCTGAGCACTAGCTCTGCACTCCCATGGGCTGGGAACCTGCTGCGGCTGTTTCTGGGGCGCAGCAGGGTCTGCGGTGCTAGGAGAGGCAGGAAGCTGCCTTAGCCCCCCGCTGCACTGCTGACGGGGAGCCACTCGAGGTCAGCCCCTCCTGTGCCAGCCCTGACCCCCTCGCAAGCCAGAGCCCGCTCCTGCAGCCCAAAGCTCTCGCCCTCTGCCCCACTCCGGAGCCCACACTCCAGTCAAACTATGTTGGGTCGTGGGCACCAACGATTTTCTTCCACTTGACAATAGTTTGAAAACCGCTGTCTCGACTTCTCTCATGCTTGCATCTTCGCCATCTCACTTCTATTGTCCCGCTGCAGCGCAAAGCAACCCCCCCTACGTCCCCCGTTCTCTGCAGACATTTCTGCACATTTCCTATTAACCCAAATAAATGCCTGTCCAGTGGCCGTCCCAGCCATGACCCCCAAAGACAAATCTTGCCAGGCTACTCTGCTCCTTGGCTGCCAAGCAAGCTGGGTTCTTTCCGGGGTAGGCTGTGCCACTGAATCTTCCCCATGCGCCTGTAGGGACAGCCCTGCTAGATCTGACCCGTGGCCCAGGGAGCCCAGTGGCCTGTCTCCACCAGTGGCCAGCTCCGGCTGCTTTTGAGGAAAGTGCAGGGAATTCTACACCGGGCAGATATGGAAGCTGCCCTGACAAAGGCAGCTTTCTGCACGGATGGTCCAGGTAGAAAGCGCCTACTGGTCTTACGAGCATCCTACCGGGCGTTTGGTGCTAACCCGTTCCTTGTTCCCCCCACAGAACGTCAGTGGGTTGATGGGAGCCGCAGCGGTGAGGGGAAAGAGCTCCCCAGCCCTACCCCCGACCCTGTGGTGCACCTAACTCCTCGCTGACATGTCACCCATATTGAATTCCCCCCCACCGCCCTCCGCAGCAGAAGTTCAGACGAAACTCCAGCCCCAGTGCCTTCCAACCAGGCTCCAAGCTCCCAGACGGGGCCCTCTCGACAGAGAGCCCTTCGTGTGAACCATGGTTGGCTTCAGGAGCAGGGTGTGCATTGAGCCGCGTGCCCTGTGGCTGGTGGGGAAAGCAACTTCCCATTTCTGACAGGCCTGTTGCAACCCAGGTCCTTCCCAGCTCTTTCAATGGCTCCCTGCTGGCTCTTCCCTCAGCTCAGCCTGTAATGCCGGAGCTGCGCACCCGGGTGCAACCGCTTCCTTTCTCCCTGACCCATGGCTCGTTGCTGCCCTCCTCCATTCCAGAGGTGGTAGCGGCATTTCAGGTGTAACTGTGCCACGCGAAGAGCTCGGGAACTCTTAGGCCACCCGAGGGGCAACTCCAGCGATGTGACTAGTGTTGCGGGGGTTGACGGATCTCAGTCTGAGTGACCACCGTGTCCCACTGCGGGGGGCCAACGGGGGGGCCAACGGGAGAAACTCCCATCGACTCCCTTTACTCTTTGTGACCCAGTGGAGTATCGGAGTCGGCGGGAGCGCGACGAGCAGCCGATTTAACGTGTCTAGACCCACTAAATCAATCCGCCAGGAAATCGATCTTCGCAGAGTCGATCTCCGGGTAAGTGAAGATAAGGCCTATGTCACTAAAGTGCGATAATGAGGAAACTGAGGCACACAGCGGTGAACGTGACTCACCCCAGGTCACCCAGTGATGACTGCAAATGGGAATAGGAGTCAGAGGTCCTACACCCCCGGCTGTTGCGCTCACCTCTAGCTAACACTTCCGGCTAAGCCAGCAGGCTCTCGTTCCTGCTGTTAAAGTGGTAAGTACAGGATCCCGGCTTTCGAAGACGAGAGACCCGCTTCAGAACAGTGCTCTGCAGATTGGAAAGTTCTCCGGGCTGCTCCCTAGAGCAGCTCTGCCATCGGTGGCATGAGCCGTTTTGGGCTTGCTCCAGTAGGGTGGGTAACTCACCCTCCAGAAGCTGTCAAAGCCGGCTCCGGGCACACTCATCCGTGCACACTGGTTTTTAAAGCGACGCTGCCACCTAAAGGCCAGCAAGGCCATGGCCACACAGAGCGCCAGCCAGTCTGTCTGGGGAGCATCTGCACCCGGTTCTCCTTTGCTTCATGTTTCCTACTCTTCATGTATCCCCCCAGCGCCCGTTCATCAGAGGTAGCAGCAGGGGGTACGCTAATGTAGACAGGCCGCCGGGCAGGGCAGGTACGCTTGCATTGGAGTAACCCTGCACAAGGTAGGGCTTGTGTACGGTGGAGCTTCCAGGGCTGCTGTTGTAACTCCCTAGCAAGTGGGTGTGCCATTCTCCTCCGGGCCTGAGCCCCACAGAGAACGGGAGCCTGCTTCAGCTAGGGCACCTGGATTCCTTCGCTGTAGCCACTCCCAGCAGCAATCTCCAGTGTGCACCACACGCCGTGTCGGTAACGCTGCCTGGAGGAGACGCTTCACTCGGCAGCCCTCACGTCGCTTTCCTAGAACTCAGACCCCAGCAGAGCTAGTGACCGGTTAGTGTCGTCTCGCAGACACGAGCCAACAGAGGGCATGTGTCTGATCCACCAGTGCTCCCAAGCAGTGTTTCTCAACCTTTTTTATATATATAAAATACCCCTTTTTCAAAAAAAAGTACCCCCTCTAAAAAAAAATTATAAGTACCCCCAGTACCTACAGTTTTCAGACACACAATTTTTTTTCTATCATTGCAACGCATTTGTTTAAAAAACTTAATCATAGCCAGGTGGGCGATGAAATTTTTGGGTGTAAAAAGTACTCAAAAATGGGGGGGGAGGGATAACTCAGTGGTTTGAGCATTGGCCTGCTAAACCCAGCGGTTGAGAGTTCAATACTTGCAGAGGCCATTGGGGGCAAAAATTTGTCAGGGATGGTATTTGGTCCTGCTGTGAAGGCAGGGGGCTGGACTTGATGACCTTTCAAGGTCCCTTCCACCTCTAGGAGATAGGCAATCTCCATTAACTTTTTAATTTCATTTTAAGTACAAAAATAATAAAGCGCTGTGAAACTTACAACAAAAGTTCAGTTTTCTCCAAATTTCAGTTGGGTTGATGTGCCCTACTGACTTCTCTTGAGTACCCCTAAGGGTACTCCTACCACTGGTTGAGAAACACTGCTCCAAAGCACATCCCCCTCATCTCAGTTTGTCAGTAATACCCTCCTCCCTCCCCGTAGCACTCCTTATTTCACATTGATTCAGGCTGTATTCACTCTTAATCCACCCCTACTAGTTACACCCAGCTTTTGAAAACAATCATACGGCGGTGTCAGCCAACGGTCAGGGCAGTGTGCGTGGGTATGTCTCCTAGAAAAGGTTTAACGTCCGTGTCTTTACTGCTAAGACCGGGGTCCCGTCGCAGAGGGTGGCCAGCCGGCCAATAGACGCCCTGTTATATAGGAAGAGCTTATTACACCTTAGATTTTAACTGCTAGAACACAAAGTTCCTTCGCAGCGGGCAGCCTGGGAAAGGCTGGAAAGGTGCCCCAACGGATCTTGTCACCTGGGAGTGACACAGATCCAAACACCCAAGCTCTCCCTATGTCTGTCCCTTTATGACCGGCTGAAGTTCTTTTAAATTGTGCTTGGTTCGATTACAGCAACTGAAGGAGTCAGGTTAAAACTTAAACAGTTACAGGTTTATTAAAGGAACTTATAAATCATATGGTTACAATGGCTATTGCTCTATTTCATAATTATTAGCAAAATATAGATCTTAAAATGGTTACAGGAAAAAGGTAAAGATAGAGAATAGAAATAATGGTACCAAATGACAACTTAATCTTTAAAGAGCTCTAACACTATGTATATATACTTAAACAAAGGACTACATCCAGGTACAATTTTTACCCCCTTCTGTGCCTCTCGACTCCAGCGTGTCAGGCCAGGGCCGGTCTCTCAATTCCTCAGAAAGACGAATACGAGGTGGGCGTCCCCTCTGGAACCTCGAGAGGTCAAACACCAAACCCGACCAGCAGATAGATGGTAGATTGACACACAAAGCAAGTGTGCTGCTGGACCCATCTTTATATCCCTGTGGGCCCGTATTCTCTTTCTTCTCTTAAGAGGCTAAATTTTACTGGTCCGTTTTGTGGCGCCAGTTCTTACAAGCAAGTTTCAAGTTAATTTACGCTTGTAAGAGAGGAAGATAGCTAAATTAGGAGTGCCGGATGTTCTTGTTGGGCGGGAGATTCCTCCCCCCGCGGACGGTTATGTGTTCGTATCAATATGGGTTAAGTCAGGGGTGTCCAAACTTTTTTCAAAGAGGGCCAGATTTGATGAAGTGAACATGAGTGAGGGCCGACCATTTTGCCTGACATTCTTTGAACCATTAAAATTAAACACAAATTAACTATTTTATGCAAAGTTTATTGCAAACGGCATACTTTTCATTTCGTCACATGGATGACAAATCTAAACAGGTGTTAAATCACTCTGCCTTTCATATCTGAAGGCCAGATGAAAAAAAAATCCAGGAAGCTGAAATATATGTCAGGAACATTGTAAAGTACATTACATATTATTGGTAATAAAGGTTGTCTGTCAACTTTTAAGTTCAAAAAATATGAACAGGAACATAACACCAAGTATACATGTTGTGTCCAAATATATTTATAACTGATTTAGACCAACTGACATTAACTGAAATTTTACAATGTATTCATCTCAATACATATGGATTCGTTGGGGGCCATAAAAGATAGATATTGCCAAATTACCTGTGGGGCCGTATTAAACCGGAACACGGGCCGCAATTGGCCCGCGGGCCGGACTTTGGACATGCCTGGGTTAAGTCAAGGGCACGATGTACAGCCTCTTGGTCAACAATTAGTTTGACCACCCTCCTATCTCTGCTTACAGTTGGTCACGGTCACTGAGCCAGCATATCTAAACCTCCTGCTCCAAGGTTTTCAAAGAATATGCTGTTTTCCTGCTCTTATGTGCCCTGCATGGTTTCAAGCAGACAAAGATGGATGTTAAAATGGGGGTTCACGTCTGGCTACAGGCGGTCTGGTTGCAAACATGAGCCCAGCTCTGCCTTCCTTGTGTACCTGGACCCCCCACCGTCCATGGCATAAGGGGCTCAGAATCAGGCCCACTGCCTGTGAAAGGCAGCTGGCAGAATGGGCAAGAATTCCTGGAGGACTCCTGCTGTGGGTTGAAACTTCACACGTCCGGAGAATCAGGTAGCCAGAAATTCTTCAGAGATGGAGAGAAAGACGTGGGGTGAAGGAGCTGTTGGGGTTAGTCGAATGTGAGTCGTAAAGAACGATAACCTAGGAGAGAGACAGAGTCCTGGATGTGGGGTACCAGCTACCGGACAATTTTGCAGAAATCATAGAGGAAAACACCTTGGTTTCAGAAGACATATTTGGCTCCGACCCAATGGACCAGATCCCTAGCAGAAGAATATATTAGAGCTTCACAGAAAGCAGAACTATTTTGATTTACATCAATCGTAGAATCCTAGGCCTGGAAGACATTTCAGGAGGTCGAGTCCAACCCTCTGCTAAACGCAGGATCAACCCCAACTAAATCATCCCAGCCAGGGCTTTGTCAAGCCAAGTCTTGAAAACCTCTAGGGATGGAGATTCCACCCCCTCCCTCGGGAACCCATCCCAGTGCTTCATCCCCCTGCTAAGGAAATAGTTTTTCCTCATCTCCAACCTAGACCTCCCCCACTGCAACTTGAGACCATTGCTCCTCATTCTGCCATCTGCCACCACTGAGAACAGCCTCTCTCCATCCTCTTCGGAACCTCCCTTCAGGAAATTGAAGGCTGCTCTCAAATCCCCCCTCACTCTTCTCTTCTGCAGACTAAATAAGCCCAAATCCCTCAGCCTCTCCTTGTAGGTCATGTGCTCCAGCCCCCTCATCATTTTGGTTGCCCTTCACTGGATTTTCTCCAATGCATCCGCATCCCTTCTGTAATGGGGGAGAGGACCCCAAATCAGACGCAATACTCCAGATGTGGAATAATCACTTCCCTAGATCGGCTGGCAATGCTCCTCCTAATGCACTCCAAGGGCACCTTGTTAACACATCTCCAGCTTCTCATCCACTATAATCCCCAGGTCCTTTTTTGCAGCAGATCTAGCCCTAAGTAATGTAAATGCTCTCACTGTTTTGTCAGCAAAAAGCAGTTTTTGGCGACAAAACGTGCCAGTGTAGACAAGGAGTTTCACCTGGAGAAAACCATCTAATTCAGCTTGTTGTCGGGGATGGGATTTCTAGGACAGTGGTTCTCAACCATTGGTACGAGTGCTCTTAGGGATACTCAAGAGATGTCTGGGGGGTTCGTCAACACAACTGAAATTTGGAGAAAACTGAAGTTTTGTTTGAAGTTTTACAGTGCTTTATTATTTTTGTACTTTTTACACCCTAAAATTTCATCGCCCGCCTGGCTACGATGAAGTTGTTTAAACAAATGTGTTGCAATGGTAGAAAAAAAAATGTGTGTATCTGAAAACTGTAGGTACTGGGGGTACTTATAATTTTTTGTAAGGGGTACTTTATAAAAAAAGGTTGAGAAACACTGTTCTAGGACATTTTCTCATGGTGGTAACGTTCTTCCCTCTCTTTGACTCATTTCACTTCTGACCCTATCCTAACACCTCACTGCTGCCCCCCTTCTCCCCAGTTTTCTCCTTGCCTCCCTCTGCAGATCTGGGCTTTGAGTATAGTGCACTCAGATCCAGAGAATGTTTATAATGCTTTTGGGACGCCCCTGGGACTCATACCAAATCAAAATCAAATTGGCAGCTCATATGCAAACATAGCAAATCCTTATGGTGTGCAAGGCAAATAAACAGCACCACATGGCTGAGGCAGAAAAAGGAATTACCTCGTTCAAAGCCCAGGATCAAAGCCAGGAGTCAAAATTTGGGGAGGGTTTTCTAAATCATGGCTCCTAAAATAAAGTAGTCACGGTCCAAGGCAATGAAAATAGACAAGGCTGGAGCATTTAGGCCCTGTTGATATCAGATGAGGAGCTAACCCTCATGATGTAGTTTTTCTACATTTTTTTAAAAAAGAAGGTTTTGCAAGATCCACTCTGAATAGAACCATTTCCTTGACGTAAAACAGCATCAAGAGAATGCTTTTAAAGTAAGCCTTTTCCCTGCTGTTTTTTTTTGCAGCCCAAACCTTGCAGCCCTGTGCTAGGGCATGAGAACTTGGAAGTGTGAAACTGACCAAAATAGAATTAAGAGTCTGATATATTTCAAGGGCGCAAGGCAACAGCACCTCCTACTGGAGTCAAAGGGAACTGTCGGTTCTTAGGCTCTATCCTCAGTACCCATAAAGTTTCTGGCCTATCTGATTGTCTCCTAACAACCCTGTAAGATAAGGCAGTGTTACCACCTCCATTTTACAGATGGGGAAACTGAGACCTGGGAAGCTAAGTGACCTGCCCCAGGTCACACAGGAAGTCTGTGATGAACTGGGGTGGTGAACCTCTGTCTCATGAATCCCAGCATAGCACACTGACCACTGGGCTGCTCAGAGCAAGCCTGCATGAAGGGGAATTGTTTTGCTGTCTGAAATACAAGTCATTGGAAAACAAGACTTCTTCCCGCAAGAATTTTCCTGGGAGAAAAATCCTCTTTCTAATTTTTTTCTGTTTTTCCTCCACTAGGAGGGGAAAAAAAGTGGGGAAAACTCCACTTTCCCTCACTCTGTGACTGTTGTCCTAGGTTTTTTCTTTTCCCCAGTTGAACATCAGAAGGTGTGGAAAGCAGATTTCCCCAATACACACATACGTCCTTGCTCACACCTTGAAATAGTTTCATGGGGAATTTCCAATTTTCCCGTGAAAAATGTCAGCTTAGATTAAACTGGATTTTCCATCAGGAAAAACCTTTCATATGGAAAATTCCAACAAGCTCAAGTAAATGGTGAAAAGTAAAGTAGATTTTGACTGTAATTTTCAGTTTTGATAAGGGTATTAGCCATGCAGGTAAATGAACACAGATAAGGCAACTTCAATATTTGTTTATAAGAAAGGCCTGTGCTTCTGTTTGAGTTCCTTGTTCTCCTGTCTCCCATCTTGTCTTCTTCCCTCTTGTTGCATCTTGGCTTATATTTAGACCTGGATCCTGCAGACTCATCTGTGCGAACATATGCAGGGCAGCTTTTAGAATCGGGGCCTTAGACTTGTAGCTGTTTGGGGCATCTGAGAGATGTAGTGAAGCTTACCTAAGTCCTGGAGTAGGAAACACTTGATTGATGGAAGAATTCTTCCATTGGCCTAGCCCCTGCGTCTCGAAGGAACGGTGTAACTTCAACAATGGAAAAACCTCTTTGGTTGCTGGAGCAAGTCTACACTATGGACCTACAGTGGCATCCCTGTCACATCAATAGCGTAGATATACCCTGCAATCTGAATCTAGCACCTGCAAAATGGAACTGTATCGTGGTAAATGGCAGTGCTTCTGAGAGTTGGGGGTGTGTGTGTGTGGCACACTCCAGGGTGGTTCCCTGCATGTGTATAGGGCTCCTCCAGAAAGGGGGGCAGTCACTGTATAGGAGTGTAGCCAATAGGCCAGATCCTAACTCGGGGGGATCTGGGGATGTGCAAAAGCAAGCGGTTCAGGCCTTATTTTTGCACCTTTTCCCAGAATGCCCTGCACCCCTCCTAGCCTCGCTTTCAATTTAGAATGGTGACGCGCTATTCTGCCGTCGTCCTTTGCAGACGGTTGGTTCCAGTGGTTCCTGCTCCTGGCCCTGCTCGGAGCTCCGTCTTCCTTTAACGATCCGTTCAAGCATCTCCACACACACACACACACACACACACACACACACACACACACACACACACTCTTCATGTATACACACCTACACAGACCCACCCCAAGTAAATGGAGTTGAAGGAGGAGGCGAGGGAGCAGGCCATCAGACCCACCCCAAGTAAATGGAGTTGAAGGAGGAGGCGAGGGAGCAGGCCATCCAAAACCCAGCAGGGCAATGCGGATGCTGGTCTGTTTTTTACTATGAATCTTTATAGCCGGAGTGGCCAGGACTTCCCTGGGCAGGATTTGCAGCCATGAAGGACTCAACTCTTGGGTCTCATAGTTTCAAGTTCCTGCAGTTCTCCTTGAAGATCTGACCCTGCCCTGTGAATCTCAGGGGTTTCTTTGCTTGTTGCTGCACGGCTCTAATCGCTGTTCTGATCCACGTTCTTCCATCCAGGTGGCCCGCGAGCCAAGCCCCTGTGTATGTGGTGCATCGGGCCCCCTTTTGCCATTTGGATAGGGTGCAGCTCACAGAGGGAGGCTGCAGGCCCCATCTTGCATTGGTCCTTCTGCACCCTGGAGGAGGCTAATGGAAGAACACAGTTTGCAGAGTCAGATACAGTCACGCGGCTGGCAGGGACCACCTGGACCGTTAAGGAGGCTGCTGTCATGTACTCCGAGAGCCAGACAAGACTCCAACCCCGGCTCCAGAATACAGGGAGGGCAAAGGTGGCTTTAAAGCCGTCTTAACCTCCCGCCCCATCTCTAGCACCAGGACTGGATTAAGGGAACCTCCGCCTCTTGTTCTAAATCCTCCCATACCCAGTGTGCAGCCAGCCCTGCGGAGATCTCGGCTGTTCGGAGCTGTCGGCGGCGGGAGGCCAACATGTAACAATTCCTCAGTCCCTGTGCCCAGTCCCCCGGGATGGTGGAATTTACCCTGCAGTGCTTCTGCCTGGCCTTTGCTCGCTGCCGCCTGACTCCGGGGCGGGTCAGCCCTAGCAGCAGGGGGTGGTTTGGAAAGGCACTCGCGCAGCTCCTCCCCCGCTTTTCCTCTAACTTAAGCCTGCTCCTCTCCCAATGGCATGTGACAGCCTCATGCCCCAGGGCACAGAAAACCTGGATTAGTGCAGTGTTAGTCTGGGATTAGAACAGTGGACTGGGAGCCAGGACTCCCTCCTCGGTTCTCGGTCTGGCTCTGCTCCATGTGGGACCTCAGCATAAGACGGAATGGACCCCAGTCTCATATCAAGAGCCGCAGTGTAACCCACACACCTAGGCTGTGTCTAGACTGGCAAGTTTTTCCGCAAAATCATCTGCTTTTGCGGAAAAACTTGCCAGCTGTCTACACTGGCCGCTTGAATTTTCGCAAAAGCACTGACGATCTCATGTAAGATTGTCAATGCTTTTGCGGAAATACTATGCTGCTCCCGTTCCGGCAAAAGTCTTTTTCCGAAAAACTTTTGCGCAAAAGGGCCAGTGTAGACAACAGAGATTTGTTTTCCGGAAAAAAGCCCCGATTGCAAAAATGGCGATTGGGGCTTTTTTGCGGAAAAGCGCGTCTAGATTGGCCACGGACGCTTTTCTGCAAAAAGTGCTTTTGCGGAAAAGCATCCTGCCAATCTAGACGCTCTTTTCCGAAAATGCTTTTAACGGAAAACTTTTCCGTTAAAAGCATTTCCGGAAAATCATGCCAGTGTAGACGTAGCCCTAGCTGAAACAAAAGACAGAACTATGTAGCACTTTAAAGACTAACAAGAGGGTTTAAAGTGCTACATAGTTCTGTCTTTTGTTTCAGCTAGACCAGACTAACACGACTGCATCTCTATCACTATTCCACGCACCTAGGCTATTTCTACACTGGCGCGATCTTGCATCAGAAGTATGCAAATGAGGCTAAGCATGGAATATCGCCGAGCCTCATTTGCATATCTAATCAGCCGCCATTTTTGTGGAAGAGGCTCTTGCACCAGAAGGAGCTGTCTACACTGCCCCTTCTTGCGCGAGAAAAACCCTTTTGCGCAATGCCGTTATTCCTGAAAATAATCAGCGTAACGGCATTGCACAAGAGGGATTTTCTTGCGCAAGAAGGGGCAGTGTAGATGCTCCTTCTGGCGCAAGAGCCTCTTCCACAAAAATGGCTGCTCATTAGATATGCAAATGAGGCTCGGCGATATTCCACGCTTGGCCTCATTTGCATATCTCTGGCGCAATATCGCTCCAGTGTAGAAATAGCCCTAGTGTGGTTCACTGACCAATGCAGTGGCACCTAGACCACAGCAACAGATAAGACCAAGAGACCTCTACAGCATGGCCTAGGAGGCAGCTGGGTTTTATCTCAGAGGGTAGAGGATACTATACTGAGGTCCTAGGTTCAAATCCGCCTGGTGGCGGTTACACAGCATTCGAAAGGAGCAGAAGACCATATTCCTCTTTTGGGAATGACTGGAAAGGGGCCAGACTTCAGAAAAAAACAACCCTTCAAAACCAGATGGCAGCGGGAAACCGAATTCAGATGCAAACTTGACACAATCAGACTGGGCTCAAATATAGAGACTGGGGCTGGGTCGACAGTGCAGGGCTTGACTCGAAAGAAGCGACGCCAAATGAGCTACGTCAGTTGCGTTGCTTATTTCGAAATAGGGAGCGTCTACCCAGCACTTCTTTCGAAATGGAGCCTTCTTCCTTCAACTTCCCTTACTCCTCATACAATAAAGGTCACAGGAGTTGGAGGAAGAAGCCCTCCATCTTGACAGCATTTGGACACAATTTCGAAATAACTGCCTGCTGTGTAGACGTGGATGAAGTTATTTCGGAATCGCGTTGCAGTGTGGATGTGCCTGGGGAGTGGCTGGCTCACTAGAGAAAGTCATTTACCCCCGATGGTATTCACGCCTTCTCATCAACTGTTGGCAGTGAGCCACATCCACCCTGATTGAACTGACCTCGTTAGCACTGGTCCTCCCTGTAGTAATGTAACTCCCTCAGCTTTGCCTGTTAGCTGAGTGTTTGGGCAGCCACCTAGGAGAAAGTCAAATGCTGCCCAGCTGATTAGCAGAGCACCCATAGTCGGCAGTGTGTGTTTCTACTGGTGCGAGTCAATACGCAGATCGGTCGACAGGGAAAGCCTTTGTTGACTGATCCGTGTCTTGACTCGCACGCTGTGCCGATGATCAGCTGAGTCGGCACAGCGTGGCGGCCATGTTTATTTTAATGAAGCCGGGGATATTTAAATCCCGGCTTCTTTGACTATGTCGGGTAGCCTAGTTTACATGTCTCTGTCGGCAGAGGCATGTAGTCTAGACTAGACATACCTTAGAATCATAGAATCATAGAATACTAGGACTGGAAGGGACCTTGAGAGGTCATCGAGTCCAGTCCCCTGCCTTCATGGCAGGACCAAATACTGTCTAGACCAGTGGTCTCCAACCTTTCGTGGCTGCCAGGCACCCAGGGGCGGGGCCACTCATGTGCTGGGCGTCCAGGGGTGGGGCCACTCACGCGCCGTGCTTCTGGGGGTGGGGCCATGCATGCGCCTCGCACCAGGGGTAGGGGCTGCCCACGCGCCCTGCACCCGGGGCCAGCATGGCATGTGCCGCACGCTTGGGGCAGGGGCTGCCCATGTGCCACGCGCCCGGGGCCGGCACCATGCATGTGCCGTGCTCCGGAGGCAGGACCAGCCCAGATGTTTCAGCGGGCGCACATAAATGCCCCAGCAGGCACCATGGCACCCGCGGGCACCGCGTTGGGGACCAGTGGTCTAGACCATCCCTGATAGACATTTATCTAACCTACTTAAATATCTCCAGAGATGGAGATTCCACCACCTCCCTGGGCAATTTATTCCAGTGTCTGACTACCCTGACAGTTAGGAACTTTTTCCAAATGTCCAACGTAAGCCTCCCTTGCTGCCGTTCAAGCCCATTGCTTCTTGTTCTATACTCAGAGAGACAAGCTTCTGGCCCAGGGAAATTAAGCTCCTCTGCATCTGAGGGGAACATGTTCTGGTCTGTTCCAGCAGGTGTCGCTCTGGGGCTTGGAAGCGGCCTGACAAAAATGAATGTGAAGGGTGGGAAGAGCGTTATCTCTGGCCGTGGCTGGCCCTGAAAATCGTTACTTAGAGCATCTGATCCGGGGCTAAGCCAGGACTTCGGAACCTGTTTTGGGTTGGGGGCCGCTGACGCTCAGAAAAATCAGTCAGTGAGAAGCAAAAACCATCCGACCAACCCTACGCACTTACGGAGGTGGCCCCTGCATGAGAAGAAAGACACTCCCCACACACCCCTCGCACACCAGAGGTTTGGGCGGGGGGGAAGGCTAGTAGATTTTGTGTGCTCCAGCCCTGGGCTAAGCCTTAGCGCCTGCTTCTACAACTAGCGTCCTCCCCAAACCGGGCACCTTGCTCAGAGCACCAAGGCCGTGGCCACAGTCGCTTTCATAGCAAGAGCCAGGTTGTCAAGGCCAGAAGGCCCCGTTTCAACCCCCTCATCACCAGTGGAACAGCGGCTGTGAAATTCTCCTTGCAGTGGGCCCAGTGGAAACCACAGCCGGCTGGCAAAGACCTGGTCCAAAACGTGCTGGAGAAGAAAGAGGGACAGTTCTGTCTCCATTTTCCGTACAGACCAGCTCCGCCACAATGGCATCTTCGGCCACACGTAGCAGCTGGGTGGGAGTGCCGGGGACAGCCAGTAAGCTCGCAAAGGCAGCTCAGGCGCTGGGCTGGGGCAGAACTCCCCCAGGGCAGGGCTGTTGTCGGCGTAGGCACTCCTCTCCGAGAGGCGGTAGCTATGGCGACCTGGTGCTGTCTACACTGGAGGTCAGTGCGGTGTAACGGCACCCCTCCGGGTGTGGATTTTTCACAACTCTCCAAGAGGTGGTAGCTATGGCGACCTGACGCTGTCTACACTGGAGGTCAGTGCAGTGTAACAGCGCCCCTCCGGGTGTGGATTTTTCACAACTCTCCAAGAGGCGGTAGCTATGGCGACCTGACGCTGTCTACACTGGAGGTCAGTGCGGTGTAACGGCACCCCTCCGGGTGTGGATTTTTCACAACTCTCCAAGAGGCGGTAGCTATGGCGACCTGACGCTGTCTACACTGGAGGTCAGTGCGGTGTAACGGCGCCCCTCCGGGTGTGGATTTTTCACAACTCTCCAAGAGGCAGTAGCTATGGCGACCTGACGCTGTCTACACTGGAGGTCAGTGCAGTGTAACAGCGTCCCTCGAGGTGTGGATTTTTCACAACTCTCCAAGAGGCGGTAGCTATGGCGACCTGACGCTGTCTGCACTGGAGGTCAGTGCGGTGTAACGGCGCCCCTCTGGGTGTGGATTTTTCACAACTCCTGAGCAGCATACGTATATCGGCCTAACTTCCCATTATGGTGCCCCCATAATACCTCACAGAATACCTGCTGTAGCCTCCGTCTGACAGCTTTTTTCCATCCCTCAGAGGAAGGGGGTGCTCTTTCTGTCTCCCTTACCGGCACGTCCTTCCCTGTTGCAGTTAGGTCCCCTTGGTAGACAGAGGCTGCCGGGGAGACCAAAGGGTGTCTCTCTGAGGCTGACTCTAGTTGAAACAAGATGAATAGGTGCAGTGGAAGAAGGAAATCTCCTTGCGCTGGACTCTGTCTTGGTGGCTATTTAGAAGGCAGGTAGGCTGTGGCGGCGGGGTTTGTGTGTTGTTAAGTCGACTTCTTTCCCATGCACGTCTCCTCTTGTTTCTTCTCTCCAGGCCCCAGGCAGACCGCAGGAGCGTGTCCAAGGATACCAGTGCAAGTGAGAATCTTGGGCTGATCTGGGGAATCAGCTGGGACTCGGCTGGTGCTGCAGCTGTGAGAGATGGCAGGAGAGAGCGGCTGTGGTGCTAGTTTAGAGGCTAGCCACAGATGTAGGTTCAATTCCTGAACTGCCACAAACTTCCACTGCGACTTTGGATGTGTTATTTAGTGTCTCTGTGCCTCGGGTCCCCATCTGTACAAAGGGGTGAGTTTCATGCCCCTGCCTTGCGGGTTAAATCCATTCGATGCTGAGGGGTCTGGCTTTGTCTACACTTAAAGTTTCAAGCGCTGCTGTGGCTAGAAGTGTGGCTCCCCGCGTAGTAGCCCGGTTCACCCTGGAGCTTTACAGCACTGTAACGCTGGGGAGGGGAAAGAGTGGTCTTCCACACCCCTGAGCCAGAAAGTTGCAGCACAGTAAAGTTTCAGTGTGGACTTAGCCTGAGGGCTGCCTTCACTACCCGCTGGGTCGACTGGCAGCGATGGATCCAGCGGGGGTAAATTCATTGCATCTTAAATCAACTGCTGAGCGCTCTTCCATCGACTCCCATACTCTGCCTAAATGAGAAGAGCAAAGTGGGTCGACGGAGGAGCATCAGGTATGGACTTCCTGAAGATACCGTGGTAAGACGATCTAAGCACATTGACTTTAACTATGTAATTCACGGAGCTGAAGTTGGGTAATTTAGCTTGACAGCCTGTGGTAGTCTAGATTAAGCCAAAGATGCTATCTTAAACTCTAAGGCTATGTCTACACTACGGTTTTTTTTGTGTGGAAGAGGCAATGCAAATGAAACGCTCATTTGCGTTTTTTCGTGTGTCATTTGCATAATTTCTTCCGACCTGTTTTGCGGAAGAGGTTTTTGTGCAAAACCAAGCAGTGTAGACGGGTCCATTTTGCACAAAGCCCCCCTTTTGCACAAGATCCTTAGGCCTCAAAAAAGGAGGTATACAGATCTTGCGCAAAAGGGCCTTTTTTTTGCGTAAAATGGACCCGTTTACACTGTTTTTTGGCACAAAAACCTCTTCCGCAAAACAGATCAGAAGAGATCATGCAAATGAAGCACGAGAAAATGCAAATGAGCACTTCACTTGCATTGCCTCTTCTGTAAAAAGAATGTAGGGTAGACATTCCTAAGAGCCTTTAATGGATGGAGGATTCTTGCTGTATTCCACACACCCGCGGCACTTTGGAATAACAGCAGTCTGCCAGAGCAGCTGTTTGCCACCTGACAGTTCCTCACTGCAAGGGGGGTATCCCCCGGGGGGCATTGAGTGGAATCCAGTGCTCATTTGTGCCAGGCTGCTAGTTCAAAATCCCTGTTGAAAAAAGCTGGCAGGGTAGTTAAGTGATGATTCTGCCCCACCTGTAATTCATCCTGGTGCACATAGTTACACACCCTGTGATGCTTGTTATGTTTTCAGTCTATTAGCTCCTGGTTGGGAGATGCCCTCCCCACAAAACGGTGTTTTGATTTCAATGCAACAGTATTTGGAAGCGTGTGTGTGTGTGTGTGTGTGTGTGTGTGTGGAATCCATTCAATTTTTTTCTCCCGCACTCCTTACTGTGCACTTGCCTCTTTCCTGCTGCCCTTTCATTGCAAAGGGTGAGTCATTCACTCCTTAATTCACTACTTCACTCGTCTACACAGTGAGCTCGGGGTGTGGCTCCTCTGCTCGTGTCCACACACACACGCACTCACGGCAGGCTTGTGCGCGTCTTAGCAGCAGTGGTGCAGCAGCAGAAGCATGGCTGAGACATGCCTAGGACGTACCCACAGGCTTCAGGTACTCGGCGTGGCTCAGCCGTGCGCCACGGTGGCTACGCTCTTGATACTCGCGGGGAATCACTCCTCAAGCTCGTAGAGTAGAGAGACGTAGCTGCAGAAGCTGCTGCCCTCTGCCACGGACAAGTGGAGCAGATGCTGGCATTATTGATCTGGATTTAGAAATATAAACAGGCTGTGAAGATCACGCAATGCATTTTCTTCTCTCCCATCCTTGTGTGCTTTGCCATGGGACTTTGACCAGACTTCACAAGTATCCTCATCTGGAACTACCCCAGTCTGTGCAGGGAAAGGAAACTCCAATTTTAGACCTGGACAAAGTTGTGTTTAGTCCCCAGGAGGCACTGACTCAGGCGCTGGTAAAGTCCAGCCAGCAAGCAGGACTGAGCGAACAACTGGCCTCCAGGTCTAGACTGCAGGCTTCTTTCGGAAGAAGCATTTCTGGAAAAGATCTTCTGGAAAAACTTCTTTAGAAAGAGCGCGTCTACACAGCAAAAGTGCAACGAAAAAGCAATGTGCTTTTTCGAAAGATAGCATCCACATTGATTGGATGCTATCTCGCATTTCAGTTGTGATTACTGTGGACAGAGTGGCCACCAGGGTACCTGTGCTTTTTTCTTCTTTCGAAAAAACATTCTCTTCCGCGTTCACACGTGCCTTTTTCCTAAAAAGGCTTCTTCCTCGTAGAATGAGGTTTACCACTGTTGGAAAACCCCCTGCATACTTTCAACTTTCTTTTGAAAGAATACAATAGCAGCATGGATGTAAGTATTGTTTTTCCGGAAGAACTCTGCAGTGTAGACATACCCAATTCAACTCTAAACTCCATTGATTCCTGCTTGACACCAGGATCATTGAGAACAGGATCAATTTCTGCTCCAGGGGCATGCTTTGGTGGGTTTCTTTCCCCACTGGCATCATCATGCGTTTTTCATTCCTCCCTTTGGTTATTCCTACATCTGGTTTTCATGCAAAGTGCAACATCTGCATCACTGCACTTGTCTTCCCCCAAAGTTAACTCAAGTGTTATACTGAGCTCCAGTCCCATCCATACCCAATACGTCATCACTTTCTGCGTGCCCTGTAAGCTGAGTGCTTGCACAAACCCCACCCTGCTGATTAACAGAGTGCCCACAGCCGGCAGCATGTATCACTACTGGTGGTGCACATCACACATGCCTTGGTGCACAGAACAAAATTTATTCCGCGCATGAATGGAAAAACTTCGAGGGAACCTTGCCCCAGGTGCTTTGAGCTGAAGCTGGCTGGGCTGCTACCAGCAAAAGCTACATTTAGTGTAACCGCCACCAGGTAGATTTGAACATGAAACCTCTCAGCAGCTGCTAACACTCCCACGCTGCACTGTGGCCATAGGCTGGCACCGCTGCAGTGGTCCTCCAAGGACTTCCTGCAGCTCCCCAAAAGTTCACTGGGAAAGAATCCACAGAGTGGCTCAGCTTCCAGCCGTGCTAGGAACTCTGGGTTCTGCCCCCAAATACCTAGTGCCACCCAGGAAAGAGCCCAGCGCCCGTGTGGACACAGCTGCTGGCATGTTACTTTGCAGGGTGGCTGCTCTACTCAAGAGGGGTCTTTTGAGCTAACTCTGCAGTAAAGTTAGACCCCGAGAATTCACCTTTCCCCCTCCTGATCCTGTTTATGAACATGCAGGACTAAATCCCCACCTGGTGTCCACTGAATTCATCAGAGACTTGAATGTTTAGCCCTGAGGAGAATTTGGGCCTTGTTCTTGGTGACCGGAAGAACAAACCATGTGAGCTTGTCAAGGGGAGTTGGAACAACTTGTACAGCGGGGGGTGCTGAGAACCACTGGACTGAACTGTAAATCCTGTCTATAATGGAAACCCCTTCAAGCCAGGGGGTGCTGCAGCACTCCCCCCCCCCTCCCCAAAGTTCCGGCCTGTCAGCTTGTCTGTCCGTCTCCTGCTCTCTCTTTCAGCCGTCCCTGCTTACCAGCTCCATCTGCTGTCATCAGATAAGCACCGCTCCTTTTGGTTCCCCAGATGGACACCCCCGCCTATGAGCGATGTGCCCAGAATAGCCAGACTCGGAAGATGCGTGATTTCGTCAATGCGGGCGGCCTCGCCACTGATGGAGATCGCAGATTTCCCACAGCCTCCTGTTTACACGATTCTCATCCGTGTCCTTCCATGAATCCTCCATAAAGGATCCACTCAACGTGCTGGAGGCCTTCCTCTTGTTCTTTGGGATATTCATAAGAACCGAAAAACAGCCGTTGTGTGTCAGACCCATGGTCCATCGAGCCCAGTAGCCTCTCTTCCGATGGTGGCCAATGCCAGAGGGAGGGAACACAATGGGTAATCCTCACATTATCCCTCCCCTGTTACCGATTTCCAGACAAAGAGAGGCCAGGGACACCATTCCTACCCATTCTGGCTAATAGCCATTGATGGACCTAACCTCCATGAATCTATCTAGCTCTTCTTTGAACCCTGTTAAAGTTTTCGTCTTCACTGCATCCTCTGGCAAGGAGTTCCCCAGGTTAAATATTTTCCTAGGCCCATTCGTTTCCCGGCTCTGATGTTTAGAAATAGCGGTAATGCCCGCAGATCCGATTGCTGCCACTTGAAATCTCCATAGAGGGAGAGTTAGGCCAGGTCTATGCTAGACCTGGAGGTTCAGGTTAAGGTATGCGACTCCAGCTATGCAAATAACTGGAGTTGGTTTATCTTAAGCCGAGCTTGGTGCCATCTTCACGGAAGGAGGCCAACAGGAACAAATGCTCCCCGCCAGCTTCCCTTACTCCTTGAGACTGTGAGGAGTACTAGCGCCAGCTGGAGCCACCCTCAGCGTTTGATTCAGTGGGTCTTAACTAGAGGTGCTAAATCAAATGCCAAAAGATCGATCAATCTCTGGTGCAGTAAGTATAGATGTGGCCCCAGTGTATCTGAGGGCCTGCAGCACGCACCTTCCTTTTCCTGCCCACACCTGCATGGTGCAAATTGCAGGCTGTGCTGCATTACGTATGCGACCAGTGTCCACGGGCAGATAGGTAGAAGTACAAATGCTGAGGTTTGTGCCATGAATCAATCATGTTGGTGGGTGCACCTCTCTGAGTGCAAAGGGAGTCTGACCCTGCAAGAAAGGAAGCCCCTTCCATTCTGAAAATGCACCCACTCAAGGCTATTGTTTGTGCCTACCGTTAGGTGCCCCAGCAATTCTCCACCTACAGCTGATTTCTGGCATGATGTGGGAGCAGTAGACAGCCTGGTTTGTGACTCTTTCACAAAAAATTGGTTGAGCAAAAAAAAAAAAAAAAAAAGTCACTGTGACTTTAAATCCCCGTGCTCTCCACTCCCGCCACCCCTTTCTTCCGTCCGAGAAAAAACAGAAAATACTGGACATTTTGCATGTCCAGTATTTTCTGGGTTATTTTTACCGGACAGAGGCCGCAAATACCGGACTGTCCAGGTGAAAACCAGACCCCTGGCAACCTTAGTTTCTTTGCGTAAGGGTTTCAGAGCTCGGCAGATCCCCAGCGAAAGGCCTGATGTAGGGTCTTAACCAGGGTTACAGTCCCATTAGCAGCAGACTTGCAGATCAGGCTCCTACTAGCTAACACGCACCTGTCCTAAGAGGGAGCTTGGTCCCAGGGATCCGCTTTTGCTGGGGATGTTGTTAATGTGACACGTTGAACCAATTAAATGTGCTAATTAAGGGGAGAAGACTCCAGAATTCCTCCCTTTTCAAGTGCTTCCAAGAAAGCAAACAACGTGACCAGCTCTCTGGCTTAGGTGGCTCAGAATAACACGATAGGTCAGGCCAGCTAGCCAGCGAGCCTACCCCCAAAACACCTCCCGTCCGCACCACAGCCAGAAACAAACACACATGCCGGAGACGGGGCACTGATCTATTTATTTCCTTAGACTTTCAAAGGTGCATGAGGCAAGGTCGGGTCAGAGGGTGCAGAGATAATTGTATGGGTCACGTCAAGCTTTGGAAAGAAGCTGTCCTGTTCTCCAACCCCGCCACTTTATAAACAGCAGCCTGCTGGCTCCGATGCTGGCTCTAATGAGCTGCGAGTCCATACTGCCATTCCCTGGAGCGCCACCTGCTTCCGCACGGCCTTGCACGTTATGTCCCACCAGCGCCAATACCTGCACAAAAAGCAGAGCCCTGTGTTTCTGGCCAGCATCAATGGGAGTGTTGCCGTTGTTGTTGTTGCAATAATGCTAATATCCCACCAATCAAGGATCAAAGCCCCCTTACGTATATCCATAATAAAATGGCCCCTGCTGGTATTCCTGCTAATTTTTTCCATTCATGTGCGGAATAATTTTGTGCACCATGGCAAGCACCACCAATAGAAACACACGCTCTATGCTGTGGGCAATCTGCTAGGCCACACTTGAATCTCTCCTGGGTGGCTGCCCAAGGGCTCAGCTCACAGGGAATACTGGGCCAAATGTCAGACATTTGGCCCATCCACTTTTACCTAGCTGCTTCCCTTCAGTTTTCTTCTGTCTGGGTTTCCAGATAGGCTGGTGGTTGTGTGGGACGTGAGCCGCAGGTCCTGATGTCATTTCCTTTGCTTGATCTGTGGGATAGAACTATGCGCTGCCCATTTTTGGAAGTTCATTAGGCAGTCTCCTGGGCAGAGTGGATGCAGTGGTAGTTTTGGGAAGCCGACGTGGTGGACTGGGTTCTCATCCCTCCAGCATGCTCTGCTACTCAAGGGAGGAGTTTTGAGGACCATACAAAGTTTTTAGTCCTGTCTCTGCCGCTCTCTGTGTCTCGATATCTTCATCTCCGTAGAAGGATGGTAACAGATAGTCGCTGTTGTAAAGTGTCTTAAGGGCTCTGTCTACACTGCAGAGTTTTTTCGGGACACCAGTGGTATCCCAGAAAAACTCTGCCGCATCCAGGGAATGCGTCTGCTCTTCCGAAAAATTTTTCGGAGGAGCAGACGTGCTTTTTCGGCATCCCTGTAAACCTGGTTTAATGAGGAAGAAGGGATGTTCCAAAAAAGGATTTTTTTCCCCAACATTTGGCCCAGTGTAGATGGGCCAAATGTCAGAAAAGCCTCTTTCAAAAAAAGATGTGGAAAAAGCAACGCAAATTGCGGTTCGCAATCTGCATGGCTTTTTCCGGAAGAACAGTGCAATGCAGACACAGCCACGATGGCCAAGGGACACTGAGGCATTCCTGCTATCTAGGTTCCTTTTCGCAGTGCAGTCTGGGATGGGGCATTTCTAGCCAACTGGGCCACTTTACAATTTGATCTAAAAATATTGCAGATATGGTGAATGTGCCTCTTATGGGGTGGGCTGGTCCCTTCCGGCAGGCAACAAACCCACCACAGCCCTGTTCCAGCCCAGAACCACAGCATCTTGGGGACTCACAAAGAAACCACAACTCAGAGAACTTCTCCCTCTCCCCGAATCCTAGAGTATTCTCCTTGCCCTCATCTACACGAGGGCTTTATTTCAGAATTATGCCCCCTCCCTTAGGTTGAATTTATAAGCGGAGCATCCACATTATCAAGCCCGTTATTTTGAAATAACTCCTCCGAGTAATTAGCTTCAGACAAAAAGAGGCTAAGAACGCCATTCCTGCCCATCCTGGCTAATAGCCGTTGATGGGCCTATCCTTCATGAACTTATCTAGCTCTTTTTTGAGCCCTGTTAAAGTCTGGGTCTTCACAAAATCCCCTGGCAAGGAGTTCCACAGGTTGACTGTGCGCTGAGTGAAGAAATACTTCCGTTTGTTTGTTTTAAACCTGCTGCCTATAAATTTCATTTGGTGATCCCTAGTTCTTATGTTATGGGAACAAGTAAATTACTTTTCCGTATTCACTTTCTCCACACTTGTTATGATTTTATAGGCCTTTATCGTATCGTACCGTACCGTACCGTACCGTACCGTATCGTATCGTATCGTATCATATCAATTCAAATTAATTACTCCCCAGTGCTTCCTGGGGCTCTAAGTCAAGGTAGTGCATCCACATTAAGGGAGCTCACCTCAGACTAATTTTGAGGACATGCTATTTCGATTTTGTTCCATTGGGAGTTATTAAGTCTAAGTACTATCTAGTGTAGACATGCCCCTTATTTTGAGGGAAGGCCACCTCTTATGTCCCCTGACGTCCTTCCCAGCATGCCTAGCGGTAGCCTACAGATCCCTTGCTCCCTCAGGGGACTACAGCCACCTGAATGCCTAAGCTCTGGGCGGAAGTGGTCGCTGGGCCAGTACCTTGCCTTACTAGCACAACCTTGCCACGTGAAACCAGATGGAATTTGGTGGCCTCCTGCAAATTTTAAGGGGATTCTGGTTCCATTCAAGTCCAAACCCCAGAGCAAAACAGGGCTGTAGGCACCACCTCTTCCCCTTCTCCCGTTGCTTGGGATCTGGTCGTCAGGCAAGTATCCGCCATCTTGGTAATCTAAGGCGGCATGATGGCCCCACCTGCTCATCCTCACCTTTGATGCAATCCTTCTGTTTCTTCCTCGGGCTCTCTTTCTTACCGTGTCTGTTGCCAAGCTGTCTTCACCAGGTCCTCTTCCTCAGCAGGAGCTACATGCAAACTGAAAATGGTCACAGAGTCAGAGATGTCTGCAAATTGGAGATGCCCCTATTCAACTTCCTGTCCTTGAACTGGGCTCGAAATCTCTGTGAGAAGTCAGTGCCTGACAAAACCCGCCGATGCTGGCTGGATAGGAACAAGCTTCCAAACCATCCCTCTCTGACATGCTCTCTTGTATCAGGGGCTGTCTTGTCTGCCGCCATGGAAAGCTTCCTCCAAGCAGCGAGTTTTGTAGTGGCTGAGTCGGATCAGAAATGTCTCTAACTCCTGGCCTATAGGTTACATGAGTAGACAAGGAAGGAAATAAGGGATGTTGCTTTTGGCTCATGGTTGTGCGATTTTCTGCTCTGTTCAGCTGTGCTAACATACACGCTTCAGCACAGGAGTCCTCGTCATTTTCCCAAGTGCGTAGGAGTCTGTGTTGATTGAAAAGGTTTTCAACAGTTGCCCTGTGCAAGTCTCTCTTCGAGGGTGACCGGAGAAAGATATACAAAGGAGTCTCAAGTCCTCTTCCAAGCCACAAAACGGATATAACAAGGACAGCAGATTGCATCTCCCCACCCCCACACACCGCATCTACAGACTCACACACCCCTCCTTGCAAATGCTCTTCCACTCTGTCTTGGAAGAACATAAGAATGTCCATACTGGGTCAAACCAAAGCTCCATCCAACCCAGTATCCTGTCTGCCAACAGTGGGCAATGCCCAAAACAAGGAATCATCAAGTGATCACTCTCCTGTCACCCATTCCCAGCTTTTGACAAACAGAGGCAAGGGACACCATTCCTACCCATCCTGGCTAATAGCCATTGATGGGCCTAACCTCCATGAACTTATCTAGCTCTTTTTTGAACCCTGTTAAAGTCCTGGTCTTCACAATATCCTCTGGCAAGGAGTTCCACAGATTGACTGTGCACTGAGTGAAGAAATACTTCCTTTTGTTTGTTCTAAACCTGCTGCCTATATTTTTCATTTGGTGACTCCTAGTTCTTGTGTTATGGGAACAAGTAAATAACTTTTCCTTATTCCCTTTCTCCACACCTGTTATGATTTTTTAGGCCTTTATCATATCATATCAGAGCTGATCTTTTTCTCTAACCTGGTCCGAGCTGCTTCTGGAAGACAGTCTAGTAGTGTCTCACACTGATACTTTTCCATGGAATAGCAGCTTGCTCACTGGGTGGTCCCACTAAAAAAAAATCAACATCAGAATCTGGCCCTGTGGTTTTATAGTGCAATGTTCTAGGTATAGACAGTAGTAATACCCGACTGCCAACAAAATACCAGCGCAAAACCAGGACGAGTGCCAGCAGCTCCGTGCGCCCTGGGGGTCTGAACGGTTGCCATCCACAGTCCTATGGGAGCCACATTGTAAAAGGAGGATCAGGCATGCTTCACATTAACGGCCTGATTATTACACTTTGTACAGCCTTATGAAATGATTAGCAGATGGCTTAATAAATGGCTAATCAGCTGCTATAGATTATTATAGACTCTACCAGGGCAATAGGTCACTTATAACCATATGTCGCACCTTCTCCCGGCGCGCTCACAGCCATCCACCACACAGATGGCGCACGTCCGCAACGTGCTAGCGGCACCTCGGAATCAGCTCTTAACCGGAAACCGTCTCCAAAGGCGCCTTAATAGAAAGTGCAACTGGAGGCTCTTGACTGGATTGTTGGTCAGTCTCCATTGCCGGGGTCTAGCTCATTAGCAGGAGTGCTGGACATCGGTGCTTTTCAGACGACGGGTGGAGCCCCCCAGGATTGGGGGGTGGAATGGTGGGCGCTGGGTCTCCTTGTTGTAGGGGGATTAGGTGACTAAGTGTGGGGGGCTGAGGCAGCTCCCTGCCTGTCCTGGCACCGCAGACTGCGCTGCACCCCAGAAGCAGCCGGCAACAGGCCCAGCTCCTAGGTAGGGGGGTGGGAACGGGGGAGTGCACAGGGCTCCATGCACTGCCTCTGCCCCTGCCCCGAGCACTAGCTCTGCATTCCCATTGGCTGGGAGCTTGCTGTTAGCTGCTTCTGGGGTGCAGCAGGGTCTGCAGGGCCAGGAAGCTGCCTTAGCCCTCCCGCCCCCTGCCACACCGCTGACTGGGAGCTGCTCGAGGTCAGCCCCTCCTGTACCAGCCCTGATCCCCCCGCAAAGCCAGAGCTCCCTTGTACAGCCCAAAGTTCTCCTCCTCAGCCCCAGTCGGGAGCCCACGCGCTAGTCAAATGATGTTGGGTTGCAGGCATCAGCAATTTTCTTCAACTGGGTGATAAGAAAAAAAGTTTGAAAACCGCCGCTGAACATCCGTGACTTTCCCGAAATGTATCCTTTCCACAGGCAGGGCGGTGTCTGCATCATGCAGCCATCAGAAAGCCTGGCTTTGTGTTTATCGCCCTGTCTGATGCAACCCCAGAGCCGACATGGCTCTTGCAGGGTGCAAGCCTCTTGGGAATCCAATCAGTGGCCACCTTGTTCTTGAGAGGTGAGCTACTGAACGTCTGGAAAACGCGCCTGGATCAGTCCGTTCCCTGGCAGGCCCCGTGGAGGCCTGTGTTTTAATCTGGACTCGGTGACAAAACCGAGTGGCTGTGATGGACTCAGCTGAGCCTGGACTCAGCTGGTGTCTCGGTCAAGAGGATTAGCCACGAGAACAGCAGAGGGAGCTGTTGCTCAGATTTCGCCTCCCTAGCTGGCAAGTTAGTTGATAACACCCAAGTCTCAGTCCTTTAGTTTCATGATTTTCATGATTTCAGGACAAGAAGCCGTGGGTTTACATTGCAGCAAGGGACGGTTAGGCTGCACATTAGGCAACATTTCCCAGCTGTCAGGGTGGTTAAACACCGGAATACATTGCCTAGGGAGGTTGTGGAACCTCCATCACTGGGGATGTTGAAGAGCAGGTTGGATAGACATCTATCAGGGATGATCTAGACCATGGGTTCCCAAATTGGGGGGCATGAAGAAATTCCGGGGGAGGGAGGGCGCGAGGTGACCCCCCATTAAGTTTTGCTGCCCTGCTCAGTTATTTATTTATTTATTTATTGCTCAACAAGTTTTTTTGGGGGGAGGGGGCGTGAGGGTTTTTCAAAAATCAGAAAGGGGGGTGTGATGCTGAAAAGTTTGGGAACCACTGGGGGTGCTTGGTCCTGCCATGGGGGCGGGGGACTGGACTTGATGACCTCTCGAGGTCCCTTCCAGTTCTAGGATTCTATGACTCTGTGATTTTGAGATATTAATGACACTCGCTCAGAAAGGTCAAAAGAAAGAAATGCCGGGAGGCGACCACAAAGGCAGCCCCCTTAAGCAAGTAACGCTGGTGATACAGAGACCCCAAGTTTCTGGTTGGTGCTGGGAAAGTGGATCCACTGGGCTCAGACTCAGCCCGCAAGCGTCGGTCTCGGGCCTGCGCTGGCGCGTCATGGCAACAAACCATTGCATCTCCTTGGCATTACGGCAGATCCCTGACAGGCAATCAAACAGCACATGCAGAGGTTTGGAGGCAATTCAGAGCAGCTCTTAAAAATGTGGATGCAGATACCAGACATGACTTGGGTTTGCAACCCCCGGACTGGCGATAGCACAAGAGTACGTTTCCTAGGGAGATCCCCTGGCCTTCCTGGTGTGCTGAAAGGAAGACTGGCCTAGTGGTTAGCGCACCAGCTTAAGCACGCTGGGCTCAAGCCTTTGCTTGTTGCAGAATTGCTGTGTGACTGTGGGAAGGTCGCTTGGCCTTACAGGGCCTCATTTCCCATGGTACTGTGAGGAGACCGGCACGGCCCTGCTTCCTATGGGCATGGGGAGGGGAATGGCATTACTGGTGTATTTGAACATCTCACAGTCTTGAATGGGGATCCGCAAAGTCCCTTCAATGGAGGGTGGAGAAAACATCATGCAGCCCCCGCTATCCTTGTGGTCATTTGATCTCTGGTCGCAGCAGAGGTGCATGAAGATGAAAAGATCATTTTAAAAATAGAGGGAGGCCAGCCCTGCTCAGATGTGTTTGGGGCTCAGCCCGGTACGGCACTGAGCACACGCCACTCCACTGACCTGGCTGGGATTTCCCGGCACACAGCACATCACAACAGGAGCACTCGCCACCTTGCCCAGACGTGTCCCTTCGCACCAGGGTGGTGAGCACGTGAAAGACGCACAGGTGTGCTGGTTGAGAGAACCCCCAGGTCTGGGGGACATTCAGCTCTTTGATCTGGATCAAAATATTGTGACCGGTGTACACTAAAAGACATGCGCTCACCATTAGGTGTGGTTCCATTGAAGCTAATGGGAGGGGAGGGGGTTGACTGACGTCAGATTCATAATCTGAAAACAAGGCCGTCCTTAGGATCGATGGGGGCCCTACGCAGTACGATTACACTGGTGCCACTAGGCCAGGGGTCTCCAACCTTTTGAAGCACGAGATCTCTTTTTGAATGTAAGTGCAATCCAGGATCTACCTCAATCTCAAATACCCTGGCCCCGCCTCCTTCCCGCCCCTTCTCCGAGGCCCCGCCTCAGTTCATGCCTGCCTCCCTTTCACCAGGCGGGGGCAGAGGTTTGGGGCACAGGCTCTGGTCTTTGGGATTTGCAATGTGAGGGGGCTCTGAGCTGAGCCTGGGGAAGGGGTTAAGGGTGCAGGAGGGGATCATGCCCGGGGTATGGGCAGGGCCGGCTCGAGCCATTCCTGTGCCCCGGGCAGCGGGTGCAGGGCGCATGCGTGGCCCCACCCCCGGCACGCTGCGCACCTTACAGCAGCAATCAGGCGCCCCCCCCATAGGCTGGCGCCCCGGGCAGCTGCCCGGCTAGCCCCCTCCCTTAATCCAGCCCTGTGTAGGGGTTCGGAGCTGGCTCCAGCTGGACACTGCTGACCTCAGGTGGCTCCTGGATGGAGGAGCAGTGAGGCTAAGGCAGGCTCACCCCCGCCCTGGCCTGCACCACTCTCCAAAGCAGCCAGTGAACCCCCTCCATGCCAAGCACAGCCATGCCCCCCCTTTGTTCTGTGGAGATAGAATACAGGGTGGGAGGGGGGCACCCTGACATCAGTGCCCCTCCTCTCCCTCCCCCTGCCGCACAGCAAGCGGGAGACTCCCAGGGAGGGGCAGCGCCAAGGCAAAGGGCAGAAGGTGCACAGCAGTGAGGGAGGGGCAGTTGAAGTGCTGGCACTTGACAGCCTCTTGGCCAAACCGGTCAGGATCACCCGTCAGAGGCTCCAAGATCTCCCAGTCGATCCGGATCTACTGCTTGGTGACCCCTGCCCTACGCCCAACAGCAGCTGAGAGGGGAACTTTGGAGAGATGCGATTTTATAACCTTCAGCAACACACTGAGGAAATATTTTAAAGCAAAATGTAAACGCGCGTCCTGTGGACTAACAAACACTGTAAATACAGAAACGGACTGTAGATACCCGGGGCTGGCAAATGGCTTCATTACGACGGGAATGTCTCTTTCACAGGTTCCATTGTTCTACCGATAGTGCTGTCAGGCTTGTGGTGCCCAATTTAACGTGGCGCCGTATGCGACTGCCTAGTTCACCTATATGGACGGGCCACCCCTGTGACCATCAAAGGCTAAGGCAGCGTCATACAGTTCCTCATCCCTGAGAAACCCCGAGGTTTCTAAAGTCAGGCCTGTGCAAACCAGTTTTGGGAGCAGGGGAGTTTTACAAAACACGAAAGTTACTTGATACGTTACGTCTCCTTGTGCTAGAAACCCGCGGGCGTCTGGTGCACGGGTCTGCTCTCAGATCAGCAAGCCGATTCCAGCTCTGAGTTCTGCCTTCCCTCCGTCTCTAGATTCCATTGTCAGAGCTGAGCCCACGGTACCAAGTCTGCATGTGGATCTGGGTCCAGACATCCACTTTGCTAACGTTGCTGGCTGTTTGGGGCTGGGGCTCTGACGCGTTCTCATCTCCCAATAGCATCAGTAAGAAACGCGGGCATCCTACGTGGAGATGGAGCTGAGATCTGGCGTGCACGTCCGAGAGCAGAATTTTGCCCGTCAGTTGGAGATTCAATGCCTGTTCCTTAACAATCCGTACATGGATGGATGATTTCTTTAGGGAACGCCATGGCTGCAGAGAAGCAGAGCCCTGGCTCATACCAAATTTGTAGCCACATCCGCATCTGTATGCACAAGAATGAGGCTACATCTACACGGCGGGTTTTTTGCGGAAGAGGCTATGCAAATGAAGTGCTCATTTGCATATCTCGCACACTCATGTGCATATCTTCTGATCCTTTTTGTGGAAGTGGTTTGGCCATTAAAAAGCCCCGTGTAGACGGGGCCATTTGTCGGAAAAAAAAAAAACTTTTGCACAAGATCCCTTATTCCTCAAAAAATGAGGTTTACAGGGTTTTATGCAAAAAGGGTTTTTTTCCTGACAAATGGCCCCGTCTACAAGGGGTGTTTAACAGCCAAACCTCTTCCGCAAAAAGGATCAGAAGAATATATGCAAATGAGCACGCAATATATGCCTATGAGTGCTCCATTTGCATAGCCTCTTCCGCAAAAAACCCACAGTGTCGGCGTAGCCTGAGTGGCGGATATGCGCATTGGCATCTGCGGATGAAATGCTCGTGGATATAAAGCGGAGATCTGCAGATCTGCAGGACTCTACAGAGTATGCAGTTTCACGAGCTGGGTACTGGTTTGCGCCTAGCCATTTGAGATTACAAATGTGCCTTCTCAAGAGCAAGGCTAT
Source organism: Pelodiscus sinensis (assembly GCF_052426305.1). Classification (NCBI taxonomy): domain Eukaryota; kingdom Metazoa; phylum Chordata; order Testudines; family Trionychidae; genus Pelodiscus; species Pelodiscus sinensis. The sequence continues at coordinate 20,473,124 of NC_143074.1, read as the reverse complement.
TCTAGGGGGAGGAAATTTATCTCCATCTTGCAAGGGGCCCAGTACCCTGAACTTCCACCAACTTCGCTTTGCACTGACACTCTGAACTTTCCAGCGAGTGCAGCAAAACAGAATCAAGTTACAGTCAGTGCTCTAGTGAACAGATTATTCTGCTGTCTCTTATCAAGATCTCCCCAGATGCTCCGCCCTGAAAAGTCCTTTAGAACAAAGGCAAAATCCACCCCCATCCCTGCCCCATAAGATGGAGAACTGCCTTTTTGGAGAGTTGTTCCTAGCTTTATGAAGTCACTAGCATTTTAATCTTCTTGGTGTGTGAGTGCTAGTTCAGTTTAGTGGTCCAGCAAGGTCCGAGTTTAGTGGCCTTAGCAAAATAATAAACCTATGGACAGGGCCTTTCCCATCTGTTTCCTCTGCATATATATCTTTCAGTGCACAATCACACTAGTTTGCTGAGTCTCTCTGTGCATTCTCAGACCTCATTCCCAGAGGGAGCTGCAGCTGTGCTGGAAAAGCAACCCTTATGTGCAAAAGGAGAAGGTGTTTCCAAACCTAGAGGTGTGGCATATTAGTTATGATTTGTATCAATGCAATGCCTAGAGACATTGTTCAACATGCAAGGAGTGGCAGTTTCTGCCCCAAGATGCATACAGTCTAAACTGATAAAGGATGGGATGGGTGAAAGAGTGACAATGAATACCTGGGAATAGATGTTGGGTGCATCCAGACTGGCAAGAACTTGCCGCCTGTCTACACTGGCTGCGAGAATTTGCGCAAGAGCACTGATGTTCTAATGTAAGAATTCAGTGCTTTTTGCGTAAATACTTTGACGCTCCCGCTCAGGGATAAGCCTTCTTGCGCAAGAGGGCCAGTGTGGACAGGCACCTTAATTTGTTGCGCAAGAAAGCCCGATGGCTAAAATAGCCATCGGAGCTTTCTTGTGCAAAAGCATGTCTATACTGGGCACGGATGCTTTTGCACAAAAGCAATTCTTTTGCGCAAAGGCGCTTGCCAATATAGATTCTCTCTTGAACAAATACTTTTAACAGAAAAACTTTTCCGTTAAAAGTATTTGCGCTAATTAATGCCAATCTAGACACAGCTGTTAGGTTTCTGGACAGCGTTCAGTGCCCTAACCATTAGATCACACTGCCTCGGCTCAGCTGAATTTGAATCTCCATTGTAATCCTTTCTGTGGCTCTTCTTCAGAGTTATCTCAGTGTCCCAACCTGATTGTCTGTTCACTGATATTAAGGACACATTCTTTAAATCCTGTGGGTTTTTTTTGTTTTTCCATAGGCAACCATCTTAAATTGCATTGGTTTAAGGAAAACAAGAAAGGACAAAAGTAAAGTCTGTGTGAGGGAGAGCACCGTGGCTGTAGAACTCCATCTGCAGGGATAGTCCTTAAAAGTGAAAAGATGCAGCCCCCAGAAACCAGAAGGCAGCGTCGCATCGTAAATCCAGAGAGCACACCAGGAGATGAAAAACTTTCAAAACACGGGGCATTTGCTTCCCGTGCTGCTCTGAAGGCATCAGCATGATGAAACAGAAACACTTTTCTGACAGTATCACTTTGTGTAACTCCCTTACCTTGCTGGACACGGTTCCATGTCGCTGAGCCAGCCAATATCCCCACTCAGCGCCTTGCTCCAAGATCCCATTCTGAACAAGATGCAGCTTAAATGCAAGATTTAACAACACTCAGTCGATATGCATTGGTGGGTCACTTGAACTCCATAAAGGCAAAGAGAATTAATTGGCAGAGAGAGGTGAACCATGACACACAATTACAGTGCTGAAGAATGCAATGAACCGCGCTTCTAAACGACCATGAAGGCCAGGGAGAGCTGGGAAGGCAAAGCAGATTTTAGTTGGCCCATCATCTTGCTCACTCTCTTACAGCTGTACCAGCTCCTACAGGGCTAAAAAGAGTAAAAGAACTTGCAGAGTCAGCTACTGCATTTTTGGACTAGCTTTTATAACAATCTGTGTCTGAGATAAAATGGTAATTGATTACTGCCCACTGGGCTTCTCCTCCCATACACTGGACCTGCCAAGGGCTTTGGAGAAGGGTAATTAGATCTTGAAGTGATCACATTTTTAAAAAAATATGTGTGTGTGTCATGGGGGGAATCTCCCTCCCCCCCCTCCAGTTTTGTGCTGCAGGAGTAGAACCTGGCTTATTTCTTTCATCCCTAGTCATCAGCTTACATCAGTCTGTTTTCAAGCCTGTTCACCAGGAAAAGAAGAACCGTCCTTTTAAAATGAGAGCCGGGCATTTTTATAATGGCTTTCTGGAGGTGCTAGGGCACTACTGGAATGTCCAGTAGTTATTTTTACAGAGGTCAGCCATGGGACAAGACACTCAACTGTTGCCTGTGTTCACCAGTGGCTGCTTTCATTACACTATTACACCATTTCTCAATAGAGTCCTGTTCTGTTGTACTTGGACCTGCTGTGAATAAAGATAAGGACTTACATTTCTGCTGGACTGTGCCGCTGCATTGTACCTAGCTGCTTGGCTGTAAAAGGGGTTTTAAAAAAACATAAACAAACAAAATTGGCTCTGCTCTGAGAGGAGCATGTGGTCTTGGGAACCAGAAGAAATGGCTCCAATTCTTGGCTCAGCCACTGACTGGCTACACGACCCTGGGTTAGTCACTTATCCTCTTTTCCTTCAAGTTCCTTGTCTAATAAGGCAGCTGATCATAACAATATTGATCTAGCTCCCAAGGGGTGGTGTTAGTGTTTGCAAAGTGCTTGGAGATACTCTGGTGGAAGGCGTGATAAAAATGCAAACTAGAGGTTGAATCTCTTTAGTCCGGCACCCTTGGGACCTGACCGGTGCTGAACCAGAAAATTGGCCAAACCACAGGAGGTCAGTATTGTATTTAGTGGGTTTCTTTATTTTTATTTCACCGAGGTGAACAAATGGAACAATGCTGGCCCCCAGCCTCCTCCTCCCATACACTGGACCCGCTGAGGGCTTTGGGGAGGGGTAATTAGATCTCAAAGAGATCAAATTTAAAACAAAAGTATGTGTGTGTGTAATGGGGGGAATCCCCCCCCCCCAGTTTTGTGCTGCAGGAGTAGAACCTGGCTTATTTCTTTAATCCCTAATCATCAACTTACATCAGTCTGTTTTCAAGGAAAAAAGGTAGGAACTGTCCTTTTAAAATGAGACCCAGGCAATACTGCTTAATAATTGTACTGTACTGATCCTCCCTATGGCTAGCCAAGGCTTATCAGCTCTCTTCATAAAATCGTGTTATTGTTACATAACTGTATTGGCACAAGGAAATAAGTAGATAAAGCATAAAATCATGCTTACTCTTAGCAGCATTATCAACACTTCCATAGCTTGCTTCGCTCTTGACGGTAAATTAGAACTAAATAAAAGCACAGAACACTGGTGACTGTAAATAAACTTTACCGGACCATGGAAACTTGGCCACAGCCACAATAATTTAAATCATGCCGGACCACAGATGTTGCCAGACACGCACATGACACACGGTCAACCTGTGGAACTCCTTGCCAGAGGATGTTGTGAAGACCAGGACTTGGACAGAGTTCTAAAAAGAACTAGATACATTCATGGAGGCTAGGTCCATCAATGGGTATTAGCCAGGATGGGCAGGGATGGTGTCTCTAACCTCTGTCAGAAGCTGGGAATGACCGACAGGGAGTGGATCACTTGATGATTCCCCGTTCTGTTCATTCCCTCTGGGAGCACCTGGCATGGGCCACTATAGGAAGACAGGACACTGGGCTAGATAGACCTGTGGGCTGACCCAGTGTGGCCATTCTTATGTTCTTATGTTCACACAGATGTATTAAAAAGTAAGGATGTTAAGGACTAGTCGACTAGTCGATCTCCCCCCCACACACACACACACTTGCTGCCTCTATCAGATAGAGGCAGCAAAGGGGAGGGGGAAGAGGAGGTACTTCAAAGCAGCAGTGCTGCATGGAGCCTGTACCTGGGCTCCATGTGGCACTGCCACTTTGAAACGCCGTAGTGGCATTTCAAAGCAGCGCCGCAAGGAGCTGACCCCAGGCTCCAAGTGGTGCTGCCCCTTTGAAAAGGCGGCGTTCAAAGGGGCAGTGCCGCACAGCTGATCCCCGGCTCAGCTGTGCGGCGCTGCCCCTTTGACATGCCGAGGCAGCTCCATTTCCGTGGAAACCAGGATCAGCTGGGGAGTCCCCAGCTGATCCTGGGTTCCGTGGAAATGCTGCCTGGAACCCCAGACTCCGCGTGGCATTTCAAAGCAGCAGTGCCCCCATGGAGCCTGGGTCAGCGGAGGACTCTGAGTTCCCAATGGCCCCAGGCTCCATGAGGGCGCTTCTGCTTTGAAATGCACAAGAGCCCCCCCTGGCGACTCTTGTACATTTCAAAGCTGGCATGCCCGCGTACAGCCCAGAGTCTGCGGGACTTCCCGCTGGCTCCAGGCTGCACACGGAGTTCCACATTCCTCCTTTGAAATGTACAAGAGACCCAGTGGGGTCTCTTGTACATTTCAAAGGTAGACTGCGGAAGTGCCCATCGACTAGTCGATGGAAATTCCATCGACTACTCGACTAGTCAATTATTCGCTATTTAACATCCTTATTAAAAAGTGCTTGCCTCCAAGAGCATTTTCGCCTAGACTAAAAACAAGCAGGAGACAACGAAATGATCATGATTCAGAGGCTAAGCAGCTGTCTCAGTTCCCAGGACCTGGCCGAAAGCACACTGACAAGACTCTCGTTGACTTCAGTGGTGTTGGCCTCAGGCTCAAGCGCAGATGGTCCAGCTGTTGGTAGGGAGGTGGTGGGCATCACTCAGCAGCACCCCAATGTGAGCCAGTCTTTGTTTTGTCTGGGCCTGTTTGCCCATCCCCTGTTTTCGGTCCATCCACAAACGTTTTGGTTTTCAGGAGGGTTATTTTAGAGGCACAAAAGTAAAAGCTACATTGAACTAAAACCATCGTCCAGCCATCCTAAAAGATTAGGCCTGTGCTGATTAGGCTTCAGCTGAAGTATTGTGTCTAGAGCCGGGCACCACGTTTCAGGAAAGATATGGAGAAACTGGAGAAGGCCCAGAGAAGAGCAACAAGAATGATGAAAGGTCTACGGAACATGAGCTGTGAGGGAAGACTAAAAAAATTGGGTTTGTTTAGTTTGGGAAAGAGAAGACTCAGAGGGGACATGATAGCAGTTTTCAAGTACCTAAAAGGGTGTCACAAGGAGGAGGAAAAATTGTTACTCCTCATTCCACGAGGAGTAACGGTAGTTCGAACTACCTAGTTCGTGCCGCGTGTAGCCAGGCGGCACGGGGTTCGAACAAGTGGGGATTTAAAAATGGCGGCGCCCCGCTTATGCAAATGAAGCCCGGGAAATTCAAATCCCAGGCTTCATTTGCAATTGCGGCATGCCTACATTACCCTCCTAGTTTGAAATAGGAGGGTAGTGTAGACATACCCAAGGTGGTTAAACACTGGAATAAATTGCCTAGGGAGGTTGTGGAATCTCCATCATTGGAGATATTTAAGAGCAGCTTAGATAAATATCTGCCAGGGATGATCGGGTCCTGCCGTGAGAGCCTGGACTTGATGACCTCTCACGGTGCCTTCTAGTTCTAATGTTTTATGATTCTATGGAAATAGAAAGGGTTCTTTCTCTTCCTGTGGGGAGTTTTGCTTTTGGAACCCACAGGGAATGGCTTGAGGATGGCATATGATTTCCGCACGGGGGAAGAAAGGAATGGAGTTTCAACACTAGCAAAACCAGGCCTTTAATCGGCTCCCTTGGCTAAGTAATCTCGGGACAGACCATTCCAGCAGGGGCAAAAGGTAGGAAATGCACTGTTTGGAAATCAGGTTGTATTGAAAAAAAACAAGGAGTCCAGTGTCACTTTAAAGCAAGGGCGGGGGATCTTTTTTGGGCCAGGGGCCACTGACCCACGTAAAATCAATCACAGGACTGCACTCAAGTGAGAAGGAAAACAAAAGCACACCCTCACTCATGTGATCCCTGATGGAGAAGGAGAAAGACATTCCTCACATTCCTCTTGCACACCAGAGCCTGGGGTACCGGGCTAGTAGATTTTGTGTTCTCTAGCCCCACAGGGAGACAATGGTGGGGGGAGGGCTGGAGCACCAGCACAGGCTCCCCAATACTGGCGGGGAACCCCGAACCTCAGGGGCCGGATCCAGCCCTCAGGTTCCCCACCCCTGCTTTAAAGACTAATACTTTTATTAGGGCAGTGGTTCTCGACTCGTTTCAGTCCACAGACCACCAGGCCAATCAAAAAATGTTCATGATCACCTCCAACACATGTAGCACAGGACGAACGACACAGCAACCGCTCAGCACAACGGCGGCAGCTACACTGACGCTCAGAGCCTCAGATGGAAGTTTACTGGCAACACAGTGCGGTTACGTCTTGACGTGCCGCGGGCTTGTGAACATGGCGTAAAACAGCCTAACGGCGGCGCCTGCTCACACCGTGTGACTTTGGACAATGTTCCTGTGGACCACCAAAAAAGTCACCATGGACCACCAGTTGAGAACCATAGTACTAGGGCATTAGGACATAAGCTTTCGTGAGCTACAACTCACTTCAGCAGATGCTGAAGAAAGAAAGAAAGAAAGAAAGAAAGAAAGAAAGAAAGAAAGAAAGAAAGAAAGAAAGAAAGAAAGAAAGAAAGAAAGAAAGAAAGAAAGAAAGAATAGAGGATCTACTGAAGTGAGTTATAGCTTATTCCCTAATACCCTAAAAAATTCATTAGTCTTTAAAGTGCCCGTGGACTCCTTGTTTTTGCTGAAACAAACAAACACGGCAACCTCTCTGAAACAAGCTATAGTGGCCTCTCATAGGGTACGTCTAGACTACCACATTTTGTCGACAGAAGTTTTGTCGACAGTCTCTGTTGACAAAACTTCTGTTGACAAAGAGCGTCCAGACACATTGAGTTCTGTTGACAAAGCAAGCTGCCTTGTCGACAGAACCCTGTAGTCTAGACGCAACCCTACAGGCAATAACACCTTCTGTCGACAGAAGGTGTTATGCCTCGTAAAATGAGGTATACCAGCGTCGACAAAACTGCTGAGTTCTGTCGACGTTATGTCTACAGAACTCAGCGGTAGTGTAGACGCTGGTATAGTTTTGTCGACAAAACTCCACTTTTGTCGACAAAACTCCACTTTTGTCAACAAAACTCAGTAGTCTAGACACACCCTTAGGCTATATCTAGACTGCCGCTTTTTATTGGAAAAAGGTATGTCAATTGCTCTCCGCAATTGGAGTATCTTTTTCCGTTAGCTTTTTCGGCAGAGGCTTTGCTGAAATTTGGCCCATCTACACTGGGCCAAATTTCGGAAAAACCTCCTCTTTTGGAGGAGCCCTTCTTCCCCACGAAACGAGGAAGACAGGGCTTCTGAAAGAGTGCGTCTGCTTTTCCGCAAAAAAAGGTCGGAAGAGCAGACGCGTTCCCTGGACGTGGCGGAGTTTTTCCAGGATCCCGGAAAAACTCCGTAGTCTAGACATAGCCTTAAGTGTGCCAGCCTGGCCTGGGAATCACCTGAAAAGATGCTTTCTCTTGAGATTCCCTTCCTTTCCCCTTCTGCTTCTTGCTGGGGCCCAGCGCGCAAATGAATGGCGGGGGAAGGTGATCTGACTGTGGTGCACAGAACTTGGTCAGGACACTTGTGGGCATGTTCCTCAAGACCAGACTGACAGGGGGTCAGCACCCACCACTGAAGATGGATTTTTCAAGAGCTCAGCTTCTAGACAAGCACCTAACTACAGGACAGATTTCCCAAAGGGCTGTCCACCCAGTGTGTGGAGCAGCTCCCAAACCCGGAACTCTCCTTGGGATGTGGAGTGGTTTTGAAAACGCAACCCCGGGGACCTCCCAGCACTATCAAAATAACATAGCCAGGGGTCCAGAAACATTGAGTTTCCATGAGGCCTTGCTGTCTTGAAACCGGGTCATGTCACAAAGCTAAAGCCTTGCATGTCTAACCCATGGAGGGGCTGAGTGTGTTGTAAGTGGATCCTCTAAGTTGTTTTTTTTTGGAGAGGGAAACGGTTCACTCCCGACCTGCCTTTGCTAAGCATTTTGCAGGGCACGAAGGACAGGTATCAAGTCAAGCAGGTCAGAACGTTTTTAACTAAATGTGTTTTCATCCAAGTAGGATTGTTTGGGGTTTTTTCGGCACGGCCAAAATGTTTTGTGGAGACACATCGATTTCAACGAGGCTTTCGACTGCAGGGTTTCTGGGGTCACTTCTGGTCGGCGAGAGACCGGCACTGAAAGCCTGATCTTTCAAAAGCAAATCCGCATGTTTTGATCACTGGAGATATTTAAGAGGAGGTTAGATAGAATCTATCAGGGATAATCTAGAGCAGGGCTACTCAACTCTGGAAGATCCGGGGGCCGCAATGATACTCACGGCACGTGCCGAGGGCCGCAACTTAAGTGTGGTTGCATATGCATGCAAATATATATGCAAATATGCATGCAAGTATATATGTAAATATATGCAAATAGGTTCTTTCACACTGACGGGCATGAATACCAAGATTAATTCTTAAGCTGCAGCGCAAAACCCAAACGTGGCCAGTGTGAGCCAGTCAGCACCTCTGAGGCTCTGCCCACAAGGCTAAGCAGCTAGCACTTCCCACAATGCCCCATGCTCCTGGTGCCTCCTCCCTGGGGGCTAGAAATGCTGACACCCTGTACCTGTCTGTTCCAGCCAGCCCGTCTGTTTATGGCTTTCAATGCTCACCCCACCTGAGAGACGCCTCGCCGTTGTGGAGCATGTTCCCAGTGGTGGCCAGGCTGAGCCCTGTGTAAACCCAAAACGCACCATGGGTCGCAATCAAACGGGCTGGGGACCGCATGTGGCCCACAGGCTGTGTGTTGAGTAGCCCTAATCTAGATGGTGCTTGGTCTTGCCGTAAGGGCAGGGGACTGGACTTGACGCTCTCGCGAGGTTCCTTCCAGTTCTAGGGTTCTATGAGTCCACAATTCTAATTGCATTTCAGGTCAAGAAGTTCAAGGTCTTGTTTGTTTGTTTCATTCCAGGATGGAGCAAAAGCAAAGTTTGAAACCTTGCAAAGTGGAAGTGTCATGCCTTTATCTTTCCTGCCCTGGGGCAGTGCAATCCCCACCTGACCCATCCTAGGTGGGGCTCAAACCCACCACCCTACCCTCCCCAGGCAGGCACCCTAGCTCCTAGGCCATACCAAAACCCACTGTAGTACCTTCTCTACTAGTCAACATGAACCTGGAAAGCACAGTGCTGAGCATGGTTTCAGAACCTCAGTAGAAAAGACTAGAGCAACCATTCATTATTAATACTGATGTTCACCATGGTCACAGGACTGGGCCAGCCTAGTTCACTGTTATTTGCTGTCAGGTGTGCTACCGACACTGATATAGTTGGTGGGGAAATTGTGCACATGTGGCAGGGGGTATCTCAGTGGTTTGAGCATCAGCTTGCTAAATCCAGTTTTGTGAGCCCAATTCTTGAGGGGGGGGCCATTTAAGAATCTGGGGCAAATCTGTCAGGGATGGTACTTGGTCTTGCTGTGAAGGCAGGGGACTGTGCTTGATGACCATCTAAGGTCCCTTCCAGCTCTATGAGATGGTACATCTCCATATATTACAAGGGGTTTTGGTGCCTACTTTGGGCAGGATCATAGAATCATAGGACTGGAAGGGACCTCAAGAGGTCATCGAGTCCAGCCCCCCGCCCTCAAGGCAGGACCACGCTCCGTCTACACCATCCCTGACAGATGTCTATCTAACCTGTTCTTAAATATCTCCAGAGAGGGAGATTCCACCACCTCCCTTGGCAATTTATTCCAATATTTGACCACCCTGACAGTTAGGAATTTTTTCCTAATGTCCAATCTAAACCTCCCCTGCTGCACTTTAAGCCCATTACTCCTTGTCCTGTCCTCAGAAACCAAGAGGAACAAATTTTCTCCTTCCTCCTTGTGACACCCTTTTAGATATTTGAAAACCGCTATCATGTCCCCCCTTAATCTTCTTTTTTCCAAACTAAACAAGCCCAGTTCATGAAGCCTGGCTTCATAGGTCATGTTCTCTAAACCTTTAATCATTCTTGTCGCTCTTCTCTGTACCCTTTCCAATTTCTCCACATCTTTCTTGAAATGTGGCACCCAGAACTGGACACAGTACTCCAGCTGAGGCTGGATGCCCAGTGAGGGCTGCGTTCTGACTACTGCATGGTAGGAACTGAGGTTTGGGGTGAGTTTTGTGACACTGAGATTCCTTTTCATAGAATAATAGAACATTAGAACTAGAAGGGACCTTGAGAAGGCATCGAGTCCAGTCCCTTGCCCTCAAGGCAGGACCAAGTACTGTCTAGAGCATCCCTATCTTTTATTTGTTTTTAAACCCACTGCCTATTAATATCATATGGGGACCTCTAGATCTTGTGTTATGAGGAGTAAATAGCACTTCCGTATCTACTTTCTCTATATCAGTCATAAGTTCATAGGGTGCATCTACACAGCAGGGCTATTTCAGGATACCAGAAATATCCCAAAATAGCTACCCTACATCTTTTGAACACACCCGCTATTTCGAGATAGGTCTCGAAATAACGGACACGCTATTTCGGCCTCCCTATAACCGTTGTTCCCCAAGGGTTAAGGGATGTCTCAAAATACCACGTTATTTTGAAATTTGGTCCTGTGTGGACACGCCAAATTTTGAAATAGCTTATTTCGAAATTCAGTTGAAATAAGATACGCAATTGGCACTACGCAAATGGCGTATCTTATTTCGAATTTAGGGTGCTGTGTAAACACGCCCATAGACCTGTCATCTCCCTCATTAATCATCTCTTTTCCAAGCTGGAAAGTCCCAGTTTTTGTAATCTCCTCTGCTACGGAATCTGTTTCATACCCCTAATCATTTTTGTTGCCCTTTTCTGAACCTTTTCCAATGCCAATATCTCTTTTTTGAGATGGAGCAACCACAGCTGCATACAGTATTCAAGATTTAGACCTACCATGGATTTATATAGAGGCAATAAGATATTTTCTGTTTTATTGCCTATCCCTTTTTCAATGATTCCCAAGTTCTGTTCCCTTTTTTGACTGCTGCTGTGCATAGAGTGGATGTTTTCAGAGAACTATCCGCAAAGACGCACAATTTCTCTCTTGAGTGGGAACAGCTAATTGCTGAGTGTGCCAGCTAACGTAAGGCCTGGCCCTTTAATAAGGGAGCCAAACTTTTAACTCCACCCCCTGCAGAGGAGAGCAGACCTATAAATGAGAGCATAGGCTGTCCTCTGACTTGGGGACTTAGGGTATGTCTAGACTACAGGGTTTTGTCAACAAAAGTCCACTTTTGTCAACAAATTATACCTGCGTCTACACTGCCGCCGAGTTCTGTCGACATAACGTCGACAGAACTCAGCAGTTTTGTCGACAGCGGTAAACCTCATTCTACGAGGAATAACGCCTTTCGTCGACAGAGTTCTGTCGACAGAAGGCGTTATTGCATCTTCACTGTCCTTTGCGGCTACACTGTCATGTCGACAAAGTGGCTTGCTTTGTTGACAGAACTGGCTGTCGTCTAGATGCTCTTAGTCGACAGAAGCTTTGTCGGCAGTATCTGTCGACAAAGCCTCTGTCGACAAAAGCCTGTTGTCTAGACGTACCCCCAATGTGGGCTGAAGTAGGTAGGTCCCAACTTAGGCCCCAGCTGCCTGGGACTAGCCCTATCATATGTATCACCTCAGAACAGGCTCTTTCCATGAAGTATGGGTAGCTAGCAAGAGCCCTGGATTGGATTAGTTTTAAATGACTCCCCCCAAAATAGCCCCAGGATTTTGGGCAGTGCAATGAACAAACTGGAAGGCAAACCATGCACAGACAATCCCGTCTTCACAGCAGCAGCTCCCCTTGTTGCTCTTCACCCCGACACTTTTCCTCTCATCTGATCCCCCGTTGCTGCTTAGCCTCACTACAGTCATGTCGGATGCTGCCTGTTGCAATGTGTTGAGCAGTGCAGGTCAAACGTGAAGTTGCCCATGTGGCTTGGGGCTACTGTAGTCGGTCTCTGGACAAGGGTACTGTGCAGGCTCTTGGAACCGGCACTGGTATATTTGGTGGGGAAATTGTGCATGCTGGGTTGGTGTCTGGGGTGTGCTGATCACATGTGCGCTAGGGATGTAATAGTGTAGCTACACCTCCTGCTGCTTAGCCTAGAGTAGTGTAGTCGCTTAACTATAGGCAAAAGTATATAGGTTCTTGCTACAGACCAGTGTTTCTCAGCCAGTGGTATGAGTACCCTTAGGAGAAAACGGGCGTTTTGTTTTATGTTTTACAGCATTTTATTATTTTTGTACTTTTTACACCCAAAAATTTCATCGCCCGCCCAGCTACAATTAAGTAGTTTAAACAAATGTGTTGCAATGGTAGAAAAAAATGTTGGGTGTCTGAAAAGTGTAGGTACTGGGAGTACTTATAATTTTTTTTTTGTAAAGGGGTACTTTATAAAAAAAAACGGTTGAGAAACACTGCTATCGACTACAGTTAGTCGACTGTTCTATAGTCCAGGGGGGAGGGCCCTGAGTTCCCGGCATGAGCCAGAACTGAGCCAAGCTGCCTGCCCGCCTGGCTCCTAATGCACTTTAAATACAGAGCCGCAGCGGGGTTAGGTCCAGGACCCAGTGCAAGCATTCCCTCACACATACCCCTTGCTGGTATATTTTTTGCATGCTGGCCTGCAGCCCAGCTCAGTCCTGGCTTGCACTGGATCCTGGACCTACCCCCGCTGCGGCTCTGCATTTAAAGCGTATTAGGAGCCAGGTGGGCAGGCAGCCCGGCTCAGTTCTGCCTCATGCCGGGTCCGGAAGCTCAGACCCCTCTCCCCCCGGACAGGGGCTGCCCCAGGACTACAGAATAGTCGACTAACCAATAAGAATTCATGAGGTTAACCGACTACTCAATTAACCGATATTGAACAGCCCTAATGTGCACCTCCAAGCTCCTTCGAGCCTGGATGGCAGCAATGGATGGCGCAGCCCCACTTCTGCCAGGGCGGTCTGGTGACAGGATACAGATGTGTGTAAGAAAGAGGGGCCCGATCCAAACAGCCTTGAAGAGTAGGGAGACATCTGCTGAGTTTCTAAGAACTGTGGGTCAGGTTTTATCCTGCACCCTTTGGGATCAGAAGTAGTCCCGGAGGAATCCAGCTGGTACTAAGCAAGCCCAGGGCCAGATCCTGCCATTCGGAAAAGCCAATGCACTGTAAATCACAGGGGGCAGCCTAGATTTTCATGTTCATTGTCCAGCTTCTCTGCCTTGTGCTCGCCGACATTCCTCGCCTGGCTTCAAAGGAAACCGGCAGCCGCGCCTGGACCGAAGGCAGAGCAAGGCTATTGTGTCTCTGCAGATGTACAAACAAATAAGTCAGCCGTCTCTGGTCTACGTTACTGCCACCTAGCCCCGCTGAGGAATGTGCCTTTTGTGTGCGTGTATTTCCATCACATCCTCTCTAATCTAACATTGTCTCACCAGGGTCAAGGGCTGCGGTTCAGCACGATCCCTTTTAACGGGAAAACAGGAAATCGCGTCGATGGCAGGGGTCTGTTTTATGACCAAGCAAACCCGATGGCTTTTTACAGAGGAGGTGTGGGCCGGGGTGCCGTCACGTCATGCAAAGCTTAATGCCGGGGCTCCGAGCTTGCGCGCTGTGGGTCTCTGCCTCGTCTGTTCCCGAAATCAGCACGGCTGAGTGTCCACTGCCCCGCGTCCCCTCGCACACATCATACGGGGCTCTGCCTGCCAGGCTGGGCCCTGGGATGTGGCGACTCAACGGGCAGAGATGTGGCAGGGCCCCAACAGAGTTCCCTGTAAGTGGGGCGCTGGGCAGCCACCCGAGAGAGATTCAGATGCTGCCCCGCTGGCTGGCAGAGTGCTCACAGCCACCCACACATGTCTTTCTACTGGTGGTGCACATGTGCCTATGCCGTGGTGCACATAACAAAATTTATTCCACGTGTGGATGGGAAAAAAGAGGGAAGAACGGGCTTTGACCATGGGCGGTGGGGGAACGTACGACTGGGGGAGGTGAGCCCCCCAGCCTTGCCCCTTCTGCCAGAGGCCCTGCCCCCCACAGGAGCCAATACCCCCATCACAGGGGCAAGCTTTTAGCCCCGGACAGGAGCCTCCCTTACCCCTGAGCACCACGGGGAGTGCAGGCAGCACATGGCCCCAGCCTCCCAGCCCCCGGCACGCAGGGAGGGCACAATGTCCCAGCGTTCCCAGCCTCAGCACAGCTGAACCCCAGGGGTAGCACCACTCCTTCTCTGATCCCCGCCGCCCAGGACCCCCACACATACTCCACTTTAAGCAGGTCAAATCCAGCCTCGGCTCAATCCGCTACTAGAGGCCGAATGTCCTCGCTGGCCAAATTCACAGCTGGCCTGGGGGCGGGCAACAGACCTGCCAGGCCCCTGGGCCAGGTGAGGGGGCAGCTAAGTGAAGAAGCAGGGCCGGGCCTGGCCTCCCTCTCCTGCCCTGCAATGCTGCACGGGGGCCTGGCGGTGATTTAAAGAGCCCGGGAGTCTGGCCACTGCTGCCGCAGGTGACTGGGAACCCTGGGTCCTTTGAAATCGCTGAGGCCTGGAGGCAGTTGCTCCCTTTTGCTCCCTCCCCATCCGCGGGCCTGTCCGGAGGCTTTGCTAAAGGATCAGAAGGAGCTTTTGGGAGCCAACTCTAGCTCTCCCCCAGCCCTTCCCCCCCGCCAAGTTTGCTGACACATTAGACTAATAGTTGAACATGCCTGAGGTCCAGAGGGACCCCCTTACGTTATCTGTGTAGAAACATCTGTAAGCGATCCCGCTGGGCCGTTACACCAGTGTTTACACTGTAAAGCTACACCGTGGCAGACAGGCTGCGGGGCCAGCGTGTGCTCTAGGAGCTCTTCCTGCCAGAGCAGGCGGGCGCCGGATTTCCACGCTGGCCACTCCAGCCGGGCATTGATTTGCTCAGAGGGGCTGCGTCGGCGCGGCATGAAATTCGTGAGCCGGTTTTGCAGCCGAAGGGCCCGCTTCAGCGCTGCCTTCCTAAGCCGGGAGCGTACCGCGGCTGGGAACCCAACTGCAGGAAGGCAGGAGTGACTCAGCACCCTGAAACTGTTGTGGGAGGAAGGACTGAGAGGCGGGGGGGAGAGGGCTAGCATGGGTAGAGCCCTGCGCGGAGACAGAATTGATATCCGCAAAAATAAATTAATAGAGATTGCCTACCTCCTAGAACTGGAAGGTCATTGAGTCCAGTCTCCTGCCTTCACAGCAGGACCAAGTACCATCCTTGACAAATTTTTGTCCCAAATCCCTAACTGGCCTCTGCAAGGATTGAACTCACAACCCCTGGCTGTAGCAGGCTAATGCTCAAACCACTAAGCTATCCCTCCCCCCAAAAATGACCTGGAGATTGTCACCTCCTCCTTCGTGGACATGGGCGACCGTGGCTATAAAGTGGATCTCCGTGGATTTGCAAGGTGCTAGATACAGAATGTGAACCCGCAGGCGTATCTGCAGAAATGAGCCGCAGATACCAAGCGGATGTCCGCGGATTCGCAGGACTGGAAGCGTGGGTCGTGGGTGATCTGGATTCCATCCCTCCTCTACCACCAGCAGAGCTGACAGGCTTGCTAGCCCTGCTGGACAATGTGTTGGGGGGGGCTATGTCTACACAGCTTCCCTCTTCCGCAAAAGCCTATGCAAATGAAGCGCAGATTAGCATATTGCCCCGCTTCATTTGCATCATTAATTAGGAGCCGTGTTTGCGCAAGAGCTTTTTGCGCAAGAGCCGTTCTTCCTCCTTGTTTCAGGAAGAACGGCTCTTGCGCAAGAGGGGGGTTTTGCGCAACAAGGCGCCTTGTTGCGCAAAAACCTCTTGTGCAAAACCGGCTCCTAATTAATGATGCAAATGAAGCACGACAATATGCTAATCTGCGCTTCATTTGCATAGGCTTTTGCGGAAGAGGGAAGGTGGGTAGACATAGCCTGAGAGCGTGTGTGTGTTTGGGGGGTGAGGTGGCTCTGTGCTCTGGAAAGCCTGGGGCCTTGGACAAAAAGGGGGGGGCTGGGGCAGCCAGCCCCCCCAGCGCTGCTCAGACTGCACTGTTTCCCCTCCCCCCGCCGCACCAGACCTTTGAGTCCATTGTGCAGGGCTCTGGCGGCAATTTAAAGGACCCAGGGTGGTGACTGGGAGTTTTGGGCCCTTTAGAATCACTAGGCCCGTTTGCCCCTCCCGCATTGGCAGGCCTGTCTGCCACAGACAATCTTGTGCGGTCACGGGCAGTCTCTCTGTACCTCCCTATGATAGAGCCTGGCCCTGCCTCACGGGGTGCTGGGAGACTAAATACACTAACAAGGGTGATAGGGGTGCCCCTGAGAGAAGCGTGGGGGTCGCGAGGGGTTCTGAGACACCAGGGTGTAGTTAGATCGCTCTGGGAGGGGAGAGGAGTAACAACAAATAATTTAGCGGGCGCAGCCATGGATTGGGATGTTTCAAAAGCAAAGGGGTCTCTTTTTTCACTTCGCATCCAAGACACATCTCCTCGGCCCTCCTCTAAGGCTGTCGCCCAGAGCAGAGCCCAACGGGTCAGTGCGGCATTCGGGCCCTGCAGAGCTGGCACTGAGCAGGAGAGATTTGCATGTGTTATCTCGGGGGCCACTTTTGTTGCAGAGGGGCCTTTGTTCGTTCATGGGCCTTTCATTTTCCCAGGAAGTGGGTAAGAAACCCAGAAGGGACGACGGATTGTTAGAAGGCAGCCCAACTGGAGCAGGGACCCGGGAGCAGTGTTCTCGCTAATCTTTTCCATCCAGGTGCAGAATAAATTTTTCTATGCACACCAAGGCATGTGTGAATGTGCACCACCAGTAGACACAAACCAACTAGCCATGGGCGCTCTGCTAATCAGCTAGATGGCATTTGGATCGCTTGTGAGATTCACAAGCGCTCAGCTTACGGGGACCAGGGAGAACTTCTGTGCTTGAGCAAAAACCCCCGGGGCCTCTCTAAGCATTTCTTTCCCTTTCTATGCAACGGGAGACTAGCGCCTCGCTAGGAAGGAGCAAGAATTAATCCCCAAAGTGCTTGGAGAGCCTTGGCCGGAAGGGAGTCAAAAAGTGGTTTGAGTCATTGGCCTGGGGTCCTATGAGTTGCTGGATCCTCTCATCTAACCATCAGCTACAGGTATAATCCACACACCTGCTGTGGTGCAGTATCCTACGTAGTGGCACTTAGACTACTTACAGCGAGCAGGGCCGGCCCGAGGCATTCTGACGCCCCAGGCACATGGCACATGTACGGCCCGGCTACGGCCGCGGGCGCGCAGCCCGGGGCCCGCCCCCGGGGCGCTCAGCGCCAGCACGGCCCCGTCAGGCCTGGCTGTTGCTGCTGGCGCGCGTGCTGGGCCGTGCAGGGCCCCGTGGCCGTGGGGGGAAGGGCGTTGCTGGTCAGAGCCGCGGGGATGCGGGCCGGTGCTGCGGGAGCCGGGTGCGCGGTGCCTGATGGCAGCTGTAAAGGACACTGCGCTCCTTACAGCTGCCATCAAGCGCCCCCCATCGGCTCACCCATGCCTCCATCCAGCCCTGACAGCGAGAGTTAAGAACAATGGAGCTCTACAGCCAAAGGTCAGCGCCAGCTGGCTTTATGGCTCACGCCATAGAGGCTTGTACACTAAACTCCCGAGATCATAGGTTTGAATCTGCCTGGTGGCAGTTACACTGGTACAGTCTGTTTTGTATCAGGCCTCGCCAAGGGCTGGAAAACGCAGCCAACGCCCCGAGAAAACGGACACAGAAACACTCGCTTTGTTCTCTGGTTCGGTCTGATAATCGGCGTTGCCAGTGGAGTGGCCTTTTGACAAGCCACATTCGCTGTCCCAAAGAAACGAGATGCCTTGGACACTTGAATTGTGTAGGGTGCGGGGAGCGATACAGCTCTGAACAATGTTAATATCGTTCTGGAGGGTATTAACAGGAGCGCTGTACGTAAGACACTGGCGGTAAGTCCCGCTCTGCTTGGCATTGGTGAGACCTAAACGGGAATATGGTGTCCAGTTTGGGTGCCACCAAGCGAGCAGGGACTTACGGCTGTGGTAGCTCCAGGGAATTAGTTTGATTGTCAGCAGGGCACCTCCTCCTGGCTGGTGTTTTCCCCATCCGCGCGCCACATTCTCACTCTGGATTCTCTCACAAACCGTTGCGTCTGCTTTGGATATTGCCTTCTAGCAGCGCCCACAACTAAAGTCTCTTGCCCCCTTCGGGAGCCGGCTGAGGGAGTTGTATTAGCAGGTCCCAGTTTCACCTGCCACTGTGGTCTTAAAGCCTCACCCCTCTGTCTAGGGGCAAGCCATAGTCTGTATGGGCCATGCCTTGGTGGGAAAGGCAGGTGTAAAGGCGAAGGGGGCACCCAGGCCCGTCCACTACTCGGATCCTGACCCAGGGACCCTCTGGCAGCAGCCTTGTCCCGTCCTTTTCTACTTCCTTTACTGCCTCTAGTGCCGTGGGCCACTTCCCCATGACGCCTTGCACCCTCTTGGCCGCCCTTAGATCAAGACTTGCTTGCTTGCGCTTGCTCTCGCTCTCTCTCTCTCCCTCTCCTCCTCCCCCCCCCCCCCCCCCCAGGGTGCTAGTCCTTCATCCTTCCTGGTCAGGCCCTAACTGCCTTTCTCTGCTGGGCAGCTCCTTATATACAGGGCTACCCCAGCAAGCTGCCCTCTGATTGGCTATTTAAAAGCCTCTCCCTAATTGGCCAGGGCTGTGCTCAGGCTGACCTCCAGCCCGATTTAGCCCCTTCTGGTCAGTGTGGGCCCACCCTTTCAGAAAGATGCAGGTCTGTTAGGAGAGCAACAAAAATGAGAAAAGGTTTAGAAAACCTGACCTATGAGGAAAGGTTAAAAAAAAGCCAGGCATGTTTAGTTTTGAGAAAAGAAGAGCTGGGGAAGGACGCGAGGACTGCCTATAGGGACTGCTATAAAGATGGAAACAAACAATTGTTCTGCATGCCCACTGGTGGCAGGACCAGAAGTAATGAACTTAATCTGCAGCAAGGGAGATTTAGGTTAGATCTTAGGAACATCTTCATAGCGATAAGGATAGTGAAGTACTGGAATAGGTTCCCAAGAGAGGTTGTGGAATCCCCATCACTGGAGGTTTAAGAACAGGTTAGACAAATACCACTTAGGGGTGGTCTGTGTTTACTTGACCCTGCCTCAGCATGGTGGGCTAGATTAGAAAACCTCTCCAGGTCCTTTCCAGCCCTATATTTCTATAATGCAGGGCTTGAAACTCAGGGCTGACCTCTCTCCTGCCTTGCATCTAAAGTTCTCAAGGGATTTTATAAATATGAATTAATTAAACATCTCTCCCTCCCAAAAGGTAGGCCAGAGAACTCCCATTTCACTCACCAATAAAATGCAGCCCCCTCTGAGGTGGGACATGGCAGCTGTTTTTCTGCACACAGCCAGGGAACACAAAAAAACCAAGGAGAATAGTGCATCCAGGTGGAAACGTGGGGATTTTTAAAGACTGGACTTTTTCAGCTTGCATCTTGAATCAACTGGTATTCACAAACCCACACCATGATGGGCTGAAAGATTGTGTGATATTTCCTTGGGGTGAACGTGCAAAAAAACAGGGACATTCATCTATAAAACTCCATATGGAGTTTAGGAAAACTGTATTTGTTACATGTGCTAAAACTGGCCAGCTCAGTACGGCTTCTGTAAATTATTCTCCATCAAACATCATATGTTTAATCTTGCTGTAATCACAGTAAAGCTATGTCTACACTGCCGGTTGTTGTTGGGTTTTTTTTTTTTCAGAAAAACCGCAATTTACGTATCTTTTTCTGCTTGTTTTTTCAGAAGAGGCTTTTCTGACATTTGGCCCTCCTTCACGGGGCCAAATGTCAGAAAAACTTCCTCTTTCAGAACATCCCTTATTCCTCATAAAATGAGGAATACAGGGATGCCGAAAGAACACGCCTGCTTTTTCGGAAACTGTTCCGAAAGAGTGGATGCGTTCCCTGCACACGGCAGAGTTTTTCCGGGATATTTCTGGTATCCCGGAAATACTCTTCAGTCTAGACATAGCCTATGTGGCAGCGCAGACCTGGGAGGACCAGTTTTTTGTAGCTATTTAGAGAAGCTTCTGTTGTGTTTCACTCATCCTCACAAGCATATCTGCAGAGCCCTGTGTGGATATAAAATTGGTATCTGCCGCCACAAAAATGATCTATGGTTATCTGCAGCCCCATTGGCAGATGTAGATACCTGAGGATATAAAGCAGTAGTTCCCAAATGTTTTGGCATCACGCCCCTTTTTTGATTTGTGAGGAACCCTCACGCCACTCCCCCCCCAAAATAGCAGCAAAACTTGTTGAGAAAAAAAAGGAACTGACGGGGACAGCAAAACTAAATGGGGGGGGGGGGGTTGGGTCACCTCGCACCCCTCCTGAAATTTCTTCACACCCCCCCAGCGGGGCATGCCCCCCAGTTTGGGAACCCATGCTATAAAGAGTATATCCCCAAATTTGCAGAATTCCAGATACAAAATTTGTGTCTGTATGCGCAAAAATGAGCTGCGAATATCTGCATCCACATCCTCGGATGGTGATACCCGTGGCTATGAAACGGATATTGGTGGATTTGCAGAGCTTTACGTATCTGTCGAATACAGAGCGGTCTTGTGAATGGACCAGCATATGTTGGATGGGCCCAAGATTGAGACTTAAAGCCAACTTCACATCCCCACTCCCGCTTCACCATGGCATTAGGGCCACACTTAGCGCGTTCATCTGATGGGAATCATACTAGAATCCAGGGGAGGGCACATGGACTTCTTCCCCTCAGTGCTACATCCTGCATATAGGGCAGCCATCTTGTCAGGCCTGGTCAGGGGCTCATCTGTCCCATCCAGGGAGGCCGACAACCTTGCCAGCCCCTGGGCAAGGGGAGGGGGCAGCTCTGAGCTCCAGGAAGGGGTGGGGTCACAGGAAGAAGGGGAGACCGAGGGCAGCCAGCCCTTAGCGCTTAAAGGCGGTTTAAAGGATCGGGGGCTCCGGCGGCCACCATTGCCACAGTAGCAGCAGCGGCGGCCATTTTGAATCGCCAGGCCCCAGGGCAATTGCCCTCTTCCCCCCCACTGGCATCAGCAAGCCTGGTCCCGTCTATGCGTAGGTTACACTTGAGTGAGGAGAACATTCTGGTGTTGGCTGTCGTTAATTAATTGTCCAGGGGCGGGGAGGAGGGAAGGGTTTGCGAGGGGGTGTAAGTTATAGGGAAAAATGGTTTCCAAAGCAAGCAAGTTTTCCAGATTCCCAGAATGCTGGGGGACTCTGTAACGCATTGAACGCCGCAGGGTTTATCCCGGCCCTTGTGGGTATCAGCTACTTTTGCAATTTCTTTATTACTTTAAGGGTCCCTTTCTGGGGCTAATGTCTTTCCCTGAGAGCACCCTGCACTCCAGCCCTTCATCCACCATCAGGCCGCGTCTTCCTGAGGATCCCATCCCGTGAAAGCGGGTTGTGAGGGCCTTGGCTGGAAACAAAACAAGTTTTCTGTCCCCGGCCTCTGCCATGCCAGGTCTCCTGCTGTGGTGATTCCTTAAAGGCCCAACTAGACCCGTCCTGAGGCGGAAGCTTCTGAACGGAAATGCGGATGCAGCCTTGAGGAGGGAGAGCAGCTGGGATAGTCTGTCTGTAGCCAGTGCTCCTGGTTCTCCTCCTTTGGAGCAGGAAGGCGGAGGGCTGGGAACCTGCTGGGCCACACCTGCCTGCTGGCAAGGCGGCACACAGATCGGTAGGACACTGCCGTGAGGAAGTGCGCCACGTATCGCTGGAGAAGGGCACTCGCCTGCAGCTTCTCACTGGTTCCGAGTGGCCCCGGGCTGCGAGTTAGGATCGGCCACGTGACAAGCCCGTCGGAGCTGCCGGCGCGAGGATGTGTCCCAAACAACGGCAAACACCTTTCTGGGCAGACGCACAAAGGGCTTCGTCCCTCTGTGTGGAGCTGGTTGTGACACACACGGGCTCTCCACACCGACAGGTTCCTCTTTCCTCTCCAAGGAATCAGTGATTTATTAATGAAGCAGAATAACTGTGTGTCCGGAAATGTCTGCTCCGAGAGATTGGATAACATTCTGACCCCCGGCCCTGGGTAGCCTCCAAACGGCTGCAGCTCCGAGAAGCGTGATATCCTTTTCCTTTCTGGCCGGCCCTCTCCCCCTCCCCGCGGCAGCCTGGCTGTCAGGGTCTGGCGGAGGAGTCACTCCTCACCTCACGGGAGCTGTTTAACACACACAGGGGAAAGAAAACCAACAATACGAGCTGCTTACAGAAGAGTCAAGCCCTTGGGCCAGGCTCAGAAGTGGTGCATAAAATGGCATACCCGGGACATTGCAGGTGTGTCTACACTGTGATAGAAAACGGAGCACCGAGTCTCAATTGACTACGACGCACGGGGGTTGGGCTGCAGGGTAAAACATGGTAGCATAGGCATTTGGCATAGGCTGGAGTCTGGGCTCTGAGATCCTCCCTGTGGCGAGCGGTGTTCCCTTTAATCTTTTCCATCCATGTGCGGAATAATTTATTTGCGCTGAGGCATGTGCACCACCAGGAGAAACACACCACCTGCGGGCGCTCTGCTAATCAGCGGGGCGCATTGGAATCTCTCCTGAGCAGCCGCACAAGCGCCCAGCTTACAGGGAACACTGGTCACGGGGTCTGAGAGAGGCCAGGTTCCAGCCTCAGCCTGAGTGTCTATGCTGCAATTTGTAGCTCGGCAGCCTGAACCCCACCAGCCCAAACTGGCTGGCCCAGGCCAGCTGCGGCTATGCTGCAGGGCTTTTATTGCCATGGAGCAGGGGGTCAACCGAACTGCCAGGCCCCTAGATAAGGCAGAGGAGCCTAGCTCAGGGCTTCCAGAAGTGGCAGGGCCTGGAGTGTGCCACCCAGGGCTGCGGTGGTGGTTTAAAAGGCCACGTCTCCGGCCACCACAGCTGCTGCAGTAGCAGCGGCCACAGCTGGGAGCACCAGGCCCTTTTGACTCACCCCCCCCCCCCCCCCGCCAGGCA